>NC_053041.3:13006127-15658358 GCF_002575655.3 Aegilops tauschii subsp. strangulata | reverse complement strand
TGTACAAAACGGATAATCTGTTTCAAAGTATCAGGATTTCATCCGGAAACTCGTCTGTTACAAAGGGATTTCATTTTTTAAAACTTATTTGAACTCCTGACTTTTTGTGTGTTCAAAATGCACCATTCAAAGCCACATCATCATTTTTCAATCCTTCCTGACTTCATTTGTTATTTTTCATGCATTTACTAATTATTTTGAGCTACAAGACCCTAAAATTGAAAAGCATTTCAAATGAACTCTGAAAAGGTTGAAAGTTGGCATGGTATCATCATTTCATCCACACAGCATGTGCAAGAAAGTTGAGAGGGTTACGGCAAAAACTGGATGCGTGTACAAAACGGACAATCTCTTTCAAAGTATCAGGATTTCATACGGAAACTCGTGTGTTACAAAGGGATTTCATTTTTTAAAACTTATTTGAACTCCTGACTTTTTGTGTGTTCAAAATGCACCATTCAAAGCCACATTATCCTTTTTCAATCCTTTCTGCCTTCATTTGTTATTTTTCATGCATTTACTAATTATTTTCAGCTTTAAGACCCTAAAATTGAAAAGCATTTCAAATGAACTATGAAAAGGTTGAAAGTTGGCATGGTATCATCATTTCATCCACATAGCATGTGCAAGAAAGTTGAGAGGGTTACGGCAAAAAATGGATGCACTTCGTGTACAAAATGGACAATCTCTTTCAAAGTATCAGGATTTCATCCGGAAACTCGTCTGTTACAAAGGGATTTCATTTTTTAAAACTTATTTGAACTCCTGACTTTTTGTGCGTTCAAAATGCACCATTCAAAGCCACATCATCATTTTTCAATCCTTTCTGACTTCATTTGTTATTTTTCATGCATTTACTAATTATTTTGAGCTATAAGACCCTAAAATTGAAAAGCATTTCAAATGAACTCTGAAAAGGTTGAAAGTTGGCATGATATCATCATTTCATCCACATAGCATGTGCAAGAAAGTTGAGAGGGTGACGACAAAAACTGGATGCACTTCGTGTACATAACGGACAATCTCTTTCAAAGTATCAGGATTTCATCCGGAAACTCGTCTGTTACAAAGGGATTTCATTTTTTAAAACTTATTTGAACTCCTGACTTTTTGTGTGTTCAAAATGCACCATTCAAAGCCACATCATCATTTTTCAATCCTTTCTGACTTTATTTGTTATTTTTCATGCATTTACTAATTATTTTGAGCTACAAGACCCTAAAATTGAAAAGCATTTCAAATGAACTCTGAAAAGGTTGAAAGTTGGCATGGTATCATCATTTCATCCACACAGCATGTGCAAGAAAGTTGAGAGGGTTACGGCAAAAACTGGATGCACTTCGTGTACAAAACGGACAATCTCTTTCAAAGTATCAGGATTTCATCCGGAAACTCGTCTGTTACAAAGGGATTTCATTTTTTAAAACTTATTTGAACTCCTGACTTTTTGTGCGTTCAAAATGCACCATTCAAAGCCACATCATCATTTTTTCAATCCTTTCTGACTTCATTTGTTATTTTTCATGCATTTACTAATTATTTTGAGCTACAAGACCCTAAAATTGAAAAGCATTTCAAATGAACTCTGAAAAGGTTGAAAGTTGCATGGTATCATCATTTCATCCACACAGCATGTGCAAGAAAGTTGAGAGGGTTACGGCAAAAACTGGATGCACTTCGTGTACAAAACGGACAATCTCTTTCAAAGTATCAGGATTTCATCCGGAAACTCGTCTGTTACAAAGGGATTTTCATTTTTTAAAAACTTATTTGAACTCCTGACTTTTTGTGCGTTCAAAATGCACCATTCAAAGCCACATCATCATTTTTCAATCCTTTCTGACTTCATTTGTTATTTTTCATGCATTTACTAATTATTTTTGAGCTATAAGACCCTAAAATTGGAAAGCATTTCAAATGAACTCTGAAAAGGTTGAAAGTTGGCATGATATCATCATTTCATCCACACAGCATGTGCAAGAAAGTTGAGAGGGTTACGGCAAAAAACTGGATGCACTTCGTGTACAAAACGGACAATCTCTTTCAAAGTATCAGGATTTCATCCAGAAACTCGTCTGTTACAAAGGGATTTCATTTTTTAAAACTTATTTGAACTCCTGAACTTTTTGTATGTTCAAAATGCACCATTCAAAGCAGAGACTGATTTTGAATGGTGCATATTCAACACACAAAAAGGTCCGTAAAGATCGCCAACCCCAACATAAAAAAATGAGCATAGATGCGCTTATAGAGAAAATTCAACCTAAATTCATAATAAATTTCTATGAATTTCGGAGAAACTCACTGTGAATTTAGGCCAAATTCCCTGTATAAGGGCATCTATTTTCATTTTGAGAGGAGCTCAACAAGGCAGAGAGGGAAGTGTTTTTTTTCTCTTTTTGCTTTATTTGTTTTGTTTTGTTTCTACTTACAACAAAAAACTTCTTTATTTTATTTCTAATTACTTATGTATTTTACTTTAATTATTTTATTTTTATTTATTTTACTGCTGCTATTTTTATTTATTTTACTGCTGCTATTTTTTACTTAATTTATTATGGTTTATTTATTGTAGTTACGATAGTTTATTTTATTTTATTTTATTAAGGTTTATTTAGTTTTATTTATTTTATTAAGGTTTATTTATTTTATAAATATAAAAAATGAACATAGATGCACTTATAGAGAAAATTAATCCTAAATTCACAGTAAATTTCAATTTACTGTGAATTTAGGTGAAATTCCCTGTATAAGGGCATCTATTTTCACTTTAAGAGAAGCTCAATAAGGCATAGAGGGACGGGCTTATAAACTGGTGTGAGCGCCCTTCGGTTGGCGAGGTGGGACTAAACACTCGCCGCAACTAGGACCAGCCCTTTAGTCCCGGTTTGTGGTATGAACTGGGACTAAAGGGTGGTGGGCCAGGAGCGTGGCCCATTGGTCCCAGTTTGTCCCACCAACCGGGACCAAAGGGTCCGGACGAACCGGGACCAATGCCCCCACGAGGCCCGGCAGGCCCCTGGCCGCACGAACCGGGACCAATGCTCACATTAGTCCCGGTTCGTGACTGAACCGGGGCTAATGTGAAAATTGCCCTGTGACCTAAGCCCTGTTTTCTACTAGTGACTCCACCTCATCATCATCCACTGACTCCACAGAAGGAACGCGCGCAACACACGCCGGCGCGACGGCGAAAGGGACGGAGAACCCCGGACCGGCAACACTGTCCACCGACTCCTCGCGCACGACCTGGCACCAAGACCGGCCCAGCCGCTGGGCCGGGGGGGAGGAGGCCCCGGGGGCGGCGGGGGAAGCACCGAGGTAGGCGGGGGGAAGAAGGAGCCGCCGGCCGCAGCCGCAACGCCGCGCCGGCCGGCGCGGCTGATCCAGGGGGGACGGGCTTCGGGGCCGCGTGCAGCCACGGGCGATGTGGCCATCACCCCCACATCTGAGGCACCTGGTGGTGTTCGTGCATCTCACCGAGATGTGGCCGGGGTCACCACAGTTATAGCAGCATCCAAACAGGGCGGCCGGGATCCGAGAGCCCGGCGGGGGGCGGCTAGCGGGGAGGGGGTGGCGGTCAGACGGCGGAGAGCGCCTGCCGGTGTGAAGCGGGGGGGGGGGGGGGGGGGAGCAACGGCCAGGGCTCCGATCCTGGCGGCCGCGTTGGACCTGCCACGGCGCATCCCCACGAACCAGCGGACCACCAGATCCGGACGACCCGCCATGCACGATTGGCCCGAAGGCGGTGCCGAGGACGTCCGGCACGACGACGGCGAAGCGCAGCTGGGGACGGGGGCGCCCCGGCGTGGAGTCCCCCGAGGAGGAAGACGCCGAGAGGGAGACGCGGGAGGCCATCGCCTCGAAGGGGAAGAGGAGAGTGAGTGAGGGGTGGGGTGGGCGCCGGCACCGGAGTGGTGGCCGGCGCGGGCTTGCGGTGGCCGCCGGGGCCGGGGTGGCCGCCGGCGCAAGCTCAGAGGAGCGGAGCGGGCTCAGAGGGGCGGGTGGCGGTCAACACCAAAAGTTAAGCATGTCGATTCACGCGTATGATTAATTGTATATTTATCAAAAAGAATGAAAACATAGCTGAAGACTTGTTGGGTCTATGCAAGCTAGCTAGCTGCAACACGTAGCGCATGTTAGGCGACACGGAGCCTTTTCTGTTTGATTATCTTCAGCAGGGCTGTCGCTGAAGATAGCAGTTGTGCCCCTGAAACCCTGGACACCAGCTGCGCCTTCTGGTTCTGGAGAGGTCAAAAATAAGCTGCAGCGGGTGAGCTTCCCAGAGATTAGATTCGATTCGACGATGCGATTTATGTAGTCAGTGCGATGCCATCTGCAAGTCAATGGTTATGGCTTGTATATTAAGTATACACCATTAATGGCGTACGTGCTTGGTAGTGCGTGCATGGAGTGATGGCGATCCAGCCGTCCCATGTGGGCCGGTGGAGGTTCCTAGCTAGATGGACTATAAAAAGGCCAGATCCCCGGAAGGGGTGGAACCATCATCCTCCACAACCAGTACCATACCAACGCTCAAAGCGAAGAACCTACCACCTTGAGCATCCATCAACATCAGAATCCTTGCTAGCTAACCATGAAGCCATCGCGTGCAGCGGCGCTTGTGCTGGCGCTGGCGCTAGTGCTGGCGGTAGTGGCCGAGGCATCGACCTGCGACGACGCACCGATGGGAGATATCTGTAAAGAAGCGGTCTTCAACAAAGATCAAGTTTTGATCCAGCCGTGCTGCACAGGTCTATCCGCAGGCTACACGGCCTGTGTGTGCCAGATCCGTGACCGAATTGGCGCGACGTCGCCGGATCATGTCTTCTGCCCCGATATCTCATGTCCTGCTAGCTAGGTTTATAGTCGGTCTAGCTGGATTAGTCGGTTCGGTTTAATTTGTTTGCGTCGCCCTAGTCATCTATTCCCTTCGTCCCGAATTAGTTGACTCAGATTTGTCTAGATACGAATATATCTAGACATGTTTAGTGGTAGATACATCCATATCTAGGTAAATCCAAGTCAACTAATTTGAAACGGAGGGAGTATATAAAGTAGTCAATCATGTTATCTCGTAGTATCTTTTTTGCTCCTGCTCTTGCTACTGCCAGTTCGTATATGGTTCAACAATCTTATATAGTACGTACGTGTTCCTTCATTAATTTGTTCTTCTCTTCTCGACTCTATCGACCCGGCATGCACGCATGCAACATCTTCTGGCCGTGTGTCCTTGTTTGCACGAACATAATTTTAGCATCATAGCCTATCCACCCGTCCCTGCGTCGCTCTCCATGGCGACACGGGAAACCATAGATCGAGGCGCCGCGCCCCCCCCCCCCCCCCCCCCCCCCCCCCCTCGGCTCGCCACCGCCGGAGCAGCGGCCAGCAAAGTCCACACCGGCTCCTGTGAAAGTGGCGGCAGGGCCCTTTCCATTTTTCGCCTTCTTGCATGGCGTGGCGGGGCCAAGGTGGCGCGGTGGCTAGCGCACTTGCGAACCATGGGTGGCCCAGTGGGAGGCTCATTGCGGCGGCGGCACACGGCGAACAGGAAGGCGGAATCCATGGCGGTGGCGACACGCGACAGGGAAGGCGGAATCCATGGAAGCGGCCAAGAACTCGGTGGCGTGAGCGGTGGTCATCGAGGTGGTGGTGGGCGGATGGCTCTGCTGTGCAGTGGAGAAGCCAGGGCAGCGTGGCGAGGCCCATGAGCAGAGGGCGCTAGAAGTATGCGGCGGTGCATGCCTCATCTGTGCCTGATCTAGGCCATGACAGCCAAGGTTTCTGCGCTTCTCTGCTGGGGTTGGTGTGTGCCAACTCGCGCTGGCCCGTGGCAGCTAGTGACGCAACCGTCGTTGCTGCAGCGTCTGGGCTGTTGCTCCGCTTGTTCAGCGCCAGCAGGCGACCAACATAGTTGGCGTTGCTGCTGGCCACAAGCCGTGCGGGAGAAGTTGTGGGAGATGAACTGCACCCTTGCTCGGTGTTGCATCCTTCTGATGGTGGTTCGGAAAGCTCGACGCTGGTACGGGTGGGAGGACGAGATGGTGGTGGCTCAAGGGAGAAGAATGGCGTTGCTGCGGTTGTTGCACCCTTTGTCAAGATATGAATGGCCCACAAGCGTTGCATCCTCAAGAAAATGAATGTCTTCGTGCTTGGTTGCATCCTTTCGATCGGAGAAGAATGGCGCCGCTGCGGCTGTTGTACATCCTCCATTCAGTGGGGGACATGAATGCAAGGTTGGAAGCATGTCGAGCTTGCTGTGGAGGTGCGGTTGGCCGTGGAGGCAGGGCCAGTTGTTTCATGTGTAGACTGGTCGGATCCTGGGTTCCGGCTATGTAGGTGAGACTTCCCATGAAAGTCGTACTCCGGTTGTGGTGGGAGTCGTCGATGGCGCGGCACCTTCAGACGTCGCTCCCTCATTGGAGGCATCGATGTAGCTGCCCCCACCTTGCCTTTCCCAACGTGCTCCGGGGGAAAGCCTTTATCTAGTTTAGATCGGACGATGGCAGCGCTATCCGGCATCGGGTTCTCTCTTGGGGGCATGTCTTGGAGGTGGATCCGGTCAGAGGGACACGTGGCTCGCGAGGATGTGTTTGTTGTTAGCTGAAAGGCGTCGTCCGTATGGTTTTTGTGTCCGGTTTCCCTCATAATCTGGAGTAACCTTACTAGTCATCAACCCGTGCATCTGCACGGGCTAGTATTTTTATATAACCCTTTTTTATAAATAAGGATTAATTATTATTCTTGTAAGTAAACTTTGTGTACACTATATAGTAAAAACAAATGAATGTCATGTGTTCTATTTTTTTCTCTTCAGTATAGTTTTACTCAGGTATTTTGATGGATTGTCCAAGGATGACATATGAAGGCTAAACCGTAGTGCATATACACACACCATGATTCACAAAAAACATCATAGAATTGTTGTAGTTGTGGTGAAATGACTACATACTTGATGAAAAAGTGGACCAAAGCTCTAGTACTACAAACACAGTAGGACAATTCCAATCAGGAGATCTCTAATCAAGTGCATTAAAGATTATGGGCATGGATATGTCCACCATGATCACTTACAGGTCCTTTAGATTTTCCCATTAAGATGCTAGCAGTAGTTAACCTTAGTCCTCTTCAACATCTGACAAAATTCTCCTTCTGTAAAATGTGAACATAGTTTAATATTAGATGAAAGGGCAACCAACACACAGAACCTTTTTACACTGAATCACTCAATGGAAAAATAAATCAATTTAGAATACATAAGAATGATAATTCTCTATGTACAAATCAAACTTCTCTATAATTACCATTCCTATGAGAATACCTTGTTGTATAATTTACTCGTTCTCATTCAACTATTCATGTTTACCATTCCTTCATTCATACACAAAGCACTCGGATGGACCATCTTACCTTTGACCCTCCATCCATTTTTCCTAAACCTGTATATGGTTATTAATGTGATTTAACTTGGTTGTAACTTGTTATTTTCATGCGCCTTTCGCTCACTGTCCTATTGCAACAGCAGTCAGTAGCATGTGGCATTGCTCTCTAGAGATTCTTTTCCATTGCCTTGTACCCTAGATGCCACCACTGTTTGGTAAATAAGAAACTCTTATCTAGTTACACAGATCTGGTAACAAAAAGCAGATTAATCATCCATAAATTAAATATAAGTGCTTGTTATTTGCAGAGATAAAACGTGATCATAGCCCAAAAGGTAGGTGTACGCGTTCATCCCAGCGGCCGTGAGCATTGCTGGTGCTTTAGTCTCTGAACTTTTTTTTATACAAGTAGTTATTTGTCCCACCCATTGGGCTAAATTGTGAGATTCTTCATCGCTACTTTTATATCCACCCGCTGGGCTAAATTGTGAGATTCTTGATCACTATATTTTGGGGTTAATGTGTGATGAAATGCGGACATTCCTAGCCTTTTGGGATGAACTCAGGCATGCTAAGAAGTATCCGTAGATGTATTATCTGCAAATCAACTGTGGATTATTCGTTAGTTCTTTCCATATGCTTCTTTGTTGGTGGCGTTGACATAATCAATTTCTTGGTTTTTGTGTCTCTCGGTTGGTGAGGTTCCGATGCCTATCTCATGTATATATAAACTAAGAAACAGTATGACGGGACAGAAAGTCTCTCATTGTGTGAATAATTAAGTTATCTTTTATGTAACTTTATTTTCTTGATGTTTTTCAAATATTTACACAATATTCTATTTTTTAGAAAAAATATACGGGCACAACCACGCGTGCGATCATGATCTAGTTATCTAATGTGACCCAGCGACTGGTGCGAGAGTAGTCAGGCTGATGCAGGATTAGTATCCCCTTAATCGATAATAGGGAAATGGGTCGTGCTATAAATCTTATACTAGGTTCAATACTTATTTAAATATTCCATGAGATAAATAGGATACCAAGTAGTGCTCTGTTTTCCACTGTTCATATTATAAGCAGGAACTAGTAGCTAGGCAGACAAAGACAAGTGAGATACTTGTGAATCTGACTATAAGTATGATACTACTATCAAGATTAAATTCCTTAATCAAGTAGTAATTGCCTCATTAAATGTTTGACCTTATAACGCAGCAGTAGCTAAGTTAGCATGAGTGGCAAAAAAAATTGGATCAACAGATCATGTTCCTGAATTGAAATAAGCTTTAAAGGGAGTAACTGAGAACTTTATCAAATACAAGCAGTATACATGGCTTGGCAACACAATATTGATTTTTTGCTGTTGGCATGTAGGTCAGCATGGAGGCAACAGGCTAAACAATGCGGGGAAATTTGATGTGGTGGCAAGGGCGAGGGCCCGGGGGGAGCCGGGGGTGGGGGGGGGGGGGGGCAAAAAATTGGAGATAACATTCAGAATCAGGCACGTAAGATGTAACTGTATCAAGAGATTGAGTTTTTGGGGGAGATTGGAAAAAAGTTGACGTTTTTTAAAATATTTAAGGCTGGCCGCTAAAATTTTGACTGTCAGGTTCCGAGGTAGCTTGTTTCAACCAACCTGATATGTGACCCTACCCTAACCTCAATTTTGACTGTAAGAACACATACCAAGATACGTTTTATACTAATGCAGTGATGTTAAATGTAAAATTTCTCTAAGATATATGAACATAAAGACACTGATATAAATTTCCTGAGATATATAAATATAAAGATAACATATGATAATAATGTGCTCTAATCTTAATATCTCTTCACTTTAAACTAGAGAAGTATAGCTAGACGAAAACAAATGATAAATTAGATCTAGAATTCTAGGCCTTCCATTTGACTATATGAAATTAACAACTGTTACCAATTAGACGCTAGTGCGTCGGATAATAGTAATTAGTATACATAAATACCTCGCAATCGATTTGCTTAGGAGTTACTCGACAGTTGTACGGCGCCCAGAAAGCCGGCGATAACAATTACCGGCGGCCATTACCGGTTGAAACGAGTATATGCACTCGCTCTCGCTGGAGTCTCCAGTAGGCAGTATCCTATCGTCTGGCCGCGTGCTGGTTCTGTGGTCGTGGATGGTGTCATGGCGGCACGCAGCAGGCGGCGGCGGCCAGCGGGCAAGCGCCCTAGCAGCCAGACGCACGTACGCCGATAGATCTGATCGATCCCATTGTGGACAGACGCGCATACTCTGGGCAAAACAACCACAATGCATGGCTTATGGGCTGGGCTTCTTTTTATTTCAGAGTGTTGATCAAGCACTGGGCTAATTAAGTTAATTACCTCCGGCCATCAGCGCAAGTACCCGTAATATCTCTACTTGGCCAAATCCTATTTGGCGCCCGTTGCGCCCGATACAGCTATTTCCACAATCGGGCGCACACCCCCCTCCCTTCGTTCGCTACTAACGGGCCGGCCATCAGCGCAAGTACCGGTAATATCTCTAGTTGGCCAAATCCTATTTGCCGCCCGTTGCGCCCGATATAGCTATTTCCACAATCAGGCGCACACCCCCTCCCTTCGTTCGCTACTAATGGGCCGGCCCATCACAACGTTTGCTATATGTTTTTATAGCACAAAAAAGTTTTTATAGCGCAAAAAAGACCACTCTCGAGGGAGAATCGAACCACCAACCTATCGCTAGGTGAGACGACTCAACAACCAACGCGCCACCAAGCTTGATGTGATGACATACATCTTTTCTATGCTTTCTTCTTTCGTGAACTTCTTTTCGTATTCGATGAATTTTTTTTAAATTGATGAACTTTTTTGCAAATTCGATGAAATTTTTTGCAAATTCGATGAACTTTTTTTCGAATTCGATGAACTTTTTCCTAAGAACAAGAGTATGTACTGTAGAAAACTGCTTGGTTTTTCTTCTAAGAGAAATCATGACATAATATAGCAATTTTGGGGGAGAGAAAAAAACAAGCGATCAAGCGTGCTGCGTGAGCCAGCGATCGAGCGATCGAGTGGGCGGCTAGCGAGCGAGCGGGAGCCAGCGCGCGTTGCTGGGCCAAGCCCATGCAAGCGACGCAGCGGGCGCTGGCGAGGAGCTCTCCTCTAGTTGCCCCCCCCCCCCCCCCCCCCCCAGACTATGTAGTCAATTGACTACACATTTTTCCGTTGCAAAAAAAAAGAAACCACACAGAATAACAATGAAATTTTGTTAATACACGTATATTTGACTACATAATTTTCAATAACTAGACGTGATTTGTTAGAACTAATCTTGTTATTAGTGCTAGGTTTAGATTATTTCGTGGTTTTTCTTGAGTGCACGTTGGCATGAAAAAGAAGCATGCGGACGCAGTCATTAAGAGTGCTCGGCACGTGCTCGGCACGGCCATTCTGTTGCGAGGTGGACGGGCAAGTGAGATGAAAGATCGTGCCGCGTGTGGTGAGAAGGTTGTGAATGGCAAGATTATCAAACTCCTTCCCGTTGTCTATTTGCAACGCATGGATGGAACATCCAAACTGCATGGAGACATAGGAGTAGAACGCAGTGAGAGTGGCAACAGCATCCGACTTCCGCCGCAACGGGAAGGTCCACACATAGTGCGAAAAATCATCAAGTATAACAAGATAATAAAGATTGCCCATGTTACTAGCAACAAGAGAGGTCCAAACATCACTATGAATTAACTCAAACGGGTAGGATGCAACATGCGAAGAAGTGCTAAATGCAAGACGAACATGTTTGCCGAGACCACATGCATGAGATGTGTGATCGTCGATCTTATTACACGTGAAGGAAAACTACGAAGAATATGACGAAGGGTGGCTGGGTTGGGATGTCCTAGTCGAGCATGCCATGGGTGTGGCGGCGGAGGAAGCGGATGAGTGGACCGGGTAGAGCTCGTCGGGGCTGTCAAATCGGTGGAGCACCCTCCGGGTACGGGGATCCTTAACAGAAAAGCCAAACATGTCAAATTCAACGGTGACAGGATTTTCACGTGTAAAAGAACGAACGGAGACAAGATTTTTAATGATGTCAGGAGTGACAAGTATATTAGAAAGTGATAACGGCATGGAGTTAGATGGAAATTAAGGCAGCATGACCAACATGAGTAATGATCATGGAGGAACCGTCGCCCACGGTAATGCGAGCGGCAGTGTGAACGGGGTGGGCGGCGAGGAGGTTACCCGGGTTGAAGGGCATGTGAGCCGTGGCTCCGGTGTCCATGTACCAGTCGCCACCACCGTTGTACTACTGCGGCGTGGGAGCGGAGTGGAGAGCTGCTATAAGCGCGGGATCCCAGGGCGCCGGTGGAAGTTCCGGAGCCGACGGCTACGGCTATGGTGGAGGGGCCGCGAGGAGCGGGGGTACCCGCCGGCCGAAGGCGCCCCATAGGGCACAGAGGGGTCGTAGGGCAGCACGGGCGCGTGCAGCTGAGGAGCCGCGTGAAGCTCCTGATGAGTGGCCGGGCGGGCGCCGAAGAAGCCAGGGACAGGGGCGCGCGGTACAAGCATGGGGTACGCGTGGACAACCCCCATCTAGGGGTTCTGGCCAGCCTGCCAGGGAGTCGGCGGGAGCGGCTGCTGCGGCTGGCGGGGGGCCCCGCCCTTGGGCGACCGAATGCTGCTGATGTGGATTGCAGCTGCTGCGGCGGGTAGGGGAACCCGGGCGGGGGTTGCGCCTGGAAGGGGCCCGGACCGGGCCGCGGCTGAGGAGCCGGGGCGGTGGGCGGTGCGCCACCGCGGGTGCCGGCGGGGAGGGCCGTGTGAGTGGGCCGAGTGCGCGAGATCCTCATCCTCCATTCCTCCAGCTTCAGGTACGCCATGACTTTGGGGAAAGTTGGGTCAGTGATGAGGGGGATGTTGGAGGCGCCGTTCCCGAAGTCATCGTTCAGGCCGGCGATGAGCGTGCTGAGAAGAAGCTCGTCGGAGACCTTCTCACCAAGGTCACGGAGCTCGTGAACGAGCTTCTTGAGGCGCATGCAATAATCGTCAACGGACGAGTCGTGCTGCTGACACCCAAAAAACTCGCCGTGCAAGAGAACCTTGCGCTGCAGCGTGTTGTCGGTGAAGAGACCGTTGAACTTGCTCCAGACGGTGTGAGCATCATCCTCGGCAGAGACCACCGTGTGGAAAAGGTCCTTCGAGATGGTGGTGTAGAACCAACGAATGAGAGTGGCATCGATGGTCATCCACTCCTCATCGTCCTCCATGAACCGGGAATCCACGGATCCGTAAACGTGATCCCGGAGATTGTACTCATCGAACACAAGGGAGAAGTACGGCTTCCAGGCATAGTAGGTGGAGGTGAGGTGATCGAGGACGATGGAAACCCGACTGAGGATGTTGAGATCGCGGATGAGGATGGGGTCAGGGCCGGCGAACGGGTTGGTGCGGGTGGTGGCAGAGGATCCGGGGGACGCCATGGGTGCGGGAGGGGAGGTGGTGCGGCGCGGCTCGGGAGGGGCGACACGGCTAGCGGCGTGGGTTAGGGGAGGCGGGCAGGTTAGGGTTAGGGGAGAGGGGTGCGGAAGAAGGTAGGGGAGGCGGCGGCTGGACACGGGCGGCGGGGCGGCGCGTAAGGACGCGGCGGCAGCGTCGGCGGGGTGTAGCACGGCGGCGGCGGCAGGGAGTAGGGTTAGGATCGAAGGTATGATACCATGTTGGAAGAGAATGTTTTGGCAATGCAACTCGATGTATTGATCGGTGCATAACGCATGTATATATGGGTGTACAAGGTGGGCCTCAACCTCAACTATACAATAACTAGGAGGTGGGCCAAGATATACAATATACATGCACAACCATATATTCAACAGCTCTGGTCCCCCTATAATGTGTCTGGCAGCCGCCTCTTCAAGGTCTGCCTCAGTGTAATCTTCCATGAAACTTGCCTTCTCAGCAACAAGCACTTCTGCTGCTGCGACGGCGAGTTCTGGCTGGCGGCTGCGAGTCAGGCGTGGTGCTGACCAGGGAGCAACTGTTCACGACAATGCTGGGCATGGTCTCGCGCAAGGTGCTGGTTCAGAATTTGGTGGATCTTCCCGAATGGGCGATTCATATTGTTTTTTTCTTGATACCTCCAAACCCCCAAAAATTAATTATAGTGGTTTGTGACTTGTGAGAAAGACAGGCATGGCCACAAAAGTGATAGACGTGAATTGTTACTAAACCTATGCTAGGACTGCTTATGTTGTGGTGCATGTCTTATCCTTATATATGATGGCCATATGAGATGGATACATATTTAGAAGCACATGCATACATGTGCGTCCAAATATGCTCTGCAGCCTGGTGGCACAGTAGCATACCTCATGTGTGTTTCTGCAGCTGTATAACCAGTTGCGGCCTGGTCCATGGTAATTGTTGTGGTATGCTACATCAACTTCAGCACCTTTCTTGATTATTTATGAACTAGCAGTAGTGCAGTACCATTGTTTCACATTATGTCTCTACATTGTGTAAAATGGTCACCAACTATATAATAAAATTCAAATAAATGTGAACTACAAAACAAATAAACGACTCCTTTTTTATGTATTTCACTAGCAAAAATGCCCGTGCATTGCAACGGGTCATAAAATTTATAATAGTTCAACAACAATCATGTCAAACATCAAACAACATTGTCAACTCCATTTTTACCGTTAGATCACTCTCAGTATATATAATATATTTTTTGTAACAATGCTACCTTCCCTAGACATTCATTATTATTCTACTTGGATTCATATGGTTCACATACTGCACAAAAAAAGGGTTCTTATGTGATTTTCGTGCATACTGCAACATAGAACATCGTCCCCTTACCAAAAACACGTACGCACCTGCACGTCCTGCCTGTGTTTTATGGAAAATATGGTACTACAAAAATGCATGTATGTGTTGATTCGATAGAAATAGAGGAGGGGAACATATGGTATCAACTAAATCACCATGACAAATATTGTTCAACAAACACACATAACATGGATATTGGGGGAAAAAAAGGGACTATAAACATATGCGGCCAAAGAGATTGACAATATAATTCAAAACCTCATTTTTGCGGCGTTGCCAGAAGAAAGTTGCCTCTCTATCTTATCAGAAAATGTATAGAGCATCTTATTTTTCTCATAGAGAAATTAAGATCTATCCTGAAATTTCAATGGAATGAACGGATTGAGAATAACATTCCATGATGTATCTAGCAAAACAGAAGGCCAAAAACATGTATGCTTTAGAGGTAACACTGAATTAAAATTCTTGCTAAAACTAATGGATAAACTGTATTTCTCCTGGAGATGCATCCATCAACGGACAGAAAACATAATTATCCACCTCTGAACTTGAGTACAGTTGTATCAAAGGAAGCCTCCAGCAAAAAGAGAAGAGGGTAAGTCACGCATTAGTAGAGGCCAGGAAAGGCACGAACAAATCAAGCATGCGTCATGCTTTGCTATGATATCAGACGACTGGGTACTTAAACTACAACGTTGGCTACCAATGATTTTGTCGATTTAGCTCACTAATGGTACCTGGCCTGACAGTGCTCATACTACTTTTGCTATAATATTTGTATCAAACATTCAAACCATCTGTACTCCTTTTTGTCTTACACATCTTAGTTCACTATGGAATTGACAGGCATAAACCTTGCACCAGGAGTGTCCCATCAAGACGAAGATCCACAACCGCTTCTACAGTCGACTTGACTGTTTAATAGGTGACTTGCAGTGCATCTGTGCCATGATGAGTGCTGGATCGGCACCATGATGAGTGCTGCCACCACCGCCTGAGGCCTAACTCCAGCACTCGCGGCGCCCTGCGCCATCCCCTCTTCCTGACTCCTCAGAATCCCTCTTCATCCGTTCTTTTACACTTGCTTTCTTTTTCAGCGCGGCTGGGGAATTGTATGTATCGCCACATCTGCCCCCTCGTATCAACCGTGAGGCCCACTACTCCGGCGAGCCGGCCTCGACATGACAGAGCGGAGCTCCTAGATCGGAGGCGCCGATGCGTGTTATGTACCATGACTTGTATCATATATACTCTCGGTCAGTTCCAAACATTCTCTATACATCTGTAAAAAAATCGAGATATTTGTAAATTTTGTATTTGAGTTCCACTTATTGTACATGTAAAATCGAACGCTCTGTTCCCTAGCTAATTAATCTCGATTTAATATCTAAATCCAATACGATCTAAGTTCATTAGCTGACTATCATTGCAAAGACAGCAGCAGTCCGGCCGGCGACGGGAAGATCCTCCTCTTGCTGCGGTCGGAGATGGTCTCCAGCCTCGGCGACCATGGGCAGCCCATTGCCCCGACGAGCTGCTCGTGGTGCTGCTTCTGCTCCGGCGTGCTGCACAGCTCCGTCGCTGACGCATTCACCCTTCCCGACGCGCGCTAGCCGGCAGCCGTTGCCGCTTTTCGATGAACTGCAGCAGGACCTGGATAAGCACCGCGGAGCCGTCATCGCCGCCCTTGACGTACTCGAACGGACACTGTCCGTGGCATGCAAGCTGCCCACGTCTTCCTGCCCCCGGCGCGGCCAACAGCGATCCAAGCGTGGCCGCCTTGCCGCTGCTGTTGCCGCCGGGAGGGTTGGAGAGGTGGCGCCGGGGGACCACGAAGCAGGTCTGGCCCAGCAGAAGTCGCTCCCTCGGCCACGCGATGGGGACCAGGAGGCCGACGAAGGACTGGGCCGGGCAGACCACTAAGTAGCTCTGGCCCGGCAGTAGTCGCTCCCCCGGCCACGCGATGGGGAGTTGGGGACCAGGAGGCTGACGAAGGAGTGGGCCGTTCTTGACGTACTCGAACGGGCACTGCCGTGGCCTGCAAGCTGCCCCCGTCTTCCTGCCCCCTGACGCGGCCAACAACTACGCGAGCGTGGCCGCCTTGCCGCGGCTGTTGCCGCCGGGAGGGTTGGCGAGGACGCGCCGAGGGACCACGAAGTAGGTCTGGCCCGGCAGTAGTCGCTCCCCCGGCCACGCGATGGGGACCAGGAGGCCGGCGAAGGAGTAGGCCGGGCAGACCACGTGGTCCGCCGAGAGCAGCTCGGTCATCACGTCCGTGGCGTGAAGACGCTGCCGTTGCCCTCATCTTTGTCGTTGTTGTCATCGGTGACCGGTAGCGAAACTGTCCGCCTGCTCCATTACACCAGCCTGGCCGTTGCGGGACTCGGCCGCTGCCGACATGCTCAAGCATGGGGAGAGGCCGTTGCCCATGGCGCAAAAGAACAGAAGCTTCTAGATGGTGGAGGAGACGTTGGATGAGCTAGCTAGGCAGTCAGCTGGAGCATTGTGGCATGTGAATCCCTCCGGACCCTTGCAATGATTGGATGGCGGGTTGACATCGGAAGTTCCAGCCAGACAATTGACGGCATAGGACGTACAAACCCGGACTAAAATTTAGGTAGGTCTACTTTTAAATCTCAGCCGTCAATCTTTATGGTTAACATAAAATCGACGGATATAAAAAGATGACGTATGAAGAATTATGAAAGCCTCCGTCTTTTAATATTAAGTATAGATATAGATATAGATATAGATATAGATATAGATATAGATATAGATATAGATATAGATATAGATAGTGGCAGCATACCCACTAGTTGGTGGAGCATTGGAGACCAGAAATCGAAATCACATGGGTTTCATCTACCGTGTAGGTGACACAGGCATTTTTTTTTCTAGAAGGGGATAGCCCTGGCCTTTGCATCATGATGCAGACAGTCATAATTTATTGAAGTGCACAAGTTTTATAGTCAAGTCTTTGTAAAAATTAAAAAAAACACACGACCAAGAGCTTCTTCAATGGCTCAATGTGTAGAGCTGCCTGCTAAGAGAAGCAAAAAAATTTGGCCTCTAGTGCTCAAGTTCCTGCTTCTGCTAGTGATCTTCCACAATCCTCTGCTCATGATATAGAAGAAGAAATGTCAGAAGAAAGCAGCAGTTTTGATGAAGAAGATGCATCTACTGCCTCCTTGCTCAAGGAATACAGGCCCAGAAAAAATTACCCCTTTTTCGAGAACCTTTTAGAAGTTCTATCCATATGTGTTCTGATCGCAATTCAGGCGGTTCAGGCCTACGATAAGAGCTAGAGGCTTGTTATAACACCGTGGTTTGTTAAGAGTTCCAAACTCATAGTGACAACTAAACACGAGGGTTGCGCTCGTTGCGAGACTTAACCCAACACCTTACGGCATGAGCTGGCGGCAGCCATGCACCAGCTATGTCCACATTCCTGAGGGCACCCCTCTCTTTCAAGAGGATTCGCGGCTTTGAACTGGGAAGGTCCCTCAACCATAGCGTGATACAACCAATGGCTTCCCTACTGAAACCAAAGAAATCCTCTGGGCGGTAGCCCTACCTACGAGTAGAACAGTATCGTATTTTTTTCAGTACATCTTCCACTCATTCATTCCAAACCCGTAATCTGGAAGAGTAATGCTTTGAAATACGCGTGCATGACTCAACCACATAATCTGTTAGTTACACGCAATCAAAACCAGTTGAGTAAAGCCCGTGCAACCATCTCCATATGGTTATACCCAAAGGCCATAAACTCCTGGGCGTCCATACGCTGCATTAATTACCACATAAGGATTGATGCAATGACCCTGTAGATAACCTACACAAAATTTGGAGAGTACTATATGTTAAAAACACAGTCATTTCAGCAATTCCAAATTTCCCATGGTAAGACCGAAACTACCACATAGATATGCCCCTTGATGATTGTGCTAAATACCAGCCAGCAAGTTCCCAAACAAGTTTGTGATACTTGTTGTTGGTTTCAGGTTGTACGCTACATGGGCATTTGTTGTACTGCTGAAATCCTTGTTTATGCATGTAAGCTAGTGTTTTGATCATAAAAAGGGTGAAATGATGGCTATGTAACTTAGCTATATTAAATTATCGACATTGTTGTGCGCGGGCTACGGTTGCTACCTTGTTAATTGACATGGCATTATGTTTATCATAAACTGGAGGGCCTTGTTTGATGATGTGCAGCAAATCTGAGATTACCAAAGCAAATCTCGGCTGCTATATTCAAATTGAACCCCACGGCCATCATTGAAGATGTTAACTCACAAATTGAGAAATATAAACCAACTATTATAAAGTTGAATCTACAAAACACAAGAAACAGTGCGGCTGTTTGACAGAAATCAAAGTTGGGGAGGCGAATTTGAACTACCTTTGTTGAAGGATTTCGCAAAATAAAAGCAAGAGGGGAAGGAATACATGAAAAAGAAACCAGCAGGGGAAACCGGAGCAAAAAGAAACAACGATCATCAGATCGATCGCGTGTGAGATGCCTACACATGGCTTGTAGGATCGAAGTTGCATTACTGAATGGTTGCAAAGAGCAGTGGGTTGGTACATTGATTTTTTTATAGTCTGCCCATGTACACTAAATATTCAAGTGCACTACGGCCTGGTAATGTACTTCTGGTTTATTGTATACCAGGATTTACACCGTGTGTTCGTATGTTCTCCCCTAACCTCACCTCCATGATGCCGCACCGTCGCTTCATCGCGTGACAATTTAGTGCACTACGACCTGGTAATGTACTTCTGGTTTGGGTCCTTCCCCGCGGTCGGCTCGTCGGTGGATAGGTTCCACCTCCGGACCCATGGCACCATCCTAGTCAGCCTCCTCTGATGTCCAAGCTGCCACCGACAGGCACACAACATATGACCAATCTAACATGTTGTCATGCTCAAATGCTGCAAACCAGTGCGGCCTCCATATGTTTTGCCCACCGCGGCCTGGCATGCTGGAGCGGCCGGAGCCGAGCAAGGTTCACTACAATTCCATGCATGATCTGGTGCTGCATTGGAATTCAGTGGACCTTTGCGAATGTACAGCCCATATTGTTTTATTCTTGATGCCACCTAATCCCAAAAATATGTGTAATGGTTTGCGAGGAAGAGAGCCATGGTTATAAAAGTTACCAATGTAAAATGTTATGCTAAACTTATGCGAGGACTACTTATGTTGTGGTGCATGTCTTGTATATGATGGCCATATGAGAGTGGATTTTCTGAAATAAACATTTAGAGGCATGTGCACCCCGATGCGTACTACTACTTTCTGGGCCCAAATAAACTCTTCAGCTTGGTGGCACCAGTATACCTCAAGTGTGTGTGAGAAGCTTTATAACCAGTATTACCTTGTGAGACATCATTCAGTAGGTACGTACATAGGGCCTCTTCATGACCTCTTATGATCTCCTTGCAATCCTCCAATGCAGACCCTTGAAAACTGAAAATAGTACCTGTCCTATTATTTTAACAAAAATGGACTGGATAATTTTCAACTCAATATACATGTATATGATTTTGTTGGCATTTTTTCAAAAGTTAGAAATATGATTAAGCTGTATATACAAAGTGGGTACCCTCAAATCCAAGATCATTCTTCTATTTTAAAAAGATACTCGGTGCAAATGGTATTACTTCTATTGCTTGTTGCTACGTTCTGGCGTGTTCTGCACACAAATCTTTAAAAGGGTAGATGGCAGAGATAGGAGGCAAAGGTACCTTTGAGGTATCGGAATTTTTCACTTATAAAAATCTCTCTAGTGCATGCAAGCAACTAAAAATTGATGAATCTTTTCATCTGCTAAGTTATAAAAATAATTGATATTATTAGTAAGTGAAAAGTTCATATCCTTAGGTTTAGGGCTGATGTTGAGTAGGAGGAAGTTGGCTAGTTTGTGCCTAATTTGCACATATGGATTCTTCTTTGACGTAATTCTTGTCACCCTCAACTTAGGAAGGGACTAGAGTCGTGTAATGACTGACAGACAATCCAAAAATCCCATGTGTGATTTCTTTGTGATCAGTATTCATGTCCCTCAACATGTTTGATAGTGAACATATAACTTAGTAAGAAGTGACATTATTCCTTATGGTAGTCCAAGCTAAGCAAGCAAAGTAATGCTCATTCATAATAGAACTAACATAACATTCTAAGCACATTTTAGGTATTCTAACGCGAATGTACTAAAGAAGTTCTTCGATGGTGCCAATGCTGAGAACCAAGTAACTATGAAATTTGTTTGAGTTACTCTAGGACGATTTATTTCCAACACCTCCCATTCCTATAGATTTAACTATCGATTGGTGGACTCTTTTGTGTGATCATGTATGATAAATGATTGTAGCTAAAATATGCAAAAACAAAATCTAAATTTTTGAGACCTTATCCATGGGCATGGACATGGATACATTCACATTGTTGTCTTTTATGGGGCTCCGCCAAGTGGTTGGTATTATTGTGTCACCCAACCCAACATTGATCTTATGACACTACATACATTAGAAAGTTTGCTAAAGTTTGTAATATATACAAATGGGCATCCACGACATACAATTAGCAACATATGAAAACTAGCAACAATCTAACTAACCAGGTAATAGATGTGATGTTAATATAGTTCTAATGAGGTTTTTTTGAGCTCATTATAAGTATACTATTCGGTTAGAAGTAGGTCTCTTGCTAAGTCTGATTAGATGGGGTCCGTTGCATGTACCCCATAAGTCTTGCCAATCTGTGCAATGAACTGAAAATTGAGGGACGTTATCATGTGTAAATATTTGATCTGCTACCTCATATTTATTTTAAACTCCTGAATTAATTAAAACCATGTAGTCTCGCCTTTGATTGTATGTGGGAAGGTCATAATTTGAAGCAAAATATTTATTATTTATTAGATATTGTGTAAAAAAATTATTATGCAAGAGATGTGTGTTGGTTGATAGCTGAGTGTGGATCCAGTGGCACGTGGAAAGATACCATGTGCCAAGGAATAAGATTCTCCTTAAAATGTGATTATTCATTCTAATCAAGGCAAATCAATCAATAGCTACATGTTTACAAACTCACGGAAAAGAAGTTTTTTTCTTTTCAAAAGATCCAGATTTGTACGTGATAACATATGGTGCAACAGCAAACTGAATATAACTTAGAGTTATGTGCAAGAAAATGGAAGATCGTACTGCCCATGCCCTGGTATATTCCCATCAAGTTGATTTACTTGCAATTTCCTCCTTTAATTTGAAAAAAATGGCATGGGCAGTATGACCTTCCTTAAGGTTTTCATGGATTGAGGAGAACTAAAAAATGGCATGCTACGCCCGAATGTAAAGCCCATATTGTTTTATTCTTGATGCCACCTAATCCCAAAAATATGTGTAGTGGTTTGCGAGGAAGAGAGACATGGTTATAAAAGTTACCAATGTAAAATGTTATGCTAAACTTATGCTAGGACTACTTATGTTGTGGTGCATGTCTTGTATATGATGGCCATATGAGAGTGGATTTTCTGAAATAAACATTTAGAAGCATGTGCACCCCGATGCGTACTACTACTTTCTGGGCCCAAATAAACTCTTCGGCTTGGTGGCACTAGTATACCTCAAGTGTGTGTGAGAAGCTTTATAACCAGTATTACCTTGTGAGACATCATTCAGTAGGTACGTATATAGGGCCTCTTATGATCTCCTTGCAATTCTCCAATGCAGACCCTTGAAAACTGAAAATAGTACCGGTCCTATTATTTTAACAAAAATGGCATGGATAATTTTCAACTCAATATACATGTATATGATTCTGTTGGCATTTTTTCAAAAGTTAGAAATATGATTAAGTTGTATATAGAAAGTGGGTACCCTCAAATCCATGATCATTCTTCTATTTTGAAAAGATACTCGATGCAAATGGTATTACTTCTATTGCTTTTTGCGACGTTCTGGCATGTTCTGCACACAAATCTTTAAAAGGGTAGATGGCAGAGATAGGAGGCAAAGGTACCTTTGAGGTATCGGAATTTTTCACTTATAAAAATCTCTCTAGTGCAAGAAAGCAACTAAAAATTGATGAATCGTTTCATCTGCTAAGTTATAAAATTTAATTGATATTATTAGTAAGTGAAAACTTCATATCCTTAGGTTTAGGGCTGATGTTGAGTAGGAGGAAGTTGGCTAGTTTGCACATATGGATTCTTCTTTGACGTGTAATTCTTGTCACCCTCAACTTAGGAAGGGATTAGAGTCGTGTAATGACTGAGAGACAATCCAAAAATCCCATGTGTGATTTCTTTGTGATTAGTATTCATGTCCCTCAACATGTTTGATAGTGAACATATAACTTAGTAAGAAGTGACATTATTCCTTATGGTAGTCCAAGCTAAGCAAGCAAAGTAATGCTCATTCATAATAGAACTAACATAGCATTCTAAGCGCCTTTTAGGTATTCTAACGCGAAGGTACTAAAGAAGTTCTTCGATGGTGCCAATGCTAAGAACCAAGTAACTATGAAGTTTGTTTGAGTTACTCTAGGACGATTTATTTCCAACACCTCCCAATCCTATAGATTTAACTATCGATTGGTGGACTCTTTTGTGTGATCATGTATGATAAATGATTGTAATTAAAATATGCAAAAAAAATCTAACTTTTTGAGACCTTATCCGTGGGCATGGACATGGATACATTCACATTGTTGTCTTTTATGGGGCTCCCTCAAGTGGTTGGTATTATTGTATCACCCAACCCAACATCAATCTTATGACACTACATACATTAGAAAGTTGCTAAAGTTTGTAATATATATGAATGGGCATCCACGACATACAATTAACAACATATGAAAACTAGCAATAATCTAACTAACCAGGTAATTGTTGGGGAACGTAGCAATTTCAAAAAATTGCACCTATGCACACACAAGATCATGGTGATGCATAGCAACGAGCGGGGAGAGTGTGTCCACGTACCCTCGTAGACCGAAAGCGGAAGCGTTTATCAACGCGGTTGATGTAGTCGTACACCTTCACGATCCGTCCCGATCAAGTACCGAACGTACGGCACCTCCGTGTTCAGCACACGTTCAGCTCGATGACGTCCTCGCCTTCTTAATCCAGCAAGAGGGGCGAAGTAGTAGATGAGTTCCGGCAGCACAACGACGTGGTGACGGTGTTGGTGAAGAACAATCTCCGTAGGGCTTCGCCTAAGCACTACGAAAACTATGACGGAGGATAAACTAGAGGGGTCGGGATTGCCGGCACACGGCTTGGTGTTTCTTGATGTCTCTTGGGTGCTAGCCCTACCCCTCTATTTATATGTTGAGCCTTGGGGTCGAAACTTGGAGTAAAATCCTCCACAAAGTCGGTTTCACCCAAAAGGCAAGAGTCCTTCTCGGACTCCAGGGCCAGACGCCAGGGTTCTCGGCATCTGGACCCAGACGCCAGGGACCCTGGCGTCTGGCCCCTGGACTCCGCAAAACTTTCTTTTGCACTTTCCAAAAACCTTGTGGGCTTTCCCCTTTGGCCCAAATAAAGTGTTCTCGTACCCAAACATTTCGGGAAACATCCGGAACTCCTTCCTGTGAATTCCGGAACCCTTCCGGAGATCAAACACTACTATCCCATATATAAATCTTTACCTCCGGACCATTCCGGAGCTCCTCGTCATGTGCATGATCTCATCAGGGACTCCGAACAACATTCGGTTACCAACATACATAACTCGTATAATACTATATCGTCAATGAACGTTTAAGCGTGCGGACCCTACGGGTTCGAGAACTATGTAGACATGACCGAGACACCTCTCTGGTCAATAACCAATAGCGGAACCTGGATGCCCATATTGGCTCCTACATATTCTATGAAGATCTTTATCGGTCAAACCGCATAACAACATACGTTGTTCCCTTTGTCATCGGTATGTTACTTGCCCGAGATTCGATTGTCGGTATCTCAATACCTAGTTCAATCTCGTTACCGGCAAGTCTCTTTACTCGTTTCGTAATACATCATCCCGCGACTAACTGATTAGTCACATTGCTTGCAAGGCTTATAGTGATGTGCATTACCAAGAGGGCCCAGAGATACCTCTCCGACAATCGGAGTGACAAATCCTAATCTCGATCTATGCCAACTCAACAAGTACCTTCGGAGATACCTGTAGAGCACCTTTATAATCACCCAGTTACGTTGTGACGTTTGGTAGCACACAAAGTGTTCCTCTGGTATTCGGGAGTTGCATAATCTCATAGTCATAGGAACATGTATAAGTCATGAAGAAAGCAATAGCAACAAACTATACGATCATAGTGCTAAGCTAACGGATGGGTCTTGTCCATCACATCATTCTCCTAATGTTGTGACCCCGTTCATCAAATGAAAACACATGTCTATGGTCAGGAAACATAACCATCTTTGATAAACAAGCTAGTCAAGTAGAGGCATACTAGGTACAATCTGTTTGTCTATGTATTCACACATGTATCAATTTTCCGGTTAATACAATTCTAGCATGAATAATAAACATTTATCATGATATAAGGAAATAAATAATAACTTTATTATTGCCTCTAGGGCATATTTCCTTCAGTCTCCCACTTGCACTAGAGTCAATAATCTAGTTCACATCGCTATGTGATTTAACACCAATAGTTCACATCACCATGTGATTAACACCCATAGTGCACATCGCTATGTGACCAACACCCAAAGGGTTTACTAGAGTCGGTAATCTAGTTCACATCGCCATGTGATTAACACCCAAAGATTACTAAGGTGTGATCATGTTTTGCTTGTGAGAGAAGTTTTAGTCTACGGGTCTGCCACATTCAGATCCGTATGTATTTTGCAAATTTCTATGTCAACAATGCTCTGCACGGAGCTACTCTAGCTAATTGCTCCCACTTTCAATTTGTATCTAGATCGAGACTCAGAGTCATCCAGATCGGTGTCAAAGCTTGCATCGACGTAACTCTTTACGACGAACTCTTTATCACCTCCATAACCGAGAAATATTTCCTTATTCCAGTAAGGATAACTTTGACCGCTGTCCAGTGATCTACTCCTAGACCACTATTGAACTCCCTTGACAAACTCAGTGTAGGGTATACAATAGATCTGGTACACAGCATGGCATACTTTATAGAACCTATGGATGAGGCATAGGGAATGACTTTCATTCTCTTTCTATCTTTTGAGGTGGTCGGGCTTTGAGTCTTACTCAGTTTCACACCTTGTAACACAGGCAAGAACGCTTTCTTTGACTGTTCCATTTTGAACTACTTCAAAATCTTGTCAAGGTATGTACTCATTGAAAAAACTTATCAAGCGTCTTGATCTATCTTTATAGATCTTGATGCTCAATATGTAAGCAGCTTCACCGAGGTCTTTCTTTGAAAAACTCCTTTCAAATACTCCTTTTTGCTTTCCAGAAAATTTACATTATTTCCGATCAACAATATGTCATCCACATATATTTATCAGAAATGCTGTAGTGCTCCCACTCACTTTCTTGTAAATACAGGCTTCTCCAAAAGTCTGTATAAAACCATATGCTTTGATCATACTATCAAAATGTTTATTCCAACTCTGAGATGCTTGCACCAGTCCATAGATGGATCGCTGGAGCTTGCACACTTTCTTAGCACCCTTTGGATCGATAAAACATTCAGGTTGCATCATATACAACTCTTCTTCCAGAAATCCATTCAGGAACGCAGTCTTTACATCCATTTGCCAGATTTCATAAAATGTGGCAATTGCTTAACATGATTCGGACAGACTTAAGCATCGATACGAGTGAGAAAATCTTATCGTATTCAACTCTTTGAACTTTGTCGAAAACCTTTTCCGACAATTCGAGCTTTGTAGATAGTAACACTACCATCAGCGTCTGTCTTCCTCTTGAAGATCCATTAATTCTCTATGGCTTGCTGATCATCGGGCAAGTCCACCAAAGTCCATACTTTGTTCTCATATATGGATCCCATCTCAGATTTCATGGCCTCAAACCATTTCACGGAATCTGGGCTCATCATCGCTTCATCATAGTTCGTAGGTTCGTCATGGTCTAGTAACATGACCTCCAGAACGGTATTACCGTACCACTCTGGTGCGAATCTTACTCTGGTTGACCTACGAGGTTCGGCAGTAACTTGATCTGAAGTTTCATGATCTTCATCATTAACTTCCTCACTAATTGGTGTACGGATCACTGGAACTGATTTCTGTGATGAACTACTTTTCAATTCGGGAGAAGGTACAATTACCTCATCAAGTTCTACTTTCCTCCCACTCACTTCTTTCGAGAGAAACTCCTTCTCTAGAAAGGATCCATTTTAAGCAACAAAGATCTTGCCTTCGGATCTGTGATAGAAGGTGTACCCAACAGTCTCTTTTGGGTATCCTATGAAGACGCACTTCTCCGATTTGGGTTTGAGCTTATCATGCTGAAATTTTTTCACATAAGCATCGCAACCCCAAACTTTAAGAAACGACAGCTTAGGTTTCTTGCGAAACCATAGTTCATACGGTGTCATCTCAATGGATTTTGACGGTGCCCTATTTAACGTGAATGTAGCTGTCTCTAATGCATAACCCCAAAACGATAGTGGTAAATCGGTAAGAGTAATCATAGATTGCACTATATCTAATAAAGTGCGGTTACGACGTTCGGACACACCATTAGGCTGTGGTATTCCAGGTGGCATGAGTTTGTGAAACTATTCCACATTGTTTTAATTGAAGACCAAACTCGTAACTTAAATATTCGCTTCTACGATCAAATCGTAGAAACTTAATTTTCTTGTTACGATGATTTTCCACTTCACTCTGAAATTCTTTGAACTTTTCAAATGTTTCAGACTTATATTTCATTAAGTAGATATACCTATATCTGCTCAAATCATCTGTGAAGGTCGGAAAATAACGATACTTGTCGCGAGTCTCAACACTCATTAGACCGCATACATCAGTATGTATTATTTCCAGTAAGTCAGTTGCTTGCTCCATTGTTCCGGAGACCGGAGTCTTAGTCATCTTGCCCATGAGGCATGGTTCGCAAGCATCAAGTGATTCATAATCAAGTGATTCCAAAAGCCCATCAGCATGGAGTTTCTTCATGCGCATTACACCAATATGACCTAAACGGCAGTGCCACAAATATGTTGCACTATCATTATCAACTTTGCATCTTTTGGCATCAATATTATGAATATGTGTATCACTACGATCGAGATTCAATAAACCATTGAGTGTATGACCATAGAAGGTTTTATTCATATAAACAGAACAACAATTATTCTTCGGTTTAAATGAATAACCTTATTGCGATAAACATGATCCAATCATATTCATGCTCAACGCAAACACCAATAACCGTATTGCAATAAACATGATCCAATCATATTTATGGTCAATGCAAACACCAAATAACATTTATTTAGGTTCAACACTAATCCCGAAGGTAAAGGGATATGCGATGGTGATCTTATCAACCTTGGAACCACTTCCAACACACATCGTTACCTTGCCCTTAACTAGTCTATGTTCATTCTGCAACTCCCGTTTCGAGTTACTAATCTTAGCAACTGAACCAGTATCAAATACCGAGGAGTTGCTATAAACACTAGTAAAGTACACATCAATAACATGTATATCCAATATACCTTTGTTCACTTTGCCATCCTTCTTATTCGCCAATTTTTGGGGTAGTTCCGCTTCCAGTAACCAGTCCCTTTGAAGTAGAAACACTCAGTCTCAGGCTTAGGTCTAGACTTGGGTTTCTTCACTTGAGCAGCAACTTTCTTGCCGTTCTTCTTGAACTTCCCCTTCTTTCCCTTGCCCTTTTACTTGAAACTTAGTGGTCTTTTCAATCATCAACACTTGATGCTTTTCTTGACTCCTACCTTCGTCGATTTCAGCATCACGAAGAGCTTGGGAATCGTTTCCATTATCCCTTGCATATTATAGTTCATCACGAAGTTCTAGTAACTTGGTGATAGTGACTAGAGAACTCTGTCAATTACTATCTTATCTGGAAGATTAACTCCCACTTGATTCAAGCAATTGTAGTACCCAGACAATCTTGGCACATGCTCACTGGTTGAGCTATTCTCCTCCATCTTGTAGGCTAAGTACTGTCAGAGGTCTCACACCTCTCGACATGGGCATGAGTGTGAAATATCAATTTCAACTCTTGTAACATCTTATATGCTCCGTGGCATTCAAAACATTTTTGAAGTCCCGGTTCTAAGCCATAAAGTATGGTGCACTAAACTATCAAGTAGTCATCATACCGAGCTTTGTCAAACATTCATAACGTCTGCATCTGCTCCTGCAACAGTCCTGTCACCTAGCGGTGCATCAAGGACATAATTCTTCTGTGCAGCAATGACGAAAATCCTCAGATCACGGACCAAGTCCGCATCCTTGCTACTAACATCTTTCAACATAGTTTTTCTCTAGGAACATATCATAATAAACGGGGAGCTACATCGCGAGCTATTGATCTACAACATAGTTATGCAAATACTATCAAGACTAAGTTCATGATAAATTAAAGTTCAATTAATCATATTACTTAAGAACTCCCACTTAGATAGACATCCCTCTAATCATCTAAGTGATGACGTGATCCAAATCAACTAAACCATGTCCGATCATCACGTGAGATGGAGTAGTTTTCAATGGTGAACATCACTATGTTGATCATATCTACTATATGATTCACGCTCGACCTTTCGGTCTCAGTGTTCCGAGGCCATATCTGCATATGCTAGGCTCGTCAAGTTTAACCTGAGTATTCTTGCGTGTGCAAAACTGGCTTGCACCCGTTGTATGTGAACGTTGAGCTTATCACACCCGATCATCACATGGTGTCTCGGCACGACAAACTTTGGCAACGGTGCATACTCAGGGAGAACACTTGTACCTTGAAATTTTTAGTGAGAGATCATCTTATAATGCTACCGTCAATCAAAGCAGAATAAGATGCATAAAGGATAAACATCACATGCAATCAATATAAGTGATATGATATGGCCATCATCATCTTGTGCCTTTGATCTCCTTCTCCAAAGCACCTTCATGATTTTTATCGTCACCGGCATGACACCATGATCTCTATCATTTTGATCTCTATCAACGTGTCGTCATATGGTCGTCTCACCAACTATTGCTTTTGCAACTATTGCTATCGCATAGCGATAAAGTAAAGCAGTTATATGGTGCTTGCATCTTATGCAATAAAGTGACAACCATAAGGCTTCTGCCAGTTGCCGATAACTTTTATAGAACATGAACATCTTATACAACAATTTATATCTCATCACGTCTTGACCATATCACATCACAACATGCCCTGCAAAAACAAGTTAAACGTCCTCTACTTTGTTGTTTGCAAGTTTTACGTGGCTGCTACGGGCTGAGCAAGAACCGTTCTTACCTACGCATCGAAACCGCAACGGTTTTTCGTCAAGTATGTGCTGTTTTAACCTTCAACAAGGACCGGGCGTAGCCACACTCGATTCAACTAAAGTTGGAGAAACTGACACCCGCCAGCCACCTGTGTGCGAAGCACGTCGGTAGAACCAGTCTCGCGTAAGCGTACGCGTAATGTCGGTCCGGGCCGCTTCTTCCAACAATACCGCCGAATCAAAGTATGACATGCTGGTAAGCAGTATGACTATTATCGCCCACAACTCACTTGTGTTCTACTCGTGCATATAACATCTATGCAGAACCAGGCTCGGATGCTACTGTTCGGGAACGTAGCAATTTCAAAATTTTGCACCTACGCACACGCAAGATCATGGTGATGCATAGCAACGAGCGGGGAGAGTGTGTCCACGTACCCTCGTAGACCGAAAGCGGAAGCGTTTATCAACGCGGTTGATGTAGTCGTACACCTTCACGATCCGTCCCGATCAAGTACCAAACGTACGACACCTCCGCGTTCAGCACATGTTCAGCTCGATGACGTCCTTGCCTTCTTGATCCAGCAAGAGGGGCGAAGTAGTAGATGAGTTCCGGTAGCACAACGGCGTGGTGACGGTGTTGGTGAAGAACAATCTCTGTAGGGCTTTGCCTAAGCACTACAAAAACTATGACGGAGGATAAACTAGAGAGGTCGGGATTGCCGGCACACGGCTTGGTGTTTCTTGATGTCTCTTGGGTGCTAGCCCTACCCCTCTATTTATATGTTGAGCCTTGGGGTCGAAACTTGGAGTAAAAGCCTCCACAAAGTCGGTTTCACCCGAAAGGCAAGAGTCCTTCTCGGACTCCAGGGCCAGACGCCAGGGTTCCTGGCGTCTGGCCCCTGGACTCCGCAAAACTTTCTTTTGCGCTTTCCAAAAACCTTGTGGGCTTTCCCCGTTGGCCCAAATAAAGTGTTCTCGTACCCAAACATTTCGGGAGACATCCCGAACTCCTTCCGGTGAATTCCGGAACCCTTCCGAAGATCAAACACTACTATCCTATATATCAATCTTTACCTCCGGACCATTCCGGAGCTCCTCGTCATGTCCATGATCTCATCAGGGACTCCGAACAACATTCGGTTACCAACATACATAACTCTTATAATACTATATCATCAACAAACGTTTAAGCGTGCGGACCCTACGGGTTCGAGAACTATGTAGACATGACCGAGACACCTCTCTGGTCAATAACCAATAGCGGAACCTAGATGCCCATATTGGCTCCTACATATTCTACGAAGATCTTTATCGGTCGAACCGCATAACAACATACGTTGTTCCCTTTGTCATCGGTATGTTACTTGCCCGAGATTCGATCGTCGGTATCTCAATACCTAGTTCAATCTCGTTACCGGCAAGTCTCTTTACTCATTTCGTAATACATCATCCCGCGACTAACTCATTAGTCACATTGCTTGCAAGGCTTATAGTGATGTGCATTACCGAGAGGGCCCAGAGATACCTCTCCGACAATCGGAGTGACAAATCCTAATCTCGATCTATGCCAACTCAACAAGTACCTTCGGAGATACCTGTAGAGCACCTTTATAATCACCCAGTTACGTTGTGATGTTTGGTAGCACACAAAGTGTTCCTCCGGTATTCGGGAGTTGCATAATCTCATAGTCATAGGAACATGTATAAGTCATGAAGAAAGCAATAGCAACAAACTATACGATCATAGTGCTAAGCTAACGGATGGGTCTTGTCCATCACATCATTCTCCTAATGATGTGACCCCGTTCATCAAATGAAAACACATGTCTATGGTCAGGAAACATAACCATCTTTGATAAACAAGCTAGTCAAGTAGAGGCATACTAGGGACAATCTGTTTTTCTATGTATTCACACATGGATCAAGTTTCCGGTTAATACAATTCTAGCATGAATAATAAACATTTATCATGATATAAGGAAATAAATAATAACTTTATTGCGTCTAGGGCATATTTCCTTCAGTAATATATGTGATGTTAATATAGTTCTAATGAGGCTTTCTTGAGCTCATTATAAGTATGCTATTCGGTTAGAAGTAGGTCTCTTGCTAAGTCTGATTAGATGGGGTCCGTTGCATGTACCCCATAAGTCTTGCCAATCTGTGCAATGTGTAAATATTGGATCTGCTACCACATATTTATTTTAAAGTCCTGAATTAATTAAAACCATGTAGTCTCGCCTTTGATTGTATGTGGGAAGGTCATAATTCGAAGCAAAATATTTATTATTTATTAGATATTGTGTAAAAAAAATTATTATGCAAGAGATGTGTGTTGGTTGATAGCTGAGTGTGGATCCAGTGACACGTGGAAAGATACCATGTGCCAAGGAATAAGATTCTCCTTAAAATGTGATTATTCATACTAATCAAGGCAAATCGATCAATTGCTACATGTTTACAAACTCGCGGAAAAAAAGTTTTTTTTTCTTTTCAAAAGATCCAGAATTGTACGTGATAACATATGGTGCAACAGCAAACTGGATATAACTTAGAGTTATGTGCAAGAAAAAGGAAGGTCGTACTGCCCATGCCCTGGTATACTCCCATCAAGTTGATTTACTTGCAATTTCCTCCTTTGATTTGAAAAAAATGGCATGGGCAGTATGACCTTCCTTATGGTTTTCATGGATTGAGGAGAACTAAAAAATGGCATGCTACGCGCGCACAGAGAGAGAGAGAGAGAGAGAGAGAGAGAGAGGGAGAGAGAGGGAGGGAGGGAGGGAGGGAGGGGGAGAGAGAGAGAGAGAGAGAGAGAGAGAGAGAGAGAGATGGGGTCCGTTACATGTACCCCATAAGTCTTGCCAATCTGTGCAATCAACTGAAAATTGAGGGACGTTATCATGTGTAAATATTGGATCTGCTACCACATATATATTTTAAATCCTGAATTAATTAAAACCATGTAGTCTCGCCTTTGATTGTATGTGGGAAGGTCAAAATTCGAAGCAAAATATTTATTATTTATTAGATATTGTGTGAAAAATTGTATTATGCAAGAGATGTGTGTTGGTTGACAGCTGAGTGTGGATCCAGTGACACGTGGAAAGATACCACGTGCCAAGGATTAAGATTCTCCTTAAAATTTGATTATTCATTCTAATCAAGGCAAATCGATCAATAGCTACATGTTTACAATCTCGCTGAAAAAAAGTTTTTTTTCTTTTCAAAAGATCCAGATTTGTACGTGATAACATATGGGTGCAACAGTAAACTGATTATAACTTAGAGTTATGTGCAAGAAAAAGGAAGGTCGTACTGCCCATGCCCTGGTATACTCCCATCAAGTTGATTTACTTGCAAGTTCCTCCTTCAATTTGAAAAAAAATGGCATGGGCAGTATGACCTTCCTTAAGGTTTTCATGGGTAGAGGGGAACTAAAAAATGGCATGCTACGCGCGCGCAGAGAGAGAGAGAGAGAGAGGGAGGGAGGGGGTATGAGGGAGGTGTAGGCTCTTATGGTTAATTAGGGCCTGCATCAAGGAAAGCAGTATCAGGGATACAAAATGAGATAACATTCAGAAGAGGGCATATAGGATACAACTGTATCTGGACTTCGACCTTTTGGAAGAGGTTGTAACATGTCGACCATTTTTGAACTGTTGGAGACGGGCCTTACAATTGTGACCATCATGGATAGTTTAGGTGCCAAGGTGGCTTGTTAGAACCAACCTGATGCATGATCCTACCCCAATCCCAACCGCTTGGCTTGTTAGAACTAACCTGATCCGTGACCCTAGCCCAAGCCCAACCGCCTCATATAGCTTTTTTTGTAGGTGGGGTGGAGGGGAGGGGGCAAGCTAAACCGCCTTGAATGGCTGCTCTTTGAAAGGCATATCTGCATTATTGAGTCATGTTAGATAAACACCTCCCATTCCACAACTGCCTACCCGTGCAGAAACAATATGTTTTTGATAGCTCACTATTTCATTTCCATGGTAGGTTATACTCTCACATAGTCACTGACTTCGTGCTTCGGATCATTTCTCCCGCCTTAGTTTCGTGTTCTACGTGAAATATTATCAGTAGTTATGTGACACTAAACCATATAAACATGTAAATTATGAAAAAAAAATGCAAAATCTGGTTAGAACGAACAAAAATGTCAATCGCAAAAAAAAAATCTCTCCATTTATCCGTTGCAACGGCAAAGAGAACCTTCTAAAGGAGGAACAAAAAATATCACAGGCTTGGAGACATTGGTTGCTCCATTAGTTTTCCACATAAAGCCCAACCAAAGACGACCCAGCCCAACTACAACACAAAGCTGCCACACTCAACTCGCTCTCCACAACTGAAGCCCAAAGCCCTCACCAAACCCACCCACCCACCCAATCAAAGTCGCGAGCAAACCCCACACCGGCGGCGACCGCCCTCGACCGACGATGATGCCCGGCGACGCATCCTCGCCGGCCTCCACGGCGGCCGCGGCGCTGGTGCATGCGGAGGCCGACCTCTCCGCGGGCCGCCTCCGCGCCGCATAGAGGCAGGCCCGCCGCGCCGGCCGCCTCGACCCGGCCTCCGCACCCGCCTCCGTCCTCCTCGGCACCACTTCCATATCTTGTATAGCACAACATTTACGGTGGTTCTAGACGAACCCTTTCATTCTGTATCGTGGTAATATGAATATCAATGCAACCGTAAAATTACTTCAAATCCCAACTAAGTAAAGCCACTTTGGTTTATACATAAAGTGGAGTAACACAAGAATAGAAAAATTGATGTTTTTCACAAGTTAAAATAAGGAATTTTCTTTTGAGCAAATTTACATAGGAAAAACACATAAAATCTAAAATCCTCCCGGACCACTTTTCAAAAGTTCCTACGAACAAGAATAAGATGAAGAACTTTAGTTGCACAATTGTATTTGAATTATACCGAATAGGTCATAAAGGGGACGCCCTCGCATTTGCGAGGGCCGTTTCTCTAACAATGTAATACTCCTTTTGCTTGTGCGTACCAAACTTAAATAACCAGCAACCAATGAAACAAAGGACTTTGTAATAAACTGATTTGATCTTTTCAAACACCGAAAATAAATAAATCATGTTAATATATAAAAGAATCATTTTTAGCGAAGAATTATATTACTCTTACAAGTTCCGGCTATTGAATCAAACAATTGAAACAACTCATTAGGAATTTTGTTTCGAGCAAATTATAAAGGCATAGCTAAAAGACATATTGTACTGTAAAAGCATGTGTAATTAAGTTCTGAATTAACATTCAACCAATTTTAATTGGAACGACAATAAGAGATGCTCACCGGAATCATAAACTCTCTACTACCGACAGGATCATCATCTTTTTTTTTCCTTTTTTTTAACACGGTACAATTGCAGATGCTCACATACACTCACCCCTATGAACGTCTGCACGCACACCCTACCCCTATGAGAACCTCTGAGATAAATGAGCCAGCACAAATTTTAGGTTTGCCAAAGAAATGAATCATGGGCGGCCCGTAGTTTCATTTTTTGAAGCTGTTTCTCCGTACATGGTTGAAGACTCAACACTAAATGCTATTCAAAAAATTTACTAATAAGGCGTACACAGTATTGGTACGTTCCATATCTGCTCATTCAAACTCTTTACAATTATTCATTGGTGTTAAAGTGGTAAAGAGTTTGAATTTAAGGACAGTATAACCGCACCAAATCCCTGCCCTCACAGCGATTTGAGTTTTCGGCCGTCCGTTTTATTGATCTAGGAGTTTCTGGCCGTCGGATTTCGTCTAAAAAACAATATGTTCCGCATCTGTCTAATACTGGCCCGTCTATCCTGTGGGCCGCTGCTCTGGAAGCCGAAACGAAGCCCTCTGGTACACTGGGCCGTCGGCCAGCCCATTCCAGCGCTTCGCCGGGCTGCCGTTTCCCCTCCCATACTGTATCCCACCGTCGGTCCTCATCCCCACCCCCGGCGGCGCTCCAGATGGAGATCACGGCAGGTATTCCTGTGGTGGCCGCGCCCAGTAAGATCCATGGCGGCGCATGTATGCTCCCCGTCCACCTTCTCCTATCTTTTCTGCTCCGCGTACGACCCTCGTCCGCCGCTTCCCACGCACCTCCGCTGCGGCGGGATCCATGACGGCGCCCAGCTGGATCCACACCGGCGCAGCCACCATAGCCCAGCCCTTCTCCCCGTTCCTATTTGCTATAGAACAAAAGGGATGTTGATGTGTGACTGATCCACGCCATCTGCTGTAGAACAAAAGGGATGGTGTGATCACAATTTTGTATGAAGAAATGCCCATTCCTTCTGATCACAAGTAAGCTTTGTTTAATTTTTTATCTATTCCTTTGTATTGTGAGTTTATTAGTTACAGAGTTGGGTGTTGATTTACCTTATGCCAGCACGCCTGGCAAACGACTCTTTTTCTTGATGATGCTTCTATATTACTAGCAACTGAGGACATCTGTAATATCTTGATCTTCTCTGTGCAGAACAAAATCCAAGACTGGAGATTGTTTCTCACATGTTGAGTAGGCATGTCAGGTAAGAATGATAACATGCAGCATTGTAAAGTCACACACACAGTAGTACTGTTCCGGTGCTATCAATTTTAACTTGTTTTCCAATTGCAGTGATATGCTTCTTGGGCAATGTATGGTCGCTGCTCTCAGATGGAGAGAAATTTGACCTTTGCTTTGTTCATTATCAATAAAACCAGACCAGCTCTTAGATTCGTAGTTTCGAGTGTAAACCCATGTATTTCTCGTTGTCAATGTATGTATGATGTTACTTAACTGTATCGCCTTGTCGTTATCAATTCCTCAACAGGACTACATGGATGATGCAAACGAACATGCTCAGTGCAGGTACTGACTTTTTTTATGGTAATGTCTGTTGAATATGTAAGTAAAAGATTTCAAACATCTAATACGGTGTAAAAATACTTATATTCAGGAACGGAGGGAGTAGATCAAAAAGTGTAGGTGCAAGCATGCATAATGTATGTCTGTACTGAACAGATTTCGTAGGGTGCATGCAAATCAAACATTTTTTTTGTTGTGGGCTCACATGATGCATAAACCCAAGCTTTTGGAAGGAAATGATCCCATATGTTGCCTCTTCTACAAATATCATGTATTTATGTTAGTTATATTTCATTCTCCGGTGATAAAGTTAAGAATGACTGTTAGGTTCCATTGTTCAAAGTTGGCAGTTGGTGATTTTAATGTTTTCTCTTTGTAATCAATTTGTAATGTTTTAACTTTTTCCTCCTGCGATCGCTTTTTAGGGCCCTCAAACTCATCCGCCTATGGTCTCTGCTGCCGCTGAGCCATCCTTTTTGAGAGCTTCACATCCTTCCACAAGGTTCCCCGGACCTATTTTGAAAAAGTGTATCAAATATTTTGTTAAACCAGGGTGTCCGATTCTGTCTAATTTCAAACTAGTATTTGGTTTGATAAAGATGGAAGTATTTAGAAGCCTAGATGAATTATTTATTCATATGTGTGAAAATTAGATCACACTACTTTCCATGTATTTACATGGTTCCTAATATATAGTGTCAAAATGGACGGGCGCAGCAACGCGCACCTTCAACGATCTAGTGAACTATGAGTATGAGTGTTGCTTCTTTGTTTAACGTGAATTGTGCTGCTACAAACTTTATTAGTGTTTCATATACTCTTTACAGCTTAGCCACGAAACGTGCACCATCATCACTCAAACACCGCCGTGGTCAATTTGTCGCCAGAGACAGCAGGCTTCTCCCACAGGGCAATGACGTCCTTCTGAACATGCACCGATACCCCAATAGTGTGCACCAGCGCTGCCTCTGCAGGGTGTGCCTCGGCAAGGCCTTCGGCGTTGCCATGATCGCCAGCTATGAGCACGTCTATCGATACGAGGTGTGTGCACTCGTCACCGGCCTGCATGCAGCGTGACTTGCTGATGGCCACGTGTAGTGTTGGTCAGGGAGCACCTGGTCACAAGGTAGTTGGGCATTGTCTCATGCATGGTGCTGGCTTGCTTGATGCCTCCTAATCCACATAATATATACAATGGTTTATGAGAAAGATAGACACGAACACTGATTGACGGAAAATGTTATGCTACACTAAACTTATGCTAGGAGTGCTTATGTTGTATGGCCATATGGGAATGGATACATGTTTTGAAACGAATACACTCCGGTCTGTCCTACTAATTTATGTGGCCCAAGTATGGTCTTCGCCCCGGTGGCACACTAGCATACCTCTTATGTGTTTCCGAAGCTTTATAACCAGTTTTGGCTTGGTCCATCTTAATAAATTACCACATCAACTTGAGTACTTCTAGATTCTTTTCGAACTAGCAGTAGTGCAGTCGTTCTGGCTTAACATTGTATAAAGTGCTCACCAACTATAACAAAATGTGAACTGTGAAATAAATAAATAAATGTATTTTCTTGGTATTTCATAAAAGCATCATACCGACTAGTTGGTGCCGCATTAGAGACCAAAACTGGAATCACGTGGTTTTTCAACTACCATGTGGATGACATGACATTTGTCGATCTTCTAAAATCCATATCTACACATGTAAACTACTGTTTTTATCTTAAAAGGCTAAAATACTGTGTAACGTAGCTTTATTAAATCATTGCCCTTGCCATGCATAGGCTACCGTGGTAGTTGACATAACAATATGTTAATTGTCATAAATTGGAGGGCATATACAATTAGCCTTGTGTGATGTTGCGTAGTGAATCCAAGATTTCCAAAATAAATCTCGAGCAGGTTTGGGGATAATGCTTTTCAAAGTACTACCTCCGGTCCTTTTTACTCAGCATATAAAATTCGTCTGAAGTCAAACTTTATAAAGTTTGACCATATTTATATGGAAAAATAGCAACATCTACAATACTAAAGTTATACAATATGGAAATTAAATTCATGACACAACTAGTGATATTCATTTCGTATTGTGAATGTTGATATTTTTTCTATAAAGTTGGTGAAACTTTATGAAGTTTGACTTCAGACAAATTTTTATGCGGAGTAAAAAGGACCCGAGGGAGTATGAACTTAAAATGTAAAGTACGAGCCCAGCTCCGCCAAGAACATGTAAAGAGTAGCATTGTTCGACTTAAATGTATCAATTTAATCATTTTCAAAATACAAAAGCACATTATTACACATATGTTTCAGTCGTATATATTTGGGATTTTGGGCCGAGGTTTGAGCTGAAAGGTGGACCCAATAACGACAACCCAGTCTTTGGGCTTTCGAGCTTAGGCCTTCAAGCTATACTATCCATGCCTTGGTATATTCCCATCAACCGAAGAAACTCAATACAAAGTATCAACCATAAAATGGAAGGAATGACCTATTTATATTGGATATTATGTAATGTGATTGTCCGACTAGTTGGTGGAGCATTGTGCACCTTCACAATGTTCTCATCACAAAGCCATGGCCTCTTGAACTCATGCCACTACAAGGAGTACCTAGTATTTCGGACAACATATCAGATGATAGGTGGCTAGTGACAAGAGTATCTGTCGAATTCATTACTTCCAAATGTCTATGTGGGTAATTAGTGTTTCCAGATTCTTCGCAAGTAATGAAGGAGCAATTTTCAAGTGAATCAATGTCAGGATCCTTGTCTAAGTAAAGAATGTTTCGTTCATGATATTGGTTGGACTGCATTGACACATAAAACAATTGCTTATATAGAATCGAGAAATATTCATGTGTTTTTTCTTTTGCAACAAGATTCAAGGTCTTTCACTTGTTCCACAATTGATCACGTCTAGCATATGCATGGACATTGATCAAATAATTGGATGTACTGCAGTGCATCGTTTCATGTGCAGGCCTTGGCACCATGGCAGGCTATAACAAATGCAAACTCATGTTCAGTAACTCCTCTGTACTTGTGCATGTTAGTTACACTAGCACATACATACATGCAAGGAATATTAATTCACTGTGAATGCCAACTTATATCATATGCTTTTAATTGTGTACGGAACAGGATCACATGAACATATGTGAACTGAAAAATGTGCTTAAGCTCCTATTACTGAGAGTATAGAACAGATCTGATTGCTTTCTAAATGAGATTTTCTTTTTTTTCTTTTTCTGAACAGAAGGGTTACCCTCGCCGTCTGCATCAAGCGATGCAGACAGACATTTATTAACAAGAATAAAGTATACACCATAAAAGAAAAAAGAAAAATTGAGTCCAGCCGAACGCGTCCACTCTGGTCAAGCTGCAGTCCGTTGGTGAACGCGTCTACTCTGGTCTGCCGGATCTAGCTCCGTCTCTAAGCATATATTGAAGTCCAACAATATGATAGTTCAACCCACTTCAGGGCATAATTGTATGTATCCGCATTTAATTTGAGTTATATCTATTAAATGACTAGAAATGCATTTAATTAATGACATAAATATAGCAAACAGACTCCAAAGAAGCCCAGATTTTTACATGATACGTGTATAGTGTTTGTGTGTTCTTTTTTGTGCGCAGTATAGTGTGTGTTGAAGGTAGAAAAAATTGAAAGTCAATAGTGTGTGTTGAGTGTAGAAAAAAATTGAAGGTCAACAGAGGAAGCAACATTCACTTCGTATGGAAACCCAAGCCAAAGAGAATGAAAGAAAGAAAAGAAGAGAAAACAAAATCAACGAAATGAAGAAATTAAGAACCTAAAAGAAATTAAGAAAAGATGTGATGAGAAAATTAGGAAATAAAAAAATAGAAAACAAATAATACAAAGGAATAAAAAGACCCAAATGATAAGTGCCACACATGTGGCATGAAGCACTCTGGCCCTGACTTTTTTACAACTAAAGTTGACATCCGAAAAGGAAAAACAATCAAAAAAACCAAAAACTCGTCATCTGAAAAGAAATTTACCATCCTTGACAACTAAAGTTGGCATCCTCGCGTCACTAAATTTGCCATAAAAAGCGTTCGGAATTTCCATGTGCCCGTGCTATACGTGTGACACTTATCATGATCCTAAAAAGAACACTTGTTTGCTGAGTCCGTATACTAGTAGGAAAAGGGGCTTTTACCCCGGTTCATAAGGGCCTTTAGTCCCGGTTCAGGAACCGGGACTAAAGGGTCGTTACTAATGCCCTAGCCCTTTAGTCCCGGTTCTTACACGAACCGGGACTAAAGGCCGTCCACGTGGCCGGTGCGGGGAGCCCAGGCAGGAGGGCCTTTGGTCCCGGTTGGTGCCACCAACCGGGACCAATAGGCATCCACGCGTCAGCACCTGGCAGGAGCTGAGATTTTTGTTTTTTTTGAAAGGGGGGGGGGGTTGGGGGTTTTGGGGGGTTAATTTAGGTTGTTATTAGGTAGCTATTAGAGAGAAGTGTCCTCTCTTATATCTCCGTGCTTGGTTTACCAACGCTACGTACTGCTATGCCTAAACATGGCTTAGATTGAAGTGAAGGCAACATGTGGTGCATGTCGAAAGTAATACTAATCCGGACTTGATCAAGTTTGGATTGTACTACTTTCGACACGCACCACATGCATGTTGCCTTCACTTCAATCCAATCCATGTTCATTTCACCCGCTGATATATAATAACTCTTCATGCACGCATCATGCATCATCATATATAATAACAAGTCCTACTAATCATCATCATACAACTTCTACTCGTTATTAATAACAAGTCATACGATCATCATCCTCACAGTCATCGAACCAACCCTACTTAATTGTTCTTAGCACATGATCATCAGTATTAGGTAGGACCGAAATACCTCTTTAAGGTAAAATAGCATAAAACAATATAGACCCTGACTCTCCATTATGGAGAATGGAGATCATCCTGTCTCCAATTCTTGCGCCTCGTTTCCTTTTGCTTCCAAGAAGCTCCTTGCGACTGTCCATTCTTTGATTTGCATGTCTCCACTTCTTTTAGAAATCCGGTATGGACAGTTGAGATTAGTAGGATGACCTAGTTGTATATTCAAAACATCAAGCCTACCATTCTGATACATCAAATGAGGCACACAATCCTCTGGGATTATCTGTTGAAAAACATAGTAACACTGGTAGAAAAAAGCCCTTTAGTCCCGGTTCGCAACAGCCTTTAGTCCCGGCTGTGCAACCGGGACTAAATATGCGCGACTAAAGACCCCCCCCCTTTAGTCGCGCCTCTTACGGACCGCGACTAAAGGCTTTAGTCCCGGTTCTTGTGGCTGACCGGGACTAAAGGCCCGTCCACGTGGGCGCCCGTGGTCCGTCGGGGCGGAGGACCTTTAGTCCCGGTTCTCGTGGCCAACCGGGACTAAAGGCCTCCACCGCAGGTTTAGGGTTTTAGCCCCCCTAAACCTGGTTTCTTTTTAGTTTGGAGTGTTTTATTTCTTTTATATTTTATTTTGTGTTTTATTTTAATTTTGATAAAGTTTCAGTACACATATTCTACGCTACTATATACATGCATATGAAATTTCAAACAAGAAGAATTCAAGAGGAATATATAATATATATTCAATCTCGGGTGACCATATACAACTTCGAACAAGTTTCCATACACAATTAGGATGGATGACCATATACAACTTCGAACAGGTTTCAATCTCGGGTATGCATATAAATTTCTTCGTCCTCGGTATAGTGTTCTCCTTTAGGATTGATGACTTCCCTCATGAAAAATCCTGCTAATTCTTCTTGAATTGGTCGGAAGCGAGCTTCTGGACTAAGCCTCCTCCGCAAGTTATCTGTCGCGTTCCGCACGCTATCCGATGCCTTCCGCTCAGAGGTCTGTCTCCGGATGTTCTCACAAACATAGTATCCACATAGATTGGTCCCCGGTGGCTGCTTATCCACATTAACTAACCTTCTGAAATCTAGCTCATGTTTGAATTCACCGACAATTTCTTCTGAGAACCGTCTCCAAACCCTACAGGGCAAAGAAAATTAAATGAACAAGGGAGTTATTAGTTACTTGATATTAGGAAATGAACGAAAGAGACCGATCGATATAGAGCTCAAATGATTGAAAATAATTACTTTTGCAGCATTTTTCTCATGTCGGCCCAACGCTTTGGATCCGAATCCATAGAGTCCATGATTAGAACTCTGGAGGTGTGAAGTTCAATATTTAGCAGAATCCAGTGGAACCTGCGGACACGTTACATGCACAGTCATGCATAACTCATCGATTAGACATACCATGCATAGAGTAAACAAAAGAGAATGGGCACAAGAGAGAAACACTCACCCAAAATGGTAAGGAAATAGAATATGACTTTTGAGTTGATGCTTTCTAAGAAACTTGTACAAGTCTTTCTCCACGTCTTCGGGGTGATGTTGTAACACATGTCCATTAAAGATATGTGGGTCAATGAACTCAACATCATGGATGTTTCTTATTTTGCATTCCCAAATCTTCAATCTGCATAATAGCGTACGCAACAATATAGTTAGGACAATATATATATATAGTGCAGGCAATGAAGAACGAGATGAGGTAGAAATAAATCACTTACAGAACGTAGCAACTCAGCATAGATTTGTCGAGGTCGCGCAGATTGAACAGCTGGAACAATTCACTCATATGAACTTCTACAGAGTACCGTTTGGTCTGATGCTCATCTGTAACATCCGCATAAACATATTCTTTGTCGGCCCATGTTATGAATTGCTTGTACCAACGTAGCAGATTTCGCATTTGTGGTGGTAGACTCTTTTCCCGCGCAGGCTCGACGAGAGGCCCATTCCGCACATATTGTAATGCTATCTCACATACTGGCGCATCCTCAAGGCCTAAGAAGGCACGAAGAGTCAAACCCATCTCAGACGCTTGTTTCATGGCACCCGCTACAGTCAATCCAAGTGCTGCCGCAGCTGCTATGATCTCGGGGTCCTCTTCCGGACCGGCTTTCACTATGAGCGGGGGGATCGATTGTTTCTTCTGCATCCCGAGCTGGTCAACTTGTTTCCCACTTTTTTACTTTCTTCTTTCTCCTCCTTCAATATTTTTGCTTGCCTACGAAGTTCATGTCCATAGTCGTCAGGCATATTCAGCTCGGCTTGGGACGGTGTCGTCAAAAAATCCTTAGCCCACTTCTTTTGCTTCTCAGTGAATACTTGCTTGGGCTTAGGCTCTTTTTTCGCCTTCATATCCGCCTTCCATTTCTCATAATCAGCAGACGCGGCCAATTTGGTTTCAGCTTCACTAAGTTCCCCAGGCCTTGGGAGGAGAGGCTTCAGTGATGGCTCCGGTACCCTTGTGGTCTTAGGTACATAAGGGTCCGGGTTAATAGTCCAGGAGCGGGTTTCCTTGCTGTCCGCCTGCTTCTGCTTCTTCACCGGAGGTGGATTGGGGGGCGTCGTACCCGCCGGAGGAGGATTGGGGGGCGTCGTACCCGCCGGAGGTTGTGGATCGGGGGACGGCGTCGAATGGCGTGAAGGAGGTGTAGGTGAACCACCACGACCACCACCACCGCCACCGCCGCCACCACCACCACCACCACCATCGGAGGGGGGTGGACTTGCTAGCCTTGGCGCCTCGCCTGGAAACACTATGTACTTCTTTTTCCATAGAATGAACTGGCGCTTGACATCTCCAAGTCTTCTCTCCCCTTCGGGTGTAGGTTTGTCAATCTCCAGGTCCTCAAACCCTTGGACTATGTCTTCCACCGTGACACGAGCATAGCCATATGCAATGGGGTTGTTGTGGTGGAGTGCTCCAGGTGTACAGGGTAAAGCACTGCCGCTAGCTACCTTCGTAGAAACGTTCCCCACGGGATAATGCAGATCACATTCTTTCATCTCCTTTACATCATCCACGGGGTAGTGAGGCTCCGGTGCACGAATCTCGAACATCGGTGCACTAGCACCAGGCGGGGCATCCGTGGAAGCCACGCTGCTTCTCCGCTGCTGGCTTCCGCGATCCGCTTCATGATCTTCATGCGGCCCTGCAGCCGATTTTTCTTTCACTAGTTCATGCACGGTCTGCTTCAACTCATGGAGTTCCGATGCAAACTTCGTCATAAGATCTGCATCCCGTCCGTCTTTCTCTTACGGCTTCTGTAACAGTACGGGTCATTGTCCTGGGAAAACCCTACTTTCCACGGAACTTTGCCTTTGCCTCGTACACGTCCTCCGTGTTCATCATTCCCGAGGGTTGTTGTCAGTGCGTCTTTCTCTCTGTTGAACTTGATCAAGCCCTCTTGAGCTTGGGTCATTGCGTCAATAAGGGCTTGGGTGGGAGCAAACTGTCTCTGCCGGTGAACACACACCCTTGTCTCCGGGTCTAGCGATCCCCCATGCCCGTACCACCAGCTTTTGGCCCTTGGGTCCCATCCCTCTGTACCTAGAGGGATTCCTCGCACCCTCAGGTCCTCCTCCATCTTCTGCCACCTAGGCTCCGAAAGGCGGTATCCTCCTGGCCCCATAATATGATGGAACTTTTTCTTACTCGCATTATCCTTATTTTTTCCGATATTTCCTTGAAATGCTCCGATTGCTTTTGCCTCACAAATTCTGGCCAATCATCTTTCAGTTTCTCATGTTGTCCATTGAAATCCGGAGTCTTGCCCTTGTTGACATAGTCACGGGTTAAATTTTTCTTGAAGTTCCGGAATGCTTCGCCCATCTTCTGAAGAGCGAACTCTTTAACTAGCCTCCTCCTCTGACGTCCACCCGGAACCTCGTTACCGAATTCATCGACTTTGTTGTATTCCGGAGCTAGAATGAAATGTTCCATAAGCTTTCTCCAGCAATCCTTTTTCGTTCTCTTGTCGACAAAACTGAAACCAAGACGTGCCTTCTTTGGCTCCTTCCATTCCTGGACGGTGATCGGGACGTTGTCTCTAACAACGACTCCGCATTGGTTGATAAACTTTGAGGTGTGCTGTAGGGGCTTGCTGGTTTCACTGACAAACTCAATGGCATATGTTTCTCCTGTTTTCATCGCCTTGGATTTGCCACGCTTTGTCGTACTCGATCCGGAGGGCTAAAAAAAGAAAGAGAGTCGCGCGCGTTAATACATATGTATTCACATTTCAGTAAGTTTGTATCACGAGAGGCTCAATGTATATATATACCTCGCCGGAGGTGGTTGCTACTTGCAATTCGAGATCGTCGGTTGTTGACGGTTGACCTCCATCGACAATGTCCGTTCCTTCACCTTCTTGATCATCGACAATCTCTGTTCCACCGTCAAGGTTCAGAAAAGAAGAGACTACATCCTCTTGTTGCTCATATTCTGAGCCCGGCACATAAGGAATCTCGTTGTTGATGATGCCCATTAAATAACGTTCAGCCTCCGGATCCCTAAGCGGCTCGGCTCTATCGTCCGCCATATGTCACTCCTGCATGTAGTAAAAATTCTTTAAGTATAAAGGAATTAAAAAATAAGATTAAGGGGACATAGAGGAGGAGGAATTAAAAAATAAGATTCTTTAAGTAAAAATTCTTTTTTTCTTCTTCTTCCTTTCTTCTTCCTCTTTCTTCTTTCTTTCTTCTTCTTCCTTTTTGTTTTTTCTTTCTTTCTTCTTCTTCCTTTCTTCTTCCTTTCTTCTTCTTTTTTTCTTCTTCCTTTTTCTTTCTTCTTTCTTTTGGTTTTCATTTGGTTCTCATTTTTTTCTTCTTCCTTTTTCTTTCTTCTTTCTTTCTTCTTTCTTTTTTTCTTCTTCCTTTTTTTCTTTCTTTCTTCTTTCTTTTTTTCTTCTTCCTTTTTTTTTCTTCCTCCTTTGTTTTTCTTTTTTTTCTTCTTCCTTTGTTTTTCTTCTTCCTTTTTTTTTCTTCCTCATTTGTTTTTCTTCTTCCTTTTTTTTCTTCTTTCTTTTTTTCTTCTTCCTTTGTTTTTCTTCTTCCTTTGTTTTTCTTCTTCCTTTTTTTTCTTCCTCCTTTGTTTTTCTTCTTTCTTTTTTTCTTCTTCCTTTTTTTTCTTCTTTCTTTTTTTCTTCTTCCTTTGTTTTTCTTCTGTTTTTTTCTTCCTTTTTTCCTTTTTCCTTTTTTCTTCTGTTTTTTTCTTCTATTTGTTTTTCTTGTGTTTTCTTTTGTTTTCTTTTTTCTTTCTTCTTCCTTTTTCTTTTGTTTTCTTTTTTTTCTTCCTTTTTCCTTTTTTCTTCCTTTTTCTTGTTTTTCTTCTGTTTTTCTTTTGTTTTCTTCTTCCTTCTTTCTTCTTCTTTCTTTTTCCTTTTTCTTTCTTCTTCTTCTTCCTTTTTCTTCTTCCTTCTTCTTCTTCTGCCGGCGCGCGGAGGACGGCAGGCAGGGGCAGCGGGCGGCGGGCGGCAGGGCGTCGGGCGGCGGGCGGCGGGCAAGGCAGGGCACGGGCGGCGGGCAAGGGCAGGGCACGGGCGGCGGCGGCGCTCACTGGGGACGGGGGCGGCGGCGCGCAGGGCTTCGGCGTCGGCGTCGGCGTCGGCGTCGGGGCAGGGCTTCGGCGTCGAGAGAGGAAGAATGGGAAGTGGCGGAAACTGCTAAGTGCAGTATTTATAGACGTACCTTTAGTCCCGGTTGGGGAGGCGGACCGCGACTAAAGGTACCCTTTAGTCGCGGTTGGCCACACCAACCGCGACTAAAGGGTACCTTTAGTCGCGGTCCGCCTCCCCAAGACCAACCGCGACTAAAGGGTACCTTTAGTCGCGGTCCGCCTCCCCAACCGGGACTAAAGGTACGTCTATAAATACTGCACTGCGACTAAATGGTACCTTTAGTCGCGGTCCGCCTCCCCAACCGAGACTAAAGGGTTTTGGCGCCGCTTTCGTTCCCGCGCAGAAAGACCCTTTAGTCGCGGTTGGGGACAACAACCGCGACTAAAGGGTACCCTTTAGTCGCGGTCCGCCTCCCCAACCGGGACTAAAGGCATTGTGCTGGAACTGGCGCGGTGCGGTGGGATGTTTAGTCCCACCTCGCTAGCCGAGAGGCTTCGACAGTGGTTTATAAGCGCGGCTGCGCTCACCACTTCGAGCTCCTCTCAAATGCAGGCTTACGGGCCTATTCTGTCACTATGTTCTTGTGGGCCTACTGGGCCTTCTGCGGGCCTGAATCCTGGCCCATTGATGGGTTTCTAGACTTATTCAGGCCGTGGTGGCCCAGTAGGAGGCATATTTTTTATTTTTTGCCTGTTTTTTGTTTTCTTTTTTGCATTATTTATTTTGTTTTGTTTCTACTTACAACAAAAAACTTATTTATTTTATTTTATTTTGTTTCTAATTACTTATTTATTTTACTTTATGACAATTATTTTTGCTATTAAAGTTTCTAACAAAAAAAGTTCTTTATGAAAATTATTTTTGCTATTAAAGTTTCTAACAAAAAAAGTTCTTTATGATAATTATTTTGTTTCTAATTCATTTTAAAATCTTAAAAATACAATTATATATCAAAAAAATTCAGAAAATAAAACTAATTCATTTTAAATTCTTAAAAATACAAATAATATATCAAAAAAACAGAAAAATAAAACTAATTCATTTTAAAATCTTAAAAATACAATTATATATCAGAAAAATCAGAAAAATAAAACTAATTCATTTTAAAATCCCTTGAAGGCTTGACAAAAGGTTTGATACATCATTCAGTTCATCGACCAAATACAAAGTTTGGTACAATAAATTATTACACATCAATTCTTCCCTTGTGTCCCTGCTTGCTTACGATTGTGCCGTATCCATGGAGCATCCTCATCATTTAACTTAATGCTTGGGTCAGTGTTCACTTTGAAGGGCGGAATTTCACCAAACATATTATAATCTTCTGACATGTCTGTCTTGTCCTCCACTCCCTATGTTTCTTTTCCCTGAAAGAACAATGTGGCGCTTTGGATCATCGCATGATGTACTGATTGTTTTCTTATCTTTCCGTTTCCTCGGTTTGCTACTCATGTCCTTCAAATAAAAAACCTGAGCGACATCTTTGGCAAGGACGAATGGTTCGTCAAGGTAACCAAGATTGTTGAAATCCACCATTGTCATTCCGTATTGCTCGTCCACCTTTACCCCACCTCCTGTTAGCTTGAACCATTTGCACCGGAACAAAGGGACCTTAAAGGAGGGTCCATAGTCAAGTTCCCATATCTCCTCCATGTAACCATAATATGTGACCTTTCGCCCATTCTCGGTTGCTGCATCAAAGCGGACACCACTGTTTTGGTTGGTGCTCTTTTTATCTTGGGCGATGGTGTAAAATGTATTCCCATTTATCTCGTACCCTTGGAAAATCGTTATAGTCGAAGATGGTTTCTTGGCCAACATGTACAGCTGATCTCCAACATCATTGTCATTCATTAAATGTTTTCGCAACCAACTGCCGAAAGTCTCCATGTGGGCCTTTCTAATCCAGAGGCTTCCCCGGGTTGTCCGAGCGTAAAATATTCTTGTGTTGCTCGAAGTACGGAGCCACAAAGCTGGAATTTTGCAGAACTGTGTGGTGTGTTTCAGTCATAGAATGACCGTCCATACATATCGTGGATTTCCTTCCGATCTTGCCTTTTCCACTTAGTCTCCCCTCGTGCCGCGATTGAGGAATACCAATCGGCTTAAGGTCAGGAACATAGTCAATACAGAACTCAATTACCTCCTCATTTCCATAGCCCTTGACGATGCTTCCTTCTGGCCTAGCACGGTTATGAACATATTTCTTTAATACTCCCATGAAACTCTCAAAGGGGAACATATTGTGTAGAAATACAGGACCGAGAATGGAAATCTCTTCGCCTAGGTGGAGCAGGAGGTGCGTCATAATATCGAAGAAGGATGGTGGGAACACCAACTCGAAACTGACAAGGCATTGGACCACATCGTTCTGTAACCGTGGTAGATCTTCTAGATTGATTACCTTCTGAGAGATTGCATTGAGGAATGCACATAGCTTCACAATGGCTGCTCGAACATTTTCCGGTAGGAGCCCCCTCAAAGCAATCGGAAGCAATTGCGTCATAATCACGTGGCAGTCGTGAGACTTCAGGTTTTGGAACTTCTTCTCCGCCATGTTTATTATTCCCTTTATATTCGACGAGAAGCCAGACGGGACCTTCATACTGCTCAGGCATTCAAAAAAAATGACCTTCTCTTCTTTGGTAAGAGCGTAGCTGGCATGACCTTGAAACCATTCCGGATGCCGGTCATCTGGGTCTTTCAAAAGTTGCTGGTCCTGCCGTGCTTCCTTTGTATCATTTGTCTTCCCATACATGCCCAAGAAGCTTAGCAGGTTCACGCAAATATTCTTCGTAACATGCATCACGTCGATTGCAGAGCGGACATCTAGGACTTTCCAATATTCTAGCTCCCAAAATATAGATTTCTTCTTCCACATGGGTGCGTGCCCGTCAACTCCCCGCGGAACTGATTGTCCGCCAGGACCCTTTCCAAAGATGACTTTCAAATCCTTGACCATATCAAATATCTCAGCACCAGTACGTTCCGCAGGCTTCGGCCGGTGATCTGCCTTGCCGTTGAAATGCTTGCCTTTCTTTCTTACGTTATGATTTCGGGGAAGAAATCGACGATGACCCAGGTACACGTTCTTCTTACAATTAACCAAACGTACACTTTCAGTCTCATGTAAGCAGTGCGTGCATGCATTGTATCCCTTATTTGTCTGTCCTGAAAGGTTACTGAGAGCAGGCCAATCGTTGATGGTTACAAAAAGCAACGCTCGTAGGTCAAATTCCTCTCCTTTGTGCTCATCCCAGACACGTACACCAGGTCTGGCCCACAACTGTAAAAGTTCATCAACTAATGGCCTTAGGTACACATCGATGTCGTTCCCGGGTTGCTTTGGACCTTGGATGAGCACTGGCATCATAATGAACTTCCGCTTCATGCACAACCAAGGAGGAAGGTTGTAGATGCATAGAGTCACGGGCCAGGTGCTATGGCTGGAGCTCTGCTCGCCAAAAGGATTCATGCCATCAGTACTTAGACCAAATCTTATGTTCCTTGCGTCAGCTGCAAAATCTTTGAACACTCTGTCGATCTTTCTCCATTGCGTTCCATCAGCGGGGTGTCTCAACTCCCCGTCGGACTTACGGTCCTCTTTGTGCCATCGCAACGACTTGCCATGCTTTTTGTTCATGAACAGACGTTTCAACCGTGGTATTATAGGAGCATACCACATCACCTTGGCGGGAACCCTCTTCCTGGGTTTCTCGCCCTCAACATCGTCACCAGGGTCATCGCCTCTGATCTTATAATGCAATGCAGTGCATACAGGGCATTCATTCAAATTCTCGTATTCACCGCGGTAGAGGATGCAGTCGTTAATGCATGCATGTATCTTCAGAACCTTTAAACCTAGAGGGAAGACAACCTTCTTTGCTTCGTACGTACTGGCGGGCAACTCGTTATTCTTCGGAAACATATTCTTCAACATTTTCAGCAAATTTTCAAATGATGAGTCACCTACACCTTCCTGTGCCTTCCATTTTAGCAAATCCAATGTGCAGCCCAGCTTTTTCAGACTATTATCGCATCCTGGATACAACGACTTTTTGTGATCCTCTAACATGCGATCCAAATTCTCCCTATCCTTGTCAGTTTCGCAGCGTCTCCGTGCATCAGCAATGGTCCGACCAAGATCATCAACGGGCTCATCATGTGCCTCTTCTTCACCTTCACCTAACCCTTCCCCACCTTCAGCATCATCCTCCATGAAAGTATCACCGAAATGATCATGATAGTTGTCATCGATATCATCCCCTTCTTCATCTTCTTCCATTCTAACCCCTCTTTCTCCATGCTTGGTCCAACAATTATAGCTTGGCATGAAACCGTGCCGAAGCAGGTGCATGTGAACGTCTCTTGAGGAGGAGTAACCCTTCTGATTCTTACAGACAGCACATGGACAGATAATAAAACCTTGCTGCTTGTTCGCATTTGCCACTACGAGGAAATCTTTCAAACCCGTAGTGAACTCGCCGGAGAGTCGGGGACCGTACATCCATTGCCGATTCATCTGCATTATTATTATATAAAGTATATAATTAACCATCATGCATTTGTTAAACTAACTAGCTAGAAATAATACAAATTAAACAATGAACTACACACATGCATATTTTATCAATGACACATGAAAGGTTCAAGTTGCTAACCGCGATCGCGGAGGAAAAATAAATGAGAAAGCTCAAGTGTGGCTCGGACAATTCATATCATGTTTGTTTCAGGCTCTCGGGCATTTCATCGAACACCTTGTGTGCATAGGAGGAACCAAAAGCAAACCCACCACCCCCTTCTGAAAATTGTGAAGTGAGCTGAGTGAAGTGAAGTGAGCTGAGTCCTATATATAGGGATGGGCCTTTAGTCCCGGTTGGCCTGGCCAACCGCGACTAAAGGCCTTCGGGGACCTTTAGTCCCGGTTGGCCAGGCCAACCGGGACTAAAGACCCTCCCGTCCGCCAGCTGGATGGGCCTTTAGTCCCGGTTGGCCTGGCCGACCGCGACTAAAGGCCTTCGGGGACCTTTAGTCCCGGTTGGCCAGGCCAACCGGGACTAAAGCCCCTCCCGTTCGCCAGCTGTCGACCGAGAATGCTGGGCCCAGATAGTTGGTCGCGGGTCTCCTCCCGAACCGCGACTAAAGGCCCCTTTGGTCGCGGTTCGATTGTTTTGGGGACTAATGGGGGCGTATGGAAGCCTCTTTTTCTACTAGTGTAATAACTTCATAGTTAGCAATGATAATGCACTAGTTTTAGAACTATGCAAAATATGCACGGATGTCGTAATAGTAAGAAATCTTACCAGGGTATCTCCATAGTAGTTACCGTAGTTCAACACGTGCACTAGTGGCACGTATGGAGGACCATAATGATGAGGAGTTTGATTGTAGATATTGTAATTCTCAATATCAGTACAAAATCCGACCAGATGAGTTTTCTCCTTATAAGTTAACTCAGAGCCATCGGTGTAGTAGGTTCTGTCTACCATGTTCGGCACATTGTTTGAACAATCAAAATAAGCTGTCAATGAAAATAAGCTGTCAACTATTTTGAAATGAACAATATAAATTAGCTAATAACTATGTTTGAGAAACTCACATAGCGGTAGAATTGGAGGCGTATCAACAAGGACCCAAATGTCCATATTGTCTTGCTCGATGTCAGGATCACCAAGATCCATGGTGACAAGCATACCCTCATCAAAACCATACATCTTGCAAAATGCTTCCCAATTTTTGCAACCAAAATGGGTTACGCTCTCAGAATTATACAGCTTTACTTCAAAATCTATATCATGATGGGTCCTTAGGTGAATTTTCTTTGTTTCCATACTTTCATGGTCTTCAAAACCCATCCTCTCCAAGACGTAGCGTCTTGCATGGCATGGAATAAGCTAGCCGAATTGTAAAAGATGAAAAGTACACGTTGAAATAGTTGAAGTCGTTCTTAATTACGAAAAAATAACACTTGTCGTCGTTGCGTACCGTTTCAACATCGAACGTCTCCTCCACCTTAATACTGAAGCGCCGATCTTCGTCCAGGTGAGGCCTGTCGCACTGACCTCGGTCGTCGTGGCACCAGTCGCACTCCCCCGGGAGACTTTTGTCTTCCGAGTACGACATTTCCTATGTTCATATATAATTCAAATATTAAACATCTACAATTAAATATATGTACTAAAAAACCTAAGTTAGATCATTATTATTCATCACGGGTTGACTATCGGTTTGTCGAGTCTTTTCTTGAAAACTCTCAGCTCACGTGGTGTATACATTCGACCGTTGGTGATGGTCGCTCCTCCCTTTGTCCCCGTGTGCATTACACCAAAATGTCTAGCTAGCACACGGGAACAAAGGAGAAGCGACCCCCACGACAACAGTCGGGATTCTTCGTCCTCTCATATATATATGGTGGAACTCTCCCTCACTGATTCCTCTCTGACATTTGTGACCGTCGGTGATGGTAGCTCCTCCTTTCGTTCTCGAGTGCATTACACCAAATTGTCTAGCACACGGGAATGAAGGAGAAGCTACCCCCACGACAACAGTCGGGATTCTTCGTCCTCTCATATATGGTGGAGACTCGACAGACTTACAGTCAACCCGAAATATCGTTTAATTATCTTTCTAAAAGAGGATTTGGCTGGTCTCACCTCGATGTCGGAGGGGCGGTGACGGGGACGACGGCGGGATGATGGAGGGGCCGGGGGGGCTCCTAGATTTCTGCGAAAACAAAAACCCTATAAGCTATCAACTAATCATAGTGCTCTCCAATTTTAGCATTCAAAGTAGGATCGGAGTAGTTTTCCACTTTGAGCATTCAATAAGCAAAATCAAATCACAAAATAAAGTAGTATTCAAATTAGGATGCATTCAATTATAAGCAAAACTACATCATCTCCATGCGTCCGTACATCGCCGAATATTATCACTAATACACCTCGAATACTATCATACATATAGCACCGCTAGTACAGCTAGAACAGTAGCACCCGACGGACATCGGCGCGGCCGGTGGACACCCAAAGGGACGGAACCATCACAGGATCATAGCTCCAGTGAGATCCCTGAAGAACCTGCCAGGTACTGTCGAACCTGCCCTCCAACGCAACCATGTAGCGACGGACGTGCTGGTCCTCCTCGCTGACACGGTGACGTACCTCCTCCGCGGTGTCCGGAAGCCTCGGCACCGTCACTGGCCCACGCGAGCGCCACCAAACAAGGACCGGGTCAACGACGGGCTGGTTCCTCACCAACCTACGCCCACCGGAAGGTAGCTGAAGGAAATATGCCCTAGAGGCAATAATAAAGTTATTATTTATTTCCTTATATCATGATAAATGTTTATTATTCATGCTAGAATTGTATTAACCGGAAACATAATACATGTGTGAATACATAGACAAACAGAGTGTCACTAGTATGCCTCTACTTGACTAGCTCGTTAATCAAAGATGGTTATGTTTCCTAGCCATAGACATAAGTTGTCATTTGATTAACGAGATCACCTCATTAGGAGAATGACGTGATTGACTTGACCCATTCCGTTAGCTTAGCACCCGATCGTTTAGTATGTTGCTATTGCTTTCTTCATGACTTATACATGTTCCTCTGACTATGGGATTATGCAACTCCCGTTTACCGGAGGAATACTTTGTGTGCTACCAAACATCACAATGTAAATGGGTGATTATAAAGGTGCTCTACAGGTGTCTCCAAAGGTACTTGTTGGGTTGGCGTATTTCGAGATTAGGATTTGTCACTCCGATTGTCGGAGAGGTATCTCTGGGCCCACTCGGTAATGCACATCACTATAAGCCTTGCAAGCATTGTGACTAATAAGTTAGTTGCGGGATGATGTGTTACGGAACGAGTAAAGAGACTTGCCGGTAACGAGATTGAACTAGGTATCGAGATACCGACGATCGAATCTCGGGCAAGTAACATACTGATGACAAAGGGAACAACGTATGTTGTTATGCGGTCTGACCGATAAAGATCTTCGTAGAATATGTGGGAGCCAATATGGGCATCCAGGTCGCGCTATTGGTTATTGACCGGAGACGTGTCTCGGTCATGTCTACATAGTTCTCGAACCCGTAGGGTCCGCACGCTTAAAGTTACAATGACAGTTTTATTATGAGTTTATGTATGTTGATGTACCGAAGGAGTTCGGAGTCCCGGATGAGATCGGGGACATGACGAGGAGTCTCGAACTGGTCGAGACGTAAAGATCGATATATTGGACGACTATATTTGGACTTCGGAAAGGTTCCGAGTGATTCGGGTATTTTTCGGAGTACTGGAGAGTTACGGGAATACGTATTGGGCCTTATTGGGCCATACGGGAAAGAAGAAAAAGGGCCTCAAGGGTGGCCGCACCCCTCCCCTTGGTCTGTTCCGAATTGGACTAGGGAAGGGGGGTGCCCCCTTCCTTCGTTCTCTTTTTCCCTTCCTCTTTTCCTATTCCATATGGGAGGTGGAATCCTACTAGGACTAGGGAGTCCTAGTAGGACTCCACACTTGGTGCGCCCCCTCCTAGGGCCGGCCTCCTCCTCCCTTGCTCCTTTATATACGGGGGCAGGGGGGCACCCCAGAGACACAACAATTGATCCTTGAGATCTCTTAGCCGTGTGCGGTGCCCCCCTCCACCATATTACACCTCGATAATACCGTTGCGGAGCTTAGGCGAAGCCCTGCGTCCGTGGAACATCATCATCGTCACCACGCCGTCGTGCTGACGAAACTCTCCCTCAACACTCGGCTGGATCGGAGTTCGAGGGACGTCATCGAGCTGAACGTGTGTAGAACTCGGAAGTGCCGTACGTTCGGTACTTGATCGGTCGGATCGTGAAGACGTACGACTACATCAACCGCGTTGTGATAACGCTTCCGCTGTCGGTCTACGAGGGTACGTGGACAACACTCTCCCCTCTTGTTGCTATGCAACACCATGATCTTGCGTGTGCGTAGGAAATTTTTTGAAATTACTACGTTCCCCAACAGTGGCATCCGAGCCTGGTTTTATGCGTTGATGCTATGCACGAGTAGAACACAAGTGAGTTGTGGGCGATATAAGTCATACTGCTTACCAGCATGTCATACTTTGGTTCAACGGTATTGTGAGATGAAGCGGCCCGGACCGACATTACGCGTACGCTTACGCGAGACTGGTTTCACCGTTCGGAGCACTCGTTGCTTAAAGGTGACTGGCGGGTGTCTGTCTCTCTCACTTTAGTTGAACCGAGTGTGGCTACGCCCAGTCCTTGCGAAGGTTAAAACAGCACCAACTTGACAAACTATCATTGTGGTTTTGATGCGTAGGTAAGAACGGTTCTTGCTAAGCCCGTAGCAGCCACGTAAAACTTGCAACAACAAAGTAGAGGACGTCCAACTTGTTTTTGCAGGGCATGTTGTGATGTGATATGGTCAAGACATGATGTGATATAATGTGTTGTATGAGATGATCATGTTTTGTAACCGAGTTATCGGCAACTGGCAGGAGCCATATGGTTGTCGCTTTATTGTATGAGATGCAATCGCCATGTAATAGTTTTACTTTATCACTAAGCGGTAGCGATAGTCGTAAAAGCAATAAGTTGGGGAGACGACAACGATGCTACGATGGAGATCAAGGTGTCGCACCGGTGACGATGGTGATCATGACGGTGGTTCGGAGATGGAGATCACAAGCACGGTGCTTCGGAGATGGAGATCACAAGCACAAGATGATGATGGCCATATCATATCACTTATATTGATTGCATGTGATGTTAATCCTTTATGCATCTTATCTTGCTTTGATTGACGGTAGCATTATAAGATGATCTCTCACTAAAATTTCAAGATAAAAGTGTTCTCCCTGAGTATGCACCGTTGCAAAAGTTCTTCGTGCTGAGACACCACGTGTTAATCGGGTGTGATAGGCTCTACGTTCAAATACAACGGGTGCAAAACAGTTGCACACGCGGAATACTCAGGTTAAACTTGACGAGCCTAGCATATACAGATATGGCCTCGGAACACAGAGACCGAAAGGTCGAGCGTGAATCATATAGTAGATATGATCAACATAGTGATCTTCACCATTGAAACTACTCCATCTCACGTGTTAATCGGACATGGTTTAGTTGCTTTGGATCACGTAATCACTTAGATGATTAGAGGGATGTCTATCTAAGTGGGAGTTCTTAAGTAATATGATTAATTGAACTTGAATTTATCATGAACTTAGTCCTGATAGTATTTTTGCAAATTATGTTGTAGATCAATAGCTCGCGTTGTTGCTTCCCTGTGTTTATTTTTGATATGTTCCTAGAGAAAAATTATGTTGAAAGATGTTAGTAGCAAAGATGCGGATTGGATCCGTGATCTGAGGATTATCCTCATTGCTGCACAGAAAAATTATGTCCTTAATGCACCGCTAGGTGACAGACCTTTTGCAGGAGCAGATGCGGACGTTATGAACGTTTGGCTAACTCAATATGATGACTACTTGATAGTTTAGTGCATCATGCTTAACGGCTTAGAATCGGGACTTCAAATACGTTTTGAACGTCATGGACCATATAAGATGTTCCAGGAGTTGAAGTTAATATTTCAAGCAAATACCCGAGTTGAGAGATATGAAGTCTCCAACAAGTTCTATAGCTAAAAGATGGAGGAGAATCGCTCAACTAGTGAGCATGTGCTCAAATTGTCTGGGTACTACAATCGCTTGAATCAAGTGGCAGTTAATCTTCCAGATAAAACAGTGATTGACAGAATTCTCTAGTCACCATCACCAAGTTAGTAGAACTTCGTGATGAACTATAATATGCAAGGGATGACAAAAGTAATTCCCGAGCTCTTCGTGATGCTGAAATCGACGAAGGTAGAAATCAAGAAAAACATCAAGTGTTGATGGTTGACGAGACCACTTCAAGTGTTGATGGTTGACGAGACCACTAGTTTCAAGAAAAGGCAAAGGGATAGAAGGGTAACTTAAAAAAGAACGGAAAGCAAGTTGCTAATCAAGTGAAGAAGCCCAAGTATGTACCTAAGCCTGAGACAAAGTGCTTCTACTGCAAAGGGACTGGTCACTGGAAGCGGAATTACCCCAACTATTTGGTGGATAAGAAGGATGGCAAAGTGAACAAAGGTATATTTGATATACAGATTATTGATGTGTACTTTACTAGTTTTTATAGCAACCCCTCGGTAATTGATACTGGTTCAGTTGCTAAGAGTAGAAACTCGAAATGGGAGTTGCAGAATAAACAGAGACTAGTAAAAGTGAACAAAGGTATATTTGATATGCAGATTATTGATGTGTACTTCACTAGTGTTTATAGCAACCCCTCGGTAATTGATACTGGTTCAGTTGCTAAAGAGTAGTAACTCGAAACGGGAGTTGCAGTATAAACAGAGACTAGTAAAAGGCGAGGTGACGATGTGTGTTGGAAGTAGTTCCAAGATTGATATGATCATCATCGCACACTCCCTGTACTTTCGGGATTAGTGTTGAAACTAAATAAGTGTTATTTGGTGCTTGCGTTGAGCATGAATATGATTTGATCATGTTTATTGCAATACGGTTATTCATTTATATTAGAGAACAATTGTTGTTCTGTTTACATGAATAAAACCTTCTATGGTCATACACACCAACGAAAATGGTTTGTTGGATCTCGATCGTAGTGATACACATATTCATAATATTGAAGCCAAAAGATGCAAAGTTAATAATGATAGTGCAACTTATTTGTGGCACTGCCGTTTAGGTCATATTGGTGTAAAGCGCATGAAGAAACTCCATACTGATGGGATTTTGGAATCACTTGATTATGAATCACTTGATGCTTGCGAACCGTGCCTCATGGGCAAGATGACTAAAACGCCGTTCTCCAGAACTATGGAGAGAGCAACAGATTTGTTGGAAATCATACATACAGATGTATGTGGTCCGATGAATATTGAGGCTCGTAGTAGGTATCATTATTTTCTGACCTTCACAGATGATTTGAGCAGATATGGGTATATCTACTTGATGAAACACAAGTCTGAAACATTTGAAAAGTTCAAAGAATTTCAGAGTGAAGTGAAAAATCATCGTGACAAGAAAATAAAGTTTCTATGATCTGATCGCAGAGACAAATATTTGAGTTACGAGTTTGGTCTTCAATTAAAATAATGTGGAATAGTTTCACAAATTCATGCCACCTGGAATACCACAGCATAATGGTGTGTCCGAACGTCATAACCGTACTTTATTGGATATAGTGCAATCTATGATGTCTCTTATCAATTTACCACTAATCGTTTTGGGGGTTATGCATTAGAGACAGCTGCATTCACGTTAAATAGGGCACCATCAAAATCCGTTGAGATGACGCCTTATGAACTGTGGTTTGGCAAGAAACCAAAGTTGTCGTTTCTTAAAATTTTGGGGTTGCGATGCTTATGTGAAAAAGTTTCATCCTGATAAGCTCAAACCCAAATCGGAGAAATGTGTCTTCATAGGATACCCAAAGGAGACAGTTGGGTACACCTTCTATCACAGATTCGAAGGCAAGACATTCATTGCTTAGTATGGATCCTTTCTAGAGAAGGAGTTTCTCTCGAAAGAAGTGTGTGGGAGGAAAGTAGAACTTGATAAGGTAACTGTACCTGCTCCCTTATTGGAAAATAGTTCATCACAAGAAACGGTTCATGTGACGTCTATACCAATGAGTGAGGAAGTTAATGATCATGATCATGAAACTTCAGATCAAGTTGTTACTAAACCTTGTAGGTCAACCAGAGTAAGATCCGCACCAGAGTGGTACGGTAATCCTGTTCTGGAGGTTATGTTACTAGACCATGACAAACCTACGAACTATGAAGAAGCGATGGTGAGCCCAGATTCCGCAAAATGGCTTGAGGCCATGAAATCTGAGATGAGATCCATGTATGAGAACAAAGTGTGGACTTTGGTTGACTTGCCCGATGATCGGCAAGCAATTGAGAATAAATGGATTGTCAAGAGGAAGACGGACGCTGATAGTAGTATCACTATCTACAAAGCTAGAATTGTCGCAAAAAGGTTTTCGACAAGTTCAAGATGTTGACTACGATGAGAGTTTCTATGCTTAAGTCTGTCCGAATTGTCACTATCTATGCTTAAGTCTGTCCGAATCATGTTAGCAATTGCCGCATTTTATGAAATCTGGCAAAGGGATAAACAAAACTGCATTCCTTGATGGATTTATTAAAGAAGAGTTGTATATGATACAACCAGAAGGTTTTGTCAATCCTAAAGGTGCTAACAAAATATGCAAGCTCCAGCGATCCATCAATGGACTGGTGCAAGCATCTCAGAGTTGGAATATACGCTTTGATAAGTTGATCAAAGCATATAGTTGTATACAGACTTGCGGTGAAGCCTGTATTTACAAGAAAGTGAGTGGGAGCACTACAGCATTTCTGATAAGTATATGTGAATGACATATTGTTGATCGGAAATAATGTAGAATTATTCTGCAAAGCATAAAGGAGTGTTTGAAAGGAGTTTTTTAAAGATAGACCTCGGTGAAGCTGCTTACATATTGAGCATCAAGATCTATAGAGATAGATAAAGACGCTTGATAAGTTTTTCAATGAGTACATACCTTAACAAGATTTTGAAGTAGTTCAAAATAGAACAGTCAAAGAAAAGAGTTCTTGCCTGTGTTACAAGGTGTGAAATTGAGTAAAGACTCAAAGCCCGACCACGGCAAAAGATAGAAAGAGAATGAAAGTCATTCCCTATGCCTTGGCCATAGGTTCTATAAAGTATGCCATGCTGTGTACCAGATCTATTGTATACCCTACACTGATTTTGGCAAGGGAGTACAATAGTGATCTAGGAGTAGATCACTGGACAGCGGTCAAAATTATCCTTACTGGAATAAGGATATGTTTCTCGATTATGGAAGTGACAAAAGGCCCGTCGTAAAAGGTTACGTCGATGCAAGTTTTGACACTAATCTAGATGACTCTAAGTCTCGGTCTAGATACATATTGAAAGTGGGAGCAATTACCTAGAGTAGCTCCATGCAGAGCATTGTAGACATAGAAATTTGCAAAATACTTACGGATCTGAATGTGACAGACCCGTTGACTAAAATTATCTCACAAGCAAAACATGATCACACCATAGTACTCTTTGGGTGTTAATCACATAGCGATGTGAACTAGATTACTGACTCTAGTAAACCCTTTGGGTGATGGTCACATGACGATGTGAACCATGGGTGTTAATCACATGGTGATGTGAACTATTCATGTTAAATCACATGGCGATGTGAACTAGATTATTGACTCTAGTGCAAGTGGGAGACTGAAGGAAATATGCCCTAGAGGCAATAATAAAGTTATTATTTATTTCCTTATATCATGATAAATGTTTATTATTCATGCTAGAATTGTATTAACCAGAAACATAATACATGTGTGAATACATAGACAAACAGAGTGTCACTAGTATGCCTCTACTTGAATAGCTTGTTAATCAAAGATGGTTATGTTTCCTAGCCATAGACATAAGTTGTCATTTGATTAACGAGATCACCTCATTAGGAGAATGACGTGATTGACTTGACCCATTCCGTTAGCTTAGCACCCGATCGTTTAGTATGTTGCTATTGCTTTCTTCATGACTTATACATGTTCCTCTGACTATGAGATTATGCAACTCCCGTTTACCAGAGGAACACTTTGTGTGCTACCAAACGTCACAACGTAAATGGGTGATTATAAAGGTGCTCTACAGGTGTCTCCAAAGGTACTTGTTGGGTTGGCGTATTTCGAGATTAGGATTTGTCACTCCGATTGTCGGAGAGGTATCTCTGGGCCCACTCGGTAATGCACATCACTATAAGCCTTGCAAGCATTGTGACTAATAAGTTAGTTGCGGGATGATGTGTTACGGAACGAGTAAAGAGACTTGCCGGTAACGAGATTGAACTAGGTATCGAGATACCGACGATCGAATATCGGGCAAGTAACATACTGATGACAAAGGGAACAACGTATGTTGTTATGCGGCCTGACCGATAAAGATCTTCGTACAATATGTGGGAGCCAATATGGGCATCCAGGTCCTGCTATTGGTTATTGACCGGAGACGTGTCTCGGTCATGTCTACATAGTTCTCGAACCCGTATGGTCCGCACGCTTAAAGTTACGATGACAGTTTTATTATGAGTTTATGTATGTTGATGTACCGAAGGAGTTCGGAGTCCCGTATGAGATCGGGGACATGACGAGGAGTCTCGAAATGGTCGAGATGTAAAGATCGATATATTGGACGACTATATTCGGACTTCGGAAAGGTTCCGAGTGATTCGGGTATTTTTCGGAGTACCGGAGAGTTACGGGAATACGTATTGGGCCTTATTGGGCCATACGGGAAAGAAGAAAAAGGGCCTCAAGGGTGGCCGCACCCCTCCCCTTGGTCTGGTCCGAATTGGACTAGGGAAGGGGGGCGCCCCCTTCCTTCCTTCTCTTTTTCCCTTCCTCTTTTCCTATTCCATATGGGAGGTGGAATCCTACTAGGACTAGGGAGTCCTAGTAGGACTCCACACTTGGTGCGCCCCCTCCTAGGGTCGGCCTCCTCCTCCCTTGCTCCTTTATATACGGGGGCAGGGGGCACCCCAGAGACACAACAATTGATCCTTGAGATCTCTTAGCCGTGTGCGGTGCCCCCTCCACCATATTACACCTCGATAATACCGTTGCGGAGCTTAGGCGAAGCCCTGCGTCGGTGGAACATCATCATCGTCACCACGCCGTCGTGCTGACGAAACTCTCCCTCAACACTCGGCTGGATCGGAGTTCGAGGGACGTCATCGAGCTGAACGTGTGTAGAACTCGGAGGTGCCGTACGTTCGATACTTGATCGGTCGGATCGTGAAGACGTACGACTACATCAACCGCGTTGTGATAACGCTTCCGCTGTCGGTCTACGAGGGTACGTGGACAACACTCTCCCCTCTCATTGCTATGCATCACCATGATCTTGCCTGTGCGTAGGAAAATTTTTGAAATTACTACGTTCCCCAACAGTAGCACCTCCCAAAACCAGCCCGGCGGAGCCCAGTCCCGGACATGGCCCCTCTGATCAAGCCAGCCTCCTCCGCCGAGTCGACGACGAGGATGCGGGATAGGCATCGTCGACGTCGATGCGGGAATAATTGCTTTAACTAAAAAACAAATTAGTTCTATTAATTTCCTTACTATAAATAGAATAAAGTAGTACTTACTAAAAATAAACTAGCTAGTTTAACTAGTTCTATTATTTTTCTAACTAATTCTATTAAACACTTTCTAGGTAGTACTTACTAAAAGTTATCGGGGAGGGGGGTACATATATCGACAACGACATGCCCAATAAAAAATAAGAAGAGGAAGAAGACGCAAAAAAAGAGGAGAAGAAGAAAGGAATAGAGGAGGAGATCGAAGAAAAAAAAAAAAAAAGGAGAAGAAGAAGGAATAGAGGAGAAGAAGAAAAAATAGAATAATATATTATTCTATTTCTTCTTCTTCTACTCTTTTTTTTTCTTCTTTTTCATCTTCTTATTTATTTCTCCTCTACTTCCTCTCCTCTTCTTCTCTTCTTCTTCTCCTTCGTCCTCTTCTTATTTTCCTTTTTTCTCTCCTTCTTTTTCTTCTAAATATGAACATACATAAATGACTTTGATCATACACAATTTCTATGAACAAAAAAAATCATAAAAATTCTATGAACAAAATTACAACAGAAAAAATCATAAAAATTATATGAAAAAATTGATATATTCTTTGCATATGAACATACAAACATTTGCATATTCAATAATAATATCACCAAAAAAATCTAAACTACACATCTAAATTAATACATCTAAATTACAACAACTAAATTATCTAACTACACATCCAAATTAATACAACTAAATTACAAATCTAACTACACATACAAATCTAATTACAACAACTAAATTATAAAACTACACATCCAAATTAATACTACACATCCAAATTAATAGCTAGCTAGGGGGCGCGGCGGCAGCGGCGGCGGCCATTACAGGGAGGAGGAGGAGGGGATCGAGGCGGCGCTCACAGGGTGGCGGAGGGCGACGGCGACCGCGGCGGGCCGGGGGCGGAGGGCGGCGACGGTGACGTATACGGGGCAACGGCTCGGGGGCGCGCGGCGGAGGCCGACGGCGGGGGGGGGGGGGGGGGGGGCGGAGGACGACGGCGACGGGCGATGGCGTGGGCTCGGGGGCACGGGCGACGGCGACGACGACGGGGCAGCCTGGCGGCGTAGATCGAGCTCGCGGCGTCGTCAGGCGGCGGGGGGACACTGGCGATGGAAATCAGAAAATTTTCAAAGTGCTACTTATATAGCAAAGGCTTTGGTCCCGGTTGGTGGCTCCAACCGGGACCAATGCCCACCCTTTGGTCCCGGTCGGTGCCACCAACCGGGACCAAAGGCCTCTTCTCACCAGCGCAAAGGGCGGGAAGCAGAGGGCTTTGGTCCCGGTTGGTGGCACCAACCGGGACTAAAGGGGGGCATTGGTCCCGGTTGGTGCCACCAACCGGGACCAAAGGCCTTGCGCTGCCCGCGGCCAAAAGTTTAGTCCCACCTCGCTAGTTGAGAAGGGCTCGGAGTGGTTTATAAGCTCCACTGCGGCTGCCCTCTCGAGCTCCTCTCAAATGCAGGCTTACGGGCCTAATGTCACACTGTGCTGTCTGTTGGCCTATTGGGCCTTTTGCGGGCCTGAATCTTGGCCCAGGTTGGGTTTCTAGTCGTATTCAGGCCGTGGTGGCCCAATAGGTGGCAGTTTTTTAAATTTTTTGCATTATTTATTTTCTTTTGTTTTTTGCTTTCTTTTTTAATTCTTTTTCCTTTTAGGTCAGCAAAATTATAAACTGTCTGTTAGTGCCATTAGTTTTAGAAAACATATAAACTTTCTATTAGTGCCATTAGTTCTTTATGAAAATTCTTTTTGTTGTATTTAGTTTTTTTATTTTCTTTTTTGCTATATTTATTTTGTTTTATTTCTACTTACAACAAAAAACTTATTTATTTTATTTTATTTTGTTTCTAATTACTTATTTATTTTACTTTATGATAATTATTTCTGCTATTAAAGTTTCTATCAAAAAAAGTTCTTTATGAAAATTCTTTTTGCTTTTAATGATTAAAAATAAAAAAGAGGCGCAATGCGCGTTGATTTGCTTCAAGCCTTTCGGAATAGTGTAGACTGCACTACACATAGCTCGATGCAGTCTACCTTATTCCTCAAGGCTTGAAGCTAAGCAACGTGAGCATTGCGCCTCTTCTTCATCGTCTCTGCACTCAGGGCTTATAAACCGCTCCTAGTGCCTCTCAGCTAGCGAGGTGGGACTAAAAAACTGCTTAGCTAGTAAGAAACTCTAGTACCGGTTCGTGCCACGAACAGGTACTAAAGGTGCTCGTGGGGCCACAGCCTCATTAGTACCGGTTCGTGGCACCAACATGGACCAAAGGGTGGAATTGGTCCCGGTTCGTGCCACCAATGGCATGTTACAAAACGGACAATCTCTTTCAAAGTATCAGGATTTCATCCGGAAACTCGTCTGTTACAAAGGGATTTCATTTTTTTAAATTTATTTGAACTCCTGACTTTGTGTGTGTTCAAAATGCACCATTCAAAGCCACATCATCATTTTTCAATCCTTTCTGACTTTATTTGTTATTTTTCATGCATTTACTAATTATTTTGAGCTATAAGACCCTAAAATTGAAAAGCATTTCAAATGAACTCTAAAAAGGTTGAAAGTTGGCATGATATCATCATTTCATCCACATATCATGTGCAAGAAAGTTGAGAGGGTTACGGCATAAACTGGATGCACTTCGTGTACAAAACGGACAATCTCTTCCAAACGCATTTTATTTTTATTTATTTTACTGCTGCTATTTTTATTTATTTTACTGCTGCTATTTTTACTTAATTTATTAAGGTTTATTTATTGTAGTTACTATAGTTTATTTTATTAAGGTTTATTTAGTTTTATTTATTTTATTAAGGTTTATTTATTTTATAAATATAAAAAATGAAAATAGATGCGCTTATAGAGAAAATTCAACCTAAATTCATAATAAATTTCTATGAAATTTACTGTGAATTTAGGTCAAATTCCCTGTATAAGGGCATCTATTTTCACTTTAAAAGGCAGAGAGGGACGGGCTTATAAACTGGTGTGAGCCCCCTTCGATTGGCGAGGTGGGACTAAACACTGGCCGCAACTAGGACCAGCCCTTTAGTCCCGGTTTGTGGTATGAACCGGGACTAAAGGATGGTGGGCCAGGAGCGTGGCCCATTGGTCCCGGTTTGTACCACCAACCGGGACCAAAGGGTCCATACGAACCGGGACCAGTGCCCACGAGGCCCCGGCCGGCCCCCTGGGCTCACGAACCGGGACCAATGCTCACATTAGTCCCGGTTCGTGACTGAACCGGGGCTAATGTGAAAACTGCCCTGTGACCTAAGCCCTGTTTTCTACTAGTGTATGAGAAGGTATTACTGTCTACGTTCCGTCAAACCGCAGTGAGGGCGGACACATGCCATGTTGTTTGCCAAGTGCATGTCAAAAGACACTATAGGGTTGCTTGTTTTCACACTCAGCTTAGGTTGGCTTTGCTGGGTACATAAAGTTTGCTGAGTGTTTGTGATTGATACTCGGTTTAGGTAGATGTTTGCCGAGTGCTCGACAGAATATACTCAGCAAACTGCCTCACACTCGGCTTAGAATTTTCTTTGCAATAGTGAACAGAGCACTTTCTGGCCCAGAATCAGTTGCAACGCCACAAGAGGAGCCGAGAGTGCACACCCAACCTGCTCCAAGACTTCCTTTGATAGGGTTGAAACATGGCCGATAACTTGCGGGACCTGGGCAAGCTAGCCACAACATGTAGCCCCTGTTAGGCACTGTCTGCGTACCTAACATGGGCTACGGGCTTCATGGACCTGGTGCCCCTCAAATCGTGGAAAGCAGCTCTGCCTTCAGCTTCCATAGAGAGGACAAAAAAGGGAACAAAAGCTGCTGCGGGTGAGGTTCCAAGAGATTATATTCGATTTGGTCACACAAGGAGGAAGGCCTGAGTGCCGACAAGCTAGGCGATCGACGATGCGATCTAGTCAGTGTATTGCCATCTGGAACTAAATGGTTAAGGCTTGGTGGTTAACTATACACGTACACCAATAATGGCGTACGTGCTTGGTAGTGATGTGCTTGGTCGGTGGAGCTTGCTAGATAGATAGACTATAAAAAGGCCAGATCCCCACAAGGGCGATGGTGTCATCCCATATGGGGCGGTGGAGGATCCTATATAGATAGACTATAAAAAAGGCCAGATCCCTGGAAGGGGTGAAACCATCCTCCACATACCAGTACCATAGCACACGCTCAAAGCAAAGCACCCACCACCTTGAGCCTCTCAGTATCAAACCTCTAGCTAGCTAGCTAACCATGAAGCCATCCCGCGCAATGGTTCTTGTGCTGGCGCTAGTGACCGCGCTTGTGCTGGTGCCGGTGGCAGAGGCATCGGCCTGCGACCCCGATCCGATCGGACCTTTCTGTAGACAAGGGATCATCGATGGTCTTACCGGCGGTCCAGATTTTATCAAGCCGTGTTGCACAAATTTATCACCAGGCTACATCATGTGCCTGTGTGAGATCCGTCAGCGGATCTCATCGAGGGCGCCGGACCATATCTTCTGCCCCAATATCTCATGCTGATACCAGCGGCACGATATGTCCTCGTCCCCGGGAGCCAACTCGGTATAGAGTCGTTCTAGCTGGAATAATTAGCAACATCTTTCGAGCGATTCATGGACTTGATGCTTAGTCCAAGGTCGGTTATGTTTGTTTTATGTCCACCTCTATAATTATCCCTACTTTTCTCATACTAAATCGTATTATCTTGTATCGTGTTGTTTGCTCTTACTCACTCCTGCAAGCTCAAATTGTTCAACAATCTTATATTAAATAATGATGCACGCGTGTGTGTTCCTTCGTTATTTTGTTCTTCTCTTCTTGACAGGCCATGCATGCTTGCAACTTCTTCTGGTAGTGTGTGTTTCCATGTATGCAGATCATATTGTAAGCAACTAACTCAAGGCATAAGAACTCACAAGTTAGTGCGGAATCGCACGCTGTTCTGAGCTAAATCGAACCGCTCATATATGGGTTGGTTCCGTATTTCAATGATATTTTTAAGTTAATAAGTGTGCTGGATCAATAAAAACGCATGAAAACAAGAAGATACAACACATCCTTGAAGGCAAAATCTTTAGTTGGAATGCCACTAGATAAAACCCTAAAAGTATTGGCTGCATGCATCAATTGATGCAGAGGCCGGGGGTTTAACCTTCTTTTTTTTAAAAAAAACCCTAAAAGTATTTATTTCTGTACTCTCAAAAGCATCTACTTTGACCAACCTTCCTATAAAAATTGATGAAGAGAAAAATCATTCACATCCCCGTTATTGACTTCTACTCACAGATGACAGAAAAATGCATCCCCCTTCACGATAGACATGCCAATACTTGAATAGTACAGGAGGCTATTCTTTTTAGGGAACTTCACCGGACATTTTTTATTAACGGTGATGCTCATAGGGATTATTACAGAATTATGCAACACTCCAAACCAAACATTGCGGCTTACATCAAGACAAATAGCAAATTTCGCTAAAAATATGTGTTTCATTGTTATACCCTAAAGCATGGCACCTTCCATTGTTTTTTTTAACAAAGTACAGACTAAAGTGCTCATACATACGCGCATACACTCACCCATATGAACGCACATGCGCACACCCTATCCTTATGAGCACCTCCGAGAGACTAAACCGGCATATGGTCTTGAGATTTTACGAAGTCACCGTAGCCGCCTCGTAGTCGACGGGAACGTCTCCTCCAACTGAACGCGCACTGCCGGAAATCGTGAAATAAATCCAATATAAATGCAAGCACCAGGATTTGAACCCTGGTAGACTGGGAAAACCACTGTGCCCCTAATCATCCACCACAGGATGGTTCATGGCATCTCCCATTGTTAGTCTTGCCACGAGCTTACTGACACCAACAACCAACAAAGTAGAGCACCATGTAATAAACTGATTTGAACTTTTACAAACTTTGGAAAAACTTTTATCAATTTAACACATAAAGAATCATTTTAATGAAGAAGTACATTGCTCTTCTGGGTTCCGGCCTCTGAACCAAATTATAGAAACATCTTACTAGGAATTTGGTGTGGAGCAAATTAAAAGGAGATGACTAGAAAGCATCTTTCACTGTAAAACCATGCATAATTAATTAATTTCTGGAAGAGGATTCAACCAATCATCATAACAGCAATGAGACATGCTCACCGGTATTAGAAACTCTCTACTGCTGAGATGATCGTGACTAGTTGTTGTTAAGTTGTTTCAACGTACATGTTTAAAGAGTCGGCACTAAATGTAATCTTTACTAAAAAGGCATACACAGTATCAGGTAGTTCACCATTGGTTCATTCGAACTCTTTAACTTTCACTGGCGCTATAGGGAAAATGAGTGCCTATTTATATGTATATTATGAGCATTGGTTATTTTGTCTAACGTGAATTGCGAAGCTACAAATTTTATTAATGGAGTGCAACTTAGTCGACTAAAATAATTTTCTCTCACACGACTTAGAAATACTCCTTATTGTGAGGTTGTTTACACATGACTGGTTCACTAATTTCTTTCTGTGGCCAGGACCCCCCTTTTCGAAAAAAAAACTAATTTCTTTGTGTAGCAACACCCGATCAGTGGAGCCTTTTTGGGAGTCACTTAGTGGTACGTACGTGCACCAAAGTTTGTTTTCCGTGCACCATCCTGACCCATTGCCACACGTGGTGGTCGGTTTGTCACCAACGGCGGCCAGGTTCCTCCTGCAACCCTACAATGCCAAGCACGCAAGTTACCCGCCACACCAACAGCCGCAGGCATACTCTCTAGGACTACTCCAATAAGGTCTGCCCCCGTACAACGCACACTAGCGCAGTCTCTGCAGGATGTGCCTCTTCGAGCTCTTCTGTGATTCCTGCCGCCTCAGCTACGAGCACATCCAACGTGACGAGGCGCGGGCCCTTCTCTGCAGCCTGCATGCAGCGGCGAGTTTTGGCGGGTGGCCGCGAATCTGGCATGGTTGTAGTCAGGGAGCACCTGTTCACAATCGACCAGGGCATGGTCTCGCGCATGGTGCTACTTCGGAGTTTGTTGGATCTTCACAAATGGGCAATCCATATTGTTTGTTTCTTCAAGCCTCCTAGTCCCCAAAAAAAAAAAATATATATATATATATAGTGATTTGTGAGAAAGAGAGGCACACGACACAGAAGTGATCGATCCAAAATGCTATACTAAACTTAGGCTAGGACTACTTATATTGTGGTGCATGTCTTGTATATGTTGGCCTAGGCCATATGAGGACGAATACATATTTATAGAAGCACATGCACTCCGATGCCTCCTACTACTTTCCGAGGCCCAAATCTGCTAATAGGACCTCCCAGACTTCTGACCGAGCTAGTTGACATAAAAATATGTTAATTACGAGGACATGTACAATTAGACTTGTCTGATGTGATGCAGTGAATCTAAGATTTTGAAAGCTAAGAGCATCTCCAGCCGTTGGCCTCCCAGGCGGCGATTTTATGCGCCAGCCGGCGCTAAAATCGGCGCGGGGGCGAGCGGGTTCGCAGCCGCTCGCCCCAGGGTCGCCCCAGACGCTTTTTTTAATTTTAAAAAATATGAATTCGGCAAAGTTCGGCTAAAATTAGGCAAACTTGACATTAATATTCAACATGTTCGGCGTTGTACATAAATTATTAAAAAAAGGCATCTACGGGGCGAAGAAGTCGATCAGCGAGGCGAAGTCGCCGACATCGCCGCCGTCCTCGTCGTCGTCGCCGGACTTCTCCTCCTTGATGGCGCGGCCGCCCGTGTTGGACCCCTGCCCGGCATCTCCATGGCGGGCCGGCGGTGGCGGCGCGTCGTCGTCGTCATCGCTGTCGTCGAGGACGACGATGCCCCCCTCGTCCCGGCCACGGCGACGAGCTGCGAACTGCGCTAAGGCGGCGCACTGGCGCTCCCTCTCCGTCTGCAGCCAGTCGTCGTGCGCCCATTTGAGGGCCACTTCGTCGTCAAGCGCTTCCTCCTTGGCGGCGGGGAGCTCCGGCTCCGGCTTGACGGCGACGAGCCCCAGCTCCGTCTTCGGCTTGACGAAACGCGGAGGAGCCGAGGAGGAGGCACGCCAGCCGCCCTCGTTGATGACGATGCCGGCGCTGCGGATGCGTCGGCCGAGTGGTGTCTCCGCGACGGGCTCTGCCTTGATACCGAGGAGCGCCGGCGAGCCGGAAGAGTGGGAGGAGGAGCGGGAGGAGGATGAAGAGTGGGAGGAGGAGGAGCCGCCGAAACTCCTGGGCACCCACGGCGCGGCGCTCCGGCAAGGGACCGGCACGGCCGCCGCCGCGGCGGGGTACGCCAGCGGCGGGTTGTTGCCGCCCTCGAGGTGCGCTATCACCTCGTGCAGGGTTCGGCCAGGGACACCCCACCAAACGCGGCGCCCGTCGCTGTTCTTCACGCCGCCGACCACCGGCGCCCCGTTCGTGGACGCCAGCCGATGTGCCTGCCGACGCTGGAAGTAGTCCGCCCACGCGGCGTTGTTGTCGGCGGCGTACTGGGGCAGGGCGCGCTGCTCCTCCGACAAGGACGACCGCACGCGGTCGACCTCGGCGGCAAAGAAGCCAGGGCGCGCGTCCACGTCGGGCACGGGGGGGGGGGGGGGGATGGGGACGCCACCGTTGCTGAGCTTCCACCCTGTCGGCCCGGCGCACATGTCCGGCGGCGCCGGGATGTTCGCCTCGAAGAGCAGCCACGATTCGCACTCCTGGAGAGAGCGGCGGCCGAAGCCGTTGGCCACTGCGGCGTCGCCGGGGAAGCGTTCCGCCATGGAGAGAAGGAGGGGAAGGGGAAAGCGGCAGTGCTCGGCGGCGGAAGGGAGGGATGGCGGCTGGTTTGGGCTCGGCGAACTGGGTGGCCAGCGGCGAGGGAAGCCTCTAGTTTTTTTTGCCCCAGGCGCCGTGTGAACGCGTGCCGGAAGGGGAGGCGTCGCCGCGCCAGGCAGCCCGTGACGCGCCGCCCGTGAGGAATCAATGGCAAGGCTGACCGGCGACAGCCTTGCCATTGATTCCCCCGCGGGGAATCGAGGCGTTCTGGGGAACACGAGGCGCGTGCCGCTGACTCGGCGGGCCCGCCGCGTTTTCACGCCAAAACCCCTTGCCCCGGTACCCCCGAGCGCGCCCCAGCGCGCCGGGTTCAGCCTGGGGCCGCCGGCGCCAATTTCGGCCCAAGCCGGCGAAAAACGGGTTCCTAGAAACATGACTGGGCCGATTTTTGGGCGCCGGCGCGGCAAAAACGCCTGGGGAGAGCCTGTTGGGGCCGCGGCTGGAGATGCTCTAATCTCGAGTGGGTTTGGGGCTATTGCGTTGCAAGTATGACCTTAAAATGCCAAGTACGAGCCCAGCACTTCCTGGAAGATGTAAAGAGTAGCATTCTTCGAATTAGATGTAGTAATTTAATGATTTTAAAATAAGAAAGTACACTATTACACATATGTTTCAATCGTAGTTATTTGGGACTTTTGGCCGATGATCCAGCGGAAATTTTGAGCCCAAGAACGACAAGGCGGTCGTTGGGTTTTCAGGCTTAGGCCATCAGGCCATACTGCACATGCCCTGGCATATTCCCATCAGCAGAAGAAGCTCAAACAAAGTGTCATCCGTAAAAGGAAAAAAAGGACCAAATTATATTGGATATTATGTAATGTGACCCAGCCTTGGTGGAGCAGTGCATGCCTTGACAATTTTCTCATCACTAGCACATATGCCCGTGCGTTGCAACGGAAGAGATATTTTATTTACGACAAGCAACGGAAAAGATAATGGATTGTGTCAAAAAAAACGGTCTCCACAACAGTAGGCGAGAGAGCAAGGAGTTGCGGTCTTCTCACTGGACATGTTTGGCTCGTGAAATCTTGATAGTGGTGGGGTTGGTAGGCATGGTGACGAGCACCCAACTCGTTCTTTTTTCTTTTGCATGCCTCCTCATTTGGTGGATGTGTGACGACCATCGGGACACGGTTGCATCAACCACTCTCCTACGACGGTGTAACCGGATGGATTACTAATTGCAGCGCATAAATCCTCTTACACAAGCATAATCAGGCATGAATGTCCCTTTATTACGAAGGTTTATTCTCTTTGATTATTTTAGCACCTATGTTAAAAAAATTGAAAGCCCGGACAGTTAAAAAATGTGAACATATTTTTTTGAAAATTCCATATAATTAAAAAACAAAAAAAATAGAAACGGGAATAGTTATTTAAATTCTAAAAAATTTGTTGAAACCATGAACCTTTTATAAAAACAAAAAATTATTAATTTTTTTAAAAGGGAGACATTCAGAAAAAAAAATTAAAATGTATTCTTAGACGCAAACATTATTTTGTTTTTGTGAACTTGTCAATAAAATAGGTATTTTTTTCGAATATGGAACATTTTATAAAATATTAACTTTATAAAAAAATCTCGAAAAATTCTAAAACAGAATCTTTTTTAAATGGCAACATTTTTTAAATGTTGAGGAAATTCCGAAACCAGTTTTTTAAAGTTTCTAATATTTTTAAAACAAGAATAAAATTTTGTAATGCTGATTTTTTGAATATTTGAACAAAAAATTAAATTGTGAATATATTTTGTATATTTTTATTTCACGGCACAATAAAAAAAGTGAAAAGGAAAACGAAACACAGGTATAAAAATTTAGTTGAAATGGGCCGGCCCAGTCTTGGGCGACCTGTGAGTTCCTTGAACTATTTGTCGCCATGTGCGACAAATAAGGTCTTTTTGACGCCTGGGCAGGATAATTACTGGGTTGGCTTTGTTGGGCTGGGGTGCACCCGGCCCAATTGCGGTATTCTGGCGAAACTTTTTGTCTTTTCTAGTAGATGCACAAAAATTTAGTACCAGCTCGGATAGAAAAAATATTTTTGACGGTGAACGGATGAAAATATTGAAAAAACGCACCTTGCTTTATCAGTAGGTATAGATAAGGCCATGGCCTCTAGAACTGGTGCCACTTCTAGGAGTACCTAGTATCCGGACAAAGTATCATATGCTAGGTGGCTAGTGACAAGAGTATTTGTTGAATTGCATACTTCCAAATGTCTATGTGGGTAATTAGTGTTTCCACATTCTTCCGAATTAATGAAAGAGCAACTTATAAGTGAATGAATGTCAGGATCCTTGTCTAATTAAAAAATGTTAGGTCCACTTCCAGCGCCCTCTCGCGTCCCTCTCGCGTCGCCTCCCCCGCGGGCGACTCGGGAGGGCTCAGCCGCCGCTGCCGCCTAGTCCCTCCAGCGCCCCTCTCCCCCTCCGCCGCTGCCGATGGTCGGCGCCGGGCAAAGCCCGTGCGTGCGACAGCGGCGGTGGAGGGTCTCTCCTCCCGTTCCTGGATCCGCGGCGGCGCGGCGTCCTGATCCGCGGGGTGCTGCCCTCCCGACGGTTGCGGATCCCGGAGGCGGCGGACTCACAGCGGTGCACGGGTGCCCAGATCCATGGGTGTGGGACTCCCGGCAGCGCGCGGGCTCCCTGCGGCAGCGGAATAGGTCGACGGCGGGCTTGGGCGATGGCGTCGGCCACGCGGTGCCGGATCTCGTCGCTCGTGGCGGATCTCGCCACTCCGGCCTTCGTGAAGGAATCTGGACTGGGGGCGGCGGCCCCGCTAGGCATGGCAACGGCGCCCTCGGCTGGCGACGTTCGCGGGGGGTGGATGGACGGCGTCTTGACCGCGTGGGCGGTGAGTCACCGGTGGATCTCCTCCGCGCTGCAGGCTCTCTCCCACTGGACTTGGCGGCTTATGATCGCGGTCGTCGGCCTCGGTGCGCTCGCGGGGCTGGTAGAGGTGACATCGGACCGGAGAAAACTCTGGATGACTCGTTCATCCCGACGGTGGCGACGACCAGGGTCGCCGTTCTCCTCCTTGCAGGCGCCGTCGAGGTCCCTGCCCTCCACCCCGACCCCATGCCTGGGTGAAAACCCTAAATCTCCTTATATTGGGCGGCGGCGACACTGCGTGTGTCGTACCCTTCTTGGAGGTGCCGCCTGGGGCGTTTGGGTGCTCGGTTTGAGGAAATGCAGGCGGAGGGGATGGGACCAGTGGCAACAGGTGGCGTTTCACGTCGGAGGAGCGGCGTGGCATCTGGCACGTCGACAACGGCAGGTCTCAGCGGCATGGAGCTGCGGGGTCTCGCCGGTGGGCGTGTGATGATGGACGAACACAGGATGGTGGCGTTGTCTGGCGTCGTGGTGGCGTCGACGGCAGCTAGACCGGGCAAGATAGATGCAGCAGTACAGCACTGAAGATGGATTGGTGGTAGGTGGTTGCGGCGGCCTCATACCCGGCAGGCGTCCTGGTTGAGGAGTGCGCTGGACTGGTGGGTGCCCCATTCCCGGTAGGCGTCCTGGTTGGGACCTCAGGTCTTAGATGTTAGGTTTGGCAGCGAGGTCTGTTTGGTATTAGGCCCAGACTATCAGCATCCCTACATCAACTGGATAGGAGTAGCAACAGATGTTGCCTAGACGGTGGCTTTAGTCTTACTGTTGTATGACTTTGTAAGGTCTTGTGTGAATAATTAATAAAGTGGCTGTATGCATCATTCAGATGCAGAGGCCGGGGGTCCTCCTCCTTTTCTGAAAAAAAATTAAAGAATATTTCGTTCATGATATTGGTTGGTTTTCATGGACACAGAAAACAATTGCCTATATAAAATCGAGAAACATTCATGTGCTTTTTATGCAATCAAGATTCAAGGCCTTTCACTTGTTCCACATCAGATCATGTTTAGCGTATACATGAACATTGATCAAATAACTGGATGTACTGCAGTACCATCGGTTCATGTGCAGACCTTGGCACTATAGCAGGCTATGACAAATGCAAAATCATGTTGAGTAAAGCATCTATACTTATGCATGTTAGTTACACTAGCACATACACATGCAATGAATTAATTCACTGAGGATGCCAACTTCTATCCTATGCTTTTGATTGTGGACTGAACAGGATCACATTAACATATCTGAACTGAAAATATATACTTAAGCTCTGGTTCCTGAGAGTATAGACCGGGTCTGGTTACTTTCTGAATGAGTGATTTGCTTACTTTTTTATTGAATAAAGTATACAACAAAAATAAGAAGAAAAAAACTAAATCGAACCATGCTCATTGCCAGGGAGGGTGCGATGGTAGTCAGGCTGATGCAAGATTAGTATCTCCTTAACTGATAATAGGGAAATGGGTTGTTCTGAAACTCTTATACTAGGACATTCAATACTTATTTAAATTTTCTATGAGATATATAGGATACCAAGTAGTGCTCTGTTTTCCACTGTGCAGATTATAACCAGGCCACAAGTAGGCCGATAATGACTAGTAAGATACTTCTGCATCTGACTATAAAGTAGGATACTACTATCAAGTATAAATTCCTTAATCAAGTAGTAATTGTTTCATTAATTATTTGACCTTATAAGCCAGCAGTAGCTAAGTTAGCTACCATGAGAGGCAAAAAAATTTGGATCAACAGATCATGTTCCTGAATTGAAATAAGCTTTGAAGGACTAACTGAGAACATTATCAAATACAAGCAGTGGCGAGGTGAAGGCCCACCGTGGGTACAGTAACTCGGCAATCTGGAGAGAGAGAGAGAGAGAGCACGTAAGATGTAACTATATCGAGAGATTGAGTTTTTGGGGGAGATTGTAAAATGTTGACGTTTTAGAAAATATTTAAGGCAGGCCGCTTAAATTTTGACTGTCATGGATAGTCAGGTTCCGAGGTTGCTTGTTGTACAGTTAGCTTATTTTTTAGGGGGAGGGGGGAGCAATGGTAAGCGGCTATAAAAGCCTTTCTACACCACTGAGCTATTTCTGGTAAACACCCCATGCCATAGTCAATTGCCTACACATTTTTTCTTGCAAAAAAAATAGAGCCACACAGATTGAATAAGTAGGAGTTCTGGCACCACTGAGCCATTTCTGGTAAAGGGGAGCAATGGTAAGCGGCTGTAAAAGCCTTTCTACACCACTGAGCCATTTCTGGTAAACACCCCATGCCATAGTCAATTGCCTACATATTTTTTCTTGCAAAAAAAATAGAAGCCACACAGATTGAATAAGTACACGTGATTGGAGTTCTGGCACCACTGAGCCATTTCTGGTAAAGGGGAGCAATGGTAAGCGGCTGTAAAAGCCTTTCTACACCACTGAGCCATTTCTGGTAAACACCCCATGCCATAGTCAATTGCCTACACATTTTTTCTTGAAAAAAAATAGAAGCCACACAGATTGAATAAGTACACGTGATTGGAGTTCTGGCACCATTGAGCCATTTCTGGTAAAGGGGAGCAATGGTAAGCGGCTGTAAAAGCCTTTCTACACCACTGAGCCATTTCTGGTAAACACCCCATGCCATAGTCAATTGCCTACACATTTTTTCTTGCAAAAAAAATAGAAGCCACACAGATTGAATAAGTACACGTGATTGGAGTTCTGGCACCACTGAGCCATTTCTGGTAAAGGGGAGCAATGGTAAGCGGCTGTAAAAGCCTTTCTACACCACTGAGCCATTTCTGATAAACACCCCATGCCATGGTCAATTGCCTACACATTTTTTCTTGCAAAAAAATAGAAGCCACACAGATTGAATAAGTACACGTGATTGGAGTTCTGGCACCACCACCACTACCATGCAACCATATCCATTTGTGCACTCGCTGCTGCCACAAGTGGTGGTCAGTTTGCCGCCAGCGACGGCCAGGTTCCTCCCGCAGACATACAACGCCGCACTTCCTAACCGCCCCGGCACAGCCAACTTCTGGCACATTGCATAGGACTACTCCGATATTCTCTGCCCCCCCCTACAACGCATACCGCAGCCGCCTCTACAGGGTCTGCCTCACCGTACTCTTCTGTGAAGCTTACCTCCTCAACAACAAGCACGTCTGCTGCGACGAGGTGTGGTTGCTTCTCTACAGTATTTCTGAGGCGTCCCGTCACTATTAGGAAAAGGGGCTTTTACCCCGGTTTGTAAGGGCCTTTTGTCCCCGTTTTCGAACCAGGACTAAAGGGTCGTTATTAAAGCCCTAACCCTTTAGTCACGGTTCTTACACGAACCGGGACAGAAGGTCCTCCACGTGGCCGCTGCTGCCAGCCCAGGCAGGGGGACCTTTGGTCCCGGTTGGTGCAACCAACCGGGACCAATAGGTAGGGCCTTTTGTCCCGGTTGGTGCCATCGACCGGGACCAATAGGCAGGGCCTTTTGTCCCGGTTGGTGTCACCAACCGGGACCAATAGGCATCCACGCGTCAGCATTTCAGGGGCTGGGGTTTTTGTTTTTTTAAGGAGGGGGGGGGGGGGGTTGGGGGATTAATTTAGGTGTTTCATATATTGTGTTAGCTAGCTAATTAATAGAGAGAAGTGTCCTCTCTTATCTCCGTGCTTGGTCGACACTACGTACTATATACGTATGGAGAGGACTAGACACGCTAGCTAGTAAGCAAATGAAGGAAACAGAAGATCATCATGAACATATGCATACAGAGAGAAGTGATATCGACCACCTCTCCTTCTCTGAAAGATTGGTCGAACAACAAGTTCTCGTATATCTATCTGACACTACCGGCTACATATATACAATAATTATCTCTTACAATATAATCTCCTAATTAAATTGTAAGAACACAGGGTCCACATAGTATTCTCCGTTTTCAGCGATCACGTGGTCAAGGAAGAATGCCGCCAATTCCTCTTGAATTGCTCGCATATGATCTTCTGCTAGGAGTTCATCCCGCATCCGAAACATCTAATTTGAAGAAGGGGGTCAATACATATATATATATATATATATATATATATATATATATATATATATATATATATATATATATATATATATATATATATATATGAATAAATGAAACTCGACACAAATGATAGTAATAAAATAAAATTGTGAATATTATTGCTTACGCACTTCATATTGTTCGTCAGAGTAGCCCCGCTCACAGGTCGTGTGGCGGATAGACTCGCAAACGTAGTATCCACAGAAATCATTCCCTTGTTCCTGCCACAACCACTTTACAAGAAATAGAGGTCAATCTAACTGATAAGCAAGCATGCTAAATGGTATTGATGAAACTAGCGCTTGAATCACTAGGAGATGTGCGGAACATGCTACTATAGTACTTACTTTCGGGTGTCTAAATTGCAGCTTCTTTGGCAGCCCCGGAGCTTTTGTGGTGAATTTTCTCCAAACCCTGCCAGACAAAGAAAACAATTACTTGATATCAGAAAATGAACAAAGTTGCTGATATGGTGGATAATGATCGATTTAACTTACTTCTCGAGCATTTGAGTCATGTCCGCATAGTCCTGGGGATCTTTTCGTCTCGAGTCTAAGACGGTTACTACTCCCTGCTCAAGCGTAATCTCTAGGAGAATATAGTGGAAGCTGCGCATGCATGCATAAGTCATCAATTACATTACCATAACCTGGACTAATAAGGGAAACCGAATATGCACAAGACAGTAACACTCACTTGAAGTTGTAAGGAAAGAGTATTATATCTTTTTTTGATTTAATACCAACGATCGTAGCAAGTTGGCCTCGGCTTCTTTGGCATGTTTTTCAACCGTATATGCATCTATGAGATTTGTGTTAATGAACCCAATATCACCGATTTGTCTTTTCTTCAATTCGGCGATCTTCAATCTGCATAATATAGTGAGGATAATTATAAATACATGCAATGAAAGAGCTGACCTATATAGAGAGACTTAATGACAGAAGTAGTACTACTTACAGACAGTAGCAAGTGATCGTTGATTTATCGAGGGCCTTTTGATTGAAAAACTGGAAGAACTCCTCAAATGGAACATTCAGCAGTTCAATTCCAACGAGGTCATGCTCCGGTTTAACTCTCAGCGTCAAAGTATTCATCCCATCAGACTCTCTGCAGGTTTTCATGTACCAATCATGTAATCTTCGCATCATCGTTGTTAGAGATCTTTCATCTTTGACGAGAGGCTTCCCGTAATGGTATTTGTGTTCGTCCACCTCCATGATTTCATAATGTACATCTCGGGCAGGTAATCTCCAAGATTGCTATAACCGGCCACCATCCTCGGATCATTAGTGACGATGTCTTTAGACACCTTGAGTGGGGGGCACGATTGGTTCGCTTGTTCGCCGAGCTGGGCAGTTTTTTCCCAGCTCATCGTTCTTTTAACCTTTGATCACTGACAGTACTTCCCGACCGCTCCGCTTCGACAAATGTCTTTGCAATAATGCGCTCATAGTTGCCTTTCGGCGGAGACTTTGGTGGTTTTGTCAGGGCATCCAGAGTGCGCTTCGCTTTCACCGGATCTACCATCTCCTCCGGAGGTGGATTTTTCTTTGCTTTCACCCCTTCAAAGAAGTTCTTCACTTCGGCTCGCACGATCTGCGCGTTCTCCTCCTCGGTCCTCTCGTATGGTAACTTCTCTGGAGTCTTCAGAGAAGGACCGAATCTGTATTGCCTCCCGCCTCTGGCAGCTGTACTGCTAGACGCCAGCAGAGCAGACGGAGCGGCTGCGGCTGTCTTCTTTCCTTGCTTACGAGGCGGAGGAGAAGGACTACGACGCGCCGGAGCAGCCGGAGCGGCGGCGGGTCTCTTCCGCCCTTGCTGACGAGGCGGAGAAGGAGGAGGCTGGCTGCTCTGGCACGCCGGCGCAGGCGGAGAAGGAGGCGGAGTGCCGCCACGCGCCGGAGAAGGAGGCTGAGTGCCCTGACCACTCGCCGGAGGAGGAGGCGGAGTGCCGCCACGCGCCGAAGAAGGAGGCTGAGTGCCCTGATCACTCGCCGAAGGAAGAGGCGGCGGCGGAGTGCCCTTACTCGCCGGAGGCGTCCAGTTCGGAAGGTTAATGAGCTCCTTCCGCCATAGGCACGGAGTCTTCAGAGCTAAACCCAGCCGAGTCTCCCCTTCACCGGTAGGGTGGTCAAGCTGGAGGTCCTCAAATCCCTCCGTTATTTCATCCACCATCACCCTAGCATATCCTTCTGGAATCGGCCGGCAGTGGTAGGTTGCGCCGGGTTCAGGAGGTAAAACAGAGCCAACAGCCGCCTTGACTTTGAAGTTCTGCCATTCCGCCATAAGGTGGCAATGTTGAGACTCCGTGATAGCATCCACGGGGTAGCTAGCAGGAGCCGTCAAGACATGCTCCGGCTGAAGCAGCTCGGTGGAAGCCACGCTGCTTCTCCGCTGAGATGGCGGGGTAGCTTCGGGGGTAGTTTCGGCATGTCGATTGCCGTCTCGTTCCTCTAGCGCTTGAACCCTTTCGTGCAGCTTCTGAATTTGGGTCTGCTCCATTTTTTCCTCCTCTCCTGGCTTTTGTAACCGCCTGCGTCCGGAAAACCAGCCTTCCACGGAACGGAGCCTGGCGTGCCTCGTGTCCGTCCAGGGTGCTCAGGATTCCCGAGGGCCATTGTGAGCTCGTCGTTCTCTCTGTCTGGAACGAACGTCCCTTCCTGCGCTGCATCGATATATTGCTGAATCTTCTTGACTGGTATTCTCAAAAGCTCGTTCGTCCAAACGCACCTCCCTGATACAGGGTCCAAGGTTCCGCCAGCCCCGAAGAACCAAGTCCGGCAACGGGCTGTCCAGTTCATTGTCTGTGGTTCGATCCCTTTTTCAAGCAGATCATTCTCAGCCTTGGCCCACTTAGGCCGGGCTTTGAGGTAGCCACCTGACCCCGTGCGATGGTGAAGCTTCTTCTTCGCAGCATTCATCTTGTTTGTTGCTGACATCTTCTTACTCTTTTTCGATGTCCATTGGGCCACAAATGTGGGCCAGTGATCTCTGATCTTCTCATACCGGCCGATGAATTCTGGTGTCTCTTCTTTGTCGACAAACGTTTTCAGCTCATTCTTCCACCTCCTGAATAGGTCTGCCATCTTCTTAAGAGCATGAGACTTGATTAATTGCTCTTTAACTGGCTTCTCCGGATCCTCCTCTGGCGGTAGGGTGAAATTTGCCTTCAGCTCAGTCCAAAGATCATCTTTCTGCATATCATTAACATAAGACACCTCAGGGTCTTCCTTCTTAGGCTTATACCATTGGTGGATGCTGATCGGGATCTTGTCCCTAACTAGAACCCCGCACTGAGCAGCAAATGCATCCTTTGTCCGGATGGGTTCAATCGGTTGGCCGTCGCGCGCGATTGCTGTGATCTCAAACCTTTCATCCGAGCGCAACTTTCTCTTCGGGCCTCGTCTCTTTACCGAAGTTGTGCTCGATCCGGAGGGCTAGAAAAAAGAAGAAAGACGAGTGTTAATTAATATGTGTACATACCAAAACAATGAATGCATCAATTAGCTAGTCAGCACAGGCTTAACTAATATATTTACCTGGCCGGACTCTGTTCGGTCACCGGAGCCGTCACCACGGGCTCCTTCTTGCACCAGCATTGGGTCACCGAAGCCTTCATAATCATGTCTTTCCTCCTCCACTCTTCGATCACCGTAGCCTGCTTCTTCACCCTGTTCTTCCAGACCATCATTGTCGTTAAGATACGACAAGATATCACCTCCGACTAAGATTATGTCCCCCAACACCTCTTCTGCTTGCTCGTCTCGTCCGTGCTCCATTGTTTCTGCAAATATTACAACATGGCAATTATTACACAAACATGACAACAGGTGGATATATTAGTGCAAACGTAGACCTAGCTTATTCCGGGTTTGGGGTGGCCTCGGCAACGCTTCAAGGGTAGGGGCGCAGCGGGAGGGGGTAGGAGACCAACATCTTTTTTTTCTAGGGTTTGGGTGTCCTCGAGAGTTTTGGTCGAGCGAGAGGGCCGGGGGGTGCTCCCGTGGTATAAGTTGTCACGGTCGAGAGGGGGTATAAATATCGACCGTCCATCATGTCGAAGTTATCTGGGAGGGAGTTATATATATCGACAACGACGACATACATACATGGGAAAATAATGTTATCGGGGAGGGGGTATATCGCCCCCCCCCACGTGTTGAAGTTATCGGGAGGGGGTTATATCGACAACGACGACATACGTACATGGGAAAATAATATTATCGGGGAGGGGGTATATCGACCCCCCCTCGTGTTGAAGTTATCGGGAGAGGGGTATATCGACGACGACAAACCCGATAAAACATAAGAAAACGAAGAAGAAATAAAAAGAGGAGAAGAAGAAAAGGAATAGAGGAGAAGATCGAAGAAAAAAAAGAGGAGAAGAAGAAAGGAATAGAGGAGAGAAGAAGAAAAAATAGAATTTTTTCTATTTTTCTTCTTCTCTTCTATTCCTTTCTTCTTCTCCTCTTCTTTTTCTTCTTTTTTCCTCTTCTTATTTATTTCTCCTCTTCTTCCTCTCCTCTTCTTCTCCTTTCTTCCTCTTCTTATTTTCCTTTTTCCTCTCATTCATAAAAAAATGTTCAAAAAGAAAATTTTGAAAAAAGTAAAGGTTTTGCCTAATGCATTGTTCATATTTCATCATGTTCTATGAACAAAAAAACATCATATTTCATCCACATCCATGCATACATCATATATGTGATCATCTATAAAAAAACATCATATTCTATAAAAAAATCATTACATATATATGAACAAAAACAATTATGATAACAAGCATATATATCATCATATATATAAAAAACAAGCATATATATGAAAAAAACAAGCATATATATGAAAGAATTATGCTAGGGCGCCGGCCGGACCAAGGTGAGGAGGACCGCAGGGTCGGCAGCGAGGATGGCGACGGGGCAGTGGGCGCGCGCTCGGGGTAGGGAGCGACGGCGGCGAAGGGCGGGGCAGGGCGACGGCGACGACGGGGACGGGCCGGGGCGGCGCGCGTCGGGGCAGGGGCGCGGCTGACGTCGAGGGCAACGGCGACGGCGACGACGGGCACGGGCGACGGCGACGGCGGGGGCGGCGGGCGGCATCGGGGCAGCCTGGCGGCGTCGGGGCGGCGGGCGGTGTTGGGGCAGCCTGGCGGCGTCGGCGCCGTCGGGGCGGCAACTGCTAGGTGAGAGTGAAAATTTCCTAAGGGTGAACTTATATAACAAAGCCTTTAGTCCCGGTTCATGGCACCAACCGGGACTAAAGGTGGGCATTAGTCCCGGTTGGTGCCACCAACCGGGACCAAAGGCCTCTTTTCAGCAGCCCAAAGGGCGGGAAGCAGCGGCCTTTGGTCCCGGTTAGTGGCACCAACCGGGACTAAAGGGGGGGCATTGGTCCCGGTTGGTGCCACGAACCGGGACCAAAGGGGGCATTGGTCCCGGTTGGTGCCACGAACCGGGACCAATGGCCTTGCACAGCGGCGTTGTGGTGGGAGTTTAGTCCCACCTCGCTAGCTGAGAGAGAGCCGCACCTGTTTATAAGGTGCGGTGCGCTTGAGCTGTCGAGCTCCTCTCTAAAGCAGGCTTACGGGCCTAACCTCTCTGTACATGCCTGTGGGCCTACTGGGCCTAATGCGGGACTGAATCCTGGCCCATGGATGGGTTTCTAGTCGTATTCAGGCTGTGGTTGCCCAGTAGGTGGCATAATTTTATTTTTTTGCCTTTTTTTGTTTTCTTTTTTTCTTTATTTATTTTGTTTTGTTTCTACTTACAACAAAAAACTTATTTATTTTATTTTATTTTGTTTCTAATTACTTATTTATTTTACTTTATGATAATTATTTTTGCTATTAAAGTTTCTAACAAAAAAGTTCTTTATGAAAATTATTTTTGCTTTCAATGATTTTGAACAGAAAATACTTCGATAATTTTAGTTGCATCAATTTTATATAATTTTAGTTTCAATAATACTAGAGGTTGCTTATAATGTTTTGAACAAAAAATACTTTGATAATTTTAGTTTCAATAATACTAGAGGTTGCTTATAATGTTTTGAACAGAAAATACTTTGATAATTTTAGTTTCATAAATTTTATTTATGTTATTAAAGTTTATTTTATTTTGTTTCTACTTATATATTTTATTAAAGTTTATATTATTTTGTTTCTAATTACTTATTTATTTTATTTGTTATTTTTCATGCACCATTTTTCATGCATTTACTGATTATTTTGAGCTATAAGACCCTAAAATTGAAAAGCATTTCAAATGAACTCTGAAAAGGTTGAAAGTTGGCATGGTATCATCATTTCATCCACATAGCATGTGCAAGAAAGTTGAGAGGGTTACGGCAAAGACTGGATGCACTTCGTGTACAAAACGGACAATCTCTTTTGAAGTATCAGGATTTCATACGGGAACTCGTCTATTACAAAGGGATTTCATTTTTTTAAACTTATTTGAACTCCTGACTTTTTGTGTGTTCAAAATGCGCCATTCAAAGCCACATCTCATCAATTTTCAACCCTTACTGACTTCATTTGTTATTTTTCATGCATTTACTAATTATTTTTAGCTATAAGACCCTAAAATTGAAAAGCATTTCAAATGAACTCTGAAAAGGTTGAAAGTTGGCATGGTATCATCATTTCATCTACATAGCATGTGCAAGAAAGTTGAGAGGGTTACGGCAAAAACTAGATGCACTTCGTGTACAAAACGGACAATGGTATCATACTCGTCTGTTACAAAGTTGGCATGGTATCATCATAATAGTTGCGGGAGAAAGTCTTCACTTTTTCTTCACTTGTGTCATTTGCTTATTGCGCCGTAACCATGGATTATCTTCATCGTTTATCAGGATGTTTGGGTCAGCCTTGACTTTGAAGGGAGGAATTTCATGAAACTTTTCATAATCTTCAGACATGTCTGTCTTGCCCTCCACTCCCACAATGTCCCTTTTTCATGAAACTTTTCATAATCTTCAGACATGTCTGTCTTGGCTCATCGTATGATGTATTCGCTTCCTTATCTTTTCTTTTTCTCGGTCTGGTAGACATGTCCTTCACATAGATAACCTGTGCCACATCATTGGCTAGGACGAACGGTTCGTCAGTGTACCCAAGATTGTTCAGATCCACTGTTGTCATTCCGTACTGAGGGTCTCCCTGTACCCCGCCTCCTGACAGATTGACCTATTTGCACTTAAACAAAGGGACCTTAAAATCATGTCCGTAGTCAAGTTCCCATATGTCCATTATGTAACCATAATATGTGTCCTTTTCCCTCTCGGTTGCTGCATCAAAGCGGACACCGCTGTTTTGGTTGGTGCTCTTTTGATCTTGGGCGATCGTGTAAAATGTATTCCCATTTATCTCGTATCCTTTGTAAGTCAATACAGTCGAAGATGGTCCCCTGGACAACGAGTACAACTCGTCACAAACAGTGGTGTCACCTCTGAGACGTGTTTCCAACCAACTGCTGAAAGTCCTGATGTGTTCACATGTAATCCAGTCGTCACACTGCTCCGGGTGTTTGGAGAGCAGACTGTTCTTGTGTTCATCGACATACGGGGTACCAAGGTAGAGTTCTGTAGAACTGTGTAGTGTGCTTGAGACCAAGAATATTCGTCCCTGCATATTATTGAGTCCCCTCCAAGCGTGCCTTTTCCAGTCAGTCTCCCCTCATACCGCGATTTAGGGAGACCTATCTTCTTAAGGCCAGGAATGAAGTCAACACAAAACCCAATGACATCCTCTGTTTGATGGCCCATGGTGATGCTTCCTTCTGGCCTAGCGCGGTTACGGACATATTTCTTTAGGACTCCCATGAACCTCTCAAAGGGGAACATATTGTGTAGAAATACGGGCCCCAGAATGACAATCTCGTCGACTAGATGAACTAGGACGTGCGTCATGATATTGAAGAAGGATGGTGGGAACACCAGCTCGAAACTAACAAGACATTGCGCCACATCACTCCTTAGCCTTGGTATGATTTCTGGATCGATCACCTTCTGAGAGATTGCATTGAGGAATGCACATAGCTTCACAATGGCTAATCGGATGTTTTCCGGTAGAAGCCCCCTCAATGCAACCGGAACCAGTTGCGTCATAATCACGTGGCAGTCATGAGACTTTAGGTTCTGGAACTTTTTCTCTGGCATATTTATTATTCCCTTTATATTCGACGAGAAGCCAGTCGGGACCTTCATACTGAGCAGGCATTCAAAGAAGATTTCTTTCTCTTCTTTCGTAAGAGCGTAGCTGGCAGGACCTTCATACTGCTTCGGAGGCATGCCGTCTTTTTCGTGCAAACGTTGCAGGTCCTCCCGTGCCTCAGGTGTATCTTTTGTCTTCCCATACACGCCCAAGAAGCCTAGCAGGTTCACGCAAAGGTTCTTCGTCACGTGCATCACGTCGATTGAAGAGGGGACCTAGCTCTTTCCAGTAGGTTCTAGCTCTTTCCAGTAGGGTAGGTCCCAAAATATAGATTTCTTCTTCCACATGGGTGCGTGTCCCTCAGCGTCATTCGGAACAGCTAGTCGGCTGGGACCCTTTCCAAAGATTACGTGTAAATCATTGACCATAGCAAGTACGTGATCACCGGTACGCATGGCGGGCTTCTTCCGGTGATCTGCCTCGCCTTTGAAATGCTTGCCTTTCTTTCGACATTGATGGTTGGTCGGAAGAAATCGACGATGGCCCAGGTACACATTCTTCCTGCTTTTGTCCAGGTATATACTTTCAGTGTCATCTAAACAGTGCGTGCATGCGTGGTATCCCTTATTTGTCTGTCCTGAAAGGTTACTGAGAGCGGGCCAATCGTTGATGGTTACAAACAACAACGTGTGCAGGTTAAATTCCTCCTGTTTGTGCTCATCCCACGTACGTACACCGTTTCCATTCCACAGCTGTAAAAGTTCTTCAACTAATGGCCTTAGGTACACAACAATGTCGTTGCCGGGTTGCTTAGGGCCTTGGATGAGAACTGGCATCATAATGAACTTCCGCTTCATGCACATCGAAGGAGGAAGGTTATACATACATAGAGTCACAGGCAGGTGCTGTGATTGCTGCTTTGCTCCCCGAAAGGATTAATGCCATCCGCGCTTAAACCAAACCATACGTTCCTTGGGTCAGCTGCAAACTCAGCCCAGTACTTTCTCTCGATTTTTCTCCACTGCGACCCGTCAGCGGGTGCTCTCAACTTCCCGTCTTTCTTACGGTCCTCACTGTGCCATCGCATCAACTTGGCATGCTCTTCGTTTCTGAACAGACGTTTCAACCGTGGTATTATAGGAGCATACCACATCACCTTCGCAGGAAGCCTCTTCCTGGGGGCTCGCCGTCAACATCACCAGGGTCATCTCGTCTGATCTTATACCGCAATGCACCGCATACCGGGCATGCGTTCAGATCCTTGTACGCACCGCGGTAGAGGATGCAGTCATTAGGGCATGCATGTATTTTCTGCACCTCCAATCCTAGAGGGCATACGACCTTCTTTGCTGCGTATGTACTGTCGGTCAATTCGTTATCCTTTGGAAGCTTCTTCTTCAATATTTTCAATAGCTTCTCAAATCCTTTGTCAAGCACAGCATTCTCTGCCTTCCACTGCAGCAATTCCAGTACGGTACCGAGCTTTGTGTTGCCATCTTCGCAATTGGGGTACAACCCTTTTTTGTGATCCTCTAACATGCGATCGAACTTCAGCTTCTCCTTTTGACTTTCGCATTGCGTCCTTGCATCGACAATGACCCGGCGGAGATCATCATCATCGGGCACTGGTTCCTCTTGATCTTCAGCAGCTTCCCCCCTTGCAGCATCATTGGGCACATCGTCTGGTTCCTCTTGATCTTCAGCAGCTTCCCCCGTTGCAGCATCACCGTATTCAGGGGGCACATAGTTGTCATCGTCCTCTTCTTCTTCGCCGTCTTACATCATAACCCCTATTTCTCCGTGCCTCGTCCAAACATTATAGTTTGGCATGAAACCCTTGTAAAGCAGGTGGGTGTGAAGGATTTTCCGGTCAGAGTAAGACTTCGTATTCCCACAATAAGGGCGTGGACAACACATAAAACCATTCTGCTTGTTTGCCTCAGCCACTTCGAGAAAATCATGCACGCCCTTAATGTACTCGGAGGTGTGTCTGTCACCGTACATCCATTGCCGGTTCATCTGCGTGCATTATATATAATTAAGTGTGTCAAAAACCATTACAGAACATCATGAATAGATAATTAAGTGACCAAATTAATAGAAGTTCATCATCACATTAAAACCAAAGTACATACATAGTTCTCATCTAACAACATATATATAGCTCTCCAGAGCATCTAATTAATTAAACCATACATTGAAACTATGTAAAACATTTCAATGCGAAAACAAATGCGATCATAATCGCAACCAAGGTAACAATTGATCCAACGTCATAATGATACCAAGCCTCGGTATGAATGGCATATTTTCTAATCTTTCTAATCTTCAAGCGCATTGCATCCATCTTGATCTTGTGATCATCGACGACATCCGCAACATGCAACTCCAATATAATCTTCTCCTCCTCAATTTTTTTTATTTTTTGCTTCAAGTAATTGTTTTCTTCTTCAACTAAATTTAACCTCTCGACAATAGGGTCGGTTAGAATTTCCGGTTCAACCACCTCCTAGATAAATAAAATCTATGTCACGTTGGTCGGCATATTTGTCATAAACAATAAATGAACCAAATAGTTATAAAAAGATAATATATACCACATCCGAATCATAGACAGGACGAGGGCCGACGGGGGCGGATACCAAAACCATCGCACTATGTAATAAGAAGGAATAATAAAAGTAACAAAATTAGACAAGTATCTATCTAAAGTAAGAATTTTTTTCTTTCAGAAAGAAGATAAGAACAAGAAGCTCACCACGGTGGTGCTGGCGACGAGATCGGCGTGGGCGATCGACGGCGGTGAAGACGGGGACGGGACGTGACGGACCGCTAAACCTAGACAAATCTCAGGGAAAATGGAGCTCGGAGGTCGAGTTTCGAGAGGAGAAAGATTAACTAGTGTGGCTCAGACATTTCATCGAACACCTCATGTGCATAGGAGGTGAGCTAGAGCACCCAAATGCCCTCCCCTCGCCGGCCAGAAAAAACAGAGCACTGTGGAGTGCTCTGCTGTGGCGATGGGGTATATATAGGCAACCCATTGGTCCCGGTTCGTGGCACCAACCGGGACCAAAGGCCTTGTGCTGCCCCGCGTCAAAAGTTTAGTCCCACCTCAATAGTTGAGAGAGCTCGAGAGTGGTTTATAAGCGCTGCTGCGCCCACCCTCTCGAGCTCCTCTCAACTGTAGGCTTTCGGGCCTAACCGTTCTCTTTGCCTGTGGGGCCTACTGGGCCTTCTGCGAGCCTGAATCCTGGCCCATGGATGGGTTTCTAGTCGTATTCCGGCCGTGGTGGCCCAGTAGGTGGCATAATTTTTTTCTCTGTTTTTTTTCTCTTTTGCTTTATTTATTTTGTTTTGTTTCTACTTACAACAAAAAACTTATTTATTTTATTTCTAATTACTTATGTATTTTATTTAATTATTTTATTTTTATTTATTTTACTGCTGCTATTTTTATTTATTTTACTGCTGCTATTTTTATTTAATTTATTAAGGTTTATTTATTTTAGTTACTATAGTTTATTTTATTTTATTTTATTAAGGTTTATTTATTTTTATTTATTTTATTAAGGTTTATTTATTTTATTTACTATAAAAAATGAACATAAATGCGCCTATAGAGAAAATTCAACCTAAATTCATAATAAATTTCTATGAAATTCAAAGAAATTTACTGTGAATTTAGGTCAAATTCCCTGTATAAGGGCATCTATTTTCACTTTGAGAGGAGCTCAACAAGGCAGAGAGGGACGGGCTTATAAACTGGTGTGAGCGCCCTTCGGTTGGCGAGGTGGGAGTAAACACTGACCGCAACTAGGACCAGCCCTTTAGTCCCGGTTTGTGGTATGAACCGGGACTAAAGGGTGAGCCTCTGGTCCCGGTTCAAGCCACCAACCGGGACCAATGGTGGTGGGCCAGGAGCGAGGCCCATTGGTCCCGGTTTGTCCCACCAACCAGGACCAAAGGGGCCGGACGAACCGGGACCAATGCCCCCACGAGGCCCGGCAGGCCCCTGGCCGCACGAACCGGGACCAATGCTCACATTAGTCCCGGTTCGTGACTGAACCGGGACTAATGTGAATATTGCCCTGTGACCAAAGCCCAGTTTTCTACTAGTGTGTGCTGGTTGGCGGCTGCGAGTCAGACGTGGTGCTGACCAGGGAGCACCTGTTCACGACGATGGTGGGCATGGTCTCGCGCATGGTGCTGGTTCAGAATTTGGTTCACTAGTAGAAAAAGAGGCTTCCATACGCCCCCATTAGTCCCCAAAACAATCGAACCGCAACAAAAGGGGCCTTTAGTCGCGGTTCGGGAGGAGACCCGCGACCAACTATCTGGGCCCAGCGCGCTCGGTCGACAGCTGGCGGACGGGAGGGGCTTTAGTCCCGGTTGGCCTGGCCAACCGGGACTAAAGGTCCCCGAAGGCCTTTAGTCGCGGTTGGCCAGGCCAACCGGGACTAAAGGCCCATCCAGCTGGCGGACGGGAGGGTCTTTAGTCCCGGTTGGCCTGGCCAACCGGGACTAAAGGTCCCCGAAGGCCTTTAGTCGCGGTTGGCCAGGCCAACCGGGACTAAAGGCCCATCCCTATATATAGGACTCAGCTCACTTCAGTTCACTCAGCTCACTTCACAATTTTCAGAAGGGGGTGGTGGGTTTGCTTTTGGTTCCTCCTATGCACACAAGGTGTTCGATGAAATGCCCGAGAGCCTGAAACAAACATGATATGAAGTGTCCGAGCCACACTTGAGCTTTCTCATTTATTTTTCCTCCGCGATCGCGGTTAGCAACTTGAACCTTTCATGTGTCATTGATAAAATATGCATGTGTGTAGTTCATTGTTTAATTTGTATTATTTCTAGCTAGTTAGTTTAACAAATGCATGATGGTTAATTATATACTTTATATAATAATAATGTAGATGAATCGGCAATCGATGTACGGTCCCCGACTCTCCGGCGAGTTCACTACGGGTTTGAAAGATTTCCTCGTAGTGGCAAATGCGAACAAGCAGCAAGGTTTTATTATCTGTCCATGTGCTGTCTATAAGAATCAGAAGGGTTACTCCTCCTCAAGAGACGTTCACATGCACCTGCTTCGGCACGGTTTCATGCCAGGGTATAATTGTTGGACCAAGCATGGAGAAAGAGGGGTTAGAATGGAAGAAGATGAAGAAGGGGATGATATCGATGACAACTATCATGCTCATTTCGGTGATACTTTCATGGAGGATGATGCTGAAGGTGGGGAAGGGTTAGGTGAAGGTGAAGAAGAGGCACATGATGAGCCCGCTGATGATCTTGGTCGGACCATTGCTGATGCACGGAGACGCTGCGAAACTGACAAGGATAGGGAGAATTTGGATCGCATGTTAGAGGATCACAAAAAGTCGTTGTATCCAGGATGCGATAATAGTCTGAAAAAGCTGGGCTGCACACTGGATTTCCTAAAATGGAAGGCACAGGAAGGTGTAGGTGACTCATCATTTGAAAATTTGCTGAAAATGTTGAAGAATATGTTTCCGAAGAATAACGAGTTGCCCGCCAGTACGTAAGAAGCAAAGAAGGTTGTCTGCCCTCTAGGTTTAGAGGTTCTGAAGATACATGCATGCATTAACGACTGCATCCTCTACCGCGGTGAATACGAGAATTTGAATGAATGCCCTGTATGCACTGCATTGCGTTATAAGATCAGAGGCGATGACCCTGGTGACGATGTTGAGGGCGAGAAACCCAGGAAGAGGGTTCCCGCCAAGGTGATGTGGTATGCTCCTATAATACCACGGTTGAAACGTCTCTTCATGAACAAAAAGCATGCCAAGTCGTTGCGATGGCACAAAGAGGACCGTAAGTCTGACGGGGAGTTGAGACACCCCGCTGATGGAACGCAATGTAGAAAGATTGACAGAGTGTTCAAAGATTTTGCAGCTGACGCAAGGAACATAAGATTTGGTCTAAGTACTGATGGCATGAATCCTTTTGGCGAGCAGAGCTCCAGCCATAGCACCTGGCCCGTGACTCTATGCATCTACAACCTTCCTCCTTGGTTGTGCATGAAGCGGAAGTTCATTATGATGCCAGTGCTCATCCAAGGTCGAAAGCAACCCGGGAACGACATCGACGTGTACCTAAGGCCATTAGTTGATGAACTTTTACAGTTGTGGGCCAGACCTGGTGTACGTGTCTGGGATGAGCACAAAGGAGAGGAATTTGACCTACGAGCGTTGCTTTTTGTAACCATCAACGATTGGCCTGCTCTCAGTAACCTTTCAGGACAGACAAATAAGGGATACAATGCATGCACGCACTGCTTACATGAGACTGAAAGTGTACGTTTGGTTAATTGTAAGAAGAACGTGTACCTGGGTCATCGTCGATTTCTTCCCCGAAATCATAACGTAAGAAAGAAAGGCAAGCATTTCAACGGCAAGGCAGATCACCGGCCGAAGCCTGCGGAACGTACTGGTGCTGAGATATTTGATATGGTCAAGGATTTGAAAGTCATCTTTGGAAAGGGTCCTGGCGGACAATCAGTTCCGCGGGGAGTTGACGGGCACGCACCCATGTGGAAGAAGAAATCTATATTTTGGGAGCTAGAATATTGGAAAGTCCTAGATGTCCGCTCTGCAATCGACGTGATGCATGTTACGAAGAATATTTGTGTGAACCTGCTAAGCTTCTTGGGCGTGTATGGGAAGACAAATGATACAAAGGAAGCACGGCAGGACCACCAACTTTTGAAAGACCCAGATGACCGGCATCCGGAATGGTTTCAAGGTCGTGCCAGCTACGCTCTTACCAAAGAAGATAAGGTCATTTTTTTTGAATGCCTGAGCAGTATGAAGGTCCCGTCTGGCTTCTCATCGAATATAAAGGGAATAATAAACATGGCGGAGAAAAAGTTCCAAAACCTGAAGTCTCACGACTGCCACGTGATTATGACGCAATTGCTTCCGATTGCTTTGAGGGGGCTCCTACCGGAAAATGTTCGAGTAGCCATTGTGAAGCTATGTGCATTCCTCAATGCAATCTCTCAGAAGGTAATCAATCCAGAAGATCTACCACGGTTATAGAACGATGTGGTCCAATGCCTTGTCAGTTTCGAGTTGGTGTTCCCACCATCCTTCTTCGATATTATGATGCACCTCCTGCTCCACCTAGTCGAAGAGATTTCCATTCTCGGTCCTGTATTTCTACACAATATGTTCCCCTTTGAGAGGTTCATGGGAGTATTAAAGAAATATGTTCGTAACTGTGCTAGGCCAGAAGGAAGCATCGTCAAGGGCTATGGAAATGAGGAGGTAATTGAGTTCTGTATTGACTATGTTCCTGACCTTAAGCCGATTGGTATTCCTCAATCGCGGCACGAGGGGAGACTAAGTGGAAAAGGCAAGATCGGAAGGAAATCCACGATATGTATGGACGGTCATTCTATGACTGAAGCACACCACACAGTTCTGCAAAATTCCAGCTTTGTGGCTCCGTACTTCGAGCAACACAAGAATATTTTACGCTCGGACAACCCGGGGAAGCCTGAATCCTGGATTAGAAAGGCCCACATGGAGACTTTCGGCAGTTGGTTGCGAAAACATTTAATGAATGACAATGATGTTGGAGATCAGCTGTACATGTTGGCCAAGAAACCATCTTCGACTATAACGATTTTCCAAGGGTACGAGATAAATGGGAATACATTTTACACCATCGCCCAAGATAAAAAGAGCACCAACCAAAACAGTGGTGTCCGCTTTGATGCAGCAACCGAGAATGGGCGAAAGGTCACATATTATGGTTACATAGAGGAGATATGGGAACTTGACTATGGACCCTCCTTTAAGGTCCCTTTGTTCCGGTGCAAATGGTTCAAGCTAACAGGAGGTGGGGTAAAGGTGGACGAGCAATACGGAATGACAATGGTGGATTTCAACAATCTTGGTTACCTTGACGAACCATTCGTCCTTGCCAAAGATGTCGCTCAGGTTTTTTATTTGAAGGACATGAGTAGCAAACCGAGGAAACGGAAAGATAAGAAAATGAGTACATCATGCAATGATCCAAAGCGCCACATTGTTCTTTCACGGAAAAGAAACATCATGGGAGTGGAGGACAAGACAGACATGTCAGAAGATTATAATATGTTTGGTGAAATTCCGCCCTTCAAAGTGAACACTGACCCAAGCAATAAGTTAAATGATGAGGATGCTCCATGGATACGGCACAATCGTAAGCAAGCAGGGACACAAGGGAAGAATTGATGTGTAATAATTTATTGTACCAAACTTTGTATTTGGTCGATGAACTGAATGATGTATCAAACCTTTTGTCAAACCTTCAAAGGATCGATGAACTGAATTTTTTGATATATTATTTGTATTTTTAAGATTTTAAAATGAATTAGTTTTATTTTTCTGATTTTTTTGATATATAATTGTATTTTTTAAGATTTTAAAATGAATTAGTTTTATTTTTCTAATTTTTTGATATATTATTTGTATTTTTAAGATTTTAAAATGAATTAGTTTTATTTTTCTGATTTTTTTGATACATAATTGTATTTTTAAGATTTTAAAATGAATTAGTTTTATTTTTCTACTTTTTTTGATATATTATTTGTATTTTCAAGATTTTAAAATGAATTAGTTTTATTTTACTGATTTTTTTGTTATATTATTTGTATTTTTAAGATTTTAAAATGAATTAGTTTTATTTTTCTGATTTTTTTGATATATAATTGTATTTTTAAAATTTTAAAATGAATTAGTTTTATTTTTCTGATTTTTTTGATATATTATTTGTATTTTTAAGATTTTAAAATGAATTAGTTTTATTTTCTGATTTTTTTGATATATAATTGTATTTTTAAGATTTTAAAATGAATTAGTTTTATTTTTCTGATTTTTTTGATATATTATTTGTATTTTCAAGATTTTAAAATGAATTAGTTTTATTTTTCTGATTTTTTGATATATAATTGTATTTTTAAGATTTTAAAATGAATTAGTTTTACTTTATATGAAAAAGGACCTTTAGTCCCGATTGGGGAGGCGGACCGCGACTAAAGGGTACCCTTTAGTCGCGGTTGTTGTCCCCAACCGCGACTAAAGGCTCTTTCTGCGCGGGAACGAAAGCGCCGCCAAAACCCTTTAGTCCCGGTTGGGGAGGCGGACCGCGACTAAAGGTACCCTTTAGTCGCGGTTGGTGTGGCCAACCGCGACTAAAGGGTACCTTTAGTCGCGGTCCGCCTCCCCAACCGGGACTAAAGGTATGTCTATATATACTGCACTTAGCAGTTTCCGCCACTTCCCATTCTCCTCTCTCGACGTTGAAGCCCTGCCCCGACGCCGACGCCGACGCCGAAGCCCTGCCCCGACGCCGACGCCGACGCCCTGCGCGCCGCCGCCCCCGTCCCCAGTGAGCGACGCCGCCGCCCGTGCCCTGCCCTTAGCTCTCCGCCGCCACCGCAGCGTGCCCCTGCCCTTGCCCGCCGCCCCTGCCCCTGCCCCTGCCCGCCGCCCGCTGCCCGCCCCTGCCCGCCGCCCGCCCGCTGCCCCTGCCCGCCGGCTGCCGCCCGCTGCCCCTGCCAAAGAAACCAAAAAGAAAGAAGAAAGAAAGAAGAAAGAAAAAGGAAGAAGAAAAAAGGAAGAAGAAAGAAAAAGGAAGAAGAAAAAAAAGAAAACAAAACAAAAGAAACCAAATGAAAACCAAAAAAAAGAAGAAAGAAAACCAAATGAAAACCAAAAGAAAGAAGGAAAAAAAAGGAAGAAGAAAAAAACGGAAGAAGAAAAAAAGAAGAAAGAAAAAGGAAGAAGAAAAAAAAAGGTAGAAGAAAAAAGGAAGAAGAAAAAAAGGAAGAAGAAAAAAAGAAAGAAGAAAAAAAGAAAGAAGAAAGAAAGAAGAAAGAAAAAGGAAGAAGATAAAAAGAAGAAAGAAAAAGGAAGAAGAAAAAAAAGAAAACAAAACAAAAGAAACCAAATGAAAACCAAAAAGAAAGAAGAAAGAAAACCAAATGAAAACCAAAAGAAAGAAGAAGAAAAAGGAAGAAGAAAAAAAAGGAAGAAGAAAAAAGGAAGAAGAAAAAAAGGAAGAAGAAAAAAAAGAAAGAAGAAAGAAAGAAGAAAGAAAAAGGAAGAAGAAAAAAAGAAGAAAGAAAAAGGAAGAAGAAAAAAAAAGAAAACAAAACAAAAGAAACCAAATGAAAACCAAAAAGAAAGAAGAAAGAAAACCAAAAGAAAGAAGAAAAAAAAGGAAGAAGAAGAAAAAAGGAAGAAGAAAAAAAGGAAGAAGAAAAAAAGAAAGAAGAAAGAAAGAAGAAAGAAAAAGGAAGAAGAAAAAAAGAAGAAAGAAAAAGGAAGAAGAAAAAAATGAAAACCAAATGAAAACCAAAAGAAAGAAGAAAGAAAAAGGAAGGAGAAAAAAAGAAGAAGAAAGGAAGAAGAAAGGAAGAAGAAGAAGAAAGAAAGAAGAAAGAAAAAGGAAGAAGAAGAAAGAAAGAAGAAAGAGGAAGAAGAAAGGAAGAAGAAGAAAAAAAAGAAGAAAAAAGGAAGAAGAAAGAAACCAAATGAAAACCAAAAAGAAAAACAAAGAAAACAAAACAAAATACTTGGCAGTGCTCAATAATCTTTTTTTTAATTCCTCCTCCTCTATGTCCCCTTAATCTTATTTTTTAATTCCTTTATACTTAAAGAATTTTTACTACATGCAGGAGTGACATATGGCGGACGATAGAGCCGAGCCGCTTAGGGATCCGGAGGCTGAACGTTATTTAATGGGCATCATCAACAACGAGATTCCTTATGTGCCGAGCTCAGAATATGAGCAAGAAGAGGATGTAGTCTCTTCTTTTCTGAACCTTGACGGTGGAACAGAGATTGTCGATGATCAAGAAGGTGAAGGAACGGACATTGTCGATGGAGGTCAACCGTCAACAAACGACGATCTCGAATTGCAAGTAGCAACCACCTCCGGCGAGGTATATATATACATTGAGCCTCTCGTGATACAAACTTACTGAAATGTGAATACATATGTATTAACGCGCGCGACTCTCTTTCTTTTTTTAGCCCTCCGGATCGAGTACGACAAAGCGTGGCAAATCCAAGGCGATGAAAACAGGAGAAACATATGCCATTGAGTTTGTCAGTGAAACCGGCAAGCCCCTACAGCACACCTCAAAGTTTATCAACCAATGCGGAGTCGTTGTTAGAGACAACGTCCCGATCACCGTCCAGGAATGGAAGGAGCCAAAGAAGGCACGTCTTGGTTTCAGTTTTGTCGACAAGAGAACGAAAAAGGATTGCTGGAGAAAGCTTATGGAACATTTCATTCTACCTCCGGAATACAACAAAGTCGATGAATTCGGTAACGAGATTCCGGGTGGACGTCAGAGGAGGAGGCTAGTTAAAGAGTTCGCTCTTCAGAAGATGGGCGAAGCATTCCGGAACTTCAAGAAAAATTTAACCCGTGACTATGTCAACAAGGGCAAGACTCCGGATTTCAGTGGACAACATGAGAAACTGAAAGATGATTGGCCAGAATTTGTGAGGCAAAAGCAATCAGAGCATTTCAAGGAAATATCGAAAAAAATAAGGATAATGCGAGTAAGAAAAAGTTCCATCATATTATGGGGCCAGGAGGATACCGCCTTTCGGAGCCTAGGTGGCAGAAGATGGAGGAGGACCTGAGGGTGCGAGGAATCCCTCTAGGTACAGAGGGATGGGACCCAAGGGCCAAAAGCTGGTGGTACGGGCATGGGGGATCGCTAGACCCGGAGACAGGGGTGTGTGTTCACCAGCAGAGACAGTTTGCTCCCACCCAAGCCCTTATTGCCGCAATGACCCAAGCTCAAGAGGGCTTGATCAAGTTCAACAGAGAGAAAGACGCACTGACAACAGCCCTCGGGAATGATGAACACGGAGGACGTGTACGAGGCAAAGGCAAAGTTCCGTGGAAAGAGGGTTTTCCTAGGACAATGACCCGTACTGTTACAGAAGCCGTAAGAGAAAGACGGACCGGGATGCAGATCTTATGACGAAGTTTGCATCGGAACTCCATGAGTTGAAGCAGACCGTGCATGAACTAGTAAAAGAAAAATCGGCTGCAGGGCCGCATGAAGATCATGAAGCGGATCGCGGAAGCCAGCAGCGGAGAAGCAGCGTGGCTTCCACGGATGCACCGCCTGGTGCTAGTGCACCGATGATCGAGATTCGTGCACCGGAGCCTCACTACCCCGTGGATGATGTAAAGGAGATGAAAGCATGTGATCTGCATTATCCCGTGGGGAACGTTTCCACGAAGGTAGCTAGCGGCAGTGCTTTACCCTGTACACCTGGAGCACTCCACCACAACAACCCCATTGCATATGGCTATGCTCGTGTCACGGTGGAAGACATAGTCCAAGGGTTTGAGGACCTGGAGATTGACAAACCTACACCCGAAGGGGAGAGAAGACTTGGAGATGTCAAGCGCCAGATCATTCTATGGAAAAAGAAGTACATAGTGTTTCCAGGCGAGGCGCCAAGGCTAGCAAGTCCACCCCCTCCGATGGTGGTGGTGGTGGTGGCGGTGGTGGTGGTCGTGGTGGTTCACCTACACCTCCTTCACGCCATTCGACGCCGTTCCCCGATCCACAACCTCCGGCGGGTACGACGCCCCCCAATCCTCCTCCGGCGGGTACGACGCCCCCCAATCCACCTCCGGCGAAGAAGCAGAAGCAGGCGGACAGCAAGGAAACCCGCTCCTGGACTATTAACCCGGACCCTTATGTACCTAAAACCACAAGGGTACCGGAGCCATCACTGAAGCCTCTCCTCCCAAGGCCTTGGGAACTTAGTGAAGCTGAAACCAAATTGGCCGCGTCTGCTGATTATGAGAAATGGAAGGCGGATATGAAGGCGATAAAAGAGCCTGAGCCCAAGCAAGTATTCACTGAGAAGCAAAAGAAGTGGGCTAAGGATTTTTTGACGACACCGTCCCAAGCCGAGCTGAATATGCCTGACGACTATGGACATGAACTTCGTAGGCAAGCAAAAATATTGAAGGAGGAGAAAGAAGAAAGTAAAAAAAGCGGGAAACAAGTTGACCAGCTCGGGATGCAGAAGAAACAATCGATCCCCCCGCTCATAGTGAAAGCCGGTCCGGAAGAGGACCCCGAGATCATAGCAGCTGCGGCAGCACTTGGATTGACTGTAGCGAGTGCCATGAAACAAGCGTCCGAGATGGGTTTGACTCTTCGTGCCTTCTTAGGCCTTGAGGATGCGCCAGTATGTGAGATAGCATTACAATATGTGCGGAATGGGCCTCTCGTCGAGCCTGCGCGGGAAAAGAGTCTACCACCACAAATGCGAAATCTGCTACGTTGGTACAAGCAATTCATAACATGGGCCGACAAAGAATATGTTTATGCGGATGTTACAGATGAGCATCACACCAAACGGTACTCTGTACAAGTTCATATGAGTGAATTGTTCCAGCTGTTCAATCTGCGCGACCTCGACAAATCTATGCTGAGTTGCTACGTTCTGTAAGTGATTTATTTCTACCTCATCTCGTTCTTCATTGCCTGCATTATATATATATATATATATATATATATATATATATATATATATATATATATATATATATATATATATTGTCCTAACTATATTGTTGCGTACGCTATTATGCAGATTGAAGATTTGGGAATGCAAAATAAGAAACATCCATGATGTTGGGTTCATTGACCCACATATTGTTAATGGACATGTGTTACAACATCACCCCGAAGACGTGGAGAAAGACTTGTACAAGTTTCTTAGAAAGCATCAACTCAAAAGTCATATTCTATTTTCTTACCATTTTGGGTGAGTGTTTCTCTCTTGTGCCCATTCTCTTTTGTTTACTCCATGCATGGTATGTCTAATCGATGAGTTATGCATGACTGTGCATGTAACGTGTCCGCAGGTTCCACTGGATTCTGCTAAATATTGAACTTCACACCTCCAGAGTTCTAATCATGGACTATATGGATTCGGATCCAAAGCGTTGGGCCGACATGAGAAAAATGCTGCAAAAGTAATTATTTTCAATCATTTGAGCTCTATATCGATCGGTCTCTTTCGTTCATTTCCTAATATCAAGTAACTAATAACTCCCTTGTTCATTTAATTTTCTTTGCCCTGTAGGGTTTGGAGACGGTTCTCAGAAGAAATTGTCGGTGAATTCAAACATGAGCTAGATTTCAGAAGGTTAGTTAATGTGGATAAGCAGCCACCGGGGACCAATCTATGTGGATACTATGTTTGTGAGAACATCCGGAGACACACCTCTGAGCGGAAGGCATCGGATAGCGTGCGGAACGCGACAGATAACTTGCGGAGGAGGCTTAGTCCAGAAGCTCGCTTCCGACCAATTCAAGAAGAATTAGCAGGATTTTTCATGAGGGAAGTCATCAATCCTAAAGGAGAACACTATACCGAGGACGAAGAAATTTATATGCATACCCGAGATTGAAACTTGTTCGAAGTTGTATATGGTCATCCATCCTAATTGTGTATGGAAACTTGTTCGAAGTTGTATATGGTCACCCGAGATTGAATATATATTATATATTCCTCTTGAATTCTTCTTGTTTGAAATTTCATATGCATGTATATAGTAGTGTAGAATATGTGTACTGAAACTTCATCAAAATTAAAATAAAACACAAAATAAAATATAAAAGAAATAAAACACTACAAATTAAAAAGAAACCAGGTTTAGGGGGGCTAAAACCCTAAACCTGCGGAGGAGGCCTTTAGTCCCGGTTAGCCACGAGAACCGGGACTAAAGGTCCTCCGCCCCGATGGACCCCTGGCGCCCACGTGGACGGGCCTTTAGTCCCGGTCCGCCTCCCTAACCGGGACTAAAGCCTTTAGTCGCGGTTCGTAAGAGGCGCGACTAAAGGGGGGGGGTCTTTAGTCATGCATATTTAGTCCCGGTTGCACAGCCGGGACTAAAGGCTGTTGCGAACCGGGACTAAAGGGCTTTTTTCTACCAGTGGTTGATCTTCCCGAATGGACAATTCATATATTTTTTTTCTCGATGCCTCCTAATCCCCAAAATATGTGTAGTGGTTTGTGAGAAAGAGTGGCATGGACACAAAAGTGATGGATGTGAAGTGTTACTAAACCTATGCTAGGATCGTTTCTGTTGTCGTGCATGTCTTGTATATGATGGCATGTGAGAATGGATAAATATTTAGAAGCACATGCACTCCAATGCGTCCTGGTACTTTCCGTGGCCCAAATATGCTCTACAGCCTAGTTGCACACTAGCATTGCTCATGTGTGTTTCTGAAGCTTTATATCAAGTTCCGACCTGGTCCATAGTAATTGTTGTAATATGCTACACCAACTTCAGTACCTTCTTAGATTATTTTTGAACTAGCAGTAGTGAAGTACCATTTGTTTCACATTATGCCTCTACATTTGTAAAGTGCTCACCAACTACATAATGAAATTCAAATAAATGTGAACTCCAAAACAAATAAACGACTCATATTTTATGTATTTCATAGTGGCAGCAAACCCACTAGTTGGTGGAGCATTGGAGACTAGAAATTGGAATCACATGGATGGTTTTCATCTACCGTGTGGATGACACAGGCATTATTTTCTAATGTGATAGCCCACCTTTGCATCATGATGTAGACAACCATAATTTATTGAAGTGCACAAGTTTTACGGTGAAGCTCAGTATAAATAAAAAAAATAGAACCACAACCGGTGGGCAAAAGGATACATTACTCAACAACATAATCTGTGCACCCTCCCACAAAAACTCTATAAGGGCAGTATGATCATTTGACCAACAGCCGATCCACCGGCCCATCAGACAAACCAGCGCCCACACTCTCGTCCTGGGCCTGGCCCATTTATTATTTTATTATGTTTTAACATTCAAAAAATAGGTGCATGAGATAGGATTCAAACTCCCAACGTCTTGATTTACTTCTACCCACTGTAAGCAATTGGGACAGCTCACTTCTCATGCCTATTTCTTCTTTTATTCGTCAGGTTGTGTATCTTCTCAGTCTGGTTTTCTACTTTTTTGGTTTTGTTTGGCCTTTTTTCTTCTGTTTTAATTATTTTTATATTTTTCTTTATCCCTTCTTCTCTTTATCCTTCTATTTCATTTTTTCTTAAATTCTTGAATATTTTAATAAATTCATGAACTTATTTTAAATCAAAACCGTGCACTTTTTAAAAATGAATAAATGTTTTTCAATTTCGTAAACTTTTAAAAATTTGTGAACTTTTCTTGTCAAATTCATGAACTTTTTTTCAAATCGATGATTTTTTTCATTTCAAAAACTTTTCCAAATTTGTGAACTTTTGTCAAATTCATGAAGTTTTTTTTTCATATTTGGTAACTTCTTTCAAACAGATGAACTTTGTGTTTCAATTTCTTGAACTTTTTTATCACATTCGTGTCCTTTGCATCTTAAAAAGTTCACAAATTTGACAATAAAGTTCGCGAAATTGAAAAAACGTACATTGATTTGAAAAAAAGTTCATGAATTTTATAAAAAGTTTATGAATTAAATATTCTTTTTACTGGAGGACGCCCGATTGGGCCGGTTCATTGCTGCCGTGAAAATAGCGATAATTAAAATAACAGTTGTATGTACCTATTTAAATTATGATTTTAAATACTTTTCTTCAAACCTGGTATAGATATATACCATGGGCATGCCCACCTTTTCTGAGAGCACGTTGTTGTCTCGACATCCTTCAAATGGCCCAAATTATTTTCCACTAGCTTCTATAAAAAATTCAAGGTACCATGACAAGTTGTTTGACTTTTTGACAATTCTTCCATTTTTTGGAGTTTACTTGGTGCAAAATGGTTGATAAATGGCCGAACATGACACAACTTGCATACTTTGTTGGAATTCGTTCAAAATTGGCATGGATGCCTACCATGGGCATATGCCCAATTGCTGAAAAAAAATTGTGTTATTTCATGCATCTCCAAAAGTAGACCATCTTCAAATTAGAGTTATTTCGGGTAGGCCTGAAGGGTCTATTTGAGAACATGTTTTTTTTAGCATCTGTCAAATGACCCCAAATTTTTTTCCATGAGCTTATATGGCCAATTGAAGGCAATATGCCAAATAAATTGGTTTTTGATAAATTCAGCATTTTCTAAAGTTTTGTCGGTCAAAAAGGTCAATAAATGGCCGGACGTGTTGCAACTTGCACATAGTGTCAGAAATCGTTTGTACCTAACATGGATGCCTACCATGGGCATGCCCACCTGGTTGCAAAATTTGGGGTCATTTCAAGAATGTCTAGAAGTAGACCATGTTCAACGATGGGTGTCTTGATGGGACAAAAGGCTCCGTCTGAGGGCATGTTGTTTCTAGACATCCTTGAAATAGCCCCAATTTTATCATGGCCTTGTATGACCAATTCAAGGCACCATGCCAAGTTGTTTTTGTTTTCGACAAATTTTGCCTTTTCTCGAGTTTTCTCGGTCAAAAAAGGTCAATAATTGACCGGTCGTTTCACAACTTCCATATTGTGTCAAAAGTCGTTCAAACCAGGCATAGAGTTGGATTCATTTGAGGGATGTCCAAAATTTGATCATGTGCAATGGATGGTGTTCGGGTAGGGTCGGAAGGGTCCTTTTGAAAGCACGTTGTTTTTCAACATCCGTTAAGTGGCCCCAAATTTTTTCCACCATCTTCTGTGACCAATTCAATGCGTCATGGCAAATTGTTTGGATCTTTTACTGTTGGGGAACGTAGCATGCAATTTTAAAAAAAATTCCCATGATCACGCAAGATCTATCTAGGAGATGCATAGCAACGAGAGGGGAGAGTGTGTCCACGTACCCTCGTACACCGAAAGCAACAGCGTTAGGATAATGCAGTTGATGTCATTGAACGTCTTCACGATCCAACCGACCGAACTACCGAACGTACAGCACCTCCGAGTTCAGCACACATTCAGCTTGATGACATCCCTCGAACTCTTGATCCAGCAGAGGGCCGATGGAGAGTTTCGTCAGCACGACGGCGTGGCGACGGTGTTGATGATGTGATCCGCGCAGGGCTTCGCCTAAGCACTACGACAATATGATCTTGCATCAACGTAACCATTTACGACGAGCTCTTTGTCACCTCCATAAACGAGAAACATATCCGTAGTCCTTTTCAGGTATTTCAGGATGTTCTGGACCACTGTCCAGTGATCCACTCCTGGATTACTTTGGTACCTCCCTGCTAAACTTATAGCAAGGCACACATCAGGTCTGGTACACAGCATTGCATACATGATAGAACCTATGGCTGAGGCATAGGGAATGACTTTCATTTTCTCTCTACCTTCTGCAGTGATCGGGCATTGAGTCTGACTCAACTTCACACCTTATAACACAGGCAAGAACCCTTTCTTTGACTGGTCCATTTTGAACTTCTTCAAAACTTTATCAAAGTATGTGCTTTGTGAAAGTCCAATTAAGCGTCTTGATCTATCTCTATAGATCTTGATGCCCGATATATAAGCAGCTTCACCAAGGTTTTTGATTGAAAAATTCTTATTCAAGTATCCTTTTATGCTATCTAGAAATTCGGTATCATTTCCAGTCAATAATATGTCATCTACACATAATATTAGAAATTCTATAGAGCTCCCACTCACTTTCTTGTAAATACAGGCTTGTCCAAAAGTCTGTATAAAACCATATGCTTTGATCACATTATCAAAGCGTATATTCCAACTCCGAGATGCTTGTGCCAGTCCATAAATGGATCGCTGGAGCTTGCACACTTTGTCAGCAACTTTAGGATCGACAAACCTTCTGGTTGCATCATATACAACTCTTCTTTAAGAAATCCATTAAGGAATGCGGTTTTGACATCCATTTGCCGAATTTCATAATCATAAAATGCGGCATTTGCTAACATGATTCGGACAGACTTAAGCATCGCTACGGGTGAGAAGGTCTCATCGTAGTCAACTCCTTGAACTTGTCGAAAACCTTTCGCAACAAGTCGAGCTATGTAGACAATAACATTACCTTCAGCGTCAGTCTTCTTCTTGAAGATCCATTTATTCTCTATGGCTTTCCAATCATCGGGCAAGTCAACCAAAGTCCATACTTTGTTCTCATACATGGATCCCATCTCAGATTTCATGGCCTGAAGCCATTTCGCAGAATCTGGGCTCATCATCGCTTCCTCATAGTTCGTATGTTCGTCATGGTCTAGTAACATGACTTCCAGAATAGGATTCCCGTACCACTCTGGTGCGGAACGTACTCTGTTTGACCTACGAGGTTCGGTAGTAACTTGATCTGGAGTTTCATGATCATCATCATTAACTTCCTCACTAATAGGTGTAGGCATCACTGGAACTGATTTCTGTGATGTACCATTTCCCAATTCGGGAGAAGGTACAATTACCTCATAAAGTTCTACTTTCCTCCCACTCACTTCTTTCGAGAGAAACTCCTTCTCTAGAAAGGATCTGTTCATAGCAACGAATATCTTGCCTTCGAATCTGTGATAGAAGGTGTACCCAACAGTCTCCTTTGGGTATCCTATGAAGACGCATTTCTCCGATTTGGGTTTGAGCTTATCAGGTTGAAGTTTTTTCACATAAGCATCGCAGCCCCAAACTTTAAGAAACGACAGCTTAGGTTTCTTGCCAAACCACAGTTCATATGGTGTCATCTCAACGGATTTAGATAGTGCCCTATTTAACGTAAATGCAGCCATCTCTAAAGCATAACCCCAGAACGATAGAGGTAAATCGGTAAGAGACATCATAGATCGCACCATATCTAATAAAGTATGGTTACGACGTTCGGACACACCATTACGCTGCGGTGTTCCAGCTGGCGTGAGTTGCAAAATTATTCCACATTGTTTCAAATGAAGACCAAACTCATAACTCAAATATTCACCTCCACGATCAGATCGTAGAAACTTTATTTTCTTGTTACGATGATTTTCCACTTCACTCTAAAATTCTTTGAACTTTTAAATGTTTCAGACTTATGTTTCATTAAGTAGATGTACCCATATCTGCTCAAATCATCTGTGAAGGTCAGAAAATAACGATACCCGCCGCGAGGCTCAACACTCATCGGATCTCATACATTAGTATGTATTATTTCCAATAAGTTAGTTGCTCGCTCCATTGTTCCGGAGAACGGAGTTTTAATCATCTTGCCCATGAGGCATGGTTCGCAAGTATCAAGTGATTCCAAAAGCCCATCAGCATGGAGTTTCTTCATGCGCTTTACACCAATATGACCTAAACGACAGTGCCACAAATAAGTTGCACTATCATTACTAACTTTGCATCTTTTGGCTTCAACATTATGAACATGTGTATCACTACGATCGAGATTCAACAAAAATAGACCACTCATCAAGGTTGCATGACCATAAAAGATATTGCTCGTATAAATAGAACAACCATTATTCTCTGATTTAAATGAATAACCGTCTCGCATGAAACAAGATCCAGATATAATGTTCATGCTCAACGCTGGCACCAAATAACAGTTATTTAGTTCTAAAACTAATCCCGAAGGTAGATGTAGAGGTAGTGTGCCAACGGCGATCACATCGACTTTGGAACCATTTCCCACGCGCATCATCACCTCGTCCTTCGCCAATCTTTAATCCGTAGCCCCTATTTTGAGTTGCAAATATGAGCAACAGAACCAGTATCAAATACCCAAGCGTTACTACGAGCATTAGTAAGGTACACATCAATAGCATGTATATCAAATATACCTTTCACTTTGCCATCCTTCTTATCCGCCAAATACTTGGGGCAGTTTCGCTTCCAGTGACCAGTCCCATTGCAGTAGAAGCACTCAGTTTCAGTCTTAGGTCCAGACTTGGGCTTCTTCCCTGGAGCAGCAACTTGTTTGCCGTTCTTTTTGAAGTTCCCCTTCTTCCCTTTGCCCTTTTTCTTGAAACTAGTGGTCTTATTAACCATCAACACTTGATGCTCCTTCTTGATTTCTACCTCCGCAGCTTTTAGCATCGCGAAGAGATCGGGAATTGTCTTTTCCATCCCTTGCATATTATAGTTCATCACGAAGCCTTTATAGCTTGGTGGCAGTGATTGAAGAACTCTGTCAATGACACTATCATCAGGAAGATTAACTCCCAGCTGAGTCAAGTGGTTATGGTACCCAGACATTTTGAGTATATGTTCACTGACAGAACTATTCTCCTCCATCTTGCAGCTATAGAACTTGTTGGAGACTTCATGTCTCTCAACTCGGGCATTTGCTTGAAATATTAACTTCAACTCCTGGAACATCTCATATGCTCCATGACGTTCAAAACGTCTTTGAAGTCCCGATTCTAAGCTGTAAAGCATGACACACTGAATAATCGAGTAGTCATCAACACGTGACTGCCAGGCATTCACAATGTCTACAGTTGCTGGGGGGTGGCACACCTAGCGTTGCTTCAAGGACGTAATTCTTCTGTGCAGCAATGAGGATAATGTAGGAGATATGCCCTAGAGGCAATAATAAATGATATTATTTATCTCCGAGTTCATAATTATGTTTATGTTCCATGCTATAGCTGCAATGATTCTCGAGTCTACAATATCCACGAGGCTAGGAAGACTCAAATGCACGTGTGGAATAATAAACGGTAAGAAGTATTCCTAGTCTGGCCTCTAAGACTAGCTCAAGTGTTGCATGATGATTCTGTTTTCCTGGTCATGGGCATGTCTATGCCAGCAACTTTGAGGGCACAATGTTAAGAGAACATTTGTGTTGAATCGACCCGGATTGATGTTATGCTATGAGATTCATTCGTCACAAGTTTATTGGTACATAACACAGAGATGGTTAACGTTTGCATGATTCCTTAGACCATGAGAGTATCGAGTTTCTTCATGCTTGCTTCATGAACTTTGGGGTTTGTTAAACGTCATCCGTAAATGGGTGGCTATTACGGCGGCTTACGGGTTCATGTAAAAGTGTGTCAAGTAACTTGATAGCTCAAGATTGGGATTTGCTCCTCCGACGATGGAGAGATATCTCTGGTCCCTCTCGGTGTTACGGTATCCATCATCGTCTGGCCAGACACTTTGTGATTTGATCACGGGGATGCCGGAACACGATAACGAGAAAAGAGAACAATACCGGTAACGAGGTAACTAGCATAGTGGACAAGTTGTTGATCCACGGGAATGCCAACATGTCTCACCTCGGGTATTTGTAACATATCGCGAAGCAACAGGAATAGCACACGGCAACTGGAGGTTCACTCGAATATTTATTCGTGTGGGTATAGGGGTCAATATGGGTGTCCACGGCTCCGATGTTGATCATTGACCGGAAGGGGTTCCGGGTCATGTCTATACTTCACCGAACCTATAGGGTCACACGCTTAAGGGTCATCTATCTGCTGAATTCTAGACAGGGAGTCTGAGAGAAAATCACCGAAAAAGTTTCGGACAGCGGAATCGTACCGCAGAGAGAGGTCATCGGATAAGTTTCGATGATACCGAAAAGTTGTTTCGGGATACACCATTAAGTCAAATTGGTTTCGGCACATGCCTGATAATTCTTGGAGGATGCCAGAATCATTCTGGAAGCTTTTTGGAATTTTCTAAGATAAAAACCGGAAATGTTCCGGAGCTGCCGGAGCCACTTCAGATGCGTTTCGCAGATGAAAATCACTAAAACCGGAATTGTTTCGGAACGCGTTGAAAATCATTTTAGTGGGTACTGGAAATGTTCTTAGCCCACATAAATATTTTCAGTTCGATCAGACGCTGAAAAATGTCGTCGTGAATAGTGAAAATCAGCTTTATGGTTACTTTATGAAAAGCCACATTTTGGGGCTTTGCTCCAAAAGATCTTGGGGATGACATGGATGGATAGGAGCCATTTTTTGGGCCCCTCATGGGGGTGTGGCCGGCCACATGGGGTATCCCCCCTTGGGGACCCTCTTGTTCCTTGGTTTCACTCCTAGGTCCTTGTGGAAGGACTTCATTCATGTGCATTTTGGGTTTTTTGTGAAACTACCCTACCCCCTTGGGATTTCCTATAAATAGAGGTGGAGGGGCAGCCCTCCACACTCATCCCTTGCTCTCATACACATGCCATGCATTATCTGGCTTCTTCTCTCCCTCCCACGAAAAGAGTTTCGTAGAGCCGTAAGGCTGTCTGGGTTCCGGCAGGAACTAGTTCTGGACGGCGAAGCCCTACCGGATAGATGACACCGTATGTGTGCAACTCTGTAGAGAGATCGTAGTTTCGGTCTTAGTTCGTGAGTGCCTCCCGAACGGCTGTCCGTGTGACCGTCCGAGTTTCGAAGGTCCTCCCGAAGGGCTGTCCGAGTGACCGTTCGAGGTTCGAAGGTCCTCCCGAAGGGCTGTCCGCGACACCGTCTGGGGGGCTGTTCGACCGCCTCCCGGAGGGCTGTCTGAGGAGCAGATGAGGGTATACATCCTCGCGGTTGGGAGGTTGTAAATCCTAGCTGCGGGGATCTGCACCGCCGATCGTCATCGACTCTACTTCCCGCTGCGCTACGAGTCGGTAAAGAAAAAGATCAAACCATGTATGCAGTCTCCATAGTGGTCCTGGGCTGGTGCGTAGGTCGGAAAATTTTTGTTTTCTGTCGCGTTCCCCATCAGTGGCATCAAGAGCCGTGCTATGCGTAGATGCAGGTTTCGATCTAGAATACATGGAGATGTATGGGTATTGCATAATATAATTAGGTAGTGGATGAGATCTATTGCTGAAAATTATTTATGCGGGTGACAGATGAAATCTGTTACCCGAGGTTCTTCTTGCTTCCCTAGAATTTGCGTTTGCTCAATCTCGAGACAGCATGGTGGAATTTGACAAAGTTCTGGCAATCCGTGATCCTGATTGATCATGGAAGTGCTATCAGTTCTTTGGGTTCTGCCGTAGTCAAAAGAAAGATGAAATTCGCAGATGAAAGGGCATTGCAGATATGATCTGCACGGGGGTCATGCGTATGACGAAGTTTAGTATGGGGCTCGAGATTTAATTATCCCGTGTTTCATACACCCCGAGATGTTAATCTAGCAACTTGAATAATCATACTTGATGATAAAACGTTGGTCGCTGCGGTTTAAGTTAAAACCTTAGAAGCCACGTAAAATAAATTTTGCATAAACCGATTAGAGGCGTCTAACTTGGTTTTGCAGGATGTGCATATGATGTGGTATAGCAGTGCTCATACTAATTCGATTATGTATGAGATGACTATATGATGTAATTTGATTAACATGACCTGCGTGTCATGATTCGGCATGATGGTTGGAGCCATATGATTGCACTTTAATGACCTGCGTGTCAACCTTGTTGTAATGCATTATTTTGTTAGCTATAGAGATAGCAATATTATCTGGTGCATCGACAAGGTGGTGGCAATCTTCGCGAAGGTGAACACCGACGCGAATGCCGAAGACGAAGAAATGAAAGACTTCTCCGTCAGAAAGGGCTATACCATATCATGCTATTATGAATTGCCTGAGATGTTTATCCCTTATGATGCACCCTTCTTGATTGCGCGGTAGTCGCTTTTATTAGGGTGATCTCTCACTTAAAATACCAAGTAGTTAGTGTTCTCCCAAGTGTAGCACCGTCACGGCACCTATCTTTTCGGGGTGCGCCGTGTCACACGGGTACGAACGATTAGAGAAGTGTGAGGCGGGTGAGTTGAGACCTCGCAGCGAGATCACTTGGTTGTCTTGACGTTCAGGCATGACCGTCATGAGCTCGGAACACACGCATCGAAAGATGAACAAGAGTCACATAGAGATGTGATTGGCAAGTTGGCCTACCGGTTGAGATTTTTTGTCATCAGTGGTGTTACACCAATGGCGAACAATTGAAATGTGGGTCTTGTATCACTCACAATCAATTTTGAGAGATATTGATTTGAGTGGGAGCGCACTGTTGAATTAACATGTTTAATTCTTAGTGCAATTAATTATGAACATTGTCTAAGTGTTATATGCAAAATAGTTGTAGAATAATGGCTCGCGTTTCCACCTTCCCTGTTAAAATGGAATAGCTGTTAAATATCTGGTTAAAACTTTACGATTGGTAGCGTAATATGAGGATTGTCCTCAAAAGTGCCGAGAAGGACTTTGCCCTATCGCATGCTTTCCGTATCCTCCCGCTAATGCTATGGATCATGTGACTCTCGTCCTTTGATCCAAAAGCTAGAATTCTGTTACGGTCAAGTGGAATATGTTTGCTTCCATGAAACCCAAACTTCGAAAGTTGGGATAGTTATATGATATTCATGGAACTGAAAATTATTTTCAGATACAAACAAAGCAATGTTTGTTTGCAAGTATTAGTAAAAGTGTTTACTATGCATTTGACTGTTGGGAAAGGGATCCAGAAGAACGCCTGTCATATAATGAAAGGTGAATAAAACAACAACTTAAAGAGAAAGGAAGTGTCCAAAGGGTGTTAGTATGACTTACACGCCTAGGAAGTCCGGGGCTAATGCCACTCTTAAGTTGGGTGCTTCTTCTGAGAGTAGGAGAAATACTAAAAGTTAAACTGCTAGAAGTATAAAGGCAAAAGGAAAGAAGACTGGAATATCCAGCTCATGTATGAATGTCATACAAGTTTTTGATGTATAGAAGGCTGGTCAAAGATATAGTTCTTGCGAATTATGGTTAAACATGTTAATCACTAATTCTTGGGTATTGTGAGTTCATCACAAAAATGCCCGCTCGATTGCATTCTGTTGCAACTCGATGTAAGAACTACTATGGCCTGAAAGACTAGCTAGAAATGAGGTTAAGGTATAGACAGGGAACATAGTAAATGTTACTATACCTTCCATCAGTGTATTGCCGTCTGTATTTATTTTCATAATTCATTTAGAGTTTTACAAACTCTATCCCATTTCATAAGGCATCTTGCAAGAAGGTTGTTCATAAGAGAACTTTTTATGTTCGATGTTATGAATAACACAAGGGCCATACTTTCATTATGAATGAGATGTATGTTATGAATATTGATAATAATACAATACCTCTGGGTTTACTTTCATAATTCATTTTAGAGTTTCATACACTCTAGCCCATTGCACAATGTTTGTTGCAAAAGAGTTGTTCATAAAAAGAACAATTGTTGTTAAGTATTATGAATAACATAAGGGCCATACTTCCATCATCGATGGGACGTATGTTATGAATATTGAGGGTAATATGATACATCCATAACACTGACGCTAAATGTCGCAAGACTAAAAGAATACCACACAAGTGGGGCACTACATTTGGTCACATTGGAGAAACCCGCATGGAAAATTCCATTATGATGGATTTTGAAGTCTTTTTGATTTTGAATCATCTGACACTTGCAACTTTCCACCGAAAAGTGAAGTGACTAAAATACCGTTCACAGGCCATAAGGAACGAACAACAAACTTATTAGTGATCATACATTTGATGTGTGTAGTCCGATAAGTGTTGTTAGTGGTGGATTTATTTATCTTCAGAAATGACTCAAGTAGATATATGAATATTTACTTGATGAGACGTAAGTCTGGATCTTTTGAAATCATTCGAAAGGTTCTCAAAAATGAAGTAGAAGTTATTGTAACAAGAAAATTATGTTTCTGCAATTTGATTGCACAAAGGAATATTTGAGTTACATGTTTAGCGAATGTCTGATGAGTTGTGAAAGGGGTTTCATAAACTTGCACCTCCCGGAACACCACTGCAAGTGGAAAGTCCGTGGAGATGTAATCAAACCATTTATGACATGGTAAGGTCAAAGATGACATAAATAAATTTGCCATTATCCCTTTTAAAGTGATGCTTTAGAGACTGCGGCTTTTACACTGAAAAGAGCTACATCGGGTCTGTTGAAATGAAGCCATGGTATGGTACGCCCAACCATGTTATATCTTTTCTTAACATTTGGAATACGGGGCTTGTGTAAAAGGTTACAAACCTATTCCAAATCAGACAAGTGCTACTTTGTAGGTTATACCAAAATGTTGGGTATTCCTCCCTCACTATACCGAGGCAAATAGTTTTGCCGCGAAACGGTGTGCTTTTAAAGAGAATGGTTCTTTCTAAAAGGTGAGTGGGAGAATAGTGCAACTCGACGAGATAAACAGTATCTTCATCAGACCAAAGGAAAGAGACCTTGGAAGAAATTCCAGAGTTTCCTACTGCGACTGATACAGAAGTCTCTACAATAAAATGTATGAACTTCGGTCGAACTTGCAGCTGAACCACGTAGGCAAGGCTCGTGCAAACCTCTCAGGTGCGCAAACGAGATATTGTTGTTAGACAACATTATACCTAGGATACACAAGGAAGCGTTGATGGGCCCTGACTCCGGAATTGGCTAAATGCCAATACAACCCGAGTTAGTTTCCATATAAGTGATTCAAGATTAAAACCTTGATACACCTTTCGGAAGACTTAGAGTCTAACGAATATTTATGGAACTTAAAACTGATACGGATAAAATGTTTTATCCATAAAGCTCGACTTGTTGAAATAATACGATGTTGTTTTCATCGTAGCGATGCTTAAAGTCGGTTCGGGTTGAACTAGCAATTAATACATATTTCAATCATGAGATATGAAACGTGGATGATAAAAGGATTTCCATCTGATGGAAATGAAAGCTAGGACTTGTATATGATACAGTCCAAAGTAATTTGTCGATCCAGAGGATGCTAGTAGGTATGCAAACTTCAGAGTTCCAGCAATGGACAGAAGAGAGCAAAATGGAGTTGGAATCTTCGTGTTTTGATGAAATGGTCAAAGGGGTTTTGATTTCATCAATGGGTAACGAAGATGCTTGCAATTCAAGAAAGTAAGTGGGAGCGTAATAATATTTCTAAAAACCTTATGTGCTTGGCACATTGGTAATTGGAAATAAATTTCTTGACACAAATTAGGACTTCATTTGAAAATAGTTTCTCGATGAAGTGCTTAGGCTAAATAGCCTCAATATTAGGCATGATGATCTATGGAGATAGATTTACCTAATGGGGCTAAGCAATGAATACATATTGACAAGATGCTAAAACCTTTTAGCATTTAAAACGCCAAGGAGTGATTCTTGCCAAAGTCACATGGAAAGAGTTTTTGCAAGACTCGGTGTCCCAAAACACTGATGAGTAAAATACATGATGCAGATTCCACACACTTTTGTGTTTGGATTAATCATGTATTCCATGGTATGTAAAACAACCAGATATGTCCGATACTCCCAAGGTGTTGCGAGTATGGATACCAAAGTGATCAAATTACTGATCATGGGACAACAGTGAAAGATGTCACAGAGTACTAGAGTAAGTACTGATGACATGGTTTTCTCGCAAGCAGAGATCATGAAGAGTTCGTTGTAAAATGTTACATCGATAGAGTCTTCATCTTTTCTCCATGCGATTTTCGATTTAAATTAAGGGTTTTGTGTAACACACAATGTGGTGGCACAGTTAGTTGGAATTTGTTCAAACTAGTTACTGTGGCGAATTCTATAACAAGGGCTAAGTATGTTGACGCTTTAGAAGCGACAAAGAAGATGTTGAATCATATAGTTCATTCGTGAACTTAGTATAGTTCCAAGATGGCTTTTGACAATGGGACACTACTGCAGGTAGTTGCTCCATAACTCAGTCTGAGGAATCCAGGTTCGACCTGTGATTCACATACATACAAAGCCAAGTCCACACAAACTATGAATTTTGTGAAAACGTCAAAACGCGAGGACATGCAAAGATACACACGGAACTGAAGTCGTCAGATCCGTTGGACATCAGGCTATACCACAAGCGAAGCATATTTACACCGGTGTGCCACAGGTGTGAAGTGCATTAGCATAAGCTAGATTATTGACTCTAGTGCAAGTGGGAGTCTGTAGGAGATATGCCCTAGAGGCAATAATAAATGATATTATTTATCTCCGAGTTCATAATTATGTTTATGTTCCATGCTATAGCTGCAATGATTCTCGAGTCTACAATATCCACGAGGCTCGGAGGAAGACTCAAATGCACGTGTGGAATAATAAACGGTAAGAAGTATTCCTAGTCTGGCCTCTAAGACTAGCTCAAGTGTTGCATGATGATTCTGTTTTCCTGGTCATGGGCATATCTATGCCAGCAACTTTGAGGGCACAACATTAAGAGAACATTTGTGTTGAATCGACCCGGATTGATGTTATGCTATGAGATTCATTCGTCACAAGTTTATTGGTACATAACACAGAGATGGTTAACGTTTGCATGATTCCTTAGACCATGAGAGTATCGAGTTTCTTCATGCTTGCTTCATGAACTTTGGGGTTTGTTAAACGTCATCCGTAAATGGGTGGCTATTACGGCGGCTTACGGGTTCATGGAAAAGTGTGTCAAGTAACTTGATAGCTCAAGATTGGGATTTGCTCCTCCGACGATGGAGAGATATCTCTGGGCCCTCTCGGTGTTACGGTATCCATCATCGTCTGGCCAGACACTTTGTGATTTGATCACGGGGATGCCGGAACACGATAACGAGAAAAGAGAACAATACCGGTAACGAGGTAACTAGCATAGTGGACAAGTTGTTGATCCACGGGAATGCCAACATGTCTCACCTCGGGTATTTGTAACATATCGCGAAGCAACAGGAATAGCACACGGCAACTGGAGGTTCACTCGAATATTTATTCGTGTGGGTATAGGGGTCAATATGGGTGTCCACGGCTCCGATGTTGATCATTGATCGGAAGGGGTTCCGGGTCATGTCTATACTTCACCGAACCTATAGGGTCACACGCTTAAGGGTCATCTATCTGCTGAATTCTAGACAGGGAGTCTGAGAGAAAATCACCGAAAAAGTTTCGGACACCGAAAAGTTTCGGACAGCGGAATCGTACCGCAGAGAGAGGTCATCGGATAAGTTTCGATGATACCGAAAAGTTGTTTCGGGATACACCATTAAGTCAAATTGGTTTCGGCACATGCCTGATAATTCTTGGAGGATGCCAGAATCATTCTGGAAGCTTTTTGGAATTTTCTAAGATAAAAACCGGAAATGTTCCGGAGCTGCCGGAGCCACTTCAGATGCGTTTCGCAGATGAAAATCACTAAAACCGGAATTGTTTCGGAACGCGTTGAAAATCATTTTAGTGGGTACTGGAAATGTTCTTAGCCCACATAAATATTTTCAGTTCGATCAGACGCTGAAAAATGTCGTCGTGAATAGTGAAAATCAGCTTTATGGTTACTTTATGGAAAGCCACATTTTGGGGCTTTGCTCCAAAAGATCTTGGGGATGACATGGATGGATAGGAGCCATTTTTTGGGCCCCTCATGGGGGTGTGGCCGGCCACATGGGGTATCCCCCCTTGGGGACCCTCTTGTTCCTTGGTTTCACTCCTAGGTCCTTGTGGAAGGACTTCATTCATGTGCATTTTGGGTTTTTTGTGAAACTACCCTACCCCCTTGGGATTTCCTATAAATAGAGGTGGAGGGGAAGCCCTCCACACTCATCCCTTGCTCTCATACACATGCCATGCATTATCTGGCTTCTTCTCTCCCTCCCACGAAAAGAGTTTCGTAGAGCCGTAAGGCTGTCTGGGTTCCGGCAGGAACTAGTTCTGGACGGCGAAGCCCTGCCGGATAGATGACACCGTATGTGTGCAACTCTGTAGAGAGATCGTAGTTTCGGTCTTAGTTCGTGAGTGCCTCCCGAACGGCTGTCCGTGTGACCGTCCGAGTTTCGAAGGTCCTCCCGAAGGGCTGTCCGATTGACCGTTCGAGTTTCGAAGGTCCTCCCGAAGGGCTGTCCGCGACACCGTCTGGGGGGCTGTTCGACCGCCTCCCGGAGGGCTGTCTGAGGAGCAGATGAGGGTATACATCCTCGCGGTTGGGAGGTTGTAAATCCTAGCTGCGGGGATCTGCACCGCCGATCGTCATCGACTCTACTTCCCGCTGCGCTACGAGTCGGTAAAGAAAAAGATCAAACCATGTATGCTGTCTCCATAGTGGTCCTGGGCTGGTGCGTAGGTCGGAAAATTTTTGTTTTCTGTCGCGTTCCCCATCAGTGGCATCAAGAGCCGTGCTATGCGTAGATGCAGGTTTCGATCTAGAATACATGGAGATGTATGGGTATTGCATAATATAATTAGGTAGTGGATGAGATCTATTGCTGAAAATTATTTATGCGGGTGACAGATGAAATCTGTTACCCGAGGTTCTTCTTGCTTCCCTAGAATTTGCGTTTGCTCAATCTCGAGACAGCATGGTGGAATTTGACAAAGTTCTGGCAATCCGTGATCCTGATTGATCATGGAAGTGCTATCAGTTCTTTGGGTTCTGCCGTAGTCAAAAGAAAGATGAAATTCGCAGATGAAAGGGCATTGCAGATATGATCTGCACGGGGGTCATGCGTATGACGAAGTTTAGTATGGGGCTCGAGATTTAATTATCCCGTGTTTCATACACCCCGAGATGTTAATCTAGCAACTTGAATAATCATACTTGATGATAAAACGTTGGTCGCTGCGGTTTAAGTTAAAACCTTAGAAGCCACGTAAAATAAATTTTGCATAAACCGATTAGAGGCGTCTAACTTGGTTTTGCAGGATGTGCATATGATGTGGTATAGCAGTGCTCATACTAATTCGATTATGTATGAGATGACTATATGATGTAATTTGATTAACATGACCTGCGTGTCATGATTCGGCATGATGGTTGGAGCCATATGATTGCACTTTAATGACCTGCGTGTCAACCTTGTTGTAATGCATTATTTTGTTAGCTATAGAGATAGCAATATTATCTGGTGCATCGACAAGGTGGTGGCAATCTTCGCGAAGGTGAACACCGACGCGAATGCCGAAGACGAAGAAATGAAAGACTTCTCCGTCAGAAAGGGCTATACCATATCATGCTATTATGAATTGCCTGAGATGTTTATCCCTTATGATGCACCCTTCTTGATTGCGCGGTAGTCGCTTTTATTAGGGTGATCTCTCACTTAAAATACCAAGTAGTTAGTGTTCTCCCAAGTGTAGCACCGTCACGGCACCTATCTTTTCGGGGTGCGCCGTGTCACACGGGTACGAACGATTAGAGAAGTGTGAGGCGGGTGAGTTGAGACCTCGCAGCGAGATCACTTGGTTGTCTTGACGTTCAGGCATGACCGTCATGAGCTCGGAACACACGCATCGAAAGATGAACAAGAGTCACATAGAGATGTGATTGGCAAGTTGGCCTACCGGTTGAGATTTTTTGTCATCAGTGGTGTTACACCAATGGCGAACAATTGAAATGTGGGTCTTGTATCACTCACAATCAATTTTGAGAGATATTGATTTGAGTGGGAGCGCACTGTTGAATTAACATGTTTAATTCTTAGTGCAATTAATTATGAACATTGTCTAAGTGTTATATGCAAAATAGTTGTAGAATAATGGCTCGCGTTTCCACCTTCCCTGTTAAAATGGAATAGCTGTTAAATATCTGGTTAAAACTTTACGATTGGTAGCGTAATATGAGGATTGTCCTCAAAAGTGCCGAGAAGGACTTTGCCCTATCGCATGCTTTCCGTATCCTCCCGCTAATGCTATGGATCATGTGACTCTCGTCCTTTGATCCAAAAGCTAGAATTCTGTTACGGTCAAGTGGAATATGTTTGCTTCCATGAAACCCAAACTTCGAAAGTTGGGATAGTTATATGATATTCATGGAACTGAAAATTATTTTCAGATACAAACAAAGCAATGTTTGTTTGCAAGTATTAGTAAAAGTGTTTACTATGCATTTGACTGTTGGGAAAGGGATCCAGAAGAACGCCTGTCATATAATGAAAGGTGAATAAAACAACAACTTAAAGAGAAAGGAAGTGTCCAAAGGGTGTTAGTATGACTTACACGCCTAGGAAGTCCGGGGCTAATGCCACTCTTAAGTTGGGTGCTTCTTCTGAGAGTAGGAGAAATACTAAAAGTTAAACTGCTAGAAGTATAAAGGCAAAAGGAAAGAAGACTGGAATATCCAGCTCATGTATGAATGTCATACAAGTTTTTGATGTATAGAAGGCTGGTCAAAGATATAGTTCTTGCGAATTATGGTTAAACATGTTAATCACTAATTCTTGGGTATTGTGAGTTCATCACAAAAATGCCCGCTCGATTGCATTCTGTTGCAACTCGATGTAAGAACTACTATGGCCTGAAAGACTAGCTAGAAATGAGGTTAAGGTATAGACAGGGAACATAGTAAATGTTACTATACCTTCCATCAGTGTATTGCCGTCTGTATTTATTTTCATAATTCATTTAGAGTTTTACAAACTCTATCCCATTTCATAAGGCATCTTGCAAGAAGGTTGTTCATAAGAGAACTTTTTATGTTCGATGTTATGAATAACACAAGGGCCATACTTTCATTATGAATGAGATGTATGTTATGAATATTGATAATAATACAATACCTCTGGGTTTACTTTCATAATTCATTTTAGAGTTTCATACACTCTAGCCCATTGCACAATGTTTGTTGCAAAAGAGTTGTTCATAAAAAGAACAATTGTTGTTAAGTATTATGAATAACATAAGGGCCATACTTCCATCATCGATGGGACGTATGTTATGAATATTGAGGGTAATATGATACATCCATAACACTGACGCTAAATGTCGCAAGACTAAAAGAATACCACACAAGTGTGGCACTACATAGTGGTCCTGGGCTGGTGCGTAGGTCGGAAAATTTTTGTTTTCTGTCGCGTTCCCCATCAGATAATCCTCAAGTTACGGACCCAGTGCGTGTAGTTGGTACATAAAAGTAATTTTTGTGGCTTACGATTTTAATAATCCTTCTAGTCATTCCTAGCCTGCTCGGCTATGTCATTATTGTGCCGATTTTAACTGTGCTACCTGGACCTTCCCAGCACACAAATTTCGACAGTGAGCTAATCTTGCGTCGATCTTCCTCGTCATATCACTTCTCCTTGAACTGCAAACTTGATTTCGAGTTTGTGTCCTAACCGTGGTTCCAATAACCTTTCACTTTCATCATTCCTTTGACTTGATGTCATCGTCGATTAATTACATCTTCTTGAAAACCTCTCGACAAACTTGGCGTGATCATTGTCAACAATTTGACTTCTTCCAAGTTGTGTGTCGAAATTCAGGATGAGAAATACCATCCTTGCCCCTCGATGAATTGTGTTATCATCGACAACATTCTTGCCTCCCCTCAACACAAACTTGTTCATATTTTGTGTTGTATCTTGATTTCCCTGCTATCCAACCTATGTTATGTTCTACCGTGGAGTATTACCATCTTTGATGTCAAGAATGTCGTGAGCATTACTCCACCTCTTAAGAATTCTTGGTACAGTGATACTTCTCACCATCACCATTCTTTCTTGGTCCCCATGTTGTTTCTAAACGAAATACCGACAAATGGTCTGTGACGTGTAAATTCTAAACTTCTAGCAACCCTATTGCTTTGAAGTTATTGGTCTATAGTTTCATTCTACGTCTATGGCTTAATGAATCATCTTTCGAACATTGATTGTGCTACCTAGCCCATATTTCGGGTGCACATTTCAACCAATGTTTAACTGTGTATGTTTTCCTCGAGCATACATCATTAAGTCATTCAATCTAGCTAATGTTATCTCCTTGTTCACATAGTGGGGGAAATCCATCTTTTGGAAATCTCAATGGATTGTCGCTGAGTCAATCAGTCACCTCCTCACCTCTCCTTGATGTAATGATGAACCCTTGTTCGGAACTCGCTTCCATAGTTCAATTCTCGAGAATCTTACAATGTCATCTCGACAATTCGTGTTGCACTTTTCTTCTCAGGCATCCTGAGTCTGAGTTATCCTGACACCAATCAGATCTGAATCTCGGTCAGATATGATGGTTGGAACATATTTCCAAGAGTTGTAACATTGGTCTATTCATGACCCGGTAAGGTGATGTCATGCCTAACACACCTGGCCAGAGGACCTATTGTTATAAGTTTTCCTTTTTAGCAAGGTTAGCTGTTCTTCCATGAGGAAATTGTAAGACTTATTCTATAAGTTGTTCCTGATGGATCCTTTTTGTTTCCAAATTCTGATCTTCACCTGTTGACCATGTCAATGCTATCTCGAAGCATGTCTATGGTACTCCGATTTTCAACAGGAACATTTGAAGCCCAATGCTGAATGTTTCTTGCTCAATTATCCAAACACTGTTGTATGGGTAATGTCATGAAATTTCTCTCCCGTACCTAAGGAGTTTTCTACATTATATCATGTCATGGATATCATGCTCTGCTTGTCCTTGGGAAGGATATACCCTTGAAATATGTGTTTAAACACATTTTCCTTTCCATTCTTCTGTTTAATCTGATAATCATATTTTCCTTTCCATTGTTGGTTTAACCTTTCTGGTGATCTATATGATCTAAGCAGTAATATTCTCCTGCTTATGTAAACACCTCGGTGTACAACTCTGTCAGTAAGACCCTGTTACTATTGTTGGTGACATTCCGGTAACCACCGATGGACGAGAACTTTGCCTATTGGTCCGCCTCGTTTCAACGAGTAGGAAAATGGTTCTCCTCGTCCCTCGCCCTTGGTACCGACGATGTTGCTGACATATAACTGACAGGCTACCCTCTGACATTCCTTGCTATCATGATCATGCAAGATGTCACCGTCCTTCCTACTTTAACCACATGGTGGGCCCATAACCCACAGTTCCACAGGATCAAAACCTGACTCTCCCGTGCACCCCTATTCCCAAATTAATTCATCGCGCGTGGCCTCGTATGTAATTCACGAGCCACCTTCAAGTCTGATATCAGACACAATACTTATTCCCGTTGCTTTGAACCCCTTTCACGCCCTGTAACAGGCATCGAATGATTGCCTACCCGCTCGAAACTTCCCAGGATACCTCCTTACTTTGCTCTCGATATTTCCGTAAGTTTCAATTCGAGAGTTACTTTCCGCACCGTCGACGACGACACCTACGACACTGGAGGTGCCTACTACTACGTGCAGCCCGCTGACGACGACCAGGAGTAGTTACGAGGATCCCAGGCAGGAGGCATGCGCCTCGTTCGATCTGTATCCCAGTTTGTGCTAGCCTTCTTAAGGCAAACTTGTTTAACTTATGTCTGTACTCAGATATTGTTGCTTCTGCTGACTCGTCTGTGATCGAGCACTTGTATTCAAGCCCTCGAGGCCCCTGGCTTGTATTATGATGCTTGTATGACTTATTTATGTTTTAGAGTTGTGTTGTGATATCTTCCCGTGAGTCCCTGACCTTGATCGTACACATTTGCGTGCATGATTAGTGTACGGTCAAATCGAGGGCGTCACAAGTTGGTACCATCATCTTTCAACTTAGCTTTCTCTAGGAACGCATTAAAATTCAAGGGAACGGTAGCACGGGCCATTGATCTACAACAACATAGATATGCAAAAACTATCAGGTACTAAGTTCATGATAAATTAAAGTTCAATTAATCAAATTACTTAAGAACTCCCACTTAGATAGACATTCCTTGAGTCATCTAAATGATCATGTGATCCATATCAACTAAACCATGTCCGATCATCACGTGAGATGGAGTAGTTTTCAATGGTGAACATTTCTATGTTGATCATATCTACTATATGATTCATGTTCAACCTTCCGATCTCAGTGTTCCGAGGCCATATCTGCATATGCTAGGATCGTCAAGTTTAACCCGAGTATTCTGCACGTGCAAAACTGGCTTGCACCCGTTGTATGTGAAAGTAGAGCTTATCACACCCGATCATCACGTGGTGTCTCGGCACGATGAACTGTAGCAATGGTGCATACTAAGGAGAACACTTATACCTTGAAATTTAGTGAAGGATCATCTTATAATGCTACCGCCGTACTAAGCAAAATAAGATGCATAAAAGATAAACATCACATGCAATCAAAATATGTGACATGATATGGCCATCATCATCTTGTGCCTTTGATCTCCATCTCCAAAGCACCGTCATGATCTCCATCATCACCGGCTCGACACCTTGATCTCCATCGTAGCGTCGTGGTCACCTCACCAACTATTGCTACTACGACTATCGCTAACGCGCAGTGATAAAGTAAAGCAGTTACATGGCGATCGCAATTCATACAATAAGAAGACAACCATATGGCTCCTGCCGATTGCCGATAACTTACAAAACATGATATATCATACAACAACTTATATCTCATCACGTCTTGACCATATCACATCACAGCAAGCCCTGCAAAAACAAGTTAGACGTCCTCTACTTTGTTGTTGCAAGTTTTACGTGGCTGCTACGGGCTTCTAGCAAGAACCGTTCTTACCTACACATCAAAACCACAACGATTTTTTGTCAAGTGTGTTGTTTTAACCTTCAATAAGGACCGGCCGTAGTCAAACTTGATTCAACTAAAGTTGGAGAAACAGACACCCGCCAGCCACCTGTGTGCAAAGCACGTCGGTAGAACCAGTCTCATGAACGCGGTCATGTAATGTCGGTCCGGACCGCTTCATCCAACAATACCGCCGAATCAAAGTAAGACGTTGGTGGTAAGCAGTATGACTATTATCGCCCACAACTCTTTGTGTTCTAATCGTGCATATCATCAACGCATAGACCTGGCTCGGATGCCAGTGTTGGGGAACGTAGCATGCAATTTCAAAAAAAAATCCTACGATCACGCAAGATCTATCTAGGAGATGCATAGCAACGAGAGGGGAGAGTGTGTCCATGTACCCTCGTAGACCGAAAGCGGAAGCGTTAGGTTAACGCGGTTGATGTAGTCGAACGTCTTCACGATCCAACCGATCCAAGTACCGAACGTAAGGCACCTCCGAGTTCAGCACACGTTCAGCTCGATGACGTCCCTCGAACTCTTGATCCAGCAGAGGGTCAAGGGAGAGTTCCGTTAGCACGACGGCATGGCGACGGTGTTGATGATGTGATCCGCGCAGGGCTTCGCCTAAGGACTACGACAATATGACCGAGGTGGTAAACTGTGGAGGGGGGCACCGCACACGGCTAAGAGAATTGTGGTGTCCTTGGGGTGCCCCCTCCCCTGTATATAAAGGAGGGGGGAGGAGGCCACCGGCCTAGGGGCGCGCCATAAGGAGGAGTCCAACTAGGATTCCCAATCCTAGTTGGATTCCCCTTCCAATGGAGGGGTGGGGGAGTGGAGAGGGAGAAGGAAAGAGGGGGGCCGCCCCCTCCCCTTGTCCAATTCGGTTTGGGCAAGGGGGCGCCACCTCCCGTGGCATGCCTCCTCTCCTCCACTATCGCCCATTAGGCCCATTTACTTTCTCGGGGGGTTCCGGTAGCCTCCCGGTACTCCGAAAATTCCCCGAACTTTATCGAAACCATTCCGGTGTCCGTATATAACCTTCCAATATATCTATCTTTACCTATCGACCATTTCGAGACTCCTCGTCATGTCCGTGATCTCATCCGGTACTCCGAACAAACTTCGGTCATCAAAAACACATAACTCATAATACAAATCATCATCGAACGTTAAGCGAGCAGACCCTACGGGTTCAAGAACTATGTAGACATGACCGAGACACATCTCCGGTCAATAACCAATAACGGAACCTGGATGCTCATATTGGTTCCTATATATTCTACGAAGATCTTTATCGGTCAAACCGCATAACAACATACGTCATTCCCTTAGTCATCGGTATGTTACTTGCCCAAGATTCGATCGTCGGTATCATCATACCTAATTCAATCTCCTTACCGGCAAGTCTCTTTACTCATTCCGTAATGCATCATCCCGCAACTTATGCATTACTCACATTGCTTGCAAGGCTTGTAGTGATGTGCATTACCAAGAGGGCCCAGAGATACCTCTCCGAAACACGGAGTGACAAATCCTAATCTTGATCTATGCCAACCCAACAAACACCTTCGGAGACACCTGTAGAGCATGTTTATAATCACCCAGTTACGTTGTGACATTTGATAGCACACAAGGTGTTCCTCCGGTATTCGGGAGTTGCATAATCTCATAGTCAGAGGAATATGTATAAGTCATGAAGAAAGCAATAGCAATAAAACTTAACGATTATAATGCTAAGCTAACGGATGGGTCTTGTCCATCACATCATTCTCTAATGATGTGATCCCGTTCATCAAATGACAACACATGTCTATGGTCAGGAAACTTAACCATCTTTGATTAACGAGCTAGTCAAGTAGAGGCATACTAGGGACACTCTGTCTGTCTATGTATTCACACATGTACTAAGTTTTCAGTTAATACAATTCTAGCATGAATAATAAACATTTATCATGATATAAGGAAATATAAATAACAACTTCATTATTGCATCTAGAGCATATTTCCTTCATTTACAAGTTTTGCATTTTCTGGAGTTTTCTCGGTGAAAAAGGGCTAATAAATGGCTAGACGTCTCGCAACATGCGAAGGGTGTCGCATGTCCTTCAAACCTGGCATGGATGCCTCATATGTCTGTGTCAGGCTGCTGCAAGAAGTCGGGGTCATTATTCATTGTCCCAAAAAAAACCAGTTGAGAGAAGTTTGCTAGACTAGGCCAGACGGGTGCATCCATGAGCATGTAGTTTTTCCTAATTTAAATGCCTCGATTATGTGCAATCACAGTCATTATTAATCAACATCAAAATTTACTCAACCCGGGAGGTGGGATCTCGGTTTGGCCGAAAATAATCGAGGGAGCAAGAGTAATATTATTCCTTAACTAGATAGGATTGTAAAAATATATGGAGTGACGATTGTAGGAGAAGCTGGGGAGGAGGCGATTCTGGGAGAACCGCCCAAAAGAATTGGCCCATAATATTATTCTATTATTGCACCCGGTCACATAAATTATATATATAGTGAATTTACCTCATAATAGATAGTTTCATAGGTCCACTCCAAAAGTATGAAATTCCCCGTGTTGAAATTCGAAAACCAAAATAATAGGTAAACGCTGGTGGCCGGTCGCACCACTCCACTCGCAGTAGTATTCACATGGGTCTGTTGAAGCCTCCAGTCCACTCGTTCCATTGCGTGTCTTATCTTATCCTCTATTCCCTCTTGCCACCGCATCTCAGCCTCCTTTTTCTTCGATCCCCGTCGGCGAGCTGCCGTCTCTCCTGCATCTAGCACACCCGGCGCACACCCCCACCCCTGGCTTCAGTCTGGCTCGCCGGCCGTTACCCCACTCTCAGTTCCTTTCTAGCCACCCCCACCAGCCATGGTTACACGCTGCAAGGGGCGGACATCATGGTAGCTCTCTGCGCTATGTGCTGGGAGAGTTCGCACCGGAGCTACGACGAGCGGCAGCGCACGGTGTTGCAACCGGTGATGCTTCAATATGGAGGGCAATCTGCTACAACCGATGGAGATTTTTGCTACTACCCGCACGACGGGAAAATCTACTACAACCAATGGTGGCACGCGAGGGGGGGGGGGGGGGGGGGGGGAGCTGCTGGTGGTGGGGACGACACCCTCATGTGGTACAACCGATGGCCATTTTTGCTGGAACCGTCACAGCAAAAAGCTACATCCAGCACTACCGGCGATGGAGATGACATCCTCTGGTGCTGCATCCAGCGAATTTTTTGCTGCAACCAGCCGGCGAAAAAGTTGCATCCACACCAACTAGTGGTGGAATCAGACGACCAGGCAAGTCATTTTGCTAGCACCGACATTTTGTTTTGCTACTACTGGCAAAGTATTTTGCTGCTTCGACGACATGTTTCGTCGCGACGGTCGCCGGCGAGGACAGGAGGTGGAACCATTGATGTGTTTTGATGGAACTGTGGTTCTTTTTTGCTACTACCGGCGACAGTGGCTTTTTTGTTGCTGAGAGATTTTTTTCCTTTTTGTTAGAACATGGTAGTGGGAACCGATGATGCGGCGAGCCAGAGGTGGACGACGCAAGAAAATTCCACAACCATGATGCATGCTGGAACCGACCATGGAGAGATGGAATCGCAACAGAAGATGGAGCTCACCTGCATCCATGTTGCAAATTCCCGTCAGCCGCGCGGCGAAAGGCCGCAGTGTTGTAACTGGAGGTTGAGGGAGGAGGGGGAAGAGAGAGTCGTGCGCGCGCGTTTCTACGTATCTCATCTAACGGTCAGGGTTAGACCGGCCCAAAGTTTGGGCTGGCTGGCCGGCGGAGAATTCAGCCCGAAATAAAAAGGGACATAGATGTCTTTCATAAATCTCTCCCTAATAATAAAGCGGTTAGGGCTGCTGGTCGAACGTCGTCGGTGGTTTTTCGAAAACGCCCCTCCGTTACTTTGAAATAAACCCGCAATCCTGTTTAAGTGGATCTGATAAAACCGTTTTCACAGAAAACACCCTGCCGCATTTGCCCGTGTCCGCCGCCACCGACCGCACACCGTGCCTCCACGCGCGGGCGGCTCGCGCTCGTGCCTCCCTGCCGCCCCGCGCCGCCGCCCACCGGAGCTCCGCCGCCGGAACAACGCGCCGCCATGCCCTCCTCTCCTTCTTCCTTCCCCTCCCTCCTGTTCTATTTCTCACATCCCCCTCTCTCTCTCCTTCGCAGGAAGCGGAAGCCATGGCCCTGGACCTCCATGCTGGACCGCCGACCCGCGCCGGCCGGCCATCGGAGCGCCGCCGCTGGACCAACACGCCGCCCTGCCCTCCTCTCCTTCTTCCCTCCCTTCCCTCTGGTTATATTTCTCACATCCCCCTCTCTCTCCCCTTCAAAGGAAGCGGAAGCCATGGCCGTTGGACCTCCAACTGGACCGCCACCCCATGCCGGCCGGCCACCGGAGCGCCGCCGTCGGACCAACGCGGGTTGCCGCGCTGGACCGCAGCCTGGACGAAACTCCGGCGAGGCCATGAGCTCCCGAGTCCCAACCCGGGCTTAGGAGCGTACGGGAGCGCCGTCGTGGATCATGCGCGTCCTAGGTCCGCCGAGGCCACGGGCTCCCAAGCCGGGCATAGGTGCGTACTGGAGCAACGCCCGCCTGGGCGAGGTCCTCCTGCTTCTGGAGAGTTCATATGTCTCTTCCTACCGGAGCGTTCGTAATACTTTGCCTGATTCTATTATGGATTACCCATTTACAAGTTGACGTACTTTATTAATTTGGTGTCATATTAACTACACCGGATTCTGTTCTTGTGCAAAGGAAATTTGATTGGGATTGACCGCACATCTTAAATGCATCTAGAAAATTAACCACACATAGATTTCACTCTTATCGCCCTTTTATTCAATACATTTTGATTGCCGAAATTTGAAACAATGACCAGGTTCTGTAGGAAGCACAAGAAAGTGGGTATGAAAGCTATGAGACGATGGCCAATACAGATATTGACAGGGCTGGAAGTCCGGAGCCAACGAATATACATAGCGACTTAAAGTGTGACAATATATTCATAAATAGTCCTGATGGAACAGTGAAGAATGGCGACTATATGGTCTGGCGACATTATTGCATCAATGGAAAAAGCAAAGTGTCAAAGGTGTGTGACATTGTGTTTTTCTGACAGCTACAGATCTGTGAAAATATACCTATTCTATTTACTGTGGATATACTCTCAGGTTACTTTGTTTAAAAATTTATTTTAGTCGTGTACTAACAACCATTGTGTTAAAATGCAGGCGCATTAGACTTTATGGCACCAGAACGCTTCACTGGCAATTACAATGAGTTGGGTATTCCAACCCCCTTGCTGAACCCTGTGCTATTCGCAGCCTCTTCTGTCAATCCAGCAGCACACCGCTGCCCTTCGCATCCTCCCTGCATCACTGCGACTGGGCCGTGCTCACATTGTCCGCTGTCACATGCGCAATCTCTGCACTCGACGCTGCCTCCACCGAGATTCATTGCAAGGTCTGTTCGTAGCCACGGTTCTTGCTCCGTACCATTGTTGATGCTCCTGTTAAAGGAGCATCAGTTTTACGCATGCTTCCTGGGTCCTTGGTGAGAGGCCTCTGTGATGTTATTCTTTTAGGTAAGCTTTACTCAGGTTGCTACTCATGTCACAGTGTCTGTAATTTAGCCAGAGTCAGGTTCAGAGTTGTTGACTGAATTTTTTGGGCACAACCATCAAGCAACCTGAGTAAAGCTTACCTAAGCCAATGATTTTGTTCTATTAGCTAGAGCCAGGTTCAGATTTGTTCACTCTGGATTTTTTGGGCACAACCATCAAGCAAGCTAGGACGTATTGTTTAACTGAAGCAAAGGGCAGGTAAGCTATGAATGCTTCATTCTTCGTTCTGAACAAATGCAGCTACTATTTGTATTTGATCTGAGCAAAGGTGCAACCAATTGAAGTTATTTTGAAGAACCTGCACCTGAGTCTATATGTTCTGATTTTATAGCCTGCAGAGTCTGTAGAGTAAAGTTTGTACATTTTGTGAATCGCTTTGTTCCGGTTTCCCCTGGTGGTCTATACTGTATCAGGTTATTTACTATGTGCAGATTTGTTTGTGCCATTGCCGATCATGTACTTCTTTCTGTGCTTGGAAGCATAGTCTCATCGTATCCCCTAGATCTGTATAAGTATATTTAGCTCACATACACTTGGCATTTGTTCTTCAAAAGGCGCCACTCCGTGTCCTCTCGCCCTGCACGATCTTCCCTAAAGGCCACGAGATCAACATCAAAGAGCTGTGTGGACTTTAAGATGTCCTCGATGCTGGACTCCTGGTAACAGTTTATTACATGTTATTTCTTTTTCTTTTTTGGTGAGTCTTTTCTTGAGATTTAGGATTATGGAGTTAACGGGTGTTACTTTTGACCTGCTAATACCTCTGCGTTAAACTTTTTGCTCTTCGAAAGCAACTATGTAAGTCTGACGCTAACATAATGTTTACTGCTATAATACTTCAGTTTAACTTAGAGTCAGGAACACAAGTAGAATTTCATAGAAATCTGTCTAGCTCCTGTAGATGAAAGACTTCCTGCAAGTGAGCTCTTGAATAACTCTTACCTCCAGGAAGATGAGGTCTATTCCAGCGCCTCCAATTTTAGTCTCTCTGGTCTCAAGTGTGACTGAAGATGGGTGGCAATCTGCAAGTTTCGTGCTTTGGAAGGGTGAATTCTTACTGAAAAACCATATGCATCTTACGACCATATTAATTTAGTGCTAAGGTTTCCTCATACCAGTGGTAAATATAGCACTGAAGAAACTTTTAAATCAAACTTTACTTCAGTCTATAATGACACTACGAATTATTGCAGGCTGTTTAAAGAATGCTGAGTTGTCAAGCGAGGTGCTGCAGTGGCTGGCGTTGCCGGGCATGGGACGACGTCCCTAGGCTCCTGCCTGAGGCAAGCCTCTCTGGCCTCCTCGGATGCCCTCTAGGAACTGGCACTGCGTATGATGGCCTCCTCACCTAGCACCTAGGTTGACCTAGCCACCGCCATCGAAGCGGAGAGTTGACAACATATGTATGATTGTTGGACGTGTCAGTCCTGCTCAGTCCTGCCATTGGCATGTTCAAAACTATGAATTGAGTGACTACAAATATGGTTTGATCAATGAAATGAAAGGATGTTCTGTTACATCTTGTTATGCAGATATAGGGCTTGAATTATTTTCGGTCGCATCATCTTGGCCCTAAAATAAAAAGGCGAGTGTTGGAGGGCGCAACCAATTGCTACCAGTATCAAGGTGCACTTGATGTGTAGTTATCAGTCAATGAGAACCATAGAAAAATGGAGGCACCGACTCTAGGAGTATATATCCGCTCCAAAAAAAAGGGTGTGCTATATAATGAATAAAAGTTCAATATAGGTCAGTGAGTTTGAGGCAGCAAAAAGCTTTAGAGCTAAAATCAATAGGAAAGGGTATTTGTTTCTTAAGAAGTTTTTTTGATAAATGTAAAAAAGAAAATGAATTAGTTAGTTAGTAATAAGACTATAAGAGAGAAAAGGAGACCATGACTTGATTGTCTATTTATCCTTGCTCCATATCCGAATTTTCTGCTAGCGGCTGTCGTCAACCTGCCCTTGCATGCCATCTACTTCCAATTCACTTTGGCGAGAGGTGCGTGCCCGGCCGTCGACACTGACACATCCTCTCACTCAACATCGTGTCTCCGCAGGACGGAGCTGACAGATCGGTGAACCGCATAATGATCAACAAAGAGGCAAAATGTAGATGATTTTGATGCTTTCGATGGTGCATGCGGAGGTATAGCAACACACGGGTCTTCTGCTAGATGAGACAGGGGCGAAGCCCACCATCATTATAAATGTGCATAATTACAAGTCGGTGTAGGGAGGGGCTCACGAAAGTCGCGTGCTAGAGTGTGCTGACCAATCCCCGGTTCGGCCGTTGGCAACCATCAACAATGCACAGCGGATCAGACTTTGAGTGACCCTCCACGACCCAGTTCCTTGATCCCGCTCACGGTAGTGAAGCACTGCGATGGCCGCCAATGACACCCAACTCAGGGTGCTACTTTCCTCGACGGCCTCCCTGTTGTCACCGTAGCGGGATGCGTGGGACCAAGGTAGGGAATAGCTTGCGGAGAGCGGTCCTCATGTCTAGCTCGACAAGATTAGTTTTTAATGTTTTAAACATTCCATTGTGATTGCACGTTAATGACATGTGTGTCATGCAATGGCTGGGATTGACGAAGTCCACACATGTTGTGATTAGAGGACACTGCGGTAATCGCCGGCGGTGAGGGACTAAGGTAAGTGGTGAGACGGTGTCGGCGAGGGACTAAGATAAGTGGTGACACGGGTGGGACACCGTGTTGAAATAGAGGACGTCGAATTGTGGGGGTCTTGAGCCTTATTTATCGGGCCCGTTGCAACGCACGGGCATGTTTACTAGTATCAATAAAAGAGAATAGGTTTCTCGGCCACCAATCGGAATAATTGAAAGTTCAGTTCACCAGTCTTGCAGCAAGTGTGTACCCACAAAGCAATTCTTTCTTTGAGTCATCTCTTAGTAGTTCCACAGGGTTCTCTATTACATTTGTGTCAGGTGTAAGTAAGAAATCAAAGAGTAGAGAACCATGGTGTTTCTATGGGAGGTGGCACTATTAGGATGTCAAGTGCACGAGCCATTATCTGAAGAAAACACCCCTGAATTGAAAAGCTAATCGGCACTTGGATAGGTTGTCTCTGGAGTTAAATTTTATGCTCTCCCCATTAGCGACCTCTACTGATATAATATAGTTGTGTACGGGACTACAGATCGATTGAAACATTGAGTACTTTCTAATTTGTATGGTACGTACTGGATGCATGTCCCGCCTCTACTCTACCTCAACACGGAAGGCTTTGACAAGTACAGCGCCGCCGCCGCCATCGCCGCAGCTGACTGTGGCCGTCATGGATTTGCCGGCAAGACAAACCGGTTGAAACCGCGACGTCATTGGAGGAGAGCTGGAGGTTCTCGTGGACCAGTCGCCGCCCTCGTTGAGGCCGGTTTCCCATGACCTTCGGCCCTCCTACTCACCATCGTCATGTCCCGTGGGAGAAGAAGAGGGAGCGATGGTGGGGCCGAGTTGAGAGAGAGGGGCGGGAGGGCAGGGAACTCTTGCTCCCTCGCCTGGTGTGCCTCGAAGGGCAGGGAACATATTTTGAGTACCAGAAATTTGATGAAACGGAAGTTAATCAATGTTTCATCAAAACGTTGGCACTCATATGTAAATTGGGCATGAACTTTGCTTACAAAGCTAAACAATATTGTCGTGGCAAAAGAAATTCGGCATGAACTTTGCTAACATAGTTGACGTATGGAGTAACAGAAATTTGGCAAAACGGAAATGAATCAATGTTTCGCAAAAACTTTCTCACTCTTTTTAGCCACTTGGTCATATTTAGCAATCTTCCAAATATTCAGAGACCTGCTGCCCTTGCTGATGTGATGCTTGCTCGTTATATGATGTAAAACTAGTTAATCTACAAATTAATAAGATGCAAATTCTAAACCCTAGAGCATAATTTAGTCACGGAGATGTAGTATACCGTTGGCCGCTTTTCCGGCCACGGACGTGATGACAGTCGAGGCAGATGGCGGCGGCGGCGATCAAGGCGGGCGGCGGTGGCGGCGGTCGAGGCGGAGGACGGTGGCGGCGGTCGAGGCGGATGACGGGGCTGCGCGCGGTCGAGGGCAGACAACGCAATGACGAGCAGATCCGGTGATGCTAACAGCGTTGGACGCGTGGAAGGCGGCGCCGGCTAGTCGGAGGGATGGCGGCCGTGGCGGTCGAGGTGCACGACAACGAGGAAGGGGACGAGGGGGAGGAAATGGTAGAGAGAAAGACGAAACGTTGGAAATGAGAGGTTTGGGGACGGTTGCTGGGCGGGCGCGGAGGCGGAACTGTCCGTCGTGAGCAGTGGCGGGTGGGCACGTGCACCCGCCACAGGAGACATTTCCAAAATTTGGGGAAGTTGGCCCGCTTGCCAAAATATAGATGTGGCGAGCACCTACCAACGCCCACCACTGCGTGCCCACAATGTAGTGGCGGGCGCTAGGTTGGCGCTCGCCACTGATGTTTCCATCCGGCGGGCATACTCGGAAGAGCCTAGCTGTGGCGGGTGAACTCTGGCACCCGCCACAGGTATGCCCGTAACTGTGACGGGCAAGTCCTGTCACCCGCCACTGCTATTTTGGAAAAGTAGCAGTGACGGGTGACATGCCCCGCCCGCCACTATTTATAATTCACCTATAATCCCTTTTCCGGTAGTGCATCCAACATTGCTTATTCTCGTGTTTGCGTGCGAGGGAGGTTTTGTCAACTTTATGTCTAACTGAGATCATCAACAAGGCGGTCAGTGAAGACCATTCAGGATCTATCACAATGGATGTTCTCTTACGGCAGCAACAGACGATTGACGGTATGAACTCGGCTGATATGGTGATCACTGCTTCTTGGTATATATGGCGGCAACAAAGGCAAAGTACAAAGGGAGAGACCATCCAGGCTGGGGATCGCACTTCTATCTCAATCCGGGTTATGGTGACGAATTACACAACCGGTGCATATACGCCAACACAACCGGTGCAACAGTATGATCATATGTGGAAGAGGCCGCTGACGGGATTACTAAAGTGAATGTTGATTCTTCCTTCCACTATGAAACAATGTCCGGTGCAACTGGGACTCTTGCCCGAGACGACCATGGAAATTTTATAGCAGCAGCTGCATGGGTTTCGCCACAAATTTCCAGTGCTGAATCTGCGAGATCAATGCTATTCGAAACGACCTATACTTAGCATCACAGGTGGGTTGTGATCACGTGTTAATCGAGTCAGATTGCAAGGCGGCCGTTGACGTGGTGATGGGCATAGAAGATTATCTCGGTACTGATGTTTCAGTAGTTGCTGAATGTAAACTTTTAGCTCTAGATTTTGCTAGTATTGGCTTTGCCTTTTGTCCTAGAGAACCTAATGAGGTAGCAAATAGTTTAGCTAAGCATTCTTATTGTACTAGATCTTCCAACTCTTGGGATACTACCCCTGACTTTTATTCTCTCCGACATTGTAAACCATATGGCTACCATTTGAGGAATAAAGTCTCTTATTTATTTATTTTTTAAAAAAGGTAAACACCTCCCATGCCATAGTGGCAAAGCGACGCATAGACAATGTATAGTGAATTGACTACTTTTTTTTTGCAAAAAAAAATAGAAACCACACAGAATAACGATAAAATTTGTATCCACACGTATATTTGAATACATAACTTTGAATAACTAGGCGTGATTGGTTCTGGCATCGCCACTACCATGCTACCTTGTCTATTTGTGTACTCGTTGCTGCCACAAGGCATGGTCGGTTGGTCGCCAGAGAGGGCCAGGTTTCTCCTGCAGATCCGGCACCTTCAACTGCTGACACACTGCATAGGACTACTCCGATTTGCTCTGGTTCCCCTAAAACACGTACTGCAGCTGCCTCTGCGGGGTCCGCCTCACCTTAATCATCAGTGAAACTTGCCTCCTCAGCAACAAGCATGTCCTCTGCGACGAGGTGTGGTTGCTTCTCTACAGCATGCATGCAACGGCGAGTTCTGACTGACAGCTGCGAGTCGGGCGTGGTACTGTCCAGGGAGCACCTGTTCATGACAATGCTGGGGATGGTCTCACGCATGGTGCTAGTTAAGAATTTGTTGGATCTTCGCCATTGGACAATTCATATTTACTTTTCTTGATGCCTCCAAATCCCCAAAATTTAGAGAGTGGTTTGTGAGAAACAGATGCATGGACACAAAACTGATGGACGCAAAGTGTTATACTAAACCTATGCTAGGACTGCTTATGTTGTGGTGCATGTCTTATATATGGTGGCCCTGTGAGATGGATACATATCTGGAAGCACATGCACACATGTGCGTCTTATTACTTTCCGTGGCCCAAATTTGCTATGCAGCCTCAGCTTGGTGGCACACTACCTCATGTGTGTTTCTGAAACATTATAACCAGTCGGCCTGGTCCACAGTAATTATTATGATATGGTACAACAACTTCAGTACCTTTCTATATTCTTTTTGAACTAGCAGTAGCGCAGTACCTTTTATTTCACGTTATGTCTCGGCATTGTGTAAAGTGCTCACTGACTTATAATGTAATTGAAAAAATGTGAATTCCAAAACAAATAAAAGACTATCTTTTATGTATTTCATAATAGCAGCATACTCACTACTTGGTGGAGCACTGGAGACAAAAAAAATTGGAATCACATGGCTTTCATCTACCATGTGGATGACAAGGGCATTCTTTCTTAAAGGGGATAGCCCCGACATCTGCATCATGATACAGACAACCATAATTTATTAAAGTGCAGAAGCTTTACACTGGAATCTCAGTAGAAATAAAAATAAAATGCTAGAACCACAACCGGTCAGCAAAAGGATACATGACTCAACCACATAATCTTTTAGTTACACACAATCAAAACCGGTTGAATAAAGCCCGTGCAACCATCTCCAGACAGTTGCACCCAATGAACGTAATGACCACATAGAGATTGATGCGGTGACCCTGCAAGATAACCTACAAATTTTTTGGAGAGTGTTATGTTAAAAATACAGTCATTTAGGCAATTCCAAATTGCCCATAGTAAGGCCCAAACTCCCACAGAGATATTTCCCTTAAGATTGTTGGTGAAAACCATCTAGCTAATTCCCAAACAAATTTGTGATACTTGTTGATGGTGTCAATTTGTACGCTACACGAGCGTTTGTAATACTGCTGCAAACCTTCTTCATGCATGTAAGCTAGTGCGTTTATGATAAAAAGGCTAAAACAGTGCCTATGTAACTTCGCTATATTACATTATCGCCCTTGTTGTGCACGGGCTACCGTGTTAGTTGACATAACAATAAATTTGAGGGCATGTACAATCAGCCTTGTTTGATGATGTGCAGCAAATCAAACATTACCAAAGCCATGCTTAGCTGGTAAACTTAAATTGAACAACACTGCCATAATTGAAGATGTTAACTCGCAAAATGTGAAATATAAACAAACTATTAATAACTTGAACCAACAAAACACAAGAAATGGTGCCGATATTTGACAGAAATCAAAGTTGGAGAGGCAATTTTGAACTACATTTGTTGAAGGATTTTGCTAAATAAAAGCAAAAGTGGAAGGAGTAGATGAAGAAAGAAAGTGCCAGGGGAAACCGGAGCATAAGCTAACAACGGTCAACAGATCGATCGCCTGTGAGACACCTACACACGTGCTTGTGGGCCTACATGCTAAGTGAATTGCTGAAAGGTTGCAACCAGCAGTCGGCTTTGTACAGATTTTCTTTGTACATGGTGCCCATGTACATTAAATATTCTATTGCACCTTACATATAAAATATATATTCCCCTAAAGACATATAAAATATATATTAATATAAATGAGGTGTACAACGGGTTTAGGTACCACCAGGATTTCCACCTTGTCCAGTGCACCCCCTTGAGTGTTCATATGTCCGCCTCTGACCTCATCGCCATGATGCCACACAGTCGCTTCATCAGTGACCTTCCTGTGCATTATAGTGGTACCTCGTAATGTACTTCTAGTTTGGGTCCTTCCCCATCGTGGTTGGCTAATCACCTGATAGGCTCCACCTCCGTACACATGGCACCATGCTTGTTAGCCTCCTCCAATGTCCGAGTCGACACCGTCACACCACATATGACCAGTCTTACATGTTGTGATGTCCCAACGCTGCACATTGGTGCGGCCTCCGTATGTTGTGCCAATCGCGGCTTCCGACCGCCATGCTGGAGCATTGGTGGTCAGGGAGCATGGGTTCACAACAATGTTTAGCATGATCACGTGCTGGTGCTGGGATGGAACTCGGTGGATCTTTCCGAATGTACGACCCATATTATTTTGTTCTTGATGCCCCCTAATCCCCAAAATATATGTAGTGGTTTGTGAGGAAGAGAGACACGGTTATAAAAGTGATTGACATAAATATCATACTAAACTTACGCTAGGACTACCTATGTTGTGGGACATGTCTTATATATGATGGCCATATGAGAGTTGATTTCTGCAATATACGTTTAGAAGCATGTGCACCCCGATGTGTCCTAGTACTTTCTGGGGTCCAAAAAAACTCTTCGGCTTGGTGGCACTAGTATACCTCAAGTATGTGTGAGAAGCTTTATAACCAGTATAACCTTGTGAAACATCACTCAGTAGGAACGTACATAGGGCCTCTTCATCATCTTTTATGATCTCCTTGAAAGCCTCCAACTCCAATGCAGACCCTTGAAAACTGAAAGTAGTACCAATCCTATTATGTTAAGAAAAATTGCATGGATTATTTTCAACACAATATACATGTGCATGATTCTGTTGGGATTTTTTGAAAACTTAGAAATATGTCTTTTTAAGTTGTAGATAGAAAGTGGGTACCCTTGAATCCATGATCATTCTTCTATTTTGCAAAGATACTCGGTGCAAATGGTATTACTTCTATTGCCAGTTGCTACACTCTGACATGTTCTGCACAGAAATCTCTAAAAGGCTAGATGGCAGAGATAGGAGGTGATGGTACCTTCGAGGTTGCAGAAATTTTTCACTTATAAAAAGGGGATAGCTAATTGCATGCCCTTAGTTGTGTCCCACTCGACTGTTTTGCTCCTAGTTTCCAAAAATCCTCAGCCATGCCCAGCCACTTCTCTCATCTTATGCATTTTCCCTTTGACCGTTTGACTGCCACTTTGAAAATTTCATAACAAATTCATATTAACTCAGAAAAATGCAAGTAAGACATCAAAATGTTCGGAAAAATATCACTTGTATGTGCATGTATTTCGCATTCAGGAAAAAGTGATGTTTAAAGCACACGAGGTTACTAATATTATTAAACCTAAAAATATATCAACAACACTTTTGTCATGAATGCAAATGATATGCACATTTAGGTGATGTTTTTCTAAACATTTTGATATCTTTTTTGCATTTTTTCCGAGGTAATATGAATTTTTTATGATGTTTTCAAAGCGACGGTCAAATGATGAAAGGGTGTTCAAAGGACATAATCATAAGAGGAGTGAAGTGTCTTGGGCAGGACCGAGGGTTTTTGGAAATTAGGGGGAAAATAGCTGAGTGGGACACAACTAGGGGCATAAAATTAATTATCCCTATAAAAAACTTGCTAGTGCATGGAACCAACTAAAAATTGTTGAATCTTTCCATGTGTAATTTATAAGGATTAATTGAAATAATTAGTAATTATTCTTAAAAAGTTCATATCCTTAGGTTTAGGGCTGATGCTGAGTAGGAGGAAGTTGGCTAGTTTGTGCCTAGTTTGCAGATATGGATTCTTCAATTCTTGTCGAAAATCCTGTCTGTGATTTCTTTGTGATCAATATTCATGTCCCACCACGTGTTGCGCTAAAAAAGAAAATATTGATTTGCCAAACCTTACAATGCTACGATATAAGTTACTTAGAAGTGACATTATTCTTTATGGTAGTCAACCTAAGCAAGCAAAGTGATGCTCATTGATAATAGAACTAGCATAGCCTTCTAAGTACCTTTTAGGTGTTCTAACGCAAACATACTAAAAAAGTTCTTCGATGGTCTCAATGCTTTAGTGCCGTCACCAAGTAACTATGACATTTGTGTGAGTTACCCTAGGAGGATTTAATTCAGATACCTCCTAATCCTATAGATTGAACTAGCATTCGGTGGACTGTTTTGTGCGATCATGTATGATAAATGATTTTAGCTAAAATATACAAAATTCATATAAATTTTTGAGACCGTATCCATAGTTATGAACATGGATACATGCACTTTGTTGTCTTTTATGGGGCTCCCACAAGTGGTTGGTATTATTTGGCACCCAACCTGACATCGATATTCAAGCACTACGTACATTAGAAAATTTGCTAAAGTTTGTAGTACATACAAATGGGCAACCATGACATACAATTCACAGTATATGAGAACTAGTGACGAGCTAACTAACCAGGTGATATATGTGATGTTAATATAGTTCTAATGAGGTTTTCTTGAGCTCGTTATAAGTATACTATTCGATTAGAAGTATGTCTCTTTCTAAGTGTGATTAGATGGGTCCGTCACATGTACGCCATAAGTCTTGCCAATGTGTGCAATGAACTGAAAATTGAGGCACGTATTCATGTGTAAAAATTGGATCTGCTACCACATATTTATTTTGAAGTCCCAAATTATGTAAAACCAAGTATTCTCATGTTTGATTGTATGTGAGAAGGTCATAATTTGAAGGAAACTATGTATTATTTATTAGGTATTGTTTAAAAAAAATTGTGTTATGCAAGAGATGTGTGTTGGTTGACAGCAAAATGTGGATATGTCATTGGGTGACACATGGAAAGATACCATATGACATGGAAAGATACCATATGATGTATGCCATGTGCCAAGGAATAAGATTCCCCTAAAAAAATATGATCCTTCATTCTTATGAAGGCAAATCGATCAATAGCTACATGTTTGCACACTTGTTGAAAAAAATAGTTTTATTCTTTCCAAAACATCCAAATTTGTCCGTCAAGACATGTGGTAAAACAGTAAACTTTATAGTAATTAATATTACCTAGAGTTATGTGCATGAAAAGGAAGGTCATGCCACTTTTTGAAGAAGAGAAAGAGACGGCAACCATTGATCAGACCTCATTGGATTTGATACCATGGGCAGGCAGGGTTTCGAGCTTTTAATTTGCAAAGTATCACCATGAAATGCCAAGCACAAGCTAGCTCTGCCTGGAACATTAAAGAGTATCTTTATTCAGACACAATGTATTAATTTAATCATTTTTAAATACAAACGTACAATATTACACATTTGTTTCAATCGTAGGTATTTGGGATTTTGGGCCATGGTTCGAACGGAAAGCTGGAGCCCAAGAATGACAACCTTGTCGTTGGCTTTCAAGTTTACACCTTTAGACCATACTGCACATGCTCTGGTATACTCCCATCAACAGAAGAAACTCAAACAATATGTCAACTGCCAAATGAATAAATGACCAATTTACATTGGATATTATGTAATGGGGTCGTTGGACTACTTTATGGAGCATTCGAGACAGGAAATTGGAAGGTTTCGTCTACCTTGACAATGTTCTCACCATAAAGCCATGGCCTCTTGAACTGATGCCAATGATAGGGGCACCTTTCCGGAAAAAAGTATTAGATTTTTGGTGGTCAAGGTCAAGAGTATCCATTGAATTTCTTACTTCCAAATGTTTATGCAGGTAATTAATGTTTTGAATTTTTTTAATTAAAGAACGAGCAACTTGCAAGTAAACAAGTATTTGGATCCATGTCTATTTGAAGGTTTCTTTCGTGATATTGGCTGGTTTTCTTGGATTGGAGGAACTAAAAATGGTATATTGCGCAAGCACACACACACACAAAGAGAGAGAGAGAGAGAGAGAGAGAGAGAGGAGGTGTCGGCTCTTAGGGTTTAAGTAGGGCTTGCATCAAGGAAAGCAGTTTCAGGGATACAAAAGGAGATAACATTCAGACGAGGGAATATAGGATGCAACTGTATCGGGACGTCGATCTTTTCGAGGAGGTTGTAACATGTAGACCATTCATGAACTAGTGGAGACATGCCTCAAATTTGTGACGGTCATGCATAGTTTAGCTGCCAATGTGGCTTGTTAGAACTAACCTGATCCATGCCCTACCCCTAGCCCAACCATCTGGCTTGTTAGAACTAACCTAATCCGCGACCCTAGCCCAAGCCCAACCGCCTCGTATAGCTAATTTTGTAGGTGGGGTGGAGGGAAGGGGGTAAGATAAACTGCATTGAATGGGTGCCCTTTGAAAGGCATATCTGCACTATTGAGCCATGTCAGCTAAACACCTCCCATGCCACCTTGTCCAGACAACATCCGGCACTCCCTGCCCGTACAAACCAAAGGTCTATATCTTCATGCCTGTGCAGAAACAATATGTTTTTGATAATTTCTCTATTCCATCTCCATTGTAGGTTATACTCTCACATAGTCGTCGACTTCATACTTGGTCCGCGGATGACCCGACCTGGAAACTGATCGGCAAGCACAGATGACTTCAGATCATTTCTACGTGAAATATAATCAAAAGGTAGTGATCGACACTAAACCATATAAACAAGTAGATTATGAAAAAACAATATGCAAAATCTGGTTAGAACAAACAAAATGCCAATCGCAAAAAATGAAATCTCCATTCACAGGCCTGGACGTTGGTTGCAGATGTTAGTTTTCTACATAAAGCCCAAACAAAGACGACCCAGCCCACCTACGACACAAAGCTGCCTTACTCAACTCTCACTCCAAACCAAAGCCCAAGCCCTGACCGAACCCACCCAACCAAAGCCGCGAGCAAACCCTCACGCCGGCGGCCGCCGCCCCCGGCCGACGACGATGCCCGGCGACGCCTCCTCGCCGACCTCCACGGCGGCCGCGGCGCTGGCGCAGGCGGAGGCCGACCTCTCCGCGGGCCGCCTCCGCGCCGCGCAGAGGCACGCCCGCCGCGCCGCCCGCCTCGACCCCGACTCCGCAGCCGCCTCCGTCCTCCTCGCCGCCACCTCCGTCCTCCTCGCCGACGCCGGCTCCCCCCGCGCCACCCTCCTCCTCCCCGAGGACCCCAAGTCCTCCCTCGCCAGCGACCCCGACGCCATCCGGCGCCACTACAAGTCCCTCTCCAGATCCCTCCGCCCCGGCGACGGCGCCTCCTCCTACCCCGCGGCCGCCGCGGCGGCGCAGGAGGCGCTCCGCCGCGCGGCCGACGCCTACGCCGCGCTCAAGGAGGAGCGGGAGGCGCCGCCCACCTTCTGGACGGCCTGCGCCGGCTGCCGCCTCCTCCACGAGTTCGACCGGCAGTACGTGGGCTTCCGCCTCACCTGCCCCTCCTGCCGCCGGTCGTTCCTCGCCGCCGAGGTGCCCCCTCCTCCGCCGCCCAAGAAGCACAAGGCGGAGAAGACGCTCGCCGAGATGCAGCTCCAGCTCGCCAAGAGAAAAGGGAAAGACCAGAGGGCCGCACAGAGCTCATCCAGTGGCGATTCTGACGAGCCGTCGGAACTGGAGGTGCCCGAGGAGGAGCCGGATAGCTATCACTCGGGGCAGATGGCTGTGGAGGACTCAGACTTCTACAACTTCGACGCCGACCGCATGGAGAAGTGCTTCAAGAGAGGCCAGGTCTGGGCATTGTATGGGGACGACGATGGAATGCCGCGGCACTATGCGCTGGTGGAGACGGCATCGCCGGGCAGGCAGTTCCGTGCCCAGATACGGTGGCTGGAGCACCAGCCTGACGGGAAGGAGGGGAAGCCATGTGGGGCATTCAAGGTCGGGAGAGAAGTGACCGTGCACTCGGTGAACGTCTTCTCGCATCTTGTCGCCTGCGAGAGGGTGGCAAGGGAGGCATACCGTGTTTACCCCAAAAAGGGGTCAGTCTGGGCGCTCCATGCCGGAGAGTACGCCGACACCGGGAGGCCCAAGTATGACTTTGTGGTGTTCCTTAGCGGGTACAGTGAGGTCCACGGCATCAGCTTCGGCTACCTGGAGAAGGTGGAGGGTTTCAGGAGCATCTTTGCCCGCCGCGAGATCGGTGTCCGTGCCGTTCAGTACCTCCGGGAGGGCGATGTTGGGTTGCTTTCGCATCAGACACCGGCGAGGAAAGTCTCCAAGGGTGAGGCCTCGACGCTGCCTCGTGGTGATTGCTGGGAGCTTGACCCTGCATCCTTGCCTGCTGAATTGCTGCATGCCTAGAGGCAGAAGAGGTGGCTTTGGAGTGATAATGTTGACAGGCCCGTTAGGATTGCTAAGATTCCAAGTAGTTTAGAAGTAGGGGAAGGTCGCTTGGTTTGGTGTCAGATGCTGTGATGTTGCTTCTGTTTGCAAATTCTAGATGGATATTGGCCTTCTTCAATTTGAGACTTAGAAATCAATTGATACTTATCGCTGTTTCAGTGTTCAGAGTTCAGTGCTTAGTGTTGAATTCTACTACCCCACAACATTGCAGTGTGTGAAATGGATTATCTTTATATGTTGTCTGACTGCAAACACTAACTACTCTGTTAATGTGAATGAATGAATTTTAGGAAATTATTTTGAACCAACATGTTCAGCCAGAGCAGCATGTGTTCATCAGGTGCCTTCCAAGCAAAAACTATGCCTGAAGACGCAGCAAGTAGCAAACTGTTCGCAAGTTCTGATGAGAGAATGCTAATGTGTCACTGGTCTTCGTAATCATGGATACTTGTAGGTGTTCTCCTGAGTATTGAGTGTTGGGTTCCGTTAAACACAAAATTGCAGTGTGAATATTTTTTGTATTGTTTGATCATGAACAATTCACTACTCTATTAATATGTTCAATCAGACCATTACTGTGATGTCAAGTGGTTCTGGATTGTCTTCCAAACAAACAATAAGCCTGAAGACACAAGAAGAAAATGTTTATCAAAACATGAGATGGGGGAATGCTAATGTATAGCTGGTCTTGCAACTTCAGATTGGATGGCGAGGACTATTGGTACAATATATGTTCAGTGGATTGAGGTTTTCTCTCTCAATCAGCCTGAAGAGAGTTGCAACGTTCCATGAAACACAAGCTGTATCTCATATTTCGCTGTTGGCTACAAGCGTTATGCCATATCTGAATTCAGGTTTACTGATCCATGTGCATTGCAGCCATCAGATGTGCATTTAAGCACGTCCCTTAAATTTTTTTCTGCACAGCATCAGGTGTGAACAATGATAATATTTAAGTGATCACTTCTCCCAGCCTTCACTCCCTCAAATAAGTTGTCATGTTCCACAAAGTTAACGCTAAATCCACTGAATTCTTATAGTTCATAGAGAAACTCTCGGATTACATAGCTGTGTATGATGCCACATGAATATCTAACATGCTGACAGTCTTAGACATTAGGACGCTACAAAATCTCGACAGCTTGTATGACAGTTGCTCATCCGAGGAAGTTCATGATCACCAGGTGGAGCACCAGATTGCACAGGACGAAATCAGCAAAGGCTCTTTCCGGGGGAAGATCCTGCAGATGATGTTTAGAAATACAATGTTATGCCTGAAACCAAAGAATAATTTGCATGATGTAACAGTGGAAGTATAGTTACCTTGAATTCCTTGTTGTCCTTGTTGACTTGGATACGGAGGCAAACTGTAAAAACATTGACAGTTATATATTACATATCCTGGAGACAAGGAAGAATGAACTCAATCTGGAGGGGTAAAAGAAAGAAATTCCTACCACCAAGCACTGCAGTTCCAATGCATGACAGGACACCAGACAGGAAAGAGTTGAAGGGGAATGACCCAACTATTCCCATGTAAACGACCTGTTTTGCCACATACAAGAGCATTTCAGAAGCTTGCAAATGGCTCTGTGCTACCATACCAAGCCATGGTTTATATTGCAACTAGGGGGGACACAAGGCCAGCGAGTAAAAACATTTGCTCAGATGGAAATTGCTGAAAGAATCTGGCCAACAGTCAGTCAGCACAAACAAGTGCCCGAACCAAAGAATGTGGCTAGACGCATATCAGACACTGTTACTAGGTGCATCAGATTCTTGCAACCTGAAAGCCCACTGCTGCTGAAAGATGATGAAATCTTGTATAAAAAGCATACAAGACACATGCCACCATGGAATCAGTGCATAGTTCTAGCAGACCACCAGCTATGGCGCTATGACGCCTAATGAATATCCTAAACTCAGTATGCTACTCTTCTCCATCCCAAATCAGGGCTCGCGAGTCCCCGGAAAGCATCGAAAATTACCTGAACCAGGGCAGTTGCGACGGCGAAAACCACGTACAGGTCAATGATCTGCGGAGCACGAGAAGTCGAGAAGCACATCAGTAACCCGGCAGCCGCCAGCGGCAGAGGAAAGAAAATACGAGTACTGGGGAAAGAAAACGAAATTTACCTTGAGATTCGTGGGCGTGGCGGCGTATGCCTTGGTGAGGGACTGGATCAGGAGCTTGGCGTCCCCCGCGGGCTTCGGCATCCTTGCTTCCCCGCTTCGAGCTGGTAAATCGGAATTCGAGGAATCAGATCACGGCGGAGGGAGGATGGACAGCACGGCTCCCAGATCCGGCGGTCCGGGAGGGGAAGGGGGAGGGTGCAGGGTGGGACGCGGGAGGATCTAGGGGAGCTTGAACCCTAGGGCGACAGAGATCTGTGGGAGGGAGAGGAGACTGACCTGTGCTGTGAAGACGACGACGCGAAGATTCAGAGGTGAGAATTGCGAGCTCCGGCAGCTTTGGCTTGGGATTTTCCTTTTCTTTCCTGCGGTTTATCGCGCCGATGGGAGTGGATGGGGCGATTTCCGGGCCCAGCCGGCCCTGAGACTTGAGCCCATTGATCTCGAAGTGTTTGTTTTCTTTGACTGCCCTCAACAGTGACAATGTGTTCCTAGAAAATCCTCAAAAAAGATGTGTGTTACTCAAATAAATTGGCTCGGGCGCGGTGTGTGGTGATAGCTCGGCCAACTTCCAGGGCCCATCGACGCTAGATGCCCGGCTGTGCTGGTGTTGCCGAGGGGTCTGCACCGCAAAGATTGCCTGAATAAGCCATGGTTCAAACATCTAGGAGATGATCATAGACATAATTGAGTAACATATACATATTTCGACCAAAGTAGTAGAAACAATCAACATATAATTTTTGTGCATAAGGTTTCACAAGACCATATGATGTATGTAATTAATTTTGTTTTCCTATATATTCTTATGTTTCGTCACAGTAAACAATCCTTGATGGGAACAGGACCGAAGGTTTTCATTTGCATTACAAAATGTAATGATCGGTGATGAATATAACACACTTCTTCATGATATTCACTACAATATGCAAGCGAGGTGCATACAGGAATGAACGTGATAGTAAGTGCAAGAATTGTTAATGCCGCACGATGCAGATGATTGAATGTCCTTAGGGCACAAAGAAACAAATGGGATGTGTCTTTTCCGATGCCTTTGGTTACCTAGAGCTTTAGGCCATGTCGTAACGATGTTTTATTTTACAAATTGAAGATTTCCACTCTTTTGCAGGCTTTGTTCATCTCCATCAATCATCTGTGATCTTTGTTTACATTGCAGTAACAGGAGCATCGTGAGTAAGTTGTGCTAGCTACATCAGCCTGGAGCAACTTACCAAAGGCTTTTATATCCCAACATGGTTTGTGGTTTAGCAATGCCTAAATTTGCATTGTGTTGGTAGCTTGTTCCTTATGGTTTTGTTTTTGAGACTTGTCATACTTCTTAATTACTCAGGTGTGTGCACCCTCAAGTGTAGAGACATGGATACTAGTTCATCGACATCTTGAAAAATGACTACCACAACTATTTTTGTTTTCTTTTGTTCATTTGTACTGAGATCCTCGCGCTTCACTAGTTCCTTGGTTTGGTTAGAAAAGTGCGTGTCCATTCTTACAGCTTCTATGTTGCTACTTCGAGAAAGATGATTCCGTGTATATAAGCACATCCACATGATGCATTGTCTCTCCATACGTAGGTTTATTCATCTTTTGGTTGGCATGCATTCATGTACACGCCGTTTCATCCCGATTTCAAGCCAATTATTATTTAGAACAGATTGCGGTTTCATGTCATGACTTGTGTGTATGTGCGCGCGCGCGCGTGTGTGTGTGTGTCATACACATCCAAGATAGAATGTGAAGTCATTTCGGTAAGTCAATTGTTGATAGCATGATGTATAGTGTTCATTCTAGTATGCAGCTAAGATCATACATTGGACGAGAATCACTGAATTTTGTTTTGTTGTCTAGTTGTTCATTGGAGAGCATAAATACGCACCATGTTGCATCGGCAGTTGTTTCCATTTTTAGGTCTTATCATTATGATAAGACAGAGAGACATATTTGCACATACTGACATAGAGACACCTCATGTTCCTTAGTGATTTTTAATATTCTTTTTTCCCAGACTCTCCATACCAGTGGCCCATGCATATTTATTCTCTCAATCTAGCGCTTATTTGATTATGGCAGAAAAATGTTATAACCAGTAGAGATTGGGACTACTTCTTGGATGATGATGGAATGGTATATATGCACACATGAAAATCTAGAATATAATTCATGGTTTGACATTGTTGGACTATTATTATTTTTGCATTGATTTTCTTTGGTGGCTGGAGTGTTCCATAATTATGGAGTGAGCCAATCCTATATGGTATTGCAATTTAATCATCCAATTATGGCTGCCGAAATGTGTTACATACATATGTATACTACCTTGGGAGGTGTGATGAAAATGTGGTTTGTTGCTAACTAATTTATGAAGGAAATATGCCCTAGAGGCAATAATAAAGTTGTTATTTATATTTCCTTATATCATGATAAATGTTTATTATTCAAGCTAAAATTGTATTAACCGGAAATTTAGTACATGTGTGAATACATAGACAAACAAAGTGTCACTAGTATGCCTCTACTTGACTAGCTCGTTGAATCAAAGATGGTTATGTTTCCTAGCCATAGACATGAGTTGTCATTTGATTAACGGGATCACATCATTAGAGAATGATGTGATTGACTTGACCCATTCCGTTAGCTTAGCACTTGATCGTTTAGTATATTGCTATTGCTTTCTTCATGACTTATACATGTTCCTATGACTATGAGATTATGCAACTCCCGAATACCGGAGGAACACTTTGTGTGCTACCAAACGTCACAACGTAACTGAGTGATTATAAAGGTGCTCTACAGGTGTCTCCGATGGTGTTTGTTGAGTTGGCATAGATCGAGATTAGGATTTGTCACCCCGATTGTCGGAGAGGTATCTCTGGGCCCTCTTGGTAATGCACATCACTATAAGCCTTGCAAGCATTGTGACTAATGAGTTAGTTGCGGGATGATGCATTACAGAACGTGTAAAGAGACTTGCCGGTAACGAGATTGAACTAGGTATGAGGATACCGACGATCGAATCTCAGGCAAGTAACATACCGATGACAAAGGGAACAACGTATGTTGTTATGCGGTTTGACCGATAAAGATCTTCGTAGAATATGTAGGAACCAATATGGGCATCCAGGTTCCGCTATTGGTTATTGACCGGAGATGTGTCTCGGTCATGTCTACATAGTTCCCGAACCCGTAGGGTCCGCACGCTTAACGTTCAGTGACGATCGGTATTATGAGTTTATGTGTTTTGATGTACCAAAGGTAGTTCGGAGTCCCGGATGAGATCGGGGAAATGACGAGGAGTCTCGAAATGGTCGAGACGTAAAGATTGATATATTGGACGACTATATTCGGACATCGGAAAGGTTCCGAGTGATTCGGGTATTTTTGGAGTACCGGAGAGTTACGGGAATTCGTATTGGGTCTTAATGGGCCGTACGAGAAAGGAGAAAAAGGCCTCAAGGGTGGCTGCGCCCCTTCCCCATGGACTGGTCCAAATTGGACTAGGGAAAGGGGGCACCCCCTTCCTTCCTTCCTTCTCCTTCTCCCTTCCCCTTTTCCTATTCCATGTGGGAGGTGGAATCCTACTAGGACTAGGGAGTCCTAGTAGGACTCCACACTTTGGGCGCGCCCTATGAGGGCCGGCCTCCTCCTCCCTCCATCCTTTATATACGGGGGAGGGGGCACCTCATAGACACACAAGTTAATCAGTTGATCTTTTAGCCGTGTGCGGTGCCCCCCTCCACCATAATCCACCTCGGTCATATCGTAGCGGTGCTTAGGCGAAGCCCTACGTCGGTAACATCATCATCACCGTCATCATGCCGTCGTGCTGACGGAACTCTCCCTCGAAGCTCTGCTGGATCGTGAGTTCGAGGGACGTCATCGAGCTGAACGTGTGCTGAACTCGGAGGTGCCGTGCGTTCGGTACTTGGATCGGTCGGGTCGTGAAGACGTACGACTACATCAACCGCGTTGTCATAACGCTTCCGCTTTCGGTCTACGAGGGTACGTGGACAACACTCTCCCCTCTTGTTGCTATGCATCACCATGATCTTGCGTGTGCGTAGGAATTTTTTGAAATTACTACGTTTCCCAACAGTGGCATCCGAGCCAGGTTTATGCGTAGATGTTATATGCACGAGTAGAACACAAGTGAGTTGTGGGCGATACAAGTCATACTGCTTACCAGCATGTCACGCTTTGATTCGGCGGTATTGTTGGATGAAGCGGCCCGGACTGACATTACGCGTACGCTTACGCGAGACTGGTTCTAACGACGTGCTTCGCACAAAGGTGGCTAGCGGGTGTCAGTTTCTCCAACTTTAGTTGAATCGAGTGTGGCTACGCCCGGTCCTTGTGAAGGTTAAAACAGCACATACTTGACGAAATATCATTGTGGTTTTGATGCATAGGTAAGAACGGTTCTTGCTCAGCCCATAGCAGCCACGTAAAACTTGCAACAACAAAGTAGAGGACGTCTAACTTGTTTTTACAGGGCATGTTGTGATGTGATATGGTCAAGACATGATGCTAAATTTTATTGTATGAGATGATCATGTTTTGTAACAGAGTTATCGGCAACCGGCAGGAGCCATATGGTTGTCGCTTTATTGTATGAAATGCAATCACCATGTAATTGCTTTACTTTATCACTAAGCGGTAGCGATAGTCATAGAAGCAATAGTTGGCGAGACGACAACGATGCTACGATGGAGATCAAGGTGTCGCGCCGATGACGATGGTGATCATGACGGTGCTTTGGAGATGGAGATCAAAGGCACAAGATGATGATGGCCATATCATATCACTTATATTGATTGCATGTGATGTTTATCTTTTATGCATATTATTTTGCTTAGATCGACGGTAGCATTATAAGATGATCTCTCACTAAATTTCAAGGTATAAGTGTTCTCCCTGAGTATGCACCGTTGTGAAAGTTCGTCGTGCCGAGACACCACGTGATGATAAGGTGTGATAAGCTCTACGTTCACATACAACGGGTGCAAGCCAGTTTTGCACACGCAAAATACTCGGGTTAAACTTGACGAGCCTAGCATATGCAGATATGGCCTCGGAACACTGGAGACCGAAAGGTCGAGCGTGAATCATATAGAAGATATGATCAACATAGTGATGTTCACCATTGAAAACTACTCCATCTCACGTGATGATCGGACATGGTTTAGTTGATATGGATCACGTGATCACTTAGATGATTAGAGGGATGTCTATCTAAGTGGGAGTTCTTAAGTAATATGATTAATTGAACTTTAATTTATCATGAACTTAGTCCTGGTAGTATTAGCATATCTATGTTAGTAGATCAATAGCTCGCGTTTAGCTCCCCTGTTTTATTTTTGATATGTTCCTAGAGAAAACTAAGTTGAAAGATGTTAGTAGCAATGATGTGGATTGGATCCGTGATATGAGGATTATCCTCATTGCTACACAGAAGAATTATGTCCTTGATGCACCGCTAGGTGATAGACCGATTGCAGGAGAAAATGCAGACGTTATGAACGTTTGGCAAGCTCGATATGATGACTACTTGATAGTTTAGTGCACCATGCTTTACGGCTTAGAATCGGGGCTTCAAAGACGTTTTTGAAACGCCACGGAGCATATGAGATGTTCCAAGAGTTGAAATTAGTATTTCAGACTCATGCCCATGTCGAAAGGTATGAGACCTTTGACAAGTACTTTGCCTACAAGATGGAGGAGAATAGCTCAGCTAGTGAGCATGTGCTCAGAATGTCTGAGTACTACAATCACTTGAATCAAGTGGGAGTTAATCTTCCAGATAAGATAGTGATTGACAGAGTTCTCTAGTCACTATCACCAAGTTACTAGAACTTCATGATGAACTATAATATGCAAGGGATAACGAAAACGATTCCCAAGCTCTTCGTGATGCTGAAATCGACGAAGGTAGAAATCAAGAAAAGCATCAAGTGTTGATGGTTGACAAGACCACTAGTTTCAAGAAAAGGGCAAAGGGAAGAAAGGGAACTTCAAAAAGAAGGGCAAGCAAGTTGATGCTCCCGTGAAGAAGCCCAAAGCTAGACCCAAGCCTGAAACCGAGTGCTTCTACTGCAAAGGAAATGGTCACTGGAAGTGGATCTGCCCTAGATACTTGGCGGATAAGAAGGATGGAAAAGTGAACAAAAGTATATTTAATATACATGTTATTGATGTGTACTTTACTAATGTTTATAGCAACCCCTCGGTATTTGATACTGGTTCAGTTGCTAAGAGTAGTAACTCGAAACGGGAGTTGCAAAATAAACAGAGACTAGTTAAGGGCGAGGTGATGATGTGTGTTGGAAGTGATTCCAAGGTTGATAAGATCACCATCGCACACTCCTTTTACCTTCGGGATTAGTGTTGAACCTAAAATAAATCTTATTTGGTGTTTGCGTTGAGCATGAATATGATTAGATCATGTTTATTGCAATACAGTATTCATTTAAGTCAAAGAATAATTGTTGTTCTGTTTACATGAATAAAACCTTCTATGGTCATACGCTCAATATAAATGGTTTATTAAATCTCGATCGTAGTGATATACATATTAATAAATATTGAAGCCAAAAGATGCAAAGTTAATAATGATAGTGCAACTTATTTGTGGCACTGCCGTTTAGGTCATATTGGTGTAAAGCGCATGAAGAAACTCCATGCTGATGGGCTTTTGGAATCACTTGATTATGAATCATTTGATGCTTGCGAACCATGCCTCATGGGCAAGATGACTATGACTCCGTTCTCCGGAACAATGGAGCGAGCAACTAACTTATTGGAAATAATACATACTGATGTATGCTGTCCGATGAGTGTTAAGGCTCGCGGCGGGTATCGTTATTTTCTAACCTTCACAAGATGATTTGAGCAGATATGGGTATATCTACTTAATGAAACACAAGTCTGAAACATTTGAAAAGTTCAAAGAATTTCAGAGTAAAGTGGAGAATCATCGTAACAAGAAAATAAAGTTTCCACGATCTGATCGCGGAGGCGAATATTTGAGTTACGAGTTTGGCCTTCAATTAAAACAATGTGGAATAGTTTCACAAAGTCATGCTACCTGGAACACCACAGCGTAATGGTGTGTCCGAACACCGTAACCGTACTTTATTAGATATGGTGCGATTTATGATGTCTCTTACCGATTTACCGCTATCGTTTTGGGGTTATGCATTAGAGACAGTTGCATTCACGTTAAATAGGGCACCATCTAAATCCGTTGAGATGACACCGTATGAACTATGGTTTGGAAAGAAACCTAAGCTGTCATTTCTTAAAGTTTGGGGCTACGATGCTTATATGAAAAAGTTTCAACCTGATAAGCTCGAACCCAAAATCGGAGAAGTGCGTCTTCATAGAATACCCAAAATAAAATATTGGGTACACCTTCTATCTCAGATCCGAAGGCAAGATCTTTGTTGCTAAGAATGGAGTCTTTCTAGAGAAGGAGTTTCTCTCAAAAGAAGTGAGTGGGAGGAAAAGTATAACTTGATGAGGTAAATGTACCTGCTCTCGAATTGGAAAGTAGTTCATCACGGAAATCAGTTCGAGTGATTCCTACACCAATTAGTGAGGAAGCTAATGATGATGATCATAAAACTTCATATCAAGTTACTACCAAACCTCGTAGGTCAACCAGAGTAAGGTCCGCACTAGAGTGGTACAATAATCCTGTTCTGGAGGTCATCTTACTTGACCATGACGAACCTACGAACTATGAGGAAGCGATGATGAACCCAGATTCCGATAAATGGCTTGAGGCCATGAAATCTGAGATATGATCCATGTATGAAACAAAGTGTGGACTTTGGTGGACTTGCCCGATGATCGGCAAGCCATTGAGAATAAATGGATCTTCAAGAGGAAGACAGACACTGATAGTAGTGTTACTATCTACAAAGCTCGAATTGTCGCAAAAGGTTTTCGACAAGTTCAAGGTGTTGACTACGATGAGATTTTCTCCCTCGTATCGATGCTTAAAATCTTTTCGAATCATGTTAGCAATTGCCGCATTTTATGAAATCTGGCAAATGGATGTCAAAACTGCATTCCTTAATGGATTTATTAAAGAAAGTTGTATATGATGCAACCAGAAGGTTTTGTCGATCCTAAAGGTGCTAACAAAATGTGCAAGCTCCAGCGATCCATCTATGGACTGGTGCAAGCATCTCGGAGTTGGAATATACACTTTGATAAGTTGATCAAAGCATATAGTTTTATACGGACTTGCGGTGAAGCCTGTATTTACAAGAAAGTGAGTGGGAGCACTACAGCCTTTCTGATAAGTATATGTGAATGACATATTGTCGATCGGAAATGATGTAGAATTTTCTGGAAAAACATAAAGGAGTGTTTGAAAGGAGGTTTTCAAAGAAAGACCTCGGTGAAGCTGCTTACATATTGAGCATCAAGATCTATAGAGATAGATCAAGACGCTTGATAAGTTTTTTCAATGAGTACATACCTTGACAAGTTTTTGAAGTAGTTCAAAATGGAACAGTCAAAGAAAGAGTTCTTGCCCGTGTTGCAAGGTGTGAAGTTGAGTAAGACTCAAAGCCCGACCACGGCAGAAGATAGAGAGAGAATGAAAGTCATTCCCAATGCCTCAGCCATAGGTTCTATAAAGTATGCCATGTTGTGTACCAGACCTATTGTATATCCTACCCTGAGTTTGGCAAGGGAGTACAATTTTGATCTAGGAGTAGATCACTGGACAGCGGTCAAAATTATCCTTAGGGGACAAAGGAAATATTTCTTGGTTATGGAGGTAATAAAGAGTTCGTCGTAAAGAGTTGCGTCGATGCAAGCTTTGACACAAATCTGGATGACTCTAAGTTTCGATCTAGATACATATTGAAAGTGGGAGCAATTAGCTAGAGTAGCACCGTGCAGAGTATTGTAGACATAGAAATTTGCAAAATACATACGGATCTGAATGTTGCAGAACCGTAGACTAAAACTTCTCTCACAAGCAAAACATGATCACACCTTAGTACTCTTTGGGTATTAATCACATGGCGATGTGAACTAGATTATTGACTCTAGTAAACCCTTTGGGTGTTGATCACATAGCGATGTGAACTATGGGTGTTAGTCACATGGTGATGTTAACTATTGGTGTTAAATCACATGGATATGTGAACCAGATTATTGACTCTAGTGCAAGTGGGAGACTGAAGGAAATATGCCCTAGAGGCAATAATAAAGTTGTTATTTATATTTCCTTATATCATGATAAATGTTTATTATTCATGCTAGAATTGTATTAACCGGAAACTTAGTACATGTGTGAATACATAGACAAAGTGTCACTAGTATGCCTCTACTTGACTAGCTCGTTGAATCAAAGATGGTTATGTTTCCTAGCCATAGACATGAGTTGTCATTTGATTAACGGGATCACATCATTAGAGAATGATGTGATTGACTTGACCCATTCCGTTAGCTTAGCACTTGATCATTTAGTATATTGCTATTGCTCTTATACCTGTTCCTACGACTATGAGATTATGCAACTCCCGAATACCGGAGGAACACTTTGTGTGCTACCAAACGTCACAACGTAACTGAGTCATTATAAAGGTGCTCTACAGGTGTCTCCGATGGTGTTTGTTGAGTTGGCATAGATCGAGATTAGGATTTGTCACTCCGATTATCGGAGAGGTATCTCTAGGCCCTCTCGGTAATGCACATCACTATAAGCCTTGCAAGCATTGTGACTAATGAGTTAGCTGCGGGATGATGCATTACGGAATGAGTAAAGAGACTTGCCGGTAACGAGATTGAACTAGGTATGAGGATACAGACGATCGAATCTCGGGCAAGTAACATACCGATGACAAAGGGAACAACATATGTTGTTATGCGGTTTGACCGATAAAGATCTTCATAGAATATGTAGGAACCAATATGAGAATCTAGGTTCCGCTATTGGTTATTGACCGGTGACGTGTCTCGGTCATGTCTACATAGTTCTCGAACCCGTAGGGTCCGCACGCTTAACGTTCGGTGACGATCGGTATTATGAGTTTATGTGTTTTGATGTACCGAAGGTAGTTCAGAGTCCCGGATGAGATCAGGGACATGACGAGGAGTCTCGAAATGGTCGAGACGTAAAGATCGATATATTGGACGATGATACGTCTTCGTCGTATCTACCTTTCCAAACACTTTTGCCCTTGTTTTGGACTCTAATTTGCATGATTTGAATGGAACCAACTCGGACTGACGCTATTTTCAGCAGAATTGCCATGGTGTTATTTATGTGCAGAAACAAAAGTTCTCGGAATGACCTGAAACTTCACGGAGATTATTTTTGGAAATAATAAAAAATACCGGCGAAAGAATCAAGGCGAGGGGGCCCACACCCTGTCCACGAGGGTGCGGGGCGCGCCTGCCCCCCTGCCTCGTGGGCCCCCTGGAGCTCCACTGACCTCAACTCCAACTCCATATATTCGTGTTCGGGGAGAAAAAAAATTGAGAAAGATTCATCGCGTTTTATGATACGGAACCGCCGCCAAGCCCTAAACTCTCTCGGGAGGGCTGATCTGGAGTCCGTTCGGGGCTCCGGAGAGGGGAATCCATCGCCGTCGTCATCATCAACCATCCTCCATCACCAATTTCATGATGCTCACCGCCGTGCATGAGTAATTCCATCGTAGGCTTGCTGGACGGTGATGGGTTGGATGAGATTTATCATGTAATCGAGTTAGTTTTGTTAGGGTTTGATCCCTAGTATCCACTATGTTCTGAGATTTATGTTGCTATGACTTTGCTATGCTTAATGCTTGTCACTAGGGCCCGAGTGCCATGATTTCATATCTGAACCTATTATGTTTTCATGAATATATGTGAGTTCTTGATCCTATCTTGCAAGTCTATAGTCACCTACTATGTGTTATGATCCGGCAACCCCGAAGTGACAATAATTGAGACCACTCCCGGTGATGACCATAGTTTGAGGAGTTCATGTATTCACTATGTGTTAATGCTTTGGTCCGGTACTCTATTAAAAGGAGGCCTTAATATCCCTTAGTTTCCAATAGGACCCCGCTGCCACGGGAGGGTAGGACAAAAGATGGCATGCAAGTTCTTTTCCATAAGCACGTATGACTATATTCGGAATACATGCCTACATTACATTGATGAATTGGAGCTAGTTCTGTGTCACCCTATGTTATGATTGTTACATGATGAACCGCATCCGGCATAATTCTCCATCACCGATCCAATGCCTACGAGCTTTTCGCATATTGTTCTTCGCTTATTTACTTTTCCGTTGCTATTGTTACAATCACTATAAAACACCAAAAATATTACTTTTGCTACCGTTACCACTACTATCATACTACTTTGCTACTAAATGCTTTGCTGCAGATATTAAGTTATCTAGGTGTGGCTGAATTGACAACTCAGTTGCTAATACTTGAGAATATTCTTTGGCTCCCCTTGTGTCGAATCAATAAATTTGGGTTGAATACTCTACCCTCGAAAACTGTTGCGATCCCCTATACTTGTGGGTTATCAAGACTATTTTCTGGCGCCGTTGCCGGGGAGCATAGCTCTATTCTTTGAGTCACTTGGGATTTATATCTGCTGGTCACTATGAAGAGCTTGAAAGATGATAAAACCAAAATCTATCCCTCAACTACGAGGGGAGGTAAGGAACTGCCATCTAGCTCTGCACTTGATTCACCTTCTGTTTTGAGTAAGCTTGCGACACCTAAACCTGCTTCTGCTATCAATTCTGATATGTCGCATGTTATTGATGATGCCACTTTTGCTATGCATGATACTTATGATGAAACCACTTCTATGCTTGATACTACTATGCCACTTGGTGAATTTCTTGATGAACAACTTGCTAGGGCTAGAGAGAATGAAATTATTGAAACTGATAATATTGATGAAAGTGATGATGAAGACTCCCCCTAAATATGAATTGCCTGTTGTGCCTGAGGCCTATGTTATGGATGAAGAAACTGCTAGACACTTTCTTGCTTGCAATGATAGAAGTGATCTTAAGAAATTATTAGCTAAGCTAAAACAATAAACTCTGAATGCTAGAATGAAATATGATCCTGCTTATGCTACTTCACCTATCTTTGTTACTGATAAGGAGTATGCATTATCTGTCGACCCTGATATAATTACTTTGGTTGAATCCGATCCTTTCTATGGCTATGAATCTGAAACTGTTGTGGCACATCTTACTAAATTAAATGATATAGCCACCCTGTTCACTAATGATGAGAAAACTCGCTACTATTATATCCTTAAAATATTTCCGTTCTCATTAAAGGGTGATGCTAAGATATGGTTTAATTCTCTCGATCCTGGTTGTGTGCGTAGTCCCCAGGATATGATTTATTACTTCTCTGCTAAATATTTCCCTGCTCATAAGAAACAAGCTGCTTTAAGGGAAATATACAATTTTGTGCAAATTGAAGAAGAGAGTCTCCCACAAGCTTGGGGGAGGCTTCTCCAATTACTTAATGCTTTGCCTGATCATCCTCTCAAGAAAAATGAAATACTTGATATCTTTTATAATGGACTAACCGATGCTTCCAGAGACCACCTGGATAGTTGTGCTGGTTCTGTTTTCAGGGAAAGGACACCAGATGAAGCTGAAATTCTATTGAATAATATGTTGACAAATGAAAATAATTGGACACTTCCTGAACCAACTCCTAAGCCAACTCCGAAGAAGAGGGGTGTTCTTTTTCTCAGTCCTGAAGATATGCAAGAGGCAAAGAAATCTATGAAAGAAAAGGGTATTAAAGCTGAAGATGTTAAGAATTTACCTCGTATTGAAGAAATACATGGTCTTAATTTACCGCCTGTTGAAGAAATATATGATCTTAATTCATCACCTATTGAAGAAACACATGGTCTTTATAATCCGACACAGGTAGTAAAGGTAAATTCTCTCTATAGATATGATAAAGCTGAAATCCCTCCTACTAAATTTGCTAGTCAATGCTTAGATGAGTTTGATGATTTTATGGTTAAGCAAGAAAACTTCAATGCTTATTTTGGTAGAGAATTAAAACGCAATGCTTATATGATTGAACACTTGAGTGATTATATGTCTAGAGTTAAAGGTGAACTTAAACTTATTAGTAAACATGCTTCTATGGTTACCACTCAAGTAGAACAAGTACTTAAAGCTCAGAATGATTTGCTCAATGAAATGAATAGTAAGGATAATGATTTTGCTGTTAGAGTGGCTACTAGAACTGGTAAAATGACTCAGGAACCTTTGTATCCTGAAGGCCACCCTAAGAGAATTGAGCAGGATTCTCAGAGAAATAATATACATGCACCTAGTTCCTCTAAAAAGAAGAAAAAGAAAAATGATAGGACTTTGCATGCTTCTAGTGAACCTATTGTTGACACACTTGAGAATCCTAATGATATCTCTATTTCTGATGCTGAAACACAATCTAGTAATGAACATGAACCTGGTGATAATATTAATAATGATGTTCATGTTGATGCTCAACCTAGCAATGACAATGATGTAGAAATTGAACCTGCTGTTGATCTTGATAACCCAGAATCAAAGAATCAACGTTATGATAAGAGAGACTTTGTTGCTAGGAAGCACGGTAAAGAAAGAGAGCCATGGGTTCAGAAACCCATTCCTTTTCCTCCTAAACCATCCAAGAAAAAGGATGATGAGGATTTTGAGCGCTTTGCTGAAAAGATTAGACCTATCTTCTTGCGTATGCGTTTGACTGATATGCTCAAAATGAATCCTTATGCTAAGTATATGAAAGAAATTGTTACTAATAAAAGAAAGATACCGGAAGCTGGAATTTCCACCATGCTTGCTAATTATACTTTTAAGGGTGGAATACCAAAGAAACTAGGAGATCCAGGAGTACCCACTATACCATGCTCCACTAAAAGAAACTATGTTAAAACTGCTTTATGTGATCTTGGAGCCGGTGTTATGCTCCATTAAGTGTTATGCCTCTTTCTTTATATCGTAGACTTGATTTGAATAAGTTGACACCTACTGAAATATCTTTGCAAATGGCCGATAAATCCACTGCTATACCTGTCGGTATTTGTGAGGATGTGCCTGTTGTGGTTGCAAACGTTACTATTTTAACAGACTTTGTTATTCTTGATTTTGCGGAGGACGATAGTATGTCTATTATTCTTGGAAGACCCTTTTTGAATACTACAGGGGCTGTTATTGATTGCAACAAAGGCAATGTCACTTTTCATGTTAATTGCAATGAGCATACGGTGCACTTTCTGAGGAAACAACCTCAAGTTCATAGTATAAATTCTATTGGAAAAATTCCATCAATTATTTTCGGAGGTTTTGAATTTCCTCTTCCTACTGTCAAAAAAAGATATGATATTCTTATTATTGGGGACGTGCATATCCCGTTTGAGGTAACTTAGTGTTATTCGAAAATTCTCCGGTTTCATGTAACTCGGAATGAGTTTGTTAACAAGACCTGATCAACCTTGTTAGTGGATTCTTTTGATGAGCATGAGATGGATGAAGTTAGAAAGCACAACCTTTTGTACCCTCTTTTTACTTTCTGTTATTTAGATTTAATAAAGTAAAAGTAGTATTTTCTGTCTGTTTTCTGAATTATCCGTGCAATAAAAAATACCCCGAAAACAAAAGTTCTGCAAATGCCCTGAAATTGAAATATGATTTTTTCTGGAATATTTGAGAATATCTGGCACTGAGAACACAGCAGGGGGAGCAAGCACCTGGGCACGAGGGTCCAGGGCGCGCCCACCCCCTGGGCGCGCCCCCCTGCCTCGTGGGCCCATGGTGGCTCCCCTCCACTTATTCCTGCACCCACACACTCCTTCTTCTTCCCCAAAAAATCACCAACCAGCTCAAGCACGAGTTCTAGCTCATTTTGCTGCGATTTTCGATCTCCTTGCTCAAAGCACCTCTCACAAAACTGCTTTGGGGGATTGTTCCTTGGTATGTGACTCCTCCAATGGTCCAATTAGTTTTTGTTCTAGTGCTTTATTCATTGCAAATTTGTGCTGCCTAGGTGACCATGTTCTTGAGCTTGCATGTCAAATTTGTTTGGTCCCAAGTAGTTCTAATGCATGATATAGTCTCTAGGCACTTGTAGGAGTAGTTGCTATCAATTTTGTTGAGCTTGGTTCACTTTTATTTGAAGTTACTAAAAATTCCAGAAATTTTTCAGAGGAAGAAATATGTTTAGGAAAATGTACCAAGGTGGTTCTTCAAGGAAGCAAGGACCCAGGCTTGCAATGCGCGATGCCGATGATGAACCACCAAGGGACGCTCCAGTGCGGGCTTGTGAATGGCCTTCAGAGGACTTCATGGATCAAGCAGGAATCAAGGAAGAATTTAACGCATATGTGCGTAACGCTGATCTTGTGAGCTTCGAGGCAGATAAGTGCCGTGAGTACCACTATCTCACTAGTTCCTTTGTGAGGAGGTTTCAATTTTCATAATCACGCAATTCTCAAACTGTCCTGTTTGATCTTTATGAAAATTCTTATACTATGGACTTAGAGGATTTTACCACTGCTTGCAAACTTCCACAATGGGGTAATACTAGTGAACCTCGCAAATCTGAATTTAGAGATTTTCTTGCTAGTATAACTGTGGGGGAATCTAGAGACATAGCACAAGCTACTATAGGGAGTATTCATTTTCCTGCTATACATTATTTTGCTCTCTTCATAGGTAGGTGCATAAATGGTAAGGATGAAGCATGTCACATGTGTGTCCCTGACCTCAGTGTTCTCAGGAGTGCTGTGTTAGGGGATAAACATTATAATTTGGGAGCCATTGTTGCACGTAGGTTGCATAATAATAGATTTAATGAAGATTTCTTTGGTGGAATTTATGCAACCCGTTTAGCTAATTTTCTTGGTGTAACCATACGTGAGCATGATATTGAGTTGCCTCCTGCTTATTTAGATTATGAGGCTATGGTTCGTCATCGTTTTGTTGAGAGGAACGATCAGTTCCTCCAGTACCGACTAATCTTTGATAGACGACGCACCTATCACGTCGCTCTCCCTGCTTCTACTTTCTTTGACTTTCAGGAAAAGGGGAGACACTTCATAACTAGGGAGGAGGCGACCGAGTACGAGAGGAGGGCTGAGATAGCTCGCTTCCAAGCTGCAGCCCATGATGCAATGACTATTGCATCACAGTACGACCCCAACTACAACTTTGGATATCCGCCAGGCCAGCCGTGGCAATAGACCAACTTAGGCCAAAAGCCTAAGCTTGGGGGAGTACGTATCTCTCACCGACATTACATTTATGTTTACACACTCATTGCTAGTTGTCGGTGCTCATACTTTTTCACTGTAATATCCATGCTAGTTTATTTTCCTTTTTATGCTTTCTTCTTGTGTGTTTGATAAACCTTAAGAAAACTAAAAAAATTAGTTGTGGCGTTTAGCTAGTTTACCTTTCTTGCTGTAGTAGTAGTAATTAAAAGAAAACCCAAAAAGATTTCCCGTTCTTCTTTTGCTTGTTGGGAGCTTTCCCGTGTAAATAGTTTTATTTCTTTTCTTTTCTTTGGGGGTTGATAGGAGAAGACCATGATGAAATTGTTGAAGTGGCTCTTATATGCATTATCGTTGATTTAACCAAGAGCCCATATTAACTTGTCTTCTCCTGTTTATTGAATGCTTGCAGATTCCAGCTTAGTCCAATGCACGTGCACTCTTATTATTATTCACATCGTTCAGTCGTGCAAGTGAAAGGCAATTATGACGATATATGATGGACTGATTGAGATGGGAGAAACTGGTATGAACTCGACCTCTCTTGTTTTTGTAAATATGATTAGTTCATCGTTCCTGATTCAGCTTATTATGAATAAACATGTTTGCAATGACAATTAGAGATTATAGTTACTTATGCCATGTTTAATTAGCTAGGAGCTTATAATGGTTTACCTTGCGTGCCAACATGCTATTAAAATGGTTGTGATGTGGTATGATGGGGTGGTATCCTCCTTTGAATGATTTAAGTGACTTGACTTGGCACATGTTCACACATGTAGTTGAAACAAAATCAACATAGCCTTCATGATATTTATGTTCATGGTGGATTATATCCTACTCATGCTTGCACTCAATGTTATTAATTTTAATGCATGTTCATGACTGTTGTCGCTCTCTAGTTGGCCGCTTCCCAGTCTTTTGCTAGCCTTCACTTGTACTAAGCGGGAATACTGCTTGTGAATCCAATTCCTTAAACCCCAAAGTTATGCCATATGAGTCCACTATACCTTCCTATATGCGGTATCTACCTGCCATTCCAAGTAAATTTGTATGTGCCAAACTCTAAACCTTCAAATGAAATTCTGTTTTGTATGCTCGAATAGCTCATGTATCAACTAGGGATGTCCGTATCTTCCATGTTAGGCGGCACTAGTAGAAAAAGGGGCTTTCGTTCGGGCCTAGCCAGCCCATTAGTCCCGGTTCTTATACGAACCGGGACCAATGGGTGCATTCGTCCCGGTTCGTGAGCCCAGGTGGCCGGCCGGGGCCTCGTGGGCTTTGGTCCTGGTTCGTCTGGAACCGTTTGTCCCAGTTCTAGGCACGAACCGAGACCAATGAGCCTTGCTCCTGGCCCACAACCATTGGTCCCGGTTCCAGCCACGAACCGGGACAAAGGAGTTGCCTATATATATAGCCCATCGCTGGCGAGCAGAGCACTCCACACTGCTCTGTTTTTTACTGGCCAGCGAGGGGAGGGCATTTGGGTGCTCTAGCTCACCTCCTATGCACATGAGGTGTTCGATGAAATGTCCGAGTCACACTAGTTAATATTTCTTCTCTCGAAACTCGACCTCCGAGCTCCATTTTCCCCGATATTTTTCTAGGTTTAGCGGTCTGTCACGTCCCGTCCCCGTCTTCACCGCCGTCGATCGCCCGCGCCGATCTCGTCGCCGGCACCATCGTGGTGAGCCTCTTGTTCTTATCTTCTTTCTGAAAGAAAAAAAATTCTTACTTCAGATAGATACTTGTCTAATTTTCTTACTTTTATTATTCCTTGTTATTATATAGTGCGATGGTTCTGGTATCCGCCCCCGTCGGCCCTCGTCATGTCTATGATTCGGATGTGGTATATATTATCTTTTTATAACTATTTGGTTCATTTATTGTTTATGACAATTATGCCGACCAACGTGACATAGATTTTATTTACGTAGGAGGTGGTTGAACCTGAAATTCCAACCGACCCTATTGTCGAGAGGTTAAATTTAGTTGAAGAAGAAAAAAATTACTTGAAGGAAAAAATTTAAAAAATTGAGGAGGAGAAGATGATATTGGAGTTGCATGTTGCGGATGTCGTCGATGATCACAAGATCAAGATGGATGCAATGCGGTTGAAGATTAGAAAGATTAGAAAATATGCCATTCATACCGAGGCTTGGTATCATTATGCCGTTGGATCAATTGTTACCTTAGTTGTGATTATGATCGCATTTGTTGTTGCATTGAAAGGTTTTACATAGTTTCAATGTATGGTTTAACTAGATGCTCTGGAGAGCTATATGTTGTTCAATTTGAACTATGTCTGTACTTTGGTTTTAATGTGATGATGAACTACTATTAATTTGGTCACTTATCTATCCATGTTCATTTGTAGTGCTTTTCAATTTCAGGGTCTTATAGCTGAAAAAAATCAGTAAATGCATGGAAAATATCAAATGAAGTCAGAATGGGTTGAAAATTGATGATGTGGCTTTGAATGGTGCATTTTGAACACAGAAAAACTATGGAGTTCAAATAAGTTCAAAAAAATGAAATCCCTTTGTAACAGACGAGTTTCCGTATGAAACCCTGATACTTCGAAAGAGATTGTCCGTTTTGTACACGAAGTGCATCCAGTTTATGCCGTAAGCCTCTCTACTTTCTTGCACATGCTATGTGGGTGAAATGATGATACCATGCCAACTTTCAATCTTTTCAGAGTTCATTTGTAGTGCTTTTCAATTTCAGGGTCTTATAGCTGAAAACAATCAGTAAATGCACGAAAAATATCAAATGAAGTCAGAAAGGGTTGAAAATTGATGATGTGGCTTTGAATGGTGCATTTTGAACACAGAAAAACTATGGAGTTCAAATAAGTTCAAAAAAATGAAATCCCTTTGTGACAGACGAGTTTCCATATGAAACCCTGATACTTCGAAAGAGATTGTCCGTTTTGTACACGAAGTGCATCCAGTTTTTGCCATAAGTCTCTCTACTTTCTTGCACATGCTATGTGGGTGAAATGATGATACCATGCCAACTTTCAACCTTTTCAGAGTTCATTTGTAGTGCTTTTCAATTTCAGGGTCTTATAGATGAAAAAAATCAGTAAATGCACGAAAAATATCAAATGAAGTCAGAAAGGGTTGAAAATCATAAACAATTTTTTTGTTACAAACTTTAATAGCAAAAAGAATTATCATAAAATAAAATAAATAAGTAATTAGAAACAAAATAATATAAACTATAATAAAATATATAAGTAGAAACAAAATAAAATAAAATATAATAAACTTTAATAACATAAATGAAATTTATGAAACTAAAATTATCAAAGTATTTTCTGTTCAAAACATTATAAGCAAGCTCTACTAAAATTATATAAAATTCATGCAACTAAAATTATCAAAGTATTTTCTGTTCAAAATCATTAAAAGCAAATAGAATTTTCATAAAGAACTTTTTTTGTTAGAAACTTTAATAGCAAAAAAAAATTATCATAAAATAAAATAAATAAGTAATTTGAAACAAAATAAAATACAATAAAATAAATAAGTATTTTGTTTTAAGTAGAAACAAAACAAAAAAAAGCAAAAAAGAAAGCAAAAGAACTGGGAAAAAATAAAAAATTTGCCACGTACTGTGCCACCACGGCCTGAATACGACTAGAAACCCATCAATGGGCCAGGATTCAGGCCCGCAGAAGGCCCAGTAGGCCCATCTAGCATAGCAGTGACAATTAGGCCTGTAAGCATGCAATAGAGAGGAGCTCGAGAGGGGTGGGGTAGTGGGGCTTATAAACCACTACGAGCCCCTCTCAACTAGCGAGGTGGGACTAAACTCCCACCACCACGCCGCTATGCGCGGCCTTTGGTCCCGGTTGGTGCCACCAACCGGGACTAAAGGTGGGCATTGGTACCGGTTCGTGCCACCAACCGGAACCAATTCCCCCCTTTAGTACCGGTTGGTGCCACCAACCGGGACCAAAGGCCGCCGCTTCCCGCCCTTTGGGCTGCTGAAAAGAGACCTTTGGTCCCGGTTGGTGGCACCAACCGGGACTAAAGAGGGGCATTGGTCCCGGTTGCTGCCATGAACCGGTACCAATGCTCTCCGTATATAAGCAGGAGTTGTAAATTTTTCAGTTTCATCGACCATTTGCCCCCCGACGACGCCGAACTCATCGATGCCGCCAGGCTGCCCGTGCTCGCCGTCGCCGCCCCGCACCCTTGCTGCTCGTGCTCGCCGACGCCGCCGGGCTGCCCGTGCTCGCCGTCGCCGCCCGCTCCTCGTCGCCGCCCACTCCTCGTCGCCGTCGCCCCGCGCCGTTGCCCTGCCCCGACGCGCCGCCCCGGCCCGCGCGCCCCTGCCCCGATGCGCCGCCCCGGCCCGAGCCCCTGCCCCGACGCCGCCCCACGCCCCCGGCCTGCCCCAACCACACGCCGCCGCCACGTTCGGTCCGGCCGCCGGCCCTCCTTTCTATTTTTTTTCATATATATGATATTTTTTTTTCAGATTATGTGCATATGTGTGATTATATGTATGTGTCTATATATGATTATATGTCCTGTTTTTTTCTTCAGATTTTTTGTTCATATATATATATGATGATTTTTTTTGCATTTTTATAAAAATGTATATATGTATGCATGTTCTCTGTGTATATATGTTCATATATGCAAAAGTTAGATTTTTAGAAAAGTTTTATCTATATATGTTCTCTGATTTAGTACATTTTAGGTTAGTTTCATTTTTAGAAAAGTTTTATATATTTAGGAAGAAGGAAGAGAAGGAAGAAGGAAGAAGAAGAAAAAGTTTTATATATGCAAAAGTTACATTTTTAGAAAAGTTTTATATATCTAGCTAGGAAAGGAAGAAGAAGAAAAAGAATGAGAGGAAAAAGGAAAATAAGAAGAGGAAGAAAGGAGAAGAAGAGGAGAAATAAATAAGAAGAGGAAAAAACAAGAAAAAGAAGAGGAGAAGAAGAAAAAATGGTCTATTTTTTCTTCTTCTCCTCTTTTTTTTTTCTCTTTTTTCTTCGATCTTCTCCTCTATTCCTTTCTTCTTCTCCTTTTTTTATTTCTTCTTCATCTTCTTATTTTTTATCGGGTATGTCGTTGTCGATATACCCCCTCCCGATAACTTCAACACGAGGGGGGGGGGTCGATATACCCCCTCCTCGATTACATTATTTTCCCATGTATGTATGTCGTCGTTGTCGATATAACCCCCTCCCGGATAACTTCGACATGAGGGGCGGTCGATATATATACCCCCTCTCGACCGTGATAACTTATACCACGGGAGCACCCCCCCCCCCGGGCCCTCTCGCTCGACCAAAACTCTCGAGGACACACAAACCCTAGAAAAAAACGATGTCGGTCTCCTACCCCCTCCCGCCGCGCCCCTACCTGATCGACAAACTCTCTTGAGGCCACCCAAATTTACCAAGTTAAAAGAGCGTTGTCGTCGAGGCCACCCCGAACCCCTTGAAGCGTTGTTGAGGCCACCCCAAACCCTTGAAGCGTTGCCGTGTTGTAAATATTTGAATAATAATTGCCATGTTGTACATATTTGCAGAAACTATGGATCCGCATCCCCGAGACGAAGCAAAAGAAGCGGTGTTGGGGGAGATAATCGCACACGGAAGTGATGCCGTCTTGTCGTTTCTCAACGACACATGCACCGATGGTCTGGAAAGACAGGATGAAGAAGCAGGCTACGACGATGATCAAACAATGGAGGAGGAAGGACACCATGATGAAGGCTCCGGTGACCGAATGGAGGGGGAAGGACACCGTGATGACGGCTCCGGTGACCGAATGTAGGGGGAAGGACACCGTGATGACGGCTCCGGTGACCGAACGGAGTCCGGCCAGGTATATATATTAATTAATTAAGCATGTGCTGACTATATAGCTAATTGATGCATTAATTGTTTTTGGTATGTACACATATTAACTCTCTTCTTTTTCTTCTTTTCTAGCCCTCCGGATTGAGCAACACTTCAGTAACGAGATGATGCCCGAAGAGAAAGTTGCGCACGGATGAAAGGTACACGATCATCGAAATTGATCGCGCTGGCCAACCGATTGAACCCCTCCGGAGCAAGCAAAAATTTAATGCTCAGTGCGGGGTTCTAGTTAGGGACATGATCCCGATTAGCATCGAGCAATGGTTGAAGCCTAAGGACATAGACTCTCAGGTGTCTTATGTCACCGATAGGCAGAAAGCTGATCTTTGGACCGCGCTGCAGGAAAAATTCACCTTCCCGCCAGAGGAAGATCCGGAGAATCCAGTTAAAAAGCCAATGATCAAGGCTTAAGCTCTTAGGAAGATGGCTGAGCTATTCAGGAGGTGGAAGAATGAGCTGAAATCATCATTTGTCGACCAAGACAAGACTCCAGAATTCATCGGCCGATTTGAGAAGATCAAAGATCAGTGGCCCGCATTTGTCACCAAAAAGAAATCTGAGAGAGCAGCGAAGATGTCAGCGACAAACAAGAAGAATGCTGCAAAGAAGAAGCATCACCATCGCACGGGGTCAGGTGGCTACCTAAAAGCCTGGCCGTTGCGGGACAAGGCTGAGAATGACCTCATTGATAAAGGGATCGAACTAGAGACGCGACGCTGGCCAGACCGTTGCAGGACTTGGTTCTTCGGGGTTGGGGGAAAATTGGACCCTATAATAGGGAAGTACGTTTGGACCAACGAGCAGCTGAACACACCCATCGAGAAGCTTCAGGAGTATATAAAAAAAGTGCAGCAAGGGACCTTCGTTCCGGACAGAGAGAACGACGAGCTCACAGAGGGCCTCGGGAATCCTGAGCACCCCGGACGAACACGAGGCACGCAGGCTCCCTTTCGTGGAAGGCTGAATTTCCCAACGTAGGCGGTTACAAATGTCGGGAGAGGAGGAAGAAAAAGGAGTTGACCCAACTACAGGCGCTGCACGCAAGGGTACAAGCGCTAGAGGAATGAGACGCAGTTCGCAGCACGCGACCTGCCGAAGTACACCCGAAGCTACCCCGCCATCTCAGCGGAGAAGCAGCGTGGCTTCCACGGAGCTGCTTTAGGAGCCTGTCTTCACGGCTCCTGCTAGCTACCCCGCAGATGCTATCACAGAGTCTCAGCATTGCCACCTTATGACGCAGTGGATGGAATTGAAAGTCAAGGTGGCTGTTGGCTTTGTTGCACCTCCTGAACCTGGCGCAACTTTTCACTACCGGCCGATTCCATAAGGATATGCTAGGGTGATGGTGGATGAAATCATAGAAGCATTTGTGGACCTCCAGCTTGACCACCCTACAGGTGACGGGGAGACTCGGCTGGGTTCTTGTCTGAAGACTCCATGCCTATGGCGGAAGGAGCTCATCAACCTTCCGAACTGGACGCCTCCGCCTCCTCCTCCTCCTCCGGAGAGTCAGGGCACTCCACCTCCTCCACCGCCTCCTCCTCCGGCGAGTGACGATCAGGGCACTCAGCCTCCTTCTCCGGCGCGCGGTGGCACTCCGCCTCCTTCTCCGCCTGCGCCGGCGCGCCCGATCAGCCACCAGCCTCCTCCTTCTCCGCCTCGCCAGCAAGGGTGGAAGAGACCCGCCGCCGCCTGGGCTGCTCCGGCGCGTCGTAGTCCTTCTCCTCCGCCTCATAAGCAAGCACGAAAGAAGACAGCCGTAGCCGCTCCGTCTGCTCCGGCGTCTAGCAGTACAGCCAGAGGCGGGAGGCAATACAAATACGGTCCACCTCTCAAGCCTCTAGAGAAGTTACCGTACGAGATGACCGTGGAAGAAAACAAGAAGATCGTGCAAAAAGAAGTGAAGGACTTCTTTGAAGGGGCGAAAGCAGAGAGACATCCACCTCCGGAGGAGAAGGTAGATCCGGTGAAAGCAAAGCGCACTATCGATGCCCTGAGGAAACCACCAAAGTCTCCACCGAAAACCAACTATGAGCGCGTTACTGAAAAGGCATATCTCAAAGCGGAGCGGTCGGGAAGTACTGTCAGTGATCAAAGGTTAAAAGAATGACGAGCAGCTGGGAAAAAAATTGCCCAGCTCGGCGAACAAGCGAACCAATCGTGCCCCCCGCTCAATGTGTCTAGCAACATCGTCGCTAATGCTCCAGGGATGGTGCCCGATTATAGCAATCTTGGAGATTACCTGCCTGACGATGTACATTATGATTTCTTGGAGGTGGACGAACACAGATACGAGTACGGGAAGCCTCTCGTCAATGATGAAAAATCTCTAACAACGATGATGCAAAGATTCCATGATTGGTACATGAAAACCTGCAGAGAGTCTGGGGGGATGAATACTTTGTATCTGAGAGTTAAAGAGGATCACGACCTCGTTGGAATTGATCTGTTGCATGTTCCATTTGAGGAGTTCTTCTAGTTCTTCAATCAAAAGGCCCTCGATAAATTAACGGTCACTTGCTACTGTCTGTAAGTACTACTTCTGTCATTAAGTCTCTATATATAGCTCACCTCTTTCATTGCATGTATTTATAATTATCCTCACTATATTATGCAGATTGAAGATCGTCGAGTGCAGAAAAGCAGAAATGTATGATATTGGGTTCATTAACACAAATCTCATAGATGAATTTCAGGTTAAAAAGAGCGCCAAAGATGCCGAGGCCAACTTGCTCAAATCATTGCTAATAAATCAAAACAAAGATTTAATACTCTTTCCTTACATCTTCAAGTGAGTGTTACTGTCGTGTGCATATTCGGTTTCCCTTATTACTCGAGCGAGGTTATAGTAATGTAATTGATGAGTTATGCATGCGTGCGCAGCTTCCACTATATTCTCCTGGGATAAGCTTGAGCGGGGACTAGTAACCGTCTTAGACTCGAGACGAAAAAATCCCGGGACCTATGCGGACATGACTAAAATTCTCAACAAGTAAGTTCAATCGATCATTATCGCACCATATCGGCAACTTTTTGTTCATTTCCTGATATCTCAAGTAATAATTATTTTCTTTGTCTTGTAGGGTTTGGAAACAGTTCACCGCAGAAGCTCCGGGACTGCCGAAGGAGCTGCGATATACATACCCGAAAGTAAGTACTACTAGCTAGCTAGTTGCGCGCATCTCCTGTTGATTCTAGCTACTTTCATCAATGCCATTTATAATGCTTCATTATTAGTTTGATTGACCTCTATTTCTCGTAAAGTGCTTGTGGCAGGAACAAGGGAATGATTACTGTGGATACTACATGTGCGAGTTCATCTACAACGCGACTTGCAAAGATAAGCGGGGCTACTCTAAAAGACAATATGAAGTGCGTAAGCAATAATATTCACAATTTCATTTTATTACACCATCATTTCTGTTGAGTTTCATTCATATATATGTATTAACCCCCTTCTTCAAATTAGACGTGGCAGATGCGGAATGAACTCCTACCACAAGATCGCATGAAAGCAATTCAAGAGGAATTGGCGGGATTCTTTCTTGACCACGTCATCAATAAAGCCGGAGAATACCATGTGGTAGTTGAGTTCAAATGCTAGGGGATTGTAAGAGATTTTACATATTGTATATGTATGTAGCCAGTAGCGTCGGATAGATAATACGAAAACTTGTTGTTCGACCAATCTCTCGGAGAAGGAGAGGTCGATCACTTCTCTCGGTATGCATGGCGAACTTCTGTACTTAATGGTTTCCTTAATTTTCTTACTAGCTAGCGTGTCGAGGGCCTCTCTATACGTATAGTACGTAGCGTCGACCAAGCACGGAGATAAGAGAGGACACTTCTCTCTATTAATTAATTAGCTACCTAACACAATATATGAAACACCTTAATTAACCATACAACCCCCCCCCCCTTTCAGAAAAAAAACCCTAGCCCCTGAACAGCTGACGCGTGGATGCCTATTGGTCCCGGTTGGTGCCACCAACTTGGACTAAAGGGCCTCCTGCCTGGGCTCGCAGCGCCGGCCACGTGGAGGCCCATCTGTCCCGGTTAGTATAAGAACCGGGACTAAAGGCCTAGGCATTAGTAACGACCCTTTAGTCCCGGTTCCCCAACCGGGACAGATGTGCCTTATGAACCAGGACAAATGGCCCTTTTTCTACTAGTGCGGGTTATTCTCAACAGGAGTGGACTCCGCTCCTCACTCACGAGAAAATGGCTGGTCACCAGGATGCCCAGTCTCATGCTTTATGCAAATCAAATCAAAATTATTGCAAACAAAATTCCCCCGGGACTGTTGTTAGTTGGAGGCACTCGTTATTTCGAGCAAGGCATGGATTGATGTTTGTTGGTGGAGGGGGAGTATAAACTTTACCATTCTGTTTGGGAACCGCCTATAATGTCTGTAGCATGGAAGATATCGCCATCTCTTGGTTGTTATGTTGACAATGAAAGTATGCCGCTCAAAATATTATTTATCTCTATTTCAAAATCGAGCTCTGGCACCTCTACAAATCCCTGCTTCCCTCTGCGAAGGGCCTATCTATTTACTTTTATGTTGGGTCATCACCCTCTTATTAAAAAGCACCAGCTGGTGAGCACTGCTGTCATTCGCATCCATTACTATTAGTTTATATTGGGTATGACTATGACTGGATCTCTTTTACCATGAATTACAATGTTTAGTCAGTCCTTGATCTTTAAAGGTGCTCTGCATTTATGTTTTGCGGTCTCAGAAAGGGCTAGCGAGATACCATCTTGTTATATCATATCATGATTGTTTTGAGAAAGTGTTGTCATCCGAGATTTATTATTATTGCTCGCTAGTTGATTATGCCATTGATATGAGTTAACATGAGACCTAAGTGTTATTGTGAATGTGGATATTTCATAATCTTTGCTGAAAACTTGAATTCTGGCTTTACATATTTACAACGACAAGAGCAAACAGAGTTTGTAAAAGTTTTTCTTTATCACTTTCAGTTTGTCAACTGAATTGCTTGAGGACAAGCAAAGGTTTAAGCTTGGGGGATTTGATACGTCTCCGTCGTATCTACTTTTCCAAACACTTTTGCCCTTGTTTTGGACTCTAACTTGCATGATTTGAATGGAACTAACCCGGACTGACGCTGTTTTCAGCAGAATTGCCATGGTGTTATTTATGTGCAGAAACAAAAGTTCTCGGAATGACCTGAAACTTCACGGAGATTATTTTTGGAAATAATAAAAAATACTGCCGAAAGAATCAAGGCCAGGGGGGCCACACCCTGTCCACGAGGGTGGGGGGCGCGCCTGCCCCCCTTGGGCGCGCCCCTGCCTCGTGGGCCCCCTGGAGCTCCACCGACCACAACTCCAACTCCATATATTCGTGTTCAGGGAGAAAAAACCAGAGAGAAAGATTCATCGCGTTTTACGATACGGAGCCGCCGCCAAGCCCTAAACTCTCTCGGGAGGGCTGATCTGGAGTCCGTTTGGGGCTCCGGAGAGGGGAATCCATCGCCGTCGTCATCATCAACCATCATCCATCACCAATTTCATGATGCTCACCGCCGTGCGTGAGTAATTCCATCGTAGGCTTGCTGGACGGTTATGGGTTGGATGAGATTTATCATGTAATCGAGTTAGTTTTGTTAGGGTTTGATCCCTAGTATCCACTATGTTCTGAGATTGATGTTGCTATGACTTTGCTATGCTTAATGCTTGTCACTAGGGCCCGAGTGCCATGATTTCTGATCTGAACCTATTATGTTTTCATGAATATATGTGAGTTCTTGATCCTATCTTGCAAGTCTATAGTCACCTACTATGTGTTATGATCCGGCAACCCCAAAGTGACAATAATTGGGACCACTCCCGGTGATGACCATAGTTTGAGGAGTTCATGTATTCACTATGTGTTAATGCTTTGGTCTGGTACTCTATTAAAAGGAGGCCTTAATATCCCTTAGTTTCCAACAGGAACCCGCTGCCACGGGAGGGTAGGACAAAAGATGTCATGCAAGTTCTTTTCCATAAGCACGTATGACTATATTCGGAATACATGCCTACATTGCATTGATGAATTGGAGCTAGTTCTGTGTCACCCTATGTTATGATTGTTACATGATGAATCGCATCCGCCATAATTCTCCATCACCGATCCAATGCATACGAGCTTTTCGCATATTGTTCTTCGTTTATTTACTTTTCCGTTGCTATTGTTACAATCACTATAAAACACCAAAAATATTACTTTTGCTACCGTTACCACTAGTATCATACTACTTTGCTACTAAATACTTTGCTGCAGATATTAAGTTATCCAGGTGTGGCTGAATTGACAACTCAGTTGCTAATAATTGAGAATATTCTTTGGCTCCCCTTGTGTCGAATCAATAAATTTGGGTTGAATACTCTACCCTCGAAAACTGTTGCGATCCCCTATACTTGTGGGTTATCAGACGACTATATTCGGACATCGGAAAGGTTCCGAGTGATTCGGGTATTTTTCGGAGTACCGGAGAGTTATGAGAATTCGTATTGGGCCTTAATGGGCCATACGAGAAAGGAGAAAAAGGCCTCAAGGGTGGCTGCGCCCCTTCCCCATGGACTGGTCCGAATTAGACTAGGGAAAGGGGGCGCCCCCTTCCTTCCTTCTCCTTCTCCCTTCCCCTTTTCCTATTCCATGTGGGAGGTGGAATCCTACTAGGACTAGGGAGTCCTAGTAGGACTCCACACTTTGGGCGCGCCCTATGAGGGCCGGCCTCCTCCTCCCTCCATCCTTTATATACGGGGGAGGGGGGCACCCCATAGACACACAAGTTGATTAGTTGATCTTTTAGCCGTGTGCGGTGCCCCCCTCCACCATAATCCACCTCGGTCATATCATAGCGGTGCTTAGGCGAAGCCCTGCGTCGGTAGCATCATCATCACTGTCATCACGCCGTCGTGCTGACGGAACTCTCCCTCGAAGCTCTGCTGGATCGTGAGTTCGAGGGACGCCATCGAGCTAAACGTGTGCTGAACTCGAAGGTGCCGTGCGTTTGGTACTTGGATCAGTCGGATCTTGAAGATGTACGACTACATCAACCGCGTTGTCATAACGCTTTGATGACCCACAAGTATAGGGGATCTATCGTAGTCCTTTCGATAAGTAAGAGTGTCAAACCCAACGAGGAGCAGAAGGAAATCATAAGCGGTTTTCAGCAAGGTATTCTCTGCAAGCACTGAAATAATAGGTAACATATAGTTTTGTGATAGGATAATTTGTAACGAGCAACAAGTAACAAAAGTAAATAAAGTGCAGCAAGGTGGCCCAATCCTTTTTGTAGCAAAGGACAAGCCTGGACAAACTCTTATATAAAGGAAAACGCTCCCGAGGACACATGGGAATTATCGTCAAGCTAGTTTTCATCACGTTCATATGATTCGCGTTCGGTACTTTGATAATTTGTTATGTGGGTGGACCGGTGCTTGGGTGCTGCCCTTACTTGGACAAGCATCCCACTTATGATTAACCTCTATTGCAAGCATACGCAACTACAACAAAAGTATTAAGGTAAACCTAACCATAGCATGAAACATATGGATCCAAATCAGCCCCTTACGAAGCAACGCATAAACTAGGGTTTAAGCTTCTGTCACTCTAGCAACCCATCATCTACTTATTACTTCCCAATGCCTTCCTCTAGGCCCAAATAATGGTGAAGTGTTATGTAGTCGACGTTCACATAACACCACTAGAGGATAGACAACATACATCTCATCAAAATATCGAACGAATACCAAATTCACATGACTACTAATAGCAAGACTTCTCCCATGTCCTCAGGAACAAACGTAACTACTCACAAAGCATATTCATGTTCATAATCAGAGGGGTATGAATATGCATATAGGATCTGAACATATGATCTTCCACCAAATAAACCAACTAGCATCAACTACAAGGAGTAATCAACACTACTAGCAACCTACAGGTACCAATCCCAGACTTAGAGAAAAGAATTGGATACAAGAGATGAACTAGGTTTTGAGAGGAGATGGTGCTGGTGAAGATGTTGATGGAGATTGCCCTCTCTCGATGAGAGGAGCATTGGTGATGACGATGGCGATGATTTCCCCCTCCCAGAGGGAAGTGTCCCCGGCAGAACAGCTCTGCTGGAGCCCTAGATTGGTTCCGCCAAGGTTCCGCCTCATGGCGGCGGAGTCTCGTCCCGAAAGCTTGCTTATGATTTTTCTTCGGACGAAAGACTTCATATAGTAGAAGATGGGCACCGGAGGGCCAACAGGGGGCCCACGAGGCAGGGGGCGCGCCCAGGGGGTAGGGCGCGCCCCCACCCTCGTGGCCAGGTGGAGGCCCCCTGATGTATTTCTTCCGCTCAATATTTTTTATTATTTCCAAAAATAACTTTCGTGGAGTTTCAGGACTTTTGGAGTTGTGCAGAATAGTTCTCTAATATTTGCTTCTTTTCCAGCCCAGAATTCCAGCTGCCGGCATTCTACCTCCTTATGTAAACCTTGTAAAATAAGAGAGAATAGGCATAAGTATTGTGGCATAATGTGTAATAATAGCCCATAATGCAATAAATATCGATATAAAAGCATGATGCAAAATGGACGTATCAACCCCCCAAGCTTAGACCTCGCTTGTCCTCAAGCGAACGCCGATAACGATAAATATGTCCACATGTTTAGAGGTAGAGGTGTCTGTTGGAAATATGCCCTAGAGGCAATAATAAATGGTTATTATTATATTTCTTTGTTCATGGTAATTGTCTATTATTCATGCTATAATTGTATTGTCCGGAAATCGTGATACATGTGTGAATACATAGACCACAACCTGTCCCTAGTAAGCCTCTAGTTGACTAGCTCGTTGATCAACAGATAGTCATGGTTTCCTGACTATGGACATTGGATGTCATTGATAACGGGATCACATCATTAGGAGAATGATGTGATGGACAAGACCCAATCCTAAGCATAGCATAAAAGATCGTGTAGTTTCGTTTGCTAGAGCTTTTCCAATGTCAAGTATCTTTTCCTTGGACCATGAGATCGTGCAACTCCCGGATACCGTAGGAGTGCTTTGGGTGTGCCAAACGTCACAACGTAACTGGGTGACTATAAAGGTGCATTACGGGTATCTCCGAAAGTGTCTGTTGGGTTGGCACGGATCGAGACTGGGATTTGTCACTCCGTGTGACGGAGAGGTATCTCTGGGCCCACTCGGTAATGCATCATCATAATGAGCTCAATATGACTAAGGCGTTAGTCACGGGATCATGCATTGCGGTACGAGTAAAGAGACTTGCCGGTAACGAGATTGAACAAGGTATTGGGATACCGACGATCGAATCTCGGGCAAGTAACATACCGATTGACAAAGGGAATTGCATACGGATTGATTGAATCCTCGACACCGTGGTTCATCCGATGATATCATCGTGGAACATGTGGGAGCCAACATGGGTATCCAGATCCCGCTGTTGGTTATTGACCGGAGAGGCGTCTCGGTCATGTCTGCATGTCTCCCGAACCCGTAGGGTCTACACACTTAAGGTCCGGTGACGCTAGGGTTGTAGAGATATATGTATGCGGAAACCCGAAAGTTGTTCGGAGTCCCGGATGAGATCCCGGACGTCATGAGAGGTTCCGGAATGGTCCGGAGGTAAAGATTTATGTATGGGAAGTCTTATTTTGGTCGCCGGAAAAGTTTCGCGCTTTATCGGTATTGTACCGGGAGTGCCGAAAGGGGTCCGGGGGTCCACCAAGGGGGTCCACCAGCCCCGGGGGGCCACATGGGCTGTAAGGGGTGCGCCTTGGCCTATATGGGCCAAGGGCACTAGCCCCAAGAGGCCCATGCGCAAGAGATAAGAAAGAAGGGAGAGTCCTAAAGGGGGAAGGCACCTCCGAGGTGCCTTGGGGGGGAAGGACTCCCCCCTGGCCGCACCCTTCCTTGAAGGAAGGGGCAAGGCTGCGCCCCCCCTCTCCCTTGGCCCTATATATAGTGGGGGGAAGGGAGGGCAGCAACATCTAAGCCTTGGGCGCCTCCCTCCTCCCCTGCAACACCTCTCTCTCTCTCGCAGAAGCTCGGCGAAGCCCTGCCGGAGACCCGCTACATCCACCACCACGCCGTCGTGCTGTTGGATCTCCATCAACCTCTCCTTCCCCCTTGCTGGATCAAGAAGGAGGAGACGTCGCTGCACCGTACGTGTGTTGAACGCGGAGGTGCCGTCCGTTCGGCACTCGGTCATCGGTGATTTGGATCACGGCGAGTACGACTCCGTCATCCACGTTCATTGGAACGCTTCCGCTCGCGATCTACAAGGGTATGTAGATCCACTCCTTTACCCTCGTTGCTAGTAGACTCCATAGATGCATCTTGGTGAGCGTAGGAAAATTTTAAATTATGCTACGATTCCCAACAGTGGCATCATGAGCCAGGTTTATGCGTAGTTACTATGCACGAGTAGAACACAAAGAAGTTGTGGGCGTTGATGTTGCCAATTCTTCTTGCCGCTACTAGTCGTTTCTTGTTTCGGCGGCATTGTAGGATGAAGCGGCCCGGACCGACCTTACACGTACGCTTACGTGAGACAGGTTCCACCGATTGACATGCACTAGTTGCATAAGGTGGCTAGCGGGTGTCTGTCTCTCCTACTTTAGTCGGAACGGATTCGATGAAAAGGGTCCTTATGAAGGGTAAATAGAAATTGGCAAATCACGTTGTGGTCATACGTAGGTAAGAAAACGTTCTTGTTAGAAACCTACAAACCACGTAAAACTTGCAACAACAATTAGAGGACGTCTAACTTGTTTTTGCAGCAAGTGATATATGTGATATGATATGGCCAGAAGATGTGATTAATGATATATGTGATGTATGAGATTGATCATATTCTTGTAATAGGAATCACGACTTGCATGTCGATGAGTATGACAACCGGCAGGAGCCATAGGAGTTGTCTTTATTATTTTGCATGACCTGCGTGTCATTGAATAACGCCATGTAATTTACTTTACTTTGTTGCTAAACGCGTTAGCCATACAAGTAGAAGTAATCATTGGCGTGACGACTTCATGAAGACACAATGATGGAGATCATGATGATGGAGATCATGGTGTCATGCCAGTGAAGAAGATGATCATTGTGCCCCGAAGATGGAGATCAAAGGAGCATGATGATATTGGCCATATCATGTCACTATATGATTGCATGTGATGTTTATCATGTTTTTGCATCTTATTTGCTTAGAACGACGGTAGTAAGTAAGATGATCCCTTATAATAATTTCAAGAAAGTGTTCACCCTAACTGTGCACCGTTGCGAAGGTTCGTTGTTTCGAAGCACCACGTGATGATCGGGTGTGATAGATTCTAACGTTCGAATACAACGGGTGTTGACGAGCCTAGCATGTACAGACATGGCCTCGGAACACACGCAATACACTTAGGTTCACTTGACGAGCCTAGCATGTACAGACATGGCCTCGGAACACGGAGGACCGAAAGGTCGAGCATGAGTCGTATAGAAGATACGATCAACATGGAGATGTTCACCGATCTTGACTAGTCCGTCTCACGTGATGATCGGACACGGCCTAGTCGAATTCGGATCATGTTTCACTTAGATGACTAGAGGGATGTCTATCTGAGTGGGAGTTCATTAAATAATTTGATTATATGAACTTAATTATCATGAACTTAGTCTAAAATCTTTACACTATGTATTGTAGATCAAATGGCCCACGTTGTCCTCAATTTCAACGCGTTCCTAGAGAAAACCAAGCTGAAAGATGATGGCAGCAACTATACGGACTGGGTCCGGAACCTGAGGATCATCCTCATAGCAGCCAAGAAAGATTATGTCTTAGAAGCACCGCTAGGTGAAGCACCAATCCCTGAGAACCAAGACGTTATGAACGCTTGGCAGCAGCGTGCTGATGATTACTCCCTCGTTCAGTGCGGCATGCTTTACAGCTTAGAACCGGGTCTCCAAAAGCGTTTTGAGAAACATGGAGCATATGAGATGTTCGAGGAGCTGAAACTGGTTTTTCAAGCTCATGCCCGGGTCGAGAGATATGATGTCTCCGACAAGTTCTTTAGCTGTAAAATGGAGGAGAACAGTTCTGTTAGTGAGCACATACTCAGAATGTCTGGGTTGCACAACCGCTTGTCTCAGCTGGGAGTTAATCTCCCGGATGACGCGGTCATTGACAGAATCCTCCAGTCGCTTCCACCAAGCTACAAGAGCTTTGTGATGAACTACAATATGCAGGGGATGGAAAAGACCATTCCCGAGGTATATTCAATGCTGAAATCAGCTGAGGTAGAGATCAGAAAAGAACATCAAGTGTTGATGGTGAATAAAACCACTAAGTTCAAGAAGGGCAAGGGTAAGAAGAACTTCAAGAAGGACGGCAAGGGAGTTGCCGCGCCCGGTAAGCCAGTTACCGGGAAGAAGTCAAAGAATGGACCCAAGCCCGAGACTGAGTGCTTTTATTGCAAGGGAAGTGGTCACTGGAAGCGGAACTGCCCCAAATATTTAGCGGACAAGAAGAAGGCCGGCAACACCCAAGGTATATGTGATATACAAGTAATTGATGTGTACCTTACCAGTACTCGTAGTAGCTCCTGGGTATTTGATACCGGTGCGGTTGCTCATATTTGTAACTCAAATCAGGAACTACGGAATAAACGGAGACTGGCAAAAGACGAGGTGACGATGCGCGTCGAGAATGGTTCCAAGGTCGATGTGATCGCCGTCGGCACGCTACCTCTGCATCTACCCACGGGATTAGTTATAAACCTCAATAATTGTTATTTAGTGCCAGCTTTGAGCATGAACATTGTATCTGGATCTCGTTTAATTCGAGATGGCTACTCATTTAAATCTGAGAATAATGGTTGTTCTATTTATTTGAGAGATATGTTTTATGGTCATGCCCCGCTGGTCAATGGTTTATTTTTGATGAATCTCGAACGTAATGCTACACATGTTCATAGTGTGAATACCAAAAGATGTAAAGTTGATAACGATGGTCCCACATACTTGTGGCACTGCCGCCTTGGTCACATTGGTGTCAAGCGCATGAAGAAGCTCCATGCAGATGGACTTTTGGAGTCTCTTGATTACGAATCATTTGACACGTGCGAACTATGCCTCATGGGTAAGATGACCAAGACTCCGTTCTCCGGAACAATGGAGCGAGCAACCAACTTATTGGAAATCATACATACCGATGTGTGCGGTCCAATGAGTGTTGAGGCTCGCGGAGGATATCGTTATGTTCTCACTCTCACTGATGATTTGAGTAGATATGGGTATGTCTACCTAATAAAACACAAGTCTGAAACCTTTGAAAAGTTCAAGGAATTTCAGAGTGAGGTTGAGAATCAACGTGACAGGAAAATAAAATTCTTACGATCAGATCGTGGTGGAGAATATTTAAGTCACGAATTTGGTACACACTTAAGGAAATGTGGAATAGTTTCACAACTCACGCCGCCTGGAACACCTCAGAGAAATGGTGTGTCCGAACGTCGTAATCGCACTATATTGGATATGGTGCGATCTATGATGTCTCTTACCGATTTACCGCTCTCATTTTGGGGTTATGCTTTAGAGACTGCCGCATTCACTTTAAATAGGGCACCGTCTAAATCCGTTGAGACGACACCGTATGAATTATGGTTTGGGAAGAAACCTAAGCTGTCGTTTCTAAAAGTTTGGGGATGCGATGCTTATGTCAAGAAACTTCAACCTGAAAAGCTCGAACCCAAATCGGAAAAATGCGTCTTCATAGGATACCCTAAGGAAACTATTGGGTACACCTTCTACCTCAGATCCGAAGGCAAGATCTTCGTTGCCAAGAACGGGTCCTTTCTAGAGAAGGAGTTTCTCTCGAAAGAATTGAGTGGGAGGAAAGTGGAACTTGATGAGGTGATAATCACCCCTTCCGAGTCGGAAAATAACGCAGCGCGGGAAAATGTTCCTGTGGTGCCTACACCGACGGGGGAGGAAGTTAATGATGATGATCATGAAGCTTCGGATCAAGTTGCCACTGAACTTCGTAGGTCCACAAGGACACGTTCCGCACCAGAGTGGTACGGCAACCCTGTCCTTGAAATCATGTTGTTAGACAACGGTGAACCTTCGAACTATGAAGAAGCGATGGCGGGCCAGGATTCCGACAAATGGCTAGAAGCCATGAAATCTGAGATAGAATCCATGTATGAAAACAAGGTATGGACTTTGACTGACTTGCCCGATGAGCGGCGAGCCATAGAAAACAAATGGATCTTTAAGAAGACGGACGCAGATGGTAATGTGACCATCTACAAAGCTCGACTTGTCGCTAAGGGTTATCGACAAGTTCAAGGGGTTGACTATGATGAGACTTTCTCACCCGTAGCGAAGCTGAAGTCCGTCCGAATCATGTTAGCAATTGCCGCATACTATGATTATGAGATATGGCAGATGGACGTCAAAACGGCATTCCTTAACGGCTTCCTTAAGGAAGAGTTGTATATGATGCAGCCGGAAGGTTTTGTCGATCCTAAGAATGCTAGCAAAGTATGCAAGCTCCAACGCTCAATCTATGGGCTGGTGCAAGCATCTCGGAGTTGGAACATTCGCTTTGATGAGATGATCAAAGCGTTTGGGTTTACAAAGACTTATGGAGAAGCCTGTGTTTACAAGAAAGTGAGTGGGAGCTCTGTAGCATTTCTCATATTATATGTGGATGACATATTATTGATGGGAAATGATGTAGAATTATTGGAAAGTATAAAGGCCTATTTGAATAAGTGTTTTTCAATGAAGGACCTTGGAGAAGCTGCTTATATATTAGGCATCAAAATCTATAGAGATAGATCAAGACGCCTCATTGGTCTTTCACAGAGTACATACCTTGACAAGATATTGAAGAAGTTCAGTATGGATCAGTCCAAGAAGGGGTTCTTGCCTGTATTGCAAGGTGTGCAATTGAGCACGGCTCAATGCCCGACCACGGCAGAAGATATAGAACAGATGAGTGTCATCCCCTATGCCTCGGCCATAGGGTCTATTATGTATGCCATGCTGTGTACCAGACCTGATGTAAACCTTGCCGTAAGTTTGGTAGGAAGGTACCAAAGTAATCCCGGCAAGGAACACTGGACAGCGGTCAAGAATATCCTAAAGTACCTGAAGAGGACTAAGGATATGTTTCTCGTTTATGGAGGTGACGAAGAGCTCGTCGTAAAGGGTTACGTCGACGCTAGCTTCGACACAGATCTGGATGACTCGAAGTCACAGACCGGATACGTGTATATATTGAATAGAGGAGCAGTAAGCTGGTGCAGTTGCAAGCAAAGCGTCGTGGCGGGATCTACATGTGAAGCGGAGTACATGGCAGCCTCGGAGGCAGCACAGGAAGCAGTCTGGATGAAGGAGTTCATTACCGACCTAGGGGTGATTCCCAATGCGTCGGGCCCAATGACTCTCTTCTGTGACAACACTGGAGCTATTACCCTTGCGAAGGAGCCCAGGTTTCACAGGAAGACCAGACATATCAAGCGTCACTTCAACTCCATTCGTGAAAGTGTTCAAAATGGAGCCATAGATATTTGTAAAGTGCACACGGACCTGAATGTAGCAGATCCGTTGACTAAACCTCTCCCTAGGGCAAAACATGATCAACACCAGGACGCAATGGGTGTTCGATTCATCACAATGTAACTAGATTATTGACTCTAGTGCAAGTGGGAGACTGTTGGAAATATGCCCTAGAGGCAATAATAAATGGTTATTATTATATTTCTTTGTTCATGGTAATTGTCTATTATTCATGCTATAATTGTATTGTCCGGAAATCGTGATACATGTGTGAATACATAGACCACAACCTGTCCCTAGTAAGCCTCTAGTTGACTAGCTCGTTGATCAACAGATAGTCATGGTTTCCTGACTATGGACATTGGATGTCATTGATAACGGGATCACATCATTAGGAGAATGATGTGATGGACAAGACCCAATCCTAAGCATAGCATAAAAGATCGTGTAGTTTCGTTTGCTAGAGCTTTTCCAATGTCAAGTATATTTTCCTTGGACCATGAGATCGTGCAACTCCCGGATACCGTAGGAGTGCTTTGGGTGTGCCAAACGTCACAACGTAACTGGGTGACTATAAAGGTGCATTACGGGTATCTCCGAAAGTGTCTGTTGGGTTGGCACGGATCGAGACTGGGATTTGTCACTCCGTGTGACGGAGAGGTATCTCTGGGCCCACTCGGTAATGCATCATCATAATGAGCTCAATATGACTAAGGCGTTAGTCACGGGATCATGCATTGCGGTACGAGTAAAGAGACTTGCCGGTAACGAGATTGAACAAGGTATTGGGATACCGACGATCGAATCTCGGGCAAGTAACATACCGATTGACAAAGGGAATTGCATACGGATTGATTGAATCCTCGACACCGTGGTTCATCCGATGATATCATCGTGGAACATGTGGGAGCCAACATGGGTATCCAGATCCCGCTGTTGGTTATTGACCGGAGAGGCGTCTCGGTCATGTCTGCATGTCTCCCGAACCCGTAGGGTCTACACACTTAAGGTCCGGTGACGCTAGGGTTGTAGAGATATATGTATGCGGAAACCCGAAAGTTGTTCGGAGTCCCGGATGAGATCCCGGACGTCACGAGAGGTTCCGGAATGGTCCGGAGGTAAAGATTTATATATGGGAAGTCTTATTTTGGTCGCCGGAAAAGTTTCGCGCTTTATCGGTATTGTACCGGGAGTGCCGAAAGGGGTCCGGGGGTCCACCAAGGGGGTCCACCAGCCCCGGGGGGCCACATGGGCTGTAAGGGGTGCGCCTTGGCCTATATGGGCCAAGGGCACCAGCCCCAAGAGGCCCATGCGCAAGAGATAAGAAAGAAGGGAGAGTCCTAAAGGGGGAAGGCACCTCCGAGGTGCCTTGGGGGGGAAGGACTCCCCCCTGGCCGCACCCTTCCTTGAAGGAAGGGGCAAGGCTGCGCCCCCCCCTCTCCCTTGGCCCTATATATAGTGGGGGGAAGGGAGGGCAGTAACATCTAAGCCTTGGGCGCCTCGCTCCTCCCCTGCAACACCTCTCTCTCTCTCGCAGAAGCTCGGCGAAGCCCTGCCGGAGACCCGCTACATCCACCACCACGCCGTCGTGCTGTTGGATCTCCATCAACCTCTCCTTCCCCCTTGCTGGATCAAGAAGGAGGAGACGTCGCTGCACCGTACGTGTGTTGAACGCGGAGGTGCCGTCCGTTCGGCACTCGGTCATCGGTGATTTGGATCACGGCGAGTACGACTCCGTCATCCACGTTCATTGGAACGCTTCCGCTCGCGATCTACAAGGGTATGTAGATCCACTCCTTTCCCCTCGTTGCTAGTAGACTCCATAGATGCATCTTGGTGAGCGTAGGAAAATTTTAAATTATGCTACGATTCCCAACAGTGTCGATAAAAGAAAATATGGACATGAGGGCATCATGATTATTCTCATAACAGCAACATATATGGATATTATCATATGATTTCTTATGCTCAAGTAATAATCTATTCACAATGCAAAGTATGAATCAGAAACTTTATTGAGAACCAACAATCTATAATCTCAGTCATTGAAGCAATTGCAATTTATCATAACATCAGAAAGAGTCTATGTCAGAGCTTTCTAGCAAGTCCACAGACTCAACTATCATTTAGTCTTTCATAATTGCTAACACTCACGCAATACTTGTGGTTACGGAGTTTTAATCGGACACAGAGAAAGATAGGGGCTTATAGTTTCGCCTCCCAACCTTTTACCTCAAGGGTAATGTCAACAATAATATTTCATGCTAACTTACATCCAATTAGATATATCTATCAGGATCCTTCCAACATCCTGTGCTTGCCAAAGGATAAAATGTAAAAAGGAAAGGTGAAGATCACCATGACTCTTGCATAAGGTAGAAGATAATAATAAAAGATAGGCCCTTCGCAGAGGGAAGCAGAGGTTGCCATGCGCTTTCAGGGTTGGATGCACAAAATCTTAATGCGAAAGAACGTCACTTTATATTGCCACTTGTGATATGAACCTTTATTATGCAGTCTGTCACTTTTATTTCTTCCACATCACAAGATCGTATAAAGCTTATTTCCTCCACACCAATCAATCATACATATTTAGAGAGCAATTTTTATTGCTTGCACCGATGACAACTTACTTGAAGGATCTTACTCAATCCATAGGTAGGTATGGTGGACTCTCATGGCAAAACTGGTTTAAGGGTTTTTTGAAGCACAAGTAGTATCTCTACTTGGTGCAAAGAATTTGGCTAGGGGAAAGGCAAGCTCAACATGTTGGATGATCCATGACAATATACTTTATCTCAGATATAAGAAAACATAACCCATTACGTTGTCTTCCTTGTCCAACGTCAACTCTTTAGCATGTCATATTTTAATGAGTGCTCCCTGTTGGAAATATGCCCTAGAGGCAATAATAAATTGGTTATTATTATATTTCCTTGGTCATGATAATCGTTTATTATCCATGCTAGAATTGTATTGATAGGAAACTCAGATACATGTGTGGATACATAGACAACACCATGTCCCTAGTAAGCCTCTAGTTGACTAGCTCGTTGATCAATAGATGGTTACGGTTTCCTGACCATGGACATTGGATGTCGTTGATAACGGGATCACATCATTAGGAGAATGATGTGATGGACAAGACCCAATCCTAAGCCTAGCACAAGATCGTGTAGTTCGTTTGCTAAGAGCTTTTCTAAATGTCAAGTATCAATTCCTAAGACCATGAGATTGTGCAACTCCCGGATACCGTAGGAATGCTTTGGGTGTACCAAACGTCACAACGTAACTGGGTGGCTATAAAGGTGCACTACAGGTATCTCCGAAAGTGTCTGTTGGGTTGGCACGAATCGAGACTGGGATTTGTCACTCCGTGTAAACGGAGAGGTATCTCTGGGCCCACTCGGTAGGACATCATCATAATGTGCACAATGTGACCAAGGAGTTGATCACGGGATGATGTGAGTTACGGAACGAGTAAAGAGACTTGCCGGTAACAAGATCGAACAAGGTATCGGGATACCGACGATCGAATCTCGGGCAAGTAACATACCGATAGACAAAGGGAATTGTATACGGGATTGATTGAATCCACGACATCGTGGTTCATCCGATGAGATCATCGTGGAACATGTGGGAGCCAACATGGGTATCCAGATCCCGCTGTTGGTTATTGACCGGAGAATGTCTCGGTCATGTCTGCATGGTTCCCGAACCCGTAGGGTCTACACACTTAAGGTTCGATGACGCTAGGGTTATAGGGAATAGATATACGTGGTTACCGAATGTTGTTCGGAGTCCCGGATGAGATCCCGGACATCACGGGGAGTTCCGGAATGGTCCGGAGGTAAAGATTTATATATGGGAAGTCCTGTTTTGGTCACCGGAAAAGTTTCGGGTGCTATCGGTAACGTACCGGGACCACCGGGAGGGTCCCGGGGGTCCACCAGGTGGGGCCACCAGCCCCAGAAGGCTGCGTGGGCCAAGTGTGGGAGGGGACCAGCTCCAGGTGGGCTGCGCCCCCCCACCAAGGCCCAAGGCGCAAGGGAGAGTGGGAGGGGGCAAACCCTAGGTCCAGATGGGCCTTAAGGCCCACCCTAGTGGCGCCCCCCCTCTTTTCCCCTTGGCCGCACCCTAGATGGGTTTGGGGGCTGCCGCCACCCCTGGGGAGGGAACCCTATTTGGGGGCACAGCCCCTCCCCTTCCCCTATATATACTTGAGGTTTTGGGGCTGCAAACACACGAGATGATCTCTCTCTTGGCGCAGCCCTACCTCTCTCCCTCCTCCTCTCCCGCGGTGCTTGGCGAAGCCCTGCAGGATTGCCACGCTCCTCCATCACCACCACGCCGTCGTGCTGCTGCTGGACGGAGTCTTCCCTAACCTCTCCCTCTCTCCTTGCTGGATCAAGGCGTGGGAGACGTCACCGGGCTGCACGTGTGTTGAACACGGAGGCACCGTTCTTCGGTGCTTATATCGGAATCAACCGCGATCTGAATCGCTACGAGTACGACTCCTTCATCCGCGTTCTTGCAACGCTTCCGCATCGCCATCTACAAGGGTATGTAGATGCACTCCCCTTCCCTTCGTTGCTAGATTACTCCATAGATTGATCTTGGTGATGCGTAGAAAATTTTGAATTTCTGCTGCGTTCCCCAACAGTGGCATCATGAGCTAGGTCTATGCGTAGTTTTTCTATGCACGAGTAGAACACAAAGTAGTTGTGGGCGTCGATTTTGTCAATTTACTTGCCGTTACTAGTCTTATCTTGATTCGGCGGCATCGTGGGATGAAGCGGCCCGGACCGACCTTACACGTACTCTTACGTGAGACAGGTTCCACCGACTGACATGCACTTGATGCATAAGGTGGCTAGCGGGTGTCTGTCTCTCCCACTTTAGTCGGATCGGATTCGATGAAAAGGGTCCTTATGAAGGGTAAATAGAAATTGGCATATCACGTTGTGGTTTTGCGTAGGTAAGAAACGTTCTTGCTAGAAACCCATAGCAGCCACGTAAAACATGCAACAACAATTAGAGGACGTCTAACTGTTTTTGCAGGGTATGCTATGTGATGTGATATGGCCAAAAGGATGTGATGAATGATATATGTGATGTATGAGATTGATCATGTTCTTGTAATAGGAATCACGACTTGCATGTCGATGAGTATGACAACCGGCAGGAGCCATAGGAGTTGTCTTAATTTATTGTATGACCTGCGTGTCAATGAAAAACGCCATGTAATTACTTTACTTCATTGCTAACCGTTAGCCATAGTAGTATAAGTAAAAGTTGGCGAGACAACTTCATGAAGACACGATGATGGAGATCATGATGATGGAGATCATGGTGTCATGCCGGTGACGAAGGTGATCATGCCGCGCCTCGAAGATGGAGATCAAAAGGCGCAAGATGATATTGGCCATATCATGTCACTTTATGATTTGCATGTGATGTTTGTCATGTTTACATCCTATTTGCTTAGAATGACGGTAGCATAAATAAGATGATCCCTCACTAAAATTTCAAGAGACGTGTTCCCCCTAACTGTGCACCGTTGCGAAGGTTCGTTATTTGGAAGCACCACGTGATGATCGGGTGTGATAGATTCTAACGCTCGAATACAACGGGTGTTGACGAGCCTAGCATGTACAGACATGGCCTCGGAACACATGCGAAACACTTAGGTTGACTTGACGAGCCTAGCATGTACAGACATGGCCTCGGAACACAAGAGACCGAAAGGTCGAACATGAGTCGTATAGTAGATACGATCAACATGGAGATGTTCACCGATGATGACTAGTCCGTCTCACGTGATGATCGGACACGGCCTAGTTTGACTCGGATCATGTATCACTTAGATGACTAGAGGGATGTCTATCTGAATGGGAGTTCATTAAATAATCAGATGAACTTAATTATCATGAACATAGTCAAAAGGTCTTTGCAAATTATGTCATAGCTTACGCTTTAGCTCTACTGTTTAAGATATGATCCTAGAGAAAACTTAGTTGAAAGTTGATAGTAGCAATTATGCGGACTGGGTCCGTAAACTGAGGATTGTCCTCATTGCTGCACAGAAGGCTTATGTCCTTAATGCACCGCTCGGTGTGCTGAACCTCAGCGTCGTCTGTAGATGTTACGAAACATCTGACATACACATTTTGATGACTACGTGATAGTTCAGTGCGTATTGCTAACGGTTTAGAATTGTGGTACCAAAGACGGTTTTGAAACGTCGCAGAACATATGAGATGTTCCGAAGACTGAAATTGGGATTTCAGACTAGTGCCCACGTCAAGAGGTATGAGACCTCTGACAAGTTTCTTAAACCTGCAAACTAAGGGAGAAAAGCTCAATCGTTGAGCATGTGCTCAGATTGTCTAAGTACCACAATCGCTTGAATCGAGTGGGAGTTAATCTTCTAGATGAGATAGTGATGGTTCTCCATAGTCACTGCCACCAAGCTATTAGAGCTTCGTGATGAACTATAACATATCAGGGATAGACATGATGATCCTTGAGCAACTCGCGATGTTTGACACCGCGAAAGTAGAAATCAAGAAGGAGCATCAATTGTTGATGGTTAGTAAAACCACTAGTTTCTAGAAGGGCAAGGGCAAAAGGGATACTTCATGAATCAGCAAATCATTTGCTGCTCTAGTGAAGAATCCCAAGGTTGAACCCAAACCCGAGACTGAGTGCTTCTGTAATGAGGGGAATGGTCACTGAAGCAGAACTACCCTAGATACTTGGTAGATGAGAAGGCAGGCAAGGTCGACAGAAGTATATTGGATATACATTATATGAATGTGTACTTTACTAGTACTCCTAGCAGCACCAGGGTATTAGATACCGGTTCGGTTGCTAAGTGTTAGTAACTCGAAATAAAAGCTGCGGAATAAACGGAGACTAGCTAAAGGTGAGATGACGATATGTGTTGAAGTGTTTCCAAGGTTGATGTGATCAAGCATCGCATGCTCCCTCTACCATCGAGATTGGTGTTAAACCTAAATAATTGTTATTTGGTGTTTGCGTTGAGCATAAACATGATTGGATTATGTTTATCGCAATACGGTTATTCATTTAAGGAGAATAATGGTTACTCTGTTTATTTGAATAATACCTTCAATGGTCTTGCACCTAAAATGAATCTCGATCGCAGTGATACACATGTTCGTGCCAAAAGATATAAAATAGTAATGATAGTACCGCATACTTGTGGCACTGCCATTTGAGTCATATTGGTATAGAACGCATGAAGAAGCTCCATGTAGATGGATCTTTGGACTCAGTCGTTTTTGAAAAGATTGAGACATGCGAACCATGTCTATTGGTATATATGCATGAAGAAACTCCATGCTGATTGATCGTTTGGACTCACTTGATTTTGAATCACTTGAGACATGCAAATCATACCACATGGGCAAGATGACTGAAAGGCCTCGTTTTCAGTAAGATGGAACAAGAGAGCAACTTATTGGAAGTAATACATTTTGATGTATGCAGTCCAATGAGTGCTGAGGCATGCAGTGGATATCATTATGTTCTTACTTCACAGATGATTTGATTAGATGCTGAGTGTATTTACTTGATGAAACACAAGTCTGAATTATTGAAAGGTTCAAGTAATTTCAGAGTGAAGTTGAAGATCGTCGTGACAAGAGGATAAAATGTCTGTGATATGATCGTAGAGATGAGTATCTGAGTTACGAGTTTGGCACACAATTAAGACATTGTGGAAAGTGTTTCACAATTAATACTGCCTGGAACACCACAGTGTGATGGTGTGTCCGAACATCATAACTGCACCCTATTGGATATGGTGCATACCATGATGTCTCTTATCGAATTACCACTATCATTTATGGGTTAGGCATTAGAGACAACCGCATTCACTTTAAAATAGGGCACCACGCAATTCCGTTGAGACGACACCGTTTAGAGAAACCTAAGTTGTCGTTTCTTAAAAGTTTGGGGCTGCGATGCTTATGTGAAAAAGTTTCAGGCTGATAAGCTCGAACCCAAAGCGGATAAATGCATCTTCATAGAAAACCCAAAACAGTTGGGTATACCTCCTATTTCAGATCTGGAAGCAAAAGTAATTGCTTCTAGAAACGGTTCCTTTCTCGAGGAAAAGTTTCTCTCGAAAGAATTGAGTGGGAGGATGGTAGAGACTTGATGAGGTTATTGAACCGTCACTTCAACTAGTGTGTAGCAGGGCACAAGAAGTTGTTCCTGTGGCACCTACACCAATTGAAGTGGAAGCTTATGATAGTGATCATGAAACTTCGGATCAAGTCACTACCAAACCTCGTAGGTCGACAAGGATATGTACTACTCCTGAGTGGTACGGTAATCCTGTCTTAGATATCGTGTTGTTAGACAATACTGAACCTACGAGCTATGGAGAAGCGATGGTGGGCCCATATTCCGACAAATGGTTAGAAGCCATGAAATCTGAGATAGGATCCATGTATCAGAACAAAGCATGGACTTTGGTGAACTTGCCCGATGATCGGCAAGCCATTGAGATAAATGGATCTTTAAGAAGAAGACGGACGTGGACGGTAATGTTACCGTCTATGAAGCTCGACTTGTGGCAAAGAGTATTTTCACAAGTTCAAGGAGTTGACTACGATGAGATTTTCTCATCCGTAGCGATGCTTAAGTCCGTCGGAATCATGTTAGCATTAGCTGCATTTATGAAATCTGGTAGATGGATGTCAAAAAACAAGTTTCCTTACCAGTTTTCGTAAGGAAAGGTTGTATGTGATACAATCAGAAAGGTTTTGTCGATCCTAAGGATGCTAAAAGGTATGCTAGCTCCAGCGATCCTTCCATGGACTAGAGCAAGCATCTCGGAGTCAAAATATACGCTTTGATGGAGTGATCAAAGTTTTTGGGTTTATACAAAGTTTGTTAGAAACTTGTATTTACAATAAAGTGAGTGGGAGCGCTACAACATTTCTGATAAGTATATGTGAATGACATATTGTTGATCCAAAATGATGTAAAATTTCTGGAAAGCATAAAGGGTTGTTTGAAAGGAGTTTTTCAAAGGAAGACCTGGATAAAGCTGCTTACATATTGGGCATCAAGATCTATAGAGATAGATCAAGACGCCTGATGATACTTTCAAAGAACGCACACCTTGACATGATTTTGAAAGAGTTCAAAATAGATCAGCAAAGAAGGAGTTCTTGGCTGTGTTACAAGGTGTGAGTATTGAGTAAGACTCAAGACCTGACCACAGCAGAAGAGAGAGAAAGGACGAAGGTCGTCCCCTATGCTTTAGACGTAGGCTCTACAATATGCTATGCTGTGTACCACTGTGCCTTGCCATGAGTTGGTCAAGAGGTACAATAGTGATCCGAGAATGGATCACATGACAGCGGTCGAACTTATCCTTAGTATCTAGTGGACTAAGGAATTTTCTTGATTATGGAGGTGAAAAGGAGTTCGTCGTAATGGGTTACGTCGATGCGAACTTTGACACTAATCCGGATGACTCTGAGTAGTAGACCGGATTCGTATAGTAGAGCAGTTATTTGAAATGGCTCCAAGTAGCGCGTGGTAGCATCCACAAGATGACATAGATATTCGTAAAGCACACACGGATCTGAAAGGTTCAGACCCGTCGACTAATAACCTCTCTCACAAGCATAACATGATCAAACCAGAACTCATTGAGTGTTAATCACATAGTGATGTGAACTACATTGTTGATTCTAGTAAACTCTTTGGATGTTGATCACATGGTGATGTGACCTGTGAGTGTTAATCACATGGTGATGTGACCTAGATTATTGACTCTAGTGCAAGTGGGAGACTGTTGGAAATATGCCCTAGAGGCAATAATAAATTGGTTATTATTATATTTCCTTGTTCATGATAATCGTTCATTATCCATGCTAGAATTGTATTGATAGGAAACTCAGATACATGTGTGGATACATAGACAACACCATGTCCCTAGTAAGCCTCTAGTTGACTAGCTCGTTGATCAATAGATGGTTACGGTTTCCTGACCATGGACATTGGATGTCGTTGATAACGGGATCACATCATTAGGAGAATGATGTGATGGACAAGACCCAATCCTAAGCCTAGCACAAGATCGTGTAGTTCGTTTGCTAAGAGCTTTTCTAAATGTCAAGTATCAGTTCCTTAGACCATGAGATTGTGCAACTCCCGGATACCGTAGGAATGCTTTGGGTGTACCAAACGTCACAACGTAACTGGGTGGCTATAAAGGTGCATTACAGGTATCTCCGAAAGTGTCTGTTGGGTTGGCACGAATCGAGACTGGGATTTGTCACTCCGTGTAAACAGAGAGGTATCTCGGGGCCCACTCGGTAGGACATCATCATAATGTGCACAATGTGACCAAGGAGTTGATCACGGGATGATGTGAGTTACGGAACGAGTAAAGAGACTTGCCGGTAACGAGATTGAACAAGGTATCGGGATACCGACGATCGAGTCTCGGGCAAGTAACATACCGATAGACAAAGGGAAATGTATACGGGATTGATTGAATCCCCAACATCGTGGTTCATCCGATGAGATCGTCATGGAACATGTGGTAGCCAACATGGGTATCCAGATCCCGCTGTTGGTTATTGACCGGAGAACGTCTTGGTCATGTCTGCATGGTTCCCGAACCCGTAGGGTCTACACACTTAAGGTTCGATGACGCTAGGGTTATAGGGAATATATATACGTGGTTACCGAATGTTGTTTGGAGTCCCGGATGAGATCCCGGACGTCACGGGGAGTTCCGGAATGGTTCGGAGGTAAAGATTTATATATGGGAAGTCCTGTTTTGGTCACCGGAAAAGTTTCGGGTGCTATCGGTAACGTACCGGGACCACCGGGAGGGTCCCGGGGGTCCACCAGGTGGGGCCACCAGCCCCAGAAGGCTGCGTGGGCCAAGTATGGGAGGGGACCAGCTCCAGGTGGGCTGGTGCGCCCCCCACCAAGGCCCAAGGCGCGAGGGAGAGTGGGAGGGGGCAAACCCTAGGTCCAGATGGGCCTTAAGGCCCACCCTAGTGGCGCCCCCCCCCCCCCCCCCCCCCCCGCTTTTCCCCTTGGCCGCACCCTAGATGGGTTTGGGGGCTGCCGCCACCCCTGGGGAGGGAACCCTAGATGGGGGCGCAGCCCCTCCCCTTCCCCTATATAGTTGAGGTATTTGGGGCTGCAAACACACGAGATGATCTCTCTCTTGGCGTAGCCCTACCTCTCTCCCTCCTCCTCTCCCGCGGTGCTTGGCGAAGCCCTGCAGGATTGCCACACTCCTCCATCACCACCACGCCGTCGTGCTGCTGCTGGACGGATTCTTCCCCAACCTCTCCCTCCCTCCTTGCTGGATCAAGGCGTGGGAGACGTCACCGGGCTGCACGTGTGTTGAACGCGGAGGCACCGTTCTTCGGTGCTTAGATCGGAATCAACCGCGATCTGAATCGCTACGAGTATGACTCCTTCATCCGCGTTCTTGCAACGCTTCCGCATCGCGATCTACAAGGGTATGTAGATGCACTCCCCTTCCCTTCGTTGCTAGATTACTCCATAGATTGATCTTGGTGATGCGTAGAAAATTTTAAATTTCTGCTGCGTTCCCCAACACTCCCAATCATAAAAGATGTCCAAGATAGTATATTTATATGTGAAACCTCTCTTTCTTTATTACTTCCTATAAATTGCAACGATGACCAAAGCTATGTTTGTCAACTCTCAACAATTTTTAATCATCATACTCTTTCTATGTGAAGTCATTACTCTCAATAAGACCAATATGATCTCTTTGTTTCTTTTTATTCTTTTCTCTTTCTTTTATTCACTCAAGATCATGGCAAAATAATCAAGCCCTTGACTCAACACTAATCTTTATTATATATAGCTCACGGACTCGATTACATAGAGAGATCCTAAAGCAAAACTCAAAACTAGATCATACCAAAACTTTATTCTACTAGATCGAGATACTACTAATAGGATCGAACTAAGAAAAACGGTGAAGATAGGAGATGTGGTTATGATACGATACCGGGGCATCTCCCCCAAGCTTGGCAGTTGCCAAGGGGAGTTCCCATACCCTTGTGATTATATCTCCTTTGCTGGTGAAGGGATTGTTGATGATGTAGGCTTGTCGTCCATCTTCCAAGGCATAGGCTCGCCATCATAGAAGGATGATCGAGTTTCCGGGATCCTTAAATCTGCAGCCAAACTCATCCTTTGGAATCTATATTCATACTCACAGTTTTGGTTTTGCAGATCATAGATTTGGGATTGGAGGTGCTCGATTTTCTCGTGGAGCTTGAAGATGGCCTCCCCAATGTCCTTGGCATCCAGCTTGTGGTTGTTGGTGAACTCCGTGATCATTATGTGATTGGAGTCAAGTCCACGCTCCACCATCTCCTGGCATTTAAAAACTTGTTGCTCCATTGCTTCAAGCCTTGTCTCCACGCTTCCGGTCCTCCGTGGTCCCTCAACATCGCGGATGTGCAGCAACCCATCATGCATCTCAATGGTTTGAGGGTGTTGCAGCACCTCCGCGAGATAGGGATTGATGACCTTCTCGAAGAACTTGTCCTTGGGGGCGCTTGGAGACGTCATGATGATCTAGATCTGTCAGAAAAACAGCTCGAAACAAGAACAGAGGATATTTGCGTGATACAAGAGTCAAAACCTTCGGGAGATTATATAATGAATTTTTACCGACCAAAATACGTATCGTACAAGAAAACGGAGTCCGGAGAGCACACGAGGTGCCCACGAGGTAGGGGGCGCGCCCTCCACCCTCGTGGAGCCCTCGTGTCCTTCCTGGACTGCTTCTTATTTTTCTATTTTTCTAAATATTCCAAAACGGAGAAATATTGCCCTAAAAACTGTTTTGGAGTCGGTTTACTTACCGTACCACATACCTATTCCTTATCGGAGACTGAAACGTTCCGGAAAGTGTCCCTCATGTATTCCTCCAGGGTTACGGTTTCAATAACATTGGTTTCAACATTTATAGGATTACCTGAGATATAATGTTTGATTCTTTGACCGTTCACCACCTTTGGATTTGTGCCTTCGAAGTTGTTGATTTTTATGGCACCGGAACGATAGACCTCCTCGATAACATAAGGGCCTTCCCATTTAGAGAGAAGTTTTCCTGCAAAAAATCTTAAACGAGAGTTGTATAGCAATACATAATCACCTACATTAAACTCACGCTTTTGTATCCTTTTGTCATGCCATCTTTTAACTTTTTCTTTAAACAATTTGGCATTTTCATAGGCTTGTGTTCTCCATTCATCAAGTGAGCTAATGTCAAATAACCTCTTCTCACCAGCAAGTTTGAAATCATAATTGAGCTCTTTAATAGCCCAATAAGCCTTATGTTCTAGTTCGAGAGGTAAGTGACATGCTTTTCCATAAACCATTTTATACGGATACATACCCATAATTTTTGTATGCAGTTCTATAGGCCATGATGCATCATCAAGTTTCTTGGACCAATTCTTTCTAGATCTATTAACAGTCTTTTGCAAAATTAATTTGCGCTCTCTGTTGCTCAATTCTACTTGACCACTAGACTGTGGGTGATAAGGAGATGCAATTCTATGATTAACATCTTACTTTGCAAGCATTTTTCGGAAAGCACCATGAATAAAATGTGAACCACCGCATTAAATATCTAGGGACTCCAAACCTTGGGAAAATAACTTCTTTAAGCATTTTAATAGAAGTGTTATGATCAGCACTACTAGTTGGAATAGCTTCTACCCACTTAGTAACGTAATCAACAGCAACTAAAATATGTGTGTATCCATTAGAGGCAGGAAAAGGTCCCATATAATCAAAGCCCCAAACATCAAATGGTTAAAAACAAGTGAATAATTCATAGGCATTTCTTGACGTCTACTAATATTACCAATTCTTTGACATTCATCACAAGACAAGACAAACTTACGGGCATCCTTGAAGAGAGTAGGCCAATAAAAACCGGATTGCACTACCTTATGTGCAGTTCTATCTCCCGCGTGGTGTCCTCCATAAGCCTCGGAGTGACACTTGCGTAGGATCTGTTCCTGTTCATGCTCAGGTACACAATGTCTAATAACACCATCTACTCCTTCTTTATAAAGATGTGGGTCATCCCAGAAGTAATGTCTCCAATCATAGAAAAACTTTTTCTTTTGCTGGTATGTGAAACTAGGTGGTATAAATTTAGCAACGATGTAATTAGCATAATCAGCATACCATGGAGTAGTACGAGAAGCATTTATGACATTTAATTGCTCATCAGGAAAGCTATCATCAATAGGTAGTGGGTCATCAAGAACATTCTCTAACCTAGACAAGTTGTCTGCAACGGGGTTCTCAGCTCCCTTTCTATCAACAATATGCAAATCAAATTCTTGTAGCAGGAGAACCCATCTAATAAGTCTAGGTTTAGCATCTTTCTTTTCCATAAGATATTTAATAGCAGCATGATCTGTGTGAATAGTTACTTTAGAATCAACAATATAAGGTCTGAACTTATCACAAGCAAATACGACTGCTAAGAATTCTTTTTCAGTAGTAGCATAATTTCTTTGAGCATTGTCTAGTGTTTTACTAGCATATTGAATAACATTTAATTTCTTATCAACTCTTTGCCCTAGAACAGCACCTACAGCATAATCAATAGCATCACACATAATTTCAAAAGTTAAATTCCAATCAGGTGGCTGAACGATAGGTGCGGAAATCAATGTTTTCTTAAGTATTTCAAATGCTTCTACACAATCATCATCAAAGACAAATAGTATATCTTTTTGTAACAAATTAGTCAGAGGCCGAGAAATTTTTGAGAAGTCCTTAATGAACCTCCTATAAAAACCGGCGTGACCAAGGAAACTTCTTATACCTTTGATGTCCTTGGGACATGGCATCTTTTCAATAGCATCAACCTTGGCTTTATCAACTTCAATACCCCTTTCAGAAACTTTATGCCCCAAGACAATACCTTCATTAACCATAAAGTGGCACTTTTCCCAATTCAAGACAAGATTAGTTTCTTCACATCCCTGCAAAACTAGATCAAGGTTGCTCAAGCAATCATCAAAAGAGGATCCATAGATGGAGAAGTCGTCCATGAAAACCTCACAAATCTTTTCACAAAAGTCAGAGAATATAGCCATCATGCATCTTTGAAAGGTAGCAGGTGCATTACATAAACCAAAAGGCATATGTCTATAAGCAAAAGTACAAAAAGGGCAAGTAAAAGTAGTCTTTGATTGATCATTGGCTGACACAGGTGTTTGAGAGAAACTAGAATAACCATCTAGAAAGCAAAAATGTGTATGTTTGGATAATCTTTCTAGCATTTGATCGATAAAAGGTAAGAGGTAATGATCTTTTTTAGTAGCCTTATTTAATTTGCGGAAATCAGTTACCATCCTATGACATGTAATAATTCTTTGCGGAATCAACTCATCTTTATCATTAGGAACGACGGTAATACCTCCCTTCTTAGGGACACAATGGACAGGACTTACCCACTGACTATCAGCAACAGGATAAATATACCTGCATCAAGGATCTTTAGTATTTCTTTTCTTACCACTTCCTTCATCTTAGGATTCAGCCGTCGCTGATGATCACGAACTGGTTTGGCATCTTCCTCCAAATTTATTTTATGTTGACATAGAGTGGGACTAATGCCCTTAAGATCATCAAGAGTATATCCAATAGCAGCACGGTGCTTCTTCAGAGTTTTCAATAATCTCTCTTCTTCATGCTCTGAAAGGTTAGCACTAATAATAACAGGATATATCTTTTTCTCATCAACATAAGCATATTTAAGAGTATCAAGTAACGGTTTAAGCTCAAACACGGGATCACCCTTGGGTGGAGGAGGATCCCCTAGGATTTCAACAGGCAAATTGTGTTTCAGGATAGGTTCCTGTTTAAAGAATACTTCATCTATTTCCCTTCTTTCATTCATAAACATATCATTTTCATGGTCTAGCAAATATTGTTCTAAATGATCACTAGGAGGTACGGCAATAGAAGAAAGACCAATAATTTCATCCTTACTAGGCAATTCCTCTTCACGGTGTTGTCTACTAAATTTAGAAAAGTTGAACTCATGAGACATATCACCCAAACCAATAGTAACAACATCCTTTTTGCAGTCTATCCTATCATTAACTGTGTCCAAGAAGGGTCTACCAAATATAATGGGACAAAAGCTATCTTGTGGGGAGCCAAGAACAAGAAAATCAGCAGGATATTTAGTTTTCCCACACAAGACTTCAACATCTCTAACAATTCCCATTGGTGAAATAGTATCTCTATTGGCAAGTTTAATTGTAACATCAATATCTTCTAACTCAGCAGGTGCAATATCATGCTTAATTTCTTTGTATAAGTCAATAGGTATTGCACTAGCACTGGCACCCATATCACATAAGCCATGATAATGATGATCTCCTATTTTAACAGAAATAACAGGCATGCCTACCACAGGTCTATGTTTATCTTTAGCACAAGGTTTGGCAATTCTAGCAGTTTCATCATGGAAATGAATAACATGCCCATCAATATTATCAGACAAGAGATCTTTAACAATAGCAATATTAGGTTCAACTTTAATTTGCTCAGGAGGTGTATAAGTTCTAATATTGCTCTTACGAACCACGGTTGAAGCTTTAGCATGATCCTTTATCCTAACAGGGAAAGGTGGTTTTTCAACATAAGAAGTAGGAACAATAGGATCATTATAAGTGATGGTCTTTTCTTCAACCTTAATAGGTGCAGCTACTTTTACTTCTATCGGAGGATGATATTTAAACCACTTCTCCTTAGGGAGATCAACATAAGCAGCAAAAGATTCACACAAAGAGGCTACTATCTCAGAGTCAAGTCCATATTTAGTGCTAAACTTACGGAAAACATCGGTATCCATAAAAGATTTAACACAATCAAATTTAGGTGTCATACCTGACTCCTTACCCTCGTCGAGATCCCAATCTTCAGAGTTGCGTTTAATTCTATCCAATAAATCCCATTTGAATTCAATAGTTTTCATCATAAAAGAGCCAGACAAGAAGTATCGAGCATGGTGCGATTGTTATCAGAAAGCCGAGCATAAAAACTCTGAGTAATTATTTCCCTTGGGAGCTCATGATTGGGGCATGAATATAACATTGATTTAAGCCTCCCCCAAGCTTGAGAGATGCTTTCTCCTTCGCGAGGCCAAAAATTATATATATAATTGCGATCACGATGAACAAGATGCATAGGATAAAATTTCTGATGAAATTCCAATTTCAATCGTTTGTAGTTCCATGATCCCGTATCATCACATAGCCTATACCATGTCGATGCATCTCCCTTCAAAGATAAAGGGAAGACCTCCTTCTAAATAAAATCACTGGGTATACCTGCAAGCTTAAATAATCCACAAACTTCATCCACATAGATTAGGTGCTCATCAGGATGCTTTGTTCCGTCTCCTGCAAAAGGATCAGCTAGCAGTTTTTCTAACATACCCGAAGGAATCTCAAAGTGGACATTTTCATTTTCAGTAGGTTCAGTAGGTTGAGGAGCAACTCTTTGCTCTACTGGTCGGGGTGAAGATACCCCGAACAAGCCCCTCAGAGGATTACTTTCCATAGTAACAAGTGACAGTAAATTTCAGCACACTATATAAATTTTTCCTTACCAAATTCCACCTACCAAAGGCGCTTCACTCCCCAGCAACGGCGCCAGAAAAGAATCTTGATGACCCACAAGTATAGGGGATCTATCTTAGTCCGTTAGATAAGTAAGAGTGTCGAACCCAACGAGGAGCAGAAGGAAATGATAAGCGGTTTTCAGCAAGGTATTCTCTGCAAGCACTGAAATAATAGGTAACAGATAGTTTTGTGATAGGATAATTTGTAACGAGCAACAAGTAACAAAAGTAAATAAAGTGCAGCAAGGTGGCCCAATCCTTTTTGTAGCAAAGGACAAGCCTGGACAAACTCTTATATAAAGGAAAACGCTCCCGAGGACACATGGGAATTATCGTCAAGCTAGTTTTCATCACGTTCATATGATTCGCGTTCGGTACTTTGATAATTTGTTATGTGGGTGGACCGGTGCTTGGGTGCTGCCCTTACTTGGACAAGCATCCCACTTATGATTAACCTCTATTGCAAGCATCCGCAACTACAACGAAACTATTAAGGTAAACCTAACCATAGCATGAAACATATGGATCCAAATCAGCCCCTTACGAAGCAACAGATAAACTAGGGTTTAAGCTTCTGTCACTCTAGCAACCCATCATCTACTTATTACTTCCTAATGCCTTCCTCTAGGCCCAAATAATGGTGAAGTGTTATGTAGTCGACGTTCACATAACACCATTAGACGATAGACAACATACATCTCATCAAAATATCGAACGAATACCAAATTCACATGACTACTAATAGCAAGACTTCTCCCATGTCCTCAGGAACAAACGTAACTACTCACAAAGCATATTCATGTTCATAATCAGAGGGGTATTAATATGCATATAGGATCTGAACATATGATCTACCACCAAATAAACCAACTAGCATCAACTACAAGGAGTAATCAACACTACTAGCAACCTACAGGTACCAATCCCAGACTTAGAGACAAGAATTGGATACAAGAGATGAACTAGGGTTTGAGAGGAGATGGTGTTGGTGAAGATGTTGATGGAGATTGCCCTCTCCCGATGAGAGGAGCGTTGGTGATGACGATGGCGATGATTTCCCCCTCCCGGAGGGAAGTGTCCCCGGCAGAACAGCTCTGCCGGAGCCCTAGATTGGTTCCGCCAAGGTTCCGCCTCGTGGCGGCGGAGTCTCGTCCCGAAAGCTTGCTTATGATTTTTCTTTGGACGAAAGACTTCATACAGCAGAAGATGGGCACCGGAGGGCCAACAGGGGGCCCACGAGGCAGGGGGGTGCGCCCCCCACCCTCGTGGCCAGGCGGAGGCCCCCCTGATGTATTTCTTCCGTTCAATATTTTTTATTATTTCCAAAAATAACTTCCGTGGAGTTTCAGGACTTTTGGAGTTGTGCAGAATAGGTCTCTAATATTTGCTCCTTTTCCAGCCCAGAATTCCAGCTGCCGGCATTCTACCTCCTTATGTAAACCTTGTAAAATAAGAGAGAATAGGCATAAGTATTGTGACATAATGTGTAATAACAGCCCATAATGCAATAAATATCGATATAAAAGCATGATGCAAAATGGGCGTATCACGCTTCCGCTTTCGGTCTATGAGGGTACGTGGACAACACTCTCCCCTCTCGTTGCTATGCATCACCATGATCTTGCGTGTGCGTAGGAATTTTTTTGAAATTACTACGTTCCCCAACAATTTATACTCACAAGTCTACTATCACGATGCCATGGGCGAGAAATTAGCTGGCTAGCTTGCTAGGTGGCGAGGGTGCACGTAATCAAATTAGGAAAGTGCGTTTCCTTGATATGTCTATGAGGAGATCGGTTGTTAAGCTAGATGTATACAAAGAGCTGATGGGCTTCCTTTAGGTAGTAGAATGCATGCCAAGCATGTTGGAAGCAGTTGCATCCATTTTTTTAGAAAAGGAGGCTTGCCCCCGGCCTCTGCATCGGAACGATGCATGTAGCCATCTTATTAAAGAGTCTCAAAGTAGCACAAAGTCATAAGAGTATTACAGCTCGCAAGCGGAGCAAAAAGTAAAATAAAAGTGAATGCTCAATATCGCAACCGGTATGACAAAGTAAAGGACAATCTACCTAGACTCCTATCCTGTTATGCGACCGCCATCCGAACCGGTTGAATATAGCCCGTGCTAGCATCTCCCACTGGTTGCACCCAGTAACCAAAGGCTCCCTGGAGTCCATATGAGTGAGTAAGGACCACGTACGGATCCATGCGTTAGCTCTGAAGATGACCTGCAAGAATGTTAAAGTATGTTGTATGTTAAAAATATATCATTCCTGCAATTCCATATAGCCCATATAAGCGCACACATTCCAATCAGAATACAAGCCGCAGTAATATGATCAACCCCAGCTAACAACGTCCCAAATAATAATTAAATGTTAACTGGAGGAGTAATGTTAAAGGCTATATGGATCGTTCTCCAAAGCAATTTCGCGAGTGGGCACTCTATGAACAAGTGTTGTATTGTTTCATCATGATCACAAAAACAACAACGGGAACTACCTACCCACCGCCTCTTTACTATGTTATCTTTGGAGAGGATCACTTGCTTGTGTACGAACCACATAAAGATTTTAATACGCAAGGGAATCTTAACCTTCCAAATATGTAATGATCTCGAGATTGGGCCAGAATTAATTAGATCCATGTAAAAAAAGATTTCAGCGTAAACACCCCCATTTCTAGCTAACTTCCAATGCATCGAATCGGGTTGGTCGGATAATTGAACATCTATCAATCTCCGAACCAAGTACATCCAGACATTCCATCGCTCACCAAATAATGCACGTCTGAACTGAATATTCAAGGGAGTCGATTGAAATACCATGCCTACGTAATCCTCCTTACGTTGCACATTGTTTATATAGGGTGGGGTATTTACTGGTGTCTCCCCTAACCACGTATCCTCCCAAAATCTTGTTGACATCCCATTGCCAACCAAGAATTTGACCCTACGAAAGAACAAATCTTTCGTTCGCATGAGTCCCTTCCAGAATGGCGAGTCAGTTGGCCTCACGGTGACCTGGGCTAGCGTTTTCGATTGTAGATACTTATTGCGTAGTATCTGTGCCCACATACCCTCCGTCCCTGTCTCTAACCTGTAGAGCCATTTACTCATAAGACATTTTCTTAAATTCCAGGTTTTCAATACCAAGACCCCCCTGGTCTTTGGGTCGACATAAAATATCCCATCGTGTGAGACAATATTTCTTCTTGGCCTCATCTGACTGCCAGAAGAATCGAGATCGAAAGAAATCAGGTCTTTTCCGCACCCCTTTCGGTACCTCGAAGAAAGATAGTAGGAACATCGGCATACTAGTAATTACTGAGTTGATTGCTACCTCTTGAGCACTGCGTTGATTTTCCCTTGAAGAGGAAAGGGTGATGCAGCAAAATAGCGTAAGTATTTCCCTCAGTTTTTGAGAACCAAGGTATCAATCCAGTAGGAGACTACACGCAAGTCGCCTTGTACCTACACAAACAAATAAGAACCTTGCAACCAATGCGATAAAGGGGTTGTCAATCCCTTCACGACCACTTGCAAAAGTGAAATCTGATAGAGATAATAAGATAAATATTTTTGGTATTTTTATGATATAGATTGAAAGTAAAAATTACAGAGTAAAATAGATTGGAAACTTATATGATGGAAAATAGACCCGGGGCCCATAGGTTTCACTAGTGGCTTCTCTCAAGATAGCATCTACGGTGGGTGAACAAATTACTGTCGAGCAATTGATAGAAAAGCGCATAGTTATGAGAATATCTAGGCATGATCATCTATATAGGCATCACGTCTGTAACAAGTAGACCGAAACGATTCTGCATCTACTACTATTACTCCACACATCGACCGATATCCAGCATGCATCTAAACTATTAAGTTCATAAGAACAGAGTAACGCACTAGGCAAGATGACATGATGTAGAGGGATAAACTCAAGCAATATGATATAAACCCCATCTTTTTATCCTCGATGGCAACAATACAATACGTGCCTTGCTGCCCCTACTGTCACTGGGAAAGTACATCACAAGATTGAACCCAAAGCTAAGCACTTCTCCCATTGCAAGAAAGATCAATCTAGTAGGCCAAACCAAACTGATAATTCGAAGAGACTTGCAAAGATATCAAATCATACATAAAAGAATTCAGAGGAGATTCAAATAATGTTCATAGATAATCTTGATCATAAACCCACAATTCATTGGATCTCGACAACCACACCGCAAAAAGAATTACATCGAATAAATCTCCAAGAGAATCAAGGAGAACTTTGTATTGAGATCTAAAGAGAGAGAAGAAGCCATCTAGCTAATAACTATGGACCCGAAGGTCTGTGGTAAACTACTCACACATCATCGGAGAGGCTATGGTGTTGATGTAGAAGCCCTCCGTGAACGATTCCCACTCCGGCGGAGCGCCGGAAAAGGCCCCAAGATGGGGTCTCACGGATACAGAAGGTTGCGGCTGTGGAAATAGGGTTTCGTGGTGCTCCTCGATGTTTTCAGGATATATGAGTATATATAGGCGAAAGAAGTCGGTTAGGGGAGCCACGAGGGGCCCATGAGGGTGGGGGGCGCGCCTACCCCCCTGGGCGCGCCTCCCTGCCTCGTGGCCACCTCGTCGCTTCCTTGACGTCCACTCCAAGTCTCCTGGATTGCGTTTGGTCCAAAAATCACTCTCCCGAAGGTTTCATTCCGTTTGATATTCCTTTTCTGCGAAACACTGGAATAGGCAAAAAAACAGCAATTTGCACTGGGCCTTTGGTTAGTAGGTTAGTCCCAAAAATAATATAGAAGTGTATAATAAAGCCCATTAAACATCCAAAACAGATAATATAATAGCATGGAACAATCAAAAATTATAGATACGTTGGAGACGTATAAAGCATCCCCAAGCTTAATTCCTGCTCGTCCTCGAGTAGGTAAATGATAAAAACAGAATTTTTGATGTGGAATGCTACCTAACATAATTTTCTAAGTAATTCTCTTTATTGTGGCATGAATGTTCAGATCCGAAAGATTCAAGACAAAAGTTTAATATTGACATAAATATAATAATACTTCAAGCATACTAACTAAGCAATTATGTCTTCTCAAAATAACATGGCCAAAGAAAGCTTATCCCTACAAAATCATATAGTTTGGTCATGCTCCATTTTCATCACACAAAAATGCTCTCATCATGCACAACCCCGATGACAAGCCAAGCAATTGTTTCATACTTTAGTAATCTCAAAGTTTTTTCAACTTTCACGCAATACATGAGCGTGAGCCATGGACATAGCGCTATGGGTGGAATAGAATATAATGATTGGGGTTGTGTGGAGAAGACAAAAAAGGAGAAAGTCTCACATTGACGCGGCTAATCAACATGCTAGGGAGATGCCCATCAATTTATGTCAATGCAAGGAGTAGGGATTGCCATGCAACGGATGCACTAGAGCTATAAATGTATGAAAGCTCAACAAAAGAAACTAAGTGGGTGTGCATCCAACTTGCTTGCTCACGAAGACCTAGGTCATTTGAGGAAGCCCATTGTTGGAATATACAAGCCAAGTTATATAATGAAGAATTCCCACTAGTATATGAAAGTGACAAAATAAGAGACTCTCTATCATAAAAATCATGGTGCTACTTTGAAGCACAAGTGTGGAAAAGGATAGTAACATTGTCCCCCTTTTTTTTCTTTTTTGGGCCTTTCCCTTTTTTTTGGCCTTTCTTCTTTTTTTCTTTTTTTATTGGGACAATGCTCTAATAATGATGATCATCACACTTCTATTTATTTACAACTCAATGTTTACAACTCGATACTTAGAACAAAATATGACTCTACATGGATGCCTCCGGCGGTGTACCAGGATGGGCAATGAATCAAGAGGGACATGTATGATGAATTATGCATGGTGGCCTTGCCACAAATACGATGTCAACTACATGATCATGCAAGGCAATATGACGATGATGAAGCGTGTCATTATAAATGAAACAGTGGAAAGTTGCATGGCAATATATCTCGGAAGGGCTATGGAAATGCCATCATAGGTAGGTATGGTGGCTGTTTTGAGGAAGATATAAGGGGGTTTATGTGTGATAGAGCGTATCGTATCACGAGGTTTGGATGCAACGGCGAAGTTTGCACCAACTCTCAAGGTGAGAAAGGGCAATGCACGGTACCGAAGAGGCTAGCAATGATGGAAGGGTAAGTGAAAGATCGAGGATGTCGCCTAGATGGGGGGGTGAATAGGCGCTTTAAAATAATTACGGTTTAGGCTTGAACAAATGCGGAATAAACCTAGCGGTTAATTTGTCAAGCACAAAACCTACAACAACTAGGCTCACCTATGTGCACCAACAACTTATGCTAAGCAAGATAAACTACTAGGTGATAGCAAGATATATGACAAGAAACAATATGGCTATCACAAAGTAACGTGCATAAGTAAAGAGCTCGGGTAAGAGATAACCGAGGCACGCGGAGATGACGATGTATCCCGAAGTTCACACCCTTGCGGATGCTAATCTCCGTTTGGAGCGGTGTGGAGGCACAATGCTCCCCAAGAAGCCACTAGGGCCACCGTAATCTCCTCACGCCCTCGCACAATGCAAGATGTCGTGATTCCACTAAGGGACCCTTGAGGGCGGTCACCGAACCCGTACAAATGGCAACCCTTGGGGGCGGTCACCGAACCCGTACACTTTGGCAACCCTTGGGGGCGGTCACCGAACCCGTACACTTTGGCAACCCTTGGGGGCGGTCACCGAACCCATCAAATTGCTCGGGGCAATCTCCACAACCAAATTGGAGACCCCGACGCTTGCCCAGAGCTTTACACCACAATGATTGAGCTTCGAACACCACCAACCGTCTAGGGAGCCCAAGCACCCAAGAGGAACAAGCTCAAGGGTACCAAGCACCCAAGAGTAATAAGCTTCTCAACTTGTAACTTCCACATATCACGTGGAGAACTCAAACCGATGCACCAAATGCAATGGCAAGGGCACAAGGAAGGCCCAAGTCCTTCTCTCTCAAATCCCACCAAAGCAACTAATGCTAGGGAGGAAAATGAGAGGAAGAACAAGAAGGAGAACACCAAGAACTCCAAGATCTAGATCCAAGGGGTTCCCCTCACATAGAGGAGAAAGTGATTGGTGGAAATGTGGATCTAGATCTCCTCTCTCTTTTCCCTCAAAAACTAGCAAGAATCCATGGAGGGATTAAGAGTTAGCAAGCTCGAAGAAGGTCAACAATGGGGAAAGAACACGAGCTCAAAGGATAAGATTCATTGGGGAAGAAGACCCCCTTTTATAGGTGGGGAAAAAATCCAACCGTTATGCTCACAGCCCGCACCGAGCGGTACTACTGCTCCAAGGAGCGATACTACCGCTAGGGCGGTAGTAGCCCTTGGAAACACAACAGCGAGGAGGCAAAAAAGCCAGAAGAACCGTCGGAGCGGTAGTACCGCTTGACCTCACGGTACTACCGCTAGGGGTAGCGGTACTACTGCTAAGGGTAGCGGTACTACTGCTTGCGAGCGGTACTAAAAAATTACATCCGTGCCTACCACCGCTAGACTTGTGACGAGTTTTTGGTCCCGAGCGGAAGTAGCCACGGAACTAGCCGCGGTAGTACTGCTCCAAGCGGTAGTACTGCTCCCAAGAGCGGTAGTTAAAAATTACATCCGCTCCTGTCCGCGGTAGTACCGCTGCAGCCTTTTCAAAACTACCACAACTTCTGCAAACGGACTGCGAATTTGTTGGAAAGCTAGCGACAAGGGCTAACATAATCTTGATAGAAATAACAATAAGAAGCAAATGATAAAAGGCTCATAAGAAAATGGTGAGAACCCTTCCTCGAAAGAGACCGGTAAAACCTCCAACGCCGAAAACGCAATAGAAGAAGCATGTGAACTCCGTTTTCGATGAACTCAAGCTTGTCATCAATGATGACCATAAGCTCTAAGACTCACAAAGAGAAACAAACAAGAACCAAGAAACATGATGCAAGGATGCAATGGTTTGAGCTCTCTACTAATGATACGATCAAGCTACCAACTTGAGAGCCCCCCTTGATAGTACGGCAATCGATCCTATAACCCGGTCTCCCAACAACCACCATGAGACCGGTAAAATAGAAAACCTATCAAGGGCAATCCTTTGCCTTGAACATGATCCACTTGAGCTAGATGATGATGATCTTGTCCTCCTCAAGATGGACCACCTTTCTTGATTGTGTTGGGTCGATGGAGACTAGATTATTGCTCCCCCATACTCCACTATGGGTGAGCCACTCTTCGGCACATCTTCACAAGTCCATTGACATCACAATGTATGGCAAGCTTCAAGCACTTGATCTCTTCGTGATGCTCCACTTGAACTTGCACACGACAATCTTGATGACGATCACCACTTGATGTCATCCTTTCCATGGGTTGTATGATATCTTCCTCTTGACGCAAGCCCATGGACATGTACCTAAACCCACATAGAACTCTCACATAGACCATGGATTAGTACACAAAGTGCAATGGACAATGCTTACCATACCATGGGATCACTTGATCCCTCTCGGTACATCCTTTACGCTTTGTGAGTTGATCAACTTGATTCACTCTTGACTTAGTCTTGATCAACCTTGAATCTTTCCAACTCTCTTCGTTTGGATGATGTCTTGAAGGTAAACATGAATGATCACACAATCTTCTTCTTCAAGACATGCTTGCAATAAGCTCAACACTCACATGACCAATCTTTGGGTAATTCCTTAATAGCGCCTTGATCAACACATAAACTCCTTGAAACCAACACATGGACTTCAAGAAATGCCTATGGACAAATCCTTCAAATATAACTCAATGCAACCATTAGTCCATAGAGAATGTCATCAATTACCAAAACCACACATGGGGGCACCGCATGTCCTTTCAGTAAGAGTGCGTATAATCCATGGACTCAACATTAGTCATAAAGAACTCACATACTTATTGCAGAAATCTACAAGTCATCAAAAACCAAGCACTACGTGCATGCTCCTAGGGGGATAGATTGGTAGGAAAAGACCATCGCTCGTCCCCGACCGCCACTCATAAGGATGATAATCAAAGAACACCTCATGTTTCAAATTTGTCACACAACGGTTACCATACGTGCATGCTACGGGACTTGCAAACTTCAACACAAGTATTTCTCAAATTCACAACTACTCAACTAGCATGACTCTAATATTACCATCTTCATATCTCAAAACAATCATCAAGTATCAAACTTCTCATAGTATTCAATGCACTTTTTATGAAAGTTTTTATGATACCAATCTTGGATGCCTATCATATTAGGACTAATTTTATAGCCAAAGCAAATTACCATGATGTTTTAAAGGACTCTCAAAATAATATAAGTGAAGCATGAGAGATAAATAATTTCTATAAAAGAAAACCACCACCGTGCTCTAAAAGATATAAGTGAAGCACTAGAGCAAAACTATCTAGCTCAAAAGATATAAGTGAAGCACATAGAGTATTCTAATAAATTCCGATTCATGTGTGTCTCTCCAAAAGGTGTGTACAACAAGGATGATTGTGGTAAACTAAAAAGCAAAGACTCAATCATACAAGACGCTATTAAGGATGATTGCAATCTATGTCAAGAACAATGAAATCTACGGGCACATAATTCCTATTTGCAACAATAAGAACATCATTAATCCTTCCCATATGTTTCTTAATGGTGTAATCCGCAAGATGCAAGTTTAAAGAACAATCATCAAATTCACGGAAACCTAACACATCACACAAAGTTTTTGGAATCGTGGAAACACTAGCACCCAAATCACACAAAGCATAGCATTCATGATCTTTAATTTTAATTTTAATACTAGGTTCACATTCATAATAAAGTTTTCTAGGGATAGAAACTTCTAATTCAAGTTTTTCTTCATAAGATTGCATTAAAGCATCAACGATATGTTGGGTAAAAGCTTAATTTTGACTATAAGCATGAGGAGAATTTAACACGGATTGCAACAAGGAAATACAATAAATCAAAGAGCAATAATCATAATTAAATTCCTTGAAATCCAAAATAGTGGGTTCATTGCTATGTAAAGTTTTGACCTCTTCAATCCCGCTTTTACCAATTTTTGCATCAAGATCTAAAAACTTCGAATCATTGGGACGCCTTCTAACTAAGGTTGACTCATCTCCAGTCCCATCATTATCAAGATTCATATTGGAAAACAAAGATTTAATAGGAGACACATCAATAACTTTTATATCTTCATCCTTATTATCATGAAAACTAGAAGAACACACTTTCATAAAGCAATCTTTTTTAGCACGCATCCTAGCGGTTCTTTCTTTGCACTCATCAATGGAAATTCTCATAGCTTTGAGAGACTCATTGATATCATGCTTAGGTGGAATAGATCTAAGTTTCAAAGAATCAACATCAAGAGAAATTCTATCCACGTTCCTGGCCAATTCATCAACCTTAGGCAATTTTTCTTCAAGCAAAGCATTGAAATTCAGAGGGCAACTTATTAAAATTTCCATAAGAGTTATCGTAGGAATTACCATAATTATTAGAGGAATTACTAGGATACGTCCTAGGATTAAAGTTTCCTCTATACGCGTTGTTACCAAAATTGTTCCTACCAACAAAATTCACATCCATAGATTCATTATTATTATCAATCAAAGTAGACAAAGGCATGTCATTAGGATCAGAAGAAACACTCTTATTAGCAAACAACTTCATAAGTTCATCCATCTTTCCACTCAAAACATTAATCTCTTCTATCGCATGAACCTTTTTACTAGTAGATCTTTCGGTGTGCCATTGAGAATAATTAACCATAATATTATCTAGGAGTTTAGTAGCTTCTCCTAAAGTGATTTCCATAAAAGTGCCTCCCGCGGTCGGATCTAAAAGATTTCTAGAAGCAAAATTCAATCCAGCATAATTTTTTTGTATAATTATCCATAAATTCAAACCATGTGTAGGACAATTACGTATATTAATTTCATCCTATCCAAGCTTATGCAACATGATCATGATCAAGTTGCTTAAAATTCATAATATCGTTTCTAAGAGAGATGATCTTAGCGGGAGGAAAATACTTAGAGATAAAAGCATCTTTGCACTTATTCCATGAATCAATACTATTTTTGGGTAAAGACGAAAACCAAGTTTTAGCACGATCTCTAAGCGAAAACGGAAATAGCTTTAATTTAACAATACATTATCCACGTCTTTCTTCTTTTGCATATCACACAAATCAACAAAGTTGTTTAGTGGGTAGCGGCATCTTCACTAGGCAGGCCAGAGAATTGATCTTTCATGACAAGATTCAGCAAAGCAGCATTAATTTCACAAGATTCAGCATCGGTAATGGGAGCAATCGGAGTGCTAAGAAAATCATTGCTGTTGGTATTGGAAAAGTCACACAATTTAGTATTGTCTTGAGCCATTGTGACAAACAATCCAACACACAAGCAAACAAGAAGCAAATGAAAAGAGGAGAACGAAAAAGAGGGCGATTTAAACGGCAAGGGTGTAGTGGTGGAGAGGAAAACGAGAGGCAAACGGCAAATAATGTAATGCGAGGGATAAGAGTTTGTGATGGGTACTTGGTGTGTCTTGACTTGTGCGTAGACTCCCCGGCAACGGCGCCAGAAATCCTTCTTGCTACCTCTTGAGCACTGCGTTGGTTTTCCGTTGAAGAGGAAAGGGTGATGCAGCAAAATAGCGTAAGTATTTCCCTCAGTTTTTTAGAACCAAGGTATCAATCCAGTAGGAGACTACACGCAAGTCGCCTTATACCTACACAAACAAATAAGAACCTTGCAACCAACGCGATAAAGGGGTTGTCAATCCCTTCACGGCCACTTACAAAAGTGAGATCTGATAGAGATAATAAGATAAATATTTTTGGTATTTTTATGATACAGATTGAAAGTAAAGATTACACAGTAAAATAGATTGGAAACTTATATGATGGAAAATAGACCTAGGGGCCATAGGTTTCACTAGTGGCTTCTCTCAAGATAGCATCTACGGTGGATGAACAAATTACTGTCGAGCAATTGATAGAAAAGCACATAGTTATGAGAATATCTAGGCATGATCATCTATATAGGCATCACGTCCGTAACAAGTAGACCGAAACGATTCTGCATCTACTACTATTACTCCACACATCAACCGCTATCCAGCATGCATCTAAAGTATTAAGTTCATAAGAACAGAGTAACGCATTAGGCAAGATGACATGATGTAGAGGGATAAACTCAAGCAATATGATATAAACCCCATCCTTTTATCCTCGATGGCAACAATACAATACGTGATTTGCTGCCCCTACTGTCACTGGGAAAGGACATCGCAAGTTTGAACTCAAAGCTAAGAACTTCTCCCATTGCAAGAAAGATCAATCTAGTAGGCCAAACCAAACTGATAATTCGAAGAAGCTTGCAAAGATATCAAATCATACATAAAACAATTCAGAGGAGATTCAAATATTGTTCATAGATAATCTTGATCATAAACCCACAATTCGTCGGATCTCGACAAACACACCGCAAAAAGAATTACATCGAACAGATCTCCAAGAGAATCAAGGAGAACTTTCTATTGAGATCCAAAGAGAGAGAAGAAGCCATCTAGCTAATAACTATGGACCCGAAAGTCTGTGGTAAACTACTCACACATCATCGGAGAGGCTATGATGTTGATGTAGAAGCCCTCCGTGATCGATTCCCCCTCCGGCGGAGCGTCGGAAAAGGCCCCAAGATGGGATCTCACGGATACAGAAGGTTGCAGTGGTGGAAATAGGGTTTCGTGGTGCTCCTCGATGTTTTCGGGGTATATGAGTATATATAGGCGAAAGAAGTCGGTCAGGGAAACCACAAGGGGCCCATGAGGGTGGGGGTGCGCCTACCCCCCTGGGCGCGCCTCCCTGCCTCGTGTCCACCTCGTCGCTTCCTTGACGTCCACTCCAAGTCTCCTGGATTGCGTTTGTTCCAAAAATCACTCTCCCGAAGGTTTCATTCCGTTTGAATTCCGTTTGATATTCCTTTTCTGCGAAACACTGAAATAGGCAAAAAAATAGCAATTTGCATTGAGCCTTTGGTTAGTAGGTTAGTCCCAAAATAATATAAAAGTGTATAATAAAGCCCATTAAACATCCAAAGCAGATAATATAATAGCATGGAACAATAAAAAATTATAGATACATTGGAGACGTATCATTGATCAGCACTAGCCGACCTCCATAAGACATTACCTTGCCCTTTCAGCAACTAAGTTTTTTTTCAATTCGATCTTCGATGCACTTCCATTCTTTATTAGATAGCTTACGGTGATGAATCGGTATGCCCAAACAACTGAAGGGCAAAGAACCTAATTCACACCCAAACAATTGTCTATATGTGTCTTGCTCTTCTATGGCCTTACCAAAGTAGAACAACTCGCTCTTGTGAAAGTTTATTTTTAATCCAGATAATTGTTCGAAGAGACATAATATGAGTTTCATATTCCGCGCTTTTTGCAATGTCATGTTCCATGAATAGGATAGTGTCGTCAGCGTACTGTAAAATGAAGACTCCCCCATCGACCAGATGAGTGATAAGTCCATCCACTTGACCGTTTTCCTTGGCCCGGTTTATAAGAATGTTCAACATATCGGCCACTATATTAAATAGGAGAGGTGACATTGAATCCCCTTGTCTCAATCCCATGTGTATCTGAAAGTAGTGGCCGATATCATCGTTAACCTTGATTCCGACACTACCTTTTTGGACTAGAGAACCCACTTGGTTCCGCCAAGCCTCATTAAAACCTTTCATGCGCATTGCCTGTTGAAGGAGCAATTGCATCCATAAGGCCATGATTTTTTTGTTCCTGATGCCCCCTACTTCCTAATGTTCTTTCACATCTTCATATGCACTTTCATTGTTGGTACACATGATTACTCCAATTTTTTAACCGACCAGCCATCAATTTGAATGTGTTTGTAGGAAAGTTTCGTACTAGTGGAGCTTGATTCTAGTACGTGGGTTAAGACGGAGCTGTATATGTACACACATGACAAACGACTACTAGTGCTCATGGCTGGAGGTTGTTGGATCATTACTATATGCATTAGTTTCATGAAATGTTGTGTCATACATATCAAGATGAGTCACTTGTTGTCCTTGTTTATTCCTAAGTTCTGCACATCATAGCTGAATACCGCAAATTGAGGCTACACAAAGACAGTATCTAGACTACCAAAAAAACACAAACAACAAATAACACGACAAAACCAAAGCTACATTGTAATCATCTTTGCACTTCGCATGTCAACGATCATTTATGCTTTTTGTGAAGAACTGTGAAAAAACAAACATACAAAAAAAACAGTCTAAGCTCAAAATATTGTTAGAGCTTGGCAGGAAAAAAAAGTACAGTCTCAACCAGCGTAAGCATGCGCTCACAAAGCAATGCGAGTCACACTAACTAAGATGCCCCCACTAATACGGTGAACCTGCCATGACACGTTGTTCAGACTCTAGGTGAACCTGGTATTGAATCTCAGGGTGTGTGGACCAAGTCAGCCAAGGCATGCAAGTGGTTGTATTCTACGTTATTTTACAGTACTGAGGCACAAGGGATCCACCATTGCACTATGGACCAAATCATGTATGGTCTAGCTCCGACTTCGCAGCGATGTCCGCCAAAGTGCTCTAAGCCGCGAGCAATTACGGCAAAGGCGGTTCTCGTACATGTTCAGGCAGGCTTGTTTTGCCCAGGGCCGTCCACTTTGCTTACCTCTCGAAACTAACCAAAAACCTCCAAAAATCTATGCTCAGTGTGCTTGGCCGTCGGGATGTTGCACACAATGTTCTTTTTTTTCAGACGCCTGCTACATCGCTCAGAGCGAGAGGCACCATTCTTCTTCCCATGCAAAGGCATCGAGGTCGCAAGTAGACTGTGTGGGACCATACTAGTTGCCTTGCTAAGAAATGCCTCCACAAATAGTGGGGGGGGCATCAACTTGTGTTACCTCAAAACAACACTGCTCACATCAACCTGAGACTCGACCTCGACAATACGGGAGCCTACGGCCCCCATCATGATCACTGAGTTGAAACCAAGTGGCACCTCCAGACTGAGAATCAGGCATGCAAGCGAATGCCCATCGGTATCTAGGTGGAGGCATCGGGGCGGGACAACAAGATCTTAGCCTCCAAACACAATCGGTCAATGAACTCCTTGATCCTTCGCGGTGGAACAAGAGGGTGCAAGTAAACCTCATCACACCAAGCAAAGTATATCGCAATAGAAATGACATCAGATGATACCAGAGGAGGTAGCGTCAATACTTCACCATGCCTCAAAACGATTATCACTGGCCCAACCGAGAACATCGCCACAAGCAACTCCCGCGCCATGGCTAGGGCAGGGATGCAACGATCAGGAGTATGGGCCAAGCGATCTTGAGGGGATGGTGCCAATACCACATCATTGTAGGAGTGCAGCCTTGAAGTAGTGCTAATTGGCGCTACATGAGCAACCTCAAAAGCAGAATGAGGTCTCAATGGCGGCCATGTTGAGGAGGATTTCTGTGGGAATTTGCTCGAAATGTGGAAAAGGTTGAAAGAACGCCAACACTTGATTGGCTGTCAGCATGAAGCGGCAAAATTGCTTGCGCCTAAGGCATCTGAAGCATTGCCCATCCATCCACTTGAGGTATGTGGCTCGCTCCGGCTGGCTACCCGATGGGCGCGCCAAGGGGCACAACCTGACTACCCCCGACCATGGTTGCACATCTTCGGTACTCATGCACCTGAGTCCAACCTCCTCAAATAACGTTTGTGCAAGCATCATCACCCCATCCACTCGGCACCAACTCTTGGTTCCTGAGCACCACAGACATGAGACAAACTCTCTGGTAGGAGAAGAAGAATAAAAAACACCTCCTACCCCCTGTACACCCATAGAACCAGAACCAGTACCTAACCCCTTCCATGGGAGCATGCTGGACCCACTGGTATCATACCAGATCTGGGCACGGATGGCAGTAGATCTAGGTTGCGGGGAGCAACGGTCGTCTCCCCTGGCGGCGACTTCGGCACCACCTCCACATCATCCTCTGCCATGGAGCAACAGGAGCTTGGCGGTAAGGATGCGGTGGACACGACATCAAAGGGAGGAGACGGGGCTGGCGAGGGCGAAGCTATGAAAGGGGTTGCAGCGCCAGAGGGCGCCGTCAATGGGGGTGTGGGATCGCACACAAGGCTAGCGCCCGACGAGGACAGTGAAGAGTCGTCGTGCAACAAGGATCCGCGCCAGGAGCTTAGTTGAGGATCTATATCACAGAAATGATGAGGGACAAGGGAGCAGGTTTCTGGGTGAAGACGGGATAGGACGCAGAGGGAGTCCCGATCCGGTGAAGGCGGAGGTAGGGCCAGCTAGAGCAGCATGATCGAGCGGGCATGATGCTCCATAAGAGGAGCCACAAGAGGGCAGGGGCCGGTTTCTTGTCATTCAAGAGTATCAACAGTTCGCCACCTAGGTTGCCCATAGACTACATCCTCCGTCAAAGCATCTCATCTTTGTGTTGTCCTTTTTCATCCCTTAAATTGCACCATGTACTTCGACCATGACATGATAATCACCAACATAAGGCTCCACCACCTTTTTATTGTCATTAATCGGCGGTTCCCCATATGTAAGGAATATTTGCGTGGGATTAGCAGAGTGGAGGGATATTGCTGATGTGGCCATCAGAGAATGGATGCTGATGTGGATAGGTTGCATGCTTAGTTAAATAGGCTAGTGGGGATGAACTATTCAGGTATTATACATTAAAGATTTGCGTGAGGTGGTCATACATGCATTGTACTCCTCACATGAAAAAGACATGGGGCCACACAGTAGTACTACATCCTAACTAGCATTGGAAGCACGCAAGGTACACATATTTACAACCTCGAAATACTTAATTAGCTTCATTTTAATTTTTTTATTTGAGAGAAACACTGATTACAACATTGGCGCGCGCACACACACTCACACTACCACACACACATTCCCACAAAACCGGGTCAGAGTTGCGAAGCTTCAAGATTGGCGAAGTCGCCGTAGGCGCCTCGCTATAATTGGATTCCTGTCGTCTTCCACTAAAAGAATATTTCACATTAATGAGCCATCAAAGAATCAACCCTACATGATGGGATGGGAGTACCGTTGCCCTTCTAACCATCCAACCACTGTTTGGTTCTCACCTTGATTATAGATCTCGCGCGACCGAACTTGTTTGTAATAAGAGCAACATTCGTAGTATACATGATCGAGTCAATCAATACATGTTGATTAACCAGGCCGAATATGTATAGGAAAAAATTAGTTAGAAACACTCGTACATATGCCCATCAACGTGGTGCTTGCGAACCACCTTACCTTTTTGCATGTGATGATTACTGATGAGTGTTCCAATTCAAATGATTAAGTAGTAGGGAAGAAAGTTACCTGGACTAGGGCAGTCGCCACGGTGAAAACCAAGTACATGTCAATGACCTGCGGAACATGAGAAGTCGATCAGTAACCCGCCAGTCGCCAGTGGAAGAAAAAAACTAGGGAAAGAACATGAAAATTGCCTTGAGATTCGTCAGCGTGGCGGTGTAGTCCTTGGTGAGGGACGGGATCATGAGCTTGGCATCGCCCGCGGCCATCGACATCCTTCCTTCCTCACGAGCTCGTTACTACCCTCACCAATCTTTGAGCTAGTGAATTAGAATTTGACGAATCAGATCACGGAAGAGGACAGACAACACGACTCCCAGATCTGAGTGCAGGCCACGGGGTTTGGGAGTGAACCGGACGGGACGCAGGAGATTAAGCTCTGTGTGTATTTGTGTGTGTGTGGGGGGGGGGGGGGGGGGGGGGGGGGGGGGGAGCGGAAGAGACTGACCTGTGTTGTGCTGGGGAAGAAGATGGCTACGATGTCGCCCATTTCCTTCCTGCGGTTTATTGAGCCAATGGAAGTCGGACTGATTTCCTTGCCAAATAGACATGGATTTGAGCCTGTTGGTATTAGAGTGTTTTTAAGGAATTTGTAGTGAGGAGTTAGTTAAGGTTCTGTTTTCTTTTGATATAGTGTAAGTAGTATAGTTCACTGCTGTACTACTGCTCACAAACACGCACATAGACAACATAGTCTGCATGAAGGTAACCTGTGTAAGTATAGTTCTATCACCTAAGATATCCGATCAAGGTCGTGGGTAGTTCGACATGGTGTTCACTCATCAAGGTTTGCCGTGGATACATCATAGGTTGCTAATCAAATAGTTTTGATGGGTTCGGAAATGAGAATGGTTGTAGGGGTGGGGTGACTTTAGCTGCGCCAAGTAGGTGATGTTAGATATCTAGCAACCTTCTTGTTTCGCTAGTAACTCAACATGGCAATGACCACGTCTTTCCTAAAGCCTAATATTCCCTAATTGAATCCACGATCTTTATCTTTCTTCTACCATGCTTCTTGGTTCTAGACTATAAATTATCTTTTCCACATTAGTGGCCTATTGGTAGCAGAAGAAGTGTATCAACTGGTAGGCTTTCGAGCGTGCTATTGCGTAGGTGGTGATGGAGCAATATATACGACCACGACATTAATTCCTAACATGGTGTAAGTTGGTTACTGGACATAATGTCAATATATATATATGTACCAACTTTGTGTTATAAATTAGTAGTTATGTGCAAGGATGTTGTGACTTATGAGGGTACGAACCATGGATGAATGCCACTATCTTATATTGGTTGGAATGCATGTATATACTTTACTAGAGATTTATTCTGTAACCCTCACGCACTCAATTGAGTGATTCTTTGTATTGACCGCTACCTGATCACAACCCATAGCCTATACATGCATGTTTAACTTGAATTAAAGCATGAATAAGCCATGGTTAAAACATGTGTGAAATGTTATATAGAAATAAGTAAATAACATATACATACTTCAATCAGAGTGGTATAATGATTACCATAGATTTTTTGGAAAAAGGTTTTCACAAGACCATACACTGTATGTAACATTGTTATCACTATATATTCTTATGTTTCATCAAAATAATCAATCCTTACGCACCTTGACCCATGGGACAGTTGTTTCCACTTTCAGTTCTTATCATCCAAAAAAATAGAGACATGTTTGCACGCACTGACACAAAAACCTCTTTTTCCTAGTGTTTTTTACATTGTTTTTCCCCATGACTCCAGACCAGTAGCCCATGCAAATGCTATAACCAGTAGAGCTCGAGGCTACTTCTTGGACGAAGATGGAAAGGTATATATGCACACACGAATATCTAGCATATTATTCATGGTTATGCACTGATTTTCTCTAGTGGCTAGAGTGTTTCATAATTATGGACTGTCACACTCCGATAAAGTATTCCAATTACGACTATTGAAATGCATCACTTACATATGTGTACGGCTTTGGGAGAAGTGATGGAAACATGGTTTGTTGATAACTAATTTCTCCTCAAGTCTATCATTAGAATGCCATAAACAAGAAACTAGCTTGGCTAGTTAGCTAGGTGCCAAGAGTAGAAGTAGCATACAAACTAAGAAATTCATTTTTCCTAGATATAACATTGACGCAAGCGCTGACCAAGCTAGCAATAATAGAACACGTTTTAATCTCGAAGGAAAAACACAAATGAATGCATCTTTGCCTAATTTATTTATTTTTACTCTTTCTTGTCCTAGTGGGAAAATTCAATAAATATGCCTGAGACATGTGTGATGAAAATAGACTTCAAAAAACACATCAGTCATAAGCACTACCAAAAAATGCATGGCTAATAGATCTAGCACGCGACGTCATTGACGCTATATGATTGATCAAGTCGTTCAGTTGCCACAATGATTGAATGTGCCTGGCGTTCCAAACTCCATTTGTTGAAAAATGCACTCAGTCTCGCATCCATTCTACACGACCAGCTACAATCCCAAGAACTATGCACAATGACTCAAAGGGGATAATCTAGCATGGACAGACATCTTTTAAGTGCAAGATCCTACTCTAGACGACCTTTTAAGGGAGCATTCTCACCGCTGACGCATTGTTGCATCATGGTAGCTACTTCACTCTAATTTGTTTCTAGAATTTATACATCCTTTTGGGATATGCCTGGTCCTGTCAGATCTGACCTTCTCTTGCCATGCAACACAAATTCCATTCCCTCATACCGAAGGTGTCCATTGGATGTGCCTGGTCCATGTACACCACTGAAGAGCTATTCAGTGATGTACAAGCATTGCTCGCAAAGAGGATTATAGCATTCGTGACCCTAGTCTGATTGTTTTCCTATTCCCAGCACCTCCTAGTCCCCCAATGTCACTTGTCTGTGCAGACCAACTCTCCTATGGTTTCCTCTCATTTAGTGGCGAAAAGGTGTTTCTACTTGTAAAGCTTGATGCTACTACTTGGGTGAAGACCAATTTATAGATATGCACACACATGCCAAATAACTAGTATCCATAGGAGGATGTTGGATCATTACTATTTTTCATTCACTTTAGAGCATCTCCAACATATGATGAAAAAAACGCTGCTGTGCCCACAAAATTGTTTTTATGGCGCTTTGGATCCAAAATAGTGCTCCAACAGATGATGTATATGTAAAATGGTGATGTAATTTCTTTTGACAAGCCCAAAAATTTGCTCCCCGCTGCTGCATATTTGCAGCACCACTACCTGCTGCCGCAAAAAAAACCCCGCAGCAGCATGAGAGCCAACCGCTTCGTTGATGTTTCCCCGTCGCACGACCCGCCACCAAGAACCGCTCATTCTGGATAGATCTCGCAGCCACTGCGAGTCCGTCGTCCGCCCAACCCAGCCGCCACCCCAGCCATTCCTGCCGCTTCGGACGTCTGCGACCGCCCCCGTCATTACCTCCACCCGATTTGCATATATTTCAACAACTTCCCACCCCTTGGTTGTGAGATATGGCTGCTGCAACACCGGAAATCTCCGTGGAGTTAGATTAGCTGATGGCCCAGTCCCCATGTGACCGATGCTATTTCTGCCACTATCAAGCTTATGCTCATTCCAAGCTCTCGGTTGCCGGCCAACATGGCGATGATGGCTCTAGCCAAGATCCCCGGCTTCCTGGCAGCATCATGAGCACCACAAACTCATCATAGCCAGACATGTGACTGCCTCGGCCCCGGCATGCTACGCTGGCCGTTATTCATCTTCATGACCACTAGGCGTTCGACATAAAGCCATCAAGGTAACAAAAGTTTCTTTTCTCTGTTTTTGTTGCGAAATAGTAATGGATTGTGATAGAAGGTATTGTGTTGTGTAGATGATTTCGTACTCATCGTAATCTTCATGGGATGACTGCTCTTCCGAAGAGGAATATGAGTGGGGGGAGTATGCGTACATTGACATCATCGTTGACATCCACATGGAGAAGAACAACCAGCCAAAACATGCCAGTTCCGATGTCGGCCCTGAGTACATTCCTAGGAGGAAAAAAGATGGACACATGAAGTTGATGTTGGACTATTTCTGTTCAAATCCATTGTATCCAGATCAATGCTTTGAATGTTTTCATGATGTCCATGTATTTTTTCCTCCATATTCCCAATGGCATGATTCACAACACTATCTAGAAAGTGACTTCGGAATTGCACATGATGGCATATGGTATTACTGACGATTTAATTGATGGTCACTTGGCAATGGGAGAGAGAACTTCAGTCGAGTGTGTGAAGCAATTTGCAAAGGCGGTGATTGAAGTATTAGGGTAGTGTATTTGAGGGCACCCAATGCTCATCACACTCAGTGGCTTTTGGAGATGAACAAAGCACGTGGGTATTTGGATATGCTTGGCTCAAATGATTGCATCCATTGTGGACCAAATCGACCATGGCATGCAAGTGGGTGTATTCTACTTTATTCAGAATTGGGGCACAAGGCATCCACCATTGCAACATGGACCAAATCATGTAAGTTCTAGCTTCGACTTCCTAGCGATGTCCCCAACAAAAAAAAGACTTTCTAGTGATGCCCACCAAAGTGGTCTAAGCCGCGAGAAATTGCGGCAAAGAAGGTTATTGTACAAGTTCAGGTAGGCTTTCATCTTTTTCCCAGGGCTTTATACTTTGCTCACCTCTCGCAACAAACTAAAAACCTATGCTCAGTGCACTTGGCCATCGGGATTTTGCACGAAATAGTCTTATTTTTTGGACGCCCCTTACATCGCTCAGAGTGAGAGGCGTCACTTTTCTCCCCATGCAAAGGCATCTTGGTCCCAAGTGGAGTGTGCGGGACAATACTAGTTGGCTTGCTAAGAAATTCCTCGACAAATAGTGGTGGAGCATCAACTTGTGTCACGTCAGAACAACACTGCTCACATTAACCTGAGCCTCACCCTCAACAATACGCGTGCCTATGACCCCCATCATGCGCTCCGAGTTGAAACCAAGAGGCACCTCCGGACTGAGGATCATGCGTGTGAGGGAACAACATTCGGTATCTGGGAGTAGTCATCAGGGTGGGACAATAAGATCGTAGCCCCCAAATACAATCGGTTAATGAACTCCTCGATCCTTCCCTACGAAACAACAGGCTACAAGAAAATCTCATCACACCAAGCAAAAGTATACCGCAATACAAATGACATCAAACGATATTAGAGGAGGTGGCCCCCCAATGGTTCATCATGAATAGGATCATCATGCCTCAAAACGTTTATCACCGGGCCAGCAGAGAGCATCGCGAGAAGCAACTCCTTCGCCATGGTTGGGGTCGGGCTGCAACGATCAGGAGGATGGGCCAAGCGATATTGAGGGGATGGTGCCAAGACCACCTCATCGTAGGAGTGTAGCCTTGAAGCAATGTTAATGTGCACGACATGAGAAACCTCAAAAGTAGAATGAGGTCTAAACGGTGGCCATGTTGAGGAGGATTTCCGTGGCCATTTGCTCGAAATGTGGACATCGTTGAAAGAACGTCAACACTTGATTGGCTATCAGCATGAAGAGGCAAATTGCTTGCGCCTAGGGCATCTGAAGCATCGCCCATCCAGTCACTTGAGGTATGCGGCTCACTCCGGCTGGCAACCCAGTGGACACGACAAGGGGCGCAACCTGGCTACCTCTAACTATGGCCTCGCATCATCAGTCCTCATGAACCCGAGTCAAACCTCCTCGAACGATGTTTGTGCAAGCATCATCACCCCCTCCAGCCGGCACCAACTCTTGGTTCGTGAGAACCACGGACGTGAGACAAACCCTCGGGCAGGAGAAGAAGAATGAACAACATCTCCTCTCCGCTGCACACCCACAGAACCTAAACCAGTACAGGATACCTACCATGGGAGTCTACTGAGATGCCCCACAACACGCACCGGTAGCATACCGGATCTGGGCACGGGTATGCTTGGTGGCACCAGATTTAGGACGCGGGGAGCAAAGGCCATCTCCCCTATAGGCTACTCCGGCACCACCTCCACATCATCCTCCGCCACGTAACCCCATGAGCTGGGCGGTGAGGATGCGATGGACACGTCATCGAAGGGAGGAGACGGGACTTGCGAGGGCAAATTTATGAAAGGGGTTGCAGCGCCGGAGGGCGCCACCGAGGGGGGGTGTGGAATTGTGCACATGGCAAGCGCCCGTCGGGGACAGAAGAAGAGTCGTCATGCAACAGGGATCTGTGCCAGGAGCTTGGGAAAGGATCCATAGCATAGGAATGAAAGGGGCACAAGGGAGTAGGTTTGTGTGGAGGAAGACAGGATAGGACGCGGAGGGAGCCTCGATCCGATTGAGGCAGAGGTAGGGCCAGCTAAAGCAGCGAGATCGAGCAGGCGCCACCCGCCATAAGAGAAGCCACGAGACGGCATCGGCCTTTGGTTGCGATTCAAGAGTATCAATAGTTCACCACCTAGGTTTCCTATAGACTACATCCTCCCTCGAAGCACGGCATCTTTGTGTTGTCTTTTTTCAACCCATACATTGAATCGCGTACTTCGACCATGACATGATAATCAACATAAGGCTCAACCACCTGTTTATTTGCATTAATCCGCAGTTTCCCATATGTAAGGAAGATTTGCATGAGGTGGTCATATATGCATTGTACTCCGCACATGAAAAAGACATGTGGCCGAACGGTAGTGCTACATCATAGCTAGCATTGGAACGCGCATGGGACACATATTTACAACCTCAAACTACCTAATTAGCTTCATTTTAGTTTTTCTTATTTGAGAGAAACACCGGTTACAACATTGACGTACATATACACACACACTCACACTACCACACACATGCTCACAAGACTGGGTCAGACTTGCGGAGCTTCAAGATTTACGAAGTCGCTACGGGGCCCTCGCTCTCAGTGGGATTCCAGTCGTCTTCCACTGAAAGAATATTTCACATTAATGAGCCATCAAAGCAATAACCCTACTTGATGGACCGGAGTACCACCGACCTTCTAACCATCCATCCACGATTTGGTTCTAACCTTTATTATAGATATCTCACCGACCCATCTTGCTTGTAGTGTCAGCAACATTCATATATATGCATGATCGAGTCAATCGTTGCATAGTACTTACCAGGCCGACTAAGTAGAGGAAAAATTAGTGAGAAACACTCATATATATGCCCGTCAACGTGGTGCTTGCAAACCACCTTGCCTTTGCATGTGATGAATACTGATGACTATTCCAATTCGGATGATTAATTACTAGGACAGAAAGTTCCCTGAACTAGGGTAGTCGCCACGGCGAAAACCATGTACATATCAATGATCTGCGGAACATGAGAAGTCGATCAGTAACCCGCCAGTCGCCAGTGGAAGAGAAAAAAACTAGGGAAAGAAAATGAAAATTGCCTTGAGATTCGATGGTGTGGCGGTGTAGGCCTTGGTGAGGGACTGGATCATGAGCATGTACCACCCACGACCATCGACATCCTTCCTTCCTCACGAGCTCACTCCCACCCTCACTGCGCATCGAGCTAGTAATTTAGACTTTGAGGAATCAGATCACGGAAGAGGACAAATAGCATGGCTCTCAGATCCGGACTTTGCCAGCAACGGGGCACGAGGTTTGGGAGGGGACAGGGCGGGAGGTGGGAGATTAAGCCCTGTGTGTGCTTTTCTGGGGAAGAAGACGACGGCGATGTCGCCCATATTCAGACATGCGAATTGCAAGCTCCTCCAGTTTCTGGAATTTCCTTCCTGCAGTTTATTGAGACAATGGAAATGGGGCTGATTTCCGGGCACAAATGGCCCTGCGATTTGAGCCCATTGGTATTAGATTTTTTTTCGGATTGTAGTCATAGTGAGGAGTTAGTGAAGGTTTCGTTTTCTTTTTATTTTAGAAACGTATCACTGCTCACAAACACACACATAGACAGCATAGTCTGCATGAAGGTAACCTGTGTAAGTATAGTTCTATCACATAGGAAGATCTGATCAAGGTTGAGGGCAGTTCGACATCGTGTTCACTCATCAACGGTTGCGGTGAATACATCATAAGTTGCTAATCCAATAGTTTTGATGGGCTCAGAAACGAGAATGGCTGTTGGGGTAGGGTGAATGTAGCTGCGCCAAATAGGCTATGTTGGATATCTAGCACCCTTCTTGTTTCGCTAGTAACTCTACATAGCAATGACCATGTCTTTCCTAAAGCCTCATATTCCCTAACTGAATCCATGATATTTATCTTTTCTTTTTCCATGCTTCTTGGCTCTAGATTAGAATTATTTTTTCCTCATTTATGGCCCTATTAGTAGCAGGAAGAACTGTATCAACTAGTTGGCTTTCGAATGTGTTGTTGCTTCAGTGGTGATGGCGCAATATATACGCACACTGCATTGATTACTAGGATGGTGTAATTAGTTGGTTGTTGGATATATCTATATGTATAATTTTCTTCTAGTTCTTATTTACATGGATGGTGTGACGTTTGAGCATAGGAATCGTGGATGAATGCCACTGTCTTGGATTGGCTAGAATGCAAGTAGATACTTTACTAGGGAATTATTGTGTATCCCTTGTGCACTCGATTCAGTGATTATTTGTAGAGACTGCTACCTTATCACAACCTAGATCATATACATGCATGTTTATCTTTAATTTACGCATGATTAAGCAATGGTTATAACCTGTCTGAACTGTTATATAGAATTAATTAGATTGAATATTCAATTCTGAGCAACAGCTCATCTACACACTATGAACAGTAAAATCAAAATAAATACTAGAAAAATCAAAAAATTCCCCTTTTTTGTGAAAGATGATTCAGTGCGTGATGTATGTGCTGAGTTTCAGCGCATTCGGACATCCGAGTAGCTCTCGGCTAAACAAAAATCAGGTCTGAACAGTGGTCTGAACAGTACAAAACAGTATACTTTTTCACATACCCAAATTTGTCTTTTTTCGCCGAGAGCTATACTTAGATGTCCAAATGCTCTGAAATTGGGCACGAACATCAACACTCAAGCACCTTTCAGCACATAAAAACTGAACTTTTTTGAATTTTTCTTGTATTTTTAACGAATTTACTGTTTACTCCTGGTTCATCTGAGCTCCGGCGCGAAAATGTCGCGTCTCAATTAGATAACATATACTCCCTCCTTACCAAAATATAAGACGCACTTGAGTTTGCATGGTTTCTGATGCATGATTTTGACCACTAATATACATAGAGGTATATGGTTTGAACATGTATAAATGACATGGTCATATTTGCCTTACAAAACAATTTTATTTCATATGTTTGTATACTAATTTTAAGACATACAATGCGTGAAAATCATAGTCAAAGTTATGTAACAAAGACCAAAAAAGTCAACTGGCGCCTTATATTTTGAGAAGGAGGGAGTACATACTTCGACCATAGTAGTATGGGTAATTTTACTGTACATTGTACTAGTGCCTATGATGTGTAATATTAAACAATCCAATGGTTGATGTACAGGGCATTTTAGTCAATTCTTATTTATTTGGAATTTCTGTTTTTCAACCAATCAAACTGGTCATGGTGTCTTTCTCCCCGCGGTCACCGTGCACCGTACCAACCCGTCCATCTTCCTCTCACCTCATCATCATTTCATCAGTGCTTGGCTACTTCCTAATCCATGGCCCCCACCATCGCCACTCGCCCCACCATTGCCTGTCCCCGTACACAGTGGCGGAGCTACACATAAAACACTGGGCGGGCTAAATTGAAGGGAAGTCTAACTATTTGAATCTGGTGCCCCATTTGCTCTCATATCCTAGTGTATTTTTCACAAAACTTGGGCGGGCCATAGCATAGTTTTGCTTGGATGTAGCCCCGCCGGTGCCCGTATAGTCGTGGATGCATCGACACGATGCACATTCGCTGCCCGATGTGCTGCTCTTCACCACGGCCATGAGTTAGTTTAGATAACTAGCTCTTACCTACAACTAGCCCAACCACCCACATGAGCTAGCACATGCTCCCATTACCGGTTTTGCCTCAATTTCTCGGACACGGTGGCTGAACTGGTCCGACCATCGTTTCTTCCATGTGGTAGCTGGAGACGTAAGTTGCAGGCAGAATTAGGTCACTGCTTTATATTACTATAACACGATTGGCTCAACAGAGCCAAGCGCGAATGAAGTGGTGAAGCTTGGGCTGAATTATAGGGAGGCAATGTGCAGGGGGCAAACAATATGCGTTTTGTGCTGATTGTACTTGAAATATGGGCCAAAAACTCGCACATACAATTTTAAATTACCTTATCTAAGTTTTATAGACGTTAATTAGTAGTCAAAACTTTCAAGGTTTGACTCTACCTATATATGAATGCCGGCTTTTAGGGAATCAGATGGGTAATTTGTAATGGTAGTAAATACCGAATAGGATATTTTTTTGCCAGGAAGGTTATGAATAGGGCTTACGTTGGTATAAGCAGATAGTTCTAACCTCAGCTGTTGCAATTTTAAATCAAATTAGAATTTCAAAGTATGACACATCTTATATCTTATATCTTATATCTTATATTTACTAATTGGAGGCACCTTTCAAGCCTTCTAATTAATCCACATAATCGTAATTAATTACACCGTTGAATTCTAAAATTATGCTCAAGATGAAAAGAAAATATGCGTAACACAGATGGTCGTGTCCAAAAAACAATGACATCTGACACATGCAATGTTTTGAAATAAAGAAAAAAACATCCATCATTTAATTAAAAAAAATATAGCCTCCTTCCATAACAGCTCCTGTACATTTTTTTAAGTCAACCATAGCTCCTATGGCCCCGTCCAATAAAATGGCATCTGACATGTCCGATATTTGGAAACAAACTAAAAAAGCATCCATCCGTTCCTTCAAAAAAGAGATAGGCTCCAGCTGAAAAAAAAAATAGACCACTTGCCTTACAACTCTACCGATAAAAAGAAAAACAGATGGGATACTTGAATCTCTTGTGCCAACTAAAAACGGAAAAACTAACGCCCACACATGTGGGCGTTTGCACATCGCCCACACGTCTTCATCACCACTCATTTTGCCACGTATGAACAGATGACATCAGCAGAAATCTTTTTGGTTTTCAGCTTAAAAACTTTAGTAATCTAAATGCTCTTATATTAGTTTACAGAGGGAGTACGAATCATGGATGAATGCCGCTATATCTTGTATTGGCAGGAATGCAAGTAGACACTAGTAGGGAATTATTGTGTAGCTCTCATGCACTCAATTGAGTGATCCTTTGTAGAGAGTGCTACTTAATCACAGCCTATAGCATATGTATGCATGCATGCTTATCTCGAAAAAAAAGGATGAATACGCCATGGTTAAAACATGTGTAAACTGGCATACAGTAATAAGTAAATAACATATGCATACTTCGACCAGAATACACTAGTAGGAAAGTCCTTATAGGATTTACGCGTTGGTGGGCGTCGCAGGGTTCGGGAGGGGATGGGGTATAGGTTGGGACGCCGGAGGATCGAAAGGAGCTTGAACCCTCGGGCGAGGGCGAGAAAGATCTATCCGAGGGAGAGGAGAAGAGAAGGAGGAGGAGACTAACATATGGTGTGAAGAAGATGACGACGCGCTGATTCAGACCTGCCAATCGCGAGCTTCGGCTGTTTTCAGGATTTCTTTCCTCTAGTTTATTGCGCCGCTGAAAGTGGATGGGGATGATTTCCGGGCTCAGCTGGCCCTGTGACTTGAGCCCATTGATACCGAAGTGTTTTTCCTTTCTCTTTGACGGTCCTCAACAGTGACAATGTGTACAAGTTGGACCGTGTGGCACAAAATAGCGCGTGTGTGTGTGTGTGTGGGGGGGGGGGGGGGGGGGGGGGGTGGCGAAGTCCTTTGTCGATGCATACATTCGCTTTTTCTAGTTTCATATAGGAGGTGAAAGAAGTCAGGTCAGCTTTGATGGCTCGAGTACGGTATATCGTGGTAGCTCTGGCAACTCTCAGAGACCAATGGCACAAGAAGCCCGACCATGCTGGTGTTGCCGAGGGGTCTGCATCCATGCTTGCACTGCTAAGATTGACACGGATTTTCTGGAGATGTTTTGTAGTTTGTAAGAAGGGACTTGTGTAGGTATTGTTCTATCACCCCAAGAGTCCCGATCAGGGTCGAGGGGAGTTACAACATTCTTTTCATTCATCATGGTCTTTTGTGGATACATCGAAGCTTTCGAATCAAATATTTTCGATAGTCTTAGAAACGAGAATGACTATAGGGGTAGGGTGAATTTAGCTGCGGCAGGTAGGTAGCAGTCAATATGTAGCACCCTTCCCTAATTCAATCCAGGATCTTTATCTTTTTTCTGCCATGCTTCTTGGCTCTAGACTAGAAATTATCATTTCCTTCAATAACATATTGGTAACAGGAAGAATTGTATCAACTGGTAGGCTTTCTTGTGTGTTGTTGCTTCGGTGGTGATAGAGTTAATTCCTAGAATATTTAACTTGGTTGTTGGATATATGACATTATATATGTACCAATTTTCCGACATGGTTTGACTTTTAATGTACGAATCATGGATGAATGCCACTATCTTGTATTGACTAGAATGCAAGTAGATACTTTACTAGAGAATTATTGTGCATCTCTCATGCACTCGATCGAGTCATTCTTTGTAAAGGCCGCTACCTAAGAGCATCTCCACTCCCCCCCCCCCCCCCAACTGGCCCCTCGGGGTGCCATTTTTAGTGCCGGCGGCAAAAAATCGGCCCAGTCCCCCAGAACATTGTTTATCGCCGGTTTGGGCCGAAATAACAAGGCGAACCCAAGCTGAACCCAACGCACCGGGGGGCTCCCGGCGGCGCCGGCTGAAGAAAAAAGGCGCATGGGCCCGCGCTGTCGGCGACCAAACATGCCTATTCCTGCGCTGCCCCCCCCCCCTTTCCCTCCATTTTCCCCATTGTTCCCCCCTTCTCCCCCACCGCTCCCGCCATTCTCCCCAGATCCGGCCACAATGTCGCCGAAGAAGTATGCGGCCCCTCACCTAGCCACCGATACCACCCAGCCGAAGCATAGGAAGCCGAGGGCACCGATTGCAAGGCCAGCGGGCTTGTCGAACGCAAAGCGGAGGGCGGATGTTCAGCGCAGGGAGGCGATCACCACCGATCGCCGGAACAGACTCATCACCAAGAGGGCCAGGGACGCAGTGGCGGCGCAGAGCAGGGAGAGGCGTCTTGCGCGGGGATGATGAACCTTCCAACCCGCCACTGCCCACAAGCCGCGTGGGGAAGCCAGTAGAGCGTCGCGTCACCGGCCAACTTCTCGCCGCCACTATGGGGGTACGTGGCCTCGCCTGTCTACTCCGACGGCGACGCGCATGGGGCGCTCCGCCGCGTGCCTCCCCCTCCGGCTTCAACCCCGACCCGCGCACTCCCTCCCCCGCGTTCACCGCCGGCCTCAACACCCAGTACAGCTACTCGCCGCCGGCGTACACCGGCTCGCCTGCGCCGCCTCCATGCCGTGGCGCCATGCCCTTCGCACCCGGCTCGGCGCCACAATTTAGAACCACCAACGCCGACATGGACGAGATCATCACGTGCGGCTCGGTCGCCATCGCTTCCTGCCCCTGGGTGCCGCGCACAAGACGAAACGATGGACACCATCGTCGACATGGACGACGAGCTCGACGACGCCGATGAAGAGGTGGAGGAGGAAGAACAGGCGAAGGCGGAGCCGGAGCCGGCGCCGAAAGGGAGAAAGAAGAAGCGGACGGCCAACGCCAGGCTGCGCGAGCCTCGCATCAAGTGGACGTCCAAGGAAGACGAGTGCCTCGCCGAAGCATGGAAGACCATCAGCATCGACCCGATCACCGGCTCGAATCAGAACGCCGACACGTACTGGAGAAGGACCAAAGACGGCGTTCAACGAGCGCAAGTTGGTTGACCCTGACTTGATCACCATCCACTTGGATCGCGGCGAGAAGGCCATGGCGAACCATTGGGCGACCATCCAGGCGGCCTGCAACAAGTGGCATGGGATCCTAGAGGAGGTCGCGGCTCGCCCGGAAAGCGGCGCCAACGTCGAGGGTCAGGTATGGCCAGTCGTCGGCTCAGTTCTTTCGCCATGTACTTCGCCGACACTCGTTCTTCGGCTATGCAGATGGTTCGGATGTTCAACATGTTTCGCCAGGACAACAGCGACCAAGAGTACAAGTTCCTTCACATGTTCTCCAGGATCGAGTCGTGTGAGAAGTGGAGGGAGTGTCAGCTCGCTCTCACCAAGGCCAAGGAGACCTACAAGCCGGACGGGCCTGTCCCGGCGGCGGTAGAAAGGCGCCCTGATGGCAACAAAAGAGCCAAGGCGGCGAGGGATGCGGCATCCTCTGCTGAGCGGCTTTCATCATCAAGAGCAGTGCATCGCCGACGCCAAGAACAATGCCGCAAAGAGGGAGGAGAAATTCGACGTGAGGTGGTCGGCGTTGATGACGAAGCAGGACGTCAAGCTCAACCTTCTAAGGACCAACGTCGGCGCGAAGTAGAGGAACACCGACCTGGCGTTCTTGATGGCGGCAGACATGTCGACGATGGATGAGCAGGTGAAGGCGTGGTACCTGGCTGAGCATGGCCTCATCTTGAACCAGATGCCCGGGCCGGCGGCGACCACCGCGCCCACGCCCACGACAACGCCTGCGCCGACGCCCAGCCCGAGCAATGAAGTTGTGCCGACGCCGACGACCAGCCCGAGCACTGAAGCCACGCCGACGCCGAGTCCTACTGCACCCACGCCCACACCGACCCCGGCCAGTCCCACGGCAGAGGAGCCTGTCGTTTGATGTGTTTCATGTCTACGATTCCTTCCTTTTGATCGCCGAACTTTTGGGTATTTTAGATCGCTGACCCGTGGCATGATGATCGCCGAACTTGTGGCGTTTTTGGGCAGCGGGAAAGACATGTCCGAACTTTTAGGCGTCTTGGGCCGAACCCTAGGGACGTGGCTGGAAACTTGATTGTCCCAGGGAGAATAAACCGCCGGCGCAAACGCCAAAAGGCGTTCATCGGGTGCGCTGGGGGGCCAAACGGCTGGAGATGCTCTAATCACAAGCCATAGACTATACAAGCATATTTACCTTATATCAATGTCTGAATAAGCCATGGTTCAAACATCAAGGATCCGGGTCCATTGCAACAAAATTGTTCATCGCAATACATGCTGATTCGTGGCAATAAGTACCTATTGCCACGAAACAATATTTGTTGGCAGGCGTTGCGATTGGACACATGGTAATAGCTTATTGCCACAAAAAAGCAATCGTGGCAATAAAGTGTTCTATTACAACAACCAGGTGGGAAGTCGCCACATGTTTTCCCGTGGCAACACTCACCTGATGCCACAATTTGCTTTGTGGAGATAGCTTTAATGCAACATGTAACTAATCATGGCGACTAATAGCTCATGGTGATAGACATTTGTGGCAACAACCTATGCCAACGGCGCTGGTTTCGTGGTGCATACTCTTCCGTGGCAATATTCAATTGTGGCAATAAACTATAACAACAATCCTTGTTTTCATGGCATTAGGCATTTTGCCACGAACAGTTACATTTGTGGCATTAACTTATGGCAACAAATATTCTAGTCGTCGTAACAGGAAATTGCAACATACTAGTTTTGATGGTGATAAATAGGTATCACAACGGGTGAAATGTTTGTAGCGAAAAACTATTGCGACAATTTAAATTTTCGTGGTGCTAACATGTGGCAACCAAAAGTGGGTTGTGGCAATAGCATATTGCAACTTAAAAAAAAATACAAGCATTTAATTACAATATTCAAAACCATACGTATAATATGTAGATTCATAAAATTCATAATTCTCATAGCAAATATCCATCAAATGAAACTCAAATGTAATTTAGCCATCCTAATTAAGTGCCAAGACTAAATTGTCTGTGATCTAGAGTCCAGTCGAGCTAGTTCTTTGGATCCTACAATCAAGAAATAAAAAAATAGTTCTAGTTAATGAGTCAAACATAACATTCGCCATACAATTATTCCAGCCCCATTGTTAAAAAGAATTGTTGCTAGACTAACTAGAGTAATAATGCATCAGCAAGCATGCAACTGAAGGATACAAACAGCTTTACAAGTGTAAATGTCTAAAGCATATGCACAAGTACATGTACTAAAAGCTTCCGCTACTGATTTAAGTTGTGACTCGATCTATAGTTTCAGTTAAGTTCATGTCCTTAGCTAGTACATATTCATTTTGTTTAAGTTGTAACTCGATACAACAACAACGCATGGTGAAAGAGAAGAAGCAGCTAGCTAATTATGAAGGCCAGTGACATGCTCGCTTGAAAGTGGACCATGAGTTTCAGTTTCTTTATTTTCAACCTCTTGACATGCTTTGTCCTAAAAAGGAAAGAACAATTATAGGTGCAGCATCAATATTGACACTATAAAAGATGAAACAAGAATAACATGATCCAACGCATTAATAATCCCAGCTGATGAAGAAGCATGCTGAATGCACATCATTAAATAACTATAGAATAACTAAAAGTCAGTGTACTCACATAGACATCCTGGGACTCTGTTAGACCATGTTCCATTCTTTGTGTGGGTGTGTTCCCACAGAGCAATCCAATCCGGCTCTTCTCCAGTTTCCAAGTTTCTCTGCAAGTAATATAGCAATGAGATGCTTGAAACATGAAACCATAGTTAGCAGCGAGGCATACATATTTAGTTACAGTCATACCTTCTCAAAACTTAGTTGCGAGTAAGGTTTTGATCCAATTCTGTGTGTTGTCTTCTACTCCCTCCGTTCCTAAATACTTGTCTTTCTAGGCATTTCAACAAGTGACTACACACGGAGTAAAATGAGTGAATCTACACTCTAAAATATGTCTACATACATCCGTATGTGATATTCATTTGAAATGCCTAGAAAGACAAGTATTTAGGAACGGAGGGAGTATTTCTTACGATTACCAGTGTTCTTTCGGCTGCGTTCCTATCAATTCATCGAAACCAAATATAACCAGTCAGAAAAGCAATTTCACCTGAACACATAGTAGACAAAGAGTGATCTTAGAGATAACCTGAAATTATGAATCAGTGACAAAGTAGTCAATCATCCCTTCCCACTCTTCTGATTGTAAATCTTCCGGCAGATTAGCCAATCTAGCTGCATCTGTTTTGTATGCCTTGTAAGTGGAGCTTGCAGTTGATCGCCAGCCTCTATATCGCTCTCTCACAATTTTGAGAACTTTTTCTTCTGTTTCTGGTGTATCTTCCAGGTCCCATCTGTCCTGTAAAGCAGACAACAAATGAATATACATAAGCAATGCATTATCCATGGTAAAATAAGATAACACATGTGAAAAAGGTTGTATGCACTATGATATGCAACAATGAGTCTGTGGATGGTAGGGTGAATGTCCGACCACGTCCTCACTCCAATGAGCAGTTTTGAAGGTTTAGCAATTTAACCCATACCAGGATTTTATGCATTATAGCAAATGCTAGAGACAACTTAAATGACATAAACAATTTACCAGATCTGGGTTGTCCACGTTGGTTTGTGTATGTTGTTATACTTTTCATCCTTGTTAAGACAACATAGCCTTTCCTTGCTGCACACAAAATCAATCAAGGGACTTAGCATTAACAAAGCATTGATGTTGTACAGCATTCAGATAGGTGAATACGAAGTAAGGATGTTGTGTACCATGAGCATCCTTCCTAGAATTCATCATTGTGCCCTGGTGTAGGCAATATCAGAATCTGAGTCAAATTAAGAAGAAACACAATACGTAGAGCGGGCATAAAATCAAATCAGTTTAACAAAAAATTATGAAAAAAGGAAAAACTATGTTGGGAACCTCCAATAAAATCAAATCAGTTTTACTTTGTCACTCGAACTCAAGAAACACGCATGTGAGACAAGCAAGCTAAATACAGCAGCAAAAGTTGAACCAGATTTTACAGATAAACGGCGCAGGTATGTTCAGGGGCCCCCATCATGTAGGCAGCTGCTGCAATGCTAGATAAGTTGGACTACGATACGACAAAATCAAATCACGGCACCATTCTGAATAATAGTCAATTTGCAGAATGAGTTTGTCTACCATCTGATTCCATACACCCCAGCTTCAAAAAGTCATGTATAAGTGATGATCATTTAGCAGGAAATGTAATTTTCTCTCTTAGCTAGTCTTATTGCACATACAGAGTTGAAAAATGATCAAATATATTACTCACAGCTTGATGCCCACAAATACATTGAACATTGTACTATGAAACATTATGTGGTTCTACTCTCATAGGCACACTGAAACGCTTTTAAGAGATTCAGATGGCTCACTGAAACTAGGAAATATACAGAATAACCTATATATTATGGAGTTCGGTCTTTCTCCAGGACTACTATATCTACATTACAGTTTCTGCAAATTTGCATCTCTGGTATATGAAGTTCTAAATATGAAAAGCTCGTGAAGAAAAATCACAGGCATGAACAGATATAACTGGATATGTAGCCAGCACATGGAAATTTTTGCATCCTACCAGTTAAGATCTGGAGGAGGTGCTAGGTAACTGGAGTCAACCGGGACAGGCGTTGCCTATGTTGGAAGAAGAATGGCGGGCGGCACTTCAGCAGCCGTCGGGGCCGCGGATCCTTGGGCGGATGGTCCTGCTACTTCCCGGCGCGGGGGATCCTTGGCGGCGGATGGCGCTGCTGCTCCTCGGTGGCGGACGATGCTCCTCCGTCGTGGACGGCTCTTCTGCTACTGCGGGCTAAGTGAAGGGAGACCGGGGGTCGGTGGTGGTGCGAGGGGACCGGCGGGCGGGTTGTGCCGGCGGTGCGCAGGTCGGGGGTAGCGGCGCGCAGGTCGGGTGGCGGTACAGAGCAGGGCTAGGTTTGGCCGCTGCTAGGCGGCATCCGGATGCAGGAAAGCAAAACAACTTCTGGACCATACGATCTGGACTTTCCTAGCCTTTCGATGGAAGTCAACGTAACATAGTCTTCTCTCTTCTTTCTTCTCATTGCAGAACGTCGCACACACATTTCTCGCATGCGAAGCAAACTCTAGTGCATCACAGGACGCCGGCAACATCAGTTCACGGGCACTCCGCCGTCACAGCAGCTCCGATGGCTTGGCCACCGGCTCACAGCACGGTGGCGCCGTCGCAGCAAGCCGTCGCAGCATCGTCAGAGTAGCCCGAGCCACCGAAGCAACATCCGTCGTAGCATTCGTCGATGTCGTCGGAGCACGACAGCGTTGTCGCAACATCCATCGCAGTAACGTCGTCGCGGCCGAGATGTCGTCGGAGCACGACAACATCCGTCGCAGCACCACCTGTTGCAAGCATCGTTGGCTGGCGCCACTCGCAGCAGCGGCTCGCAACAACCTCGACACGGATTGTCGTAGCACGACAGCGGTGTCGCACCGGCTTGCAAGCACGGCGGCGACGCCGCAGCACGCCTCACAGCAACTGCCCAACATGGTGTTGGGATCCATGAAGGATGGGGGAAGGGAGCAAGGAGAGAGGGAGTGGAGCTCGCAGCACCACGTGCCCCCCCCCCCTACGGCCTTGCAGCGGCGAGAATTCACCGGTAGGAGTACTCGGGTGGGTCGAAAATCATGGACGGAGCATGCCGTCGACGAAGAGAGAAAGGAGTGGTGAGAATTGGGGAAGGATAAGGCAAGAAAGGGGCGTGGGTCCCATAGGACACGTGTCGTGTGGATGAGGAGGCTGTGAAGCAAGCGCCGCATCCGGATGGAACAAAGGATTTTCCATCAGGTTTACATGTCTGTTCTGTATGGGCCGCACGTGAGAGAGAGGGGGAGAGGTGAGATTGATAGGCCTTTAGTGAAGATTTTTTTAATAATTAAACAGAAAGTCAAAATAGTTCAGAAGTTTTTTCAGAATAAACTTGACTTACTTTTGCATTAGTATATAATTTTCCCAAAAAATAGCCAACGTTTACTTTATCGCGAAAAAGACAAAAAATATTTGCTATTATAGGTTACTATTCACATTATATTGGCCAAAATTTTGTCTTTTTTGAACAGAAGTCAAAGAGGGATTTTCTTTTTGTGAAAATTTTCTCACAAGTATAATGTAAGGTCAAGTTTATTTCAAAAATATTTCCAGATTTTTGATTTTTTGTTGAATTACTAAAAAAAATCCATATAGGGTGTATATGTCCCCGTAGACGGTTGCCTTCCGTTCACCGCTCCCTTTCGGCGCCATAATTTTTGCTTGGGCCCAACCAAACAACCGCCGACACTTTTTTGCCCCTATGAATCAACGACACAAAGTCTATCAGCAAAGGTTGTAACTGCCGACAGAAATTAGGTTGGTGCTCTGTTGAAGCTTTGGCGACAGATGATGTGTCATAAGACTGCATAACAGTGATAATCCATGTCTCGGTATAAGATTGGGAAAAAAAGTGTTGGCATTGTACACTTATCCCAACAGATGCATGTCGTTATTATGGTGTCGTGGAGTAGTGTCTCTACCCTGTAATTAGTTCAACATGACCAAACCATGGCATCATATGTTTAGAGGATACCATATTTTGCATTTTTGTTGTCATTGAGTGTTTTCAAGTCAGGATGGTGCGAGCTGCAGCCTGGTAGGGGTGGTGTAACATCCCAAATTTTCAATTTGGAATGTTATACATTAGATCATCCTTGCATAGCATATTTTATTGCATTTTGGCAAATCCGCGATAAATCCTAAGCAACTCAAGGACCCTCGGAGAGAGTTGAGGATTTTCCCGATTTTTCATATTTGATTTTTATCAAATAATAAAACGAGGATTTTTGGTTTTAATTATTTTTCTCTCCGAAAAATATTTCATATTAAAATAAATGAGAGGAGAAAATATGACTTCTCCAAAATAATTGAAATATTGGAGGAAAAATATTAAAATCAAATATTGGATTTTATTCGGATTTTATTTGCAATTTTAATTGCATTAAAAAAATTGCACGTTTTCAAAACTGCATTTTTGGCCAAGAAAAATGTTCGCCTTGTTCTAATTAATTTTATTAGACGGGGAAAATTTATTTTATCATTTTTGGATTTTTATTTATTTTTCAGAGATTTGTTTTGATTCGGCGGAATATTTTAAATAAACAAATCCCCGCGCCCGACTGGGCCGAGGCCCAGCCGAGCCAGGCTGGCAAATCCCGCGCCCGTCTCCCTCCTGGAGACCGAGGCGAGCACGGCCGCCGCCTCGCCCCCTCCTCCATGGCAGCCCCCCCCCCTTATATACCCCGCCGCCGCCCCTCTCCCTCACCCCGTCCCCGCCCCAAGCCGCCGCCGCCCGAGGAGCCCGCCGCCCCGACGCCGTACGCCGCCGCCCCGCCTCCCTCACCCGAGCCCCGCCGGAGCCCCGCCCGACCCCGCCGGAGCCCGTCCCGACGAGGTAGCCGAGCCGCCGCCGCCCGAGTTCGGTTTTTTTTCAAAAATCGATTCGGTTTATTTTTTTCTTCTAAACCCTAGTTTTCGTTTTTTTTCAGATCGGTTTATTTTTTTTATTCGGTTTTATTATTTAGTGAACGTTCACCGACCCGTTCGTTTTAACGAACGTGTTCGTCGGATTTTCGCTGTTAACGAACGTTCGTTCGTTTAACTGTTCGTCAGTTTTCTTTTTCGTCGGATTTTCCGCGATTATTCCACGCGATTTCCGATCAAATCTTCGTTTTCATTTAACTTTTCGCTCGTTTGTCGGAATCAGGCGATTCAAGCGCCTAGAGTTTCGTCTCGAAATTATCTTTCTGTTTAACCTATTCAAACAAGTTTTTGCTACTGTAAAATTTGACCTAGATCCAGATTAGTAAACGAAGCTTGTTTCTTTCGCCGTTTGACTTTCGTTGCTTCGTTCGATTTGATTCTTTTTGCAAACCGGAGTTCTTAAGTTGAACTTTCTGGTTTGATCTTTTATTCGAGTTTTACTTGTGCACTAGATGAGTACTTATTGTTTGCTTGTTTGTTTGCGATAGAGTACCCGGAGTGCGCCGCTTGTTACTTCGAATCTCTAGGTTTCGCGGATCATCAGCAAGGCAAGTAACACTTTGATCATACTCTTCCATACCCAGTTTTTATTGCATTAGATCAATCCTCAAACATTGCATGATTAGGATCTGTTTAAATTGTGGGTATTGGGAAGTAGTTGAGGTAGTACCTATTACCTGTTTTATTATCAAACCCTTGGGAGTTACTTCTACGTTGCTTATATTGCCATGCTATGCTCGTAGACGTGGATTGGGTTTGAGAGATATTCATGACAGATGTGAGATTGTTAATTAATGGTTTACTTAAGGTGGCAACTAAAACTCACATCTGGGTGGATTGAGGCACCTGGAGAACCCAGTGCTGCCTGTATTTTGGATATCCCGGAGTACCCGTGTGATCATCCTATGGACCGCCACCCAGGCTCAAAGGGATCATGAGATTATTCATGCTAGAAACTTCCGTGTGCAGCCACATGCTATTATGGGCTCTAGCATAGTTGATTAAGTTGTGTGAGCTCTTGAAGAGGTAGACTAGCAGATGTAGGGGATGTAGGTGGTACGGTCTACCCAGAGTAGAGAGTTAACGCTTCTGAAAGACTGTGTCTCGATCATCCGTTTCTCAAACATCATGCAGTGCGAGAATCAAGCGGAGGCGATCGAGTATTGTGGGGAAAAGTGCACAAACCTCTGCAGAGTGTACAAACTAATCATGATTAGCTGTGTCCCCGGTTATGGACAACTTGAGTATCTAGTACCTGGATTATCATGTGAATCTCATCATCATGTTACTTTAATTAATTTTGCTGGGTTAATGATGATATTTAATTGGGATTGAGTTGGAGGTACCTTCTCAATGTTTAACAACCACCATGATAGTTAAATAAAATTTATTCCTTTGCAGTAGGGAAAAATGGCTTTTCGCAAAACTGTAACCATAGAGCTTTCCACCAGCCATATATGCATGTAGTATAGCATTATTATGTTCATTATTCTCTATGTGTTACATTGCCAGCATATTCCATGTGCTGACCCGTTTTCGGGCTGCAACGTTTTATGTTGCAGACTTTTCAGACGACGAGTAAGGTGCCTTAGGTCGTGGTCTTATACTCAGTGATGCCGTTGGAGTTGATGGACTCACTTATCTTCCAAGCCTTCCGCTGTTATCGTATTTAGATGGCCTTAAGCCATATTTATCATACTTATTCTCTTTTGAAATATTCGATGTAATAAGTGTGTGATTGCTACTCTGTTATAAATCCTCCATTTGTACTGTGCGTGTCAGCATTACTGATCCAGGGATGACACTGGTGCACAGCAGCACAGACTGTTTGAGGTCTGGTCGCTACAGGTGGCCGTCGCGCCAAAGTAGGGGTCGCGACCGGTGCTAGCACATTGTCGCCAGACGACCTGGTTGTAGGTACAACCAAGTTTCCACTACAATTTCGAAAATCATTTCAGAAAGCAGAAAAAACTTGGCCAGTTTTGAACTACAACTCACAGAAACCTCATGTGACCCTCACTTTAAAACTACTAGGTTATTACTCTTGCCTTGAAACACAAGTACAAATGGGATGGGTTGATGAGACGGTCGATCTATGTCAGTCTCGATCTCACATTTTGATCATCAGATGGGGTGATCTCAACATCTTTCATCTTACTGGACAGTCCGTGCAGGGTTCCTCCGCGCTAGAGTAGGTCCAACATAATCATGTCATTTTTGTTTCAACGAAAACCATAAAGATCCAAAATGAACTTATTGTAATTTTATGAACTTTTTTCAAATTCGATGAACTTAGTTTGATATTTTACGAACTATGCGAAAACAATTTTGAATCAGGGTCATTTTTTAGTTTGTGAACTTTTTTTCTAAATGAATGTGCAATAAATAGCGCGGCTACAAAAGTACTTAAAGGTCTCGCTTTGTAATCTGTCAGCAGGTGCTATTAGATTGAGTGATTGGGCAACGTGCACCCTATCGGAACAGTCGAAGATCGAATCCTCACGGTAGTAAATTTTTCAAAGTTTTTCTGTGCTACAGATTTGCTTCCTGTTCCTGGGCTGGCCCACCAGGTGCGGCAGCGGGCGCCTGCAGCGCCCTATATAGGACCTCCCCGTAAACCGCACCCGTTTCCACGCGAACTATATTTGACGGGTGCGTGCGTCGAACAGCTGCGCTTCCGTTGAAGCGGGCGAGCGAGCACCGCGAAACGGGCCGGCCCACTGCCAGCGTTAATAGCAGTGCGAGGCAAACCGGTTTTAGAAACCTTCGGGAAGGTCGCTCAAATGTTTTTTTTTCTTTTGCCAGATTTCCATTTTTTTCCTGTTTCGTGTTTTCTTTTTTATTTTTATCATTTTCCCTCTTTTGTTTCTGTTCATATTTCTTTCTTTTTTCCCTTTATTCTACCTTTTTCATTTTTTAACCTTTGTTTTCAAAAAATATTAAAAATTCTAATTTTTCTTCATGATTTCAGAAATTGTTCACGGTTATCAAATTATATTCACTTTTTCAAAATTTGTTCACAATGCAAAAATGTTAAGCTTATATAACAAAAATTATTCAATGTGTATTTAAATATTGATCAACGTGTATAAAAAATGTTCATATATATATATAACTATTTTTCATTGTATATCAAAATATATTAAATGTATATTTCGAAAGATTAAATGGTTAAAATTTCGATTTTTCTTTTATCTACTCTTTTTAGTGGCTTTTTTATCTACATCTGTACCTAGTAGTTAAATGCGTGCGCGGCGTGCAACCCACTGAAACTATCTAGCTCAAGCGGTAAGGAACAATTAGTTTCTATCATGTGGTGTCAAGTGTGTCCGTCCTTTTTTTTGGATTTTAGTAATGACTCGATATGAACGTCACCGAATGGGCTGGCCCATTAATACCGCACCCTGCGCGAAAGCACCGAAGGGACTCCCGTTTCAGCGACACATGGGCCAGCCCACGCGCGGGAAGCACCTGCTTGTTTTCTGTTTCGTTTCTATTCTCGTTTTTTCTTTTTCCTTTTGTTTATAATTTAAAATGTTATATATATATATATATATATATATATATATATATATATATATATTAAAAACAAAATCTTCAAAAACACATTTTAAAAAGTGTTGAACAAGTATTTGAAAATTGTTGAGTAAGATATTAAACAAGAATTTGGAAAATGTTGAACAAGTATTTGAAAATTATTGAATAAGTATTAAAAATGTTGAACTACTATTTGAAAAATGTTGAATAAGCATTAAAAAATGAAGAACGAGTATACGAAAAATGTTGAACAAATATTTGAAAACAATGTTGAACAAGAATTTTTAAAAATGTTGAACAAGAATTTAAGAAATGTTGATCATGTATATAAAAATGACGAATAAGTATTTTTTAAATGTTAAAGAAGAATTTTAAAAAGGTTGAACATGTATTTTAGAAAATGTTGACCATGTATATAAAAATGTTGAATAAGTATTTAAAAAATGTTGAACAAACATTTGAATAAAATGTTGAACAAGTATTTGAAAAAGGGTGATCATGTATATAAAAATGTTAAATAGGTGTTTGAAAATTGTTGAACAAATATTTGAATAAAATGTTGAACAAGTATTTGAAAAAGGGTGATCATGTATATAAAAATGTTAAATAAGTGTTTGAAAATTGTTGAACAAATATTTGAATAAAATGTGGAGCAAGTATTTGAAAAAGGGTGGTCATTTATATAAAAATGTTGAATAAGTGCTTCAAAAATATTGAACAAGTATTTGAAAACATGTTGATCATGTATATAAAAATGTTGAACATGTATTGAAAATTTGTTGGATGTGTATTAGAAAAATATTGTTGATGTATACAAAATATGTAGAATAATAACCAAAATAAAAAAGAATAAAATAAAATAAAATAAAATAAGAAAACAGAAATGAAAAGAACGAAGAAACAAAGTGCAAACAAAAATGAAAAAAGGGAGAAGAAGAAAGAAAAAGAAAACGAAAAAAAAGAAACAAAAACTCAAAGAAAGCTAGCTCTAATCGCCTCAAGTAGGGAGCGCACCTACAAAATATGAGTAAAACGAGGTTACGCGCACTCACGGTTGGAGACCAGGGATCGAACCTGATTCTCCCTTTAACTCGCTGTTTTTTTACTTCCTGCACACACAAATGGGCCGGCCCAATACGAAGTGGGGAGATGAAAAACCTTCAGCGAGAGCATCCTGTGGAATCGCTTAAAGAGAAAAATAGTCGCTGGCGTTTCCACTATATATTCGGGCGCGGGCGATTTTTAGGCTTGTCGTCCCACATAACCTCGTGGGTACTAGATATTTACTCCGGGACCCCTCCACTATCACCAACATTTGCACATCCCATTGGTCTGAACCCTGATCCTCGGCACTGAGGACAAGCGATCAATCCCTGCCCTGGTGAAAGCGTCCACGTTTCTTGGGTTACTGCACGGTGGCCGGCTCCACTTGTCATCGCCCCTAGATGTCACCGTGGATGCCACCGGTGCCAGTCAACTCCAGCAAGGCCCCGGGCCCGCAGGTCAGCGGCTGCGGCTATAGAAGTCCTCGGTCAGATTCAGCTCCATATCTGGATCTGGCAATTTCCATACCATGGACCCTCTATTTTTGATTTCCATCTGACAAGTCCCTGTTTTGGCACAGAACACCCCTACTTTTAAAATGGCAACAACTTGGCCATTTCAAATCCAAATTTAACAAAGTAAATATGTATTCCTATCAAGAAAGTGTGTTCTATCCATTTATGTTGGTTAATTGAAATTGGTGCAATTAAAATATATTTTAATTACTCCTTAAAGCTTGCAAAAATCATAACTTAATATCTATAAATTCGAATAATATCTTTTTCCACTGTTCTACTTGTAACTAATGCAAGGTCACACCGATGTTGCAATATCTTTCCGAATATTACCACAAATAGTTATTCTGTTGAAATACATGGTCTCTATTACAACAAAATGGCTGCCTCGCGCAACGGAATTTGTTTCTCGCAATATCGCTACCATATTGCAACGACGATGCAGTTTGTTGCAATAGTTAGCCACTTTTGCAACAATATTTGTAACTAATGCAACATCACGCCGATGTTGCAATATCTATCTGAATATTGCCACGAATAGTTATGTTGTTGAAATACGTAGTCTCTATTACAACAAAATGACCGCCCTCGCGCAACGGAATTTGTTTGTCGCAATACCTCTACCATATTGCAATACCGATACAATTTGTTGCAATATGAGGCCTCTATTGCAACGAAGTTAGTATTTATCGCGACAAAACTAAGTTATGGCAATATGTGCGGTCTATTACCACAACCGGCGAATTTGTGGTAATATTGCGTTTTATTGCAACAAAACGTAGTTGTAGCAATAAATTTTGTTGCAATAGACGGGAATCCTTGTAGTGCATGGGAGATGATATATAGAAATAATTGAGTAACATATACATATTTTGATCAAAGTAATATAAAGAATCAACATATAATTTTTGTTTATATGACGACGCGCAGATTCATACTTGTGAATTGCGAGCTCCGGCAGCTCCTTTAGGGATGTCTTTCCGGAAAATCCTATACGAAGCACTCTGCATCAAAATGTCGGGGTATCACACACTCGTTCTTAGCGATCGAACCAGACGGGCCGGCCCATTAGAAGCGTTCCACAGATCCCGGTTTTGGGAACCTGCTGGAAGGTACCTGCTGGTTTTTCCCGGTTTTGGGAACCTTCTAGTAGGTTCCTGAACCGGTTTATTCTTTTCTTTCTTTTTTTTCTTTTTTCCTGTTTGTTTATTCTTCTCTCTCTTTTTTCATGTTCTTTTCTCTTTTTTGTGTTTTTGCGAAATGTTCTTGAATTTCAAAAAATGTTTGATTTACCATAAATTGTTCAACATTTCAAAAAATGTTTCAAGTTTCAAATTGTATTCAGAAATTCAAAAAATGTACAAGCTTTTCAAAAATTGTTCAGAAATTCAAAATTTGTTCAAAATTTCACAACTTCTCAAATTTTGTTCAGTATTACGAAAATTGTCTCAAATTTACAATAATCTTGGGGTTTTGAAATTTTGTTCGGGAGTTTAAAAAATTGTTCTCAATTTTCAAATAATGTTCATGTTTTCAAATTTTGTTCTGGGATTTAAAAAATTGCTCTCAATTTTTGAAAATTTGTTCGTGCTTCGATTTCTATTATGGAGTTTCAAACAATGTTGGTGTTCTCAAATTGTGTTGGGGAGATTCAAAAAAAGTTCCCATTTTTCAAAAATGTTCGTGTATCCAAAACTGTTTTGCCATTGAAAAAATGTTTGAGTTTTCGAAAAAAAGGTTCGTATTTTCAATTTTTTTGGGGAGTTTAAAAATTGTTTCTGTTTCCAGAACAGGAAATTTTTCGCAATTTTCAAAATTTGTTCGTGCTTCGATTTTTGTTCTGGAGTTTGAAAAAAATGTTGCTGTTTTCAAATTTTGTTCGGCAGATTAAAAAAATTCCCATTTTTCAAAAATATTCGTGTATCCAAAAACTGTTTTGCCATTCAAAAAATGTTCGTGTTTTTTATTTTTTGGGGGGAGTTTAAAAATTGTTTCCGTTTCCTGAATTGTTTTGTGTTTTCCGAAATGTTTTAGTTTTTTTCCAAATACACGCAATTTCGAAAAGTGGTCGCGGTTTTATACAGTATTCACCTTTTCTCCTAAATAATATTACGCGTTCAAAATTTGGGAAACGTTCATATCCACGTTTAGTTTGGTTCTTAAGAATTTGTGCTGCCCTTTATCCTGCTTGGCGCATTCTGCTTGTCAAGCACGAGGTGTAGTGTTCGAATCCTGCTTGGCGTATTCTGTTTTGTGAGCGAGCGTTTTATCCTTTACGCCAGACCGATTCTGTTGCCGATTTCATTGAACGCTTCGAGACTTTGATGAATCACATGATATCTTACTCTGAACTGACACCCCTTATTTCTTCTTTACACGGTTCATCGAGGGACTGCGGGCGGACATCGGAGCGGTGGTGCTCATCCAACGACCACCCAACCTCGACACTGCATGTTCACTCGCTCTGCTTCAGGAAGAAGTTGCAGACGGCGAGCTCGCCATGCGCGCCTCGCCCAGTCGCTTTGTGATGCCCAGTACACCAAGTCTCCCAACGAGCTCTCTGCGACTAGCAACACGTACAACCACTGCTGAAGACCGCAGAGGAACAGATGCATCAAGAGCAAGTTCAGATAACAGTAAACTGTCACTGTTGTGCACGTTCAGACATGCCCAAGGCCCTTGCTTTAAGTGCGGAGAAAGGTGGGGCGAAGATCATACATGTCCATCTACGGTACAAATGCATATTGTCGAAGAAGTGCTCGCGCTATTCAGTACTGATGGCGATGTCCTTGGTGAACGGCAGGTAGACTGCGCTAAACCAGAGGATGACAATCTCTGCATTCTGTTCATACACGCAGTGTCAGGTTCAGAAGGCCTGTGTGTTATGCAGTTACATGCTTGGCTTCAGGGGAGCGAAGTACTGTTGCTCGTGGATTCTGGCAGCACTTCTTCATTTGTGGATCAACGTTTGGCTGCTCGTCTCACTGGAATCTCTCCCTTGCCTCAACCATGCAAAGTCAAGACGCCACATACCAGTACCAGAAAGCTAGTACTAGGCCATTGTGTTCGACATTGTGTTCAAAATAAACGGTGTCGAATCGCGGATGATTCGACATTGTGTTCAATCATCAAGGTCTTTGGTGGATACATCAAAGGTTGCTAATCAAATATTTTTGATTAGCTTAGAAATAAGAATGAATGTAGGGGAAAGGTGAATTTAGTTGCACCAGATAGGTGATACTCGATATGCAGCACCCTTCCTATTTTGTGAGGAACTGTACACATCAGTGGCCATATTTTTCCTGAAGCCTCATATTCCCTAATTGAGCCCATGATCATTATCTTCTTCTCTATCATGGTTCCTGGCTCTAGAATAGAAATTATCATTTCCTCATCACTAACATATTGGTAACTGGAAGAATTGTATCAACTGGTCGGCTTTCGAGTGTACTGTTGTTGCTTCGTTGGTGATGGAGCAATATATATGCACATGACATTAATTACTAGCATGGTTTAAGTTGGTTTTTGGATATATGCCATTATATAAATGCCGATTTTGTGCTATCAGATAGTTGTTATTTATGAAAGATGGTGTGACTTTTAATGTACAAATCATGGATGAATGCCACTATCTTGTATTGGATGGAATGGAAGTAGATACTTTACCAGAGAATAATTGTGTATCTCTTGCCCACTCGATCGAGTCATTCTCTAAAGAAACTTCTACGTGAACACAACCCATAGCCTATACACACAAATTTATCTTGAATTAAAGCATGAATAAGCCATGGTTAAAACAGGTGTGAAATGTTATATAGAAATAAGTAAGTAACATATAAATACTTTGCCCACAGTAGTATAAACAATTGACATATAATATTTTTGCAAAAGGTTTCACAAGAACATACGAGATGTATGTAATTTTTTTTGTTACTATATATTATTAGGTTTCGTCAAAATAATCAATCCTTGGTGGGAAACAAAACGCCACATACTAGTACCAGAAAGCTAGTACTAGGCTATTGTGTTCAACATTGTGTTCAAAATAATCAAGGTCATTGGTGGATGCATAAAAGTTTGCAAAGAAAATATTTTCGATTAACTTAGAAATGAGAATGAATGTAGGGGAAGAATGAATTTAGCTGTGCCAGATAGGTGATACTCGATATGTAGCATCCTTCCTATTTTGATAGGATCGTGCACATCAGTGGTCGCGTTTTTCCTGAAGCCTCATATTCCCTAATTGAATCCATGATCTTTATCTTTTTTCTCTACCATGGTTCTTGGCTCTAGACTAGAAATTATCATTTCTTCATCACTAGCTTATTGGTAGCAGGAAGAAGTGTATTACTAGTTGGCTTTCGAGGGCATTGTTGCTTTGGTGGTGATGGAGCAATATATACACACGATAATAATTCCTAGCATGTTTTGAGTTGGTTGTTGGATATATACCATTATATATGTACCAATTTTGTGTTATCAGTTAGCAGTTATTCACTAAGATGGTGTGAATTTCAATGCACGAATCACGCATGAATGCCATTATCTTGTATTGGTTGGAATGCAAGTAGATACGTTACTAGAGAATTATTGTGCATCTCTCTCACACTCGATTGAGTCGTTCTTTGTAAAGACTGCTACCTGATCACAACCCATAGCCTACATGCATGTTTATTTTAAATTAAAGCCTGGATAAGCCATGATTCAAACATTTGTGAAATAATATATAGACATAAGTGAGTAACATATACATAATTCGACCAAAGTAGTATAAACAATCAACTTATATTTTCGACCAAAGGTTTCACAAGACCAGACAATGTATGTAATTTTATTATCACTATATATTCTTATGTCTCGTCAGAATAATCAATCCTTGATGGAAAACAAGACGGTAGGCTTAGAGAACCATAGCTGATTTGATATACTTACAACACATTAAAGGTGTCCAATGATTATAGATAGTATTCCATCAAACCGAGATTTCAACATTTGATGGTTTTGCATTTGCGTTAGAAAATGTAATGATTGGTAATGAATATAACATGATGATTCACGATATTCACTAGAATATGCATGAAGCAAGGTCGATATACAAGAATGCACATGATAGTAAGTGCAAGAATTGTGCATGTCGCACGATGCAGATGATTGGATGACATTAGGGCACGGAGAAAGAAATGGATGTTTCTTTTCCAATGCCTTTGGTTACCTAAAGCTTTAGGCTATGTTGTAACGATGATGTGTTTGACAAATTGAAGATTTCCACTTATTTGTGGGCTATGTTCATCCTATCAATAATCTATGATCTTTGTTTACGCTGCAGCGATAGGAGCATCATGAGTACGTTGTGCTAGCGGCATCACACTTGGAGCAACTTACCAATGGCTTTTATGTCCCAACATGATTTGTGGTTTAGCAATGAATTATAATACCTAAATAGGCATTGTGTTGGTAGATTTTTCTCTTTTTTTTTCGTTTTTGAGACTTGTTATACTTCTTAATAACTCAGGTGTTTGGACCCTCAGGTGTACAGACCTGAAGAGTAGTTATTCGACATCTTAAAAAATGACTACCTATTTTTGTTTTCTTTTGTTCATCTGTACTGAGATCCTCGTGGTTCACTAGTTCCTTGGTTTGATTAGAAAAGTGTGTGTCTGTTCTTACAACTTATATCTTGCCACTTCGAGAAAGATGAGCCCATGTATATAAGCACATCTGGAAGATACATTTGTCTCTCTCAGTGCAGGTTTATTCATCTTTCGGTAGACATGCATTCATGTACACACTGTTTCATGCCGATTTGAAGCCAATGATTATTTAGAACAGATTGCGGTTTCATGTGTGTGTGTGCGCGCGCGTGTGTGTGTGCTTGTGTGTGTGTGCGTGCGTGCGTGCATGCGTTCGTGTGTGTGTGTGTGTGCGTGTGCGTGCATGCGTTCGTGTGTGTGTGTGCGTGTTCGTGCGTGGGTTATTGCGTGTGTTCTTGCGTGTGTTCGTGCACGTGCACGTGTGCGTGTGCGTGCGTGTGTGTGTGTGTGTGTGTGTGTGTGTGTGTGTGTGTGTGTGTGTGTGTGTGTGTGTCTCATTCTACTATGCAGCTAAGATTTTACACCGGACGAGCATCACTAAATATGCACCATGTTGCATCAGGCACTTTTCTTGTTAATTCACATGAGTATTGAGTAGTCCAATTTTAACTGACCAGCCATCAATTTGAATGTGTTGTAGGAAATTTTCGTACTAGTGGAGCTTGATTTTAGTACTTGGGTTAAGACAGAGCTATATATGTGCACACATGACAAACGACTAGTAGTACTCATGGTTGAGGTTGCTGGATCATTACTATCTGCATTATTTTCATGAAATATTGTGTCATACATATCAAGGTGAGTCACCATTGTTGTCCTTGTTTCTTCTTAGTTCTGCACACCATAGTTGAATACCGCAAATTAAGGCTACAAAACTAAAAAAACACAAACATACAACAAAGCTATATGAGGACATTGTAATCATCTTTGCACTTCGCATGTCAAAACTCTTTTATGCTTTTTGTGAAGAACTGTGGAAAAGCAAATAATGCAAAAAAAATAGTCTAAGCTCAAATTTTTCTTAGAGCTTGGTAGGCAAAAAAGTACAATCTCAACCACCATAAGCATGCGCTCACAAAGACATTTGAGTCACAGTAACTAAGATGCTCCACTAATATGGTGAACCCGCTATGACATGTTGTTCAGACTCTAGGTGAAACTAGTATTTAGTCTCAGGGCATGTGAACCAAATCGACCAAGGCATGCAAGTGGGTGTATTCTTCTTTATTTTAAAGAATTGGGGCACAAGGCATCCACCATTGCAACATGGACCAAATCATGTAAGTTCTAGCTTCGACTTCCTAGCGATGTCCCCTGCAAAAAAAAAAAGAGTTCCAAGCGATGCCAGCCAAAGTGCTGTAAGCCGTGAGCAATTCTGGCAAAGGCAGTTCTTGTACATGTTCAAGTAGGCTTTCATCTTTTGCCCACGGCCTTACACTTTGCTCACCTCTCGCAACTCACCAAAAGCCTATCTCAGTGCACTTGGCCGTCGGGATTTTGCAGGCAATATTCTTGTTTTTCGGACACCCGCTACATCGCTCAGAGTGAGAGGAGCCATTCTTCTCCCCATGCAAAGGCATTCAGGTCCCAAGTAGAGTGTGTGGGACAATACTAGTTGCCTTGCTAAGAAATTCCTCGACAAATAGTGGTGGAGCATCAACTTGTTTCACCTCAGAACAACATTGCTCACATCAACCTAAGACTCGACCTCGACAATACGGGTGCCTACGACCCCCTTCACGCGCTCTGAGTTGAAACCAAGAGGCACCTCTGGACTGAGAATCAGGCGTGCGAGGGAACACCCATCGGTATCTAGGAGTAGCCATCGGGGTGAGACAACAAGATCGTAGCCTCCAAACACAATCGGTCAACGAACTCCTCGATCCTCCCGACAAAACAACCGGCTGGAAGAAGACCTCATCACACCAAGAAAAAGTATACCACAATACAAATGACATCAAACGATATCAGAGGAGGTGGCGACAATGCTTCATCATGCATAGGATCGTCATGCCTCAAAACGATTATCACCGGCCCACCAGAGAGCATCGCGATAGGCAACTCCTGTGCCATGGCTGGGGTAGGGTTGCAGCGATCAGGAGGATGGGCCAAGTGATCTTGAGGGGAAGGTGCCAAGACCACCTCATCGTAGGAGTGAAGCCTTGAAGCAATGATAATTTGAGCGACATGAGCAACCTCAAAAGCAGAATGAGGTCTAAATGGCGGCCATGTTGAGGAGGATTTCCGTGGCCATTTACTCGAAATGTGGAACGTTGAAAGAACATCAACACTTGATTGGTTGTCAGCATGAAGAGGCAAATTGCTTGCACCTATGGCATCTGAAGCATCGCCCATCCATTCACTTGAGGTATGCGGCTTGCTCCGGCTGGCAACCCAATGGACGCGCCAAGGGGCGCAACCTGGCTATCTCCAATTCTGGCCTCGCGTCATCAGTGCTCATTCACACGAGTCCAACCTCGAACGACGTTTGTGCAAGCATCATCAACCCCTTCACCCAGCACCAGCTCTTGGTCCGTGAGCACCACCGACATGAAACAAACCCTCGGGCAGGAGAAGAAGAATGAACAACATATCCTCCCCGCTGCACACTCGCAGAACCTAAACTTGTACAGGATCCTTGCCATGGGAGCCTACAACAATTGCCCACAACACCCACTGGTAGCATACTAGATCTGGGCACAGGTAGGCTTGGTGGCACTAGATTTAGGACGCGGGGAGCAGAGGCCGTCTCCCCTGGCGGCTACTCCGGCACCACCTCCACAACATCCTCCACCACGGAACCCCATGAGCTGGGCGGTGAGGATGCGATGGACACGTCATCAAACGGAGGAGAAGGGACTTACGAGGGAGAAGCTATGAAAGGGGTTAAAACGCCGGAGGGCGCCGCCGAGGGGGGTGCGGAATTGTGCACATGGACAGCGCCCCGACGGGGACAGAAGAGGAGTCTCCATGCAATAGGGATCTATGCCAGAAGATCGGGAAAGGATACATAGCATAGGAATGACGGGGGTACAAGGCAACATGTTTGTGTGGGGGGGGGGGGGATAGGACACGGAGGGAGTCCTGATCCGGTGGAGGCGAAGGTAGTGCTGACTAAAGCAGCAAGATCGAGCGGGCGCCATCGGCCATAAGAGCATCCACGAGAGGGCATTGGCCTTTTTCTTACGATTCAGGAGTATCAACAGTTCACCACCTAGGTAGCACGTCATCTTTGTGTTGTCTTTTTTCATCCCGTACATTGAATCCCGTACTTCGACTATGACATGATAATCAACATAAGGCTCAACCACCTGTTTATCGTCATTAATCCGCATTTTCCCATATGTAAGGAAGATTTGTGTGAGGTGGTCATATATGCATTGTACTCCGTGCATGAAAAAGACATGTGGCCACACAGTAGTACTACATCATAGTTAGCATTGGAACGCGCAGGGGACACATATTTACAACCTCAAAATACCTAATTAGCTTCATGATAAGCACATGATTTTAGTCTACTTAGATTAACATGGTGAATTACAACTTGTCATGGCTTCGATAATCCATGTCTCATGGGTGCACCACTCTGGACATAAGTTGATTCGGACATTGTTGCCGAGGTTTTGAGTTTCTAGGCGTCTACTTTGTGCCATCAGTTATCCGAGGTGTTGCTATTGTTTGACTGTTACCATTGTAAAATCATGTATTTGTGCATGGTTGGTGGTTGTTTAGTGGTCATGTCTTCCAGATTCCTCGTCAAAGTGTCAAATTTTACCTGAACAAGGGCAGTGGTGATGGTGAAACCACGTACAGGTCAATGATCTGCGGGGCACGAGAAGCGGATCAGTAACCTGGCAGTCGCCAGTGGCAGAGGAAAAAATACTGCTAGGAAAAGAAAACGATTGACCTTCATTGGTCGGCGTGGCGGCATAGGCCTTGGTGAGGGACTAGATCAGGAGCTTGGCATCGCTCGCGGCCATCGGCATCCTTCCTTCCTTCCTCGCGAGCTCGCTCCCCCACCCCGCTTCGACCTGGTAGATTAGAGTTCGAGGAATCAGATCACGGTGGAGGACGGGCAGCACGGTCCCAGATCCGGACCCGGCGAGGGTGAGGGGGAGGGTACAGGGTGGGACGCGGGAGGATCGAGAGGAGCTTTATCCCTAGGGCGGGGGCGAGAGAGATCTATGCGCGGGAGAGGGGAGGAGGAAGAGGAGACTGGCCTGTGGTGTGAAGAGGACGACGACGCGTAGGTTCAGAGCTGAGAACTGCTAGCTCCGGCAGCTTTGGGGATTTTCTTTCCTACGGTTTATTGCACCGATGAAAGTGGATGGGCCGATTTCCGGGCCCAGACGGCCCCGCGACTTGAGCCCATTGGTACCGAAGTGTTTTTTCTTTTTCTTTGACCGTCCTCGATAGTGATAATATCAATAATTTAGACGGCACAACACAAAGCAATCCATGAGGGTTCGGGTGTCTCACGATAGCCCCCGGACAACTTTCAGAGCCCAACGACACAACAAAGCCTGACCATGCTAGAGTTGCCGAGGGGTCTGCATCCATGCCTGCACTGCTAAGATCGACACGGATTGCCTCAATAAGTTTTGTAGTTCTTAAGAAAGGGACATGTGTAAGTAGGTATGGTTCTATCACCCAAGAGTTCCGATCGTGGTCGAGGGGAGTTCGACAGTGCATTTCATCATAGAGGTCTTTTGTGGATACATCAAAGGTTGCCAATCAACTATTTTTGATCGGCTCATAAACGAGAAGGACTACAAGGGTCGGGTGAATTTAGCTGCGTCGGGTAGGTGATAGACGGTTTGTAGCACCCTTCCTATTTTGCGATGCACTCAACAAGTCTGTGGCCATATTTTTCCTGAAGCCTCATATTCCCTAATTAGAGCCACAATGTTTATCTTTTTCTGTGCCATGGTTCTTGGCTCCAGACTAGAAATTATCATTTCCTCATCACTAACATATTGATAGCAGGAGGAATTGTATCAACTGGTAGGCTTTCGAGTGTGTTGCTTCGTGGTGATGGGGCAATATATATGCATACGACATTAATTCCTAGCATGGTTTAATTTGGTTGTTGGATATCTGCCATTATATATGTGCCAATTCTGTGTTATCTGTTAGTAGTTATTAACTATGATGGTGTGAGTTTTAATGTACGAATCATGGATGAATGCCGCTATCTTGTATTGACTGGAATGCTAGTAGATACTCTACTAGAGAATTATTGTGCATCTCTCATGCACTCGATCGAGTCATTCTTTGTAAAGACCGCTACCTGATCACAACCCATAGACTATACACGCATGTTTATCTTAAATTATAGCATGGATAAGTCATGGTTCAAACATATGGGAAATGATATATAGAAATAATTGAGTAACATATACATATTTCGACCAGAGTAGTATAAACAATCAACATATAATTTTTGTGCATAAGGTTTCACAACACCATATGATGTATGTAGTTTTGTTGTCCTGTATATTATTTTGTTTCATCAAAATTATCAATCCTAGTTAGGAAACAAGACAGAAGGTTTTTCATTTGCATTACAAAATGTAATGATCGGTGATGAATATAACACAATTCTTCATGATATTCACTACAATATGCAAGCGAGGTGCATACAAGAATGCACATGATAGCAAGTGCAACAGTTGTGCATGTTGCACGATGCAGATGATTGGATGACCTTAGGACACAGAAAAACAAATGGATGTCTCTTTTCCGATGCCTTTGGTTACCTAAAGATTTAGGCTATGTCGTAGCGATGTTGTGTTTGAATTAATGATTTCCACTAATTTACGGGCTATGTTCATCTCCATCAATCATCTGTGAGCTTTCTTTACATTGCAGTGTAGGAGCATCATGAGTACATTGTGCTAGTGACATCAGCTTGGAGCAAGCTACCAATGGCTTTTATATCCAAACACGATTTATGGTTTAGCAATGAATTATAATACCTAAATTTCATTGTGTTGGTAGCTTGTTATTTTTGTTTTGTTTTTGAGACTTGTTATACTTACTCTGGTGTGTGCACCCTGAAATGTAGAGACATGGATACTAGTTCATTGACATCTTAAAAAACGACTACCACAACTATTTTTGTTTTCTTTTGTTCATTTGTACGGAGATCCTCGTGGTTCACTAGTTCCTTGGCTTGGTTAGAAAAGTGTGTGTCTGTTCCTACAGCTTCCATGTTGCTACTTGGAGAAAGATGATCCCGTGTATATAAGCACATCCACAAGATACATTGTCTCTCCATATAAGTGTGTGTCTGTGCCCCAAACCTAGTATATGGCTCGGTTGGGGCCTCCGGCTCTAGATGTTAGTCTTTGGTGCGATGTCTGCTTGGTATTAGGCTCGGAATATTGGCACCCTTCACCAAGTGGATAGGTGTAGCGACAGTTGTTGATAAGATGGTGGCTTCAGACTACCTGATGTACTACTTTGTAAGGTCTTTGTGAATAATTAATAAAATGGCTACATGCATTATCCAGATGCAGAGGACAGGGGTAATCCTCCTTTTCAAAAAAAAGTAGGTTTATTCATCTTTTGGTAGGCATGCATTCATGTACACACCGTTTCATGCCGATTTCAAGCCAATAGTTATTTACATATGCATACGATTTTGGGAGATGAGATGTAAATGTGGTTTGTTGCTAACTAATTTCTACTCACAAGTCTATTATCATAATGTCATGCACGAGAAATTAGCTGGCTAGCTTGCTAGGTGGCGAGGGTACATGTAAACAAATTAAGAAATTCAGTTTCCTTGATATATGTATGGCGAGTTCTGTTATCAAGTTAGATATATACGAAGAGCATATGGGCTTCCTTTAGATAGTAGAATGCATGCCAAGCATGTTGGAAGCAGTTGCACCAATAAGGCCATGATTTCCCCTATTTCCTAATGTTCTTTCACATCTTCATATGCAATTTTCTTGTTAGTTTAGATGTGAGTATGTGACTCGATTGACAATTCTGATGTGATGACTGATAATGCCTTGGCGCCTCTAACTGGAACTTCTGGATGGAGACCTAGCTAGAGAATCTAGCTTAAGTGGAACATCTTGCGTGGAGGCCATCAATACTCTCCAGCTCGGACTCGGCAGCGGCGACGCTTCACACCGTTCACCCTCCTGAGGGACGTTGTCGTGGAACTTAGGTGCCGTAGTCCATGTCGTGGCGTAGTTATTCACGCTTTCTCTGTTAGCTTTCGGCAGTGTAGTCGCATGCGTCTATGTCGGCCCGTTATCCCGAGATCTGCTTGTAAGGAGTCTCCCCATTACCTTATATCGTTCGGCCTTGTACTTTGTGTTGTGCTTTATCTATAAAACGGGACGAGAGTCTGTTTCGAAGAAGACTCTCCAACTCAACTGGAACTATCTGGATCTTACACGGAGCATGGGCCACAAAGCATATCCATCTCCAGAGTGTCATGTTGTCCTAGTTGAACCATTAGGATGATGTTCCGTGAACTTCCCTGCAGATTTAGAAGCAAGTACATGCGTCTGACATTTGATTGCCATTTTTTTTGTATTTGTTGTTTCTGCAATTATGGGTAACTGTTTTAGGAACCCTCTGCCTGCTTTTGGGAAGGTTTCGTTCGGGTTCTTTTCTCATCCTGTTATACCGGTTTGTTATTTACAGTTTTTTCTTTTTCAGCTAATTTTTTGGTTTTTTCCTTTTTCTGTTTAATTTTCTTTTCTGTTTTTAAAATATTTGTCGACCCTTTTTATAAACACATGTTGAACCATTTTAAAATAACCGTTCAGCATTTTTCAGATACATGCTGAACATTGGTCGAAGCCACATTTCAAAATAACCATGTTCAACTATATTTTTAAATACATGGTAAACATTTTTAATACATACTGAAACTTTTTAAACATATTCTAAACATTCTTCAAATGCATGTCAAATATTTTTCTTATACGCAGTGAACATTTTTTGATCTTTTTTGTAAATACACTGCATACATTTTTATGATACACATTGAACCTTTTGTATATGTCATGAACACTGTATTAAATTGTGGAAACAAAGTTCTGTATTTTTATTACCATTTGTCAATGTGTGAAAAAAATAATGGTATGATCATTTTTATATCTCATGAACATTTCAAAAATTGGATAAGCAAATTCTTACAATTGATTTACATTGTTTTTAAATGGCATGAATGATTATTTAAAAATTGCAAATGTTTTAAAAAATGACATGAACATAGTTTTGGTGAATGGTAAAAATATTTTCTTGAAAACAGGTTAACATTTATTATAAAGCATGGCAAACATATTTCGAATACAGGTATAAGAACCCATTTGATAACCGTGAACATTCGTCTAAACACGCAGATTTTTGGACCCAGACAATAAACAAGAACAGAAACAAATGTAAATGTAAATAAAAGGAAGAGAAAAATAGTAATAATACTAGTTGAATGTTTGCTTACGCATGTTTCTGCTTGTTGTTTTTTAACCGAAGAGCCTAGTTTGTCGCATGCCGGTACACAAGCATTACTAGCTTCCTATACACACGCGTTGATCTTTTCCTATACACACTAGCATTGCTCGCTCAAGTGGTATTGCTGGGCCTGGCCAAATTCTCACGCGCTGCAGGCGACACACACCACTCACTCTTGCTAGGTGCGTTACATAGACGGCCCATCTTCGGACACCATATAAACTCTGTCGGTTATTACACAAAAGAATAATGTTTTCCTGGATCTACTGAAGGGACATTGTGTAGTCCATTCGACGGGATTTCTAAGAGACCGGATACTCAAAATTCATGAATCTAGAGGTTGGTTCTAAATGAATTTAACATGACAAATTACCTTGATTATTTAACAATCACCTAAAATATTAGCACATGATTTTAGAATTGATCTTGTCACGTGGTCATATGCATTCAGCTTAAAGATATACCTGTGTAATCTACATAACCATGCTTACTAGCAAAGAAGGACGGCAGCTTCAGTAGTCAAGATTCTCAAAACAGGCTCACGCCCCGCTTTATAGATAAAGCATCGACCAAAGTACATGGCCGAATGGTACATAGTGGAGAGGTAGCCCTCTTACATAGCGGATGCTGAGAACTCGGTACCACGCAGAACCTACGCTACCGAACAAGAACAAGGGGAGATCAGAGTACAACGTCACACCACACCCTAGCACACCTGGACTCCACAACAGCGCCCTTAGGAGGGAGAACGGCGCAGAGCATCGCCACTGCAGAGTTCGGAATTGACAAGGGTTTTCACCCGAAACCCGGACACGGAGAGGAGAACCAGAATGACGTCTTCAGGAAGATAGCGGCGCCTGCGGGCGTCGTTGTCATCGGCGCCAAAGCATGGAGCTTTTGATCGGCAGCTCACCCATGTCACACGGTAGGTCCAAAGCAAACGCGACGAGCTCTAATTCCTAGATCCGGATCCGGGCACCGCCGACAAGGGCGTGCCCGAGCCACCTGCTGCTAGACCTCTGGCCGTCCATACGACCAAGAGAAGCCACCACCGCCATCATGAGGCCCGTCAGAGAGCCAATCATGGGGACCGCCACCCGAGGCCGCCGCCCCAACATCCCTGTCCCAAGACTTCGCCACCCATCGCCACACGGCACACCAACCCTGGCAGGTAGGGTAAAAGGCCGTCCTTCCACACCTAGCCCAGCATCGGTCCCCAGATCTGGGTCAGCACCTCCACTGTAGGAGGCGCCGACGCTTGCATCCCCAACCAGTCCCTGTGGACCTAGGGACCCGACCCGAGGGCTGCCGACGGTCGCCATGAAGCCGAACTTGCACGAAGCCAACTCCAAGATCACCGCTGCCGCCCGGCCTGACCGGTAGGATGTGCCAGGACCACCACCACAACCCACTACACCCACAAGGACAGCGCTCACGGGCACATCCCGGGCCGAGCGCGAACCTCACCCACGAGTAGAAAAATTCTGAAATTTTGCAACAGGAAACTTGAACAATTGTTTTAGTTGGTTGCGAAATTTCAGCCTCAAATGATATTCGACAAGCTCTAGACATAAAAAGAAAACACCGTGTACTGGAAAATGCAAAAAATAGTAACCTATGATTTGTTATTTTTGGTGAGAGCTCCTCGAATTTTATTAATGTTGAAATTTTGCTAGTCTCTAAAACATTTGTTGATGTTTGCTGTCACGAAAGTCAGAATTTTTTGATCTAGTGTGTTTGGGCAGTCTTTTGATAATTCGGGTGTACTACACCCCGAGTGTAGCCACACATTGCTTGTTAGTATATGCTTTCGGTGAAGAACTAACACTAGTGCAGTATACACAACTACAGATGGGAAAGCCCTGTACCAGAAGGCCAAACCTATCACCACTAGTACGCTTGTGATACACTGGCGGCTAATTGTGCTTGTGAGCGCGGAAAACACCTGGCGCTGAAAAGCACGTTGGCCGTCGGGCGACATAACCAGAGACACACACGATCAAACAGCGCAGAAGGAAGATTGATTTTATTAAATAGGCGTCATCTGCATGGCGCTCGGAAGGCCACAAAAATCAACCTCGTCTCCACCATGGTGAATGTAATTAGGCCAATTCGATCATGCTCACTGAACTGTACATATGGCCATCTCATCAGCTGTTTACTTTCATCGATAACTGCGTGTGGCCATTTGTAAGGTCATTCTGGCTATGACAATCATGCTACAGGGAGCTCTCTACCGGTAGACAAACCTAGAGCAGTTGGGCTTCCTTCAGTTAAAATAGCGCATATTGAGCATGTTAGAGGTGTTTCTGCCAGTAGAGCACTCATGTTCATCATCTCGACGCCACCTATTCCTTAATTTCTTCCACATCTATTCATAGAGTTACTCATATTTTGAGCTCAACAGTCACCTATTTGAAAGGTTGTAGAAATGAGTTGGTCTAGTATGTTCGACACTTCTCTGTTTTGGTAATGACTGAGCGGTATTTCTGCACACATGGCAAATGAATATTATTCATTGCTGGAGGTTGTTGGATCATTACAATTTTCCGTATAATTTCATGTCATAATTATATTTTTTATTAACCAAGATGAGATGCCTCTTACAATAATCATGAGTACACACCCGGCCTCTACATAATTAGGATGCACACACACACTCTCACGCCAAGATGAGATGCCTATATCCTCATTGTTTAAATCTAAACTTCTACTGAGCGGTTGAATAACTGCAAGCTGAGGCTAAGCACAAATTAATAGTAAGTCAAATTGAAGAAACTAAAATAAAACACAAACGGCAAACACATACCTGATCAAACCCTCCGAAGACTTCGTGAGCATCTATTTTTCATGACATGTCAAAGTTACGAGAGTGGATTTTCTTTTCTAAGGTGTACTACACCCGAGTTTACAAAAAAACCAAAATAACCAATATCAAACTTGATAAAAAAATCCTGAAATATTGCGACATGAAACTTGATCATATGTTTTAGGTTGTTGCAGAATTTCAGCCGCAAATAACATTCGAGGAGTTCTCGACAAAAAAACATAAAATCGTAAGTGGTAATAGCTGGCGACATGTGGTAATAGGTGCACCCGACTTCTAGTCTCAGAGCGTGCGGACCTAATAATCAACCAACGGATGCAAGTTGGATGGTCATGGGTGTGTTCAACTTCATTTGACCACATTGGAACAAGGCATCTTCCATATCATAAATATGTAAAAACGAAAATAATAATAAAGACACATTTCTGGATATAAAAAGATTTGCCACCGTTTACTGTAAGTTTGTCATTTCTTTTTGTGAATATACGGATTCATGTTTTTGATGTGCAAATATGTGGATTAGCCGTTGTCCACTGTAAATTGTATGTGTGTGTGTGTGTGTGTGTCCAACGGCGATATTGTAATGGACACTACGGTCAGTCACTAATTATTTCTTCTCAAGTCGGTCCGCTCCATTGTAGCTATAGCTGCTCATGCGTGACAAACTTGCTAGTAGGCCACACCGGAGAAGTTTAGTTCAAAGTTTTCTGTGCCGTACGCCTCTGCTCTAGCTATCTGACATTTACCAGTGAACAATTATGGAAGAGCAAACATGCAAAAAAAAAGGTAGTTTAATCTAAAGATTTTTAAGTGCCAGTTAAAAAAAAATTGTATTCTCAACCTTTGCATGCGTGACCTTAAAAATTTGCCTGTAGGATTTTGACAAACATTTTTTTTGCTAGAGGCCATGATTTTCTTGTCGTACATACACTAGTAGAAAACAGGGCTTTGGTTCGGGCCTGGCCAACCCATTAGTCCCAGTTCTTCATGACCCGGGACCCATGGGGGGCATTAGCACTAGTGCAGAACCTGGCTTTAGCGCCGGTTCGTAAGGGCCTTTAGTGCCGGTTCCACAACCGGCACTAAAGAGTGGGGACTAAAGGTCCCCCCTTTAGTACCGGTTCATCACGAACCGGCGCTAAAGCGCCACCACGTGGCACGAGCCAGGCCCGGGTGCGTGCAGGACTTTAGTACCGGTTGGTAACACCAACCGATACTAAATGTTTTGGGGGTGTTTTGGTATTATTTTTATTTTTCCTTTAATTTTGTATTTTCAATTTAATTTAGTGATTATTTTAGTTGTTAAATCATTAGGTGAAAGTACCGCAGATTAGTTTTGACTGGATGCATGTGGATCCTAGCTAGATAATTAAGTGATCAAGTATATGCAATATCCATATTATACTTGATCACCTATAATTAAGTGATCAAGTATAATATGGATATGGCACATAGTTGATCACTTAGCTAGGATCCATCCAGCTTAAACTAATCTGCGGTTTCTTTCATAAATGATATAATAACTCATCATCATCATCATATTAATATAAAAAATCTTGCATCATATCATCAACAACAGTATACTAGCTAGCTAAAAATTATCATAGTCGTCATTACCACTGTTTAATCATCATAGTCATTACCGCTATCTAATACCACCAACACTAGCTTAAAGAAAAAACATTCACTTGTACCAGAAGCAAAGATATCATCGAGTTCAACATGGTCATCATATTATAAGCGTTCATAACACCACAAAAGCAAATCACCCTTTGAGATTAAGTTCAGGACGAAGAACACGGACATGAGAGGACAAAAGTACTAAGAGCATGAAGTAGGTAAATCACTCCTGCTGCTCTCTCTCAGGTAAAATAGCATAGAACATGTATAGCTCTCCTGATTCATCATACTGGAGCATGCAGATGAACCTGTCTCCTAATCGTGGGTTGCGCTTCTCATTGCTGCCCCCTAGTACTTCTCTGCTGGGATCGTTAACAATTTTGCTCCAATCTTTCACTATTAAGCATTCATTGCTATTAGAAATCCTGAATGCACTCATGTGCAATGTAGGATATCTTGGCCGTAAGCTAACCATTGACATGTGACCTTTAGTCTCGATCCACTGAGGCACAACTGTCATCGGGAGTCCCTGTTAAAGAAGATCATATAGTAATTAATATACTTAGCAATGAAAGTTTAGCAAAAAAATAATGTATGCAAAAGATGCACTGAGGACAAATAGTAAAAATCTTATCATCTTTCGTAAATAGATGTGACCGTAGTTCAATACGATCACTATTGGTCGCACATTTTGAGTACTAACATTTCTAAGTGCAGGAAGAAAATTTGTCTTGACAGTATGAAGATCCTCAAGCCATGAAACATAATGACTTATCTCCTCGCAGTTTATTTCAGCTCCGGGACAGTAGTAGGTCCTGTCTACCAAACACCGGACATGTTTGCTTGAATGGAAATAAGCTGTCAATAGAAATTTGTTGTCAACTATTTTTGAATAAACAGTATCAAAGACTTAAATATGGTTGAGAAACTCACATAATGGTAGAACTGGAGGCGTCTGCACATCCACCCAGATGTCTTTATTACCTTCAATGTCATCTTCCGGACAAATATCAAAGGTGATAACCATATCAGGCTCAAATGCATAAGCCTTGCATAGTGCTTGCCAAGTTTTGCATTCAAAATAGGTGTACGTGTCTGCATTGTATAATTTGACGTTGAAAGTATAACCATGCTCGGTCTTCAGGTAAACTCTCTTTACCTCCATAGTTTCCATAGCACTGAAACCTATCTTATCCAAGACAAAAATTCTTGCATGGCAGGGGATGCGCTAGTAGAATAGTGAAAATTTAAAATTATAAGTTGAAGCAAATGAAGCATATATAAGTCATGCTTAATTACGAAAAAAGACTTGTCGTTGTGACTTACTGTATCCACTTCGAAGGTCTCATCCAGCTTGATGCTGAAGCGCCTATCATCAACTAGGAAATTTCTGTCGCACAGGCCGCGCTGGTCTTCACAGTATTCGCACTTAATGAAATCTTTTTCGTCGTCAGACGACATTTCCTATGTTCATATAGGTGAAACATTAAACACTTACTAGTTCTATTAATTCAACTAATTCTATTAATTCAACTAGTTCTATTAATTCAACTAATTCAACTAAGCATTTACTAAAAATAAACTTGTTCTACTAATTTTCTTACTAAAATAAAGGAGGTAGTTCTATATAGTAATATTTTAATTAGATCATCAAATCTCAGATATCTAAATTTTCTTACTAAAAATAAACTAGTGCTATTAATTCAAATAATTCAACTAAGAATTTACTAAAAATAAACTAGTTCTATTAATTTTCTTACTAAAATATATAAAGTAGCTATATATAGTAATATTTTAATTAGATCATCAAATCTCATATACCTAAATTTTCTTACTAAAAATAAACTAGTTCTACTAATTCAACTAGTTCAACAAAGCATTTACTAAAAATAAACTAGTTATATTAATTCAACTAGTTCAAATAATCTCATATACCTAAATTTTCTTACTAAAAATAAACTTGTTTTATTAATTTTCATACTAAAAATAAAATAGTTATATTAATTCAACTAGTTCAAATCTCATATATATACCTAATTAATATATATCTAGCTAATTCATCTAAAATTGACATTAATATTTAACATCTTTTCCATATAATTCATCCAACATTTCTATATATATATTTCTATAACTAAAGACATAAAAATTACTAACAATTTTACAACTAATTAACAATGTGTGTGTGTGTGGACATGGCGGCCGGGGCAGGCGCTCACCGGCGAGGCGAGGCGACGGGGGGCGGCGACGGTGACGGCGACGGGCGGCGATGACGCGGATGGCGACGATGGGGACGGGGACTGTTGGAAATATGCCCTAGAGGCAATAATAAATGGTTATTATTGTATTTGTTTGTTCATGGTAATTGTCTATTGTTCATGCTATAATTGTGTTATCCGGAAATCGTAATGCATGTGTGAATACATAGACCACAACGTGTCCCTAGTAAGCCTCTAGTTGACTAGCTCGTTGATCAATAGATAGTCATGGTTTCCTGACTATGGACATTGGATGTCATTGATAACGGGATCACATTATTAGGAGAATGATGTGATGGACAAGACCCATGCCTAAGCATAGCTCAAAGATCGTGTAGTTCGTTTGCTAGAGCTTTTCCAATGTCAAGTATCTTTTCCTTAGACCATGAGATCGTGCAACTCCCGGATACCGTAGGAGTACTTTGGGTGTGCCAAACGTCACAACGTAACTGGGTGACTATAAAGGTACACTACGGGTATCCCCGAAAGTGTCTGTTGGGTTGGCACGGATCGAGACTGGGATTTGTCACTCCGTATGACGGAGAGGTATCTCTGGGCCCACTCGGTAATGCATCATCATAATGAGCTCAATGTGATTAAGGAGTTAGTCACGGGATCATGCATTGCGGTACGAGTAAAGAGACTTGCCAGTAACGAGATTGAACAAGGTATTGGGATACCGACGATCGAATCTCGGGCAAGTAACATACCGCTTGGCAAAGGGAATTGTATACGGGATTGATTGAATCCTCGACATCGTGGTTCATCCGATGAGATCATCGTGAAACATGTGGGAGCCAACATGGCTATCCAGATCCCGCTGTTGGTTATTGACCGGAGAGGCGTCTCGGTCATGTCTGCATGTCTCCCGAACCCGTAGGGTCTACACACTTAAGGTTCGGTGACGCTAGGGTTGTAGAGATATGAATATGCGGAAACCCGAAAGTTGTTCGGAGTCCCGGATGAGATCTCGGACATCACGAGGAGTTCCGGAATGGTCCGGAGGTGAAGAATTATATATAGGAAGTCAAGTTTCGGCCACCGGGAAAGTTTCGGGGGTTATCGGTATTGTACCGGGACCACCGGAAGGGTCCCGAAGGTCCACCGGGTGGGGCCACCTATCCCGGAGGGCCCCATGGGCTGAAGTGGGAAGGGAACCAGCCCTTAGTGGGCTGGGGCGCCCCCCATGGGCCTTCCCCCTGCGCCTAGGGTTGGAAACCCTAGGGTGGGGGGGCGCCCCACTTGCCTTGGGGGGCAAGTCTCCACCCTGGCCGCCGCCCCCATGTAGATGGGTTCCTGGCTGGCGCCCCCCCTCCCAGGGGGCCTATATAAAGGGGGGGGGGGGAGGGCAGTAGTATTACAGCCTTGGGCGCCTCCCCTCTCCCCTGCTACACCCCTCCCTCTCGCAGAAGCTCGGCGAAGCCCTGCCGAGATCCCGCTACATCCACCACCACGCCGTCGTGCTGCTGGATCTCCATCAACCTCTCCTTCCCCCTTGCTGGATCAAGAAGGAGGAGACGTCGCTGCACCATACGTGTGTTGAACGCGGAGGTGCCGTCCGTTCGGCACTCGGTCATCGGTGATTTGGATCACGGCGAGTACGACTCCATCAACCTCGTTCATTGGAACTCTTCCGCTCGCGATCTACAAGGGTATGTAGATGCACTCCTTTCACTCATTGCTAGTATACTCCATAGATGGATCTTGGTGATGCGTAGCAAATTTTAAAATTCTGCTACGATCCCCAACAGTGGCATCATGAGCCAGGCCTATGCGTAGTTACTATGCACAAGTAGAACACAAAGCAGTTGTGGGCATAGATGTTGCCAATTCTTCTTGCCGCTACTAGTCTTATCTTGTTTCGGCGGTATTGTGGGATGAAGTGGCCCGGACCGACCTTACACATACGCTTACGTGAGACAGGTTCCACCGACTGACATGCACTAGTTGCATAAGGTGGCTAGCGGGTGTCTGTCTCTTCCACTTTAGTCGGAAAGGATTCGATGAAAAGGGTCCTTATGAAGGGTAAATAGAAATTGGCATATCACGTTGTGGTTTTACGTAGGTAAGAAACGTTCTTGCTAGAAACCTATACAAGCCACGTAAAAACTTGCAACAACAATTAGAGGACGTCTAACTTGTTTTTGCAGCATGTGCTATGTAATGTGATATGGCCAGAAGATGTGATGAATGATATATGTGATGTATGAGATTGATCATATTCTTGTAATAGGAATCACGACTTGCATGTCGATGAGTATGACAACCGGCAGGAGCCATAGGAGTTGTCTTTATTATTTTGTATGACCTGCGTGTCATTGAATAACGTCATGTAAATTACTTTACTTTGTTGCTAAACGCGTTAGCCATAGAAGTAGAAGTAATCGTTGGCGTGACAACTTCATGAAGACACAATGATGGAGATCATGATGATGGAGATCATGGTGTCATGCCGGTGACGAAGATGATCATGGTGCCCCGAAGATGGAGATCAAAGGAGCAAAATGATATTGGCCATATCATGTCACTATTTGATTGCATGTGATGTTTATCATGTTTTGCATCTTATTTGCTTAGAACGACGGTAGTAAGTAAGATGATCCCTTATAATAATTTCAAGAAAGTGTTCTCCCTAACGGTGCACCGTTGCGAAGGATCGTTGTTTCGAAGCACCACGTGATGATCGGGTGTGATAGATTCTAACGTTCGCATACAACGGGTGTTGACGAGCCTAGCATGTACAAACATGGCCTCGGAACACACGTAATACACTTAGGTTAACTTGACGAGCCTAGCATGTACAGACATGGCCTTGGAACACGGAGGACCGAAAGGTCGAGCATGAGTCGTATAGAAGATACGATCAACATGGAGATGTTCACCGATCTTGACTAGTCCGTCTCACGTGATGATCGGACACGGCCTAGTTAACTCGGATCATGTTTCACTTAGATGACTAGAGGGATGTCTATCTGAGTGGGAGTTCATTGAGTAATTTGATTAGATGAACTTAATTATCATGAACTTAGTCTAAAATCTTTACAATATGTCTTGTAGATCAAATGGCCCACGTTGTCCTCAACTTCAACGCGTTCCTAGAGAAAACCAAGCTGAAAGATGATGGCAGCAACTATACGGACTGGGTCCGGAACCTGAGGATCATCCTCATAGCAGCCAAGAAAGATTATGTCCTAGAAGCACCACTAGGTGAAGCACCAATCCCAGAGAACCAAGACGTTATGAACGCTTGGCAATCACGTGCTGATGATTACTCCCTCGTTCAGTGCGGCATGCTTTACAGCTTAGAACCGGGGCTCCAAAAGCGTTTTGAGAAGCATGGAGCATATGAGATGTTCGAAGAGCTGAAAATGGTTTTCCAAGCTCATGCCCGGGTCGAGAGATATGAAGTCTCCGACAAGTTCTTCAACTGTAAAATGGAGGAGAATAGTTCTGTTAGTGAGCACATACTCAGAATGTCTGGGTTACACAACCGCTTGTCTCAGCTGGGAGTTAACCTCCCGGATGACGCGGTCATTGACAGAATCCTTCAGTCGCTTCCACCAAGCTACAAGAGCTTTGTGATGAACTTCAATATGCAGGGGATGGAAAAGACCATTCCCGAGGTATATTCAATGCTGAAATCAGCGGAGGTGGAGATCAGAAAAGAACATCAAGTGTTGATGGTGAATAAAACCACTAAGTTCAAGAAGGGCAAGGGTAAGAAGAACTTCAAGAAGGACGGCAAGGGAGTTGCCACGCCCGGTAAGCCAGTTACTGGGAAGAAGCGAAGGAATGGACCCAAGCCTGAGACTGAGTGCTTTTATTGCAAGGGAAGTGGTCACTGGAAGCGGAACTGCCCCAAATACTTAGCGGACAAGAAGGCCGGCAACACCAAAGGTATATGTGATATACATGTAATTGATGTGTACCTTACCAGTACTCGTAGTAGCTCCTGGGTATTTGATACCGGTGCGGTTGCTCATATTTGTAACTCAAAACAGGAACTGCGGAATAAACGGAGACTGGCAAAGGACGAGGTGACGATGCGCGTCGGGAATGGTTCCAAGGTCGATGTGATCGCCGTCGGCACGCTACCTCTCCATCTACCTACGGGATTAGTTTTAAACCTCAATAATTGTTATTTAGTGCCAGCTTTGAGCATGAACATTGTATCTGGATCTCGTTTAATTCGAGATGGCTACTCATTTAAATCCGAGAATAATGGTTGTTCTATTTATTTGAGAGATATGTTTTATGGTCATGCCCCGCTGGTCAATGGTTTATTCTTGATGAATCTCGAATGTGATGTTACACATATTCATAGTGTGAATACCAAAAGATGTAAAGTTGATAACGATAGTCCCACATACTTGTGGCACTGCCGCCTTGGTCACATTGGTGTCAAACGCATGAAGAAGCTCCATCCAGATGGACTTTTGGAGTCTCTTGATTACGAATCATTTGACACGTGCGAACCATGCCTCATGGGTAAGATGACCAAGACTCCGTTCTCCGGAACAATGAAGCGAGCAACCAACTTATTGGAAATTATACATACCGATGTGTGCGGTCCAATGAGTGTTGAGGCTCGCGGAGGATATCGTTATGTTCTCACTCTCACTGATGACTTAAGGAGATATGGGTATGTCTACCTAATGAAACACAAGTCTGAAACCTTTGAAAAGTTCAAGGAATTTCAGAGTGAGGTTGAAAATCAACGTGACAGGAAAATAAAATTCTTACGATCAGATCGTGGTGGAGAATATTTAAGTCACGAATTTGGTGCGCACTTAAGGAAATGTGAAATCGTTTCACAACTCACGCCGCCTGGAACACCTCAGCGAAACGGTGTGTCCGAACGTCGTAATCGCACTCTATTGGATATGGTGCGATCTATGATGTCTCTTACCGATTTACCGCTCTCATTTTGGGGCTATGCTTTAGAGACTGCCGCATTCACTTTAAATAGGGCTCCGTCGAAATCCGTTGAGACGACACCGTATGAATTATGGTTTGGGAGGAAACCTAAGCTGTCGTTTCTAAAAGTTTGGGGATGCGATGCTTATGTCAAGAAACTTCAACCTGAAAAGCTCGAACCCAAGTCGGAAAAATGCGTCTTCATAGGATACCCTAAGGAAACCATTGGGTATACCTTCTACCTCAGATCCGAAGGCAAGATCTTTGTTGCCAAGAACGGGTCCTTTCTGGAGAAAGAGTTTCTCTCGAAAGAATTAAGTGGGAGGAAAGTGGAACTTGATGAGGTGATAGTCACCCCTTCCATACCGGAAAGTAGCGCAGCGCGGGAAGATGTTCCTGTGGTGCCTACACCGACTGGGGAGGAAGTTAATGATGATGATCATGAAGCTTCGGATCAAGCTACTGCTGAACTTCGTAGGTCCACAAGGACACGTTCCGCACCAGAGTGGTACGGCAACCCTGTCCTGGAAATCATGTTGTTAGACAACGGTGAACCTTCGAACTATGAAGAAGCGATGGCGGGCCCGGATTCCGACAAATGGCTGGAGGCCATGAAATCCGAGATAGGATCCATGTATGAAAACGAAGTATGGACTTTGACTGACTTGCCCGATGATCGGCGAGCCATAGAAAATAAATGGATCTTTAAGAAGAAGACAGACGCGGATGGTAACGTGACCATCTATAAGGCTCGACTTGTCGCTAAGGGTTATCGACAAGTTCAAGGGGTTGACTACGATGAGACTTTCTCACCCGTAGCGAAGCTGAAGTCCGTCCGAATCATGTTAGCAATTGCCGCATACTATGATTATGAGATATGGCAGATGGACGTCAAAACGGCATTCCTTAATGGCTTCCTTAAGGAAGAATTGTATATGATGCAGCCGGAAGGTTTTGTCGATCCTAAGAATGCTGACAAAGTATGCAAGCTCCAGCGCTCAATCTATGGGCTGGTGCAAGCATCTCGGAGTTGGAACATTCACTTTGATGAGATGATCAAAGCGTTTGGGTTTACACAGACTTATGGAGAAGCCTGTGTTTACAAGAAAGTGAGTGGGAGCTCTGTAGCATTTCTCTTATTATATGTGGATGACATATTATTGATGGGAAATGATATAGAATTCTTGGGAAGTATAAAGGCCTACTTGAATAAGTGTTTTTCAGTGAAGGACCTTGGAGAAGCTGCTTATATATTAGGCATCAAGATCTATAGAGATAGATCAAGAGGCCTCATTGGTCTTTCACAGAGTACGTACCTTGACAAGATATTGAAGAAATTCAATATGGATCAGTCCAAGAAGGGGTTCTTGCCTGTATTGCAAGGTGTGCAATTGAGCACGGCTCAATGCCCGACCACGGCAAAAGATAGAGAAAAGATGAGTGTCATCCCCTATGCCTCGGCCATAGGGTCTATTATGTATGCCATGCTGTGTACCAGACCTGATGTAAACCTTGCCGTAAGTTTGGTTGGAAGGTACCAAAGTAACCCCGGCATGGAACACTGGACAGCGGTCAAGAATATCCTAAAGTACCTGAAGAGGACTAAGGATATGTTTCTCGTTTATGGAGGTGACGGAGAGCTCGTCGTAAAGGGTTACGTCAACGCTAGCTTCGACACAGATCTGGATGACTCGGAGTCACAAACCGGATACGTGTATATTTTGAATGGAGGAGCAGTAAGCTGGTGCAGTTGCAAGCAAAGCATCGTGGCGGGATCTACATGTAAAGCAGAATACATGGCAGCCTCGGAGGCAGCACAGGAAGCAGTCTGGATGAAGGAGTTCATTACCGACCTAGGGGTGATTCCCAATGCGTCGGGCCCGATGACTCTCTTCTGTGACAACACTGGAGCTATTGCCCTTGGGAAGGAGCCCAGGTTTCACAGGAAGACCAGGCATATCAAGCGTCGCTTCAACTCCATTCGTGAAAGTGTTCAAAATGGAGACATAGATATTTGTAAAGTACATACGTACCTGAATGTAGCAGATCCGTTGACTAAACCTCTCCCTAGAGCAAAACATGATCAACACCAGGACGCAATGGGTGTTCGATTCATCACAATGTAACTAGATTATTGACTCTAGTGCAAGTGGGAGACTGTTGGAAATATGCCCTAGAGGCAATAATAAATGGTTATTACTGTATTTGTTTGTTCATGGTAATTGTCTATTGTTCATGCTATAATTGTGTTATCCGGAAATCGTAATGCATGTGTGAATACATAGACCACAACGTGTCCCTAGTAAGCCTCTAGTTGACTAGCTCGTTGATCAACAGATAGTCATGGTTTCCTGACTATGGACATTGGATGTCATTGATAACGGGATCACATCATTAGGAGAATGATGTGATGGACAAGACCCATGCCTAAGCATAGCTCAAAGATCGTGTAGTTCGTTTGCTAGAGCTTTTCCAATGACAAGTATCTTTTCCTTAGACCATGAGATCGTGCAACTCCCGGATACCGTAGGAGTACTTTGGGTGTGCCAAACGTCACAACGTAACTGGGTGACTATAAAGGTACACTACGGGTATCCCCGAAAGTGTCTGTTGGGTTGGCACGGATCGAGACTGGGATTTGTCACTCCGTATGACGGAGAGGTATCTCTGGGCCCACTCGGTAATGCATCATCATAATGAGCTCAATGTGACTAAGGAGTTAGTCACGGGATCATGCATTGCGGTACGAGTAAAGAGACTTGCCGGTAACGAGATTGAACAAGGTATTGGGATACCGACGATCGAATCTCGGGCAAGTAACATACCGCTTGACAAAGGGAATTGTATACGGGATTGATTGAATCCTCGACATCGTGGTTCATCCGATGAGATCATCGTGAAACATGTGGGAGCCAACATGGCTATCCAGATCCCGCTGTTGGTTATTGACCGGAGAGGCGTCTCGGTCATGTCTGCATGTCTCCCGAACCCGTAGGGTCTACACACTTAAGGTTCGGTGAGGCTAGGGTTGTAGAGATATGAATATGCGGAAACCCGAAAGTTGTTCGGAGTCCCGGATGAGATCCCGGACGTCACGAGGAGTTCCGGAATGGTCCGGAGGTAAAGAATTATATATAGGAAGTCAAGTTTCGGCCACCGGGAAAGTTTCGGGGGTTATCAGTATTGTACCGGGACCACCGGAAGGGTCCCGGGGGTGCACCGGGTGGGGCCACCTATCCCGGAGGGCCCCATGGGCTGAAGTGGGAAGGGAACCAGCCCTTAGTGGGCTGGGGCGCCCCCCATGGGCCTTCCCCCTGCGCCTAGGGCTGGAAACCCTAGGGTGGGGGGGGGGGCGCCCCACTTGCCTTGGGGGGCAAGTCTCCCCCCTGGCCGCCGCCCCCCATGTAGATGGGTTCCTGGCCAGCGCCCCCCTCCCAGGGGGCCTATATAAAGGGGGGAGGGCAGTATTATTACAGCCTTGGGCGCCTCCCCTCTCCCCTGCTACACCTCTCCCTCTCGCAGAAGCTCGGCGAAGCCCTGCCGAGATCCCGCTACATCCACCACCACGCCGTCGTGCTGATAGATCTCCATCAACCTCTCCTTCCCCCTTGCTGGATCAAGAAGGAGGAGACGTCGCTGCACCGTACGTGTGTTGAACGCGGAGGTGCCGTCCGTTCGGCACTCGGTCATCGGTGATTTGGATCACGGCGAGTACGACTCCATCAACCTCGTTCATTGGAACGCTTCCGCTCGCGATCTACAAGGGTATGTAGATGCACTCCTTTCCCTCGTTGCTAGTATACTCCATAGATGAATCTTGGTGATGCGTAGGAAATTTTAAAATTCTGCTACGATCCTCAACAGGGACGGGGCGGCGACGACGGGGACGGGGCGGCGACGACGGGGACGGGGACGGCCGGGGCGGCGATGACGGGGACGGGGCGGCGACGGGGGCGTCGACGAGGGGCGACGGGGGCGTCGATGGGGGCAGCGACGGGGGCGGCGGGCGACAGGGCAGAGGAGAAGAAGCAGATGAAAACTGATGAAATTTGTAAGTGCTGCTTATATAGGATGGGCCTTTAGTACCGGTTGGAGCCACCAACTGGTACTAAAGGTCAAATTTGGCCAGCCCAAGCGGCGGGAAGCGCACACCTTTAGTACCGGGTGGTGGCTCCAACCGGTACTAAAGACCCCCCTTTAGTACCGGTTGGAGCCACGACCCGATACTAAAGGGGTGCGGTGGCGCAGGTGCGGTGCGGGCAAGTTTAGTCCCACCTCTTTAGCCGAAGGGCGCCCGCACCTGCTTATAAGCCCCGCCGCGGCAGCTGTCTCGAGCTCCTCTCTATTGCAGGCCTTCTGGGCCTACCTGTTCTGTGTTGCCCTGTGGGCCTATTGGGCCTTTGCGGGCCTGCATCCTGGCCCACACAGTAGGTTGGGTTTCTAGTCGTATGCAGGCCGCTTTGGCCCAGTAGGCGGGCTTTTTTATTTTCTTAATTTTTTTTGCTTTATTTATTTTTGTTTTATTTATTTTTGAGTTGTTTTTTGCTGTATTTAGAATTTCTTTGTGATTATTTTTTCTTTAGGTAGAAAAAATTACAAACTTTCTATTAGTGCCGGTAGTTTACAAATTTGAATAGTTTACATTTTGAATTATTTGAAATTTGTGTGAATCACTAGTTTGTGAATAACTTAACTTTGAAAATAGATTTTTCAGTGATTCTTTTTTTCTTATGTTTAATATTAGTGTGTTTTATCATTATATTCAATTTGGTAATGCTTAGGTTATTTAAAAAATGAAATGCCTTTGTCCAGTTTAAAAAAATGAAGTGCCGGTGTAACAGATGAGTTCTCGTCCGAAGCCCTGATACTCCGAAAGAGATTGTCTAGTTTGTACACGAAGTGCGGCCAGTTTTTGCCATAACCCTCTCTACTCTCTTGCACATGCTATGTGGTTGAAATGATGATATCATGCCAAGTTTGAACATTATCAGAGTTCATTTTGTAGCGATTTTCAATTTCACGGTCATTTAGCTCTCTAAACAAATCGGTAAATGACTGAAAAACAGCAAATGATGTCAGAATGTGTTGGAAATTGATGACGTCGCTTTGAATGGTGAGTACTGAACGCAAAAATAGTCTGGAGTTCAATTAAGTTTAAAAAACATGAAGTGCCGGTGTAACAAATGGGTTCTCGTCCGAAGCCCTGATACTCCGAAAGAGATTGTCCAGTTTGTACACGAAGTGCGTCCAGTTTTTGCCGTAACCCCCTCTACTCTCTTGCACATGCTATGTGGGTGAAATGATGATACCATGCCAAGTTTCAACATTTTCAGAGTTCATTTTGTAGCAATTTTCAATTTCGTGGTCATTTAGCTCTAAAAACAAATCGGTAAATGACTGAAAAACAGCAAATGATGTCAGAAAGTGTTGAAAATTGATGACGTCGCTTTGAATGCTACATACTGAATGCAAAAATAGTTTGGAGTTGTAATAAGTTTAAAAAAATGAAGTGCCGGTGTAACAGATGAGTTCTCGTCCGAAGCCCTGATACTTCGAAAGAGATTGTCCAGTTTGTACACGAAGTGCATTCAGTTTTTGCCGTAACCCTCTCTACTCTCTTGCACATGCTATGTGGGTGAAATGATGATACCATGCCAAGTTTCAACATTTTCAGAGTTCATTTTGTAGCGATTTTCAATTTCACGGTCATTTAGCTCTCTAAACAAATCGGTAAATGACTGAAAAACAGCAAATGATGTCAGAACGTGTTGGAAATTGATGACGTCGCTTTGAATGGTGTGTACTGAACGCAAAAATAGTCTGGAGATCAATTAAGTTTAAAAAACATGAAGTGCCCATGTAACAGATGAGTTCTCGTCAGAAACCCTGATACTTCGAAAGAGATTGTCCAGTTTGTACACGAAGTGCGTCCAGTTTTTGCCGTAACCCTCTCTACTCTTTTGCACATGCTATGTGGGTGAAATGATGATACCATGTCAAGTTTCAACATTTTCAGAGTTCATTTTGTAGCGATTTTCAGTTTCACGGTCATTTAGTTCTGAAAACAAATCGGTAAATGACTGAAAAACAGCAAATGATGTCAGAAAGTGTTGAAAATTGATGACGTCGCTTTGAATGCTGCGTACTGAACGCAAAAATAGTCTGGAGTTGTAATAAGTTTAAAAAATTGAAGTGCCGGTGTAACAGATGAGTTTTTGTCCGAAACCGGCCCTGATACTTCGAAAGAGATTGTCCAGTTTGTACATGAAGTGCATCCAGTTTTTGCCGTAACACAAGAAGTCCGGAGTTGTAATAAGTTATTAAAAAACAGATGAGTTTTCGTCCGAAACCGGCCCAGATACTTCGAAAGAGATTGTCCAGTTTGTACATGAAGTGCATCCAATTTTTGCCGTATTGTCCAGTTTGTACACGAAGTGCATCCAGTTTTTGCCGTAACACAAAAAGTCCGGAGTTGTAATAAGTTATTAAAAATAATCCAGTTTTTGCCGTAGCACAAGAAGTCCGGAGTTGTAATAAGTTATTAAAAATAAAAAAGAGGCGCAATGCTCGTTAATTAGCTTCAAGCCTTTTGGAATAGTGTAGACTGCACTGCACATAGCTCCATGCAGTCTACCCTATTCCTCAAGGCTTGAAGCTAAGCAACGTGAAGGTGAGCATTGCGCCTCTTCTTCATCGTCTCTGCACTCAGGGCTTATAAACCGCTCCTAGTGCCTCTCTCTTCGCGAGGTGGGACTAAAAGACAGCTTAGTAAGAAACTCTAGTACCGATTCATGCCACGAACCGGTACTAAAGGTGCTCGTGGGGCCACAACCTCATTAGTACCGGTTCGTGGCACGAACCGGTGCTAAAGGTTCGCCACGAACCGGTACTAAAGAGCTCCTCCCGCCTAGCCGTTGGAACCGACACTAATGGACACATTAGTGCTGGCTCAAAATCAAACCGGCACTAATGTGCTTCACATTTGACCCTTTTTCTACTAGTGTAGTCCCGGTTCATGAGCCCAGGGGGCCGGCCGGGGCCTCGTGGGCATTGGTCCCGGTTCGTCTGGATCCATTTGTCCCGGTTCTAGGCATGAACCAGGACCAATGGGCCGCGCTCCTGGCCCATAGCCATTGGTACCGGTTCGTGCCTAGAACCGGGACAGAAAGGGGGCATTAGTCCCGGTTCCTGCCACGAACCGGGACAAATAAGTTGCCTATATATACCCATCGCCGCGGCAGAGCACTCCACAGTGCTCTGTTTTTCTGGCCGGCGAGGGGAGGGCATTTGGGTGCTCTAGCTCACCTCCTATGCACTTGAGGTGTTCGATGAAATGCGCGAGCCACACTAGTTAAGCTTTCTCCTCTCGAAGCTCGACCTCGGAGCTCCATTTTTTCCGAGATTTGTCTAGATTTAGCGGTCCGTCACGCCCCGTCCCCGTTTTCACCGCCGTCGATCGCCCACGCCGATCTCGTCGCCAGCACCATCGTGGTGAGCCTCTTGTTCTTATCTTCTTTCTGATTTTCTTACTTTAGATAGATACTTGTCTGATTTTCTTACTTTTGACACACATAATTATATATAATGCACGCAGATGAACCGGCAATGGATGTACGGTGACAGACACACCTCCGAGTATATTAAGGGCGTGCATGATTTTCTCGAAGTGGCTGAGGCAAACAAGCAGAATGGTTTTATGTGTTGTCCATGCCCTAAATGTGGGAATACGAAGTCTTACTCTGACCGGAAAATCCTTCACACCCACCTGCTTTACAAGGGTTTCATGCCACACTATAATGTTTGGACGAGGCACGGAGAAATAGGGGTTATGATGGAAGACGTCGAAGAAGAAGAGGACGATGACAACTATGTGCCCCTTGAATACGGTGATGCTGCAACGTGGGGAGCTGCTGAAGATCAAGAGGAACCAGACGATGTGCCCGATGATGCTGCAATGGGGGAAGCTGCTGAAGATCAAGAGGAACCAGACGATGTGCCCGATGATGATGATCTCCGCCGGGTCATTGTCGATGCAAGGACGCAATGCGAAAGTCAAAAGGAGAAGCTGAAGTTCAATCGCATGTTAGAGGATCACAAAAAAGGGTTGTACCCCAATTGCGAAGATGGCAACACAAAGCTCGGTACCGTACTGGAATTGCTGCAGTGGAAGGCAGAGAATGATGTGCCTGACAAAGGATTTGAGAAGCTACTAAAAATATGCAAGAAGAAGCTTCCAAAGGATCACAAGTTGCCCGACAGTACGTACGCTGCAAAGAAGGTCGTATGCCCTCTAGGATTGGAGGTGCAGAAGATACATGCATGCCGTAATGACTACATCCTCTACCTCGGTGCGTACAAGGATTTGAACGCATGCCCGGTATGCGGTGCATTGCGGTATAAGATCAGATGAGACGACCCTGGTGATGTTGACGGCGAGCCCCGCAGGAAGAGGGTTCCTGCGAAGGTGATGTGGCATGCTCCTCTAATACCACGGTTGAAACGACTGTTCAGAAACAAAGAACATGCCAAGTTGATGCGATGGCACAGTGAGGACCGTAAGAAAGACGGGAAGTTGAGAGCACCCGCTGACGGGTCGCAGTGGAGAAAAATCGAGAGAAACTACTGGGCTGAGTTTGCAGGTGACCCAAGGAACGTATGGTTTGCTTTAAGCGCGGATGGCATTAATCCTTTCGGGGAGCAGAGCAGCAATCACAACACCTGGCTCGTTACTCTATGTATGTATGACCTTCCTCCTTGGATGTGCATGAAGCGGAAGTTCATTATGATGCCAATTCTCATCCAAGGCCCTAAGCAACCCGGCAACGACATTGATGTGTGCAGACTAAGGCATAGCCTAGTGGTGGGAAGGGGCTGATGCCTTCCCACCCACCCAGGTTCAAGGCATGGTACTTGCAATTTGGGGTTGTTGCACCAATTATAATGTAGGGGGTTCCCTTACAGTCTTTTTGTCAAAAAAACGACATTGATGTGTACCTAAGGCCATTAGTTGAAGAACTTTTACAGCGGTGGAACGGAAACGGTGTACGTGCGTGGGATGAGCACAGACAGGAGGAATTTAACCTGCACGCGTTGCTGTTTGTAACCATCAACGATTGGCCCGCTCTCAGTAACCTTTCAGGACAGACAAATAAGGGATACCACGCATGCACGCATTGTTTAGCTGACACCGAAAGTATATACCTGGACAAATGCAGGAAGAATGTGTACCTGGGCCATCGTCGATTTCTTCCGACCAACCATTAATGTCGAAAGAAAGGCAAGCACTTCCAAGGCGAGGCAGATCACTGGAAGAAGCCCGCCATGCGTACCGGTGATCACGTACTTGCTATGGTCAATGATTTACAAGTATTCTTTGGAAAGGGTTCCGGCGGACTAGCTGTTCCGAATGACGCTGAGGGACGCAGACTCATGTGGAAGAAGAAATCTATATTTTGGGACCTACCCTACTGGAAAGACCTAGAGGTCCATTCTTCGATCGACGTGATGCACGTGATGAAGAACCTTTGCGTGAACCTGCTAGGCTTCTTGGGCGTGTATGGGAAGACAAAAGATACAGCTGAGGCACGGGAGGACCTGCAACATTTGCACGAAAAAGATGGCATGCCTCCAAAGCAGTATGAAGGTCCTGCCAGCTACGCTCTTACCAAAGAACAGAAGGAAATCTTCTTTGAATGACTGCTTAGTATGAAGGTCCCGACTGGCTTCTCGTCAAATATAAAGGGAATAATAAGTATGCCAGAGAAAAAGTCTCATGACTGCCATGTGATTATGACGCAACTGCTTCCGGTTGCATTGAGGGGGTTTCTACCGGAAAACGTCCGATTAGCCATTGTGAAGCTATGTGCATTCCTCAATGCAATCTCTCAGAAGGTGATCGATCCAGAAATCATACCAAGGCTAAGGAGTGATGTGGCGCGATGTCTTGTCAGTTTCGAGCTGGTGTTCCCACCATCCTTCTTCAATATCACGACGCACGTCCTAGTTCATCTAGTTGACGAGATTGTCATTCTGGGCCCTGTATTTCTACACAATATGTACCCCTTTGAGAGGTTCATGGGAGTCCTAAAGAAATATGTCCGTAACCACGCTAGGCCAGAAGGAAGCATCTCCATGGGCCATCAAACAGAGGATGTCATTGGGTTTTGTGTTGACTTCATTCCTGGCCTTAAGAAGATAGGTCTCCCTAAATCGCGGTATGAGGGGAGACTGACTGGAAAAGGCACGCTTTGAGGGGACTTAATATATGCAAGGACAGATATTCTTGGTCTCAAGCACACTACACAGTTCTACAGAACTCTACCTTGGTGACCCCGTATGTCGATGAATACAAGAACAGTCTGCGCTCCAAACACCCAGAGCAGTGCGACGACTGGATTACATGTGAACACATCATTACTTTCAGCAGTTGGTTGGAAACACGTCTCAGAGGTGACAACACTGTTTGTGATGAGCTGTACTCATTGTCCAGGGGACCATCTTCGTCTGTATTGACTTACAAAGGATGCAAGATAAATGGGAATACATTTTACACGATCGCCCAAGATCAAAAGAGCACCAACCAAAACAGCGGTGTCCGCTTTGATGCAGCAAACGAGAGGGGAAAGGACACATATTATGGTTACATAATGGACATATGGGAACTTGACTATGGACATGATTTTAAGGTCCCTTTGTTTAAGTGCAAATGGGTCAATCTGTCAGGAGGAGGGGTACAGGTAGACCCACAGTACGGAATGACAACAGTGGATCTGAACAATCTTGGGTACACTGACGAACCGTTCGTCCTAGCCAATGATGTGGCACAGGTTATCTATGTGAAGGACAAGTCTACCAAACCGAGAAAAAGAAAAGATAAGGAAGGGAATACATCATACGATGAGCCGATGCGCCACATAGTTCTTTCAGGAAAAAGGGACATCGTGGGAGTGGAGGGCAAGACAGACATGTCTGAAGATTATGAGAAGTTTCATGAAATTCCTCCTTTCAAAGTCAAGGCTGACCCAAGCATCCTAATAAACGATGAAGATTATCCATGGTTACGACGCAATAAGCAAACGACACAAGCGAAGAAAAAGTGAAGACTTTCTCTCTACAACTATTATGATGATGCCTTTCACTACTGGAATCAGCTAATTTGCCATCTGCCAGCTCTTTGCCGTCTGCTAGCTGACGGCAAAGAAGCTCTTTGCCATCAGCTACCCAAAAGCAGACGGCAAAGAAATGGCAGACGACAAAACAGGTCTTTGCCATCTGCGAGCTCTTTGCCGTCCGCTGGCAGACGACAAAGAGAGAGGTGGCCCCCACCCCCCGCCCGTTTGGAAAAAACTTAACGCCCCACCTCTTTGCCGTCTGCTAGCAGACGGCAAAGAGACAAAAAGGCGGACGGCAAAGAGGAGAGTACCTAACGGCCCGTACCCCCCCGCCCGTTACTCTCTGTTCTCTCCCTCTCTCTCCTCCCCGACGCGCCCCGCCACCACATCCCACCCCACCGCCGTCGCTGCCGGCCGCCGCCGCCCCCGCCCCCCGCCGCCCGCCGCCGCCCCGTCGCCCCGCCACCCGCCGCCCGGCGCCGCCTTGTCGCCCCCTTCGCCCCGTCGCCCTCCCACCCGCCGCCCGGCGCCGCCCCGTCGCCCCCTCCGCCCCGTCGCCCCCCACCCCTCCGACCCGTCGCCCCCTCCTCCCCGTCGGCCCCCCACCCCGTCGCCCCCTCCGCCCCGTCGCCCCCCACCCCTCCGCCCGGCCAGCGCCACCCCGCCGCCCCTCCGTCAGCGAGTGCCCCTCCGTCGGCCAGCGCCCCTCCGTCGGCGAGCAACCCCACCGCCCGGCGCCCCTGGGCCCTGCCAGCGTGCCACAGGCCTCCCACCCCTGCCGCAGGTGAGCCCCACCCCTCTTCTCCTTTTTTTCTGTTTTTTCTGTTTTTAGTTTAGATTACTTTTAGTTTAGTTTTAGATTTAGTTTAGTTTAGATTACTTTTAGTTTGGTTTTATATTTAGTTTAGTTTAGATTACTTTTAGTTTGGTCTTAGGTTTAGTTTAGTTTTAGGTTTATGTTTAGTAATATAAAAGACTAAGAATAATTAGAAGAAGAGGAGGAGAAGAAGAATAGCTAGGTTTAGGTGTAGTTTTTTCCTGTTTTGTTTTAGGTTACTTAGTGCTAGGTTTAAGAAGAGGAAAAAGGAGAAGAAGAAGAAGAGGAGGAGGAGGAGGAGGAGGAGGAGAAGAAAGAAGAAGAAGAAGAAGAAGAAAGAGGAGGAGGAGAAAGCTAGAGGAGAGGAGGAGAAGAAGAAGACCACCGACACCCCGACCCCGACCACCGACACCCCGACCCCGACCACCGACACCCCGACACCTGACACCCCGACCACCGACACCCCGACCTCGACGACCGACACCCCCACCCCGACACGACACCCCGACATGACACCCCGACCCCGACACGACACCCCGGCACGACACCCCGACATGACACGACACGACACGACACGACACCGGACGAGGTAGGAAGAGAGGAGGTGGGGCACGTGGTCGCGGGAGAGGAGGTAGGGTGACTGCTACGGCGCCTTCCTCGCCGCCACCCCCAGCTGTTTCACCCGAGCACGTGACTGCTAGGGTGGACTCGTCCAAGGAGGAGGCTACACGGACTCCGGTCCACGAGCCTCCGGTCCACGGGTCTTGGGCCCACGAGCCTCGGGTCGACTGGCCTTCGGCCCACGAGACCCCGGAGGAGCACATGTCCGGATGGGTACCTGGCCGGATCAGCCCGAGGAGCCGAGTGGCCATGCTGATGATGGCGCGGAGCCGACTGATATTGAGGAGGAGGGGGGCACCGTCTACCAGCGTGGTGCTACTCAGCTCCGTCCGTGCCGGCGACCCGCGAGTAGAGGTGGTTGATTTTCCCTGATGGGGAGAGGTACGTAAGTGCATTTAATATTTTTGTACCTTCTGCATTCACGTTTCTTCAAATAACTAATGCATTGGCCTTGTCATGCTGCAGGAGTTGGGACCACCATCATAGTGTCCGCCGGCCCAACTCCGTCCTTGGAGTTCTTTGCCGGCAAAACTTCCCGGGGTTTGTCACGTTGCCTGGTGAGGGTCGGCTTCCAGAGCTTGGATTGAGCTGGGAGCACTACGTGGCTGCCCCGGCCCCACCGGATGAGATTATCGACGGTGTCGTGTGCGACACGAGGGCAGACATGGTGATCAGAAAGTTCTAGGTAATTTCTCCTTTACACATTTAAAAATCTTCAACTAGCTAGTTATTAATTGTACTAATCAATATTGTCTCATTTGACTGCAGACATTCTACAGGTGTGAGGAGGGATACGAGGAGGACGCGGCACATGTTATCGAGAACGTCTGCAAGCGCCTACTACAGAACTTACGGCACGAGGCTCGGGTGCAGGCTGTTCGAGACTACTACGCCTTGCGTGGTATCAAGAAGACCAAGCCGGCTTGCCGCGATAAGTTCCTGAGTAAGGAGCAGTACATGAAGGTAATTCTTAAGGCCTTCTACTTAAGTTCCTTCATTTAGTAATTCTTAGCCGTAGCGCTCAAGTTTCTATTTGCTAACTTAGGCGCCTACGAGATGGTGTGCGGATCGGATGGATTGTTGGGAGGTTTTGGTCAATGAGTGGTGCTCAAAAGAATGGCTAGCCCTCCACAACGAGGCCAAGGACAAACGTGCCCAAATGGAAGGTGTGCCACACCATCAAGGCAGCTCCAACTTATATCAGTTCGGGCGCAACTGGGTATGTGGTTTGCTTCATGATTCATGCAATTCATTCATCATGCTAGCTTGAGCCCTTTAATTACTAATTTAGATTGTTTCTCTCTTTCAGGCACGCCACAATAAGGTGGATAAGGTGCCAGAGGTGTATGACCTGTATGCCATGGCCCACACTGCCTCTTTCAAGAAAGTCAAGGCTTTCTCTTAGTCTGACCTCGATGATGCAAACAACTTCACCAACATCTCCTCCCACAACAAGCCCGTGAGATATAGAGATGAGGGGAAGGCGAGGAAAGGGGAGGACTTTAACCCGAGCAAGGGTCCCATTGATCCAGAGCTGGTGATGATATCTGGTGGCGGGAGGTCCCATGGCTCCATAGCCATTGGAGATGGACTTATCCGTTGTCCTAGCACTCTCCCGGAGATCAAGGCGCGCCAGTCGAGCTCCGCTCCTGAGATAAGGCCTCGTGAACGGCCAGTGCAACTCGCCATCAAGGTTAGTGATACGTACTCAGTTATCTTTCTCCATTACATTGTGTGCGCTTCCATCAATGATTACAAATGGTCATGTGAGTGGTGTTGCAGGCTGCTATACAGAGTGAGAGAGATAGAACGGAGAAACTTCTGGCGGAGGCGGCGGAGAGGCAGCGGGAGTTGGAGGAGAGGACGACAAAGATGATGGAGGAGGAGAGGGCACGAAATGACATGCAGGCAAGGGCCATGTACGAGCTCCTTGTGGTAAGTTTCTTCTGCAGATTAGCCAAAACATTCATGTAGTGTTTGTCTCATTACTAACTAGTATGACTGAGTCGTCAAAACCAAATGTGCAGTCTGTGTGCGAGAAGACCGGTCAGACCGCTCCGCCGATGCCAGTGATTGCTCCTGGGACCACGGTGAGTTTAATTTGAATGGACATTACTTGCTAGTCTTAACATTTGAGTGTCATCATGCTAACAAGACATTGGAAATGATCTTTGGTGCAGCGTAACTCCAGACAAGCATCGCATGATCCTTCTCCAGCTACCGACACGAGCCAGCCCGCTCCTACACCTCCTGGATCTTGGTAAGTTTATCTAGTGTTTTGCTTAACACATGCATAAAGACCTAGACTTAGCTTTATTTCCTCCAATGCTTACCATAATGACCTAGACTTAGCTTCTTCTCCTCCAAAATGACTTAATAAGCTTACTGACCTCCAAAACCATCCATTTTACCTAAGTTAGCTCTAAAACGATCTGTACTTAGCTTACTTATGTCAAAAATTGCATAATTAGCTTAGTTAGCTCATAAACGATCCATTTTACCTAAGTTAGCTCTAAAATGACCCATTTTACCTAGGTTAGCTTATAAATGATCCAGTTCATCCAAGTTAGCTCAAAAATGACCCATTTTACCTAGATTAGCTCCTAAATGATCCATTTTACCTACGTTAGCTTTAAAATGACCCATTTCACCTCCAAAATGACCCATCTTACCTAGGTTATCTCATAAACGATCCATTTCAACTAATTTAGCTCATAAACGATCCATTTCACCAAGTTAGCTAAAAAACGATCCATTTCACCTAAATTAGCTCTTAAATGATCCATTTCACCTAAGTTAGCTCAAAAAGATCCATTTCAACTAAATTAGCTCATAAATGATCCATTTCACCTAAGTTAGCTAAAAAACGATCCATTTCAACTAAGTTAGCTCATAAATGATCCATTTCACCTAAGTTAGCTAAAAAACGATCCGTTTCACCTTAGTTACCTCAAAAAAGATCCATTTGACCTTAGTTAGCTCATAAACGACCCATTTCAACTAAGTTAGCTCATAAATGATCCATTTCACCTTAGCTAGCTCATAAACGACCCATTTCAACTTAGTTAGCTCATATATGATCCATTTCACGTAAGTTAGCTCATAAATGACATACTCTTCTTGTTCTAGTCTTCTTCTTGTTCTACTCTTCTTGTTCTAGTCTTCTTCTTCTACTCTTCTTGTTCTAGTCTTCTTATTCTAGTCACCTATTTCTAACTTTCTTATTTTGCCATTTTGCAGATTTCATTATGTGCTGGATGGAGTGCTTGTTCTACTCTTCTTGTTCTAGTCTTCTTATTCTAGTCACCTTAGCTATGGAGTGCTTGTTTATGTATGGATGGAACTTGTTTATGTATGAATTGATGGATGGAACTTGCTTATGTAATATGTATGGATGGAACTTGCTTATGTATTAATGGATTGAACTTTCTTATGTATGAATGTATGGAACTTATGTGCTGGATATATGTGATATGAATGCCTGTGAAATATATCTATATATGTCATATATATTTGCTGTGAAAATTGTTGGATTTAATAAAAACAGAAAAAGAGCCAATATGCAGGCTCTTTGCCGTCTGCCACCAACGGCAACGGGCTCTTTGCCGTTTGCCGCGGACGGCAAAGAAGCCACGTGGCATCCAACTGTGCTTTCTGGGAGCTGACCCATTTGGTCAGTTTGCCTACAGTGGCAGACGGCAAAGAGTAAACAATTTTGCCGTCAGCGGCGGACGGCAAAGGCCTGCCATGTAGTGATGTGTAGATGACATCATAAGGCGGACGACAAAGACACTAGAAAGTTTGCCGTCTGCCGCGGACGGCAAAGACACTAGAAAGTTTGCCGTCTGCAGCGCACGGCAAAGGCCTGCCGTTAGCCACTTAACGGACTGACAGCGCAATTATTGCCGTCCGCTCTCTTTGCCGTCTGCGGCAGACGGTAAAGGGCCTTTGTCGTCAGCCGCCAGGAAGCAGACGGCAAAGTAGCTGTTCACCGTAGCCTACTTTGCCGGAGCATTTTGCCGTCCGCGGCTGACGGCAAAGGCCTTTGCCGTCCGCCGTTCATGCCTTTGCCGTCCGCCGTGGCAGACGGCAAAATAGCTGATTCCTGTAGTGTTTGATCTAGAATATCACTGCAGTTACATGTGAAGAAATGAAATGCATGTTGTAACAGACGAGTTTCCGTGTGAAATGATGATACCATGCCAATTTGCAACCTTACCGGAGTTCATTTGAAATGCTTTTCAATTTCCGGGTCTTATAGCTCAAAAAATCAGTAAATGCATGAAAAATAAATAATGAAGTCAGAAAGGGTTGAAAATTGATGATGTTGCTTTGAATGGTGCATTTTGAACACACAAGAAGTCTGGAGTTCAAATAAGTTCAAAAAAATGAAATCCCTTTGTAACAGATGAGCTTTCGTCCGAAACCCTGATACTTCGAAAGAGATTGTCCGTTTTGTACACGAAGTGCATCTAGTTTTTGCCGTAACCCTCTCAACTTTCTTGCACATGCTATGTGGGTGAAATGATGATAGCATGCCAATTTTCAACCTTTTCAGAGTTCATTTGAAATGCTTTTCAATTTACGGGTCTTATAGCTCAAAAAATCAGTAAATGCATGAAAAATAATAAAATGCATAAAACTATAATATTTGTTATCATCAAATAAAAAACCTAAAATCAATTAAAATTATATAAAATTTATGCAACTTATATTAACAAAGTATTTTTCGTTCAACACATTAATAGCAAAAAAATTAATAGCAAAAAAAATTAACAAAATCTGGTTTTGATTAAAACAAATATTTAAAATAACCTAAAATTACCAAATTGAATATAATGATAAAACACAGTAATATTAAATAGCAGGAAAAAGAATCACTCAAAAATCTATTTTTATAGTAAAGTTATTCATAAAACTAGTGATTCACATACATTTAAAAAAATTCAAAATTTAAAACTAATGGCACTAACAGAAAGTTTATAATTTTTGTGATCGAAAAGCAAAAAGAAATCACTAAAAAACTATAAGTATTTAGTTTTAAGTAGAAATAAAAAATAAAAGGAAAAAAGGAAAAAAATGCCACCAACTGGACCTCCACGGCTTGAATACGACTAGAAACCCTACAATGGGCCAGGATTCAGGCCCGCAGAAGGCCCAATAGGCCCAACATGCATGGCAAAGTAGAGATTAGGCCCATAATCCTGCAATAGAGAGGAGCTCGAGAGGGTGGCGGCAGCAAAGCTTATAAACCACCCCGAGCCCCTCTCAACTAGCGAGGTGGGACTAAACTTCCCACCGCACCGTGCCAGCACAAGGCCTATGGTCCCGGTTCGTGTCACCAACCGGGACCATAGGTGGGCAGTCGTCCCGGTTCGTGGCACCAACCGGGACCAATGCCCACCAATGGTCCCGGTTCGTGCCACCAACCGGGACCATAGGCCTCTGTTTACCGCCCTTTGGGCTGCCGAAAATAGACCTTTGGACCCGGTTGGTGGCACCAACCGGGACCATAGGTGGGCATTCGTCCCGGTTGGTGCCACGAACCGGTACCATTGGTTTTGCTATATAAGGTAGCACTTGTGAAAATTTCGCCAACTGCTCCCATTCCCCCCGACGCCGCCAGGCCGTTCCTCGTCGTCGTCGCCGTCCCCGCCCCGCGCCCCTGCCCCGACGCCGTCGCCGCGCCCCTGACCCGCCGTTGACGTCGTCCTCGCCGTTGCCATCGCCGTCACCGCCCCCGAGCCGCTCCTCCCCGAGCCCTCGCCGTGCGCGTACCCCTCCCACGAGCCTGCCGTCCTCGTCGCCGGCCTCGTCGTCGTCCTTGTCACTGGCCTCGTCGCCGTCCTGCCTCGAGCCCCCAGTGAGCCCCTTCCCATCCCGATCCGTGCGCTGCAGCGGCTGCCGCCGGCCCTGCGCCGCGCCGCCGCCCCTGTTTTTTGTATGTATGTATGTATGTATATGGATGTATGTATGTATGTATGGATGGATATGCATGTATATGGATGGATGTATGTGTATGTGTTCATAATTTTTTTTTGTTCATAGTTTTTTGTTCATAGCATTTTTAGGCTGTATAGTTTTATTTTTGTTCAATGTTTATGGTTAGAAGAGGAGAGGAAAAAATTGTGTTGCAAAAGTTAAATTTTAAGGTTAGTTGATTTAGTGCATTTTAGGTTATTAGTTGTACTGTTAGTGCATTTTAGGTTAGTGGATCGGAGAGGAAAAAGTAAAATTATGAAAAGGAAGAAAAGAGGAAGAAGGAAGAAGTAGAAAAAGAAGGAGAGGAAAAAGGAAAATAAGAAGAGGAAGAAAGGTGGGGGGGGGGTATGTCGTTGTCGATATAACCCCTCCTCGATAACTTTGACATGAGGGGGGGGTGGATAAATAATAGAACTAGTTAAACAAGTTTATTTTTAGTAAGTGCTTAGTAGTTGAACTAGTTGATTTAATAAAACTACTTTATTTTACTATAGAAGTAGTTTATTTTTAGTAAGTACTACTTTGTTTTATTTATAGTAAGTGCTTAGTAGTTGAACTAGTTGATTTAATAAAACTACTTTATTTTACTATAGAAGTAGTTTATTTTAGTAAGTACAACTTTATTTTCTTTATAGTAGGTGCTTAGTAGTTCAACTAGTTGATTTAATAAACTACTTTATTTTACTATATATAGAAGTAGTTTATTTTTAGTAAGTACTACTTTATTTTATTTATAGTAAGTGCTTAATTAGTAGTTGAACTAGTTGATTTAATAAAACTACTTTATTTTACTATAGAAGTAGTTTATTTTTAGCAAGAAAATTAATAGAAGTAGTTTATTTTTTTAGTTCAAGCAATTATTCCCGCATCGACGTCGACGATGCCTATGCCGCATCCTCGTCGTCGACTCAGCGGAGGAGGCCGGTTTGATCAGAGGGGCCATGTCCGGGACTGGGCTCCGCCGGGCTGGTATTGGGAGGTGCTACCTTCTGGGGGGGGCGTAGGTTGGTGAGGAGCCAGCCCGTCGTTGACCCGATCCTTGTTTGGTGGCGGCCGCCTGGGCCAGTGACGGTGCCGAGGCTTCCGGACACCGCGGAGGTGGTACGTCACCATGTCAGCGAGGAGGACCAGCATGTCCGTCGCTACATGGTTGCGTTGGAGGGCAGGTTCGACAATACCTGGCAGGTTCTTCGGGGATCTCATTGGAGCTATGATCCTGTGGTGGTTCCTTCTCTTTGGGTGTCCACCGCCCGCGCCGATACCCGTCGGGCGCTACGGTTCTAGCTGTACTAGCGATGCTATATGTATGATAGTATTCAAGGTGTATTAGTGATAATATTCGACGATGTACGGGCGCAAGAGATGATGTAGTTTTGCTTATAATTGAATGCATCCTAATTTGAATACTACTTTATTTTGCGATTTGATTTTGCTTATTGAATGCTCAAATTGGAAAACTACTCCTACTTTGAATGCTAAAATTAGAGAGCACTATGCAAGGCGTATGCATATGATTAGTTGATAGCTTATAGGGTTTTTGTTTTCGCAGAAATCTAGGTGCCCCCCTCCATCATCCCTACCATCGTCCCCGTCACCGACCCCCTCCGACCTTGAGGTGAGACCAGCCAAATCTCCATGTCAATATGAGTCCTATAATATGAGTCCTCAGGTTGACTTTAAGTCTGTCGAGTCTCCACCATATATGAAAGGACGAAGAATCCTGACTGTTGTCGTGGGGGTAGCTTCTCCTTCGTTCACGTGTGCTAGAAAATTTGGTGTAATGCACTCGGGAACGAAAGGAGGAGCTACCATCACCGACGGTCGCAAATGTCAGAGAGGAATCAGTGAGGGAGAGTCTCCAACTGTTGTCGTGGGGGTAGCTTCTTCTTCATTCCCGTCTGCTAGACAATTTAGTGTAATGCACTCGGGAATGAACGGAGGAGCTACCATCACCGACGGTCGAATATTTACACCACGTGAGCTGAGAGTTTTCAAGAAAAGACTCGACAGACCGATAGTCAATCCGTGATGAATAATAATGATCTAACTTAGGTTTTTTAGTACATATATTTAATTGTAGACGTTTAATATTTGAATTATGAACATAGGAAATGTCCTACTCGGACGACGAAAGTCTCCCGAGGGAGTGCGACTGGTGCCACGACGACCGAGGTCAGTGCGACAGGCCTCACCTGGACGAAGATCGACGGTTTAGCATTAAGCTGGAGGAGACCTTCGATGTTGAAACGGTACGCAACGACGACAAGTGTTTTTTTTTGTAATTAAGTACGATTTCAAATATTTCAACGTGTACTTTTCATCTTTTACAATTCGACTAGCTTATCCCATGCCATGCAAGACACTATGTCTTGGAGAGGATGGGTTTTGAAGACCATGAAAGTTTTGAAACAAAGAAGATTCACCTAAGGACCCATCATGATGTGGATTTTGAAGTAAAGCTGTACAATTCTGAGAGCGTAACCCATTTGGTTGCAAAAAATGGGAAGCACTTTGCAAGATGTATGGTTTTGATGAGGGTATGCTTGTCACCATGGATCTTGGTGATCCTGAAATCGAGCAAGACAATATGGACATTTGGGTCCTTGTTGATACGCCTCCAATTCTACCGCTATGTGAGTTTCTCAAACATAGTTATTAGCTAATTTATATTGTTTATTTCAAAATATATAGTTGACAGCTTATTTCCATTGACAACTTATTTTCATTCTTCAAAGAATGTGCGGAACATGGTAGACAAAACCCACTACACCGATGGCTCCGAATTAACTTGTCAGGAGGAAAATCATCTGGTCGGATTTTGTACTGATATTGAGAATTACAATATCTATAATCAAACTCCTCAACATTATGGTCAATACGTGCCACTAGTGCACGTGTTGAACTACGGTAACTACCATGGAGATACCCTGGTAAGATTTTTTACTATTACGACATCCGTGCATCTTTTGCATACTTATAAAACTAGTACATCATTGCTAACTATGAAGTTATTACTATGTTTTTCAACAGAGAATCCCAGAGGATTGTGTGCCTCATTTGATGTATCAGAATGGCAGCCTTCGTGTTTTGAACATATATCCAGGTCATCCTACGAATCTCAACTGTCCATACCGGATTTCTTAAAGAAGTGGAGACATGCTAATCAAAGAATGGAAAAAATGTATGGACAATCGTAAGGAGGTTCTTGGAAGCAAAAGGAAGCGAAGCGCAAGAATTGGAGACATGATGATCTCCATTCTCCATAATGGAGAGTCAGGGTCTATATTGTTTTATGCTATTTTACCTTAAAGAGGGTATTTAGGTCCTACCTAATACTGATGATCATGTGCTAAGAACAATTAAGTAGGGTTGGTTCGATGACTATGAGGATGCTGATCGTATGACTTGTTATTAATAACGAGTAGAAGTTGTATGATGATTATTAGTAGGACTTGTTGTTATATATGATGATGCATGATTTGAGCATGAAGAGTTATTATATATCAGTGGATGAAATGAACATGGATTGGATTGAAGTGAAGGCAACATGCATGTGCTGCATGTCGAAAGTAGTACAATCCAAACTTGATCAAAGTTAGGATTAGTATTACTTTCGACATGCACCACATGTTGCCTTCACTTCAATCTAAGCCATGTTTAGGCATAGCAGTAGCGTTGGTAAACCAAGCACGGAGATATAAGAGAGGACACTTCTCTCTATTAGCTAGCTAATAACAACCTAAATTAACCCCCAAAACTCCTAAACCAGCCCCTTTAAAAAAACAAAAACCTCAGCTCCACCCAGCTGCTGACGCGTGGATGCCTTTTGGTCCCGGTTGGTGTCACCAACTAGGACCAAAGGCCCCCTGCCTGGGCTGGCCGCAGCGGCCACGTGGAGGCCCATCTGTCCCGGTTCGTGTAAGAACCGGGACTAAAGGCCAAGGGCATTAGTAACGACCTTTTAGTCCCGGTTCCAAAACCGGGACAGAAGGCCCTTACGAACCGGGACAAATGGCCCTTTTTCTACTAATGATATGTTGTCTATAATTTCTCTCCCACAAATTAAATAGTTATTGCTGAAAGTAAAATAACATTGAGGAAACTTATAGACAAATAATGACATGGAGAAATTTTATATAGATAACTTGTGTAATATTCCACATGCCCTAAATTGGACAGCCGGACGGTGAACGGACCACCTAAGCAGTAAAAGCTGGGTAAACCGTGAACTCCATCAATCAGAAGTGTAGTCCTCCTAGTTGCAAGTTCAGTTTTGATACACAATTAGGGCTTGACCCTTTTTTGTCCCACTTGCAAGCCCACCATTGACAGACAAATGGGGTTGGGGTGACCATTTTGTCCCAACTGCAACTCCACACCCAAAATGCAATTGCATGCCATCTTTTTGTCCTAGTTGCAAGTCCAAGGTTGACATGCAACTAGGGTCCGACCAATTTTGTCCTGGTTGCAACTCCACCCTTGATAGGCAATTGGGGATCCGACTCATTTTTGTGTCGGTTGCAACTCTGCTGTTGATAAGCAACCGGGGGTCCACTTTAAAATGGGTCATGTTGAAATGCACCGCTAACATGTTTCAAATCCGCGAACAATTTGGAATCATGATTTTCTTAAATCCACAGACATTTTTGAATACATGAATTTTTTCTGGAGTTCTGAAATGTTTTTTTATTTTCCGCTTCTATCATTTTATTTATTTTTGCAATAGTTCAATGTGTATTTTGTAAAAGGTTCATCGTATATATTAAAAAAGTCACCGTACATAGAAAAGAAACTTCAATGTATATTTTAAATTTTTTATCATGTATTAAAAATTTGTTCACTGTGTATTTGAAAAAAAATGTTCACCGCATATGAAACAATATTCAGCGTGTATTTAAAAAATGTTCAACATATATTAGAACGCAAAGAAAATCAGAAAACAACTAAACCTGAAACAGAAAAAAAAATCAGAGAAGGAAAAAAATCCACAAATCGTACGCTAGGCTACAGGCCGTAGAGTGAGCGAGTGTGGAAGGCGCGTTAGACCTTGCTCATGCAAGCTCTACCGTGCGTGCTATGGTGTGCTGGTCTTGCAAAAAACGGACCTGAGAAATGTCACACGTGTGGACGAACACATGGCAACTCCGAAAAAAAATTATGCCAAGATTAGTGACGGGAGGATGGCGACTTCAGTTGTCAAGCATGGCAACTTTCTTCTCGGATGGAAAGTTTTCATTTTTTTGATTAGTTTTTTTTCTTTTTGGATGGCAATTTTATATTTAAAAACGCTAGGACCGGAGTGCTTCATGCCACATGTATGACACTTATCGTTTGGGAAAAAAAAAAGACAAGGACAACATGATGGGCAACAACAACAAAAGAAAACAACAAACAATGAAAAGGCCATAACCACGTGATGATGTCAACTTTTTTAGAGAAAATTGATGATGTCAACTAGAGATGACATAGTTATGACATTTCTAGATGAGCTCTGGACACACCCGATAAATTACACACTAAACTTTGTGAAAACCAGATCAATCATGCCCTGACTGGTATTGGACAGAATTGTGTGCGGTTTTGGTTGTAATGGTGCTGGCTGTGCAGATGGTTCTTCCGAGGGCTTGTTGTGTGCCGCTCACCATGGCCGTTGGACGATGACGCCGATGACTGCGATGTGGGCACCTGCCGCCGCATCTTCATTGGGAATCTCCTCCTGGAGCGGTGGCTCCAGCCGCCGTAAGAAGCGAGTACTGATTCTCGACCACGAGGTGCTCCTTCTCCTGAGGCGTGGAGCATATCATCGTGTTCTCCGGTGTGAGGAAGTGTGTGGTGTCGTGGTCCTTGGGTTGCACGCACGCGCCATCTCAGATCCGACACGCGTTCCAGAGGACGCTGCTTTGGGCGGTGGGACACGTAGTGTTGTATAAGGATTCTATAGGAGAGACACAAAGTATGGAAGAAGAGGAGGCTAGCCTGTGCTTGGGAGAAGGAACGAAGACTTACGATGGCTGTAGTTTTGGGATTTGCTTCCTAAGCATTGTTGTTGCACCGATGGTGAACAGGGGCCCAATTTAGTAGCCCAAATGGTCGTGTGATTTGAGCCGGCTGATTGAGAACGTACAGGCTGATTAGCGGAAAACCCTATACGCCACTCGCCGCTTCGCACAGGGGGGATGCGGGAGCGAACGACATAGTGGGCTGGCCCATTTACTAGCGAAGTTTTTTCGTTCTGTATAGTATTTATACCGGATTTGGAGCCTTCTAGAATATTCATTAACCGGGTTTTTTCCTGTTGGTTTGTTCATCTGAATTTTTAGGTTTTTATTTTTCTTTCTTTTATCGCTTTTTTCCATTTCTTTTTTCTTTTTATGTTTCTTCTTTATTTTCTTCATAACTTCAAAATTTTCAAAATTGTTCGGAATTTCTAAACTCTTCACTGTTTTCAAAAATAATTTGGAATTCCAAATTGTGTTCATGTGCTTCAAAAAAAATTGGAGTTTCAATATTTTTGTTCATGTTTTATTTTTTTTCATATTTTCAAATATTGTTCAATTTTTTTTTTAAATCATGTTTTCAATAATTGTTCATTTTATTCAAAATGTGTGGAACTCCAATATTTTTTCCATATTTTTCAAATAAAAATACTTATTTAAAAATTATTGTCATTTTGAAATTTGTTCGCATTTTAAAAATGGTGCAATTTAAATATTGTGTTCATGTTTTTCAAATTTTGTTCAGAATTTTGTAACTTCTTCACGTCTTTAAAATGTATTCACATTTTTGTATAGATATAGGATTTTTCTGTTTATGCCTTCATCACGATTTTGTTCATGTCTTTGAAATTTGATGGACATATGGTTCAGTGCTAATTAATTTCTTATCAAGTCCTTCAATCCGCATAGGATCTTAGCTACTCTTCCCACTATAACAACGCCATAAAGAACTTAACCATCATATTAGATAATTAGTCGAGTGGCGCGTCGGATATACCGGATCTTGCACGTTCCTTCATTAAAGCTATACTTGATCTACTCATCGAGGTTGCCACCATGATTGACAGTGCCTAACTATGGCCCAACTCCATTTGTTCGAACAAGTTCTTTGATCGATCGTCTATTATGCTTGTAGAGAGACTAGTGATTGCAGCGCATTTGTATTGATCTCAAGGATTACAATACATACAGGAGATGTGACGACACCACAACTGGCAGTCTAACTAACTGGAGCGAATCTAGCAGAGATGATAAATACGCTAGAGAAGAGGAGAGATAGTTAGACTGCGAAATTAGACGTGTGCAGGGTGGAGATGACTATCAACACTGCTCATAGCAACTTAAAAAAAATACACTGCTCATAGCCTGTCAGATTTGGCCTTCGCTTCCCATGCAACACGGATGTCGTTTCCTCGTTCAGGATGGTTTGGTTTTACGCAGCATCATCACCTACACCTCACCGTATCTTTGGGACATTCTACCATCCACACTAACAAAGAGGTTCAGATGGCTCGCCACCCTAGTTTGATGCTTCCTGATGCCTTCTATTCCCTAATGGTTTTCACACTGCTCCTATTTTCTAGTCTCATCTTCTAGCTACTAATTAAATTATGTGGCGGACAAGTGTTTCTGCTAGTAGAGATCCATGCTACTGCTTGACTAAAGAGATGTTGGCATATATATAGACAGAGACATGGTCAATGACTAGCATTCATTATCGGAAGTTGTGTTGGAATTATGCCCTAGAGGCAATTATATTTGTATTATTATATTTTTATATTCATAATTAAGGAGTATATATCCTATGCTATAACTGCTATGATCCTGGAATATGCGATTCAGTGAAAAACTCATATGCACGTGTGGGATGATAAACGGTAAATGAAAAGGTTTCTAGTCTTGACTGTAAGACTAGCTCAAGTTTTGTTGGTGATCACGTTTTCCGTATCTTAGTATATCGTTAAGTGTAACGATGATCCTCAAACAACATTGAGATTATGACGTTAGAAGAACGATCATATTGAACCGACCCAATCTTTTTTGTTATGAATTGAGTTAACATCATCTACATTCGATTGTTATAACACGGAGTGTTAATGTGTGATATTGCTCCTTAGACCATGAGAGTATTGTGGTCGCTTCTTATCATACAATGGGCTTTGGGGTTGCTCGAACGTCACATGTAACACGGTGATCATAACGACCATGAAAGTTTGACATGTGATCGGAGAGCTCGAGAGTGGGATTTGCTCCTCCGACGATGGAGAGATATTCTTAGTGCCCTCTCAATTGATGGCATAAATCATCGTCTGGCCAGACACACGTGACTTCGTCACGGGAATGCCGGAACACAATAACGTGAAAGATGAACAAAACCGGTAAGAACTGTGCGTTCAAAGAAAGGCTACCATAACGTATGTTCATAATGACTGAAAAGGAAGGCTACCATAAGAAACGTATGTTCAAAGAAACAAAAACAAACACTAGCAACACAAGCCCATGATGAAACCAGAAGCTAGACAAAAGCATCTGAAGGCTTCGTGTTGGCCTTTGCCTCAGCATATCGAGGATTCCATACCTTCACCTGAGAACTACGGAGAGCAAACATGGACAATTTTGCCTACGATCAATGTTTTGAGGAAACAATTAAGAAAAAAGTTGCATTCTCAACCATTGTACATGCCTTTGCACTAGTAGAAAAAGGGGCTTTCGTTCGGGTCTGGCCAGCCCATTAGTCCCGGTTCTTATACGAACCGGGACCAATGGGTGCATTCGTCCCGGTTCGTGAGCCCAGGTGGCCGGCCGGGGCCTCGTGGGCTTTGGTCCCGGTTCGTCTGGACCCTTTTGTCCCGGTTCTAGGCACGAACCGGGACCAATGGGCCTCGCTCCTGGCCCACAGCCATTGGTCCCGGTTCCAGCCACGAACCGGGACAAATGATTTGCCTAAATATAGCCCATCGCTAGCGAGCAGAGCACTCCACACTGCTCTGTTTTTTGCTGGCCGGCGAGGGGAGGGCATTTGGGTGCTCTAGCTCACCTCCTATGCACATGAGGTATTCGATGAAATGTCCGAGCCACACTAGTTAATATTTCTTCTCTCGAAACTCGACCTCCGAGCTCCATTTTCCCCGAGATTTTTCTAGGTTTAGCGGTCCGTCACGTCCCGTCCCCGTCTTCTCCGCCGTCGATCGCCCGCGCCGATCTCGTCGCCGGCACCACCGTGGTGAGCCTCTTGTTCTTATCTCCTTTCTGGAAAAAAAATTCTTACTTGAGATAAATACTTGTCTAATTTTCTTACTTTTATTATTCCTTGTTATTATATAGTGCGGTGGTTCTAGTATCCGCCCCCATCGGCCCTCGTCCTGTCTATGATTCGGATGTGGTATATATTATCTTTTTATAACTATTTGGTTCATTTATTGTTTATGACAATTATGCCGACCAACGTGACATAGATTTTATTTATGTAGGAGGTGGTTAAACCGGAAATTCCAACCGACCCTATTGTCGAGAGATTAAATTTAGTTGAAGAAGAAAACAATTACTTGAAGGAAAAAATAAAAAAAAATTGAGGAGGAGAAGATGATATTGGAGTTGCATGTTGCGGATGTCGTCGATGATCACAAGATCAAGATGGATGCAATGCGGTTGAAGATTAGAAAGATTAGAAAATATGTCATTCATACCGAGGCTTGGTATCATTATGCCGTTGGATCAATTGTTACCTTAGTTGTGATTATGATCGCATTAGTTGTTGCATTGAAAGGTTTTACATAGTTTCAATGTATGGTTTAACTAGATGCTCTGGAGAGCTATATGTTGTTCAATTTGAACTATGTATGTACTTTGGTTTTAATGTGATGATGAACTACTATTAATTTGGTCACTTATCTATCCATGTTCATTTGTAATGCTTTTCAATTTCAGGGTCTTATAGCTGAAAGAAATCAGTAAATGCATGAAAAATAACAAATGAAGTCAGAAAGGGTTGAAAATTGATGATGTGGCTTTGAATGGCATCTTGAACACAGAAAAACTATGGAGTTCAAATAAGTTTAAAAAATGAAATCCCTTTGTAACAGACGAGTTTCCGTATAAAACCCTGATACTTCGAAAGAGATTGTCCGTTTTGTACACAAAGTGCATCCAGTTTTTGCCGTAAGCCTCTCTACTTTCTTGCACATGCTATGTGGGTGAAATGATCATACCATGCCAACTTTCAACCTTTTCAGAGTTCATTTGTAGTGCTTTTCAATTTCACGGTCTTATAGCTGAAAGAAATCAGTAAATGCATGAAAAATAACAAATGAAGTCAGAAAGGGTTGAAAATTGATGATGTGGCTTTGAATGGTGCATTTTGAACACAGAAAAACTATGGAGTTCAAATAAGTTCAAAAAAATGTAATCCCTTTGTAACAGACGAGTTTCCGTATGAAACCTTGATACTTCGAGAGAGATTGTCCGTTTTGTACATGAAGTGCATCCAGTTTTTGCCGTAAGCCTCTCTACTTTCTTGCACATGCTATGTGGGTGAAATGATTATACCATGCCAACTTTCAACCTTTTCAGGGTTCATTTGTAGTGCTTTTCAATTTCAGGGTCTTATAGCTGAAAAAATCAGTAAATGCATGAAAAATAACAAATGAAGTCAGAAAGGGTTGAAAATTGATGAAGTGGCTTTGAATGGTGCATCTTGAAGACAGAAAAACTATGGAGTTCAAAAAAATGTAATCCCTTTGTAACAGACGAGTTTCCGTATGAAATCTTGATACTTCGAGAGAGATTGTCCGTTTTGTACACGAAGTGCATCCAGTTTTTGCCGTAAGCCTCTCTACTTTCTTGCACATGCTATGTGGGTGAAATGATTATACCATACCAATTTTCAACATTTTCAGAGTTCATTTGTAGTGCTTTTCAATTTCAGGGCCTTATAGCTGAAAAAAATCAGTAAATGCACGAAAAATAACAAATGAAGTCAGAAAGGGTTGAAAATTGATGATGTGGCTTTGAATGGTGCATTTTGAACACAGAAAAACTATGGAGTTCAAATAAGTTCAAAAAATGGAATCCCTTTGTAACAGACGAGTTTCCGTATGAAACCCTGATACTTCGAAAGAGATTGTCCGTTTTGTACACGAAGTGCATCCTGTTTTTGCCGTAAGCCTCTCTACTTTCTTGCACATGCTATGTGGGTGAAATGATTATACCATGCCAACTTTCAACCTTTTCAGGGTTCATTTGTAGGGCTTTTCAATTTCAGAGTCTTATAGCTGAAAAAAATCAGTAAATGCATGAAAAATAACAAATGAAGTCAGAAAGGGTTGAAAATTGATGATGTGGCTTTGAATGGTGCATCTTGAACACAGAAAAACTATGGAATTAAAATAAGTTCAAAAAAATGTAATCCCTTTGTAACAGACGAGTTTCCGTATGAAACCCTGATACTTCGAGAGAGATTGTCCGTTTTGTACACGAAGTGCATCCAGTTTTTGCCGTAAGCCTCTCTACTTTCTTGCACATGCTATGTGGGTGAAATTGAAGGGGAACGCGACAGAAAACAAAAATTTTCCGACCTACGCACCAGCCCAGGACCACTATGGAGACTGCATACATGGTTTGATCTTTTTCGTTACCGACTCGTAGCGCAGCGGGAAGTAGAGTCGATGACGATCGGCGGTGCAGATCCCCGCAGCTAGGATTTACAACCTCCCAACCGCGAGGATGTATACCCTCATCTGCTCCTCAGACAGCCCTCCGGGAGGCGGTCGAACAGCCCCCTGGACGGTGTCGCGGACAGCCCTTTGGGAGGACCTTCGAAACTCGAACGGTCACTCGGACAGCCCTTCGGGAGGACCTTTGAAACTCGGACGGTCACACGGACAGCCCTTCGGGAGGCACTCACGAACTAAGACCGAAACTACGATCTCTCTACAGAGTTGCACACATACGGTGTCATCTATCCGGCAGGGCTTCGCCGTCCAGAACTAGTTCCTGCCGGAACCCAGACAACCTTACGGCTCTACGAAACTCTTTTCGTGGGAGGGAGAGAAGAAGCCAGATAATGCATGGCATGTGTATGAGAGCAAGGGATGAGTGTGGAGGGCTGCCCCTCCACCTCTATTTATAGGAAATCCCAAGGGGGTAGGGTAGTTTCACAAAAAACCCAAAATGCACATGAATGAAGTCCTTCCACAAGGACCTAGGAGTGAAACCAAGGAACAAGAGGGTCCCCAAGGGGGGATACCCCATGTGGCCGGCCACACCCCCATGAGGGGCCCAAAAAATGGCTCCTATCCATCCATGTCATCCCCAAGATCTTTTGGAGCAAAGCCCCAAAAGGTGGCTTTCCATAAAGTAACCATAAAGCTGATTTTCACTATTCACGACGACATTTTTCAGCGTCTGATCGAACTGAAAATATTTATGTGGGCTAAGAACATTTCCAGTACCCACTAAAATGATTTTCAACGCATTCCGAAACAATTCCGGTTTTAGTGATTTTCATCTGCGAAACGCATCTGAAGTGGCTCCGGCAGCTCCGGAACATTTCCGGTTTTTATCTCAGAAAATTCCAAAAAGCTTCCAGAATGATTCTGGCATCCTCCAAGAATTATCAGGCATGTGCCGAAACCAATTTGACTTAATGGTGTATCCCGAAACAACTTTTCGGTATCATCGAAACTTATCCGATGACCTCTCTCTGCGGTACGATTCCGCTGTCCGAAACTTTTCGGTGTCCGAAACTTTTTCGGTGATTTTCTCTCAGACTCCCTGTCTAGTATTCAGCAGATAGATGACCCTTAAGCGTGTCACCCTATAGGTTCGGTGAAGTATAGACATGACCCGGAACCCCTTCCGATCAATGATCAACATCGGAGCCGTGGACACCCATATTGACCCCTATACCCACACGAATAAATATTCGAGTGAACCTCCAGTTGCCGTGTGCTATTCCTGTTGCTTCGCGATATGTTACAAATACCCGAGGTGAGACATGTTGGCATTCCCGTGGATCAACAACTTGTCCACTATGCTAGTTACCTCGTTACCGGTATTGTTCTCTTTTCTCGTTATCGTGTTGCAGCATCCCCGTGATCAAATCACAAAGTGTCTGGCCAGACGATGATGGATACCGTAACACCGAGAGGGCCCAGAGATATCTCTCCATCGTCGGAGGAGCAAATCCGAATCTTGAGCTATCAAGTTACTTGACACACTTTTCCATGAACCCGTAAGCCGCCGTAATAGCCACCCATTTACGGATGACGTTTAACAAACCCCAAAGTTCATGAAGCAAGCATGAAAGAAACTCGATACTCTCATGGTCTAAGGAATCATGCAAACGTTAACCATCTCTGTGTTATGTACCAATAAACTTGTGACGAATGAATCTCATAGCATAACATCAATCCGGGTCGATTCAACACAAATGTTCTCTTAACATTGTGCCCTCAAAGTTGCTGGCATAGACATGCCCATGACCAGGAAAACAGAATCATCATGCAACACTTGAGCTAGTCTTAGAGGCCAGACTAGGAATACTTCTTACCGTTTATTATTCCACACGTGCATTTGAGTCTTCCTCCGAGCCTCGTGGATATTGCAGACTCGAGAATCATTGCAGTTATAGCATGGAACATAAACATAATTATGAACTCGGAGATAAATAATATTATTTATTATTGCCTCTAGGGCATATCTCCTACATAAATGATTATACCATGCCAACTTTCAACATTTTCAGAGTTCATTTGTAGTGCTTTTCAATTTCAGGGTCTTATAGCTGAAAAAAATCAGTAAATGCACGAAAAATAACAAATGAAGTCAGAAAGGGTTGAAAATTGATGATGTGGCTTTGAATGGTGCATTTTGAACACAGAAAAACTATGGATTTCAAATAAGTACAAAAAAATGGAATCCCTTTGTAAAAGACGAGTTTCCGTATGAAACCCTCATACTTCGAAAGAGATTGTCCGTTTTGTACACGAAGTGCATCCAGTTTTTGCCGTAAGCCTCTCTACTTTCTTGCACATGCTATGTGGGTGAAATGATTATACCATGCCAACTTTCAACCTTTTCAGAGTTCATTTGTAGTGCTTTTCAATTTCAGGGTCTTATAGCTGAAAAAAATCAGTAAATGCATGAAAAATAACAAATGAAGTCAGAAAGGGTTGAAAATTGATGATGTGGCTTTGAATGTTGCATCTTGAACACAGAAAAACTATGGAGTTCAAATAAGTTGAAAAAAATGTAATCCCTTTGTAACAGACGAGTTTTCGTATGAAACCCTGATACTTCGAGAGAGATTGTCCGTTTTGTACACGAAGTGCATCTAGTTTTTTTCGTAAGCCTCTCTAGTTTCTTGCACATGGTATGTGGGTGAAATGATTATACCATGCCAACTTTCAACATTTTCAGAGTTCATTTGTAGTGCTTTTCAATTTCAGGTCTTATAGCTGAAAAAAAATAGTAAATGCACAAAAATAACAAATGAAGTCAGAAAGGGTTGAAAATTGATGATGTGGCTTTGAATGGTGCATTTTGAACACAGAAAAACTATGGAGTTCAAATAAGTTCAAAAAAATGAAATCCCTTTCTATGGTGAATTATCAAAGTATTTTCTATTCAAAATCATTAAAAGCAAAATGAATTTTCATAAACAACTTTTTTGTTACAAACTTTAATAGCAAAAAGAATTATCATAAAATAAAATAAATAAGTAATTAGAAACAAAATAATATAAACTATAATAAAATATATAAGTAGAAACAAAATATAATAAACTTTAATAACAGAAATGAAATTTATGAAACTAAAATTATCAAAGTATTTTCTGTTCAAAACATTATAAGCAACCTCTACTAAAATTATATAAAATTCATGCAACTAAAATTATCAAAGTATTTTCTGTTCAAAATCATTAAAAGCAAATAGAATTTTCATAAAGACCTTTTTTGTTAGAAACTTTAATAGCAAAAAGAATTATCATAAAATAAAATAAATAAGTAATTAGAAACAAAGTAAAATAAAATAAAATAAATAAGTATTTTGTTGTAAGTAGAAACAAAACAAAAAAAAGCAAAAAAGAAAACAAAAAAATGGGAAAAATAAAAAAATTGCCACCTACTGGGCCACCACGGCCTGAACACGACTAGAAACCCATCAATGGGCCAGGATTCAGGCCCGCAGAAGGCCCAGTAGGCCCATCTGGCATAGCAGTAACAATTAGGCCCGTATGCCTGCAATAGAGAGGAGCTCGAGAGGGGTGCGGCAGTGGGGCTTATAAACCACTGCGCGCCCCTCTCAACTAGCGAGGTGGGACTAAACTCCCACCACCACGCCGCTGTGCGCGGCCTTTGGTCCCGGTTGGTGGCACCAACTGGGACTAAAGGTGGGCATTGGTACTGGTTCGTGCCACCAACCGAAACCAATTCCCCCCCCTTTAGTACCGGTTGGTGCCACCAACCGGGACCAAAGGCCGTCGCTTCCCGCCCTTTGGGCTGCTGAAAAGAGACCTTTGGTCCCGGTTGGTGGCACCAACCGGGACTAAAGAGGGGCATTGGTCCCGGTTGCTGCCATGAACCGGTACCAATGCTCTCCGTATATAAGCAGGACTTGTAAATTTTTCAGTTTCATCGACCATTTGCCCCCCGACGACGCCGAACTCATCGACGCCGCCAGGCTGCCCGTGCTCGCCGTCGCCGCCCCGCCGCCCGCTCCTCGTCGCCGCCCACTCCTCGTCGCTGCCGCCCCGCGCCGTTGCCCTGCCCCGACGCGCCGCCCCGGCCCGTGTCCCTGCCCCGACGCGCCGCCCCGGCCCACGCGCCCCTGCCCCGACGCGCCGCCCCAGCCCGAGCCCCTGCCCCGACGCCGCCCCACGCCCCCGGCCTGCCCCGACCACACGCCGCCGCCACGTTCGGTCCGGCCGCCGGCCTTCCTCTCTGTTTTTTTCATATATATGATTTTTTTTCAGATTATGTGCATATGTGTGATTATATGTATGTGTGTATATATTATTATATGTCCTTTTTTCAGATTTTTTGTTCATATATATGATGATTTGTTTTTTGCATTTTTATAAAAATGTATATATGTACGTATGTTCTCTGTGTATATATGTTCATATATGCAAAAGTTAGATTTTTAGAAAAGTTTTATCTATATATGTTCTCTGATTTAGTACATTTTAGGTTAGTTTCATTTTTAGAAAGGTTTTATATATTTAGGAAGAAGGAAGAGAAGGAAGAAGGAAGAAGAACAAAAAGTTTTATATATGCAAAAGTTACATTTTTAGAAAAGTTTTATATATCTAGCTAGGAAAGGAAGAAGAAGAAAAAGAATGAGAGGAAAAAGGAAAATAAGAAGAGGAAGAAAGGAGAAGAAGAGGAGAAATAAATAAGAAGAGGAAAAAAGAAGAATAAGAAGAGGAGAAATATATTTTAGGTTAGTTCTCTTTTTTCTGCGATCTTCTCCTCTATTCCTTTCTTCTTCTCCTTTTTTTATTTCTTCTTCGTCTTCTTATTTTTTATCGGGTATGTCGTTGTCGATATACTGCCTCCCGATAAGTTCAACACGAGGGGGGGGTCGATATATATACCCCCTCCCGGATAACTTCGACATGAGGGGCGGTCGATATATATACCCCCTCTCGACCGTGATAAATTATACCATGGGAGCACCCCCACCCCCCCCCCCCCCCCCCCGCCCTCTCGCTCGACCAAAACTCTCGAGGACACCCAAACCCTAGAAAAAACGATGTCGGTCTCCTACCCCCTCCCGCCGCGCCCCTACCCGATCGACAAACTCTCTTGAGGCCACCCAAATTTACCAAGTTAAAAGAGCGTTGTCGTCGAGGCCACCCCGAACCCCTTGAAGCGTTGTTGAGGCCACCCCAAACCCTTGAAGCGTTGCCGAGGCCACCCCAAACCCTAGAGAAGCGTCAAGGCCATGTCACTAATATGATTCCCTATTGTGCTTAGCTGCTAGTTCAACGTTTGCCACTAATATATCCATCTGTCATGTTTGAATAATAATTGCCATGTCGTAAATATTTGCAGAAACTATGGATCCGCACCCCCGAGACGAAGCAAAAGAAGCGATGTTGGGGGAGATAATCGCACACGGAAGTGATGCCGTCTTGTCGTTTCTCAACGACACATGCACCGATGGTCTGGAAAGACAGGATGAAGAAGCAGGCTACGACGATGATCAAACAATGGAGGAGGAAGGACACCGTGATGACGGCTCCGGTGACCGAATGGAGGGGGAAGGACACCGTGATGACGGCTCCGGTGACCGAATGGAGGGGGAAGGACACCGTGATGACGGCTCCGGTGACCGAATGGAGGGGGAAGGACACCGTGATGACGACTCCGGTGACCGAACGGAGTCCAGCCATGTATATATATATTAGTTAATTAAGCATGTGCTGACTATATAGCTAATTGATGCATTTTTTTTGGTATGTATACATATTAACTCTCTTCTTTTTCTTCTTTTCTAGCCCTCCGGATCGAGCAACACTTCGGTAACGAGACGAGGCCTGAAGAGAAAGTTGCGCACGGATGAAAGGTACACGATCATCGAAATTGATCGCGCTGGCCAACCGATTGAACCCCTCCGGACCAAGCAAAAATTTAATGCTCAGTGTGGGGTTCTAGTTAGGGACATGATCCCGATCAGCATCGAGCAATGGTTGAAACCTAAGGACATAGGCTCTCAGGTGTCTTATGTCAGCGATAGGCAGAAAGCTGATCTTTGGACCGCGCTGCAGGAAAATTTCACCTTCCCGCCAGAGGAAGATCCGGAGAATCCAGTTAAAAAGCCAATGATCAAGGCTTATGCTCTTAGGAAGATGGCTGAGCTATTCAGGAGGTGGAAGAATGAGCTGAAATCATCGTTTGTCGACCAAGACAAGACTCCAGAATTCATCGGCCGATTTGAGAAGATCAAAGATCAGTGGCCCGCATTTGTCACCAAAAGGAAATCTGAGAGAGCAGCGAAGATGTCAGCGACAAACAAGAAAAATGCTGCAAAGAAGAAGCATCACCATCGCACGGGGTTAGGTGGCTACCTGAAAGCCCGGCCGTTGTGGGACAAGGCTGAGAATGACCTCATTGATAAAGGGATCGAACCAGAGACGCGACGCTGGCCAGACCGTTGCAGGACTTGGTTCTTCGGGGTTGGGGGAAAATTGGAACCTATAACAGGGAAGTGCGTTTGGACCAACGAGCAGCTGAACACACCCATCGAGAAGCTTCAAGAGTATATCGAAAAAGCGTAGTAAGGGACGTTCGTTCCGGACAGAGAAAACGACGAGCTCACATAGGCCCTCGGGAATCCTGAGCACCCCGGACGGACACGAGGCATGCCAGGCTCCCTTTCGTGGAAGGCTGGATTTCCCGACGCAGGCGGTTACAAATGCCGGGAGAGGAAGAAGAAAAAGGAGTTGACCCAACTACAGGCGCTGCACGCAAGGGTACAAGCGCTAGAGGAACGAGAGGCAGTTCGCAGCACGCGACCTGCCGAAGCTACACCTGAACCTACCCCGCCATCTCAACGGAGAAGCAGCGTGGCTTCCACGGAGCTGCTTCAGGAGCTTGTCTTCACGGCTCCTGCTAGCTACCCCGTAGATGCTATCACGGAGTCTCAACATTGCCACCTTATGACGAAGTGGATGGAATTGAAAGTCAAGGCAGCTGTTGCACCTCCTGAACCTGGCGCAACTTTTCACTGCCGACCGATTCCAGAAGGATATGCTAGGGTGATGGTGGATGAAATCACAGAAGGATTTGAGGACCTCCAGCTTGACCACCCTACGGGTGACGGGGAGACTCGGCTGGGTTCTTGTCTGAAGACTCCATGCCTATGGCGGAAGGAGCTCATCAACCTTCCGAACTGGACGCCTCCCCCTCCTCCTCCTCCTCCGGCGAGTCAGGGCACTCCGCCTCCTCCACCGCCTCCTCCTCCGGCGAGTGACGATCAAGGCACTCAGCCTCCTTCTGCAGCGCTTGGTGGCACTCCGCCTCCTTCTCCGCCTGCGCCGGCGCGCCCGAGCAACCAGCAGCCTCCTCCTTCTCCGCCTCGCCAGCAAGGGCGGAAGAGACCCGCCGCCGCCCCGGCTGCTCCGATGCGTCGTAGTCCTTCTCCTCCGCCTCGTAAGCAAGCACGAAATAAGACAGCCACAGCCGCTCCGTCTGCTCCGGCGTCTAGCAGTACAGCCAGAGGCGGGAGGGAATACAGATACGGTCCACCTCTCAAGCCTCTAGAGAAGTTACCGTACGAGATGACCGTGGAAGAAAACAAGAAGATCGTGCAAAAAGAAGTGAAGGACTTCTTTGAAGGGGCGAAATCAGAGAGACATCCACCTCCGGAGGAGAAGGTAGATCCGGTGAAAGCAAAGCGCACTATCGATGCCCTGAGGAAACCACCAAAGTCTCCGCCGAAAACCAACTATGAGCGTGTTACTGAAAAGGTATATCTCGAAGCGGAGCGGTCGGGAAGTACTGTCAGTGATCAAAGGTTAAAAGAACGACGAGCAGCTGGGAAAAAAATTGCTCAGCTCAGCGAACAAGCGAACCAATCGTGCCCCCCGCTCAATGTGTCTAGCGACATCGTCGCTAATGCTCCGGGGATGGTGCCCGGTTATAGCAATCTTGGAGATTACCTACCCGACGATGTACATTATGATTTCTTGGAGGTGGACGAACACAGATACGAGTATGGGAAGCCTCTCGTCAAAGATGAAAAATCTCTAACAACGATGATGCGAAGATTCCATGATTGGTACATGAAAACCTGCAGAGAGTCTGGGGGGACGAATACTTTGTATCTGAGAGTTAAAGAGGAGCACGACCTCATTGGAATTGATCTGTTGCATGTTCCATTTGAGGAGTCCTTCCAGTTCTTCAATCAAAAGGCCCTCGATAAATTAACGGTCACTTGCTACTGTCTGTAAGTACTACTTCTGTCATTAAGTCTCTATATATAGCTCGGCTCTTTCATTGCATGTATTTATAATTATCCTCACTATATTATGCAGATTGAAGATCGTTGAGTGCAGAAAAGCAGAAGTGTATGATATTGGGTTCATTAACACAAATCTCATAGATGAATTTCAGGTTAAAAAGAGCGCCAGAGATGTCGAGGCCAACTTTCTCAAATCATTGATAATAAATCAAAACAAAGATTTAATACTCTTTCCTTACAACTGCAAGTGAGTGTTACTGTCGTGTGCATATTCCGTTTCCCTTATTACTCGAGCGAGGTTATAGTAATGTAATTGATAGTTATGCATGCGTGCGCATCTTCCACTATATTCTCCTGGAGATTAAGCTTGAGCGGGGACTAGTAACCGTCTTAGACTCGATACGAAAAGATCCCGGGACTAATGCGGACATGACTAAAATTCTCAACAAGTAAGTTCAATCGATCATTATCGCACCATATCGGCAACTTTTTGTTCATTTCCTGACATCTCAAGTAATAATTATTTTCTTTGTCTTGCAGGGTTTGGAAACAGTTAACCGCAGAAGCTCCGGGACTACCGAAGGAGCTGCGATATACATACCCGAAAGTAAGTACTACTAGCTAGCTAGTTGCGCGCATCTCCCGTTGATTCTAGCTACTTTCATCAATGCCATTTATAATGCTTCATTATCAGTTTGATTGACCTCTATTTCTCGTAAAGTGCTTGTGGCAGGAACAAGGGAATGATTACTGTGGATACTACGTGTGCGAGTTCATCTATAACGCGACTTGCAAAGATAAGCGGGGCTACTCTAAAAGACAATATGAAGTGCGTAAGCAATAATATTCACAATTTCATTTTATTACACCATCATTTCTGTTGAGTTTCACTCATATATATGTATTAACCCCCTTCTTCAAATTAGACGTGGCAGATGCGGAATGAACTCCTACCACAAGATCGCATGAAAGCAATTCAAGAGGAATTGGCGGGATTCTTTCTTGACCACGTCATCAATAAAGCCGGAGAATACCATGTGGAACTTGAGTTCAAATGCTAGGGGATTGTAAGAGATCTTACATATTGTATATGTATGTAGCCAGTAGCGTCGGATAGATAATACAAAAACTTGTTGTTCGACCAATCTCTCGGAGAAGGAGAGGTCGATCACTTCTCTCGGTATGCATGATGAACTTCTGTACTTAATGGTTTCCTTCATTTTCTTACTAGCTAGCGTGTCGAGGGCCTCTCTATATGTATAGTACGTAGCGTCGACCAAGCACGGAGATAAGAGAGGACACTTCTCTCTATTAATTAATTAGCTACCTAACACAATATATGAAACACCTTAATTAACCATACAAAACCCCCAAATCCACCCCCCCTTTCAGAAAAAAAAACAAAAACCCTAGCCCCTGAACAGCTGACGCGTGGATGCCTATTGGTCCCGGTTGGTGCCACCAACCGGGACTAAAGGGCCTCCTGCCTGAGCTCGCAGCACCGGCCACGTGGAGGCCCATCTGTCCCGGTTAGTATAAGAACCGGGACTAAAGGCCTAGGCATTAGTAACGACCATTTATTCCCGGTTCCCCAACCGGGACAGACGGGCCTTATGAACCGGGACAAATGGCCCTTTTTCTACTAGTGTTACAAAGCCATTAGGTCACACTGAATTTTTGTTGTGATATGGCCACACCTATCATGTTGAAATATCTTCTAACCTGAACATGATTTATAAAACTTGAATTTAAAATGTTACATTAACGGATACAAAAAATAGCTGATATTCCCTAAATCTTTCTCTTTTCTTTCGAAAAAGGTTGTATTTTGGGACGTTCTTATATTATGGGACGGAGGGAGTATTAATGTTGCAACAAATATGATGACCCATATTTAAAAAGTCATGCATTGCAAAAAATGTTCACGCATATTAAATAAATGTCCATGTGTTGCAGCAAAGCGTTTCAGGCATATTGAAAATTATTCATGTGGTGCAAAAAAATGTTCATGAGTATTATAGAAATACAAATATCTTGCAACAAAAACTTCCACGTGTGTTAAAAATATGTTCATGTGTTCGAAAGAAAAGTTCCACGCGTATTAAAATATAAAATAAAGGAAAAGGAAATAAGAGAAGAAATGAAAAATAGAATGGAAAAAAACTACAACACTATTCTATATTTAGAAACAAAGATACCATTCTTGTTTATATCCACACATGAAAGAAGGAAAAATAATAATTAACCTATCGGATGCCAATGGGAAATGGAAAATCAAAAAAAAAAAACAATCCAAGTGCGCTGGCATGCACAGAACTGACCGCGGACGAGCGCTACCTGCGGCGACCATATCCCGCTTGAGCCAAACATATCGTACGCTCGCCTGAAATTTTTTTGCTTCGGTTTTAACTGGGTCGGCCCGTTCTTCTCCTCCCTGCCCCGCTCGCGTACTAGGCTTGGTCGCCAGGTCTATTTGTTGCCCATACTGACTCTTAATAGGAACCGCCGACTGGTAAAAGTAGCAAGCCGGTCATTTAGTAGCACAGGTGGTGCACATGTAGGTTCGTTTTGTTCCGCCTCATAGTGGTCGCCTTAGGGTTTATTTGCTCTGTTTTCTTTCGCTTTGTTTAATTGTTTTCCTCATTTTATTTTATATTTTCTTCCTTTTTTGGTTTTCAACAATTTTCTGTTTTTCTTCTTCTTCTTCTATTACGATTCTTTTTTTTGGTCTTATGGTTTTCTTTGGTCTCTTCGCTGTTATTTTCATTGATTTCCTGTTTTTTTATTGGTCTTCTTTTTCCAATACATATCTGCTTTTTTCATACATGTTGTATATTATTTTAATATATTGAGAACATTTTCCAAATACTTGTTTAACTTTTTTTACAATTTTTTTAAATGTGTTAAATACTTCTTCAAAAACATATTGAAACATGTTTTGATTGATAAAGAACATTTTTTTTGCATTATCTAAATGTTTTTTCTACATTCTTCAAATTTATTTTCGAAATGTCACGAACAAAATTTGAAACTTGCGAAGATGTTCATAAATGTGGCATGCATTCTTTTGGACATATGGAATAATTTCATTGAATTGCCTGAACATAGTTTTTATTTCTATAAGCATTTTTTAAATATCATGTACATTTATTTGTAGATGTGCGGCATTTTATAATTGTCACATCTTCGTACATATGACTTACATTTTCCGTATACATGACTAACATTATTTACATTTTACATTCACATTTATAGATATTCATATACATTAGAAATGTTTTTCTATACACGTTTAACATTTTTCTGATGTTCGCTGGCTCACTCATTGGTTGGCTGCCGATGGGTCGGTCCGGTTCTCTTATTATTATTTTTGTAATTTTAACATTTCTTTTCTGTTTTTTATTTTGCTTTTATTTCTTTATTCATGGATTTTCTGGATTTTCTGATTTCCTTTTTTGTCGTTTTGCTTCGTTTCTTTCTCAGTTTACATTATTTTGTTTTCTTGTGTCCATTATTTATTCGGTTTCTTCGTATATTTCTTGGTTTCACAGATTTTTTCACTATTTTCTTAGGGGTTTTCTTTTTTTCTTTGTTATATTTCAATTTTTAGTTCTTTCTCAAATTTCCCCGGTTTCTTTTTCTTTCCTTTGTTTCATTTCTTTCTTATTGGAATTTCATTGGTTTGTTTTTTATTGTTTTCCTTGGTTTTTTTGTTTTCTCTTTTTGTGTAGAAGAGGAAAACATTTTATTGACATTTAATATAATGTTATAATACGTGAAACATCGCGTGGACGATGAACATTTATTACAATATATGATTACTATTTTTCAGATATATTCTTCTTATGTCAACTTTCATCCATACACATTTTACATTTTTCCTATATATCAAGAAAAAAATTAGGCATTGGGATTCTTCTTAAATGAAACAAGAGCAACATAACACCCCTTTATCCCAATGATTATTGTGCTAATGGTAGAAAGTTTTGCCTATTTATGTTATTTGTACAAGTACTATTTCTATTTTCACATAGAGCTAGATTTTCAGGATTGAAAGGGGGAAGTAAATTATGAAATTGACCATCCAAGCATTGCCAAGGGTAACTACTACTATTCCAAGTGGTGAAGAACTAATCAGTTATAATATGATCAAATAACTTTGAGAGGTAATCAATATTTGCTCCATACCATGTAAATAATCTCAACCCAGAGCTTATTGTATTGGTTTTACATCAGGAATTAGTTCAATGCGCCCCGTTCTAGTTTCTTATCATTCCCAACACGATTCTGTTATGTACTCAGTACAATATTACTTATTTGTTCCAAGTTCTTATAAAGACAACAAACGAAGTAAATACTACATGCAGATGACAAACAATTATGCACATCGTGGTATGCATTTTTTTCATTTGGTTTTGCATGAGTTCTATTTATATTATTTCTTCTTGTATTTTTTGGGAGGCTTTCGGAATACTTGCCACATTACGAATTCAACTAGTTGTAGATTACACCTAAATTGCCTTTCCGCACCGATGAACATATTATCTCTCAATATTTTTTGCTCACCATCTTGTGTAATTCTTGATCTCTATTGTTGTCCTATTCTGAACACACATTGGATTCCACACTATCTACATGGTATAGTTTTATTTGGTCCAAGAAGTAGCAAAAGTTTTTTTTTCCACCCTTATACAAAATGTTCATATATGTTTTGCATTTATTCAAAGCTTCTAAATGCCTCGAGAGCATTTTCACTAAACTACAGTAGGGTTTTGCTTGTAAAAATTCCATTTAGAACTTAAATTTAAGGACTCAAGCGGTCATACAGAGTTTAACCTACTAGCTAGAGAATTAAAGCTATGAAATTTCTATTTACATAATTTCCAGTGGATAGCAATAATGCTAGATATTCGAGGTATTCTTAACCTTATTTTCACCTCGTAATAGCATGCCTAGCATTTTTATGTAGGTCCCGTATCTTGATTTTGGAACCCTGTCCCATAGAAAATATAATTAGTCATTTCTAGCTAACAAAGTTTCTTTCTAAACACTTTCCGGAATTGATAGCAACGAGATTCTAAGATTGGTAATGGTATTCTACTACTTCTAATTAGTAGATTAATGACCTTTATTGTCTACAATTAAAGTTGTATATGCATGTTATCCCATTTTCTGTACGTGCATACCAAGTGGCTGGTTTTTCTTTTGTGCTACTCCACTATCATACTACGTTACTTATATAACGCCACCTACTACTTCAAATACTTTAAAACAGGTAGTCTCCGTTGGTCAACATGTGTGCATCCTGGGAGGAATCTATGCAGTAACAATTTCCAAATATTTGGAATTGTTTCTTGGTAGAATGTCACATTTGTTTTAGTATTTAGGTTTAAACAGTGCTGCTTTCGTTTATTATTCTACTATTATTGCACGAGCTTGCTATTGTTTTTATTGTTCACGGTCTTTACAAGCTACTTAATCATGCGCTGTTTAACCAACTAGAATTACTCTAGATCAAATTCAGAAGTTGATTCCTTGTCGCAATGTTATGTGATCTATCTGATAATGGATGCTTACATCAATTAACATGAAAACATAAGGGTGTGTCTGGTTGAAGAACCAAATGGAATGGTTCCATTCCAGTGGAATGGGTCGATTCCGGTCATGTGTTTGGTTGGAGTCAAAAACTGGAACGGAATGGTTTTGTTCTTGCGTTTGGTTGAAGAGATGGATTGAGTAAATTTGTCAATGCTTCAGCACATAAACACTATGACACTATGCATAAACTGAATGACATCTAAATTGTACAGTGCCACTAGCATGAACTGAAAGACAAATAAATTATTCCCCTCTAAATTTGACAGTGTCACTAGCATGAACTGAATGACAAAATTGTGACAGTGCCACAAGCACGAACTGAAGAGATGGAATCGGTAAATTTGCAACACAAATAATTTGACAGTGTGAAGCATGATAAATATATTCTTCCCCTCTAGTTCATGCTTGAGCACATAAACACTGTGCATAAATTCAATGTATGGATCTAACGTTTGGGTCTCTAGGATAGTATCGCACCACACAACATAGCAGCACAAACAATTAGGAACAGGTCGAACTGCCTACCAAATTGGACGCCACCCAGCAAGTCAGGCCGCCGCCGACAAGAACCATCCACGACCGTGTGCTTCCCCTTCCGCTGCCGCTTGAGACGAGCTCGGTTTCTTCCGCCGCGGCGTGTGGTGCGCCACCGTGGCATCTTGTTTCGGTAGCCGCCGCCACTCCAAATCATGCGGTTTGGCACTGCTGCGCTGCAAGCCCGCTGCCCAACAGTCTCTCGGCCTCCGCACCTCCTCCTCTTCGGTCTACCATCATATCTCCTCGGGTGTTCATGCGGCGCAGATCGTCAGAGGGACAGACGAGGGAGAGGCGACACAATTCGAGAGAGGGAGATACGATAGCATTTCGTGTATGAGATGGGAGAGCGAGCAGTTCCGCGTGATTCCACCGAATCGGAGCTATGGGTGTGTTCCGGATCTGGGCCGAATATTCGTTTTCTGGGAACGAGTGGGTTCCAGCACTAGTTTCCCACCAAACACAGGAATCAGGCCCAGGGATGGGTTGGACCCGTTCCATTCCACTTGATAACTCAAATCAAACACACCTAAGAGGAATATAAAGTTGAGCTTCTCCTACTTTAGAACTAGGCACATCTTCTGGTCAAGATTGGCATCCACCCATTGGTAGCAAAACCTAATGGTATCCATTGTTCTAAATATTAAGTTCTTACGTTCCCACCTAGTGTCAACAAGTTTCCGTTCACCTAATGTGTAGGACTATGCCTACTGCCACGAAACTATATGTTTCCTTTAGATGATTAAATGTCTTCAATTCTAAAGGAATTCAAAACCGTGAAGAACCATGTGTCTATGTACGATAAGGCATCATTGTGTGTGTATGATATGTCTTGGCCTTATTTTATAGAATAATAACTATGTGTCCATGACAACAAGAACGGTACTGGAACTACATAATGCCGCGCATTGTGTGGGCCACTTTGCTAGTTTATTTAAAAGGGAATGTTTACTTTAAAATGTGAATAATTTTTGAAATTTAAAATATTTTTAAGAAAGTGTTGAACATTTTTGAAAGACACGAAAGTTTTTTGAAGCTTTTGTAGCAATTTTTGAAATTTTTGAACACTTTATAAGATGCAATATAATAGTAAGAAACATATAGCTTGCCTCTGCATGTGATCGGTTAATTGATAGATGGCTCGTACCGGGACGATTCAGCAAAGGAGAAAAGTGAGAAACATAATTAGCTTGCCTCTGCATGTGATGCAAATTGACGGCTACTCCAGTTTAAATGATTAATTACAAGAATAATCTTAGCTGCTGCCCATCTACCACCACATGTGGAAACTGGAACGCTGCACACATCAATATTCACTACTAGGGAAAAGCCTAGCAGTAGCGCGGGTTTTAGTTATATTAGTAGTGCGGGTGCCCGTGCTACTGATACGACGCTACCGCTAATAGGTAGTAGTAGCGTGGATACCACCCGCGCTACTACTAACTAGTGGTTCTTTGAAATTTTTTTTAATTTTTTTTAATTTTTTTTCCGAATTTTAAAATTTCTGAATTATTTTAACCTCTAATCTCTAATCACCCCTCATCGTTGCTCAATTTAATCTCTAATCACCCCTCATCATTCCAAATCATCTAACTTCCCGGGCCATCCTCTCACTACCCCAGCCTGAGCACTCTTAACTTCCGGGTTCTATTCTCCCTCGTTTCCAAGTCTGCACTTGTTGTTTTCCTGACAATAGTAAGATGTCAATCCTATTAACCCTCAGGAGTTTAGCTTGAGCATGAAGTCACACATTTGACTGTTTGAGTTTGAAACTATTGTTCTAAAAAACAATAATTATTTAGTAACACTAATATTTCTTGAATAAGTAGTTTGACCATTGTTTGACCAGATTTGACCAAAGTTCAAAAAAAATGAAATAATTATTTAGTAACAGTAATATTCTTGAATAATTATTTAGTAACACTAATACTTCTTGAATAAGTAGTTTGACCATAGTTTGACCAGATTTAACGAAAATTCAAAAAAAGCTGAAATTTGAGCATAACTTTTTTTGCTTTTAGAATTTGAGGATTCTAAAAATTTGCAAACCAGCCATAGGCCGTCAAAATCGGATGCTGATTTCCGTGCTGAACATTTTGATATATTATACTTTTTTCTGACATCGTATGCAGAAGTTATAGCCGTTTTACATTTTCCCTACACTTTTTGCAAAACATGTCCAAATTTAAGTTTTTAAATTTTCCTAACTAGTAGATGTAGTAACATAACTACATCTCGAAGGATTTTAATTTTTGAAGTTTTTATCATTTTCTTTTGTTTTTTACAAAACTGAAAAGGCGATCGGGGGGTGTGGTAGAGTTTGAAAATGGGACCTTTAGTTCCGGTTTGAAAATGGGTTGCATCCATCAGAGATCTGGCCATCGTCATGGACGGCGCTCAGTTGGATCTTCCTCTCCTTCCAGCAGCGGGGGAGGAGGAGGAGGAAGGAGGGGCAGCGGAGAGGGAGGAGGAGGAAGGAGGGGCTACGGTGGAAGAGGAGGTCACCGGATTTGAGGGAGACGTCGCGGAAGAGGGACGAGGGAGAGGAGTGATTTGGACGAGGAGATGGGGATTTCAGGGCTGTTTAAAAACCCAGTACTTAGTAGTAGCGCGGGTTTTTACCCCTCGCTACTACTATGGCATGTCCCGGAGGGGCACGGTTGAGACCGCTTAGTAGTAGCGGGGGGTAAAAACTCGCGCTACTACTATCAACTTAGTAGCTGCGCGGGTTTATAACCCTCGCTACTACCATGGCATGTCCCAGGGGCACGGTAACCCCCGCCCGCCGCCGCGCCCGCCCCGCCCGACTCGGGCCCCGCCCCCGCCCCTGCCCCCGCCTCCGCCCGGACCGTGGCCGACGTGGTGGCGGCGACCCACGTCGGGGCCAAGCGGCGGCGGGCGGGCCTCGCACCGCCTCCTCCCGCCTCCCCGGCTCCCGCCCCGGCCCCCGTCCCCGCCCCGGCGGCCGCCCCCGCCGCGCCCGCCCCCAAGAAGAGCCGGCCGAAGGCAGGCTCCCGTGGGCCGCGAGGGGCTTCCTCCAAGGTCGCCGGCTCGTCCCCGGCCGTGAACAAGCCGCGGAAGAAGCCCGCGGCACGGAAGAAGCCCGCGGCCCCGCCCGCCGCCGTCGCCGAACCTCCTCCCGCCGCGCATGAGGTGTTCGAGGAAATGGCAACCCCATCCTCGTTCATGGACCTCCTCCAAAACGCGGAGGTGGACCTCGGAGCTCCGCCCCTAGACCCCTTTAGGGTTGGTGACGACTTGGAGGAAGATGAGGAGGATGAAGGGGATGACGAGGAGGAGGTGGCCGAGATAGGGGAGGAGGCGTTCACGCCGCTTCCCGCCCACACGCGCGGTCGACAAACTACACCGAGCCGGAAGATGTCCTCTTGGTTCGTGCTTGGGAAGCTGTGGGAATGGATGCAACCACCGGCACCGATCAAACCGGTAAACGGTATTGGCAAAGGATCGAGGACTTCTATTGTAGGATCAAGCCGAAGAATAGTGGGTTCATCCATCGCACTTTCCGGTCGCTTCAAGGCTGGTGGGAGTTGATCAAGCCCGCTTGTGCTCGTTGGAGTGCGGCCATGGACCAAGTGAGGGATGTACCACCTAGTGGAACCGTGGAGAGCGACTATGTGAGTACATATTTCTTCACTATTTTGATTATGTGTGTGCACTATGCTATTGGTGGGTTCTTATGTGATTTATGTGTGGTTGATAGGAGACAATTGCCGGCATGAGGTACAAGGAGATGGCCGCTTCCAAGGGCAAGCCATTCCCATTTAAGCATGTTTGGTCAATTCTTCAAACCTTTGACAAGTGGAAGTTGAGGGATCAAGAGACCACACCCAAGAAGTCGGCAATGCTAAGGATGGATGATAGTGAAGATGAGGAGGAGAGGAACTTGGGCAAGCCCGAGGGAACCAAGAAGGGCAAGCTAAGGGTGAAGATGGAAGAAGAGGCGTCAAGCCTAAGGGAGAAGATGGACCACATGATGAAGGCAAGAGAGGAATTGACAACGAAGACATTGGAGACGAAGCTTCTTATCACCGAGAAGAAGAAAGAGGTCAAGCTTGCACAAGTTGAAGCAAAGCGTGAAGAAGCAAAGCGCAAGGCCGAGTTGGAGGAGAGGATGATCAAGCTCAAAGAGGCAAAGGTATGGAAAGAACTCATGGTGGAAGAGAAAGAGCACATTATGATGTCCAAGAAGGACATGGATCAAGACCAATTGCAATGGTGGAAGGACACCAAGGAGGACATCGCAGAGAGGAAGAGGATGTTCCGTGTTGCGTCCTCTACTTTTCGAGGTGACACTCCGATGATTAGTTGTGGTGATGGCGGTGTGTACGACTCCACCGGTGCCGATGGAGATGCTTGATGGAGCCCGCTTGTGGTCTAGGAGATGGCGCCGAGGTGCAACTTTTTGGTGATGGTGCCGATGAGAGGAGGAAGATGATGATTTTGTGATGTAAACTATTAAACCATGCATCAATGATTGTCATTTGGTAGTTTGTTTGGAAGTTGATTGTGTTCTTGTTGTCATAAATTATGAGATGTCAAATGATAGATTTATAGGTTGGGGTCGAGGCAAAGACTAGAACCCTCAAATCTAATCCTTAAAGCAGTTTAAGGGTTGGGTTTAAGGGTTCTAGTATTTGCCCCTGTTTTTCAACCCTTAAAAGTGTCAAAAAGTGGCACTTCTCAACCCTTAAAACTGCTTTAAGGATTTGAGGGTCTGAGGATTCTACTAGTAATGCTTTTAGTGCGTGCGTGCCTGCGTGAGTGGTGGCTAGCTTAGGTGTGTGTGCACGGGGTATAAAACTCCTCCTCTTCCTTCTACTGATCCGCACGGTGTGTTACCGAGCTGGGTATGTGCCCAGCCGGATATGTGCCCAGTTGAAAAAAAAGTGAGGCCGTTCATGCAGCCGAGGCGCCGTTCGTATGGCATATGGTGCTCGCCGCCCGAAAAAATGCAGTGTGCTCCTCTTCTTCTTCCACCTCCATTCTTCCGAGTGTGTGTGAGAGAGACAGAGGTTTGTCTGGGGTTTGTTGTTGCCGCTCTCTTTCTCTGACTCGCACAAACGAAGGTGAAAGAATAAGCACATAATTTTTCCGGCGCACAAACGCCTTCACCGCACGAACGGCGCCTCGGCCGCACGAACGGCCTCACTTTACTAGGCACATATCCGGACGCGGCAACACACCGCAGCCTACCCAGAGGAGCTTTCTCACAGCCGACCGGGCGCATACCACGGTCCCGGCGGAGACTACCTCATCTCTGGCTCCTAGGCTCGGCTCATACCGGCGCAAGACAACAGTACAGGGGAGAGAGTTTTATACCCAGACGCACACACACGACCCGGCCACCACACCGGTCACTAACTCCACGACACACACACCCACGGCCTGCTAACAACCTCCGCTACTAACCGCATGTACTGGCTACTCCTACATGCACGTACGAGCTGGTCAAGCTAACAAATTCTTGACTTGATCTTCTCCTGGACCCACTCCAAAATCCAACCGACTCACCAGGCATGCAGCTAGCTAACTTGGCCGACTCGCTCGTCATGGCGATCGAGGCAGCCATGCACCGGGGCCTTGCTCGACGCGCACACACATGCGTGGCTTAGGTCAAACGGGGTTTGTCCAAATATATTGTTGGACCAATAAATCGTTCTTACATGGACATCGGCTCAAACAGGATTCGAACAGGAGCCAGCTATTCATTGACCATCTCCAGCGACTGTGAGTTGATAACGACAGGGAAGGACTTGAACAGGAGCTACATTACCATGATGTAGCATTCAGAGTGGATGTCGATGAAGCGGTGTGTAAGTCCCAGATGACCAGCCACCACCTGGGCCGAGGAGGAATGCGCTACCTAGGACAGTTCATGCGGCCCCATCGAGGAAGGTCAGTGGCGGTGGTATTAGTGCCCATGGTGGTTCCTCCAAAATTAATTTAGAGTTAGACCGGTGGTGGTGGGTGAGTTGCCACTGTGAACAGATAGCTAATCGAGTGACCACACACGGACTGAAGGCGCTCATACTAGTAAACAACCATTAAGTTCTAGTCATCAATTCCGTGCAACTGCATGCACAGCCTAGCTGTGTGATCAACGGGAGCGATATTTGTAGACCAAAAAACTAAGGTGGTTTTGCATTCATGATCTGCATGTCAAGAATGGTTGTTCAATCTATTTACTGAGGATGGCATTCAGTAAATCAGCTGCGCAATAAGTATCTAAGACAAAAGGATGCGTCTCAGGTCTATTGAAAACCTGGTGACTCGCACTTTTAGATTGGTCTAATTGCGGAAGGAAACAACTTTTCTGCCGGAGATGGTGCATGCATGCATTGTACTGCGCACATGAATAATACATGCTGCCACGCAGTAGTGCTACGTCATAGCTGCCATTGGAAACCATAGAGTACAAATATTTACAAACTACCAAATACTTAATTAGCTTGATTCTAGATCTCATTGACTGATCTTATTAATCAATAGGGCAACGTGTCCAAATAATCTTAATAATCTTCTAATTGAGCAAAACATCTGTTCGTGCTAATCTTGTTACAAATTATTCTTCATGTATTGGATTAGTCATTAGCTCCATGCATTAGTTAGGTACGCTAGCTTGTACGTGCATGTGTTTGCTGAGGTTTGTTTTTTATGTTTTCATGTTGAGTCTGCATATAGTTGGCACAACACATGTAACGTGTTGTATGCCTTGGTCATGGCCTGACGTGGGTGTACACATTCGGTCTAGGGATATACTGGTGAGTCCATGATTTGAAGCCTTGGGATGGCGCGTGCATGCTGGTATCCTGTAGACCATGCAGCACAAAATATGTTTCCTCGTGTCATATCGTTCGTGCCTCTCTGGGGCCGCCACTGTGTACGCGTGTGTTTCTTGTTTGTGATTTAATAACATCTCCATGTACCACCGCATGCAAAACAGGAACGCTGTGCAAGGCAATTTTGTAAGAACCACCACTTGACGAAACTAACAAACTAATAGTGAAGAATGACCACTTGACCAAACAGGAACATCTGCCGTGGATGCCATCGCACTCTATGGAACTGTACTAGAGCAAAACTGAAATGAAGACAAGGTCAGGGTTGACCAAAGATTTTTTTTTATTTGCAGGGTAAAAGAGATTTCATTGCTCGGCCATCCCTTGGCGTCCTTGACTGGAACTTTCAGCATGGAAGGCTTCAAGACAGATAAGCTCAAATGGCGCTGATTGGCTCTTGCACGGAGCATCAGTGCCAAAGTTCTTCCATATCCAGAACCTCTATTGGGCTAGAGTCACTTTAACTGCACCATCTGATTCATATTGCATATTTAATCCCCCTCCAGCCTTGCTGATAACTCAGCATAGCAATGATCATATGTTCCCCGAAGTTTCCTATTCCCTAATACAATCCACAATGGTGTCTATGTTGTTCTTTTGTGACCTACTGGTAGTAGTAAAAATGTGTGTGACAACTTGTAGGTGGTCGAGTGTGCCGCTACTTCAGTGGTAATGCCGCAATATATATAGATGGGATGTAAGCAGGGTGTAAGGTGGTTGATGACTTTGTGTCATTACGTACCAAATTGCGTGTCCGTGATTTGTGGAAATACTTCTTCGGCCAGGTTCATATAGTCAGACCCACAGGATCGGCATGATTTAGGCCAGAGACGCATTAATTAGGTTTCCCCGTACTTAAGCACTGCTACTCCCTCCGTTTCTAAATATATATCTTTTTAGAGATTTCAGTATAGACTACATACAGACGTATATAGACATATTTGAGAGTAAAAATTCACTCATTTCGCTCTGTATGTAGTTAATATTAGAATCTCTAAAAAAACTAATATTTAAGAAGCGGAGGGGGTATTTATAATTAATTTATCATGCCCTGATTGCTACTCGTCCGTGCACACGAGGCCATGTGCATGCGGTCATCACCCTTCGCCATGTGCATGTGGTCCCACGCAACCTTGGTCGTTCACTTGGACTAGAGTGTTGAGACCATCTCGGGAGGCACGGAATGACACAATGCCTCCATGGCTAGGTGATCCACCTCCGGTTCGTTTACGCCAACATCCACTGCATCGCACACGCCACGGGCGCCTATCATCATGTCCACCAAAATTACCCAATCCGCATAGTTTATACTTGTTAGGGTCGGCCACTATGCCGATCGGATGGACTCGTGCACCAACCGTTGCAAAATTAGTTCACCACCAACGTTTCCCTTCTTATTACTAATCCACTAGATCAGAAACGCGCCTTGGCGCGAGGGTGCCAGTCATAACAATGTGGCCAAGCAGGTAATGCCTAATTTAGTAGGAAGCCAGGTTTAGCATACGTATTCAAACAGGTTAACAAAGTAAAAGGAAGAAGAAACATTCACACGTACCAGGAGCAAAACATCTTCGAGTTCAACATTGACATGAGACTATAAGGTAGCATTCAGTTTAGTGTGTTCATGAGACCACAAAAGGTAACCACTTGACATTAAGTTCAGTATTAAAATCCTGAACATGAGAGATGAAGTACCAAGAGCAGGAACAAAATAAAAGGTAAAAACTACGTAGCCATAGCTATTAGGCTTACTAATAAGTTGCTTCATTTAGTTGCCTTGTCGATCAACTTCATAGGCGACACGACACATTAACCTGATGCGGGAAATCCATTAGATACATGGCATAGAACGTTTTGTGTAGACATTGCACTTGCAATTTTGTACCTTAGCCTTCTAAAGCTTATGGATAGTGAGCGATGGTTTCCCCTTTTCAATTTCGAAGGCGAAGACACATATCTGATACTCTCTGGTCCAGCAGTTCTGACAAAGTCTGACTAATTGTTTGTTATCATTGGTATCTTGTCCGTACCTATCATCATCCGGACTTGTCCGTACCCACCATCATGTCCTCGACCAATTCATCCTTCTAAAGCTTGTGGATAGTTTTTTAGATGCAGTTTTGTGAAGCAACCGGAGAAGTACTGCGAAAAGAACATGCATTGGTCACAGCTGGGTACTACGATACTCTACTTCTAAAGTAGTAGGGTATTGAAGGTCCATACCATCCTATGTCCAGGAGTGATGAATGTCTTGTTCATCTCACAAAGATAATATTTGATGACAGGGACAATTCAACCAATATAAAGCTCAAGTCGTTTGATCTCGCACGGGGAAATGTCTAATTCGCCTACATGGACACATTCATATATAAAGATGACCAAACTACCCAGTTGTGGTCCTGCATGTTTAGCATTTGATCTTTAGCCCAAGGTTATAAAAACATCTATAAACATGAGAAATGGAGATGAGCATGTTACCCCGCGTCAATGTCCTGTCAACTTGGTTTGAACCTTTCGCTTCTTAGTGCAGCGGTTTTTCTCTCAAGATTTGATCATAGAAAAAATAGAAAGCAAACATCAGAGAAGACAGGGTGGTTATAAGAATTTGCATTGGTTTATGATAAAAGGTCAAGGCAGCAGCGATGAGACGCATACTTGTTGCTTTCACATTGTGGATAGCTCGAACAATTCGCTTTTTTGTAGGACGATGCTCTCCTTAAAATTTTATCATACAAGAGACAGACAAATCTAGCATCTCGTATAACTGTTATAGGAGCATGCAGAAAGGGTCAAAGAGCTAGAAACCTATACAATGCAAAATCCATGTTTCAGCACAGGGAACAATAATCTTTGATACAGAACATGCACTTGTGAATTGGCAGGTAATATGAAGGTGTTGTTGGAGAGTACATCAGAATTTTACCTTCGCTTTCACTGACACATATCAAATCATCTTCCCTTGACCCTTTCATGATGTGGTTGCTGCCGGTGCTCTAGGAAGAACAAAGCTGTGTTAATATTAATTTTAAAAAACACATGGTGATTGGGAAAAGCAAAGGTGAAATCACATAACAGATCAGGTTCAATTAATATGGTGTCATAATTAGATACTACCATACAAGTATATTTGAAAGACCAAGGAAAAGTAATAACCTTATTATCAATACTTATTTATTCATGAACACATGGTAGTAAGCATAGCAGCTACAAATACGTCCATACACCCGATCAAGAACCGGACCATGCTCAGGCGCATTAACTTTCTTTTGCAACGGCAAAACCAACGAGCAAGTAACAGTGGTATGAGTAAGATAAAAACATGAATAAATGAATAGCCAGGAAGAGGTAGGGATGACGAGGAGGGGGGGGGGGGGGGGGTTGCGGTGTGGGCAAGGTTTACGAGTCGAAGAGTGGTTCCGAGATTGAGACTCATAGACTAATCGTGACTAGTCTAGACTAGTGCTGGACTAGTCGACATGGTACTATAGTACTCAACTATTAATACCTAATAGTAGTATGTAGTATATTACTAACAGTACAGTATGCAATAAAACCAGGAGTGCTAGGCGTTGCTCGCCACGCCCAACCCAATGCCACGTAACACCCCCCAGCTGGCCCATTTGGGCCCAAGTGGCTAGCCTACATAGCCTCCCAGTCACTGGAGCCCTACCTCCCGATTGATCCCATTGCCGCCGCCAGCACCATCACGCACAGGAGCACGCGCGCGCACGCCCCATGCCTCCAGCCGCCTTCCGCCGACCCCGGCTGCTGCCATCGACCACCACCATGCCTCCTCCTCTCCTCCCCTCTATCTCTCTTACTTCTCTTTCTTCTCAGGGCTGCGCACACCTACGTGTCACGACAATGGCCGCCACGCAAGCATGAGCTCTGGCCGGGCTGGGTGACTTATCCCCTCAAAATTTTGAGTCGGTCGACTCAAATAGCTCGACTAGTCTGTTGACTGCTCGACTCGACCAAGTAGTCTACACGAGATTTGTAATCGGCACTCAAATTGCGACTCGTAGACTAGTCTCGACTAGTCCCTCGACTCGTAATCAGTGGGTGTGGGTCTGCCTGGAGAAACCATATATTTCACCTTGCTCGCTTTTGGAACAACGTATACATTTCCATTCCCCATGAACTTCCAGAGGAATAGTTCTACTAACAAAATCCCTCATGGTTGCTTTGCATTTGGTACATGTGACGCTAAAATCATCTTCCTTTATTAAAGACCATATATATCCATATGTAGATAGAAGAGGGGATATAGTCGTTCAAAGCTAAGGTGAGTCTGTTCCAGCTAATTCCTCAGATTCCACTTTCCTGGTTGCCTTGCCTTTTGCCATGACTTGAAAAATGTTACTATACCAAGTAGCAACATTATTGCGCTCTATACCACAAGAAAAAAGAGCAATATCCATTTATATCACATATTATAAAGCTAGGAAGAATTGTTTTAACAAATCTGAGATTCCACTTTACGCTTGTAACATGTGCTAGTGACATGATCATCTATTGAATAAAGATAAAGCACTGCAACCTGACCATTAGTTCACAACAAAGTCAAACTGCACATATTATTATCAATATTGCACAGGTGACATGCTAAGAAATTGCACATGTCAAATGCATCCCTACAACATACTATCATCTAGCTAGCATGGGGCATGTCAAGAAGCCAGGAATCAAAATTTTAGTAGACATTATGGACAATCTATCTACTTTAAATAACAGTATGGAGTGACTAAATAGATAAACAAATTATCTTATACACAAAAAGAAAGATTGCATCCACATATCTAAATTAAGCTCAATGCTTTCGACACATGGATTCTTCTTATGTAACAGTACAACCCAACCACTGAGGATCCAATGCACAACAAGGCAGAACGGAAAAATCAAGCAAAATGTACAACAAACACTAACGGGGGCCAACAATATAACAACAGGGGGGAAAGCACTACAACCTGACCATTAGTACTATCGATGCCAATGACCATGGTCTCAAGGACATGAATAGCATCAAACATCGAGCGAAATAGAAAATTCCTGAAGCAAGAAGATTAATATTGACTCGCACATCTTACTGCCGCCTTTCTCGTGCTTCATGCCTAGCTACAATTCCCAGCAGTTCTTTTCCAGAAACCATCTTGTTATCAGAGAAAACCCCAAAGACTGCAAAAGTATAAGCAGAACACGAGAATGTGAATGAAGTTACAAAATTTATATACATTCATGCCATTTAACTAAGAAAACATGATCAATCATACCAGAAGGAGCCAATTAAAGTCAATATCAAGTACAAAAGACTGTCATTATTTAAGATGAATATGCTTAAAGCCTCTCTGATTTAGCCAAAGCAGGAGAACATCTAATATAACAAAAATAGCAGGGTGAGGTGTTTTTCTAATCATCACGTAGAACTAAAAAGTATCACTTCCATACAACCCAGAATATAAAATTAGATGGAAAAAACATGCATGGACTCAACTCTTCAGCAAAATAATAGATGTCTATTCAAAGCTATATGTACTGCTAGCAAAACATTATGTTAAATAATAGGAAAAAGGAGATGCCATATCAATGGATAGATATATGTCTAAGAATTTTTGGCTTAGAGGCCGACGATTCAGTGTATGGAGGTAGTGTTCATAGGCCTAGAGGCAGCCTTAGAGGTGCCAAATACTCACATTGTGGATGCCCTTACTACACAGAGCCTAACTAAGAATGCAACAACCAGTCCTAGCTAGGCTAGTGCCTTTTCCTATACATCTTAAAAACTACAGCCACGTCTCCCATAATTTATGGGATGATGCAAATCTGCCACTTGGCCATCGTTTACACATTCTTAAATCTGAGACATACTTTAAGTCTGCAAGATCCCCAAGTCACAACAGGCAAACAAATATATGTGCACAGTAGCCAACAACCATCGGTGCATTTCCTATATGTTTCCCTCCATTCTAACTGTAAATGGTCAAATCTGGCATCGTAATTCAAAACAATTGAAAGCTAGCTAGCTATTGCTTTCAAACTTAATAAAGTAGCTTAAAAACCACATTAACCTATGGTGTAATTAAATGGGGCTATCAATCTTCACATGTATGATGGTGGTTAACTATGCAGTATGGAGTATGGACAAAAAATTAACCAGCGCACCCTGAGTGCAAAGAAGAAGGAACCATCAAGGCGAAAGGAACAAGGGGCGAGGGCGAGGCATGTGAACATGCTCAGAAGTGTGGCGTGGGGGCGGCGACGAGGGCATCGACGGCGGTGCTGGCGTCCGGTTACCAGCAACATTGGGGGGGGGTCACAAATGCTTTGGCCGGTCGTGTAGCAAGTGCGGCCTACTGCGCCCCTTCCCCGTCTTAGCTAACTCGCAAATATTGAATATGTATCATAGATGAAAATGTAGAGGTGGCAGACTGATAAAAGAAGTTTAACCAAAATTTAGTATGACTCAAAGAGTAGAAGATATTCTCTCGTTCTTATAAGATGTTCTAGCATTTTCTAATTCGGATTTATATAGGCACATTTTAGCTTCTTTTTTCACTCATTTATCTCCATATTTAGTCCATATTGAAAAATCCAAAACATGAGATATAAGGGATCATATTCACTCATGCTTTCTTTTATATGATTGAACTCTTCCACAACAAAATTTATGGAGTTAATTAGACGTGCATCCATTCAAGCAATCTATATTCCAGATTGTACCTGGCAGTGATACAAAGACGACTTGGGAGTGCACTAATAGGGAAAACCTTATACACAGAACTTTAGCAGTAGCACGTGCTAAAAAAGGCCGCTAGTACTACATAGCAGTAGCGCGTGCGGGATAACCGCGCTACAGATACAAATGTAGCAGTAGCGCGTCTCCAAAAAAAGCACTGCTACAAAAAATCCCACTACTAAGCCGATAGGCTACACATAGTAGTAGCGGTCTTATAAAAACCGCGCTACCGCCAGGATTATTGTAGCAGTGCGTTTACGGCGAAAAGCGCTGCTACTAACGAAAATAAAATAAGATGAAAAACAAATAGAAAAGTAAATCAAAAAGAAAGAAATAGAAAAAGGAGAAAGGAAAAAATAAAATGTAAAGAAAAATAAATGAAAAGGAAAAAAAGGAGAAAGGCATAGCAGTAGCGCCTGTTCGTAAGAGGCGCTATAGATAATATAGCAGCAACGCATTTTTTGACCCCCGCTATAGAAAGAGAAAAGGAAATAAGAAAAGAAAAGCAAAATACATAGCTATAGCAGTAGCGCGTTTAGTAAAAATCGCTATAGCTAACTTAGCTATAGTGCTTTTTCAGAAACGCGCTACCGCTAAGTTTGACTTAACCCAAAAGCGGTTTCCCCCCCGGCCACCACTTCTCCCCCAAATCCCTCGCCCCACTTCTCCCCCAAATCCCTCGCCCCACTTCACCGCCGTCTCCCCAAGTCGCCATCGCCCCACTTCGCCGCCGTCTCCTGCCGACGTCGACGCCCCCGAAGCCACCAGAGCCGCGCGCCATCGACGCCACCGGAGCCGCCCCCAACGCTACCGGGGCCGCCCTTGGCGCCACCGGAGCCACCCTCGACGCCCCTGCCTCCCTCGCCACAACTGCCTCCCTCACCGTCACCGGAGACGCCCCTGCCTCCCTCGCCACCACTGCCTCTCTCGCCACCACCGGAGCCATCCTCTGTAAGCCCCCACCCCTCCTCTCTCTCTCTCTCATGCATAGCACAAACGTTGGACAGAGAACTACCTAGCTAGGTTAACTAGTTTAATTAGGTTAATTATCTAGGTTAGTGCAAAAATTTAGTTTGGGCTTTCACAGAGAACTAGTTAGGTTAACTAGTTTAATTAGGTTAATTATCTAGGTTAGTGCAAAAATTTATTTAGGGCTTTGACAGAGAAGTAGCTAGGTGAACTAGTTTAATTAGGTTAATTATCTAGGTAAACTAGGTTAACTAGCTAGGTTAATTAGGTTCGTTAGGTTAACAAGCTAGGTTAAATAGCTAGGTTAATTAGGTTCGTTAGGTTAACAAGCTAGGTTAACTAGGTTCGCTAGGTTAGAGGAAAAATTTATTTTAGAGCATTAGGTCAGAAGGGTTGGAGAAATGGAGTTCCTTTGCAATTTAATTGGGTTCTGTCCTAGGCAGAGAAGGGTTAGAGAAAATAATGTGTGTGTGTGTGTGTTTGTGTGAGAGAGGAATAGCTAGAACAGAATTTGTGTTCTGTCTAGGCAGAGAAGTGTTTAGTGAGGTCATTTTGCAAAGGTTTTTGATTTTTGAAAAGACCACTATTTTTCTAGGAAAAGAATTTAGGCAAATTTCATTTTAATGATGATCCCTTCCTAGACTTTTATTGTTGATTATATCTTTTCATTGAAGTGGTCATGTTATATCTTTTCATTGAATTGGTTCGATTGTGCCCAAGTGGCCTTTTGTTGTTTCCAGGGAATGAAGCCGAGTGGCCTATGTTTTGCCGGAATGTTGATTCATTTCCGTTCCGGAAAATTTCAGGTGCTCGATTTGTCCACTTTTTAGCAAAGGTCATGCCGAAATTTTCCGTGAATTTCGGCATGACTTGTGCTATAAACTAGGACATATCGAGTGCCCGGGATTTGCCGCACCGGGAAGGAGCCAACGTTCCTGCAAAACATAGGCCTTTTTTTATGTCATTATTCATTTTATTAGGTCTAGAATTAATTGACTAGATTTAATCGTAGGAAACATGGCTAGCAACGATGAAGGACAGGGTTGTGGTGATTGCGACAACGTCTACCTGGCGGCAGACGAATTTTTGAGCCTTGCCGACGATCAACGGATGTTGTTGCTGGGCCCACCTATCACATCGGAGACTGAGACCGAGATCGAGACCGGTGCTGAGACTGAGACCGGCGCCGAGACTAGCGGAGCCAGTATAGAACCGAAAGCAAAGAGGCAACGGCGCCCAAACCAGCTCATGACTACTAGACTGGTGGTCACGGGGGTGGACGACGGCATTTTTGAGCCAAAAGCGCCCGCGATAGAGCGCGCGTGCTACGGCAATCAAATAGTCTGCATCATACGGACAACCGCCACCATCAACGATGAGAAACTACAGAAGATAGATAATATGAGGCCCTCCCTCCTAAATAAGCTACACCAGATATTCTTGTTCCCGGGTCGGGATGAAAAGGAATATAAAAATCCAGATAAGGACCCGACAATGAAGAAGATAAACAAACACGCCATGACCAAGTTTGGCGACGCGTTGGACTCCTGGAAAGCAAGGGTGAAACATCGGATCGTCAACAAAAAGGAACCCTACTCCGAGATTGCAAAGGATAATCCGACAATCGCAGAAGAGCAGTTTCAAATATTCAAGGCGGCTTGCGAGGCCGAAGCTGCCAAAAAAGTCGAAGTACATGAAGGGGCTTCAACAGAGGAACATGGGGTGCCACCACCTCGGAAGCCGTGGTTACGGCGGGAAGAGGTCCATATGGGCCAAGGAGGACGCGGAACGCGAAAGTCTGGGCATCCCAAACCCCTTGACGGACTTCACCGTCCCGCAGGAGCATGACGTCCTCAGGGCCCGGTACCATTGGGACCCAGTCAAGACGTTTTTTGAGACGGACCCAGTCACGACGGAGTTCATGAGACTGCTGGTAATTTTAGTTTCAGATTAATTCTACTGCACATTTAGTCATATTTCTAAATGAGCCCTGTTCCTTTTGCAGAGTGAGCAGCACAGGATTGCAGCCGAAAGCGACTCGCCATCTGAGGCATTGGCGAGGCCCAAGTGGGACACTCCATTCAACCAGGTGTTGAACATATTGAAAGGACTCCCAGTGGACACTCGGCCGTTGTATGGACACGTGCACGGTGTCGGAGATGGCGCCACATGGAGGTACTACCGTGAGACCACGGAGGAGAGAATGGAAAGACGGAGGTTAACTGAAGAAAACATCGACAAGAAAGTTGAGATTGCGGTTGAGAAGAAATCAGCTGAGACAGTCGCAATAGCAGTAGCTGCCGCAAAACAGGTGATTGCAGATATGTCTGGTGTCTTGGTTCCGGCCGTTTTCAGTTGGAGTAGGCAAAATCCAGAAAAAATGTAGCGGACTTTCCCGTTGTCGACTTCTTCGGGAGCAGCTCGACTAGCGTTGCACCAGCACTTGCACCTGCTCCTGCATCGGCTCCCACACCTGCTCCCGCACCGGCTCCTGCACCTGCTCCTGCACCTGCTCATAGCAGCTCGTCCTCCGTCTCGGACGTGCTCGGCGGTGCTTCGTCTTTGGCTGAGCTTGACGCCCTCACGGTATCTGTCATACCGGCCCTCTTCAATAAATGTATAATCTCCCGTTTCCATTGCCTTTCGGATGTCTCACGTCGCATACATGTCTTTGCAGGCCGATGTAACCCAGTGCACCATATCGTACACCATCGGCGACCTGAAGGTGGACGTGGGGAAGGCGACGATAATGAAGCCGAAGGAACCATTGTTCCACAGCCGACCGATCCCCCCTGACGTCTTCAAGGTTTCCGTGGTCAGTGTCAAACCGGGCCACGAGAATTTGGCTCCTCCGGTAATAGGGGGGATGACAACGAGACCCCATGGCGGCTTGGTGGTTGCAATGGGTGGGTCCTGTTGTGGCCAAAGAGTCTGCTTCGTCTGGAGGCGGCCGGGAGCACACCCACGAGCACCCAGCCTCAGCAAGGTATGAACATCAACACCCCACCTACCCAATTAGTGTCGGCTGTCGTGCTGGGTGATAGCGGACGGGGTGAGGAAGAGGCTCCATTAGTCGCTGATGACGTCGCCATAGATGAGGATGAGGATGACGATGACACTCAACAGTCGGTGCCTGAATTGCCGCCTCCGGAGGCTGAACGTATTATAGACAAACTTCCAGTAGGAAAGAAGCATAGGAAGAGACGGAGGAAAGGCAACAAAGCTGCTTCTATGATCCAGCCGCCTCAGCAGCCTCGGGTTCAAGACCGTATACCTATCCCCGGTGCGGCAAAATGGCATATCGCCGGTGAACCAATCCTACCTAAGGCAGCGTTAGAGGCCACACACGGCGGTCTAAGGAGACTTCATGACGATGTGCTGCAGAGAGGGAAAAGCCTCGTCACCTCGGAAAATCCAGGATACCCACTCTACATGGTTAACGTGCCGCGGCAAAGGTCGTACGTCCACACATGCCCCGCGGACAAGTTCTTCCGTCGATTCGATTACATCTTCGACATGTTTCACTTGAAGAAGCTGGATTTTACGTTTTTCCGCCTTTTTGCCTTGTACATGAACTACATCATCGGGATTGAGCAGATACCTTATATCTGTGTCGCTGACCCGTACTTCATGCACGAGGGCTTCTTGGCAGTCTGCGCAGAGCACCGTGAATACGCGAGGGACTACATTGCCGATTTCATGGTCGCCAATAAGGACAAGGAGGCGATTCTCGTGCCTTATCATCCCATGTAAGTCATCCACGCGGATATCCTTTCTTCGATTTAAATCATTCATTTGCATGGTGGAGGCTAATTAATTTGAGGTGTACTTATTTTGGGCAGCGGCGGGCGCGCCGTCCTCATCATCCTTTACCCCCGATACTCCCACGCTCTTTACTTGGACTCGTCATCAAGTCTGTTCTCGACAGTGCTATCTTTTACTACGGCGTACGGGGTGGAGAGATCAAGGACAAGAAGAAAAAGGACGGCAGGCCCGCCTTCGGCCATAAGACCGACTTCTGCTGCATCCAACAACCGAGTGATTCTCTTAGTAATGGATTCTATGTACTACACCACATGCTGGAGTACAGACGGGATCATCAGGACCTTCGCATGTCACCTCAATCCGGTGATGCCCATATTCTGCAATGGGCAAAGATCGTAGAGATATCCCGGATCATCGACTTCGAGCTGAGTTCTATCACATCCAGCGTGAACTTGCCCGAGTCATCGTAAAGGAGGTCCTCGACAAAACAGGTCTATTCTACGAGGAAGCGCAAATGTCGCGGGAAGACGTCCGAACACGCTTAGCCGCTCAGCGTCTCGACCTGAAGCCTTTCACTAAGCTCGGGTACTATCTGCCTGACTTGGATGGATGGAACGACATGTTGGAGTGATTGTCGATATATGACAATGTGTCCGTTTAGTCCATACTTTATGAATGACGAAACTTTGAGTTATGCACGACGAAACTTTATTTGTGATGTAATTAAACCGTCCTCCTCAACTAGCGAAGATCACGCTGGTTAGGGCATTTTGGGTACGATGAACTTTGTTATTTATGCTTATGATATGTTGCTTCTATTTTTGCCAAGTCTGTCTCTTTCTGTTGCTCAACTATGTATGTTGCATATCATCGACTCATGTGACGATGCAGGTGCATAGATCATCGATGACGAAGAAGTGCAACGCCAGAAGTATACGACAAGTGGCCAGAGTGTCAGGCCCAGGTGTACCGGTTTCCTCTTTCCGAGCGACAGCCAGTAGTTAGTTTAGCTAGGTTCACGCCAATGCGAGAGAGGGATATGAACTCACCTGCATAGTTCCGCTCTCACTCATAGTGATAGCTCTTTTCGCGTATATCATTGTTTAGATGGATGACGATGTAGTTGCAAGTAATCGAGACTTGTATCGCTATTTTTGAGATGATGATGAGAGACCACTTTGTGTTGGATGATGATTATGATAATGACATGATTTGATGAGACTATTTGTATGTATATGCTATGATTACATTTGTATGTGTTTGATATGCTAAAGATTATTGTATAAAGCCTGTTCAAATACAAAACAAATATGTAGAAAAAAATGGAAACTAAGAGAACTAGTAGTAGCGAGGGGAATAAAGTTAGCAGTTGCGCTCTCTTACCAGTAGCACATCCTAGCTAAAAGCGCTGCAGCTATTAGCAGCAGCGCATGGCACCAAGCCCGCTGCTGCTAGCCATGTATAGCAGTAGCGTGGGACGACACGCGTTACTGCTACATGTTAGCTGTAGCGCCTTATCAGTAGCGCGGCACCCGCGCTACTGCTAGGCTTTTCCTAGTAGTAGTGACGTCTTACCGATGCCGAGGACGACGATGAAGCGGACGCCGATTCAACATGTCCTCCTCTTCCTAGACGTAGCGCTGTCACGTGAGGCACAGTGAGTATCAATTACTATAAAAATATAGTTCAATTCTAAATACTCCCAAAGAATACAGAGAGAGTAAACCAAATGAAAAAAAAACTGCTAAACCGAGTAAACTACTTGATTGAGTAGATTAGTCAATGGTTGCCAACCATATAACCGAGACAAGTAGTTCATACAATACACCATTTGCTCTTTCTACAGGTATGTAGCGAAGAATAATAGAGGACATCCCAATTTAATTGCAGGACCACTACACACAATGCTCTTAAACAGATATATTCATGTTCAGTTACAATTTCTTCATATGGGCACATCTATTACCTAATATTAAAAGACGGAAGATTTCATGGTTCTTCATCCGTCACCTCTTCATAACCGTTGATTTTATGTTAACCTTAAAGACTGACGGTTGAGATTTAAAATTAAATATATATATACACGTTGCCGCAGGGTCTTATCCGATACACAAACAAGCCCCGTACCCGTTTTGCTAGCCTGTCTATTTTTTAGCCCAGATCATCTCAATCTCGTCCCAGCCCACGTACAAAGGCTGATGGGCTTGAAAACAATATCCATTCATCCTCTGGCTCACATCTCTCTCCTCTCGCTATTTTTCTAAAAAAGAGAAAAATCTCTCTCCTCTCGCTCGTCGCTCCGTGCATGTCTTGCACGAGCACGGTGCCCCACCGGGACCGAATCGATCTTCTCTTCCGTTGATCCCTTCTTTGATCATCTCCTTCCCCTCTACCATCGCTGCTGCTAGCGTTCGTCTTCTACTCCAAGTCACCAACACAAACTTCTATTCCGACTGAGCACACGCCCATGGCTTGTCCGAAAGGGACTCCTTTTCCCAGTTCCATTGGCCGATGTAGGCACATGTAAAGACGCCTCGACTCCCTAGATCGAAACCGGTGCTCCATTGCTTCCCGTGCTCAATGTTGGTATAATCACGTCGTTCCGCCCATGCTCAACATTGATGTCTCGTCGTTCTTTGACTTTGCCGGATCTTGCTGTTCTGACCTCACCGGAACTTCATGGTGAGGGCTACACCAAGTAGATATACATATACACGCAGCCGTACCCAAGCTTTGCACGGCCGGAGCAGCATTACCATCCGCAAATTCCGTGTTGGGCTCCAACGGCTGGAGCTGCATCACCTCCACCCAGCCCCACGCTCCACACAGCCGCGCTCGGCTCCATCATGGCTCGTGCCTGCCCGCACTGGTACAACGCGGGAGCATTAATGGCTTCGGAGACCACGGCACACCGGCTGAGACACGGGCATGCTTGGCGCTGGCTGGAAGTGGACCGGCACGGACGTCCTGCTCCACCCGGCCGAGCTCCTTCACGGTACCCGTGGTACGACTGATGCCTACTTGGCTGCCGTCTGGCCGGAAGGGGACGCACGGATATTCTAATTGTCCCGGTCAATCTCCTCCTGGGCGCCTGGGCTGCGACCCAGGCCTGTGAGGCCGCCGGCTGTATGGGGATTCAAAGGGCGAGGAAGAATGAGCTGGACAGGGAAGGAATAATGGATCTGTGAGGAAGATGGGAGTTCCATTAGAAAGAAAACGAGACTGGGAGATAAAAGGGTTATGGGTTATTCTGAAGGGTCTGTCTACGTATCAGTCGGCGAAGTCTCAGTCGGCTGACGTCATCACATGTAAATTAGGCCCTTTAACTAGTTCTATTTTTGCTGGGTTGACTCGGCTAAGCACTTGGGCTTATTTCATTTTACTTGCTTGTTTGTTTGTTCTGGGCTTAGCACTTGGGCTGCTACCTCTTTCTGTTGTCATTAGACCGGGCCTTTTTCTTTCTTTTTCTTCGGCGGTCAGGGACGTACGGTGCCACCCGTAGATATGCCCACGTTTTGCTCAAAAAGAAAAGAGCTATGCCCACATACAGATGCATGTGCATGCAGATGGATGGATATGGGTCTCTAGAGTGTACTATACGGATTAGCATGTCTACGTGTGTCATCTTGTCACAGATGTACGTATGTGTGTCACTGTGAGTACACATGTCATTTGACTCGCCCGCCTCCTCTTTCGGCGCCCTCTCCGACAGAACAAAAAAGTCCTGTTGCGGTCGGGTTAAAAGACATGCAGTTGCGGTCGGGTGCTGCACTTGCAGTTGCGGAACTGTTGTTGGGCTTGCAACTGGCCCGCCACTCTCCTGGCGCCCACTCTGACAAAACAAAAATCGAGTTACAACCATGTTGGGGGACATGCAGTTGCGGTTGGGTGCGGCACTTGCAGTTGCGGGGCTGTTGTCGGGCTTGCAACTAGTCCGCCCCCTCTCCCGGCGCCCCCTCCGACAAAACAAAAGTCGAGTTGCAACCATGTTGGGGGGCATGCGGTTGCGGGCGGGTGCGGTACTTGAAGTTGCAGGGCTGTTGTCCGGCTTGCAACTAGCCCGCCCCCTCTCCCAGCGCCCCCTCCAACAAAACAAAAGTCGAGTTGCAACCATGGGGACATGCAGTTGCGGGGCTGTTGTCGGGCTTGCAACTAGCCCGCCCCCTCCGACAGAACAAAAAAACCCAGTTGCGGTCGGGTTAGAAAACATGACGTTGCGGTCGGATGCGACACTTGCAGATGCGGGGCTGTTGTCGGGCTTGCAACTAGCACGCCCCTCCGACAGAACAAAAAAGTCCTGTTGCGGTCGGGTTAGAAAACATGCAGTTGCGGTCGGGTGCGATACTTGCAGTTGCGAGGCTGTTGTCGGGCTTGCAACTGGCCCGCCCCCTCTCCCGACGTCCCCTCCAACAAAACAAAAGTCGAGTTGCAACCATGTTGGGGGACATGCAGTTGCGGTCGGGCTGTTGTTGGGCTTGCAACTGGCCCGCCCCCTCTCCCGACGCCCCCTCCGACAGAACAAAGTCAAGTTGCAACCATGTTGGGAGACATGTAGTTGCGGTTTGGTGCGACACATGTAGTTGCGGGGCTGTTGTCGGGCTTGCACTTGGCATGCACCCTCTCCCGACGCCCCCTACAAAAAACAAAAGTTGAGTTGCAACCATGTTGGGGGACATGAAGTTGCGGGGCTGTTGTCGGGCTTGCAACTGGCCCACCCCCTCTCCCGGCGCCCCCTTCGACAGAACATAAAGTCAAGTTGTGGCTGATATAGAAGACATGCAGTTGCGGTCGGGTGAGACATTGCAGTTGCGTGGCTGTTGCCGGGCTTGCAACTGGCCCGCCCCCTCTACCAGCACCCCCTCCGACATAACAAAAAAGTCCAGTTGCGGTTGGGTGAGAAGAGATGAGGTTGCGGTCTGGGGTGACACTTGCAGTTGCATGCCTAGTGTCGGACATGCAAAATGGCCTGCCCCCTCTCCTGCCACCCCCTCCGACAAAATAAAATTAAAACAAAAAACATGTAGAAAAAACAACAAGTGAGAATAAAAATTGTTCATGCGTGTCAAATGTATCTTCTACAAAACTTAAATCTTCCAAAGATGAATGATAAAAATAGAAAAAAGTAGAAATAGAAGAAAAAACAGACAAAGAAAACATATAAAAACAAATACACAAAAAGATAAAATAGAAAATAAATAATAAATAATAAAGAAGAAAAAAAGCTAGTTAAGTACGCGTATCTTCTTTCTGTACACACAAGCCTATAACAGAAAAAGAAGAAAGAAAATACAAAATATTTACATGGGATACCTATTAAGAAATAAAATAAATAAACAGAAAATGAAAAATGAGACTGACCACAAACCGTAGCCCACAGCCCACGTAGCGGAAGGACTCAGCCAGCTGCCAGCCGCTCAAATAAAGAAAGCCCAATAGGTTTTGAACAACGGGAATACATCAGCGACAAATACAGATCAATCGAATCGTATGGTTAATCCTATCGACTGAGACTTCACTAATTCTCAGTCGACTGAGAATTAGCAGAACCCTATTCTGAATTCCTGATTGCTGTTGGTAGTAGCAGGGATGGTGAAAACAAATCTGCGCCATATCCTTCAGAGAGAGCTGAAAACCTGGTTAAAAAAACTGAAAACTCCAGCCGGGTCCATCTGTGTGCGAGAGAGCAAAACCAAATTTGATGGATGTTATGAATGGTATATCCACTCAAGGTGAGTAGGTGCATGTAAGATGTTGCAACACCAGATTGATATCTGGTATTTAATCAGTCTTGTATCACCATTGCTTCAGTGGCGGTTTAAATTAGTCTACTCTTTTTCTTAAGTTAATGAAGTTGCCCACTATTTGTTACAGAGGATCAGGAAAGTTAGATCTTTGTGTGCATTGTGAATTTCCTTTTTGTTTGCATGTGTTACACTTACGGTTAATAATTAGTATGGTCAGGTTAGGTAAACTGCACATAGTAATTTTATGTGCTCTGACGGAGAACTTTTAAGTGCCTCAAATTATCTATACAATTAATCTATTTTAGAGAGGAACATAATAGCACATGTGCCTCTAATTTTAGCATGTTAGGTCAGATTATTTCCATCTACAACCAAAGTGACGAAGATACAAGAAGACGATATGTCGACATATGCACTTCCGAATCTTCCGTTAACATCAAGATTGGTGCTATCTCTCTTCTGCCAAGGATCTCCTAACAGACATGCTCATGGTTGTGACTAATGCCCTTACTTTTTATTCTAAATAAAGGCTACATTGTCATACATGACGGCAAGCGAACTTCAAGGTCCCAATGTCTCATATGAAAAATCGTTGCAACAGAGTCTCAGTCGTGACGGTGAGGTCGACATCAGGTACAGGTGGTACAACTTCACCTTCTACCCATAGTTTTCACTTTTGAAACCAAATTTTTTTCGCTCACCCTCGAAAGCACCGAAATTTCGAAAACCATTTCGAGCAAATTAACGAAACTTTTAATTAAATTTGAATAAATTCGAACACAAAGTATTGAATAAGTAACTTTTTAGCACGAATTTTTCACCAGAACTTGTCTATCCGAATGGTGCGATCACTACTTCACTCTTTGTAGATCCAGGTTCGAATCCCAGTGACATAATTTTTTTGTCAAATTTTCGTATAGCAGGAATAGTAAAGTAGTAAAAAATTGTGCGCCCCTGGAATTCGAACCGAGGCCCTAAAGTGTGCAATAACACCAGCCTAACACTCTGCTAAGCATATAAATACAACTATGTTAGATTCCAGCTCTCTCTTATACGTTTAATTTTAAAATACCGAAATAATTTAAACGAAACGTAAATGTTTTGAGGACCCTCGAATTGAGCGAAATTTCGGAAATTTCGTCGAAAGTGAAAACTATGCTTCTACCTAGATAAGGATGGGCCTAGCACCAATTTTTTATATCATTCAAGGGTGCATGATTCATTATCTCCTCTGTTCACGGGCATCATACTCACCACACCAAGGTCACCAAGAGTGCAAGGAAAAAGATGATGAAGGTACTGGTCACGACCCTCGTCGTGTAGGGCCTTCATGCTGATAGTGGACGGATGGGATTCATGACGGGGCTGAGGCGGATCCCGGGCAGGATCTTAAGCAATTGTGCATGCTATGTCATGTCTATGTACACGATGCAGGGCGGGAAGGGTGTCAATTATGACACGGTCAGGAGGTAAAAATATACATAATCCTTTCATGCTTTCTTCGTTGTCAGTTTTCATGGCATTTATGTTTTAATAATGTATCTCCGTTGCAACGCACGGGCAATTTTCCAAGTATAAAACAAACTATGAAGGAGCTATGCAGGGAACAACAACAGGCTACAGGAGTACATATAGCCAACAGTCACATATACGAACATCAAGCCTGCACGATCATAACCGGGATTAACCCAAAATCAAATGTCTCAAGCTTGTTCGTACCTCGAAATCGACAGCATTAGAGATAGAGACATTTATATTTGCATATGCAAAAACCAAAAAACTAAACATCAACCGCATGCAGGGCAGACATATACGTGGTTGAATGAGTTTGTATTAGGAAACTTGGCGGCCAAGATGAGTACATGCACAGGAAAATGCTCTCAACGCTCCACTGAGTTTCACTACAAATAAAACTGAAAAACGCCATTGATTCACCAACAGCAGGATAATACATACAACATGCCTAGGTACGTTGTTGCAACATACAATCTTGATTCAACTTCCTCTAACCTGCCTTCACCGAGGAAGAACATAAAATCAGATCGACAAAATAACTATAAAAAATGACACACCAATGATCCCAAGTCACCTCAAGGTAGCTAGATCCTACAAGAAACAATGTGGTCATGGAGTAAAACTATAGTCATGGAGTAAAACATAAACATGCAGCCATCGTTTCTAGGAAAAAAACACATGGATATACAAATGGAGAAACTTACCACTTTGCCTTATCTTGCAAGAAGTAGAATTCTTAAATGAAAAAAATGCACATTGGCAAACTTTTACAGAGTATACGTGCGCACAACATAATCCTTCGTTGCTTCATACTCAGCTATTCTCTAAAACAAAAGGTATAAGTTTTCAATGCTAAATGAATACTTTCTATAGCTTTGTAATTGGTTAAATTTATCTGTTGCAAGAGGAGGGCATGAAACCATCAGATGACACCAAAAAGGATCAGTCGTAAAACAATTGAGGAGAAAATGTTCAAAACTCACGGCTATTGCGGGGTCATGGCCTCATGGGCAAGATGGGGAGGGGGGAGGCTCACCTTGGTTCAATGCCCTTCACATCCATGCTGCAGCGACCTCTAGCAACAAATAAATGGAAGATGTATGACTAATTGGAGTAAACTATACAGTGATTAACCATATGTCATACTCCCTCCGTCCCTTATAGTGTCAAAAAACGTCCTACATTATGGAATGGAGGGAGTACATGTGTAAACAAAAAAAAAAGGAAGATGTATGACTAATTGGAGTAAAATATACATTGATTAACCCAAGAGTAATATATGTAGATGTTTGCAGTGTAGTTGATCATGATACACTACATATCAGCAGGTATTGACAATGACAAGGAGGTGCTACTGCTCTTCGATGCAACAATCTTCTATTCCTAACTTGTATTCCTTAGAGGCTTTTATTCAAAATTAATAAGTTTGTGCTTTTTCAGAAGATACATAACACACAAGAGGACATCAACTACGGATTTGTAGACTGTGCTAGATAACTGTATGCTTTTTGTAAGAGGGACGTCATCAGAAGACTTGCGTTAACCTAAAGCCTGGCCGAACTATGAACTATCAATCAGCTGATCTCAAAGGAACTGTATCAAGTGAGTGCAGTACGTCAGTTTACAAAAAAGGTGAACGGCAAGCAAGCAAAAATTGATAGGGGCTCACCTCCAGGTCCTCAAAGGAGGCACTTTGTGTTCCCCGACAGCAACTTAGAGGCCGAGGCCTCCGAACGGCCGGCGCAGCGCCCCCGTCGACGACTTGGTGACGCGTGAGATGCAGGCGTTAGGCACCAGATCCGGCACTGGCTCGCCGCCGAGGATGAGCCGCTTCCCGGTGTGACCTTCCTTGGCGCTGGCCCGCCGCTAAGGAAGATCCAATGACGGAGCTCCGCCTGGCATCCTCCCGTCGACAGCGTGAGGCGCGCTCCGCCGGGAACATCAGCGTGGGCTTCCTCTCCTCCTGAGGCGTGACGCGCAAGCTCGACGGGGAAGCGGCGGCGCAAGCGAGACGCCCTCGATGGCGACCGCGGGGCGAGCGGAAGAGGCGGATGGCGACCGCAGCACGAGTGGAAGAGGCGGCTAGGGTTTCGTGGGAGTGGGCGGGGAAGAGAGGAGCGGGCAGGAGGGGAAGGAGAGTTCCAGCGCTCGCTGCCTCGCTCTCACGATCTCACGCCCTAGCGCTAGTGGATATTTTTTCAACCAGCCAAAATACCGAAAATGCCCATGGCGGGGCATCGGAATTACACGCGGTGGCACACTGGAGAGGCTACTATTCATTGTAGCAGTGTATGTTTTCGATCTGATGGCCCAATTCATCCGAAGGAGAGATCGTGTCCAAAACGCATAAAAAATCTGATCCGACGGCCGAAATTCGCTAAACTCTGAAAACGTCCATGTTCTCCCAACGTGCTTATTTCTGGATGCATGTTGCGATGTCTTCTTTGGTGAGGTCGGCATGGTTACAGGTCCAGGGAAGACCCAAGGCCCCAATACCAAATGTTGGCCCCGACCACTGAAACTCACTCCATTGACACAATGGCTAGAGGTAGAAGGAGACTCAGGTGTTTGTGCCGCGTAAACTTTGCATCTTTTATGCTTTTTTCCATGTGTTTTATTCGATAGAAATAATAGAAAAATGCATGCACGATACGATTTGGTCTTGCCATTCCACAACTAACAGAAAAACCAGCTGACTACTACCTTCACTAAGCTAACTACCTGAAGTCCTGAATTAAGCTTGTCCAAGCTGATCCGCTAACAATAGCAACATTGGCAATGTCTGTATGGAGCTTAAAATCATAATGGAACTCAGAACTTAAAATCTGAGTGGAACATAAATATATTGGAATCTAAAATAGAATGTGCACAGGTTTATGCTAACAACCAGTACATACCGATTACTTGTCACTGGCTAGTACTCTCCACGTCCCGAAATAACTGTATCAACTTTAGTACAACTTTAGATAAGTGCTGTGTGACTTGTTGTGCACATCACAGAGAAGACTGCCACTGTCCTGTATAGGGTAGGAAGGAAATAGGCACCTAGTTAAGTGTACCTCTCGTGCACTCCTCTTTATTCTTTTTAGAGGCTTCTACCTAACCACAATGCGTAGCATATAAGAACATGCTTATATTAAATGAATGTTGGATAAGAGCTGTGTGACTTGATGTGCACATCACAAAGATGATTGCCACTGTCCTGTATTGGGTAGGATGCAAGTAGGCACCTAGTTAAGTGTACCCGTCGTGCACTCCTTATTCTTTGTAAAGGCTGCTACCTAACCACAACGCGTAGCATATAAGAGCATGCTAATATTAACTGAATGTGTGAATGGATCATGGTTACAATAAAATGTCATAGTTATAACATAATAGAAGTGCTCGCCGCCTTGTCATATCGCTTCCCTACGAAGGGTTTCTCGATCAGATTTTCCTTTTTTCTTTTACATATAATATTTTGGCATTTGGTTTCTGATACGAGAACCGCATGGTTGATGATGGAAGAATGGCTTCCCATGATGAGCTTGCAATTCTAAATAGGGTCTTGGCTTTATCATGAAGAGATTTACTGACTCGGTGTTCCTTCCAATACCGCAGCAACGAATTTATGTCGTTTAGGTCAAAACAGAAGCACATCTTAGTTCAGCAATAAAATAATGGTTTTCTAGTTCCCAATATCTCTTGTTCCCTAATATGTTTCACATTCGCCTGTATGTTTGATACGTCTCCAACGTATCTATAATTTTTTATTGTTTCATGTTGTTATATTATCATTCTTGGATGTTTTATCCAACGGCGTGGTGACGGTGTTGGTGAAGAACAATCTCCGCAGGGCTTCGCCTAAGCACTACGAAAACTATGACGGAGGATAAACTAGAGGGGACGGGGTTGCCGGCACACGGCTTGGTGTTTCTTGATGTCTCTTGTGTGCTAGCCCTACCCCTCCTTGGGGTCGAAACTTGGAGTAAAAGCCTCCACAAAGTCGGTTTCACCCGAAAGGCAAGAGTCCTTCTCGGACTCCAGGGCCAGACGCCTGGGTTCCCGGCGTCTGGACCCAGACGCCAGGGACTCTGGCGTCTGGCCCTGGACTCAGCAAAACTTCCTTTTGCGCTTTCCAAAAACCTTGTGTGCTTTCCCGTTTGGCCCAAATAAAGTGTTCTTGTACCCAAACATTTCGGGAAACATCCGGAACCCCTTCCGGTGAACTCCTGAACCCTTCCTGAGACCAAACACTATTATCCCATATATCAATTTTTATCTCCAGACCATTCCGGAGTTCCTCGTCATGTCCATGATCTTATTCGGAACTCCGAACAACATTCGGTCACCAACATACATAACTCATATAATACTATATCATCAACGAACGTTAAGCGTGCGGACCCTACGGGTTCGAGAACTATGTAGACATGACCGAGACACTTCTCTGGTCAATAACCAATAGCGTAACCTGGATGCCCATATTCGCTCCTACATATTCTACGAAGTGCATAGATGAACATATATGAACTTCTTTTTCTGTGGCATGATTGCATATTTTTTTTGTACTTGTTCTTATGCAAAACGTACGATACCAAGACAGCTTGCTTCTCGCTATAATAATGTGTCAGAGCAACCCTAGCAGAATCGCCATTTGGCTCAATCACCATAATGACCGTCGATTTGGTAATTTTTGCCGAAATGTTAGTTTAACAGAGTAGCCGTCCCGCTCAGGATTGCGATAATCTACGGAGGCCGCTCCAAATCGATCATGCGACTCTCCATATTTGAAGTGTGTGGGTCATTGCTTTGGAGCACGCTCCATCGCCAACCGCTGATGCGGGACAGAAGTTTCATCTCCCTCCTCATCCTTCTGTGTGGCCCACCTTTCCTCCCTAGCAATAGCGTAGATGGTCAGATTTCTATGTCATCGGGAAGCAGGCCAACTAATGGCGGTCTTTGCATGCCAACTTCCCGCCGAAATTGTCATCGCATTTCCCACCGCCCTCCATGTTTTCCCTCCGTTCATGGCTATAAAAATGCCGTCACCATGTCACACCTATGTCACATCCTAGTCGGCGACAACTCCTCTTCCCTCCCTGTCACCATGTAGCTTCCCCCAAGTCCGAACTGGGTGCCACTCTCGAAGGAGGAGGCGACGATCAAGATCATTAATCTCTTTCATTCATTTCATGGCACAATTTTTTTTTGAGGATCGAACAATGCAGGTAATATTTACAAACGAATGAATGTCTGGTTGACCAACACCTTTGTGTGGAAATCCACCCTAGGCATAATAATTAGTTGAACCATAATATGTGGTTTACCATTTATTCTTTTTTTCTCTATTCAACCTCTGTGCTGCGGAACTAGTACTTTGCTATTGAGATCAACTTCTTTTCTCTCAAGACTTGAGCCCTTGTGTTGATTCCATAGGGCTGCTAAATTCATTCTAAAATGTGCTCTCCCTTGATTTCTTCTGGCATTGGTGGAAACTTGGAGTCGTAGCAAGGCGAGTGGTGATTCACGTATATGTGTGTTTGTGGTCCAAATATCGAGACTAGGGCAGCAGCATCTCGGACGAATTATCGAGTGGCACAACGAAGAATTTTTGTGGGCTTGATAAATTTCGAACAGAGTCGACTTACGGAGATGTAGGCAAAATCATTCTCCTACATATTAGAAGTGTGCCAGCGCAACGCCTTACACCAGCCGCACTACATCTAGGATCAGAGCGTGCCTCAGTAGAATTCGGATCATAATATAACAGCAGCAGCCACCGCCCCCGCCCCCCTTCCGCATGCTTCCCCGCTACCCCTGACACTGCCCCCCTTCGCCCTGCTTCCCGGCCGCCACCAGGAGAGGCCGGCGAGCAAAGCTCACCCGACGATGGTGGGCTCTCCTCCTCCCCTCGTGTGGGGGCCGCTAGCCAAGGTGTGGCGGCGGAGATGGAACAAGGGGCGACGGCCCTAGTGGCTCTGGTGGCGGCTAGGTCACCACGGGTGTGAGGGCAGCATGGGGGCGGCCTTGGTGGCTGATGGCGGCATATCTTGGGTTTCCGGCCCAGATCTGTTCACCTATGGCGGCGGTCCTAGGGTTATTCTCACGCCAAGATAATATTCTGCTTGATGTCGTCCTCATTTAATTGTCCATTGACGACTGTAGGTTGCTGGATTAGATGGGCTTCGGTTGCACCCCTATTTCAGCCTGTGTGGCTTCAGAGTGGTGTGATGCGAAGCTTCTTTGTCTGTTGACATTATGGGACATGTCGGTATTTCGATTTCCATGGTGAAGACATTGGAGGAGAACGTCATGGTGGCTGAGGTTTGAGGCTTAGTAATGGCGGAACGAGTCTTTGAGGCGATGAGGACTTCGCTTGGTGATTCATTACTCATAGTAGTGGCATCGGCAAAGTGGGGGCAGCAACACAGGAGTACAAAGTTGTAGTTTTCAGGGCACAAACCAAAGGTCTTGCCTTAATTGGTTGTGCCTGGTAAGGGCCTTGTTGAAGGCATTGTTCCGAGAGCACGGATTTTCTTCAGGGTGAAAACCTAAGATCTATGATCGGGCGACAACGGCGCTTGTTCATTGTTTCCTTCTTCAAGGCGTCGCTTTTGTAGAATTTGGACTTCGGGTGTTGTCTTGGTGGTGGTTCGTATTGCAGTTACAAGGAATTGATCATTGTAGTGGGATCTTTCATTTTCATCTTGTTCTTCTTCTTGATGTTTTTGGGTTGTGTGCATCCGTAATGTCTTTAGAACATTTCACTGTTGCAGAGGTTGTGTGTAATTGGTATCTCCGCGATATTAATATATTCTCTTTGTCGAAAAAATATATGTGACGACACCACAACCGATAGTCTAACTAACTAGAGCCAATCTAGCAGAGGAGATAAACACACTAGAGAATAAGGACAGATGGTTTTTTTTGTGTGGGTAAGGAGAGATAGTTAGACGTCTGCAGCGTGGAGATGACTCTGTCAACACTGCTCAGAGCAACTTATAAAAAATAATATGCACTGCTCATATCCTGTTAGATTTGGCCTTGCCTTCCCATGCAACTCGGATGCCCTTTGCTCGTTCAGCATGGTTCAGTTTTACACAGCATCACCATCTACACCTCCCGGTATCTCTGAGTCGATCTACCATCGACACTGACATAGAGGTTCAGATGGCTCGCCACCCTGGTCTGATGGTTCCTGATGCCTTCTATTCCCTAATGGGTTTGCACATTGCTCCTATTTTTTACTCTCATCAGCCAACTACTAATTAAATTATGTGGTGGGGAAGTGTTTCTGCTAGTAGAGATCCATGCTACTACTTGGCTAAAGAGATGTCGGCCTATATACAGAGACATGGTTGTTGGGTCACACGCTACTACATGGTCAGTGACTAGCATTCATCATCGAAAGTTGTTGGGTCATTACTAGTAGTTTTCATTGATTTCATGTCATAGTTTTTTTTTTGGAAGGATCAAGATGCAATGCATATATCTTTGTTGTTTATTCTTTTAATTTAGCATGACACAATTGAATGACTGCAAAATGACATAGTTGAAAAACTGCAAAATGATGGTATATTAAGAAAGACCTACGTTCAAAGAAACCAAAAAAACACTAGCAACACTGAATTAGCTATACCAAAGCAACTGAAGGCTTCGTGTTTTCCTTTGCCTTAGCATATCGAGGATTCTATAGCTTTAGCTGAGAACTAAGGAGAACAAGCATTGCCAATTTGGCCTACGATCAATGTTAGGCAATTAAGATAAAGTTGCATTCTCAACGATTGTACATGCCTTTACAAACCCGTATAGGTCACACTGAATTTTCGTTGTGATATGGCCACACCTATCATGTCATAATATCTTCTGACCTGAACATGATTTAAAAAACTTGAAATAAAAATGTTACATTAACGGATACCCAAATTAGCTGACATTCACTGTAATTTTCTCTTTTCTTTCTAAAAAGTTGTCTTTTTGCAAGCTCTTCTGCTTATTATTAATTGGTAATATATGGATGCTTGCATCACTCGATGCACAGGTCGAGGGTCTTTTCCTCTTTCTAAGAAAAAAGTTGTCACCATAATCTTACTATGTCAGTTACCATCAGGGAAATACTTTCATGCATATTAAGAAATGTACATGGGTTGCAGGAAAATCATTCATCCAGATTAAAAAATGTTTGTAAGTTGCAACATAATTGTTTGCATATATTAAAAAATGTTCAAGTGTAGAACCAAGATACATGTTGTGGAAACTTTTGTATAGATTCCTCCCAACTCACAACAAAATTGTTCATGCATATTATGAAAACAAGTTCAATGCAAAAATCATGTTCATGCTTATAAAGAAAATGTGCATGTGTTGCGGCATTATACTCTGGCCGTACTAAAACATATTAATGTTGCAAAAAAAAAAAAGAACGCCCCATATTAAAAAAACACGCATTGCAATAAATAAATTTCGATGTGTTGCAGCAAAGCTGTTCAGGCATATTGAAAATTATTCGTGTACTGCAAAAAAATGTGCATGCGTATTATAGAAATATAATGTCTTGCAACAAAAACTTCCACATGTATTAAAAATATGTTCATGTGTTCAAAAGAAAAGATCCACTCGTATTAAAATAACAAAGAAAAAATCAAACAGAAGGAAAACGAGCAAAACAATCCAAGTGGGATAGCACCCGCAGGTGACTATATCCCGCTTGAGCAAGACATATTGTACGGTTGTGTGAAAAAATTTCGCTTGTTGTTTTAACTGGGTCAGCCCAGTTCTTCTCCACCCTATCCAGCTCGCGCTGTAGGCTTGGTAGCCAAGCCTATATGTTGCCCATCGGGGTCGCCGCGTAGTGCGGTGGCGCGTACCCCCCTTGCTCGCTGCTGTTTCTATGGGCCGGCCTATTTGGAGTTTAACCCCAACCGGTTTTGGAAAGGTTCTAGAACCTTCCCTGAACCGGTTTTTATATTTTTCTTTCGGTTTTTCTTTTCCTTTTTTCGTTTTTTCTTCTCCTTTTTCTGTTTCCTTTTCATTTTTTCTTTACTTTTGAGTTTTCATTTTTATTCTGGTATTTCAATTTCCGAAAATCTATTAATTCGCGATTTGTTTCTAAAATTGTTTTATAATGATGAACATTTTTTTTGAAGTCGTCGTTTAATTTTGACTAAATCGTTACTCTTCAATGATGAACATTTTTTTTGAATCTGTGAACATTTTTTAAAAACTCACGGACATTTTCTTTGAAATCTTGAACATTTTTTTTACAAATTTGTGAACATTTTCTTAAGTCATGAACATGATTTTCGAATCATGAACATTTTTTTTGAAATATTGCACATTTTAAAATTAAAGACTAATTTTACAAAATCTTGAACATTTTTTACAAATTCGTGAACATAATTGGAATTAGGGAACTTTTTTTGAATCATGAATTTTTTTTCCAAATTTGTGAACATTTTTTGAATCGTGAACATTTCTTCCAAATTCTTGATTATTTTCTTAGCGAATATTTGTTTGAATGTTTTTAAATTATGAACATTTTTTAAGTTTGTGAACATTTTTTTACAAAATCATGAACAGGTTTTGAATTCCAGAGCATTTTTCTGTAATCATGATTTATTTATTTTGAAATCAGGATAGGTTTATTAAATTTAGCAACTTTTTTGGTATCCCGAATTATTGAAAAAAAGGAAAAACAAAAAACAGAAGAAGAAAGGAAACAGGCAGCGTCCCGGCCCGCACATGGGCCGGCCCTCGCTGCGTTCCCGGCGCTTTATGCGCCCTATAGGAGTCCCGTTGCCCATACCAAGTTTTAATAGGAGCCGCCTACTGGTAAAACTGGGAAGCCGGCCCATTTTGTAGGGCGATTGCTGCACGCGTAGGTTCAGTTTGTTCCCGCTCGTAGCGATCGCCGTAGGGTTCACTTGCTCTCCTTTTTTCGTTTAGTTTTATTTTTTCTTCATTTTATTTCCTTTTCTTCCTTTTTTTATTTTCATCGAGTTTCTTTTTTATTTTTCTTCTGCTATTATGCTGCAGCCTTTTTTCTGTTTCAGGGTTTTCTTTGGTTCGTAATTTTTTTTTTTTTTAGGTTTCTCATTGGTCTTGTTTTTTCAATACATTTCTACATTTACTCATACAAGTTGTTAAATAATTTTTATATATATTTAAAAAATTTGTATACCCATTTAACGTTTTCCAAATACATGTTTAACATTTTTACAAAAACATGTTTCCGATACATGTTGAATCATTTTCAAATGATATATTTTTTGCACTATTTAAATATTTTTAGTACATTTTCCAAACTTATTTTAAAATTGTCACGGACACATTTTGAAACTTGCGAAGATTTTCATAAATGTGGCTTACATTTTTTGAGCTGGTTGAAGCTCCCCCGGTCGCGTCACATGGGCTCGAGCATCCCATTGCACAACTGCATCTTACACTCATCCAGACAAGGAATTTTTGGGGTCGTGGTTACTTCAAAAAATATAGTACTTGCAAGTCCCTGGATAGTAGATAAATCAAAAGATGATGGGATTCGTGTATGTAATAGACTGCATATCGATCATGTTCAATGCGGTTGTCTCCATAGACCCATGGTTTTCTTGTTTCTCAGGCCCCATATTCCCTAATGAGCTTGCACATTTTTCTTCTGTTCTTTTCTTGTTCTTTTACACAGTCACTCGTATTTTTGGTCCATCTCGTTCAGAATGTGTGGTAGTAAATGTTGTAGTTGTTGTAGAGATTGGTCCTATTATTGGGTTTAGACAAAGCAGTACCTTCAGTAACGCTAAACCAAAGCATCTAAAGTCTTCATGTTGGCTTCTGCCTCCGTGTATCGAGGTTCTATATATACCTTCAGAAAGAACAATAAAAGATCAAGGTCAATGTTTTTGAAGGGGCAAGTAACAACTGTATTCTCAACCACTGTACAGGTCCTTGATCGGGCCTGGGGTGTCGCGAGCCAGTGGTCAAGCAAGGCCAACGAGAGAGAGAGAGGGAGACATCCCAGTATCCCACACACCACCATTCCCAGGCAGACTCTTAACAGTCCATCTCGACAACACATGCAACCAGCCACTGAGGCTAGGCTGCTTGGCTGATCCTGATCAGCTACTCAGCTGGCACCGCCACAAAGTGGAGATTGACCGCACAGCTTGCCTATTCCTGCCTTGCGCCTCCCCTAGCTGCTCAGTCGCCTTCCGGCGTGGCAGGCTTGTTACTGCTTGCTTCCTTGGTTCAAACTAGAATATGTGGAGATTTTGTTCTCAATTGCATGTGTGAATTTTGAAACCATGCACGGCCTTTACAAAGACCGAGGGCAAGGTTGGTGGTTCTTTTTCGACAAAGGATGGATTTTACTGACTTAAAATGAAGCATCAATAGAATACAAACACAATCAAAACAAACAAACAAACACACACACACACGCGCGCGCGGCCTTTACATACCTAGAATGCACACACCCAACAAGAACGCATGCGCACAAAAAAAATATACTAGGATGTAGTGAAGTCATATAAGACTAAAGCTACATATAGACGAGGAAAAGAATATAAGAAAACCCAAAGTGATCAGATCCGCGATCAGAAACCATCTTATGACACCACACAAATGACAATGTTCTTCTACAACAACACCTTCAGGAAGGGAGCAACACGCAAACACTGCCGTCATCCGATCCAACCACTCAAGGCAAGAATCTAAATTTTCACCTTAAAGAACAAGTTTGAGCATATACAATCAATGCCTTCAACAAGGTAATGACATAAAAACATAGCCATTACTAGCTATAACAAACCCAGGTCAGACCTAGGTTTTCAACCCGGAGCTCGAGACTGGATGCATCACCATCATCGACGTCAGTCATATGCTGTCGCCACCACTTTTCTGCGATCCCAGTAGCCACATGCGATGTGCGTCCATCGCTACTGCAGAACCATACCTCTGTGTCAAGCCATCATCCATAAATTGCATCTCACTGCCGAAGTCAATCACTAGGTGTGAAGGAAGGAACCCTCACGAAGACATTTCGATTGGTAACGCAATCCGCAGTGAGGCCGCCACTCTAGGTCACCGATCCGGGAGCCACATATCTCGCCAAGGACAGGTCGACATGAGGAGCAAGGCACGCCAGCTACGCCAGATCTACCTTCCCGTGCCTAGCCGCCGCTCAACAATTAGGCGCCGCCATGAGGTCAACCAGCACAAGGGATCCGGGCACGAATGCATTGGCAGTCACAAGGAGTGCGGACCTTGTTGTGGGAACCCGCCGCAGCGCAGCTCACCGAAGCCTCGCCTCAGGTACCTGCCCCTAGATGTTGGTGCCCCCGCACATGCGTGCCACAAATCATTTTCCTATGGCCTGGCCCAATCAAATGGCAGGCAGACACACGTTGCTTGAGCGTTGGACAACTGTGGACTCAAACTGCACTAATTCCTCGTTAATCCGTTTGGTGGCAGACAACCCGCAAGGAATTCGCATTAGACTGGTTGAGGGTCTGTGATACTTTTTGCCTTGTTAGGTCGTTGGACAACCGACCGATAAGTCATCAGCTAGGCTGCCGCATCCTCCCTCCAAATAAGAAATCTTAGTGTATCTTAATTTGTCGCATTTCAGTCTATAAGTTGTATCACATACTTCGGTGGAGACCTGATGGACAACCTCAAGGGTCAACCAACTGTTTATTATTGATCGGAGGTTTCACGTATGTACATATGTGAAGGAAGATTTGCGGGAGGTGGTGCATACATGCATTGTACTGCGCGGCCAAACAGTAGTACTACTCATAGCTAGCATTAGAAAGCATACGGTACACATATTACAACCTAGTAAATACTCCCTCCATTCGAAATTACTCGTCGTGGTTTTAGTTCAAATTTGAACTAAAACCACGACGAGTAATTTGGGACGGAGGGAGTACTTAATTAGCTTGATGATAGGGCAATGTGTACGTATATATATGCATAATTGATCAGTACATACGTGGCACGTATCAGGTCGATTCAACAGACAAAAAATTAGGTAGAAATATACTTATATACCCATCAACCCGGTTTACAAGAACCAGATTGCCTCTGCATGTGATGCAAATTAACGCCTACTCCAGTTTAAAAATACAATTACTAGAATGATCTTAGCTGCTCATTGAGCAAACCATCTCCATGTAGAGCCTCATGCAAACCCGGAGGGTTGTGCAGGGCAGTTTGCTAAGAACCACCACTTTATGAAACTTAGCTAAGTGTGTGGAGTGACCACTTGACGATACTGGAACACCTGGCGTGAATGCAAAACTGAAATGAAGACCATGTCAGAGTCAACCAAAGCTATTAAAGGGTGTGGTCGCCCTTGACTGGAAGATCCAGCGTGGAAGCCTTCAAGAATGATCATTTCAAGAAGAGCTGACTAGCTGTTGCACGGAGCATCAGTGACAATGTTCTTCCGTATCCAGGATATCTGTAGGCGTAGGGGGCTTTAGCTGCACCATTTGACTGACGTTTCATATTTAACTCCCCTTGCCTTGCTGATAACTCGGCTTAGCAATGATTGTATCTTCCCTGAAGCTTCCTATTCCCTAATACATTCCACAATGTTTTTTTTTCTTATGTGAAATATTCGTAACAGCAAAAGTTGTGTGATGCAATGTAGTGCCAGTGTGCTGCTGCTTTGTTGGAGATGGAGCAATATATATGGATTGGATGTTACCATGGTGTAAGGTGGTTGATCGCTTTGTGTCCTTACCAGTATTTTATGTCAGTAGTTTGTGAAACTAACAATGGTTTATTGGGTGGGACGACAGGATGAACATAACTTAGGCCATGGTTGTGGGTCGAAACTTGCCTCTACTTCGAGGACAGAGAGCCCCAACACGATGTCCACTAGGTCATCTCGCTTGAGCTCCAGCTGCGGCCTGTTGGGATAAACCCGGATAGCTCTCCGCTCTCCATCTCACACTCGCTCGGACGTAGGTGGAAGAAGGAGAGGGACACAAATATTTTCGGCGCACAAACGCCCTGCCGCACGAACGGCCTTATTTTACTAGTCATATATCCCCACTCGGCTTATACCGTCACCATGGCTCGGCAACAGACCGACAATCTCAATCATTACAAGGGGGGCCTTTTATACCCAGCTGGACACAAGTGCACACATCCACGGCCCACACCGGCCACTAACACACGCATGGAGGGATCACCCAGCCACTAACCCACTAGCCACATGCACGCACATCTACTGACTCGGCCGGCACACATTTGGCCACTACCTATGACCCAGCCAAATAACAGCTAATGGATTCACGCGACGCACGCACACGCGCCGGTCACCACAGCGGAGTCATGGTTTACTCCTAACATTCTCTCCCTAAACCATGTCATCGCCGTCGCCGAAGTTGGGTAGCTCCCATTGTCGATGTCGCCAAGACCGCAGACTCGACCTGGCGCGCTGACGCTGGTCACCAACACCACGGGCTCAACCTGGCGCACTGACGCCGGTCACCATCGTGTCTGCTTCTTCATCTTCGGTGACATATGCCAAACTCCTTCTCCACTGGCGACAAACGGCTGGCGGCCCTCGGCGACAAAAGCTGTCGATGGCGTCGCGCTCAAACGTGAGCCTTTCCAGACGCCGCTTCATGGAGTCGCACCGCGCCGCTGCGGCTTCCATCGCCGCGCAGCACCTCCATGCCGCCACGCCGTGCCGCACGTTCGCGGCCTCTGCAGTACCATGCAGCGCCTCCGCGTCGATCATGACGGCCGTAGAGCCGCGCATCTCCTCAGGCCGACACACGGCCCGGAGCTCCATCGCGCAGCCACCGACGAACGCCGCCACTGTCAGCACGCCTCCGGCAAGGGGAATGAAGCCCAAGATAACCAAGCTCATGATACCAAATGTTGGGACAAACCCGGATAGCTCTCCATCTCACACTCGCACGGATGTAGGTGGAAGGAGAGGGGCAAAAATATTTTCGGCGCACAAACATCCCGCCACACGAACGGCTGCTCGGCCGCACGAACGGCCTTACTTTACGGGGCACATAGTTGGGGTAGCTCCCGTTGTTGATATCGCCATGACCGCGGACTCGACCTAGCGCGCTGACACCGGTCACCAACACCACGGACTCGACCTGGCAGACTGACCCCGGTCACCATCATGCCTGCTTCTTCCTCTCCGGCGACATAAGCCAACTCCTTCTCCACCGGCGACAAATGCTTGGCGGCCCTCGGCGACAAAAGCTGTTGATGGCGTCGCGCTCAAACGTGAGCCTTCCCGGACGCCGCTTCATGGCGTCGCACCACGCCATTGCGGCCTCCATCTCCGCGCAGCACCTCCATGCTGCCATGCCGTGTTGCACGTCCGCGGCCTCTGCAGCACCACGCAGCACCTCCGCGTCCATCATGACGGCCATAGCGCCGCGCATCTCCTCAGGCCCAGAAACGGCCCGTCCGGAGCTCCATCACGCAGCCACCGACGAACGCCACCACCGTCGGCATGCCTCCGGCAAGGGGAACGAAGCCCAAGATAACCAAGCTCATGATACCAAATATTGGGACAAACCCGGATAGCTCTCTGCTCTCCATCTCACACTCACTCAGACGTAGGTGGAAGGAGAGGGACAAAAATATTTTCGGCGCATGAACGGCTTCTCGGCCGCACGAACGGCCTTACTTTACGGGGCACATACCCCCGACTCGGCTCATACCGTCACCATGGCTCGGCAACAGACCGACACTCTCAATCAGTACACAGGGGGGGCTTTTATACCCGGCTGGACACAGGTGCACACACGCACGCACACATCCACGGCCCACACCGGCCACTAACACACGCATGGAGGGATTACCCGGCCACTAACCCACTAGCCACATGCATGCACATCAACGGACTTGGCCGGCACACATTTGGCCACTACCTATGACCCAGCCAGCCAAGTAACAGCTAATGGACTGATGCAACGCATGCACACACACGCGCCGGTCACCACAGCGGAGTCCTGGTTTACTCCTAAGGCCTTGTAAAATGCAAGGTGCTTAGATAAATAAAGCAGACTTTCTTTAAGCATCGGTGTTTATTTGTACAGGATAGACGCCTGAGAAACCAGATCCCTGCCACCTGCCACCATAGGAGCCAGCAGGTCCCCCATGACCGTCGTGGTAGAATGAAGCGCCCCAGCATGTAGATGAAGCGTCAGCTGCCGTAGCTCATGCCTCGTGGGGTGGTTTTAAGCTGATGGTGTGGCACGACTGTGATGTGCGGTTCAGCCAATAGGTGCCGTCCCTCAGGCACAGCTACATTGTGGCTGTGAGGGCAGGTGATGTATACCGGCGCGGGGGGGGGGGGGGGGGGGGGGGGGGGGGTGACGAGTTAAGGGGGGGCTCCTGTTAGGGTTTCGGTGATGGGTACGTGTCGCTGCCGGGATTTTATAGACGGGGATAATTCTGCATGTTGGCCATCCGAATGGTAGCCTCAGGAATATGAGGGAGAGTCTCCACCATTAATAGGTAGGTCGTTAGCCATCGCGTCATCCGCATCGCTAGTGATTATCTGTGTGTTTATGAGCGATGCGCTACTTAAAATCTTGGCAGTGTTGAAAGGAGGAAGAAGCTGAAACTTCCCTCCAATGCTGGCCGTTTGATTGGAAGTGAACTCCAAATGGGACCTCCGCAATCTCCAAATATGGAGGCTACGAGCTTATCCTTAGAGTGCCTCATAAATTATGGCGACCCAAAGGCATATGGAGACTCTGCTATAATAATGCCTTAGTGAACAAAAAATGCTAAATTTTTAGTTATAATGCCAACTATGCTACAGTTGTTCTTACACTGGGCCAGACCTGTTTCTGATGGGTTGGTTTTTGTATATGTCGGTGCTGCTGCACATTGTTTCTTGAAAAATCAAAACGACTTGAAGTTGTCGACGTTCTGGGAACGGGGGTATCCAGACTTGCCTGCCTGCGGCCCACGGCGTGGCTCCATCAGCGGCCTGGTACGGCCCACCTTCAGCATCAACGACACAAGGCTAAGCCTCGCGAGGCGGACGACGCCAAGACCTCCAGAAGGGGCAGCCTCCTTAGGCTGGCTCCTGAGGAGCGGAGATTTCTATGCAAGCCCTCACCTCGTGAGGTTCGGATGACGCAAGCTATGACGACCAAGGCAGGCAGGCGCCAGCGGGTGCAGTGCAGCAGTTTTCTCTTTGGTGCTAAAGAGGCAAGCGCAGGCGCAGAGTCCTGAGAAATCAGCCAAAGGTTTTCATTTCCATGCAACAAGACCAGGACCACCAAGGCGGCAGGACGGAGGTCATCGCCGAGCCCATCATGGCGTCACAGCTAGAAGCTTTGCAGGCGAAGACCACCTTTCGTCAGGATAAGATGTACTAGTTGTCCCCCTTCGAATTTGGCCGTTGTGGGATCCATTCCCGCCTTCGTTTTGGGGGAAGAGGACCGAGGCCACTATAAATATAGCATATCCACCACCGTAGAGAGTGGATCGAAGTGATCATTCAGACCATCCTCTCCCACACTAGCACAGGAACACACCTCCTGAGGTTGTTCTCCCACTGTACAAGTTCATCCTCAGCCCACCTAGAGGCTAATCCACCACAAAGCAGGAGTAGGGTTTTACACCGCAAGGTGGCCTGAACCTGGGTAAATTGCCTTGTCCCATTTCTTTCCAGTTCATCGAGCTAGGCCGCAAGATCGACGGGTTGGCAGACTGGGGAGGTTGAGTTCTCCGCACGCACCCCAGAGTTCGAATCTATCCAGGGTCTGAGGTTCCCGGAATCCAACATTTGGCGCGCCAGGTAGGGGTGCGTCGGAGCCTCTCTTCCTCCGGTCGATTAGCCACCGCTCCCCCGTTCTCATGGCTGACGCTCTGCGAGCTCACGCTGAGCACTAGGCCGTTCGGCCTGCCCGGGCAGCGCCTTCCACCCAAGAGGATCTCCACTCCGTGCTCCTCGCAGCCCGCGTGCTGCCCAGCGTCATTGGCCGCGGGCGGCGCGGACCGCCACCGCCCGCTCACGTGTTGCGCTGCAACCGCGCGGCCACGCGATCTTCAAGCTATGCCGCGGCAACAGCGCTGCACGCCCGCCAGGAGCAGGCAAACACGCGAGCGGCGCTCATCGTGGCACGAGAGCTGCTATGATGCAGGTTGGCGGAAGGCGGCCACGGCGCCCTACTGGAGCGGGTCGCCGAGCTAAAGATTGTTCCCCTGCCGGGGGAGGCGTCGGAGAGCTCCCCCCCCCCCCCCCCGACAGAGGACCTGCAGTCGCCGGGGGCACCGCCAGCGTCCGCCTTGCCCCTTGGTCTCGTCCTGGTTTCTGGACGCCCCAACAGTCGTCGGGGGAGGGGCAGGGCGGGGCCCTCGTCAGGCGCCATGGATGCACTTGAAGATCTCCGCTCGTGACACTCTCCCGTAATAATGAGTTGGGGTTGTACACGCCCGGAGTCTCCTGAGCGCTGCCCTCTGGCCTCATGGGGGCTTCCACCCACGTCCAAGTGGAAGTAGCATGCTCCGCGCTGGCCGTCGACACTGTCCCCCAATGACTATGCCCAGGCCCAGTGGAAGCACTTAGCTCCGCGCTGGTGAGAAGACTAGCAAGGTGCTGGACGCGGCTGTTTGCTCTTGCTCTCTTTGTGTAACCCAATTTGCCGCCTTTTGGAATGAGATTTGGAGTTTCGTGTGCTTATCAAAATAAAATCGGGGGGAATTTTTCTTGGTTCTTGGTGATTTCTCGCCTTTGGTTTGTGTTTAAGACTAAAGCTCGGCCTGCTGCCTGCGCCCCGCAAGCGAGGGCTGGGCGTGGTATGCGTGCATCGAGCATGCTCGGGCTAGCCAGGCCCCCTCGATGTCAGGACTGCAACCGCGCAGGACCGCCGCGCGCACACCTTGACGTAATCTGGCAATCGGCTCCTGGTGAGGCCCTCTCGGGCAGGCCAGCAGGCTCCTCGGGAGGCCTAAACCCTCGCGAGCCTCGGAGATCCCGCCTCGGGAGAGGGGTGCTCCCACGTCATCAGGATGTGGCACCCCGACTCAGATAAGCCGAAACGCCCCGTATTCAAGCCCAGAGATCGAGAAGTCTTTTGGAATACGGCACTGCTTAGCAGAGAACAAATCAGCTCTTTATTACAAGCTATATGGATACAAGGGGATTACATCGGCACGGCGACACTACGCCTGCCACGGTTGCTTCATGCAAGCAGCAGAAAAACACGAAGCAGAACAGCGGCACGGCGATACTACTGGCAGCGGAACAGCGACGACGGTGATGAACTCCACTCCACAGGAACTCTGGCTGGAACGCTTATCCTAGTTCGCAACAAGGGATCACTACTAGGAAAAGGCTTATACATAGAAGTTTACCAGTAGCGTGTGTTTTGGAGCCCACGCTACTGATAATTACCAGTAGCGTGTGTTATAAACCGCGCTACTGGTACAACTTAGCAGCAGTGTTGGTTTCTAGATGGCACGCTACTGGTAAGTTAGCCACACCACACCCCCGGCCAAAAAATAGTAGCAGCGTTGGTACTCTAACAAGCGCTACTGTTAAGAAAATAGCAGTAGCGCGTGTCCACCAAGAAGCGCTACTGCTACTTCTTCTATGTGTAATCTTTTACCAGTAGCTTGTTTTTTGGGCAAGCGCTATAGCTAGTTTTACGTACCAGTAGATATTTTGGCTGGCACACATAGCAGTAGCGCGCTTTGGTGCCCCGCGCTACTGCTATGGTCACCAGCCAAAATATCTGCCACCTTTTCCCCCTCTTCTTCCTCCCCCCTTTCTTTCTCCCCCTCACTCTTGCACTTGTTTGTTCTTCAATGCTTCCGCTCTTCTTTGCCCCTCCCCCCCTCCATTAATGCCCTCCCTCCTTTCTCTTCCTTGTTTTTGCCCCTCCTCCCCTTCTCTTCTTTGCCCCTCCACCACCCCCTCCATTAATGCCCTCCCTCCTTCCTCTTCCTTTCTTTTGCCCCTTCTCTCCTTCTCTTCTTTGCCCCTCCACCACCCCTCCATTAATGCCCTCCCTCCTCCCTCTCATAGCTCTCTCTCTCTCCCTAGCTAGTTGGAGCTATATTTACGTAGGTGCCTCACTATCTAGAGCTACTAGCTAATTATAAGAAGGTGCTCGATATCCCTCTCGAAAAATAGGTGAGCAAAAAAAGAGTTGTGCAAGAATGGAAATATGTGTGTTTGCGATTAGGACCGAAACTATGTGCGATATGAATATACCGAATTGTGTGTGGCATGTGAGTGACATGAGTTGCCTATGTTTTGCCGAAATGTCGATTCAATTCCGTTTCGGCGAATTTCGGGCAAACTCAATATGTCCTATGTTTAGGGAAGGTCATGCCGAATTTTTGTATGAATTTGATCCATGCATGCATATATATACGTGGTTATAATATTTGCTCCGCGCGCAGGTGATCATGAAGGTCAATGGAAGGATGGTGGAAAGATACTGGCAATCCGCTGTGGACGACATGTATGAAAAAAGACTGAAGGATGTTTTATGTCCGTGTCGAAAATGCAAAGGAAGAGTCAGGCTCGACCCCTTTCAGGGTGGTAAATTCAAGGCGCACCTGCTCATGCATGGTTTCATGCATGGCCATACTCGGTGGATAAGTGAAGAAGATGATGATGATGAGGACGTCGATGGGGTAGAAAATAACGACATGGGGCCACCAGACGAAGAGATGACCGATTATGTGCCCGAAGAGGAAGACGGCCTCGGAAATGTCGATGGCGAAGAGGCAGTTCAAGGCGGAGAAGACGCGGACACGCCGCCGTCTTCGTCGCTACTAAGTTCAGCCATGCGGGACCCGCATGTTCGAGACCTGCTTCGCAAGAAGACGACTAGCTACAGAGCTGCTTCAAGAGAGGAGGCCAAACTGGCGCAACTGGAGGTAGACTCGATGACTCCTTTGTATGATGGTTGCAATCCCGAGGTGACCCGCTTGAGTTTCACACTAGAACTTCTAAAGACGAAGGCAAAAAACAAATGGACAGATACAAGCCTGGATGAGCTTCTGAAGTATCTAAAGAAGGTTCTTCCCGCGGGAAGCCTGTGTCCTACTAGTGTCGAGGAGGCAAAGAAAATCATGTGCCCTCTTGATCTACCACACATTAGATATCACACATGCATCAATGATTGCATCATGTATCGGAACGAGCACGCGGAAAAAACCATCTGTCCAAAGTGCAATGCTTCACGATATAAAAAGGCCGGAAAGAAAGCTCCACAGAAAGTTGTATGGTACTTTCCGATCACCGCGTCTACAGCGGTATTTGGTAGATCCTAAGGAAGCAAAGCTTATGCGCTGGCACGCGGAGAGGGTGAAGCCAGATGACGGAGATGAGCCGAAGCTGAGACACCTCGCAGATGCTAGCCAGGGAGAGCATTAAATGCTGAATTTGATTTTTTTCGCAAATGATCCAAGGAACATCGTGCTTGGCGTTAGTAGTGATGGCATGAATCCATTTGGCAACCAGAACACCAATCATAGCACATGGCCCGCGTTTGTATGGATGTACAACCTCCCCCCTGGTTGTGCATGATGGAAAAATACATACACATGGCTATGCTTATTTAAGGGCCGAGACAACCGGGAAATGATATAAATCTGTATCTCGGGTTACTAAAAGAGGAGCTACAGACCTTATGGACAACGCCGGCCAAGACATAGGATGCAAGCAAAGGAGAGTGTTTCTACATGAGAGCCGCGCTGATCACGACGGTGCAGGACTATCTCGGTTACGGCTATCTCTCCGACCAAGTGCGCCATGGATATTGCGGATGCACGAGGTGCATGGATGATACAACTTCTCTGCAACTATCGAAAGATGGCGGGTCTTCGAAAATCGTGTACATGGGGCATCGAAGATGGCTCGAGAAGGATGACCCGTGGAGAAAGCGTGGAGATCTATTCAATGGTAAGGCTGAGCATCGAGGTCCTCCACGTAAGCGTAGCGGTGCAGAAATATATGAGTTATTGAAGAACTGGGAAGAGTGCCCCTCGCCGGGAAAGACGAAAAAAAGGCGCCGGAGCCCCTTCTGAAGGTATGGAAGACGAGATCTGTTTTCTGGGACTTGGAATACTGGCCCATACTCGACATGCCTCATAGCCTTGATCAAATGCATATCACAAAAAATATCCTTGAGAGTTTGCTTGGAACATTGATGAACATGCCAGAGAGGACCAAGGATGGGCCGAAGGCAAGAAAAGACTTGGAATTTTTGAATATCAGGAAAGATCTCCAAATGCCCGGTAAAAGGTCGTCAGAGGAGACGGAGACGGAGACGGAGACGGAAGATAGGGGAAAAAAAGTAAACAAGAAGGAAGAACAATATTGCCCCCCCTCTTGCTTCACCTTAGATCCAAAGGAGGTCGATCAATTGTTCAAGTGCCTTGCTGGAATCAAAGTTAGTTCCGGATACTGTGGGAAGATAAGCAGATATCTGGACACTAAGAAAAAAAGGTTCAGTGGGATGAAGTCTCACGACTGTCATGTGATGATGACGCAGTTACTCCCAATTGCACTTAGAGGGATTACGGACACACATGTGCGTGAGATGCTTACTGACCTATGCCACTTTTTTTATGCTATCTCTCGAAAGCCGATCAGTGTGAAGAAACTCCATAGGCTACAGGAAGAGATCATTGTCATACTGAATGAGCTAGAGATGTACTTCTCGCCCGCATTCTTTGATGTCATGGTGCATCTATGTGTCCACATCGTGGACGACATCATCGACCTAGGGCCGACATTTCTGCACAGCATGATGTCGTTCGAGAGGATGAATGGGGTCATCAAAGGATTCGTTCATAAAATGTCCTGTCTAGATGGAAGCATAGCCCAGGGATATCTGACCAAAGAGTGCATCTCTTTCTATGAGAGTTATCTAGTAGGCACCGGAGACCTGTTGTTGGTTTGCCCATCAACAAGCACTGTGGAAGGCTCGAAGGCGAAGGTCACACCAACGGTCATAGGGATGTGAATGTGTTACGCTCGGGCCGACAAAACGACCTTGACAGAGCAAACTTAGTTGTGCTACAACACCTAGATGTGCTAGAAGATTTTGTGACACTGCACAAAAAGACCATCGCAAAGAAGTACCATGACCGTGGGGTGCACAGGACGGACGCGGAAGTTATTAGAGAGCACAACTCCACTTTCTTGCGTTGGTTCAAAGAGCGAATTCTGGCTAATCCCCCGGAAGAGGGTTGTCTGAACGGAACGCTCATATACGCCTTAACACATGGCCCCTCAACCAACCTCGCGACTTATCAAGCATACGATATCAACGGATACATGTTCTACACGGAGGAGAAAGATATAAACAGTGATGACCAAAACTCAGGGGTGACGATGGAAGCCATGACCGGGAATGTAATTGAAAGATATTACGGAAGGGTTGAAGAGATATGGGAGCTTAGCTACTCTGGATTGCATACCGCAATGTTGTTCCGTGTCAGATGGGCTAAGAATGTATAGAGAGAAAACCGACATTTCACTACCATGTGTATACCCGACTCCGATAGCGGTACCGTCAACACCATCGCCAAAAATGAGGCATGGGTACACGCTAAACACGTCACACAATGTTTCTTCATAACTGATCTGATCAATCCCAACCGTGTTGTCATGAGGAGAAGCAAAAGGAGCATCGCCAGAATGGATGGAGTCGCCAACGAGGAAGACTATGACCAGTATGGTGATCCGATGAGGGAAGATGATGCTGATGACGACGAAACATACGTCAAAAGAAGAATGAAGACTACATTACCTACGAAAGATCGTAATCCCTAGAGAAGGAAAAGTCACGACCATGGGCTCAATTATTCGACAACGAACAAAAGAGGGAAGAAGATCAGTCTGAAGCGTCGTCGTCGCGCAAGCTGACAAACTAATCCACAAAGTTTGTGTGTGTCTAGCTATTTTGTATACCGCCGATAGCGGTCAAATGATGTAATATATATTATACTAATTGTTATCCGGAGGGTAATAGTGGTATTGCTCCAACAACAGACCAAATTAAAGGAAGGAAAGTGCAAAAGAAAGATAAGAAAAAGAAAAGTGCAAATGAAAGAAAAAGAAAAGGAACTAATAAGTTGTGGAAAATGAAATGAAAGAAAAATAAAAATGAAAAGGAAGGAAGTTTGTGGAATATGAAAAAGAAAAAGAAAAAGAATAAGAATAATAAAAATAAAATAAAAAGGAAGGAAGTTTGTGGAATATGAAAAATAAAAAGAAAAAGAAAAAGAAAAAAGAAAAAAGAAAAAAAGTTAGCAGTAGCGCGTTTTGGCCTGGAACGCGCTATAGCTAAGGAAAATAAAAATAAAAATAAAAAGAAAAAAAGTTAGCAGTAGCGCGTTTTGTCTAGGGCAGCGCTATAGCTAACTTAGCTATAGCGCGTTTTGCCAACACGCGCTATAGCTAAGTTGCCTACAGCACTGGTCCGCTAGCTCCTATCGCTTTCCTCTCTCTCACTCTCTCCCCCTCTCGATCCCCTTTCTCTTTGAGCTCGCACCGCCGTCGACGCCGCACCCGCCCACGCCGCCGTCGATGCCGCACCCGACCCGACCCCGCACCCGCCCACGCCGCCGTCGATGCCTTACCCGACCCGACCCCGCACCCGCCCACGCCGCCATCGACCCCCCGGATCTGTTTAATTGTGTACAAAGCCAAAATGCAAAAAAAAAATTAGAAAAGTTAGCAGTGGCGTGGGGGTAAAGATTACCAGTAGCACTCCAGTAACAGTAGCGCTGGCTAGTTCCACGCGCTGTAGATAATTATCAGTAGCGCTGGGAGGAAGCGCGCTACAGCTAGCTTTAGATACCAGTAGCGCTGGGCTAAACAAGCGCTACTGCTAAAAAATAGCTATAGCGCCATAGCAGTAGCGCGCCTGCCCGCGCTACTAATAGCAAAAAAAACAGCGGTACTGGTAAGGGTTTTCCTAGTAGTGGATCCATGGCAAACAAGCAATCAAATCCGGCATGACCTGCAAACTGGCATGACACGGCAGGTCACTACATTGAATGTACTTGCATGCTCATAGCAACCAAAGCAATCAAGACAGACAACAACATGGCAATTACATGTTAACAAGGATTAACATGATACTATCAGAACAACCTGCCATGAACAACATGATACATCTAGAACAATACGAGCATGGCATGAACATATAGACATAATGACACTATCATGCAACATAATGACGTTATCATGCACCAACTTAATTACTCTGTTCGGGTTACCTCGTAACCATCACGGACATCACACGATCATCTCAGGATCCAATCAACCTTGGTATTAACAATACCATAGTAGTCATTACATGACCACAAGGAGCTTGATCTTTACCCTTGACTCTCGCATAATACCGCAAAGATCCATCAACTCGATATCCTCGATACCACAGTGATCATCTCACGATCACAACCAATATCTTTCTCATCATCGAACCAGGGTTGTTATTAAGCACATTATTATTACTATTGACCCACAGTGTGACCAACTACGAACTGGGCCCATATCCGCGGGCGCGGCTATTGATAGATTTAACACACACTCGTCAGAGGTAGCGCACTGTACCCACACCACGGAACCTATGGCATCGCATTCCCATTCGGGTGGACCAACGGCGTTCCGACAAAACCGTCCTACTGCCATGACACTCCCCCGGCCACTCCGACCATCTCCCCTCTGGGATAAGTCCTGGGTGGCCCCGTGCTTACCAAAGGCATCAACGGCCACTATCGTGGCAAAACAAAAACGGTCCCAAATGGGGACAAGCCGGCTAGAACAACGACGGGCACACAAGGCTTATGCCGTCCTACCCGGCCAAGGTAGCGCCCGCGCATAACATTCCCTCGTTAGAGGCACCGGCGAGAGGCATGACAATAGACTCAGTTAGGACCCCCCAATAAAAGGAAAATGTGGATGCACTGGTCAGCTCGATATGGTGGCACCATGACTCAGCTAACAGTTGTTCAAGTTCAATTTAATCCTGTTAAACTTGAATGCAATATGCTGAGCCATGATAAAATAACATGATGCAATTACAATGCATGAGCATGATATCACCATAGGCATGGGGGTGGAACATAACTATCAACCATATCAACAATGAATCATATCCAACTGAGCATGGCATAATGACGAGTATGAATATCACAAGTATAGCATAACATGACCGCTAGCATCAACAATAAATACCATGCAGCTGCATACGTTGATGCAGGTGTGCCTATGGCCAGCGTAAATAAATATGGGGGTGGTGCCCAAAATGCCCCTAAATCCGGAAATTACTACCCAAATTTTGGTGTAGTATTTCTGCATCTGTGCCCTTGGATCAGAAGAATTGACGGCCCGAAATAATCTGATGTACGTAAAAGGTCTCAAAATTTACATACTCATAGTGAGGAGGTCCTATTCGGCTATGTAAGCGCCCGAACCTGAAAATGGCACCTACAACACGGCCTCTGTAGGTTGTTTTAAGCTCGGCCTAGGAACAGATTCATTCGCGAAAAAACTACACCAAAAATGGCTGGTATGGGGAATCAATCTCATGCAACATATCCCTGCGATTGCTTGGCTTAACCATTGGACCATCAGAACTCCAGTGAACAAAAGCAACCCGAAATTGTATTACAACTAATGCAACCACGCTATTTATTACTCAGACATTTAGAGCATCTTCAATAGATGATGCAAATTTTGGAGATGTAAATTTGCATCTCCAAAAAGTCTCAACTCCAACAGATGATGCATTTCGGAGATGTAAAACTGCAACTCCAACAAATGATGCAAATGTAGATGTAAAAATGTGAAATGGACCAACTATTACTTCATTTCAACATGGTTCAAACATGAAATTCAATATAGTTTTATACATAAATTCAAGTACTACTTATTCGAACTATTAGATGAAACAACTCCTGATCGTTGGAGCTGCGGAACTGCTCCCAGAATTCGTTCTTGTCCTGGTCGTCGAACCCCTCGTCCTCCTCGTCTGAATCACCCCAGTCCTCCTCCGACGACTCAATAGGAATCACCGTCGAGGGCCCGGCCTCGTCCTCCTTCTTCACCCCCTTCTTCTTCTCCTCGACGTCGCGCTTACAGTAGTGTTTCAGCTCAGCCTGGACGTACTCCAGATGCTCCCGGGCAAACCTCGCCATCGCCATCTCGTCACGTCGGGACCGATGACAACCGCCGGCTTCTTCTTCACCTTCTTCGAAGTAATCTCCTGCATCCGGATACCCTGCTGAAAGTGCAACTATCCCTGGGTGGTTTTGGTAATTCCTAACAACATATAGCTCATTGAACTAATGCTCTTTCAAGATGATCATTTCGGAAAGTTTAATGATTGGCATGGCATGGAGTAGGAATGTGGACCCCTCAAAATGCTAAGGACACATATTGGCAAAAACTCAAGACTCTACATTTTCATTTTAGTGATACAAGATCACATTGGGTCCATAGGAAAAGCCAATACTATTAAAAGGGGATGAGGTGTTGCTTAATTGCTTGCTTGCTCAAAATGCTTAGTGATATGCTCCAAAATCCCTCAACCACTTTCTCATATCCATATATGTCCTAAACCAGAATTCAAACTCGGCCCCACCGATTTGATCTATCCGGCGCCACCGAGTTCATTTGACATAGCCGTAGCCAGAAACCCTAATCAGTTCGGTCTCACCGATAGGGATCTCAGTCTCACCGAGATGGGATTGCAAACTCTCTGTTTACCTTCGTAACGTTTCGGTCTAACCGAGATGAGCGATCGGTCCCACCGAGTTTGCAATGCAAACTCTCTCTTTCCTTTTCGTAACGTTTCGATCTCACTGAAATGAGCGATCGGTGCCACCGAATTTGCCTGACCAACTCTCTGATTTCTTATTACGGAAATCGGTCTCACCGAGTTTATGTGATCGGTCTCACCGATATTACGTTATGACCTAACCCTAATGAAATTGGTCCCACCGAGTTGGCATGTCGGTCCCACCAAAAATCCTAACGTTCACATTTTGAACTAAATCGGTCTGACCGAGTTTAACTATTCAGTCCCACCGAGTTTGGTAAATTGTGTGTAACGGTTAGATTTTGTGTGGAGGCTATATATACCCCTCCACCCATCCTCCATTCGTGAAGAGAGCCATCCGAACGCCCACACTTCTACCATTCATTTTATGATACAGAACAACCTACTCATGTGTTGAGTCCAAGATATTCCAATCTCTAGCCTTCCCAAGTTGCTTTCCACTCAAATCATCTTTTCACCAAATCCAAATCTGTGAAAGAGAGTTGAGTGTTGGGGAGACTATCATTTGAAGCACAAGAGCAAGGAGTTCATCATGAACATGCTATCTATTACCTTTTGGAGAGTGGTGTCTCCTAGATTGGTTAGGTGTCACTTGGGAGCCTCCGTCAAAATTGTGGAGTTGAACCAAGGAGTTTGTAAGGGCAAGGGGATCGCCTACTTCATGAAAATCTACCCAAGTGAGGCAAGTCCTTCGTGGGCAATGTGCATGGTGGGATAGACAAGGTTGCTTCTTCGTGGACCCTTCGTGGGTGGAGCCCTCCGTGGACTCGCGTAACCGTTACCCTGCGTGGGTTGAAGTCTCCATCAACGTGGATGTACGATAGCACCACCTATCGGAACCACGCCAATCTCCGTGTCTACATTGCATTTGCTCCCTCCAAACTCCTCCGTTTACCATCATATGCAATGATTTACATTCTGCTGCTATACTCTTAGATTTGCATGTGTAGGTTGATTGATTGACTTGTGCTAAGTTGCTAAAATCTGCCAAGACTTAAAATTGGGAAAAGGCTAGATTTTTATTTGGTCAAGTAGTCTAATCACCCCCACCCCTTCTAGACATACTTTCGATCCTACACCTGCGGCAAGCATCTCTGCATCCGCCCAGCTCTCGATCTCCGGGAAGTTGAGGTGCTCCTTGGGCCTTCCAGCACGCCACACCACCATGCCGTAGCCACACGTAACCTCGTGGGCGGTGGGTTACGTGCCGAGCCACCAACGACGGCGGCGTCGGAGAACTCCACCCAGAAGTTGCCGGAGGGATTCGCTCTCACGCCGAAGAACCCAGACTTTCCCTTCGGGTCGGCGCCATGGCCAAAACATCGGAGAGACGTGGCGTCGGCGAGCAAACGAAGTCGGGAACTGGTCGGCGCACGGCAGAGGCGGGCGGAGCGGGGCGGCGTCGCGCGGACAGGGGCGGGGTCGGGGCGGTGCAGGGCGGCGATGGGGCGGGGAGGCGGCCGGACGGGGTCAGGGCGACCGAACGCGGTCGGGGCGGAGTGGAGGGGCGGCGCCCCGATCCGAGCTGTACGACGGCGGGGGGAGAGGCGGAGGTGAATCCGCGGCGGGGCGGCGAGCTGCGTCGGCTGCCAAGCCGGAGGATAATGATTGGGGGCGCCGAAATGGAATGAACGGCATTTGATGGTTGGCGAGCGACTACGGGTTTTACATCTCCTGCAACCGGAGATGAAAATTAGCAACTCGAAGTGTTGTATTTTACAAATTAGCAACTCGAAGTGTTGTATTTTACATCTTTGGGAGGCGGAGATGTAATTCTTATTTGCATCTACATCATGTGTTGGAGACCGTTTTTTGGCCTCTGAATTTGCATCATCTATTTGGAGATGCTCTTACTATACCACTGAGATTTTTCAGTTATTTGAATTTTTTTTAGAAAATGTCTATTTTCTTTAATGAAAATTAGTTCGTTAAATTTCGGAAAAAAGTTCACAAATTTCAAAAAAAATCATCGATTTTAAAAGAGATCATCAATTTTTGAAAAAGCGGTCATTTAATTTGAAATAGGCTCATCGATTTGATAAAAAAGTTCATCCGATTTGAAAAAAGTTTACCAATTTTGAAAAAAAGTTCATCAAATTTAAAAAAAGTTCACCGATTTTGAAAGAAATGTTCCTTGATTTTGAAAAAAAATCCTTCTATTTGAAAAAAAGTTCATCAAATTTGAAAACATTTCATCGTATTTGAAAAGAAAGTTCATCTAATTTAGAAAACTTCACCGGGTTTGAAGAAAAGTTCACGCACTAAAAAAACCACGCATTTTAGAAAAAAAAAGGAAACAGGAAAAGAAGTAGAAAAAAGAAAAAAGAAAATAACAAAACGAACAGACGAACAATTAAAAAGAGAAACACCGTACTGTTTTCCCGGTTGCCATGCAACCAACTCATTGTGTGTTCGACCCCTGCTGCGCGCACATGTTTTGACGTTTGAAAACAGGAAAAATAAGCGATATGATAGCCTCCTCTCGCCTAAGGAATATTCCTCTACCGTATGACTTGACGTCTCCGTAGAAGACATCGTGCGTAGCATCAGCCGGTAGCACATCCACCGGTGGCTTCATCGTTATTGATTTCATCCATTAACTTCTTGTACGGATCAAGATGAGACTTCTCTCTCCTTGCCATTTCTTCTTTAGTTTCAACATGACATAGTTGGATATTGGAAAACTGAGGCTATATAGTACATCCAAAAATATGAAATAGAAATCAACATGAATAAAAAATCCTATATGCAGCTTGCCCTTTACATGTTAGATGCATATTGATTTTCCATTTAACAATATGTACAAAGCTTGAATATTCATATAAAAATCTATTATGGGAACTGAGAATAACGAAAAGTAAAACAGAGTATCTTCCTGCTCTGTTTTCACCAACCATTGCTCGCTGCATTTATAAAAGAATTCATGTGTGATTGACCAGCGTCTCTGTGCGGAAACCATGCCTAAGACTAATTATGTTGAATCGTAATATGTTGTTCACAATTTATCTTTTTTTTCCTCACAAAGCAACTTTGCTACACCTTGTGCTGTTGAACTAGTACTAGCTGCTGATCTTTATCAACGGCTTTTTTCTCGAGACTTCAGCCCTCGTGCTGATTCCCTAGGACTGCTACCTTGGGGTTTCACATGCATGTGCTCTCCCTCGATTTGTTCTGGCTTTCGTGGATACTTGGAGTAGTAGCGGTGCCAGCAGTGATTCAAGTACGTAGCAGCATCTCAGCAGGTTGATCGAGTGGCGCATCGGAGTATTTTTGTCAGACCCGATGTATTTCGAGCAGACGCACCGTCTGACAGCTGCAGGAAAAATCAATCTCATTTGAATTCACACAGAGGCGTAGCTGCGGAACATAAAGGTCTCGGCGAATCGCCAAAGTCTATGGCTGCAGAAATACTTGGTCTCAGTCTAATCTCAGGAACTTTGCTGTACATACCACTTATTAGAAAAATTTCCTCTATTTGCCGTGATTGCCTGCTATGGCGGCCGCAATAGCTGCTGGGAGAGGCCGCCGCGAAATCGTTTCTCCCGCGATCTTAATCTATGGTATAAACAGAGATACCGTCAACGCCCCTTACACCACTTGCACCACATCTAGGCTGGTACTCGCCACCTGTAGAACTCGGATCACAATTTGACATCAGCACCACCTACACCTTGCATTATCCTTCAGAAGATCTAGCATTGGCGCTCACAAGGAGGTTCAGATGGCTTGCCACCCTAGTCTAATGGTTCCCGATGTCTTCTATTCCATAATGACTTTTCACATTGTTCTGTTTTTTGCCTCTCATGTCTCATCTACCAACTACTCCCTCCGTCCCATAATGTAAGACGTTTTCTGACACTAGTGTAGTGTCAAAAAATGTCTTACATTATGGGACGGAGGAAGTATTAGATTATGTAGCGAAAAAGTGTTTCGAGATCGATGCTACTACTTGGCTAAAGGCGCAGAGGTATATATAGATAGAGATGGCCAACGAATAGCTGCACCACCTACATCTTCATTGCAGAACTACAGAAGGGCAAGGTCAATATTTATGTAGTGGAAACTAATAAAAAGTTGCACTCTCAACCACTCTACATGCCCTTACAAAGCCATATGGGTCACACAGACCAAGACAACCTAAAAGCAAGCCAAACCGGGTTTGCACTTTCGATTTTATAGCATGTGGAACTAAGAAGACGAGGCTTAAAAGTTGAAGGACCATGGGTGCATCTAGTCTTCTTGCTGCAGTACGGTGTCTATCATGTTATACAATTTTGAATTGAAACATGATTTATAAAAGACGAAACAGAAAAGGGCAGATATCTGATTAATCGTTTCTTTTCTGCGTACCAAATCCACCCTAAGGGCAGAGTGCATAGGAAGTCGTTGACATATTATATAAGCATGTTTTCTTGGCGTCACCACGGCATGTTATGCCATCTCTTTCCAAGTGCCTTCATCCATCAGTTTATGTAAACGATCGCCAACGAGAGAACTGCCAAAGGCGGAACCATCTTAAAAGAAGGACATCGATAAGTGCCACACGTGTGGGCGTTAGGGAGTCTGCCCACACATTTTGTGTGGTGTATAAGAGGAACAGCCCACACACCTACGTGTGGGCAAAAAAAGTAATGTTTTCCTCCCGATCCCTCTCACACGCGTGCGTGTGGGCGAAATAGATAACGCCCACACGCCTCGTACGTCAGGCTTCGTACCTCGTGGTCCCGCACGCCCGCGTGACAGTCACCGCGCGTCCCGCAGTTGCCATGGTCCAGACCCTCGTCCATGTTCGTTTAACTGCAGTTGCCATGTCGCTGAACTTCGGTTGTCATGTCGGAGAACTACAGTTGCCATGGTTGCTCAACTGCAGTTGAGATGTATGGTCTAATCTACTGCAGTTGCCATGATTTCAAAACTTTAGGAGTCACCACCCGCTAACACTAGGCAGTTGCCATGTAGCAGTACAAAAAGGCATGGCAAAAAAACATGTTCGGGTAAAAGAGAGAGTTGCCATGTGCTCACAAGCACGCTAGGGCAGTTGCCATGTAAAAGAAAGAGTTGCCATCTGCTTTCGTGCACGCCACGGCAGTTGCCATGTACCATGCAAAAACACATGGCAACTCGGGTAAAAAAGAGTTGCCATCTGCTTATAAACAAAGCTAGGGCAGTTGCCATGTACCTGCAGAAACACATGGCAACTGCCAGTTCTGGGTGTGGGCTAGGAGACCGGCGTGTGGGCGAAGTGATAAACGCCCACACACCAGCCCCCTCTGCGTGAGTGAAACTAGTGTGTGGGCGATTGCTAAACGCCCACACACCAGCCCCCTGTGTGGTGATAAAAAGACGTGTGGGCGACGGATGAATGCCCACACACCAGCTTAGTCCTACGTGACACACAAAAACTGATAGAACGCGCAAAGATTCGTGCAGAATTGGTTGGACAAGGATCCATGCGTATGGGCGAGTTGCCAGACGCCCACACGTGTGGACGTTAGACTTTTCGTAAAAGAAATCCAAGCCTAAACTAAACTTGCCAAGCCATGCTAATATACGCCCGCACACAAAAAACGTCTGGTGAAAATGAGAAGGGCTTTTTCACCATATACAAACTGATAACGACATGCAACAACAAAATGAAGACAAAATGGCAATATTTATTTCTGGACCCATAGAAGACAACGCAGCGCGTATATGCGTCGTAATGCAAATTTGGGGAACTCCGAATTACTTCCTAAAACTTCTCAACTTGTCAGTGATCTTGTCCAAACAGTTACACATGTCATCTCTTTTTCTTGTTTTAAAAAATGTTTTTAAAATGAATCTATGTACCTACTAATAAAGCAAGGCGCATTTCGCCCATATTTCATCCGTTCACCGTCGGAAAAAAACATCTTTCTACCCAAGGTGGTACTAAAGTCTTATGCGTTTGTTTGCTAGAAAAAGAATTGTTGTACGTGGGCCGCGTGCGGTGGCCCAGTAAAGCCAGACCACTTATTTTTCTGCCCATGCAGCTGGGAAAACTCTACTATCCGTACAGTGCGATAAATAGTCAGAATTTCGCACAGGGCAAACAATAATGGGCTGGTCCATTTATATTTATTTAATGCTTTACTTCTATTTTTATTCTAATTTCCCTATATCTTTTTTCCCTACCAAGTTTATTTTTCTTTTGGAATTTATTTCGTAAATTAAAAATTCTCAAAAAAGTTCAGAATAAAAAAAGCTAATTTTGGAAAATGTTCAGACTTCCAAAATTTTGTTTCTACTTCAAAAAAAATATGAAATTATAAAAAGTTAGCATTTTTAGAAAAAAAATATACTGTTTTGCATAATTGTTAGGGATGTCAAAAAATAAAATGGCATTTCAAAACATGCCCCAAATTTGAAAAATATTCCTGTTTTAGTGAAATTTTAAAATTAAAAATAATGTTCGTGTATAAAAGATACACATTTTCTAAAAATCCTATGAATTCTCAACACATGTTCCTGTTTAAAAAAAAGGTTCACAAATTCATATAATGTTTATTTTTTCTGTATTTTACTTTTATTTTTATTCTCCTTAACCTATACCTTTTTTCCCTTCCAATTTTATTTTTCTTTTGGAATTTATTTCATAAATTAAAAATTCTCAAAAATGTTCATAATAAAAAAAAGCAAGATTTGGAAAATGTTCGTAATTCCAAAATTTTGTTGCTATTTTTGAAAAATTCTAAAATAGCAAAAAGTTGCCTCTTTTTTAAAAAATTATAGTTTTTCAAAATTGTTCAGAATTTCGAAAAATGCTCCAAATTTGAAAACTATTCTTGGTTTCGTGAAATTTCAAAATTAAAAACAATGTTCGTGTAGAAGAGATATGCATTTTCTTCAATTCTTTTGAATTCTCAACACATGTTGCCGTTTTGAATAAATGTGCATGTTTTTATTAAAAAGGCAAACCATAATGGGCTGGCAAAATATTCCTACATCTTTTTTCCCTTCAAATTTTATTTATCTTTTAGAATTTATTTCGTAAATTAAAATTCTCAAAAAAGGTCAGAATAAAAAGGCTAATTTTGGAAAATGTTCAGAATTCCAAAATTATATTTATATCTTTAAAAATATTATGAAATTATAAAAAGTTCGCCTTTGTAGAAAAAAAAATATTGATTTGCATAATTGTGAGGGATGTCAAAAACTAAAATGGCATTTCAAAACATGCCCCAAATTTGAGAAATATTCCTGTTTTAGTGAAATTTTAAAATTAAAAATAATGTTCGTGTATAAAAGATACACATTTTCTAAAAATCTTTATGAATTAAAAATAATTTACTTCTATTTTTATTCTCCTTTCCCTATGTCTTTTTTCCCTTCCAATTTTATGTATCTTTTAGAATTTATTTCGTAAATTAAGATTCTCAAAAAAGGTCAGAATAAAAAGGTTCACAAATTCATATAATGTTTATTTTTTCTGTATTTTACTTCTATTTTTATTCTCCTTTCCCTATATCTTTTTTCCTTTCCAAGTTTATATTTCTTTTGGAATTTATTTCGTAAATTAAAAATTATCAAAAAAGTTCAGAATAAAAAAAGCAAGATTTGGAAAATGTTTGTAATTCCAAAATTTTGTTGCTATTTTTAAAAAATTTGAAAATAGCAAAAAGTTGCCCATTTTAAAAAAAAAATTATTTTGCAAAATTGTTCGGAATTTCGAAAAAGAAAATGGCATTTCGAAAAATGCTCGAAATTTGAAAAATATTCTAGGTTTCATGAAATTTTGAAAATTAAAAATAATGTTCGTGTAGAAAAGATACACATTTTCTAAAAATCTTATGAATTCTCAACACATGTTCCCGTTTTAATTAAATATTCATGTTTTTATTAAAAAAATGAGGTTTTATTAAAATGTTTTTGAATTTTAAAAGTGTAGTTAATTTTTTAAGAGTTGCTCAGCATTTAAAAAATTGTTCATGTTTCTTAGAATATTCAGAAACTCCATACCTTAAAATCCCCTCGATTGAAAGGATTGAAAGGAATAGTAGATTGAATAACTCATGCGCAAACTCTTAAATGCCATGGATCAATAAATGGAAAAATAGCAGATTGATTCCTTCATAGGCGGCGAAACCGATAAGCTAAATGTTTCTTTTTCGTGTGCTCACATATAATTCTCACTGACATTAAATGCATACTATTTTATCTCCCATTGCAACGCACGGACATATTTGCTAGTGACTTATAAAACGAGAAACAAAAGAGAACACGTTTCTAGATATATGGAACAGCTGTTGTGCACTGCGTCTTCCCTTTTTTTCCTATACAATTCCACACAAAGTGCAGAGTGGGTAGAAAGCCATTGACTTGTTCTTTTGGCCAAACAACAAACCATTCTTGCATTGAACAGTCATCATCAGAGCGTGTTTTTCCATCCATCTCTTTCTCTCCAGGTGTCCTCATCCAACAGTCACCTATCAACGATGAGAATAATCTATCGCCTAAAGCCTGCTCTAACTTACAACAAAAGCAAAGCCAAGCCAAGCCTGAACTGCACTGAACTGGTCAAGCACAAGTTCTGACCTCGACATTTCACTGCCATGCCTATGCCACACATTTGCTACTATGAGGTCAGAGATATCCACGTAACAAAAAAAACATTTTCACAAAACACATCTGCTACTATCATGCCTATGCCCGACTACCGGCATTCCTCCCCATGACACTGTCACAATACCGCACAATGGCCACTCGGGCACCCCCCCCCCCCCCCCCCCCGCCCCTTCTCCCTCAACTTGTTTTATCGGCTATTTCATTTACTGTGTTTGCAGAAGAAAAAAATCCTTCTCCGTTTTTCTTTTACTTTTTCTACCTTCTCTCTTTTACTCTTTCTACTTTTTGAATACATGTTGACATTTATTAAAATACATGTTAAACAATTTTAGATAAACATAGAACAATTTTACAAAACCCATTGGACATTTTTGACTACACCTTGAACATTTCCCATAGGCACATTGAACATTTTTAAAAATAAAAGGTAAACATTTTAAAATACATAGTGAATATTTTTTTCATGAGTCTAGCATTTTCAAAATGCATATACAATTTTTTTTTTCTAATACATGGTGAATGAATTCAATAAGTTGAATGTTTTTTTAATACAACATATATTTTTTTCCGGATACACCTTGAATTATTTCACAATAAATATTTACATTTTCATGAACATTTGTCCTACTTGTGGCATAAATGGTATGAACATTTTTCAAACGCATGCTGAAACATTTTTCAAATATATGTCAAATATTTTTTCTAACACATGGTGAATATTTTTAAATGAAGCTATGGGAGAGAGTCATTGAGCACCGCTTAAGAAGAATGACAAGCGTGACCAAAAATCAGTTTGGTTTCATGCCTGGGAGGTCGATCATGGAAGCCATTTTCTTGGTACGACAACTTATGGAGAGATATAGGGAGCAAAAGAAGGACTTGCATATGGTGTTCATTGACTTGGAGAAGGCCTATCATAAGATACCGCGGAATGTCATGTGGTTGACCTTGGAGAAACACAAAGTCCCAGCAAAGTACATTACCCTCATCAAGGACATGTACGATAATGTTGTGACAAGTGTTCGAACAAGTGATGTCGACATTGATGACTTCCGGATTAAGATAGGACTGCATCAGGGGTCAGCTTTGAGCCCTTATCTTTTTGCATTGGTGATGGATGAGGTCACAAGGGATATACAAGGAGATATCCCATGGTGTATGCTCTTTCCGGATGATGTGGTGCTAGTTGACGATAGTCGGACGGGGGTAAATAGAAAGTTAGAGTTATGGAGACAAACCTTGGAATCGAAAGGGTTTAGGCTTAGTAGAAGTAAAACCGAGTACATGATGTGCGGTTTCAGTACTACTAGGTGTGAGGAGGAGGAGGTTAGCCTTGATGGCCAGGTGGTACCCCAGAAGGACACCTTTCGGTATTTGGGGTCAATGCTGCAGGAGGATGGGGGTATTGATGAAGATGTGAACCATCGAATCAAAGCCGGATGGACAAAGTGATGCCAAGCTTCTGGCATTCTCTATGACAAGAGAGTGCCACAAAAGCTAAAAGGCAAGTTCTACAGGACGGCGGTCGACCTGCAATGTTGTATGGCGCTGAGTGTTGGCCGACTATAAGGCGACATGTTCAACAGTTAGGTGTGGCGGAGATGCGTATGTTGAGATGGATGTGTGGCCACACGAGGAAGGATCAAGTCCGGAATGATGATATACGAGATAGAGTTGGGGTAGCACCAATTGAAGAGAAGTTTGTCCAACATCGTCTGAGATGGTTTGGACATATTCAGCGCAGGCCTCCAGAAGCTCCAGTATATAATGGACGGCTAAAGCGTGCGGAGAATGTCAAGAGAGGGTGGCGTAGACCGAATTTGACATGGGAGGAGTCTGTTAAGAGAGACCTGAAGGATTGGAGTATCACCAAAGAGCTAGCTATGGACAGGGGTGCGTGGAAGCTTGCTATCCATGTGCCACAGCCATGAGTTGGTTGCGGGATCTTATGAGTTTTACCTCTAGCTTATTCCAACTTGTTTGGGACTAAAGGCTTTGTTGTTGTTATTCCAACTTGTTTGGGACTAAAGGCTTTGTTGTTGTTGTTGATTAAAAACTTATAACTTGCCACTATTTTCTCGCATTAAGCGAGACGATAGGATGTCTCACAGAAGGGTCTACAATAATCAGCCCGCCCATTAGCGCAAAAAGATAAAAAAAAAAGGGAGAAGCAAGGATCGATCTCTGCTTCAGGAAGATGACCAACTCTGTTAGCGACCGCACCCACGTCTTTCACATAATAAGTAGTAGGCGCGCTACTAAGCCGGTTTTCCCATTTGTTTTCCGGGTTGTTTTTTCTTTTTTTTTCTTTGTTCCCATGTTTTTCTTCATTTTGTCTCCGTTGTTTTTCTAACTTTCTCTTTTTATGGTTTTGTTTATTTCTTTTCGCAGTTCTCATTGGTTTTTCCTTTTTCGTTTTTTTCTTCGTTTTCCTTTCATTTATTTGTCTTTTTTTCTCATTTTTCATCAATTTTTCTTGTTTCCTCTCACGTTTGAACGGTTTTCTATGCACATTTTTGCGATATATCTAATACATTTCTATAATACTTGTTTAATATTTTTTCAAATTCTTGATTAACAGTTTTCAAGTATCAGATTATTTTTTTATATTACATGGTCAACATTTTTTCCTATACACATTTAAATTTTTTAAATACAAGTTTAAAACTTTTTGCATACATGGTCAACATTTTTCTATACACATTTAACACTTTTAGAATACAAGTTTAACTTATTTTTCAAACACGGTCACCATTTTTGTATACACATTTAGCATTTTCCAAACACAAGTTTATCTTTTTTTAATACATTGTTGATAATTTTTTTCTATACATATTTAAGGTTTTTAAAATTTATGTTTAACATTTTTTCAATACAAGGTCAACATTTTTTTTATATACATTCAACATTTTTCAAATACAAGTTTAACATTTTTTAATACATGGTCAACATTTTTTTATATGCATTTAATATTTTTCAAATGCTTCATTAATAATTTTCAAATACCTATTTAACATTTATTTCAAATATTTAGATTAAATGTTTTTAAATACATGATCAACTTTTTTCACACACATTGTATTTTTTTATATATTTTTCATATACATGAGAAACATTTTTTATTCATTTTAAAGATTTTGAAAATGCATGGTCAACAATTTTTTTCATTATTTGATGCAAAGTGTTTTATGAAATCTATTTATTTATAATATATGAAAGTATAAAAATAAAATATAAAGCAAAATATAAAAACACAAAACTTGAAATTAAAATATACGAGGCAGTCGGCTCCCGCGAGCATGTGCCTGCCCATCTCTCTCTGCCCTTTAGCGAGGGTTCCCAGTCGGTCTCGCTAGAGGCTATATGGAGAGAGCTCCACTTTGGCGCATGTTTCGCCAGCAAGTCTGCCTGGCAAAGACAACGTACGTTTTTGGGCCGCTGCCCCTTCAGTGCTCCCTTTGCTCGTTCGGTCTTCCTCAGTAGGGTAGGCATTTCGCACAAGTTTTTCTTTTTGGTCAATTTTCTGTTCCCTTTGCCTTAGAGTTTACGGATTTAAAAAACTGAGAAATCAAAACAGTTTTACAGGTTTAAAAATGGTTAGTGAATTTGAAAAATTTCATGGTTTTCAAAATGGCTCCTGGATCTCAGAACAAAAAGTTCACGCATCTATAAAATGATGCATTTCAAGAAATTTCATGAATTAAAAAATTTCCGGATTTGAAAAAAAGTTCAAGAATGTGAAATTTGTTCACCAATTTTGAAAAGTTCTTGAATTTGATAAAGTTAACAAATTGGAAAATAAGTTCTTGAATTTAAAATTGAAAAAGTTCAGGAAAATTGAAAAATGTTCATAGATTTTGTAAAGGATTTCGTCGGTTTTGAAAAATTCTTCACGAATTTGTAAAACAATTGAGTTTTAATTTTTTTCATAATAATTAAAAAATGTTTGTTCATTTGAAAAAAGTGCACGGATTCTGGAAAAAGTTTATGGATTGAGAAAAAAAGTTCATGCATTTAAGAAAATGACCACAGCCTTGAAAAAAGTTCATAAATTTGAAAAATGTTCAAAACCCTAAGAAAACTTCACGATTATAATAAATGCACAAATTTTTAAATGAAAAGGGAAAGAGTGAAAGAAAAATAGTAGAGAAACCAGTTGAACAAGACCAAATATATGAAAAGGAGGCGCTACCTTTTTTAGCACGACAATTGACGCACAAATAAGAAGAACTATTAGTAGTTCCTGTTAGTTACTGCGGTTTGAAAAACAATGAGATACATCATTTGAATCTCACTTCTCGTAGCATTTTTCAAGGTTAAAAACTGTGAATGGGCCAAGCTCAGGACGCAAGGGGTGTACGCCGGTTGGTGGGTTACCAGGCGCTAAATAGCATTTGGCATATATAGAGGCGCCCTTTGCCCGACACCACGTAAGCTCATACAGCATCTCCAACAGTTTTCCATCTACAATAAATTTTGTGTTTCTTTAAATAGCCGGCTATACCAAATAACAGTGGTTGTCCAGCATGGAAGTAGCCGACTATTTCTTAACTTTTTTGGACAATTCATACATAAATGAAATAGCCAGCCATTTGGTGGCACCATGCCGAAACCGCTATAGCTTGGCTATAGCTGACTACTAGAAGGGTTGGGCGTGCTTTGCTGCGCCGTTGGTGTTGTTGAGATTCTTAAAAAAATACTCTCTTTTTTAAATACAAGGTATTACTGTTTTGAAAAGTCCAGCCTCTTTGATCAAATTTATGAAGAAATATATCAAAATTCGTAATATCAAATTGTTGTTATTAGATTCATCATGAAATAAATTTCCATTTTTTTGGCTTAATATTGTGGATGTCAATATTTTTGGCTCTAAACTCGGTCAAAATTAAAGAATTTTTTTCCGAAACGGAGGCAAAAGATTTGCCTCATCCATTAATTAAGAAGAAATTTAGAGTTGCTTTTACAACAGAAAAGCAAGATAAGATACATAGATTCTACTCTCGCGGCATGATGTTTCCCAAGTGCTTCGCGCCGGCGGCGATCCAAAGCCTAGCCTCATTCTTGATGTTACCAAAAATGATGGATGACAGCGTCGATTTTTGTTGGAACACCCTAGCATTTCGCTCGCACCAAATATTCCAACAAGACAACATGGTGAGGGTTGCCATTGCCTTCCGATTTGCCACGTTCTTCTCGGACATGTTGATCCACCAATCCTTGATGGAGCGCTCGTCATTCCAGCGATAAGTGTCCATGCCGTCTAGCCCAAGCCAATCCTTGATCATGCCCCAAAGCCTCCTAGTGAAACGACACTTGAAGAAGAGATGATCCACCGTTTCATTAGTCTGCTTGCAAAGAGGACATAAACCGCAATTTGGCCAAGCTCGCTTCTGGAGCCTATCCGCTGTCCAAAGTCGGTTTTGAGTTGCAAGCCATGCAAAAAATTTGACTTTTGGGGGCGCCCAGACCTTCCAGATCGTCTGGCCCATGGGTGATCGCGTGGCGCCAAGGAATTGAGCCTTATATGCCGAGGTCGCAGAGTAGTGACCACTTGTCGTATGCTTCCATATGATGTCATCTTCGATTCCGTCCAGAAGGTGAATAGACCGAGAGCGAGCCTAGAGAGTCACAATTTGTGTAATGTGCTCCATTCTCCAGTCCATGGGCAGCCTAATTTTTTCAAGCCAAGCATCGCCATGCATGGCCTCACGCACCTTCCACTTTTTTCTCGAGGAGATATCAAAAATGAGTGGTGCCAAGTCCAAGGGCGCCACCCCATTGATCCAAGGTGAATCCCAGAAAGGTGCACGGGCCCCATTGCCAATGATGATGTGCGAAGATGCGTAGAAGAGAGCTCGGTCCATCTTGTCGCAAGGGTTGTCAAGGCCAACCCACATCTTAGTTGGATCCTTCCATTCGAACCATAGCCATCTAAGTCTTAGCGCCCGCGCAAACTTGGTGAGGTCGATGACACCAAGACCCCCAAGGTCGGTTGGGCGGCAAACGTTGCGCCAACTCACTTTACACTTGGCCGCGGTGGCCTTGTCCGTGCCCGCCCAAAGGAAAGCCCTCTGAATCTTGTTATAGTTATGAAGTGTGCTGGCAGGAGGGTTGAGGGAGATGATGTGGTAGGTCAGCTGCGAAGTGAGGACTGACTTGACAAGAGCACATCGCCCCATGGTCGTGATGTTTTGCCCATCCCACGGAACAAGCCGTGCCGCCGCCTTATCTTCAAGGAACTGGAAATCCCCTTTTCGAAGCTGCCAAACCGAGAGTGGTAGACCCAAGTATTTGATGGGGAAGGCAACCTTGGTGGCCGGCAGGCTAGCAAGAATCGCATCTAGATCAATAGCCTCACAACGAATTGGGACAACCGAGCTCTTCTGAAAGTTGGTGCATAGGCCCGACACGTTTCCAAAGCAGGTGAGCACCTTTGAGAGGTTCTCAATATCTTCCTTGATAGGGGCCATGAAAACCGCCGCATCATCGGCGTAGAGGGAAGTGCGGAATATTGCCCTCCGTCCTCGAATCTTATGGAAGAGACCATGGGTGGTTGCAAGGTTGAGGATTTTCTGCAGCGGGTCAATCGCGATGACGAATAGCAACGGTGAGATAGGGTCCCCCTGTCGAAGGCCACATGCATGCAAGACCGGAGGACCGGCCACTCCGTTGAGCAATGTCCTTGAGGAGGACGTATGGAGCAGGGCGGTGATCCAGTTGCGAAACTTGGGTGGGAACCCTCTTCTCTGCAGAAGGTCAATGATGTACTCCCATCGGACCGAGTCAAATGCCTTCCGGATGTCGAGCTTGAAGAGGAGTGAAGGCGTTTTACTTTTGTGCAGCTTGCGAGCAAGACCCCTCACATACATGAAGTTGTCGTGAATACTTCTCCTTTTGATGAAAGCACTTTGCGCATTGGAGATGAGCGAGTGCATGTGAGGGGCAAGGCGGTTGGCAAGCACCTTAGCTATGATCTTAGGAACGGCGTGGATGAGGCTTATAGGTCTATAGTCAGAGATCCCTTCTGCTCCCTCCTTCTTGGGGAGAAGCACCACGTTCGCCGAGTTAAGCCACTTGAGGTTGGCCGTGTGGAGGGTGTCGAAACAGTGGATGACATTCATCAAGTCCACTTTGATGATGGGCCAACAATGCTTGAAGAAGATGCCAGTGAAGCCGTCCGGCCCCGGTGCCTTACCACATGGCATCTGATCAATCGCCGCTTTAACTTCCTCTTCGGTGATGGTGGAGTCAAGCTCGCCCAACTCGTGGTCCTGGTCCTCGAGGCCCAGCTCATCCCAATTGAAGTCCATGGACCTCCTGGTCCCTTTTCCCAGAACATTGGAAAAGTGCTCATAGATCAAGTTCTCTTTTTGTTGATGGTCCGTAACCCAACCATTGTTCTGTTGTATCCTGTGAATGTGGTTCTTCCTACACCTCGCGTTTACCCTCCGGTGGAAGAATTTGGTGTTTGCGTCACCCTCTCTCAGATTGGAAATTCTCGCACATTGCTTCTTTCTTGCTCTCTCTAATACCGCCAAGCTCACAACCCTCCGTTTGAGCTTGGCCCGCAGATCTTGCTCAGGGATGGAGAGCGTACGCCCCTCTTGAGCGGTGTCCAGCCGAAGGATCACGAGCAGAGCGGCATGGAGGTGCACTTTAGACTTGGAGAATAATTTCCTACTCCATTCGGCGAGTCTTAGCCCTGTCTTCTTGAGCTTGTGAAAAAGCCTCTGATAAGGCTCTAAATGATGGCAATCTTCATTCCAAGCGTTAAGCACCACCTCATTAAATCCCGGAATGGACGTCCAAAAATTCTCAAATTTGAAGGTTCGAGGCCTACGGGGCCCACTATCATCCGCAAGAAGAAGGGGACAGTGATCGGACAGCGACGAGGAGAGGGCATGCTACACGTGAGTGCTGAAGGAAGTGTCCCAGTCAACGTTGCAAAAAAATGCATCTAACTTGCACAGAGTCGGGTTATCTCTTTCATTGCTCCAAGTGAACTTGCGGTTCTGAAGATGTATTTCGTTGAGCTCACAAGCATGAAGGGCGTTGCGAAAACGGTTGATGCGTGAGCGATTGATATTTCTCTTATTTTTGTCCCTAGCACGATAGATTTGATTGAAATCGCCCAACGCGAGCCATTTGGTCCTGGGCGATGGCTTTTGGGCGAGCAGTTCCGCAAAGAATGCGTCTTTGCAAGAAGGTTCAGTTGGGCCATACACCGTAGTGATCTTGAACATATTCCCAGTTGCACGTATGAGAACCATGGCCGAGAGACAGTAGACGGTGCTGACCACGTCAGAAATCTGGACAGCATTGTCGTCCCATAACATCAGTATGCCTCCCCTAGTGCCAGTAGCTGGCCGATGAGCAAAGCTGCGCAGCCTATTACCACCCAGGTAAGAGGCAATGAATTGGTCCATATGATCAAGTTTGGTCTCCTGTAGGCAGGCAACATGACAGGTTGTTGCTGCAATGGTTTCATGGACGGTGGAACGCCGATTGACACAGTTTAGGCCCCTTACATTCCAGCAAAGAAAGTTGATGTTTTCTCCTAACATATAGAAACTAGCACAGACCCTAAAACAGCCACAGCCCGGCTAAAAGCATCGCCCACAAGACAATCTGGGCTTCTGTGCCACGCATTCCACACAGGAAGCATAGACAAACACCAAAATAGCATCAGGTGGTCTCTACACTCGACCCACCTCACTGTCATGGCATCCAAGCATGCATCCATGAACAACCCCTTACAGTACGTAGACTGAACCACATAATATTGTTCTATCATAAGTAACTATGGAACCCAATGGCAGACAACAGAGACCTAGGCAGACGGCGCCGTTGCCGTGGCCTCATGGTCAATCGCAGCCTCACCCCCGTGGTTGATTAGGGCCTCCTCCACCTCTCCAGCAACAACATCATCAACTTTGAACAAGCCTCGCAAGGCTGCCATGACCGCCTCTGGGAGTTGCTCCTTGAACTGGTCTTCGAATGCCTTCAGCGTCTTGTCTGTGATATCTTCCCCGTCTTGTACAATGCCAATCGAGCGGCAGAGCAGCCCCTGCGCTTCCTTGGCCATGGCAGTGGCAAAGCCAGCGCCGCGAGCCATGATCCGCGCACTGTTGCGCCTCAGCGAGAACCCACCATTGGTGGTGATGTGCATGCCAGCCAGGGTCTTGCGCCTGCGTGTTGGGGCCTTGACTGGGGAGGAAGCCGGCGAGGGAAGCAGAGGCTGCTGCCTTGGCTGAAACAGAGCCTCCAATCCCGTTGGGATTGAGCTCTCCACCATAGCAGCCCCGGGCATCAGGGGGGGCGTAAGCCTGGGCGTCGTGCTGGATAGAAGGGGCGGTGTTGGCGAAGCTTCGAACCCAGGAGGACGCGAGCCAGCTGGGGATGGAGTGGCCATGCGTGCCGGAGAACAGAGCAGGGCCACCTGCGGGCTCACAACAGCGATTCTGGAAGCGAGAGCAGCGCCCTCGAGTTCGCCATGCTTGGAGCGGGGCGAGGGCGGTAACACCGTGGTTGGCGAGAGCGGAGGAGAGGCCTGCGGTGTGAGGCTCTCCGTTGAACGGCGCCTGGCCCCACGCGGCGAGGCCTGCCTCACCGGGCTGCGGCCACGCCCACCAAGCAGCACGGATGAAGGAGTAATGACGTCGCCCTCCGCCGCACGCACCCCATCAACGCTGGCCGAGCCAGAACCTGCAAGCATGCGTGGTGGAGACACTCCTTGCCTGCGCCTCCCATCGCCTCCACCGCCACGACCGGAGTCACGGTCGCGGCCATGGTCGCGCCCCTGGTCATGGTCCCGGGGCCGGTGGGAGAGACTGCGACGGATTGTGGCTCCCCAGCCCTGGCCGTCCCTTGAGTCGTTGCGGCCACGGCGTCCATCATCATCCCGGCGACGGTCGCGGTCACGGTCGTCATCACGGTCCTGCCTATGAGGGTCGACCGGCTTGGAGATGCGCTGCCGCCTGTCCCTCGGCTTTGTTTCTCCATCAACAATGCCCATGCGATAGTCGTATCCCTGGGACACGATGTTTGGCCCTTGGGTCGGGTCCTCGTGGTTGGAGAGGTGAACAATCAACCGGTGTTCCAGGCCACGCCTCCCGAAGATGGGCTCGCCGCCGTTCCTTCCTGGTAGCGTGACCCAGCTCACACGCGGCACGTTGGCCGGGCTGGACGTCCATGCCCAAACCGCTAAAATTTGACTTTTCAAAGAACTAATACCCCTTATATTTTGGAACTAATGAAATATTTAATTTGGCGAATGGGGGAGGCGATGGAGTGTGTTTTATGTTTATTAATAATGCAGTTATTTGGTGGCCGTTTCATGGTGTGATTATGTGTTATGTGCTAATCAACTCATAATTTTGTGGGTAAATTTCTGTGCCGGTCGATACATGTACTATATTGGTGCTATAGTATCATCACATGGTGGCGCTTCTTTTTTCTAGGTGCTAAGAGGGTGCACGGGGTTGATATGTTTTTTCTAGCTAGCTGACATTGATTGATTTGAAAAATCGTTGGCCCGATGAAAATCGTAAACCAAATTCAAAATTGAATATCTCAATCAAAGAAAAGAGCTTCAAAATTAGGGATTATGATCAATTAAAATAATTAAATGGGAGTGCTCCTTGCGAAATTATTGACCTGGCCAAAATCAGGTGACCAAGTCTTAACTAAAAACCTTAATTAATTGCGAGGACTTAAAAAATTAGGAAGCGTACTGTATAGTATAAAAGAATTGGATGAGAACTTTGAGAAATTGTTGACTTGGTCAAAAGCCGATGGCCCAATTTCAATTGGACACCTCAGTTGATTATGAAGCCTTTTACCCCAGGGAGCTTAGTGATATAGTAGATTTAAAACTAGAAAAACATCCATTTTACTACCCTCAAGAAAATGGCTGGTTCACATGACCACCTGATCATTTTTTCCACTCCCTTAACCCTGGTTCTGTTCAATACCATTCAAAAAAAAGACCAACCCAAGGGTTAACCCTCGTTGACATTTTTTATAGGAGAAACATCGTGAGCACCGCGAGTCCGAGCCGGGACTCGAACTTAGGTGGGCTGGCAGCAACCTCAGCTACCCAGCCAACGGGTCGACGCCCCGTCCTCTGTTCAATACCATTCAGAAAATCGTCTTTCGTTGGTTTGCCCAGGTGCTTTATGGACGTGGATGTGGTCAAAGCGGTATTTGACCTCCAGATGGGCCCCGTGCTCCCGCATCATCCCGCAGCCTGCAAGTGGCCTCGAACAAATTGCTCCCGCACCCCCTCCCCCTAGTTCTCACCTGTGTTCACGGATCGGCAAGGCCGGCCACAAAGCTAGCCGACGCGCCATCCTGACCAAGCTCTAGCGCATCATCAATGCCGAGCCACTAGGCACACACTGCGTTGGCCTAGACCTTTCCCTAGAGCTCTTGTTTCCCAGCATGAATGCCCCGAGCTTCGATCATATCCAATTGATGGTTGTGGCCATGGTTGTCATGCCCGAGCTTATCAAACCACGTCGCCGGGCTATAAGATGCCATCCACATCCTTACGAGCCCGCTGCCCCTATCATCTGCACTCTAGTTGAGTGACAGTGTGAGGACTCGAGCTGGGATGGCCCCCCTTTCTTTGCTTCGACCAGGTGCTCTGTCGTCATTGCGCAGAGCCTGCCATGGTGTGCAATGAACCAAGCTTCATTCCTCACATCCCTGGCTTGCGCTGATGATTTCCTGTTGATGCACGATCGTTTGCAAAAGTTGGAGGCCCACCAGAAGGAGAACGAGCTCGTCCTGCAGTCGTGGTCATCAAAGAAGATGACGTCGTTGCTAGTGACCTCACATTCGTCCATGTGCAGCACCCCCCCGCCGCCCCGGTCAGAGAGACCACCCGAGCAGCCCAGCATCCTTGGGTGAGGGCCGCTTCCGCATTGTCTGTCATGCTTGTTGGGGAACATAGCGTGCAATTTCAAAAAATTTCCTACGCTCACGCAAGATCTATCTAGAAGATGCGTAGCAACGAGAGGGGAAAGTGTGTCTACGTACACTCGTAGACCAAAAGTGGAAGCATTAGTTTAACGAGGTTGATGTAGTCGAACGTCTTCTCGATTCAACCGATCAAGTACCGAACGTACGGCACCTCCGAGTTCTGCACACATTCAGCTCGATGACGTCCCTCGAACTCTTGATCCAGCAAAGTGTCAAGGGAGAGTTCCGTCAGCACGACGGCGTGATGACGGTGATGGTGAAGTAATCCGCGCAGGGCTTCGCCTAAGCACTATGTGAATATGACCGGAGACGTAAACTGTGGATGGGCGCCGCACACGGCTAACAATTGTTGATGTGTGTTCTAGGCGCCCCCTCCCCATGTATATATAGGTGGGAGAGGGAGGGGATCAACCTTGGGGCACCACAAGTAGGAGGAATCCTACTTGGGGGCCTCCTCCAATTCGGCCTCCCGCTTTCCTTATCTCCGGAGGGGGGAAGGAAAGAGGGGAGAGGGGAAAGGAAGGGGGAATCCTATTCCCTCTATTTCCTTTCCTCCTCCCCTCTTCCTTTCTCCACTTAGATTGGCCCATATGGGGCGCACCAGCCCACAAGGGGCTGGTCTGTGCTGCCCTAGGCCCAATAAGGCCCATATGTTTGCCGGGGGTGCCCGGAACCCTTTCCGGTGGCCCGATACGTACCCGGTACCCCCAGAACACTTCTGGTGTCCGAATACTATCGTCCTATATATGAATCTTTACCTCTTGACAATTGCGAGACTCCTCGTAATGTCCGTGATCTCATCCAGGACTTCGAACAACATTCGGTCACCAAATCACATAACTCATATAATACAAAATCGTCATCGAACGTTAAGCGTGCGGACCCTACGGGTTCGAGAACTATATAGACATGACCGAGACACCTCTCCGGTCAATAACCAACAACGGAACCTGGATGCTCATATTGGTTCCCACATATTCTACGAAGATCTTTATCGGTCGTACCGTAATGACAACATACGTTATTCCCTTTGTCATCGGTATGTTACTTGCCCGAGATTCGATCGTCGGTATCTTCATACCTATTCAATCTCGTTACCGGCAAGTCTCTTTACTCGTTCCGTAATGCATCATCCCGCAACTAACTTATTAGTCACATTGCTTCCAAGGCTTATTATGATGTGCATTACCGAGAGGGCCCAGGGATACCTCTCCGATACTCGGAGTGACAAATAATAATCTCGATCTATGCCAACCCAACAAACACCTTTGGAGAAACCTGTAGAGCATCTTTATAATCACCCAGTTACGTTGTGACGTTTGATAGCACACAAGGCATTCCTCCGGTATCCGGGAGTTGCATAATCTCATAGTCAAAGGAATATTTATATGGCACGAAGAAAGCTATAGCAATAAAACTGAACGATCATTATGCTAAGCTAACGGATGGGTCTTGTCCATCACATCATTATCCGTTCATCAAATGACAACACCATGTCTATGGTTAGGAAACTTAACCATCTTTGATTAACGAGCTAGTCTAGTAGAGGCTTATTAGGGACACAGTGTTTTGTCTATGTATCCACACATGTATCAAATTTCCGGTTAATACAATTCTAGCATGAATAATAAACATTTATCATGATATAAGGAAATATAAAATAACAACTTTATTATCGGATATTCCCTTTTGCTCCTAAGTGCATATGCACCCATTATCGAAATACACATTTCGAAAACTTGAAAAATTCGGAACAAAAATCCCGCGTGTATATCCAGACATTTTATGTCCGTTCACAAGGTTTCGGTGAAAAACGACGTTTTTTGTGGCTTGTGTAAAAAAGACAATTTCTGATGCTTCATTCTAACTATTCACGAGGCATTTCTTTATCTTTTTTACACAAGCCACAAAAAACGTCGTTTTTCACTGAAACCTTGTGAACGGACATAAAATGTTCGGATATACACACGAGATTTTTGTTCCGAATTTTTTAACTTTTCAAAATGAGTGTTTTCGACAATGATGCACCTAGGAGAAAAACGCCGCGTCCATTTATTATTACCTTTAGGTCATATTTCCTTCAATGTTGGCACGAAAACGACCCCATGTGGGTCCCGCCTATGAATGGCACATCCTCACATGATGAGATGTACCCACTGGGAGGTCGAAAACCACTTTGAGCACGTCCACGTGACCAAACCACCCGAGCAAACCCACCCAACATGATTTCTGAATTGTATTACATAGTTCAGCGGGTTAAGAGGGCCAAAAAAATGATCAGGAGGACATGTGAACGATACATTTTCTTCAGGGTAGTAAAATTGATTTTTTTTCTTAAAACTGTAGTTTTCCTGGAATGTGCTGACACGACATTGTGTTTCTAGTTCAGCAGGATTTCTTACAGATCAGATACTCAAATTCTTGAATCATAGTACGGTTCTAATTGAATTTAATCCGACAAATCACCTTCTTTTTTTACAGTCACCTAAAAAATAGCACAGGCTATCGGAATTAATCTTGTCACCTGGGCATATGCAATCCGTTCGAACTTTGGAGATACACCTGTGTAATCCGCATAACGAGGCTTACTAGCAAGGCAGGACAGCTGCTTCGGTGCACAACATTAACAAGCAGTAGGGGGATGGCAACACGTAGAACACACAACACAGGATGGGTGTCTCTGGTAGGGCAGCAGGGCCAACAGGAAATCATGCCGAGAGCGTCAGGGGCTAATCTAGGTGTGGAATCACCCTCTGCTAATATGATCGTTCTTTCTTGTGCAATGCCTGATCATGTGTGGCCCTGGTCATTACGCCTGCCGGCCATCCTGCTTTCACTAGTGCAGAACCGGACTTTAGCGCCGGTTCGTAAGGGTCCGGCATTAAAGAGTGGAGACTAAAGGCCCCCCCCTTTACTACCGGTTCGGCACGAACCAGAGCTAAAGTGCCACCACGTTGCACGAGCCAGGCCCGGGTGCTGGTAGACCATTAGTACCGGTTGGTAGCACCAACCGGTACTAAATGTTTGGGGGGGGTGTTTGGTTTTAATTTTTATTTTTCCATTAATTTTGTGTTTTTCATTTAATTCTTTTTTGTTTGCTGGTATTTTACGATACTACATATTGTACACGTTATGCATATATATAAATAGATTTTCTCGTAGAACCGATCATATATATATAATCGAATGTCTCACAACCATCATTAATTATTCACACATACGCATGCATATATATACAATTTCTCCTACATGTTGCCTTGGTGCCTTCGGAGCACGATGACAAGTGGTTCATGGGGGTGGTAGCGGGTAATAGTATTCTCCTTTGGGATCTATGACCTGGTCGAGCAAAAATCCCGCTATTTCCTCTTGAAGTGCTCGTATGCGCTCTGTTGGTAGCAGCCGGTCCCGCACCTCTTTGAACTGTTAAGAAGGAGATCAATATGCATGTGTATTAGTTGTGTGACTAGATATCGACAATCATGTAAGATTTGTGAATAGTATTCTGGCAAACGTACCCAGTCCTGTCTATCAGATCTGCTCCTTTTGGACGCCATCATGCGAATGTTCTCGCAAACGTAGTTTGCACACACTTCAGTCCCCGGCGCCTGCTTCAGGGCCTTTACGAGAATAGAATTTAATCACATAATTATTAATCAAGCATGTTAATTAATTAATGGTACTGAAACAAGAATTAAAGAGATGGTAGCTAGCTAGTTAGTACTACTTAATTACTTACCTTGGGTCGATACCAACATAGCTTTTGTCGCCATTTTTCTAGAGTCACCTTGATGTACTTTGCCCAAGCCCTGCCCGCCGGCAAAGAAAATTAATAAAGGGGTTATTAAAAATAGTTCATATCAGGAAATGAAGAACTAAATAGGCCGAGATATAGTTAATAATGATTGAAATAACCTGTCGACTATCCCCTTCACGATGCTGTAGTCACTATCTTTTTTAAGTAGTGAGTCCAGTACTTCAACTTTTCCTTCGTCAACTTTAATGTCTAACAAGATCCAGTGGAAGCTGCATGCGCATACGTTTGCATGTATAAATTAAGCGGGCATGTGCATAACACTAATCAACTATAACCCTAAACCCTATACACTTATTAACATCTAGCTAGTAAGCAAAAACAGAATTTGTAGTACAAGACAGCGTGACTCACTCGAAGTTGTAAGGAAATAGTATATCTTCATTGCTATTGAGGCGCTTCAAGAACTCTATCATGTTTTTCTCTACATCTTGTCTACACCATTCCAATTTCCATGTGTATTCATTAACGGTATTTGGGTTAATGAACCCAATGCCATAGCGTCCAGCTTTTTTCATTTCATACATCTTCATCCTGCATAATACCACAGAAAAGAATATATAGTGAGGATATATAATTATAGGTAATTAATGATCAATCAATGAGCACTAGAGCTAGCTTGAGACTTAAATTACAGAAAGAAATCACTTACAGACAATAGCAACTGACGATAGATTTGTCGAGTGCATCTTGAATGAATAACTGAAATAGTTCTGAATACTCAACGGACAGAGCTTTCTTATTGAGGTAATGATCTTCCTCGACTTGCACCATGAGGGACTCTCGATGGGAAATCTTGGTAATTTTCATGTACCAATCATGCAATTCATACATTCTCGTTGGGAGGTTCTTGACCTCCTCAGGCTCGACCAAAGGTTGGCCCCGGACATATTTCCGTTTTATTTCCTCCTCTCTAAGCGGAGACATGTGCTCGATATCGAGGAGTTGTCCAACAGTAATGTTGAGCATTTCAACCTGCACTATATGCTCCTCGGTTATTACCACATCGCCCAGCTTGGGAACGTAAACGGTTTGCCTACAATAATATTGGGCGCGCGTACTCTCATGTGTTGTTGGCACAACAAGCGGGGGGGGGGGGGGGGGGGAGGGTCGATTGCCCCGCCTGTTCTCCCAGCTGGGGAACAGTTTTCCCGCATTTTTTGACAGCTGCTTGTTGGCTCGAGCTCGAGCTCGCTTCTTTCTGTAGTCGTGCTCGATGTGCCTTCCTGATTTGGCGCTCATAGTCTGAGTCAACAGGCTTGGGAGCTGGTGGTCTAGCCATACGAATGAAGTGGTCAATCTTTTCCTCAGGCACTTTCTCCCTCGGCGGCGTTGCCGGTTTCGGTCAAAAATGAGCGTCCATTTCGGCCCGCACTATTGCATCGTTTTGCTCCTCGGTCATGTCGTAAGGCCTCTGAGGAAGAGGAGCGAGGCTGCTTGGACCATATTTATATCGCTTGTCTCCGCCTGTACTTTCTGTACTACCTCGACTCGTACCTATAACACCCACGATGCGGCTATATCTCCCACGTGTCGAGGCACAACTTAGAGGCATAACCGCATTGTAGGTTTTGTCGCAAGAAGGGTCATCTTCACACAATCCCATGTAATGAACAAGAATGGGATAAAGAGAGTTGGCTTACAATCGCCACTTCACACAATACATAAATAAATTCATACATCATTCAAAATACACACATAGACCGACTACGGTCAAATCCAAACGAAAAGAAGATAACCCCAAATGCTAGATCCCTGATCATCCCTAACTGGGCATCACTACTGATCATCCAGAAACGAAAATATAGTAACGACCAAGGTCCTCGCCGAACTCCCATTAGAGCTCGGAAGCATCACCTGCACTGGTATCGTCGGCACCTGCAACTGTTTTGGTAGAATCTGTGAGTCACGAGGACTCAGCAATCTCACACCCGCGAGATCAAGACTATTTAAGCTTATAGGAAGGATGGGGTAATGAGGTGGAGCTGCAGCAAGCACTAAGCAAATATGGTGGCTAACATACGTTCAAGCATAACTTAAGACCGGGTTCACTTCCCGGACTCCGCCGAAAAGAGACCATCACGGCTACACACGCGGTTGATGTATTTTAATTAAGTCAAGTGTCAAGTTCTCTACAACCGGACATTAACAAATTCCCATCTGCCACATAACCGCGGGCACGGCTCTCGAAAATTTATACCCTGCAGGGGTGTCCCAACTTAGCCCATTATAAGCTCTCACGGTCAACGAAGGATATTCCTTCTCCCGGGAAGACCCGATCAGTCTCGGAATCCCGGTTTACAAGACATTTCGACAATGGTAAAACAAGACCAGCAAAGCTGCCCGATGTGTCGACAATCCCGATAGGAGTCGCACGTACCTCGTTCTCAGGACACACCGGATGAACACTACGTACAACTAAAACCAACCCTCAAGTTTCCCTGAGGTGGCACTGCAAGTGGCTCTAGTTTGGACCAACACTCCGAGGAGCACTGGCCTAGGGGGGGGGGGGTAAAATAAGATGACCCTTTAGTCTGCAGAACCCAAGGGAAAAAAGGCTTAGGTGGCAAATGTTAAAACCAAGGTTGGGCCTTGCTGGAGGAGTTTTATTCAAAGCGAACTGTCAAGGGGGTCCCATAAATCACCCAACCGCGTAAGGAACGCAAAATCAAGGAACATAACACCGGTATGACGGAAACTAGGGCGGCAAGAGTGGAACAGAACACCAGGCATAAGGCCGAGCCTTCCACCCTTTACCAAGTATATAGATGCATTAATTAAAATAAGATATATTGTGATATCCCAACAATATCCATGTCCCAACATGGCACAAACTTCATCTTCACCTGCAACTAGCAACGCTATAAGAGGGGCTGAGCAAAAGCGGTAACATAGCCAAACAACGGTTTGCTAGGAAAGGTGGGTTAGAGGCTTGACATGGCAATATGGGAGGCATGATATGGCAAGTGGTAGGTAGCACGGCATAGCAATAGAGCGAAACAACTAGCAAGCAAAGATAGAAGTGATATCGAGGGTATGGTCATCTTGCCTGAAATCCCGCTAGGAAGAAGAATGAGTCCATGAAGAAGACAAACGGACGTAGTTGAACGAATCCTCACAACTCCGGAACGAAACCGAAGCTAACGAGAGAAGCAACCCGGAAAGAAACAAACAACATAGTAAACAACCACCACATACACATGGCATGATGCACAAACAAGTATGATGCATGTCCGATTTAATGAGGCATGGCATGGCAAAATGCAACAAACAATACTACAAATTAAGTGGAGCTCAATATGCAACGAGTTGCATATTGACAAAACACCACATCAATTATTTAGTTCGCTCTTGTTTATGCTACTCAACAATATTAAATTTTATTAAACATGGCAAGAGGTGAAACATAATGAAACTAACTATTTAGGCAAGTTTAGATGAGGCCGGAACAACAAACAACAATTCCAGAAACTCCCCACATGCATATTTTGGATATGGTACTGTTCTGCCTAAAACCATATTTTATTGTTGTTAAACAGTAAAACAAGGTGCACCAAGTTAATCTATGCATTTTTCTACCCAATTTACATATAAAGTTTATTAAATTTGGAGCTACGGTTATTTAGTTATGAAATAAATCATTTTAACATGGCATTTATGCAAAATTAAACAAACAACAAGTTTAAACATTTTAAGCAAGGATGAAAGTTGGATATTATGAAACTAGATGAAATTCTAAGCATTTTTCATATATAAATCATTTTAATCCAATGCACCATTTGTGAGTTATTAAATGCATGATCTAGAGGGACTTTTCTGTAAAACAGGTAAAACCTGGGATAAATGCTAAAATCGCAACAGGAAAAAAACACATATCGGGCCGAAATCTGGATCGACTGGGCTGCTCACCATGGGCTCAAAGGCCAACTGGAGCAGAGGGGTTCGCGGGCCGGCAGATCTGGATGCGGCTGCTGGGCCTTGGCGATGCGGACGGGGTCGGCAGGAGCCTCGCGACGAGAAGTCAACGCGGGCGCCTGGCTCGTCCTCGAAGCAGAGGAAGAAGGGGCGCGGCAGCAGGTCGAGGCAGGGGTCAGGCGCGGCGGCAGCTTGGTCTCCGGCGGCGGAGCGGCGACTTGAAGGCAGGGACGAGGCCGGGGCCGCGGGCGCTGGACCTGCGTCATGCTCGAGGAACGAGCTCGAGGAGGAGAGGCAGGGTTGAGGCGACGCTGTCGACGGGCGTTCATGGCGGGACTTGGGGCGCTGGAGAAGGGCGCCGGCGGCGGAGAAGCTCCAGGGCGGCGGATTGGCGTTCGATTTGGAGCAGGGAAGCATAGGCGGGGCGAGGGACTTGGCACAGCAGCGGGAATCCGGGCGAGGACGACGACGCGGGGACTTGGCAGGCGACAGCGCAGCTTGGGCGGCGGAGCTTGGCGCGGCGCTAGGGAAGAATCAGAGGAGGAGCTCGGGGTCGAGGCTCCTGCTCGATCTGAAGGTGGCGCGAGGAAGTCCTGGGCGGCGGGAGCCCATCTGCGATGATGGTGGCGCCGGCTGGTGCTCCTATTCGAGGCAAGGACAGAGAGAGAGAGAGATTAGAGGGGAAGAAGCAGACACGAAGAAGAGGAGGCAGGTCACGGCGACATGACCTGGGTGGTCGCCGGCGGACGGTGTCCATGGCAGGGTCTTGCGGGAGTAGCGACGGGGCTGGGACGGCACGAGGATGACGCCGACGAGCTCCACGACCACGGCGGACGGCGGAATTGGACGGACTCGAGGGCAGGGAGGCGGCTTGGCGACGCGGGACTTGAGGCGCGAGGGCTCCTGCTCCGCTGCTGCGGGCACGGGGACGAGGAGGTAGGCGCTGGTTGGAGGGAGTGGTTGGGCAGCGGCGCAAATCGAGGGAGGTGGTCGGAGCCATCGTTGCTTGGGGACGATTTCCTCGATCTGGATCGAGCGAGGCTGTGAGTGATTGGGTTAGCACGGAAATCAAGGAAGGCAGGATTTGATTTGGGTGGATGCGGTTGGACTGGTGGAAGAAATGAGGGAGGGAGAAACTGGCTGCGGGTTGGATCCCGATGAAGAGAGTGGCGGCGCGGATGGGAATGGGTGGACGGGACGGCTAGGGTCTAGGGTTGCCCCGATATTTATATCAGATGAATTTAGGTTAGGGGATATCACATCCCTACGATCGTAATTGGACGGCTGAGAAAATATAGGTTAGGAAGTCCAATTAAGAAAATGGAGATGTTTTATAGATGTTTGGGGATGATCCGGACGCAACGGTAACGATAGTTCGGTTCGGGTTCGGGGAAGTTTCGGACACGGGCAAGAGGTCGATGCACTGTGCAAAGAGACTCCGGTTTAGGAAAGAGGGAAAACGAAGAACAAGGTTGGCTCCGAACGGTCAACTAAAGCAAGGGGGGACGCGACAACTACTAGGGGATGCAAGTTTGAAAACAATGACGGCAACAGAGTGCCGATGCAATGCGAATGATGCGATGATGAATGCAACAAGAAAATAAAACACATAACAACAACAAAATAACTGGAAGGCTTCTGAAGCGTCGGTCTCGGGGCATTACAACACTCCACCACTACAAGAGGATCTCGTCCCGAGATCTAGGATGGCACCGGAGGGAAAACGGAAGAGGAAGATGTAAAACAAAGTTGCTTCTTTGACAAACGAGTGAAACCAAAGAACCTTGAGAGGTTGAACAAATTGAAAGAAAAAATACAATGGAGATGAACAAGATTGCAAACATTCCGTTAGACAAGAGGAACAAGCAAAATTATGAGAACCTTGTAGGTTGAAAGACATGAAACAAGAGCTCAACGAAACAAAAGAATATGATCACACCTGTATAACGAGATAGCCAAGGAATAAGAATGACGTAATTTTGACAGCACTCCGGTTGAACATGGAATGAATAGAACAATAACTTGACGAGATGGGAAGATACTTGACGAGAGCAACAACACAATGCCTCCGGAACAAAAGAACGAATGGAATGAAAAGAACGGAGAAGACAATAACATCTTCTACCTCAAATGAATTTGATATAGCATCCTTAAAAAGAAGGATAGAATGGAGTTGTTGAAGAATCAACAACGAAAAGAACAAGCTTGTTGAGGGCTTATGGAAAAAACTTCTCAACACTTGAGGAGAAATCCTGCCACAAATGGAAACAATTGCTTGCTTGAGAGCGACACAGAGATGAAAACTTGATTCGCCGTGAGAATAGGATAAAAACTTGGATCATTGATAAGCACCACGAATAGCAACATTCCCAATGGAAGGCTTTAGGTGAAATATAACCCAAGGTAACTCCAATGAAGAAACGATGGGTTTAAAATATCTCATTCTTGACAACATGTGAAACATGGAACATGGATGGAAATTGTCAAAATGACATAACACCACCTCTAAAGATATTGTAGAAAGAATTGCACTTTCGAATGCAGGATGAAGAATACTTGAACTCCTCAAAACAAAACATGTGTTTAGCACCATGTTTATTTTGAAGTATGGCTTGACAGATCATAACTTCGAGAGAAATCTTGAAGAACAATTGAAGAATGAAAAGAATCCTTGATGAACCACCATGTAGAGCCTCCATGAAGAACTCTGGTAATAAAGGATGATAAAAAGAAAGAAAAGTTGAAAACACAAGGTGATGCCTTGCAATGATTTAGGTGGAGCTTCGCGACGAGATAATGCAGAAAGCTTGGAACTCCGGAAGATAAAAAGATGAAACCTCTCGAACCGAGAAATGTGACATGATGAACAACTCTGGAAAGAAGAAACTAGATCACTTGGATGAAAACATAATAAGAATTAAGTTATGCATATCCTTCACCAGTTTAAATTGATGACAAGCAACGGATTTGGCATACTACTTATTCTTGTAGAAAGGATTAAGAGAGATATAGCGCAAACTTGAGAAGGTCTTGATGGAACCACCGGTGGGATTTAACCAACGAATAAATCAATATGAGAACAAGAGAAAAGGAATCTTGAACGAACCACCGTGCGAATTGAAAATGTATGAAGTAAAGGGGTGAATCACCGGTAAGAATTAGAGAACGAATGAAGATACTTGAGGGAATTTGATACACGAGAATGAAGAGATCACGAGCTGATTAGAGAATACTTGAACGATGCAACGGAAGAATATGGAAATGAACGAAGAGACATCAATTTAGAATAATTGGAGAACGAGGCTGAAAACTTAGAACGAAGAAATCTTCTGTAAAGATGGCCTTTGGATGATCAAGAAACGAAAACAACTCATGAAATGCTCCGGATGGGTATGAGAAGAATTCTCACAATCGAAAACAATTATGAGAGGATGGCATAAGCTAGAACTATGAATCTTCAAGAGAACAGACCAAGATTTAGGAGAAATTCTTCTTCGGTCTTCAAATGTTGAGAATGATGATGAGAAACACCACCATGAATTATTGAGGCACTCCGGAACCATGAAGAATAGAAAGGTTGAATCAACAATGAAAAGAATTTGGAAGATCTTGGAGAAAGACATTTGACTGATGATGACTCATTCTTACGTCAAACTTTGAAATGAATTTGAAAATAACTCCAGAAAAAAAATTAGAAGAGTCAGGTAACATCCTGGGAAAAGACCTGTGGGTTAGGGCCCACTCAAGAGAAACACCGTTGAACAATTTAAAAGAGAGATTGCGCCGGTTGAATTAAATGGCTTGAATGAGATAACAACCTCGAAATAGCTTGAACGGATATTGAATGAAAACACGAATCTCCTAAGATATCTTCAACACTCCGGAACAAAAGAATAGCGAGCGGTGAAAGATTAAGAGATACACCGTCATACGAAAGCACTTGAAACGGGGAAGGGGATAAGTGTAGGAGATATGGCCTAGAGGCAGTAATAATAGTTATTTTGTATCTCCAAATTTTGTAATGAATGTTTAGCTTCCATGCTATAACTGCAATGATTCTCGAGTCTACAATATCCACGAGGCTCGAAGGAAAACTCATGTGCACGTGTGGTATACTAAACGGTAAAATGTATTCCTAGTCTTGCCTCTAAGACTGGCTCATGTATTGCATGATGATCATGTTTTCCTGATCATGGGCATGTCTATGCTGGCAATTATGAGGGCACGATGTTGGTAGAACATTTGTGTTGAATCGACCGAATTTGATGTTATGCTATGAGATACATTCGCCACAAGTTAATGGTTAATAACACAGAGAAGTTAATGTTTGCATAATTCCTTAGACCATGAGAGTATCGAGTTCCTTCATGCTTGCTTCATGAACTTTGGGGCTTGTTAAACGTCATCCGTAAATGGGTGGCTATTACGACGGCTTACGGGTTCATGGGAAAGTATGGCAAGTAACTTAATAGCTCAAGATTGGGATTTGCTCCTCCGACGACGGAGAGATATCTCTGGGCCCTCTCGGTGTTACGGTATCCATCATCGTCTGGCCAGACACTTTGTGATTTGATCACGGGGATGCCGGAACACGATAACGAGAAAAGAGAACAATACCGGTAACGAGGTAACTAGCATAGTAGACAAGTTGTTGATCCACGGGAATGCCAACATGTCTCACCTCGGGTATTTGTAACATATCGCGAAGCAAAAGGAATAGCTCACTGCAACGGGAGGTTCACTCGAATATTCATTCGTGTGGGTATAGGGGTCAATATGGGTGTCCACGGCTCCGATGTTGATCATTGATCGGAAGGGGTTCCGGGTCATGTCTATACTTCACCGAACCTATAGGGTCACACGCTTAAGGGTCATCTATCTGCTGAATACTAGACAGGGAGTATGAGAGAAAATCACCGAAAAAGTTTCGGACACCGGAAAGGTTTCGGACAGCGGAATCGTACCGCGGAGAGAGGTCATCGGATAAGTTTTGATGGTACCGAAAAGTTGTTTCGGGATATACCATTAAGTCAGATTGGTTTCGGCAAATGCCTGATAATTCTTGGAGGGTGCCAGAATCATTCTGGAAGCTTTTTGGAATTTTCTGAGATAAAAACCGGAAATGTTCCGGAGCTGCCGGAGCCACTTCAGATGCCGCAGATGAAAATCACTAAAACCGGAATTGTTTCGGAACGCGTTGAAAATTATTATGGTGGGTACTGGAAATGTTCTAAGCCCACATAAATATTTTCAGTTCGAACGGACGCTGAAAAATGTCGTCGTGAATAGTGAAAGTGCTTTTTGGGATATTTTATGGTGAGTCACCTTTTGGGATATTTCCAAAAGGCTTCTAGAAGGGCTTGGGGGCCAAGCATGCTCCTCATGGGGGCCCCCAAGGGGGTTGGCTGGCCACATGTGTGGGGCTCCATGGAGCTCCACTTCCTCCCCATTATGCCCTTCATGTGTGACATTTGCATGGGCATTTTGGGTTTTTGTGAGCCATCCCTACCCCTTGGCTTTCGTATAAATAGAGGAGGAGTTGGCAGCCCAAAGCTCATCCCTTGCTCTCATACACATGCCATGCATTATCTGGCTTCTTCTCTCCCTCCCACGAAAAGAGTTTCGTAGAGCCGTAAGGCTGTCTGGGTTCCGGCAGGAACTAGTTCTGGACGGCGAAGCCCTGCCGGATAGCTGACACCATATGTGTGCAACCCCGTAGAGAGATTGTAGTTTCGATCTTTTGCCCGAGGGGCTGTTCGAGTGTCCTCCCGAAGGGCTGTCCGAGTCTCCGTCCGAGTTTCGAGGGTCCTCCCGAAGGGCTGTCCGCGACATCGTCTGGGGGACTGTCCGACCGCCACCCGAAGAGCTGTCCGGAGAGGGAGTACATCCTCGCGGTTGGGAGGTTGTAAATCCTAGCTGCGGGGATCTGCACCGACGATCTACACCGACTCTTCTTTCGCTGCGCTTTGAGTCGGTAGGGATCAGATCAAACCTTGTATGCAGTCTCCATAGTCGTCCTGGGCGTGCTCGCTATACCGAAAATTTTCATTTTCTGTCGCATTCCCTCGATGATCAAGAAGGATTAATATTCACATAGAAATATGAGAACACCGTTTAGGGAAGGTATGGAATCAACACTTGGCACTGAAGCAACTCGAATACCACAAAACAAAACAAAACAAAGGATTTGGCTTGCAGAATAAGCCAGAAACAAACATATGATAGATCCCATATCGTATCATGTGTGTGTTGGAAAGATATCCTACGAGATACTTGAATTCCCACTTATAAACTCCCGAAACTTTCTGGTTATGCAATCTGGTGTTGGGGATACAGGGGACGCAATATATCTCACCCAAACTAACAATACCTAGATCCAGCTGTATCCATCCTTCAACACATAACCAAGAAACCTTCGGAAATCATTTACCTCAACCTTCGAAAAGCATCCGTTATACGAGTTATGGCAATACTCCCGAACTCCTGCCCAGTACTGGGTGGCGTCGAGGTGATCTCACCAACAACTGCATAAAAGAGATTTTCGATGTCGGCGAAACTCAGGTATTCCAGAACTGCAACGATAAAATTGTGACGACAACACCTTGGAGCTCAACTCCCCGGGACACTGCCACAACCCCTAAATGTCAGGAGGCACCAAGAACAATGTTCTCGTCACAAAAACATCGGAACGATTCCAAGATACCCGCGTGATCCTAAAAAAAATTCGTGAAATTTGAGAAGAGGAGAGTCAAAACTTCTACGTCAGGGGGCCTCACCAGAGCGACGAAGGGACTGAGGAGTAAAAAGAATCCTACTCTCCGATATATATAATCCTAAGACTCAAAACATTTTTGTTCTAGACTCAACAACGTCAGCGATTCGATCAAGCAGAGGGCTCCTAAGTCGGGGATGGCTCTGATTACCAACTTATAACACCCACGATGTGGCTATATCTCCCACGTGTCGAGGCACGATTTAGAGGCATAACCGCATTGTAGGTTTTGTCGCAAGAAGGGTCATCTTCACACAATCCCATGTAATGAACAAGAATGGGATAAAGAGAGTTGGCTTACAATCGCCACTTCACACAATACATAAATAAATTCATACATCATTCAAAATGCACACATAGACCGACTATGGTCAAATCCAAACGAAAAGGAGATAACCCCAAATGCTAGATCCCTGATCGTCCCCAACTGGGCACCACTACTGATCATCCAGAAACGAAAATATAGTAACGACCAAGGTCCTTGCCGAACTCCCATTAGAGCTCGGAAGCATCACCTGCACTGGTATCGTCGGCACCTGCAACTGTTTTGGTAGAATCTGTGAGTCACGAGGACTCAACAATCTCACACCCGCAAGATTAAGACTATTTAAGCTTATATGAAGGATGGGGTAATGAGGTGGAGCTGTAGCAAGCACTAAGCAAATATGGTGGCTAACATACGCAAATAAGAGCGAGAAGAGGAGCAACGCAACGGTCGAGAAGCTAGAAGTGATCAAGAAGTGATCCTGAAACTACTCATGTTCAAGCATAACACAAGACCGTGTTCACTTCCCGGACTCCGCCGAAAAGAGACCATCACGGCTACACACGCGGTTGATGTATTTTAATTAAGTCAAGTGTCAAGTTCTCTACAACCGGACATTAACAAATTCCCATCTGCCACATAACCGCGGGCACGGCTCTCGAAAATTTATACCCTGTAGGGGTGTCCCAACTTAGCCCATTATAAGCTCTCACGGCCAACGAAGGATATTCCTTCTCCCGGGAAGACCCGATCAGTCTCGGAATCCCGGTTTACAAGACATTTCGACAATGGTAAAACAAGACCAGCAAAGCCGCCCGATGTGTCGACAATCCCGATAGGAGTCGCACGTACCTCGTTCTCAGGACACACCGGATGAACACTACGTACAACTAAAACCAACCCTCAAGTTTCCCCGAGGTGGCGCTTCAAGTGGCTCTAGTTTGGACCAACACTCCGAGGAGCACTGGCCCGGGGGGGGGGGGGGGGGTAAAATAAGATGACCCTTGAGTCTGCAGAACCCAAGGGAAAAAGGCTTAGGTGGCAAATGTTAAAACCAAGGTTGGGCCTTGCTGGAGGAGTTTTATTCAAAGCAAACTGTCAAGGGGTCCCATAAATCACCCAACCGCGTAAGGAACGCAAAATCAAGGAACATAACACCGGTATGACGGAAACTAGGGCGGCAAGAGTGGAACAGAACACCAGGCATAAGGCCGAGCCTTCCACCCTTTACCAAGTATATAGATGCATTAATTAAAATAAGATATATTGTGATATCCCAACAATATCCATGTCCCAACATGGCACAAACTTCATCTTCACCTGCAACTAGCAACGCTATAAGAGGGGCTGAGCAAAAGCGGTAACATAGCCAAACAACGGTTTGCTAGGAAAGGTGGGTTAGAGGCTTGACATGGCAATATGGGAGGCATGATATGGCAAGTGGTAGGTAGCGCGGCATAGCAATAGAGCGAAACAACTAGCAAGCAAAGATAGAAGTGATATCGAGGGTATGGTCATCTTGCCTGAAATCCCGCTAGGAAGAAGAATGAGTCCATGAAGAAGACAAACGGACGTAGTTGAACGAATCCTCACAACTCCGGAACGAAACCGAAGCTAACGAGAGAAGCAACCCGGAAAGAAACAAACAACATAGTAAACAACCACCACATACACATGGCATGATGCACAAACAAGTATGATGCATGTCCGATTTAATGAGGCATGGCATGGCAAAATGCAACAAACAATACTACAAATTAAGTGGAGCTCAATATGCAACGAGTTGCATATTGACAAAACACCACATCAATTATTTAGTTCGCTCTTGTTTATGCTACTCAACAATATTAAATGTTATTAAACATGGCAAGAGGTGAAACATAATGAAACTAACTATTTAGGCAAGTTTAGATGAGGCCGGAACAACAAACAGCAATTCCGGAAACTCCCCACATGCATATTTTGGATATGGTACTGTTCTGCCTAAAACCATATTTTATTGTTGTTAAACAGTAAAACAAGGTGCACCAAGTTAATCTATGCATTTTTCTACCCCATTTACATATAAAGTTTATTAAATTTGGAGCTACGGTTATTTAGTTATGAAATAAATCATTTTAACATGGCATTTATGCAAAATTAAACAAACAGCAAGTTTAAACATTTTAAGCATGGATGAAAGTTGGATATTATGAAACTAGATGAAATTCTAAGCATTTTTCATATATAAATCATTTTAATCCGATGCACCATTTGTGAGTTATTAAATGCATGATCTAGAGGGACTTTTCTGTAAAACAGGTAAAACCTGGGATAAATGCTAAAATCGCAACAGGAAGAAAAACACGTATCGGGCCGAAATCTGGATCGACTGGGCTGCTCACCATGGGCTCATAGGCCATCTGGAGCAGAGGGGTTCGCGGGCCGGCAGATCTGGATGCGGCTGCTGGGCCTTGGCGATGCGGACGGGGTCAGCAGGAGCCTCGCGACGAGAAGTCAACGCGGGCGCCTGGCTCGTCCTCGAAGCAGAGGAAGAAGGGGCGCGACAGCAGGTCGAGGTAGGGGTCAGGCGCGGCGGCAGCTTGGTCTCCGGCGGCGGAGCGGCGACTTGAAGGCAGGGACGAGGCCGGGGCCGCGGGTGCTGGACCTGCGTCGTCCTCGAGGAACGAGCTCGAGGAGGAGAGGCAGGGTCGAGGCGACGCTGTCGACGGGCGTTCATGGCGGTGTTGGAAATATGCCCTAGAGGCAATAATAAAATGGTTATTATTATATTTCTTTGTTCATGATAATTGTCTATTGTTCATGCTATAAGTGTGTTATCCGGAAATCGTAATACATGTGTGAATACATAGACCACAACGTGTCCCTAGTAAGCCTCTAGTTGACTAGCTCGTTGATCAACAGATAGTCATGGTTTCCTGACTATGGACATTGGATGTCATTGATAACGGGATCACATCATTAGGAGAATGATGTGATGGACAAGACCCAATCCTAAGCATAGCTCAAAGATCGTGTAGTTCGTTTGCTAGAGCTTTTCCAATGTCAAGTATCTTTTCCTTAGACCATGAGATCGTGCAACTCCCGGATGCCGTAGGAGTGCTTTGGGTGTGCCAAACGTCACAACGTAACTGGGTGACTACAAAGGTGCACTACGGGTATCTCCGAAAGTGTCTGTTGGGTTGGCACGGATCGAGACTGGGATCTGTCACTCCGTATGACGGAGAGGTATCTATGGGCCCACTCGGTAATGCATCATCATAATGAGCTCAATGTGACTAAGGAGTTAGCCACGGGATCATGCATTACGGTACGAGTAAAGTGACTTGCCGGTAACGAGATTGAACAAGGTATTGGGATACCCACGATCGAATCTCGGGCAAGTAACGTATCGATTGACAAAGGGAATTGTATATGGGATTGATTGAATCCTCGACATCGTGGTTCATCCGATGAGATCATCGTGGAACATGTGGGAGCCAACATGGGTATCCAGATCCCGCTGTTGGTTATTGACCGGAGAGGCGTCTCGGTCATGTCTGCATGTCTCCCGAACCCGTAGGGTCTACACACTTAAGGTTCGGTGACGCTAGGGTTGTAGAGATATTAGTATGCGGAAACCCAAAAGTTGTTCGGAGTCCCGGATGAGATCCCGGACATCACGAGGAGTTCCGGAATGGTCCGAAGGTGAAGAATTATATATAGGAAGTCCAGTTTCGGCCACCGGCCGGGAATGTTTCGAGGGTTATCGGTATTGTACCGGGACCACCGGAAGGGTCCCGGGGGTCCACCGGGTGGGGCCACCTATCCAGGAGGGCCCCGTGGGCTGAAGTGGGAAGGGAACCAGCCCTTAGTGGGCTGGGGCGCCCCCCCTTGGGCCTCCCCCTGCGCCTAGGGTTGGAAACCCTAGGGGTGGGGGGCGCCCCACTTGCCTTGGGGGGCAAGCCACCCCCTTGGCCGCCGCCCCCCTCAGATGGGATCTCCAGGGTGGCCGGCGCCCCCCAGGACCCCTATAAATAGTGGGGGGGGGAGGGAGGGCAGCAACATAACAGCCCCTGGCGCCTCCCTCTCCCCCTGCAACACCTCTCCCTCCCGCTTGCGCTTGGCGAAGCCCTGCCGGGATCCCGCTACTTCCAACACCACGCCGTCGTGCTGCTGGATCTCCATCAACCTCTCCTTCCCCCTTGCTGGATCAAGAAGGAGGAGACGTCGCTGCTCCGTACGTGTGTTGAACGCGGAGGTGCCGTCCGTTCGGCACTCGGTCATCGGTGATTTGGATCACGACGAGTACGACTCCATCAACCCCGTTCACTTGAACGCTTCCGCTCGCGATCTACAAGGGTATGTAGATGCACTCCTTCCCTCTCGTTGCTAGTAAACTCCATAGATGGATCTTGGTGATGCGTAGAAAATTTTAAAATTCTTCTACGTTCCCCAACAGGCGGGACTTGGGGCGCTGGACAAGGGCGCCGGCGGCGGAGAAGCTCCAGGGCGGCGGCTTGGCGTTCGATTTGGAGCAGGGAAGCAGAGGCGGGGCGAGGGACTTGGCGCAGCAACGGGAATCCAGGCGAGGACGACGACGCGGGGACTTGGCAGGCGACGGCGCAGCTTGGGCGGCGGAGCTTGGCGCGGCGCTAGGGAAGAATCAGAGGAGGAGCTCGGGGTCGAGGCTCCTGCTCGATCTGAAGGTGGCGCGAGGATGTCCTCGGTGGCGGGAGCCCATCTCCGATGATGGTGGCGCCGGCTGGTGCTCCTGTTCGAGGGAAGGACAGAGAGAGAGAGATAAGAGGGGAAGAAGCAGACACGAAGAAGAGGAGGCAGGTCACGGCGACATGACCTAGGTGGTCGCCGGCGGACGGTGTCCATGGCAGGGTCTTGCGGGAGCGGCGACGGGGCTGGGACGGCACGAGGACAACGCCGACGAGCTCCACGGCCATGGCGGACGGCGGAACTTGAGGCGCGAGGGCTCCTGCTCCGCTGCTACGGGCACGGGGATGAGGAGGTAGGCGCTGGTTGGAGGGAGTGGTTGGGCGGCGGCGCAAATCGAGGGAGGTGGTCGGAGCCATCGTTGCTTGGGGACGATTTCCTCGATCTGGATCGAGCGAGGCTGTGAGTGATTGGGTTAGCACGGAAATCAAGGAAGGCAGGATTTGATTCAGGTGGATGCGGTTGGACTGGTGGAAGAAACGAGGGAGGGAGAAACTGGCTGCGGGTTGGATCCCGATGAAGAGAGTGGCGACGCGGATGGGAATGGGTGGATGGGACGGCTAGGGTCTAGGGTTGCCCCGATATTTATATCAGATGAATTTAGGTTAGGGGATATCACATCCCTACGATCGTAATTGGACGGCTGACAAAATATAGGTTAGGAAGTCCAATTAAGAAAATAAAGATGTTTTATAGATGTTTGGGGATGATCCGGACCCAACGGTAAAGATAGTTCGGTTCGGGTTCGGGGAAGTTTTGGACACGGGCAAGAGGTCGATGCACTGTGCAAAGAGACTCCGGTTTAGGCAAGAGGGAAAACGAAGAACAAGGTTGGTCTCGGAACGGTCAATGAAAGCAAGGGGGGACACGGCAAGTACTAGGGGATGCAAGTTTGAAAACAGTGACGGCAACAGAGTGCCGATGCAATGCGAATGATGCGATGATGAATGCAACAAGCAAATAAAACAAACAACAACAACGAAATAACTGGAAGGCTTCTGAAGCGTCGGTCTCGGGGCGTTACATTACCGCTACACACCATAGTTGCGGCGTGTCTCTTCTGTGATTGCTTAGGCGGCGGAGACGGCTGACGTGCCTTAGTTGGAGTAGGAGGAGTGGCCTGACGCTGTGCCGGACTTGAAGCAGGAGGTGTGGCCTGACACGGTGTCGGACTTGAAGCAGGAGGTGTGTCCTGACGCTATGCCGGACTTGAAGCAGGAGGTGTGGCCTGACACGGTGTCAGACTTGAAACAGGAGGAGTGGCCAGACGCTGTGCCGGATTTGAAGCAGGAGTCTACTCACGCGTTCGTGGACTTGGAGGAGCGGGAGTCTGCTGACACGGTGGCGGACTTCGAGGAGGAGTCGGCAGACGCGGTGTCGGTGGACTTCGAAAGATGATGCAATCCTTTCACCATAGGATGATACGATGTATGGCCTCTCCGAGTGTGTGCTCGTCGTCACCTCCAGGAATGTCAAGATCTAGCTCCGAATATGGGTCCACCACCTCATCAACCAAGACACGAGCATAGCCCTCTAGAACCGGGGCGCAATGGAAGGTTGCTTCGGGGGTAATTGTAAAAGCAACGGCGTCCGCCACCTTCATGGATATGTTCTTCATTTTGAAGTGTAGCTCACAGTTAGTGTTCTCTATGATGTCATCCACAGGGTATGTATCCAGCAGTGCGTCGCCCGGGGCGGAACCAACGCTGCTTCTCGGCATGGATGGGACGGTGCTATCCAATGCTGGATAATCATCCGCTTGCTGCTGCCGCTGCTGAGACCCCCTTTCCTGGCTAAGTGAGTCGATCTGCTGCTGCTGCTGGAATTTGAGTGCCAAGTCCGCGTGCCTTGCTTCTAGGCCTTGAAGGCGTTCCGCGTCCTGCTTCCTCTTCTCCTCCTCCAGCTTCCTCTTCTTCTCCTCCTCCATCTTCTTTCTTGCACGGGTCCTGTAGTCGTCGTTCCATTCCGAAAAGCCCTCATACCAGGGAATAACGCCCTTGCCTCGTGTTCTTCCCGGGTGTTCAGGATTTCCCAGGGCGCGCGTAAGCTCGTCGTTCTCTCTGTTGGGTGTGAACACCCCCTTTCGAGCATTTTCTATTGCGTCAAGTAACTTTTGTTCTGCTCCTTTTAGAATTTCCTTCTTCGAAACCAGGCCTGTCTTCGGGTCCAACGCCCCCCATGCGCATAGAACCAAGTTCTGCACCTGGGGGGCCAGCTCCTAGTAACCGGAGTGACCCCTGCATCCTCCATCTCTTACTCAGACTTATCCCACTTAGGCATTGCCACCACGTAGCCACCTGGACCCAGCCTATGGAACTGCATCTTTTTTGCGGCATTGGCCTTGTTTTTTCTCGACCGTTCCTTAGATAATTCTGATTCCTTGAATTTCACGAAAGCGGGCCAGTGTTCTCTTTGCTTCTCCAGTGTTCCCTTGAATACTGGAGTCTTCCTTTCTGCAGCGAGGTAGTTGGCCCATACAGTTTTCTTGTGGGCGTTGAATGCAATTGCCATCTTCTTAAGAGCAGCGTCCTTGACTTTCTGTACATCTGCATCAGTGAAATAATCAGGTAGGGTGAAATGTTCCATCAGAGATTCCCAAAGCTTTTGTTTTGCTCTGTCATCGACCAAAGTAACATCTGGGCATTTAGTTTTTGGCTCTTTCCATTCTTGAATGGAGATCGGGAGTTGGTCCTTCACAAGAACTGCGCACTGACGAACGAACTTGTTCGCAATGTTCTTAGGCGTGAGGGGTTCGCCACTAGCTTTGATGGAATCGATGTTGTACTTTACACCCTCCTTCAACTTTTTGCACGGGCCGCGCTTTGTCTAGCTATCTGTAGAAGCAGATTTGCTCGATCCGGAGGGCTGAAAGAAGAAAGATCGATTCGTTAATATATCTTCAAATAAAAAAACATGTGATGATCACTAGATGCCTGCTTATATAAATATACCTCGCCGGTAGTCTTTGTTATTTCAAGATCAACATTGTATTCGTCATCATAATCATTGTCTGCGTCATCATAATCATAATCATAGTTCATGACTTCATCAGCTCGGTCGTCGAGATCAAATATCTTATCATCACCCTCCCCGGTATGGTTTAGATATTGGGAGCTGTCATTTGCTTCATTCAGATCATCTGGCCTGCTAGGGCTGCGTATGATCTCGAACAGGGCCTCTTCTCCCTCTCTGCCGGTATTGTCCGCCATAGCTTTTATTTAACTAATACAGAAGAAATATAAAACAATTTAGTATTCAAATTACAATGCATGGATGCAATCAATAAGGAAAACTGAATCATATAGTACATAATATGCATCGTCTCGAATAATTTATAATCTCGAATACATCGTCTCAAATAATATATAATCTCGAATACATCACTGGCTAGGTAGCTAATAAAGATCGAATACTATAGAAGAATCTAGGCCACTCGCGGTTCCTGGGGCGCGGGCGGTGGACACCCAAAGACAAGGAACCATCACAGGATCATATCTCCGGTCATCTGCCCAAAGAACCTGCCACGTATTGGAGAACCTGACGTCCATAGCAGCCATGTAGCGATGGACGTGCTCGTCCTCCTCCCTGACACGATGACGCACCGCCTCCGGCGGGGCCGGCTCCCTCTGCACCGAATGTGGCCCACGCGAACGCCACCAAAGGAGATCAAGTTCGACGATGGGACCCGAGGCCGGGTTCCTCACCAAGCGGCGCGCCCCTCCAGGTAGCACCTCCCAGTGCCAGCCCGGAGGAGCCCAATCCCAGACATGGGTCAGCCGGACGTCGTCTCAAACGGGTCGACGGCGAGGATGCGGGCCGGGCATCGTCGAGAAAAAATACTATATGCCCGCAAAAAGTAACATTTTTTAAATGATTGGATTGTGACTTATATGCAAATTCTAAATTTCTATAACTAAAATGATAAGAAACTAAAAACTAACATTTCTATAACATTTCTAGCATTTCTATAACAATTTGAAATTAATCTAATTCATCTAGCTAAAACTAACATTTCTAAAATTTCTAACATTTCTATAACATTTCTAACATTTCTATATACTATTTGACATTAATCTATTCTAATTAATTAATTCATCTAAAACATTTGTATAAAAAACTAAAAACAGAATCGTGTGTGTGTGTGCGCGCGTGTGTGTGTGTGCGTGCGCGCGCGCGGGTGTGTGTGTGTGTGCGCGCGCGTGCGCGTGTGCACCTATGGCGTCGGCGGCGCGACGGCTTCGATTGGAGGGAGGAGAGGGGCCGGGGAGAGGGGCTCAAAGCGCTGGCGACGGCCACGGCCACGGCGAGGTGACGGGACGGCGGGGCGACGGGATGGCGAGGCGACGGGACGTACGGCGAGGCGATGGGACGGCGAGGCAGAGGGGACGGCGACGGGGGCGGCGGCGACGGCGACGGACGGCGACGGGGACGGCGATGGGGGCGGCGACGGGGCAGAGGAGAAGAAGCAGAGGGAGAACGAACTGACGAATTTTTTTGAAGTGTTTTCTTATATAGAACCCACGTTTAGTACCGGTTGGAGCCACCAACCGGTACTAAAGGTCTGTTTTAGGCGAAGCGGCGGGAAGCGCACCCCCTTTAGTACCGGATTGTGGCTACAACCGGTACTAAAGGCCCCCCCTTTAGTACCGGTTGGAGCCACGAACCGGTACTAAAGGTGATGCGCTGCCAGGCGAGGGGCGCAAAGTTTAGTCCCACCTCGCCGGGCGAAGGGCAGCCGCACTGGTTTATAAACCCACCCGCGGCTGCTCCCTCGAACTCCTCTGTATAGCAGGCTTCTGGGCCTAACTATGGCGCGCTGCCCTGTGAGCCTGCTGGGCCTTCTGGGCCTGAATTTATATAGTTTTTTCTTTTCTGCATTATTTATTTCTTCTATTTATTTCTGAGTAATTTTTTATATAGTTTTTTCTTTTCTGCTTTATTTATTTCTGAGTAGTTTTTTTATATAGTTTTTTCTTTTCTGCTTTATTTATTTTCTTGTATTTATTTCTGAGTAGTTTTTTATATATATTTTTTCTTTTCTGCTTTATTTATTTTCTTCTATTTTAGTGCTTTTCAGAGTTCATTTATAGTGCTTTTCAATTTCAGGGCCATTTAGCTCAAAACAACTCAGTAAATGCATTAAAATAGCAAATTATGTCAGAAAGGGTTGAAAGTTGATGACGTGGCTTTGAATGGCGCCTGCTGAACGCAAAAAAGTCCGGAGTTGTAATAAGTTATTAAAATTTTGAATTGTCGGTGTAACAGATGAGTTCTTGTCCGAAACCATAATACTTCGAAAGAGATTGTCCAGTATGTACACGAAATGCGTGCAGTTTTTGCCGTGACCCTCTCTACTTTTTTGCACATGCTATGTGGGTGAAATGATGATATCATGCCAAGTTTCAACATTTTCAGAGTTCATTTTGTAGTGATTTTGAATTTCACGGTCATTTAACTCTCTAAACAAATCGGTAAATGACTAAAAAGAGCAAATGATGTCAGAAAGGGTTGAAAATTGATGACGTCGCTTTGAATGCTGCATACTGAACGCAAAATAAGTCTGGAGTTCAAATAAGTTTTAAAAAATGAAGTAACCGTGTAATAGATGAGTTCTCGTCCGAAACCCTGATACTCCGAAAGAGATTGTCCAGTTTGTACACGAAGTGCGTCCAGTTTTTGCCGTAACCCTCTCTACTCTTTTGCACATGCTATGTGGATGAAATGATGATACCATACCAAGTTTCAACATTTTCAGAGTTCAGCTTGTAGTGATTTTCAATTTCACGATCATTTAGCTCTCTAAACAAATTGGTAAATGACTGAAAAAGAGCAAATGATGTCAGAAAGGGTTGAAAATTGACGACGTCGCTTTGAATGCTGCATACTGAATGCAAAAAAAGTCTGGAGTTCAAGTAAGTTAAAAAAATGAAGTAACCGTGTAACAGACGAGTTCTCGTCCGAAACCCTGGTACTCCGAAAGAGATTGTCCAGTTTGTACATAAAGTGCGTCCAGTTTTTGCCGTAACCCTCTCTACTCTTTTGCACATGCTATTTGGGTGAAATGATGATACCATGCCAAGTTTCAACATTTTCAGAGTTCATTTGGTAGTGATTTTTAATTTCACGGTCATTTAGCTGTCTAAACAAATCGGTAAATGAATGAAAAACAGCAAAATGATGTCAGAACGTGTTGAAAATTGATGACTTCGCTCTGAATGGTGCATACGGAACGCAAAAAAGCCTGGAGTTCAAATAAGTTAAAAAATGTAGTAACCGTGTAACAGACGAGTTCTCATCCGAAACCCTGATACTCCGAAAGAGATTGTCCAGTTTGTACACGAAGTGCGTCCAGTTTTTGCCGTAACCGTCTCTACTCTTTTGCACATGCTATTTCGGTGAAATGATGATACCATGCCAAGTTTCAACATTTTCAGAGTTCATTTGGTAGTGATTTTCAATTTCACGGTCATTTAGCTTTCTAAACAAATCGGTAAATGAATGAAAAACAACAAAATGATGTCAGAACGTGTTGAAAATTGATGACTTCGCTTTGAATGATGCATACGAAACACAAAAGAAGTCTGGAGTTCAAATAAGTTTAAAAAAAATGAAGCGCCCGTGTAACAGATGCTAAGTCAGCAGAGAGTGAGGGGCGGCCGGTGGGGCAGGACCGTCGCGGGGGGATTGAGGGGGAGACCGAGTGAGTGGAGAGTGAGGGCGTAAACATGTCAGCAGAGAGTGAGGGGCGGCCGGCGGGGAAGGACCGGCGCGGGGGGGGGGGGGGGGGGTTGAGGGGGAGACCGAGTGAGTGGAGAGAGTGAGGGCGTAAACATGTAAAAACATACATCAAAAATACATTGAGTAATAATGATCTTTTTATGTATAATCTGAATTGTCAATATAAGTCCTCAACGGTTTAGAAACCGATGAAGACTCATATTGTGACCACAAATTCTACACATAGAGTTCAATGAAGACCAAGTGCTTGTGATAGTTTGAGAAGTAACATATTTAAGGTGGTAAAAATCTTGCTAGGGGAGCGAGGTGGGACTAAAAACAGCCTGCCACAACCTTTTTACTACCGGTTCATGCCACGAACCGGTATAAAAGGGGCTGGCCGGGCCGCAGCCTCTTTAGTACCGGTTCGTAGCATGAACTGGTACTAAAGGTTCGCCCTGAACCTGTACTAAAGATCTCCCCCCGCCTAGCCGTTTGAACCGGCACTAATGAACACATTAGTGCCGGCTCAAATGCAAACCGGGACTAATGTGTCTCACATTTGACCATTTTTCTACCAGTGACTGTATACATTATAAGAGACATATGGCTTGACCCATTCTGCGGTTTGGCTGGGAAACGTGAAAGACCACCATCCCTCTCCACGTACGGCCGAATCCATCCATTGTTGATCGCTCCTCGCTTGTGAGTCAAGCCTCGAGTCTCTACACAGCTGGCTGCCTGCTCTTGCGCACATGTCACCAATGCGTTGGCCAGAAACGGCTCATGTCTGTATCCGCCATCCGCGAGGAGGGACCGCACGAGTTCCCGTCCTCTCACTGACAATTAGCTACAAGTATATCTATGATTCGTATCTCCTTAGTATACATGGTAATAGATTTTCAGGGTTCTAATTTGTAATCTTCTAAATCTATGTACTCACTTTTCTTCATAACTTGAGGTCATTAGGCCTTAAAATGTTGACTAAGAACCATTTCAAGTTGCTGAAAAAAGCAAACAAGGAAAATGAGGTGATCAATTTATTGAATCACAAGTTCTTTTCATCTTCAAGTAATGTTGCAGAGAGAGTCTTAGTGGTTGGGCGTGCGGTTGTGCAGCTTAACAACTCGAGTTCAATTTTTAGAATTGACAGATGATGCACAAGGGTTTTCTCCCATTTATTGAGGATTATGTTTGGTGTGTGGTGAAGCTACTCATCAAAAAAAATCTTGATACCCATTTAAAATAAATCTACTCATCGAGGCAGCGGTGTTCTACACCGGCCATTCAACGGCAGTGTCGTGGGAAGGCGGCGGCTAGGATCTGCAACCTGCAAGTAACCAAACACCAGGCTCACAAGATCATGCGTCAAAGATGGCAGGAACAGCTCCCTGCATGCCATGCCCGCATAATAGACTATTAAGCAACTTCATCGCATCCAAGACATCTCTCCGCCCCTTCTTCAAATCCTCCAATCTCAGCCATCATGACATTTCCCGCCTCTGTCCCTACCACGAAAATCTAAAGAAAGACATGTCCCACGGTATAGACATAAGGCGGAGCTTCGTGCCGCGCCCTCTTGAAGCCGCATTGACTGATGTACGACGCGCACAACCAGATCCCCTCTGATCCAGAAATCCAGGGGAATTTTGACCATCTAATTTGATCTCCGACGGGGAATTACAGAACTCGTCGGCAGCCAGATCAAGGAGGATTGACATCGGGAAAATCGATGATTTGACCCGAGGAGAAGACTAGGGCCTCCACTATTATTGCCAACTCGCAGCCAGGACTAGATGATGGATCGTGAGGGTCGACCAACTCCGGTGGAGGAGGAGATTGGCACCGCCATAATCCTCATGATGCGTGGCAGAACCGGAGTACCTCCATACCTTCCTATGTAGTACTTTCGCGATCTATGTAGTACGTGTATGTGATGTGTATTCATGCAATTCTAGTCAGCTAGCAGCCTCCATGCCTTCCTAACTTAAAAGGGAGTGAGTGTGTGATTAATCCAAAGAAAGACTCCCTAGTTGATTGTTGATATATGCATCTATCGCCTATGTTTGGCCATCCTATGACCCATGAGCCATGCTCAGTGAAAGATTCCGTTGGGGGAGCCTCTAAAAAGAGAACGACTTCGACCATAATAGGGAGGTAATTTCAGAATTTGAGGCCCACTCTTCGGTAAGGAATGTCTCTTCTTGACCATATTTAAGTGGGATTACATCACCTTCAACTTGAAATAGTCTCAATAAAGATTAAAGAGGTCTCCTAGAGTTTACACTAAGCCATATACTACCTCCGTCCTTGGATATATGACGTTTAGGACAAGTAAATTAATTTATTGAACTAATTTGCTTGCTCTAAACGTCATATATTCACGGTGAACTAATTTGTTTGCTCTAAACATCATATATTCAAGGATGAGGTCTCCTAGAGTTCACCAAATAACTCTAAGCCATATACTCGCTCCGTCGTTGAATATATGACATTTAGGACAAGCAAATTAGTTCATTGAAGGACGGATGGAGTACGTGAGTAGGAATCCTATATACTACCTGTTGAAGATACGATGAAGAGCCATCCCTCGATTTCCATTTGTCATATGGCTTCTCCTTAAGGATAGGGAGTTTGAAACTATATATTCTCCCGTGAGGTAATAAAGGTTAAGAGAGGACAGTCAAAATGTTGTAAACCCAACCAATATGGAATGATATTTGGGGATGAGCTATCTTTGTTGGTTTTGTAAATAAGTTAGGACAAGCAAATCAGTTCATTAAAGGACGGATGGAGTACGTGAGTAGGAATGCTATATACTACCCGTTGAAGATACGATGAAGAGCCATCCCTCGATTTCCATTTGTCATATGGCTTCTCCTTACGGATAGGGAGGTTCAAACTATATATTCTTGAGGTAATAAATGTTAATAGAGGACAACCAAAATGTTGTAAACCCAACCAATATGGACTGATATTTGGGGATGAGCTATCCTCGTTGGTTTTCTAAATAAGTACAGATGAAGAAAAAACAAGGATCATTTGGCCGAAAAACCAAGAAAGAAGATAACAACATTCCATATTGATTCATATCTGGCGAAAGTAGATATCAAATTCATATTTGTTGAGATCCATGGATTCCAAGAGAATTTTGATTAGCGTCGACACTAGCACGGAAGGAAGATGCAGAGTAAAGTGGGTCTTAAGAAAAAATAGGCTAGTGGGTAAGACCTCCCGACAGGTTTTCATTAAGAAGGAACTGGTTTCAGAAATTCGTTCCCGTGAGGATAAGAAGGAACCAGTTTTAGAAATTTGTTCCCATGAAGATTCAAACCTCGGTCTACTGGTTGCGACCATACCTCAGCTCCTCTAACCAACTAGGCTAGAGTACCTTTGGTTAAAGTGAGTCTTAAGCTACCCACACGATTAGTGGATGACTTCCTAGCGTGCATATGAAAAATGTAGTAAAATTTACAGTAAGGTGTGCATATAACCTTGCAAAACTCCAAAACGTGCAAAATGTTGTTCTTAGAATGAGGGCATAAATGCAAGTATTCAATTGCCCATGCAAAATAGTCTTGTATAGTCCTTGATTTAATAAAATCATACTGATTCTTCTGAATTATCTCCATGATAATTTATTTAGTCTATTTCGTCTTATTGATTTGCTTTACAACATATTTATTTTATAGTAATATTATTACTTTCATGTTGCAAGCACCGGCATATTTTAACTATTATTATATTTAAAGTCCAAATGGAACCAATCCAATAGAGTGAAATATATTTAATTAAACTTTCAATAATTCAAATCTATTCTACCACGCCTAAAGCAAAATTTCAGTGGAAGTTTCATCGACACAATTACCTATAGTGACACATCATTTAAAACGTTTGAAACTAGGATGAAATGCCTCCCTCCCAATGCATAGTTTCATCTATTGTTGTTTCCTAAGTTATGTGCAAGACACAAGCTATCTAGATAAATGTGTGCACATGATGGTTTCATCCCCACGAAATTCATTTCATCTCTCTTCATTAATACAATGTCACAACATAAAAATTGTTGTCGTGTCAGTGTATTTAATGTGTATGAAACTGCCACTAAAAATGTCCTAATAAGGGCCTTTTAGTTCACAAAATTCACCATTGTACACCTGTCACATCCGGTCACATTTTCTCTCACAGGCACACTCCCCAATACACTATTCCAACACTACCCCCAATTTCACGAACTAAACAGACTCTAAGACTAGCCACAGTGGGAGTAACTTTAGCAGTAACATCGAGTCCAACTCAGCAAATTTGCTTATGCGCCAATGAGTTAATGAGAAGAGAGGTAATTTGAGTAACTTAGCTAATACTGTAACATCACACGTCCCAATGCAATATGAGTCTATAACCTAATAAATGAAGTTTTCCATGACACCACACTTATGTTACTATCCACTATAAACTAGCCACAATGAAGAGTAACATAAACTAGTAACATACACATATCCCTAGACTATTTTACTACCTTTCATAGTGGGTAATAACATAAGTATGGTAACATGCAAAGCCTCATTTATTAGGTTATAGACTCATATTGTATTTGGACATGTGATGTTATAGTAACTAGCTAAGTTACTCAAACTATCTCTCTCCTCATTAACTCATTGCCACATAAGCAAATTTGTTGAGTTTGACTCGATGTTACTGCTGACGTTACTCCTATTGTGGCTAGTCTAAAAGTAGTAACATAGTCTAGGAATATGTGTATGCTACTAGTATATGTTACTCTCCATTATGTCTAGTCTAATAATGCAAGTGACGGTATTATGAGAATATATACGTTCCCAAGATGACACAAGTTCAACCAGTCAAACTTGAAAGCTCCGAAGGTCTCACCTGATCCTACAACGAGCACAGTACCACACCCTGCCCTACGACGCGGTCCTTGTGTCCCGCACCTTCGCTGTCTCCTCCTCCAAGTCAACCCCAGCGGGAGCAAGAGATCAGAGATTCACCCGGCAATGGACCACAAGCAAGACACAGAGCCGCTGCTCCCGGCGGCGGACGAATGGTGCCGGCAGGGCCTCGCCGCGGCCGAGGCGAAGCGGCTGGTTCGCCTCGCCGGGCCGATGATCATCAGCTGCTTGCTGCAGAACATCATCAACATAGTATCCCTCATGTTCGTCGGCCACCTCGGCGAGCTTCCCCTCGCCGGCGCCTCCCTCGCCAACTCCGTCGCCAGCGTCACCGGCTTCAGATCATCGTACGCCCATTTCCCTACTCTCATCGATCATACTTATACACACAGCACTCTCTTCAACGACTGGGCTCTGTTCTGATTCTTGCTTGGCATGCATGAGCAATGGCTGTCGCAGATCGGCATGGCGACTGCGCTGGACACGCTGTGCGGGCAGGCGTTCGGCGCGCGGCAGCACCACCTGCTCGGCGTCTACAAGCAGCGCGCCATGGAGGTGCTCGGGCTCACCTGCGTCCCCATCGCCGTCGTCTGGGCGCACACCGGCCGGATCCTCGTGCTCCTCGGCCAGGACCCGCGCATCGCCGCCGAGGCCGGCGCCTACGCGCGGTGGCTCATCCCGTCGCTCACCGTGAGCGTGCCGCTGCAGTGCCACGTCCGGTTCCTGCAGGCGCAGAGCCTCGTCCTGCCCGTGACGGCCAGCTCGGCCGCCGCGGCGTTCTGCCACCTCGCCGTGTGCTGAGCGCTCGTGTTCAAGGCCGGCATGGGTGCCAAAGGCGCCGCGCTCAGCAACGCCATCTCGTACGCCGTGAACCTGGTGATGCTTTTCCTGTACGTCAGGCTGTCGAGCTCCTGCAGGGACACGTGGAACGGGTTCTCCATGGAGGGGTTCAAGGATCTGCGCAAATTCGCCGATCTCGCCGTGCCCTCTGCCATGATGATCTGGTATGTAGCAACTGATTCTCAAAAATACTCACCCAGATTCAAAAAAAAAACGTAGGCTGTTTTGTTGCGCAGTAGACCATACCATACTCCCGGATTTCATTTACATATTACAGGTGAAAACTTTTAACAAATCTTCAAAAACAGGGCCTCTTCTTCACCACTTGATAGAAAGAAACAATGTCATTTTTTGGGTGCAGCTTGGAGTGGTGGGCTTTCGAAACACTTGTGCTGCTGTCTGGTCTTCTGCCGAACCCTCAGCTGGAGACTTCAGTGCTGTCAATTTGGTATAGCCCCACATCAAGCTTCAGAAATTAAAAGCACATCTTTGATCTAGCTAACCTAACAGAGTGTTCAATTATTCTGCAGCCTTAACACTGGGATTCTTCTCTTCATGATGCCATCGGGGCTTGGTTATTCCGTGAGGTAACTTACTACTATCTGCTACCACTCAATACCTACAAGCAAGCATTACACTGCTGGAAATTTGATCGGCTGATCGCCTGATTTCTTCACCCCACACCCACAGCACGCGCGTTTCCAACGAACTTGGTGCTGGACAGCCTCAGGCAGCAAAGTTGGCAACGAGGGTAGTCGTGTACATCGCCTTCTTCTTAGGCTTGTTCCTGACCTTGGGCATGACCCTGCTATGCCACGTTTGGGGGTACATGTACAGCAACGAGCAGGAGGTCGTGGCATACATTGCCAAGATGCTGCCGATTCTTGGGATATCTTTCTTCATAGATGGCCTTCACGGATCTCTCTCAGGCGTGCTCACGGGCTGCGGCAAGCAAAAGATCGGCGCCACGGTGAACCTCGGCGTGTTCTACTTGGCAGGCATCCCTATGGAGGTGCTGCTTGCGTTTGTCTTCCATCTCAATGGAATGGTAAACTCTACCAAGCTCAACATTATCATCTGCAAAAGAAAAACTTAGAATGTAGTATAGTGAAACGACATGATCATCTCTCAACTCAGATGCTGATGATGTTCTTCTCCCAACAGGGCCTTTGGCTCGGCATCGTCTGTGGCAGCCTCATCAAAGTGTTCTTGTTTGCATCTGTCACATGGACCATAGACTGGAGCATGGAAGTAAGTAGAGAACACTGACTGAACACCAACAAAATTCTACCAGGACGCTGCTATAGAGTCTAGCCTAGCCAGGGTGACATCTCTTTCCCTTCCTGTTTTGAATTGCAGGCTACCAAGGCAAAGGACAGGGTATTCGGCTCATCTCTGCCAGTAGCATGAAATTTCAAGCATTACATGGTACAAGTTTCAACTAACTGTTAGGATGCTATGTGTCTTTTTTTTATAAAAAGAAAATCACGGTAGGGCCGTAGGGGACATCCCCTGCATCTGAAATTTCAAGAATCACATGGTACAAGTTTCAACTAACTGTTAGGATGCTATGTGTCTTCTGCTCATCTGTTTGGCAGATCTTCTGCTGATTTGTACGGCAGATTTGTTGTGAGAGAAAAATGCCGTGTGCTGATTGATACGGCAGATTTGTTGTGAGAGAAAAATACTGCAGAAGAAGCCAAAATAAGACAAGCCAAACGGAGTAGCCTCGTCTAGATGTCTACTACAGACTTACTCTACCGACCAAGCTAACAGTAAGTTGTACTCCGTAGATGTTATTGGATCTAAAAAAAAGAAGATGTTATTGGAATATGTAAGAAGAGGTACCACCGAAATATAACTACAGAGGCATGGTGCGTTACAAATTTCAGTACTTAGGTCAATTAGGTGTCGAATTATACACAGTCTATCCAAATTCAGTCAGTTCTTGTCTTTTGAGCCTTTGCCGAACTATCAACGGAATTGCTCTGTTGCCGGATTCGTAGCAGCAGTAGCAGGCGCCGCAGCACGGTTGCCCTTTGGTACAACTGTACTAGTGCGGCTGGATACTAGCCATGGTATTTTCAACAGAATCGGATAATCCTAACTGAGATTCAAAGGTTGGGAAATCAGTATTTCACTTTCTAACAGCTTGAATCAGCAAACTATATATGCAACATGTTACCAAGGAGTTTGGACTAAACACCAAATATTTCACAGTCCCATCTCCCATGCATATCCAAGAATTCGGTCACCCCACATAAAACCTGGGCTATGAGGCAAAATCAATTCAAACAAACACTATCAATTGTCTTGCCAAAAACTAGCTTAGGCTCAAGCTTGTGCAGACCTAGCCGGGCAAGCAAACACCTATGTATATCACCACAAGGTAGACGAGCTTTTAAGCCCTGTTTTTTTCTTGTGCAGCCTACGGCAGATTTGGGTGGATAGCTTTTCATATATCTGAAAACCAGATGTATCTGATAGCCCTTCGCGTGAGTTTTACAGCTTCTGACTTTTGAGGATATTTGCATTTTGATATATATGGAAAGCTAGCCGTCCAAAATTACCCACAGCTGAAACAAACACAGCCTTAATATTCACCTTATTGTGAGCTAGCATGGTTAAATTTAGAAGGGAGGACATATACTTGCGAATGGAGGACGTATACTTTCCCCTACGCTTAAAAAATATTTAGGGCAAGGAGCAATTGACACGTTCAATCAATTGGTATTTTGGATCTTGGTACCTGATTATACATCTTGATGACACTTGAATCATGATGATTGATGAACCATAAAAAGGATCCCCCACTCCAAATCCCATCGGCACCAAGTCTAAACCACCAGGGGAGCAGCGGAGCACAGACCGGCAGGCCATTCTAGCGTCTTTGAACTCTGTTTTTTCTTCGAATACGCAGGATGGCTGCGTATCATTATGATAATAAGAAGGAACAAGAACGTTTATTACAAACAGAACATGTAAATCACCCCAAGACATTAGACGCAAGTACATGTCGGCTTCCAGCAAAAAGAAGCAATAAAACAAGTAGAGTGAGACAGCAGCGCTGTCACCTGTCAGTCGGAGTGCATCGCCCTTTGGTTTCGCATGGATTTTCTTCAGAAAAGAAATAATCTACAGCAATCCGCAACACAATGCTGGTTGGCCAGAGATTTCGAAAGAAAATACCCCCAAACCATTTTGGAAAAGGGAAACGAGAAACCACAAGATCACATATAAATTCGAGTCGGCAACTGCCAACTTTGCCAATCCAATTTAATTTGGTATATATGGTGCCTGATAGATTAATTATCTGAGCAAGTACTGTGAAACCGCACACGCATCAAGTCTGTCGAAACTGCCCGTGACGCTCACCAACAAAAGCGTTCAGAGACATATATATAGCCGACTAGCTCTGAGTATCACTTGTGCTCGTCGTCAGGAAAGAACCGTTTCCTTCTGTTGCACGCAGGATTGCTCATCCACCGACCGGCTGTTTTCAGTTTGCTTGCTGACCTAGGAGGATTCTCTCTCTTTTTTTTTCACTTTCAATTTTCATGCTGAACTTGTACAATGGTTTGTCTGAGCTACACTAATGTCTGGGGTCTAAATTATAACTACATTGGCCGTTAATAATCTACTAGCAAACATGCATGTGCGTTGCAACGGGAGAACAAAATATCATGTGCTCGTTTGTCACCAACCTCATGGTGCAACCATCACTTGTGTGCAAACAATTAGAGATGCTTTTTTATACTTGCGCCTGTCCCTAATGTCTCATTAGGGTCTACTGTCTTCAATTAAGAAGTTCCGGCTAAAATTAGAAAAGGAGCTCAGGGTGGAGAAGGAGAAAACTAATTGGAGAAGACATACCTGGTGATTAGAAGTTATAGCTAGCTATGCAAGCATTCATGTTTAAACTATAGATGGCGGGGCAAAGGATCAATCGCCAAGACCACCAGCACTATTGTGATTATGGGCCTTGCCATGCACATCTATCACGTCTGAGGTCGAGGCCGGCATGCTGCCCGACGTGTCGTCCCACCACATGCATGTACAGTACCGCATCACATCCACGTTGTATGTGAGTGTGGCATCATATAGCTAAGTGTATTCGCGATGGCAGAGACTGGTGTCACGGTTGGAGAACCCGGTCCCTTGTGTACATACGCATAAGACCATCTAGTCACACCAAGTAATTGTCTGCTTTCACGATGGGAGAGACCGGTGTGCAGTCCCATGTCGAACACCTCAATGGCCACCTCAAACAGCTCGGTGACAATCTGGATGTCGTGCCCACGACTTTGTTATGCTATTAAGGCCTGAGGCCTACATGGAGGAGACGATGGCATCATCGGCCTGAAATGCCTGGAGCACGTGGGCAAAGGCGGCGGTTAGGAGACGATTGGGTTGAGGTTACGGGTATATATTTAACATAATAGCTAGCCTAGTCGGTTGATTATTCCGGTCCAAGCCAGACGTGGAGGACGTAAGTTTCGATAGCATCCATACTAATACATTTTGCATGCATCCATTACCAATGCGTTTTGATGACTCGATCATTTTTTGCGGGCACACATATGTTTTGCGTGCATCCGTTACCAATGTGTTTTGATGACTCGATTAATTTTTGCAGGCACACGACGGCTCACATGGGACGGTGGACGACAGATGAAACATGAGCACCCACGTACGTATTTTTTTGTGCCATAGAAGAAACGGGTTAAGGCCTAATTGAGTAGCGAGCAGAGGAATTGGTACGCTAACTTTCCATAGAGAGCTCCAATAGGCGAGCTTCGTTGAAGCGGGTGCGCAAACGGGCCGGCCCATTCCCAAACTTTGAACGAATGTATAAATGTCACGAAAAAATATAATGGCATGTGTGGCAGTCGAACTCGTGACAACCCAATGGATAGATGTGCTGCTAACCAGTAGAGAAACCGACTGATTGTGGCAAAGCGCAGCACTAAATGTAATGTACTAAGTACATCGGCAATCGTTATTTCAATTTGTCAACATTTCTTTGGAAAAATATGAAAAAATCTTAAAAATTGTGAATGATGCATGAAAATTGTGAACACATTTCGAATTCGAACAAACTTTTAAAACATGGATTTTTTTGAAAAAGTGATCAAAATTCTGAAATACATGAAGAAACTTTTGAAATTATGAATATTTATTGATTTTTTATATACGATGTGCAATTTTTACACATACACACACACACAAATATAAATATAAATATAAATATAAATATATAAATATATATATATATATATATATATATATATATATATATATATATATATAGAGAGAGAGAGAGAGAGAGAGAGAGAGAGAGAACAATTTTGTAATATACGTTGAACAATTCTAAGATACACACCATTTTGTGATATACACTAAAAAATATTTAAACACACATTGAATCTTTTTGTGATATACACTGAACAATATTCTATTACATATTGAACATTTTAGTGATATATGGAGAATAACCTTAAAATACAAAATGAACATTTGATGAAAGATGATGAACATTTTCATAATATAGGGTGAGAAATTCCTTAAATACAATGAATATTATCGTCTATAAATACGCAATGAATTTGTATAATACACAAAAAATAAAGAGAAATAGAAAAGAAATAAGGAAATATGGAAAGCAAAAGGAACAAAAAGAAAAAAAAACAGCAGAGTATATGTGGGCCAGACCAAACTGGGGCGTCTGGAGGTCAGCCCAGATAAATTTTATCTTTGCCTAAAAAAAGTTAAATTATAGCAGACCAAATTGGAGGATGGACTTTCTAAATTTTCTCAAAAGCATTTGCTAGGTGAGTTGGCTTGTTTCTGCATTAGCCTTGCTTGCCATCCTAATTTGACTCCCGCTCGGTGCAATTTTTTTATAGCAGACGAATTTTTTCTTTCCGAAGGAAACAGCCGATGAACCAAAAGGATTGCAATCTCGGCCGTCAATCTCTATCATTAATATAAAATTAACGGATATAAAAGGATGACGTATGGAGAACTATGAAAGCCTCCGTCTTTTAATATTAGGTATAGATATTCTATACCTAATATTAAAGTACGGAGCCTTTCCTGGCTCTCCATAAATCACCTATTTATATCCGTTGATTTTGTGTAAATCATAAAGATTGATGGTTTAGATTTAATGGATCTATGCACTAGTGCAGAACCGGGCTTTAGCGCCGGTTCGTAAGGGCACCGGCACTAAAGAGTGGAGACTACCCCCCCCCCCCCCCCCCCTACTACCGGTTCGGCACGAACCGGCGCAAAGTTCCACCACGTGGCACGAGCCAGGCCCGGGTGCTGGTAGACCATTAGTACCGGTTGGTAACACCAACCGGTACTAAATGTTTGGGGGGGGGGGTTGGTTTTATTTTTTATTTTTTCATTAATTTTGTGTTTTCCATTTAATTCTTTTTTGTTTGCTGGTATTTTACGATACTACATATTGTACACATTATGCATATATATAAATAGATTTTCTCGTAGAACCGCATATATATATAAATATATATCATCGAATGTCTCACAACCAACACCATTAATTATTCACACATACACATGTATATATATATATACAATTTCTCCTACATGTTGCCTTGATGCCTTCGGAGCACGATGACAAGTGGTTCATGGGGCGGTAGCGGGTAATAGTATTCTCCTTTGGAATCTATGACCTGGTCGAGCAAAAATCCCGCTATTTCCTCTTGAAGTGCTAGTATGCGCTCCGTTGGTAGGAGCTGCTCCCGCACCTCTCTGAACTGTTAAGTAGGAGATCAATATGCATGTGTATTAGTTGTGTGACTAGATATCGATAATGGTGTAAAAATTTGTGAATAGTGTTCTGACAAACGTACCCAGTCCTGTCTTTGAGATCTGCTCCTTTCGGATGCCATCATGCGAATGTTCTCGCAAACGTAGTATGCACACAGATCAGTCTCCGACACCTGCTTCAGGGCCTTTTACGAGAATGGAATTGAATCAGATAATGATTAGTCAAGCATAATAATTAAAGAGATGGTAGCTAGCTAGCTAGCTAGTACTACTTAATTACTTACCTTTAGTCGATACCAAAACAGCTTTTTTGCCCATTTGCCTGGAGTCACCTTGATGAACTTTGCCCAAGCCCTGCCCGCCGGCAAAGAAAATTAATAAAGGGGTTATTAAATAGTTCATATCAGGAAATGACGAACTAAATAGGCCGAGATATAGTTAATAATGATTGAAATTACCTGTTGACTATCCCAAACAAGATGGTGTAGTCACTTTCTTTTTTAAGTAGTGAGTCCAGTACTTCAACTTTTCCTTTTTCAACTTTAATGTCTAACAAGATCCAGTGGAAACTGCATGGGCACACGTTTGCATGTCTTAATTAAGCGGGCATGTGCATAACACTAATCAACTACCGTAAACCCTATACACTTAATTATTAACATCTAGCTAGCTAGTAAGCAAAAACAGAATTTGTAGTACTAGACAGTGTGACTCACAGGAAGTTATAAGGAAGTAGTATATCTTCATTGGTATTGAGGCGCTTGAAGAACTCTAGCATGCTTTCCTCTAAACTTGGTCGACAACTTGACATATTCCATGTGTACTCATTAATGGTATTTGGGTCAATGAACCCAATGCCATAGCGTCCAGATTTTTTGATTTCATACATCTTCATCCTGCATATAATACCACAGAAAAGAATATAGTGAGGATAATTACAGGTAATGATTGATCAAAACGATCACTACAGCTAGCTTGACACTTAAATTGCAGAAAGAAATCACTTACAGACAATTGCAACTGACGATAGATTTGTCGAGTGCGTCTTGATTGTATACTGAAATAGTTCTGAATACTCAACGGACAAAGCTTTCTCATGGAAGTAATGCTCCTCCTTGACATTCACCATGAGGGACTCTCGATTTGAAATCTTGGTAATGTTCATGTACCATTGATGCAATTCATACATTCTCGTTGGGAGGTTCTTGACCTCGTCTGGCTCGACCAAAAGTTGGCCCCAGACATATTTCCGTTTTATTTCCTCCTCTCTAAGCGGAGACATGGGCTCGATATCGAGGAGCTGTTCAACAGTGATCTTGAGCATTTCAGCCTGCATTATATACTCCTCGGTTATTACCACATTGCCCAGCTGGGGAGCGTAAACGGTTTGCCCACAATAATATTGGGCACGCGTACTCTCATGTGTTGTTGGCACAACAAGCGGGGGGATCGATTGTGCCGCCTGTTCTCCCAGCTGGGGAACGGTTTTCCCGCATTTTTTGACAACTGCTTGTTGGCTCGAGCTCGAGCTCGCTTCTTTCTGTAGTCGTGCTCGATGTGCCTTCCTGATTTGGTGCTCATAGTCTGAGTCAACAGGCTTGGGAGCTGGTGGTCTAGCCATACGAATGAAGTGGTCAATCTTTTCCTCACGCACTTTCTCCCTCGGCGGCGGTGCCGGTTTCGGTCCAAAATGGGTCTTCACTATGGCTTCGTTTTGCTCCTCGGTCATGTCGTAAGGCCTCTGAGGAAGAGGAGCGAGGCTTGGACCATATTTATATCGCTTGTCTCCGCCTGTACTACCTCGACTCGTACCGCTACGCACCATAGCTGCGGCGTGTCTCTTCTGCGATTGCTGAGGCGGCGTAGACGGCTGACGTGGCTGAGTTGGAGCAGGAGGAGTGGCCTGACGCTGTGCCGGACTTGAAGCAGGAGGTGTGGCCTGACACGGTGTTGGACTTGAAACAGGAGGAGTGGCCTGACGCTGTGCCAGACTTGAAGCAGGAGTCTGCTCACGCGTTCGTGGACTTGGAGGAGCGAGAGTCTGCTGACACGGTGGCGGACTTCGAGGAGGAGTCGGCTCACGCGTTTGTGGACTTGGAGGAGTGGGAGTGTGCTGACTCGGTGGCAGACTTCGAGGAGGAGTCAGCAGACGCAATGTCGGTGGACTTCGAAAGATGATGCAATCCTTTCTCCTTAGGATGATACGATGTATGGCCTCTCTCAGTGTGTGCTCGACATCACCTCCAGGAATGTCAAGCTGTAGCCCCGAATATGGGTCCACCACCTCATCAACCAAGACACGAGCATAGCCCACTGGAATCGGGGTGCAATGGAAGGTTGCTTCGAGGGTAATTGTAAAAGCAACGGCGTCCGCCACCTTCATGCATGGATATGTTCTTCATTTTGAAGTGTAGCTCACAGTTAGTGTTCTCTATGATGTCATCCACAGGGTATGTATCCAGCAGTGTGTCGCCCGGGGCGGAACCAACGCTGCTTCTCGGCATGGTTGGGACGGTGCCATCCAATGCTGGACGATCATCCGCTTGCTGCTGCCGCTGCTGAGACCCCCTTTCCTGGCTAAGTGAGTCGATCTGCTATTGCTGCTGGTGGAATTTGAGTGCCAAGTCCGCGTGCCTTGCTTCTAGGCCTTGAAGGCGTTTTGCGTCCTGCTTCCTCTGCTCCTCCTCCAGCTTCCTCTTCTTCTCCTCCTCCATCTTCTTTCTTGCACGGGTCCTGTAGTCGTCGTTCCATTCCGAAAAGCCCTCATACCAGGGAATAACGCCCTTGCCTCATGTTCTTCCCGAGTGTTCAGGATTTCCCAGGGCGCGCGTAAGCTCGTCGTTCTCTCTGTTGGGCATGGACACCCCCTTTCGAGCATCTTCTATTGCATCAAGTAACTTTTGTTCGGCTCCTTTTATACTTGCCTTCTTCGAAACCAGGCCTATCATCGGGTCCAACGCCCCCCATGCGCATAGAACCAAGTTCTGCACCTGGGGGGCCAGCTCCTAGTAACCGGAGTGACCCCTGCATCCTCCATCTCTTGCTCAGACTTATCCCACTTAGGCATTGCCACCGCGTAGCCACCTGGACCCAGACTACGGAACTGCGTCTTTTTTGCGGCATTGGCCTTGTTTTTTCTCGACCGTTCCTTAGATATTCTGATTCCTTGAATTTCATGAAAGCGGGCCAGTGTTCTCTTTGCTTCTCCAGTGTTCCCTTGAATTCTGGAGTCTTCCTTTCTGCAGCGAGGTAGTTGGCCCATACAGTTTTCTTGTGGGTGTTGAATGCAATTGTCATCTTCTTAAGAGCAGTGTCCTTGACTTTCTTCACATCTGCATCAGTGAAATAATCTGGTAGGGTGAAATGTTCCATGAGAGATTCCCAAAGCTTTTGTTTTGCTCTGTCGTCAACCCAAGTAACATCTGCACGTTTAGTTTTTGGCTCTTTCAATTCTTGAATGGAGACCGGGAGTTGGTCCTTCACAAGAACTCCGCACTGACGAGTCCACTTGTTCGCAATGTTCTTAGGCGTGAGGGGTTCACCATTAGCGTTGATGTAGTCGATGTTGTACTTTACACCCTCCATCAACTTTTTGTCCGAGCCTCGCTTTGTCCTGCTGTCTGTAGAAGCAGATTTGCTCGATCCGGAGGGCTGAAAGAAAAAAAAGATCAATTCGTTAATATATCTTCAAATTGAAAAAAAACATGTGATGATCACCAGATGACTGCTTATATAAATATACCTCGCCGGTAGTCTTTGTTATTTCAAGATCAACATTGTCTGTGTCATCATAAACATTGTCTGCGTCATCATAATCATAATCATAGTTCATGACTTCATCAGCTCGGTCGTCGAGATCGAATATCTTATCATCACACTCCCCGGTATTGTTCAGATATTTGGAGCCGTCATCTGCTTCATTCAGATCATCTAGCCTGCGAGGGCTGCGTATGATCTCGAACAATTCCTCTTCTCTCTCTCTGCCGGTATTGTCCGCCATAGCTTTTACTTAACTAATACAGAAGAAATATAAAACAATTTAGTATTCAAATTACAATACATGGATGCAATCAATAAGGAAAAACTGAATCATATAGTACATAATATGCATCGTCTAGAATAATATATAATCTCGAATACATCGTCACGAATAATATATATAATCTCGAATACATCGTCTCGAATATTATATATCGAATACTACAGAAGAATCTAGGCCACTCGCGGTTCCTGGGGCGCGGGCGGTGGACACCCAAAGAGAAGGAACCATCACAGGATCATATGTCCGGTCATCTGCCCAAAGAACCTGCCAGGTATTGGAGAACCTGACGTCCATAGCAGCCATGTAGCGATGGACGTGCTCGTCCTCCTCCCTGACACGGCGATGCACCACCTCCGGCGGGGCCGGCTCCCTCTGCACCGAATGTGGCCCACACGAACGCCACCAAAGGAGATCAGGGTCGACGACGGGACCCGAGGCCGGGTTCCTCACCAAGCGGCGCGCCCCTCCAGGTCGCACCTCCCAGAGCCAGCCCGGCGGAGCCCAGTCCCAGACATGGGTCAGCCGGACATCGTCGCGAACGGGTCGACGGCGAGGATGCGGGCCGGGCATCGTCGAGAACAAATACTATATGCCCGCAAAAAGTAACATTTTTTAAATGATTGGATTGTGATAACTAAAATTCTATATGCAAATTCTAACAATTTGACATTAATCTAATTCATCTAACTAAAACTAATTCTAAAATTTCTAACATTTCTATATATATAACTAACATTTCTATAACATTCCTAATATCTTATATTTACTAATTGGAGGCACCTTTAAAGCCATCTCATTAATCCACATCATCGAAATTAGTTACACCGTTGGATTAAATAATTAACGCCAGAGATAAAAAGAAAACTTACGTAACACAAATGGTCCAAAAATACGCTGCTGACACGTTCAAACAAAGGAAGCATCAATCGTTGCCTTAAAAAATAAATCCTCCTTCCATTAAAACTACAACCCTGTAGAGGAAAAAAATAGATCCGTTTGATTAAAAAAAGGTTATTCATAATGAGCGTCATATGAAGATTTCTTTTCTATCAACAGATATCCTGAACGTCATATGTGATTTAATTCCAAATTGATAAGTTAAAAAAGAAAGTCCATAATGAGCGCTTTAGCATGTGTCAGCACGCTAAAAATAGAGAGTCCATATATGGTTTGTCATTCCGCAAAAAGGAAAAAAGGATTGCTACAAGTAATACGTGATTTAAGTCCAACATGGCAAGTTAAAACTCATGTTCGAGAGTCCATCCATGCTAAAAGTGGTACAAAATACCTGATTGGAGTCCAACGTGATAAGGTTTTTGAAGAAAAGTCCAATTTCATAGAACAAATAGTACTACTCATGCACGTATGTGTACAGTGTGTCCATGCATAAAGACATGTGTACAAAAACAATACAAGGGCCATGCCAAAAAAATAAAAGCTAACGTGTACTGCCAGAAAAATTTAAACCAACGTGTACGGCCATTGAAACGTGGTTTGAAACAAAAAAATATATAAGAAGGTCCTCCTATAACGGGAAACACGATTAATTCTCCTTCTAGATAGGGATCCTTTTTTTGCGAGAAAGATAGGGATCTTTTATGTGCAAGTAGAATCAAAGAATGGACACATATAAAGTGGTAGAGGTTTGGTCATATAACGGAGCGCTATGGATTTTATAAGGAATTTAATTTGTAAATTCAGATTCGATGGAAGGTTCTTTGAATCTTCTCAGTTTCCATGCCGAGTCACGATGGACGATGCTCTAAAGGAGGTGCGTCGATGGTTCACCGATGCAGAGCAACTCAAACTCCGTTGGGTCCGTTCCTCAATGCAGTTGCTCAATGTAGTTTGTCTAGCAATCCAATGGCCGTAGTCTTAGTGTGCAACGCGAGACTCACGCCCAACATTTGGTCTGTCGATCGCGAGGCCCGATTTCATCCTCATTATGGCCCTCAGAAACACCAGCATATATGTTTGCGTAATTCCAAAATATATTGCACTTCTTTTGGCCTGGGGAGAATACGAGAGTCAAAACAACTGGATAGGTTAGTCTTCTCAATACTCAAGACGCAGGTTTGATCTTTTCGTGGACCTAGGATGAGTTTGATCCTTTGTTTGCAATGTAAAAAAAATATCTCTTTGATGACCCTTGCAACTTCATCAATAAAATCTTCTTCGGACTAAAACAGGGGAAACTATTCACGCAAAAAGAACAAGCAAACACATCTCTCCCTCAAAGAAACAGGGAAAAACATCTCCCTCTGCTCCTATCCGTGGCCGCTGATGCCTCTCCTTCAATTCTCCTCTCCTATCTATGGCCGTCGGCGGCAGTTTATCTCAGCGAAGGATATCCCCATCACCATCAAGTGTTCTCTCCCACCCGCATGGCCATCGACAAACCACAAAGGGGCCCAAATCCAGGTGCCGCAAGGGATGATGAGCGACCCCAAGCAACAATTGATCTCACTATTTGTTAGGATCACTCCGTCTCCATCACTACATCCACTGCCAGCTTAAAAGTGCACCCACGTTTCTCATCTAACAAAGGCCAACAATCAAATCCATCCTCTAACAATTCTCCATGGCTTAAAGTTCCGAGTAAACTACAATCATAGGATGAGGTGTACCGTGGTTGGACATTGGGTCCAACCAAGGCACACATGCTTGTTTTCTAATAATAATCTACATCAACATATTGATATTACTGTTTGCCGTTTTGAATGTTCACAAATTTGTTATATTAAATATTAAAAATGCTAGCCCGTGCAGGTGCACGGGTTGACGACTAGTTTCTATAACTAAAAAACAGAAAAATTGCTAACATTTCTATAAATATTTCTATAACTAAAAAAACAGAAAAAATTTATAACATTTCTATATAACTAACATTTCTATAACATTTCTAATATTTCTATAACTGAAAAACAGAAAAATTTCTAACATTTCTATAGATATTACTATAACTAAAAAACAGAAAAATTTCTATAACTAAAATTTATAACTAAAAAACTAATGTGTGTGTGTGTGTGTGTGGACATGGCGGCTGGGGCAGGAGCTCATCGGCGAGGCGCGGCGACGGGGGGCGGCGACGGGGACGGAGACGGACGGTGACGACGGGGATGGGGACGGGGCGGCGACGACGGGGACGGGGACGGCCGGGGCGGCGACGGCGACGGACGGCGACGGGGGCGGCGACGAGGGGCAGCGGCGACGGGGCAGAGGAGAGAGAAGCAGAGGGAGAGATGAGAAACTGAATTTTTTTGAAGTGCTTTCTTATATAGAACACCCCTTTAGTACCAGTTGGAGCCACCAACCGGTACTAAAGGTCTGTTTTGGCCAGGCCAAGCGGTGGGAAGCGCCCCCCCTTTAGTACCGGGTGGTGGCACCAACCGGTACTAAAGACCCACCCTTTAGTACCGGTTGGAGCCACGACCCGGTACTAAAGGGTGCGCGCTGCCAGGCGAGGGCGCAGAAGTTTAGTCCCACCTCGCTAGTTGAGGAGCGCCAAGACCAGTTTATAAGCCCCTGCGCGGGCAGTGCATTGAGCTCCTCTCAAAAGCAGGCCTTCTGTGCCTACCTCTCCAACTCTGCCTGTGGGCCTACTGGGCTTGCGGGCCTGCATCCTCGCCCAACTACAGGTTGGGTTTCTCGTCGTATGCAGGCCGCTCTGGCCTTGTAATGGGCTTTTTTATTTTCTTATTTTTTTGCTTTATTTATTTTTGCTTTATTTATTTTTGAGTTGTTTTTTGCTGTATTTAGAGTTTCTTTGTGAATATTTGTGCTTTAGGTACAAAAAATTACAAACTTTCTGTTAGTGCCGGTATTTTTCAAATTTGAATAGTTTAAATTTTGAATTATTTGAAATTTGTGTGAATCACTAGTTTGTGAATAACTTAACTTTGAAAATAGATTTTTCAGTGATTCTTTTTTCTTATGTTTAATATTAGTGTGTTTTATCATTATATTCAATTTCGTAATGCTTAGGTTATTTAAAAAATGAAATGCCTTTGTAACAGATGAGTTTTCGTCCGAAACCCTGATACTTCGAAAGAGATTGTCCAATTTGTACACGAAGTGCATCCAGTTTTTGCGGTAACCCTCTCTACTTTTTTGCACATGCTATGTGGGTGAAATTATGATACCATGCCAACTTTCAACCTTTTCTGAGTTCATTTGAAATGCTTTTCAATTTCAGGGTCATTTAGCTGAAAAAATCAGTAAATGCATGAAAGAATTTGTTTGCACATAAAATTTCTTCGCGTTTCAAATGCCAAAACACATAACTACCCTAACTATTACAGAGATTCCCTCCTGGGTGTGAAACACGGAAGAAAGTGATGATAGTGAAGCCGATCACATCCTAGATCTTTGGGTGTGAAACTTTTTCTTCGCGTGTGTCCCTTTGCGCCGTAGCCATGGAAAATCTTCATCATTTAACTGGATGCTCGGGTCAATATTCACTGTGAATGGAGCAATTTCATCAAACTTTTCATAATCTTCTGACATGTCTGTCTTGTCATCCGCTCCCACGATGTTTCTCTTCCCAGAAAGAACTATGTGGCGCTTTGGCTCATCGTATGATGCATTCGCTTCCTTATCTTTTCTTTTTCTCGGCTTGGTAGACATGTCCTTCACATAGAAAACCTGTGCCACATCATTGGCTAGGCGAATGGTTCGTCTGCATACGCAAGATTGTGGAGATCCACTGTTGTCATTCCGTACTGCGGGTCTTCCGTTACCCCGCCTCGTGTCATATTGACCCATTTGCACCGAAACAAAGGGACCTTCAAACCACGTCCATAGTCAAGTTCCCATATGTCCTCTATGTAACCATAATATGTTTCCTTTCCCGTCTTGGTTGTTGCATCAAAGCGGACACCACTGTTTTGGTTGGTGCTCTTCTTATCTTGGGCGATCGTGTAAAATGTATTACCATTTATCTTGTACCCTTTGAAAGTCATTATATTCGAAGATGGTAACTGGGACATCGAGTACAGGTCATCTTCAATAGAGGCGTCATGCATGGTACGTGTCTGCAACCAGCCGGCGAAACTCCTGGTTTGTTCACGTGTAATCGAGTCATCAGACCACTCCGGGTGTTTGGAGCGTAGAAAATTCTTGTGTTCGTCCATATACGGAGCCACCAAGGCGGAATTCTGTAGAACTGTGTAGTGTGCTTCAGTGAGAGAATGTCCGTCCATACATATTAGTTGATTCCCTCCTAGCGTGCCTTTTCCATCCAGTCTGCCCTTATGCCGCGATTCAGGAACACCAATCGACTTAAGGTCAGGAATAACGTCAATACAAAACTCAATGACCTCCTCATTGTGATGGCCCTTGGAGATGCTTCCTTCTGGCCTAGCACGGTTATGAACATATTTCTTTAAGACTCCCATGAACCTCTCAAAGGGGAACATATTGTGTAGAAATACAGGAACCAAAACGTTAATCTCTTCGCATAGGTGAACTAGGACGTGTGTCATGATGTTGAAGAAGGATGCTGGGAACACCAACTCGAAACTGACAAGACATTGCACCAAATCATTCTCTAACCTTGGTATGATTTCTGGATCGATTACCTTCTGAGAGATTGCATTGAGGAATGCACATAGCTTCACAATGGCTAATCGAACGTTATCCCTAGAAGCCCCCTCAATGCAACCGGAAGCAGTTGCGTCATAATCACGTGGCAGTCATGAGACTTTAGGTTCTGGAACTTTTTCTCTGCCATGTTTATTATTCCCTTTATATTCAACGAGAAGCTAGACGGTACCTTAATACTGAGCAGGCATTTAAAGAAGATTTCCTTCTCATCTTTGGTAAGAGCGTAGCTGGCATGACCCTGATGTATGCCGTCTTTTCCGTGCATACGTTGCTGGTCCTCCCGTGCCTCAGGTGTATCTTTTGTCTTCCCATACACGCCCAAGAAGCCAAGCAGGGTCACGCAATGATTCTTCGTCATGTGCATCACGTCGATTGCGGAGCGGACCTCTAGGTCTTTCCAATAGGGCAGGTCCCAAAATATAGATTTCTTCTTCCACATGGGTGCGCGTCCGTCAGCGTCATTCGGAATAGGTTGTCCGCCAGGACCCTTTCCAAAGACTACCTTCAAATCCTTGACCATATCATGTACATCAGCACCAGTACGGTGGCGAGGCTTCGTCCGGTGATCCGCCTCATCTTTGAAATGCTTGCCTTTCTTTCTTACGGGATGCCTGATCGGAAGAAATCGACGATGTTCCAGGTACATATTCTTCTTACAATTATTCAAATATATACTGTCGGTATCATCCAAACAGTGCGTGCATGCGCGGTATCCCTTATTTGTCTGTCCTGAAAGGTTACTGAGAGCAGGCCAATCATTGATGGTCACGAACAGCAACGCCTTTAGGTCAAATTCTTCCTGTCCATGCTCATCCCACGCACGTACACCTGTTCCATTCCATAGCTGTAAGAGTTCTTCAACTAATGGCCTTAGGTACACATCAATGTCGTTGCCCGGTTGCTTAGGGCCTTGGATGAGCACTGGCATCATAATGAACTTCCGCTTCATGCACAACCAAGGAGCAAGGTTATACAAACATAGAGTCACAGGCCAGGTGCTATGGTTGCTACTCTGCTCCCCAAAAGGATTAATGCCATCTGCGCTTAGACCAAACCATACGTTCCTTGCGTCATCTGCAAACTCCTTCCCGTACTTTCTCTCGATTTGTCTCCACTGCGACCCGTCAGCGGGTACTCTCAACTTTCCATCTTTCCTACGGTCTTCTCTGTGCCACCGCATCGCCTTGGCATGCTTTTTGTTTTGGAACAAACGTTTCAACCGTGGTATTATAGGAGCATACCACATCACCTTGACAGGAATCTTCTTCCTGGGCGCTCGCCCTCGACATCACCAAGGTCATCTCGGCTGATCTTATAACGCAATGCACCGCATACCGGGCAAGCATTCAAATCCTCACTCACCGCGGTAGAGGATGCAGTCATTAGGGCATGGATGTATCTTCTGCACCTCTAACCCTAGAGGGCAGACGGCCCTCTTTATTTCGTATGTACTCTCGGGCAATTTGTTGTCCTTTGGAAGCATATTCTTTATCATTACCAGCAACTTTCTAAATCCCTTGTCAGATACACCATTCTCTGCCTTACATTGCAGCAATTCCAGTGTGGTGCCCAACTTTTTCTTGTCAGCTTCGCAATTCGGGTACAACAATTTCTTGTGATCCTCTAACATGCGCTGCAACTTCTTCTTCTCCAAATCACTTTCGCAGTTTCTCTTTGCATCGGCAATGGCCCGACCTAGATCATCAGCGGGTTCATCTGATGCCTCTTCTTCAGCTTCTTCCCGCATTGCCGGCTCAGCTTCTCCCCCATTGTTGTATCATCGTATTCAGGAACCCATGGCCAGGATAGTTGTCGTCGTCCTCTTCTTCTTCATTGTCTTCCATCATAACCCCTCTTTCTCCATGCTTGGTCCAAACAATATAGTGGGGCATGAAACCGGACTTAAACAGGTGGGAGTGAATGGTTTTTGACGTAGAGTAATTGTGATCATTCTTACAGACAGCACATGGACAAGGCATAAAACCATGCGCCCGCTTGTTTGCCTCAGCCGCAAACAAAAAAGTTTGCACGCCATTAATGAACTCGGGAGAGTATCGGTCATCGTACATCCATTGTCGGCTCATCTTCATTACACAACACCGAAAAGACCAAATTAATACAAGTTCATACATAAAGTCCATACATAAAGTTCACACAACACTTAAATGCAACAAACAAATAACTCTTTAACTAAAGCATTTAAATGCAACCACAAATGCGATCAAGATCGCAACTAAGGTAACAATTGATCCAACAGCATAATGATACCAAGCCTCACTATCAATGGCATATTTTCTAATCTTTCTAATCTTCAAGCGCATTTTCTCCATCTTGATCTTGTGATCATCGACGACATCGGCAACGTGCAACTCCAATTCCATCTTCTCCCCCTCAATTCTTTTCAATTTTTCTTTCAAATACTCGTTTTCTCTTTCAACTAAATTTAACCTCTCAACAATAGGGTCGGTTGGAATATCCGGTTCACAAACCTCCTAGATAAAAATATCTATGTCAACTTGATGGGCATAATTTGTCATAAACACGAAATGCAACAACTAGTTTTAAAAGAGAATATACCACATCAGAATCATAACAAGGACGAGGGCCGACGGAGACGGATATCAAAACCATGGCACTATGTATAACAAACAACGTACGGGTAAGATAATTATACGAGTAACTATATATCCAAATCACACAAACATAAATTTGGTAATGTAAAACATTCATGAACAAGAGGCTCACCACAAGGTAGTGCCGGCGACGGGACGGTGCGGGCGATCGACGGTGGTTACGACGGAGATTTAGAAGGCACTAAGTAAACCACACCTACATATGCAAACTAAGTGTTATTTTTTTTCCTCAAATTGCATATAAATCAAATACTAGCACATATATTTCCTCCCAAATTACTAAACTCATAAATTAATCACTATACAAAGCATTGCCAGAGCTAATCTAGCAATGAGAGATGAATGGACAAAGTTGTTAACCTTTGTGATCATTTGAATGGATGGGGGCCTTCAAATCTTGACAAATTTTGGGCAAAATGTGTGATGAGCTCGAGAGGAAGAGGGGAAGAACAGCGAGGAAAGGGGAATGAAGGAAATATGCCATAGAGGCAATAATAAAGTTATTATTTATTTCCTTATATCGTGATAAATGTTTATTATTCATGCTAGAATTGTATTAACCGGAAACGTAATACTTGTGTGAATACATAGACAAACAGAGTGTCACTAGTATGCCTCTACTTGACTAGTTCGTTGATCAAAGATGGTTATGTTTCCTAGCCATTGACATGGGTTGTCATTTGATTAACGGGATCACATCATTAGGAGAATGATGTGATTGACTTGACCCATTCCGTTAGCTTAGCACTTGATCGTATAGTATGTTGCTATTGCTTTCTTCATGACTTATACATGTTCCTATGACTATGAGATTAGGCAACTCCCGTTTACCGGAGGAACACTTTGTGTGCTACCAAACGTCACAACGTAACTGGGTGATTATAAAGGTGCTCTACAGGTGTCTCCGAAGGTACTTGTTGGGTTGGCGTATTTCGAGATTAGGATTTGTCACTCCGATTGTCGGAGAGGTATCTCTGGGCCCACTCGGTAATGCACATCACTTAAGCCTTGCAAGCATTGCAACTAATGAGTTAGTTGCGGGATGATGTATTACGGAACGAGTAAAGAGACTTGCCGGTAACGAGATTGAACTAGGTATTGAGATACCGACGATCAAATCTCGGGCAAGTAACATACCAATGACAAAGGGAACAACGTATGTTGTTATGCGGTCTGACCGATAAAGATCTTCGTAGAATATGTGGGAGCCAATATGAGCATCCAGGTTCCGCTATTGGTTATTGACCGGAGACGTGTCTCGGTCATGTCTACATAGTTCTCGAACCCGTAGGGTCCGCACGCATAACGTTTCGATGACAGTTATATGATGAGTTTATATGTTTTGATGTACCGAAGGTTGTTCGGAGTCCCGGATGTGATCACGGACATGACGAGGAGTCTCGATATGGTCGAGATATGAAGATTGATATATTGGAAGCCTATATTTGGATATCGGAAGTGTTCCGGGTGAAATCGGGATTTTACCGGAGTACCGGAGGGGTTACCGGAACCCCCCGGGGGTTAATGGGCCATAGTGGGCCTTAGTGGAGAAGAGGAGAGGCGGCCCGGGCAAGGACCGCGTGCCCCCCCCAGTCCGAATAGGACAAGGAGAGGGGGGCGGCGCCCCCCTTTCCTTCTTCTCCTCCACCTCTTTCCCCCTCTTCTCCTAATCCAACAAGGAAAAGGGAGGGAGTCCTACTCCCGGTGGGAGTAGGACTCCTCCTGGCGTGCCCCCTCCTGGCCGGCCGCACCTCCCCCCTTGCTCCTTTATATACGGGGGCAGGGGGGCACCCTAGAGACACAACAATTGATCGTTTGATCTTTTAGCCGTGTGTGGTGCCCCCCTCCACCATAGTCCACCTCGATAATACTATAACGGTGCTTAGGCGAAGCCCTGCGTCGGTAGAACATCATCATCGTCACCACGCCATAGTGCTGACGAAACTCTCCCTCAACACTCGGCTGGATCGGAGTTTGAGGGACGTCATCGGGCTGAACGTGTGCTGAACTCGGAGGTGCCGTGCGTTCGGTACTTGATCGGTCGGATCGTGAAGACATACGACTACATCAACCGCGTTGTGCTAACGCTTCCGCTTTCGGTCTACGAGGGTACGTGGAGAACACTCTCCCCTCTCGTTGCTATGCATCACCATGATCTTGCGTGTGCGTATGAATTTTTTTGAAATTACTACGTTCCCCAACAGTGGCATCAGAGCCTGATTTTATGCGTAGATGTCATATGCACGAGTAGAACACAAGTGAATTGTGGGCGATATAATTCATACTGCTTACCAGCATGTCATACTTTGGTTCGGCGGTATTGTTGGATGAAGCGGCCCGGACCAACATTACGCGTACGCTTATGCGAGACTGGTTCTACCGACGTGCTTTGCACATAGGTGGCTTGCGGGTGTCAGTTTCTCCAACTTTATTTGAACCGAGTGTGGCTACGCCCGGTCCTTGCGAAGGTTAAAACAGCACCAACTTGACAAACTATCGTTGTGGTTTTGATGCGTAGGTAAGAACGGTTCTTGCTAAGCCCGTAGCAGCCACGTAAGATTTGCAACAACAAAGTAGAGGACGTCAAATTTGTTTTTGCAGGGCATGTTGTGATGTGATATGGTCAAGACATGATGCTAAATTTTATTGTATGAGATGATCATGTTTAGTAACCGAGTTATCGGCAACTGACAGGAGCCATATGGTTGTCGCTTTATTGTATGCAATGCAATCGCCCTGTAATGCTTTACTTTATCACTAAGCGGTAGCGATAGTCGTAGAAGCATAAGATTGGCGAGACGACAACAATGCTACGATGGAGATCAAGGTGTCGCGCCGGTGACGATGGTGATCATGACGGTGCTTCGGAGATGGAGATCACAAGCACAAGATGATGATGGCCATATCATATCACTTATATTGATTGCATGTGATGTTTATCTTTTATGCATCTTATCTTGCTTTGATTGACGGTAGCATTATAAGATGATCTCTCATTAAATTTCAAGATAAAAGTGTTCTCCCTGAGTATGCACCGTTGCCAAAGTTCGTCGTGCCCAGACACCACGTGATGATCGGGTGTGATAAGCTCTACGTCCATCTACAACGGGTGCAAGCCAGTTTTGCATGCGCGGAATACTCAGGTTAAACTTGACGAGCCTAGCATATGCAGATATGGCCTCGGAACACTGAGACCGAAAGGTCGAGCGTGAATCATATAGTAGATATGATCAACATAGTGATGTTTACCATTGATAGCTACTCCATTTCACGTGATGATCGGTTATGGTTTAGTTGATTTGGATCACGTGATCACTTAGAGGATTAGAGAGATGTCTATCTAAGTGGGAGTTCTTAGTAATATGATTATTTGCACTTAAATTTATCATGAACTTAGTACCTGATAGTATCTTGCTTGTCTATGTTGATTGTAGATAGATGGCCCATGCTGTTGTTCCGTTGAATTTTAATGCGTTCATTGAGAAAGCAAAGTTGAAAGATGATGGTAGCAATTACACGGACTGGGTCCGTAACTTGAGGATTATCCTCATTGCTGCACAGAAGAATTACGTCCTGGAAGCACCGCTAGGTGCCAAACCTACTGCAGGAGCAACACCAGATGTTATGAACGTCTGGCAGAGCAAAGCTGATGACTACTCAATAGTTCAGTGTGCCATGCTTTACGGCTTAGAACCGGGACTTCAACGACGTTTTGAACGTCATGGAGCATATGAGATGTTCCAGGAGTTGAAGTTAATATTTCAAGCAAATGCCCGGATTGAGAGATATGAAGTCTCCAATAAATTCTATAGCTGTAAAATGGAGGAGAATAGTTCTGTCAGTGAGCATACACTACAGGAAACAGCTACTTTGCCGTCTGCCATGGCGGACGGCAAAGGCTCGAAAGGCGGACGGCAAAGACCTTTGCCGTCAGCCGCGGACGGCAAAAGGCTCCGGCAAAGAAGGCTACGGTAAACAGCTGCTTTGCCGTCTGCTTCCTGGCGGCGGACGGCAAAGGCTCTTTGCCGTCCGCGGCGGACGGCAAAGAGGGCGGACGGCAATAATTGCGTTGTCAGTCCGTTAAGTGGCTAACGGCAGACCTTTGCCGTCCGCCGCAGACGGCAAAGAGCCTTTGGTCTTTGCCGTCCGCCTTATGATGTCATGTACACGTCACTAGATGGCAGGTTCTTTGCCGTCTGCCACTGATGGCAAAGTGCAGGTTCTTTGCCGTCTGCCACGGACGGCAAAGTCTTTGCCGTCTGCCACTGTAGGCAAACTGACCAAATGGGTCAGCTCCCAGGAAGCACAGTTGGCTGCCACGTGGCTTCTTTGCCGTCCGCGGCAGACGACAAAGGCTCTTTGCCGTCGGTGGCAGACGGCAAAGAGCCTGCATATTGTCTGTTTTTCCTGTTTTTTATTAAATCCCACAATTTGCAGCACATATCACATATATAAGTTTCATATCCAGCACATATCCAACACATATCTAGCACATATCACATATCACATATCCAGCACATATCACATATCACATATCCAGCACATATCACATATCACATCAGTTTCATCCATACACATTGTTCATACATAAGGAAGTTCCATCCATACACATTGTTCCATCCATATATATATTACAATGCAAAGTGTCATGAAGATAGCAAGCTAGATACAATGCAAAGTTTCATCAAAGGAAAAGCAAGCACTCCATCATAGCAAGCTAGCTTCCATCAAGTGAATGAAATCTGCAAAATGGTAAATAAGAAAGTTAGAAATAGGTGACTAGAACAAGAAGAAGACTAGAACAAGAAGAAGACTAGAACAAGAAGAAGACTAGAACAAGAAGTATATGTCATTTATGAGCTAACTTAGGTGAAATGGATCATATATGAGCTAACTAAGTTGAAATGGGTTGTTTATGAGCTAACTTAGTTGAAATGGATCATTTATGAGCTAACTTAGTTGAAATGGGTCGTTTATGAGCTAACTAAGGTGAAGGGCATCGTTTTTGAGCTAAGTAAGGTGAAATGGGTCATTTTGGAGCTAACCTAGGTGAAATGGGTCATTTTAAAGCTAACGTAGGTAAAATGGATCATTTAGGAGCTCATCTACGTAAAATGGGTCATTTTAGAGCTAATTTAGTTGAAATGGATCTTTTTGAGCTAACTTACGTGAAATGGATCATTTAAGAGCTAATTTAGGAGAAATGGATCGTTTTTTAGCTCACTTAGGTCAAATGGATCGTTTATGAGCTAAATTAGTTGAAATGGATCGTTTATGAGATAACCTAGGTAAGATGGGTCATTTTGGAGTTAACCTATGTGAAATGGGCCATTTTAAAGCTAACGTAGGTAAAATGGATCATTTAGGAGCTAATGTAGGTAAAATGGGTCATTTTTGAGCTAACTTGGATGAACTGCATCATTTATAAGCTAACCTAGGTAAAATGGGTCATTTTGGAGGAAAATAAGCTAACTCTAGGTCATTATGGTAAGCATATTGGAGGAAATAAAGCTAAGTCTAGGTCTTTATGCATTTGTTAAGCAAAACACTAGAGAAACTTACCGTGATCAGGGAGGTGTAGGAGCGGGGTGGCTAGTGCCGCTACCTGGAGAAGGATCGTGCGATGCGTTTCTGGAGTTAAGCTGCACCAAAGATCATTTCCAATGTCTCGTTAGCATTACGACACTCAAATGTTAAGACTACCAAGTAATGTCCATTCAAACTAAACTCACCGTGCTCCCAGGAGCAATCACTGGCATCGGCGGAGCGGGCTGACCGGACTTCTCGCACACAGACTGCACATTTGGTTTTCAGAACAGAGTCATACTAGTTAGTAATGAGACTCAAATGTTAAGACTAGCAAGTAATCTGCAGAAGAAACTTACCACAAGGAGCTCGTACATGGCCCTTGCCTGAATGTCATTCCGTGCCCTCTCCTCCTCCATCATCTTTCTCGTCCTCTCCTCCATCTCCCGCTGCCTCTCCGCCGCCTCCGCCAGAAGTTTCTCCGTTCTATCTCTCTCAGTCTGTATAGCAGCCTGCAACACCACTCACATGACCATTTGTAATCATTGATGGAAGCGCACACAATGTAATGGAGAAAGATAACTGAGTACGTATCACTAACCTTGATGGCGAGTTGCACTGGCCGTTCACGAGGCCTTATCTCAGGAGCGGAGCTCGACTGGCGCGCCTTGATCTCCGGGAGAGTGCTAGGACAACGGATAAGTCCATCTCCAATGGCTATGGAGCCATGGGACCTCCCGCCACCAGATATCATCACCAGCTCTGGATCAATGGGACCCTGGCTCGGGTGAAAGTCCTCCCCTTTCCTCGCCTTCCCCTCATCTCTATATCTCACGAGCTTGTTGTGGGAGGAGATGTTGGTGAAGTTGTTTGCATCATCGAGGTCAGACTGAGAGAAAGCCTTGACTTTCTTGTAAGAGCCAGTGTGGGCCATGGCATACAGGTCGTACACCTCTGGCACCTTATCCGCCTTATTGTGGCGTGCCTGAAAGAGAGAAACAATGAAAATTAGTAATTAAAGGGCTCAAGCTAGCATGATGAATGAATTGCATGAATCATGAAGCAAACCACATACCCAGTTGCGCCCGAACTGATATAAGTTGGAGCTGCCTTGATGGTGTGGCACACCTTCCATTTGGGCACGTTTGTCCTTGGCCTGGTTGTGGAGGGCTAGCCATTCTTGTGAGCACCACTCATCGACCAACACCTCCCAACAATCCATCCGATCCGCACACCATCTCGGAGGCGCCTAAGTTAGCAAATAGAAACTTGAGCGCTACGGCTAAGAATTACTAAATGAAGGAACTTAAGTAGAAGGCCTTAAGAATTACCTTCATGTACTGCTCCTTACTCAGGAACTTATCGCGGCACGCCGGCTCTTATCGCGGCACGCCGGCTTGGTCTTCTTGATACCACGCAAGGCGTAGTAGTCTCGAACAGCCTGCACCCGAGCCTCGTGCCGTAAGTTCTGGAGTAGGCGCTTGCAGACGTTCTGGATAACATTTGCGCAGTCCTCCTCGTATCCCTCCTCACACCTGTAGAATGTCTGCAATCAAATGAGACAATATTGATTAGTACAATTAATAACTAGCTAGTTGAAGATTTTGAAATGTGTAAAGGAGAAATTACCCAGAACGTCCTGATCACCATGTCTGCCCTCGTGTCGCACACGACACCGTCGATAATGACATCCGGCGGGGCCGGGGCAGCCACGTAGTGCTCCCAGCTCAACCCAAGCTCTGGAAGCCGACCCTCACCAGGCAACGTGACAAACCCCGGGAAGTTTTGCCGGCAAAGAACTCCAAGGACGGAGTTGGGCCGGCGGACACTATGATGGTGGTCCCAACCCCTGCAGCATGACAAGGCCAACGCATTAGTTATTTGAAGAAACGTGAATGCAGAAGGTACAAAAATATTAAATGCACTTACGTACCTCTCCCCATCAGGGAAGATCAACCACCTCTGCTCGCGGGTCGCCGGCACGGACGGGAGCCGTGTAGCACCACGCTGGTAGACGGTGCCACCCTCCTCCTCAAGATCAGTCGGCTCCCCGCCATCATCAGCATGGCCACTCGGCTCCTCGGGCTGATCCGGCCAGGTACCCCATCCGGACGTGTGCTCCTCCGGGGTCTCGTGGGCCGAACTCTCGTGGGCCGAAGGCCAGTCGACCCGAGGCTCGTGGGCCCAAGACCCGTGGACCGGAGGCTCGTGGACCGGAGTCCGTGTAGCCTCCTCCTCGGACGAGTCCACCCTAACAGTCACGTGCTCGGGTGAAACAGCTGGGGGTGGCGGCGAGGAAGGCGCCCTAGGAGTCACCCTACCTCCTCTCCCGCGACCACGTGCCCCACCTCCTCTCTTCCTACCTCGTCCCCTGCTGGGCACCGCGGTGGACGAAGAAGGGCCCGGCGGTGTGGACATACTGTCCAGCAACGCTCGGCGAAGAGGTACGTCTGGAATCGAAGACCTCAGACCACGCGCCGAGGAAGAAGGGGCCTTGGCGCGCTCCCGACCAGCGCCCACCATCTTTCAACACCTGCCATGACAAACAGTAAACGAAATTAGTACAACATAAAAAAAAGACCGACATGAATAATAATATGTGTATCACTTAAGTGTATCATCATCAAGTACAACATTAAAAAATTTAATACCTGACACTACTAATAATCTCGATCAGTATCATCAATAAATGCATAATCATCATCATCACTATAATCAATGACGGGCTCATAGGGTTCAGTGGCATCAACATGTGCAAGGCCACCTTGACGTAATCGGTCAAGCAATGACAGGTCATCCGCAGCAGTAACCTCTTCTTGTTCCGGCTCTTCTTGTTCCTCCTCTGGGGTGATGTCGGATTCACTGTCGCTGTCTACTTCAATGTTTTGGGGTGAAGTATAGCGGTTCTTGAAACGCTTTTTGGAAAGACGTGTCTCTTGGAAGAATTCTCCTTCATATGTGTCTGGGTTAATGTGAGGTTCATAATCCTCTTCCTTTGGGGGAGATAGTCTAGCACGTGGCGGCACTTCATAAACGACATCCCAACCTTTCAGATTTGGATTAGTTTGGCAGGCCCACGGTAGATAGAATACTTGGGTCGCCTGTTGAGCCGTAATATAGACATCAGGAACATCTAAATGGGTGCTTTGGTTGATTTCAACTAGCCCTATATGTTCATGAGTTCTTCTAGTCTCCTTCGGCTGAAACCAATAACATTTGAAGACTACGACATTCGGTGGGTTTTCACCATAGAATAGAAGTTCATAAATTGCTTCAACTCTCCCATAATACTCGGTACCTCCTTCGCCGATAGCAGATACACAACAATTTGTAGACTTTCGGTCGGCCATAGATAGCTCTTTGCCATAGGTACGAAAGCGATACCCGTTGATGTCGTATTTGTCAAATGAACGGACCTTATAGTCAAAACCATTAGCGACTTGTCTCAATTCGGCGTCCATAGACTCTGAATTAGCCTACAAGTTTAATATGAAAGGATTGTTGCATTACGCACAAATTAGCGAATGAAACCGGGATAGCCGCCTACAAATTAGCCTACAAGTCTAATAGAAATTACCGTTTGTTTGAACCAAGAGATGAAACCGGGATAGCCGCCACCTTGCTTTGCGAGAAGCTCATACTCTTCGACAGAATCCTTTTGGATCACCGCTCCATACGAGAATAAGGCGACGTATCGACTGTATGAAATATCCAGGAATAAGAGCAGTTCAAAGGAAATAGAAGTTGCGAAACTATGTACCGAGAACTTACTCGATGTACGGCCGCACTTCTATCAGGTTGTTGAAGATATACAACGAAATGGTCCGCCATTGTTCGTTATCCAAAGATACTGGATTTGAAACACTGGCTGGTGCGAGATTCCCTTTGAATAGGCTGAGGTTGGATCCACCCTTTTTAGGGTCGTCAGCATTGTACCGAGGCTTCGGATTATGCAAATGATGATTTTTGGCTTCGTAGTGTGCTGTCACGAAGTTTGCCGCCTCCTCAGTGATGAATGCCTCAGCCATCGATGCTTCAATTCTACGTTTATTTTTACATTTTTGTCGAAGCGTCTTCTGCATCCTCTCAGTTGGGTAGCACCAACGATTTTGCACGGGCCCCCCCAATCTTGCCTCGGTCGGGAGATGCAAAATCAAATGTTGCATTGGATTAAAGAAGCCCGGTGGAAAGATCTTCTCTAACTTGCAGATCAACTCCGGCGCCAACTCTTCCATTTCTTCTAGCACGCCAGGCGATAGTTCTTTCGCACAAAGAACACGGAAGAAATAGCTGAGTTCTGCCAGTACTAGCCATTCATCCTCAGGGATGAAGCCACGCAACATCACCGGCATTACCCGCTCAATCCATATGTGCCAATCATGACTCTTGAGACCAAATATCTTCAATTTATCAAGACTGGCTCCCCTCTGTAGATTCGCTGCATACCCATCGGGGAACATCAACTGCATTTTCACCCACAAGATAATTTCCCTCATAGCCGGCCTTCCAAGATTGAACCATGCCTTTGGCTTCGTCCAGTTCTGCTTTCCTTTCGGTTCTTTCATGTTTTGTAACGGCCTATCACATAGCGCCTCCAGATCGACTCTAGCCTTAGTATTATCCTTTGACTTCCCATCTATGCCGAACAATGTACCAAAAAGTGCCTCAGCGATATTCTTCTCAGTGTGCATCACGTCGATGTTGTGTGGGCAAAGGAGGTCTTTGAAGTAAGGCAGATCCCATAAGCATGTTTTGTGAGTCCAGGCGTGCTTAGAATTATACCCCTTGAAGTACCCTGGACGCTCGGGATCTGGCTCGAGAGCGTTTAACTGATCCAGGGTCTGTTGGCCTGTCAATGCATGTGGTGCAGAGTTTTTGACAACTCTACCTCTGATGAAGTTCTTCTTGTCTTTCCTGAACTTATGGCGAGGATTCAGGAACTCTCTATGCATGTCGAAGCAAGAAAACTTGCGACCGGCCTGAAGCCAACGAAACTCAAGAGCTCCCTTGCATGTGGGGCACGGGAACCTTCCATGCACACACCAGCCAACGAATAGCGCATACGCCGGCAAGTCATGCGTCGAGTACATGTACCAGACACGCATTATGAAGTTCCGTTTGCTATAGGCATCGTATGTCTTGAACCCATTATCCCAGGCTTCTTGCAATTCGTCCTTAAGCGGTTGCATGTACACATTCATATTTTTCCCCGGATAGTTGGGCCCTGGAATTATCAACGTCAGGAAAATGTTCTTTCTTTGCATAATCTATCCGGGGGGGAGATTGAGTGGAAAGACAAATACGGGCCAACAACTGTATTGGGCTGCCGTCATACCAAACACACTGAACCCATCCGTGCTGATGCCGACTCGAGGATGCCTCGGATCTGCCGCTTTGTCACCATGTAATTCATCAAACTTTTTCCACGCAACACCATCCGATGTGTGTACAATCATCAGATTCCCATCTGCATCTAGTTCGGTTCTTTTGCCCGTTTTGTGCCATGTCATCTGTCTGGCCATCTCTTCGACCATGAAAAGACGTTGAAGTCTTGGTACGATTGGCATATACCGAAGAACACTAACGGGGATTTTGGTCTGTGTCTTCTCACCCATACCGTTGTCTACCACAACATACCTGGAAGACTTGCAAATGGGACAATAGTTCAAGTCCGCATAGTCAAGCCTAAACAAGACACATCCTTTCTCACAGGCATGTATCTTATCATAGGGCATCTTCAGTGCACGGAGGATTTTGTCCGACTGGTATAGGTTTGCAGGCATTACATGGCCTTTGGGTAGAAAGCGTCCAAATACTGTCATCATTGCATCGTAGCATTCTCTGCCCAAGTTGAACTGAGCCTTCAGAGCCATTACTTGTGAGATGGCATCCAACTGACAAAGCTCAGTGTGCTCATGGAGCGGACGTTTTGAAGACTCCAACATTTCATTGAAGGCCTTTGCAGATTCCTCCATCTCCTCGTCTGAATCCCGAGCATCATCAAAGTCTTGCACCATGTTTTCCATCCTGGTACCATGCTCGTCGGTGCGACGACGATCCACCTCAGCTCGGTCACGTTGGGCAGACTCACCATGAAATGTCCACACCGTATAATCGGGCGTAAAACCACTCTTCTGCAGGTGTTTGCCCATTTCAGCCTCTGTCCTCTTTTCCCAATTGCCGCACCGTAAACAGGGGCACCAGGTTTTCCTCTGGCCATTTGCAAATGCGGCTCGCACAAACCCCTTTGTTTTTGTGAACCATTCAGTGCTCCATTTGTTCTGACCAGTGTGACCGGTGTACATCCACGCACAATCACTCATCTTGACTTTCAGAGCTACTAGACACACAACAAATATATATATATATATATATATATATATATATATATATATATATATATATATATATATAATTCACCATGTATGTATTCATCAGTTGATCTACTTTGTCAATTTTATTACGTCCATGCAACCTACACTCTAATAGGTAATGATAGGTCCTAATCCCACCCGAGTATGTTTAGATTGGGTTCATTTTCCCATGCTATGCTCCGGATCCTACGCAAAATTTCGGCAGCACCTCCCCGCTGTTCTCCTGATACACGTCTCTGCAATAAACAGAGAGGATGTGTACCCGGAGAACAACAGGGGAGGCACTGACGAAATTTATGCGCCGGATCCGGAGCAAAGCATATGGGAAAACGAACCCAATCTAAACATACTCGGGATGTCCATGGATAGCGTTGGACAATTCGAAAGAATCAAGGTTATAAATATGCAAATGCATGCATATTTATGACTATGACGCTTTCGAACGGGAGACACATATTGGTTACGCATACTGATGATTCAAGACACATATGTAGCTAGCTATCAAGTTTCATCGGAATAGATCAAATAATTAATGGGGGAGGAGGACATGTCATTTGTGCTCACCCACGAACGAAGGGGCAGAGCTCGTCAAACGCACGGCGAGGTCGTCGAACACCAAACCTCGCAGCGATGAAACAACTGCACATTTAAAACTACCCGATCAACACAATTATATATGATGTTTTTCATAACAAAATCGAAAGATATATGACCTAACTAATAATTCACAAATATATGACCCCGTCGGCTTCTGGAAGGCCAAAGAACACCTTTTCAGGAGGTGTCGGGGGTCGGGGTGTCGTGTCGGTCTCGGCCGTGTCGGGGTCGGGGTCGGGGTCTCGGGGTCGGGGTGTCGGGTCGGGGTGCCGGGTCGGGGTCGGTGTGCCGTGTCAGTGTCGGGGTCGGGGTGTCGGGTCAGGCTCGGGGTCGGGGTCCGGGTCGGGGTATCGTGGTCGGGGTCTCGGGGTCGGGGTGCCGGGTCGGGGTCGGGGTGCCGTGTCGGTGTCGGGGTCGGGGTGTCGGGTCAGGCTCGGGGTCGGGGTGTCTTGTCGGGATGCCGGGTCGGGGTCGGGGTGCCGTGTCGGTGTCGGGGTCGGGGTGTCGGGTCAGGCTCGGGGTCGGGGTCTCGGGGTCGGGGTGTCGGGTCGGGGTGCCGGGTCGGGGTGTCGGGTCGGGGTGCCGTCTCGGGGTCGGGGTGTCGGGTCGGGGTCGGGGTGCCATGTCGGTGTCGGGGTAAGGGTGGGTGTGGTGTCAGGGTGTCGGTGTCGGGGTGTCGTGTCGGTGTCGGGGTCGGGGTCTCGGGGTCGGGGTGTCGGGTCGGGGTGCCGGGTCGGGGTCGGGGTGCCGTGTCGGTGTCGGGGTCGGGGTGTCGGGTCAGGCTCGGGGTCGGGGTGTCTTGTCGGGGTGCCGGGTCGGGGTCGGGGTGCCGTGTCGGTGTCGGGGTCGGGGTGTCGGGTCAGGCTCGGGGTCGGGGTCGGGGTGCCGGGTCGGGGTGTCGGGTCGGGGTGCCGTCTCGGGTTCGGGGTGTCGGGTCGGGGTGCCGGGTCGGGGTCGGGGTGCCGTGTCGGTGTCGGGGTAAGGGTGGGTGTGGTGTCAGGGTGTCGGTGTCGGGGTGTCGTGTCGGTGTCGGGGTCGGGGTCTCGGGGTCGGGGTGTCGGGTCGGGGTGCCGGGTCGGGGTCGGGGTGCCGTGTCGGTGTCAGGGTCGGGGTGTCGGGTCAGGCTCGGGGTCGGGGTGTCGGGGTCGGGGTCGGGGTGTCGGGGTCGGGGTCGGGGTGCCGTGTCGGCGTCGGGGTCGGGGTGTCGGGTCAGGCTCGGGGTCGGGGTGTCTTGTCGGGGTGCCGGGTCGGGGTCGGGGTGCCATGTCGGTGTCGGGGTCGGGGTGTCGGGTCAGGCTCGGGTCGGGGTCTCGGGGTCGGGGTGTCGGGTCGAGGTGCCGGGTCGGGGTGTCGGGTCGGGGTGTCGGGTCGGGGTGCCGTCTCGGGTTCGGGGTGTCGGGTCGGGGTGCCGTGTCGGTGTCGGGGTAAGGGTGGGTGTGGTGTCAGGGTGTCGGTGTCGGGGTGTCGTGTCGGTGTCGGGGTCGGGGTCTCGGGGTCGGGGTGTCGGGTCGGGGTGCCGGGTCGGGGTCGGGGTGCCGTGTCGGTGTCAGGGTCGGGGTGTCGGGTCAGGCTCGGGGTCGGGGTGTCGGGGTCGGGGTCGGGGTGTCGGGGTCGGGGTCGGGGTGCCGTGTCGGTGTCGGGGTCGGGGTGTCGGGTCAGGCTCGGGGTCGGGGTGTCGGGGTCGGGGTCTAGGGGTCGGGGTGTCGTGTCGGGGTGCCGGGTCGGGGTCGGGGTGCCGTGTCGGGTCGGGGTTTTTTCCTCTTTTTTCCTTTTCTTCTTCTTCCTATTCTTCCTTTTCTTCCTCTTCTTCTTTTTTCTTCTCCTCCTCCTCTTCTTCTTCTTCCTTTCCTTTTTCCTCTTCTTCTTCTCCTCCTCTCCTCTTTTTTCTTCTTCTTCTTCCTCTTCTTCTTTTTTCTTCTCCTCCTCCTCTTCTTCTTCTTCCTTTCCTTTTTCCTCTTCTTCTTCTCCTCCTCTCCTCTTTTTTCTTCTTCTTCTTCTTCTTCCTCTTCTTCTTTTTTCTTCTCCTCCTCCTCTTCTTCTTCTTCTTCCTTTCCTTTTTCCTCTTCTTCTTCTCCTCCTCTCCTCTTTTTCTCTTCTTCTTCTTCTTCCTCTTCTTCTTTTTTCTTCTACAACCTAAACCTAAAACTAAACCTAAACCTAAAACTAAACCTAAAACTACAACTAAAACTACAACTAAAACTAAATCTAAACTAAAACTAAAACTAAAAAGGAAAAAAAAGAAAAAAACTGAAAAATGGGGGGCTCACCTGGGGGGTGGAGGAGGCCGGTGGAGGAGGGGGCGGGGCGGTGGAGGAGGCGGCCTGGGGGCGGCGGCGAGCCGGGGCGGCGGGGGCGACGGGGCGGCGGGGGGCGCGGGGGGCGCGGGGCGGCGGGGGGCGCGGGGCGGCGGGGGGCCGGGGCGGTGAGGGCGACGAGGCCCCGGGGCGGCGGCGAGCCGGGGCGGCGGCGGCGCGCGGCGGCGTGGGAGGAGAGAAACGGCGGCGTGGGAGGGAGAGGGAAGAAGTGAGTAACGGGTGGGGGTAAGGGCCGTTAGGTAGTAGGCTCTTTGTCGTCCGCCCCCCTTTGCCGTCCGCTTTTTTGCCTCTTTGTCGTCTGCTAGCGGACGGCAAAGAGGTGGCCCGTTAAGTTTTTCAAAAACGGGCGGGGGGTGGGGGCCACCTCACTCTTTGCCGTCAGCTGGCCGACGGCAAAGAGCTGGCAGACGGCAAAGAGCTTCTTTGCCGTCTGCCCTTTCTTTGCCGTCTGCTTTTGGGTAGCTGATGGCAAAGAGCTTCTTTGCCGTCAGCTAGCAGACGGCAAAGAGCTGGCAGATGGCAAATTAGCTGATTCCAGTAGTGATATACTCAAAATGTCTGGGTATAACAATCACTTGATTCAACTGGGAGTTAATCTTCCGGATGATAGCGTCATTGACAGAATTCTTCAATCACTGCCACCAAGCTGCAAGAGCTTCGTGATGAACTATAACATGCAAGGGATGGATAAGACGATTCCCGAGCTCTTCGCAATGCTAAAGGCTGTGGAGGTAGAAATCAAGAAGGAGCATCAATTGTTGATGGTCAATAAGACCACCAGTTTCAAGAAAAGGGCAAAGGGAAGAAGAAGGGGAACTTCAAGAAGAACAACAAGCAAGTTATTGCTCAAGAGAAGAAACCCAAGTCTGGACCTAAGCCTGAGACTGAGTGCTTCTACTGCAAGCAGACTGGTCACTTGAAGTGGAACTGCCTCAAGTATTTGGCAGATAAGAAGGATGGCAAGGTGAACAAAGGTATATGTGATATACATGTTATTGATGTGTACCTTACCAGAGCTCGCAGTAGCACCTGGGTATTTGAAACTGGTTCTGTTGCTAATATTTGCAACTCAAAACAGGGACTATGGATTAAGCGAACACTGGCCAAGGACGAGGTGACGATGCGCATGGGAAACAGTTCCAAAGTCGATATGATCGCCGTCGGCACGCTACCTCTACATCTACCTTCGGGATTAGTATTAGACCTAAATAATTGTTATTTGGTGCCAGCGTTGAGCATGAACATTATATCTGGATCTTGTTTGATGCGAGACGGTTATTCATTTAAATCAGAGAATAATGGTTGTTCTATTTATATGAGTAATATCTTTTATGGTCATGCACCCTTGAAGAGTGGTCTATTTTTGATGAATCTCGATAGTAGTGATACACATATTCATAATGTTGAAGCCAAAAGATGCAGAGTTGATAATGATAGTGCAACTTATTTGTGGCACTGCCGTTTAGGTCATAATGGTGTAAAGCGCATGAAGAAACTCCATACTGATGGACTTTTGGAACCACTTGATTATGAATCACTTGGTACTTGCGAACCGTGCCTCATGGGCAAGATGACTAAAACGCCGTTCTCCGGAACTATGGAGAGAGCAACAGATTTGTTGGAAATCATACATACAGATGTATGTGGTCCGATGAATGTTGAGGCTCGTGGCGGATATCGTTATTTTCTCACCTTCACAGATGATTTGAGTAGATATGGGTATATCTACTTAATGAAACATAAGTCTGAAACATTTGAAAAGTTCAAAGAATTTCAGAGTGAAGTTGAAAATCATCGTACCAAGAAAATAAAGTTTCTACGATCTGATCGTGGAGGAGAATATTTGAGTTATGAGTTTGATCTACATTCGAAACAATGCGGAATAGTTTCGCAACTCACGCCACCCGGAACACCACAGCGTAATGGTGTGTCCGAACGTCGTAATCGTACTTTACTAGATATGGTGCGATCTATGATGTCTCTTACTGATTTACCGCTATCGTTTTGGGGTTATGCTTTAGAGACGGCTGCATTCACGTTAAATAGGGCACCATCGTAATCTGTTGAGACGACGCCTTATGAACTGTGGTTTGGCAAGAAACCAAAGTTGTCGTTTCTTAAAGTTTGGGGCTGCGATGCTTATGTTAAAAAGCTTCAACCTAATAAGCTCGAACCCAAATCGGAGAAATGTGTCTTCATAGGATACCCAAAGGAGACTGTTGGGTACACCTTCTATCACAGATCCGAAGGCAAGACATTCGTTGTTAAGAATGGATCCTTTCTAGAGAAGGAGTTTCTCTCGAAAGAAGTGAGTGGGAGGAAAGTAGAACTTGATGAGGTAACTGTACATGCTCCCTTATTGGAAAGTAGTTCATCACAGAAACCGGTTCATGTGACGCCTACACCAATTAGTGAGGAAGTTAATGATGATGATCATGGAACTTCAGATCAAGTTGTTACTGAACCTCGTAGGTCAACCAGAGTAAGATCCGCACCAGAGTGGTACGGTAATCCTGTTCTGGAGGTTATGTTACTAGACCATGACGAACCTACGAACTATGAAGAAGCGATGGTGAGCCCAGATTCCGCAAAATGGCTTGAGGCCATGAAATCTGAGATGGGATCCATGTATGAGAACGAAGTGTGGACTTTGGTTGACTTGCCCGATGATCGGCAAGCCATTGAAAATAAATGGATCTTCAAGAAGAAAACTGGCGCTGACGGTAATGTTACTATCTATAAAACTCGACTTGTTGCGAAAGGTTTTCGACAAGTTCAAGGGATTGACTACGATGAGACCTTCTCATCCGTAGCGATGCTTAAGTCTGTCCGAATCATGTTAGTAATTGCCGCATTTTATGATTATGACATTTGGCAAATGGATGTCAAAACTGCATTCCTGAATGGATTTCTGGAAGAAGAGTTGTATATGATGCAACCGGAAGGTTTTGTTGATCCAAAGGGAGCTAATAAAGTGTGCAAGCTCCAGTGATCCATTTATGGACTGGTGCAAGCCTCTCAGAGTTGGAATAAACGCTTTGATAGTGTGATCAAAGCATTTGGTATTTACAAGAAAGTGAGTGGGAGCTCTGTAGCATTTCTGATATTATATGTGGATGACATATTGCTGATTGAAAATGATATCGAATTTCTGGATAGCACAAAGGGATACTTGAATAAGAGTTTTTCGATGAAAGACCTCGGTGAAGCTGCTTATATATTGGTCATCAAGATCTATAGAGATAGATCAAGACGCTTAATTGGACTTTCACAAAGCACATACCTTGACAAAGTGTTGAAGAAGTTCAAAATGGATCAAGCAAAGAAAGGGTTCTTGCCTGTGTTACAAGGTGTGAAGTTGAGTAAGACTCAATGCCTGACCACTGCAGAAGATAGAGAGAAGATGAAAGATGTTCCCTATGCTTCAGCCATAGGCTCTATCATGTATGCAATGCTATGTACCAGACCTGATGTGTGCCTTGCTATAAGTCTAGCAGGGAGGTACCAAAGTAATCCACGAGTGGATCACTGGATAGCGGTCAAGAACATCCTGAAATACCTGAAAAGGACTAAAGATATGTTTCTCGTTTATGGAGGTGACAAAGAGCTCATCGTAAATGGTTATGTTGATGCAAGCTTTGACACTGATCCGGATGATTCTAAATCTCAAACTGGATACGTGTTTACATTGAACGGTGGAGCTCTCAGTTGGTGCAGTTCTAAACAAAGCGTCGTGGCGGGATCTACGTGTGAAGCGGAGTACATAGCTGCTTCGGAAGCAGAAAATGAAGGAGTCTAGATGAAGGAGTTCATATCCGACCTAGGTGTCATACCTAGTGCATCGGGTCCAATGAAAATCTTTTGTGACAATACTGGTGCAATTGCCTTGGCGTAGGAATCCAGATTTCACAAGAGAACCAAGCACATCAAGAGACGCTTCAATTCCATCCGGGATTTAGTCCAGGTGGGAGACATAGAAATTTGGAAGATACATACGAATCTGAATGTTGCAGACCCGTTGACTAAGCCTCTTCCACGAGCAGAACATGATCAGCACCAAGGCTCCATGTGTGTTAGAATCATTGCTGTGTAATCTAGATTATTGACTCTAGTGCAAGTGGGAGACTGAAGGAAATATGCCCTAGAGGCAATAATAAAGTTATTATTTATTTCCTTATATCATGATAAATGTTTATTATTCATGCTAGAATTGTATTAACCGGAAACGTAATACTTGTGTGAATACATAGACAAATAGAGTGTCACTAGTATGCCTCTACTTGACTAGCTCGTTGATCAAAGATGGTTATGTTTCCTAGCCATTGACATGGGTTGTCATTTGATTAACGGGATCACATCATTACGAGAATGATGTGATTGACTTGACCCATTCCGTTAGCTTAGGACTTGATCGTATAGTATGTTGCTATTGCTTTCTTCATGACTTATACATGTTCCTATGACTATGAGATTATGCAACTCCCGTTTACCGGAGGAACACTTTGTGTGCTACCAAACGTTACAACGTAACTGGGTGATTATAAAGGTGCTCTACAGGTGTCTCCGAAGGTACTTGTTGGGTTGGCGTATTTCGAGATTAGGATTTGTCACTCCGATTGTCGGAGAGGTATCTCTGGGCCCACTCGGTAACGCACATCACTTAAGCCTTGCAAGCATTGAAACTAATGAGTTAGTTGCGGGATGATGTATTACGAAACGAGTAAAGAGACTTGCCGGTAACGAGATTGAACTAGGTATTGAGATACCGACGATCGAATCTCGGGTAAGTAACATACCGATGACAAAGGGAACAACGTATGTTGTTATGCGGTCTGACCGATAAAGATCTTCGTAGAATATGTGGGAGCCCATATGAGCATCCAGGTTCCGCTATTGGTTATTGATCGGAGACGTGTCTCGGTCATGTCTACATAGTTCTCGAACCCGTAGGGTCCGCACGCTTAACGTTTCGATGACAGTTATATTACGAGTTTATATGTTTTGATGTACCGAAGGTTGTTCGGAGTCCAGGATGTGATCACGGACATGACGAGGAGTCTCGAAATGGTCAAGACATGAACATTGATATATTGGAAGCCTATATTTGGATATCGGAAGTGTTCCGGGTGAAATCGGGATTTTACCGGAGTACCGGAGGGGTTACCGGAACCCCCCGGGGGTTAATGGGCCATAGTGGGCCTTAGTGGAGAAGAGGAGAGGCGGCCAGGGCAAGGGCCGCGCGCCCCTCCCCCCTAGTCCAAATAGGACAAGGAGAGGGGGGCGGCGCCCCCCCCCCCTTTCCTTCTTCTCCTCCATCTTTTTCCCCCTCTTCTCGTAATCCAACAAGGAAAAGGGAGGGAGTCCTACTCCCGGTGGGAGTAGGACTCCTCCTGGCGCGCCCCTCCTGGCCGGTCGCACCTCCCCCCTTGCTCCTTTATATACGGGGGCAGGGGGGCACCCTAGAGACACAACAATTGATCGTTTGATCTTTTAGCCGTATGCGGTGCCCCCCTCCACCATAGCCCACCTCGATAATACTGTAGCGGTGCTTAGGCGAAGCCCTGCGTCGGTAGAACATCATCATCGTCACCACGCCGTCGTGCTGACGAAACTCTCCCTCAACACTCGGCTGGATCGGAGTTCGAGGGACGTCATCGGGCTGAACGTGTGCTGAACTCGAAGGTGCCGTGCGTTCGGTACTTGATCGCTCGGATCGTGAAGACGTACGACTACATCTACCGCGTTGTGCTAACGCTTCCGCTTTCGGTCTACGAGGGTACGTGGATAACACTCTCCCCTCTCGTTGCTATGCATCAGCATGATCTTGCGTGTGCGTAAGAATTTTTTTGAAATTACTATGTTCCCCAACAGGGAAAGGGGAAGAACAGAGCGAGCTCGGGTGGACGAAGGGTTTATGCAGGACGACCTTTAGCACCGGTTCGTGCCACGAACCGGTACTAAAGGTGCTGGAGGGCCCGGGACTGACAACATCCTGCCACCACTCACTTTAGTACCGGTCCGTGGCACGAACCTGTGCTAAAGATTCGCGACGAACCGGTACTAATGAGAGCGGCCGGCTAGCCGTTGGAACCGGCACTAATGCACACATTAGTGCCGGCTCAAAATCAAACCGGCACTAATGTGCTTGACATTTGACCCTTTTTCTACTAGTGATGATAACTGTTCGGACCAAAATAGAGGCCAATCGACCTCCTACGCTACAGTTTCCTACATGATGGGTTCGCTGGCACGCACGCTAAGGTGGCTTGGGCCATGTAGTTGTGCGTTGATGGGCTTTTATGGAACACCAGCCATGCGTCAGTTTTTATCTATGTGTTCGTTTTCTAGAAAATAAATCTATGCGTTCCTCCGTTGTTTCTTCTGTTCGTCATTTGGTTTCAGACAAGCTGATCCCAACACGTCCATACGAGTTCGTATGCAACATCTCATGTCTGAGTTCTTCCACGGCTCTTAAATACCTCTTCCAAATCAAAACAATATCCTGGTAATCAGCCTTAGCGGAAGGCAGTCTGGACACAATGGCCCTAAAGTGGGTCGTTCGGTATGCGGCCACGCTGACGCCATCATATCGCCATCTTCCGTCCACGTGATGGACCTCAGCACCTTTTGCATGATGGTCGCCCGCACCTTCGCCATCGCCGAACGGAGCCTCGGTTGCGTCGCAACGCGATCGACGGTGATGTACAAGCCATCGGCTTCCTCCACAGCGTCATGGTTGTTGCCCAGCCTTCCATCTGCGTTTTTCTCGCGTCACCCAGCCGTGCCTCATGCTGGTCTCACATGTATGTCAATACGTCGTCATGGGCACGCGCAGGTGGACTATGATAGGAAATAGAATAAGAAGCGGCTAAGAGCTGGAGTATGAGACTCTGCCAGGGAAACGAGCCACTGGAGGTATGAGGGGCACGTCATTGGTACGTGATTGTCTGAAATTTAAACACATGGACATACTTTTAGTCATTAGATTTTGATTAGCCATGGTATTGGATCTATGTGTTGTGTTGGTTTGCAGGCTACGCCCATACCTAGCTTGCCAGGAGGGAACGTCATCTGCCAAGTATATGAAATTTTTAGAGTTGGTAACGATTGTAACATTTGATGGAATGACCAAACTCCCAACCCTGCCATGTCCCGTCCGGCTTCTACTTACTTCCCTCGAACTCCCCCCTCAGTGTGACTTGCATCCCCGATGATGTTCCGAGGCCCAGTTCCTCGATCCGACCAATCCTGTGCAAAAACGGGTAGGAATATGCGGGAAGGTGTATGGACCAGATGCACAGTGTGAATATTGGATGGCGGCCATCATGTCCATTTCCATTATATTAGTGTTTTAAAGTTTTAATTTTGAAGTATTCCCTTGCATGGGCAGAATGAAGGGTGTGACATGCGGTGGCGAGCTCATTGACGTGGGATTGACCATGTCCGGGTGTGTTGTGCTCAGGCGAACACGGCTATCATCGTCGGTGAGAGTGGCAAAGAGGATAGGCACTAAAGGTGGGGTGACGTATTAAAATATATGACATGGACCTGTTGAAAGTTTTGAGTTATGCTTATTGGTCAAGGGGCAAGATAAATTATTTCTCCGTTGCAACGCACGGGCATATTTGCTAGTAATATGTAAAAGAAGTAGGCTGTAGACGAACAGTTGGAAAAACCCTTAGCTGCTGCTTGCTTATGGCTTTTACAATATTTTTTTCAATCCCTTTAACCTGCTGTACAGACCCGCTACTAGCTGATCAATCACAATTCACAAAAGAGATTGGGGCTCGCACAACATCTCAGTTCAGATGAGCGATGATTACACACAGTGTACTCTTAAATAAGCAATGTTAATGTGTGTCAGCGACTTATTCTCTTGCTTTCAGGAGGCGGATGGATGGCCATGGCCGGCACAAGGGTATGTACCACTAGCTAGATCCTCATATGCATGCACATACTAGGCTGCACCGGCCCTATCCTTTTCCTTGGCGTTTTGGTTTCCTGCTATGTGTGTTTATTATTAATTCACAGCAAAAAGGAACTTTAGAATTAGTATATCTAAAATGTACTACCTACTAGATAGAGGTATTTCAGTATTTACATACCCACAAAAAACATAGATGAATAGTTAGATACACATTGCACCCGCAAAAAAAAAGTTAGATACACATTTGGATCAGCTATGAAAAACTCCATGGAATTGCACAACTTGTTAGTTCTTCTCCATCGCAACAAATCCAGAGGGAATTTCCAAGCGCATATATATTTTGCCCCCACCGTCTGATGACCATCTCGTGAAGAACTAGAAGCTTCCTTTGAGCGCAAGTATACGTGCACTGAATTTCTTGGCAACAGCAAACTAATCGCTACGGAAGTTAAACTACCGTGGCATTCATTTTGATGCGACAGTCACGTCAAAAGAATCCAGTGATGCTCGAGATCTTCAGGCTCATGTGAAGTGGCATAATAATCCAAGTTAAAAATCATACATACGGACGAAATTAACCGTTCATCCAGGCAATAAACAGCCGTTTATTGGAGCTGTAGCTCGTAGCAGGCACAATTACTATAAGGGCGCTTGGATACGTTTTAGTCTCATGACTAAAAATAATAGGACTAAAACTTGCTTGCCTCACCCATGCTTGGATCCAAATACTGAAGAGACTAAAATCAAGTTAATGAGCATTTATTATTCTCCAAACCCCCCAATCCAGAACTCGCATGTGTTAAAGGAGAGGAGTTAAGTGAGGAGAGAGAGGACTAATCCATATTTTAGTAGGGGTACCCCTGACTACAAAAATTTAGTCTCACGACTAATTTTAGCCCCTCTTTAGTCAGGGGTGCTTGGAACTTTAGCCTCTTAAAGAGACTATTTTTAGTCAGACTAAAATAAGTCCCTTGAATCCAAGCACCCTATATAGCATCTAGCATGTCCTTCACAAATGGGCGTGTCACTGCAAGAAAATATATCATTTGCCACCAGATATTTTGTCACCAAGCGGTTTGGTGGCTGAAGATGTACTAATTGCAACCAGCTAATTAGTTCCATGGTGACCATAGGCCTATGTGTTGCACACTCATGACTTTGTATCCAGTGGAGAAATAGCAACCAAGGAGTAATATGCAAAAAGGCAAGTCAGCTTCCTAGCGTCTCCCCCAAATCCCCCAAACACTACCAGAAACTGAAATATTTCTGTGGTCAACATTTTTTCCTGTCAGGCCCGCACTAGCTCACAGGAAAATAAGGTTTTTTTTAGACAAACGGCAAAATGAGGTATATTCCTGTGTGCCAACCGAAGACTCACATAATTAGTAATATTGGTGTCGGCCCGTGCTCAGCCCACAGAACTAACCTGTTTCCCTGTCGTGGCTAACTCGCAGGAAAAAGAGGCCCATGTTTGGCGCTATGGAATTTCAGCTACGCGAGCCAAAATGAAAGCCCGTCCCGCCGCTTAGCCGAATTCTGGCCCGCCGCTCACCGAATGATATAAAGCCCTGGCGAAAATAAATCCCAAATCAGTACCCACCCTTATCTTCCCAGTCTCAGTTCCGTCCCAAATCCCTCGCCGCCGCCGCGCCGGGCTGCGCGTTGAATCCCTCGCCGCCGGCTCCGCCTCCTCCAATCTCTCGGCTGCCCCCTCCGCCATATTTGTAGGGTCATCGACCACGGAACGACCCTCTCTGGAATATCGCCGTCAACCTCCCTGCTGCCTCCGCGGGAGGGTCTCCGTCAACGTCGCCGCCACTGCCGTCACTCGGCCGCCTTAGCATCCGTCTCTAAGTACCACCCCGTTCCATCCAGGTAGCGTCCCTTCCAGATCTAGGCGCCACCTCTACTATGATGTTTCTTCACTTATAATAATCGATGTATATTCCCTTCTTTAGGATCTGTATCCTTCTGATAAATTTCATCTGTAAGAACCTCCGATTGGATTCACCAAAAAATAATAAGCATTTTCTTCTCCCTAATTTGTTGGGTACTAGCGGAAGCAAATGGCTCTATACGGACATTCATTTTGAATAGGCCAAAGTAGTTGAACGCTTCTCCTCTGCAACCATATGCTGCAAGATATTGTACTGGTACTAGAGCCAACTGCTTTCAGAAAAGGTTGTATGAGATCTTTTGCTTTCATTTCCAGGTTACAGGACTAATAAATGTTTTGGGGCATGATTTTCCTTATGATGATCTGTTGAATTTTTATTATTCTCCAAGATTGATTACTGTTTTTAGGTTGTATATAACAACACATGAGGCGTCCGAAAGCGAGACTTCTTCTTCGTCTGCTGACGACAGCGATGAAGAGGAAGAAGAAAACGACTCCCCACCTGAAGCGGGGAGGAAGAAGAGAGCGGCCCCCACGAGCCCGGAGGCGGAAGCGCCTAAGAGGGTAAAAGGCTCCCTCGCGGATAACTCCGCATGGGACGTCGACAGCAGTCCAGAACGACCTCGCCGGACCAAGCCTCGGGCCGTTTCGTAAGTACTAGAATTCGCAAAAGTCTAGCCTTCCTGGTTTGTAATATTCATATATTGTAAACTTTTGTCACTGTAGTCCGACACGCGACGGCTCTCCGTGATCCTCGACAAAGGATTCGCTGGACACGGAGGAGATGGCTAGCATGTATCCACCACCTGCTCATTCCGTCTCACCCAGGGGTGATGACGAGGTGGTGTCCAAAAAGACCTTCCCAGGTCGGGGGGAGGTTTCGGAGATCATCGGGGTGACGCCCCAGGATGACTCCTCGGACGCTGGACACATGGGGGAAAAAGCACCCATGGGGACTGGTGACGGGGCCCAAGTTCCCTTCGGACCCCAGCCGGATACCATTCCGGAAATCAACACGGCTCCGGGGTCCGGCGAACGGCATTCCCCACAAGGAGGGAGTGTGCCTGCTCCACCGGTGACCTCTGTCCAACCAGAGGCACCGGATAATCTGCTGGAGGCGCTACGAGGCGCCTCTATCGTGGATGAACATCGTGTCCTTATGGACACGGTAATAGAGAAGGTTCAGTTTGTTAAAAACGGACTGACCGAAGCCTGCACTAGCCTTCTAACAGGCTTTGAGGTAAGTCATGTCATTGTAAGAAATATCACAGTATAGACAGTAGCCCCTGATGCTTTGGTTGGTGTTCGGGAGGAAAAGCTGAACACAGGATCAAAAATCGCAGGAGTCTAACGTGAGTTGTCTATGTGAATAAGCAGGTATCGCTGCAGGCTGCCACTGCCCAAGTTGATCTCCGGACTGAACCAGAAACTCGAACGGACCGAGGAGGAGCTCGGGCACGTGAAGAAGCAGTTGGAGGAGAGCCAAGGTATGCAGTAACCTGTGGGTACATTTCGAAAATGAATAGTCCGACGGGACTTAAAGTGTCATAAACTTTGTTAGGGGCCACGACCGAGGTGGTCGCCCTTAAGAAGGCGCTAGCCGAGGCCGAGGACAAAGCGGCCAAGGAACGCGCGTCGCGCGAGAAGCACGAGGCCTGGGTTGGCGAGGCGCAACAGCAGCTCCAGGACGCGATAGAGAAGTTTGAGTCCTTGGAGCGCGATTTTAAGGTGCAGGAGTCCGAATTGGCGAAGGCTCGTCAGAGCGCGCAGGATGCACGAGCCGAGGCCCAGAGCTCCCTCCAGTAGATTCAAGTGGCCCAGAAAATTGCGGCGGGTGAGTCTTGCACCATGCCGAGAAAATATGTGGAAAAAATGTCCCTTGTACTTGTCCTGAATTTTTGGTTTTCCAGGGGCATTTGCAGGTCTGCCGCACAGTGTGTCGGACGCGGCCGAGAATTATAGAGCCGGAGAAGGGATGTCAATGGAGAAGCTGTTCTGGTCCCAATATCTGGGATCCTAACATCCGGTGATCTTCAGCGACCAGCTAAAGCAGCTGGTCGAACTGCACAGGTTGGCCGAACTGGCCATGAAGACCTGATAGTCCGGCTGTGGCCTGCCGATTGTACACCTGTCAGCTATTTCGGACTTGTGCAGCGGCTGGTGAGTGCCTGTCCGCGGCTCGAAGCCGTGAAGCGGTCGGTCTGTATTGAAGGTGCGCGTATGGCTTTTGCTCGCGTCAAGACGCATTGGGCAAAGCTGGATGCCAAGAAGCTGATGACCGAGGGACCGCCAGAGGGCAAGGAGCATCGTCGACCCGAGCATTATTTCGATGGTGTCCTGGAGGGTTCCCGCCTTGCGGCGGAGGAATGTTTGAAGGATATTATTTTCCCACAAGAACATGTGTATTATCTTGCCATGTAATATGGAACAAGGATGTTATGTAGTATAATGTTTATGATCTTAAATTTTTACCTCCTGTGCGGCCATTTATTAAATCTGAGGGATGACCAGTCATCGGCTTCTGCTCCCACGTAGATAGTACGGGGGTGTTCGGGATAAATCTAAACACTCTTTACTCACATTCTGGTCCTTAAAGGAGGTGTTTAGCGCAACGAACAAGGTAATCAGACTATGCGGCCTTTACCGCCCTCACTTAGCCATCGGAGTTTGACAATGAATAAAGTTGGCGAAGCCCCTGGTATTCGGAAGGCCGAATTAGGGGCGTTATACATGCCTAATCGGAAGAACCGAGTCTTCGCAAGAAGCGGAAAAAATCTCCAACGATTTGGGACCTCACGAACAGCTGACCAGCTCACGCCCTTTCTCTTCCTCAGCCCTTCCATCCTTGAGCTCCAGCGCCCAAGCTTTAGCTTTTCCTTCGCTCGACAAAGTACTTCGAGGATGTCAGGATCCTGAGCTGGAGGTAAGTGGATGGCCTCTTCCGTGAAGAAGGATATCAAGGAGCTCTGGGAGGCCGGATATCTGGCGAAAGAGATCGCCCATCGACTCCCGGCCAAGGGACAGATTGTCCCCACTCCCGAGCCCCATGAGAGGGTTGTGTTTCTTACCCACTTCGTCTGCGGGCTTGGGTTCCCTCTTCACCCATTCGTCCGCGGGTTGATGTTTTACTACGGGCTGGATTTTCACGACCTAGCCCCCAACTCCATCCTCAATATTTCGGCGTTTATCGTCGTTTGTGCGGCTTTTCTACGCATCCCGCCTCACTTCGGCTTGTGGTTGAAGACCTTCAATGTAAGGCCGAAAGTAGTGGGCGGTCAACAAGCAAAGTGTGGAGGTGCCATGGTAGGCAAGTGTAGGAGATATGCCCTAGAGGCAATAATAAATGATATTATTTATCTCCAAGTTCATAATTATGTTTTATGTTCCATGCTATAACTGCTATGGTTCTCGAGTCTGCAATAACACGAGGCTCGGAGGAAGACTCATATGCACGTGTGGAATAATAAACGGTAAGAAGTATTCTTAGTCTGGCCTCTAAGACTAGCTCAAGTGTTGCATGATGGTTCTGTTTTCCTGATCATGGACATGTCAATGCCAGCAACTTTGAGGGCACAATGTTAAAAGAACATTTGTGTTGAATCAACCCGGATTGATGTTATGCTATGAGATACATTTGTCACAAGTTAATGGTTTATAACACAGAGATAGTTAATGTTTGCATAATTCCTTAGACCATGAGAATATCGAGTTTCTTCATGCTTGCTTCATGAACTTTGGGGTTTGTTAAACGTCATCCGTAACTGGATGGCTATTACGGCGGCTTCCGGGTTCATGGGAAAGTATGTTAAGTAACTTGATAGCTCGAGATTGGGATTTGCTCCTCCGACGATGGAGAGATATACTCGGGCCCTCTCGGTGTTACGGTGTCCATCATCGTCTGGCCAAGACACTTTGTGATTTGATCACTGGGATGCCGGAACACGGAAACGAGAAAAGAGAACAAAACCGGTAACGAGGTAACTTGCGTGATGGACAAATTGTTCGTCCACAGGGATGCAACAAATCTCACCTCGGGTGTTTGTGACATATCGCGAAGCAACAGGAATAGCTCACTGCAACTGGCGGTTTACTCGAATATTCATTCGTGTGGGTATAGGGGTCAATATGGGTGTCCACGGCTCCGATGTTGATCATTGATCGGAAGGGGTTCCAGGTCATGTCTATACTTCACCGAACCTATAGGGTCACACGCTTAAGGGTCATCTATCTGCTGAATACTAGACAGGGAGTCTGAGAGAAAATCACCGAAAAAGTTTCGGACACCGAAAAGTTTCGGACAGCGGAATCGTACCGCAGAGAGAGGTCATCGGATAAGTTTCGATGATACCGAAAAGTTGTTTCGGGATACACCATTAAGTGAAATTGGTTTCGGCACATGCCTGATAATTCTTGGAGGATGCCAGAATCATTTTGGAAGCTTTTTGGAATTTTCTGAGAGAAAAACCGGAAATGTTCCGGAGCTGCCGGAGCCACTTCAGATGCGTTTCGCAGATGAAAATCACTAAAACCGGAATTGTTTCGGAACGCGTTAAAAATCATTTTAGTGGGTAATGGAAATGTTCTTGGCCCACATAAATATTTTCAGTTCGATCAGACGCAGGAAAATGTCGTCGTGAATAGTGAAAATCAGCTTTATGGTTACTTTATGGAAAGCCACCTTTTGGGGCTTTGCTCCAAAAGATCTTGGGGATGACATGGATGGATATGAGCCATTTTTTGGGCCCCTCATAGGGGGGTGGCCGGCTACATGGGGTATCCCCCTTGGGGACCCTCTTGTTCATTCGTTTCACTCCTAGGTCCTTGTGGAAGGACTTCATTCATGTGCATTTTGGGTTTTTGTGTGAAACTACCCTACCCCTTGGGATTTCCTATAAATAGAGGTGGAGGGGCAGCCCTCCACACTTATCCCTTCTCACATACAAGTGCCATGCATGATCTGGCTTCTCTTTCCCTCCCAGCGAAACAGTTTCGTAGAGCCGAAAGGCTGTCTGGGTTCCGGTGGGAACTAGTTCTGGACGGCGAAGCCCTGCCGGATAGATGACACCGTATGTGTGCAACTCCGTAGAGAGATCGTAGTTTCGGTCTTAGTTCATGAGTGGCTCCCGACGGGCTGTCCGTGTGGCCGTCCGAGTTTCGAAGGTCCTCCCGAAGGGCTGTCCGAGTGACCGTTCGAGTTTCGAAGGTCCTCCCGAAGGGCTGTCCGCGACACCGTCCGGGGGGCTGTTCGACCGCCTCCCGGAGGGCTGTCTGAGGAGCAGATGAGAGTATACATCCTCGCGGTTGGGAGGTTGTAAATCCTAGCTGCGGGGATCTGCACTGCCGATCGTCATCGACTCTACTTCCCGCTGCGCTACGAGTCGGTAACGAAAAAGATCAAACCATGTATGCAGTCTCCATAGTGGTCCTGGGCTGGTGCGTAGGTCGGAATTTTTTTGTTTTCTGTCACGTTACCCTACAGTGGCATCAAGAGCCGTGCTATGCGTAGATGCAGGTTTCGATCTAGAATACATGAAGATGTATGGGTATTGCATAATATAATTAGGTAGTAGATGAGATCTATTGCTTAAAATTATTTATGCGGGTGACAGATGAAATCTGTTACCCGACGTTCTTGTTGCTTCCCTAGAATTTGCGTTTGCTCAATCTCGAGACAGCATGGTGGAATTTGACAAAGTTCTGGCAATCCGTGATCCTGATTGATCATGGAAGTGCTATCAGTTCTTTGGGTTCTGCCGTAGTCAAAAGAAAGATGAAATTCGCAGATGAAAGGGCATTGCAGATATGATCTGCACGGGGGTCATGCGTATGATGAAGTTTAGTATGGGGCTCAAGATTTAATTATCTCCTGTTTCATACACCCCGAGATGTTAATCTAGCAACTTGAATAATCATACTTGATGATAAAACGTTGGTAGCTGCGGTTTAAGTGAAAACCTTAGAAGCCACGAAAAATAAAATTTTGCATAAACCGATTAGAGGCGTCTAACTTGGTTTTGCAGGATATGCATGTGATGTGGTATAGCAATGCTCATATTCAATTTGATTATGTATGATGCCTATATGATGTAATTAACATGACCTGCGTATCATGATTCGGCATGATGGCTGGAGCCATATGATTGTCACTTTAATGACCTGCGTGTCAACCTTAAGTAATGCACTTATTTTATTAGCTATAGAGATAGCAATATTATCTGGTGCATCAACAGGGTGGTGGCAATCTTCATGAAGGTGAACACCGACGCGAATGCCGAAGATGAAGAAATGAAATACTTCTCCGTCAGGAAGGGCTATACCATATCATGCTATTATGAATTGCCTGAGATATTTATCCCTTATGATGCACCCTTCTTGATTGCGTGGTAGTCGCTTTTTATTAGGGTGATCTCTCACTTAAAATATCAAAGTAGTTAGTGTTCACCCAAGTGTAGCACCGTCTGAAATTCGTATCTTTTCGGGGTGCGCCATGTACACATGAGCACGAACGAATTGAGAGGAATGAGGCGAGTGAGGTCAGACCTCGCAGCAAGATCACTTGGTTGTCTTTGACCTTCAGGCAGGAGAGTCCTGAGCTCAGAACACGCCCATCGAAAGATGAACAAGAATCACATAGTGATGTGATCGGCAAGTTGGCCTACCGATTGAAATTCGTGTCATCAGTGATGAACCCGTCAATGGCATCGAATAGAAATATGGATCTTGAATCACTCTAAATCAATTATGAGAGATATTGATTTGAGTGGGAGCGCACTGTTGAATTAACATGTTTAATTCTCAGTGTAATTAATTATGAACACTGTCTAAGTGTTTCTTGCAAAATAGTTGTGGAATAATGGCTCGCGTTTCCACCTTCCCTGTTAAAATTGAATAGCTGTTAAATATCTGGTTAAAACTTTATGTTTGGTAACGTAATGTGAGGATTGTCCTCAAAAGTGCCAAGAAGGATTTTGTCCTATCGCGTGCTTTCCGTATCCTCCCGCTAATGCTATGGATCATGTGACTCTCGTCCTTTGATCCAAAAGCTAGAATTCTGTTACGCTCAAGTGGTATGTTTGCTTCCATGAAACCCAAACTTCGAAAGTTGGGATAGTTATATGATATTCATGGAACTGAAAATTATTTTCAGATACAAACAAAGCAATGTTTGTTTGCAAGTATTAGTAAAAGTGTTTACTATGCATTTGACTGTTGGGAAAGGGATCCAGAAGAACGCCTGTCATATAATGAAAGGTGAATAAAACAACAACTTAAAGAGAAAGAAAGTGTCCAAAGGGTGTTAGTATGACTTACACGCCTAGGAAGTCCGGGGCTAACGCCACTCTTAAGTTGGGTGCTTCTTTTGCGAGTAGGAGAAATACTAAAAGTTAAACTGTTAGCAGTATAAAGGCAGAAAGAAAGATGACTGGAATATCCAGCTCATGTATGAATGTCATACAAGTTTTTGATGTATAGTAGGCTGGTCAAAGATATAGTTCTTGGGAATTATGGTTACACATGTTAATCACTAATTTTTGGGTATTGTGAGTTAATCAGAAAGATACCCGCTCGATTGCATTCAATTGCGAATCACTTTAAGAGCTACTATGGCCTAAAAAGACTAGCCAGAAATGAGGTTAAGGTATACACAGGGAACATACTAAATGTTACTATACCTTCCATCGGTGTATTGCCGTCTGTATTTATTTTCATAATTCATTTAGAGTTTTACAAACTCTAGCCCATTGCATAAGGTATCTTGCAAGAAGGTTGTTCATAAGAGAATTTTTTATGTTCGATGTTATGAATAACACAAGGGCCATACTTTCATTATGAATGAGATGTATGTTATGAATATTGATAATAATACAATACCTCTGGGTTTACTTTCATAATTCATTTTAGAGTTTCATACACTCTAGCCCATTGCACAATGTTTGTTGCAAAAGAGTTGTTCATAAAAACAACAATTGTTGTTAAGTATTATGAATCACATGAAGGGCCATGCTTCCATCCAAGAAGGTATGTATGTTATGAATATTGATGGTAATATGATACATCCATAACACTGACGCTAAATGTCGCAAGACTAAAAGAATACCACACAAGTGTGGCACTACATTTGGTCACATTGGAGAAACCCGCATGGAAAATTCCATTATGATGGATTTTGAAGTCTTTTTGATTTTGAATCATCTGACACTTGCAACTTTCCTCCGAAAAGTGAAGTGACTAAAATACCGTTCACAGGCCATAAGGAACGAACAACAAACTTATTAGTGATCATACATTTGATGTGTGTAGTCCGATAAGTGTTGTTAGTGGTGGATTTATCTTCAGAAATGACTCAAGTAGATATATGGATATTTACTTGATGAGACGTAAGTCTAGATCTTTTGAAATCATTCGAAAGGTTTTCAAAAATGAAGTAGAAGTTATTGTAACAAGAAAATTATGTTTCTACAATTCGATTGCAGAAAGGAAAGTTTGAGTTACAAGTTTAGCGAATGTCTAATGAGTTGTGAAAGGGGTTTCATAAACTTGCACCTCCCGGAACACCACTTCAAGTGGAAAGTCCGTGAAGATGTAATCGAACCATTTATGACATGGTAAGATCAAAGATGACATAAATAAATTTGCCATTATCCCTTTTAAAGAGTGATGCTTTAGAGACTACGGCTTTTACACTGAAAAGAGCTTCAACAGGTCTGTTGAAATGAAGCCATGGTATGGTACGCCCAACCATGTTGTATCTTTTCTTAACATTTGGAATATGGGGCTTGTGTAAAAGGTTACAAACCTATTCCAAATCAGACAAGTGCTACTTTGTAGGTTATCCCAAGTCATTGGGTATTCCTCCCTCACTATACCGAGGCAAATATGTTTGCCACAAAGAACGGTATGCTTTAAAAGAGAATGGTTCTTTCTAAAAGTTGAGTGGGAGAATAGTGCAACTCGACGAGATAAACAGTATCTTCATCAGATCAAAGGAAAGAGACCTTGGAAGAAATTCCAGAGTTTCCTACTGCGACTGATACGGAAGTCTCTACAATAAAATGTATGAACTTCGGTCGAACTTGCAGCTGAACCACGTAGGCAAGGCTCGTGCAAACCTCTCAGGTGCGCAAACGAGATATTGTTGTTAGACAACATTATACCTACGATACACAAGGAAGCGTTGATGGGCCCTGACTCCGGAATTGGCTAAATGCCAATACAACCCGAGTTAGTTTCCATATAAGTGATTCAAGATTAAAACCTTGATACACCTTCCAGAAGACTTAGAGTCTAAGGAATATTTATGGAACTTAAAACTGATATGGATAAAAATGTTTTATCCATAAAGCTCAACTTATTGAAATAACAAGTTCAAGAGTTGACTACGATGAGGTTGTTTTCATCATAGTGATGCTTAAAGTCGGTTCGGGTTGAACTAGCAAATAATACATATTTCAATCATGACATATGAAACATGGATTACAATAGGATTTCCATCTGATGGAAATGAAACCAAGGACTTGCATGTGTTACAGTCCAAGGCATTTTGTCTATCCAGAAGATGCTAGTAAGGGTGCAAACTCCAGAGTTCCAGCGATGGACAGTAGAGAGCAAAATGGAGTTGGAATCTTCATGCTTTGATGAAATGGTCAAAGGGGTTTGACTTCATCAATGGGTAACGAAGATGCTTGTAATTCAAGAAAGTAAGTGGGAGCGTAATAATATTTCTAAAAACCTTGTGTGCTTGACACATTGTTAATTGGAAATAAATTTCTTGACACGAATTAGGACTTCATTTGAAAATATATTTTTTGATGAAGTGCTTAGGCTAAATAGCCTCAATATTAGGCATAATGATCTATGGAGATAGATTTACCTAATAGGGCTAAGCAATGAATACATATTGACAAGGTGCTAAAACCTTTTAACATTTAAAACCACCAAGGAGTGATTCTTGTCGGAGTCACATGGAGGAGTTTTTTGCAAGACTCGGTGTCCCAAAACACTGATGAGCAAAATACATGATGCAGATTCCACACACTTTTGTGTTTGGATTAATCATGTATTCCATGGTATGTAAAACAACCAGATATGTCTGATACTCCCAAGGTGTTGCGAGTATGGATACCAAAGTGATCCAATTACTGATCATGGGACAACAGTGAAAGATGTCACAGAGTACTAGAGTAAGTACTGATGACATGGTTTTCTCGCAAGCAGAGATCATGAAGAGTTCGTTGTAAAATGTTACATCGATACAGTCTTCATCTTTTCTCCATGCGATTTTCGATTTAAATTAAGGTTTTTGTGTAACACACAATGTGGTGGCACAGTTAGTTGGAATTTGTTCAAACTAGTTACTATGGCGAATTCTATAACAAGGGCTAAGTATGTTGACGCTTTAGAAGCGACAAAGAAGATGTTGAATTATATAGTTCATTCATGAACTTAGCATGGTTCCAAGATGGCTTTTGACAATGGGACACTACTGCAGGTAGTTGCTCCATAACTCAGTTTGAGGAATCCAGGTTCGACCTGTGATTCACATACATACAAAGCCAAGTCCACACAAAATATGAATTTTGTGAAAACGTGAAAGCGCGAGGACATGCAAAGATACACACGGAGCGGAAGTCATCAGATCCGTTGGACATAAGGCTATACCACAAACGAAGCATATTTACACCGGTGTGCCACAGGTGTGAAGTGTATTAGCATTAACTAGATTATTGACTCTAGTGCAAGTGGGAGTCTATAGGAGATATGCCCTAGAGGCAATAATAAATGATATTATTTATCTCCAAGTTCATAATTATGTTTTATCTTCCATGCTATAACTGCTATGGTTCTCGAGTTTGTAATAACACGAGGCTCGGAGGAAGACTCATATGCACGTGTGGAATAATAAACGGTAAGAAGTATTCTTAGTCTGGCCTCTAAGACTAGCTCAAGTGTTGCATGATGGTTCTGTTTTCCTGATCATGGGCATGTCAATGCCAGCAACTTTGAGGGCACAATGTTAAGAGAACATTTGTGTTGAATCGACCCGAGTTGATGTTATCCTATGAGATACATTCGTCACAAGTTAATGGTTTATAACACAGAGATAGTTAATGTTTGCATAATTCCTTAGACCATGAGAGTCTCGAGTTTCTTCATGCTTGCTTCATGAACTTTGGGGTTTGTTAAACGTCATCCGTAACTGGATGGCTATTACAGCGGCTTACGGGTTCATGGGAAAGTATGTTAAGTAACTTGATAGCTCGAGATTGGGATTTGCTCCACCGACGATGGAGAGATATACTCGGGCCCTCTCGGTGTTACGGTGTCCATCATCGTCTGGCCAGACACTTTGTGATTTGATCAGTGGGATGCCGGAACACGAAAACGAGAAAAGAGAACAAAACCGGTAACGAGGTAACTTGCGTGGTGGAAAAATTGTTCGTCCACAGGTATGCAACAAATCTCACCTCGGGTGTTTGTGACATATCGCGAAGCAACAGGAATAGCTCACTGCAACTGGAGGTTTACTCGAATATTCATTCGTGTGGGTATAGGGGTCAATATGGGTGTCCACGGCTCCGATGTTGATCATTGATCGGAAGGGGTTCCAGGTCATGTCTATACTTCACCGAACCTATAGGGTCACACGCTTAAGGGTCATCTATCTGCTGAATACTAGACAGCGAGTCTGAGAGAAAATCACCAAAAAAGTTTCGGACAGCGGAATCGTACCGCAGAGAGAGGTCGTCGGATAAGTTTCGATGATACCGAAAAGTTGTTTCGGGATACACCATTAAGTGAAATTGGTTTCGGCACATGCCTGATAATTCTTGGAGGATGCCAGAATCATTCTGGAAGCTTTTTGGAATTTTCTGAGATAAAAACCGGAAATGTTCCGGAGCTGCCGGAGCCACTTCAGATGCGTTTCGCAGATGAAAATCACCAAAACCGGAATTGTTTCGGAACGCGTTGAAAATCATTTTAGTGGGTAATGGAAATGTTCTTAGCCCACATAAATATTTTCAGTTCGATCAGACGCTGAAAAATGTCGTCGTGAATAGTGAAAATCAGCTTTATGGTTACTTTATGGAAAGCCACCTTTTGGGGCTTTGCTCCAAAAGATCTTGGGGATGACATGGATGGATAGGAGCCATTTTTTGGGCCCCTCATGGGGGTGTGTCCGGCCACATGGGGTATCCCCCCTTGGGGACCCTCTTGTTCATTCGTTTCACTCCTAGGTCCTTGTGGAAGGACTTCATTCATGTGCATTTTGGGTTTTTGTGTGAAACTACCCTACCCCTTGGGATTTCCTATAAATAGAGGTGGAGGGGCAGCCCTCCACACTTATCCCTTCTCACATACAAGTGCCATGCATGATCTGGCTTCTCTTTCCCTCCCAGCGAAACAGTTTCGTAGAGCCGAAAGGCTGTCTGCGTTCCGGTGGGAACTAGTTCTGGACGGCGAAGCCCTGCCGGATAGATGACACCGTATGTGTGCAACTCTGTAGAGAGATCGTAGTTTCGGTCTTAGTTCGTGACTGGCTCCCGACGGGCTGTCCGTGTGGCCGTCCGAGTTTCGAAGGTCCTCCCGAAGGGCTGTCCGAGTGACCGTTCGAGTTTCGAAGGTCCTCCCGAAGGGCCGTCCGCGACACCATCCGGGGGGCTGTTCGACCGCCTCCCGGAGGGCTGTCTGAGGAGCAGATGAGGGTATACATCCTCGCGGTTGGGAGGTTGTAAATCCTAGCTACGGGGATCTGCACCGCCGATTGTCATCGACTCAACTTCCCGCTGCGCTACGAGTCGGTAACGAAAAAGATCAAACCATGTATGCAGTCTCCATAGTGGTCCTGGGCTGGTGCGTAGGTCGGAAATTTTTTGTTTTCTGTCATGTTACCCTACAGCAAGATGCCTACCGTCACCTGGCCCGAGGGCTCATTCGCGGAGACGGTGAAGGGGTGGCAATCGGGGTGGTTTTATATCACCGAGCCGCGCCATGTCTGTCAACCTAAGTGTATTGCGTGTGTTCCGAGGCCATGTCTGTACATGCTAGGCTTGTCAACACCCGTTGTATGCGAACGTAAGAATCTATCACACCCGATCATCACGTGGTGCTTCGAAACGACGAACCTTCGCAACGGTGCACAGTTAGGGTGAACACTTTCTTGAAATTATTATAAGGGATCATCCTACTTGCTACCGTCGTACTAAGCAAATAAGATGCAAAAACATGATAAACATCACATGCAATCAAATAGTGACATGATATGGCCAATATCATCATGCTCCTTTGATCTCCATCTTCGGGGCACCATGATCATCTTCGTCACCGGCATGACACCATGATCTCCATCATCATGATCTCCATCATTGTGTCTTCATGAAGTTGTCACGCCAACGATTACTTCTACTTCTATGGCTAACCGTTTAGCAACAAAGTAAAGTAAATTACATGGCGTTATTCAATGACACGCAGGTCATGCAAAATAATAAAGACAACTCCTATGGCTCCTGCCGGTTGTCATACTCATCGACATGCAAGTCGTGATTCCTATTACAAGAATATGATCAATCTCATACATCACATATATCATTCATCACATCTTCTGGCCATATCATATCACATATATCACTTGCTGCAAAAACAAGTTAGACGTCCTCTAATTGTTGTTGCAAGTTTTTACGTGGTTTGTAGGTTTCTAGCAAGAACGATTTCTTACCTACGTATGACCACAACGTGATTTGCCAATTTCTATTTACCCTTCATAAGGACCCTTTTCATCGAATCCGTTCCGACTAAAGTAGGAGAGACAGACACCCGCTAGCCACCTTATGCAACTAGTGCATGTCAGTCGGTGGAACCTGTCTCACGTAAGCGTACGTGTAAGGTCGGTCCGGGCCGCTTCATCCTACAATGCCGCCGAAACAAGAAACGACTAGTAGCGGCAAGAAGAATTGGCAACATCAACGCCCACAACTTCTTTGTGTTCTACTCGTGCATAGTAACTACGCATAGGCCTGGCTCATGATGCCACTGTTGGGAATCGTAGCATAATTTAAAATTTTCCTACGCTCACCAAGATGCATCTATGGAGTCTACTAGCAACGAGGGGAAAGGAGTGGATCTACATACCCTTGTAGATCGCGAGCGGAAGCGTTCCAATGAACGTGGATGACGGAGTCGTACTCGCCGTGATCCAAATCACCGATGACCGAGTGCCGAACGGACGACACCTCCGCGTTCAACACACGTACGGTACAGCGACGTCTCCTCCTTTCTTGATCCAGCAAGGGGGGAGGAGAGGTTGATGGAGATCCAACAGCACGACGGCGTGGTGGTGGATGTAGCGGCTCTCCGGCAGGCCTTCGCCGAGCTTCTGCGCGCGAGAGAGAGGTGTTGCAGGGGAGGAGGGAGGCGCCAAAGGCTGTGGTGTGCTGCCCTCCCTCCCCCCCCTTTATATAGGCCCCCAAGGGGGTGCGCAGCCCTTGGAGATGGGATCTCCAAGGGGGGGGGCGGCGGCCAAGGGGGAAGGGGTTGCCTTGCCCCCCAAGGCAAGGGGAAACTCCCCCCCCCCCTAGGGTTCCCAACCCTAGGCGCATGGGGGGGAGGCCCAAAGTGGCGCCCCAGCCCATTAGGGGCTGGTTCCCCTCCACTTTCAGCCCACGGGGCCCTCCGGGACAGGTGGTCCCACCCGGTGGACCCCCGGGACCCTTCCGGTGGTCTCGGTACAATACCGATAACCCCCGAAACTTTCCCGGTGGCCAAAACTGGACTTCCTATATATAATTCTTCACCTCCGGACCATTCCGGAACCTCTCGTGACGTCCGGGATCTCATCCGGGACTCCGAACAACTTTCGGGTTTCCGCATACATATATCTCTACAACCCTAGCGTCACCGGACCTTAAGTGTGTAGACCCTACGGGTTCGGGAGACATGCAGACATGACCGAGACGCCTCTCCGGTCAATAACCAACAGCGGGATCTGGATACCCATGTTGGCTCCCACATGTTCCACGATGATATCATCGGGTGAACCACGGTGTCGAGGATTCAATCAATCCGTATGCAATTCCCTTTGTCAATCGGTATGTTACTTGCCCGAGATTCGATCGTCGGTATCCCAATACCTTGTTCAATCTCGTTACCGGCAAGTCTCTTTACTCGTACCGCAATGCATGATCCCGTGACTAACGCCTTAGTCACATTGAGCTCATTATGATGATGCATTACCGAGTGGGCCCAGAGATACCTCTCCGTTTACACGGAGTGACAAATCCCAGTCTCGATCCGTGCCAACCCAACAGACACTTTCGGAGATACCCGTAATGCACCTTTATAGTCACCCAGTTACGTTGTGACGTTTGGCACACCCAAAGCACTCCAACGGTATCCGGGAGTTGCACGATCTCATGGTCTAAGGAAAAGATACTTGACATTGGAAAAGCTCTAGCAAACGAAACTACACGATCTTTTATGCTATGCTTAAGTTGGGTCTTGTCCATCACATCATTCTCCTAATGATGTGATCCCGTTATCAATGACATCCTATGTCCATAGTCAGGAAACCATGACTATCTGTTGATCAACGAGCTAGTCAACTAGAGGCTTACTAGGGACAGGTTGTGGTCTATGTATTCACACATGTATTACGATTTCCGGACAATACAATTATAGCATGAATAAAAGACTATTATCATGAACACAGAAATATAATAATAACCATTTATTATTGCCTCTAGGGCATATTTCCAACAATATCACCTTCATCAAATCTATAGAGAGAATTTACCTTTACTACCTGTGTCGGGTTATCAAGACTATGAGTTTCTTCAATAGGTGAAGGATTAAGATCATATGTTTCTTCAACAGGCGGTAAACTAAGACCATGTATTTCTTCAATAGGAGGTAAATTCTTAACATCTTCAGCTTTAATACCTTTTTCTTTCATAGATTTCTTTGCCCCTTGCATATCTTCAGGACTGAGAAATAGAACACCCCTCTTCTTTGCAGTTGGTTTAGGAATAGGCTCAGGAATTGGCTCAGGAAGTGTCCAGTTGTTTTCATTTGTCAACATATTATTCAATAAAATTTCAGCTTCATCCGGTGGTCTTTCCCTGAAAATAGAACCAGCACAAATATCCAGGTAATCTCTGGAAGCATCGGTTAGTCCATTATAAAAGATATCAAGTATTTCATTTTTCTTAAGAGGATGATCAGGCAAAGCAGTAAGTAATTGGAGAAGCCTCCTCCAAGCTTGTGGGAGACTCTCTTCTTCAATTTGCACAAAATTATATATGTCCCTTAAAGCAGCTTGTTTCTTATGAGCAGGGAAATATTTAGCAGAGAAGTAGTAAATCATATCCTGGGGACTACGCACACAACCAGGATCAAGAGAATTAAACCATATCTTAGCATCACCCTTTAATGAGAACGGAAATATTTTAAGGATATAAAGGTAGCGAGTTCTCTCATCATTAGTGAACAGGGTGGCTATATCATTCAATTTAGTAAGATGTGCCACAACAGTTTCAGATTCATAGCCATAAAAAGGATCAGATTCCACCAAAGTAATTATCTCAGGATCAACAGAGAATTCATAATCCTTATCAGTAACACAGATAGGTGAAGCAGCAAAAGCAGGGTCAGGTTTCATTCTAGCATTAAGAGATTGCTACTTCCATTTAGCTAATAACTTCTTAAGATCACTTCTATCATTGCAAGCTAAAATGGCTCTAGCAGATTCTTCATCCAGAACATAACCCTCAGGCACAACAGGTAATTCATATTTATTAGGGGGAGAGTCTTCATCATCACTATCTTCAATATTATCAGTTTCAATAATTTCATTCTCTCTAGCCCTAGCAAGTTGTTCATCAAGAAATTCACCAAGTGGCACAGTAGTATCAAGCATAGAAGTAGTTTCATCATAAGTATCATGCATAGCAGAAGTGGCATCATCAATAACATGCGACATATCAGAATGAATAGCAGAAGCAAGTTTAGGTGTCGCAAGCTTACTCAAAACAGAAGGTGAATCAAGTGAAGAGCTAGATGGCAGTTCCTTACCTCCCCTCGTAGTTGAGGGATAAATTGTTGTTTTTGCGTCTTTCAAGTTCTTCATAGTGACCAGCAGATATAAATCCTAAGTGAATCAAAGAATAGAGCTATGCTCCCCGGCAACAGCGCCAGAACATAGTCTTGATAACCCACAAGTATAGGGGATCGCAACAGTTTTCGACGGTAGAGTATTCCACCCAAATTTATTGATTCGACACAAGGGGAGCCAAAGAATATTCTCAAGTATTAGCAGTTGAGTTGTCAATTCAACCACACATGGATAACTAAGTATCTGCAGCAAAGTGTTTAGTAGCAAAGTAATATGGAAGTAACGGTAACAGTAGCAAAAGTAATATTTTTGGGTTTTGTAGTGATTGTAATAGTAACAACTGAAAAGTAAATAAGCGAAGAACAATATGTGAAAAGCTCGTAGGCATTGGATCGGTGATGGAGATTTATGCCGGATGCAGTTCATCATGTAACAATCATAACATAGGGTGACACAAAACTAGCTCCAATTCATCAACGTAATGTAGGCATGTATTCCGAATATAGTCATACGTGCTTATGGAAAAGAACTTGCATGACATCTTTTGTCCTACCCTCCCGTGGCAGCGGGGTCCTAATGGAAACTAAGGGATATTAAGGCCTCCTTTTAATAGAGTACCGGACCAAAGAATTAACACATAGTGAATACATGAACTCCTCAAACTATGGTCATCACCGGGAGTGGTCCCGATTATTTTCGCTTCGGGGTTGCCGGATCATAACACATAGTAGGTGACTATAGACTTGCAAGATAGGATCAAGAACTCACATATATTCATGAAAACATAATAGGTTCAGATCTGAAATCATGGCACTCGGGCCCTAGTGACAAGAATTAAGCATAGCAAAGTCATAGCAACATCAATCTCAGAACATAGTGGATACTAGGGATCAAACCCTAACAAAACTAACTCGATTACATGATAAATCTCATCCAACCCATCTCTGTCCAGCAAGCCTACGATGGAATTACTCATGCACGGCGGTGAGCATCATGAAATTGGTGATGGAGGATGATTGATGATGACGACGGCGACGGATTCCCCTCTCCGGAGCCCCGAATGGACTCCAGATCAGCCCTCCCGAGAGGTTTTAGGGCTTGGCGGCGGCTCCGTATCGTAAAACGCGATGAATCCTTCTCTCTGATTTTTTTTCTCCCCGAACACGAATATATGGAGTTGGAGTTGAGGTCGGTGGAGCGTCAGGGGGCTCACCAGGCAAGGGGTGCGCCCAGGGGGGCAGGCGCGCCACCCACCCTCATGGACAGGGTGTGGGCCCCCTGACGTGGATTCTTCCAGTATTTTTAATATTTTCCAAAAATATGTTCCGTGGAGTTTCAGGTCATTCCGAGAACTTTTGTTTCTGCACATAAATAACACCATGGAAAGTCTGCTAAAAACAGCGTCAGTCCGGGTTAGTTCCATTCAAATCATGCAAGTTAGAGTCCAAAACAAGGGCAAAAGTGTTTGGAAAAGTAGATACGACGGAGACGTATCAGCTGACAGGCTCCAGACGTGCATCCAGAACATGATAGAGAACAAGATCAAGGTTGTCACCGTAGTCCAGGTTATGCTTGTTCGTCGTTCTTCCGTGCCAACGCCGAACTTATAGTTTGTGGGAGTTCGAGCCGGCCAAGCACCAGATGCTACGGGAGCTCTTCGGCACAACGCACGAAGAAATTTGGAAGGTGTTCTTCAAGGCCGGCGAGACGCCACCGCCGACAACCGAAGACCGCGGGCTTAGCTTAAAGCGTCAGCCCAATCCGGTCAGTTTCTTTAATGTTTTCAAGGAGTACCCCCTACTAGCATATTTTGAGGAAGAACTTAAGCTTCCTTCCTTTACTTTCAGGCCTGGATTAAGTTGGCCGAGAAGATTAACTGTCCGACTCCGCTACCCGACGACCAGGGGTTTCCATTATTGGAGAAGATGCTGTTCCCCGCGCCTTATGAGGTGCCGGAGAAGACGGCTAAGAAGCCGGCCCAAGGGGCAAAGAAAAACCTTCGCCAGAGAAGCACTCCGGACGAGACGTCCGAAAGCGAGACTTCTTCTTCGTCTGCTGATGACAGCGATGAAGAGGAAGAAGAAAATGACTCCCCACCTGAAGCGGGGAGGAAGAAGAGAGCGGCCCCCACGAGCCCGGAGGCGAAAGCGCTTAAGAGGGTAAAAGGATCCCTCGCGGATAACTCCGCGTGTGACGTCGACAGCAGTCCGGAACTACATCGCCGGACCAAGCCTCGGGCCGCTTCGTAAGTACCAGAATTCGCAAAAGTCTAGCCTTCCTGGTTTGTAATATTGATATATTGTAAACTTTTGTCACTGTAGTCCGGCACGCGACGGCTCTCCGCGATCCTCGACAGAGGATTCGCTGGACACGGAGGAGATGGCTAGCATGTCTCCGCCACCTGCTCATTTCGTCTCACCCAGGGGTGATGAATAGGTGTTGTCCAAAAAGACCTTCCCAGGTCAGGGGGAGGTTTCAGAGATCATCGGGGTGACGCCCCAGGATGACTCCTCGGACGCCGGACACATGGGGAAAAAGCCCCCATGGGGACTGGTGACGGGGCCCAAGTTCCCTTCGGACCCCAGCCGGATACCATTCCGGAAATCAACACGGCTCCGGGGTCCGGCGAACGGCATTCCCCACAAGGAGGGAGTGTGCCTGCTCCACCGGTGACCTCTGTCCAACCAGAGGCACCGGATAATCTGTTGGAGGCGCTACGAGACGCCTCTATCGTGGATGAACATCGTCCTTATGGACATGGTAATAGAGAAGGTTAAGTTTGTTAAAAATGGACTGACCGAAGCCTGCACTAGCCTTCTAACAGGCTTTGAGGTAAGTCATGTGATTGTAAGAAATATCACAGTATAGACAGTAGCCCCTGATGCTCTGTTTGGTGTTCGGGAGGAAAAGCTGAACAGAGGATCAAAAATCGCAGGAGTCTAACGTGAGTTGTCTATGTGAATAAGCAGGTATCGCTGCAGGCTGCCACTGCCCAAGCTGCGGAGGTCTCCGGACTGAAGCAGAAACTAGAACGGGCCGAGGAGGAGCTCGGCCGCGTGAAGAAGTAGTTGGAGGAGAGCCAAGGTATGAAGTAACCTGTGGGTACATTTCAAAAAATGAATAGTCCGACTGGACTTAAAGTGTCACAAACTTTGTTAGGGGCCACGACCGAGGTGGCCGCTCTTAAGAAGGCGCTAGCCGAGGCCGAGGACAAAGCGGCCAAGGAACGCGCGTCGCGCGAGAAGCACGAGGCCCGGGTTGGCGAGGCGCAGCAGCAGCTCCAGGACGCGATAGAGAAGTTTGAGTCCTTGGAGCGCGATTTTAAGGTGCAGGAGTCCGAATTGGCGAAGGCTCGTCAGAGCACGCGGGATGCACGAGCCGAGGCCCAGAGCGCCCTCCAGGAGATTCAAGTGGCCCAGAAAATTGCGGCGGGTGAGTCTTGCACCATGCCGAGAAAATATGTTGAAGAAACGTCCCTTCTACTTGTCCTGAATTTTTGGTTTGCAGAGGCATTTGCAGGTCTGCCGCACAGTGTGTCGGACGCGGCCGAGAATTATAGAGCCGGAGAAGGGATGTCGACGGAGAAGCTGTTCTGGTCCCAATATCTGGGATCCGAACAGCCGGTGACCTTCAGCGACCAGCTAAAGCAGCTGGTCGAACTGCACAGGTTGGCCAAACTGGGCATGAAGGACCTGATAGTCCGGCTGTGGCCTGCCGATCGTACACCTGTCAGCTATTTCGGACTTGTGCAGCGGCTGGTGAGTGCCTGTCCGCGGCTCGAAGCCGTGAAGCGGTTGGTCTGTATTGAAGGTGCGCGTATGGCTTTTGCTCGCGTCAAGACGCATTGGGCAAAGCTGGATGCCAAGAAGGTGATGACCGAGGGACCGCCGGAGGGCAAGGAGCATCGTCGACCCAAGCATTATTTCGATGGTGTCCTGGAGGGATCCCGCCTTGCGGTGGTGGAATGTTCGAAGGATATTATTTTCCCATAAGAACATGTGTATTATCTTGCCATGTAATATGGAACAAGTAGTATAATGTTTATGATCTTAAATTTTTACCTCCTGTGCGGCCGTTTATTAAATCTGAGGGATGACCAGTCGTCGGCTTCTGCCCCCACGTAGATAGTACGGGGGTGTTCGGGATAAATCTAAACACTCTTTACTCCTAATTATGGTCCTTAAAGGAGGTGTTTAGCGCAACGAACAAGGCAATCAGACTATGCGGCCTTTACCGCCCTCACTTAGCCATAGGAGTTTGACAATGAATAAAGTTGGCGAAGCCCCTCGTATTGGGAAGGCCGAATTAGGGGGAAGTCAGTGGTGGGCGCCCTTCACAGCGAAGCCCGCTACTAGTAGGCATTTTGTGCCAGCCACTACTAGCCCGTTCTGCAATAGTGATGGGAGCATATGATACATTATGGCAAATGTAGTGTTGTCGGTGATTATAGTTGGGTTCCCCAAGTGAACACAACCGATATTGTCACAAGGACCAAATACTCCTCGGTACATGTTTGTGGTGCCGCTGTCACAACTCACCACATTAGCACACGTCATGCAGAACGACGCTGACACAACTGCATGATGGCTCATGGAATTATTGTCTCTTGTACATACGCGATGGAAACGAGCTTAGGCAGCAATGTAATACAATAAGAATCGAGCCGTTTTCAATTAGGGCAATAGGTGTTTGAGGATCCATTGGATCTTCCGGTGACTTCATGGAAATAGGAGAACTTGGTGACAACCTTGGCATGGCGATGTCCATGGGCCGCTCAGTATCAATGTTAGCATTAAGTCTAGCTCATATGTTTTTTTTTCATGGCAATATGTTTCTCATTTATATCATATGGATCATAGTACAAGACACGTAAACACCGACTTGATAAGACTGAAAAGACAATAGAACCTTAGCCTCTGCACAAAGGAACACTAGCCAAAAGGACAATTACAATCAAGACCGAACAATCCCCTGAGCTTGACACCATCGCTCGTAACCTGCCTTCGACACCGCCACAACAGGCTCTGTCATCTGTCACTTATGCACATAACCATGCCCAGGGCTGGTACGGTACATGTACACTCATCAATTTGTCAAAAAAATCATGTGTATGTATAATACGCATGTTAGTTGTAAAAACCTTTTTTATAGGATGCCAAATAAATTAAACAATTCTAAGGGCTTAGTTGAGTTAATACATTTTAGGCCAGCAATCCACTTCCGATTCTAAAACTCCATCCCTATTTCAGCCCCGAGGAGCCCAATCTCATTTTAGCCCAGCAGCCAACCTCCGGTTCTACAACTCTGCCCTTCTTTGCTCCCCAAAAGCTCATTTTGACACTGAAGTAGAGCCATCGCTGCATGGAAAGAGCTCCGTCCACCTGCTACTGAAGTACCAGTGCACTTTCGAGGGACAGTAGCAGGTGCTGGAAGCAAAGTAGCACGCAGCTTGGCCTTGCTCCCATCACGGCCACAAGGAGGCCAAGAAAGATCATGGGGCCTGGGGATACATCCGACTACTGAATACCGATAGAGAATTCAGAAAAGGTACAAGGTGCATTAGGTAACGCTGCTCCCATTCCCGGTGCTTCCTATTCCCAAATGATTTCCCATATTCTCACCATACTCTACTATACTAGCTAGCTCGGTTGCTTTTCTCATTCGAGACCTATTTGATAGCGGCATAGAAGTGGGCTTTTGGTAGTCACATTTGATTCTACTTGAGAGGACATAGAGCATTATATATTCATGCACGAGGGACAGATACATTAATTAATTCACCTCGGGGTGTCTAGAATTGTCCTCCTAGTTTACTAAATAGCCACGTGTAACCTGAGGTGTGCTCGACAAGAAGTAGCCACGTGTAACCTAATATTCAACCATGTAGAGTATATATCTTAAATGTGAATGTTGATTATGTGTACACAAACATACGATTATTCAAAAGTAACTGACCTATATAGCTATCTATTTCACACTTTGGAAAGAGCAAATTATCTGTTCTCGTGCAGATGCGAAGGATGCACTGGAAAATAAAATGCTGCTAGGGCTTAGAAGAAACTTTCACCCATTTCCCGATGCTTATTGTTCCCTAAACTAAGTTCATAATCTTTCTTTTCTCCTTATCAGTGTCGTATCCTTTTGAGATAAGCAAATTACCATGCAGCCGCCTATGTACTGTATCTAGAAGTGGTCAAATGCCTTGCCTGTCAGAGTCTAATACTCAGGCCTCCACAGCCTTTTGTTGCAATTGATGAGCAGTTTAAAATTAATCTGCTAGTCAATTTCTTTATTAAGGGGCGCAGTATATAGCAAAAAATCTTGTATATCCAGAATGTGATCAAAGAATCCCATACAATAAAAGTTGCCTTGGGTATTCATAAACCTCGATATTGCAAAGGATTTTGACTCAGTGCACTAGGGATATATGTTTGACATCATGAAGGGGTTTAGATCTGGTCTTGCGATGGATGGATATGTTTGCTCTCATGCTATCCTATTCTCATCGGCGGAACTAGCATTGGATTACGAATAGGGCTCATCTATCTTGGGTGATGTAATCCAGTGGTTTCCTATAATTAGTATGAACAAGTTTTAAAGGTTGTTGTTACTATCCCCATTTAATCCATAGCTACCACAGGCTTATGTCCAACATTGTCTGTCTTCTTCGAGGGTTCTCCTCAAATCCTACATCATCTCTTCTTCACATCCTCTTCTCTTCTCTCCTCTTCTCCTCTCTTGTCACACACTCAGTCATACAAAGCATTCACACATCCATAGGAATTTATTAACCAGAAAATAAAAAATAAAAAAACATACCTATCATAACCATGGGAACGAACAATATAGTATCCATATAATCCATATCAAATTTACATATCTAGCATATCATCCATCATCCACATCCAATTTTACCATCCAAACCTAAACCTAGCTAGCTAGATAATATATGTTTCCATATCGTCCATATATCTCTATTTTAATTTTATCAATATTAAGCTAGCTAGGTGATCCATCATATCCATACACAATTTCCATATACAGAAGCCCTAACTAAATATGAAGAAAAAAGGTAAGAAGTGGAGCTATCTCACCTTGGTATGTGGGAGACCGGTCGGTGTCTAGGTGGGCTGGCCCCGGGGTCAGTGGTGGAGCCAGCATCGTCGTGGTGTTGCCCGACGGCAGCCAGGGTGGAGGTGAGTGCTGGTGTCAGCACGTCTCGAGACGGCGAGCTCGGGCACGCCGTCGGGTTAAGGTGGTTGAGGGCTCCACGCTGGCCAGCGTGCTCAATTTATAACGGGGAGACGAAGGGGTGCATGGGATCAAAAATATCTATTATTGTATTAAAATATTATGTATACTGATAAAACAAGAGACAAACAAGCCACTTCATTTGTCGACATGCATGCTGAAATAATTTTTGCCATTGATCTTAATTATAATTATTGAGATTTAAAAGTTATGTTAAAAAATTCACGTACAACCATCGTCACAACAAGTTGGCTATATGAACACGTATGCAATCTTCTAACAAAGGCATGTTTAATTAGGAAGAAAACGCGTTTTCTGTTTTTTTTCGCGAGAGTCACGGTTTTGCTTCCGTGAGAGGCACGGTTGTGCTTTCGCGAGAATCACGGCCGTGCCTCTCGGAAACGGAAAATAACGTGTTTTCTGTTTTTTTTCTTTCGCGAGAGTCATAGTTTTGCTTTCGTGAGAGTCACAGTTTTGCTTCCGCGAGAGGCATGGTTGTGCTTTCGCGAGAATCACGGCCGTGCCTCCTCGGAAACGAAAAAAACACGTTTTCTCTTCTTTGTTTCCTTCCGCGAGAGTCACGGTTTTGCTTCCGCGAGAGGCGCGGTTGTGATTTCGTGAGAGGCACGGGCGTGCCTTTTTCGGAAAGGGAAAAACCCGTACCCCCGGTTTAGTTTTTTCGTACGGTTTTTCTGTCTGGTTTTTTCGTGAAAAAAAGTTCGTCAAAACCTATCAACACGGGATCTGGTTTTGAAGATCTCAACGCGAGGAATCCAACGGTGAAAGCGGTTCGAGATTTGGATGCACGGTTTAAGAGATAAAACATTTTGAATAAATGGATCTACGAAAAATGGGAAAACTCACAGGTTGCGACAAGTTTCGCACATGCAGCACGCCACTTGTCGCAACCTGGGGAGGTTGGGGTGATCTTTACAACGAGTACTCCTCAACTAGTGATTTCGATTAATTTTTTTTTCTATGATGTCGGCCCCTGTCAAATCGTGTGAAGATAATCTGCCCCTCAAAAAAGAAGTCGTGAAGATCATGCTTTGCAACAGAAAAGAAGGATTTCTCCTGTGGTGTGCTAGTGTATATATTTCGTGTGCGTGCTTGAGAAATCAGGTAGTGCATGTGCTCAGACATATGCGACGGCTTTTAATAGAACTATAGAAGTGTATATGATCAATGGATTGTTTACGACCTAAAAGTAAGTACTTAGCTGCCTGCCTGCCTGCCTGCCTGCAAGTGATTAAGAGATAGAGCAACATAGGTGAGAAACATAAGATAGTGCAACATAAATCAGTGTATTTATTTAGACGGGTCTGATTAAGATAGACCAACCTGAGAAACATATGTATGCCCAGGCCTCGATTGATTTGTGTGGTGCCTGCCTACAAGTGACGCGATTGACAACTACCCCATTTTACAACTAATTAATTAGCTGCATGATGGGTCAACCAACCCCAGGTACTCCACAAAATCTCTATTAATTTATTTGTGCATGTGAAAAGGTGCTCCATCCAATGGCTTTGCCAGATGCAACCATCGATCGACGACTAGGCCAAAGTTGATTAACCAAAGCTAGCTAACTAAGCGTGTGGCTCTCGTCGGTGCCGCTCATTGAGATCACCATATGAATTGATCAGTCAAAGGGTATGTTGTGTCTAATTAATATTGCCGTCTTCAAATATATTGCATTCCCTGCCAAAAAGAATGTATACGATCTTTACACGGTATGGCTATCTACCGTACAGCATATGAGGTATAGCATGGCCTCTCTTGTGACAAATGGCGATCCATTGCATCTATAGAAGTGTATATATACACCAGACGCTCCGATAGGTGCTTCTGTCACATCGGAAATAGTCAGGGAACCCGCATTGGAGTCGGCGCAGGTTCCACGGAGGTCGGAAAGGATGCGTAAAATGCACGGCTGCAACGCGTCCAATAACGAGCTCACTACGTATGCGGCAGCGATGATGCGTGTGTGCGTGCCTGCGTGTGTTTGTGTAATCAGGTGGTCTATGTTCCACTTCCACACTGAAATTTCATACATCCAATATATATTATAGAAGAAAAACTAAAAAGAATAGATTTTACATTTGTTTCAATTGTTGGACTACCATGACTCATATTTTTTAGTTTTTTAGGGACCCCATACTTTATTAATTTGAAACAAGAATCAAAGGGATAAAAGGGCTCCCCGACTCTTCGGAGAGGGGATTTGGAGCATTCAGCGGCCCACATACATAAATTCTCAAATAGTTGTAACCCACTACCTATTTTTCTCTTCATGCAATCATGCCACATCATCAAGTCTTCCATGTGTCCATAAGTTACAATATGTGCACTAATCTATCATGCAACCATGCCACCTCATCAATCATGCATCTCAATTTGTTTCATTATTTTTTTTGCGGACATAGACCGTGATGTTACATATTTTTGTAGCATGACCTACATATATCTGTACGTTGGATGCTTGGAGCAAATATATGTAGGCCATGATACACATCTTTGTTAAAAATGGCACAACTTTGACTTCAATCCAATAGTTTCCTATTTTAATACAACATTTTGTCACATGTCTCAAATGCTTTATTTTTTTCAAAATATAATCCAAGAGCATTCTTAAATTTGTTTTGCAATCGTTTTAGTTTTTCAGCATATATTTATGCATATGTTTTATGAGGGTTCCCGCGGCAATGCGTGGGGCATCATCTAGTTGTTTTGAACATGTGTGGCCGCATTGGTGGGGGTGAGACGTTTTCATAAACAGTGCATCTTCTCAGGAATGCCTACCATCAGGCATAGAAGCTAGGAAACGAAATGGCCCTAGTGATTTGCTATGCCCATTATGCAGGGCGGAGGAGACCATCACCCACATTCAATTATCATGCGTGGCAGATCAAATCCTATGGAGTTGCATTAGGGAAGTTGTGGGGTGTAGTGGTGCCCCTCTGATGTGGCCGATTTAATTTTGATCCTGGTTCAAACCTCGGGTAGGAGGAGAAGCCTCACATGGACCTTATGGAATATGTGCAACAAACTTGAGATTGCCTGCAAACCTCTACTTCATGCTACGTACGCCATTTTGAAATGTATTGCCTTCTTGCAAAAGTGGTGGTTACTCACTGCAGACATGGATCATGGCATCCGGGACAATATCATCACCGAACTTCAGGGCATGTTGCGTCAGCTATCTCCCGTCACCTAGTGATCTTTCTCTTCCACTCTTTTCTTCCGGTTGGGTTTTCGTATGTTGTGAGCCCAACAGACTATTGTTGTTTTGTTTTCGGTATCTTGTACTATTTTTTCATTGGTTGGTGCTTCACTATGAAACAGTGCTACGGCCTGGTTTGCCGAGTTAGGTGGTAACTATTCATTTCGTTTGAACAAATGGATATTTTTCATGGGGATACATATATTCCTTATAATATGAAAGATAACGAGAGCGTGCTAAGTCCTCGGGCCTGTTCCCAATCATCCACTCCAGAAAAACCAGTCACTCCGCTCCGATCCGCGCAGGAAGCGCTCTCCCAATCAAACGCCTTGTGGAAGGACCGTTCGGCCGGCTGGCTCTCCGGCAGAGCCCTGGTTCTCGTCTCTGATTTTTTGGGACTGGTTAGCCGTAGAGAGAGGAGAGGAGAGAAAATAGACTCGTACCGTTTCATTGGTGGCACTTGGCGGTGACACTTTTGGTAATTTCGACCAGCTCCCGATTCTGCTGAAACGAGGAGCGAGGGTTATGCTGCTCCGCTAAATTGCATTGTGCGCCGCTCCGCTCTCGATTATCAGATTCTGAGAGCTGTTGCGTTTGGCACAGCTCCACGCCTCCACCCGCTCCGGTCGTGGAGTTCGGAGCTGGAGTGTTGCCGAACAGGCTCCTCGTGTATGTTTCCAGTGTAGCCACCGCCGCCGTAACACACCTGACCGGCCGGCTGGAATATTGATCTGATGGTATTGAGCTACTCCGTAGTGGATAATGAGCTGTAGCTGCATCCTCCCCGCAGACACGGAAATATTGTCTCTTAACATGTTGTGTTGCCGTCCTATATAGCAGGATATGCCTCATGTCGGAGGCGACGGCGACGGCGACGTGATGGAGACGCGCTTAGATTACTGAACATGAAGTTCTTAAATTACCTTGATTGTGGTGTGTTTGCCAACCATCTTGCCTGAATGTGTCACGCGATTGACAACTAAAGTACAACACAGTTTACTTAGTTAACTAGTTGGCCTATAAGCTGGCTGCGAGGACCCATCGACGACCATGTGGTGAGATAACCAAAGCTAATAACTAAGGGTGTGTGGCCGCTGCAACTAGTGCCGCTGAGATCATCATGTGATTAGATCAATCAAAAGGCAGTGTACTGTACTACAAAACGGTAACATGATGCACATGCCATTTGGCAGTCAAGTGCATCCCTGTATACAATACGGCCAAAAATGTAGTTGTGTACATGTTCACAAGGCAACATCGTCGTACCGTGTTATGCCAGAAGATACACATGCTAGTATTAGCTACCGAGCATTAGATGATTAATCTTTAATTATCACCTAGCGTATGCAACCATCATCAGGGGATGTAGAATGGTTATTTGTTTGCGAGTCAAAAGTTTGCCTTGAGGATGCCACCTAGCAGATTATGTCGTGCCTTACTTTCCTCTCTCCCAATTTCCCCTTCTCCGTGTCCATCCCACGAGCTATACTGAAGCTCATCCCGATTGATTCACACTGCTGCAAACCATGGTTTGCGTACACATGTTTAACTAACCATAATGGCACAGTTTTCAGGTGGTTGGAAGGTGCTTGTGGTTCCATGGAAATCCACTATGGTTCCATGTTGAATGCCCGTCATCTCTACTAGTTGAGCCCAATTCTACTTCTCAAGTGAAGATTGGCACGTATATATGAACATGCGTGCACGCGCGTGCGCGCGCGCGCGCGCACACACAGAGAGAGAGAGAGAGAGAGAGCAACAACATGACATGGTATTCATGATTGGAAGAAGTTGAATTGGTACTATATTGCTTTGACTTCATGTCCTCAGTTTTTGTGAAGGTCTAGATGAGATGCTCCTTCGTAGTTCTTATTCTTTCAAGCAAATCATCTGACTGGCCGCGCGGCGCATCACAGTGGTAGCCTGCAGGCCGGCTCTAGACGATCGATAACATAGCTACATCTCCTCGCAGTTATTACGCGAGGAATGGTGAGTGTCATCCAGGTGGAGCAGCTAGCTAAGGCTGGTCATAGTGCGAGTAACTTAGCAAATAACATAGCGCATTTCAAGACAAATTTGCTTATGTGACATATAGTAGTTAATGAGGAAAGGGGTGTTTAGAGTAACATAATATGTTACTGTAACATAACGCAACCCAAAGCAAAATGAGCTACAATCTAATAAATGCAATCATCTATGATATTACCTCAATGTTATTTTGCACTATGAGAATAGTAACTTAGACTAGTGTCTTACTCCTCACTATGACTAGCCTAAGCGCCAACTCCGTCGTACGTACGTATGTACCGGATTCTCATGCATGGTCAACCTCTACCCTGCCCAGCCTCTCGGTGTCGATCTTCACCAAAGCCAATGATTAAGCGTGTGTGGCCCCACGGCGCCGCTGAGATCATCATGTGAACTGATCAATCAAAATGCCGTGTCTAGTATCATGTGAACTGGTCAATTTCTACAAATAAACAAATAGTAACATGTGAACTGGAGGGTCTCACTTATGCCAAATGGCTATAGATTAATTGCATCAGACAGAGCTAATAATGTAATGGTGTGTGTGCATGTTCTGACGGTGACATTGCGGTACCGTGTGAACCTACGATTGCCATGCCAGCAGATACACATGCTAAGCACCAGCTAGCTCTCTTTTTATTTTTATTTTTGCAAACATCGCTAATTTTTAATGAACATATCTAGCGTGCAACCATCATATATATCAGTGGATGTAGGAGCGTCTTTTGTTTGCATGGTAAAAAATTGCCGCCACCTACTTCATGTATTAACTTTTATAATGATCTTTCTAGCAGGAAATTGCTTGTCATCTACCGGAAATTGAAGAAAACCCGGCAGTTCCACATCATATCGAGGAAGACCAGAATTAAGAATGTGAGTTGATCGACGGATGCATATTCTATTGTACCAGTATGACAAGGATCGATATCTGGGACCGGCCAGCCGGGCCTATGGATACTGCTAGATACAGTCATTGCGGGCAGCATGAGCGATATTTTTAAGGCTTACCATGTAGAACACTCGTCGCCTCCTCAAGCATTACCTATGCTGCACAGGCTATGGATGTGATGCCACGAGGGTATCAGGGCCTACTTGCGTGCAAATAGAAGCTTGGGGATGTACAGTGTGCACGCTCTTGCTCTAATAGAACTTGATAGATGGTCCACGTAGGCAGGACAGATCCTCTTTTTCTGGTGTCTCTTATTCCCCTGTACCTTTTTCACGTATGTTTAATGTTTCATCTATTGTCTCTCCGAGACTAGCTCCGGGCTTTTCCTTCATATGCCACATCTTTGAGTGTGATAGAAGATTGTTCTAACTACTATAACTCGATGCTCCATCACGAGTGAAGATGGGGCGGTATATATGCACACACAACAAGGGACGGGGTATTTATGGTTGATGGTTGTTGACTCAGTACTATTGTCATGATGTCCTCAAATTCAGGAAAGGTCTAGGTGATATATTTGTTGGTCATCCTTCATCTTGAGAATAACTAAACGTCTAGCAAAGCATGTACCCGTCCTTTAAAACTAGGTTTTGCTCGCTTGTGATCGTGGAGAAATGCACACTTAAGATTTGGAAGCAATAATCAACACTACTCTGTTTGTTTTCAGAAATGATTTTTCCCCCTGAATTCTATCGGATTTCTTGTATTGACTTAAAAGAAACAATAGCCACAATGTGTTGCATCATATTTTTCTTTTTTTTCCCTAGGTTTTAAGGAGTTTTAGCAACATACCAAAAATGTTTCTCCTCATATTTTCCCACAGGATTTTTGGAGAAGCCTCCTTTTAATAAGATAATATATCATGTACAATCATAGATTAGGAGGAATGTTAAGATTAATTAACACCAGTTAATTAGAAAGGAATCTGCACTTCCAACCATCATGTAGTTATCTCTCCGGAAAAATATATGGTTAGAATGTTATTGTGCCACTAAGGATCTTAGTATCGTTCTTCGTGCATTCGAATTGAAAAGGAGGTCCTAGTAAATGTTAGAATTTCTACGTTTTTCCTTTGAAACTCGGATCGAAGGAAATTGTTCTCAATGTTTCTCCGTTGCCCCATTCTTTTTAACAAAGTCATGGATAGTAGCAGCATAGGAAAATTTCCTATTCCTATGTTTTTCTTTCGCTTTTCTTTTGAACCAAAGGAGTTCTTAGAGAAATTTTCTATGAATTACAAAGGATAGTATACCTGAAGAAAATTTTCCTTTAGAGCCCTTTGTTTTTCTGCAATAGATTCATATTCATATACATGATTGGTTCCTATCCTTCACATTTCAAAGGAAAATAACGTTAGCTTGCATCTAATGGGCAGAATCCCATCCATTGAACCAGATAACAACGCTTTTCCTATTGAATTTGAGATACTACATGTCGATCCCATTTTCTACAACTTTTATATATCTATATATGATGAAATTACATGGCCTTAGGTTCCTTCAAAGAATGAGCGACAAAACTACTGCACCGTCACTCATCTGATCGGCCTCGCGGCCCGTCGCACAGCTGCAGCTTGTAGGCCGGCTCTAGTTGATAGATCAACTAGCTGCATCTCCTCCATGCAGGCACGGAATTATTAAACGATGGCGAGTGCCATCCAGGAGGAGCTAACTAAGTGCCAACTTGGTCATACGTACGTACCGGATTGTCATACATGGTCAACATCTACCCTATCCTCTCCGTGTAAATCTTACTCAAAGCCAACAATTAAGCGTGTGTGTCCTGCGGAGCTAGCTGTGGCGCTGAGATCATCATGTGATCTGATAAATCTAAACACCGTGGCTAATTATTACTGTGCAAAAGAAATAACATGGTATCACTACAAATCAAATACTAACATGGCCTTCCCTGTGCCAAATGGTTGTAGATTAATTGCATCATGCACAGCTAATAATCATGTAATGTTGTGTTTGCATGTTTCGACAGCGACAATTGCGGTACCGTGTCAAGCTAGGATTGACAAGCACCAGCTAGCTCTTTTTTTCCTTTAAAGATTGCTAATGTTTAATTAATATCTAGCCTGCAACCATCATATATCAGTGGATGTAGGAGCGTCATCTATCTGCGCGACAAAAAATTGCCGCCATCTGTTTCATCTATTCACTTTTATAATGATCTATCTACCAGAAAATTCTTGTCGTCTACCAAAATTCAAGAAAACCCGGCAGTTGCACATGATATCGAGGCAGGCCAGAATTAAGAATGTGACATGATCGATGCATGCATATGTGGCAGCAAAAGGAACATATATATTGTACTATTGTACTAGTATAACAAGGAACGATATCTAAGGCCTCTTGTGGATATAAAGGGACCGGCCGGGCATATGGATACAGTGTACCAGCTTCTTGTGGGAAGCATGTGCCAGATTAATTTCTAAGGCTTGCATGCACGGTCCACACTCCACATACATTAATCCTTAATATATTAGTGCACACGCCGAGAGCTGATAGAAGAGTAGAGGAGCCTAGTGGTCGACAGAAATAAGGGCATGCTCAACGGTAGCAGACAATGAAATTTGTGTTCAACCAGCTACTCCAAACCGCACCTTGCTTGGTTGATGCCTGTGTCGAGCACCCCGCCTAGTAGCTTATGATGGTCTCGCCCACAATACCCATCATCTCCAGATGTTCTAGCCTCTTCAGAGTATGGTTCTTCTGTCAGAATGGCACTAGTAGCAGGTAATGGGAGTCCATTGAGCATGATACAATCGAACTGGATGCGTGGTCTACATAGCAACGATCCAGTTCTTCCCGATATCTCTTATTCCCTTATACATTTTCACATTCTTTTGATGATCATCTACTGTCTCTCAGAAATAGCTCCTCTTTTTTCTTCATTTTCCGCATATTTAAATGTGACGATAGAGTGTTCCAACTAGTAGAAGCCGATGCTACTGCTTGGGTGAAAATGGGGAGGTATATATGCAGACGCGAGGAACGAGCAGGTATTCATGTTGGGAGTTGTTGTATCAGTACTATTTAGTATTCACTTTAGGTCCTGTCATTGTTTAAAGGTCTAGATGAGGCGTTCCGTGATCGTCCTTCTTCTTTCGAGTTCGGCACAGTATTGTTCGGTCACCATGAGGCAGCGCCAAGTAAATATAGTGGCATATGCACTGCGGTTGTTGGGCGTTTTTTTATGAAGACTATATAATTGCTCATGCGTTGCAACGGGATATAAAGATTCTAATATATGATTACCTTTCATATTTTAATGTTATTACATAAATAAATCTTTATAAATTCATGTCCATGATTTACCAAACTAAACAAAAATCACTTATTTCATGAAAACTTTTTGGCTTATAGGAGAAAAACATATTTTTTTGGTAAGTAATTAAAAAGTGGGACAATTAAGACGGTTTTCAAGGATAACCGGTGAAAAAAAAACAGAGATGCGAGGGGAAAAATCAAAACGGAGAGAGGGGTCGTACGTAAGGTTGGACGAAGCAGTATGCCTGGAAGGAAAATGAAAGCTATTTTAAAGAAAGCAGTACAGATTGGCATGAATGAGTAAGCTGATTTTTTTCCTTTGTGAAATCATGTTTGGATTGTGCTGATGTGTTGTTCATACAATCTTGAATTAATGTCATGAGATATTATATTTTTTTTATCCAGGACATTACAATTGAATATGCATCACTTCTGAAATAAGGCAGTGGTGTTATCGAGAAATCGGATATGTATGAGAACATGAAGCAAAGAAATGGCTGACATATCAGATGATAGGTATGAAAGACAAATGTTGGAAAGCTGATATTTACAGTGTTGGCATATTTTCTTCCAGAAAAGAACACTCAATAGCCATTTTGCGTTTTTCATTTCCCGTCCTTTTTAGTTAGGAGTAAGCGCATTCCCCATCAAAGTGACGCGTCCTTGATAAAGACTGGTACCAAACATAACGTTTAACAATTTGTGGGATTGTGGGTACACTACATCCACAAGAGCATGCGTAAACCATGGGAGCAACAATTTACTTATGAAATAGACGTCCAACAAAACTAACAGTAGCAATCTGAATGTCTAAAACCATATATTTTCCTTCAAAAATGGCATACTGTTTGATTGCGCGGTATATGAGTTTCTACAGTAACCAATAATTTGAGATGGAGTATGCATGCATGGTGAGAAGAAAAACATGCTATATCCTAGCGGTATAGGAGATCAATCAATACTTGAGTGGACACATAATCTGCGATTGACTGGTCAGCAATATACAGTGTGTTCTATCTTGTGTTAGTAGCATGCACAAATGAGAGTTCCAGGGCTTCCATTTCCACAGTAAAGGTATTTCTTGACTATAGTTGTGCTTAGACAAGAGCTAATGGGGGAGTGAAACTCTATGGTAGTTAACAATAACATAAGCCGATGAATGGTCCACTAACTAACGATCCTTTAGTTCCTAATGTCTCTCAGTCCGTTCAGTCCGTAATGCTTACTTAACCTTCTTATGTTCAGGACTAGCTCTGCTTTTTTCTCCACTGTCACGAGTATTTGAATGCGATGGAAGGTGTTCTAACTAGGAGATCTTGAGAGAAGATGGAGCGGTATATATGTGCACACGACGGAACCAGTATGAGTGTTCACAGCTAGAAGTTATTGGGTAAGTACTATTTTACATTGACGCCACGTCTTTATATTTTGTAATGGTTTAAGATAGTAATTTGGCAATGGCAAAGCATATACAATTTTTACCATTAATGATGCCACATATATCTAGATTATAGAATAATAACTACGACCCATGAATAAAAAATTTAAAGTTTTGACACCGAAATATATTAGACTGTATATCTTGTAGTGTACACTAGAAGATGCATTTTGTAGGAGCGCGGACATTTAACTACCCATGCATCTTACTCAAGTCGGTTGTTTATTTATTGTAACCCCGATGGTCAAGTCTGTTCGACACAAACAAAAATAGTGAGGAACCAACCTGTGGTTTGCATCAAACCTGTGGTGACGCACAGGGCATCGACTATAGACGACTCAAGTATTACAGCATTTTTTTAATTAATTAGAAGCATCTGAGCTACCTACCGATCAACGTTTGGCCCTTGCTAGCTACTGATCTGCAAATTCATCAACCAAAATGCCATGTCTAATTATCATTGCCATGTACTGTACATAGAAATTGCACACATGGCCGTCTCTACTGTGCCAAATGGTGATCAATTAATTGAATTCATGTTCGACGGCGACATTGCGTACCGTGCCAATGATCGTTATGCCAGCAGATGCACGGCATGTTCCTATAGCTCGCAAGCACTAGTTTGTCGTTGTTTTCTTTTGGGCAACAGCACTAGCTTTTTTGAATTACCAACTAGGCGAAGTGCCACCGGACGGGAACTTGGTGCTCTCGGGTACCCGCGCACCCTATATGCGCAAAAAAAATAGTAATTCAAAAAAAGATCAAAAAATTTCAAATCTTGTTTGGAATAAAAGATGATCAGGTATTGTACTCGTATAAAAAGTTTGGGCAAGAAATGATTCCTAATGACTTCAGGGCAGAAAAGACAAATTTATGACGATAATATAGCCTGTATAGTACTTGTATATAGCGTTTTTTGCCAAATCCCCGACCCAGGATGCAGTGAAAGTCATTGTCTGACGAATCTTTTTACACGACTACAATACTTGATCATATTTGATACAAAAAAGATTTGGAATTTTTTGAACTTTTTCTGAATTACTAATTCTTTTTTGCATATAGGGTGCGCCTGTACCCAGGTTCTCCTTCGTATTTTCCAAGTGCCACCATCCTATATCAGTGATGCAGCAGCGTTATTTCTTTGCGTGACAGAAGTTTTCCGCTGCCTACCTTAGAGCATCTCCACTCGTTCGGCCCGCCAGTGCCAAGGCCGACGCTCTTTCGGGTGCCGCCCCGCAATTTTTAGGCCCTTGGGACGAGCTAGGTCCCAGCCACGCCCCCAGGTGCCGCCCCCCAAGGCGTCACAAATTCAAACGGGTTCATTTCCCGCCCCCATGAAACACCACAAGTCTAGCGATCAGCGTAGTTCGGCGATCACGTTGCCACCATGCAAAAAAAAAGGGCCCGACGCATCAAACGGTGGTGTCGGCCTCCGGCGTCGCAGGAGTCGGCATGCGCGGGCTGGACGGCGTCGGCGCGGCTTGTTCTGTGCTGGGAGGCGTCGGCGCGGCTTCTGTGCTGGTCGGCGTCGTGGAGGCATCATCGCTCGGGCTTGGCGGCGGCGGCGGCGTTGGCGTGGGCGTGGGCGTGGGAGTTGGGGCCACCGTCGACGGTATCTGGTTCAGGATGAGGCCGCGTTCCGCCAGGTACCACGCCTTGGGTTGCGGATCGTCACTCTGGAGCATGTCCGCCCCGCCCATCAGGAAAGCCATGTCGGTGTTCCTCTTCTTCGCGGCGACGTTCGTCCGGAGCAGGTCGAGCTTGACGGCGCTGTTCGTCATCAACGCCGACCACCGCGCCTCGGTCTTCTCTTCCCGCAGGGCGGCCCGGGTCTTGGCGTCGGCGAGGCAATGCTCGATGGACTCGTGCAAACGTGCGGTGGCCGACTCGGCGCGTCCGGCTTGTACGTCTCCTTGGCCTTGGCGAGGGCGCGCCGGACATCTGCCCACTTCTCGCACTTGTCGATCCGCTTGAAGACGGGTTGCATACAAAAAAAATGAAAATACACCAAATTGATGAGTACATGTCAGCATAGTAAATATCATAACTGTGTCGATATTCATATACATGGAATTGCTTGACTTGTCAAGTATTGAAATTCAAATACCCGTGACGTATTTGTGCTACAAGTATGGTATGAAATAGTAGCCACACCTCAACCATCGCATTTTACATAAAAATATGTGAAAGATTACACTATATTAATGAGTACATGGTAGCACACTGAATGCTATAACTACAGGATGCATCTTGTACAGACTAGAAGGAGTGTTCTACATGCTTCACTGCTGAAATCAGGCATTAAATTCCCAAATGGGTCAATCAACAAACGTACGTGTAAATTCTTCCATCAAATTGTATGATTGACCAGAATATCAAGCCAGTCAATGTAGGCTAACTTATTGGATGATGCATCCGAAACACAATACATACGTCCAAGCAACATGGACACGTCACCAATACAGATGTGCCAGCCGATGTTCAAAGATCACGCATACCGGGCGTGGTTTTTTTATAAGTTTTGGACTATTTATCCATTTTCTTTCTTCATAACAAAGAATATTTGAGAAATATTGGACTTTTCTTCCATTCTCTTCCTTCATAACTAAGAATTTTCAGTGAATCTTTGGAGTTTCGGTCCATTTTTCTTTCAGAACTCATGTCTAGAGTGAGGCTTTGTGTTGTTTGTACAAGCTAGGATTAATACCGAGAGATCGTATCTTTCCTTTTACATAAGACATTGCATTTCATATGCATTACTATTAAAATTATGCATTAGTTTCATAATTTTGTAAAACAACAATATATAATTCTTTGTCATCTGTGGACTGGATATATGAACTTGTACAATTGATTGATCATCTGCGGACTGAAATAACAGTTCTAAAGTACAATTTATGAAGAATGTAATGGGTTAATTAATGCTAATTACCATCATTTAGATCCTTGATTTATTGTCTTCCTAAAAAAAGTCAATACATGTATTTTTTTCCCTCTCTCATCATTTTAGCTATGCACAAATTTGTTCACAGCAAGGTGATGCAGCCTTGAACAAGTTGTAATGGGCAGACTTGACTAACTCTTTCATCCTGCCTTCTTCTTATATTCCCAATGCCTCTTATTCCTTGATGCTTTTTTCACCTTTTTAGTATGTTTAGGACTATATATTCTTTTCCCTCCATTTTCTACACTATGTGCATGTGAGGAGAAGTGTTGTATAACTAGTAAAACACGATGCTACTACTTCGGGAGGTGGAGTGGTGATATCATAAACGGCGTAGTGTTCATGTTTGGAAGTTGTTGGGTCATCACCAGTTTCCATTGAATTTGATATTTTTGTGAATGTCTACCATAAGAGTTTGACAACAACCAAGCTTATAGCAAGTGAATATCAAGTTCCTACACATCGCTGTTCGACTTTCCAGTCGTATGCCTACCATGTTTCCGTCCTACAATTATATATGGTATAGAACAGTACCGATCCCTCAATTATTTCAATCTTTCGACAACAGACCAAATACAAAAAGGTGGAAATACGGCAACTTAGGGCATCTCCAATGCCGACCCGCTAAATGGACATCACATCTATCTGAAGACTAATTTTCTGGAAGATCCAAGCTCCCCCCCCCCCCCCCCCCATCTCCTAACACCAAGTTGGCAGCTGGAGACAAGGGGACCAAAAATCCCTACGGCAGCTTCCAATGATTCTAGCGGCGGCACTAACTAGCCAATCTTCAATGTCATGGGCCGGAAGTGGGAGTGGCTATACCACCCTTGCAGCGAGTGCGAGCGTGCAATCGCGTTAAGCAACGCCCTATGGGCCCAGTGCAGGGAATAAAGGCTAGTTTTTCCTTTTTTTTATTATTACTTATATATACATTTATAGATTGGAAAAATATTATATTTCAATTTTGGAAAACTTTCATCGCGCATTCAAGAAAAATTACATCTTGTGTAAAAAAATGTTCGCTCAACTTTTAAGAATGTTGATAGAATTTGAGAAAATATATGTGACATTCAAAAAATGTTCGTACACTTCCAAAAGTTGTTCATGACATTTTAATAAAAGTTATTACAATTTAGAAAAATGTTCTCATAATTCCAAACAAATGTTTCATACCATTCAAAAGTATTGTACCTGGCATTTCAAATACATGTTCACATATTCCCAAAATATGTAGGTGACATTTTAAAAAATGGTTATAGAATGTAAACAATGTTCACGTAGCCATTAAAAAAACATAGAGGTGCCATTTTAAAGAAATAATTGAAATAAATAATTATACAATGTAAAATAAATGTTCACGTTGTTCAAAAAATGTTTATTGCCATTAATAAAAATATTTAAAGTGTATTAAAAATGTGCAAAATATGTATTTGAAAAACAAGTACATTGTACATTTGAAAAATAGTCAACATGTACCAAAAACATATTGGACATGGACTCTAAACATGTACAATGTGTACTGAAAAAGTTATACATGTATTGAAAAAAATACTAAAGAGAACGAATGAAAAAGTAGAAAAAAGGAAAAAAAACCGGTAAAGAAAAGCAAAAAAAATAGAGAATTCAAAGAAAATGGGTGACGAAACCCAGGAAAGCAAAATAATAAAGAAAATTAGTGAAAATCGAAGAAAGAAACACAAGAAAACCAAAGAAAAGAAAAGAAAAACCCCAAAGATAACCGGTGAAGAAATGCACAAATACAGAAGAAAAACTGAACTGAAAGAACAAAAATAACAAAACTGGAAGGAAAACCAGAAAAAGCAGAAAGAAAACCGTGTTACTAGGCCGGTCCGCTCAGGAAAGTCCTTGAGGTGAGACTATCATTGGACTCGCAATAGGCAAGGATTAGCTGTCGCGGTCAGAAGCTCCTAAACCGTCCGCCCGAGCGCTTTGATTATAAATTGGCGTAGTTCGCATGTCCTCAGTTAACGATAGCTAGAGTAACGCTCGTGCAGAGTGATGTACTCCCTCCGTTCTTAAATATAAGTCCTTTTAAAGATTTCAATATGCACTACATACATAGCAAAATGAGTGAATCTCTACTCTAAATTATGTCTATATACATCCGTATGTAGTCCGTATTGAAATCTCTAAAAAGGACTTATATTTTAGAACGAAGGGAGTATATATCATTTGTGCCACTGCTACAGTAATAACTTAGCTCGACTGGTATGCTCGACTAGATTGGGCTGAGCGGTTGCCATTCAAGACATGCTCCTTATACGGCCTTCTACCGTACTGGGCTGGCCCATTATTGGTTACCTTTTTCCGTCCATGTTTTTATTTCGTCTATGATGTTAGCCACTGTCAAGTCGTGAAGATCATCCTATCCAACAACAAAAAGTCGTGTATATATTTATGGTGTGGTGTGAAAAGTAGGACTAAGTGAGAAACATATATGCCCAAGCTCGACTGATCTGTTGTGTGGTGCCTGCGTGCAAGTGACGCGATCGGCAACTACTCCATTTTACAACTAACTAATGAGCTGCATGATGGGTCAAACAAACCAAGGTATACTCCACATGTCTATTAATTTATTTGTCCATGTGAAAGGTGTTCCATCCAATGGCTTTGCCAGATGCAACCATCGATCGATCGACGACCAGGCCAAAGTTGATCAACCAAAGATAACTAAGCGTGTGTCCCTCGTCGATGCCGCTCACTGAGATCACCATACGAAATGATCAGTCAAAGGGTATGTCGTGTCTAATTAACATTGCCGTCTACAAATATATGTACCTAGCAAAAAAAAAGTATATGATCTTTACACGGTATGCCTATGTACCGTACAACATACGGCGTATAACATGGCATATACACACAACTACATTTCAAACGGAAGGAGTACCATATAAATCAGGAGCGGGCAGGGTGGTCTATGGACCTCCCTGAAATTTCCTATTCCTTTATATATCTGCAACAAACTTGTGATTGCGCGCAAACCTCTACTTCATGCTACGCAATGCATTGTCTTCTTGCAATAGTGGTGGTTACTGGTTACAGCCAAGGATCACGGCATCCGCGACAATATCATCGCCAAGCTTCAGGGCGTGTTGCATCGGCTAGACCCTTTCGCTCTTTTCTTCTGGTTGGGTCTTTTTATGCTATGAGCCCAACAGACTATTGTTCATCGCAAAAAAAAAGACTATTGTTGTTTTTCTTTGGTACCTTGTACTATTTTCTATTGGTTGGTGCTTCGTCTATAAAACGGGCCTGTGGCCTGGTTTTCTGAGTTCGGTGGTAACTATTCATTGAGTTTGAACAAATGGATATTTTTCGTGAAGGATATATTCGTTTTCCTTAATTTGAAACATAACGAGAGCCTACTAAGTCGTCATGTGTATGTTATGTTTCCTATGCGGCCGGCCGGCTCTAGCTGCATCCTCCCTGCAGACACGGAAATATTGTCTCTTAACATGTTGTGTTGCCGTATAACACGATATGCATCATGTAGTATGCGACCGCGGCGTGATGGAGACGCGCGCTTAGATTACTGAACACTAAGTACTTAAATTACCTTGATTGTGATGTGTTTGCCAACCAGCCTGCCTGGATGTGTCACGCAATTGACAACGGAAGTACAACGCAATTTACTTAATTAACCAATACTGGGTGTGACAAGCCATGGATAACCATGAGGAGAGCTCACCAAAGCTAACAATTAAGCTTTTATGGCCGCTGCAACTACTGCCGCTGAGATTGTGAATGGATCAATCATCAAAAGGCAGTGTACGCTGTACTACGAAACAGTAACATGGTGCAGATGCCAATTGGCAATCAAGTGCAGCCCTGTATATACAACACGGCTGACCCTGTGTGTGTAGATGTTCAGACGGAAACATTGCCGTACCATAGTATGCCAGCACATACACATGCTAGTACTAGCTAGCGACCATTGGATGGTTAATCTTTAATTAACACCAAGCATATGCAACCGATCCCCTATCGTATGAATCCTTAAATTCTCCCTTAAATCTTAACTCCTTAAACATCGAGGAGTTAGATAGTGGCCGGACATAACCAAATCCCAATATTTAACTTTCTACAAGCATAGCATGTTTGAAGAGGTAACCGATTTTAAGGGACCAGCTAGAGTTTCCCTTTGGTTCTTTTGAAAGAAAAAGACACATTACGACCGACTGCACCGTCACTCATCTGACCGGCCGAGCGCGTCGCAGAGATGCAGGCCGGCGCTACTCCATGGATCAACTAGCTGCATCTCCTCTGCTGCGGGCACGGCATTATTGCACGATGGCGAGTGTCATCCAGGTGGAGCCAACTTGGTCGTACGTACGTACAGGATTGTCATACATGGTCAACCTCTTCCCAGGCTCTCCGTGTCGATGTTAACTAAATAAAGCCAATAATCAAGCGTGTGTGGCCCCTACAGCTAGCGGCGCCGCTGAGATCATCACGTGAACTGATCAATCAAAATGCCGTGTCTAATTGCTACTCTACATAACATGGTGTCGGTCTCTACAAATAAACAAATATTAGCATGCCCGTCAAGAAAACAAATTAACACGCGTCGAGAGGAATCGATATCTCCACTCCATCCATCTATCGACCGATGGACGCGTCGAGAGGAATCGATATCTCCACTCCATCCACTCTTGCACACTGGAGAGGGATCCACCACGAAAGGGAACTCTAAGGCGGTAGGAGCCGATGGCAAGGCGATCGTGCACCTACGCTAGGGTTAGGGTTTCGGCTTCTCGGGGGTGGTTGGAATCTAGAGCGGCAGGGGGCGATGGCGCTTCCATGGCCGCGGGCTGGGAGAGGTTGTTCTCGGCTGTGGACGACGTTCATGGCGGGGACTATGGATGGCAAGCTGACGGGGGCTGCGCGGGAGCAGGCGGACACTCCAAGGGCGGCGGGGCCTACTTCGGCGGCAGGGGTGATGGCGCCCTCGGCGTCGCTGGCGACTTCGACAGTGGCGGCGACCCCGAAGGCGCGGTGTATGAGTGGAACTGCTAGCGGGGGGTCTTCTCGATCTTCCGCGGAGAGCAAAGGATGGGGGGGTGTTGATGGAGGAGGCAGAAGGTTTTTTCTTTGAAGATCTAGTGGCAGAGTTGCCGAAGTGTACTCGGTGGTCGGCCGGCGGTAAGGTCTGCTCATCTCGCCCCTTTAACAAAACAGTACTGGAAAAAACCATGCAGAGAGCCTGGGGTTTGCATCGTGAAGCACAGTTTAGGGATATGGGCTCTAATATTTTCATTGTGCATTTTGGAAGCGAGGGTGATTACAAGCATGCTTTGAACAACGGCCCGTGGCAATTCGATTTCAGTGTTTTGATCTTAAAAGAGTACAAGAGGAAGACGAGGCCTTCTGAGATGATATTTGATACGGTGGATATTTGGGTTAGGGTTATTGATCTCCCGCCGAACAAGAGGACAGAGGTGTTTGGAAAGGCTTTGGGAAATTGGCTTGGTGAGGTTGTGAAGGTGGATGTGGATGTAGATGGCTTTGCATGAGGCAATCAGCTAAGAGTCAGGGCGAAGATAGTTGTTCATGAGCCCTTGGTCAGAGGTTTCTACTTGAAACAATCCAAGGATGATAGCAGCTGGGTACATTACGACTGCACCGTCACTCATTTGACCTGCCGAGCGGGTCACACAGATGCAGGCCAGCTCTAGTCGGTCGATCAACTAGGGTGTGTTTGGTTACATTGCCAATCCAGCATGGCCCGGCGAGCCTGGCTCTAGTGAGCCGGTTTGAGGGGATGCAGGCAAAAAGACCCCAGATGCACATAGTTTGGTTGTCTGCATGTATCTAGTTGCATGAGACAACCATTTTTGACCCAGCGTTTGGTTGCCCGCATTGCATTAGGCACACATATGACATGGTGTTTGGTTGCAACCTGCATAAGGTGTTGTCACCACTTCTAACTAGTGGTGAGCTTACCACACACAATTTGAATATGTAGTGCTAGCTAGCTAAACAAATGACAGTTCATCCTAACTACTATCAAATGATAGTTCAAATTATTAAGAGACATTGGCTAAATAGGGGATAGTTCATCGGTGTTGTTGCTACCAGATCTTCCTCTTCCTCTTCCTCTTCTTCTGCTTCTGCTTCTGCTGCTGCTGCTGCTTCTTCTTCCTCCTCTTCTTCAAATCCTGCACTGACCTCTGTTAAGCCACATTGCCTCTGCCCACTCCAACCTTTTGTTCTTCCAAGCGTCATTGTCAAATGTCTCCACACCATGGCCGGAGCTAACAACATCGTCAGGCTCGACCTCTTCCTCCTCAGGCACGTGTTCATCAAAGCCGCACTGGAGGATCCAATTATGCAGAATGCAACAAGCAAGAACAAGCTTAACCTGAGTGGAGTATGGGTGGAATGACTTCTGATCCAGGATCTTAAACCTATTCTTCAGAGCTCCAAATGCCCTCTCAACAGTTACTCTAAGGCTGGAGTGTCTGAGATTAAACAGCTCCTGTGCAGTCCTAGGATAGTTCCTACCAGAGAAATCGTTGAGATGGTACCTGGTTTTCCTGAAGGGTGGAAGAATACCCAGCTGACATGCATAGCCAACATCTCCAAAGTAGAACTTGTCGTCGGGGATGTTGATCCCATCAGGTCGACTCATGCTGTCACTGAGAATGTTAGCATCATGCGCTGACCCCTCCCAGCCAGCCAGCACATATGTGAACTTCTGATCAAAGTCAACAGCAGCAAGCACATTCTGGCTTCTGTAGTGCTTCCCCCCCCCCCTGTATGCCACAGCTGTGACCTAGGAACTCTGGCAGTGACATGAGTACCATCTATTGCACCAATGCAATCCTGAAAATTGCATCACAAGCCTATGTTAGTGCTCAACTTGAACAATACAAGCATATCAAGCCATGAAAAGTGTATTGTCAATGCTCACCTTGAAGTATGGATACCATCTTGGGCTTCCGCAGATCTTGGGTGGAGTCTGGCCAGATGGTATATTGATCATCTCTCCTCTAAGATCCCCAATAGCAAAAAGCACTTGCTTGAAGTACCTAGAGATGGTCTCCATTGATCTCCTGAACGTATTGTGAATGACCCTGAACCTCTGGTTGTGGCAAACAACATGGAGGAATATAGCCACTTGCTCTTCGAACTGGTGTTGATGTTATCTTGTAGCAGCCCCTGCTCCTGAAGGTCTCGACAAGCCTGGAAAATGGTGCTCTTTTCATTCGAAGCATCCACAGAGCCTCAACGTCATTGCAGTTGTAGATGTAGTTCAAATTTTGGGTCCTCTCCTGTTCCCGGATAAACAATGGACAATAGCGGATCAAAGGTCTTCCAGCACGACGAACAGCTCTCTGGTGCATGAACATGACCCATGCCTGAATCACACTAATTAGTGCTGCTGCCTCAATTATCAGCCCCATCCATGCGTCCATAACCTAGTTGACATCGACGGTTCGTTCGGTGGGAAATCGATCCTACATGTAGCCTAACGGCCTAACCACCGAGCTAACAAAGGGGGGAGGGGGTGCTTCTTACCGGCATCGGAGACGAGGACGGCGTAGGGGGAGCCATGACACAGACAAGGTCGACCAGACGGTGGCCAACAGCAAGGGGAGCACCAGATCCACCGCAAACGCCGCCGCCTCTTCCGCCGCCGCCACCTCTAGCATAGATCTGAAATCGCAGCTACCGCCGGTGGTGAGGCAGTAGGGAAGAAAGGGGGGTAGTGGCTATGGGTGAGCGAGTGAATGCGGAGTGAGGCTAGATTTGGCGTTGGGACGGCGCGCCAGATTTCCATCTCCCACCATCCCCCCTCACCCTCGCGTCGCACCCGCTCGTGCGACCTCACGCCGCACTCAGCCTGGCTCGTGAGAAACTGTCGATCCGAGCGTTTCCAGCGAGCCAGGCTCTGGGCTGCTTTGACAAGCGTGCAATGCAAGCCCAACAGTGAATCCAGGCAACCAAACAGGCCTCTTCCTTCCTGCGTGGGGCTGGTTGGACTCGTTCCGGGCAACCAAACACACCCCTAGCTGCTTGTCCTCCGCTGCAGGCACGGCATTATTAAACGATGGCGAGTGTCATCCAGATGGAACTAGCTATCTCACGACGAACTCGATCGTACGTACGTACGTACGTATGTACCGGATTGTCATGCATGGTCAACCTCTTCCCAGCCTCTCCGTGTCGATGTTAACCAAAGCCAATAATTAAGCGTGTGTGGCCCCTGCAGCTAGCAGCGCCGCTGAGATCATCATGCGAACTGATCAATCAAAATGCCGTGTCTAATTACTACATAACATTGTGTCGGTCTCTGCAAATAAACAATACCCGACAAAAAAATATTAACATGGTGCAATCACAGGGTCTCTTTGTGCCAAATGGTTGTACTCCCTCCGTCCCATAATATAAGAACGTTTTTGACCCTACGCTAATGTAAAAAATACTTTTATATTATGGAACAAAGGAAGTAGATTAATTTCATCAGACACGGCTAACAATGTAATGAAGTATGCATGTTCCGACGGCCACATTGCTGTACCGTGTCAAGCTAGGATTGTCATGCCAGCAGATACGCATGGTAAGCACCAGTTAGCTCCTTTTTTTCAAACATCGCTAATTTTTAAATAATACCTAGCGTGCAACCATCATGTAGCAGTGGATGTACGTAGGAGCGGCATTTATTTGCACGACATAAAACCGCAGCCACCTACTTCATCTATTCACTTTTATAATGATCTTTCTACCAGCGAATTCTTGTCATCCATAAGAAATGGAGGAAAACCCGGCAGTTGGACATCATATCGAGGCACACTAGAATTAAGAATGTGAGTTGATCGATGGATGTATATGTGGCGGCAAGAGGAAGATATTCTATTGTACCAGTATAGCAAGGATTGATATCGGGGACTGGCCGGCCGGGCATATGGATACAGCATACCAGCTTCTTGCGGGCAGCATGAGTGATATTTTTAAGGCTTACCATGTACTCCCTCCGTTTCTAAATATTTGTCTTTCTAGAAATTTCAACAAGTGACTACATACGGAGCAAAATGAGTGAATCTACATTCTAAAACATATCTATATACATCTGAATGTGGTAATCCATTTAAAATCTCTAAAAAGACAAATATTTAGGAATGGAGGGAGTAGAACACTGGTCGCCTCCACAAGCATTACCTATGCCGCGCTGGCTATGGATGTGCTCTCACGATGCCATCAGGCCCTACTTGCGTGCAAATAGAAGCTTGGGAAAGCGCAGTGTGCATGCTCTTGCTCTAATAGAAGTTGACGGATGGTCCACGTAGGCAGGACCGCTCCTCTTTTTCTGGTGTCTCTTAGTCTAGTCATAGTGGGGAGTAACTTAGACTAGTGTCATGCATATGACACTAGTCTTTGTTATTATCTTTATAGTGCAAAGTAATATACAAGTAGTATCATAGATGATAGCATTTATTATAATATAGACTCATTTTGCTTTGGGTTGCGTTATGTTATGTTACTCAAAACACCTCTCTTCTCATTAACTATATGCCACGTAAGCAAACTTGTCTTGAAATGCGCTATGTTACTTACTAAGTTACTCCCACTATGACCAGCCTTATTCCCCTATGCCTTTTTCACGTACTTTTAATGTTTCATCTATTGTTTCTCCGGGACTAGCTCCTGTTTTTTCCTTCACATGCCACATATTTGAGCGTGATAGAAGATTGTTCCAAGTAGTAACTCGATGCCACATCTCGAGTGAAGATGGGGCGGTATATATGCACACACAACAAACGCCGGGGTATTTATGGTTGATGGCTGTTGATTCAGTACTATTGTGATGATGTCCTCAACTTTTGGAAAGGCCTGGGTGATATATTTCTTGGTCATCATTCATCTTGAGAATAACAAAACGTCAAGCAAAGCATGTAACCGTCCTTTAAAACTAGGTTTTGCTCGCTTGTTATCATGGAGAAATGCATCCTGAAAGTTTGGAAGCAATAATTAATACTTCTCTGTTTGTTTTCAAAAATGATATTTTTCCTCTGAATTCTGTGGGTTATCTTGTATTGACTTAAAAGAGACAATAGCCATTACGTCTAGCATCATATTTTCCTTATTTTTTCACTAAGTTCTAAGTAGTTTTAGCAACATACCAAAAATGTTTCTCCTATATTTTCCCAAAGGATTTTAGGAGAAGCCTCTTTTTAGTACTCATCTGATCTGTCGCACGGCTGCAGCGACCCATTTTCCCAACTTTTATATTTCTATATACTATGAATTTAACATGGCCTTAGGTTCCTAGAAAGAACGAGCGACAACACTACTACACCGTCACTCATCTGAACGACCGAGCGGTGCGTTGCACGGCTGCAGCCTGCAGGCCGGATCTAGTTGATAGATCAACTACCTGCATCTCCTCCCTGCAGGCATGGAATTATTAAACGATGGCGAGTGCCATCCAGGAGGAGCTAGCTAAGTGCCAACTTGGTCATATGTACGTACCGGATTGTCATACATGGTCAACATCTACCCTAGCCCCTCCGTGTTAATCTTAGTCAAAGCCAACAATTAGACCTTGTACAATGCTAGGTGCTTACAGATATGCTTAGAAAAATAAATTGAATTATCTGAAGCATCGGTGCCTATTTCTAAAGGACATGTACTTACTTAAGCGTCTATTATGTATAAATACACACCGGTGCTTGATAAATGCCTGGTTTATGTTTCTAAGCACCTCATGTAAGCATCTTGCATTGTACAAGACCTTAAGCGTGTCTGTCCCGTTGAGGTAGCTGCGCCGCTGAGATCATCACGTGAGCTGATCAATCAAAACAGTGTGGCTAATTAATACTGTGCATAAGAAATAACATGGTATCCCCACAAATCGAATACTAACATGGCCTTCCTTATGCCAAATGGTTGTAGTTTAATTGCATCAGACACAGCTAATAATAATGTAATGTTGCGTGTGCATCTTCCAACGGCGACATTGCGGTACCGTGTCAACCTAGGATTGACAAGCACCAGCTAGCTCTTTTTTTTTCTTTTAAAGATCGCTAATCTTTAATTAATACTTCCTCCTTCCAAAAATTCTTGTTTTAAATTTATCTAAATACGGTCATATCTTAATACATCCGTATTTAGACAAATTTAAGACAAGAATTTTGAGACGGAGGAAGTATCTAGTATGCAACACTAGTGCAACACTCATATATCAGTGGATGCAGGAGCTTCATCTATCTGCGTGACAAAAAAGTGCCGCCATCTATTTAACCTATTCACCTTTATAATGATCTTTCTACCAGGAAATTCTTGTCGTCTAGCGGAAATTCAAGAAAACCCGACAGTTGCACATCATATCGAGGCAGGCCAGAATTAAGAATGTGAGATGATCGATGCATGCATATTTTGTACTACTCCACATGGATCGATATCTGGGACCGGCTGGGCATATTTTTTTTTAAAGGAAGTTAAGACCCCCGGCCTCTGCATTAATCGGTACACACAGCCATCTTTATTACTTTTCAGCAAAGGTCTGACAAAAAGATACATCAAGCTATCTGAAGCCATCATTCACACATACAAACACGATAATATGGAGTGCTATCACTCCTCATATCTAAAATCGGTGTCGTTGTCGATCCATCTACATAATGTATCGGAACCAACAGCCGGTGCATCAGACCTAAAGTGTACACCACATGCACACGTTTTAGAAGCCGCCATCGTCATCGAACCACTGACCTATCTTCAGGAGAGAGATCTGTATCATCCTTGCCAGTCCGGCCATCCGCCGATGCCACAACGGCGGCCAATGGCACCCCCTCCCTACGCTCGTCCATCTAGACGCGAAAACTCTATAAGATCTGTCGTGCGTAGCACCTGCCGAACAGGCATGACAAAGCGTAGCACCTGTCGACAGGCATGACTTGGCGTCACCACCGAAGCTCCATGCAAGATGAAGACGCTCCATCTCCTACCTCCATCTTCTAGCGCTGCTCCACAAACGATGCTCCCAGAGAGAAACGACACCGCAGTGCCGCCATCGTACGATCTGGAAAATCAGATCCTAGGGTTTCCCCCGGAGCAGCACGAGTGGGTCGACAATAGTTATAGGACGATGCCTTCATCAAGGTAACGGCGTAGAAGCTGCCATCGTCCGCCGTCATCTCGGTTTTCATCGGCAACTATGTCTCCCTGACTCGCAGCCGGGACTAGATGACAGATCTAGAGATCCGATCACCCAACCTCAGGCTAACCACCTCCGACGTATGAGATGACCACCACAGCCAAAATCCTCGTGATGTGATGCAGTCGCGAAGTGCCATCGCCGAAGCCGACGAGGTGCAGCAGATCGAGGACGAATCAGCAGCCGCCCGCCTAGACCCGAAGGTCCCACATCGAGCCAGGGATGCGCCCCGGCCACCGCTGCTGTCATCTGCTACCAATCCTGCTGGCTGCAGCAGACCCCCCCCCCTTCCCGACGCACCCCGGCCGCCGTTGCTCGCCACCCTCGTCGCAAGGAGGTCCAAGTCAGGCCGCCGCCTCCTCAGACCTCGGGACACTAGAGGAGGTCCACCGCCGCCGCGCCACAGGGCTTTGCCCGGCGACGTTGCCGGCGGCGGCGAAGGGAGGGGTGCGCGTAGTACGAGGGGAGTTTGGGTGGTGGCCGCCCGTTGCGGCCCGGCGGCGGTTGCACGGGGTCAGGAGGGGAAGGAGGTGCTGGTATATGTTGCGGTCCTACAGCTACCGGCCGGGCATATGGATAAGTGTACCAGCTTCTTGTGGGAAGCATGATTAAGATTAATTTCTAAGGCTTGCATGCACGGTCCACACTCCACATGACCACATACATTACTCTTTAATAAGTACTCACGCTCCTGCACACGCGAGAGCTATCAGATGAGTAGAGGAGCCTACTAGTGAACAGAAATGCTCAACGGTAACAGCTCCATGATGTCACCTCACTCAGTGCAATGTTGTGTCCAGAACCCCGCCTAGTAGATTATAATGTTCTCAGCCCAGCCACAATACCCATCATCTCCATGTACTAACCTCTTCAGAGTACGTTTCTGCTGTCAGGATGGCACAAGTAGCAGGTAAAGGCAGTCCATTGAGCATGATACAATAGAGCTGGATGCATGGTCTACATAGCACCGACCCAGTTCTTCCCGCCGTCTCTTATTCCCTCATATATTCTCACATTCTTTTGATGATCATCTATTTTCTCTCAGAAATAGCTCGTCTTTTTCTTTATTCTCCACATATTTAAATGTGACGGTAGTGTTCCAGCTAGTGGAAGCCGATGCTACTGCTTGAGTGAAAATGGGGAGGTATATATGCAGACACCAGGAACGAGCAGGTATTCATGTTGGGAGTTGTTGTATCAGTACAACTTGGTATTAACTTTGGGTACTGACATTTTTTAAAGGTCTAGATGAGGTGTTCCTTCATCGTCCTTCTTTCTTTGAGTTTGGCACAATATTGTTCAGTCACAATGAGAAGGCACCATGTAAAGATAGTGGCACATGCACTGTGGTTGTTGGGAGACTTTCTTTTGGTGAAGAATAGATAATTGCTCTTGCGTTGCAACAGGATGTAGAGATTCTAATATGTTACAACCTAATTACCTTCCTATAAATAAATGTTTACTGATATCTGCCCGACGTTCGGTCTGGGACCTCCGAGACCGAATGAGTCATTCGGTACGAATGATCGAACTGACTGAAGGTACACGTTCGGAATGGGATCAGTCCCAGACCGAACGATCCCTGTCGGCCTAATATAATGCTGAACCAGCCAGCACAAGAACGAAAAAAGAACACGTGCAGCCCAGCTACCTATTGTTTCACTAAAACAAGCCCCAAAACACAGAACCAAAAACAAGTAGAGACAAATTAAAAACAATACAGTTGCCATATAGTACATACGTACCAACAAAAACAATTTGACATGGGTTGGGAAAAAATTGCCATGGCACCAAGCTTGATAGTGTATATGGAAAATTATTGTACAAAATGATATATACATATATATATATACATATATATATATATATATATATATATATATATATATATATATATATATATATAATGCCATGGCAACAAGTTTGATAGAGTTGCCGTATACGAATGATTTCTATTAGAAATTGTCATTGATATGTGATTATCAAAATTATATGGTCTAAGTACTAGAATTGCCATGGTCCAAGTGTTAAACATTGCCAAAACAAAACTGCCCGTTGAATATACCCATGGTAAAAATAGGTTGAAAATTTGCCATGACATCTCTACTTCTATATCATGATTGAACCCAAAAAATACCTTGTTTCCAAAAGATATGGCAAAATGTATGAGTTTTCCATGGCAAATATTGTTTTTTTCCCAAGCTCAAAACATGGCAAGCTTGCAGTGGGGTGCATATCAACTTGCAATCACATAAAAATTCAAGCAATGCCATGTGTTCGAAGACAAAAAAAAAATCCTAGAACTTGCCATGTACATTTGGAATCTTCAGTTGATTGGTACATTCAAATTGCCATGGCATGCACAATCTTCCAACTTAAATTTACACAGAGACCTATCAAAAGGGGACAATAGGTAGGTAGAACACAAACTTTTTGGAGCATGGCAAGTTTGCCATATTTTAGAAGTTTTTAGAATGTGCCATGATTTATAATTTGCTGTGTTTTAGACAAAGAGCAACCATATGTAAAAATAAAATAAAATTTGCCATATGTGTACAAGATAAAATTTCCGTCAGTTAGTTAGTGTTTTTTCCATGTAAACTTATATTTGTTTGCCATGTAAACAAATTCAGAATTTGCCATAACATAATTTTAGTGAATTTGCCATGTGACTAGGATGGCGGGGTACCCGATCATGGAGGATGAGTTGTTGTGTGTGTGTGGTTGGCCATATCTGTGGATTTCGTAGGCAGGAGCAGAGGGGGGATCTTCTGGCAGCGCGTGTATGATTCATTTCACGCGCGAAAGCACATTGCGCCCTACGACATGCACATTAATCAACAACGCAATGTGAGGTCGTTATCGTATCGATGATATGCCACCCAAACTTCCGTCACCAAGTTTTGTCAGACGATTGGTCAGCTAGAGGCAAGGTGGCCATCACGAGCGGCAGAGGAGGAGATCGTAAATTTTGCTTCTTCTCACTCTCAACTTGTTGGTTGAATCATTCACTCAGTGTTGGTCTACATATTATGTAGCCCACACGCATTGTCGTGATGTACCACGGGGTAGTGGGATGGCCATTTACGCACGTACACTCTTGGATGAAGCTGAAGGGGCAGTATGCATGGGATGACATGACCCATTCATGAAAACCTTGCTGAACATCCGGTTAATCTCATTGCATTAGAACTATTCTTGTACTAGACTTATTTACATACTATATATGGATGATCCGTGCTATTTTCTATCTGAACTGTGATGAAATCCGTCGTGTTTGCATGAATTTCGCCCGGTTGGTTGAAACCGAGCTTGAAATGTGTGCGGAAAGCGTTGCATGCCCACCTATCGCATCCATGTATGTGGACTGGTTCCCCTATCTTTGTACGTATGCCGGAGCAAATTTGCCGGTTAGCAAGATGCCCTTACAAATCAAATACTAGCATGGTCTCGCTTGTGCCAAATGGTTATAGAATAGTGTGTGTGCGTGTTCCGATGGCGACATTGAGGTACCGTGTCAAGCTAGGATTGCCATGCCAGCAGATACACATGCTAAGCACCAACTAGCTTTTCCTTTATTTTTTGCAGACATCGCTAATTTTTGAATATACCTAGCGTGCAACCATCATGTTGCAGTGGACGTAGGAGCGTCATTTGTTTGCGCGACAAAAAATTGACGCCACCTACTTCATCTATTTACTTTTATATTGATCAATCTTTTTCTTTTGAGTCTATAATAATGAACGAAATATACTTATCATCTACCGAAAATTGAAGAAAACCTTCGGTTGCACGTCATATCGAGGCAGGCCAGAATTAGGAATGTGAGATGATCGACGTATGCTACGTGGCGGCAAAAGGAACATATACTATTTTATTATCGTACTAGTATAACAAGGATCGACATCTGGGACGGGCCGGCATATGGATACAGTGCACCAGCTTCTTGCGGGAAGCATGAGTGAGATTTCTAAGGCTTGCATGCATGGTCCACACTCCACATACATTAATCCTTAATTGCACACACGAAAGATAATATAGATGAGTAGAGGAGCCTAGTTGTCGACAGAAATAAGGGCATGCTCAACAGTAGCAGGTCCATCAGGTGCTGAGAAAATGAAATTTTTGTTCAAGCAGCTACTCCAAACCGCACCTCACTCGGTTGATGCTTCTGTCGAGGACCCCGCCTAGTAGAATATGATGGTCTCAGCCACAATACCCATCATCTTGAGTAGTATCAGCCTCTTCAGAGTCCATTGAACATGGCACTAGTAGCAGCTGAAGGGACTCCGTTGAGCATTATACAATCGAACTGGATGCATCGTCTACATACCAACGATCCAGTTCTTCCCGACGTCTCGTATTCCAGTCCCTAGTACAGTTTCACATTCTTTTGATGATCATCTACTGTCTCTCAGAAATAGCTCCTCTTTTTTCTTCATTCTCCACATATTTAAGTGTGACGGTAGAGTGTTCTAACTAGTAGAAGTCGATGCTGCTGCTTGAGTGAAAATGGGGAGGTATATATGCAGACACGAGGAACGAGCAGGTTTTCATGTTGGGAGTTGTTGTATCAGTACTACTTGGTATTAACTTTAGGTCATAACATTTCTTTAAAGGTCTAGATGAGGGTTTTTTACAAAAGGAGGTTAAACCCATCAATCGATGCATGCAGCCATCTTTATTAATTATTTTTTAAAGGTCTGACAAGAACATACATCAATCCACCCGAAGCCATCACTCACACCTACAAACTGGATCGGCATGGCGGCGATGGCTGTGGCGCGGCAGCGTCGGAGGCGGCACGGGCTGCGGGCGTGGCGGCCAGCCCTGTTCGGGCGGCGGCGGCGGCGGCGCGCCATCTGCCTTTGGATCGGCAGCAGCGGCGTGGAAGGCCTGGTTGGTGGTCGCGTCGGCGGCGTGGAGGGCCTGGTTGGTGGTCGCGTCGGCGGCACCTCCAGTCAAATTTGTTCTGACCGGTGCAGCCGGCGGTGGTGGTCATCTCTTCCATCAGAGGTGGTCGGCCTGCGGCTGGGTGGTCGGATCTCGAGATTCGTCATCTAGTCCCGGTTACGAGTCGGAAAGGTCTAGATGAGGTGTTCATTCATCGTCCTTTTTCTTTTGAGTTCGGCACAATAGTCCAGTCACCATGAGTCAGCGTCAAGTAAAGATAGTGGCACATGTGTTGCAGTTGCTGGGTAACCCTTTTTGGTGAAGACTTAGATAATTGCTCATGTGTTGCAACGGAATATAAATATTCTAATATGTTACTCCCTGGTTACCTTCCTATATTAATGCTATTACGTAAATAAATATTCTTTAAATCATGTCTGTGATTAATAACCAAACTAAACAAAAAACACTTATTTGGTAAAAACTTATCGGCTTATCATAGAAAACGTATTCTTTTGATAATTCACTAAAAAGTGGGACAATTAAAACAGAGATGGGAGGGGGGAAATCAAAACAGAGAGAGGGCCGTATGTAAGGTTGGATGAAGCAGTATGCCTGGCAGGTATAATGAACGGTATTCTTTTTTTAAGCAGTAGAGATTGACATGACTGAGTAGGCTGATTTTTTTTTCCCATGAGAACTCATGTTTGGATTGTGCAGCTGTGTTGTTCCTACAAGCTTGAATTAGCGTCATCAAATATTATCTTTTTTATCCAAGACATTACATTGAATATGCATCACTTCTGAAATAAGGCAGTAGTGTCATCGAGAGATCGGAAATGAATGAGAATATGAAGCAAAGAAATGGCTGATATACCAGATGATAGGTATGAAAACTTAATTTTTTTAAAGATAATATTTAGAGTGTTGGCATATTATGTTCGTGAAAAGAACACTCAATACCCATTTTGTGTTTTTCCATTTCTCTTCCTTTTTAGTTAGGAGTAAGTACATTCCCCATCAAGGTGCTTGCAACCTAATATAATGTTGAATAATTTGTGCAATTGTGGGTACAACACTATATCCACAGGTGCCCGCTTAAACCATCGGAGCAACAATTGCCTTGTAAAATAGACGTCCAAGAAAACTAATAGTAGCAGTCCATATGTTTAGAATCATATATTTTCCTTCAAAAATGGCGCAGTGTTTAATTGTGGGGTATTTGAGTTTCACAATACCCAATAATTTGCGATGAAGTATGCATGCATGGTGACAAGAAGAATATGCTATATCCTAGCAGTATAGGAGATCAATCAATACTTCTGTGGACACATAATCTGCGATTGACTGGTCAGCAATATACAGTTTGTTTTATCTTGTGTTGGAAGCATGCATAAACGAGAGTTCCAAGGCCTCTATTTTCATACTCAAGGTATTACCTAATTATACTTGTGCCTACACAAGACCTAATGGAGTTGTGGAACTTTCTGGTTGTTAAAAATAACATAAGTTGATGCATGGTCCACTGACTAACGGTCCTTTGGTTCCTAATGTCTCTCATTCCGTAATGCTTATTTAACCATCTGATGATCAAGACTGACTGTCCTTTTTTTATCCAACAGCCAGACATATTTGAATGTGATGGAAGCTGTTCTAAGTAGGAAATCTTGGGAGGAGATGGAGCAGTATATATGCACACGACGCAACCAGTATGAGTGTTCACAGCTGTAACTTATTGGGTCAGTACTATTTTGCATTGACGTCACGTCTTTACTTTTCGTAATGGTTTAAGATAATAATTGGACAATGACGAAGCATGTAACAAGTGCATATGAAATTTCATGATTTAATATACAGAAAATCAATATTTATCATGAATCATGCCACATATATCTATATTATATAATAGTAACTACTTCTACCTGTGAATAAAATATTCAAACTTTTGACAACTTTCCATAAAATATATGGCACTAAATTAATAGTTTCATATCATCGAACTATTAGACTCACACTGTATATCTTCTAGTGTACACTAAAAGGTGAATTTTGTATGAGCAAACATATCTTACGAACCATGCATCTTATACTCAAGTCGGTTATTTATTTATTGTTAACACCGATGGTCAAGTCCGTTCGACGCAAAGAAAAATACTTCCTCTGTAGTGAGCAACATATATATATGCACAGGGCATCGACCTGTGGTGTGCGCGAAAACCAACCTGCCTGCATGTCACGCTATAGACGACACAAGTACTATACTCCAGATTTTTTTTAATTAATTAGAAGCATCTGAGCTAGCTACTGATCAACGTTTGGCCCCTGCTAGCGCCGCTGAGACCATCATGCGAATTCATCAACCAAAATGCCGTGTCTTATTATCATTTCCATGTACTGTACATAGAAATTGCACACATGGCCGTCTCTCCTGTGCCATATGGCGATCAATTAATTGCGTTCATGTTCGACGGCGACATTGCCGTACCGTGCCAAGGATCGTTATGCCAGCACTAGTTTTTCTCTTCTTTTGGGAAACAGCACTAGCTTTTTTGAATTACCAACTAGGCATAGTGCCACCATCTTATATCAGTGATGCAAGGAGCGTCATTTGTTTTCGTGACAAAAGTTTTCCGGCACCTACTTCATACCTTAACTTTTATAATAATCTTTCTGCCTGGAGATTACTTGTCATCTACCGGGAACTGAAGAAAACCTGGCAGTTACAGGCCGAGGCAGGCCTAGAATTAAGAACCTGGGTTGATCGATGCACGTAGATGTTTTAAAAGTCAATTCCTAACTTTGTTCAAGTTTATATAGAAAAATATACCCAAATGATAAGTGTCACACGCGTTGCACGAAGCACTCCGTCCCCGATGTTTTTTACAACTAAATTTGCCATCCGAAAAAAAAACAAAAAAAAAACTTAAACTTCCTATCAAAAAGAAAGTTGCCATCCTCGCGTCACTAAATTTGCCATAAAAACGTTCGGATTTTCCATGTGTTCGTGCCACACGTGTGGCACTTATCGGTGTCCAAGATATATGCATTTGGAATATCAAATACCAAAGCTCAACCCGCTTGATTCATCATGTTTCATATATTACATGTTTTAACAATTCATCGCTATACATCCTAGTCGTGAAGGCAGAATTTCGAGGTGCTTGTCTGGCGAATGTGGTTGCTTACAACTCCACGGTAGTTCCTTCTGCATTGCTCTATCTCATCCACAAGTATTACCCATGCTATGTGAGGCATGGATCTTCTCCAGCCATGGCATCTGGGCCTAAATGGGTCTAAGAAATCACAGCCCGGGGAGCAGGCGCTGAGCATGCTCTAATAGACCTTGATTTATCTTTTCCTGGTGTCTTTATTCCCTGATACCCTTTTCACATTCTTTTTTCAAGCCGAGACCGTATGGTATTTTCATTAGTAAATAAAAATAAGTACAATATATACATGGAAATGAAAAATAGGAAAACCAAAAAAAGTTCATTATCCAAAGCCAATTCTCGTGACTATCATGTTCAGAGTCCAGTTGCTATGTTGCTAGTGTAGTTTATCAAAGATGTGCACCAATCCATTCTTGAAGACCACTAGGTGTTTTGCCTTGATTTTGTGCTCCAGCAACTTTAAATCCCGCTTTAGCTTAAAACTTCCAGCAATACACATTAGGGACCTCATTTCTGAAAACATTCCCATTCCTTTGAAACCAAATGTTCCAGTAGGCCCTAAATGACTATTTCCATAGTCATTTGAGAGGGAAGCAGCTGGTGAGCTAATAGGATATCATCCAAAACAGAGATACCTAGATTTTTTGAGTGAAGAATGTTGTTCCAACAATCTTGAGAGAAGCAACGGACCCACAAAAGATATCTGGATGTTTCTTCGGTGCTTTTGTTAGTGCTTTCATTAGAGAAAACACAATCATAGCACTCTAAATGGAAGGATTTTATTTTTAGGAAGTAGCCAGAGAAAGACCGTATGTCATAGCCTGCAAGAACATTTCTAGATCCACTTAAATAACACACTCTTCCTTTGGGCAAAGATTGTGATACATTTTAATTGAACAGAACTTAGGCCTCTGCCCCTGGCACTTCCACAAATCCTTAACATGCAACCGTTTTTTCTGATCAATCATATTCCAAAGTCCAATGAACTGGTTGTATGAGATGACAGAGGGGTGTGGAAGGATTGAGCAGAATCTTAAGAGTTTATTCAGGTAGCCACAATATGATTATCATTTGTCACAAAGGAGTGCAGCTGGAAACTTTTTCCATAAAGGTTGGTCATGCCAATTACCTTACCACTGTAGAGTTTTTCTCCCATTGCCTAACTGAAATTTTGCATTCTACTTGTATAAAGGGCAACAATTTCAGGAAGTTGAGCAGTGTAGTATTTTTCCCAAATCAAACTGACCCAGGGAAGATGCTCATTGTTAAGAAATTTTTGGTTGGTTTTCATCATAAGAGCTTTGTTGTGTAAGGACACATCCAAAATGCCAATGCCACCTTTTTGCTAAGGCCTAGGGACATGATCCTAGGAAATCAATGTATGCCCTCAATTTTCCTATCTAAATTTCCTACAGAAGAAAAGCCTCAAAAATATGTTGATCTGGTTAATAATAGCTACTGGAAGAGGTAAAGTGCTCATGAAGATGATAGGGAGAGTAGAGAAAACATACTTAAGTAAAACCAATCTCCCATCTAATGTGAGCATAGTGGATGATCCATCTAATCTTCTTTCAATCTGCTAACAAATGGGGGTAAAATCTTCAATCCTTAGTCTATTGGTGCTAAGACGGAGGCCTGGATAAGTGCAAGGAAAGCTGCCAAGCTTGTATCCCAGAATTTGGATAATTTGGAGCATATTGTTCTGAGGCACATTAATGGGGATCGAAATTGACTTATGAAAGTTGTCTTTTAACCCAGTTTGAACAGCTAAGTGTTTAAGTAAATTCTTCGCTTGAAGAATTTGGTTTTGGCAAGTAGGAAAAATAGGATCATAGGGAAATCTAGTTTTGAGTAGGAAGTTAGTGGAGCCTGGATTATGTTAGCTTGCATTGCTTCATTGATGAAGATCGGCAACAAGCACAAAAATCAGAGGTGGCAAAGCATCTTCTTGTTTTACATTCTTTTTATTGTTCGTCTATTGTCTCTCAGGAACTAGCTCCTCTTTTTCGTTCATTTGCCACATAGTTGAATGTGATGGAAGAATGTTCCAACTAGTAGAGCTTGATGTTACATCTTGAGTGAAGATGGGGCAGTATATATGGACAAACAAACAATGATATGGTGTTCATGCCTGGAAGATGTTGGGTCAGTAATATTTTGCATTTTTTTTGCAGGGAGTACTATTTGGGTCGGTACTATTTTTGCACTGACTGTACATAACGCCCAGGTGATATGTATTTTCCTCATCCTCCTTCTTTCAAGTTTAGCAATTAGCACATGTGTTTTGTGAGCAAAAAAAATGGGAAAAGCCCATGTAGTGCCATTTTTATATTAATGTGAATATGTACAAGGATGAATAAAAAAAGAAGTACAAAAGATCTAGCAAAGTCTGCATCACTACTTTCAAACTAGGTTGTTCTTTTGATGATCATGGAGAAATGCTCCTGAAAGTTAGGAAGAAACAACCAACACTCCGTTGTTAGTTTAAAAAAATGATGTTGTTTGTATGCTTAAAATGATACAACATCCAATGATCAATTGATTATGAATCAATTGAAGCAAACATGTAGACATCTCCGCCTAGCATTAGTAAGCATCCCGAGTTAGTTCCCACCAGAAGTTATGATTGGAGTCCTAGGAAAGAATAGGTGTCCCATTGATTCCATTTCCCCTTCAGTTCAAGAGTACATGACTTGCATCTTCAAAATATAAATTACCTTTTACCATTAAATCTCCAGTGTCCAGTCTATCTTGTATGAGCAACTAGAAAAAGAATTTCAGTTGGTATTGTTTCAGTAACCACTAAGAGAAGCCCAAGCAAAGAAAGTGTATATACACTGGTTTGTTGTGGGATTTTTATAAGGAGATTGTCATGTGGCTTTTTTCGGAAAACCTGTGTGGATGTTTAAGCTATGTTCTCTTTTATAAAATCATGCCTAGAGTGTGGGCTTTGTATTTATCGTAGCTAGGATTATTGTGTGGATGCCTTATCTTCTCTACTACATAAGACATTGCATTTCATATGCATTACTATTAAAATTAGGCGTTGGTTTCATAATTTGGTAACACTATGATGTATAGTTCTTTGTTCACCCACAGATTGTATATTAACTTAAAATCCGGCAAACAATCAATTGCCATATGAAATAGTAGGTATGAAACAAGTTGTTGGGTCATTACTATTTTGCATTGAATTAACGTCGTGACTATTTTCATGAGCATCTACCATAAGATTTCAACAATAACCAAGCCTATATCAAGTGGATATCAAGTTCATAAACGTCGAACTGGTTAAATTTTAAAGTATCAAAAACCAATGCATGTGACGTATTTGTGCTACAAATATGGTATAGAACAGTAGCCACCCCTCAATTATAGTTCCAAGTTTCGACAACTTTGTACATAAAAATATGTGAAAAATTAAACTAAATTAATGAGTACATGCCAACGCAATAAAATATTATAAGTGCACGATGCATCTGGTAGATACTAGTATGCAGGTTCTACAAGTGTCACTACTGAATCAGGCATTAAATCCCCTGACAAATCTATGAACGTGTAATTCTTATGCCAAATTGTATGATAGACCAGAATATCAAGCGCATCAATATTGGATGAAATATCGGTGGATACATTCGAGACACGATCCATACACCTGAACAACATTGACACACGTACCATTGATACGGATATGCCAGTTGATGTTCAAAACCTTGGCATAGACAAAGTTTTGAAAAATAAACAGGTATGCGGATGTATGCAGGAACTAGCGCCTTGGTGTATTTTCATCCTAAGAAAAATCAATACATGTATGTTGTCTCTGTGTCATCATTTTAGTTAACTAGTTTAGCACAGGCGCATCACTGGCAAGGTGATGCGTCCTTGAACAAGCTCAACTGCACATCTTAGGACAAACATTTTCTTCAAGTCTTCTTCTTGAATTCCCAATGCCTCTTATTCACATATGCTTCTTTCACCTTTTTCATACCTCTAATACTAGCTCTTCTTTTCCCTCCATTAGCCACAAAATATGAATGTGATTGAAAGTTTTGTAACTATTAAAACTCGATGCTACTACCTGAGAGAAGATGGAGTGGTATATATGCACACATCATATAAGACATAGTGTTCATGGTTGGTAGTTGTTGAACGCTATTTTTCATTAAATTCATGTCCTGGCCATTTCCGTAAACGCCTAACAAAAAAATTCGACAATAGCTAGACTTATACCAAGTGAACATCAAGTTCAGATATACTGCACCGGTTGATATTTCAAATATAAAAAATCAAATGCCTATGAAGCCTTGTGCTACAAGTATGCTTGAGAATAATAACCGCCCTTGACCGTATTGAAGTTTTGACAACTTGGAGTAAACATATGTGAAAATACGCTAAATGAATGAGTACGTGCGAGCACAATAAATATCATCACAGCATTACGCGCCTTCTACAAACTAGAAAGCACATTCTACGTGCATCACTACTAAAATCAGGTATTAAATCCATGAATTGACAAATCTATGAAAGTGTAATACATCAATCAAATTGTATGATAGACTAGAATATCAAGTCAATTAATACTGGCTGACATACCGATACCAATATGCTGGCCGATATTCAGAAGCTTGGCATATAATTTTTTTAGAAAATATGCCATATGGGTCATTCATCCATTCTTTCAAAGTACCCCTCCCCTTCGATTATATTAGTCCATGCATAAGCCCGAACACGCGTACTAGTGAGAGCGAATTTTGATAAATCATGGACATTTTGGTCCATCTTCTTTCTTCAGAAGTAAGAATTTTTGATAAATCTATGGACTTTAGGTCCATTTTTCTTTCTTCTTAACTAAGGACTCCATTTTAGGAAGGGAAATTGATGACTAGAAAGTCCACCAGCGCCGTGACGCATCATTAGAGTTGCACGCAATGCGTCATTAGAACGTGTCGTCCGCCAGTAGGGCGACTCCGGCGGCCGCCATCTCCTTCCGGCCAGCGGCCCTCCCTGCTCCTCTCCTCCTCCTCGCCTCCGCTGGTAGCTGCTGCAGGCAGAGCCCGCATGTGGTGGCGGTGGCGGGACAACTCTACTAGTCTTCCTCTCGTGGTGGTTGCTGGCACACAGACGGCGATGCATGGTGGAGATAGGGCTCCGGGGCGGCAACCCCTATTCGAGGCGATGGCGGCTGCGACGGCCGCATAGGCGGCGTTGTGGTTGGGTTCGCACGCTGCACGTGGTGCCGCCGTAGAGGCAACGGTGGGGCTGGGAGTCGCCAGATCTGGCCAGTAGTGGCTAGTCCCCGTCTCCTGCCATGGTTGGCGTCTCGCCAAGTTCGGGCCTCCGTGGTTGTGGGTGGTATGATGCAGCGTCGTTGACTTGTCTGCAGGTTTGGATCGAGAGGAGGGTGGCATGGGGGTTGCTGGCTTCAGTGTAATAATGGTGATTTGGCCCTAGCGCTCTTCTTCCGCCAAGTCGTTTTTCTGCCGGATATCGACCTCTTGGATCTGGCCACTAACGAGTTTCACCATTGGATATCTAGACCGGAAAGGCTCCGGTTGCGCTTGCTGGTATTATCAGCCAACACAGACTCAAGAGGGTGCAACGCAAAGCTTCGATTTCTTATCGGTGTCATGGGACATGTCTAAGTCAAGATTCCCAAGGCATTGATAGAGGTGGAGAAAGTTATGGCGACTGCGATTGGAGGTTTTGAAGCTTTGGTGGAAGGGTGTATTGGATGCGATGAAGATTGTGTGTGATTACTTCCTTTACTGATCCGGAAATAGAGCAGAAAGGATTCTCGCTTGTATTCCTAGTGGTGACCCTAAGTTATCGAACCCACGGGAGAAAGGCCCCCTTTAAGCTAGGGTCTCGAGCAAGCTTTTATTAAACAAACAATTCCAGTTTCTGGCTGGATCAAAATCAAACAACTTGAGGTTTAACACTTGTAATAAAAATAGGTACGGGTATGAGGTCTTAATGCTTACAACCATGTATTTGTAGGAGATATGCCCTAGAGGCAATAATAAATGTTGTTGATTATCTCCCTGTTCATAATTATGTTTATGTTCCATGCTATAACTGCTGTGGTTCCCGAGCCCGTATATCCATAAAGGCTCTGGGGAGAACCCATATGCACGTGTGGAATAATAAACGATAAAATGTATTCCTAGTCATGCCTCTAAGACTAGCTCAAGTGTTGCATGATGATTATGTTTTCCCAATCATGGGCATGTCTATGCCAAGCAACTTTGAGGGCACAATGTCAGGAAGGACATTTGTGTTGAATCGACCCGAATTGATGTTATGCTATGAGATACATTCGTCACAAGTTTATTGGTACATAACATAGAGATGGTTAACGTTTGCATGATTCCTTAGACCATGAGAGTATCGAGTTTCTTCATGCTTGCTTCATGAACTTTGGGGTTTGTTAAACGTCATCCGTAAATGGGTGGCTATTACGGCGGCTTACGGGTTCATGGAAAAGTGTGTCAAGTAACTTGATAGCTCAAGATTGGGATTTGCTCCTCCAACGATGGAGAGATATCTCTGGGCCCTCTCGGTGTTACGGTATCCATCATCGTCTGGCCAGACACTTTGTGATTTGATCACGGGGATGCCGGAACACGATAACGAGAAAAGAGAACAATACCGGTAACGAGGTAACTAGCATAGTGGACAAGTTGTTGATCCACGGGAATGCCAACATGTCTCACCTCGGGTATTTGTAACATATCGCGAAGCAACAGGAATAGCACACGGCAACTGGAGGTTCACTCGAATATTTATTCGTGTGGGTATAGGGGTCAATATGGGTGTCCACGGCTCCGATGTTGATCATTGATCGGAAGGGGTTCCGGGTCATGTCTATACTTCACCGAACCTATAGGGTCACACGCTTAAGGGTCATCTATCTGCTGAATACTAGACAGGGAGTCTGAGAGAAAATCACCAAAAAAGTTTCGGACACCGAAAAGTTTCGGACAGCGGAATCGTACCGCAGAGAGAGGTCATCGGATAAGTTTCGATGATACCGAAAAGTTGTTTCGGGATACACCATTAAGTCAAATTGGTTTCGGCACATGCCTGATAATTCTTGGAGGATGCCAGAATCATTCTGGAAGCTTTTTGGAATTTTCTGAGATAAAAACCGGAAATGTTCCGGAGCTGCCGGAGCCACTTCAGATGCGTTTCGCAGATGAAAATCACTAAAACCGGAATTGTTTCGGAACGCGTTGAAAATCATTTTAGTGGGTACTGGAAATGTTCTTAGCCCACATAAATATTTTTAGTTCGATCAGACGCTGAAAAATGTCGTCGTGAATAGTGAAAATCAGCTTTATGGTTACTTTATGGAAAGCCACCTTTTGGGGCTTTGCTCCAAAAGATCTTGGGGATGACATGGATGGATAGGAGCCATTTTTTGGGCCCCTCATGGGGGTGTGTCCGGCCACATGGGGTATCCCCCCTTGGGGACCCTCTTGTTCCTTGGTTTCACTCCTAGGTCCTTGTGGAAGGACTTCATTCATGTGCATTTTGGGTTTTTTGTGAAACTACCCTACCCCCTTGGGATTTCCTATAAATAGAGGTGGAGGGGCAGCCCTCCACACTCATCCCTTGCTCTCATACACATGCCATGCATTATCTGGCTTCTTCTCTCCCTCCCACGAAAAGAGTTTCGTAGAGCCGTAAGGCTGTCTAGGTTCCGGCAGGAACTAGTTCTGGACGGCGAAGCCCTGCCGGATAGATGACACCGTATGTGTGCAACTCTGTAGAGAGATCGTAGTTTTGGTCTTAGTTCGTGAGTGCCTCCCGAAGGGCTGTCCGTGTGACCGTCCGAGTTTCGAAGGTCCTCCCGAAGGGCTGTCCGAGTGACCGTTCGAGTTTCGAAGGTCCTCCTGAAGGGCTGTCCGCGACACCGTCCGGGGGACTGTTCGACCGCCTCCCGGAGGGCTGTCCGAGGAGCAGATGAGGGTATACATCCTCGCGGTTGGGAGGTTGTAAATCCTAGCTGCGGGGATCTGCACCGCCGATCATCATCGACTCTACTTCCCGCTGCGCTACGAGTCGGTAACGAAAAAGATCAAACCATGTATGCAGTCTCCATAGTGGTCCTGGGCTGGTGCGTAGGTCAGAAAATTTTTGTTTTCTGCTGCGTTCCCCTTCAGTATTTGTGTTGGGAGCAAATATGATCTTAATTTGTACGATGGTAGTCACTCATCGAGATGTGCTTGTTACGTACCGAAGTGGGGAATATGTCCAAATTACATCTTGACCGGCACGTGTCCCGCATCAAGAGTAAGTTGTCCAATCGAAGGCCCTATCCGTCTCGCAGGGTTTCCTTGATAATTAAGATTGCAATAATCAGACAAGAGCTTTGGGCATTTAATGACTACACCTCTTGAATCCCCGGAGATAGGATCCATGTTACCATACTAAACCCTTCTGTCACTGGTGCTCGGAATAACACTTCACGGTTGATGTCCTGCAAGTGCACATGGTTTAGTTGTACCTTTTTCGAAGTAAGAGTATCGATCCCACGGGGAGCACGGGAATCAATCTTTTGTCTCTTGAATGGGGTGAATAGAATGCTTGTAAATTGTTAGTTATCCAAAGAAGTGGTGAAGTGACAAAAATGATGTTGAAGGTGCAAAGATAAATAAATCAAAAAAGGAAATAAACTAGAATTGTAAATGAGAGGGTCAAGACAGATGGGATTAAAGCGTTCCCGGGGAGTACGGAATCCTCTCTAGTGTGCATCTATAGTGGTGCCTAAACACAATGCTACTTCGGATTTCTGAGCCATTTTACATGTTTCTCTTTGTGGGAAGAGCCGGTACAGATACGTGCATACACGTGGCAGCTCTGTATCACATACGCCACCACCATTCTTCCCCACTCTGGTTATCAAATGGTAATTAAGGGGAAAGATGTCCCCGCGAACGTAGCCAAAGTGGTCTCTGTTTTACCCCCTACTGCAACGATCCACTATGAAGGGAGGTGGGGCCTGTCACGTCACCCACCTCCGCAACCACATGGTTCGCCAACAGTAATAACCTTCCATCCAAAGTTGGGATACATTGGATGGTCGACTTCACCCAATGTCAAGAAGATCATTAACTTAAACATGCAAAAAGGATGTCAAATCCTAATATCATCGATCTATTGCACACTAGGGTTCATCCATATCACCGAGAACTAAGGGAACTACTCACTCATGAAGGCAACAAACATCATACCACCAAAGATGGGAAACATGAATGAATGACACATGTAATACACCAGTTATTCCTCTAGGATTCTTGCTATTATAATAGGGGAAGGGTAGATGGTGATGATGATGACAGTGGCGATGATGTTGGAGCCTTCTTGGTGAAGATGGTGGATGCGGCGGCCTCCTCCTTGCTGGTTCCTTCCTCCAGATCATTCCGGTGGCTAGGGTTCCTGTTTCTGGATGAATTTCTGTTGTCTCTGGGCGTCTGATTCACTATCCGTCTTCATGGGGTGAATATAGTTGATCTGGCGGCGGCGATGGCACTCCATACGACCACTCATACGGGCGGGTGCAGTCGTATGGAACTCCGTCTTTTGCTCTGGACGCCCTGCGGCGATTGCTTATTTGCCCATTTTTCTTCTTTCTCTTATGGTAGGTGATATCACTTCAGTTGTGTGATTCCACTACCATTTTCTGAGAGTTATTCCATATAATAATATTTGGTCCAAAAAGCTTTATCTGAAGAAAATGACAAAAAGAAGTGCGCTAACGTGGTAAAATCCCACAAAGCCTACTGGTAGGCACAAAAGTACTAAAAAATAATCACATTATTTGGACTCATCAATGGTCTCCCTGCCCTTAGCCTCTCCGTGGCTCACTCTCCATGATCATGGGTACCTGCAGGGATGAAGAATGCAGACGAGGCAAGAGACATCTACGGAACAATTTATTTCACACATATGGGACGTTAATCCGAAGCACTTCCATTGATCCCCACAACAAATGCAGAGGGTTGCAAGGCTCTTGCCTCAACCCATACCTTACCGAACTACTCACATATGGAGATCAGATCACGCAAAGAACACATTGAAGAACACATCATGAATATGGATTGATTAATAATATGTCTTACAATGGATGCTGTGTGCGATGCACGACTACAAGTATGATATAGTGGAAGAAGAACTATGGTGGTGATGGTGGCTATGGATATGGAAATGGAGGTGGCTAGGGTTGATGGAGATGGATGAGGATGACTCTGTCCTGGCTTCGCTCGTGGATGTTTTGTTGACAATTCGGCCTCAACCCCTTTATAAAAGTTGTGCAGGTGGATGAGAGGCCTCGGTTTCCATGCCATACGACCGCTCATGCGAGCGGTCGCATGAAACACCATCTTTTGCTCGGTGCCTTCTGGTGCGCCTCCTCCTGATTTCTTCTATCTCCTCCTTCACTCATTTCAATGTTCTCACTTGATTTTGTCCATATTTAGCCCATTTCCTATAGAAACACAATAAAGAGAGGATTTATGGAATATATGTATTAATTAGTCATTAGCGACAATATGGAGCGAATATCTCAGTTTAAACAAAGGGTAGATAAGTATAAAAATATCACTCAACAGTGTGCCAGGTGTTTGGTGACTTGTAACAACGGCCTCGGCAAGCAGGGGCGACATCACTGGAGGACTACATTTTTTGTGGTGCTCCTCGAGTATCGAGTCTCCATTCCTAGGGTGGAAACCTAAGGTCCGGCCTTAATTGGTTGTACCTGGCAATGGCCTTGTTGAAGGCATTGTTTTTGGGTGAACTCGGACTTTCTCCAGGGTGAAAACCTAAGATATTTGATTGGGCAACAACAAATCTTTTTTAGAACGAAGGCTCGCGAAGAGCCCGACTTTGAATTAACAAAGCTATCAACCGGCCACGAGTTACAACAGACAACCCAACTTACAACGGTCAGAACGATACAACGGGGAACACTGGAAAGCCTACTCACTACAACCTCCACAAGCCGCCGCAAATGAATTGCAGCTAGCAAAGGCCGAGCACTCCACACTAGGATCATATGTAGCAGAAACGGAGCAGCACAGCAGGACATAGCCGACCTTCGAGGATGGACCGTGCTCCAGGAACACCTAGAGAAGAAAGGAACCAAACATCTTCCCTCTCAATCACCGAAGAGGGACCCTTCCCCCTCGCCATGGCTCGTAGGCGCCGCACCATTGGGATTTCGAGAAGCTCACCCTAGATCTGGAAGAATGTCACCCTCGCATCGCAAGGTGGACCTAGGATGACCACATCGATTTGGGATATATCTCGCCGGCTGCTCCGCCACAGTCCATGCCCAACTAGTTGGAGACAAGCTTCAAGGAATCGGACGACGCAGAGGAGGTAGCTCAATCCCTCACCTGCATAACCTCCCGACCGAGCCCCGCACCCTTGACGATGCCTCCAGCAAGATCACGACGCACAAGGCGCCGCCGCCGCTAAATCCGCCGAGGATAAAGGTTTTCACCCGGGCAGGGGGATCGGGGTGGAAAGCAGGGGACCTTGGCTGCGCCCCCATGGAGGAAAGCAGCGCCCTTGGGCGTTGTCGCCGCCGGGCCGGCCGGACCGGCCAAGGTTTCCCCCGGTGCCCTAGCTGACCACCAACACGCACCAACGCCGGAGCCAGAAAACGCTAGCCCACACTGGAGGCGAGAGAGAGGCAGCAGGGAATAGGGATTTCGCACCTCCAGATCTGACGAAGAAAGCATCTCGCCACGGCCGGATTCCACCAGCCACCCGCCGCCCGCGCGGCCGGGCACGTTGACCAGCACCCCCTGCGAACGCCGCCCACCGCCCGACGACGTCGCCTCTCCGGCAAGGGCCGCCGCCCCAGGAACCACGTGCCTCCAAGAGGGGGAGGAGCACCGAGATCCCCGCCGGCACCTTCACCGGCATCCGGCGGGCTTCCCGGCGGCCGTCTCTGGTAGCAGCAAGGGGGGGGAGGGGGTGTAGGGGGGTGGCGGCGGCGGCGGAACCCTAGTTGCCCCCGAGTCGCCCAAGGGGACGACGCGAGGGCCGGGAGGAATGCATTGCTTCCTTCTTGGAGGCGTTACTTTTGGAGAATCTCTTTTTGTAATCTGGGTGTTGTCTTCGGTGGTAGTTAGAGTGCTACTGATTATTCACCGTGGTGGGGTCTTTTTTCTTTTGTTATTTCTAGTTTTTTTTTATGTGTGTATCCTTTATGCCTTTGGACATCATGTTGGTACAAAGACCGGGCGTAATTGGTATCTTTACTATACTAACATATTCACTTTGTAAAAAAAGAACCTAGGGTTAATGTCGGAAGTCTTATATCCCCTTTTACACATAAGACATTGCATTTCATAAGCATTACTATTAAAATGATGCATTAGTTTCATAATTTTGTGAAACTATGATGTACAATTGTTTGTCATATGCAGACTGGATGTGAACTTGAATATCAAGCAAACAATTGATTGATCATCAGCAAACTGACATAATTGGTCTGAATCACAATTGAAGGAAAAAGCAATGGGTTAATATATGTTGATTGCCGTCATTTAGATCCTTGATGTATTTTCTTTCTAAAAAGAAGTCAATACATGTCTCCCCCCTCTCTCATCGTTTTAGCGAAGCATAAATGCATTCACCCAGAAGGTGATGCATCCTTGAACAAGTTGTGACGTACGCCCTCACACTAACTCTTTCTTCTCACCTTCTTCTTACATTCCCAATGTCTCTTATCCCATGATGCCCTTTTCACCTTTTTCATATGTTCAAGACTAGATCTTCCATTCCCTCCATTTGCTACAAAATGTTAGTGTGAAGGAAAGTGTTGCAACTTGTAAAGCTTGATGATACTATGGTAGAAGATGGATTGGTATATATGCACATATCATAAAGGACGTAGTGTTCGTGGTTGGAATTGTTGGATCATTACTACTATTTTTGCATTGAATTCATACCCTGACTATTTTTTGCGAACGTGTACCATAGGAACTCGACAGTAACCAAGCTTATATGTAGGTCATAAACATGGAACTGCTTCACTTGTCAATTACAGGAAATCAAATACATGTGACGTATTTGTGCTACAAGCATGGTGCATAACAGTAGCCACACGTCGACCATAGTATTTTACATAAAAATATGTGAAATATTACACTACATTAACGAGTACGCGGTAGCACACTAAATATTATATAACTACAAGATGCATCTTGTACAAACTAGATGGCGCGTTCTACACACGCCGCTGCTGAAATCAGACAATAAATTCCTAAATCCGCGAATCCACAAACGTGCAAAATCTTGCAGCAAATTGGATGATGGACCAGAATATCAAGCCAATCAATATTGGCTAGCATATTGAATGACGCATCTGAAACACAATCTATACGTCCGAGCAACACCGAAACTAGAGTTTTCGAAAAATCTTAGACTTTTTTATCCATTTTCTTTCTTCATAACTAAGGATATCGGGTAAATCTTTGGGATTTTGGTCCATTTTATTTATTCTTGACTAAGGACCCCATTTTAGGGAGGGAATTAATGAGTAGAGAAAATCCAACTGCGCCATGACGCATCATTGGCGACGCAGTTCCTCCTGGTACAACTTTTCCACACCAGTCCATGAAAAATGCAATCAACTAGAGACGAAAAGAAACTTTTTTTCATCCCTTCGTTGCAAAGAAATACTAAAACCAAAAGAAAATGTCCTTCCTGCCCTTTTGTTTGAAATTTTTGGGTGCCCCCATCCCCATGTTAAAGGGATGTGTGCCGTCCGATCTGACCCCGACTGTGTCTGTTCCCCTCACTCTTCCTTCCTCGGTACTCCTCCTACTCCCACTACCACTTCTCCGCCAGCTACTGTCGCCGCCTGCTTCCTGCGGACTTCGTCTGCATCCCCGCTCCCCCGATCCCCACCAGTATTAGTACTCACCTGCCTCTACAATCCAGCCTCATTCTTCCCCGCACGCATCCCCTGCCCCACCCTTCATAGCTCCCCTTCCTAGGATCAACTGATTGCTCGCTGCTCCTTTGACTCGCTGGGTTGGCCCCAAGTGGAATGGTAAGGATCCAGAGCTTTCTTGGTCAGAATCCATGGGTTTTGTTGCATCCGTGGGCGGGGTTGTGCGGGGAGCCGGCGGTTTTTCCGTCCAGATTTGTTCTCATGTGTGTTCTTGCTGGTGGTGCGAGAGATTTTTCAAGTAGAGGACCTCAGCGGGATGTGGTAGCTCGGGACCCCCCTACCCGAGATCTACCAGATTTAGCTCCGACAAATGGCACATGATATATGGAGCTAATATGAAAAAAAGCTGCAAAATGTGTATATAATAGCACTGGATCAATACTGTTTTACATTGAATTCATGTCCTGACTATTTCCATGAACACCTATCGTAAGAATTTGACAATAAAAAAGCTTATAACATGTGAATATCAAATTCACATATATTGAGCCGCATGATTTTTCAAATACAAAAAATAATGCCCATGAAGCCTTTGTGTTATAAGAATCGTGTAAAATAATAACCGCCCATCCGCAAAATAAAATAAAATAATAACCGCCCTCGAACTATCAAAGTTTTGTTAGCTTTGCATGAACTATGTGATTTTTTTGATAAATTACATTTAATTGAATTGGTTTATCAAGGTGATACAACCGCATCTAAAGAATGCCCGTCCTCTGCATAACATGATGCACATAGCCAACAAGTGCAAACAACTGAAAAATAAACATTGTTTTGCATCAAAAATAAATCAATCCAATCTAGGGTGGGGCAGATCCTATACGAAGATTACACCGCCATCCATGGAGGAAGGAAACCTCCCTGGACGTACGCTCTAGCCATGTAGACGCCATCATAAAAAGGTCTCTGTTCTTCAACTTCTGTAGAATAGACCAAGTATGAAGACATCGCGTACATGCATGAATAACCTGCACAGGAGAAGAACCACATTTATTATTTAAAACTACATCATTCCTGATAAGCCACAATGCCCAGCATAAGGCAGCCGCTCCCACAGGAATATATGCAGAAAACGATGTGAAAATACACTAAATGAATGAGTACGTGCGAGCATAGGAAATATCATAACAACATTACACGTCTTTTACAAACTAGAAAGTGTGTTTTACACGTCTCACTATTGATCGGGCATAAAATCCGACGAATTCACAAATATACAAATGTGTAGTTATTTCATCAATTATATATAGACCATATACAATGAACTGGTGACTTTTCAATTATCAAAAACCAATGCATGTGATGTCTTTGTGCAACAAGTATGGTATAAAACAATAGCCACCCATCGATTATAGTTTAAAGTTTCAACTACTTTGTCATAAAAAAATATGTGAAAGATTACACTAAATTAATGAGTACTCCCTCTGTAAAGAAGTTTACAGAGACTAGAAAGCGGGTTCTACGTATGTTACTACTGAAATCAGGTATTAAACCCCATAATCGAAAAATCTAAGAAAGTGTAATTCTTCCATCCAATTGTATGATAAACCAGAATCTCATGCCGAGCAATATGGGCTGACATATCGGACAATGCATCAGAGACACAATCGATACCCCCGAACAACATCGACACACCACCGATACTGATATGCCGGTCGATGTTCAGAACCTTGGCGTATCCAAAGTTTTAAATAAATGCCATATGGATCATCCATCAATTCTTTGGGTGTATATGTTTTGGCTACCTTTTGCTTTCAGAACTCATGTTTGGAGTATGGATTTGTATTGTTCGTACAAGCTAGAGTTAATATCGAGAGATCTATCTTTCTTTTTACACAAGACATTCAATTTCATATCGCTGGAGAGGTTGCTGCAGTTCTTCTCGCCTTGGTCCTAGTGCGAACATTCAAACTTGTTCACTGAACAAGGTGATGCATGATTGTTCTTTCAGAATAATTGAGGGGTGAATAATTGAGGGGTGACTACAGGTCTTCTGGCCTTCTTCTTATTTTCCCAATGTCTCTTATTCCCTAGTGCTTCATTCACCTTTTTCTTTGTTTATGACTAGATATTCTTTTCCCTCCATTTGCCACAAATGTGAGTGTGATGGAAAGTGTTATAACTAGTAAAACTCAATGCTACTACTTCAGAAGATGGAGTGGTATATATGCATGTATCATAAACGACGTAGTGTTCATGGTTGGAAGTTGTTGGACCATTACTATTTTTGCACTGAATTCATGTCCTGACTATTTTGGCGAACGTCTACAATAAGAATTCGACAACAACCAAATTTATGTCGAGCAAATATCAAGTTCAGACATATCACTGCTTGATTTTTCAATTATATAAAAAAATGCGTACCACGCTTCCGTGCTACAGTTATGGTATAGAACTGTAGCCACCCCTCAACTATTTCAAAGTTTTGACAGCGGCTTGCATACGAAAGCGGTGGAAATCACCAAATTGATGAGTACATGCCAGCACAGTAAATATTATAACTGCATGGTGCATCTCCTATAGACTAGAAGGCCCGTTTTACATGGGTCAATACTGAAATCAAGCTTTAAATCTATGAATTGGCGAAATCTATGAACGCATACTCCCATCAAATTGTATGATAGACCGAAATACGAAGCCAATTAATATCGATTTGTATATTGGGTTCTGCATTCGAAAAGCAGTTCATACGTCTCAACAATATCAACAGACAAAACGTACCAATATGCCGGCCAACATTCACAAAGCCCCCTCATTTCTATTTAGTCCGCGTAACCCCGATCACGCATTACCAGCAAACATATTTTTTCCATAAATTATGGACTTTTTGATCCACTTTCTTTCTTCGTAACAACTAATCTTCAATAAATCTTTGAGCCTTTGGTCCATTTTTCTTTCTTCTTAACAAAGGAGTCCATGTTAGGAAGGGAATATTAATGAGTACTTGAATCCACCTACGCCGTGACGTGTCATTGGGGTTGCACGCGACGTGGTTCCTGGTACAGCTTTTCCTCACCAATCCTCCCACGCAACCAACCAAAACCAAAAAGAAACTTTCTTCCATCCACCCTTCCTCGCAAAAAGGTAAAATAAAAACGCTACCTCGCCTGCCCTTTTGTCACTATTGAAGTCAGGCATTAAATTCCAGAATCGACAAATATATGAACGTGTAGTTCTTCCAGCAAAATGTATGATAAACCAGAATCTCAAGCCCATCAATATGGGTCGACATATCAGACGATGCATCTGAGACACAATCGATATGAGCAAACAACATCGAGACACCACCGACACCGATATGTCGTCAATCGATGTTCAGAGCCTTGGCTTCGTATGGATCATCCATCTATCCATCTATCATTTTCGGTGTGCATGTTTTGGCAATTTTTTGCTTTCAGGACTCATGTTTCGAGTGTGGCATTGTGTTGTTTGTATTAAGACATTGCATTTCATATGCATTACTATTACATTAGTCCATAATTTCATAAATCAACAATGTATAATTCTTTGTCATCTGCGGACTGGATACATATGAACTTGAATATCAGGCGAACAATTGATTGATCATCCGCGGACTGAAAACGATCGGGTTGAAGCACAATTTAAGAAGAATGTAATGGGTTAATGTACGCTAATTGCGATCATTTAGATCCTTGATGCATTTTCTTCCTAAAAAAAGTCAATACATGTCTTTTCCTCCCTCTCTCGTCATTTTACCTGAGCACAAATGTGTTTACTGACAAGGTGATGCATCTTTTAACAGGTTTGATTGTACACACTAGGACTAGCTCTTTCTTCACAGCTTCTTCTTACATTCCCAATGTCTCTTATTCCCTGATGCTTCTTTTCACCCTTTTCTTTGTTTAGGACTAGATACTCTTTTCCCTCCATTTGCCACAAAATGTGAGTGCGATGGGAAGTGTTGTAACTTATAAAACTTGATGCTACCGCTTCACAATATGGAGTGGTATATATGCACGTATCATAAACCACGTAGTTTTTATGGTTGGAAGTTGTTGGATCATTACTATTTTTGCACTGATTTCATGTCCTGACAATTTTCGTGAACATCTACAATAAGAATTCGACAACAACTAAGCTTATATCAAATGAATAATAGTTGTAGCCACCCCTCAACTATTTCAAAGTTTCGACAGCAGGTTGCATACGGAAAAAGAGGTGAAAATCCACCAAATTAATGTGTACACGCCAGCATAGGAAATATCATAACTGCACGATGCATCTTCTGTAGACTAGAAGGCACGTTTTACACGGGATGCTACTTAAATCACGCATTGAATCTACGAATCGCCGGGATCTATGAACGTGTAATTCTCCCATCAAATTGTATGATAGACATGCATATCAAGCCAATAAATATCGACTGACATTGGGTACTGCATCTGGAAACCGGTTCATACGCTTGAACAATATCGACACACTACAGTTACCGATGTTTTGGCCGATATTAACAACTTTGTCTTATCATTTAAAAAATTGCCATATGGATCATTGAGCTATTATTTCAAAGTCCTCAACTCCCTTGTTTATATTTAGTCCGCACATAATGCTGATCACGCATCACCAATGAACATCGATAATGTTACCAGCAGACGATCGCCGGAAGAGGGGTGGCAAGCGAGCGCCATTCGATGGCGGTATTAGTTGCGAAGAAAGATCATACGACGGCAGTTTTAGAATGAAAATTGCCATCTCTGAAGAGACTGTGATGTTGCACCGAAAAAACTGCCGTCCCCTCACGCACTAAAAATGTCTCCTAACATTCGCAGATGCCACCTTCCCCGACGAATGTTCTCCCGTTAACAGGGTTCCTGAACATATTTTTTCCTTCATGAATTATGTGGGGTTTATGATCCACTTTCTTCATAAATTATATGGACTTTTTTTGATCCACTTTCTTTCTTCATGACCAAGATTTTTCCGATAAATGTTGGACCTCTTCTCATTTCCCTTTCTTCTTAACCAAGGAGGGCTCCGTTTTAGGAAGGGAAATTAAAATTGATTAATACCAGCAAAAATCCACCGGCGCCGTGACACGTCATCGCCGACGCGGTTCGTTGCACAACTTTTCTCCACCAGTCCATGCAACCAACCAGAGCCAAAAAGAAGCTTTTTTTCTCCATCGTCCCTTCACTGCAAAAAAATACTAAAACCAAAAGAAAAGGTCCGGCCTGCCTTTTCGTTTGAATTTTTTTGGCTCCCCCATGCCCATGTCCATGTCCATGTGAAAGGGATGTGTGCCGTCCGGTCCGACCGTGTCTCTTCCCCTCACACTCTTCCCTTCCTCTGTACTACTCCCACTGCTACCAGTCCCTCTCTCTCATCATTTTAGCAGAGCACAAATGTGTTCATTGACAAGGTGATGCATCTTTGAATAAGTTTGAACGTACATACTAGGACTAACTCTTTCTTCACGGCTTCTTCTTACATTCCTAGTGTCTCTTATTCCCTCATGCTTCTTTTCACCTTTTTCTTATGTTTAGGACTAGATCTTCTTTCCCCTTCATTTGCCACAAAATGTGAGTGTGATGGGAAGTGTTGTAACTAGTAAAACTCAATGTTAGTGCTTCAGAAGATGGAGTGGTATATATGCACGTATCATAAACGAGGTAGTGTTCATGGTTGGAAGTTGTTGGATCATTACTATTTTTGTATTGAATTCACGTCCTCATAATTTTCGTGAATGTCTACAGCAATAAGAATTCGATAATAGCTAACCTTATAGCAAGTGAGTATCAAGTTCCTACATATCGCTGCTCGATTTTTTAGTTAAAAAAACAATGCTTACCATGCTTCGCTACAATTGTGGTATAGAATTGTAGACGTCCCTCAAATATTTCAAAGTTGACACCAGGTTGCATACAAAAAAGGTGGAGACACACCAAATCAATGAGTACATGCCAACACAATAAATTTCACAAACTGCATGGTGCATCTTCTACAAACTAGAAGGTGCTTTTTACATGGGTCGCTACTGAAATCAGGCTTCAAATCTATGAATCGGCGAAATGTATGAACACGTAATTCTCCCATCAAATTGTATGATAGAGTGGAATATGAAGCCAATAAATATCGATTGGCATATTGGGTTCTACATTCGACAAGCAGGTCATATGCCTGAACAATATCAACATACTAAAGGTACCGATATGCCGGCCGATATTCACAAAGCCCCCTTGTTTCTATTTAGTCCACTCATAACCCTGATCATGCATTACTAGCAAACATATTTTTTTCATAAATTATGGACATTTTGATCCATTCTCTTTATTCGTAATAACTAATCTTGAATAAATCTTTGGGCTTTTGATCAATTTTTATTTCTTCTTAACTAATGAGTCCATGTTAGGAAGGGAACATTAATGAGTACGTGAATCCACCTACGCCGTGACGCATCATTGGGGCCGCACGCGACGTGGTTCGTGATACATCTTTTCTCCACCAATCTTCCCATGTAACCAACCAAAACCAAAAAGAAACTTTCTTCCATCCACCCTTCCTCGCAAAAAAGTAAAAATAAAAATGCTGCCTCGCCTACCCTTTTGTCACTACTGAAATCAGACATTAAATCGCAGATTCGACAAATCTATGAACGTGTAATTCTTCCAGCAAAATGTATGATAGACCAGAATCTCAAGCCCATCAATATGGGTTGACATATCGGACGATGCATATCAGACACAATCCATACGACCGAACAACATCAAGATACCATCGATACCGATATGTCAGTCGATGTTCAGAGCCTTGGAATATCCAAAATTTTAAACAAATGCCATATGGATCATCCATTTTATTCTTTTTAGTGTGCATGTTTTGGCAATTTTTTAGCTTTCAGAACTCATGTTTCGAGCGTGGCTTTGTGCTGTTTGTACAAGCTAGGATTAATATCAAGAGCTTATCTTTCCTTTTACATAAGACATTGCATTTCATATGCACTACAATTAAAATTATGCGCATTAGTTTAATAATTCATAAATCAACAATGTATAATTCTTTGTCATCTGCGGACTGGGTATATATGAACTTGAATATCAGGCAAACAATTGATCCATCATCTGCAGACTAAAAATAATCATTTTGAAGCACAATTTAAGAAGAATGTAATGGGTTAATGTATGCTAATTGTGATTATTTAGATCCTTGATGTATTTTCTTCCTAAAAAGTCTATACATGTCTTTCCCCTCTCTCATCATTTTAGTTGAGCACAAATGCGTTCATTGACAAGGTGATGCATCTTTGAACAAAGCTTGACGTACACACTAGGACTAACGCTTTCTTGACGGCTTCTTCTTACATTTTCAGTTTCTCTTATTCCCTCATGCTTCTTTTCACCTTTTTCTTATGTTTAGGACTAGATCTACTTTTCCCTTCATTTGCCACAAAATATGAGTGTGATGGGAAGTGTTGTAACTAGTAAAACTCAATGCTAGTGCTTCAGAATTTGGAGTAGTATAGATGCACGTATCATAAACGAGGTAATGTTCATGGTTGGAAGTTGTTGGACCATTACTATTTTTGCATTGAATTCACGTCCTCAGAATTTTTCTGAATGTCTACAATAAGAATTCCACAATAGCTAAGCTTATAGCAAGTGAATATCAAGTTCCTACATATCGCTGCTCGATTTTCCAGTTATAAAAAAACAATGCCTACAACGTTTCGCTACAATTATGGCATAGAATTGTAGCCGCCCCTCAAATATTTCAAAGTTGACAACGGGTTGCATACAAAAAAGGTGAAGATACACCAAATTAATGAGTACATGCCAGCACAATAAATATCACAACTGCATGGTGCATCTTCTATAGACTAGAAGGCGCGTTACATGGGTCGCTACTGAAATCAGGCTTTAAATCTATGAATCGGCGAAATCTATGAACGCTTATCTCCCACCAAATTGTATGATCGGAATGTGAAGCGAATTAATATTGATTGGCATATTAGGTTCTACATTCGAAAAGCAGTTCATACGCCTGAACAATATCAACACACTGAAGGTACCGATATGCCGGCCAATATTCACAAAGCCCCCTCGTTTCTATTTAGTCTGCGCATAACCCTGATCATGCATTACCAGAACATAATTTTTTTCATAAATTATGGACTTTTGATCCATTTTTTTTCTTCGTAACAAATAATCTTGAATAATTCTTTGGGATTTTGGTCAATTTTTCTTTCTTCTTAATTAAGGAGTCCATGTTAGGAAGGGAATATTAATGAGTACATGAATCCACATGTGTCGTGACGCGCCATTAGGTTGCACGCGACGCATTTCGTGGTGCATCTTTTCTCCACCAATCCTCCCATGCAACCAGCCAAAACCAAAAACAAACTTTCTTCCATCCACCCTTCCTCGCAAAAAAGAAAAAAATAAAGATGCTGCCTCACCTGCCCTTTTGTCACTATTGAAATCAGGCATTAAATTCCAGAGTCAACAAATCTATGAACGTGTAATTCTTCCAGCAAAATGTATGATAGACCAGAATCTCAAGCCCATCAATATGGGTTGACATATGGGACGATGCATCTGAGACACAATCCATATGACCGAACAACATCGAGGCACCACCCATACTGATATGCCAGTCGATGTTCAGAGCCTTGTCCAAAGATTTAAACAAATGTGATATGGATCATCCATCTATTCTTTTTGGTGTACATTTTTTTGGCAATTTTTTGCTTTCAGAACTCATGTTTCGAGTTTGGCTTTGTGCTCTTTGTACAAGCTAGGATTAATATCGAGAGATCTTATCTTTCCTTTTACATAAGACATTGCATTTTATATGCATTATTATTAAAATTATGCACTAGTTCCATAATTTCATAAATCAACAATGTACAATTCTTTGTCATCTGCGGGCTGGATATATATATGAACTTGAATATCAGGCAAACAATTGATTGACCATTTGCGCGGACTGACTGGATATGAACTTGAATACCAAGCAAACAATTGATTGATCATCTGTGGATTGAAAATAGTTGGTCTGAAGCACAACTTAAGAAGAATGTAATGGGTTAATGTATGCTAATTGCGATCATTTACATCCTTGATGTAGTTTCCTTCTAAAAAAAAAGTCGATACATGTGTTTCCCCCTCTCTCATCATTTTAGCTGAGCACAAATGTTTTCACTGACAAGGTGATTTGAACAAGTTTGGATGTACACACTCAGACTATCTCTGTATTCACGGCTTCTTCTTACATTTCCAATGTCTCTTATTCCCTGATGCTTCTTTTCACCCATTTCTTTGTTTAGGACTAGATATTCATTTCCCTCCATTTTGCCACAAAATGTGACTGCGATGGGAAGTGTTGTAACTAATAAAAACTTGATGCTACTGCTTCACAATATGGAGTGGTATATATTCACGTATCATAAACCACGTACTCCCTCCGTCCGGAAATACTCGTCGGGGGAATGGATGTATCTAGATGTATTTTAGTTCTAGATACATTCATTCTTATGCATTTCTTCGACAAGTATTTCCGGACGGAGGGAGTAGTTTTTATGGTTGGAAGTTGTTGGATCATTACTATTTTTGCATTGATTTCATGTCCTGACAATTTTCGTGAAGGTCTACAATAAGAATTCGACAAGAACTAAACTTATATCAAATGAATATAAGTGCATACATATCGCTGCTTGATTTTTCAATTAAAAAAAAACAATGCCTGCCACACTACCGTGCTCACCCCTCAACTATTGACGAAAAAGGCTCACGCTCCGCTTTATATATAAAACACTGACCACAACAACCATCCGGATACAAACGCGACACCACGCACGTCAACAACGGGTTGCGACATATTGGGTTCTCTGCATGCATCCGGAACACAGTCAATACGCCTGAACAACATCGACACAGTACAGATACCGACATGCCGGTGTTTCAAAAAATGCCTGTTCTTTCAAAGCCCGCCAGATTTTTTCGTAAATCATGTGGACTTTTTGATCCATTTTCTTCGTCATTACTACTAGGATTTTCCCTGGTATAAAATCCTTGACCTTTTCCTCGGCTTATTTCTTCTTAACTAAGGACCCCATTTTTGGAAGAGAATTAATGGGTAGAGAGAAATCCACCGGCGCCGTGACGCGTCATCGGCGACGCGGTTCCTTGTACAGCTTTTCTCCACCCCATGCAAACCAACCAGAGCCAAAAAGAAGCTTTTTTTCTCATCATCCCTTCACTGCAAAATAAAAAAAAAACTAAAACCAAAAGAAAAGGTCCGGCCTGCCCTTTGGTTTGAATTTTTTTGGCTCCCCCATGCCCATGTCCATGTGAAAGGGATGCGTGCCGTCCGGTCCGACCGTGTCTCTCCCCCTCACTCTTCCCTTCCTCTGTACTACTCCTACTCCTACTCCCACTACCAGTTCCTCGCCAGCTGCTGCCGCCGCCCCCTTCCTGCGGACTTCGTCCTCCTCCCCGCTCCCCCCGATCCCCACCAGTACTAGTACTCCCCTCCCCCAGCAATCCATCCTCATTCTTGCCCGCACGCATCCCCTCCCCTTCCATTCATTGCTCCGTCCTGGGAGGATCGATTGATTGCCCGGCGCTCCTTTGACTGGCTCGCTCGCCGGGTGGGTTGACCCCAAGTGGAATGGTAAGCATCCGGAGCTTTCTTGGCCGGAATCCGTGGGTTTTCTTGCGTCCGTGGGCCGGGTTTTCCGGCCAGATTTGTTTCTCCTGCGAGCGTGTTCTTGCTGCGGGAAGCGTTTGAATCTGTGGCGTGTCCGTGCGCCCCTGCCCGGCCGAGATTTGGGGCCGGTGTTTCGGGGGGCTGTCCGATTTGGTTTGATTTGACTATGGGAGGCGCCGGAGCTCGCATAATCTCCGGCCGGAAACCTTCCGTTTTCGTGCGAGATTGCCATCTTTTCCCCTCTTTTGATTGATTTCGATTTCTCTTCTGATTTGTTTCCTCCCCTTCGCAGATCGGCCAGTGATCGATCCATCCGCAAAGCTTAAGCCAAGGGATCGGGACGCACGGACGGGCGGAAGCTATGGATAACATCGGCGGCGGCGGCGTGCTGCGGCACAGCAACAGCAGCCGCCTCTCGCGCATGTCCTTCTCCGGCGAGGACGGCCGCGCCGCGCAGGCCCGGCCCGCCCCCGGCGCCGGCGGCGACCGGCCGATGGTCACCTTTGCGCGGCGCACCCACTCGGGCCGCTACGTGAGCTACTCGCGCGACGACCTCGACAGCGAGCTGGCCAACAGCGAGCTGGCGGGCGGCGGCGGCGGCTTCTCGCCGGACCGGGAGGAGTTCCTCAGCTACCACGTGCACATCCCGGTCACGCCGGACAACCAGCCCATGGACCCGGCCATCTCGGCGCGCGTCGAGGAGCAGTACGTCTCCAACTCGCTCTTCACGGGGGGCTTCAACAGCGTCACCCGCGCCCACCTCATGGACAAGGTCATCGACTCGGAGGCCAGCCACCCGCAGATGGCCGGCTCCAAGGGCTCCTCCTGCGCCGTCAACGGCTGCGACGGCAAGGTCATGAGCGACGAGCGCGGCCAGGACATCCTGCCCTGCGAGTGCGACTTCAAGATCTGCGCCGAGTGCTTCGGCGACGCCGTCAAGAACGCCGGCGCGCTCTGCCCCGGCTGCAAGGAGCCCTACAAGGCCACCGAGATGGAGGACCTGGTCGGCGGCGGCGCCGACGGCGGGGCCAGGCCCACGCTCTCCCTGCCCCCGCCGCCCGGCGGCGCGCCCGCGTCCAGGATGGAGAGGCGGCTGTCGATAGTCCGGTCGCAGAAGGCCATGACAAGGAGCCAGACCGGCGACTGGGATCACAACCGCTGGCTGTTTGAGACCAAGGGGACCTATGGGTATGGGAATGCCATCTGGCCAAAGGAGAATGATGCCGACAATGGCAATGGCGGCAGTGGAGGCGGGCTGGGCGGAACCGACGGGCAGCCGGCGGAGTTCACCAGCAAGCCATGGAGGCCGCTCACTCGGAAGCTCAAGATCCCTGCTGGCATCCTCAGCCCATACAGGTATTGCTCAACTTCACTGCACTTGCATGTTCTGATTCATGTTCTCATTCATGTTCTGATTCATGTGGATGTTGGGCTTGTTTGTCCCCTGGTCACATGGGAAATGAACTGTCTCATGATACACCTGACTTGATTAATCTTAAAAGTGCTTCTAAAGTCAAACTTTGGTTCAACCTGGATCCATAGATTAGCTAGTAGGTTATCATATTAAATGAACAGTTGTTATGATTCAGTCAGTATGTATCAATAAACTAGTAGGTTAGGTGAGATGTTAGATCTGTGCTACATCTTCCTATCTTGTCCTGGCTTAAAAACAAACATGATATTATCATATTAATAGCACCGAAAAAATTTCTCACCACACTTCTCTATTATATATGCACACTTGAGATTTACTATTCAAGTTCATACTTTGTACTCCCTCCGTTCTTAAATATAAGTCTTTTTAGAGACTTCAATAAGGACTACGTACGGATGTATATAGACATATTTTAGAGTGTAGATTCACTCATTTATCTCCGTATGTAGTCCTTTATTAAAATCTCTAAAAGAACTTACATTTAGGAACGGAGGAAGTAGATAGCATCTCGGTTTGTAGTAAAAGAGGTGTGCTTATTGGTGAAAATGTGAAATGATGTCTCATTTTCCTTTTGAGTTTTCTGATAGAAGACTTGACTCTGCAATGTCTATAATGATGATGTCCTGTTCATTAACTTGGTTTCCTTGATGCTTCCTGCAGGCTTCTTGTTCTCATCCGCTTGGCCGTTCTTGGTCTGTTCCTTACATGGAGAATTAAGCATAAGAATGAAGATGCAATGTGGCTATGGGGCATGTCTGTTGTTTGTGAACTCTGGTTTGGCTTTTCTTGGATCTTGGACCAGCTGCCAAAGCTGTGCCCTGTTAACCGAGCAACTGACCTTGCTGTCCTGAAAGACAAGTTTGAGACCCCAACGCCGTCAAATCCGAATGGAAGATCTGATCTGCCGGGGCTTGATATATATGTGTCCACTGCTGATCCAGAGAAAGAACCTCCATTAACTACAGCAAACACCATTCTGTCCATCCTTGCTGCTGACTATCCTGTTGAGAAGCTTTCTTGCTATGTTTCTGATGACGGAGGCGCTCTCCTTACATTTGAAGCAATGGCTGAAGCTGCTAGCTTTGCTAACATGTGGGTTCCTTTCTGTCGCAAGCACGGCATCGAGCCTCGCAATCCTGAGAGCTACTTCAGTCTAAAGAGGGACCCTTACAAGAACAAGGTACGCTCGGACTTTGTCAAGGACAGGAGAAGGATCAAGAGGGAGTATGATGAGTTCAAGGTCAGAATCAATGGGCTGCCTGACTCAATCCGTCGCCGCTCCGATGCTTACCATGCCAGAGAAGAAATCAAGGCCATGAAGAGGCAGCGTGAAGCTGCTCTTGACGATGCAGTGGAGACTGTTAAAATTGCTAAAGCTACCTGGATGGCTGATGGCACACATTGGCCCGGTACCTGGATTCAACCCTCTGCGGAGCATACTCGGGGAGACCATGCTGGAATCATTCAGGTAGACATTCTCAGGCAGCATTTCTTTTGTTTGCTATTTCATATTTGTTGCAAGGTGTCCTCTATATACCTACAAATGATGCATTATGTTTCAGAGCTGAACCATCTTGATATTGTTAATGAACAACTTAGGGTAATCAGTAAGACAGATATGCACCTCTAATGAGTAATCATTCCATTTTCCTTTTGAACAAAATGCGCACATCCTTTTCAGTGTGCATATTGGAATATCTAATTATTAGACTAGTTTTGCTTTCTTAAGTAACAGTGTGTGCATATTGGGATATCTAATTATTAAGTGCTTTTTTAAGTACAACTTTTTAACAATTTGATCACAATCTAATATCCAGATTCGAGGAAAACTAGCCGAGAGTTATATTATATGCACACATATGCTTACCATTTGTTGTCCTGTTCTTCAGGTGATGCTCAAACCTCCTAGTGATGATCCCTTGTATGGCGGCGATGGTGAAGAAGGTAGACCCCTTGACTTCACTGACATCGACATCCGTCTGCCAATGTTGGTCTATGTGTCCCGAGAAAAGCGCCCAGGCTATGACCACAACAAGAAGGCTGGTGCGATGAATGCTCTGGTCCGTTCATCTGCTGTCATGTCAAATGGACCTTTCATCCTCAACCTGGATTGTGATCATTATGTTTACAACTCCCAAGCTTTCCGTGAAGGCATGTGCTTCATGATGGACCGTGGTGGTGACCGTATTGCCTATGTCCAGTTCCCCCAACGGTTTGAGGGCATTGATCCATCAGATCGCTATGCCAACCACAACACTGTCTTCTTTGATGTCAACATGCGTGCATTGGATGGTCTCATGGGACCAGTCTATGTCGGCACTGGCTGTCTGTTCCGCCGTGTTGCACTCTATGGATTTGACCCTCCACGCTCCACAGAACATGGTGGCTGCTGCAGCTGTTGCTTCCCGAAGAAGCGCAAGATCAAGAGCACTGTTTCCTCAGGTACATCTGAAGAGACACGGGCTCTGCGCATGGCAGATTTTGATGATGAGGAGATGAACATGTCAACATTTCCCAAGAGGTTCGGTAACTCAAACTTCCTCATCAACTCTATCCCGATTGCCGAGTTCCAAGGGCGCCCGCTTGCTGATCACCCTGGTGTCAAGAATGGCCGTCCTCCTGGTGCTCTCACTGTCCCCCGTGACCTTCTCGACGCCTCCACGGTCGCCGAGGCTATCAGTGTCATCTCATGCTGGTATGAAGACAAGACAGAGTGGGGTCAGCGTGTCGGATGGATTTATGGCTCAGTCACAGAGGATGTTGTCACAGGGTACCGGATGCACAACCGTGGGTGGAAGTCAGTCTACTGTGTCACCAAGCGTGACGCCTTCCGCGGCACTGCACCCATCAACCTGACTGACCGTCTCCACCAGGTGCTCCGGTGGGCCACCGGCTCAGTGGAGATCTTCTTCTCCCGCAACAACGCGCTGCTCGCGAGCCGGAGGATGAAGTGTCTTCAGAGGATCGCGTACCTGAACGTGGGCATCTACCCGTTCACGTCCATCTTCCTCATCGTGTACTGCTTCCTGCCGGCGCTGTCGCTCTTCTCGGGGCAGTTCATCGTCAAGGAGCTGGACGTGACCTTCCTCACCTACCTGCTGGTGATCACCCTGACGCTGTGCATGCTGGCGGTGCTGGAGATCAAGTGGTCGGGCATCAACCTGGAGGAGTGGTGGAGGAACGAGCAGTTCTGGCTCATCGGCGGCACCAGCGCCCACCTCGCCGCCGTGCTGCAGGGCCTCCTCAAGGTCATCGCCGGCATCGAGATCTCCTTCACGCTCACCTCCAAGTCGGGCGCGGACGACGAGAACGACGAGTACGCCGACCTCTACATCGTCAAGTGGACCTCGCTCATGATCCCGCCCATCGTCATCATGATGGTCAACCTCATCGCCATCGCCGTCGGCTTCAGCCGCACCATCTACAGCGAGATCCCGCAGTGGAGCAAGCTCCTGGGCGGCGTCTTCTTCAGCTTCTGGGTGCTGGCTCACCTGTACCCGTTCGCCAAGGGCCTCATGGGGCGCCGCGGCCGCACGCCGACCATCGTCTTCGTCTGGTCCGGCCTCCTCGCCATCACCATCTCGCTGCTGTGGGTGGCCATCAACCCGCCGTCGCAGAACTCGCAGATCGGAGGCTCCTTCCAGTTCCCCTGATCGTACCCATATATCATATATGAGTTACATACCATTTGTTCCAGCAGCAGCAGCGGCGGCTAGCTGGTGGGGAGTAAAGTAAATTCTGACCGTTCCCTGTGGTTATATTAATTAGGTGTTTTTTTCGTGTTGCTGGAAAATGTTGGATCATACTAGTAGTTCATTTGTTCTTTTGATTCTGTTCCTGAGATGTTTGGACCTGGACAACATCAAGTACAAAAATTCAGAAATTCTCATCGAGTCTTTTCTCCTTCTTCTTGCATTGCATCTGGTTGAGTGAGATGTGTTGAATACTCTCGAAGCAAATCTTGCCTTTTTGTGTTGCCTGTAGCCATCTATTTGGCTACAGTCCTGGTAAAGAAGAGCCTGATCTTTTTGGTATGTGTATTTCTCTGACCAGGCACTATTATTATACATCAGGTAATTCATTTGTTCATTTGGTTGTGTTGATTTATGTTCAGTTTGGACCTGGACAACGTCAAGTACAAAAATTCACATGTCTTTGCATACTTCTTGCACTGCAACTGAGTGAGATATACTCCCTCCCTCAGTTCTTAAATATAAGACCTTATGGCAGTTCAATTTAAACTGACAAAACATCTTATATTTGACGTAGTACCATGACATACTCAGCAAATCTTGCCTTTATGTGTTGCATGTGGCCATCATGCTCTGCAAGAACTTTCAAAAGGTCATCTTTTTTTTTGTCACATGGATATCTCTGACCAGGTAGTAGCATATGTGTTGCTGGCTTTGGCATGGCAGTGACATGAAGAGGTCAGAGCATGTGCTTGACCAGTTCACTTGAGTTCAGCCTTGGCTTGGCTTTAGGTGATAGATTATTCTCATCGACGGTCGTTGATAGGTGATTGATGGATGAGGACGCCTGGAGAGACAGATGGATGGAAAAAAATGCTTTGTTGTTTGGCCCCAAGAACAAGTCAAGGTCTTTTACTGAGATGATACATAAGTGGTGCAGCCAGGATTGGAGCAAAAACCGGGCCACACAAAATTCAGCATGGAGAAAAACTTTAGCGCCTAGAACAACCCCAAAACTGCCTGACAAAATATCCAATGTGAAAACATACTGAATATGGCTCAATTGCACAACAGATTCAAAACCTAAACTCAAAGCGCCCGTATGTATATGTCATTGGACACAGATGGAATGGAAGAACTATCTTCATATTCTACTCCGTATTTGACAACTTCTGCCAGAGTTGAAACGAAATGCGAAAAGTAGTCCTGCTTGCACAACCACTCATAGTACATGTGAGAACAAAATCTCCACATCTTGCACTTGATTTCAGCATACAAGTATATATAAACACATTGACATATATACAGGGCACGCAGGCAAAAACAAGGCCAAAAAACACTGTCAGCGGCCTGAAGCTGCACACCTTTCACTTAATTTCAGCACCAATAAAGGATATAAAGCATTGGATCATATATTCACAGGACACACAAGCAAATTCAAGGTCAGAAACAACAGCCGGATGCCTGAACCTTACCTGAACTAGGGGAGCAGTAACGATCCTTCAGCTTCAAAAAAACCAAGCACCGTCAGTTGCCTGAACCTTACCTGGACTGAGCGGCCAGCGGCCAATCGGCGGCTTGGGAGGCCGGAGCAGCCGAGCGGCGGTGGCGCGTGCGTCGTTGGCTGGCTGCACGTGCGGTCGGGATTGACTGCAAGAGGTTGTGCTCCACTGAATTAAGGTCCAATAGATAGTCTCCCCACTTTGCCTTTGCTGCTGTTATTATTCGGGTGCGTGTGTATCTCCCAAACCATGGTTAAGGGTATCCTTGTAAAGGTCACTCTCATCTTCTTCTCGAGCATTTGTGAATTTTTCTTTTTCTACATTTATTTTTTAAAAGTTTTATATTTTGAATATTTTTTTTACCGTTTTCACCATTGGATTTCTAGCATAGTGATCTTCAAAACCATTCCCTCCGTTCTCAAATATAAGTTTTTTATAGAGATTTCAACAAGTAACTACATACGGAGCAAAATGAGTGAATCTACACTCTAAAATATGTCTACATACATCCGTGTGTTGTAGTCCATTTGAAATGTATAAAAGGACTTATATTTAGGAACGGAGCGAGTAGACCACAGTTAATAGGTTTCGATGAACCCTTTTTTCACGAAAAAACTGCAAGAAAAAACAGAAGCTAGAAGTATGTCCCCCCCCCCCCCCCCCCCCCCCTCTTTTTCTCTTTTCAAGAAGCGTAGTTCTGTGCCTCCATGAGATGCTAATATATGCTTCTAGGGGAAGCAATATAAAAACACGGAAAAATCACGATTTTTTGCCTTTCTGAAAAAGCATAACTATATTTTTCGCGGAAGTAAAAGTGTGCCTCCGTGAGAAGTAAATATGTGCTTCTCATGGAAGCAAAAAAAAGTTCATGCAATATGTTTTGTCTTTTTCCCATTTTCGAGAAGCAAAACAGTGTTTCTTGCGGAATCAAATCCGTGCCTCCACGATAAGCGTGCATCTCGTGGAAGAAAAACATAAATTCAGGAAAAAAAAGAAAATCATAACTTCTTTCCTTTTCGGGAAGCACAACTCGCGGAAGCAAATCTGTGCTTCTCATGAACACAAAATAAAAAGTTCACACAAAAAAAGTTTGTGATTTTTCCTTTCCGAGAAGCACAACTGTGCTTTTTGGGGAAGCAAAATTGTGCTTCCCATGGAAGCAATTTTTTTCGCGCATTTTTTTCCTCTCCAAAACCTAGGGAAAACTAGGCATAAAATCAAAAGGCTAAAAAAACCCATCTAAAACCTGAAAATGTGTACACAAAAATAAAATAAAAATCCGGAGGGAGCGTCCAGCACTTGACACGTGGCGGTGCCTGGAAGCACCACTTGACGCGCTCTCAGCCCACAAAAATGACTCTGCGGGGCTCTCACAAGGGGTACGCCTTTGCTATGTTGCTCCAATCTCAGAAGCCTCTCCTGCCAACCGAAACGCAACGACGACATCTAGCCCACATCGTCTTTTCTTTTTATTTTCTCTTTCGTTCTTTTACATAATTTATGTTTTCAATTCTTATATTTATTTCTATAAATATTGTAGAAACATAAGTTTGAATAAGTAAATTTTCATGCATTTTTTAAATGCCTTTTACTTCAAAATGTTCACTGTGCATTAAAAGATATTCTGAAAATGCTTCTATGATTCTAAAAATACACAAGTTTACAAATATGTGCATGATATTATTTTTTACGAAATTGTGAAAAATTATTCACATAATTAGAAGAAAATTTCAGACCATTCGAGAAATTGTTCATGACATTCAGAAACTGTTCATACGGTTTTATGAGTTTGTTAATGCCATTTACAAAATTGTTCACGAAATGTAACAAAATTGTTAGCATAATTTCGAAAAACAATGTGTCAAAAAATTCAGAAAAAAGTTAAATTCGAAAACTGTTCACATATTTTAAAACATGTTCATGCCACTTTTCAAAAATGTTGACCATGTACTTAAAAAATGTTCAAGTGCAATTGAAATATGTTTCATATGTGTTTGTAAAAATGTTAAACATGTATTTAAAAAATGTTCAATTTGTATCTGAAGATATTTTGCATTTACTGGGAAATGTTTGATGTGTATTTATAGATATGTCAATGTGTCTATAAATGTTTCTAAAATGAAGAATCGAATTGCAAAATGAAAATATTTAGGTCATTGAAAAAAATGTTCGTTACACTTAAAAATGAACAATGAACTGAAAAAAATGAACAAAGAAACAAAAGCGAAAATGATATAACTGGTAAAGAAAAACAGATAAAAAAAAGAAAAAACCATGCGGAATGTTCCAAAACCGGCCTATAAAGTGCCCAAAACCGCCAGGTTAGGTCCTATGAGTTTAGGGGCCGAGGCAAATCAAAAATTCGGGGCCTATTGAGATATGAACATCGTAAACATAATAATTAATATACTTATTTATGAAGTGTTACTATATTTTTAGTTGATGTCAACATTATATTTTTGTTCAAATTTAGAATTACCATTACTTGGTTCCTCTCCTTCCGTGGGAACCATCGCCAACTCATTCTATGGTTTCATTGATAAATCGGCAAAACTGTCAATAACTCATATATGTGATTCTATCAAGTCAATCGCAAACTTTTTTTTCCCTATTAGACACATACTTTCTAGTTGTCATGACAACATACAGCGTTGACTGCTGAAAATAAAAATAAATATACAACATAGATTGAACAGTGTAAGCTTTACATCATGTATGTATGCCAAGGTAAAATTATTTAATTATATTGTTCAAACTTTTTAGCATACTGAGCATCAGAGATGATGCGACATGGGCTGTCCTCGAGGGCGCTCGACGATGTGGGTTGGTGTCTAAGTGGGAGTCATTCGGCCATATGCGTCGGTGCCTACATGATGGACACGGAGCCGGGGGCGCGATTATGTGCTGCCCGCTGCGAGTTGTACTAGGTCTCGACTGTAGGGAGAAGTTTCGGGCCAGCCCAGTAGCCACGGCTCGTGTGCTGACGCCGTGTTGCTTCTTTTGATTTTTATTTTCCTTTTTAATCTTTTATTTATATTTCGAAAATTCTAAAACTCTATGTTTCAAAAAACATTTTACATAAAATTGTAGAAAATATTAGTATTGTATGTGAAAAATGTACAATGTGAAAAAGTAGAAAATATTAGTCATGTGTATGAAAAATATTAATCGTGTGTAAGAAAAATGTTTATACTTTGTAAAACAAATCATGTAATTAAAAATGATTCATACATTAAAAAATTCTACGTTACAAACAAAATGTTCACTAGTTTTAAAAAAATGAGTTCGGCACATTAAGAATGTTAATGTTGCATTTAAAATGGCTTTGTGTTATACAAAAATGCATAAATGTGAATGTAAAAAAGTAAAATAACGTTAATTATGTATAACGAAAATGTTAATCATATGTATGAAAATGTCGCACATATGTACGATTTTTTTTAATCATATGTATGGAAAATGTGACTAATATATTTTGTATATGTCCGTGAATTTTTTCAATATGTTTATAAAAAATGAAAAAAAATTGTTTCTGTAATTCAACAAAAATGTGTCATGCAATAAAATTTTTACATCACATTTTTTTTATTAGAGCAAAAAATGTTTTCATGACATTTTCAATAAATGTTTTACAATGTACTAAAAATGTTAGAATAGTGCAAAGAAATGTTTTTTTTATAATTTACAACATCTTTAAAAAACTCAAAACATGTTTTTGTAAAAAGTGGAAAACATTATTTGAAAAATGTTAAACGGGTATAGAACAAATGTTTTAAATGTATATGAAAAATGTACAACATAGATGAGAGAAAAATAGACATGTATTGAAAAGACAAAACAATGAAAAATAGAAGAAAAGAAACAAAAAAAAACCGAACAAAACCCAGAAAGAAACAACAAAAATCAAAGTATAAAGAGGGAAGAGGAAAAACAAAAAAGCAAAGTAAACCAAAGCATATACAACAATAAAAAGAAAAGATAATCCAAAAACCGTTGAAAAAACCCGAAGACAAAACAAAAGAAAACTGAGAAAAAAAATGAAAAAAGAGCGAGCGAATTCGACGGCGACATCTATGAGCCAGAACAAAGCGAACCCACGCACGCAGCACCCGCGCTACAAAGTGGGCCGACCCTCTACTGTTGTCCATAAGCGATTCTTATTAGGAGTCAGTACAAGCGACATATTGCCCTAACACAAGGCCTGAGCCTCACCTAGCAGCGGTGTTCATCGGCGTCATGACATGCCTACCTCCGTAGGCCGTGACTATGTCCTACATACATGTATGTGGCTCTTGGGAGGGGCCACTAGATCTTTGGGGCACGGGGTAGCCGCTGCTCCACCCCCTAGGGCCAGTCCTGAAAACCGCTGGAAAATAGGCAACCGCTATCCGCTACTAGGCCATGATCCGCTTCCGATCATCAAAGTAAAACATTGAAGCTATTATTTCCTCCACCCCCTGTGGCCCGTGGCCTTGGTTATTTGGGCCCCAGCTCCTCCCCTACCTTTGATGTTCAAAGTTTTTTCTAGACTTCACTCCTGGATAACATCGAGTACCGAAGTCAGAAATTTTAGCAAAATAAAGTCCCAGATTCTTTCATAGTTCTAGTGAGATGTATTGCATATTGAAAGAAATTTTGTCAATTGGGGCGGGGGCTGGGGAAGAGGTGGATGTGCGTGGGGTGCATGAAGTTGTGGTGAAGACAAAAGTTACGGGATTAGGGGTAGGGCTGCAAGAAAAGTCTGCTCAAGATCGACTCTTATTTTAGCTCGACTCAAAAAGAAATAAGCTAAGTATGAAACAAGTTGATCTTGAGCCAACACTGCTCGCTCGATCTCACTCGATAGCTCGATATGATAATTTTGATATACATGAAAAGGAAATTGGATAAATCATCACTACAATACGTATGTCATTAGGAGACATTTTTTTGCTAGCGTTTTTGCTAAACACATCAAAATCATGGCATTGAAGGCATTGTGTACTGTGTTATCTACTTCTAATCTTGTTGCATCAGGTTTCAGTTAACCTGTTTGCTACACGTGATATCTTCTATAGAACATCCCTGACATACATGATCTTTTCTTAAATCAGTAAACTAATAATATGACAACACTGAAGTGATTATCTATAGATTTCTATGCAGTTTAGTTACCATTGGAGTAGCACTGAACTGATTAAGGCACGTAGATTAGTACTATATAGATTCTTAACCTGTGGTATTTTTACTAGTATTAAACTGATATTGCTTCTAGAATTTTTTTCTTTTCTTTTGAACTAAATGTTGAATGGATAGTAGCTCCCGTTGGTGTTTTTATCTTGGTTTTTATCTTTTCTTTTCTAACCGAGTTTTGAATTGTACATACCAGGAAATATGATGACTTCGAGATCAACATCTGATGCATTTAATCAGTCCCATGTGTCTAAGCATGAACGGAGATTGAATGAGCTGAATTATGGAGTCATAGAACTTAATCTACCACATATGGAATGCATCGATGTTATCAAACAAATTAAAATAGAAGCTTCTAACAAGGATAAATTAAAACACTTCACTATGGTAAGATCTTACAATACTTGGTGAGATCTTGTTTTCGTTACTTTTGATGGTCTTGAGGAACTCCACATGAAAAAATTAATCAAATATTTTTTTTGGTTGGACTTCTCATGTTGTTTTCTTGTATTGATTTTGAAGAATTCCATAACTGACGAAGATGATGAATTAAGGAGCCATGAGGGGAGTGGTTGTTGGGGAACGTAGCATGCAATTTCAAAAAATTCCTACGCTCACGCAAGATCTATCTAGGAGATGCATAACAACGAGAGGGGAGAGTGTGTCCACTGTTGGGAATCGTAGCATAATTTAAAATTTTCCTACGCTCACCAAGATGCATCTATGGAGTCTACTAGCAACGAGGGGAAAGGAGTGCATCTACATACCCTTGTATATCGCGAGCGGAAGCGTTCCAATGAACGTGGATGACGGAGTCGTACTCGCCGTGATCCAAATCACCGATGACCGAGTGCCGAACGGACGGCACCTCCGCGTTCAACACACGTACGGTGCAGCGACGTCTCCTCCTTCTTGATCCAGCAAGGGGGAAGGAGAGTTTGATGGAGATCCAGCAGCACGACGGCGTGGTGGTGGATGTAGCGGGTCTCCGGCAGGGCTTCGCCAAGCTTCTGCGAGAGAGAGAGAGAGAGAGGTGTTGCAGGGGAGGAGGGAGGCGCCCAAGGCTGTTCGTTGCTGCCCTCCCCCCCCCCTTTATATAGGCCCCCTGGGGGGGCGCCGGCCCTGGGAGATGGGATCTCCAAGGGGGGGCGGCGGCCAAAGGGGGGAAGGGGTTGCCTTGCCCCCCAAGGCAAGGGGGAAGCTCCCCCCTAGGGTTCCCAACCCTAGGCGCATGGGGGGAGGCCCAAGGGGGGCGCCCCAGCCCACTAAGGGCTGGTTCCCTTCCACTTTCAGCCCACGGGGCCCTCCGGGATAGGTGGTCCCACCCGGTGGACCCCCGGGACCCTTCCGGTGGTCCCGGTACAATACCGGTAACCCCCGAAACTTTCCCGGTAGCCGAAACTTGACTTCCTATATATAATTCTTCACCTCCGGACCATTCCGGAACCTCTCGTGACGTCCGGGATCTCATCCGGGACTCCGAACAACTTTCGGGTTTCCGCATACACATATCTCTACAACCCTAGCGTCACCGAACCTTAAGTGTGTAGACCCTACGGGTTCGGGAGACATGCAGACATGACCGAGACGCCTCTCCGGTCAATAACCAACAGTGGGATCTGGATACCCATGTTGGCTCCCACATGTTCCACGATGATCTCATCGGATGAACCACGGTGTCGAGGATTCAATCAATCCCGTATGCAATTCCCCCTGTCAATCGGTATGTTACTTGCCCGAGATTCGATCGTCGGTATCCCAATACCTTGTTCAATCTCGTTACCGGCAAGTATCTTTACTCGTACCGCAATGCATGATCCCGTGACTAACGCCTTAGTCACATAGAGCTCATTATGATGATGCATTACCGAGTGGGCCCAGAGATACCTCTCCGTCACACGGAGTGACAAATCCCAGTCTCGATCCGTGCCAACCCAACAGACACTTTCGGAGATACCCGTAGTGCACCTTTATAGTCACCCAGTTACGTTGTGACGTTTGGCACACCCAAAGCACTCCTACGGTATCCGGGAGTTGCACGATCTCATGGTCTAAGGAAAAGATACTTGACATTGGAAAAGCTCTAGCAAACGAAACTACACGATCTTTTATGCTATGCTTAGGATTGGGTCTTGTCCATCACATCATTCTCCTAATGATGTGATCCCGTTATCAATGACATCCAATGTCCATAGTCAGGAAACCATGGCTATCTGTTGATCAACGAGCTAGTCAACTAGAGGCTTACTAGGGACACGTTGTGGTCTATGTATTCACACATGTATTACGATTTCCGGATAACACAATTATAGCATGAACAATAGACTATTATCATGAACAAAGAAATATAATAATAACCATTTATTATTGCCTCTAGGGCTTCCAACAGTCTCCCACTTGCACTAGAGTCAATAATCTAGTTACATTGTGATGAATCGAACACCCATTGCGTCCTGGTGTTGATCATGTTTTGCCCTAGGGAGAGGTTTAGTCAACGGATCTGCTACATTCAGGTCCGTATGTACTTTACAAATATCTATGTCTCCATTTTGAACACTTTCACGAATGGAGTTGAAGCGACGCTTGATATGCCTGGTCTTCCTGTGAAACCTGGGCTCCTTCGCAAGGGCAATAGCTCCAGTGTTGTCACAGAAGAGAGTCATCGGGCCCGACGCATTGGGAATCACCCCTAGGTCGGTAATGAACTCCTTCATCCAGACTGCTTCCTGTGCTGCCTCCGAGGTATATTTGATTTACCACTATCGTTTTGGGGTTATGCATTAGAGACAGCTGCATTCACGTTAAATAGGGCACCATCTAAATCCGTTGAGATGACACCGTATGAACTGTGGTTTGGCAAGAAACCTAAGTTGTCCTTTCTTAAAGTTTGGGGCTGCGATGCTTATGTGAAAAAGCTTCAACCTGATAAGCTCGAACCCAAATCGGAGAAGTGCGTCTTCATAGGATACCCAAAAAGGAAACTGTTGGGTACACCTTCTACCACAGATCCGAAAGGCAAGATATTCATTGCTAAGAATGGATCCTTTCTAGAGAAGGAGTTTCTCTCCAAAGAATTGAGTGGGAGGAAAGTAGAACTTGGTGAGGTAATTGTACCTTCTCCCGAATTGGAAAGTATTTCATCACAGAAATCAGTTCCAGTGATGCCTACACCAATTAGTGAGGAAGTTAATGATGATGATCATGAAACTTCATATCAAGTTACTACCAAACCTCGTAGGTCAACCAGAGTACGTTCCGCACCAGAGTGGTACGGTAATCCTGTTCTGGAAATCATGTTACTAGACCATGACGAACCTACGAACTATGAGGAAGCGATGATGAGCCCAGATTCCGCGAAATGGCTTAAGGCCATAAAATCTGAGATAGGATCCATGTATGAGAACAAAGTATGGAATTTGGTTGACTTGCCCGATGATCGGCAAGCCATAGAGAATAAATGAATCTTCAAGAGGAAGACAGATGCTGATAGTAGTGTTACTATCTACAAAGCTCGAATTGTCGCAAAAGGTTCTCGACAAGTTCAATGTGTTGAATACGATGAGATTTTCTCACTCGTATCGATTCTTAAGTCTGTCTGAATCATGTTAGCAGTTGCCACATTTTATGAAATCTGGCAAATGGATGTGAAAGCTGCATTCCTTAATGGATTTATTAAAGATGAGTTGTATATGACGCAACCAGAAGGTTTTGTCGATCCTAAAGGTGCTAACAAAGTGTGCAAGCTCCAACGATCCATCTATGGACTGGTGCAAGCATCTCGGAGTTGGAATATACGCATTGATGAGTTGATCAAAGCATATGGTTTTATACAGACTTTTGGAGAAGCCTGTATTTACAAGAAAGTGAGTGAGAGCTCTGTAGCATTTCTGATATTATATGTGGATGACATATTGTTGATCGGAAATGATGTATAATTTTCTGGAAAGCATAAAGGAGTGTTTGAAAGGAGTTTTTCAAAGAAAGACCTCGGTGAAGCTGCTTACACATTGAGCATCAAGATCTATAGAGATAGATCAAGACGCTTGATAAGATTTTTCAATGAGTACATATTTTGACAAGATTTTGAAGTAGTTCAAAATGGAACAGTCAAAGAAGGAGTTCTTGCCTGAGTTGCAAGGTGTGAAGTTGAGTAAGACTCAAAACCCGACCACGACAGAAAATATATAGAGAGAATGGAAGTCATTCCCTATGCCTCAGCCATAGGTTCTATAAAGTATGCCATGCTGTGTACCAGACCTATTGTATACCCTGCCTTGAGTTTGGCAAGGGAGTACAATAGTGATCTAGGAGTAGATCACTGGAAAGCGGTCAAAATTATCCTTAGTGGAATAAGGATATGTTTCTCGGTTATGGAGGTGACAAAGAGTTCGTCGTAAAAAGTTACTGAAGGAAATATGCCCTAGAGGCAATAATAAAGTTATTATTTATTTCCTTATATCATGATAAATGTTTATTATTCATGCTAGAATTGTATTAACCGGAAACATAATACTTGTGTGAATACATAGACAAACAGAGTGTCACTAGTATGCCTCTACTTGACTAGCTCGTTGATCAAAGATGGTTATGTTTCCTAGCCATAGACATGAGTTGTCATTTGATTAACGGGATCATATCATTAGGAGAATGATGTGATTGACTTGACCCATTCCGATAACTTAGCACACGATCGTTTAGTATTCTGCTATTGCTTTCTTCATGACTTATACATGTTCCTATGACTATGAGATTATGCAACTCCCGTTTACCGGAGGAACACTTTGTGTGCTACCAAACGTCACAACGTAAATGGGTGATTATAAAGGTGCTCTACAGGTGTCTCCAAAGGTACTTGTTGAGTTGGCGTATTTCGAGATTAGGATTTGTCACTCCGATTGTCGGAGAGGTATCTCTGGGCCCTCTCGGTAATGCACATCACTATAAGCCTTGCAAGCATTGCAACTAATGAGTTAGTTGCGGGATGATGTATTACGGAACGAGTAAAGAGACTTGCCAGTAACGAGATTGAACTAGGTATTGAGATACCGACGATCGAATCTCGGGCAAGTAACATACCGATGACAAAGGGAACAACGTATGTTGTTATGCGGTTTGACCGATAAAGATCTTCGTAGAATATGTGGGAGCCAATTTGAGCATCCAGGTTCCGCTATTGGTTATTGACTGGAGCAGTGTCTCGGTCATGTCTACATAGTTCTCGAACCCGTAGGGTCCGCACGCTTAAGGTTTCGATGACGGTTATATTATGAGTTTACGAGTTTGATGTACCGAAGGTTGTTCGGAGTCCCGGATGTGATCACGGACATGACGAGGAGTCTCGAAATGGTCGAGACATGAAGATTGATATATTGGAAGCCTATGTTTGGATATCGGAAGTGTTCCGGGTGAAATCGGGATTTTACCGGAGTACCGGAGGTTACCGGAACCCCCCGGGAGGCTGTTGGGCCATAGTGGGCCTTAGTGGGAAAGGAGGGCAGCAAGGGTGCGCCCCCCTAGCCCAAACCGAATTGGTTTAGGGGCAAAGGGGGCCGGCCCCCTTCCTTCTCTCTTTCCCCCCCTCCAATCCTATTCCAACTAGGAGAGGGGGGGGGGGAGTCCTACTCCTAGTGGGAGTAGGACTCCTCCTGGCGCCTCCTCCCTTGGGCCGGCCACCTCCCCCTTGGCTCCTTTATATACATAGGAAGGGGGCGCCACACAGACGATTGATTTGATCTCTTAGCCGTGTGCGGCGCCCCCTACACCAAATTACACCTCGATAATACTGTAGCGGTGCTTAGGCGAAGCCCTGCGTCGGTAGAACGTCAACATCGTCACCACGCCGTTGTGCTAACGAAACTCTCCCTCAACACTCGGCTGGATCGGAGTTCGAGGGACGTCATCGAGCTGAACGTGTGCTGAACTCGGAGGTGCCATACGTTCGGTGCTTGATCGGTCGGATCGTGAAGACGTACAACTACATCAACTGTTGATCGGTCGGATCGTCAAATACGACTACATCGACCGCGTTGTCATAACGCTTTCGCTTTCGGTCTACGAGGGTATGTGGACACACTCTCCCTCTCGTTGCTATACATCACCATGATCTTGTGTGAGCGTAGGAAATTTTTTGAAATTACTACGAAACCCAACAGTGGCATCCGAGCCAGGTTTTATGTGTTGATGTTATGCACGAGTAGAACACAAGTGAGTTGTAGGCGATATAAGTCATACTGCTTACCAGCATGTCATACTTTGGTTCGGCGGTATTGTGAGATGAAGCGGCCCGGACCAACATTACGCGTACGCTTACGCGAGACCGGTTTCACCGCTGCGAGCACTCGTTGCTTAAAGGTGACTGGCGGGTGTCTGTCTCTCTCACTTTAGTTGAATCGAGTGTGGCTACGCCCGGTCCTTGCGAAGGTTAAAACAACACCAACTTGACAAACTATCGTTGTGGTTTTGATGCGTAGGTAAGAACGGTTCTTGCGAAGCCCGTAGCAGCCACGTAAAACTTGCAACAACAAAGTAGAGGACGTCTAACTTGTTTTTGCAGGGCATGTTGTGATGTGATATGGTCAAGGCATGATGTAATATAATTTGTTGTATGAGATGATCATGTTTTGTAACCGAGTTATCGGCAACTGGCAGGAGCCATATGGTTGTCGCTTTATTGTATGCAATGAAATCGCGATGTAATGCTTTACTTTATCACTAAGCGGTAGCGATAGTCGTGGAAGCATAAGATTGGCGAGACGACAACGATGCTACGATGGAGATCAAGGTGTCGCGCCGATGACGATGGTGATCATGACGGTGCAACGATGCTACGATGGAGATCAAAGTGTCGCGCCAGTGACGATGGTGATCGTGAAGGTGCTTCGGAGATGGAGATCACAAAGCACAAGATGATGATGGCCATATCATATCACTTATATTGATTGCATGTGATGTTTATCTTTTATGCATCTTATTCTACTTAGAACGACCGTAGCATTATAAGATGATCTCTCACTAAATTATCAAGTAAAAGGTGTTCTCCCTGAGTATGCACCGTTGCGAAAGTTCTTCGTGCTGAGACACCACGTGATGATCGGGTGTGATAGGCTCTACGTTCAAATACAACGGGTGCAAAACAGTTGCGCACGCGGAATACTCAGGTTAAACTTGACGAGCCTAGCATATAACAGATATGGCCTCGAAACACGGAGACCGAAAGGTCGAGCGTGAATCATATAGTAGATATGATCAACATAGTGATGTTCACCATTGAAACTACTCCGTCTCACGTGATGATCGGACATGGTTTAGTTTATTTGGATCACGTGATCACTTAGAGGATTAGAGAGATGTCTATCTAAGTGGGAGTTCTTAAGTAATATGATTAAATTGAACTTAAATTTATCATGAACTTAGTACCTGATAGTATCTTGCTTGTCTATGGTGTTGTAGATAGATGGCCCGTGCTGTTGTTTCGTTAAATTTTAATGCGTTCCTTGAGAAAGCAAAGTTGAAATATGATGGTAGCAATTACACGGACTGGGTCCGTAACTTGAGGATTATCCTCATTGCTGCACAGAAGAATTACGTCCTAGAAGCACCGCTAAGCGCCAGGCCTGCTGCAGGAGCAACACCAGATGTTATGAACGTCTGGCAGAGCAAAGCTGATGACTACTCGATAGTTCAGTGTGCCATGCTTTACGGCTTAGAATCGGGTCTTCAACGACGTTTTGAACGTCATGGAGCATATGAGATGTTTTAGGAGTTGAAGGTAATATTTCAAGCAAATGCCCAGATTGAGAGATATCAAGTCTCCAATAAGTTCTATAGCTGCAAGATGGAGGAGAATAGTTCTGTGAGTGAGCATATACTCAAGATGTCTGGGTATCATAATCACATGATTCAACTGGGAGTTAATCTTCCGGATGATAGCGTCATTGACAGAATTCTTCAATCACTGCCACCAAGCTACAAGAGCTTCGTGATGAACTATAATATGCAAGGGATGGAAAAGACTATTCCCGAGCTCTTCGCGATGCTAAAGGCTGCGGAGGTAGAAATCAAAAAGGAGCATCAAGTGTTGATGGTTAACAAGACCACCAGTTTCAAGAAAAAGGGCAAAGGGAAGAAGGGGAACTTCAAGAAGAACAGCAAGAAAGTTGCTGCTCAGAAGAAGAAACCCAAGTCTGGACCTAAGCCTGAGACTGAGTGCTTCTACTGCAAGCAAACTGGTCACTGGAAGCGGAACTGCCCCAAGTATTTGGCGGATAAGAAGGATGACAAGGTGAAAAAAGGTATATATGATATACATGTTATTGATGTGTACCTTACTAGTACTCGCAGTAGCACCTGGGTATTTGATACTGGTTCTGTTGATAATATTTGCAACTCGAAACAGGGGCTACGGATTAAGCGAAGATTGGCTAAGGACGAGGTGACGATGCGCGTGGGAAACGGTTCCAAAGTCGATGTGATCGCCGTCGGCACGCTACCTCTACATCTACCTTCGGGATTAGTTTTAGACCTAAATAATTGTTATTTGGTGCCAGCGTTGAGCATGAACATTATATCTGGATCTTGTTTGATGCGAGACGGTTATTCATTTAAATCAGAGAATAATGGTTGTTCTATTTATATGAGTAACATCTTTTATGGTCATGCACCCTTGAAGAACGGTCTATTTTTTTTGAATCTCGATAGTAGTGATACACATATTCATAATATTGAAACCAAAAGATGCAGAGTTGATAATGATAATGCGACTTATTTGTGGCACTGCCGTTTAGGTCATATCGGTATAAAGCGCATGAAGAAACTCCATACCGATGGACTTTTGGAACCTCTTGATTATGAATCACTTGGTACTTGCGAACCGTGCCTCATGGGCAAGATGACTAAAATGCCGTTCTCTGGAACTATGGAGCGAGCAACTGATTTGTTGGAAATCATACATACTGATGTATGTGGTCTAATGAATGTTGAGGCTCACGGCGGGTATCGTTATTTTCTCACCTTCACAGATGATTTAAGCAGATATGGGTATATCTACTTAATGAAGCATAAGTCCGAAACATTTGAAAAGTTCAAGGAATTTCAGAGTGAAGTGGAAAATCATCGTAACAAGAAAATAAAGTTTCTACGATCTGATCGTGGAGGAGAATATTTGAGTTACGAGTTTGGTATTCTTTTGAAACAATGCGGAATAGTTTCGCAACTCACGCCACCCGGAACACCACAGCGTAATGGTGTGTCCGAACGTCGTAATCGTACTTTACTAGATATGGTGCGATCTATGATGTCTCTTACTGATTTACCGCTATCGTTTTGGGGTTATGCTCTAGAGACTGTTGCATTCACGTTAAATAGGGCACCATCTAAATCCGTTGAGACGACGCCTTATGAACTGTGGTTTGGCAAGAAACCAAAGTTGTCGTTTCTTAAAGTTTGGGGCTGCGATGCTTATGTGAAAAAGCTTCAACCTGATAAGCTCGAACCCAAATCGGAGAAATGTGTCTTCATAGGATACCCAAAAGATACTGTTGGGTACACCTTCTATCACAGATCCGAAGGCAAGACTTTTGTTGCTAAGTTTGGATCCTTTCTAGAGAAGGAGTTTCTCTCGAAAGAAGTGAGTGGGAGGAAAGTAGAACTTGATGAGATAACTGTATCTACTCCCTTGTTGGAAAGTAGTTCATCACAGAAATCTGTTCCTGTGACTCCTACACCAATTAGTGAGGAAGTTAATGATGATGATCATGAAACTTCAGATCAAGTAACTACTGAACCACGTAGATCAACCAGAGCAAGATCCGCACCAGAGTGGTACGGTAATCCTGTTTTGGAAGTTATGTTACTAGACCATGACGAACCTACGAACTATGAAGAAGCGATGATGAGCCCAGATTCCACAAAATGGCTTGAGGCCATGAAATCTGAGATGGGATCCATGTATGAGAACAAAGTGTGGACTTTGGTTGACTTGCCCGGTGATCGGCAAGCAATTGAGAATAAATGGATCTTTAAGAAGAAGACTGACGCTGACGGTACTGTTACTGTCTACAAAGCTCGACTTGTTGCGAAAGGGTTTCGACAAGTTCAAGGGATTGACTACGATGAGACTTTCTCACCCGTAGCGATGCTTAAGTCTGTCCGAATCATGTTAGCAATTGCCGCGTTTTATGATTATGAAATTTGGCAAATGGATGTAAAAACTGCATTCCTGAATGGATTTTTGGAAGAAGAGTTGTATATGATGCAACCAGAAGGTTTTATCGATCCAGCGATCCATTTATGGACTGGTGCAAGCCTCTCGGAGTTGGAATAAACGTTTTGATAGTGTGATCAAAGCATATGGTTTTATACAGACTTTTGGAGAAGCCTGTATTTACAAGAAAGTGAGTGGGAGCTCTGTAGCATTTCTGATATTATATGTGGACGACATATTGTTGATCGGAAATGATATAGAATTTCTGGATAGCATAAAGGGATATTTGAATAAGAGTTTTTCAATGAAAGACCTCGGTGAAGCTGCTTATATATTGGGCATCAAGATCTATAGAGATAGATCAAGACGCTTGATTGGACTTTCACAAAGCACATACCTGGACAAAGTTTTGAAGAAGTTCAAAATGGATCAGGCAAAGAAAGGGTTCTTGCCTGTGTTGCAGGGTATGAAGTTGAGTAAGACTCAATGCCCAACCACTGCAGAAGATAGAGAGAAGATGAAAGATGTTCCCTATGCTTCAGCCATAGGCTCTATCATGTATGCAATGCTGTGTACCAGACCTGATGTGTGCCTTGCTATTAGTTTAGCAGGGAGGTACCAAAGTAATCCAGGAGTGGATCACTGGACATCGGTCAAGAACATCCTGAAATACCTGAAAAGGACTAAGGATATGTACATCACTATAAGCCTTTCATTTTCTCTCTATTTTCTGCAGTGGTCGGGCATTGAGTCTGACTCAACTTCACTCCTTGTAACACAGGCAAGAACCCTTTCTTTGACTGATCCATTTTGAAATTTTTCAAAACTTTATCAAGGTATGTGCTTTGTGAAAGTCCAATTAAGCGTCTTGATCTATCTCTATAGATCTTAATGCCCAATATATAAGCAGCTTCACCGAGGTCTTTCGTTGAAAAATTCTTATTCAAGTATCCTTTTATGCTATCCAGAAATTTTGTATTATTTCCAATCAACAATATGTCATCCACATATAATATTGGAAATGCTACAGAGCTCCCACTCACTTTCTTGTAAATACAAGCTTCTCCAAAAGTCTGTATAAAACCATATGCTTTGATCACACTATCAAAGCGTATATTCCAACTCCGAGATGCTTGCACCAGTCCATAAATGGATCGCTGGAGCTTGCACACTTTGCTAGCACCTTTAGGATCGACAAAACCTTCTGGTTGCATCATATACAACTCTTCTTTAAGAAATCCATTAAGGAATGCGGTTTTGACATCCATTTGCCAAATTTCATAATCATAAAATGCGGCAATTGGTAACATGATTCAGACAGACTTAAGCATCGCTACGGGTGAGAAGGTCTCATCGTAGTCAACTCCTTAAACTTGTCGAAAACCTTTCGCAACAAGTCGAGCTTTGTAGACAGTAACATTACCGTCAGCGTCAGTCTTCTTCTTGAAGATCCATTTATTCTCTATGTCTTGTCGATCATCGGGCAAGTCAACCAAAGTCCACACTTTGTTCTCATACATGGATCCCATCTTAGATTTCATGGCCTCAAGCCATTTCGTGGAATCTGGGCTCATCATCGCTTGCTCATAGTTCGTAGGTTCGTCATGGTCTAGTAACATGACTTCTAGAACAGGATTACCGTACCACTCTGGTGCGGAACGTACTCTGGTTGACCTATGAGGTTCGGTAGTAACTTGATCTAAAGTTTCATGATCATCATCATTAACTTCCTCACTAATTGGTGTAGACATCACTGGAACTGATTTCTGTGATGAACTACTTTCCAGTTCGGGAGAACATACAATTACCTCATCAAGTTTTACTTTCCTCCCACTCAATTCTTTCGAGAGAAACTCCTTCTCTAGAAAGGACCCATTCTTAGCAACGAATATCTTGCCTTCGGATCTATGATAGAAGGTGTACCCAACAGTTTCCTTTGGGTATCTTATGAAGACGCATTTCTTCGATTTGGGTTCGAGCTTATCAGGTTTAAGCCTTTTCACATAAGCATCGCAGCCCCATACTTTAGGAAACGACAGCTTAGGTTTCTTGCTAAACCACAGTTCATATGGTGTCGTCTCAACGGATTTAGATGGTGCCCTATTTAACGTGAATGCATCCGTCTCTAAAGCATAACCCCAAAACGACAATGGTAAATCGGTAAGAGACATCATAGATCGCACCATATCTAATAAAGTATGGTTACGACGTTCGGACACACCATTACGCTGTGGTGTTCCATGTGGCGTGAGTTAAGAAACTATTCCACATTGTTTCAAATGAAGACCAAACTCATAACTCAAATATTCACCTCCATGATCAGATCGTAGAAACTTTATTTTCTTGTTACGATGATTTTCCACTTCACTCTAAAATTCTTTGAACTTTTCAAATGTTTCAGACTTATGTTTCATCAAGTAGATATACCCATATATGCTCAAATCATCTATGAAGGTCAGAAAATAACGATACCCGCCGCGAGCCTCAACACTCATCGGACCGCATACATCAATATGTATTATTTCCAATAAGTCAGTTGCTCGCTCCATTGTTCTGGAGAACGGAGTCTTAGTCATCTTGCCCATGAGGCATGGTCCACATGCATCAAATGATTCATAATCAAGTGATTCCAAAAGCCCATCAGCATAGAGTTTCTTCATGCGATTTACACCAATATGACCTAAACGGCAGTGCCACAAATAAGTTGCACTATCATTATTAACTTTGCATCTTTTGGCTTCAATATTATGAATATGTGTATCACTACTATCGAGATTCAACAAAAATAGACCACTCATCAAGGGTGCATGACCATAAAAGATATTACTCATATAAATAGAACAACCATTATTCTCTGATTTAAATGAATAACGGTCTCGCATCAAAGAAGATCTAGATATAATGTTCATGCTCAACGCTGGCACCAAATAACAATTATTCAGGTCTAAAACTAATCCTGAAGGTAGATGTAGAGGTAGCGTGCTGACGGCGATCACATCGACTTTGGAACCATTTCCCACGCGCATCGTGACCTCGTCCTTACCCAATCTTCGTTCAACCCGTAGCCCCTGTTTCGAGTTGCAAATATGAGCAACAGAACCAGTATCAAATACCCAAGCGCTACTACGAGCATTAGTAAGGTACACATCAATAACATGTATATCAAATATACCTTTCACTTTGCCATCCTTCTTATCCGCCAAATATTTGGGGCAGTTCTGCTTCCAGTGACCAGTCCATTTGCAGTAGAAGCACTCAGTTTCAGGCTTAGGTCCAGACTTGGGCTTCTTCCCGGGAGCAACAACTTACTTGCCGTTCTTCTTGATGTTCCCCTTCTTCCCTTTGCCCTTTTTCTTGAAACTAGTGGTCTTGTTAACCATCAACACTTGATGCTCCTTCTTTATTTCTACCTCCGCAGCCTTTAGCATTGCGAAGAGCTCAGGAATTGTCTTTTCCATCCCTTGCATATTATAGTTCATCACGAAGCCTTTATAGCTTGGTGGTAGTGATTGAAGAACTCCGTCAATGACACTATCATCAGGAAGATTAACTCCCAGCTGAGTCAAGTGGTTATGGTACCTAGACATTTTGAGTATGTGTTCACTGACAGAACTGTTCTCCTCCATCTTGCAGCTATAGAACTTGTTGGAGACTTCATATCTCTCAACTCGGGCATTTGCTTGAAATATTAACTTCGACTCTTGGAACATCTCATATGCTCCATGACGTTCAAAACGTCTTTGAAGTCCCGATTCTAAGCCGTAAAGCATGGCACACTGAACTATCGAGTAGTCATCAGCTTTAGTCTGCCAGACGTTCATAACATTCAGAGTTGCTCCTGCAGCGGGCCTTGCACCTAGCAGTGCTTCCAGGACGTAATTATTCTGTGCAACAATGCAGATAATCCTCAAGTTACGGACCCAGTCCGTGTAGTTGCTACCATCATCTTTCAACTTAGCTTTCTCTAGGAACACATTAAAATTCAAGGGAACGGTAGCATGGTCCATTGATCTACAACAACATAGATATGCAAAAAACTATCAGGTACTAAGTTCATGATAAATTAAAGTTCAATTAATCATATTACTTAAGGACTCCCACTTAGATAGACATCCCTCTTGTCATCTAAATAATCACGTGATCCATATCAACTAAACCATGTCCGATCATCACGTGAGATGGAGTAGTTTTCAATGATGAACATATCTATGTTGATCATATCTACTATATGATTCACGCTCGATCTTTCGATCTCAGTGTTCCGAGGCCATATCTGCATATGCTAGGCTCGTCAAGTTTAACCCGAGTATTCTGCACGTGCAAAACTGGCTTGCACCCGTTGTATGTGAACGTAGATCTTATCACACCCGATCATCACGTGGTGTCTCGGCACAACGAACTATAGGAACGGTGCATACTCAGGGAGAACACTTATACCTTGAAATTTAGTGAGGGATCATCTTATAATGCTACCGCCGTACTAAGCAAAATAAGATGCATAAAAGATAAACATCACATGCAATCAAAATATGTGACATGATATGGCCATCATCATCTTGCGCCTTTTATCTCCATCTCCAAAGCACCGTCATGATCTCCATCGTCACCGGCTTGACACCTTGATCTCCATCATAGCGTGGTTGTCGTCTCGCCAACTATTGCTTCTACAACTATCGCTACCGCATAGTGATAAAGTAAAGCAATTAAATGGCGATTGCATTTCATACAATAAAGCAACAACCATAAGGCTCCTGCCAGTTGCCAATAACTTTTACAAAACATGATCATCTCATACAATAAATTATATCGCATCATGTCTTGACCATATCACATCACAACATGCCCTGTAAAAACTAGTTAGACGTCCTCTACTTTGCTGTTGCAAGTTTTACGTGGCTGCTACGGGCTTCTAGCAAGAACCGTTCTTACCTACGCATCAAAACCACAACGATTTTTTGTCAAGTGTGCTGTTGTAACCTTCAACAAGGACCATCCGTAGTCAAACTCGATTCAACTAAAGTTGGAGAAACAGGCACCCGCCAGCCACCTGTGTGCGAAGCACGTCGGTAGAATCGGTCTCATGAACGTGGTCATGTAATGTTGGTCCAGGCCGCTTCATCCAACAATACCGCCGAATCAAAGTAAGACATTGGTGGTAAGCAGTATGACTATTATCGCCCACAAATCATTGTGTTCTACTCGTGCATATCATCTACGCATAGACCTGGCTCGGATGCCACTGTTGTGGAACGTAGGATGCAATTTCAAAAAATTTCCTACGCAAGCAAGATCTATCTAGGAGATGCATAGCAACGAGAGGGAAGAGTGTGTCCATGCGTTAGGTTAACGTGGTTGATGTAGTTAAACATCTTCACGATCCAACCGGTCCAAGTACCGAACGTACGGCACCTCCATGTTCAGCACACGTTCAGCTCGATGACGTCCCTCGAACTCTTGATCCAGCAGAGGGTCGAGGGAGAGTTTCGTCAGCACGACGGCGTGGTACGTTAGTGATGTGATCCGCGCAGGGCTTCGCCTAAGCACTACGACACTATGACCGGAGGAGTAAACTGTGGAGGGGGCACCGCACACGGCTAAGAGAACAATTGATGTGCTATGGGGTGCCCCCTGGCCCCGTATATAAAGGAGGGGAGGAGGAGGCCGGCCCCCTAGGGGCGCGCCAAGTGTGGGGAGTCCTAGTAGGATCCCCCCTTCCTTTTCCGGAGTGGGAAAGGGGAAAGGGAGAGGGAGTAGGACAGGAAAGGGGGGCGCCGCCCCTCCCCCTAGTGCAATTCAGACTTCCATTGGGGGGGGCTCCCCTTGCGGCCCTCCTCTCTCTCCACAGGCCCACTAAGGACCAATATTCCCCCCCCCCCCCGGGTTCCGGTAACCCCTCTTGTCTCCGGTAAAATACCCGAACCAGTCGAAACCATTCCGATGTCCGAATACTACCTTCCAATATATGAATCTTTACCTCTCGACCATTTCGAGACTCCTCGTCATGTCCGTGATCTCATCCGGGACTCCGAACAAACTTTGGTCACCAAAACACATAACTCATAATATAAATCGTCATCGAACGTTAAGCGTGCAGACCCTACGGGTTCGAGAACTATGTAGACATGCCCGAGACACATCTCTGGTCAATAACCAATAGCGGAACCTGGATGTTCATATTGGTTCCTACATATTCTACGAAGATCTTTATCGGTCAAACCGCACAACAACATACGTCATTCCCTTTCTCATCGGTATGTTACTTGCCCGAGATTCGATCGTCGGTATCATCATACCTAGTTCAATCTTGTTACCGGCAAGTCTCTTTACTCGTTCCGTAATGCATCATCCCGTAACTAACTCATTAGGCACATTGCTTGCAAGGCTCATAGTGATGTGCATTACCGAGAGGGCCCAGAGATACCTCTCCGATACACAGAGTGACAAATCCTAATCTCGATCTATGCCAACCCAACAAACACCTTCGGAGACACCTGTAGAGCATCTTTATAATCACCCAGTTACGTTGTTACATTTGATAGCACACAAGGTGTTCCTCCGGTATTCGGGAGTTGCATAATCTCATAGTCAGAGGAATATGTATAAGTCATGAAGAAAGCAATAGCAATAAAACTTAACGATCATTATGCTAAGCTAACGGATGGGTCTTATCCATCACATCATTCTCTTAATGATGTGATCCCGTTCATCAAATGACAACACATGTCTATGGTCAGGAAAGTTAACCATCTTTGATGAATGAGCTAGTCAAGTAGAGGCATACTAGGGACACTCAGTTTTGTCTATGTATTCACACATGTACTAAGTTTCCGGTTAATACAATTCTAGCATGAATAATAAACATTTATCATGATATAAGGAAATATAAATAACAACTTTATTATTGCCTCTAGGGCATATTTCCTTCAGTAGTTATGAAACTGAGTCAGAAGATGAAGTAGATGACACTGAACAGGGTGATGAACATGAAGAAGGTGAATCTGGACAAGAAGACGAACATGAACAAGAGGAAGAAGTTTGACAAGAAAACAAGCAAACACATAGTAAATGGGAGCACCCTGCTGCACTCTAAGGTACTATTGTAGCTCATATTTGATCGTTTGTGCTTAACTACAAAACTAATCCATGTGTAACTATATATGAATTATATTTTTACCCAATTGTAGGTCTCTAGTGTTTGTTGTCAGATGTCACTAAACAATAAAGAGAATGTTGCGGTACCTCACCTACAGGAAGTCAGGTGACCAAGCATCAGACTCGTTGCGGTACCTCAGAAGTAGCGGTGAGGAATACGTTGAAGAGAAAGAAGATTTCTGAGACAACAAGCATTAAAAAAGCTACCCAAGAAAGCTTTGCTACAACCGGAAACAATATGGGCTAGGAAAGTTGAAAAATTATCATAGGTGAGTTGCCCTAACTTCAAAGAATATGTACAAGTGCTACTTTTACCTAGTTTCTTATTTCTTTTGTAATGTTACTACCTTCGGCAGAACCTATTTAGCTTCCCATTAAAGGCTGGGCTGCAAAGTCGTCTTCGGAATGATTGATCCTGTTAACATATTGTCCTTGAGTTTAGTGCATAAGCTAGTCTAGACGAATGTTTTTTGGCATCGCCGATTGCTAGTTAAGCTATCCAAGACTAAGAATACAAAATCTGACCTCTGTTTTATTTGGTTTACATTTTCTAGATTTCTTGTAGTTGTACTAAGATGAACTCTGTTTTTTGTGGATATATAATATTGAAAACTATTGACAGATAGAGGGAGGTGGGAATTCCCACCTGGTTCAGTGCATCAATTCTTAGTCTTACCAAACGTTCGTACATGCCTGTATTTGCATTCTTCCATTTTACCTTTTGTACCTGTGCTTGCATTCTTCCATGCCTGTCCATCTTAGATGCAAGCTGAAAGTCGAAGCTGAAGGTTACACGCCGCTACTACCATCATGTACTTGGCATTGATTATCTACTTAGTAATAAGCTCATCTACTATCCTCTTCTCCGTAATCCTTGACAATAATCCGGAGTTGTTGTGACAACACTGCTGCAGGAATACCTAGCAGCGGTGGGCGAAAAAACGCCAGCAGTGGTGGGCCAGGCTGCCAGGGGCACTCGCCATCGACCTCCCGCCACTACTATAACCGCATCAGTGGCGGGAGCCCGCCCGCCGCTGGTAGAGCCCTGCAGTGGCGGGCGATGCCTACTGGCCTGCCACAGGTCGTGTCTCTTTAGTGGCGGGCAGTGCTGATACGTCTCCAAGGTATTTATAATTTTTGATTGTTCCATGCAATTATATTATCAATCTTGGATGCTTTATATGCGTTTTATACTACTTTATATCATTTTTTGGGACTAACCTATTAACCCAGTGCCCAGTGTCAGTTTCTGTTTTTGGCTTTTCAGAAAATCAATATCAAACAAAGTCCAACCGAAAAAATCTTTGATTAATTTTTTCAGGAACAGAAGGGATCCTAGAAGCTTAGGGAGGAGACCAGATGAGATACGAGAGAGCCACAAGATCGAGGGGCGCGCACCTTGAGCTTGTGGCCCCCTCGCAACTCCATTTCACCTAATTCCAAGCCTATAAATTAAGACATATTCCCAAACCAACAAAGAGCTACTTGAAACACTTTTGCCGCCACAGCAAACTTCTATTCTTCCACGACTCCATGTGGAGGCCTTTTCCGGCACTCTGCTGGAGGGGGAATCTATCATGGAGGGCTTTCTTTGTTTTTTGCTTCCTTCTCAATTTTTCAATGAAAATTTTCTTTTTCACTTTTTGAACAATTTTTCAGATTTTCTGCATACATTGTACATTTGTTTTGTATATATTGGGAATAATTTACATTTTTTTTCAAATACATGATTAATAGTTTTATAAGAATGTGTTTTGATGTCTATTTTTAAATGTTGAGGATATCGCTTATTGTTTGCGTCTCGGTCAGCTGGGGATTAGATATTAATAGGAAATCGGCGGATTAATCGATTTTATCGGTCGACTATTAATCGGCCATTTTTTGCAAATCCCAGGTTCCCGACACTAAAACATGCTATATTCAACACCAAAACAATATTGGATAGAAGTGTTACCTTGATTCCTAGCCTTTGAATCCTTGTATAATGACAAGCAAAATAGGACAATAGTACATATTGCATAAGAAGGTCCACAAGATACAAATAAACATAGTTTTTGGAAAGATAATGTTAGGAATAAGCATGATTTATCGGTAGATTTTTGATAAATCGCTTGCCGGAGTGATAAATCGACCCAAACAATAAACTGTGAAGATAAGGCATAATCTTATCGGTTACCCCATGAGTAGTGATAAATCGGAAGATAAATGGCTGAATCGGAAGATTTCTTGAACAATGCTATTTTTTGATAGACATTGTATATTTTTGTTACATACATAAAACATGTTTAATACACGATTAACATTTCCTTCATACATAATTAATTTTTTTTTTCAAATACATGCTTCTGAACAGCTTTTCAAATATGTACTAAATATTTTTTCAAATGCAGGGTGCCATTTTTGTAACATTGTATAAACAGTTTCTTAAATATGTTGTACCTTTCTTCAAATACATGGTGACTTTTTTTAACACTGTATAAACATTTACACATTGTATAAACATTTTTTAACATTGTCTAAATCTTTTCTTAAAAATACCACAAGCATATTTTGGAAAACCGGAACACATTTTAAATTGAAGGATATGCAAAACAACTCGCCCGCATTTTTTTGTGTGGTTTTCTCATCTTTCTTTCACTATTCTCATCGACTTTCTTCGGATTTTAGTTTTTTCTTTCTGTTTTTCCTTTTTTTGATATTCTTTGTTTGTCTCTTCGGTTTTCACCAGTTTCCTTCTGGTTTTTTCTTTGCCTTTGGTTTTTTCCTTCTTCTTTTCTTTTGTATTTCTATTTTTTCAACACATTTTCATACACATTTTTATTATTGGTATACATACAAAACCTTTTTATTCAGATTCATTTTTTTAAAATACATGATTGATATTTTTAAAATTTGTTAAATACATGTTAAATACACAGAACATTTTTTGATGCTAGCACATTTTTTTAAAGTTATGCATACCTTTGTTTAACAATACATGAATTTTTTTTTGAACGCGCAATCAACAGTATTCTCATTTACACATGATATTTTTTCAATATCAGACATGTAAATAATAGAAAAAAGTAAGAAGGAAAAAAGTTACAAAACAACCTGAAAGCTCATCCGTATGTTTTTTTTGAGACAAGCCTATCTGTACGTGTTATAGCCTCGGTAAAGGGAAAGTATCCCGTCGCTGGCTGGGTCTGGCCCATCTAATATGTGCTGCAGCCAATTTCTACTCCGTCTCGCTGTATAGGCAGGCGTGGCGTCAAATCCTATTCGGCGCTTTGCACCGAATACAATGCATTTGGTACAGGTCGCATACCCCTCCTGTACGCTTGGTTGGATAACGGGCCGGCCCATCCAACTTCCTCTCGCCTTTTTTTCCGTTTCTATAAACTGCAAAAAGAGCGTGCACGGCGGGAGGTCCTAGTCGGCGCCTTAAGCGCCCGCGAAGCCAACCGGCGCTCACAGGAGAACCTTAGTGGGCCGGCCCATAAACACGTACTGCAATACTGTAGCGCGAAAATACCACAAAAAAAGGCATCGTGGGGAATGGAACTCAGGCCGCGACCATCCTCCAATAGACTGGCTACCACTAAACCACCTGGCTACTAGTGACTTAATGCAGCGCACACCCTTTAAGAACTACTCTAGCTGCGCTATTTGAATTAGAACAAGTTCACTAATTTGAGGAAAAAAGTTCACCAATTGACCGGGCTGACCAGTTGATTTTTTTCTGAATGTTCAAAAAATATGTGTATCTTTTCTGAAAAATCAGGAATTAAAAAAATCGTTCACAGGTTAAAAAAGCTTAACGAATTTAAAAAAAAACTGATAAAAATAGAAAAATTTCATCAATCTTCAAAAATAGTTCATCGACTTTGAAAAAAGTTCACTTGATTTGAAAAAAGTTCATCGATTTGAGAAAAAAGTTCATCGATTTTGAGAAAAAGTTCATCGATTTTGAAAAAAAGTTCATCCAATTTGGGAAAAGTCAACGATTTTGAAAAAAAATTCATCAAAATTGGAAAAAAAGTTCATCAGATTTGAAAAAACTGCATCAATTTTCAAAAAAGTTTATAGATTTTCAAAAAAGTTCACCGAATTTTAAAAATAGTTCATCGATTTGGGAAAAAGTTCATAAATTTGGAAAAAGTTCATCGGATTTCAAAAGAAATCATCAATTTAAAAGAAAAGTTTCAGATATTTGCAAACAATTGGAGGAACCGGGATGAAAAAAAACAGAAAACAGAAAAGGAAAAAAAGGAAAACGAAAAAAGAAAAAAGGAAAAAAGAAAAGGGAAACAAGAAACGGGAGAAGATATAATAAAACAAAGAGAAAGTTCCATTTAAACAGATGCCACTGCGGTGGCGCAGTGGTTGTTCTACCAAAACTTGGTCTCGGCGGTGCGTGTTCGATTCAGCACCAGCGCTCTATCTTTTTGCAGAATTAAGACACATAGAAGAAACCCCTAGATGGGCCGGCCCATCGCCTTCTTTTTGCAGAATTAAGACACAGAGAAGAAACCCCTAGATGGGCTGGCCCATCGCCTTCTTTTTGCAGAATTAAGACACAGAGAAGAAACCCCTAGATGGGCCGGGCCATCGCGGGAGCGCTGCAGGCGCCCGTTTACGAAAACACTACTAACGGGCGCCTGCAGCGCCAAATAGGAATTGCCGTGCACGGCAGGATTCGAACCCGGGAAGTTCTTGTAAAGAGTACGACGCCATAACCAGCCCAACCACCGAGCATACGTGTTCATATAGTGAGTTGTTTCGCGGGAAGTGCATGGATGAATCTGGGTACATATGAACCCACTTCGGAAAACATATTTCTAAATGCAAAAAAAAAAATCTGAAAATTGTTACACTGATACGTCTTTCATGTTCTTTGTGTGTGCATAAAGTTTCACGGAAAATTAACTATTTTTGTGGCGTGTGCAAAAAAGACAAAATATTATGTCGTGAAACTGTATTTAGAAGCACTGAAATTTGTCTTTTTTACAGAGACAAAACAAAAAGACATTTTTTCATAAAACTTTGTGCCGCGCACACACATTTGCGAACATGTGTGCAATTTTCTTCTGAATTTTTTGACTTTTAAAAATGTGCTTGAAGTGCATTTTTTGAAAAGTGGGTGCATATGCCCATGGGTGCAGGAGGTGCCCTCTCATTGTTTCGCCTTTTCTTCTTTCTTTCTTCGTTTTTCCCTCTTTGTTCCTTTTTTCTTTCTTTTTCCAAATTCGTGAAAAATAATTGTGAAATAAACTCTTGAACTTTTTCCTCGAAATTAGATGAACTTTTTCAAAATCGATTAACTTTTCTCAAAATCGATGATTTTTTTCAAAACAGCAGAACTTTATTCAAAATTGATGAACTATTTTCAAATTTAATGAACTTTTTGCATTATTTGGTGATCTTTTTTTCAAAGTCAATGAACTTTTTGCATTATTTGGTGAACTTTTTTTCAAAGTCAATGAACTTTTTTTAAAATTCATCAGCTTTTTTTAAATCGGTGAACTTTTTTTAAAGTTTGATGATTTTTTTGAAAATGAGTGAACTTTTTAGATCTGTGAGCATTTTGTTTTTTGAATTCTATTTTCTGAAATTCTAACTTTTTTCTCCAAAATCAACAACGAAACGATCGAGCTGTTTTTTTTTCTCTTCGGTAAACGAAACAATTGAGCAGAGAAGCGCTCATTGTGCGGGAGCTCAACAGCTCATTATTGGGCCGGCCCACGTAGCCAGGCGTGCGGGCACTGGTTTCCTCTACTGGCGAATAAGGCGCCAACGAGTAGCTCTCAGGCGCGGCCAGGGCTATGTTTCGCCCATGCAGTTTCCTATTAGGAATCGTCTACGGGCGAGCGAGCAGGCCCGACCCATTAGTGCATGCATATTTATAGATGTAACCCTTTCGAACCGGAGACGCATAGTGGTCACGCATACTGATGATTGAAGACACCTATAGCTAGCAAGTTTCATCAGCACGAAGACCGGAACAGAGCAAATGAAGGGGGGAGGAGGAGATGTCATTTGTGTTGCATGTGCGCCACTTGTCGCAACCTAGAGACTTGGAGTGATCTTTGCAACGAGTACTCCTCAACTAGTGATTTCGGTGTGAAGGCATCCTTCTTCTTTTCGCTTCATTGTTTCTTTCTTTGGTTTTTCTTGGGCTTTTTAGTGGTTTTATTTAAATTTCCTTTTCCCCTTAGTTATTCCTTGTTATTGATTGCTTCCTTTGATATTTATTCTTCATTATACTTTTAGTTCTTTTTTATTTCTTTGTGGGTTTTATTTAGTTTTATTTCCTTTTTTCTTTGTCTATTTTAATCGACTTCCTTTTTTAACACAAAATCTACAATTTGTGAGTACACTTTCTCTATTTCTTGATATACTTTGGACATTTTTAATTACGTGATGTAAATTTCTTATAAAATATATCTTTTGAACAATTTTTTGGATACATGCAACATTTTTGACAAACACTTTTACATATTGCATTAGCAATAATTTTTTTCCAAAATGCACGAATATTTTTTTACATTGTACTTAGCATTCTTAACATTTTCACGGATATTTTTCCTCGAAAACTTGAATATTTTTAGCGGACATAAAATTTTCTTAACCAACGGGAACATTTTTCATATTAGAATAAAAAAGACTTTAAACGTCACAAACAGTGTTTTGAATCTCGGCAATTTTTCTTTAAAATGTCCCAAACCAATTTTGGAAAGTCGTGAACAATTTTTCAGTTGTAACGTACATTTTTTGAATGTGTGTTACATTATTTTAACATTGTACAAACATGTTGAATTTTATTTTCATTTTATTTAAATGTCTTGTTTCTTTTTGTAGTATATAATTAACATTTTCCTATACACGTGTATCATTTTCCAAATTGGTGCTTAATTGTTTTTCCAATTTTTCATGTAAAGTGTTTTATTAGTATATAATTAAATATATAGAATATTTACAAATTTAAATCGTCGTGCTAAGGCCCATAGGACTAGCGCACAAGAACCACAACCACCGCCAACGAAGAGAAGCGTAGATCAGGAGGGTCCAACCTGAAGACATATGAACAAAGAATATATCCACATGGATTTATCGAAGACCAAAGCAAATCGAATCCCAAGAGATCTGTTCGAAACACACTTCCAACAATACTAGACGCATTGTCAAGACGGAGACTAGGTGAGGTGGACTTATTCCATCTTCAGGGAGCCGCCACTGGCTTGTCTTCTTGAGCAGAACACAAACACTAATTGACCTTAAGCAATCAACTAAAAACAGAGCAGGAAGTCTCTCTCAAGGAAGGGCTGAGATCCACCGCGCCTCCATGGCCCTAAGACACCGGAGACGAGGAGGATCGATGGCGGTGCCAACGGGGAGGTAGAGAAACCCTAGTTTCCTGGGCAGTCATGAGAGACGCCAAGAGGTACGGATAAATTAATAGTAAATGTAATATATGATATCAAAATTATATCATTAAAAACTCCTTTTACATGAGAACTTGACGGTATAGTGCCAACAATTAGTGCCCCTAGCTTCTGATGTGGCGCTATCTCATATAAGATGCTTCCACAAGGCTACCTCCAACCCTCACCCTCCGCTCATACTGAATTTTGAATATTCTACCAGGTCGGATGATGCAGAAGAAAATGTCAGCATATAGATGACACTTCCAATTATTTGGAAAGAAGTTGAAACCCCCAGCCTTTGCATAGTTGCAATGCACACAATCATATTTATTTCAAATATGATTAACATCATCCAGTAAACCGAGAACAATTCATTCATCCACAGTCATCATTAGCATACGGATGTCCCTTTCAGAAAAACAATAATGTTTAGCCTTCATGTATTGGCTCTATCTAGCACACAGTTTTTGCGGAGTAACACCGCTGACTATTTATTCTCGTACATGTTGAGCAAGATTTGTTGCCTCATATGACTTGTAGTTGGAGGTTAGGGCATCCAGCTTTATACTTGTGCTTGTTGAACAACTCCTGCAGAGCCATCACAAATTTTTTGTGCACTTCATTTATCTGCAGTCATCACGTACCAGGCATCATTACAGACTGAAAATAATCAGCACATGTTAATTCATAAGCAATACAAAAATTACTATGCCTTTTACTTGCCACTTTTAGTTGCAATAAAATTTATCTTTGCCTAATCATGGGAATTTCATAGGAATACCAAACTACTCCGGGTTTTGTGATTTTGTATCAATGGAAAAATAGCATGCTATGATGAAATTGCGTGGCCCTTAAAATACACCATTTAGCGTGCCGTATATGGTGCTAATTTTTCACTGTTTTTTATAGAGTAAATATTCGGGCACCACAACAATTGAGGCTTATCTGAAGAACACCACTATTGGTATTTTTCTTTCACAAGTACCGGGGCAAACTACCACTCAATAAAAAAAATCTTGCATTTGCTCGACATCATGTCTAATATGTGGGCCCAAGTATATGACATTTGACTTCTCATTTGACACCAATCCCACACGAAATCCAGTACAAGGAAAATCCTTAATATTTTATACTTTGGATGTCAAATGCGCTTTCTCTAGACTAATCTTTATTTTCTACCCCCATTCCCTGAGAGTTCATGTGTTTTGGACAAAGAATCCAAAGACATTGTTATTACGTTTTTAGTCCCTGTAGAAATCCATATTGCATGACATTCTAATGCCTCCTTTCTTATTTCTACAATTTTCATTTCATGTAACCCAAAAATATCTAAGCCATTTTGTCATTGCTATTTCTTCTCTTTCTTTTGTGACATAACAAATCATGTTTCTTTCTCACATAAAGATGCTACAGAGCACATATTATTACCCTTACATCCACCCCTTGATCATTGTCGATTTACCTCTATAGGAAATATGTTCATATCAATTATAATACATGAACAAAACAAGGTAGAAGGATTGCCACCTCATCCATTGTAGGTTGGTTATTTTTCGTTACTTCAATAGGTCTTCCAACAAACACATGCATAGGCAACCGAAATGGTATGAAGGTTCTGCATCAGAGTATTATGTATGAGCAAGTTGCAGTTATCTAAAGTTTCCATTTTGAATAAACATATGACAGAGTATTTATAAGATGTAAAAACCCCATTTCTTAAATCTTAATCTAATGGAAACATTCTATATATTACATAATTACTGAACAAGACATCGTGTGAACTGAAAGAATGGTGTGACAAACATATTATATGAATCATACTAGCATTTACCCGAATTTACCCCAGAAGACAATTGCGGGAGCTTTGAGTACTCCAGCTATCTTAACAAGTAAATTACTTCCGGGTCTCCACCAATTGTAAACACGATCCTGGTTAAGCAAACAAATAATAATGAAAGAACACTAGCTTGTGGTTGAATTTTTCAAGATGATTACCGAATGCATGCGTAGAAACATGAGTAACTCAGAAATGATTGGGAACACATATTTTACAAATTAAATTATTGAAACATAGTGATCCTGAAAAGCATATCGATGAAACTATGGGAAGAATTCATTCAAGTAATGTGTCTTATGAAGTTAATTACTTGTCCAAAGCAGAACACTGGGACTAAAGGGCAACCAGTTTGAATGGCTATTCTTACGAATCCTTTCCTTGATCTAATGAAAGCAACCTGCAAAATTTTCATTAGTAGTAGCATGAAGTATAGTTGCTCCGGGACTCTTTTTTTCAGTCCATGATGGTAGAAATTGGAAATAAATTTACTTCTGAGTCAGGTTCATGATCCATATATCGCATCTCACGCAGGCCTCCTGGCACAACGGCACAACTATAGCCGGCTCCGAGATAGTAGGAGAAGTTCTTTCTCGATGCCGGAACTAACCCTAGCCAGGTCCATATTTGCCGCTGGAAAGGTGTGTAGAATGCCTGATTAAATAGTCAATAACTAACTGTTAGAGGAATAATATCAACACCAATAAACGTTTTTTCTCTTGATTCCAGATTTAATTTTTTTGACACCAATATATGTGCAACTAATACATAGCAATTGTATTTGCGACAAAGCAAATGAGAAATCTAGTTGCTTTCCTTTTGACCTAAGTTGAAAGTTACAAAACCAATGATTTTGCAATTCTCATACTAGCCACTGACTTGGAACCGATAGCTAGTTTTCTTAGCTTTATTAAAATACTTAATTATTAATTTATGATAAAAAAAGTCGTTTAGTAACTTGTGCTCTTCCACCCCCACAGGGTGCTTGGTCACATGCTACATAATATAAATTATAGGCCATAAATTCACACTGTTGGAACTTCTTTCAAATACGAAAGAAATGTTGTACACTTTTAATATAACTCATATGTTTTAGTCAATTTATGGCCAGAAATAATTTATTATTTTTAAAAAAGCATTGAAATTCAGCCGGCTCATTACAGCTCGTGTGTTAGCTGTGCGGCGTGGCCGTCCAATCTCTTTCAGAATTCTGTGATGCATGTGCGTAGCAACCCACTTTTTCGAAGGCGACTTTATAGGGACATGTGCATCATCCCCCAGGACTTTATAGTGACTTTCCCAAGTCGGACTTTATAGGGAATATTCCTTCATGCCCTTTGTCGTTGCATATATTGCACACAACAATACGGAGCCGAGCACGTGTCAACGCCGTAGCATGATAACAACCAATACCGCTGGGGCTTTGGTGGGGTCCACCCACATCCGAGGGGAGCACCTAACCTTTTTTTTCCAGTGAGTTTCCTGAATCTAGGCTGCGTTCGGTTTGTAGGTACAGAAAACACAGGATCGGAAAACTACAAAGAAATATGATTGATTGTACGGTACTAGCCTATGGGGTTGTAAAACATATGAAGAGAAGCATGCGGGGCGTTCGAAGCGTAGGTGTGAAAAGCTCTGTTACCGATAAAACTGTGTACGTTGTGGTGGTATTTATTCGCATGCTATGTTATCAGTTTGTCTCTTGCCTCATGCATGGCTGTACTTTTTATTTTTTTTATTCGAAGTTGTGTTGCTTTGACTCGGGCATCCACCCAAGAATGAGATTGTAGTGGATTTTTGCAATCCTCTAGAATGAGCACTTGAAGGCAGGGTCTCCTTCAAATTTCTGTAGCACAATCCTATAAAGCGAACGGTTCGGAGGTAGGCAAAACTACGGGTTTGCAAACCTGTAGATTTCCTTTGTTTTTCCTGCAGACTGAAAAGAGCCCTAACTTGTGATCTATCGAACCTATGGCGGCCCTATATTTTAGGGTTGTCATGCATACTTATTTGACAATTGGTAAAGAGGGGCTAATAATGAATAAGTCTGACAAATATGAACATTAATTAAATTGAGGTTCTTAGTTAACTACCGCGCTACTTGCTAAGATCTTCATCTTCGGCAGAGGCATAAACCCCATGGGGGCTGCAAGGACCCACAAGCCCAAGGGCATAGCGCAGTGCGGCTCATAACCAAACACTGCAAATCAAGACAAAGATCCCATCAGCACTGATCGCACAAAAAGATCAATTCGAGTACCGCTTGCGTGCGTGAGAGCTATGGGAGAGAAGCAAATTAGTAGTAAAGTAAACCGTAAGCTGTATTGGGATCAAATGCATCGTAGTCCTCCACATGCAAAGTGATGGGGAAGTAGCCGACCGCGTGTTTGCATATGAACCTGGCAACAGTAACATTCATCATCCAGGGATATCCTAATGCAAAGATTGGTGAAAGAAAAACGTGCCGGTCAGTCAGCCAAGAAAAGAGGGAAATTGTCTAGACCTGGCGACGTTTCGCCCCCATCCGTTAGTGTTACTCACAGGAGCGAACATGAAGAAGAGCTGCGTGCCTAGTACCCTGCACATATATGAAGTAACACAAGGTCACAAGCAGTAACATGGTTACATACAAATTGCAAAGCTTAAACTAAACGGAAGGGGAAAAGACAAATGGAGGAGATGACGGACAAGGCGGCAATGCGTCCGGGGAAGACGAAGACGGATGCCAAGACAAGCAGGAGATTGAAGTGGATGGCTCCAAGCCACAACGCTAAAGCCACCACAGTGCGCACCGGCGACGAAGCCGCCGTGCCTGGCCGGAACACTGTCGAACCATCCTCCTCATTCTTCCCCGCCATAGTGTAGGCCGTAGCAACGGCGGTGCCCATTGAAACTAAACGTACGCGGCATTTATTAATTTCCACAGCAGGTTCCCAACAAATGCTCACAACAACAGTATGCAAAAAGTCGTACCTGCCGCGATGCGAGAAGCTCTAATTCGGTCTTGCACTAGCATGCACGGAGGACGGTTGGTCCGTTGCTCTAGTAGCTTGCTTTATGGAGGTGTTGATGGTGGGACCAAGGAAGACAACTTCAAGCTATGATAAAATAGCGCAGCCGTCAAAATCCAGTATAGTGACGTAGAACAAAATATGGGTGGAAATGGCTTAGCGGAGATAATTTTTCTATAGCGAACTATTGTGGGTTGGTTTCATCTAGAGAGATATTGCTCAGAATACCATAGCATCCTATTAGCGATGCTATAGCACGCTATTTTTTTCAAGGGTGGATAAATATTTACAGCAACTCAGAACAAATGAAAGATTTTTTGGTCGGCCGGTAGGGGTACATGTAGAACAAAATAGGGGTGGAGATGGCTGAGCGGAGATAATTTTCTTTTACAGCAAGTACTTTTAACAGCCCAATCACAAACGTTAGAGGGGCAGACTGTACGTGATGATACCATTGCACGCAGTTTAAAATGTAAACCGCGTAACTCAAATCAAACCATGTCTTAAACTTGACATTGGTGCTCGCATTTTCTTGTATTTATTTCAGGTGTTTCGACGATGTGCCTTCAGTGGGAGAAGACGTTCTGTGTGAAAAGACATTCCAGTAAGCTACGGAGGCATCTGTAGCGACTTCGTCAATCTCAAGATGGTGTGCCGGCTCAGTCCCTCGAAAGTGCTCATAGAGGTAAAATGTGCTTCGTGGCACCAACCGGTACTAAAGGTTAGACCTTTAGTCTCGGTTCGAGCCACGGACCGGTACTAATGGGGTTGAGGCATTAGTACCGGTTCGTGGCACCAACCGGGACTAAAGGTCTAAACCTATAGTCCCGGTTGGTGCCACGAACCGTTACTAATGCCTCAATTTTCAAATTCTACTCCCCACCCGTGTATCGCCATTTCAGTTTTGAAAAAACCCCCAAAGAAAATGATAAAAGATTGAAAAATTAAAATTCGCCGAGATGTAGTTATGTTACTACATCTACTACTTAGGAAAATTTTAAAACATAAATTTGGACATGTTTTGCAAAAAAGTGTTATGAAAAAGTAAAACGGCTATAACTTTTGCATACGATGTCGAAAAAACCGTATAATATGTCAAAATGTTCAGCACGAAAATCCGCATCCGATGTGAACTGCCGTAGGCCTGTTTGAAATTTTTTAGAATCCTCAAATTCTAAAAGGAAAAAAAGTTATGCTCAAATTTCAGTTTTTTTTGAATTTTGGTTAAATCTGGTCAAACTATGGTCAAACTACTTATTCAAGAAGTATTACTGGGTACTAAATAATTATTCAAGAATATTAGTGTTACTAAATAATTATTCCAGTTTTTTTGAATTTTGGTCAAATCTGGTCGAACTGTGGTCAAACTATGGTCAAACTACTTATTCAAGAAATATTAGTGTTACTAAATAATTATTGTTTTTTAGAACAATAGTTTCAAACTCAAACAGTCAAATGTGTGACTTCATGCTCAAGCTAAACTCCTGAGGGTTAATAGGATTGACATCTTACTATTGTCAGGAAAACAACAAGTGCAGACTTGGAAACGAGGGAGAATAGAACCCGGAAGTTAAGAGTGCTCAGGCTGGGGTAGTGAGAGGATGGGTGACCGGCTGGGAAGTTAGATGATTTGAAATGATGAGGGGTGATTAGAGATTAGAGGTTAATTGAGCAGTGATGAGAAGTGATTAGAGATTAAATTATAAAATAATTCAAAAATTAAAAATTATTTTTTTAAAAAAAATCTAAAAATAATTTCGAACAAATTCCTTTAGTCCCGGTTGATGTTACAAACCGGGACCAAAGGTGGAGCTCCCGGCCACGTGGATGGCCATTAGTCCCGGTTCGTATAAGAAGAACCGGGATTAAAGGGGGCCTTTAGTAACGACCCTTTAGTCCCGGTTGCGAAACCGGGACTAAAGGCCCTTATCAACCGGGACAAATGGCCCTTTTTCTACTAGTGCCTGTCTTTGCTGCTGTGTTCGGCGTCGGTCATCTCGGAAGCGACATGTCATGTGTGCCGACGGCGAGTGAGCAGCACAAGCCTGAAGTTTAGACAGAGCCAGCCTAATACACACATGAACAAAACCAGAAAGCACAAAACAAAGCCAGCTTGGCTGCTCCTAAACGCTTATCTCAGGTTTTTAATCAATCCACTGTCCCTGATGCAAAGTTTAATCAAGAAACATCAAAGTGTGTTGATGCAAATTCATCACCGAAGCATTCAGCCCACAAACATTACCTTTCCTTTTTTTTCTTTCTAAAACAAACATTATCTCGTGCTCGCCGTCTTTAGAATTGATGGCCGTCTGTTGCAACGATGCGCACTACCGATCAGCGGCCAGGGTGGCACTACCGATCCGTTTATGTTGTGCGCCGTGGAGAGCCTCTGCAGTGTTGGGCTTTGAATATGAGTCAGCGGCTTTTGTTTGGAGCAGAGCCAAAGTCGCCGCTATGTGGTCTACAGGCCTGAATGTAATTTATGCTACTTGTGGTGTTCTTTGTACTGTACTACCTTGATAAGGGTATGAATAAAAAAAAAAGGGATGGCGACTACTACTTGGCGCCAAAGAATACAAGGCACTATGCACTGGGATATTGCATACGTCGACGGGTATCTTTCCTTCGACAAAGGCTGGATTTTATTGACTCAAAATGAAGCATCAAGTGGATACGAAACATAATGAGCACGCACCCGACCTCCGCATTGCTAGGATGCAACCACACCAAAAAACTCACCGGTAAAATGCAAAGTCATACAAGACCAAAGCTATGCCGAAGCAAGGAAAAAACCCCCGAAAGTGATCGACAAACTATGACAATGACCATATCTGCACCAACTATCTTTTGACAATGGAAGGACAACAAGATTTTTCAACGGCAACGCCTTCATAAAGGAAACAACGCTCAAGCGCCTTCATCACTGGATCCAACCAGTAAAAGTCAGATTCTAAGTTTTCATCCCGAAGAAAAAGTCTGAGCGAATCTGTGCAATGCTTTCAATAAGATAACGATGCAAAAACATCGTCTTTGCTATGTATAACCAACATGGGTCAGACCTTGGGTTTTCACCCCGAAGCTCCAGACCGTGTACTCGAGAAGCACCATCAATCGAAGTCAATCATGAATTGCCGCCACCACTTTTTCACAATCCCTATTGGTCAGACCAGTATTGTGGGTTAAGAATAGTCGGGATGGTGCTCTACGGCAGTTCTGGCATGCCTCTTGTACGTCAGATGAGCCGCGTCCAGAAAATATACTGGTTTAGAAGAACATGCTTGTACTACTGTTTCAAGTCATGTATACTACTAGCACATTGTACGATAATCCAGTTCTGAGTTCAAGCTCATCTGCATCCGTGCTGAAGAAAAAATATCAAAACAAATACTAGGAAATTTTAACAAACTCCAATTGTTTTTTGCATCATAGATAATTTGACGCGTGAGGTCCACTCCAATTTTCAAATCATTTGGACATCTGAGCAGCTCTCGGCAAAAAGACAAATTCAGGGTCTGTAAAAAAGGTTATTGTTCATGTACTGTTTTGATCCGATTTGTCCTTTTTCTGAGAGCTACTCGGATGTTCAAAGTATCTGAAACTTCGAGCGGACCACACGCAATAAATTTTCTATCATGCAAAAGAAAATTGGAATTTATGAATTTTTTGTGACTTTTTTGACCGGGTGCAGATGATGTTGGGCACCGAAACGCTGCAGTCCACATTGTATAGAGTCTATAGACACCATACTCAATGTAACTCACACAACGGTGGGATGGATGTGTCTACCCTAAAACTGGAAATGTCTGTACGACCCTAAAACTATCTACAGTAAGGTGGATGTGTACTAGTCCCTCACCCCAACCAGTATAAGGTTACGTAAAAATGCTCTATGATAATCCCGTTCAATCAGTTCGTTTTTGCAAATTTTGATGTTTCATTGACTTGTTTTTATTTACTTGGTGTCTAATTAGTATATTAAAATATAAAATAATAACAACGCGCCAAATTTCGGAAACCAAACTGGGCGTTGATGTAATGTGTTTAGCAGTAGGTGAAGTGGCTAATTCAACTGTCGTAGCAAAACCAATTGAATTTCCACGTGACAAAAACAGGTGGTTTAATATGTCACCGGTGGGGCTGGACCAGTCTGATATAGTGACATTCGGACTACCGTACAAAGATAGCATAGGGGAGTTTTGCCAAAAGAGTATGCAGTCGAGGTCAAGCAGACTCCATCGGGGAAGCTCGGCCAGCACCACCAGCCTTAAATTCAATGATTATAGTGGAAAAGTGCAAGGAATGATATCATTAGTTGACCGTACAACTGTAACGACGCTTAGCTTGGTCTTACAAAGATGGAACAGTCCATGCCGTTGTTACTATCCATCAATCGAGATGAGATCGTACTGAAAAAGAGATGATAACAGTCCATGCCGTCGTTACTACTCAGCAATGAACATGTTGTGGATATGAAAAAGAAAGATTTAAGAACGGTCCAAGTTGTTGTCACTATCAAGCAATTCAGACGAGATCGGCATGAAAGTGATAATAATAATAATGGTCCATGTTTGTTACTACCCACCACTGATGATCAGGTCGACATGAAAGAGAGATTAAAACCGTCAAGTCATTGTAACTATGCAGCAGTAAAGCTATGAGGTCGACATGAAAAATAGATGAGAGGGAAAGAAACAATCTCTAGGGGACAGACAACTAGGGACAGTGCATATTGGTTTAGTACATTGTATAGAGACCGGAAATTCTCTAGTATTCATATCTATCCACGCGAACCATCCCTCGCTGCTTGCTCTCGCAGGCGACCTAGGGAGAAACCCTAGCTGCCGGACCAGCTCCCCCCCCCCCCCCCCCCCCCCCCCACCCCCCCCCTCCCCACCGTGGTCTGCAGGCATCATCATGCGAATCCTGATTGGTGCTGCCAGCGTTGGGCACTATTGAGTATATGTGTTGTGCATAACTGTATATTAGGCCCACCTTGTAGTTGCCTTGTATAGTTTAGCTCGTAGCTCACTTTTGTACAATATATATACATGCGTTTGCACATGAGCAGTATATCGTGCAATTCACACAACATACATAATATCAGTTTCCTATGTTCCAACCCTAACTTCCGCCGCCACTGTGCCTCTCAAGTTGCGCCACCGCCGCCACTCTCCCTCCTCCCTGATGCCGCGCCATCCCTCCCCGCCGCCGCTGCTTTCCCCTCTCGCTCCGGCCTCCCCTGCCGACGCGCACCCGCAGCCCCCGCCCCTACGCGCCGCCGCATCCCTCTGTCGCCGCCGCCCCTACACGCCGCTGCGACCCCCTCTCACCCGCGCCGCTCGCTGCTGCCACCTGCCCGACACGAGCCGATCGCCGCCGCCACCAACCCTACCCAAGCCGAACCCTAGCTACCCCAAACCCTCGCTGCCATGTCGTCTGTCACCTCGTCGACCTTCACCAACTCCCACCCGTTCGCCGACGCCAACCCTCCCGACGTCAACCACATCCGCAACCTCAACATCTACGAGCTGGTGCCGGTTCGTCTCTCCCAGACGGAATCCTCCTACTACACGTGGAAGACGTACTTCTCCCTCGTGTTCTGGGAGTACCACCTCGTTGATCACGTGGACGGCTCCATCAACTCCAGTCTCGTCCCCGAGTTCCATGATTGGTCCACCATCGACACCATGATCATCTGGTGGTTCTTCCTCACCATCTCGCCGGACCTCTTTCAGACGGTCGTGCGGGATGGTGATGATGCTCACGCCGTGTGGACCAAGCTGAACAGGCTCTTCACCGACAATCAACTCCAATCTAGTGTTTTTTTTGCAGCAAGAGTTTTTTGGGTGCCACCAGGACAACTCCTCCATCAACTACTATTGTCGCCGTCTCAAGACTCTCGTTGACGAGCTCTGTGATATTGGCGCGAAAATCGATGATGACCTCATCCTCAGCACACTCACCGCCGGGCTCAACGAGGACTTCGGCAACGCCGTGGCGAACCTCACCCTCATCCCCGAGCCCTCCTTCGCCAAGTTCGTTGCATACCCCCGCCTAGAGGAGCGGCGGATGAAGCAGGTGAAGGCGCGGGCCATCCACACCGCCCTCGCCGCCGGTACCACCCGTGGCGGACCCCCGCCGCCTCCCGCTGCCCCGGCCGCGCCACCTCAGCCGCGCCATCAGGCGCTGTACCCGCCGCCGCGCAATACCCGACCCCGTAGCAGCAGCCGGGGCTGCTACGCCTCCCATACGTTCTCGAACTCGGAGGTGAGTTCATCATCGAGCTGAACGTGTGCTGAACTCGGAGGTGCCGTACGTTCGGTGCTTGATCGGTCGGATCGTGAAGACGTACAACTACATCAACTGTTGATCGGTCGGATCGTCAAGTACGACTACATCGACCGCGTTGTCATAACGCTTTCGCTTTCGGTCTACGAGGGTACGTGGACACACTCTCCCTCTCGTTGCTATACATCACCATGATCTTGTGTGAGCGTAGGAATTTTTTTGAAATTACTACGAAACCCATCAGGATCAAGGTAACAATGTGCCTTCTACGGATTCCGCCAAATATGAGTTTCCGGGAACTACTCTTGTAATCTCAAAAGGACCTTCCCAACTTGGAGACCACTTCTCGAATTTTCTATCTTTTGAACCAATTGGTAGAATGACCTTCCACATGAGATCACCAACTTGAAAATTATTTAACTTGTCCTTCTTATTGTAAGCTTTGGCCACCCTCAACTTATCTCTCTTTATGGCCTTCAATGTAGCCAAACATTTTTCGGCGACTTCATCAATATTGTCCATCATCATGTTATAAAAGTCCACCAACGATAAATCATTTTTTTGGCTATTCTCAAAACATTCAAATTCATTTCCATTGGAAAAACGTCCACTTGACCATATACGATCTCATATGTAGTTACCTTTGTAGCACCATGCATTGAGATTATGTGTGCCCACAAAGCTTCGGACAATAGCTCATGCCATCTCCTTGGATTATCCTCAATCTTCTTCTTGACGAGCTTGATTAATATTTTATTACTAAACACAGCTTGTCCATTGGCTTGGGCATAATATGGAGAGGAATTGAGCAACTTTATCTTATATGATTCGACAAATTCTCTAACTTGATGTGACATAAAGGATGAACCTTGGTTTGTAGTTAATGTTTGAGGAATGCCGAATCTATGAATAATACGCTCAGTTATGAATTGAATTACCTCTGTATGCGTCATATTTTTGAGTGGTATTGCTTCAGACCGTTTAGTGAAGTAATCAGTTGCCACAAACACGAACCAACGCCCCTTTGAAGAAGAAGGATGAATCTCTCCAATAAAGTTTAATCCTCAACCTCTAAAAGGCCACGGCTTGATAATAGGATGTAACATAGCAGCGGGAGCCAACTGAATATCGCCAAACTTTTGACAAGTTTCACATCCTTTATAATACCAGAAGCAATCATTAATCATTGTCGGCCAATAAAACCCAGCACATCGTAATAGCCATGTCATCTTGGGAGTCGACTAATGAGTACCACAAATACCTTCATGGACCTCTCCCATAGCAACTCTCGCTTAGTCCACATCCAAGCACTTTAAAAGAACATCATCAACCATTCAGCGATAAAGATCATCATCTTTCATCGTATACTTGAAAGCCATACGCTGAACGGTGTTGTCCACCCTTTTATTAGGATGACGCAAATAATCAATATTCCTCCAGTCTTGATTTTCTCCTGCATTAAAATTTTCGTTAGTGGCCAAAACGGTGCGCTCCAGTTCAGCCTCCCCTATGTTGGCAAGACTAGACATCGGCCTTTGAGAAATATGAAACATGCCATGATCAATATGATAACCCGATGCTTGTTGTGCCAACTCATTTGCTCTCCAATTGTCATGTCTAGATATATGAGCAATGCTAAAATAATCCAAAGTATAAATTATATCTAGACATTTATCATGATAAACATTAAGTGATTCGTCAAAACATTGAAAGACTTTGGATATTTGTTGTACTACTAATAACGAAACACCAAAAGCCTCAATATGTGTAGGACCTATGGCAAGCAACATCTCTAAGCCGAATAAAAATGATTCATATTCAGCTTGATTATTTTTGCAAAAATACTCTAAGCGGCTTGAGGCTTCAAAAATAGCACCATGAGGAGATATATTAACAATACCAACACCTTGGCCATTGCTACAAACTGAACCATGAAAATATATTCTCCATGGTACTAACGAGACAAGGTTTATATCAATATCATGCTTGTCATCAATCCGATGCTCAACTAAAATTAGCAACGATTTGGCCTTTCATGGATTTCAGAGATTCATAAGCCAAATCATATTAAATTAAAGCATAAGCCCACTTGCCAATGCTACCACTAAGAATTGGCCTATGCAAAATGTACTTATGACATCGGTTTGACAAGCAACTATGCAAGCATAATATAAACAAAGGCATACTTTTTCAATAAACGTGTACCTCGTCTTAGCGTCGAATAAACGTCGGCTCAAATAAGCAATAGCATGTTCCTTTCCTTCGGTCTATTGAGTGAAAAAAAACACGAACAACACCTTCTTCCGATGTAATATAAAGCCTAAAGAGCTCTTTATGTTTGGGAGCTTTCAACACCGGAGGAGTGCACAAATAAATTTTGATCATATCAAATGCTTCTTGCTGTTTTGCCGCCCAAGTAAAATTAGTTTCATTTTTAACCAAAAAATAGGAGTGAATGTATCAACCTTCCCTGACAAGTTGGCTATGAATCTCCTCAAATAATTGACCTTGCCAAGGAATTTTTGCACATTTCTCTTGCATCTTGGAGCGTCCACCTTTTGTATAGCTTCTATCTTTTTGGGATCAATTTCTATGCCATCTTGATGAATAATGAAACCCAAAAAATTTCTAGCCGGTACACCAAAAGCACACTTCAAAGGATTCATCTTTAGTCCATATTTTCTCATTCTCTCAAAAGCTAAGCACAAATCGGCTAGATGGGATTCAAAAGCATCTTATTTGACAACAATATTATCAATATAAACCTCAATGTATCAACCTTCATGAAAAATTAAATTCATGACCCTTTGATACATGTCACCGACATTTTTTAGTCTAGAGGTCATCACTGTCCACTCAAATAAACCAAGGAAATCGGGACATCGAAAAGCGGTTTTGGACATGTCCTCTTCGGCCATAAAAATCTGGTTATACCCTGCATTACCATCAAGAAAGCTAATGACCTTATGTCCAGAAGCATCATTAATAAGCATATCGGCTATGGGCATGGGATACTCATCTTTGGGTGTAGCTCTATTCAAGTCTCTAAAATCAATGCACACCCCCAACTTGCCGGAGCCTTTCTTCTCCATTGGTACAATGTTAGAGATCCACTCGGCATACCTGGAAGGTCTAATAAAATTAGCTTTAAGCAAACGACCGATCTCTTCCTTGATCCGGTCATATGTTTTTGGATTAAAATTTCTGGCCAATTGCTTGTACGGTCTAAAACCGGCCTTTGTAGGTAAACCGATGCTCCAATAGCTCTTGACTTAAACCTGGCATCTCATGATATTCCCATGCAAAGCAACAAACATATTCTTTCAATAGCTCGATCAACTTAGCTTTATGATCGGCTCTAAAATTTTCGTTTACAAATGTCGGCCTAGGAATTGAACCATCTCCTATATCTATCTCCTCTAATGGATCGGCTGACGTAAAACCTTGTCCTAATTTATCCATATCATCTAACTCCTCTATGGACTCATACATATCGTTCTCATTGGACGGATATTCAACAAGATGTTTTTGCAACCACTCTGAGATAAAATCCATTTAAATACATCATACCTTGGAGCCGATTAACACCAATCAGCTTTAAAGAAACAGGCACGAAACCACTTTTTTAGCGCGAAGAAAATCAAATTTTGATAAGTCGCGCCCCATAAAAGCAAGTATCATTGGGATGCTTCTAATCCACCGATGCATCGGCCAATGCAACACAAGTTGAATTATCTGCATGAATGACTTCTACTTCATCATCAACCCATTGAATTAAAAACTGGTGCATAGATGGCACGCATTGGTTTGCATGAACCCAATCACAATCTAATATCACATTGTAGTTACCTTGCACCTCGGCGACAAAGAATGCGTTAGCCAAAGTTTTGCTTCCCACCGTAAGATCCACATACATTACACCTTTGGCTTCAGTTTTCTCTTTGCCTTCAAATCCATTAAGCACCATGTTGGTTTTTATTAACTCTTCATCATGCAACCCCAATTTTTGGAAGACCGGATATGGCATAAGATCCATCACAGCACCACCATCGACAAGCATTCTTGTAACCGGCGATCCATTAATATGACCTTTAAGGAACAATGGCTTCAAGTGCGTCACCGGCTCTTATGGCTTCTCGAATATTGCATTTTTAGGACCAAAATCTAGCTGAGCCAATTCGCCTTCTTCATCTATAGCACGAAATTCAGCGGGTATGTAATACACCATATTAATATCCATACCTTCATGAACCGGTGTAGACTCATAATCAAGCATTTCATCTCCTTCCTCAAGGATGTCCCCAGACTCTGAAATATCTCCAAGTGAAGAGGAAGTAATAGGTGAAGTGGACGATGTAATAGTAGCCGCACCGTCCTCCATTGGTGGTGTAGGTGTTACTATGATCAATGCAGAAGCAGCTACGTTTTCCTTTTGCTTAGGCTTCCACACTTGTTTTTGGGGTACCATGGGACAACTTTCATTGAAAAATTTATCACTTTGCTTCTCTGCTTCTTGTTCCTCCTTCTCATGGCTCCTTACGTGCTACAATCTCCTTTTTGTGCCCTGGTCAGACCGGAAGGACACCACTTAGGGTGAGTATATTTTGGATCCCTCGACTTGGCCTTGCTTGTGCTAGCTTCATGATCATTAGCCATGGGACCTTGCTGAACAGCAGCCAAATCTTTATTAGAATCACTCAGATTATCAACAATAATTGGCTCTTTGATTGTGAATTCTTTAGTGCCTATCATAGTAGTTTCATCACTAGTATTCTTCTCCTTTTTCTTGCTAGGCTCTGATATTTCGGCACTTGGTGATTTAGCACACCACACTTGCTTGCCAACCCTTCCTTGATTATCTTTCATTGGCCGACACCTTTGTTCAAACGGCCTTGTGTGAGATAAGAAATCCTCTCATGAATGGGTCTCCTTGGTTCTGCCCACCCCGGATGAAAAGCATAAGGGGCCATTGGGGGCTGCCCATACCCTCCATTGAAGCCTCCTATGTAGTATGGCGCATAGGGGGGTGGCACCATCCATGGTCCTGGTGCTCATGACCCATGTGGCCTTGCGTGATGTTGAAATTCTTCCCTCGGAGGTGATCTTGAGCGCTTCAAATTTGATGACCTGTTAGAGCTAGAACCGGCTGCTTGATTGGCATATTTGGACAACAACATATGAAAAGTTGGCTTGATTCTCTTGCGCTGCACTTTAGCTTCATTCGTCTTCCACTTGCCAACCTCTGGACTCTTGTGCTTAACAAATTTGACATGAGTGTTCTCTTGCACTTGTGGTTGCCCCCCGAGTGTAGGATTCTCGATGGTGATCTTGATTATCTCCTTGCCACTGGGTTGCGTGTCAAGCACCACTTGTCTCCCCAAGACCTTGCCGCTCTCCTTATTTTTCCTTGGCTCACCAATGACAATATTATCCTTACTAGCTGATTCGGCTATGTTGGGCCGAATTAACATCTTCTTTCCCTCCAAATCCATGGTGTGCATTGGGAACGGTTGCTTATCAATTTGCATCTCAGAAAAATTCAATCATCCTTCGTTAATGGCCGATTGTATCTGTCATCGAAAATTTGCAGTCATTAGTAGCAGGATAAAAAGAATTATGATACTTGCAATAAGCACGCCGTTTCAACTCTTCAAACGGCGGTAAAGTATGAGATATTCTAATAATCTTTGCTTGCAACAAAGCATCAAATATTTTATCACACTTAGCAATGTTGAAAGTAAATTTTATCTCTTCATGACGATTCGTATGAATCGGCTTTAAATAATTACAAGTAAATGGTTTGGCCTTAGATGGACAAATAAATTCAGTAGCATAAATATCACCCTCATCGTCCGAGTGCTCACTACCATATTCAACCATATCCATCCTAGGACGATCAATTTTATACCTATGCACCTCTTTAAGATCATTATTTCGGCTTTCTTGAGCCAAAGCCCTTTGTAAGACTTGGTTGATACTTAAAAATTCAAAGCCTTCTAGACTTTCTCTAATGCGAGTTCTCAAACCACTAAGCACAAGACCAGCCAAATCTCTCTCGGTTATCACCAAACTATAGCACCGGTTTTTTGTATCTCTAAATCTCTTGACGTAATTGGAGACCGATTCATCATGATTTTGTCTAACCGATGTAAGATGTGACAACTTAAGCTCATTGTCGCCACTATAAAAATGATCATTAAAATTTTGTTCTAGTTGCAACCATAAACGAATAGAACCATGTGGTAAAGCGGCAAACCATGAAAATGTGGTACAGGTTAATGATAAAGGAAACAAACGCACTTTCAATTCATTTAGTGAGCCCGCTTCACCTAATTGTGCCAAGTATTGACTAACATACTCCCATGTGGTTTTTGTGCCCTCTCTAGTAAACCTAACAAAATCTGGAATTTTATATCCCGGAGGGAATTGAATTGCATCAAAGTATTCTGGATATGGCTTTTGGTAAATACGGTTCCTTGGCAACTCAACTCCAAAATTCGCTCAGAGCATCTTAGCCATCTCCTCTCCAAGATTAGCTAGACCATCATCCGTAGTGGACGATGAAGCTTGTGGCATTGGTATAGGAGGAGTAGGGTTAGTAGCTGTAGGTGTGATTTGTGGCAGTGATGTAATAGCATTTGCACCTATAGGTAGGGCTTGGTTCGGCGTCACCATCGAACTTGGCATACTCATGATTGGATTAATGGGTGCGACAACAATTTGATTTGTTGGGCTAGGATAATAGTTCATCAGCACGGGAGGTTCCGATGAAATAGGTAAAGTTGGATTAGGGAATTCTACGGTAGTAGGCACACCAACATTACCACTAGATGATTGAGGCATTTTTTAGTATCACTATTCTCAAAGAAAATTTGGTATAAAAGATTATTGCTATCATTAATGCAACAATCATTTCAGCCCATACCCCAGGCGAGAAGGCATTACTCACAGTAACTTGTTCGGCCTGTAGAGGAGGGAACTTGATTTCTCCAATGGGAGTGATATTGCCTTGACGATCCTTCTTGAAATTCCCAAGGAACTCCTACAACTCTTTCTATTCACGTGCCTTCTTGTAATCCCCACGGAACTTGATTCCTTAAAATTGGGCTTGATGATGTTCCCGGCATCCACTTTAGATAGCTTAGGAATCTTGTCACTTCTCGACATGATGGATGATGATGATGATGATTGCTCTTTAGATCACCAGCGGAGTCGTCAAAAAGTGTGTTCTCACACGAACACGTCACGTGTACCCTCGACGCCGGGGGTGATGCACCGCAGCTCACGTCGAAGGAGTCTCATCGGAAGCGCGATTCGCAAGATGACCGGAGAGAACTTTTGAGGACCCGAGACCCCACACTGCCGGGAGGGACCCCTTCGGGGAGTGCGGAGGCTATGGGCTGCCCTAGGTCGGTCAAGCCACCCCTAGAGCCTCGAGATTCACAGCTCTCCAACACGAAGAACGAGTTAGCAAGAACGAGGGAGAGACAAAACGTAGATGAAAAAGTTGTAGATGCGTTTACGATTGTGTGTTGTTGTTCAATCGGCCGTACAAGAATAGGACTTGCCTTGCCGTCCAAATCATCAAAATCTAACCAAATTCAGACTTCTCACGACCTCCGGCCCGGATGTCCGGCTCTAGGCCCGGATGATCCGGCCAAGCCCAGATTTCTGACAGCAGCACATTGATCAGGTTGTAACGTTTGCATACGATCTCGGATTAAAAAATGAGTTTTATATCAAAATCAACCGTTTCGACGAGATGGTCAACTTTCATGTTGAATAATTTTTGATTTGAGGTCATCTTGAGGTGGTTTGGTCCATTTGCTAATCTGATGTCAACACAGGTATCTCCGAAATTCTGATACCTTTTGCATCTCAGCTCCGTATTGGACCATCTTCGTATCTATTGGGTTCATCTTGAAGAGAGCCATTGAATAGTGACATGAACTCATAATATTAACCTCATCTTGTTATAGCCTCATGTCACTGTTTGTGATCATGCCATTTTCGAGTGCCAACACCGTGCTTCACGGAGGCGGAGGCTACTCTTGCCCTGCCGCTGAAGCATATACGTCTGGGGCTCATGCATGTCCGATGAGCGGCGGTGCCGAACGTAGGGAAACCATCGTGTGAGAATGGAGATTCATAGCCTAGCCCGCTATAATTTAGTTGAAATATGTTCGAAATGTAATAAATTCCGTCTGGTTTGTATGAAAATCAGCCGGTTTGCATGAATTACGCGGACGGATGCGGTAGCGAATTTGTGGGTCAGTATTGGAGATGCCCTTATATAACAGAAAGATAAGTTATCATTTTGCAAATAAAAAAAATGGTAAGACGCGCACGTGGTTCTCCATAAATGAGAGCACCGCACAAGTAGCTTACTCGGCAACGTGTGCGCCTTTACAGAACATAGACCTAGACGCACAGACTCCACACAGTTTCAGCGATTCAAAGTTATGGCGTTGATACCTCACCCGAGGCATTTCGTGGCCATTGTTGACATTGTATTAGGCTGTCTCCGCGCCTGTGAACCCATCCACCTCGTCCTGGCCGGTCTCCTAGCTGCCGGCTTGGCCACCGTACAGCTGATGAAGCGCCGCCGTACCGTATACCTCGTCGACTATGCTTGCTTCCAGGGTATTGGCAGCTGTCGTATGCCAAGAGCCACGTTCATCGAGCATATTCACCTCAACCCATTGTTCGATGAGCACAGCGTCTCCTTCATGACGCGCATGCTCGAAAGCAGCGCCATCGGCGAGGAGACCAGACTGCCCGCCGGCGACCTGTATATGCCGGCACAGAATAGCTTCCAGGAGGCCCGCGCCGAGGCGGAGCTGGTCGTCTTCTCGGCCATCGACGACCTATTCGCCAAGACGGTGGTCACCGCAGACGCCATCGACATACTAGTAGTCAACTGCAGCGTCTTCGCCCCAGTGCCGTCCATCAGCGACATGATCGTGAACAGATACAAGCTCCGTGATGACGTCCGCGCCGTAAACCTTTCCGGTATGGGATGCAGCGCCGGCGTGATCTCGGCGGGTCTCGCGGCCGGCCTGCTGCAAGCAACGGGCCACGGCGCGACGCAGCACGCTCTGGTCGTCTCCACGGAGATCATCACTTGTAACTTCTACACCGGCAAGGAGAGGCCCATGCAGCTCTCCAACGTCCTGTTCCGGGTCGGCGGCGCGGCCGTGCTGCTGTCCACGTCCGAGGACAGGGCGCGGTTCCGCCTCTCGCACCTCGTCCGGACGAGCACCACGGGCACGCACGACGGCTCCTACTCGTGCGTCTTCCAGGAAGAGGACGGCGAGGGCAACTTAGGTGTCAACCTGTCCAAGGATCTCCTGGCCGTCGCCGGCAACGCCCTGAAAGCCAACATCAGAGCCGTCGCGCCCCTCGTGCTCCCTCTCTCGGAGCAGCTGCTCTTCGCCATGTCCTTTGTGGCCAGAAAGCTGGGGCTGACCGTGAAGCCGCACGTCCCCGGCTTCCGCAAGGCTTTCGACCACTTCTGCGTGCACTGCGGCGGGCGCGCGGTTATTGACAAGGTGCAGAGCAGCCTAGGGCTGTCAGACGAGCAAGTGGAGGCGTCGCGCATGACGCTTCACCGGTTCGGGAACACGTCGAGCAGCACGGTGTGGTATGAGCTGGCGTACATCGAAGCCAAGGGCCGAATGCGGAAGAACGACACGGTATGGATGATTGCGTTTGGATCCGGGTTCAAGTGCAACAGTGCCATTTGGGAGTGCATCCGACCAGCGGACCAGCCGGACAGAGCATGGGCCGGGTGCATACATCGATACCCGGCTACGAATTACCACTCCAGTATATAAACCAGAACTACACTCCCCTCGAAAAAGAAAGGAAGAACACTACACAGAATAACGTCGGCAGCTGGAACAATATGCTTCGTATGGGGCCATAGGGACCATCATATCCTTTGTTATACAACTGTTTCATACTGTAAAAGCTTGTTAAAACAATCGTGTAATAACAAGTTGCAGAGACTCCCACCCAGATTTATTGTTATCGTCCATTTGCTATGATAAATATATGTGAAACCATACTTTGTGTGGTAATTAAATATTTTATCTTGGTATTAAAATAGACAACTAAGGCATGTTTCATTGTGTTTCATATATGTGAGGATTTGAAGGTTAAGATTTTTAATGGCTAGACCATTTTGTTCAGTTCTTTTCTTCAACCATGTCGCTCGTTGATAGGCGACTCGGGCAATCCTTAAAAGGTCGCCGCCCTAGCCGTCTCCTCTCTTCTCCCCACCCTGCCGCCGTCATCAAGGTTAACTTTTCGCACGGGAAGCGCTCCCTAAAAGCACATTGTGGTGGCCTTGGGTGATGAAGCATAGGCGGTGGAACATCGATGCTGGGGCGGCAGCCTCTCAATACTCTAAAAGTTCTCGCCGAGATTTGGCGCCGTTGTCATCGCCAGCCTTTGCCACAGTGACTGCTGGCCACATATGCATGAGCTAAGGCTGCAGAGAATGTTCAGGTCGCCATGTTCTACGATAGTTCCGTGTATGCAATCATGGATTTTTCGGCATGCTGATATAATTATTGAATTTAATTAATTATTTGCATATTTCAGTTTACTATTTTATTAAATGGTGAACAAGTACACCCCTTCTCTATTTCGGTGTTCTACACCTAGGCTTTTCCCCAAACCATGCCTCTAGCCTTCATGATATATTTGGGAGCTACCCAAATTATTTCATGATTTTATCCTTCCAGTATCAGCTACTCATAGTGCAAACTCAATTTATTCATAAAATGGGGATATTTTCACAAGAAATATAAGGTGATCTTCAAATGACTTGAATTATTTTGGGTGGCCTCATTATAGTCTACACAGGGTACATTCAAATTTCACATCAATCAGAGTTTGCTTGATGCCCAAACGATTAAAAAAACTGAGCAACCCCAAACAATTAAATTTGAAAGGCTATAGTCGGTTAATTAATAACGTTTTTTATTTCAAAAGAGTACTAAATAGGCCAGCCCTTTTTGCTGCACCTAACTTAACAAAACCCAATAACCCACCTACCAACACCTATGAGTAGACGGGTTGTATCCCGTTGCGATTTAGTTATTCATCGCTCAAGTGAGTATAATAGCAGTAAGGGTAGTATAGATACGCCTTGCCTGAAGGCACCGTATAGACAGCCCTTTTCTAGTTTTGGCCCATGATTTTTTTATACTATTCTATTACTTTATTAATTTTAGAATATTGATATAACTTGCATAAATCAAATAAATTCCACTGTAGCTTAGATTTAAATATTTAGATACGAAATTTAATCAGAAAAATGTGAAGAACCCAAATCTGGACATATTCTTGAAATTTCATGAAAAGTTGTTTGATCTGGAAAACTTTACTCTTACTAGCCCCTTTTCTGAAAATGAAATAAAGCATGCTTCCTTCGCCATGAAACCTAATTGGGCTCCTCACGCTGATGATCTTCCAATATAATTTTCCAGTACTGATGGGAGGTGGTTAGAATATATCTAATGAAATTGTTTATTCATCTCCACTAGGAGAAACTTGATGTACCCCACAAGAAAAGATGAAACTTGATGTAAAATGCTTGAACTAGACATCATCACCATGTTACCTAAAATCTCCGAGACAAACAGGATACAACTAGTTAGACCCGTATGCCGTTTAAGATTTAATAGCAAAAGGGCCCGTGCGTTGCAACGGGAGAGAAAACTGGTGTTTTCATCGAAACATCCACCGCATGGTATGATAGCATGGGATGGAGCCACGACAGGGAGCCTCACACGGAGATGTAGAAGAAATTTATATCAGCTGCGCATTAGTCACAAAACCAGCCTTAACAACAATGCAAAGAAAACTTACTTCTCCAAAATATTAAAATCTACACTTAATTAGCTTGTAGCTTCACCCATACAATTTTTAATAACACCGATTGACCTCGCAATGATATGCATTCGACTTTACATAGATATCAGATATCCCTGTAACGTTCATGTGGTCGGCTTTGCAACATCGTCCTCCCGACTTGAAATACCACCGACCGTACTTGCAACATATGCATAGTCGGTTGCACCATGGCAGTCCAACTTTTGCAGTGAAAAAGAATAGTGGCAACTGGTGTTGCATTGGCATGCTTATGCTAGATGCATAGGGTGTTCGGTCTTGGAATACCACACCCCGGTTGCAGCAGCAACGGCCAGGCTTCCAGTGTCGTGTATTCCGGTTGCATCAACGACGTACAATCAATCAGGTATTTTTTTAAAATAAAATGTAATTTGGTCGCACAAAAAACATTCATGTATTGTTGTTTTTTTAACACTAATATGCTGCTCTCCTATCGTCGTCCCAAGCGAGCCTCATGAAATCCTTCTCTTTAGTTTCCGCTTAATTACTAAAGGCCATGCATGCAAAGGGCGAGGCCCAGCTTCATCAAATCCCACTTTAATTACTACCAGCATGCAGCAAGAGCCTCTCCCCCGCTTTCTTCTCTCATCAAATCTCTACTTACCCACAGCAGCATCCCTCCCTTTTTTCCTCTCATCAAATCAATCTCGTTTAATTACCATCAATCCCGTTTAATTAGTTCCCCAGCATGCACAAATCATTTTTCTCTCTCATCAAGTCTCTCTGTTTTGTTTCCCACAGTCCCGCATAATTATGCATGCATGTTTCCTTCTTTTGTAGAGTGTTTCTCTTTTTTCCTCTGTTTCTTGATTCTCAATGTGGGTTGCTGATATTTTAGACAATTTACAGATGTATATAAATTGGTGAAATTTGATATAAAGAATAAAGGTGGGACTATTATTAAGGAACCATATATTGTAACGAAACTTGAGCTAGCCTGGGTGGCTGTAGACTTCTTTGTATAAGTGGAGGTTGTGAGTTCGAACCATAGATGATACATTTTTTTACGCTGCTCCTCAATAGGGCCAAGTTTGGCATTTATTTGTAGGAGACATGCCCTAGAGGCAATAATAAATGATATTATTTATCTCCGAGTTCATAATTATGTTTATGTTCCATGCTATAACTGCAATGATTCTCGAGTCTGCAATATCCACGAGGCTCGGAGGAAGACTCATATGCACGTGTGGGATAATAAACGGTAAGAAGTATTCCTAGTCTGGCCTCTAAGATTAGCTCAAGTGTTGCATGATAGTTCTGTTTTCCTGATCATGGGCATGTCTATGCCAGCAACTTTGAGGGCACAATGTTAAGAGAACATTTGTGTTGAATCGACCCGAATTGATGTTATACTATGAGATTCATTCGTCATAAGTTAATGGTTAATAACACAGAGATAGTTAATGTTTGCATAATTCCTTAGACCATGAGAGTATCGAGTTTCTTCATGCTTGCTTCATGAACCATAGATGATACATTTTTTTACGCTGCTCCTCAATAGGGCCAAGTTTGGCATTTATTTGTAGGAGACATGCCCTAGAGGCAATAATAAATGATATTATTTATCTCTGAGTTCATAATTATGTTTATGTTCCATGCTATAACTGCAATGATTCTCGAGTCTGCAATATCCATGAGGCTCGGAGGAAGACTCATATGCACGTGTGGGATAATAAACGGTAAGAAGTATTCCTAGTCTGGCCTCTAAGATTAGCTCAAGTGTTGCATGATAGTTCTGTTTTCCTGATCATGGGCATGTCTATGCCAGCAACTTTGAGGGCACAATGTTAAGAGAACATTTGTGTTGAATCGACCCGAATTGATGTTATACCATGAGATTCATTCGTCATAAGTTAATGGTTAATAACACAGAGATAGTTAATGTTTGCATAATTCCTTAGACCATGAGAGTATCGAGTTTCTTCATGCTTGCTTCATGAACCATAGATGATACATTTTTTTACGCTGCTCCTCAATAGGGCCAAGTTTGGCATTTATTTGTAGGAGACATGCCCTAGAGGCAATAATAAATGATATTATTTATCTCCGAGTTCATAATTATGTTTATGTTCCATGCTATAACTGCAATGATTCTCGAGTCTGCAATATCCATGAGGCTCGGAGGAAGACTCATATGCACGTGTGGGATAATAAACGGTAAGAAGTATTCCTAGTCTGGCCTCTAAGATTAGCTCAAGTGTTGCATGATAGTTCTGTTTTCCTGATCATGGGCATGTCTATGCCAGCAACTTTGAGGGCACAATGTTAAGAGAACATTTGTGTTGAATCGACCCGAATTGATGTTATACTATGAGATTCATTCGTCATAAGTTAATGGTTAATAACACAGAGATAGTTAATGTTTGCATAATTCCTTAGACCATGAGAGTATCGAGTTTCTTCATGCTTGCTTCATGAACTTTGGGGTTTGTTAAACGTCATCCGTAAATGGGTGGCAATTACGGCGGCTTACGGGTTCATGGAAAAGTATGTCAAGTAACTTGATAGCTCAAGATTGGGATTTTCTCCTCCGACGATGGAGAGATATTCTCGGGCCCTCTCGGTGTTACGGTATCCATCATCGTCTGGCCAGACACAAGGTGATTTGATCACAGGGATGCCGGAACAAGGAAACGAGAAAAGAGAACAAAACCGGTAACGAGGTAACTTGCATAGTGGACAAGTTGTTGATCCACGGGGATGCAGAAAATCTCACCTCGGGTATTTGTAACATATCGTGAAGCAATAGGAATAGCAAATGGCAACTGAGGTCCACTCGAATATTCATTCGTGTGGGTATAGGGATCAATATGGGTGTCCACGGCTCCGATGCCGATCATTGATCGGAAATATGTTCCGGTCATGTCTATACTTCACCGAACCTATAGGGTCACACACTTAAGGGTCATCTATCTGCTGAATACTAGATAGGGAGTCTGAGAGAAATTCACCGAAAAAGTTTCGGACACACCGGAAAAGTTCCGGAGAGAACACCGGAATAGTTTCGGTAAAACCGAAAAGTTGTTTCGGGGTATACCATTAAGTCAAATTGGTTTCGGGACATGCCTGATAATTCTTGGAGGGTGCCAGAATCATTCTGAAAACTTTCTGGAATTTTCTGGGTTGAAAACCGGAAATGTTCCGGCACTGCCGAAACCGCTTCAGATGCTTTTCGTAGATGAAAATCACTAATCCGGAATTGTTCCGAAACGCGTTGGAAATTATTTTAGTGGGTACTGGAAATGTTCTAAGCCCACATAAATATTTTCAGTTTGAACGGACGCTGAAAAATGTCGTCATGAATAGTGAAAGGGCTTTTTGGATATTTTTGGAAAAGCACCTTTTTGGAATATTCCAAAAAGGCTTCTAGAAGAGATGGGGGAGCTAGACACCTCATGGGGGGGTCCCCCCCTAGTGTGGCCAGCCAAGGTGGGCATGCTCCATGTGAGCTCCACATGGCACCCCATTTTGCAATTAACACCCTCATGTATGAAATATTGCATCGGAGTTTTTTTGTAAAATTGTGGAGGCACACTACCCCTTGGTTTTCCTATAAATAGGAGGTGAAATGGCTGCCATCTCTCCATCCATTCTCACATACACATGCCATGCTTTGCTGGTTCTCTCTCTCCCTCCCACGAAAAGAGTTTTTCGTAGAGCCGAAAGGTTGTCTGGGTTCCGGCAGGAACTAGTTCTGGACGGCAAAGCCCTGCCGGATAGATGACACCGTATGTGTGCAACTCTGTATAGAGATCGTAGTTTTGGTCTTAGTTCGAGAGTGCCTCCCGAAGGGCTGTCCCAGTGACCGTCCGAGTTTTTGAGGTCCTCCCGAAGGGCTGTCTGAGTGACCGTTCGAGTTTCGAAGGTCCTCCCAAAGGGCTGTCCGCGACACCGTCCGGGGGACTGTCCGACCGCCTCCCGGAGGGCTGTCCACGGGGCGGATGAGGGTATACATCCTCGCGGTTGGGAGGTTGTAAAATCCTAGCTGCGAGGATCTGCACCGCCGATCGTCATCGACTCTACTTCCGCTGCGCTACGAGTCGGTAACGAAACAAATCAAACCTTGTATGCAGTCTCCATAGTGATCCTGGGCTGGTGCGTAGGTCGGAAATTTTTTGTTTTCTGCTGCGTTACCCAACAGTGGCATCATGAGCCATGCTATGGGTAGATGCAGGTTGCGATCTAGAATACATGAGATGTATGGGTGTTGCACAATATAATTTGTAGTAGAAGAGTTCTATTACTGGAAATTTTTTGTGCGAGTAGCAGATGAAATCTGTTACCCGAGGTTCTTGTTGCTTCCCTGAAATTTGCGTATTTCTGATCTCGAGACAGCATGGTGGAATTGGACAAACCTCTGGCAATCCATGATTCTGGCTGATCATGAAATTGCTTCAGTTCTTTGGATTCTGCCATAGTCAAAAGAAATATGAAATCGCAGACGAAAGGGCAATGCAGATATGATCTGCATGGGGGTCATGCGTATGACGAAGTTCAGTATGGGGCTCGAGATTTTATTATCTCGTGTTTCATACACCCCATAATGTTAATCTAGCGACTTGGATTATCATGCTTGATGATGGACGTTGGTAGCTGCGGTTTGGTTGAAACCTTAGAAGCCACGTAAAATAAAATCTTGGATAAACCGATTAGAGGCGTCTAACTTGGTTTTGCAGGATGGTTTGCATGTGATGTGATGTGGTATAGCAGTGCTCATAATAATTTGATTATGTATGAGATGACAATATAATGTAAATTAACATGACCTGCGTGTCATGATTCGGCATGATGGTTGGAGCCATATGATTGCACTTTAATGACCTGCGTGTCAACCTTATGTAATGCACTTATTTTATTAGCTATAGAGATATCAATATTATCTGGTGCATCAACAAGGTGGTGGCAATCTTCGCGAAGGTGAACACCGACGCAAATGCCGAAGACGAAGAAATGTTTGACTTCTCCGTCAGAAGGGGCTATACCATATCATGCTATTATGAATTGCCTGAGATGTTTATCCCTTATGATGCACCCTTCTTGATTGCGCGGTAGTCGCTTTTATTAGGGTGATCTCTCACTAAAATATCAAGTAGTTAGTGTTCTCCCAAGTGTAGCACCGTCACGGCAGCTAACTTTTCGGGGTATCACAGGATCTCCCTAGGTATGAATGATTAGGAATGTGTGAGGCGGGTGAGTTGAGACCTCACAGCGTGATCACTTGGTTGTCTTGACGTTCAGGCATGAAAGTCATGAGCTCGGAACACAAGCATCGAAAGATGAACAAGAATCACATAGAGATGTGAACGGCAAGTTTGCCTACCGATTGAAGTTCGCGCCATCAGTGTTCATCTCGTTCAATGGCGTTGAATGACAATGCGGGTCTTGTATCACTCACAATCAATTATAAGAGATATTGATTTGAGTGGGAGCGCACTATAGAATTAACTTCTTTAATTCTCAATGCAATTAATTTTGAACATTGTCTAAGTGTGATTTGCATAATAGTTGTAGAAGAATGACTCGCGTTTCCACCTTCCCTATTAAAATTGAATTAGCTGTTAAATATCTGGTTTAAACTTTATGGTTGGTAACATAATATGAGGATTGTCCTCAAGAGTGCCGAGAAGGACTTTGTCCTATCGCATGCTTTCGGTATCCTCCCACAAATGCTATGGATGATGTGACTCTCGTCCTTCGATCCAAAAGCTAGAATACCGTTACGGTCAAATGCAATATGTTTGTTTCCATGAGACCCGAACTTCAAAAGTTTGGGATAGTTATGTGATATTCATGGAACTGAAAATCATTTTCAGATACAAACCAAGCAATGTTTGTTTGCAAACTATTAGTAAAGTGTTTACTATGCATTTGACTGTTAAAAGAGGGATCCTGAAGAACGCCTTTCATATGATGAAAGGTGAATAAAACAACAACTTAAAGAGAAAGGAAGTGTCCGAAGGGTGTTAGTGAAACTTTCACGCCTAGGAAGTCCGGGGCTAACGCCACTCTTAAGTTGGGTGTTTCTTCTGAGAGTAGGAGAAATACTGAAAGTTAAACTCTTAGAAGTATAAAGGCAAAAGGAAAGAAGACTGGAAAATCCAGCTCATGTATGAATGTCATACAAGTTTTTGATGTATAGAAGGCTAGTCAAAGATATAGTTCTTGGGAATTATGGTTAAACATGTTAATCACTAATTCTTGGGTATTGTGAGTTATATCACAAAGATACCCGCTCGATTGCATTCTGTTGCAACTCGATGTAAGAACTACTATGGCCTGAAAGACTAGCCAGGAAAGAGGTTTAGGTATACACAGGGAAAATAGTAAATGTTACTATACCTTCCATCGGTGTATTGCCGTCTGTATTTATTTTCATAATTCATTTAGAGTTTTACAAACTCTAGCCCATTGCATAAGGTATCTTGCAAGAAGGTTGTTCATAAGAGAACTTTTGATGTTCGGTGTTATGAATAACATAAGGGCCATATTTTCATTATGAATGATATGTATGCTATGAAATATTGATAATAATACATTACCTCTGGGTTTACTTTCATAATTCATTTTAGAGTTTTATACACTCTAGCCCGTTGCATAAAGTTTGTTGCAAGAGTGTTGTTCATGAAAGAACAATTGTTGTTCAGTATTATGAATAACATAAGGGGGCATGCTTCCATCATGGGATGAGATGTATGTTATGAATATTGATGGTAATATTGTTTGGGTAACGCAGCAGAAAACAAAAATTTTATGACCTACGCACCAGCCCAGGACCACTATGGAGACTGCATACAAGGTTTGATCATTTTCATTACCGACTCGTAGCGCAGCGGAAGTAGAGTCGACGACGATCGGCGGTGTAGATCCCCGCAGCTAGGATTTACAACCTCCCAACCGCGAGGATGTACTCCCTTGCCTGCTCCCCGGACGGATCTTCGGTTAGCCCTTCGGGAGGCCTCGGGACAGTCCCTCGGATAGTCCCACCGGACGGATCCTCGGACAGCACTTCGGGAGGACCTCAGAACAGTCCCTCGGATAGTCCCACCGGACGGATCCTTGGACAGCACTTCGGGAGGACCTCAGAATCTCGGACGGTCACTCGGACAGCCCTTCGGGAGGACCTCTCGAACTAAGACCGAAACTACGATCTCTCTACAGAGTTGCACACATACGGTGTCATCTATCCGGCAGGGCTTCGCCGTCCAGAACTAGTTCCCACCGGAACCCAGACAGCCTTTCGGCTCTACGAAACTATTTCACTGGGAGGGAGAGAGAAAGCCAGATCATGCATGGCATTTGTATGTGAGAACGGATGAGTTTTGGGCTGCCCCCTCCACCTCTATTTATCGGAGAAGGAGGGGTGGAGGGGCTGAAATTTCAGCCACATCCATCCATGTCATCTCAAAGATATTTTGGAGCAAAAGCCCAAAAAGGTGGCTTTCCAAAAAGCACTTTCACTATTCATGATGACATTTTTCAGTGTCTGATCGAACTGAAAATATTTATGTGGGCTTAGAACATTTCCAGTACCCACTAAAATAATTTTCAACGCGACCCGGAACAATTCCGGTTTAGTGATTTTCATCTGCGAAAAGAATCTGAAGCGGTTCCTGCAGCTCCGGAACATTTCCGGTTTTCATCCCGGAAAATTCCAGAAAGTTTCCAGAACGATTCTGGCACCCTCCAAGAATTATCAGGCATGTGCCAAAACCAATTTGACTTTATGGTGTACTCTGAAACAACTTTTCGGTTTAGTGATTTTCATCTATGAAAAGCAACTAAAGCGGTTCCGGCAGTCCCGGAACATTTCCGGTTTTCATCTCTGAAAAATCTCAGAAGTTACCGGAACAATTCTGGTACCTTTTAATAATTTCCAGGCATGTACCGAAACCAATTTGACTTTATGATACACTCCGAAACAACTTTTCGGTTTTACCGAAACTCTTCCGGCGCTCTCTCTCCGGAACTCTTCCGTTGTCTCCGAAACTTTTTTGGTGAATTTCTCTCGGACTCCCTGTCTAGTATTCAACAGATAGATGACCCTTAAGCGTGTGACCCTATAGGTTCGGTGAAGCATAGACATGACCCGGAACCCCTTCCGATCAATGATCAACATCGAAGCCGTGGACACCCATATTGACCCCTACACCCACACGAATGAATATTCGAGTGAACCTCCAGTTGCCGTGTGCTATTCCTGTTGCTTCGCGATATGTTACAAATACCCGAGGTGATACATGTAGGCATCCCCGTGGATCAACAACTTGTCCACTATGCCAGTTACCTCGTTACCAGTATTGTTCTCTTTTCTCATTCCCGTGTTCCGGCATCCCTGTGATCAAATCACAAAGTGTCTGGCCAGACGATGATGGATACCGTAACACCGAGAGGGCCCAGAGATATCTCTCCATCGTCGGAGGAGCAAATCCCAATCTTGAGCTATCAAGTTACTTGACATACTTTTCCATGAACCCGTAAGCCGCCGTAATAGCCACCCATTTACGGATGACGTTTAACAAACCCCAAAGTTCATGAAGCAAGCATGAAGAAACTCGACACTCTCATGGTCTAAGGAATTATGCAAACATTAACTTCTCTGTGTTATTTATCCATTAACTAATGTCGAATGTATCTCATAGCATAACATCAACCGGGTCGATTCAACACAAATGTTCTTCTAACATTGTGCCCTCAAAATTGCCGGCATAGCCATGCCCATTATCAGGAAAACAGGATCATCATGCAATACTTGAGCCAGTCATAGAGGCTTGACTAGGAATACATTTTACCGTTTATTATCCCACACGTGCATATGAGTCTTCCTTCGAGCCTCGTGGTTATTGCATAATCGAGAACCATAGCAGTTATAGCATGGAACATAAACCTAAATATGAACAAAGAGATAATCAATAACATTTATTATTGCCTCTAGGGCATATCTCCTACAGACTCCCACTTGCACTAGAGTCAATAATCTAGTCAATGCTAATACACTTTACACCTATGGCATACTGGTGTAAAATATGCTTCGCTTGTGGTATAGCCTGATGTCCAACGGATCTGACAACTTCAGCTCCGTGTGTAACTTTGCATATCCTCGCGTTTTCACGCTCTCACAAAATTCATATTTTGTGCGGACTTGGCTTTGCACATGTGTGAATCATTGGTCGAAACCTGATTCCTCAGACTGAGCTATGGAGCAACTATCTGAAATAGTGTCCAATAGACCAAAGCCATCTTGGAACCATACTAAGTTCATGAATGAACTATATGATTCAACAACTTCCATGTCACTTCTAAACTGTCAACATACTTAGCCTTTGTTATAGAATTCGCCACAGTATCTTGTTTGGAACAATTTTCAACTACCGTGCCACCATGTTGTGTATTACACAAAACCCTTAACTTAAATGGAAAATCGCATGGAGCATTGATGAAGACTGTATCGATGTAATTACTTACAACGAGCATTTCATAATCTCTGCTTGTGAGAAAACATGTCATCAGTACTGCTCTAGTACTCAATGACATCTTTCACTGCTGTCCCATGATCAGTACTTTGATCACTTTGGTATCTATACTCGCAACAACTTTGGAGTATTGGACATATCTGGTTGTTTTTACATACCATGGAATACATGATTAATCCAAACACAAGAGTGTGTGGAATCACCATCATGTATTTTGCTCATCTGTGTTTTGAGACACCGAGTCTTGCAAAACTCTTCCCATGTGACTTCGGCAAGAATCACTCCTTGGCGTTTTAAATGCTAAAAGGTTTTAGCACCTTGTCAATATGTATTCATTGCTTAGCCTCATTAGGTAAATCTATCTCCATAGATCATCATGCCTAATATTGAGGCTATTTAGCCTAAGTACTTCATCGAAAAACTATTTTCAAATGAAGTAATAATTTGTGTCAAGAAATTTTATTTCCAATTAACAATGTGTCAAGCACACAAGGTTTTTAGAAATATTATTATGCTCCCACTTACTTTCTTGAAAAACAAGCATCTTCGTTACCCATTGATGAAGTCAAAAACCCTTTTCGACCATTTCATCAAAACACGAAGATTCCAACTCCATTTTGCTCTCTTCTGTCCATTGCTAGAACTCTGAAGTTTGCATACTTACTAGCATCCTCTGGTCTGACAAAATACCTTGGACTGTAACACATGCAAGTCCTTGGTTACATTTCCATCAGATGGAAATCCTTTCGTCATCCATGTTTCATATCTCATGATTGAAATATGTTTTAATTGCTAGTTCAACCCGAACCGACTTTAAGCATCGCTACGGTGAAACACCTCAATGTAGTCAACTCCTTGAACTTGTTATTTCAACAAGTCGAGCTTTATGGATAAAACATTTTATCCACATCAGTTTATAGTTTCATAAATATTTGTTAGACTCTAAGTCTTCCGAAAGGTGTATCAAGGTTTTAATCTTGAAACATTTATATGGAAACTATCTTGGATTGTATTGGCATTTAGCCAATTCCGGAGTCAGGGCCCATCAACGCTTCCTTGTGTATTGTAGGTATACTGTTGTCCAACAACAATATCTCGTTTGCGCACCTGATAGGTTTGCACGAGCTTTGCCTACGTGGTTCAGCTGCAAGTTCGACCGAAGTCCATACATCTCATGTAGAGGCTTCCGTATCAGTCGCAGTAGGAAACTCTGGAATCACTTTCAAGGTTCCTTTCCTTTGACCTGATGACGAAGACACTGGTTATCTCGTCGAGTTGCACTGTCCTCCCACTCACCTTTTGTAAGAACTATTCTCTTTAAAAGCATACCGTTTTGTGGCAAAATCATTTGCCTTGGTATAGTGGTGGGGGAATACCCAATGACTTGCGATAACCTACAAAGTAGCACTTGTCTGATTTGGAATAGGTTTGTAACCTTTTACACAAGCCCCATATTCCAAATGTTAAGAAAAGATATAACATGGTTGGGCGTACCATACCATGACGTCATTTCAACATACCCGATGGAGCTCTTTTCAGTGTAAAAGCCACAGTCTCTAAAGCATCACTTTAAAAGGGATAACGGCAAATTTATATATGTCATCTTTGAACTTACCATGTCATAAATGGTTCGATTATATCTTCACGGGCTTTCCACTTGCAGTGGTGTTCCTGGAGGTGCAAGTTATGAAACCCCTTTCATAACTCATCAGACATTCGCTAAACTTGTAACTCAAATATTCCTTTCCGCAATCAAATTGTAGAAACATAATTTTCTTGTTACAATAACTTCTACTTCATTTTTGAAAACCTTATGAATGAATTCAAAAGATCTAGATTACATCTGAACAAGTAAATATCCACATATCTACTTGAGTCATTTCTGAAGATAGATAAATCCACTACTTGCAACAACGTTTATTGGACTACACACATCATAATGTATGATCACCAATATGTTCTTTGCTCGTTCCTTATGGCCTGTGAACGGTATTTCAGTCACTTCACTTTTCAGAGGAAAGTTGCAAGTGTCAGATGATTCAAAATCAAACGACTTCAAAATCCATCATAATGGAATTTTCCATGCGGGTTTCTCTAATGTGACCAAATGTAGTGCCACACTTGTGTGGTATTCTTTTAGTCTTGCGACATTTAGCGTCAGTGTTATGGATGTATCATATTTCCATCAATATTCATAACATACATCCCATCTAGGATGGAAGCATGGCCCTTCATGTTATTCATAATACTGAACAACAATTGTTGTTTTTATGAACAACTCTTTTGCAACAAACATTGTGCAATGGGCTAGAGTGTATGAAACTCTAAAATGAATCATGAAAGTAAACCCAGAGGTAATGTATTAATATCAATATTCATAACATACGTTTCATTCATAATGAAAGTATGGCCCTTATGTTATTCATAACACCGAACATCAAAAGTTCTCTTATGAACAACCTTCTTGCAAGATACCTTATGCAAAGGGCTAGAGTGTGAAACTCTAAAATGATTTATGAAACTAAATACAGAAGGTAATACACCGATGGAAAGTATAGTACCATTTACTATATTCCCAGCGTGTATCAAAACCTCATTCCTGGCTAGTCTTTCATGCCATAGTAGTTCTTACATCGAGTTGCAACAGAATGCAATCGAGCGGGTATCTTTGTGATTAACTCACAATACCCAAGAATTAGTGATTAACATGTTTAACCATAATTCCTAAGAACTATATCTTTGACTAGCCTTCTATACATCAAAAAACTTGTATGACATTCATACATGAGCTGGATATTCCAGTCTTCTTTCTTTCTGCCTATATACTTCTAACAGTTTAACTTTCAGTATTTCTCCTACTCTCAGAAGAAGCACTCAACTTAAGAGTGGCGTTAGCCCTGGAATTCCTAGTCGTGAAAATCTTACTAACACCCTTCGGACACTTCCTTCTCTTTAAGTTGTTGTTTTATTCACCTTTCATCATATGACAGGCGTTCTACTGGATCCCTCCCTTATCAGTCTTATGCATAGTAAACTCCTTTACTAATAGTTTGTAAACAAACATTGCTTTGGATATCTCATATCTTTTAGCCTTTGTTTGTTTCTGAAAATGATTTTCAGATTCCATGAATATCACATAACTATCCAAACTTTCGAAGTTCGGGTCTCATGGAAGCAAACATGTTTCACTTGACCGTAACGGAATTTTAGCCTTTGGATCGAAGGACGAGAGTCATATCATCCATAGCATTAGCGGGAGAATACCAAAAGTATGCGATAGGACAAAGTCCTTCTCGGCACTCTTGAGGACAATCCTCATATTACGTTTACCAACTGTAAAGTTTTAACCAGATATTTAATAGCTATTCAATTTTAATAGGGAAGGTGGAAATGCGAGCCATAATTCTACAACTATTATACAAACTACACTTAGACAGTGTTCAAAATTAATTGCACTGGGAATTAAAAGAAGTTAATTCAATAGTGCGCTCCCACTCAAATCAATATCTCTCATAATTGATTTTGAGCGATACAAGATCCAGACTTCAATTCATCGCCATAGAATCATCATCTCATGATGGGAATTTTAATCGGTAGGCCAACTTGCCGATCACATCTCTATGTGACTCTTGTTCATCTTTCGATGCGTGTGTTCCGAGCTCAGGACGATCCTGCCATGAACGTCAAGACAACCAAGTGATCTTGCTGCGAGGTCTGACCTCACCTGCCTCACACATCCCTAATCATTCGTACCCATGTATCCATGGCGCACCCCGAAAAGTTAGGTGTCGTGACGGTGCTACACTTGGGAGAACACTAACTACTTGATATTTTTGTGAGAGATCACCCTAATAAAAAGCGACTACCGCGTAATCAAGAAGGGTGCATCATAAGGGATAAACATCTCAGGCAATTCATAATAGCATGATATGGTATAGCCCTTTCTGACGGAGAAGTCTTTCATTTCTTCGTCTTCGGCATTCGCGTTGGTGTTCTGCCTTCGCGAAGATTGCCACCACCTTGTCGATGCACCAAATAATATTGCTATCTCTATAGCTAATAAAATAAGTGCATTACATTAGGTTGACACGCAGGTCATTAAAGTGCAATCATATGGCTCCAGCCATCATGCCGAATCATGACACGCAGGTCATGTTAATATTACATCATATAGTCATCTCATACATAATCAAATTAATATGAGCTCTGCTATACCACATCATATGCACATGCAAACCATCCTGCAAAACCAAGTTAGACGCCTCTAATCGGTTTATGCAAAAACTTGTTTTACGTGGCTTCTAAGGTTTTGAAGCAAACCGAAGCTACCAACGTCCATCATCAAGTATGATAATCCAAGTCGCTAGATTAACATTCCAGGGTGTATGAAACACGAGATAATAAAATCTCGAGCCCCATACTAAACTTCGTCATACGCGTGACCCCCGTGCAGATCACATCTGCATTGCCCTTTCGTCTGCGAAACATCCATCTTTCTCAACTATGGTGGAACCCAAAGAACTGTTAGCACTTCGTTGATCTGTCAATCAGCATACTCAGGAGCATCATGAAAGGATCGCGGATTGCCAGAACTTTGTGAGACTCCACCATGCCGTCAAGATCAGGACTGCGCAAATTCAGGGGAAGCAACAGGAACATCGGGTAACAGATTTCATCTGCTACCCGCACAAATAATTTTCAGCAATAGATCTCATCTACTACCTAATTATATTGTGCAACACCCATACATCTCTATGTATTCTAGATCGCAACCTGCATCTACGTATAACACGGCTCTTAATGCCATTGTTTGGGTAACGCAGCAGAAAACAAAAAATTTCGACCTACGCACCAGCCCAGGACCACGTTGGAGACTGCATACAAGGTTTGATCATTTTCATTACCGACTCGTAGCGCAGCGGAAGTAGAGTCGATGAAGATCGGCGGTGCAGATCCCTGCAGCTAGGATTTACAACCTCCCAACCGCGAGGATGTACTCCCTCGCCTGCTCCCCGGACGGATCTCCGGTTAGCCCTTCGGGAGGCCTCGGGACAGTCCCTCGGATAGTCCCACCGGACGGATCCTTGGACAGCCCTTCGGGAGCACCTCAGAACAGTCCCTCGGATAGTCCCACCGGACGGATCCTCGGACAGCCCTTCGGGAGGACCTCAGAATCTCGGACGGTCACTCGGACAGCCCTTCGGGAGGACCTCTCGAACTAAGACCGAAACTACGATCTCTCTACAGAGTTGCACACATACGGTGTCATCTATCCGGCAGGGCTTCGTCGTTGAGAACTAGTTCCCACCGGAACCCAGACAGCCTTCCAGATGCTTTTCGCAGATGAAAATCACTAATCCGGAATTGTTCCGGAAAGCGTTGAAAATTATTTTAGTGGGTACTGGAAATTATCTAAGCCCACATAAATATTTTCAGTTCGAACGGACGCTGAAAAATGTCGTCATGAATAGTGAAAGTGGTTTTTGGATATTTTTGGAAAAGCACCTTTTTGGAATATTCCAAAAAGGCTTCTAGAAGAGATGGGAGAGCAAGACACCTCATGGGGGGGTTCCCCCCTAGTGTGGCCAGCCAAGGTGGGCATGCTCCATGTGAGCTCCACATGGTACCCCATTTTGCAATTAACACCCTCATGTATGAAAATTGCATGGGAGTTTTTTATAAAATTGTGGAGGCACACTACCCCTTGGTTTTCCTATAAATAGGAGGTGAAATGGCTGCCATCTCTCCATCCATTCTCACATACACATGCCATGCTTTGCTGGTTCTCTCTCTCCCTCCCACGAAAAGAGTTTTTCGTAGAGCCGAAAGGCTGTCTGGGTTCCGACAGGAACTAGTTCTGGATGGCGAAGCCCTGCCGGATAGATGACACCGTATGTGTGCAACTCTGTAGAGAGATCGTAGTTTCGGTCTTAGTTCGAGAGTGCCTCCCAAAGGGCTGTCCAAGTGACCATCCGAGTTTTTGAGGTCCTCCCGAAGGGCTGTCCGAGTGACCGTTCGAGTTTCGAAGGTCCTCCCGAAGGGCTGTCCGCGACACCGTCCGGGGGACTGTCCGACCGCCTCCCGGAGGGCTGTCCGTTGGGAGGTTGTAAAATCCTAGCTGCGGGGATCTGCACTGCCGATCGTCATCGACTCTACTTCCGCTGCGCTACGAGTCGGTAACGAAACAGATCAAACCTTGTATGCAGTCTCCATAGTGATCCTGGGCTGGTGCGTAGGTCGGAAAAATTTTGTTTTCTGCTGCGTTACCCAACGCTTCCCGCCCATCGTCAGCTGCCCTCATTCATGCCGCTGTAGAGCACACCGCTCCACATTGAAGGCGGCTCAGGGCGGACGCGACCTCTCAGTGCCTTCGCCATTGAAGCGGCGCGCCGGCCGAGAACACCGCCCGCTGCACGCCCGACTGATCACACCTCCTCGCCACATTCAAGCGCCATCATTAAGCCCGCGTGGAAGCCGATGAACCAACCCCGGCCACACGTCCGTTCACGAGCAGGCTGGCATTAAATGCAATGTCGGGCAAGCTCCTCCCGTCCGACTTCTATTTAAACGAGGCAATTGGCCGGGCAAGAATCGCAGCACCAAGTCCGCTCTCAATCTCCTCCTTCTCCACCCTTCGTTGGCATCCGACGAGCAGGAACAACAGTTCTCCGGCATAAAAGCCGGCTGGGTAGCACGCCGGATACGAGCACGGCAGCTCGCTGCTCCACCTCCCGCCCCTGCCAGACGAAGCAATGTGTCGTACCAACCCGACGCGTCGTTCAGCAACTCGCCGCTCCAAGCCAGCTCGCGAAGGAGTGGCGGGTTGCTCCAGGCCGGCACGGCGGGGAGCACGATGGCACGGGCGTCGGCACTACCGTCGACGCCGCCGCTTCGTACTGCACCTCCAGCTCCCACGACTGCGCCATCCGTCGTCGACGCGCGCAGGCAGAGAAGGAAGCAGGCTGCGCGACCGCGCAGATTGACGAGTCGGTAGCCAGCGCGTCCGCATCCACCGCCAACATCGAGGAAAAGTAGAGCAAGGGAGGCCGCCGCTGCTTGGGTACCATGAAGGCCACCGCCGAGACACCGCCGGCGTACACAACCGGTGTCTTGCCCTCTCGCCGGCCATCGTCATTCCCTTACCCAAAAATCAACCATGGTCCATGCAGCATAGGGACCCTTCCCCTCCGACTGAAGTACCAGGCGGCGGGTTCACTGCAGGTCATGGGGACGATGTTGGAGACCCGCTATGATCCAGTTCTCTTGGTTCATGGCCGGTCACCAGGAGCGGGTGCCGGCATATTTCTTCTTTGAATTACCGTGTGGTCATGCCCGCTGCAGATACGACCAAATATATTTTGTGTACACATAGTATAATCCAAGTGATCTTTGTATCATTTTGTTGTCGAGTAAAAAAAGATACTATACGTACTAGTATGTTTTATGCGCGAAAAAAAGATGGAGATTTCTGTAAACCACGAGTGAAGATTTGTAATTCCCAGCTGCTGATTCATTACTAGTCAAGGTGAAGCAGCACAATCAGAAATCTCAAAGGCGCGTACATGTATTTTTTTAACAAAATTACACATATCAATTTTGGTTTTTGAGGAAGGAGCCACTGTCTATAATATTTTTTGTAGGCAGTTTAGGTTCCTAAAGTACTAGAGCTATTTATATATTGTGCTTTGGAGAAGATTAATTTCGAGTTAATTTTGTTGAGAAAAGTTCATATCATGATGCCAACTTCTGCATGTTTAGCAGGCTGACTAAATTGTGGCAAATTAATTCAAGTTTTTTTATTAGGAATGGAAGTAGCATGTTGCTGATTGCTGAATTCAGGGAACCAAAAGCAATAGATAACCTTAGCATTGTGCTTTTTATTTGATAAAATATAATGTTCCATCATTTTGAATCCCAACTGAGGCAAATGATTTCACTAAATTTGTTTATTGAACAAATAATAGGAGTTATTTTTTTACTTACATCGCGAAGTCAACCTCAAACTGTTAAGCAGGGGTGGGTTATTTGTGAATAGCTGAATCAGAATTTTGTCTCAAGCTAGAAAAATACCATGTTTACTAAATGATTTTTGCTTAATCGCTTGCTCCCTGTAACCCATGAGCATTGCAGGAGCAGCTTGTTGGTAAGGGCATCTCCAACACGGATCACCAAATCTTTCCCCAAATGTCCGGACCATCCAGGCACTTTTAGTCATTCAACGGTGGTCACCTAATGTCCGCGGACTGGTCCGGACGTCCGAAATCCCATAAACCGTCCCCAAACTAGGGGGAGGTTTGGGGTAGTCCGGACGTCCGCAGATGATGCCAACTCAGTCTCGGACCCCACCGTAAACCCACTTTGCCCTCTTCCTCCCTTCTCTCTCCTCTCGCCATTGGACAAGGGGCAAACATTTGATGAATATGGTTGGATGGCCGACGCCCGCCCGACTGCCCACGGACATGTCCGGACGTGTCCGCGGACATTTGATGATGTCCATTTGGTGATTACCGTTGGAGTTGACCTAAACCTTTCTGATATAGTTTGGGACCAAGCATCTTGAAATGGTATTTATTTTGACCCTGCTGCTTCTTTGCAGCCATGTCCTGCTCGACGCCAAGGAGAGACGCAAGGGTGCGCTTAGCACCGGTGCCGAAGAACGCCGGTGCTCCTCAACCTGCTCTGCTCCTTCAAGGTAAGCTGGTTCTGGTCCTCGACCTGCTCCTCGGCGTCGCCCATGAGTATGATGCTGCCATGTTGAGCCGGTAATGTCATCGCCAGACTTGTCTTTGTTGCAGTACAAATTCGTCGTATGAACAGTTCAAGCTGCAATTTCCTACCTACTGGTCCATTGTTTGGTCCATTGTTTACGAAGCATCTTTCGAGTTTATTGTTCTAGCTGCAGTACAGTCTGAACTTTTTTATCTAATGACCAGTACATAGCTGTGAGCGCTTCCTGGCCATGGCTCTCACGCCCCGCATGCTGAGTGTGCCTTGGAGGGCGCTAGAGGCCAGTCTGGGAGAAAGCTTGCTAAAATTGCGGATATTGAATACATGCTAGCAAGATTCCTTCCAGGATCAATCTGAGTGGTTGAAAATTTTGATAGTAGGCTGGCTAAAATGTCAGACATTGATTGAATTAAACATAGCGTGCTTGAAGTTTTGTTTTTTGTTCTACCAACACAATAAATTGTGTCGAAAGTTGCGGCCTGTTACTAAATATTAGGGCTTTCCTTGATCGTCTTCCATATCATTGTTCTCCTGCGGTGCACTGCGTTTCTTTTAGTTTTATACCCTTGTTTGATCTCCTATGGTGTTAACTGAGTTGTTATGCACCTAGAAATATTAGCTGAAGGGACACTGAGTTTCTGTATATATATAAGAATGGAAGTTCTCATGCGCTGACAGAATGTGATTGCTGCATGCAGGGACTGGCTCTCCGATGTTGGTCCTCGAGGATGCTCTCTGGCTTCCTCGTCTATGGATGGTGTGTGTGTTTTTGGATGAATAGAGTGATATTAAGAGCCTGGAACACTTTTGTGCAAGTGTAGAGTTTAATGGCGATCCTGTTGTGGTATGGCCACCAGTTTGTCAAGATGATGGTGTAGTGGCACTGCCAACACTTGGTTTTTGCATTGTCTTGGATCAACCGTAAAACATGTAGTTTTGTGAACTTGCTTCGGTTTCTGAATCTACACTTTGCGTTTTGAAAATGGAGGATCACCGAGTGTTGCCCATCGCTTGCACTTGTCCCCTGTTTGTTTATTTTAAGTTCAGTGTCCGTCGGTTGAATGGTGATGGTTGTCGGAGTCTACTGTAAACATTCACTTTATTTTGGTATTAATCAGTGAACCAAGAGATTTGAGTTGAATGAATCCTTACCCATGAATGTATGTTTTCTGCTCGGCAACTTCTCTTCACCAATATACTGCTTGTAAAATAGTGAAATGATTCGGCCATCTTGTGAGCACAGATTGATCATGGAGGCCTTGCATTTGTATTAATCATTGTTCGTCATTTTACACAGATAGATGGTATTAATCACTGGTTGCCATTTTACATAGCCAAGCAAACATGATGGAAGCAAAATATTTCCCATCATGTATCATATTTTTATATGTTTGACTACTTTAGGTGTTAACATCATACTTCTTATTTGCCAAAGTTACTTCTTGGTTGCAGCGAGCACCTGATAAGAGAATATTAACTATTGATGCTTAATTAGTTAACTAAGAGTATCGCCAATCTCAGGCAGTAGTTAATGGTCGTTCTATATTCGTTCTTCTGGAAATCTTTTTTCATTTTTCTTTTTCCTAATATTTAAAACTGTGTAAGCAGAAGATAATTACAAAGGGGAAATGGAGTAAAAAAAAGAAAGAAAAGTATTTTTTTAGGGTAAAGAAAGGAAGGATCACAAGTTCACATCCCTGATTGGTGTAGGTGCAACTAGGCTATGGGCTAGAGATATGATCAATCCCCTCACATGCAATGCATCTTGTTTGAGGCCCAGTTCGTGTAGGGTAACGCAGCAGAAAACAAAAATTTCCGACCTACGCACCAGCCCAGGACCACTATGGAGACTGCATACAAGGTTTGATCATTTTCGTTACCGACTCGTAGCGCAGCGGAAGTAGAGTCGATGACGATCGGCGGTGCAGATCCCCGCAGCTAGGATTTACAACCTCCCAACCGCGAGGATGTATACCCTCATTCGCCCCACGGACAGCCCTCCGGGAGGCGGTCGGACAGTCCCCCGGACGGTGTCGCGGACAGCCCTTCGGGAGGACCTTCGAAACTCGGACAGCCCTTCGGGAGGCACTCACAAACTAAGACCGAAACTACGATCTCTCTACAGAGTTGCACACATACGGTGTCGTCTATCCGGCAGGGCCTCACCGTCCAGAACTAGTTCCCACCGGAACCCAGACAGCTTTTCAGCTCTACGAAACTATTTCGTGGGAGGGAGAGAAGAAAGGCAGATCATGCATGCCATGTGTGTGAGAGTTGGAGTCAGGATGGAGAGCTCCTCTCCACCTCCTTATATAGTGGTGGAAGGCGTGAGGAGGGGGCTGAAATTCAGCCCATCGCCAGCTGCCCTCATTCATGGCGCTGTAGAGCGCTCCGCTCCACATTGCAGGCGGCTCAGGGCGGACGCGGCCTCTCACTGCCTCCGTCATTGAAGCGTCGCGCCGGGCGAGGACACCGCCCGCTGCACGCCCGGCAGAACACACCTCCTGCCTGCAGACAAGCGCCACCATTAAACCCGCGTGGAAGCCGACGAACCTACCCCGGCCATACGTCCGTTCACGAGCGGCTGGCATTAAATGCAACGCCAGGCAAGCTCCTCCCGTCCGCCCTCTATTTAAACGAGGCCATTGGCCGGGCAAGAATCACAGCACCAAGTCCGCTCTCAATCTCCTCCTTCTCCACCCTTCGATGGCATCCTATGAGCAGGAACAACAGTTCTCCGGCATAAAAGCCGGCTGGGGGGCCCGCCGGATACGAGCGAGGAAGCTCGCTGCTTCACCTCCCATGCCTACCCTGATGGAGCAATGTGTCTCCCCAACCCAGCGCGTGGTTCAGCAACTCGCCGCTCCAAGCCAGCTCGCGGAGGAGTGGCGGGTTGCTCCAGGCCGGCATGACGGGGAGCAGGACGGCACGGGCGTCGGCACTACCATCGACGACGCCACGTCGTACTGCACCTCCAGTTCCCACGACCGCGCCATCCGTCGTTGACGCGCGCAAGCAGAGAATGAAGCAGGCTGCGTGACGGCGCAGATCGACGAGTCGGCAGACAGCGTGTCCGCGTCCACCGCCAACATCGAGGAAAAGTAGAACACGGGAGGCCGCCGCTGCTTGGGTCCATGAAGGCCACCACCGGCGTACACAGCCGGTGTCTTGCCCTCTCGCCGGCCACCGCGTTCCCTTACCCAAAACCCAACCATGGTCCATGCAGCGTAGGGACCCCTCCCCTTCGGCTGAAGCATCAGGCGGCGGGTTCACTGTCGGTCATGGGGACGACGTTGTAGACCTGCTATGATCCAGTTCTCTTGCTTCATGGCCGGCCACCGGAAGCGGATGCCGGCATATTTCTTCTTTGAATTACCATGTGGTCATGTCCGCTACAGATAGCACCAAATATATTTTGTGTACACATAGTATAATCCAAGTGATCTTTGTATCATTTTGTTGTCGAGTAAAAAAAAAAGATACTATACGTACTACTAGTATGTTTGATGCGCGAAAAAAGATGGAATTTCTGTAAACCACGAGTGAAGATTTGTAATTTCCAGCGGCTGATTCATTACTAGTCAAGGTGAAGCAGCACAATCAGAAATCTCAAAGGCACGTACAGCCAACTAAAAAGAGTAGCAAGTAAAGAACCCAGCCACGTACAGCCCCTCATATGCATCCTTGGTTAGCTCGACCGAGCATGATTGAAGCTCCATAATCATCATGCTTTCAGAGATTTTTTTTGACTGAAACTTCTTCAGTGTCACATACGTATATAGTGACAGTTGCCCGAAGGTTCAGAAAGACATGTCTCTGCTTTGTTGCCGCTGACAAATTTCAGAAACTGGACAGTACTGTAGGGTAACGCAGTAGAAAACAAAAAATTTCCGACCTACGCACCAGCCCAGGACCACTATGGAGACTGCATACAAGGTTTGATCATATTCGTTACCGACTCGTAGCGCAGCGGAAGTAGAGTCGATGACGATCGGCGGTGCAGATCCCCGCAGCTAGGATTTACAACCTTCCAACCGCGAGGATGTGTACCCTTATCCGCCCCTCGGACAGCCCTCCGGGAGGCGGTCGGACAGTCCCCTGGACGGTGTCACGGACAGCCCTTCAGGAGGACCATCGAAACTCGGGCAGTCACTCGGACAGCCCTTCGGGAGGACCCTCGAAACTCGGACAGTCACTCGGACAGCCCTTCGGGAGGCACTCACGAATTAAGACCGAAACTACGATCTCTCTACAAAGTTGCACACATACGGTGTCAGCTATCCGGCAGGGCTTCGCCGTCCAGAACTAGTTCCTGCCGGAACCCAGACAGCCTTTCGGCTCTACGAAAAACTCTTTTCGTGGGAGGGAGAGAGAGAGCTAGCAAAGCATAGCATGTGTATGTGAGATCCAAGGATGGAGAGATGGCAGCCCATTCACCTCCTATTTATAGGAAAACCAAGGGGTAGTGTGCCTCCACAATTTTACAAAAACTCCCATCCAATATTTCATCCATGAGGGTGTTAAGTGCAAAATGGGGTGCCATGTGGAGCTCCAAGGAGCTCCACCACCCATGGCCGGCCAACACTAGGGGGTCCCCCCCATGAGGTGCCTTGCCCCCAATCCCTTCTAGAAGCCTTTTTGGAAACATCCAAAAAGGTGTTGTTCCAAAAATATCCAAAAAGCGCTTTCACTATTCATGACGACATTTTTCAGCGTCTGATCGAACTGAAAATATTCATGTGGGCTTAAAACATTTCCAGTACGCACCAAAATAATTTTCAACGCGAGCCGGAAGAATTCCGCTTTAGTGCTTTTCATCTGTGAAAAGCATCTGAAGCGGTTTCGGCAGCTCCGGAACATTTCCGGTTTTCATTCCGGAAAATTCCAGAAAGTTTCCAGAATGATTCTGGCACCCTCCAAGAATTATCAGGCATGTCCCAAAACCAATTTGACTTTATGGTATCCTCTGAAACTACTTTTCAGTATCACCGGAACTCATCCGGTAACCTCTCTACGGAACTTTTCTGTTGTCCGAAACTTTTCCGGTGTTCGAAACTTTTCTGGTCTTTTTCTCTCAGACTCCCTGTCTAGTATTCAGCAGATAGATGACCCTTAAGTGTGTGACCCTATAGGTTCGGTGAAGTATAGACATGACCCGGAACCCCTTCCGATCAATGATCAACATCGGAGCCGTGGACACCCATATTGACCCCTATACCCACACGAATGAATATTCGAGTGAACCTCCAGTTGTCGTGTGCTATTCCTGTTGCTTCACGATATGTTACAAATACCTGAGGTGAGACATGTTGGCATCCCCGTGGATCAACAACTTGTCCACTATGCCAGTTACCTCGTTACCGGTATTGTTCTCTTTTCTCGTTCCCGTGTTCCGGCATCCCCGTGATCAAATCACAAAATGTCTGGCCAGACGATGATGGATACTGTAACACCGAGAGGGCCTAGAGATATCTTTCCATCGTCGGAGGAGCAAATCCCAATCTTGAGCTATCAAGTTACTTGATATACTTTTCCATGAACCCGTAAGCCGCCGTAATAGCCACCCATTTACGGATGACGTTTAACAAACCCCAAAGTTCATGAAGCAAGCATGAAGAAACTCGATACTCTCATGGTCTAAGGAATCATGCAAACATTAACCATCTCTGTGTTATAAACCATTAACTCATGACGAATGTATCTCATAGCATAACATCAATTCGGGTCGATTCAACACAAGTGTTCCACCAACAATTGTGCCCTCAAAATTGCCGGCATAGTCATGCCCATGATCAGGAAAACAGGATCATCATGCAATACTTGAGCTAGTAATAGAGGCTTGACTAGGAATTCATTTTACCGTTTATTATTCCACACATGCATATGAGTCTTCCTCCGAGCCTCGTGGTTATTGTAGACTCGAGAACCATAGTAGTTATAGCACGGAACATAAACCTAATTATGAACAGGGAGATAATCAATAACATTTTTATTGCCTCTAGGGCATATCTCCTACAGACTCCCACTTGCACTAGAGTCAATAATCTAGTCAATGCTAATGCAATTTACACCTATGGCATACTGGTGTAAAATATGCTTCGCTTGTGGTATAGCCTGATGTCCAACGGATCTGACAACTTCAGCTCCGTGTGTAACTTTGCATATCCTCGCGTTTTCACGCTTTCACAAAATTCATATTTTGTGTGGACTTGGCTTTGCATATGTGTGAATCATTGGTCAAAACATGATTCCTCAGAGTGAGCTATGGAGCAACTATCTGCAATAGTGTCCCATAGACCAAAGCCATCTTGGAACCATACTAAGTTCATGAATGAACTATATGATTCAACAACTTCTTTGTCGATTCTAAAGCGTCAACATACTTAGCCTTTGTTACAGAATTCGCCACAGTATCTTGTATGGAACATTTTCCAACTACTGTGCCACCATGTTGTGTATTACACAAAACCCTTAACTTAAATCGAAAATCGCATGGAGCATTGATGAAGATTGTATCGATGTAATTACTTACAACGAGCACTTCATAATCTCTGATTGCGAGAAAACATGTCATCAGTACTGCTCTAGTATCTCATGTTGTCCTATGATCAGTACTTTGATCACTTTGGTATCTATACTCGCAACAACTTTGGAGTATTGGACATATATGGTTGTTTTACATACCATGGAATACATGATTAATCCAAACAGAAGAGTGTGTGGAATCACCATCATGTATTTTGCTCATCAGTGTTTTGGGACACTGAGTCTTGCAAAACTCTTTCCATGTGACTTCGGCAAGAATCACGCCTTGGCGGTTTTAGTGCTAAATTGTTTTAGCACCTTGTCAATATGTATTCATTGCTTAGCCCCGTTAGGTAAATCTATCTCCATAGATCATCATGCCTAATATTGAGGCTATTTAGCCTAAGTACTTCATCGAAAAACTATTTTCAAATGAAGTCCTAATTCATGTCAAGAAATACATTTCCAATTAACAATGTGTCAAGTACACAATGTTTTAGAAATATTATTATGCTCTCACTTACTTTCTTGAATCGCAAGCATCTTCGTTACCCATTGATGAAGTCAAACCCCTTTGACCATTTCATCAAAACACGAAGAATCCAACTCCTTTATGCTCTCTTATGTCCATTGTTGGAACTCTGAAGTTTGCATACTTACTAGCATCCTCTGGACTGACAAAATACCTTGGACTGTAACACATGGAAGTCCTTGGTTACATTTCCATCAGATGGAAATACTTTCGTCATCCATGTTTCATATCTCATGATTGAAATATGTATTAATTGCTAGTTCAACCCGAACCGACTTTAAGCATCGCTATGGTGAAACAACCTCATCGTAGTCAACTCCTTGAACTTGTTATTTCAACAAGTCGAGCTTTATGGTAAAACATTTTATCCACATCAGTTTATAGTTTCATAAATATTCGTTAGACTCTAAGTCTTCCGAAAGGTGTATCAAGGTTTTAATCTTGAAACATTTATATGGAAACTATCTCAGATTGTATTGGCATTTAGCCAATTCCGGAGTCAGGGCCCATCACCGCTTCCTTGTGTATCATAGGTATACTGTTGTCCAACAACAATATCTTGTTTGCGCACCTGAAAGGTTTGCACGAGCCTTGCCTACGTGGTTCAGCTGCAAGTTCGACCGAAGTTCATACATTTTATTGTAGAGACTTCCGTATCAGTCGCAGTAGGAAACTCCGGAATCACTTCCAAGGTTCCTTTCCTTTGACCTGATGACGAAGATACTGGTTATCTCGTCGAGTTGCATTGTCCTCCCACTCACCTTTTGTAAGAACTATTCTCTTTAAAAGCATACCGTTTTGTGGCAAAATCGTTTGCCTCGGTATAGTGGTGGGGGAATACCCAATGACTTGGGATAACCTACAAAGTAGCACTTGTCTGATTTGGAATAGGTTTGTAACCTTTTACACAAGCCCCATATTCCAAATGTTAAGAAAAGATATAACATGGTTGGGCGTACCATACCATGACGTCATTTCAACAGACCTGATGGAGCTCTTTTCAGTGTAAAAGCCGCAGTCTCTAAAGCATCACTCTTTTAAAAGGGATAATGGCAAATTTATTTATGTCATCTTTGATCTTACCATGTCATAAATGGTTCGTACATCTTTACGGACTTTCCACTTGCAGTGGCGTTCCGGGAGGTGTAAGTTATGAAACTCTTTTCACAACTCATCAGACATTCGCTAAACTTGTAACTCAAATATTCCTTTCCGCAATCGAATTGTAGAAACATAATTTTCTTGTTACAATAACTTCTACTTCATTTTTGAAAATCTTATGAATGAATTCAAAAGATCCAGACTTACGTCTCAATAAGTAAATATCCATATATCTACTTGAGTCATTTCTGAAGATAGATAAATCCACTATTTGCAACAACATTTATTGGACTACACACATCATAATGTATGATCACCAATATGTTCTTTGCTTTTTCCTTATGGCCTGTGAACGGTATTTCAGTCACTTCACTTTTCAGATGAAAGTTGCAAGTGTCAGATGATTCAAAATCAAATGACTTCAAAATCCATCATAATGGAATTTTCCACGCGGGTTTCTCCAATGTGACCAAATGTAGTGCCACACTTGTGTGGTATTCTTTTAGTCTTGCGACATTTAGCGTCAGTGTTATGGATGTATCATATTTCCATCAATATTCATAACATACATCCCATCTAGGATGGAAGCATGGCCCTTCATGTTATTCATAATACTGAACAACAATGTTGTTTTTATGAACAACTCCTTTTGCAACAAATATTGTGCAATGGGCTAGAGTGTATGAAACTCTAAAATGAATTATGAAAGTAAACCCAGAGGTAATGTATTATTATCAATATTCATAACATGCATCTCATTTATAATGAAAGTATGGCCCTTATGTTATTCATAACACGGAACATTAAAAGTTCTCTTATGAATAACCTTCTTGCAAGATACTTTATGCAAAGGGCTAGAGTGAAACTCTAAATGAATTATGAAAATAAATACATAGGAAATACACCGATGGAAGGTATAGTAACATTTACTATGTTCCCTGCGTGTATCTAAACCTCATTCCTGGCTAGTCTTTCAGGCCATAGTAGTTCTTACATCGAGTTGCAACAGAATGCAATCGAGCGGGTATCTTTGTGATTAACTCACAATACCCAACAATTAGTGATTAACATGTTTAACCATAATTCCCAAGAACTATATCTTTGACCAGCCTTCCATACATCAAAAACTTGTATGACATTCATACATGAGCTGGATATTCCAGTCTTTTTTCTATTTGCATTTATACTTCTAACAGATTAACTTTCAGTATTTCTCCTACTTCCAGAAGAAGCACCCAACTTAAGAGTGGCGTTTAGCCCCAGACTTCCTAGGCGTGAAAGTTTCACTAACACCCTTCGGATACTTCCTTTCTCTTTAAGTTGTTGTTGTTTTATTCACCTCTCATCATATGACAGGCGTTCTTCTGGATCCCTCTCTTATCAGTCAAATGCCCAGTAAACACTTTTACTAACAGTTTGCAAAACAAACATTGCTTTGGATATCACATATCTTTTAGCTTTTGTCTGTCTCTGAAAATGATTTTCAGATTCCATGAATATCACATAACTATCCAAACTTTCGAAGTTCGGGTCTCATGGAAGCAAACATATTGCACTTGACTGGAACGGAATTCTAGCTTTTGGATCGAAGGACGAGAGTCACATGATCCATAGCATTAGCGGAAGAATACCGAAAGTATGCGATAGGACAAAGTCCTTCTCGGCACTCTTTGCGGACAATCCTCATATTACGTTACCAACCGTAAAGTGTTAACCAGATATTTAACAGCTATTCAATTATAATAGGGAAGGTGGAAACGCGAGCCATTATTCTACAACTTTTATGCAAATCACACTTAGACAGTGTTCAAAAGTAATTGCATTGAGAATTAAACATGTTATTTCAACAGTGCGCTCCCACTCAAATCAATATATCTCAAAATTGATTATGAGTGATTCAAGACCCGCATTGTCATTCAACACCATTGAACGAGATGAACACTGATGGCGCGAACTTCAATCGGTAGGCAAACTTGCCGATCACATCTCTATGTAATTCTTGTTCATCTTTCGATGCGTGTGTTCCGAGCTCAGGGAGATCCTTCCAGAACGTCAAGACAACCAAGTGATCTCGCTGCGAGGTCTCAACTCAACCGCCTCACACTTCTCTAATCGTTCGTACCCAGGGAGATCCTGTGATACCCCGAAGAGATAGGTGCCGTGACGGTGCTACACTTGGGAGAACACTAAAAACTTGATATTTTAAGTGAGAGATCACCCTAATAAAAGAGACTACCGCGCAATAAAAAAGGGTGCATCATAAGGGATAAACATCTCAGGCAATTCATAATAGCATGATATGGTATAGCCCTTTCTGACGGAGAAGTCTTTCATTTCTTCGTCTCCGGCATTCGCGTCGGTTTTCACCTTCGCGAAGATTGCCACCACATTGTCGATGCACCAGATAATATTGCTATCTCTATAGCTAATAAAATAAGTGCATTACATAAGGTTGACACGCAGGTCATTAAAGTGCAATCATATGGCTCCAGCCATCATGCCGAATCATGACACGCAGGTCATGTTAATATTACATCATATAGTCATCTCATACATAATCAAATTAATATGAGCACTGCTATACCACATCACATGCACATGCAAACCATCCTGCAAAACCAAGTTAGACGCCTCTAACCGGTTCATGCAAAAACTTGTTTTACGTGGCTTCTAAGGTTTCGAAATAAACCGAAGCTACCAACGTTCATCATCAAGCATGATAATTCAAGTTGCTAGATTAACTGTCCAGGGTGTATGAAACACGAGATAATAAAATCTTGAGCCCCATACTAAACTTCGTCATATGCGTGACCCCCGTGCAGATCACGTCTGCATTGCCCTTTCATTTGCGAAACATCCATCTTTCTTTAACTATGGTGGAACCCAAAGAACTATTAGCACTTCTTTGATCTGTCAATCAGCATACTCAGGAGCAGCATGAAAGGATCGCGGATTGCCAGAACTTTGTGAGATTCCACCATGCCGTCAAGATCAGGACTATGCATATTCAGGGGAAGCAACAAGAACATCGGGTAACAGGCTTCATCTGCAACCCGCACAAATAATTTTCAGTAATAGAACTCATCTACTACCTAATTATATTGTGCAACACCCATACATCTCCATGTATTCTAGATCGCAACCTGCATCTATGCATAGCACGGCTCTTGATGCCACTGTAGGGTAACGCAGCAGAAAACAAAAAATTTCCGACCTACGCACCAGCCCAGGACCACTATGGAGACTGCATACAAGGTTTGATCATATTCGTTACCGACTCGTAGCGCAGCGGAAGTAGAGTCGATGACGATCGGCGGTGCAGATCCCCGCAGCTAGGATTTACAACCTCCCAACCGCGAGGATGTGTACCCTTATCCGCCCCTCGGACAGCCCTCCGGGAGACGGTCGGACAGTCCCCTGGACGGTGTCACGGACAGCCCTTCAGGAGGACCATCGAAACTCGGGCAGTCACTCGGACCGCCCTTCGGGAGGACCCTCGAAACTCGGACAGTCACTCGGACAGCCCTTCGGGAAGCACTCACGAATTAAGACCGAAACTACGATCTCTCTACAAAGTTGCACACATACGGTGTCAGCTATCCGGCAGGGCTTCGCCGTCCAGAACTAGTTCCTGCCGGAACCCAGACAGCCTTTCGGCTCTACGAAAAACTCTTTTCGTGGGAGGGAGAGAGAGAGCTAGCAAAGCATAGCATGTGTATGTGAGATCCAAGGATGGAGAGATGGCAGCCCATTCACCTCCTATTTATAGGAAAACCAAGGGGTAGTGTGCCTCCATAATTTTACAAAAACTCCCATCCAATATTTCATCCATGAGGGTGTTAAGTGCAAAATGGGGTGCCATGTGGAGCTCCAAGGAGCTCCACCACCCATGGCCGGCCAACACTAGGGGGTCCCCCCATGAGGTGCCTTGCCCCCAATCCCTTCTAGAAGCCTTTTTGGAAACATCCAAAAAGGTGCTGTTCCAAAAATATCCAAAAAGCGCTTTCACTATTCATGACGACATTTTTCAGCGTCTGATCGAACTGAAAATATTCATGTGGGCTTAAAACATTTCCAGTACGCACCAAAATAATTTTCAACGCGAGCCGGAAGAATTCCGCTTTAGTGATTTTCATCTGTGAAAAGCATCTGAAGCGGTTTCGGCAGCTCCGGAACATTTCCGGTTTTCATTCCGGAAAATTCCAGAAAGTTTCCAGAATGATTCTGGCACCCTCCAAGAATTATCAGGCATGTCCCAAAACCAATATGACTTTATGGTATCCTCTGAAACTACTTTTCAGTATCACCGGAACTCATCCGGTAACCTCTCTACGGAACTTTTCTGCTGTCCGAAACTTTTCCGGTGTCCGAAACTTTTCTGGTCTTTTTCTCTCAGACTCCCTGTCTAGTATTCAGCAGATAGATGACCCTTAAGTGTGTGACCCTATAGGTTCGGTGAAGTATAGACATGACCCGGAACCCCTTCCGATCAATGATCAACATCGAAGCCGTGGACACCCATATTGACCCCTATACCCACACGAATGAATATTCGAGTGAACCTCCAGTTGTCGTGTGCTATTCCTGTTGCTTCACGATATGTTACAAATACCCGAGGTGAGACATGTTGGCATCCCCGTGGATCAACAACTTGTCCACTATGCCAGTTACCTCGTTACCGGTATTGTTCTCTTTTCTCGTTCCCGTGTTCCGGCATCCCCGTGATCAAATCACAAAATGTCTGGCCAATGATGGATACCGTAACACCGAGAGGGCCTAGAGATATCTCTCCATCGTCGGAGGAGCAAATCCCAATCTTGAGCTATCAAGTTACTTGACAAACTTTTCCATGAACCCGTAAGCCGCCGTAATAGCCACCCATTTACGGATGATGTTTAACAAACCCCAAAGTTCATGAAGCAAGCATGAAGAAACTCGATACTCTCATGGTCTAAGGAATCATGCAAACGTTAACCATCTCTGTGTTATAAACCATTAACTCATGACGAATGTATCTCATAGCATAACATCAATTCAGGTCGATTCAACACAAGTGTTCTACCAACAATTGTGCCCTCAAAATTGCCGGCATAGTCATGCCCATGATCAGGAAAACAGGATCATCATGCAATACTTGAGCCAGTCATAGAGGCTTGACTAGGAATTCATTTTACCGTTTATTATTCCACACGTCCATATGAGTCTTCCTCCGAGCCTCGTGGTTATTGTAGACTCGAGAACCATAGTAGTTATAGCATGGAACATAAACCTAATTATGAACAGAGAGATATTCAATAACATTTATTATTGCCTCTAGGGCATATCTCCTACAAGTACATCTCGAGTGCTAGCATCATAGTCTACTACACCTGTCCTACCTTAGTGATCTCGATGTCGTTGTCATCGTCCCCCCACACGCCGACGGCGGCGGTGAAGGCGGTGGCGCCGGCGACAACCACGACGGCGAAAACAAGCAGGACGACCACGTCGGGCACGGTCCGGCCGAAGAGGCCAGCGGGCACGCAGACGGCGTCCCACGGCAGCCCGATGCTGCCGCCCGCGAAGTTGCCATCGGGGCACGCCTTGGTGAGCGGCGCCCCCGGCGCGATGCCCCAGACGTAGGCGAGCTCGGGCGCGAGAGCCGCCACGGCCACGGACATGGCGGCGACGGCGGACCACGTGATGGCATAGAGGAGCAGCGGGGGGTGGGCGAGGAGGCCGGCGAGCGAGGGGAAGTGGGACGCCATTGCTGCTGCTCGGTCAGACAGGACATGTCTCTTCTTCCTTCCCGTAGAGCGCCGTGCGAGAGAGATGCATATAGGCACATAGTGAGTGCTGTCAGTGTGTATCCTGAGTGTGGTGGTTGGGTTTGTGTGTTTGGGTGAAGGGGATTTGGCGGGAGAGCAGAGCAGAACAGGTGGCAGCCGCCATTGTCAAGTTACTCTGAGCTACTCCACTCCCCAATTCAGCTACTCCTCTGCTGACCCTAACCTGATGCAGTGCCCAGTACCAAAATAGAACAGGACATTCAACGGCAGGTCCATGATGCAGCTCCGACTCCCAAATGATCAGCAACACACTAGATTTCTTGCCAAAAAAACAGCACACACCGACACCGAGACATTTGATTATTTTAAAATATGCATAGAAAAAGGAAAACACTCAGCATCAACCGGCTGAAAAGAGACTTCGCATCCGTCGCCTTCGCTGTGCAACACATGTCCATGTGGGTCCAACACACGTCTCCACCTTCCCTCCATTTCTCAAGTAACGCCCAGCCCATGACTCTATTCTCTCGTATCTCTCTCATGGTGCAGATTGGACGGGGCGTTCGAAGCCAGGCGCCACCTCCGCTCACACCAGGCAGCCGGTCGCCCCACCGCCCACATCTCTCCTGCCCTGGGCGTCGGATCTGGCCCGAGCTTGTCGGGAAAGAAACCGGAGGCGAAGGAATCGACGGCAGCTGGCACGGTTTCTTGTGAAGAGAAGGAGAAGGAGGTGTGAGAGAGAGAGAGAGAGAGGCAGGTCAAGGGAGAGGAGAGGCGCGGCGAGTTGGAGCAGAGGAAGGAAGGAGGCGCCGGAGAAAGGGCTCGCCGGCGGGCAGCGGGATCGCCGGGCGGCGCAGAAGCTTCGGGCGGGAGCTCTCCTGGTGTTGCGGCACAGCGCACAGGGTCTTCTTCGACGATGTCGATGTCGGGGAGCCCTCCCTGATGAATCCCTCCCAGCCCTGCGCGACGTGTTTACGGGCCAGGCGACAGGCTCTCACCATCCACGGCGAGGCATCAATGGGTTAAGCACCGTCGTAGATGCTTTCCAATTCCATCAATGTTTCTGAAACAAACGTCTTGTTGTAATAGTCAACAATGTTTTCGAAAAAAGCTCTTGTTGCAGAGAGGGATCATACGCGGAGAGCTTTGCAGCGTCGCTAATGTTTTTTAAACAAAGCTCTTGTTGCAATAATCACCGATGTGTTCCTGAAATAGAGCTTTTGTTTCAATAGTCACCTATATTTCTGAAACAAAACTCTTGTTGCAATAGTCGCCGATGTGTTCCTGAAACAGAGCATTTGTTGCAATAGTCACCAATGTTTCTGAAGCAATACTCTTGTTGCAAAGAGCGATCGTACGCTGAGCAAGCTAGATCAGACGGCTCGCGAGGCGGCAGATCTTCTGAAAAGATCCACCTGCCCACGCGTAGCACGCCCCATAGAAAAAAGGTTGACCATGTATTAAAAAAATATTGATCATGTATATAAAAATGTTAATCAAGCATTTGAAAAAATCTTGAACAAGTATTTAAAAAATGTAGATCATGTATTCGAAAAAATTTAATCCTGTATTTGAAACATATTAATCAAGCATTTGTTAACAATTAAAATTTTGTACAGAAAAAATGTTGAACATGTACTAAAATATGTTAAATTTGTATTGAAAATATGTTAAACATGTATTAGAAAAACGTTGTTGACATATAAAAAAATATAGAATAAAAACCAAAAGAAACAGCGAAAACCAAAAAAATAAAATATATCAAAGAAAAAATAAATGAAAATTAATCCAAAGAAAGAAATGCGAAAAGAATGAATACAAAAAAAACGAAGAAGAAAAAATATAAAAATAAAACAAAAAGATGGATTAAGAAAAGAAAAAATGATAGAAACAATAAAAAATAAAAATGGAGAAGAAAATTAAAAACAAATTAAAAACAAAATAAAAGGGGAAAATAAAAAACCAGAAGAAAACTGAATAGAAATGAAGAAAAAAAGATTTTTTAGTAAAAACAGGAAAAGAAAACAAACAAGAAAAAACTCGGCGTTGTTTACTTTCAGTAGGTTGCGCCCTATGTAGTAGACACCTGTTCGAAATGCTGGCGTAGTGGGTAGATCCCACTTTCGATCCCTCGCGCGCACGCATATTTTACTCTATTTTTTCAGAAAAAAATGCTCTGGTGGGCCGGCTTGACACTGTAGGGCTCGACGCCAGAGCCGCTACCATCTTGCTTAATGTGAAACATAGCGCTCGTGGGGAAATCACTAATTAAGGAGTACTTCTTCCGAAGATCACTCACACCTCTCAAGGTTGCGACAAAATGGCGCACTACATGTGCGTCACTTATTGCAACCTGAAAATTTTCTTTTTTTCGTAGATCTGTTTTTCAAAACGTTTTATCTCTTAAGCAATTCGTTCAAATCTTGAATGGTTTCACCGTTGGATTCCTCGCGTCAAGATCTTTAAAACTAGATCTCTTGTTGATAGTTTTTTGACGAATATTTTTCATGAAAAAGCGGCCAAAAAATAACCGGGAGCACATTTTTTTCCTTTTCCGAAAGACCTCTCACGGAAGCAAATCTGTGCCTCCACGAGAAGTAAACCCATGCCTCTCAGGGAAGGAAAAAAACTCTTTTTCGTTTCCGAGAGGCACGGCCGTTTCTCTCGTGAAAGCAAATCCATTTCTCTTGTGGAAGCAACCGAGCCTCTCGCGGAAGGGAAAAAATAAAACACATTTATTTCCTTTTCTGAGAGGCACGGTCGTGCCTCTCGCGAAAAAAACTGTGCCTCTTGCGAAAAAAAGAAAATGCATTTTTTTCATTTTTGAGAGGCACGGCTATGCTTCTCGCGGAAGCAAATTCGAGCCTCTGGCGAAAGCAAACCGTGCAAACAAAAAAGATGCGCTTTTTCGTGGATTTTTTTGTCCAAAAGCTAAGAACAACCGATGAAAAACCGAAAATGAAAGAAAAACATGAAAAAATCCATCTACAAAGCTGAAAACGTGTGAAGAAAATAAAATAAAATAAATGGGAGCGTGCAGAGCGCGACATGTGACGACGACTGTGACGCGCTCACAACACACCCAAATGACGGTTTGGAGTCTCCTAAAGGAGTGATCCTTCGTTTGTTGACAATGGGACCACCTATCTGCCGCATACGGCAGACAGGCAAGGCTTCGCACATGGTAGCCTCGCCTGGGCCGGCCTACGCACGAGTAACAAGCAGTGTAAAAAAACACCACAAAAATAATGCACACCGGCTCGAATTCAAACTCAGGACCAACCTCTGATGAACGCACGTACCTAACCACTCCACATTGTCAGCTCTAGTGATGTGTGTGCAGCACCAAATACTTTAGAACAAACTACATCGGCAGATCCCAATAGTTTACCTTTTTTTTCAATCATTTCATGAAAAATCTGAATACTTTTTTAAAAGGATTCCAAACAAAATTTTAAAGAACATAAACAAGTTTTTTTTAAATGCCCAAATTTTGGGTTTGTAACCAAATTTCAAAACGGGAAGAATGTTTGAATTACTGTACAAATTTTAAGAAACATGAACATTTTTTAATTCCATTTTTCTCACAAACACGAACAAGTTTTGACAAAAAATTTGATTTTTTTTGAATTTGCAAACACATTTAAAATTGTGATTTATTCTGAATTTCTGAAAAAAGTTTGAAAAAGGATTTTTTTTAAACATGAACATTTTGGACAAAAGGGAACATTTTTTGCATCTGTGAAAAAAATTGAAACTCTATAAATTTTTTTTGAGAAAAGCAAACATTATTTGAAATTTGACATCATTTTCCGAATTTGTGAACTAAATTTGAAAAAAGGAACAGTTTCTGAATTTGCGAACAAAATTTGGAAACATGATTGTCTTCTAAGTTATGAACCTGTTTTGGAAGGTAGACATTTTTTAAATATCACGATTTTTTTGAATTGTGAACAAAAAAATAGGAACATTTTTTGATATTCCAAACAGTTTTTGCATTTTCGAAAAATTTGAAATTCTGAAAAGAAATAGTTACAAAAAATGAGAAGAAAAGGAATTAAAAATGAAAAGGAAATAAAAAGGGAAAAATGAAAAAAAATATAACGAAACAAGAATCAGATAACTAAAAACAAGAAAAAGAAAAATAGAAAAATGTAAATTGGAAAAATAATGGAAAACCGAACAAAACAAAAGAAACAACAGAAAAAAAAACCACACCTGGACCGTTTGGGAACTTCTAGAAGGTTCCCAAAACCAGGATCAATGAAACGCGCAAACGGGCCGACCCATGTAATCGCTCGTCTCGCCATGTGTATGTATGTTTGCACGACATTTTGATGCAAAGTAGTCCTGGCCATCTCCCGCCTGGCCTTGTCGGCCCACCCAGGCCCGGTCCTAAATCCAGGGCCTAGGCCCGATGGGCTTGTCCATGGGCCAGGCTTGGGCCTGAGTTTTGAGCCCATCAGCAGGGCCTGGCCTGGACGGGCTTGGGCTTGGCATATTGGCATTTTAAGGAAGAGGCCCGGCCCACGGCCCTAAGCCCTAAGGGCTTTTCAGGTCTTTTTACCAGATGGGCCGGGCTTGGGCTTGAAAAGTAGGCCCGATGGTAGGGCCTAAGAGGGCCTGGGCCTCAGTTTTCTGCCGTGGGCTTTTTAGGCCCGGCCCAAGCCCGGCCCAGCCAGGCCGTAAAGAGCGTCGTATAGGGTTTTCCCTTAACAATAGCCGCACCCTCTTTGCTCCCTAACATCGTGACGTGGAGGAAAAAAATAAGCATTGTAAATTTTTCACTGCCCACCTTGCACGCGGCCCTGCCGCTGGTAAATCACGACCGACGAGGCGAGGCGGCGCCGGATTCTACTCGGAGCAAGTAAATCTGAGAACGGTTTTGAAAAAACCAGGTAAAATGGTTTGGTTTTTATTCAGGTTTCGATCAGTTCAGGTTTTTTTGGACTGAGTTTTTTCTTAGTTTAGTTTAGTTTGGGTCCACAGAAAAACCAAATCGGGTATAGTTGGTTAGGCTACTCATAGCGGGTAGTATCATATACTAGTATCATGCATATGATACTAGTGTATGATACTACCTTTATAGTGCATAATATCATATAGTAGTATCATATATGAGCTTATTTATTGTCATGCATGACACAAAGTAGCATAGCATTTAACATAATACGGTATCTATCTATGTTACTCTAACCCTCTCTTTCTTCTTTGATTTTCTGCCACATAAGCATGTTTGCGAGTCCCAAGCGCATGATACTACTTATGTTACCCCACTATGACCAGCCTTATGGGTTTAAAAAGTTTGGTCTAATATGGGTGCAAACTATAGGTCTGAACCGGTTCTCGGCCCGGAGTAAGCCCAGTAGAGCCCCACCTCCATCTCCGTCTTGTTCCCGGCTCCCGCACTCCGAGCTAGGTCGCAGCACGCCGCCGCCGCAGCGCCACTCCCCGACGTGGCCGTCGCCTGAGCCGGCGCTCCCAGACGCGGCCGTCGCCCGCGAGATGGCCGGCGGGTAGGCCCGCGACCCTCGCCCGCGAGATGGCCGGCGGGTAGGCCCGCGACCCTCCCATCCCCTTCGTGAGCAGGGCTCCCGGCATCCGCGGCGGCTGCTCCTCTCCCTCGATCGGCGCCGCCGGCTGCTCCTCTGCTTCGTCCTCACGGCCGGCTGCTCCTCTACGTCGTCCTCGCGGGCAGAAACTTGCCAGCTGCTCCTCTGCCAGTCAGGGCCTCAGGCGTGGTCGCGCCCACCCCGCCCTGTACTTGTCGCTGCCGGCCGTGGCTCACCGACGCAGAGCGCCGTTCCTGCAGCCACCGCCGCCACCCGCCAGAGCTGCTCCGCGTCCGCCCCTCCGCGACCACGAGGCGGCGGCTTCCGCGCTGCTCCGGTGAGCTGAAGTCCAACTCTTTTAATTCTGTCTTTTTAGTGTAGATTCAGTACTCTTCTGTGCCAAGTCTGAAGCTGCATTATTTTTGAACATGAACATTCAGGCACTTTACTAGTTTTGTAGCCAGTGATTCTTCTTCTTCTTGTAAGCTACAAACGGTTGGGCTGGGGTGTCAAAAAAAATGATGCAGCAGCAGGTAGATTTAGTGTCGATTTAGCAGCAGCAGGTAGCACTTTGGCTAATCTGCAGACCGTGTGATTACTCTTCAACTCTGGCACCATAAGCTCTTGTACACTGTCTTGTTTCTCAGGAATGCATCTTTTTTCTCAGACCAATGATAAGATGAAGAAATTTCTTACTGCCTTTGAGGTCAACTGTGCTGCCATCTACTCCCTCCGTCCCATAATATAATAGTGTAAAAAATGCTCTTATATTATGGGACAGAGGGAGTATCTTGCTACAAAATCTTAGTCTGTTTAGGCGTATAAATAGGTGTTCTGCCTCTATAATAGTGTTTGTACTGCTACTATAACATCATGTACTGTTTTGTTAGGTGTTACATATTTTTCTTCTAGCCCAGAATTATTCATTTTAGATCTTGTTGCACGATGTGTCATGTATATGACTAGTACTACTATTCCAGCATGCTTATATTTTTGTGAATTGACTAGCTTAGCTAGCAGAGTAGTGTTCTGTTGAAATTTGAGGCATGTCTTTGTTCATAAGTGTCTTTGTTCCCATGCAGTGTGCTCTACAATTTGAACCATTCAATAATGTAATTTTTGTTATGAGATCAGTAGCATGAAACTGTTTGCCCACAATTTTTGTTATGAAATCAGTAGCATGAAACTGTTTGCCCACTCAAATGGAATTTTCATTCAAATTTCTCTTGCTAGCATACTTGTGCATCAGCAGTTCAGGTCCATCCTATCCCTCTCTGCTCATCTTGTGCATCAGCTCATTTTTTTGCTGAATTTGAGTGGAGAGCATGTGCAGTTTTTGATTCAACAGAGAACATGTTTTAGTTTCATGTTTTTTGCTGAATTTTATCCCTTTCGTTTGTTTGATCTTTAAAGAAGAGAAGAAAGAGTTAATTAAGAGAGGAATATCAACCTTCCTCTGTTATGGTTCAGCCAGTATAGAAATCTGAGCTAGCTGAACCCATTTAAGGTTTGAGATCATCTTATATTCAACATGAACATACCATTATGCTTCTCAATTCTGAAAAAGTTAAGATCTGATAGAGTGTCCTGCTGTGTGCAGAGTGTCTTCTGTATTGTCTCACTGTTCAACTGAAGTTGTATTGTTTAACTGTTCAACTGAAGTTGTATTGTTTCACTGTTCAACTGAAGTTGAAAACGGTTTTGTATTGGGTTTAAACCCATGGTTATGTACTAGTTTTAAACTGGTTTGGGTGAAAAACATATTGGGTTTGGGTTTGGTTGGGCTGAAAACAATATTAAATGGTTATGGTTCAAGTTTGGTTTAGAGGGATACACATACAGGTATGGTTTAGTTATGGTTGAGTTATGTAACCATTCTCAGATTTAGGAGCAAGACTGCCGTGCGGCCTCGTGTGCAACGACGGAGCTACGTGGGGGCGAACCTGGGCCATCGCCCCCCAGCGAAAACGATTTTTTTACTACCCCTATGTATTACATAAAGCCCACAACGAGAAGGCCCATGTATCAACTACTACTAGTCTTCGTTGCCTGGAGCTCTGTAGACGAACGAATCCAGCGAGCAGCGACCCAATCCCCTTTGACCTGCCGCCTGCCCTGCGACCGCGGACGCCTCAGCGTGGGGGTGGGGCACCGGCGTCCGGCCGCTGCGGCTTGCCGGCGCGGCCGCGTGGGGGTGACCGCTGGACGCTGGCGGGCGGCCAGCTAGGGCTAGCCGCTGCTGCATCCGCTCCTCCACTCCGGCCTCCTTCCCTGTAGTGCCTCCGCGAGCCGGTGAGCAGCTGCCCTCGTTGGATCTCTGTCTATATCTCGCCTCTGCAAATTGTAGGAAGTTCAATTATTCTGATTCTGAAGTTTATTTCACCTTATTTGAGGAAAAGTTGGGGTATTTATTCAGTTGGAGTTCGTCATGTATTTCACCTTAGTTGAGGAAAAGTTCGTCATGTAGCCAAAATATCTCAATGCATAAATACCCATTTGTTATTCTGATTCTAAGAGCATCGTCATGTATTCTGATTCTGAAGTTCAATTATGCTAATTAGGTCATCTCGTCATGTATTTATTCAGTTGCATTTTGTACTGAATGGAAAATGTTCCGGGTGGAAGTATTCCGTGCAACACTTGATACCCAGCTACATGAATTAGAATTCAGGTTCAATGACAAGGTACTGGATCTATTGACCACTAGTGCTACCCTGATCCCTAAAAATAAATTCAGATCTTTCAAAGCTGATGATATTTGTGAGATAGTCAAGAAATATTATCCAGCAGATTTCACCCAACAGGAAATCTATGGATTGGAGCAGCAACCAAAACACTTTGTTGTGGATGCCTCCAATGATAAAGAGTTGAAAAATGTGTCAACCTTAACAAATCTTTGTCGATATCTCTTTGAGACAGGGAGACATTCTATCTACAATTTGATTGATCGATTGTTGCGATTGCTTCTGACGCTTCCAGTTTCTACAGCAAGTGTCGAGCGAGCATTCTCAACTTTGAGGATCATTAAGACAAGGCTACGTAATACCATGGAAGATGATTATCTAGCCAATAGCTTGCTAGTAAAAATAGAGAGTGAAATCACAGAGAAGTACAGCTATGAAGATGTTCTTATGCACTTTAAGGGTGTAAAAAAACGAAAAGCTAGTCTATAGTGCAGTGTTGCTGTAGTGAACCGAATGCTCCATGGTTAAATGGTATTTTGGTATAGTTCCTTTTGTTATGGAGTATGTTATATATATAACTAAAATTAGAAATGTATTTTGTAAGGCTACTGTGGAGAAGATCAATATAATTGTCTAAGTTTCTCGATATTTGCAATATCTAACTTGCTGTATTCGTCTGATTTTGTATTTGGTTTTTCTTTACAGCTTTGCCCCTCCAGAGATTTCTTTCAAGCTCCGCCACTGCTCCTGTGTGCGCTTTCGCCTCTTTGCCTCCGGCAGGAAAGATGCCGCCGGCGTCGGCCTACGCCGTCCTCGCCGCAGCCTTCAGGACAAAACCCCCCGTCCCCGGTACGCTTCGTATCCACCCCACCTGTTTCTTCATTGGTACCACAGAAGCGAAGTGCCATGCTCTGAAATCTCCGGAGAGATGCTAACTCAAACATTGTCCATGCGCAGTTCCTAGGTGGCTCGCTGTCCTTGGTTCGCGCACGCAGACTGTTCGACAGAATGCGTTGGAGGTGCTTCCTGATGCAGCCTTGCCTCCACGCTTCCACCCAAGCATTGTTCCAAGAGGATATGTTCTCGGATCTCCAAGGCTTTGCCACACCAGCGCTTTGGAGGATTCCCTGGATGCCCGCGTCGGTGAAGTTCTGAGAGTTCTCAAGTCCTGTGCTGCCGATGCTGACCTCGGCAAAGACCTTTTTCAGTTTGCTGATGAGATGGACGAGGACGTTGTTCTGAAAGTCCTCCAGAAGCAGAGGTCCAATTGGCAGGTCGCGCTATTGTTCTTCAATTGGGCAGCTGGGCTGCCTTCGTATGAGCACGGCCCAAGGACGTACACTGAGATGCTCGACATCCTTGGGCGGATGAAGAAGGTCAGGCTTATGAGACAGCTCTTCGATAAGATTCCTGAACAACGCCGTGGGTTGGTCGTAACGAACAGGATGTTTGCTGTCCTGTTGAACCGGTATGCAGGGGCGCACAAGGTGCAAGAAGCGATCGAGGTATTCTACAAGAGGAAGGATTATGGGTTTTGAGGTCAACTTGGTTGGATTCCAGATACTTCTGATGTCGCTTTGTCGGTACAAGCACGTCGAGGAGGCTGAGGCCCTCTTTCTCCAGAAGAAAGATGAGTTCCCTCCTGTCATAAAGAGCTGGAACATCATTCTTAATGGTTGGTGTGTCAAGGGAAGCCTGGCTGATGCTAAAAGGGTTTGGAACGAGATCATTGCATCTAAGCTTAAGCCGGACCTGTTCACATATGGTACGTTCATAAATGCACTAACCAAAGCTGGCAAACTTAGTACGGCTGTGAAACTATTCACAAGTATGTGGGAGAAGGGAATCAATCCCGACGTGGCAATTTGCAACTGTATCATTGACCAATTGTGCTTCAAGAAAAAGATTCCAGAAGCACTTAAGATTTTTGGTGAGATGAATGACCGTGGTTGTCAAGCAGATGTGGCTACCTACAACACTTTGATCAAACACTTCTGTAAGATAAGGCGGACGGAAAAAGTTTATGAGCTTTTGGATGATATGGAGAAGGGATGCTCTCCAAACAACATGACATACACCTACATTCTGAAGACAACTGAGAAACCGAGAGATGTTATGAATTTGATCCAGAGGATGGAGGAATCAGGTTGTAAGTTGGACTCTGACACGTATAACTTAATATTGAACCTTTATGTCAGTATGAAATATGAGAAGGGGGTACAACAAATATGGGAGGAGATGGAGAGGAATGGATCAGGTCCAGATCAGCGATCATTTACTATTCTGGTTCATGGACTTCACTCCCAGGGGCAGCTGGACCAGGCTTTGCAATATTACACGACAATGAAGTCGAGAGGGATGACTCCAGAACCAAGAACAAGGATATTGGTGAAAGCAATACATATGAAGAAGGATGAGCCTGAGACAGAAGATCGATCCCCAAGTATGACTGGGAAAAATCTAAAATTAGATCGTGTATCAGGACTTCTCCATGTTCATAAATAGTCACCGGCAGATTCTGCTTCAGTAATCCTAGCAGAAGGTGCTGAGCATCTGGGTTTACGGAACATAATCTAGTTTGTGTTTGTCCAGGTCACAATGCCCACCCCTTGGGCCAAAAAAATCCACAAGAGAAGAGTCATTGGACAATACGATGCCCCAAAATTTATGCTTTTTGACATGCCACAGCAGGATATGTTTAGGATGTATCGGGCAATTCAGTTGCAGGTACTTGCCTAGATGCTTGTATTCTGGAGATGTATGTGAAATACTTGCATGTGTTTATTTCTTCATGCATTATTTATGTTGTTTGTAGTTTTGTAGTTGTTAATGACATATGAACGCATAAAACAGGGATAAAATAGGTCCAAAATCTTGTAGAAATGAAAAGGTCTGCTAAGTGATGATACTGCTGGTTCGGTGTAGCTAATTTTCAGACCCTCTAGGTGATGCTTTTTCATGTCTAGAATTGACCCTCGAGGTGATGCTTTTTCATGTCTAGCATTGACCCTCGAGGTGATGCTTTTTCATGTGTAGAATTCAGCATGTTAGGCAAGAGCGTCAATCAATCTATACTATAATATTAGACATGAGAGACCAGTCCAATTTTTGTTGTAAAGTGCATGTTGTTTCAGGTCCTCTAAATCAAATTAGATAAAATTAAACTCTTAAATACTCATGTCTGCCTCTGTTTCCTGAATCTTGTTGATTGGAAGATATTCTTGGTTCTGCTTAGTTGATCAGCACCTTGGTTTCAGTTTCAATTCTCTGTTGATTATTCCAGATTTGATCTGGTTAATCCTTCTTGAAGAATTTGTTATTCTTTTGGTCATGGGGCATAATCCTCTCTGCTTTTCAAATTTTCATCACTCTTTCCTTACTCAATGTTTCAGTACATCTTGCCAAAAGAAAGAGCTCCTGTTATGTTGAGTGACACAGATACTGCCAAGTTTTGAACTCATGATCATGACATCAGATGTTTCAATACAAGTCAAACACAACTGACACAAAGATTCATGCGAAATCATGCTGAATAGTAGAAGCATCTTGATTGTAAGCGTTGCACTGAAATGCAAACATGAAAAATGACACATAATTTAGAATCCAATATAAATCTGAGTGCGCACACACTCGGTTCAGTTTCCATTCTTTTGTTCAGCCCAGTGGATTCCTGGCGAGCCCGTGTGCGCCATGCTGATTCTGAATTTTGGCATTCATAGATAGAATTCCGTGCAAAGTATAATGTTGTTGTTGAAGTGTAGGATGATTGGTTTTGATGTCTCTGTTGTTTGTGCGCATGCAGGTGCCAAAGGCGTCTCGATGATACCGACGTGCACAATGTAAGTTTTCCCCATGCAAATTGCATAATTTTTATACATGTTTTTTGTGCAAACATCTGCTGCTGTAGTTGATTTATTATTATTACTGGTTTGTCATACATAGACAACAGCTATTCTAGAATATCATCATCAATTCTCAGGTGGCATATGTATTTCATAAATTTTTGTTTCTCTTATGGTTGAAGTGCACAGGGTATTGTTTGATCTGTTTTCGGATGATACTGATACACACATGAATTGTAAAGACTTAAAATTATGAAGGGTGATTACCAATATATATAGTTGAGAATCTATTTGTGCTAATTGTAATTTGTATATCTATATACTGTTGGTTATTTTCTACTAGAGAATTTGTGGTGGACAAGGTAGTATTAAATATTCAGAGATGATACACATCAGTCAGGAAATGAACAAAAAAGGTGGTACTGATCTTTTAGATAGTTTTTTGTCAATGAGTAAATCAGTGCTCGAGATTAGTTTTGCATCATATAAAATACCAAATATATTTATGTGTAAGCCGTGTGCTTCCCTTGGTGGTGGCAACAGTAGCCTATTCTGTTTGCTCCATGTTTGTTAAAATTCAATGTTGATTCTATCTTTGCACAATCTGAAATATTCTACGAAGGAACTAACGGTTTGAGGCTTACCTTTTATTTATGTTGTAACTGCAGGAAATAGATGACATCGCTGAACTGAACACTGCAGAGGATTTGGATATCCGACCTTCAAAAAAAGCAAAGATTTCTGAATTAGGTGTTATGGAGCCATCACCAATGTCACCAACAATGTCAGCACCTTCTCCGATTTCTGAATGTTTTGAATCGATTGTGCCGGTATCAGATAATCAGATAGATCATGATCCATTGCCATCACCTCCATCACCATCTAGCTCAATATTATCTCCTGTTTTTATTTACATGATGTCAAGGAACCAGATTCAAATAAAGAGTTCAAAGTTGATGAGACATATGATTATCTCCCACAAGGTATTTGTTTTATTTATTATGTATACTTTCGTATTATATATATTATTAAGTTATTTGTTTTTTTTGCAGACTATACATTGACCGACCATGATCTATGTGCTCATATAGCAATAGAATCATCTTTGAGAAAGGCGGCCCGCGGAGCTAGGGCCAGGGCGGTGAGGCTGATGGAGATGGACAAGTTGTACCAGGTTGTCACTTGTCAAGAAGCTCTTCCTCAGCGGGATAGCCCACGGGTAGGCGGTGGCGCGGCGATCACGGCGGTGCACAAGGTCACACGGGGTCCCCGGTCCAGGGCGTTCCAGATGCAGGGCCAGCTCCTAGCAGCTGCGCGTGGCGCCGACGTGGTCAATGCCAAGTTCGCGTGGTATGGCGCTCCGTCGGCGGACGTGGCTGCGGCGGTGGAGCACGGTTTCGGCAGGACAAAGAGCCGGGTCCTTGGCCATCGCGCGCGCGGCGATAACGTCCACCTCAGTCTCCTTATGCGAAGTCAGGTCAGAGTTCTGAATTTGTGATTTTGATCGACGGCAAGCATGAATATAGGCATATAGCTGTAGGATAATTTATCCGACACAGTTACCAATTCAGGATCTGTTCCAAATTGCATTCATATTATCCCTCCGTCCCATAATATAATTGATTCAATGTTATTTTAGCCTTTGGTTTCTATATCTTGATTCATACTCGTAGCTCGAAAATTAGGGGGAGACAAATTTGCATGAACGACAGTAGTAGTTTATCTATGAATGCAGTAATTTTGAGTGGGCAATGGTTTGTGGAAGGGAGGAATATGAGCAAAACTAAATCATGTTTCCTGCTACCTAGAGTCCGGGTGATGAAATATGTTCTGAATGTTCTGTGAAGCAGTGCATAAAGGAACTAACGAGTATGAAATCATTTTTGTGCAGCGCAATGCTAGCAAATGCAGATGAGAACGACGAGGCGCATATTGTGCTGTGCCGTGTTCTGATGGGCCGACCAGAGGTCATCCCAGCCGGGTCCTCCAAGCTCCACCCAAGCAGTGACAATTACGACAGTGCCATCGACAACAAGCAGAACCCACAGTGGTATGTTGTTTGGGGAAAGGACATGAACACGAGGATCCTCCCAGAGTACGTCGTCAGCTTCAAGTGCCCCAGCCTCCATCCGATGAGGGTTAATGAGTGCTCTGTCTGAATTGGTGCTGTAATTGTTCCCAGATGTGCCTGGATCTCATGTTATTATTCGTAGAAATTTTGGGTTTCAAGATCATCCGGAGCGACCTCCGCGCTAAAGAAGCCTTTGCCGGTACGGAAAGAAATCTAGAGAATTGTGTGCGTGTCTTTTTTATATATATAGAAAAAAAGAGTAAGTAAAGTGTGTACGTGAAGTGCTTTTTATTGGCAAGCCTAAATAATGAAAAATAATAAAAAGAATCTTCCCAACCAAGCGACAAAATCTCTCGATAAAAGTCAACATAGTAAAATTAGTTTAAAAAATGTGCATAGTTTTATATATATTCAAGCTTTTAAAAAATGATCAAAATTTCCTAAAAAATACATTTTTTTGAAAAAAAAATATGCATTTCCAAATGTTTGCAAAAACAAGAAGTATTCAGAATATTTTAAAACGTTCAAATAATGTTCTCCCTAAAAAACATCCGAGTTTTAATAAAACATTCAGTTTTAAAAACAAATAAATATTTGTGTTTTTCAAAAAGTAATAAATAAAAATGATTCACAAACTATTCTGTATTAATCTTCCATCAGATAAAGAACGCTAAGAGGGTTTTTTAGCATCCAAACTTCAGACTCTGAAAAACAATAATTAATCTAACTTTATTACAATTTTTTATTATAATTGACTATAAACTATGGTGCATAATATCACATGGATAAGGTTTTGCGGGTTTCTACACCCGTTACAACGCACGGGCATTTGTACTAGTAATTACCAGTTAGCTAATGGTACTACTGAATTGTTAGTATAGTCCATTTGCATTTGTGTGCTGAAGTTGTACCGCCCTTTGTGTCTGTTGAATTTATAGATCTATCAATGAATGGCTACACAGTATTGAACCACCCACTTTTATTTCCTCTGTTTTCTTTGTATTTTTTTATGTTATGTGTCACACCTTCAGGTTCAGTACCGTCAGCTACCTGAACCTGAAGTGTTCCTGGTGCACGTTGTGCGTCGTGGGTTCCCTGGGCTGAGGCCCATGTAAGTGTGAGCGTGTGTGAGAGCAAGGCCGTGGTCCTCGGCCCGTGGTGCTCAGCTACTTAGTCCAGTGTAATCGATGGAATCGCTAAGTTGAATGAGATCAGAACTATCTTCCTCTCCCCTTCGTCCTCACCTACCCTCTCTTCTCTGATCTCCTCCCCCTTTCCCCTTCCCTATCGAACCCTAGCTCGCCGCCGGGGTATTACAGTTGGTAATCAGAGCTTCAAATTTTCTTTTCCCCCACCACCGCGCGCCCCAATCTCTGACCCTCTTGATCGACCTGTAACATCCACCGGGGAGGTGCAGTTTGCTCCGGCGAACAGCGCGAAATCCAACCCGGGGTTAGGTCTGATTCGGAGTGAGATCACGGCGCCATCGTCGAAACCTTCGGCCCAGACTCGCTACCTCATCACCGCTATGGGGGAAAACATCGACAAGCTCCACAGCCTGGTCGAGACGGTTCTCCGCCGCCTCGATGCCCACCAGGCCACCGCCGATGAGCGTTTCGAGTTGCAGCGCGCCTTCAACGAACAAGTTGCCAGCGAGCTCAAGCATCTCACCAAGCAAATCGACCTCACACAGGCCGACGTCGATGAGGCGCGCAAATCTTCTGCGCAAGGGGATCCGGCCACCGCGGGCGATGTTGGGGATCTGTCCGCCGTGGGCGTCGTCACCAACCTCGCGGGCTCCTCTGCGCCATCGCCTTCGCCACCTACACCGCCTGGGGACCCTGGTGTTCCTCTGCTCTCTACCCTCAACAGAACCGCACCACCCCCTGCACCGCCGCTGTACACCGTTGGCGCAGCCCAGCTGCCGTTCGCTCGTTTGGTCAACCATGGACCGCCGTTGCTGTCACACCAGACAGCCACCTCGCAGGAGCGTTCCCATGAGCACTATGCCAAGCCACCCGAACATGATTTCCCAAAGTTTGAAGGGGATGCTCCACGGATTTGGCTGGATCGATGTGTGTCCTACTTTGAGCTCTACCAAGTGCCGCAACACAGCTGGGTGACCACAGCCTCGTTGTATATGGAAGGCATGGCCGCAATGTGGTATCAAGCACAGAAGCAGACGCACCCCATGCTCACTTGGCAGAATTTCCGGGCAGCTGTGGAAGCAGAATTTGGACCGGAAGAGTTTGAAGATCAGATGCACAGTTTGATACAACTGCGTCAGACAGGCACCGTTCAGGAATACCGACAGCAATTTGAAACTACCATGTACCATTTGAAGTCCCTCGATCCGTCGCTGAGCTCCAAGTTTTTTATCTCACAATTCCTGTTGGGACTGAAGGACAAACTGCGTTTGGGCGTCAGGTTGCAGTCACCCACCAGCATCACCAGGGCAGCAGTGTTTGCAAGGATTCAGGAGGAAGAGTTGGAGAAGCAGCGGGTATTCGACATCGACCAGCACTAGTGGGTCGTCCACCGACGCAGGTTCTTCCAGCTCCAGCCCATGCTTGCCCGATCGCTGCCCCATGCCCTAGGGGTGATGATTTTGGTCGCGAGCGCCAACTGCGCGATTTCCGACGCGCCAATGGGCTCTGTTTTCGCTGCGGGGATAAGTACTCCAGGGAGCATCAATGCAAACACACTGGAGTCGTCATGATGATTGAAGTGGGGGATTATGGCGAGATCCTATCTGACGACACAATGCACGCTTTGCAGTTGTTGGAGACACCAGTGGCACAAGAGGCAGAGTGTTGTTCTCTGTCACAAAATGCAGTTACTAGAGACGAAGCTCCTTCCACAATCTGCCTCCGTGCTACGGTTGGAGATCAGGTTATGCCGCTGCTAGTCGACTCGGGGAGCACACACAGCTTCATCAGTCAAACTTTTGCAGACCGTCTGGCTGTGCCCACTGAACCCCTTCCACCTGTCTCAGTTCGCGTTGCAAACGGCCAACGCCTGCACTGTGATCGTTTAGCTCGCCAGTTTGCGTGGCAAGTGCCCGGACACACATTCCACACGGATCTGCGGGTGCTGCAGCTCAGCGCCTATGATGGGGGTCTTGGGATGGATTGGCTCAGCGCCCATAGTCCCATGAACTATCATTGGCTGGAGAAAACAATCTTGTTCGAAACGGAGGGAAAGCAGGTGCTGCTCAGCGGAGTTAAATCAACGGATTTACCGCCCATTTCGCAACTGTATGCCTATGAATTGCATCGAATGGAGGTGGCCAACGATATCTGGACGGCTGCTCTCATTACTGTCGAGCCACATGTCAAGGAATCAACGCCACCAGTGCCACCAAATATTCAGCATGTCCTGAAGGAATACTCAGACGTGTTTGCTGAACCCACCTCACTGCCCCCTCGTCGTCAGTATGATCACGGCATCAATCTTGAGCCAGGCGCGCCCCCAATCAACTCCCGCCCCTATCGATACTCTCCGGCCCAGAAAGACGAAATCGAGAAGCAAGTACGGGACATGCTCGACACTGGTGTGATCACCCATAGCATGAGCCCGTACGCAGCCCCTGTGCTTTTGGTCAAGAAGAAGGATGGAAGTTGGCGTTTCTACATTGATTTTCGTCGCCTCAACCAAGTGACAGTCAAAAACAAGTTTCCCCTCCCCGTGGTGGGCGAGCTGCTTGATGAACTGTCTGGCGCGGCCTTCTTCTCCAAGATTGATTTGCGTTCAGGCTATCACCAAATCCGGATGCGTGCCGAGGACAAGGAGAAGACAACATTCAAAACGCACCACGGCCATTTCCAATTCAGAGTTATGCCATTCGGCCTCTGCAACGTACCTGCCATATTTCAGTGCCTCATGAACGCCATCTTTGGCTGTTACAATCGTAAGTTTGTCATTGTGTTTCTCGATGACATCTTGGTTTTCAGTTTGGACTTGCAGGAGCATGAACAGCACCTACGGCTGGTGCTCGATACTCTGCACCGCCACGAGCTCTACGCCAAGGCATCTAAATGCACATTCGCGCAACCCAGCATCGAATACCTTGGCCACATCATCTCCAAGGACGGAGTGGCCACTGACTCCAGCAAGACCAGCGCAATGCAAGAGTGGCCAATGCCCAACAATGCCACCGAGCAGCGGGGATTCCTTGGACTCACTGGATACTACAGAAAATTCGTCGCTCACTACGGCCTGCTTGCCAAGCCACTCACTCAGCTTCTCACCAAGAAAGGATTCCACTGGGACGATAGCACGCAGGCCGCGTTCGACAGACTCAAGCAAGCGATGGTCAGCACACCGGTCCTCGTGCTGCCGGATTTCACCAAGCCGTTCGCTGTCGAGACCGACGCGTGCGACACTGGAGTGGGAGCTGTCCTGGTTCAACAAGGCCATCCGGTGGCATACATGAGCAAGGCTCTGGGTGTCAAAATCAGAGGCTATCAACTTATGAAAAAGAATTTCTCGCAGTAATGATGGCCGTGGACAAGTGGAGGGCATACTTATAGAGGGGCCCGTTTGAGATTGTCACTGATCACAAAAGCTTGTGTGCACTAGGAGAGCAATCGCTGGATACGGAACTGCAATGCAAAGCCATGTCCAAGCTCGTCGGGCTGCAATTCTCGTTCAGATATAAGAAGGGAGCAGATAATGGCGCAGCTGACGCGCTCTCGAGGGTGGGACACAGACACGCGCTCGACGCGCTCTCGACGTGTCACCCGCAATGGCTGCAAGAGGTGGCCAACTCTTATGAAACCGATGCGGCGTCACAGGAACTACACCTGTAAGTGTTGCAAGATCAAAAATAAGTGTTGCAAGTTGATTATCGATGGAGGGAGCTACACCAACATCATAAGCAAGCGTGTGGTGGATGCTTTAGGATTGAAGTGATGGTCACATCCGCAGCACATTGCATTGAGTGATTCTACAACTCCGGACGTTTGAATGTCACTCACAAGGTACGCGTAAAGTTCAATATTTGCACATATTAGGATGAGTTGATTTGTGATGTTGTGCCAATTGATGTGTGTCAATTTCTATTGATTCGTCCGTGGCAATATGATCGCAATGCTATACATGAGGGGAGGTTCAACACTTACGTGTTCCGAGATGTTGGCATGAAACGTGTGCGGCATTCTATGGATACCAATGATATCTAGATTGATCATCCATTTGTTGTACACAAGGAGATCTTGAAGGGGGAGAGGATGATGCTATCGCCATAGGTAATATTGTTGTTCCACCATTAGTGATAAATAAGATTTTAAATAATGTTTGCCGCGCATTGAAAATTTATTCATAGTATCTGAAAAATGTTCTTTGCGCTATTCAAAAACAATTAACCTCTGTAAAAAAATATCATCGTGTGTTTTATAAAGTATTCATGTGATAACGGCTTTTGGATACATTTTAAGAGCATCATTAGCCGCCCCCTTAAACGCGGACCTATAAACTCACTTTACAGTTTGCTCGTTGCCTCAGATACGAGAAGAAAATGTCCGTGAAAGAACAGAAACCAAAACTAAACCTCTAAATTTTGAATTGAGGACGTCGCGAGAGAAATTGCACTAAATAGAACGACTTCATAGTTCTTGATCATCATACGTACTTCATACATAGACTAAATTGCACTAAATAGCTAGGAGGAGAGGCGGCCATCGGAACCCTAAATCCAAAAATTGGCTCACCAGAGCCATCCGGGTGCGACGGCGACGCTGCGGCGGCGGGCTTCAGTGTTCGTCGTCGTCGGAGATGAGGTCCAAGGAGACATTCGTCCCGTGCCTTGGCTTCACGGCGCTATGCATCTTGATTGTCGACGAATTCCTTCTCCTTCGCGAGCACCTGCTCGAGGAGGACGTCGTCGAGCTCGGCCAGAGATCAACGGCGCTGCTCCGCCTCCTCCTCCTCCTCCTCCTCCCGCGCACTGCGCACGATGATGGCCCGCTCGAAGATGTCCACCTCCGTCGAGGGGAGGAAGTCCTCCGGTCCGATGACGCCACTGCCCGGCCGCACCGGTTGCGCCTCGAGCTCCCGCTTCACCGCGCGGAGGAGCTGCCCGCGCCAGAGGACAGACGCGCCTGCCGGCGTTCGTACTCCAGTGTCTCATGGCGGAGGAGCGACGGCGGCGGCTGTAGGCCGCGGTTGGGGTACTTTCTTGATCTGTCCGCTCTGACACAACGCTGGCAACCGGGGTCATCGCTGTCGCTGGAGCAGCGGCCCGAGCTCCACATCCCGCGCCACATGGTGACTTGTGGCGGCGGATTCGACTCACCGGCGGCGAGAAATAGGGGAGGGGATTGGGGAATCAAGGCGGGAGGGGGGGGCATTGGGTTTCGACCCGTATCAGTGCCACGAAACAATAGATATACCGCGTGCAGGGGCGGTTTGCGGGCCACCGTAAAAACTTTTACTGGCCGGGGGACTATATAGGCTCTGGCCTGGCCAAAAAAATGGACCCGACCCGTATAGTCACCGGAAGGTTGCAGGTTTATAAGGAGTCTGCTAGAGATGCTCTAAGGTGGTGCAAAACAATGTTCATGTATGTATATAATAAAATGTTTATGTATTTGAAAAAGTATTCACACATTTTATGGTAATACTCACATATAATTAGAAACATGTTCATTTATTTTTGAAGTGTTCATGCATTTATAAAAAATGTTAAGTTTGTCAAAAAGAAATGTTCACATATGCCAAAAATCTGTTCGTGTATATAGAAAAATATTCATGTCTTTTGTAATAAAAAATCAGTATGTAAAAAAAGAAAATAGTAAAAAGATAAAAAGGAAAAAAAAATAAGGTAAAATATAAAAGGAGATGAGACCACAGAAAACGGATAGAAACAAACAAGGTAAATAGAAAAAGGAAACTAATTAAGAAAACTGAAAAACCCGTAGATATTATTTAGTGGAGCAATACATCCCAGCACTACTGAGAATTGTAACATTGTTTCAGTACAAATGCAAACTTGCTTGCTTGTTAAGGACACAACGATATTTATTAGTGGAGCAATTATTTAGTACACTAATATTTTTTGAATAAGTTTGACCACAGTTTGACCATAGTTTGACCACAGTTTGACCATAGTTTGACCAGATTTGACCAAATTTCAAAAAATTGAAATAATTATTTAGTAACACTAATATTCTTGAATAATTATGTAGTAACATTAATACTTCTTGAATAAGTAGTTTGACCATAGTTTGACCAGATTTAAACAAAAAAACTGAAATTTGAGCATATCTTTTTTTTCCTTTTGGAATTTGAGGATTCTAAAAAATTGCAAACAGGCTGTAGGCTGTCAAAATCGTATGCGGATTTTCGTGCTGAATTTTTTGATATATTATACGTTTTTTTTCTGACATCGTATGCAAAAGTTATAGCCGTTTTACATTTTCCCTACACTTTTTTGCAAAACATGTCCAAATTGAAGCTTTCAAAATTTTCCTAACTAGTACATGTAGTAATATAACTATCTCTCGAAGGATTTTTTTTGAAGTTTTTATCATTTTCTTTTGATTTTTTCAAAAACTGAAATGGCGATACACGCGGGGGGGTAGAGTTTGAAAATTGCCCTATAGTCCCGGTTTGTGTCTCCAACCGGGACTATAGGTCAGACCCCTTTAGTACCGGTTCGTGCCATGAACCGGTACTAAAGGTTAGCCCTTTAGTCCCGGTTCATGGCACGAACCGGTACTAAAGGTTAGCCCTTTAGTACCGGTTTGTGCCACGAACCGGTACTAAAGGTGATCGTGGGGCCCCGGCCTGACGCCAGCCTGCCACCATCCCTTTAGTACCGGTTCGTGGCACGAACCGGTACTAATGGTTCAACACGAACCGGCATTAATGCATAGCTGTTCAAACCGGCACTAATGGTACCATTAGTACCGGGCCAAAATCAAACCGGGACTAATGTGTCTCACATTAGGTCCTTTTTTCTACTAGTGGCAGGTCACCGAAATGAAGGCCACCGTGACAGTGCACATGAGAGTAAGGCAGCCGGCGTTCGTGATTTCCTGTACGATCTCATCCTAAAAACTTGGTTGCACCTTAGTTCTTCCACCCATGCAATAGAGAGGGAATGGGAAAAGAAGGGTTACTTTTATTTTCATTTTCCCCTTAAAAGATAGACTTTGAAATAGGAGTCTTGGAATAATGCTGAATTCAAAGGTTTATTTCTTTCTAAAGTATAAGAAAAACAATTTATTTCTATTTCTATAGTATAAGAAAAACAAATAGTATAAGAAAAACAAATCGAATCAAATTCATGGATTTACCACGACCTCGGTTGTGACTGTGACTCCATAGATAAAAATGGGAAATTTCTCTCTTCGAGACCATTGAAAAAGGGCATTGAACGACAAAGAAATCGACCTCGTCAGCTCCGAGTTGGATCCACGTGTTTTCTTTCCCGCGGTCCTCACACTGCAGCCCTGACAAGCGTGTTTTCTTTCCCGCGGTCCGTCAACTAATTAACTATCCAATCAGTCTTTATTTACATATAAATGGGGTCCTTGTTTTTTGAGTTGAAAACACCATTGATCACTTAACCTTTTTTTTAATTCATTGATCCCTTAACTTTTTCCTTTTTTGAAATTCACTGATCCCTTAACAGATTTAGCATGTATATATGTGTGTGGTGCAGTGCTCGTACCTTCCTTCGCAGACGCCCAATGGCGTCGTGGGGTTGCGCAAGCGCGAGCTCGAGGTCGTCCGTGGCAATGGCTGTGGCGAGCGCAAGGCTCACGACCGCATCTATGACTATGACGTGTACAATGACCTAGGCAACCCAGACGACGATAAGAACCCCACCACGCGGCCTGTGCTCGGTGGCAAGGAGCACCCCTACCCGCGACGCTGCCGCACGGGCCGTCCTCGCAGCAAGAAAGACCCATTTGCGGAGGAGAGGAATCACACGGACCACATCTACGTGCCCCGGGACGAGGCCTTCACGGAGCGCAAGACGGGAGCGTTTGAAACAAAGAAGTTCATGTCAGTGTTGCACGCCTTGACCACGGGCCTAAAGACGGCCCGACACAAGAGCCAGAGCTTCCTCGGCCATTGACAAGCTGTACGACGACAACTTCAGGAACCAGCCGGTGCAGCCAGAAGGGGGGAAGCTCAGGTTGGTCATCGTTTTGTTTGAGACCGAGCTGCTCCACCTCTTCAAGCTCGAAGGGGCCGCGTTCCTCGAGGAGATACGCAGAGTCTTCAAGTTTGAAACTCCCGAGATTCATGACAGTATGTACACCAGAGATTCATTTAAGGCCACACACGTACATCATGCTTGCTTAATGGATCGATAATTGCTGTTGCCTAATTAGTAGACTTGTTGGAAATGCAGGGGACAAGTTTGCTTGGTTCAGAGACGAGGAATTCGCGCGACAAACCATCGCAGGGATGAACCCAATGAGCATCCAACTAGTCACGGTATGTTGCCATTATACATGGCTTTATTTATAACTCTGGCACTCTGCCTTTTCTCTAAAAGCTAGCCACTGCAGTGCCTTTTTTCCTTCATTTTCCGGGAAAGGAACATTCTTCATTGATTGTTTTACTAATTTCAATATGAAAACTATACATGCAGGAGTTTCCTATCAAGAGCAAGCTGGACGAGGCAACCTACGGCCCGGCAGACTCTCTGATCACTGCAGAGCTGATTGAAGAGCAGATCAGACGTGTCATGACAGCTGAGGAGGCCCGCGCTAACAAGAAGTTGTTCATGGTGGACTACCACGACTTGCTGCTGCCATACGTACACAAGGTCCGCAAGCTTGACGACACCACCTTGTACGGCTCGCGCACCCTCTTTTTCCTCACCGACGACGGCACGCTTCGGCCGATCGTCATCGAGCTGACCAGGCCCAAGTCCAAGCGCAAGCCGCAGTGGCGCCAGGTCTTCACACCTGGATGCGACGGCAGCGTCACGGGGTCCTGGCTGTGGCAGCTGGCCAAGGCCCATGTCCTGGCTCATGATGCCGGCGTCCACCAGCTCGTCAGCCACTGGCTGAGGACGCATGCCTGCACCGAGCCCTACATCATCACCGCCAACCGGCAGCTCAGCCAGATGCACCCCATCTACCGCCTGCTTCACCCGCACTTCCGATTCACCATGGAGATCAACGCGCATGCTCGTGAGTTGCTCATCGAAGGCACCTTCGCACCGGGGGAGTACTCCATGGAGCTCAGCTCTGTGGCTTACGACCAGAGTGGCGATTCGACATGGAGGCTCTGCCGGAAGACCTCATCCGGAGGGGCATGGCGGTCAGAAGGGACGATGGCGAGCTGGAGCTGACCATAGAGGACTACCCCTATGCCAACGACGGCCTTCTTGTCTGGGACGCCATCAAGCACTGGGCGTTGACTTACGTGGAGCACTACTACCCGTGCACTGCGGACATCGTCGACGACGAGGAGCTTCAGGCTTGGTGGATGGAGGTGCGCACCAAAGGCCACGCCGACAAGCAGGATGAGCCATGGTGGCCCGAGTTGGACGACCACGAGAACCTGGCGCAAGCTCTGGCCACCATCATGTGGGTCACCTCAGCGCACCACGCTGCCGTCAACTTCGGGCAGTGCCCCATGGCCGGGTATATCCCCAACCGCCCGACGCTCACCCGGAGGAACATGCCGACCGAGATGGGTGCCGATGACATGCGCGCATTTGTGGAGGCGCCGGAGAAGGTGTTGTTGGACACATTCCCCTCCCAGTACCAGGCTGCCATAGTCCTTGCCATCTTGGACCTCCTATCGTCGCACTCGTCAGACGAGGAGTACATGGGAACGCACGAAGAGCCGTCATGGAAACAGGATGGGGCGATCAGGCAGGCATTTCAGGAGTTCAAGGAGAGGACTAGGGAGATCGTGGAGCAGGTGGACAAGTGGAACAGTGACCCTGACCGAAAAAACCGGCACGGCGCTGGCATGGTGCCGTATGTGCTGCTCAGGCCGTCGGACGGTGATCCTACGGACGAGAAGATGGTGATGGAGATGGGAATCCCCAACAGCATCTCCATTTGAGCTGAGTTGACTGCGTGGCTGAACTAGCCGTAAATAAGCGTGTCTTCTAGTCTATTGGCCCAACGGTGGGTATAATGGGAATGGACACCAAAAATGCTAATAAAAGACACGAGGATACATGTTGCATGAGATAATCTCTTTTTAGAGTAACAAGATACTATAGAAACAAGGCAAAGATAAAAAATTATTGATCCATGCAAGTGGGGTGGCACAATGGTATAATGTTGTGCTGTATCACTTACACATGATTCGCAAGCTCCTATTGCGGTGATCATACTCTATATATGGAGAGGATTTGCGCTGACATGATCTTGTTTGCATGGGTGATGTGTACAATGCCCTTTATGTAGATGGTCTCAGAGGATTAATATACAATCTATTTTTTTAACTTAAATATATTGCACCGAAAATTGCACTGAACTAATCTTCTAAAATCTTCCATGTGACGGGGTATTAAAAACCCAGAGATTTTTCTCCAATATAGGTTAAAAGTAGAGAAACATGTGTTACACATTCTCACAATAATCAGAAGCATCCAACCTTTTATTAAGAGACATGGCAAAGTGCATATTATATTTGTTATTTATCCAGGAAAACGATAACCAGTATATTGGAAAGACAACTAATGCAGACCGACGAGTGCAATGTAAATTGCATTGCAAAACATGGTAGCCTTCTTGTTCCTCCAATCATGCGTCGCCTGTCGGAGATTGAAAATTGCACTGAACCAACAATAAAGGAAATGGACACCTACAAACAACTTCACCATACTAGGCTTTAAAACCCGCAATAGCCACTTGGCACTTGAGAAGAGATCCAGAAGTCGTTGAAGAAGCATCGGTTGGAGCATCCCCCCATGCACCCACACGGTATAGATTTGCAATCCATTACCATCGGTCTAGAGTGTTGGAGAACGGACCATGCCACAGAACAACATAGAAGAAGATGTCGAAGCGGTCACACCAATGGCCATCCAGTTGCTCTCCTTGAAACCAATTAATTTGATCTTCACAAAATCACAACCGTCTGATCTTGATAATAGCCTTTCGACACAAAACTATATAAAAATTATCCACCTATGTCATTACATAAATAAGTTAGCCAAGGGCAGGTTATGTTGTACTCTAACATTTAGGTTATATATGCTCTAAGATAAGGTGCTTTTACGGTCCATGCATAGGTACCATAATTTAAAGTTTTTATCTAACAACACACACACACACACACAAAATACGCCAAACTTGAATTTGCATTTAAAATGCATAGGTTAATTCCATTGACTCGTCCATGAAGGCCAACAGTGGGCAAGTGCCTACACAAATAAAAAACATCAATGTTCGACCATACAACTTGCAGAGCATGTTTCGCCTGCGACCAGTGGTTAAATTCCTAGCTAAAGGTTGATCAAAATAGTGCATTTCTTCCAATGCAAAAAGAATGAGATAAGTGGAATAACACATGATTCCTTCAAGAAGTTTTTACTGCACAGGACAATCTCTTAATATAACATTTGAGTTAGAATTAATACGTATTGAATATAACTATGTTAAAAGGGGAGAAGTTTACCTCTCTCAGTCCCAGCTCAAGAATCACAAGGGATTGACAAGGTTTCTTAACCGATGATAGGGTAAGCGCCTACGAAATGTTGTATCACAATTACAGTAGATGTATATCTGGCTCCTATAGAAAAAAATGACTTTACTAGAGAGATGTTTACCTTTCACAATGTCCTCTCCATGATCCGACAGGAGGTCACTAACGCGGGCGCATAGACGGGAGCTAGGACAGGCACAGGGGCAGCATCCGCCTCGTCCAGCTCATTTAGGGTCATGTCCACGAGGCCCCATTCCTCCTTATTTTCTATCTTCTCCGGATCGGAGTCAGCTTCAACAAGACGGAAGATTATTGCCAGATGATCCTTGTGCGCCATGTCATAGGACGAGGTCTGGGAGATAGGAGAGGGGAATGGGAGGCGAAGAGTCAAGCAACCTATATTAAATAGCGGCTCAGGCGCCATTAATGGTGAGGTTTGGAGCGAGGCAGACAGTGATGGAGGTCAAAGGGCTCGCTCCCTAGTGAGCCTACGCCGGCGTACTATTCAGTGAGCCTGCTTAGCGGAGGACTACTTAAACGCCTCCCGGCCAGCATGCGCAGCGAACTGCTCGCACACCTCCCATCTGATAAAGCAGCTGCCCGCACGACCTCCTAGCAAATAAAAGTGTTACGCATGGCGTCAATGAATGGTTGGCAGAACACCCACCATTCTTTTTAACAACGGGCAATGGAAAAAGTACTAATTAAATCAGGTGAAAAATACTATTTTACCTTGTTTAATTAGAGATGGGCAGATCCGGATAACCTATGGAGCTCAGCCCACTGGATCATCTGTTTGTTCAGCAAAAGCGGACTCTCTGGCATGCTGAATTGCGACCAGAACAGTTTTTCCGTCGCACGACTTTCCTGCTCTTGAAAAAATTGCATCGCATCGGAGACACACTTCGGCAAGTCCAAGAAAGCGTCCGGAGAGCTCCACATTTGTCTAAGAGGGGCATACTTCAGATCGCCAAACTTAGTTTGTAATAAAAACGGCTTACCAGCCGCTATTTCTCCAGCTTGCCGGATTTCCTCCCGAGCTGCCCTAGACTCAGATCGTGCCTCTTTAGCCTCTTGTAAGGCCTTGTAGAGATCGACCGCTTTGGCTTTGTGATCCTTCTCGAGGACTTCACACCGAACATTGGCATCCTGTAGCTTGCGCGTCATGGTAGATATTTTCTCTTCGCACTACCGCCGAGCGGCCTGTTCGGCATTTAACTCATTAGCTGCCTTCTCGGCAGCCACAGTGCTCATCCTGGTTGCTCCTTGGCTTGACCAAGCTCAGCTCAAAGGGCCTCCATGGCGGCGGCACTATCTGTAGTTATACATATATAAGTACACAAATTTTTAAGCGTCATGCTCATGTTATAACATGTACGTGTACCAACTAAAACATACCTTGCACCTCGTCGAGCCACCTGTTGTCGTCATCCGCCACATCAAGTTTCTCCTTCAGCCTTGCCACCTCTGAGGCTTGAGCAGTCGTCATGGATGCAACAGCCTGTGTGGCAAATTAATCAAATCATTTCAGGAAGAATATCGTTTTGATCCTATGATCGTCTCCCCTCTAAAAACACCAATCAGAGTCTCAGGGGTTACTACCTATATACAGGTTCACTCTTGCACGTCAAAGTGCCATTAAAGACAATACATACCTCGAAGCCTCTTAGCAGGCTCATGCAGGCTTCATTCAATTTGCTTCTCGCAGACAGAATCCTTTCAACCACCGTACCCATTAAGGTACGGTGCTCATCTGAGACAGACGCGCGTTGCAGCATACCTGTCACTATATGCGGCACCCCCGGATTATTGGGAGCAGCCATGGGAGCCGCGACCCCCTGCAGAGGAATATGTTTATCCGACTCTAGAATCGTCCCCGGCTCCGAACCGGTAGGCCAGGCCTTTTATTGTTGGACCCCGTAGGGTCCGCATACTCCGGACTCAGGACGACGGAAGTGTCACCTTCGGGCCCAGTCTTTATTGCCTCCGGCACCACTTGCTGATCGGGAAGGATCCTCCGGGACGACACTTCGGTGTCGTCTGCCCTGCCGGGAGAGGAGGCCGGAGGAGGCGTTTCGCTTTCCATCATCTCCGGAAGAAGATCCCCCGAAGAAGAAGACAGTTGAGGAAGACTGCGTGCCGGACTACAAACATATATTCTGAATATTACTATGGTGATTGGAAAGCTATGTGACATGTTTGGGACACCTGTATTTGCTTACGATTCGGCTGAAGGCTTGTCTTTACGAAGGAACTGCGTGACAGCGTCGCTTTCTGGGTCCGAATCACCCGCCGGGGACATCTTCCCGCGATTGGGAGCCTTCGCCTCCAAATTTTCGGAGGCGGCCCTTTTCTTCCCATCGGAAGAGGGGGCTTCAATCCCTCCGGACATTGCGCCCGATGTACCCTTGGCCTTCTCGCTCTCCTCTTCGTCCTCCTTTGCCGATCCTTGATGTGGCACCGGAGTCAGGATCCTCGTCAATACAGGATCCGCCGAGTCTTCGGGAAGAGGGGCCGAACACCTAATTCTCTCCGCCTTCTTGATCCAGCCTTGGTCGAAGACGGTTTCTTCAGTATATGGTTAAAATATTCGGCTAAAAATAAGTCCGGGAATCGAGGGCTTACCGAGGTATCCGGATGGTTGCAGTCGAGGCCGATGTCCTCGGTAGTATCCGGCCATTGTTTCCGTGTCCTAAAAAGTAACTTCCACATTCCTTTGTGTGTGATGCCAAAGAAGTGCTGGAGAGTCTGTGGTCCTTGCGGGTTGAACTCCCACATGCGGAGGGGCCGTCGCTGGCACGGCAGGACCCGGCGGATTAGCATCACCTGGATCACGTTGATGAGACTGGTGTCCTTCTCGAGAAGGCTCCGGATACGGCTTTGTAGCGTCTGCACTTCGTCCGTTGACCCCCAGTCCAGCCCTTTGTTAATCCATGATGCAAGCCGTAACGGAGGGCCGGACCGGAACGCCGGCGTGGCCGCCCACTTCATGCCGCGAGGCTCGATGATGTAAAACCACTCTCGCTGCCATAGGTCGGAAGCTTCCGTAAAAGAGCCTTTTGGCCAAGGTGCATTGGTAAGTTTCCTCACCACAGCACTGCCACACTCCGCTTGCTTCCCATCGACTACCTTTGGATTCACATTGAAAGTTTTGAGCCATAAGCCGAAGTGTGGGGGAATTCGGAGGAAGGCCTCGCACGTGACAATAAACGCCGAGACGTGAAGAAGGGAATCCGGTGTTAGATCATGAAAATCTAGCCCGTAATAGAACATGAGCCCTCGAACGAAGGGATTAAGGGCAAACCCCAGCCCTCGAAGGAAGTGTGAGATGAACACGACCCTCTCGCCGGATCTTGGAGTAGGGATAACCTGCCCTTGAGCAGGAAGCCGGTGGGGGGTTTCCGCGGTCAGGTACCTTGCCGCCCGGAGTTTCGCGATATCCTCCTCTGTGACAGAGGAAGCCACCCACCAGCCCCGGGAGCTGGATTCAGACATGATTGGGAAGCTCGAAGCAATCGATTTGAGCCTTGGGTATTGGAACTCGAGGTTGGAGAGGTTGGAGGAAAGGTTGACGCAAAGATAGACAGGTCTCGGTCCCTTTATAAAGGCAACGAATACCAAACGTCTCCTCCACCTAGACCTCAAAACTTGTCTATTCTTAAGGGATAATGCCAACCAAATGGTTGAGTTACCCATGCCCGTATTGATGAGGATCCCGCGATAAGGGGACACGATCTCTGCTTCGACAAGACGTGCCAATAAAACCGCGGCTCGAAACGTGGGAAGACAAGATAAGAAACGGTTCAAAATAATAACTGAGTGGTGACGTGATGTCACGCCACAAAAAGTTGTCAGTGGATTGTACTCGTGGAATATTATATTCTCTACGGTGGTATGTGGTATTTGTTTTGCAGAGCCGGACACAGTCGTTGTTTTCAAGAGCTATTCGGAAAGGAACCCGCCTTGCAATGCCGACTACTATCTGCGCGCTGGACTTCTCGTCATTGAAGCCTGGTTCAGGGGCTACTGAGGGAGTCCTGGACTAAGGGGTCCTCGGACGTCCGGGCTATGTACATGTGCCGGACTATTGGGATGTGAAGATACAAGGCCAAGGACTCTTTCCCGTATCCGGGTGGGACTCTCTTCAGTGTGGAAGGCAAGCTTGGCGTCCAAGATATGAAGATTCCTTTCTGTATAACCGACTTTGTATAACCCTAGTCCCCTCCGGTGTCTATAAACCGGAGGGCTTAGTCCATAGGGACGAACATAATCATACAGGCTAGACTTCTAGAGTTTTAGCCATTACGATCTCGTGGTAGATCAACTCTTATAATACTCATATTCATCATGATCAATCAAGCATGAAGTAGGGTATTACCTCCACAGAGAGGGCCCGAGTCTGGGTAAACATCGTGTCCCTTGTCTCCTGTTACCATCGACCTTAGACGCACAGTTGGGGACCCCCTACCCGAGATCCGCCTGACACCGACAGCAGGGAAGTGGTCGTGGTGCGAGTTTGTGGGGGATGGTGGACGCGTTACTAGAATAGCAGAGACACCCGAATATGCAGAGACCATCGTACGATGGAGGTGCACTGAAGAGGATTGGCGAGGGGCGTAGTTCCAACGAGGACGACACTGTCTAATGTTAAGAAGAAGGGTGGCGGTGACGAGAACATCATGCCAGAACCGGGGAGGTACATTAGAGTGAAAGAGTAATGTACGAACACGATCATTGAGAGTGCGTAGGATGCGCTCAGCGCGGCCGTTTTGTTGTGAAGTGTAGGGGCAAATTAGGTGGAAAATGGTGTCGTGTGAAGCAAGAAGATTGCGAATGGCGACATTGTCAAATTCTTTTCCATCATCGGTTTTGACCGAACTATGTGGTGACATAGGAATAAAATGTCGAGAGTGTGGCAATGGCATCGGATTTGCGACGAAGAGAAAATGTCCACACAATGAGAAAAAACATCTAAAATCACCAAATAGTAGAGATAGCGCGTGTTACTCGCAACCGGAGATGTCCAAACATCACCATGAAGTAATTGAAACGAAAAAGTGGAATTAGTTGTGGACGCACTAAAGGGAAGAGGAACGTGCATGCCACGACATCAAGCCTCACAAATATGGCCGTCAACCTTATTACATGAGAATGGAAAACTCTGGAGAATTTGATGCAAAATGGTGGAGTTGGGGTCTCCCAAACGAGCATGACATAGGTCGACACTGGCGGCGAGGGCGACTGGAGTGGTGGAGGTGGTGGCAGAGGAGTGCACCGGGTAGATCTCGTCAGGACTATCACATCGGTGAAAAACCATCCGGGTATGGTCGTCCTTCACAGAAAAACCAACATCGACAAATTCAATGGTAATAGGATTATCATGAGTACGACGATGAACATATACAAGGTTCGTGACTAAATCAGGAGAAACAAGAACATTATACATGGTGACTGGCATAGATGTGGAAGGAAAAGAAGTACGGCCAATATGTGTGATAGGTAAAGAGGACCGGTTACCAATGGTGATGTGAGTTGGAGTATGAAGCTGAGTGGAGGAAGTTAGGTTGCCGGGAGGAGATGTTATGTGGGCGGTGGCGCCCGAGTCCATATACCTGTATCCACCGCCACTTCAGATATTTGGTGACGGGGCCGAGTGCAGTGCAGACAGAAGAGCGGGGTCCCATGGCGGAGGAACCTGCAGCGTGATGAGGCCACCGTAGGGCGGAACCGGGGCGGCAGCGTAGCTGACACCGGCCGGATCGGCGAGGTAGGCCTGATGGCCCACTGGCCGAGGCCCGAGGAGGCCCAGCGCTGGGGCCTGCGAGACCGACATGGAGTACGCGTGGATGATGCCGGTCCACGGGTTGGTGCCGTAGGTCCAAGGCGGGGTGGGCTGCTGTTGATGGGACGCCGCCCCGTACGCTGCTGCTATTGCTGCTTAGGGCGACCGCCCCGGTGACGGTTGTTGCGCCAGCCACCGCCGGGCTGCTGTTGAGGCGTGGGAGAGGGGGGTGGCGCTGGTGGAAGTGGGAAGAAGCTCGGTGGCGTGGGTGGCACCGGCGGAGTAGGCCGCAGCGTGGCACCGCGTGGACTGCCGGCGGCGAGGGCGGTGTGCTGCACCCGCTACTTCACCTGTTTCATCCGGCGTTCCTACAAACGCAGGTATGCAATGAACATGGGGAAGGAGGGCTTCGGCATCAAGGTGAGGTTGGCCTCGGCATTGCCGAAGTCCTCATTGAGACCGGACGTGAGCGTGCTAAGGCAGAGATAACCGTCGATCTTGGCGCGGATGTAACGGAGCTCATCGGAGATCGTCTTGAGCCGTCCGCAGTAATCATCAATGGATTTATCATCTTGATGACAACCAAAAAATTCTTCTTGCTACAGAAAAACACGATGGTGAAGACGATTGTCGGTGAAGAGGCCGTTGAGCTTCACCCACACGGCGTGTGCATCATCACCATCGCTCACGACTGTGTGAAACAAGTCCTTCGAGATGATGAGAAAAAACCACCGGATGAGCATGGCATTGATGGCGGTCCACTCGGAGTCATCTTGCATGGCGCGGGAGTCGACGGAGCCGTCGACGTGATCCACGAGGTTGTACTCGCGAAACACCAGAGAGAATTAGGTCTTCCACCCGTAGTACGTGGAGTCCTTGGGATCAAGACAAACGGGAACACGTTCGTGGATGTTCAGGTTGGGATGTCAGTGGGATCCAGTTCGGCGAAGGGGTTGGTGGCGCCAGAGAGGGAGGAGTGGGCGGATCTACTGGGAGAAGGGAAAGCGGCGGCGCGACGGCTGTAGGGAGTGGGGGCGGCGGCGTGGCGGCTTTAGGGTTAGGGTTGTTGGTGGGAGAGGAGGGTGGCCGCGCGGCTGCAAGGGAGGTGGCAGCGGCGGTGGGAGAGGCGGGTGCAGCGACGGCAGGAGACCGCGGAAGGTTAGGAAGGGATCGACTTGCTATCTGATACCATGTTAGTTGGGAAGAAAGGGATTGGATGCATCAATGATTTGATTGATCGTGCACTAGGCACACATATATAGATACAGTGGGTATACCAGGTTCCATCTCTCTCAAAATACATACAAGTTACAAGGGGAGAGAGACATGACAGGTGTAATACACAAAACACAGACCTATATAAGTGCATGCAATATGTGCATGTTCAACAGACAACACCGGCAATGACGCGCCTTCTCCACTGAAGAGCAACGACGCCGTCAGCACTGGGTCACACAACGCCGAGGCCGGCGGGTCCCCCGCAGGCAGCAGAGAGGCAGGGCAAGCGCGCCCAAGTTTAAGGATGGCAATGGATCGGGTTCGGCCCGGGTTGAACAATATCAAATCCATATCCAAATCCATGAAGACATTATGTGCCCGTCCATAAAAAAAATCCATGGGCGAAAAACAGTGTCCATGTCCAAACCCGATGATATCCATCGGGTATGGATATCCATTGGGCGTATACATAAAACATAGCACAAGTGCACAAGATTCACATAAGATCTCAAATTTTCACAAAACCACATAGCACAAGTGCACAACATCAAATCATCTTTTAGATTCTAACAAAATGACATAAAAAAGTGCACATCACCAAACAATCTCTCAAATTCTCACATCACCAAATAATCTCTCAGATTCACAAGTGCATATCATAGCAATCGCACAACATTTTTTTTTAGATAACCGGCTATTGCCCAACCCTTTGATTCAGGTTCTCAGATTCAAGATTCAAGTATAGACCAATAACAGTTGCACCTACATTAAAGAAAAGAGGTATCAGCACCTTGAAACAACATCCACAGAACATCAAGGAGATGCAAGGTTCAGAAACTCGGTTCACTGACCCAGCAAGAAACTTATTACATCGCACCTCATGCGAGACAAGGTGACACAACGCCCAGAGACTGAAGACCCGAGCACCACGCAGACTGGAGCAGTAACACTGCATCATTTCTTAGTCTTAGTTTCTCACAAAATGGCATCACACAACATCAAGTAACCACAGGTACAACCATGCATCATATTCCATTCTTCACCTGAATGTTCTAGGAATAATCTTTCGTTCTTCACCTCAATGTTCTAGGCATCATCTTCTAGGCTTCGGTTATGATGGAATCAGACTCGTCCTTGAAGTGAACATAACAAAAGAACAGCTATTAAAATCATGGAAACAAACAGAACAAACATTGCAAGTTTGCAACATTTAGAAGTGGAATTTCATGAGTGGAATATGTTAACATAGTTTCTTCTTCGCAAATAGAGTGGAGTTGCTATCCCCTAATGCCAATATTTAGATGTTGGGCTACTAGCTGAGTTAACATTTCCAGGGCTAACCACAACAGGGCCTTGTGCTCCATCATGAGAAGCTACTGATCTATACAAGCAAAAAAACACAGTCTTCAGTTTCAATTAAAGTTAGACAAGGTACATAATATCGAGACTGTACAATTTCAGTCAAAAAATAAACTGTACAGATCTGAAAATATTGTGATCTGTAAGTTGTAGTGAATGGTAACTAGCAACCTAAATTAATTTTCTATCTTTATTCTTTTAGAGAATAAGGTAGACCTGCCAAAATTACATGTCAGATTGAAATTCACTTATGTGGCAATACCTAATTACTAATTAACTTGCATATATACAAACCACGGATCATGCCATGTACCAAAAACGAACAGCGACTCAATTAGTAACCTGTGAAAATTAATACTGATATTCAAGAGTACTTTGCAGAAATTGGTACTGTATAAACTGAAGTACAAGAGTACTCTGCTCCAATTGCTACTGTAGACTGAAGTACAAGAGTACTCCTATTTTGCAGAAATTCACGAACAGCACAAGCTGCACACCCACGTACAGGAACGGTAGACATACAAGAGATGGATTGATGGAATAAAAGATTACCCTAAGCGTCGGCTGTTTGGTGTGGCCGGAAGCTCCTCAGCACGGTCAGGCTCCTCGCCGTGGTCTGCGCGCGGCTGCCTGCCGGCACAGCCGTGTCGTCATGCTCCTTGTCCTGCGCGCAGCAACGCTCTTGTACGTCGCGCCGCCCCGCATCGCAGCTCAGAGCCTTGCGCCGGCCCGCCGTCGTTCCTGTCCGTGCGTGAGAAGCGGAGATGGAGGGGTCGAGGGGATATGGAGTTGGGGCATTGGACTGCCACTGTCCAGTTGTGGCGTTGGCTGCTGAAGTGCTGCACCATAAGTAGTAGTAAGATCTGGCGGCGCCGGCGGCTGTACCTAGGGCTGCGGGAGGAGCAAGCCGAGGAGACGGAGTCACTGCTTAATGCCGAGTCGTTTAACGAGGAGATACAAGACGAGTCTGTTAAAAAAACAGAATCTGAAGCGGCGGTGGAGTAAGTTACGGTTGGGAGGGATTGTAAAATTTATTTATCATTTGTTTATAAAGAAAATAAATAAACTAGAAGTTGGATAGTGTGGATCATTGAATTTTGCCCCACATGTCATACTATCGGGTCGGGTTCGGGTATATCCACGGACTCATAGCTATGTCCATGCCCTATCCATGAATAATCGGGTCGGGTTCAGATGCTACCCATGGACGTAAAAATGTATCCAAACCCTACCCATTCAGGTCGGGTATCCGTGGGTAACCATGTCCATGGATTAAATTGCCATTCTTACTCAAGTTCGTATACAAGTTCTTTCCATCAGAAGCACTCCCGTTTCTGGAATCGGCCGAGTACTTTCCGGCCGTACGCAAACTATGCGTACAGAACTAGCCTAAGCTAGCAAGCTGGTTAGCAGGTGGATGCTTAAGTGGCGGCTAGCTACGAACTACACAACGTCGCCGGGTTGATCGATTTGAACTAGCACAAGTCGCTGAGAACACACAAAGCGATTTTATTTGCCTTTTTCTCTGGGTTGAGTTGATTACAGGGGAGCCATCGTACAGGTATATATAGAATCTTATCCTACCTAGTAGGAGATCGACTCAGCGATTGTTTAGAGGAATCGTGATTAAAAAAAGCCCAAATAATAACGCCCACACGTGTGGCATGTTTGTACATCGCTCACATGCCTTGATCCACGTTGATTCTATTTTGCACGAATCTTAAAAAATCTTTTAAAATCTGACTGTCACGTGGGCATCATCGTGTGTGTGGGCATTGGAGAGTTCGCCCACACGCCTCGTAGCACGCAGTTTGCCAGCTGTGCTGTGTGGGCGAACTAGTTTCTGCCCACACAACCACCTTGTCCACGCGCGTGTGGGCGAACTGCTTTTCGCCCAGACGACACTCGTACGTTGTTGGATGGCAACTGTAGTTGCACGTACGTGGCAACTAGGTAAATACACATGAAACTATGATTCGTTGCTAGACGACAATTGCAGTTGCGCGTACATGGCAACCAGATAAACACACATGACAACTGTGATTAACCATACATGGCAACTATCGTTGGACCACACGTGGCAACTATTGGTTGACCCTATGTGGCAAGTAGTTAATCACACACGGCAACTATGGTTTGATTACACGCGGCAACTATAATAAGTTAGACATGTCAACTATAGTTAACCAAAACAGAGAGAGTTGCCATACTTTTACAACTACATTTGCCATCCCGGATAACTACATCTGCCATCCCGGATGGCAACTAAATCGTTATCCCGCGGGTACCTAACGTAGCTGCGCCAGGACGTGTGGGCATATTTGCTTGGTGCCACACGCACGGGGTGGGGATGAGTAGTACTTGTTGGGCGTATGGCACGAAGTAGCTGCGCCCACACGTGTGGGCAATCCTAATGTTCGCCCACACACAGTCCGTGTGGGCTGCCTCCTGCTCACGCCACACAAAATATGTGGACGGATGTCTAGTATGCCACACAAGTGGGCATTATTAGGACCCTTAATAAATCTAACAAACTGAATTGTTGGCGCAGCTAGCCCAAGCACTCGCTGGAGATCACCTTGGATACGACCGGAGGGGGAAGACACACGCCGGAGACTGCCCTGGCTTATTGCTTAACATACTCCCCCTAAGCCACGGCCTAGAGTAGGCCGGCATCCTCGACGTCAGCGTCCGCCAGTAGTGCCCGCCAGCAGCGTCCGAGCCGGGAGGCTGGGCACGTAGACGCCGCGCTACGCAACCTTGGGAGCGATGCTCGACGACGCGGCGCTCGTGAAGAAGCTCCTAGACACCGTCCCCGACCGCGCGCTCGGGCGGCTGCATGCCTTTGACGAGCAGACGCAGCGTCTTGGACAAGACGGCGGCGAACGCGGGGTGATCAGCTGCTCCTGACGGCGGCGTAGTGGGCAGCACGGGAGCGGCATCAGGGCGGCGCACGGGACAACGACGACGGCAACAGCGTGGCGTCGGGCAACGGCGGGAACCGGCGCGGCCGGTGCTACAACTATGGGCAACGCGGCCACTTCTGGCGCGACTGCACTTGATCAAGGAAGGCGGCAGCAGCGGCAGAGCGGGCGCTGCTGGCGGATGCTGACGGCGAGGACGCTGGCCTCCTCTTGGTCGTGGCTTAGGGGGAGTATGTTATGCAATAAGCCACAGCAGGCTCTGGCTTGTGCGCGCGTGTGTGCTGGGCGCGTTGAGTCCGGTCCGTGGCAGTCACGGGCGTGTGTATGCGCGGGCCCGCGGGCGGGTGCGTGAGTCAGCGCGTGTGTGCGCGTGGGTGTGTGCGTCAGTTAGCGAGTTAGACGGGGAGGTGAGACCGCGTCGGGCACTGCAGGTGCCGCGTAGTGTGCGTGCGTGCGCGCGGGGAGCGCGAGCCACAGAGTGTGGGACATGCAGGTTGTGTGAGTGGGCTGCGTTCGAGCGTGGGCTGGCGTGTCAGTGCACACGGGTATAAAGCCCCCGTCCCCCCCTTGTAGCTCCATGTGGTGTTCGAGTTCGAGCTCGAGGAGAAAACAGAAAAACACCGTTCATGCGGCAGGAGTTTGTGCGCGACCATATCCTCTGTATGTGTTTACTTCCTCTCCGGTCGTGTCCACGGTGATCTCTGGCGAGTGCTTAGGCTAGCTGCGCCAACAAATTGTACTGGTCAAAACCCTGCGCCCCGGAAGACCTACTGAAGGATGGCGCCGCCGAGCGCGGGACGTGCAGGTCGTGTGAGTGGGGTGCGTTCGAGCGTGGGCTGGCGTGTCAGTGCACGCGGGTATAAAGCCCCCGTCCCCCCTGTGTAACTCCATGTGGTGTTCGAGTTCGAGCTCGAGGAGAAAACAGAAAAACGCCGTTCATGCGGCAGGTGTTTGTTCGCCATCATATCCTCTGTATGTGTTTACTTCCTCTCCGGTCGTGTCCACGGTGATCTCTGGCGAGTGCTTGGGCTAGCTGCGCCAACAAATTGAACTGGTCAAAACCCTGCACCCCAGAAGACCTACTGAAGGATGGCGCCGCCGAGTCCACCGCCATTGCGCCGGCCCCTTTGCGAAGACCCGCCAGCATTGTCCTTGAAGCTCAGCTTCTTCCAAGCCTCTGTGTCGATAGAGTCGTCCATACTGTCCTCGTCCTTGTCCTTGTCCTTGTCGTGCGTGTCCATGACGTATAGCATTGGAGACTGCCATCAATTATGGAGGACATCTTCCTTAAACAAAACATCTCAACAAATTTGTTCCTACCAACCACTGCATGTATGATGCACCATCCATATATAAATGAGACCACGCCCACGCCGAGTGTGTGGTCACCCCATATTTCAAGAGATTTATCATCTTTTTTTCTTGAGTGCAAGAATAGGAATATGAGACATCGGGAAGGCCACCCTTAGTTTCAGTCTAGCGCATAGTACGAGAATATTAGTCCAGTCGAATGACAAGTGGAAATGGGGTATCCCGTGCAGTCTACATAGCGACGGGATGTTTGGAGACTGCATGTACGTCTGAGCCATTTCTTGCTCCAATCTGGCCACATATATAATCTCTCCCTTGTTTACTGCATGTCATGGTAGTTATCTTGTGCTTGTGAACCTTGAGATGCGGTTGGCGGTGTGTTCTACACAGCGAGGTGCTCTTCTGATGTTAAAACACCATTTGCTGGAAGAGCGCTACAGGTAAGTCCACACTGTCCACCCCGGTTAAAACAAAGTTCACACTGTCTAGCCAACAGCAAAATCCCTAGACATATATATAACGTACTGTGCAATTGAACGTCAGCACATAATCTCAATTATATTTCAACACCTTGTTATTTTCTACCGCAGTTCAACTTTCCGATCTGCAGTATAAAGTTTGTGGCATGCTTGTTTGCCTTCACAAAGGGAGGTGATGTCCATGACCTACTTGTGAGTCCTTATGAGTAAGGGCTCGATTGGAATGAAAGTGCCATGTAATTCCAGACCAAATTCAATATGCAAGACACCCAGTCTCGCGGCACGCCCAGGCGTTGGGCTACCACCTTCGTCGATAACATGTACAACGTAAGCTTCATATCACCAAGTCCCAAATGCCACCCCGGTGCACTATATTGCACTGATCTGAAGTATCCACTAGGCTACGCCAAGGCAGAGCTCAACCGAAGACTCTAGATTATGACTACAGACACGTCACATATATTAATATACTTATCGAGCATTCGGTGAAGACCGACTTGGCATTGCATGAAGTTTAATCAGACTCCACTTCGTGCTAATAACCCATGATCTGGCCTTAGTTTTTAGTCTAGCGGTAGCGGCACTCGTGTGATGTTCTGTTCCTGAATTCGTCGGGACAACCGACATTTTGAATTGTATAAGAGGACAGAGCTTTTGGTGCAGAACCATTTTGCAAAATGGAAAGATTAGTTACACTATGGAGGACTGAGATGCACTATCTTTTTTTTAGTAAATAGCAGAAGAGTTGAGCAATCTATGCAAACTGTGAATTATAGTGACCTAATTAATCAAAAAGGTCATGTACCATGAGAAGTGTATAAAATCTCTTGGGATGTAATATGCATTTACCTCAATGGATCGGTATATTCGAAGTCATTGGTGCTCGATGGATCAAGCTCGTCCTGCAGTGGATGTAATATGCACCTCAGTGGATGGGCATATTCGTAGGACATAATATGCATTTCAGTGGATCAGCATATTCGTAGTCATAGGTGCCGCCTGCCAGTATATAGGTTTTCTTCCCATCTGTAGTGTTATATTTTTTTCGAAAAGAAGGATTACCGCGGGCTCTGCATCAGCATGACGCACACAGCCAATTTTATACTGCGGTAGTGTCATTTCCTCACTGAAAGTGTAGAATATCTTCGAGATGCCATGAGTAAACGGGAATATGAAGCATTATGAGGCTTTGATAAACTTTAGCTTTGTTGTTTGTGTTAGTTTCGGCTTCAGTTTCATTGATTTGACTTACTATCCAAGCTTAGCATCAGTTTGCGGTTATTTAACTTGTCACTCCAAGCTTAAGATTTAAAAGGAGGACGTAGGCATATAATCTTGGCCCTTGCAAAGATTTAAGTGTGACCACAGTTTTAAATAGCCCGCTATAGAGTTTAAAAGAGGTCCTGCGCTAAGGGTCTTTTGTCCAAACACATGATTAAACATTTCAAATAGCTCGCTATTGCACCATTATAGCACGCTATAGCATTTAGAAAAGGTCCGCCGCTAAGAGGCTTAGCGCACTATTTCAAAATTTGAGTGTGACCTGAAATTAATGCAAAATTAATATGATGCAAAAACCTCCAACCATGAATACTACTTGTTTGCCATCTGTGCATCAATACCGCTGCTTCGTAACCAATATATAAGAGGATTGAGCAGCGCTCTACTAGTCCAACTCATTTATGCCATGCTTTCTACTTTTGGTGGCCGATGAGCTGATATATGAAAGACTAGGTAAACCAACAGGGCGTTGGAAAGAAGAAATTAGGGAATAGGGGGCGTTGGGAAGAAGAACACCATAGCTCTACGGGCAGAGACACCTCCAGTGAGGTCAATACGCATTCAATTATCAGAAGCACGACTATCAGCTCTTGGTTAATCAAGGGCCACGCGACAGTCTTGTACCATGCATCTCAATGTGAGAATGACCTGCCAATTGACACACACATGTATCCCATCAGAGACAGAGACCAACTGATGACAGTAAACAGCAAACTGAGGTTGGACAAAAGGACAATCCAGTGAGTAAGATCGAGTTGGCTTAACTAGATCCACCTATCAGATGTGTGCTGCATCTATTACCAAATGGCGCTTTGAAGCAGGCTGGCCGGCTGGCGCATGACCAGGGCCACGCACGATCAGGCATTGCAGAGATTCCACACACATATTAACCCCTGATGCTTGGCTCGATATCTTGTTGGCCCTGCTGCCCTGGCAGGAGACGCCCAGCCTTTATTGTGTGTTCTGCCTGTTGCCATTCCCCTACTGCTTGTTAATGTTCTAGACTGAATCAGTTGTGCTGCCTTACTAGTAAGCTTTGTCATGTGGATTACACGACCACGGGTGTATCTTCAAAGTTCGAACAGAGTGCATATGACCTGGTAACAAGATTAATTCCAATATCATGTGCTAATTTTTAGGCGACTGTAAAAAACCAAGGTGATTTGTTGGGTTAAATTTAATTAGAACTGTACTATGATTCATGAAATTTTAGTATCCGATCTCTAAGAAATGATGTTTCGATTGGAAACATAATGCCGCGTCAGCAGATCCAGGAAAACCATAGTTTTATGAAAAAAAGTAAATTTTACTACCCTCAAGAAGATCGTTGGTTCAGATGACTCCGATAATTTTTTCAGCTCCCTTAACCCCCCGAACTATCTAATACCATTCAGAAATCATCCAGGGTGTGATTGCTCAGGTGGTTTGCTGACTTGGATATGCTCAAAGCAGTATTCAACCTACGGGTAGATCCTCTCGTCAGGTCAGGATCTGCCACTGATAGGCATGATCCATATGGGGTCGTTTGAAATGGCGTTTTAGTGCCAGCATGAGGGACAATGCGGTGGCGGCGCTCACACACGAGCTTGGCGGTGCAACGGGGCTCAACGTTGTCTTCTTTGGCGATGATGACAGCAGGATGAGCTCGTTCTCCTCCATGTGGGCAAAAAGGGAGTGTTGGAATGAGGGTTAATGATGATATAGGTCATTATTTCCAGACACGCAAGGGCCTGCGACAAGGAGATCCGATGTCGCCGATTCTATTTAACATTGTCGTAGATACGTTGACAATCTTAATAGGAAGGGCCATGGATGATGTTCAGGTAGGTGGCCTCGTCCCGCATTTAATTGATGGGGGAGTGTCTATCCTACAGTACGCTGATGATACTATCATCTTTATGGAGCATCATTTGGTTAAAGCTAGAAATATGAAGCTGGTTTTATGCTTGTTCGAACAATTATCGGGGTTGAAGATTAACTTCCACAAAAAGTGAATTATTCTGTTTTGGAAGAGCTAAAGAAGAACAACAAGCATACAAAGAATTGTTCGGGTGTGAATTGGGTTCTTTACCCTTCACGTATTTGGGTATACCAATTCACCGTCGCAAGCTTTCTTACAAAGAGTGGAAGAGCATTGAGGATCGATTTGAGAAAAAAACTGAGTTGCTGGAAGGGCAAGCTTATGTCATACGGAGGACGATTGATTCTGATCAATTCGGTTCTCACGAGTATGCCTATGTTTCTATTGTCTTTCTTCAAAGTACCAGTTGGAGTACGGAAAAGGCTAGACTTTTATTGATTGCGTTTCTTCTGGCAGAGCGATGAATTAAAAATAAAGTACAGACTCGCTAAGTGGGATATCATTTGTAGGCCTAAGGACCGGGGGGTCTAGGCATTGAAAATTTAGAGGTAAAGAACATATGTCTTCTAAGCAAATGGCTGTATAAGTTATCTGTAGAGGCGGATGCCACTTGGGCACAGATTCTTCGTGCTAAGTACCTCCAGTCCAAAACTTTATCCCAGGTGACGGTAAGACTGACTGATTCGTGTTTCTGGAAGGGACTCATGTGAGTGAAATCAGCTTTCTTCAGTAGGACAAAGTTCGTAGTTCGAAATGATACTTCCACAAGATTCTGGGAGGATACAAGGCTAGGGAAGGCTCCCCTTGCAATCCAATATCCTTCTCTCTATAATATTGTTCAGCAAAGAGACGCTTACGTTGCAACAATATTATAGCCAGATCCTCTTAATATTCAGTTCAGGAGGACGCTAGTAGGAAATCATTGGGAAGCTTGGCTCCATCTTGTGAGACGATTGATGGATGTCCAACTCTCTCAACAGCCAGACCAGCTTCGCTGGAAACTAACTAAGAATGGGGAGTTCTCAGTTAAATCCATGTATTTGGATATTATCAACGCTAGCGTCATTCCTAGTTCGAAACATGTTTCGGAAGTCAAAGTGCCTTTAAAAATTAAAGTGTTTATGATGTTTGTCCACAAACAAGTCATCACTAAAGACAATTTGGCGAAGCGCAACTGGACGGGCTCTAAAAGATGTTGTTTCTGTGATAGTGATGAATCAATCAGATACCTCTTTTTTGATTGCCCTTTGGCAAAGATTTTGTGGAGGTCTATCCACATAGCTTTTAATATAATGCCTCCGAATTCTATCAGCACGTTATTTGGGACGTGGCTAGATGGGATTGACGTAGTAACAATGAGACATATCCGAGTAGGAGTATGTGCTTTACTCTGGGCAATCTGAAATTACAGAAATGATTTAGTTTTTAACAGAACAACAAATATTAATTTCTTGCAGGTTATCTTTCGGGCCACTACACTCATCCGTATGTGGCCGCTACTCACTCCGACGGAGGCCAGGGAGCATTTGGTTACTGGTGCTATCCGATGGGAGACTGTAGCTCCTATCTTCAACCGGTTTGGATGGCGGTCATATAATAAGATAGGTATTTAGTTTCCTATCTGTTTTTTGACTGCCGGTTGTGGCTATCCCTTTTTGTGCTTTCGTGGTCCTTGTTGAGCTCTTTGTTCCATTGTATGAGACTACGAGACCTCGGTTGAACCTTTTGTGTATTAATAATATGGTCGTATGCATCTTTCTGACGCAGAGGCCGGGGTAAACCCCATTTTCGAAAAAATATGTGGGCCCGCTACTTGCGCAAATGACCGTGCATTAACAAAAGAGCATCAAGTGCCAGCCAGGGATGCGAGGAATCAAAGCTCTGCCCACTGCACAACTCTGCAGGCTCAGCACAATGACGACAGAGCATCAGGTTGGCGCATGGAAAGGGGGCCTTCCCGGCTTGATTCCACACACTATGACTCAGTTAGAGTGGAGGTGAGAGGGGTAGCGGGCTCTTAAAGGATGGGGATGGCTTCTTATAGACTGGCGACGCGGTCCGTCCGATAAGTATGGGTACGACAACCATAGCCATAGATTGATGATGCGCTAGAACATGGTCAGGACAGCATGTCGGCTAGCTTGGTGGGTGGCGTGGCCGATCCGAGAACATAGGGGGGAATAGGGGAGGGGTACGAGAAGGCGAAGCTGGCTGCTAGCACGCGCAACTTGTTCTCGGTGTCATAGTATGCTTTCAGTGCCGCATACTATTTTTTTCCTTCTAGCTTCATCCAAATCAGCTCCCGCACATGTCTAGCTGGAACCACGCTTAGATTTGGAGTCCTGAGGGCAATATACGTGTTGTATATGTTGGTTATTGTGAAATAACTAATTAAGGAGTACTCATTGTAAAGATCACTCCCACCTTCCCAGGTTGCGACAAGTGGAGCGCTGCATGAGCGCCACTTGTCACAACCTGGGCGTTTTCCCTTTTTTCGTATGTGCGCCACTTGTCGCAACCGTGCCTCTCGCGAAAGCAAAACCGTGCTTCTCGCGGAAGGAAAAAAAAAACAGAAAACGTGTTTTTTTTCCCGTTTCCGAGAGGCTCGGCGGTGACTCTCGCCAAAGCACAACCGTGCCTCTCGTAGAAGGAAAAAAAAAGAAAACGCGTTTTTTTGTTTTTGAAAGGCACGGACGTGACTTTGACGAAAGCAAAACCGTGCCTCTCGCGGAAGCAAAACCGCGACTCTTGTGAAAGAAAAAAAAAAGAAAACACATTTTTTTCGCGCAAAAAATGTTTTTTTATTTTCTATCCAAAAGCTAAGGAAGACCGGTGGAAAACCGAAACGTCTAAAAAACGAAAAGCGAACCATTTAGAAAGCCGAAAACATGTGAGGAAAAATAAAATAAAAAACAAAATTCGGAGGGAGCGCCCAGAGCGCGACACGTGGTGGACGGCTGAGAGCGCGCCAAGTGGCGCTGATCGTTGTGAGGCTCCGGAAGGAGCGCTCGTCAACTTGTTTTTTTTAGGGAAACTAGGGATTTTATTCAAAGCTTAGGACATCAGGAATACAAGCAATCTCTGGCAAAACCCCTAGACACACATGGCGACCCACCGCGAGAGACGCAGCTCCCTTTGCTGGCGAGTGTACCTCAAAATTATTGTCTCTGGTCTCAAAACGGAAATCAACAGAAGAAAAATTGTTTCTACTAGTTTGAATCCCCCTAAGGATAGGTGCATAAGATGGTGAACCTGCAATTTTGATGTTCGATATCACTTCTACACAGTCTGAGGCAATCACAAGACCCTGCAGATTCAAATCCCGTGCGAGGACTAGCGCCTTGCTGCATCCTTGCGCCTCCAAGCTTGCTGGGTCGGTGAGGCCGTAAAAAACCACCGCTGACGCACCCAGGAATTTCCCAAGTTTGTCTCGGCAGACAACTCCAGCTACTCCTTGTTGGGGAACGTAGTATTTAATTTTTTTGCTATGATCACTCAAGATCTATTTAGGAGATGCATAGCAACAAGCGGGAAGAGTGTGTCCACGTACCCTCGTAGACCGAAAGCGGAAGCGTTTAGTAACGCCGATGAAGTAGTCGAACGTCTTCACGATCCGACCGATCCAAGCACCGAACGTGTGGCACCTCCGTGTTCAGCACACGTTCAGCTCGATGACGTCCCTAGTACTCTTGATCCAGTTGAGGTCGAGGGAGAGTTCCGTCAGCACGACGGCGTGTGGACGGTGATGATGAAGTTACCAGCGCAGGGCTTCACCTAAGCACTACGACGATATGACTGAGGTAAAACAATGGAGGGGGGCACCGCACACGGCTAAGAGAAACTTTGGTGTGCCTTTGGGGTGTCCCCCTCCCACGTATATAAAGGGGGGGGGGAGGAGGAGAGGGTCGGCCAAGGGGTAGCGCGCCCAAGGGGGGGGGGTCCTACTCCAAGTAGGATTCACCCCCCCCGGTACTACGGTAACCCCCCAGTACTCCGGAAAATACCCGATACACTTCGGAACCATTCAGGTGTCCGAATATAACCTTCCAATATATCAATCTTTATGTCTCGACCATTTCGAGATTCCTCGTCATGTCCGTGATCTCTTCCGGTACTCCGAACAACCTTCGGTCATCAAATCACATAACTCATAATACAAATCGTCATCGAACGTTAAGCGTGCGGACCCTACGGGTTCGAGAACAATGTAGACATGACCGAGACACATCTCCGGTCAATAACCAATAGCGGAACCTGGATGCTCATATTGGCTCCTACATATTCCACGAAGGTCTTTATCGGTAAAACCGCATAACAACATACGTTGTTCCCTTTGTCATTGGTATGTTACTTGCCCGAGATTCGATCGTCGGTATCATCATAACTAGTTCAATCTCGTTACCGGCAAGTCTCTTTACTCGTTCCGTAATGCATCATCCTGCAACTAACTGAAGGAAATATGCCCTAAGGCAATAATAATGTTATTATTTATTTCCTTATATCATGATAAATGTTTATTATTCATGCTAGAATTTTATTAACCGGAAACTTGATACATGTGTGAATACATAGACAAACAGAGTGTCCCTAGTATGCCTCTACTTGACTAGCTTGTTTATCAAAGATGGTTATGTTTCCTGACCATAGACATGTGTTGTCATTTGATGCGAACGGGATCACATCATTAGGAGAATGATGTGATGGACAAGACCCATCCGTTATCTTAGCACTATGCTCGTATAGTTTGTTGCTATTGCTTTCTTTATGACTTATACATGTTCCTATGACTATGAGATTATGCAAGTCCCGAATACCGGAGGAACACTTTGTGTGCTATCAAAACGTCACAACGTAACTGGGTGACTATAAAGATGCTCTACAGGTGTCTCCGATGGTGTTTGTTGGGTTGGTATAGATCGAGATTAGGATTTGTCACTCCGTGTATCGGAGAGGTATCTCTGGGCCCTCTCGGTAATGCACATCACTATAAGCCTTGCAAGCAATGTGACTAATGAGTTAGTTATGGGATGATGCATTACGGAACGATTAAAGAGACTTGCCGGTGACGAGATTGAACTAGGTATTGAGATACCGACGATCGAATCTCGGGCAAGTAACATACCGATGACAAAGGGAACAACGTATGTTGTTATGCGGTTTGACCGATAAAGATCTTCGTAGAATATGTAGGAGCCAATATGAGCATCCAGGTTCTGCTATTGGTTATTGACCGGAGATGAGTCTTGGCCATGTCTACATAGTTCTCAAACCCGTAGGGTCCGCACGCTTAACGTTCGATGACGATTTGTATTATGAGTTATGTGATTTGATGTACCAAAGATTGTTGGGAGTCCCAGATGAGATCACAGACATGACGAGGAGTCTCGAAATGGTCGAGACATAAAGATTGATATATTGGAAGGTTGCATTTGGACATCGAAATGGTTCCGAGTGATTCGGGCATTTTTCCGGAGTACCGGGAGGTTACCGGGACCCCCCGGGAGAAGTAATGGGCCTATTGGGCCTTATTGGAGGAGAGGAGAGAGGCCACTAGGGAGGGGCGCGCCCTCCCCCTGCCCAAACCGAATTGGACTAGGGGAGGGGCCGGCCCCCCTCTTTCCTTCTCCCTCGCTCTCCCTTCCCTTTCCCTCCGGTGGAAGAAAGGAAAAAAGGGGGGCCGAATCCTACTTGGGCTAGGAGCCCAAGTAGGAATCCTCCCCTGGCGCACCAAACTTGGCCGGCCTCCTCTCTCCTTCCCTCCTTTATATACGTGGCCAGGGGGCACCCCGTAGACACAAGATCATTGGTCATTAGCCGTGTGCGGTGCCCCCCTCCACAGTTACACACCTCGGTCATATTGTCGCAGTGCTTAGGTGAACCCCTGCGCCGGTAACATCATCATCACCGTAACCACGCCGTAGTGCTGACGGAAATCTCCCTCGGCCTCAACTGGATCAGGAGTACGAGGGGCGTCATCGAGCTGAACGTGGGCTGAACGCAGAGGTGCCGTACGTTCGGTACTTGGATCGGTTGGATCGCAAAGACGTTCGACTACATCAATCGTGTTATTAAACGTTTCTGCTTTCGGTCTACGAGGGTACATGGACACACTCTCCCGCTCGTTGCTATGCCTCTCCTAGATAGATCTTGCGTGGGCGTAGGAATTTTTTTGAAATTGCACGTTCCCAAACAGTGGCATCCGAGCCAGGTTTATGCGTAGATGTTATATGCACGAGTAGAACACAAAGGAGTTGTTGGCGATAATAGTCATACTGCTTACCAGCATGTCATACGTTGATTCGGTGGTATTGTTGGATAAAGCGGCCCGGACGGACATTACGCGTACGCTTACGCGAGACTGGTTCTACCGACATGCTTTGCACACAGGTGGCTGGCGGGTGTTAGTTTCTCCAACTTTAGTTGAATCAAGTGTGGCTACGCCTGATCCTTGTTGAAGGTTAAAACAACACACTTGACGAAAAATCGTTGTGGTTTTGATGCGTAGGTAAGAACGGTTCTTTCTAAGCCCATAGCAGCCACGTAAAAACTTGCAACAAAAAAGTAGAGGACGTCTAACTTGTTTTTGCAGGGCATGTTGTGATGTGATATGGTCAAGACGTGATGAGATATAAATTGTTGTATGAGATGATCATGTTTTTGATATTATCGGCAACTGGCAGGAGCCCTATGGTTGTCTCTTTATTGCATAAGATGCAAGCGCCATGTAATTGCTTTACTTTATCGCTATGCAATAGCAATAGTTGCAAAAGCAATAGTTGGCGAGACGACCATATGACGACACATTGATAGAGATCAAGATGATAGAGATCATGGTGTCATGCCGGTGACGATAGAACTCATGACGGTACTTTGCAGATGGAGATCAAAGGCACAAGATGATGATGGCCATATGATGTCACATATTTTGATTGCATGTGATGTTTATCTTTTATACATCTTATTTTGCTTGATTCGGTGGTAGCTTTATAAGATGATCCCTTACTAAAATTTAAAGGTATAAGTGTTCTCCCTGAGTTCTCCGTTGAGACAGTTCTTCGTGCTGAGACACCACGTGATGATCGGGTGTGATAAGCTCTACGTTCACATACAACGGGGGCAAGCCAGTTTTGCACGCGCAGAATACTCGGGTTAAACTTGACGAACCTAGCATATGCAGATATGGCCTCGGAACACTGAGATCGAAAGATCGAGCGTGAATCATATAGTAGATATGATCAACATAGTGATGTCCACCATTGAAAACTACTCCATCTGACGTGATGATCGGACATGGTTTAGTTGATATGGATCACGTGATCATTTACATGATTCGAGGGATGTCTATCTAAGTGGGAGTTCTTAAGTAATATGATTAATTGAACTTTAATTTATCATGAACTTAGTCCTGATAGTATTTGCAAATTATGTTGTAGATCAATAGCTTGCGATGTAGTTCCCCGTTTATTTTTGATATGTTCCTAGAGAAAAATAAGTTGAAAGATGATAGTAGCAATGATGCGGACTTGGTCCATGATCTGAGGATTATCCTCATTGTTGCACAGAAGTATTATGTCCTTGATGCACTGCTAGGTGACAGACCTATTGCAGGAGCAGATGCAGACGTTATGAATGTTTGACAAAGCTCGGTATGATGACTACTTGATAGTTTAGTGCACAACCATGCTTTATGGCTTAGAACCGGGACTTCAAAAACGTTTTGAACGCCACAGAGCATATAAGATGTTCCAAGAGCTGAAATTGGTATTTCAGACTCGTGCCCGAGTCGAGAGGTATGAGACCTCTGACAAGTACTTTGCCTACAACTTGGAGGAGAATATCTCAACCAGTGAGCATGTGCTCTGATTGTCTGAGTACTACAATCGCTTGAATCAAGTGGGAGTTAATCTTCCAGATAAGATAGTGATTGACAGAGTTCTTTAGTCACTATCACCAAGTTACTGGAACTTCGTGATGAACTATAATATGCAAGGGATGACGAAAACGATTCCCGAGCTCTTCGTGATGCTGAAATCGACGAAGGTAGAAATCAAGAAAAAACATCAAGTGTTGATGATTGACAAGACCACTAGTTTCAAGTAAAAGGGCAAGGGAAAGAAAGGGAACTTCAAGAAGAATGGCAAGCAAGTTGCCACTCCCGTGAAGAAGCCCAAAGCTGAACCCAAGCCTGGAACTGAGTGCTTCTACTGCAAAAGAAATGGTCACTGGAAGCAGAACTACCCCAAGTTTTTGGCGGATAAGAAGGATGGCAAGGTGAACAAAGGTATATGTGATATACATGTTATTGATGTGTACTTTACTAGTGTTCATAGTAACCCCTGGGTATTTTATCCCGGTTCAGTTGCTATGATTAGTAACTCAAAACAAGAGTTGCAGAATGAATAGAGACTAGTTATGGGCGAAGTGACGATGTGTGTTGGAAGTGATTCCAAGATTGATAAGATCACCATCGCATACTCCCTCTACCTTCTGGATTAGTATTGGAACATTCTCTAATGATGTGATCCCGTTCATCAAATGACAACACATGTCTATGGCTAGGAAACTTAACCATCTTTGATTAATGAGCTAGTCAAGTAGAGGCATACTAGGGACACTCTGTTTGTCTATGTATTCACACATGTACTAAGTTTCCGGTTGATACAATTCTAGCATGAATAATAAACATTTATCATGATATAAGGAAATATAAATAACAACTTTATTATTGCCTCTAGGGCATATTTCCTTCACTCCTTTCTCCCCTAGAGTTGACAGGCCACCATCACAGTTAAATTTTGTAGCCTCGCCCAAAGGCGGTAACCACACTTTAGCTCTCGACTGGACCACTCGTCCTTCAGGTGTCCTGGGGGTGCGCAAATTAGCTATATCTAGCTCCTCCAAAAATCTCTTAATGAAGCACATAGTTGGTAGCGGGCTCTCGTATTCATTCTCATGTATAGCCTTCCTCCGAGCCCACCGTATCGCCCACATGGTTACTAACACCGGAGCAAGATTTTGTTGATTTGTAGTCTCAAAAAGCCAGAACAGCCATACCCTTGCATCTTCGTTTTGGTTTGATATCACATGCTCGAGCAGCTCCTCATCTTCCAAAGCCCACACACATCTTGCCATGCGACAACTGAGTAGCGAATGGCGCCAAGTGTCCTCCTCCACACCACAAATAGTGCAAGCTGGAGAATCAGCCATGTGCCTTTCATGTTGAACAAGGCCTGTTGGAATGGATGTATGCGCTAAATGCCACACCAAAAACCCAGATTTTTTATGGAACCTTCACCCTCCACAACTGAGTCCATGAGTTCTTGTCAGCTGTAATATTGGAATGGCCTGGCCGGTGTTCTAGCCAATCTTCTCTTTGTGTTTTGATAGCACAAATCATCCTATATGCTGACCTTACGAAAAAGATACCACGCTTATCATAATGCCAAGCCCAAAAGTCCTCCTGTAGTCGGGTGTTGAGTGGTATATTGAGGATAACCGCAACATTAGCAGGAATGAAGTGATCAATAAGAACTTGTTTGCTCCACGATCGAGTGACATGATTGATAAGATCTGATACCATCATCGGAGGGTTTGCTGATAGGGCACAGATGGGCCTCAACTTATAATCCCTCGGGAGCCAGTTCTCCTGCCAAATATGTGTGTTTGCACCTGAACCAATCCTCTTAATGAGTCATAATGACAGAATGTCCTGGCCTTCCAATAGAGAGCGCTAGACCTGGGAGAGGGGGCAGTTCCCAGAGTGGCATCTAGCAGACAACCGTTTGGGTAATACCGAGCTTTTAGAACTTGGGCACTTAGGGACTCCGGTTGCTGAAGTAACCTCCATGCTTGGCGGGCAAGTAGAGCCAAATTGAATAGCTCGACTTCTCGGAAACCCAAACCCCCCATAAACTTTGGCTTTGACATTGTTCTCCACGACACCCATGTTGTCTTCCTCTCATCGTTTTTACTCCCCCACCAAAATTTCCAGACCAGACTGTTAATGTACTCGCATAAACCCCGAGGTAGCTTGAAACATGCCATTGAGTATGTTGGGATAGATTGGGCCATAGATTTGATAAGGACCTCTTTCCCTCCAGCTGATAAACACTTCTCCATCCAACCTTGAACCCGTTTGCAAATTCTGTCTTTTAAGTATTTGAAAGATCCTTCTTTAGCTCTGCCCACATCTGAAGGCAGTCCCAAATATTTCTCGGTTAGCGACTCGTTGTGTACATCAAGAATGTTCTTGATCGTGCCCTTTATGGAGTCCGCTACAACCTTACTGAAAAAAATTGAAGATTTGTCCACATTTATTCTCTGACCGGAGGCATCGCAGTAAACTCTGAGAAGCTCGTTAACACGTGTAGCAGACGCATCATTAGCCTCAATGAAGAGTAAGATGTCGTCGACAGAGGATGTGATTAACCAAAGGGGCATTTGGTGCTACTTCAATCCCCTGAACACCATTTTGAGACTTCAGCAGGCATGACAGTCCCTCGGCTGCAAACAAGAATAAATATGGAGAGATCGGGTCTCCCTGCCGCAACCCACAAGAAGGCCTGAAAACATCCAGACTGTCGTGGAATTGTCACGGCAGATGTCCTCAAGCTAGGACTTAGTCGTGGAGCCATCGCCGCTAGGAAGCTTGAAGGGGTTAACGGGACAAGGAACACGAGGGTTTATACTGGTTCGGCCCCTTACGGTGAAGGTAAAAGCCTACGTCCAGTTGAGGTGGTATTGATTAGGGTTTCGATGACCAGGGAGCTTAACTGCTATGCCTAGCTCTCGATGAGATCTTTCTTGTCCCTAAACCGCTGCCGGGTCGTCCCTTTATATAGGGAGGCTGACGCCCAGCAGCTCTCAGAGTCCCGGCCGGCTCATAAGAGTGTCCGGCTCGGACTCTCAACTATTCTTGCCTTACACTACAAGTTCTACCATAATGATGATTGTAACTACGGGCCTTAAGCCATATCCGGGTCTTAAGCCCATCTTTGGCCCACCGTCTTCAAGCTTGGCGCCGGGCTTCTGGCGATGACCATTATGAGTAACCCGGCCCCTCCTGGCGGGTAACTCTAAGGTCTATATCCTCAACATTAGGCCCCAGATTGATTTGAGCCGGCTCATGTCAATCTTCAATCCTTTCGACAGAAAAATCTCCGGCTTACCATTGTGTGAAGGCCATAACCCGACGTGACGTCATCCTCTGGACTCCGGGTAATCCGCCGTGACGTCATCTTCCATTAAGTCCGTTTTTTACTCCACCAGATCCGCAACGGATCTTATCTTCACTGCCATCCCGAAAATCAAGGCGTTTCATGGGGAGATAACCACGCCGTGGTCTCCTCGTTTCTCGCGCCCACTTATGAGCTCGCCCTTATAAATAGCCCGGCCCGACGGGCCTTCAGCCACTCGTCTTCCTCCTCGCGCCACTGTTCCTCCGCTCGAGCTCTGTTGCTGTCGCCGCCGCGGGTCTCCTCCTCCTCACCAACTCCGGCCGCTGCATCAACCTGTTGTGTCCAGAGAAAACGACGGCGACCTCCGCGACTCACCAGCACCTGTAAGTCCTGGCTACCCCGTAGAACAGATCTGCAGTAGGGTTCGTCCTGTTCGTCCGTGTTCTTCGCCGTCGCCCACGAGCTCTTGGTAGTTTTCATTTTTACTGCCCTTCTTGATCTTAGACTCGTATAGACCTGCTACGGTAGCTGTTTGGCACCAATTTCAAATGCAAATAGATCTCTTTTTACTGCATAGAGTCCCTGTTTGAGTCTGCGAACTTCTCCTGCGTCTGCTTTAGGTCTAGAAATTTTTCCCTTTAGTCGACCATTTTGATCCGAAATTTTTACTGCGATCTGTGAAACTTGTTTTCACCATACTTAGTAAAAAACTGCTTCTGCTGAGTCTTGGCGGTTTACATTTCCGGTTTAAAGAAACGATGCACCGTAGAACCTTCCGGCTCAAAGGAAGCCACGCGCCGTAAAATTTCCGGCTCACTTACAATAAGGCTGTAGATGATTGCTCACTTACAATAAGGCTGTAGATGATTTGAATTACTCTCAAGCACACCAGCGGCTTAGATAACCCAATGCAATTAGATATATGTCATTAGGCCCCTCCATAAGCCGCCACTTTAACACTAAACTGTAAATTTCCTCCGGCTTATAATTAAACCGGGCATGTTTCCTTTTATCATAGGCTTCCGACTCTCACCATGCCTCCCAAAGCTCCCAAAGCTCCCATCACTTGCAATTGGATGAGGTCCAACGTCACCGACAAGACCTTAGCAGACTTTGTGAAGTCGGGTTACCTCCCCAAGAAGGACGTCATGTCCTACCGTGCCCCTGACCCGTCAGAGGAGAGACCACAGCCAAAGGACGGGGAGGTAGTGATTTTTGCGGATCACATGAGCCGGGGCTTCGCACCGCCCGGCTCAAAGTTCTTCAGGGATGTACTGAATTTCTTTGACCTGCGGCCACAAGATATAGGACCCAACTCGGTGTCCAACATATGCAATTTCCAAGTGTTCTGCGAGGTTTATCTTGGAGAAGAGCCCAGCCTGCTGCTCTTTAGAGAGCTCTTCTACCTGAACCGTCAGAACGAGTGCGCCAACGGGCCAAGCTTGGAACTAGGCGGCATCTCCATTCAGCGACGGAGAGACTGTCTTTTCCCATACGCCGAGCCGCCGAGTCACCCAAAGGACTGGAACCTGACGTGGTTCTATTGCCAAGACACGTCGCCGGCTGACGAGAGCCCGCTGCCCGGCTTTCGCCCTTCACGTCTGGAACCAACTCACCCTCTGTCTGACAAGTTAACTCAGGCGGAGCGCCAACCTCTGCTCCCCACCATCAACAAGATCAAGGCTCTCCTGGGCAATGGTCTCAACGGACTTGATCTGGTCCGGGTCTGGATCTCCTGGCGGGTGATCCCATTGAGCCGCCTCCCCGGCTTAATGTGTGAGTACACGGGCCGAAAGGATGACCCCCTGAGACACAGCCGCAACGATCTTCCGGAGGACGTTGCTGAGGACATGACCAAGGCTCTCTTGAACGAGAGCTTGGCAGACTGTGGGAGGACCGGGTTAGCCCCCTTCTGTAAGACCAACCCAGCCCCAGCGGTAAGCCGCTGATCTGAACATCTTATCTTCTTCTCTAAATAACCTTCATCTGAATCTTTAAGAAATCATCATTGTATTTTTCAGACTGATGACAAATTCTGGAAGGTCAAATATGACCATGAGGCGGCCAAGAAGGCCAGGAAAGACAAGAAAGCCGCCAAGAGAGCCGCTCCCCGCAAGAAGGGAAGTAGGCCTACTGCTTCAGAGCTGATGCAACTAAGCGACAGCTCCGAGTCAGAGGTAACCCCTGAACCTGTAAGCTTTTGTTGTATGTCTTGTTTATTTCTGTCCACTTTACCAATACTGTTCATCAATAGGATGACACCGGAGCAAGTAACCCGGTGGTTGAAGAGGTAATGTCACTTTCCTCCGACTCCGAGCCCTTGCCAAGGCTGAAAGTCCGAAGGGTAACCCGGAAAGTAAGCTTTTCACATCCTTTAGCTTATCAAGATCCTCAATTTATTTTGAAGCGACAGGTTCATGAGAGCCGGCGTCACACCCGGACCAACAAGGACGCTGACCTCTCCTCCGGGTTACCTGACGCATCGAGGAAACGCCGAACTGAGGTTATCTCCAACTTGTACCCTTTTCATCCTTTGGCGGGTGTTATACGTCAACCGCTCAATTCTTCTGACTCAAATTATCAGGAAACTTCCCCCTCTTCTGGCGACTCTATGCAGTCGAACCTGCCGGCTTTCAAGACCGTGCCCGGGTAATGATGATCGTCTCATGTTGTACTTTGTCTTTACTTACACTTTTGTGCTTAACCTTTCTGTCTTTTCAGTGCCCAGGCAAAACTCAGCAAAAGGGCGAAGAAGAACAAGCCGGTCGAAGAGCCGGACTTGCCTGAGCCGGAGGTAGCCGCTCAAGAACCGCCAGCTACCTCTGCTCCTGAAGCCACTGCTCCAACAATAGCAGAAGCTTCTGCTAACCCGGAGGCCTCCAGCTCGGCTCAACCAGCAGATGACCCGGATGTGGTAATCACCCGGACAGAATTTGTTGAGCCGGGGAGACCTACTGCGCTGGCCAAGTGCTCCGCTAAGGAGGAGTTGTTAGGGCGCCACGGGCCAATCTGGACCTCACCGACTATGCCAATCTGAGCATCGGAGAGATCATCTCCGGCTATATCAGCCAGATGCACAAGAGCCGGGACCTAGAGATTGCCATGGTGAACCAGATTGAGCAGAAGTCTGAGGTATCACTCTTCTGTCTTCTTACTTACTGCATATTTATCTTATTATTCTTACCATACTCTAGCCCCCAAGTCTACTACTTATGATAGAATACGTTGTAGACTTTATCTTCCGGCTTACTCGCATGAACCGGTAATCTGTAAGTAGAAACGTTCGACATGCATTAGCCCCCAAGTGCCAAGTGTCTTTGCTTGGAAAGTGCTTGGGACTTTTTTTTTAAAAATTGCATAGTAACTGTTCATCCTATGACCCGGAAATTATGCAGGCTGCTGGCAAGAAGTTTGAAGCTGACATCTCCGATCTCAAGACCCGTCTGAAGACGCAAGAAACTGAGACCCGGAAAGCAAATGCCAAATTTGTGTCCAGTATTGCTGCGCAAGAAAAGCTGAAGACGGACTTTGATGCTGAACGAAAGGCCTGGGCCGAAGAAAAGGCTACTCTGGTGAACCGGGCTGAAAAGGCGGAGAAGGCTCTGACAGAGAAGACCGCCGAACTCTCCGGCTTAAAGCGCCAAGTGTCCCAGATGGTTGCCGCAATCTTCGGTAAGTCATTTCACCGGCTTTCGTCAAGTTTATAGTCTTTATATCTCATAACTCATCCTTGTCGGCGGCTTATCTTATTCTGTTAAACAGGTCCCAGGAGCGCCAACCTCAACCAAAGTGTGGTAACCAAGCTGAAGGCCGTGTACACCCTGGTGCAGCAGCTCTATACCGGGTCACAACGTGCTTTGGCTGTGGTGGCCCTATCCAATGAGGTGCCGACTCATCTGGCGGAAGTTCTTCGCCGGCTCGCCGTTCTTTCCCCATGTGTCCAAGAGCTGCGGCGGGCCTCTGCAAGAGCCGGAGCTATTGCCGCTCTGAGCCGGGCCAAGGCGTTCCTTCCAGAGTTAGACCCGGCGGACATTGCCCTCGGCTATCCCAGTTTGAAGGAAGACGGCACAGCCTTCGACCAAAGGGACTTTGCAGCCTGCGTGAAGATCGTGCGCCCGGTGGCCACCCTCATTGGAAACGACACAGATCTGACCAAGTACCAGCCGGGTTACAATGCAGAAAATCAGAGGATCCCCACTCCGCGTTATGAAGCTATCAGCTTAGTCCCTCCAGCTCGTAAGCACACCTTCGCCCTGGAGATTGACCCGGCCGGGTTAATCGACGAGGAAGCTCAATTTGAAGCTCTGAGCGGCATTGACTGGAAGTCGTCAACTTTCCAGGTCTTGGGAACAGCCGGAGGAGAGGAGAGGGATGAGCCGGAGACTTCAACCCAGCAAGCATCGTAACTCTGCAGGCGGCTTATCAAAAAATGCTTCACCCTTTTGGACTCGATGAGTCTTGTAATAGAGTAGGATCAACACTTTAACTGTGCCGTGCCATCGTGCACGTGTTGGATGCTGAATTCTTATGAAAGCTGCTTCCTTATATGTCTCCGGGTTAAAGTTGATCAGTCATGTTCCTTAAGCTTAAATAATTGTCTTTAACTATCCTGCATAGAAAGACAAATGACGAGTCTCGAGGCGGCAGCCTACAGGCACACTTCCGGCTTATACAACCCGGGTAATAAGGTTGGTACCTAAATTCCGGTTTACCAGTCTTAATAACACCGATTATATTCGACTAGTACTATAAATCAAAGTTAAGCCGGCAAAGTGAGACCCGCCGTGCATACTTGAAATAATCAGAAGAACTCACTATAAATCAGAAAAACTTAGGGGCTTCCAATTCGAATACGACCAGAGACCCGTCCCAAAGGGGTTATGCTAGGATTCGAATGCGATCATATAGCCCCCAGTGGGTGTGGCGATGCCAATCAAGAAGGTACCGAGAGCTATGTTCTCTTTGGTTCGAATACGACCCATGTTTGAACAGGAAGCCCCCAAATGACTTTAAGAATTATTTAACGACGCTGATTCGAATACGATCCACGTCGGTTCTCAAAGGGGTAAACTATGATTCAAATATGATCAAAGAAAACTCCTGAATGAGCTCGGCACTTTGCCAATCAAATGGGTATCGACAGCTATGTTCTCTTTGGTTTGAATACGACCTATGTTTGAACAGGAAGCCCCCAAGTGACCTTATTGCCTACGGCTAGATTCGAATACGATCATAAGCCGGATCCTCCTTCAAGTTACCATGTGATCTTGCAATGGAAACAACACGTGCACATTTGGAGGAGAAAAAAGGACAGAGGTCCTGCTTTATTGCTTATCATAATATATACATGGCTTAGAGAAATATGTACATTATGAGAGCCGGTGGCTCAAGTGTAGTAAGGCCGAAGCTGAGCTATATTCCACGGCCGACGGGTCTCTTCCTCCGACTTACGTGAATCTTTATGCTCCCGAATGTCAATGAGGTAATATGACCCGTTGTGCAAATTCTTGCTGACCACAAAGGGTCCTTCCCAAGGCGGGGATAGCTTGTGCGCATCTGTTTGATCTTGGATGAGCCGGAGCACCAGATCTCCTTCCTGGAAGACCCGGGACTTAACCCGGCGACTGTGATAATGGCGCAGGTCTTGTTGGTAAATCGCGGATCGAGCCGCTGCCACATCACGCTGCTCTTCCAACAAGTCAAGAGCATCTTGGCGCGCCTGTTCATTATCCGCCTCAACATAAGCCGCCACTCGAGGCGAGTCATGACGGATGTCGCTGGGGAGGACTGCTTCTGCCCCATAAACCATGAAGAAAGGCGTGAAACCTGTAGACCTGTTAGGAGTAGTGTTGATGCTCCATAACACGGAGGGCAACTCCTCCACCCAACAACCCGGCGTCCGTTGCAAAGGGACCAAAAGTCGGGGCTTGATACCCTTCAAGATCTCCTGATTAGCCCTCTCGGCTTGACCATTGGATTGAGGATGAGCCACTGATGAAACATCAAGCCGGATATGCTCTCGTTGACAAAACTCCTCCATGGCGCCTTTGGATAGATTGGTACCATTGTCAGTTATAATGCTGTGCGGAAAGACAAAGCGAAAAATCACCTTTTTCATAAATTGTACCGCCGTGGCTGCATCACACTTGCTAACTGGCTCCGCTTCAACCCACTTGGTAAATTTGTCAACTGCCACCAAAAGGTGGGTCTTCTTATCCTTGGACCTTTTAAAAGGCCCAACCATATCAAGCCCACAGACCGCAAAGGGCCAAGTAATTGGGATCATCCTCAGCTTCTGAGCTGGCACATGAGCCCGTCGCGAGAACCTTTGGCAACCATCACATTTACTGACCAAGTCCTCCGCATCAGCATGAGCCGTCAGCCAATAAAAACCATGACGAAAAGCCTTGGCCACAAGAGACTTTTAGCCGGCGTGATTGCCACAGTCCCCTTCATGAATCTCACGCAAGATCCCTTGACCTTCCTCAGGGGAGACACAGCGCTGGAACGCCCCCGTAACACTGCGGCGATGCAACTCACCATCGATAACAACCATGGACTTAGACCGCCGGGTTATTTGCTTGGCCAAAGTTTCATCCTCAGGCAAATCTCCCCGGGTCATGTAAGCCAAATAGGGCGCTGTCCAGTCCGGTATGACGTGGAGAGCCGCCACCAGTCGTGCCTCCGGGTCAGGGACAGCCAAGTCTTCCTCTGTAGGCAACTTAACAGAAGGGTTATACAGAACATCCAAGAAAGTATTAGGCGGCACCGGTTTTCGCTGAGAGCCCAGCCGGCTTAAAGCATCAGCCGCTTCATTCTTCCTGCGATCGATGTGCTCTACTTGGTAACCCTGAAAGTGCCCAGCAATGGCATCAACTTCACGGCGATAAGCCGCCATGAGAGGGTCCTTGGAGTCCCACTTTCCTGATACTTGTTGAGCCACCAAGTCTGAGTCGCCAAAGCACCTTACCCGACTCAAGCTCATCTCCTTAGCCATTCGAAGACCGTGGAGCAAGGCCTCATACTCAGCCGCATTGTTAGTGCAAGGAAACATCAACTGTAGCACATAATGGAACTTGTCACCTTTAGGGGAAGCCAACACGACTCCAGCCCCCGAGCCCTCCAATTGCCTGGACCCATCGAAGTGAATAGTCCAGTATGTGTTATCCGGCTTTTGCTCGGGCACTTGTGACTCTGTCCAATCATTGATGAAATCCACCAAGGCCTGAGATTTAACAGCAGTGCGTGGCACGTATTTTAGACCATGAGGTCCGAGCTCTATAGCCCACTTAGCCACTCTCCCTGTGGCCTCTCTGTTTTGAATGATATCACCAAGAGGGGAAGAACTGACCACAGTGATGGGATGACCCTGGAAATAATGCTTAAGCTTCCGGCTCGCCATGAACACACCATAAACAAGCTTCTGCCAATGTGGATACCGCTGTTTGGACTCGATGAGCACTTCGCTGACATAATAAACCGGCCGCTGAACCGGATGCCCCTTACCCTCCTCCTTGCGCTCCACCACCATAGCCACACTGACGGCTCGTGTGTTCGCCGCCACATACAATAATAGGGGCTCCTTATCAACCGGAGCAGCAAGGACTGGGGGCTCTGCCAGCTGCCTCTTCAAATCCTCAAAAGCAGTATTAGCTGCATCATTCCAGACAAAGTTATCAGTTTTCTTCATCAGCTGATATAACGGCATGGCCTTCTCACCCAAACGGCTTATAAACCGGCTTAAAGCAGCGATACGACCCGCCAAGCGCTGAACGTCATTTATACACGTCGGCTTAGCTAGGGAGATGATGGCCTTGATCTTCTCCGGGTTAGCTTCAATGCCTCTGTCAGAAACCAAGAAACCCAAGAGTTTGCCTGCAGGAACACCAAAAACACACTTGGCCGGGTTAAGCATCATCTTGTAGACCCGGAGATTATCAAAGGTTTCCCTCAGATCATCTATCAGGGTTTCCTCCTTCATGGATTTAACCACAATATCGTCCACATAAGCATGAACTTTGCGCCCAATCTGGTTATGAAGACAGTTCTGCACGCAACGCTGATAAGTCGCCTGTGCACACTTGAGTCCAAAGGGCATGGACACATAGCAGAAGGCTCCAAAGGGAGTGATGAACGCCGTCTTCTCCTGGTCCTTAACTGCCATTTTAATCTGATGATATCCAGAATAAGCATCTAAGAAACTTAAGCGCTCACAACCTGCCGTAGCATCAATAATTTGATCAATACGGGGAAGAGCAAAAGGATCAGCCGGACACACCTTGTTTAAGTCCGTGTAGTCCACACACATCCGCCAAGTGCCGTTCTTCTTGAGTACGAGCACCGGGTTAGCTAACCACTCTAGGTGAAAAACTTCAACAATAAATCCGGCCGCCAAGAGCCGGGCCACCTCTTCACCAATAGCTTTCCGTCTTTCTTCATTAAACCGCCGAAGCAATTGCCTGACCGGCTTAAACTTCGGATCAACATTAAGAGTGTGCTCAGCGAGTTCTCTAGGTACACCTGGCATGTCAGAAGGTTTCCATGCAAAAATGTCCCTATTCTCACGGATGAACTCGATGAGCGCGCTTTCCTATTTTGGATCCAGATTGGCACTGATGCTAAACTGGTGAGATGAGTCACCTGGAACGAAATCAACAAGTTTACTCTCATCAGCCGACTTAAATTTCATTGCCGGCTCATGCTCCGTAGTTGGCTTTTTCAGAGAGGTCATATCTGTTGGGTCAACATTGTCTTTGTAAAATTTTAACTCCTCTGTTGCACAAACAGATTCTGCATAAGCCGCATCGCCTTCCTCACACTCCAAGGCCACCTTCCGGCTGCCATGAACTGTAATGGTCCCATTATGACCCGGCATCTTGAGCTGTAAATACACGTAACACGGCCGTGCCATGAACTTGGCGTAAGCCGGCCACCCAAATATGGCATGGTACGGACTTCTTATCTTGACCACCTCAAAGGTCAATTTTTCCACCCTGTAGTTGTGCTCATCTCCAAAGGCCACTTCCAACTCGATCTTGCCGACTGGATAAGCCGACTTACCAGGTACCACACCATGGAAAATGGTGTTTGACTGGCTGAGGTTCTTATCAATCAACCCCATACGACGGAAAGTCTCATAATAGAGGATGTTGATGCTGCTGCCTCCATCCATGAGCACTTTGGTGAACTTATTACCTCCCACCTGAGGAGCCACCACCAAGGCCAAGTGACCCGGATTATCCACCCGGGGAGGGTGATCCTCCCTACTCCACACTATAGGCTGCTCAGACCACCGCAAGTAGCGTGGAACTGCCGGCTCAACAGCATTCACAGCCCTCTTATGAAGCTTCTGATCTCGCTTACACAGACTGGTGGTAAACACATGATACTGTCCACCGCCAAGCTGCTTTGGATTGGTCTGATAACCCCCCTGCTGCTGTTGATGACCCTGTCCAGACTGTTGATGAAAGCCCCCTTGACCGTTCTGAGAATTGGAATTTGAGCCGCCGCCCGGGCCATGAAAGCCGCCGGCGCCGGAGCCACCGCCCGGACCATTGTTGCCGTTAAAGGCGTTGGAATTCTTAAAGGCCTTCATGATTGCACAATCCTTCCATAGATGAGTAGCTGGCTTCTCTCTAGAGCCATGCCTTGGACAAGGCTCATTCAACAGCTGCTCCAGCGTCGGGCCTGACCCGCCGGCTCGGGGTGGGGGCCTCCCCTTGCGTCGCTGGTTATTACCCTGCGAGCTGGCGTTGGCTACGAATTCTAGGCTGCCATCGGCCTTGCGCTTGCCACCTCCTTGGTTCCCCGGGTTATGCTGATGACCCTTGCCATTGCCGTTCTTCTTTCCCTTCCCTGTCCTTTCATCATCTGAAGCGGGGTCCTTGGTACCATCAGAATCGGCGTACTTGACGAGAGCCGCCATCAGTGTACCCATATCATTGCAGTCGCGCTTAAGCCGCCCGAGTTTCATCTTCAGGGGCACGAAACGACAATTCTGTTCCAACATTAAGACTACAGAGCTGGCATCCATCTTATCAGAGGAATGTATTATCTCCTTAACCCGGCGAACCCAATGTGTCGTAGACTCACCCTCCTCCTGCTTACAGTTAGTCAAATCCACAATTGACATAGACTGCCTACAGGTATCTTTGAAGTTTTGGATGAACCGGGCTTTCAGCTCAGCCCAAGACCCGATGGAATTCGGTGGTAGCCCTTTCAACCAAGTGCGGGCAGTCCCATCTAACATCATGGTAAAGTACTTGGCCATTGCCGCTTCACTGACCTCCAGCAGTTCCATGGCCATCTCGTAACTTTCGATCCAGGCTACGGGTTGTAAGTCAGCCGTGTAATTAGGCACCTTCCTAGGGCCTTTGAAGTCCTTTGGTAGACGCTCATTGCGGAGAGCCGACACTAAACAAGGGACACCCCCAGTCCTGGTAGGGATACCCACGTTGACGGAAGTCGTCGGATAAGCCGGGGGAGTCTGGTAAGCCGTCAACTTAGGCACCTGCTCCGCCTCTTGCCGCGCCCTGTCTTGTTCTGCTGCGTGAAAGGCTCCGTTATGAGCCGGCCATGGCCAGGGGGCGGGTCATGGCGTCGGACGTTACTTGAGCCGGTCGCTGAGACCATGTGTCTGCTGTAACTCGGGCTCCGGCCTGGACGAGGGGTCGAGTGGATCCTGTCCCGGCTGTAGGAGTATGCCTCTTGCTGCGCCAGTGCTGTCTGAAGGAGTTCCCTGACCCGGCGGGTTTCAATAGCCGTCGGAGAGTCGCCGTCAATTGGGAGGGCCGCCAGCCGCGCTGCTGCGGCTACCATGTTCTCCAGCGGGTTAGCATAATGACCCGGTGGTATTGGCACATACTGAGGCGGGGCAGGGCTCACCCGGGGAGGCCCCATCACTTGCGGCTGCATAGGGTTCCCAGACCCGGGCACTATGATCCCCGGCGGGTTACTAGACCCTGCACCTGGCGTGTTGAAGAGGTTTCGAGGATCGTAAACCGGAGGGAGTCGAGATTGGGCCTTTTGATGCCTCCTTCTCATGACCTCATTGGACGCGTTCTGATCCATCGTGAGCCGGAAGGACTGCGCCTGGATCAACTGAGTTTGGGCGTCGAGAGCCGCCCTCTCCGCAGCCATCCTGATCCCTTCCGCTGCCAGATCCTCCTTAGCTTTCACTAGATCTAACTTTAACTGCGCCACCTCTGCATCATGCTGAGCTTGATCCGCCGGGTCAACCGCGGCGGTCAACAGGGCCGTCATCTTGTCCGTGAGATCCATCAGCACCTGAGCCGGCGAGGGCACCGGGTTTCCCGCTCCAGCAGCAGGGTTCTGAACAGGCTGCGCACCGGCCATGAAGATTCCAACCCGGCTTGCCAGCTCAAACGGGTCCGGAATACTGTCACCATCGGAACAACCCATGAGCCTGCCGTCTTGAAGTTGATACAACGAGTTTGACTCATCAGTGGACGACTCGCCGTCAGAGCCGGCGGCCGTCTCATCACCAGATCCAGATCCATCAGAGAGCCCTCCATGGATACATCCCACAAAAGCATGCGCTAAGGCAGGCAAGGCCCGGGCGGGTCGTGCACGCTGAGCCGTCTCGATGAGATCGACGCAGAGATCCGGCTCAGGGCCCGGCTCACCAATCTTGCCAATGAAAACATGAATTCCACCGAAGGGGACTCGGTACCCGTACTCAATTGAGCCGGCGTCGGGCCCCCAGCTTGCATCGTCGATGTAGAGCTTACCGCGACGACTCTTGGTCATCCGGCCCACAGCGTATCCCTTGAGCCCTTCGAAGCTGCCCTTCAAGAACTCAAATCCACCGTGCGCTGGCCCCACGGTGGGCGCCAACTGTCGTGGAATTGTCACGGCAGATGTCCTCAAGCTAGGACTTAGTCGTGGATCCATCGCCGCTAGGAAGCTTGAAGGGGTTAACGGGACAAGGAACACGAGGGTTTATACTGGTTTGGCCCCTTACGGTGAAGGTAAAAGCCTACGTCCAGTTGAGGTGGTATTGATTAGGGTTTCGATGACCAGGGAGCTTAACTGCTATGCCTGGCTCTCGATGAGATCTTTCTTGTCCCTAAACCGCTGCCGGGTCGTCCCTTTATATAGGGAGGCTGACGCCCAGCAGCTCTCAGAGTCCTGGCCGGCTCATAAGAGTGTCCGGCTCGGACTCTCAACTATTCTTGCCTTACACTACAAGTTCTACCATAATGATGATTGTAACTACGGGCCTTAAGCCATATCCGGGTCTTAAGCCCATCTTTGGCCCACCGTCTTCAAGCTTGGCGCCGGGCTTCTGGCGATGACCATTATGAGTAACCCGGCCCCTCCTCGCGGGTAACTCTAAGGTCTATATCCTCAACACAGACTACCACCATTAAACGAAACGGAGAAGGAAACCGAAGTCACACACCTCATAACAATATCCATGAATCTGGGGCTGAAACCCATTTTGATCATAACTGCTTGCAAATATGGCCACTCCAAACCATCATATGCCTTCATCATATCTACCTTGAGCGCACAAATCCTATTACCTTTCACCTTACTGGCTTTCATGTAGTGCAAACATTCGTAAGCCATGATCAAGTTGCCTGTAATGAGACGTCCAGGAACAAATGCAGACTGCTATTCGGAGATGATGTCGGGGAGAATCAACTTCATCCTGTTTCCTAAGACCTTCGACGCGATCTTGTAGATTATGTTACAAAGTCTTATAGGCCGAAATTGTCCTAAAACTTTTGAACTGGAGATCTTGCGAATCAAAACGATGAACGTGTTGTTTATCTCCTCCGGGGAATCAGCTCCATCAAGCACTTGGATGATCATCCCTGTAACCTCATCACCACACAAATCCCAATGCTTCTGAAAAAAGTCCGTGGGGAATCCGTCTGGGCCGGGGGCCTTTGTAGGAAACATTTGGAAAAGGGCTTCTTTAACTTCTTCTGTGTTGTAATCTGCATTGAGGCGGGCATTCGAACTGTCGTCCACCCGTGTAGGTATACGGGACAAGACCTCCTCCATACCAATAGTGCCTTCGGAAGCTCCGTGACAATACCGGCTAGCTCACTTGGATCCGTACACGTCGTGCCATCAGCTCAGTCCAGTTGCACTATCCTATTTTTTGCCCGACGAGCACTAGCTTTCCGTTGAAAAAACTTCGTGTTACCATCTCCTTCAGCCAGCCACGTGATTCGTGAGCGCTATTTTGCCCCTCCCTATACGCTAGTCCGACCATGCGATCCTCAACTTCTCTCTCTTCCGGACTTGGGCATGTTCGTAGCTGCTCTGCCCGGAGCAAAGCAAGCTGACGGCGTAACGATCTCATCTCCTGTTGCACTGAGCCAAAAGTACCCCTACCCCAACGTGACATAGAAGCCGCTATAGATTGTAGCTTGTTGGCCAAATCAGCGACTGACATGGCTGGACCATCACCATTCCACGCTTCTTCCACCGTATCTTTGAAACAATCATCAGTTTCCCTTGCACATTCATATCGAAAAGGTTTCTTTCCTATCATTCGTCAGCAACCTGTCTCCATCTCATTCTTAAGTAAAATCGGGCTGTGGTCACTTTTAGCTGCTGTCAGGTGCTCCACACTTGCAAAAGGGAATAAGTTCGACCAGATCGGTGAAGCCAAAGCCCGGTCCAGCCGAACCCTACAAAATTGGCCTCCTGTTACACGTTTCTCAAAGGTCCAGTCCAGGCCCTAAGTCAGACAGGCCACATACATCCACCGCCTCTCTGAAGCCCGCCATTTGTGAACTGTCATGAGGATTGGGCCCCATTTGTTCCTCCTAGCGGAGTATTTCGTTGAAATCGCCAACGCATAACCAGGGTAGAGTACTCTCCTCCTCAACCTCTTCATGGTATCCCATGTTTTATACCGCAAGCTTCTGCTTGCCTCCCCATAGAAGCATTTGAGTCGCCATTGATCCAAACATGGGCTCGAAACCCAGGAGTCGATGTGATACTGCGAAAAGTTCTTTATTACAATATTAACATCTGACTTCCAAAAAATACAATGACCTCCACTCCGACCACTACTAGCTACTGTAAAACTATTTTGAAAACCTAAAGAAACCACCAGACCCTCCACTCGATTCTTTGCAATCCGCGTCTCCACAACACAAAGGACCGACGGTGCACTATCCTCCACGAGGGCGCGGAGCTCATGAACTGTCGCAGGATCGCCAATCCCACGGCAGTTCCAGCATAAATTCCTCATCAGGCTTGGCGGCCCTCCTCGAAGGAGGCCGCCTTCTCCGTAAGCTCCATATCTTCTCCCTCATCTCCCTCATGTCTCCTCTTTATAACAATGTTTACCTTCTACGGCGTAGAAACTCCTGTGTTTGTTGGGAGCAGATGATGATGCCCCTTCTATCAGCAAAACAGTCCCTGCAACCTTGCCTCACTACTAGGAAAAGGCCTACTAATGGCGCACCTAATTTGGCCATTAATGGCGCATTAGTGGTGCGCCATTAGTAGCACGCCATTAGTATATTTTACTAATGGCGCACCAGTTTATATTTTACTAATGGCGCACCACTGGTGCGCCATTAGTATCTGGTATACTAATGGCTCACCCCAGATGCGCCATTAGTATATACAACAGTGCGCCATTAGTATGCCTCCCAGGGGGCCATGTATACCCAGGTGCTTTGGCATACTAATGGCGCACAACAACAGGATGCGCCATTAGTAACTTCGGCATACTAATGGCGCACTGTTTAGTGATGCGCCATTAGTATCCTTTGGCATACTAATGGCGCACTATGATGTGATGCGCCATTAGTATGAATATTAGGTTTTTTTATTTTTTATTTTTCTGTTTTTTGCACAGGTTACAAAATGTATAATTGGACAAAATATAGACAGCACACATCAACAACAGATTCATCGAATACAATAGAAGATTAGTCTCTGAATACAATTCATCATTTTAGTCTCCGAATACAATTCATCATATTAGTCTCCGAATTGAAAAGACCGAACAAAGATAGAACATTATATTACAAGTCTCGAGACCGCGAGTTTGTCTTCACATTACAAGTCGATATCGATCATCTAAACTACCATCACATAGAAGAGAGCTGCGGTCATCACGATGAGCATCATCACGATGAAACTCGTCTTCATCCGGTTCCTCCAACGCTCCCTCCCCTCTCCCGCTAGATAGCGGGCGTATCTAGATTCGGCCTCGGCCCTAGTGGCGTACCCTTTGTAACTGTTACCGCTGAATCGATGAACCTGTCTCCGACACTCCTCCCAGTCGTCGTAGACTCCGGGAACCTTACCCTTGTACACGACATACCACGGCATCGCTATGCAGTAGCCAAACGAAACGTTAGTACCAATTCACAGACAATACATAAGCAATACATAAGTATGCAACAGAACGATCGGAAGAGAAAAGCAAGACATTAATAGCATCGATTACATCTAAGTTGAAGGACTCTCGAAACCAAAGAGACATACTACAAGTTCATTAAAGTTTAATTACAACATGAGCCAATCGATGTTTCAGAACTAGACACAGCATCACTGCTTTCGACTCGACTCAAGGGACCGGAGCGTGGATGAAGCCGCCGTCTATCGTGGGAGTCATGAAACAACGGGCGTTGTCAGCCTGCATTTGTAGGATTGTGTCGATGTCACTGTTGGACGGTTGATTTCTGAGGTAGAACTGCCCCGAGGTACGAAGGACATCTTGATGGATGATTTCCGCAAACTCCGACTGGATGCGAAAGAATTCTTGTCTGATGTCCGCGTCCTGGATTGCCGACACGCTCGCGGCCCAATCTTTGAGTCTACTCGGTAGCAGTAGTTGATGATGGTCCCGTACGATCGCCCGCATGTGATGGATGGCGTAGTAGGCACCCTTCCGACCGCCAGGCGGCTGCTTGACGCAGCAGAACGTCGTATTGTGGGAGAACACGTGCTTGCCGTACTTACGAATAGGCCTGGTGAAGGTGCCTCCAGATTTGACGTAGCCGGGGAGAACATCATCAAGAACCTTCTTGACATTTGTGTAGTCTACGTTCGACTGACGGTCCTGGTCGAAATACGTGGCCATGGAATATTTGGGGCTTAGGAGGATGAGCGTGCAATGTGTGTCACTGCAGAAAACACGGAATGTTAAAAGAAAAACGATCGAAATCTAAGAATTCATATGTTACGGGGCGGTTGAGGGGAGTACTTACTCGGGAAAGTAAGGCACGAGGAAGTTATCCTTATCTTGGTTTGCCAGAATGACGCCTTCGAGGTAAGAACTCGCGACTTGCCGGTCCCCAGCGCTGCCCAAGATCTTGGCACGCATGTAGAAGGGGTCGACTATCACGATGTCCGGGGTCTTGTCGCGAATGATCCGCATCTCCATACTCAGCGAAAATAGCCGAACGAAGGTGTAGTGCAGCGGATGAAGGTTCAACATAGCGTGGATGTCATCAAACCGCAGGACGATCGTACCCCCGATGGAGTTATCCACAAAGCCCTTGCCCTCTGGCACCTTGGCCGCGAAAACCGGGTATGCCACATCCTTCTCTCGGAGACGCCGCTTCTCCAAAGAAAGAACACTGTCATGCAGACTCTGCATAGCACCGGTTGCAGCATCGAGCATATTTCTCGGTAGCATCGGCCTACCCGCCACATGCACCCTCCTCGAGATATCCGCAGTTGAAGGTGGCCCGTCCTGAGCACGGATCATACTCGGTGCCGGCTGGCCCGCACCCTTGTTAGTCTTTCTTTTGCGTGCCTTCTTCTTGATCTCCTGTAATGGGACCGAGTTCTGCTCACAGACCGCCTTCTTGAGTGTGTTGGGGCTAATCATATTTGGCACCTCGCCTATCTGAGGCTCGGTGAAGTCGGTAGCTGGAGGCGTCTCCTGAGAGCTGAACTGCAGACGACGCCTGTTGCAACTTGGCTTCTCCGCGGTACCAGCTAGATCGCACACGTCTTTTGTTGGGTTGGGTTCTTGAGAAGGAGGCCCCATGAAGTCGCCACTGTCCCCATGATCGGCAAAGTACTGATCGACGTTGGCAAATGTATCGTCGTCGTCGTCGGTCTGATCCTGTGCCATATGCATGTTTGGATCCAGTGGCATAGGGATGTCCGGCACCGTTGCGGCGGTCTTGCCATGGGGCCGACTTGGCGCCGGCACGACTGGCGGTGTTGTCTTTGGGGTGGTGTCCCCCGCCCCCAAACGAATCTGGCTCTTCGGCCAAAGTAGGGGCCAGCTCAGGCAGGCGCTGAGGTTCATCACGTCATCATCGTCGGCCCCGATGGGTCGAATCGGAGGTAACACCTCGTCGCAGCCTGGCAGCACCCGAACCAGTTGAACCCTAAACAAGTTGGGTGGCATCTGGGTACCGTGGAACAAGGGGTTGCCCGGTTGAACGATTTTGCCCTTGGCGACATCGACCAACTCGTTATTCACGAAGTGCAGGAGAGTGCACGGAACGTCGGCGGCGCCCTACGAAAACATGTAGGGCGTTAGGGATGCCCAGTCAAAGGCAAGGAGATGAAGTCCTCGGCCGAGAGAGGCTTAATTAGTTACCGTGATGATGGCGTCGAGCTCGGCTAATGTCGAGGCACCGCCAACGGCGAGCGTGCAGTTGACGGAGGGGCCGCTTGCTGCAGAGGTGCCGGCCGGCGTACACCCGGGTGCATTAAGCTCCCGTGCCGGCGTCGGAGACACCAATGCCGCCTCCGCCGGAAACACCAATGGCCCCGCCATCGCGTTCTGCGAGTTGCTGGCCGTGAAGCTAGGAATCGGGGGCGGCCCCTGTTGGCCGCCCGCAATCCACGCACTAATCCCCTGGATGAAGGTAGGCACAATGGCGGTGATCGTCGCTCCGAGTTGTTGTTGCACTTGCTCTTGGACAATCTCCGGAATCCGCGCCACCTGTGCCCTGAGTTCTTGAACCTCGCGCGCCTGGCTTTCCGAGCTGGTCTTTTTCTCCTTTCGCCCAGCAGTGTCATAGTATGACGACCATTTTGTCGACAAGCCTTTGCCGGCCACACGACCACCTGACGTCGGCTTACTGAGCTTATCCTTGTTCTTCATTACATTCAACGCCCTATTTAGAGTGGTGTCCCAAGGGTTGCTCTTAGTCGACCCCGCGCTACTGCTTTCAGTCGCCTGCGGAAGGAATGTGAACCATTTAGAAATTTGGCTTCATTAATTAGAATGCAACCATATGGAGCTAATTACGAGGGGGTGTATTCCTTACCAGAACAAGCTCAAGCGCCCTGGTCTTCGGATCCGTGGTAAGCTCCTTTGTTTTCGGGTCCTTCTTGTACCGGGCCCTGACAAAGTTCCTGGTCTGCTTGTCACCGTATTTATCGAAGAGGGGCGGTAGGCCTTGCTCGGCACGGTCCGCCTCCTCCTTGTCCCATATAGGCTCCGCCACTTTGTAACCGCCGGGACCGAGTGTGTGTTCCCCTAAGTTCAGCTCCCGCATTTCTTTCCCCCACTTACTTGATTAGGAGTTTGCGGTGCTCGAGCAATTGATCTTGAAGTCGTTGTAGTCATCTTCGGTGATCGAAGGATTTTTCTCCTTGATCTTCTCATAACTCTCACCTTTCTCGATCATTCTCTTCACATTGCTTTCCAAGTAGACAGGGCCTTGCTCATCTTCGTGAGGGCAGCATTGTTCACTTTATTCCCTTTGAGGCTTGTGTTTTCAAATTCAGCGGGGAACTTGTATCGTTCGTGCAGCTTAGTGAAGAGGAGGTTGCGCAAATTCCCTCGGTCAGGATGCCTCAGGTTCTCGGTGTTGATCGAGACGGTGCTCCGGAGAATGCACCCGAGCTGAAGCGAGTACCCCTTGACTATTCGTTCGGGCGCCGTTGGATTCCCGTCGGAGTCCACTTTAGTAACTTCCTCCTTGAGGGTGCGGAGCACGGTCGGGCGCCGGTCCTTCCGTTGCCTCTTCGGTTGGCTGCCATCTGTGCGTGCGCCGCCATCATCAGTGGTGGCATCCTCGGCGGCACCATCAGTGGTGGCATCAGTGGGGTCATCTTCGGCGGTACCATCAGTGGTCTCAGGATCGGTGGGGAAGGCGGCGTCCTCATACAAGTGAGGTTGTTCCTCCATCTCCTGGGACAGCTTCCAGAATGGCTTGACGCTCGAACCCCCGGCCTCATCGTTGTTGGCCATGTTTCTCTCTAAATAGGAACAAAGTTTGGTCAAAAAGTTGGTTATTGTCAAGGAACAAGATCATGGTCTCATCATTTAGGGTTTGTCGACACCGAGGCATCCTAAAAGCTAAGCTTTTATCATTGAGGGTTTTTCGACGCCGAGGCACCCTAAAAGCCTAAGCTTTCATCATTTCGGTTTTTATCGACACCGAGGCACCCTAAAAGCCATGCATTAGTCACAAGTACGCCGGGGCACTTGATCCTACTTAATTACCTACTAAGATACCCCGGCCCATGCATTAGTCACAAGTACCCCATATGTCCTATTTTTAGCAAAGTCATGCTAAAATTCACGGAAAATTTCAGCATGACCTTTGCTGAAAATAGGACATATGGAGTACCCGAATTTGCCGGAACGGAAGTTAATCGACATTCCGGCAAACTCAAGGGCCTCTCGGGTGGACAAGGCAAAAAAGGCCTCCATCACAACATGGAAAATACATTGGCATGTGAAGAGGTGAAACAATATATGCATCTCCAAGCAGTATCATTCAACATTTTGGACAAAACACTACAAGCAACATGAGACACTGAAAACAATTGCTACCAATGAATCTACACTTCTATAACAAATAAATCAGAAACTTAGTCTGTCATCATTAGGCAGCCACCATTAGTTATTCCGTTATGTTAAAGCAAATAAAACAGAGAATTGACTTGTGCAATCTGCAGGTAGCAGTAGCAGGGACGCGCAGGTTACTGCTAGTGGCATCCGAGATGTTTCACGAACGTCGGGTGTGTGCCAATGTATGCAAAGAATTGAAGATTGAAAAAGTTTCGAGCTACGCTGGAAGTTTTTCTCTCCGATACATCCTATACATCTTCTTGACCATTACTTTCTGAGAATTGCAGATTTCTCACTGTTGGGTGGTGGCCTAGTTGGAAGTTTCGAGCTACGCTGGCTAGAAGAATAAAAATCTCCACCATTACTTTCTGAGAATTGCAGATTTCTCACTGTTGGGTGGTGGCCTAGTTGTATTTTCTCTCCGATACCAATGTTAAAGTGATGTATTAATAAAACTATCAATGATTTCTGCTAAGAGTAAACACATCATATACACTTGAAAACTCCCCAACCACAATGAATAAGTGTAATGAGCTGAATATGCATGCACGCTCCGCCTTTCGTATTGGGATTTGTCACTAAAAAGACGCAGAGTTTGAAATTTGAACCAAGTAAAGCAAAGAGGGAACCAATCATATATACTTGCTAGCTCGCCAATATGAATACTCTACTTCAAGATAGTTGGCCAATATGATCATTCCAGGTAACTTAGTTCCATTTTTTTCTCAATATCTATTTAATAACATCTCAGAGAAAGAACACTTGACATGGTATTTTTTTGAACTGCGGATTATTCTAAGTACAGCCAAAGACAGCCCAAAGAACTAGGCCACCACCCTAACCATCCTATACAACTAGGCCACCACCCTAACCATCATTTTTCTTTTCTATACATCTTCTTGACCATCTACTACAATTGATACATCCTATCAAGAATGGTACACATCACCATATATTGCAAAGATGTACTGGTCAGCAGCAATTTTAACAAGATGTACTGGACAGCAGCAAATTGAGCAAAAAAATGTACTGGACAGCAGTATATACAGGGGGAGAGGAAGAGGGGTTGGTACCTTGGGAGAGGAGGGTGTGCTTGGCTCTGCCGCCGTGCCTGAGTAGCAAGCACCTACGCCCCTGCCTTGTTCCACTTGTATCCTGCAGATCGAGAGAGGATGAGATGAATCAGATCAGTTGCTCATGCTTTTTACAAATTGTAGCTACTGTTTTTTATACCTAAACAAAATTGCCCTAGCTATATTTGCTACTGTTTTTATACCTATTTTTTTGCTACTGTTTTTTTAATTTGCTACTGCTTTTTTTAATTTGCTACTGTTTTTATACCTAAACAAAATTTCCCTAGCTATATTTGCTACTCTTTTTTTATTTGCTACTGTTTTTATACCTAATTTTTTTGCTACTGTTTTTAAAATTGCTACTATTCTTTTGAAATTGCTACTGTTTTTTATACCTAAACAAAATTACCCTAGCTATATTTGCTAATATTTTTTATTTGCTACTGTTTTTATACCTAATTTTTTTGGTACTGTTTTTTTAAATTCCTACTGTTTTTGCTACTACCCTAATTTCCTAAAAGATTTCTGACTTTGCTAACTGTGCTAGATTTGCCCTAAAATTTACTGCCCTAACCCTAAAATTTGCAAACCCTACACCCTAAAATTTACAAAGGGGAAGGAGGAGGCCGGAGGGGGAGGGAGAGGTGGGGGCAGTACCTGAGGAGGCGGAGGAGGCAGGAGGGGACAAGGAGGAGGTCGGAGCGGCGCGGCGGTGGCGCGGACGAGGAGGAGGGCGAGGACGAGGACGACGGGGCGGCGGCGTCGGGAGAGGAGAGGGGAAGGGGATCGAGGGCGACGTCGAGGGGCGAGGAGGAGGAAGGGGCAGCGGCGTCGGGGCGTCGGGGCGGAGACGAGGACGACGGGGCGGCGTCGAGGCGGCGGGGCAGCGGCGTCGGGAGAGGAGAGGGGAAGGGGATCGAGGGCGAGGGCGAGGGAGAGAGAGGGGATAGGTTATCTTCCAACAGGTACATCCATACTAATGGCGCACCTCGCCCTGGTGCGCCATTAGTATTTTTTTTTTGATTTCTGCTCGAGCCAACAGGTTATCTTCCACCTTACCTGATCCACACAAAGTTCCCTCTACTAGCTCGATTGGTCAGTAGCCAGTTCTCACACCAGGAGGTCCTGGGTTCGATTCCTAGGCTCCATAATTTTTTTATGCATTTAAAATGCTGTTTGATATTATTTGTGTTTAAATATGTTCAAACTTGTTTAAATCATAACAGTAATATTTTTTTATAAGACAGTAATAATTTTTTAAAAAATATCATCAAACAGTAATGCCGGTGGAGCGGGGGAGGGTGCGCGGGGTGCGGGGGGCCGGTGGACCGGGGGGTGCTCGGCGGCGAGGGGGACCGGATCTGGCGAGGTGGGATAGCTAGCGATCGAGATGGAGGGGGATCGAGATCGAGTGTCCATGAAATTTAAAAATATTCATGATAGTTCAAAAAGTGCCCATGAAATACAATCGAGAAATGAAGGCTACGATTTAAATACAATCGATCTTAGCTAGCTATCTTTTCACAATCTTCTTGCCCTTCTTTTTCGCAAATGGAGTTCTTCTGTGGAACAGACGTCCTTTAGGTAGGGTGGTCCTGCTTCTTCTTGTGGTGTATGCTGCTACTTCATCATCGTCGTCATGTTCGATTCTCGGGTCGCCGTACTTGTCGAAGTCTTGCTCATTGGTACTCCATCCATTCCGATGATCTTCCTTTTGCCTCTCCTCACGACAACACGACTGGGCTTTGACGGGTCGGTAATGAAGAAGCATTGGTCCACTTGGGAAGCCAGTACCCATGGCTCATTTTTCGCGGTGACGTTTGCGCCTGCGGTCTTGGATTTGGCTTCGGGTATAACCATGGTGGTGAAATACCGGTCTTCTTTTAGGACGCTCTTGGCCCATCTGACACGGAACATCGGGACCTTCTCTCCAGCGTAGCTCAGCTCCCAGATCTCCTCGATCCTTCCGTAGTATCTGTCCTTGTCGTTACCAGTGTAGGATTCCATCGTTACCCCGGAGTTCTGATAACCATCGCTCTTCATGTCCTTGGCCTCGGTGTAGAATGTGTAGCCGTTGATATCGTACGCCTCATAGGTCATCAGGTTGTGCTCGGCGCCCTGTGACAAGGCGAATATGAGTTGTTCTTCCGCGGAAGAATCCTCATGTAAAGGGTACGATAGAAGCTTCTGCTTGAACCAACGCGTGAAACATGAGTTGTGCTCTTTGAGTATATCTCCGTCCGTCCTCTGTTGGCCTCGGTCATTGTACGTCTTCTTAATAAAGGTTTTGTGCTCTACCACCCAAGGATCGACCACGTCTATGTGTTGTAGCGCGACTAGGTTTGCTCTTTCAAAGTCGGCGAGTCGACCCTCGAAGTCGACATGCATTTCGCGGCGACCCTCACGGTGACCCCATCCAGCGAGCCTGCCGAGGTGCCTGTTGACGGGCAGACCAACGGGGTTCTCGATGCCTAGATAATTCGTGTAGTAGGAGATGCACTCTTCGGTCAGAAAGCCCCTGGCTATGCTTCCCTCTGGACGTGACATGTTGCGAACGTATCCTTTGATGACACCATTCATCCTTTCGAACGGCATCATGCTGTGCAGGAACGTCGGCCCGAGTTGGATGATATCGTCCACGATATGGACCAGCAGATGCACCATAACGTCGAAGAATGCGGGCGGGAAGTACATCTCAAGATCGCATAGTATCACCACGATCTCTTCCTGTAGCCTTCTGAGTTGCCTCACGCCAACAGACTTCCGAGAGATGACGTCGAAAAAGTTGCATAGGCCAAATAGCGTTTCACGGACGTGCGCGTCCATGATCCCACGGATTGCAACTGGAAGTATCTGCGTCATCAGCACGTGACAGTCGTGAGACTTCATCCCGCTGAACTTCAGCTTCGCTAGGTCTAGGTATCTGCTTATCTTCCCCGCGTAACCGTAAGGAAGTTTTACTCCTACGAGGCAGGTGAAAAACTGCTCGATCTCCTCCTGACTTAGAGTGAAGCACGCGGGAGGGTAGTCATTTCCGGTCTTCTTGGCCTTTTTGCCTTTGCGACGACTTTCCGTGTCCTGCTTCGCCTCATCATCATCATATATAGCGTGAAGCTCCTGCCTGATGCCCATTGATTTCAAGTCTGCCCTTGCTTTCGGCCCATCTTTGGTCCTCTCTGGCATGTTGAGCAGGGTACCAAGCAGACTCTCGCACACGTTCTTCGTGATATGCATGCTATCAAGGCTGTGAGGCACACGGTGGATCTTCCAGTACGGCAAGTCCCAGAAAACAGACCTCGTTTTCCATACCTTCAGCGGCGGCTCTGGCGCCTTTCGCTTCTTTCCCGGATCTGGCGCCTTTTGCTTCTTTCCCGGCAGTGGGTAGTCTTTCCAATTTTTCAACAGCTCGTCTATTTCCTCGCCGCTCCTCGTACGCGGGCGTCCTCGGGGTTCGGTTTCACCATCGAATAGATCCTTGCGTTTTCTCCACGGGTCATCGTCGCGAAGCCACCTTCGATGTCCCATGAACACGGTTTTCGAAGACCCGGGATCTCTATCTAGCTGGCGATACGTTGTGTCATCCATGCACCTGACGCATCCAGAAAATCCGTGGACCACCTGCCCCGCGACATATCCGTAACCGAGATAGTCGTGCACCGTCGTGAGCAGCGCGGCTCTCATAGGGAAATATTCTTTCTCTGCGGCGTCCCACGTATTGGCTGGCGTTTTCCACAGCGTGTCAAGCTCCTCTTTCAGCAGCCCCAGATACAGATTGATGTCGTTCCCTGGTTGTTTCGGTCCTTCAATTAGCATACTCATGTGAATGTACTTCCTCTTCATGCACAACCAGGGGGGAAGGTTGTACATCCACACAAACACAGGCCAGGTGCTATGTGTGCTTCTCTGGCTGCCAAACGGATTGACTCCATCGGTGCTCGCGCCCAGCACGATGTTCCTTGGATCGTTCCCAAATTCTAGGTCTTCGAAGTTCAACGCTTGCCACTGGCTCGCATCCTTAGGGTGACTCAGCATCTTGTCTTTTTTATCTATCTCCGGATCATTTGCGTCATCTTCTCGCTTCTTCTCCTCCCTATCCGCGTGCCAACGCAGGAGCTTTGCTACCTTAGGGTCCGCGAAATACCGCTGCAGACGAGGAGTGATCGGAAAGTACCACACCACTTTTCGAGGAGCTTTCTTCCTCTTCTTGTATCGAGTGACGCCGCACACCGGACATATGGTAGACTCCTCGTGCTCGTCCCGATAAATGATGCAATTGTTCATGCACACATGGTATTTCACGCGCGGTAAATCCAGAGGACACACGATTTTCTTCGCCTCCTCCAAACTGGTCGGGCACTTGTTCCCCTTGGGAAGACGTTCGTGCCAGAATGACATGTTCTCGTCGAAGCATGTGTCGGTCATTTTGTGTTTTACCTTCATCTCCAGAGCCATGAGCGTTACTTTCAGGCGGGTATCCTCGGGCCTGCATCCTTCATACAATGGAGTAACCGCGTCTAACTCAAGTTGATCCATCTTGGCTTTCTCTCGGGCGGCAGCTCTTGCGTTATCCGTCTGCTTGAGAAGCAGCTCTTGAATATGAGGGTCTTGCACCCAGCCCATCGATGGTCCAGCGTCGTCTCCTCCGCCGGCATCATCATCTTCATGATCATGCCTGTCGTCTGCTCCGGCATCTTCCTCATCATCATGTCCTGCATCTTCTACATGATGACTGTGTACAGCATCACCGTCGTGATCATCTCCTGGGGATTCTTCGTCTTTTCGCCCGCCCGAGCCGCGGTGGTTGTCTTGCTGCCCTTCCTCATTTCTTGCCCGGCCCCCATGGACGACTTCGTAGTCATCTTCATCACCTTGCCACCGATAGCCATCCATGAAACCACGCAAGAGCAGGTGGTCCCGCACCTGCTAGGATTCCGGGTCCGCAATAAGGCTCTTCAGCTTGCATCTTCGACACGGACATCTTATCTCCGTCTCGTTCTTTTGAAGCATCTCGGCATTCGCGGACCTCAAAAACCTATTCACGATGCCTTCGGTCATCATGCGGACCATGGTCGCCTGCGGGGTAGAGCAAAACGATATTTTAGAACCAAGAAAAAATTTGGCATGACTTTGCCTAAAAATAGGACCAAAAAGAATGCTTAATGCCAAAATTCTCGCCGAAACGGAAATGAATCAACATTCCGGAAAAATATTGGCAACTATCGCATTTCAAATACCGGTACACCTCCAAACACAAACACATATGCAACACCACAAACATATGCAACACCACGAACATACATAGATCTAGCTAGGCCATAAAAAGTGCATGTGCACATTGTTGTAGGGAGAACAACATAAATATAGCTTCCCCCTTACTTACCTATCAAAACAAGGTAATTTAACCACTTAAATTGAATGAATCTATGGTGGAAATGAGGTGAAAAAGAGGAGGCACCCGAGACAAGGAGGAGGTGGAGAGAATGAAGTGGGGAGAAAGTGAGTGTGGGTAGGAGAGGCTGTCCAAAATATCTTGTTGCTGCCCACTTACTAATGGCGCACCAACTCTAAATGCGCCATTAGTAATCCAGGTTACTAATGGCGCACCTTCTGATGGTGCGCCATTAGTATGTTTGGACAGGCGTACTAGTTAATTTTTTTTTGATACTAATGGCGCACCCAGGGCCAGGTGCGCCATTACTAGTTACAACTAGTAATGGCGCACTGTGTCTGGATGCGCCATTAGTATGTTTGGACAGGCGCACTAGTTAAAAACAAATTTTTTTGATACTAACGGCGCACCCTGGGCCAGGTGCGCCATTACTAGTTACAACTAGTAATGGCGCACTGTGTCCGGATGCGCCATTAGTATGTTTGGACAGGCGCACTAGTTAAAAAAAACTTTTTTGATACTAATGGCGCACCCTGGGCCAGGTGCGCCATTACTAGTTACAACTAGTAATGGCGCACTGTGTCTGGATGCGCCATTAGTATGTTTGGACAGGCGCACTAGTTAAAATATTTTTTTTGATACTAATGGCGCACCCTGCGCCAGGTGCGCCATTAGTAGTTTCAACTCTAATGGCGTATCAGAAGGTGGTGCGCCATTAGTATATACTAATGGCGCACCGCTTGTCTGGTGCGCCATTAGTGTCAATCCCATCTATAGCCTTTTTTCTAGTAGTGCCTGCTAGGTGAGAAAGCTGTTGTCCTCTGATGTTTAGTGAGCCATCCGCAGCTAACAACCTTTTCCGAGCACCCTTCTCTCCTCCATCACCAGAATTTCCCCTCTGCTCATCCAAGTCCATTTTATGCGGTCTAGGGTTATATGCTCCTCCAGATTCTCCCCGTCCTCTACCACCCGGCTGACCTCTACCTCCTCTACCCCTAGTCCCTCTTCCATTATCACCTCCCCTACCTCTGCCAAACCCATCTCCTCGCCCCCTGTCGCCATACGATTGAGCCGCCGGCATCTCCGGCTCCCACAACAACCAGTCACCCCATTCGAACGAGTCTGGGTCATGTATACCATCTCCACACTCATCAGCAAGATGACCCATCCGACCACAAGCAAAGCAAAAATCTGGAAATTTTCATAGAAAATGTTGTACTTGTGCTCCTTCAATGTTATGGTATGAACCGAACCAGTGGCTCATTAACATCCACAAAGATCCTGGCTCATAATGAACTCGCCGGATTTATCCTCCCCTCATTCACAATAATTGTAAACGGAGGCTCTCCCACCTTTGTAGCTACTTTCTCCACCAGCTCCCTCTTCCTTGTAAGACCATCAGGCAAACCCTTGACTTGAGCCCACAACAGAATCTTGTTTAGCCTATACCCATGAGCATCAGAGAAACCATCGTATTCCGGAATCACAACGGGCGCCCTCCGGAACAGCCATGGCCCTTCATCCATAATCTTCCTCCAATCTCCCAAACAATGGCACTGAACAAGAAAAAGGTTGGGCCCTTTGATATTGAAGGTGACCCCCCTGCGCCGCCGACCAGGTATTACGCATCTGTATTAGGAGTGCCGCATGACTGAAAGGCTTCGTCGTGTGGACATGAAGCAGGGCAAGTCAGCGAACATACCTGACCAAATCTTCCACCTCTTCTGAGAAATCAAATTCCTCCTCCTCCTTCCCATGCAGCTTCATCCCGGCGAACTGATCCTCAATATCAGGACCGGGACCAAAATACTCGTCGTACTCATCTTCCCCTCCATCAGAGACGTTCCCTCTCGCCTGCGAACTATGGCTACTCCCATCCGTCACCCTGGTCTTGAATTCGCTACTCTTCTCGCCAGATCCCTCACTAGTGCAGAACCGGGATTTAGCACCGGTTCGTAAGGCCCTTTAGTGCCGGTTTTGCAACCGGCACTAAAGTGTGGGGACTAAAGCCCCCCCTTTTAGTACCGGTTCAACACGAACAGCCACTAAAGGGCCACCACGTGGCACGAGCCCGCGCCGGGGGCGGGGAGACCTTTAGTACTAGTTGGTGACACCAACCGGTACTAAAGGATTTTTTTGAATTTTTTTTGAAATAAAGCAAAAACAGCCCGCCTACTGGGCCGGCACGACCTGCATACGACTAGAAACCCAACCTCTAATTGGGTCAGGATGCATGCCCGTATGGCCCAGTAGGCCCCACAGGGCAGAAGACTTGCAATAGGCCCACAAAGGCCTGCTTAGAGAGGAGCTCGACACGGTAGCTGCGACGGGGCTTATAAACTGGTGCGAGCTCCTCTCAACTAGCGAGGTGGGACTAAACAGCGTCTGTGCGGGTGGCAGCGCACCCCTTTAGTACGGGTTAGTGGTTTCAACCGGTACAAAAGGGGGGGGGGGTCCTTTAGTACCGGTTGGAGCCACCAACCCGTACTAAAGGCCACCACCTCTTTAGTACCAGTTCGTGGCACGAACCGGTACTAATAAGCGTCGCCCGCCTAGCCGTTGGAACCGGCACTAATGGTCACATTAGTGCCGGTTCAATTACAAACCGGGACTAATGAGTTTCACATTAGGCCCTTTTTCTACTAGTGCCTCCGGAACATCAGATCCAATCGTCCCCGCATCCCCTAACCCTACTTCTGCCGCCATCTCTTCCCCCTTCCTCCCAGGCTTCTGTTGCGTTGGTTCCGCCATGCACGCGAACGCGCGCGACGGGAATAGGTAGATCTCACCGGCGGCCGGAGGATTCCGACGATCGGCGAGGATTTACGTGGACTCTAGAGAAATTGCGAGAGGAAAGGTGGAACCCGTGTAAACTAGGGGAAAACTCTTTGAAGCTTTACTAGATCACTCGTCAACTAGTTGCTACCTGGTTTTTGAATGTCCTTGTAGAAACCACGTCCTGGGCCAGCGCCACATTTGAGCGAGACTTACTCTCCTCTCCCCTGAAGCGTGACATATCAGCGCCCATGTACATGCGCGTTGATGTCCTCTTCCACGCTCCCATTACAAAAAAAGCAAACACTACAAAAGTTTTTCGACCTCGGCCCATTTAGTGCTCCCATTGCTCCCACAGGTTTCCTCTCACTCGTACGTAGGCGGTTTGCACAAGTTTTTCTTTTTTGCTCAATATTTCTGCTCCCTTCGCTTTAGAGTTTATAGATATAAAAAACTGAGAAATCAAACAAAAAAGTTATATGGGTTTAAAAAATGGTTTGTGAATTTAAAAAATTTGTGGATTTGAAGAGGTCATGGATCTTGAAAAAGTTCACTGATTTATAAAATGATGAACTTGAAGAAATTTCATGAATTTCAAAATTTCACGGATTTGGAAAAAAATCACGAATCTGAAAAAAGTTCACCAATTTAAAAATATTTGCGTGAATTTGAAAAAGTTCATGAAATTAAAAATAAGTTCGCGAATTTTACAAAAATATCAAAAAATTTAAAAACTTTATGAAAATTGAATAAAGTTCAAAGATTTGGTAAAGAAGTTCATCGATTTTCAAAAAAATGTTCAATGTTTATTATCTATTATATACATAAAACAGAAGTCAAACAAGCCATCACGTTCGTCCACATTGATTAAATTATCTTGACCGTTAATATTAGAAATTAACGGTTAAGATATAAAAGATATAGCGTTACATACAGAAATATTATCGCCTACAAACAGTTTAACATGTCATGTCTCACGTACCAAAAGGCCACCATAAGGAAAGTACGGCCGCCAAATAATGAAGAGTCCTGTTTGGAGAAAACAAGGGTTAAATATTGTCACGTATGAACAGGTCCACCATTGACACATGCAATTTTCACCCCAACATGAACACGTGCAAGATCATGCCACGTACACATTATGAATAAAAGGAAACATGCGGGCTGCTGTTTCCAAGAAAAAGAATAAGCGATGGAGTATACTTAAATTTATCCCGATAAATAATCTGAATATATGGTAGACGCTCGAAGAAATATGGTACCTTTTCTTCTGTGTTAAATTAAACGACAGTTCAAAGCATCCGCTGGCAAAGATCAGAAATTGTAACTAAGTACAGCAGGAAGTGAGTCAGAAAATTTTTATAGATCAAATCAACACAAGGTTAGGTTCAGACATGGGATCCCACACTGGAACTGAATATGACTCAAGAGTGAATCGAGCTGTTATATTGATGGAATCAAGAAACTTTTACTTATGATGCTGTAAACTCCAGACTAAACAGCATCTCACAGAAAAGAATAGATTTGCTTCACTAGTGCAGACCATTTCAACATTGACAGGAGCCAAGGAACATAAACTCAAATGCTCTACTCAGATTTTTCGCTCAAAAGATGAAACATTTAAACGGTCTAGATTCATCACCATATATGTATCCACCTACTAGAATCAATTAGCCTATCTAAAAATACGTGGGCAAGAGCACGTTCACGCACATGTACAAGTTGTAAAATACGACACGATCATCATTAGTTTCCTGATTGATCTCGAGAGTAGAATCAAAACCATATATGCACTCACGTATCAGAATCAATCAGCCTGCCAAAAAGTACGCAGACAAGGACACGTGTAGATAAAGAGCACGTACAGAATCAAATCTGTCACGCACGTATACATGGGCGAAATCAAGTCGGTCATGCATGTAATTGATTTCTGGCAGATGAGTCTACAGCTTAACCAACACCCGGATGTTCATAGCCATGCAGACTCGGCTGAGCCTATCTGGAAGAATATCTGGGCTTCAACGAAAATAAGGCTTTCACCCGCAAAAAAAAAAAAAAAAAAAAAAAAACCGACAATAAGCCTTCTTGCGATAAAAGAGGAAAATGTTTCCTCAAAGAAAAAAGACAAGATGCCAGAACAGATCGGAACCACTCTTCTATACGGAATATAAAATCCCAATTCATGCGTGAAGACACGGGTAAGAACAGACGGCGCCACATCCGGACGTCCGGCAAAACGATACCAAGGATGAATAATATCATCAACAACACATCCAATACATGCCTGTGATGCCTGACGGATCAATGGCACACATGCAGTAGGCGCCCGCGACGTCTTGGGATCAACAAGGTAAGATCCCCACACACTTTATGTGATTTTTTATGTTTCTATTCCTGAACATCATTAATTTATGATCAGATTTCATATGCGCATTATAAATAAATAAAACATTTTTTTAGCCAGACAGAGTAACAAAATATGACTTCGAAGAAGGCAACGCAGCAGTTGTTGCGTCCATCAACATAGACAAATAATCCGCACCTCCAATTGTTTGTCAAGTCCTAACTAATGGTTTTGTGACAATCTAAGTGTTCGGACATAAGTCAAGCAGAAGCAAAGCTGAACAGTACAGTCCCGTTTACCCAACCTGTGTACACTCCGGTTTACAGTAGGATACCTCAGCGATGTATCAGTGTTGATGTAATCAAAATGTCGATCAAGCTCCATCACTATGTCTATGCTTCAATGGATAAATTACTTTCTTTACAGACTGGGCAAGCTAACCATGGTGGTATGATTTCACTAGAACACTAATCTTTCTTTTTTAAAAGAAGGTTCAGATGGTGAAATACAACATTTTCGTTAAAAATTCATTTTGGTACACTTTTTAATAGGTCCAAATAAACTGTGAACGTGTGTGACACTTACCATACTTCCATATTTAAATTCAAATGTAATGAATTTTTTAATGAAAGTGTGTTTCATTTCATCCAACAAGGTATCCGCACACACTTTATGTGTAGAAGCATATGAAGACATGATATTATAAATAAATAAACCACTCTAATAGAGCGGGAGCACACATACGTCACTTGGTTAAGCCACGAGTTAACATGATTATGCATAATCAATCCATGGTAATCAAGTTCTCAAAAACGGCCTGTTGGGGGATAGTAAATGATCGATGAGGATAGATCAAAGAGGAAATGTGGAAAATCACTAAATAAATAAATGGTTTGTATGTCGAGCTGGATAGAACAATTCAATCGGATACGCTAATAGTCCCATTATTTTAACACCAAAAAGTTATGGTAAAATACGAAAATTCTAATAAGAAACATTTATTGGTAACAATTGGAATAGAGTAATTGCCAAATTTGATCACCATGAAATTTCTGTAGAATGCGACAAACATGATGCATAATCTCATATATTTCCTTCTCTTTGTGCTAGTGTATGAGAGTTCAATCCAGCAGTTTTCCTTTTCCTACATCTTATTTAGTTCTTATGTAAATGGCCTAAGTAAATGTGACCATGTTTCCAAAAAATGTACATTATTTGGTACATTCTTTACTATAATTCACTTGCAGACACAAACTCCAGTACTAAGCAATGTCAAATATAAGGATATGTGTCTAGCCGCGCAAATGCACGGGTCACCGTGCTAGTTGGTTATTATCATAAAAGCAATAATAAGTTATTGATTTTTTATATAAGGAACACTGCATGGAAAACTAAAAAGATATGTTATTCATGCCAGAATCTCTCCTTGCTTGCATCTCGATGATAATAAATCAATTTATTATTGCCCTATACGAAAAAAAATATTTTGTGGCACCGAAAGCATACTACAATACCGAGAACAAGTTGCATGTGCTGGCAGCCAACTTCGCCGATTTGTGCTAGCAACCAACTTCGCCGTCTCGTACCCCTCCCCCTATTCACCCATATGTTCTCGGATCAGCAATGCTGCCCACCAAGCTAGCCGACGTGCCGTCCCGACCAAGCTCTAGCGCATAATAAATGTCGATCTAGTAGGCAAACATTACGTTAGCCTAGACCATTCCCTAGATCCCCTCTTTCTCACCATGGACACCCCGAGCTTCGACCATGTCCAATTTATGGTTGTGGCAAATGTTGTCATACCCGAGCTTATCGGACCGGGTCGCCAGGCTATAAGAGGCCATCCCATCCCTTAAGAGCCTGCTACCCCTCTCACCGCCACTCTAATTGAGTGACATTGTGTGGAATCGAGCAAGGAATGCCCCCTTTCCCTGCATCAACCAGATGCTCTACCGTCATTGTCTTGAGCCTGCCGAGTTGTGCGGTGAGCAAAGCTTCGATTCCTCTACTCCCTGGCTAGCGCTCGATGCTCTCTTGTTAATGCACGGTCATTGGCACAAATTGCAGGCCGGCATGGAGGAGATTGAGCTCATCCTGCAGTCATTGTCAGCAAAGAAGACAACATGGTCGCTAGCAACCTTGCCTTCGTCCATGTGCTGCATCCCCCATATCCAAGAGACCTCCCGAGCAGCCCAGCATCCTTGCTAGGATGAGTTGAGCCCCCTAGCAGCGCCAATCTCGTGTGTGAACGCCGCCACCGCATTGCATCGCTTGTTGGCACGAAAGTGCCATTTCAAATGACCCCGTGTGGACCTGCCTATCAATGGCACATCCTGACCTGACGAGAGGGTTCCGCCCGTAGGTTGAATACCGCTTTGAGCACATCCAAGTCAGCAATCACACCCCGGATGATTTCTGAATGGTATTGGATAGTTGAGGGGGGTAAGGGAACTAAAAAATTATCGGGGTCATGTGAACCAACGATTTTTTTCAGGGTAGTAAAATGGATTTTTTTCTTAAAACTTTGGTTTTCCTGGATCTTTTGATGCGTCATTCTGAGTCCAGTCCAACATGATTTCTTAGAGATCGGATAATAAAAATTCATGAATCATAGTACAGTTCTAATTGAATTTAACCCGACAAATTGCCTTGGTCCGTTCGAACATTGAAGACACACCGGTAGTTGTGTAATCCACATAACTAGGCCTACTAGCAATGTGGGATGGCTGCTTTAGTCTAGAACATTAACAAGCAGTAGGGAATGGCTACAGGTAGAACACACAACCCAGATTGGGTGTCCCTGGCAAGGGCCATAGGGCCAACAAAATATCGAGCTGAGCATCAGATCCTGATATGTGTGTGGAGTCTCTGCAATGCCTGATCGTGCGTGGCCCTGGTCATGCCGCCTGCCAGCCTGCCTGCTTTTGAGCAAAGTGCCATTTGGCAATAGACGGACCACACATCTGGTAGGTGGATCTAGTTAAGCCAACTCGATCTTACTCGCTAGACTGTCCTTATGTCCAACCTCAGTCAGTGGTTTACTGCCATCTGTTGGTCTCCAATGGGATACATGTGTGTGGCAATTGGTAGGGTCATTCTACCATTGAGATACATGGTACAAGATTTTTCTATGACTCTTGATTAACCAAGAGCTAATAGTCGTGCTTCACATAATTGAATGCGTATTGACCTCATTGGAGGTGTCTCTGCCCGTAGAGCCATGGTTTTCTTCTTCCCAACGCCCCCTATTCCCTAATTTGTTCTTCCCAATGCCTTGTTGGTTCACACAGTTCTTCATATATAAGCTCATCAGCCACCAAAAGTTGAATCATGGCACAAATGAGTTGGACTAGTAGAGTGCTGCTCAATCCTCTGATATACAACGCTGTGGTATTTACACACAGATGGCAGACAAGTAGTATTCATGGTTGGAGGTTTTTGGGTCATATTTATTCTGCATTAGTTTTTTGTCACACTAAACTCTTTGTATGGGTCAAGATGATATGCCTACATCCTCCTATTTAATCCTTAGCTTGAAGTGACAAGTTGAATAACTGTAAAACTGATGCTAAGCTTGGATTGTAAGTCAAATAAAAGAAACCGAAGCCGAAACTAACACAAACATCAAACATAAGGTTTATCAAAGCCTCGGAAGGCTTCCTATCCGCGTTTACGCATGGCATCTTGAAGTTCTTCTACTTTCAATGTGGAAATGACACTACTATAGTATACACCACTATAGATGGGAAGAAAACCTATATACTGCCATGCCTCACCTATGAGTACGAATATGCTGATCCACTGAAATGCATATTAGACATCATGGCATCCCAAGTGCTTTCAGTGAGTAAATGACACTCCTGCCGTAGAAACCACTGGCGCAGCCATGGAGAAAGGGGTGAGTTCCTCAGTCAGTAGACCTACCTCTTGTAAAAATGGGAGCGATATCTCCCAAAGCAAATAGAACAATGGCGAGAGCAACTGCCATAGTTCGGAGTAGCGTCTATCATAGAGCAGCTGTTGGAGCTCGGTGTCATAGTATTCGCAATAGCCTAGAGCCGGTATTGGAGCCCCTAACAGGTTTCCCCACTTCCTGCTGCCCCCTCCCTCTAGACGTTGAGCGATGAGGATCTGTTGGTAACTTGGCCTTGCTTTTTTTGAGGAGTTTCTTTCCTACATATTGTGCAATGTCTATTATGTTTTAATACAGTTGTACAATGTTTATTAAATATATATACAACATAATAAAATAAAAATTCGCATGCATCTTTGCATGTTGAGATGGGTCTTTTTTTCATGCATGTCATGACGAAGTGGCATGCTTGCATGTTTAGATATAAGATAGTGGGGGTGAGTCTTTTCTTATGCATGTTGTGCGATGATGTGGATTGCTTACATGTTTAGAGAAATAGTTAGTGGGGGCTAGCTATTTAGATATAGAAGATGCCTCTGCTGCTTTGGTTAACAAAAATCACCAAAAGTAAATTAAATGAAGTGGATCGCCAAATTTTGAACTGTCCTAATAGTTTGGGCCGAACATTGAATCAAAAGCACCACGTTCCCTTGATTAATATACCTTGCTGTCGATCTTTGTTTATGAAGATGTCCCATGAAAACAGCTCCTCAAGTAATTAATCTGACATAAATATCACCAACAACATATTGCGGCCTAGGAAGTAAGATACGTTTATATATATCTGCTACTTGTGGTCAGTGTGTTAGGACACAAATGGAAGAAAGAAAAGTGAGAGCGAGCCTAGGTTGAGAACATGAGACATCGGGAATGGGACAGTTCGAGATTAGGAGAGAAGTCCGTACTCCTTCTTTTGTCGCTCCAGTGCAGAACCATTCTCTATTAGCCTAAACCAAAGATAGTAGTTTGCACATTCAGACAGAAGCGATGTCTTAGTAAAACAGAAGTACAACGGTCAACTCAAGCACTTCCGGTCGGATCTCCCGCTTGTTGCTTTCTCGTTGCATTCTCTCCATGGAGTCAACTAAGAGATGTGCGCGAGTACTTGGGGCCGATCGCCTTGTAAATTACTAGTGCAACTTAATTTGGAGCTGCCCTTTCAGACTGTGAGAACTTTTATTTTCTGTTCTTCGATAATATATAATGCAATAAAAAAGAACAATGTGCACAATTGCCAACAGGTATGAAAGTCGATGAAGTAGCCAGCACCACTGATCCTGGCCAGCTCCCAGATAATGATGTCTATCATGTGGTGAAATAATTGTGCCACCAGTTCGTGCACTACTCTCTAATGTGGTACGAGGCGTCTAGATCATGACCTTTACCTTGAGTATCACTCACACTCGCTCAGTACTCCAATAAAGGATGTTGGAGTATCTAACTCCCAGAGGACTTCACGAGCAAGAGTGCACTCCGCGCCTTCAGTTTCGCGGTTGCTTGCCGTGGGTGCAACCCCGAGGCTCTCCGTGCGCCGATCTGCCGCATGCTTCGTCTATTGTCACGCCATCTGCTCTCCGGCTGACTGAGTTTCTCTGTTTCTGGCTTTCTCTCGTCTTTGGTTGTTCCTGTCTTGACGCGTGTGCTCATCGTTCTTTTGTCGTGGTTTTAGCTGCTCCGGGATTTGCTCTGTTCTTTAGTTGCGCATGTTCTTCCAGCTGATCAAGGTTCGGGTTTTTCTCGGTTTGTTGTAATAGCTCGCCCTCCCTTTCCAGCTTGCTGGTATTAGAACTAACGCTTTGTAGTTCGGTTGTCCCTGGTCTTATACCTACTATGCCCTGTTGCTCTTTCTCGTCTTCTCATTGCTCATAAACCTTTCATTTTTCGTTATGCTAATAGGTCTTCAGGGCAGGTGGTTGATATCTACATCTACTTCCAACCACCATGCCGTGTTTAATCCATGGTCGCTCCTCCCCTTTGACGCTCCTGCATTTTTTCTCTCTTTCTCGGGTGGTTTGCTCTATTCCCTCTCCACCTCTCCAGAGAGAGCCCTGCCCAAGGGCCGACATGTACGGAACAGGAGCACAAAACCTGATCCTCGTCGCTAATGGGCGTCCGCACATAGCGCCAGCCGCTACACATAAGGAGCACATCTCCCGTCCGGAGCACTCTTCCGGTCCCGAGCATTCTTGGCCACGCTTCAAGCATGCCCCGCCGCCGTGTTACATCCACACCACCGCGGCCATCAAGCAGAGCGACCAACGGGGGAGTGAACAGCCCGAACGGCCTGGTAGGCTTGCAGCAATCGCCTTGCCATTGCAACGGCGCCTTGAGACGGCCGCTGGCGAGCACATTCAAATGTGGTCAAGCGCCCAGCGACCCTGCAGACCCACGCGCCGTGCAGCCATCGGGCGGACCAGGCAACAAATCCCACGAACCGGCCGGAAGGGCCACGCCACCACCTTCCCGGAGCCCGATCTAGGTGAGAGGAACGGAGGAGAGGAATTGGTGAGGATCGATCTAGGTCTCCCCTCTGATGCCCGGCGAGGCGACGCGGGGGCGTCAGTTTCGCGAATGTAACAGCGAAAGACGTGCGGTGGAAAAATCATCTGCGCTCAAAGAACGGGGAATCATTCTATTGCTCGGACAGTATATGCACCCTACTTACACATTTTCCCTCGGTGCTAGTTTATATAGCATCATGGATAAATACTTGACGCAAATTATTCGCCAAAAAAATACTCCCTCTGTATCAAAATACAAGATGCATTTTGACACTATGATATGTTGGGATCGAACCCTTGCCTCGCTTGCTCACGCACTCGCAGGGACCGAGGTTGAAGAAGAGAGGCGCACGCACTGGAGTTTTGGCGACGAACGCCCTAATTTTACTTTCGCTGCACTAACCACCGCCGGCTGCAAACCTGGACGTACCAGGTACCACACGCACACCACAAACTCAGGTCTGGGGATGTTTATACTTTAGTGCGTGCACGTACACACCGCATCCCACCTCCCCCACAGCAACTAGCGCGCGATCCGCCCGGCTAGCCCACGACGCGGTCAGCTCCTCAGATCCCTGTTAACGGCCTAACTACTACCACGACCCCACACACACAATACTGCCACGAGTGCACACACACACGCGACGCACATCCGCACATACTTACTCTTGGCTACGGCCACGATGCGGCCCATCACCGCCTCCATGACGCCATGCCGTGCCGCGCGTCCGCGGCCTCTGCACCACCACGCAACGCCTCCTTGACCGTCGCACTTGCCGCAGACTCACCGCTGGCCGGGGCCCCGAATCTTGAGGCTCTCAATACCAAATTAGGGCATTCGTTGTCTAGGCGTTCGTTGCCGAAACTCCAGTGCATGCTCCTCTCTTCTTCAACCTCCGCGCCGTACGAGTGCGTGAGCGAGCGAGGCAACAGTTCAACCCCAACAATTATTTGCACTAATCTTGATATGGGTTGGTTAGTTGCATGCATGTATTTGTTGTTATTTGAACACAGCCTGGTCGTGAATCTGTCATAACTATGCGCTTTTCTATCAATTGTCTAATAGTAATTTATTTACCAACTGCATGCTATGTGTTCGGGAGAGAAGCCTCTACTAAAAACTATGGCCCCCGGGTCCACTTAAAATATAAAAAGAAAGGTAAAAATACCTTCTTGCAATTTATTTACTTTATTTTCTTTTTGCCATTTATCTATCTACCACTACAAGGCTTAATCCTTGCAAGTAACGAGTTCAAGGAATTGACAACCCTCTTGCCCGCGTTGGGTGCAAGTACTTGCTTTTGTGTGTGCAGGTGCGTTCACGAGGCTTTGCATGATTCTTCAACTAGTTCGATAACCTTGATTATCACTGAGGAAAATACTTATCTCTAATGTATTACACCTCCTCTCCACTTTGGGGAAAATCCTAACGCAGCTCACAAGTAGAAACAACCAAGACGACGACGACAGCCGTGAAGACGAGGACAGCCAGGATGATGATGACAACCAGAATGACGAGGATGAGCAAGATGGTGATGATGAGGAAGATGTTGACGATGGTCCATTCAGTTCAACAATTTTCTCTCAAATAACGAGGAAGCTTACTCGGGATGAGACCATGAATGTTATCAAGATGTTACCATGTTACCATCGAGTGTGGCCTTCGTGGGGAAGCCCATTGTGCACCTTTTAACTAAAACCAATGTCGTCAGAAAAGTCATGGTGAGATGCTTTGTATTGTTTCATCTTTTTTGTTCATAACCAAGTATGGTGAGATGTCTAACATTGTGTGCTCTCTATTTGCTCTTAATGATTGGAAGTTTAGAAGTTACATATGAAGATGTTTTCCGGAGTGACATCCCCACCGTCAGCACCACTGGAGCACGCCATGGACCAAGAGGGCATGTCACCGGCATTCAGTACAAGACGGAATCAGACGGATGCATATCCTTCTACGAGCCCGGCTGGCGGGAGTTAATGACAGTAAAGAGAGAACTAAGGGTGGACACCCTTGTGATAATCACCGTCCGGAAGAGCAACCGCAATGACTTTCTGATGATGGTTGTCACTGACCATGTTTAGAAATATGGTCTAAGTCATGAATATATCAGCCGATGAACTGTTAGTTAGTTAGTATGTTAAGATGGATGTGATCGATACATTGATGTTTGTTTCTTGAGTCGTACAAACTTGAAGTGTTACTAAATTATTTGGTCGTTTGTTTCCAAAATGAATTCAGTTTGGTTCAATTATATTGAGAATCATATGACTACACGTTTTGGAGTATTTGTGTGTCAACGCGCAATGCCAACAATTGGTATGCTCTACCCTATCCCTCTATTGTCGGGCGCTGTGGCAGAACCGCCACTGCTACAATGGTATTTGTGGATGACAGCAATAGCAAGCTGTGGCGGTTAGGACCTAATGCCCGGCACTCGAAGCTACATACTAGTGGCGGGCGAGCGCCCGCCACTAATACAGTTATAGTAGTGGCTGGAGCTCGGTGGCGGGTGGCCCTGGGAGCCTGGCCAGCCATGCTGGCCTGTTTGCGCCCGCCACTACTAGGCATTCCTGCAGTAGTGATGCTAGCATTCCATGTTATAACAACTGATTTCCGACGATATTATCTCAATGCATAACAAACAAGTTTGGGTCGATTTAATATGATGGTTTTTCTAACGTCATAATCTCTATGTTGTTTTAGGACTATCGTTACACTTAACGGTATCCTAATATCCCGAAAACATGATCACCAATAACACTTGAGCAAGTCTTAGAGATGAGACTAGAAACTTATTATTTACGATTTACTATTCCATACGTGCATGTGAGTTTTCCACGGAATCGCATATTCCAGGATTATAGTAGTTATAACATGAAGTATAAACTCTTAATTATGAAAATGGAAACATAATAATATTATACTATTGCCTCTAGAACATATTGCCAACACACAAACTCAGACGTTAGACATACCATCTACTCGGACGGTCATGAACCATCCTGCCATGTAACTTACTCGTATGCACGAAGACAATCAGGAGGAGCGCCTGAATGGCCAAAAGGATTAAAGCTTCATACTTTACAATGTTTTAATACTCTTAGCCTCTCATTTTCTCATTCCCTCTCTCTCGCATACCCCTTTTAACCTTGTGTTCATAAGCAGATCAAAGAAAGTCTCCCTGGATCCGAGAGGTTGGGTTGTTACCTCCACCATGGGACCCGAACTCATAAAAAAAATACTTGTGTCACCCGTTTACATCTCAATAGACCATGCTTCTTTATCCTACCCCATCATCTACTGTTGGAATCGTTTTCACGACACTATGAGCCTCAGAACTGCCGGGCAAAAACTGACAGGCCGTCCAATACCACACCATTCCTATGGTGCTAAAGATACTATAACAGCAAGATGATGGAGGTCCAGGAATGGTTGGCAACTATTTAAGTCTCACGTAGCGAGGTCCACCAACTCTTGAGATCCGTGTCCACGTTGGGCAACCACTATACCTTGTGCCGTACCGTCAAGATAGAATACGGACCTGCCCGGCAAGAACACGTCCGATCAACAAGTGTTTAATGGAAACTTGATGCTGATCACAAAGCGGGCAAGCGGTCAGATGTGGGAGGCCACAACGCTGAAGATAATACACTGTCAAGCAACGGCTGCGAGCTATGAGCCAGGCGAACAAGCGCCACTTTGGCGGTGAACCGGCAGCCCAAACATGCAAAGCCGCACCACAAGAAAATAAGGCACTATAGGCTCCCATCGGCCTCCCACGCCCGTACGATGGAGTGGCATACCTACCAAACCTACCTTACACCATCTATCTATCTATACCTATATACCTGTACCTATCTATCTATCTATCTATCTATACCTCTATACCTATACTAATTCTAGACTCCCAAAAAATTCTCACGTTAATTAGTTTTTACGAGCTGTTCATCTGATGGGGCCAAGTTATTACGGTGCAGATTAACCGTATATATATAATAGAAGGAGCCAAGTCTAGATTAACAGAATATATAATAGAAGGCAAAAAAGATTTGAACCCTCATAAACTAGACATACATGGAGGTACGAACCCGTCTAAAGTAGATATACAGGAAAAAAGGTACGATGCTAACCTCCAGCTTAACAATTTAAACCAGAAAAAAAACTCTCATCAACACCTACGCACTACTCCCCTTCAAAAAAAAAAAAAACTACAGAATATTGCATCGACTATATCTCTTCCCCATGGAAACCAAATCTACACGATTTCTATCCCTCACGCGTCTCTCTCCAATGGCTTCATGGCTTAAGTACCCTTTGTGGTACATGTTTTCTTCAGATCAATCTACATAGGCTCATCACTTCCACCGTCTGACTCGTATTGGACAGGCAGATGCGCGTATCAGTTCTTTTCTCCTCCTTCGGTAAATGCATCTAACCCTTTTTTAAGCTGAGAAAACGCATCTGATCATTGCCACCTCTTCCAATTGATTCACCGGTGCAAGCCATACCTAAATCACGGCCCCTGTTAAATTCGTGTTAGGGCAAGACAAGATCGGGAAGCCACCTCTAGCTCCGGCCGTATCCATGGAGCCGAACGTATCATCCTATGAGCAACAGAACTCGACCCGGACAACCGTCGCTGCCTCCAGCTCCCTCCATTAGAGGTTCCCTCATCCAATGCATACGGCCATTTTATTAATTATTGACACAAGACCTTACAGAGTCATACAACAAATAAGCCTAAAGCCACCAACTAAGCAACATCTGTCGCTATCCCTATCCAGCTGATGTAGGGGCGCTGAAAGTCTGGGCCTAATACCAAACAGACCTCGCAGCCAAACCTAACATTTAAGACTTGAGGTCCTAACCAGGGCGCCTGCCGGGTATGGGCACCCACCAGTCCAGCGTGCTTCTCAACCAAGACGCCTGCCGGGTATGAGGCCGCCTTAGCCACCTGCCACCAATCCATCTTCAGAGCTGTACTGCTGCATCAACCTTGCCCGGTCTAGCTGCCGCCGACGCCACCACGACGCCAGACAGCGTCACCCTTCTGCGTGAGTCCATCTCCGCACATCAGGCGCCGAGTCTCCACTGCGCCACGCCGCCGAGATCCGCCGTCATCAATGGACCAGATGAATCACCACTCCTCCTCTTGTCCCCTCCAACCAGCACTTGCTCCAAAACGATGCTCCCATGAGGGAGAACGATACCGAAGGCACCGTCATCGTCCGATCCGGTAGACCCAGATCTAGTTTCCCCCGGAACTTCCCGATCAGGTTGATGTGACCTGCAACGACGATGCCTCCAGAAGGGAACGTCGTCTGAGACGCCGCCATCGTCCGCCAAGACCGCAGTCAGGCGCGATTTTCACCGGAAGCCACGTCTTCCCGACCTCGTGGCTGGCTGGAACCGAGCGGAACCTTGCCACGAAGACGTATGTCGCCGTCGGTACTCCGGCGGAGATCTGGCATCTCCTCACCGGCCCCTCCACGCGCCGCCGGTCGGCGGAAGGCCTCCCCGCGACGGATCCAAACGGGGCGTTGGATCCGCAGTGACCGTCGTCACCATCACGACCAGGACAACCCACCCCGCCAGATGGGGCGCTGCCACCGCCGCCATTCATGCAGGGCCGCCGCTCCGCTGGCGATGGTGCTCTGGCCCCCGCCGCATAGCCCGGATTCGCCGTCCCAGCCGCTGCCGTTGGATCACATGAGAGGAGCCGCCCCCGCCGCCTCAGATGGGATCCGCCGCATCCACCCGCCCAGAAACCTTCGGCACCGGGCCCGCCGCCACCGCGGCCCACGCCGGCTGCAGCGGCGGCAGGAGGAGGCGGCAAGAGGGTGCTGGCGGCGCTAGGGTTTCGGGGCCCCTGGCACCGCCCGGGGGGAGGCGACGCGAGGGGGAGGGGGAGGGCAAACAGATTCTCGACGTCACTACCGAGTAATGTATTGGTGATGATGATGGATTCTTCCTCAATTCCCAGGCAAACAATTTGCAATGGCATAATGGAGATCAAAAGATTTTACGGGCCACCGTCTACTTGGTACTCATACCTACAACTTATCTGTGAGATATGCTAACAAATCTCCTCTCTAAATCAGGCTGACACAATGCTTCTTAGATTAAAAAACATGAAGGAACGGGAAGGTCTTGGTGACCTACAACCTTCGGCAAGAGCACTGATCATCCACTGTCAACTGACATAATTCTTGCTGCACCTTTTATAGGCTTTGCTTTGATGTAAACACGATCTGCTGAACATGATGACAAGTGATGGCCTGATGGGATGAATCAGAGATGCACTAAACGCTTCGATGACAAGTTGTATGCTTGATCAGTTGATGCGTTCGATTTCCTTATGGCTGACTACCTTTATCTGAACCCCTTGACACACGCCACTAGAATCTCTCAGTGCAGGTGCAGCAGCTGAAACATTAATACTCCCTCCATTCCCTTATACAAGGCCACAAACTCAAATTACAGGTACCAAGGTAGAATTTAATGAATGCTTTGTAAGCCAATTTTTCTTTTCGTTAATCGAGATCATTAATATGCCCGCATGCATGAAAGGAAGGAATGAGAAGGAATTAGCACAGTGTCATTATGACTACATGCATGCAAGTATTAAAGAAGTTGCTAATACGAGAAAGCATCATTATTTTTTGCCTCGATTACTGTTAGTGGCCTTGTATAGATGTAAAATGTATTTTTCATAGTGGCCTTGTATAAGGGAACGGAGGGAGTACCGCAAGTATGTATGTGTTTGCAAGGTTAGCTCAATGCTCCACTTTACATTCAGTTATATGCAGCAATAATGGCATATTGTAGTCTTGCTGCTTCTACATAAAAAATTAATTGTAGAACAAATATAAAATACTAACCATACATCTAATTGGTTGGAATTATAATGGTTCAGATTTAATTTGTGATCTTTCTCGGGAGTCCGGAACGGTATCTGTCCAGAAGAAATTGAACTGTTATATGTGTATGTATATATGTATGTATGTATGATACTAGCGCTTCTAGCTGTAATCAATCAACCTCTTTGTCGCGTCCAAAAAAATCAAACTATTTGTGAAGTCAGCTTTGTTTATCTCTCATTCTCTCGACAACTCCCATCCTGCTGCATGTCTCTTTACTATGTACTGCCGCAAGCTAACTCCGATGATCTTCTCCAGCTTTCCCGGATGGATATTCTGAGATGTCACCACCGGGCAGATACCTGCTGCCGAAGCTAAACCTTTTTATCGGGACGTACAAGACGCCAGCAAGCACACATGGCGGCCAAACTACACATACTTTTTCGATGAGTGTTGCCGAAGCTAAACCTATTCATAGGGTTGATGTCCAATTGCCGGAGAAACAATAGTAGCAACCGCACCCTTCTGTCCAGTGATGATATCATCAATCTGCTATGTGGTTGACAAGTACTGGCAAAAGGTACGTACAAGTAACAGATTGATTTTTTTGTGCTGAAAAAATTAATTATCCATCTTAGAGTAAAGCATCTTACCATATAAATTATGGCTCAACCACATAGTCACAAATAGTATGTACAAGTAATAGATGATTTCTTTGTGCAGAAAAATATAATTATCCTTTTTGGAGTAAGGAATGTTACCAAATAATTAGGGCTCGAGGAGATTCAATTAGCAAATATATAGATGAATTTGTGTGTGAATATTGTCACATTGTTGAAGCACATGTTCAATTTCACGTTACAACTTAAATACATTGCTTCAATCGTGTATCACTTGCAGTCTACAAAAATCTATCTTGAGGGAGGCACCGAACGTATGAGCCAACATCATCAACTTCAAGCTAACCTAAATTTAGCTCTGGTGAGCACTAGGAAAAACCAAGGCATGTACTACCATGCGTTGATGCATGGAGACCAAGTTACAATGGCAACATCGACATCAAAGTTTTTATCCATAGATTGATCAATAATTTTCTTTTTATATTGAGGGTTGATACCTAAATTTCCATTTTGTTGTTAAAGCCTGTGGAAAAATTAAAATTATTCCTGTGTCGCCTTCACGTTTGTTGCAGCCAATTCATGGCAAGGACATATGGCTCATTGATGCTTAGGGGGTGGAAGGACGCCCACATGACTATTGAAATAGGACCAAAGAATGAATCTAAATAAGTATGACAAATTTATCTATGAGGAAAGCGTCTTTAGGATAGGAGATGTTCACACATCATGAGATAAAGGAGTGCATTCCAAGGGTATCGACCATGAACAACATAACTCTCTATAGCTCACAGGAAATACACTTCTTTTATTTGTACTAAATAAACAGTGTACTAACTAGAAAAATGATATATATATATATATATATATATATATATATATATATATATATATATATATATATATATATATATATATATATATATATATATATATATATAGGGATTGACTATTCGTCACCCTGGGTGAGGAATAATTATTCTTCACCCCCCCCTCTATTTTACCACCAATGCACTGTAATTTTACATTCCGTAAGTTTTTTCTTACTTCTGACTAAAAAGAGGCCGTAAGAAAATATATAATCGCCGTAAACAATATTTTATATTATGTAAAATTACAAACATAAAAACATAGTGTAAAATATACATAAACTTCAATTTTTCTTGTCTAATGTCCTATATATTTATTTCCTTATACTAAATTTTACGTAGTGAATCAATAAGAATGTAACTATTTGAATACCTCGGGTGAAGAATAACTTATTCTGCACCCTGGGCAGTTTGGGACACCTAGGTGCCCAGGCACCTTGCCTAGATGCCGTTAGATCTGATATTGGGTATGACCTGTTAAGAAATAGGTGTATATTTTATGCATTTTATATCCATCGGTAAGAAAATTAGTTTCCATATGTCTGTTTGTAATTCATACCCCATACGAACTTTCCAAAAATAATTGATGCATGCGAATTGAATACCTTGCTGGGAAAATTGAATGGCGTGGAATGTGCATTAATGGTCCATCATTTTTTTAAAAACAAACCGAAATGATACATGGTTTTGGAAAGGGTATAACATGGAAAGGGTATTGCCTTCCAAAAATAGGGTTGTCATCAATGGTCAATCGTTTTTGGCGAAATTAAACCGAACTGATTTCCCGTCGGATACCTTCCAAATTTTTTGCAGGGCGTGTGTATTATGGAAATGGTATAACTAGGCAATGAAATACCTTCCAAAGATGGGCCTCTAATTAATGTACTTTTTTGAAATAATGAAACCGAAATAATTCCCGCACGCACTAGCATGTATGGTAGCTGATAGGTAAAATATAAAGGATCACTACTAATAATTGCAAAAATCATTAATTGTTGAATGTCACCCATTTTTCTAGTCTGGGTCATGTAGGTATATGTACATATAATTATAAATAATTCAGAAGTAATACTATCAAAATAGTTGGGTATGACGTAATACTTTGTAAGCAGATTGTGCTTTGTTGAAGTTTCTCAAATATCTTCTCCGTTGCCTTATCGTCCAGAAGCTTTAATCACATATTTACTTTTTAAGATATCGAGAAACATTGGGTATCGACAAACATGAGCAAGGTATGGCAATGGAGATAACAACAGATAGCAGGATGATACTCAGTCAGAACACACACATTAAACAGTTGGCAGAGAGGACGACACTAGATTAACATGACCATTGCTTAGTCTTATGCAAAAAACAAAATCAATGTGAAATCATAAATATCTTGGCACTGTTATTATTAAGGACGAACAGTACATGCTTCAATAAGATGAAGGAAATTTTGGAAGAAAACTAATACACTTGTACTGAAACGTATCAGGTATGTAAAGGAGGATCGCCACATGTGGAAGTGTTATGGCCAGGAAGTTGGCACTTCTTGCAGACTTTATTAATCTTTGACCTTGTCAAATTCTCTGGGTTTTGAGGACAACCAGTTCTGTAGTGTCCTTTCTCATGGCAGAATGAACATTTCCGTTTTTTACCTACACCACCTTCGGCAGCAGATTTGAGCCTTGCTGCCCTCAGACGTCCTTGCTTCTTGCGTCGGTCAGGTGGAAGCACATCGTCATGCAGTTGAGCTTCCAAGATGTCCTCGTCTTCCATTTCATTGGCGCACTCATCATCTGATTCTGCAGATAAATGTGTAGACGTTGTGTGGACTTGAGGTATAGCCGTAGCATCTTCTTGGGTTGGCAGCAAACGGATGTCCTGTAAAGCTTCAGTAATTTTCCTCATTGCAACATGGTGCGCATCAACTGATGCATCACCTTTGGACGATAGGTCCATGCAAGCTTCGAATAACAGGGTACACCGGTGAGTCCTCGAAGCAGCAGCATCCACGTCGAATCTGCTTTTATTTCCTTCTCGGGCATTGCTCGTCCATCTTTTCTTGATGTATTTGTCTGGAAGAGTCCGGCACCCAATATGCATCATAACCTGAAACAAAAATAAATAATATAATTTGACTCTAATTTCCTTGGAAAAAGAAGACTAGTACTGAAAGGTTAAATTGTTCATACCCTGATTATGTGTGAGCATAATATGCCCATGTGTTCAAACAATCTACAAATACATTTGTATTCCTCTTCATCTTTATTCACATGAATTGGAAACTCCAACTTACTCCAGTTTTCCCTCGTATCACATTCCATGTGAACAGTTATGTATGTGCCATCATCTCTGATTTCTTGGACAAAGTAAGATGCACTCATGTATACCTGGTCGCTGAACTTCGCAAACATGGTGTCTGTGTAAACTTTAGCAGCTTTCCTCTCTATTGGCGAACCACATCTCGGTTGCCTTGCATCCTGTGAATATGAGAAGTGGCAACGGCATGAGGTATGGGTAATGAATCACGTTTAGAAAATGGAAAAGGTATATTTGTATTGTGTTATAAATGTACCTTCGAAGTGTCGAACTCAAGTTTGTCCTCAGCCACAATCCTATCCGCAATAAATTTATCGTATTGTTTAACAAAGTTATGCATGGTTGATGATGGTGAAACGTAGGCTTTGAGCACATGATTCATGCACTCGCTGCGTTGCGTTGTCGTCATCTTTGCGAAGAAATAATCTTTGAAGTATGGTGGCGCCCAGCGATCACGTTTATCCCACACATCTTGTAGCCAGGTGTTGCTATGGAGATCATACTCAGCAATAAGTGAGTTCCAAGCACCTTCAAACTCATCTATGGTCCTTGTATGATTAGAACTCTATGGAACTTGTCTTTGAAATCAGATGTCTTGCTGTAAAGAGTAGGACCGACATGTTCTTTGGCTTTGTAAAAAATGTGCCATTTACACCACCTATGGATTGTGTTAGGGAATACAACTTTGATGGCAAGTTCCATGGCCCTGTTTTGGTCTGTATTATTTGTAGAAAATAATTAGAATGTTTGAACAAAAGAAAACAGGAAAGTGCTTTAAGGGTATGTGGAGAGTAAACCTGTGAGAATTCCAACTGGATGCTTATCTTCGACAGCTTTGAGAGAAGTACTAAACAACCACTTGCAGGCATCCTCTGATTCTTCTATAACCAGTGCGCAGCCAAAGATGATAGTCTGGAAGTGATTGTTTACACCCACAAAAGGAGCAAATGGCATACCATATATATTTGTTTGGTAGGTAGTATCAAATGTAACCACGTCACCAAAGTGCTTGTAACTAAGCCTAGACCAAGCATGCGGCCAGAAAACATTTTTTATCTTGCCATCCTTTCCAACATCGACAGCATAAAAGAAATCTTTGCTTGATTTTTGCATTTCTACAAATAGCCGTAATGTCTTGTTGATGTCATCTGTATTTTCTTCAATTCGGATTGATTGTTTAACACTTTGAAAATACGTCCTAGTGTAAGGCAGGATCGATGCTCCTCCAGCAACCCCGGCTAAATATCCATACATTTGAGTTGTGGTGCTGTTGTTTTCCATCATATCTTTCATAATGCGTCTGGTGCCCTCACCGATTTTGTTATGTGATTTCCAGTTGCGGGTCATACCTGTACTGGTTGTAAGGGGGTGATTGTGTTCTTGCCGTAGTTGTGTGATGATCCACTTATGTTCTTCCTGTCTGTGTATACGCATCATGGCACCGCAACCTCTCTTCACAGATTTTTGAACCCCCTTAGATGGCTTGCCCTGGGAAAGGAAAGACAAGACAATAGGAAAATTGAATGATCCCACAATCGTGAATTAATTTAGTTTGAGTAATAAACGATAAGTAGTACATACCTCGCATGAGCATACAAATTCGATGCAAGTAGTGTCACCAGCAACATTTTGGACTTGTTTACGAATTCTTATACCAAACCCTTTTCTCAACGCGTACATGTTATAAAACTGGAAGGCATCCGAGTCTTCATGGAATACCTGGCCTAAAAAAGGATCCATAATCGTTGCATCACAATATTCTGGTGGAATAGTAACCAGCGCAGTTCCGGAGTCATCACTAATTGTAGAATATAGAATGAGTCAATACTCAGTACAATTTCTAGAACAAAAATGACTAATGTGTGCATTACATAGCGAAGACGGGTATAGTAGTATCAGAAATCACCTGCCACTGGTAGTCCTGCCTTGATTAGAAGAATCCAGTGAAGAACATCCATCCGTGCCACCAGCGACATCTCCTTCAGAAGGAGTGGCCATTAGGTTGCGCTTCAGTCTATGGTGTTTCGTTGTGAAATGGTGTGTCTGGGAAGGAGGGATTCTCCTTTTAAATACCCATACGTGAGATAGGAGACTCCACCAGCCATGATCAGTAACTGATTCGGGTTATTAACTCATAGTTATTGGTGTGATTCATTGCCAAATTACTAGGAATTAGTGATTTGTTGCATTCACTAGTAGTGGTACAGCCTACAAGGCAGTGCACAAGCACTTGCTCAGCTTCCATATTTACGAAAGATTTTAGATTGCTTCTTAATTGCGAGACACCTAGTTAAAGAATCGTCACTGATTCCGTATTAAAAAATGATGTGTGCTATGATCCTCTGACTTACATTTTTTGTTAAGAATTGAACTGGGTACTAGCACTACAGAAGGTGTGGATATTGGTTATTTGCAACGACAAGAAATGTAGTGAGTATGGCACTGGTAGGGTTAGTCGAGAATAATATCGTAAAATAGTAGTGAGTATGGCGGTCCCGGTTTGCATGGATGCGTCAAACCCACAGCAGAGCAGTTGCTAATTGCATGGATGCGTCAAACCCACAGCAGAGCAGTTGCTACCCTCTGAGCCCGCCATGATATCTGTGGCGCCATTTAGCTGACCCGTGTCGACGCGCAGTTGGCATTTCCCTAAACCGCAGCACACCATCCGCCGAATTTAATGACTTGTCGGTACGTAAAATTTTAAGTTGATGTCGTCGAATATTGAGTATATATCTGAGGTATGATATGCTACGTTGGCCAAGTACTAGAGGAGAAAGATTAGTGTATGTATGAAACTGAAGGAAATATTCGGATTTTGTTTTTATTGGAGTATGGGAGACCCAAACGAGTTGAATTGTAAATCCGAAATGGAGGAAATAATTGTAGTCTAATTTGTACTCCCTCCGTCCAAAAATACTTGTCGGAGAAATGGATGTATCTAGACGCATTTTAATTCTAGATACGTTCGTTTTTATCCATTTCTCCGACGAGTATTTCCGGACGGAGGGAGTATGAAGCTTCGTATATGAATTATACATGTCGGCGCTAAAAAGTGTAACAACAAGATATGTCCGTGGGAATCTGGACTGACAACATGATACCCAAGGAAACGTATGAAGGGAATGACCAATAATTCGGCAGTTGTTCTGGCATAAAATGAAGCAAATAATCGTACTTATTACATATAATGTTCAATACTTTGTCCCAAAATGACAGCTAGTTCGATATACTTATGTAAAATATGAAATAAAGGTAATAAGACAGTCTTCATTTCTTCACGACGACTCCATCCTCGTATTGCCTCACAAGTTGTTTGACGAAATCTGGAAGTGCCGCTACATTATCTCTGATGGTAAGAATTTCCATTAGAATGTTGGCCCTAACCTTGTCCATGCAAGCCTGTGTTGAGGATAGGAAGTAAGTAATGCAACACGAGGATGATAGTTTTTTAATGGAAATTATTGTAAGAAAAATTATGGATGGCTTACTGGATTGAGCTCTTTGGCGACTTCTATCCCATTCCAATTCTTCATGAACTCCAAAGTATAAACACCACTCTCAACCCTGCATAATTGGATGTAACTGGTATATAAATAAACAGTTAAATCTTGAACTATCATGAGATGTAAGGTTATCCAGAAGAATTTCTTACTCAAATCCGTGTCTTGGCACAACAGGTTCATTATAAGCCCATGTAGTTACATCTTCTTTCCAGTCACTGAAGAAGAGGGTCAAGCATTGTTGCATGGCAGAAGCCAACATAGGTACAATCCAAGTATGTCTACTATATTGCTTAACATCCGCGCTAATTTTAGTCTTACTAGAGTCAAGGATGTAAATAACTCTGTGGCGCAAGTTGAATGTATAACAAGACCAGTGTTTAATGTCGCATAGGGAAACATGAATCTGCATTGACCATATACCGGCCGTTAGACAAAGCACATTAATCCAGATAAGCGAAAAAATGTACTTGTATGTGAACAACACTTACATTTTCACACTTGGAGACGTTGTACTTGAGGTGCGGACCAGTGAACTGTTGTCGAAATAATTCCGGGTTCCAACAGTCTCCACCAGCAATTGCATGAACCTGCAAACGTCTTCCGTAAATAAAAGTTCGGGTTATAAATCCAAATTTACGGAGCAGGATAACGAGATAACTAACCCCAAAATCAGGCTCAATAAAGTGGCGCTTTCCATAAGCGTCAGTTTCCCCGTACATTTCAAAATCCAGTTGAATGAGCCTTCTAGTGTAAAGACTCATAGTTGGATATTCAACTCTGTCATTGCCTTCAATGAAATTACGGATGTCTGTCCCCGTTAGTTTGATCGCAGTTGGCTTGACATGAGCTACCCAAGTAGAGCTATATGTAGGGGATAATTAATAAACATTGTGAACTTCAGAGGTTAGTATACTACCAAAAAAATTATGAAAAGTTCAAATACCTGGATACATCTTCAGTCTGATAGTTCTTAATCCAGTTAACTAATACATTCGTCACGTCTTTTGGACAGGAATGTACAGCGGCCATGTTGCCAAATGGAGAGTTAATAGAAGACTTGAAGCGCTGACGCTGAGGTTTGTCATGGGTAGAAAGACTGAAGTCCAAGTGTTTGGGTTCAGGGTACTCTCGTTTTATGCCACACACATGATTTAGTTCCCCTTGGCTGTTCTCAACGTACATGTCTTGTAGAATAATGCAGCTAGATGCTGCTATCTCAGGTGACATAGAACATGGTGAGATGGAACGACGGCAGTCCGCAGAATCTGAGAAAAAATGTAGGAAAAGTAATTAAGAAATGTAGATGAGAAAGGAATGAAAATGTATGTAACTAATACCTTTCTTTGATTGTGCTGGTGTCAGGTCAATGCCGAGATCAAAAGAGGGTGGCTCTATATCGCACAATGAAGGCCGTGGTTATGTTTTGTTGAGGTTTAGGCTCGTCTCTTCCTCACTCTTAACCGACCGATTTAAATCGAGTGATCCATTGTAACCTGGTGTACTCATTGATGTAGATGTTCTGGCATGCAAATTATCTGCTGCGGGTATGTTGGTCGTAAATTGCATATGAGCTAGAGCTGAAATGAAATACAGTAACCATTACTTACTAATATTGCTATCCGTCGTCCATGAAAGTTTCGAAAATACCTGACGGATGCTGCAGCTGAACATGAGAAGGTTGACGAAATACATTGGCGCAGGAATCCATATTTCCATCTGACAAATTGTCCCCTTGCAGGAATGCTTGCTGAACTATCTGTAAACATACACAACGTATTGGATTGCAGACACTATGCTAAACGAGTATAACTAGAGAATTATGAAAATACCTTGCTATTATCAGGATTGTTATCTGATGGGACAGCAGCACTTTCAGCTCGAAAAGCCGACATCATACCCAAATTAGGTCTGCTGTAACAGACATCACTTCTTGGACGTACCTGCAAGAGAAAAAATGCATGTAAGGACATAAAAATGAAAATAAAAATGTCTAAATAGGTCCTAATTCAATATGATAGACAGACTATAATGTAACAATCAGACTGTTTTCTACCTTCATCATCCCAAACTGGGTTGGCTTGTACTGATTCTTCTCTTTGAGGTCCATACTCATTCTTACTTTTATTGCGTGTTTATCATACGCCATAATTCGTGGGAAGCAATCATGCTTGAGACTTAGCGGACCCAATTCCAAGTTGTCCAAGTAGAATATCTGAATGTAGAATGTAATTATTAATTCAAACTATATGCAAGCTGTTTATGCAAACTTAGTTTTGTTAGGCAATGTAAATACCTGCAGAAATATGACACATCCGTTTATATACGTGGCTTTTGTATCATCAGTGAGCTTGTTGGCCAATGCCCATGCTGCTGCTATAATGTCATTGACGATATACCTTGCCCAGTTCCAGTTAGGGATGTCATCTAAATTCTTGAGCGCCATAAAATATTTTGGACATATATTGTCCAACGAAGTTTGTGGCGCGAGAAATTTTGTCATCAAAAGGAGAATGAAGGCAGTCTTGAAGGCAGCAATTTCGTCATCCGACATTGGTGCTTCATGTTTCTTGCTTAGAATATCAGTGAGTACACTTCTCGTGATTTTTTTAAACTCCGGGACATTCTGCCGGATGCATATTACATTTTTTATGTGACTGACTTCTTCCGTGGAAGGAATTCACAACTCCTTTCCCGAGAATGGGATACCCAGAACTTTGTGAACATCACCATCAGTGAAGTGTAGAAGAGTTCCATCACCCATTCTAATTGCTATTTCTTCTGTGGATACCCTAGATAGAAGGTTGTGACTAAATTCCCGAGAGTTTGTGATTTCCGGTAGTTTCAAAATTCTGTCAAACTTCATTTCAATGACTAAGCGTTTCTTTTCATTGTTAAAATCTTTCACGATGGACGAAATAGAAACGGGTGTGCATCTAGAAACCGGCGCTACGTATTTAACGGGAAGTGATGTTGACCTAACCGGTGGCTCCATAAAGTCGTCATCATGAGCTGTAGCGGCAGCCATCTTGCCACGACCAACACCAACAATTTTCTTTCTTCTAGCAGTAGCACACCTTTGTAACCTGGGCATGGATATACCTACAATTGGAAAAGAAAAACGTAAATTGCTATAGTTGTGATGGAGAAAAACGACCGCAATCGGCGACCATGGAGGTGACACTGGCTACCATGGCCAAGCTAGACGAAGGGAGGGATGATCACCTGGTATGCTCGTGTGAAGATGAACGATGGACCAATGATGATCTGATGCTTGCGGAGAGGACGAACGAAAGAGAGGTGAAATCGGCGGGGAGTAGAAAAAGAATCGGGGAGAGTGGACCACGTATAGGTATGTAAAATTCGTGCTGGATGCTTTGATTTCGTCCACCTTTAATTCGTCGGCCAAATTATGGCAGTGCATGAGCCTTTTTTTGGGTAAGCAATCAAATTAGAGCGCAAACTTTATTTTTGGAAACAGTCGAATTAAATATCAATAGAATAATGCGAGACATTATGACAGGTCCTAAATGATCCGCATGCAATATTTTTGGAAGGTGGAATCGTGACTGGCTAATAAATGTTTTCAATACTATTATGGAAGGTCCTAATTCGTGTGCATGCCGGTGTATTTAATGTTTTAACGGGTTGGGCAGCTGTAAACCCGATATACCTTGATCGGATGATGAGTTGATCAAACGGTTGATACTCTAGGTGCCCAGGCACCTAGGTGCCCCAAACAATTTACCTATATAGAACGGCAGTTTGGGATACCTAGGGTGAGGAATAGTTATTCTTCACCCCCTCTATTTTACCACCAATCCACTGTACTTTTACGTTCCGTAAGTTTTGTCTTATTTCTGACGTAAAAAGAGACCATAAGAAAATATATAATCGCCGTAAAAAATATTTGATGTTATGTAAAATTACAAACATAAAAACATAGTGTAAAATGTACATAATCTCCAAAAAAATTGTCTTATGACCTATATTTTTATTTTCTTATACCAAATTTTACATAGTGAATTAATAGGAATGTAACTATTTGAATTCCAAATATAATTTAATTATGAAGTGATCGTAAAATTACCTCGGGTGAAAAATAACTTATTCTGCACCCTGTGTGATGAATAACTATTTGAATTCCAAATATATATATATATATATATATATATATATATATAGTTCGAGGGTATGTGAAAAAAATATAAATTATGCTGAATATAACAACTGGGCCCACAAGTAGTTGGCATTCTGTCTTAATTAACTATATGTAGCTGATTTTTCTGTGATAAATCCATGTTCATACAATATACACATAAGGTGGCTTCTAAAGCTTTGTTCTTTTAGCGTCAACTCCCCAAAGTACTGAATGGTTGGATGACATGACAAATGATTTGTTCCCAATTCCCAAGTATACATGAACCTATCTATCCTTCTAACTCTTTCACTTTTTTTATTTTCAGTAAGGATGCTTCACTTATTGAATATATAGAGAAGCATGGTTACTGAAAAAAAAAGGTGAAAGAGTTATAAGACATCCTTCGAATCCTTCTTTGTCACATAGAATTCAAATAATCACAAAAATATTGGAGACACGCTGCTTGTGCTTGAGATTTCAGAGGATATATGGGTATTTGGCTTTTTTCTTTTCATGCAAATTGACTAGCCCGTGCGAATGCACGGGTTGACGACTAGTATACCTATACTAATTACAGACTCCCTAAAAATTAACACGTTAATTAGTAATTAGAAGCCGTTTATCTGGTGTGGGGCCGAATTATTACGGTCCAGATCTTCCAGCCACAGCCGGAAAAAACACAACCTCCAGATCTCTTTTTTTTTGAGGGAAAAAGAGAGCTTTATATATTACTTGTACCCGGATTACAATCTTTGAAGATTACATCAGTTATACTGGATGGCACACTGCCCATCATAAAAAAACTGCCATTAGATCTAGCATAAGCAGCAAGATTATGAGCAGCCACGTTGCTCTCTCTTCCAATCTTTGTCACTCTCCAGGATTGATAATTCTTCAATAACTCTAAAGAATCGTTATAAGTAGCCCACCATCTTGGCCTGATCACAGACTTTGCATTGAGGGCCTCCACAACAGCCGCATAGTCTGTCTCGAATATCGTCGGACCAAAAAATATTTTTTCCAAAGTTTGCATGCCTAAAAGCATCGCCTGCCCTTCAGCCTCTTCGGCATCACTGCACTCAGGGAGGATCCAGCCCGCACTAAACAAGACCTCGCCGTCGCTGTTTCTTGCAATGACTCCAGCCGCTGCCAAACTCGAAGTAGCAATGAAAGATGCATCAGAATTTACCTTCATAATGCCAACAGGTGCCCTGGTCCAATTGGAAGCATGGGCACTAAGTTCATATTTCGCTCTCGGAATTGCAGCCAGAGGACTTTTGCCCTTCAAGTCATGAGCAGAACTAATGTCTCCGTTAAGGCAGTACCAATAATTAGACAAGAAGACGACAGATTCGGCAATGGAAGCAGTACCTTTATGATGCACTATATCATCACGTAAGTACCAGGCTCTCCATAACAACAACAAGATTCTCTCTTTGGAGGTGTTATCACATTGGCTGAGTAACGTCAGCAACCAATCGGGTCCGGAACGAGCAAAGCATTCTTCTTTTGGCAAAGGCCAGACTTCCCTCATAGCTTCCCTGAACGCTCTAGCTTTAGTACAGCGAACAGTAGCATGGTATGCATCCTCAGGCTCCCTACCACAAATATTGCAAATACTATCATGTTCTGAAGTCCGCTTTAATTTGTTTTCTTTTGTTGGTAAGGAATCAGTAGCAGTTCTCCAAGCAAAAATTCTGATCTTGTGGGGGATGTGTGCTTTCCATATGAGGTTCCATAGAGACACTCTTCCATTGCCGTGACTATGTGATGATTCTTCCCAGCCTGTACCATTTTTCAGGTTCAGCCCCAACTTGTACGCACTTCTCACCGTGAAATTACCATCCTTTTCATGATTCCACGCTAGCACATCGCCAACAGGACTTGATGGTATCCTAATTTTACAAATCTCTAGAGCATCAAATTCATAGAACAAACTATGAATCAAAGGCCTATTCCACTCATTTGTGTTTGGAATAATCAATTGGTTGACCCAACAAATTCTGCTTCTGTTCTTAAGGGACATGATCGACATCCTTCTTGGCGAGGGATCCAATTATGTCTAAGAATCTGGATGCTTTTTCCATTTCCCACTCTCCATATATTGCCCTTCTTTAATAACTCAAGCCCATGTTCAATCCCTCGCCAAACCGGAGATGCATCCGAGGGGAAGACCGTATCCATGATATTACCTTTTGGATAATATTTTGACTTCAAAACTCTAGCACACATACTGTCCGGCCTTTGAACAAGTCTCCATGCTTGCTTCGCCAACAAAGCTTGGTTGAAAATTCTCATGTCACGGAACCCCAATCCGCCTTGCGATTTAGTACGAGTCATTCTATCCCATGACATCCAATGCACTTTCCGCTTATTTTGCTCATCGCCCCACTAAAAATCTCTAATGAGTTTTTCATACTGATCACAGAAACCAGCCCCCATCTTGAAAATGCTCATAGTGTAAGTGGGAATAGCCTGAGCCACTGATTTTACAAGGTTGTCTTTCGCACCATGAGACATGAACCTCTCAGCCCAGTTTGTAAGCCTTTTAGTGAAACGAGCTGAAATGGGTTGAAAATGTTCACCTTTCATGCGGCCTTCAGGGGTTGGAAGGCCCAAATATTTCTCCTCAAAAGTAGAAGTTGTAATATCCAAGGTACTAGAAATAGCCTTCCTGACCAGTTCTGGACACGCCTGACTAAACAAAATAGAGCATTTTCCGGGGCTAAGACATTGACCAGTACCTTGCTGGAATAAAGATAGAGCATCTTTCACACTTCGAGCTTGAGCTTCCGAAGCCTTGAAGAAGAGCAAACTATCGTCTGCGAACAACAAATGCGAGATCCCTGGGCTTCCCCTGGCCACTTTAATTGGGGTAATGTTTCCAACTTCACACTGCTTTTCCAGGGCCATGGAGAGACCCTCAGCCACAAAGAGGAACAAGTAAGGGCTTAGTGGGTCACCCTGCCTCAAGCCCCTCGTAGGGTAAAAGAACTCCAGAATTTCCCCGTTCATCCTCACCGCATATCTCACTGAGCGAACACAAGTCATAACCCACGATATCCATTTTTGGCAGAAGCCAAACTTGGACAAGGCACCTTCCAGAAACTTCCAATCGACGCGATCATAAGCCTTGGTCAAGTCTAACTTATAAGCGCAGTGAGTGTTCTGGGAGATTTTGCTCTGTTGGATCTTATAGAAGCACTCGAAAGCAATGCTGGCATTGTCAGTTATCATCCTTCCCGGGATAAACGCGCTTTGACTTTCAGACACAAGCTCATCGAGGAAAGGCCGCAATCGGTTGACGAGGCACTTGGATATCACCTTGTAAATGACATTGCAAAGGCTTATTGGACGAAAATCTTTAAGGCACTCCGGCGAGTTACCCTTAGGTATGAGGACGATGACCGTGTCATTTATGCCCTCAGGCATAACTCCATTCACAAAGAACTCCTTTATTGCAGCAACTACATCATCCCGCATAAAAGACCAATTTCTCTGATAAAAACGAGCCGGAAAACCATCAACACCCGGTGCTTTTAAAGGCCCAATTTGGAATAATGCATCACTAATTTCTTTCTCAGTAAACTCACTGCATAGCTGATCATTCATCTCAGGTGTCACTTTGGCCGAAAAGAGGTTGAGCAATGCCTCTGGATTTAGATTGTTATCCACCTTGTAAAGCTCTTTGAAAAATTCAGTGGCCATACTAGCCAATTCATTAGCACCTTCAACCCATTTACCTTTAGTATTGCGCAGTTTACTTATCTTGTTTTTCTTTTGCCACCAAGTGGCCTTTTGCTGGAAGTATTTCGTATTTTGTTCGCCCTCTCGAAGCCATTTAACTCTAGATCGTTGACGCCATAGGATTTCCTCTCTGTACAGATATTCATCCAGCACTAGAGACTTCCTACGAATTAGCTCGTCTCTCTGAACCGAAGGAGCTCTGTCCCATAAGTTGGCGAGTTGTTTCCGAAGGTACTGCACATGAAAAGTAACAGACCTAAAAATTTTACTGCTCCAGTATTGAAGTCCATGCTTCACATTAGCCAAATTCCGAGCAATCCCCTGCAGGCCCGAACTGGGCACATTATTCTTCTTCCAAGCTTTCTCAATTTCAGCAGAAAGTGTTTCATTTCTCTCCCACATGGCCTCATACCTGAATAATCTTTGGATTTTTCTCCTTTCTGGTACACCTTCATAGTCCAGTAATAAGGGGAAGTGATCAGACCTCGAGGAAATAATATGCGTGAGCTGAGCCTTTTTGAATCTATCACTCCAGCAAGGAGAGGCCACAACTCTATCAATTCTGGCTTTAACATTCTTCCCCCCCCCCCCCCCCCCGTTTATTGTCATAAGTCCAGGGTTTTCCTTTGTATCCAATATCATGAAGATTGCAAAAGTACAACATATCCCTGAACCCAGCCATTTGCCCTTCCGATCTTCGAGAGCAAGAAAAATGTTCAACTTGCCACATGGTTTCATTAAAATCGCCAATCATCATCCAAGGTTCACTCGCATTTGGTCGAATCCGCTTGAGAAGCGACCACATGTGGTGTCGGTCCTGTGCACGTGGCTCTCCATAGACAAAAGTTCCCCGCCACTTTGGGCCATTGGGGTCATTAGACACAAGCACATCAAAATAACGTGGACCATACGACAAAATCTTAATATTTATTGAATCATCCCAGTACAAAGCAATGCCGGCTCCTTTGCCTTTACCATCATGGGTAAGACAATGCTTCAGCCCTAGTCTCCATTTTATTGCCTTTACCTTGTCCTCACATTGCCTTGTTTCAGATAAGAAGACGATCCGGGGGCGGTAGGTCTGCACGAGGCACACCAACTCTTGAACTGTCCGGGACTGCCCCAGGCCCCGGCAGTTCTAGCTGAGGATACTCATTTCTCCTGACGGGCGTCGTCAATCGCGCCCGTCAGTTTACCGATAGCCCCGGGATCGGTTGCTTCCTTGCCACCCTTCAACCCTAAGTCCTGCCCTACCACATGGTGGTTCTCTCCACTACAGAGCTTTTTCTGGTTTACATTTTGTTCTGAGATGTTACTCTCCTCCTCTAACTGTTTTTCTACTGCAGAGCAATGTTGCCTCTTCCCAAGTGCCGATTTTACAATGGAACTGGCTCTGCCATCTACATCAGAAACAAGCATGGGGGAGCGACCAAGTCCCTTGCGACCCAGCTTGGCCACACCCAGACCCAATCTTCCCTTGCCCGGTCCAGAACCGGGGGGAGTTTTTGAGCCGATTGCAAACACCATGGACCCTTCTGGGAGAGCCATGGTGTTGTTGACAACAGGTTGCTGGATATCCTCGTAGCTCTGCGTCTTGTTTAGTTCGCTCGTGACGTACACCCCCGCCGTGGCCACCATATTGACGCCCGTAGGATCAGACGCCGACGCAGGAATACCCACCGTAGCCCCCGCCTTGTGCTCATTGGTCACCTCCTCCTTGTACTCATCGGCCTTGGGTTTGTTGCACACAGCAGGGGCCAAGGCATTGGTGTTGTTGGCCCTCTTCAGGCTTCCGGCGTTCACCGGCCTGTTATTTGATTCATCAGTGTTCTGTATCTCCCTGAGATTTGCTTCAGCCTCAGAGTCAACCAGAGTGCTTGTAACTTGAGACTTCTGGTTTTTATCAGTTTCCATCTCATCGCCCAGCGAGAGGCGAGCAACTTCATCCTGCATCTGTTCCACCGCTGACATAACCATGGCATGGCTGGCTGGATTAGGAGCACGCCATAGGGGAGTTGACGACCGGGATCCAGTAGCTTGCCCCATTTTTTCAGGTAGAAACCAAGCTCGGGGATCATCGAAATGTACTGGGAACACACCAAGCTCCTTACTGTACCTTAGCTTCTTTTCTGCATTTGGGAAGTCACACCTCGCTTCCATATGTCCTATGAATCCACAGAATAAACAGAAATTTGGCAATCTCTCATACCGCAGATAAACTGTCACCTCTTCATCTGTGATCTCATCGGCAAGCGTGATCTCCTTCTATAGAGCCGAGTACAAGGGCAGCTGCACTCTCACTCTGAGAAACTTGTCGCAGATATTGCCCCTCGCATGATTGTCAATCATCACCACTGGTCCAACCTGATCACCGAGGCGACGAGCAAGCTCCTTAGTGAGGAGGTAAAAAGGGATGCCCCTGAACTGTACCCACATCGGCACATGAGAAAAAATTACCGAAGCAGGATCAACTCCATTCTCCAGGCCGACGACCAAGAACGCATCACCCTTATACTGCCACGGCCCCCCCTTGATGACATGCTGCCGGTCTCCATCTTCAGAGAACTCGAGGACAAATTTTCGCCCATCCGCTGCAACCAGTTCACGGTCACCCAGCTCTCCTCGCACCTTCCAAACCTTCTTCATGTGGTCGATCAATTGCCTGGAGTTCACCAGCAGTACGGACAGGAACAGTCCGACCGCCAGGAAGCGTGCCTGCACTGCCTTCCGGGCCCCAGTTATGTTGATGACCAGGGTCTTCTTTGTCGGACCCTTCCCAGCCATGGCCAGCTCCTTCCCCGGCCGCTGGACCATGGTGGATAGGGCGTGGTTGCCGAGCAGGCCGGCCGAGGAACCAGCAGCAGACCCCGACCCGACTGCACCAAACGCCTCCACAACATCATCTCCCGCCTCCTCCTCAAGACCCTTCATCTGGTGGACTTCCTTTGCAGCCATGAGGCAAAAGTACGAACACCTTGTGTGCCACAGAATAGCACAACACTGGATACGAGAGACTGGTGATGGATTATGCAGAACAAAGCCTCCTCTAAATAGTAGATCCTCCATGGCCATGTTAATACCTTCATTATGCACCGAATTACTCCCTGTGAATGGGAGCCCTTCCATCTCCTTTAGCAGAAACGGCCTCCATGAATTGTCCTGCCCTTCATGACCCTTAAAGCCGGAATTAGTTGATTGCTCCGTTGATTGCCCACGTCCAGGATCAGGCGGCCCCTTTCTCTCATCATGAGGGGGATGGAAAATAGGAAAATTTGCTCTTACGATATCCAAATGAACTCTCAAAGACGCGATTTGGGTCTTTAGGCACTCGACGGTCGCGGCGGTTTCTCTGAGGCGGCTTTTGATACTGGCTAAATACCTGTGATCTGGTTGGGTATGATTGAAGGGGAGGGAAACAGGATTAGTTTTCGTGGAGACTCTGTTTTCAGGGCTATGCCATGGGCGGATCCTCGAGGAGAAGAGGAAATCGCCTGGGGTGGGTTTCGGGAGAGGAACAGGCGACATCTCGGGCTACTTAAACTTTATTTCTTTTTACGTCCGCGCTACAAGAGAGCCTCCAGATCTCTTTAATCTAACCAGCCACGGCCGGAAGAAACAAAGCCTACAGATCTTAGAATTCGTTCGCTCAATTGTATATTAGTTATATTGATCTGATATTCTGATCGTCCACACCGGTCTAATATAAACATATGGACGCATCTAATCAATGCATTAATCTCGCATGTAATTAGCTAGGAAGTCCACGCTGTATTTATATATATATATATATATAAACAAGTCTGCTGCACTTAAAAAGACAAGTCTGCAGCTAATCGACACATCTTGACTTGAAAAGACTGATCTACGCATCATGGCTCTCAGGTATTTAATCAAGTCCCGTCTCCTACGCATGTCTTTTCCATGTCATCTACGTCTCCTCCTCTTCATCTGCATGCTACTAGGCAACATCCCGCCTTCTCTTACACAGAGTTCTCATGCACCTGCTCAGGATCTCCATGCTCTCACCGTAGGTAGGACTTCCTGGCTGGCCGGCAGCGCCTGGCTGGTCGCTGCTGCCGGTGTCAGGACTGCCCGTCTGCTATGTTGTTACAGATGATCTTGCCTCTAGCCCATGCAAATCACATCGCCCTTTGTTTCCTTTAACAGAGGCATCCAACGGAATTCTAGGTGATGTCTTTCTCTGTACCATGTCTCAGTGCCGGAAGAGGAGACCCTAGGTTCATGCCCCTATTGCTGCAGATCCAATCCACGCCCCTGTTGCTATAGATCCAGACCATGCCCTTTTTGCTGCGGATCCAGGTATGCGCCCTCTTACGATTCTGTACAATTTTTGTTACCTCCAAGTAGCAGATGAAAATAGGTCTTTTACAAATAATCGATGATTGTTGTCAAACTATAATAATTCAATTTATTACTTCCTAAACAATTCAACTACTAACTCTATGTAGTTCGTGATACTCACATGACAAAGGAACAGGAAGTTGCCCAGTCAAAAGATAGAGAATCCAATGCTCCCAATATTGCTGCCAGAACCAACAAGACATAAATTACAACTGTTGCGGTAGATTGTGGTGCGTGGTCGATTTCTCCGTACAGAATAACGTGTTGCATGCAATAGTATAGGTATACCTTCTATAGTCCTCCAAATAAAAACAATTCATCTATTTTCAGATGTACGGCACACATATCTCATGTGTAGGTTGAGAATGGAAGGATGGCAAATTAACGACAGATCAACTGCACTAGGTACGTCATGCTGAGAGTTACAGGGAAGGATGACAGGATGTGCATAAGCCTGTGATGCGTGATGTTGCTGACAACGACATCAGAAGGCTTTTGTCAGACGCCAATGGTACAGGTTATATGATTCCATTGTTGCTACATTGTTTTCTTAGTATCTTAAATTAGCCATTTGCAAAAAATAAGTAGCTTAAGTTACTCAAGTGCTCCATTATGGTTTGTCCTGAAAGCAAGATTGGTTGTAGCTCTCTCATGTTGTCATGCTTCATAATATTTTGACACAACCAGTCCAACATAGAGAAGTCACCTTTTTTTTATAGAAATGGAGGCGTACCCCCGGCCTCTGCATCATGATGATGCATGCAGCCATCTTATTAAAAAGTCTCGAAGTAGTCCAACATAGAGAAGTCACCTCTGCCTTGCCGTAGCAACAACTGATGAAGTTTGTCTTCTTAGATGCCCCAAAAATGCTTATGTATGTTCCGTCCTCTTTCGTACATACAAGTAGCTTGGTATTTTCTTCTTCTTTCACTTCTATTAATAGTTTCCACATTTGGCTCTAATCACTCTTACACATATTGTGATGATACTCTAGAATCAGTGAAATTATCTAAGCTGCATCATCTAGAAATTTAGGTAATTGAGTACTAGAGTACACTTTTATCAATGGACTTTGATGAATAACAATTCATCTCAGTTCACATGCTTATTGTAGATGTTCTATGAATTTTTGTTCATCCATTTCGTCTATGTATCCATATAGAAGAAATGGAGAAGTCGTGTTATGTTAATTGAACGGAGGGATCACATGTGCATATACTCTCACTATTCTCATCATGAAATCTGGTGTTGGATCGATAGAAGCATCTCATAAGAGCATCTCCAGCCGTTGGCCCCCCAGGGGGCGCCTAAAATCGCCGCCTGGGGGTGACCCGGCGAAAAAAATGGGCCTAGGGGCAAGTTGGCCCCCAGCAGCCGCACCCAGGGCCGGCCCCAGGCGCGGGGAAAAAAATTGTGTAGCAAATTTACGCAAAGTTCGGCTAAAACGGGCCAAATTTCGGCAAACTTGGGCTTATATTCGCGGATTTAAGTCGGGTAGTCGCCATTACATATAAAAACTAATCAAAAAAAACTTGCTGAAGGCCGAGAAGTCGCCGTCGTCGACCACCTGCGCCCCGTTGGTGGACGCCAGCCGCTGCTGCTGGCGGCGCTCGAAGTACGCCGCCCGAGCCGCGTGGTTGTCGGCGGCGTACTGGGGGAGGGAGAGCTCGGCGTCGGTGAGGGAGGCCCGCATGATCTCGACCTCGTCGGCGAAGTAGGATGGTTTGGCCACGGCGTCGAGCAACGGGGGAATGGGCACTCCCCCATTGCTGAGCCTCCAGCCCGTCGGCCCGGCGCGCATGTCCGGCGGCGCCGGGATGTTCGCCTGGAACAGGAGCTAGGACTCCTGTTCGCGGAGCGAACGGCGGCCGAAGCCGTTGGCCGCCGCCTCGTCTCCGGGGAAACGCTCGGCCATCGAGGAGATGGAGTGGCTGGGGAGAAGAGATCGGCGGCGTCGCTCGGGAGATGGAGTGGCTGGGGGAGAAGAGATCGGCGGCGGCGCTTGGGAGAGGGAGGGCTGGGGGAGAAGAGCTCGGCGGCGGCGCTCGGGAGAGGTGGAGAGGTGGCACTCATCACAGGCGAGCGAGGCCATATATAGCCGCGCCGCGTCCGTGTGTACGCGTCCGAGGGAGGTGAGGCGTCGGCGCGCCGCCCCGTGAACGCGCCGCCCGTGAGGAATCAATGGCAAAGCTGACCGGCGGCAGCCTTGCCATTGATTCCCCGCGGTAAACCGAGGCGTCGGGAGAAGACGAGGCGGGCGGTGTCGCTGACGCGGCTGGCCCGCGGCGTTTTCGCGCCAAAAACGATTCGCCCGGCGCCCCCGAGCGCCCCCCAGCGCGCCGGAGGGTTGGGTCCGCCGGCGCCAATTCGGCCCGAGCCGGCGAAAAAAGGGCCCCTGGGGGCGTGACTGGGTCGATTTTTTGGCGCCGGCGGCCGAAAAATCGCCTGGGGGGCCTTGTTGGGGGCGCGGCTGGAGATGCTCTAATCCACAATAGTTGGTATACAAAACTTATACCAATTCACCTAAAATAAGAAGACTAATATAACTAAAATCAGCATACAAATCAAATGAACTAGCTGTATAGAATATTCAAACCCATGAAGACATAAGAAAGCATCTAATTATCATTAACTAAATGTTTGTTGTATGGATTACCATGAAATATTATTAAATACAGGTTTTTCAGTATGAGTTTACATGTAAAGCGTCTAACCAGTAATTGAAGTAATGAATTTGATCCTCCTTATCCTATGATTGCTGATGGAAAATATTATATTTCTTCGTGATAATAATTTTCAAAATAGATACACACATGATAATGGGTAATAATTCTACAATTTATGTGTTCTTTGACATTAAACTAGCCCGTGCGTTGCACGGGTCGACGACTAGTGCTGATAATGTTCCTGCGTAGGTTTCTACCTGTATATTGCTCACGTTCATGTGTAGGTTTCTATCTATTTATTGGTCATCAATCAGCAGCAAGCTCGATGCACATATGGCTTAATTCGATATGCATCACTCATATGGATGAGCTTGATAGGGGAGCTGAGCATAGCTTGTTAGAAGGATGAAACAAGGAAGCTTAAGAGGGACGCAAAGTATCTCGTCCCGAGCTCGTATGCTCCCCAACAAACAGTAAATTGGAAAAATAGTAAAATATTTAAAAAAATCTGAAAGTTTTTGGCTCCAAACTTTGACAAATGCTCTCAGTGTTTGCATATTTATTTTCGTCCTGAAATAACATTCTTGGAGGTCATGGTAAAAAAAAATCAACACTCCAAAAATGCTATTCTCGAAAGCATTTTAGAGTGTTCTGTTTTTTCCATGACTTTCACAAATGTTATATTATGATCAAAATTTGTAAGCACCGAGAACATTTGTCACACTAAGAAAATTCAGAATTTTCCGATGTTTTTTTTTTTTTTCATTTTTTTGAATTTAATGTTCATCCGAGCTCAAATGAGCTCGGGAGTAGAAGGGGACTTTTGGCTTAAGAGACATGAAGCTCCTTTGGGAATAGGAGACTTCAGAAAATAAACACCGCGCACCACATTGGACATCTGTGTGCGGCCGTGTAAAATGTGCGTGCATTTATGCAACGGGAGAAGAAGGAGCATGTGTGGTGGTGGCGCTAGAAAACTGGTGATGGGCCTTGGGCTAGTTGCCTCTGTGGTTTCGAAGAAAAGTGAAGGAAGCTACGGCACCATATTACAAAACAGTAAGATGTAGAGAGCTATGCCTTACCACAGCGATTAGGCACTCCCACCCATCCAATTCGGACGCGCACGGCCTGGATCACCTCTGCCATTCATCCAATCCCCATTTTTAGCAAGAGAGAGCTAGCAAATGTAAACTATGCCACTACTCTGCAGAACGGTTTTGGCAATTTCCTGTGAACTGGGCTCACATACTGTGGGCCAGGGTATTATGGAATTGGTGTTTTCGCCATTCAAATATTCGCTAAACAAAACGAGTTGTGGTTCCAATACAACACGGGTATTGTACATGTTCCCTTGCCTACAAGTAAGGATTTTCAATCATCATCCAGTGTCACGTTTGAAATGTTATATCGTCTTGGAGGTAGCTTTTGCAACAGAACTGACAAACACAGAGGATGGTGACTGGATTGATGAATAACGTGATGAGTGTGCTCCCATTTTCATATCTGGATCTATCAAGAAATTTGTGATTAAGCAAGATCAGGAGATGAGTGTACTCGAATGAACTTTTGATGCAGAAACATGACAAAACAGCAGAGAACTATTAATCACATAGACTTACCTAATTTGAGTGTTTTTGTACCATATCAGTGTAGAAGAAAAACTTCACTAAGACGCAACGTCCATTTACAAGCCACGGATTATACAAGCAGCACTAAAAATAATATTGCCGTCATTTCTCTTGTCCGTAACATCAAAGATCATGACTCATGAGATGTGAAATAGAGGGGTAAAATCTTTACTTTTTTGACTAGGTAAATTCTTTACATGAAAACACAAATGGAGGGTCAAAATCCTTGGTAAAGACATGTGTGTTTTCTTTATTCACAGCTTGCCCAACTACCACTCTAACACAGCACAGGTCTTAGGTCATACAATCACCACTGCCTCTCTCCTATATATACTACCCCATCTTGACATGAGCACATCGGAAAAGCCCAACATGTCACAGGCATACACACTTTTACACGCTCTTTCATATAGTTAGTTGCGGTATTTGAGCATAAGAGGGGATGAAATCAAAATTGAGATGGCATCCTAAACACAGATGACTAGGAGGCATAGGGAAAGTAACAAATACGCAGAGGAATCCTTGAGCGCCCACAAAGAGCGGTTGAAGAGCAGCTGTTGTAACTACTTCATGTATGAATGTGCAACACTGGTCGACCTGTGCAACAATGGTAGGTTGTAATCCCAGCATGATTGCATAAATATTCATGGTGCGTCTGCAAGAGTGTGAGCACCCCTGTGACTCAACACCACGCGGTGCTGACGAGGTAGGACCAACACTCCGAGAGAGCACTAGAAGGAGAAGGCCCATCTGCAGAATGGCAGGCCCAGACTGGGCATAAGTCCATCCCAGCCGCGTCTCTATAAAAAAAGCCATCGAGCCTACTTCCTAGTTCCTACGCTGGGTCTACCGGACTACCTCATCATGTCCAAGTTCAGTAAATGCCAACATACACACGTGATGGCCATCGAAGCTGTCAGGACCCAAGCCGAGAGTTTACTGACGAAGAGATGCAGCCACAGAAGATCCAGAGAAGCGACGGTCAAGATGAGCGCTAGAGATATCAACGGCTCGGATTCCATCCTCACCGTTTCCTGTAACTGTTACTTTTGTCGACACCGTGTGATCTGTAACAGTGCCGTTAGCTGTGAGCTGTGAGCTGTCCTGTTAGCTTATAAGGCACGCTAAGGGGAGGAGATGGAAAAAAGAAGATTCTTAGCATATGCTGTAGTTGGTAGAACCCTAGCTAGCGAACCAAGTCAGGGTCTCTGAGCTCGTGAAATTCCCCAAGTTGTATCCTTAAAATTCTACTGTTTTTCCACTGATAATGCAAGAGATTGAGAGGATCGTCTTGATCTGGTAATTTGATCCTCACAAAGGTATGAGAGAGCCAGTTGCAGTCCTCGGCGGCGAGTTGACGGCGGCGAATCAGGCTGTGGAGAGCAGGAGGTTGGGTTCTCTCGTAAAATCCCTCCCGTCCCTCCCAGTTTGCGGTGGCGGCGTCCGGTGGCGGCGACACGGCGGCGGTGAAATTCGGGAGCAGATCTCCGAGTCCGATCCGGTTGCTGAGAGATCTTCTCTCGGTGGTAAAAGTCCGGGGTCTGACGGGATCCGTGCGTCAAGAGGAAGATTCCGTTGAGCGAGGCTAGCGGGATCGGTCTCAGTCGCAGATGGCGGACACAAGAGCCAAGGTCCAGATCACAGTGGATCGAGTGGAGAAATAGGTAGCAGATTTGAGAGCAGAGGTAGAAGGTTTACAAGAGCTCAAACAAGAGGTGTGAAAACTCAGGTCAGAGATGGTCACTATGCCGAAAGTCGAGGCCAAGCTCTCTGAAATGAACGAAGGAATTCAGCAAACCTTATAGTTGATTTTGGAGAAGATGAACATATCAACTCAGAAAGCAGAGCCAGTCTCTTCAGATCTTAAAGTCAAGGAAAGTCAGATAGCGGCTGGTGGTCATGTACCAGTTTCAAAGCAGAACAATGTGCAGAATGAAGCAGATCCAATGATGAGAAATTTAGAGCAGGAGTTCAGAAGACAAGAGAAATTGCCGGTCACAAACACTGCTGGTCTCTCAACTGGATTGCCAGTATCACAGTTAGTAACTGAAAGCACAAGAATTAGTACTGTTTCACAACAAGAGGCTCCAATTAGTGGGCAGTTCAGAGGAGCTCCTACAAGTGTCAGTGCAACAGTACAGGCTCATACTCTGGGATTTTCAGGAAACAATGGGTACTTTGCTCCTGTTAGTGCTCCACTTTTCTCTCCACCTCACACATACAATCCCATCACAGGCCAGTACATCAATACAACAACAACAGCTCAAGGGGTCTCTCCTGTGTATAAAGCAGTAGGAAATCTCTATGATCTGCAGAGAAATCAACATTCTACTCAATTAGGAGGTCCATCATATTTTGCAGAAGCAGTTCTCAAAGGACCAAGGTTGGAAATTCCTCTTTTTAATGGAGAGGATCCTATTGGATGGCTCATAGCCTGTGAAAAATTCTTTGACATGTCTGGCACTCCATATGAGCAATGGGTTAATTTGGCTACTGGTCATCTACAAGGCAGAGCTTCGAACTGGCTGAAAAATATTTGTGTTCCATGGCAAATGGTTACTTGGCAACGGTTCTGCCAGATGATAGCTGACAGGTTCTCAGAAGCAAGTGTTCATGAAGCAGTGGAGTTACTGAAGAATATTCAGCAAACCAACACTATCACTCAGTACATTGACAACTTTGAGCAATGTGTAGCTCTAGTCAAAAGAGATCATCCTTGTCTCCAAGAAAATTTTCTGTTGAGCTGTTTCATTGGGGGTTGAAGGAGTGACATCAAACATGAGGTCTGTGGACAAAAACCGACTGGGATTATAGAAGCTTATTGGTATGCAAAAGTCTATCAGAAAGCTGCAGCTGCTAGGAAAGTTCAGGGTTTCCCAGCTTACAAATCAAGAAACTATGATTCTTCTTATAGAAATCAATCAACCCCATTACAAGTACAAGTACCTTCTCCAGAAAAATCTACTGTCCCTTTTCCAAAGGAGGCCAGAGCTTGCTGGAACTGCAGAGAGCCATGGACAAGACAGCACAAGTGCAAAATTGGGAAAACTTTACATATTCTGCAAGAACTGGATGAGGATGAGGACAGTGATACTGCAGAAGAAGGTGCAGGTGCAGATCAAGCTTACCAAACTGCTCCAAACACTCCTGACAAAGAAAAAAACAGCAGTCCTGTAGAAAAACCTGCACAAGTTATGCACATTTCAGTACATGCTGCAGAAGACACTCCTGGACCAAATACACTATCATTGATTGTGGAGATTGCAGGAAAGAAAGCTACAGCTTTGTTTGACAGTGGATCTTCAGACACATTTATAAGCAAAGATTTTGTAATAAAAAGCAACTGTTATCAGCAACCAATCCAGCCAAGGGAAGTAACTGTTGCTGGTGGAGGGAAACTAATCTCACTATCCAAAGTACCAACAATGGATTTTAAGATCCAAGGACATACATTCTGTAGCAGTTTCAAAGTACTGGATTTACAATCTTATGACATCATATTAGGAGCAGATTGGATTTACCAATACAGTCCTATTTGTCTAGATCTAGTAGAAAGACTGTTGGTGGTTACAAAACAAGGACAACCAGTGATACTATATGACCATTCAATACCAGAAAAACACTGTCTGTTATCAGCAGCTAGAATGGAAAAGTTACTACAGAAGGGTGTTATGGGATATATTCTACAGATTAATGAAATACAAACTGAGAACAACAAAAACCCTGCACCACCCCCAATGGCACTACAACCTCTGCTGAAAGCATTTGCAGACATATTTGCAGAATCAACTTCACTCCCTCCAAAAAGGACTTGTGATCACAAGATCATCTTACAGGAAGGAGCAAAACCTCCCAACTTAAGGCCTTATAGAGTGCCACATTATCAGAAAGCAGCCATGGAAGAGATCATAAAACAACTGATAAAAAAGGGAGAAATACAAGAAAGCTTCAGTCCTTTTTCATCTCCTGCAATTATGGTTAGGAAAAAAGATGGTGGATGGAGGTTATGTGTGGACTATAGGGAATTAAATGCACTAACTGTGAAAAACAAGTTCCCAATGCCCATTATTGAAGATCTACTGGATGAACTACATGGTGCAAAAGTGTTCTCCAAATTATATCTGAGGTCAGGATATCACCAAATCAGAATGGCCATAGAGGATATTCCAAAAACTGCCTTCAGGACTCATATGGGCCATTATGAATACACTGTAGTACCATTTGGACTTGCTTGTGGTCCAGGTACTTCCCAAGGTCTCATGAACACTGTGTGTGATGAAGTAAATGAATCAGAAGGAGAGAAGTGCATTCTGGTTTTCTTTGATGACATGTTAGTTTTCAGCAAGTCTATGGAGAAACACTTCAGACACTTAGAGAGAACTTTCACTATCTTAAGGAAACATGAGTTATATGTGAAACAGTCCAAATGCATTTTTGCCACAGACCAAGTTGCATATCTGGGACACATAATCTCTGACCAAGAAGTAGCTACGGATCCAGACAAGATAAGATCAGTGCAGGAATGGCCAGAACCTGCAAATGTCACAAAACTAAGAGGTTTTCTTGGTCTGACTGGATACTACAGAAGATTTGTGAAAGATTATGGTCACATTTGCAGACCACTGCATGACATGTTAAAGAAAGATGCTTTCAAATTGGGACCTGAACAAAGCAAAGCTTTTCAAACACTAAAGAACACTATGACCTCTTTTCCCGTTCTTGCTATGCCAGATTTCTCTCTCCCTTTCACAATTGAAGCTGACGCATGTGCAAAAGGAATAGGGGCAGTTCTCATGCAAAAAGGGAGACCTATTGCATATCTCAGTAAATGTTTAGGTCCCAAGTCTGCAGCTCAGTCCATCTATGAAAAAGAAGCTATGGCAATTTTAGAAGCTCTAAAAAAGTGGAGGCATTATGTGTGGGGAAACAAACTGATCATCAAGACAGATCAACAGTCATTAAAGTATATGACTACTCAGAGATTAACTGAAGGAGTGCAGCACAAGTTGCTTCTTAAACTCTTGGAATATGATTATTCCATTGAATACAAAAAGGGGAAGGAAAACACAGTAGCAGATGCATTATCTAGAAGAGATAGCACTTTCCAAATGCACTGCAATAGTGTGACTACAGTGATACCAGCATGGACTGAAGATGTGATGAAAAGCTATCAGGGAGATGCAGATACTGACAAAATCTTGCAAAAAGTTGCTGCAGACAATGATCCCACTCCAAAATTCTCCACACACAATGGGTTCTTGAAGTATAATAACAGGATCTATGTGGGGGCCAGCACACAATTCAGACAGCAATTGTTGCAAACATTTAACTCATCTGCTTTAGGGGGGCATTCTGGCATTAAAGCAACTTATTACAGGATTAAAAAGGTGTTTTATTGGCCCAACATGAAGAAAGACATTGAAAGATTTGTCAGTCAGTGCCCTGTGTGTCAGTTAAACAAAGTAGAACACATATATCCTCCTGGACTGTTGCAACCACTGCCAGTGCCTGATATGGCTTGGTCCCACATAACCATGGATTTTATTACTGCATTGCCTAACTCTCAAGGCAAAGAGGTGATTCTAGTGGTTGTGGACAGATTGACCAAACACTCTCATTTCATTCCATTGGCTCATCCTTACACAGTCCAAACATTTTTTCAGGCACTAATGGATAATGTCATTAAACTGCATGGCTTGCCCATGTGCATAGTGTCTGATAGAGATTCTATATTCACTAGTGCACTATACCAAGAACTTTTCAATGCATTTGGAGTACAAATCAGATTCAGTACTGCCTCACACCCTCAAACTGATCGTCAAACCGAGCGAGTGAATCAGTGTTTGGAAGCTTATCTCAGGGGCATGGTGTTCCAAGAGCCAAAGAAATGGCTACAGTGGTTACCTTTGGCAGAACTGTGGTACAATACTAGTTACCACTCCTCTTTAAAATGCACCCCCTTTCAAGCCCTCTATGGTTATAAACCTCCTCAGATTGGGGAGTCTGCCTCTGACCAGCTGCTATCTCCTGAAGCAAAGCTGACAGTTTCTGAAAGAGAGCACATGATGCAACGCCTGAAAGCAAACCTGGAACATGCCCAAAGCAGGATCAAACACTTTGCAGACAGGAAAAGGACTGAGAGGCAGTTAGCAGTGGGAGACAGGGTATTCCTTAAAATCCAGCCATACAGACAGAATGCCTTTGGTCTGAGGGGTTCACTCAAACTTCGCTCAAAGTTTTATGGTCCATATAAGATACTGGAAAGAATTGGAGAAGTATCTTACAAACTTGATCTGCCAAAGGGGACTAACATACACCCAGTGTTTCACATTAGCCAGCTGAAGAAACACATCGGCTACCGAGCTATTCCTCTCCCTCAAGTTCCGCTGGTTACACCAGAAGGCTATGTCAAAACCATACCCATAGTAGTGCTGGATCGTCGCGTCATCCAGAGGAACAAAACTCCAGTGGGTCAGTGCTTGGTACAGTGGGAAAGTTTGGCTCCAGATGCAACATGGGAGGACGCCACATTCCTCAACAAAACATTCCAGGTCACAAGCTTTTTCGCCTTGAGGACAAGGCCATCGTCATGGCGGCGGCATTGTCAGGACCCAAGCCGAGAGTTTACTGACGAAGAGATGCAGCCACAGAAGATTCAGAGAAGCGACGGTCAAGATGAGCGCTAGAGATATCAACGGCTCGGATTTCATCCTCACCGTTTCCTGTAACTGTTACTTTTGTCGACACCGTGTGATCTGTAACGGTGCCGTTAGCTGTGAGCTGTGAGCTGTCCTGTTAGCTTATAAGGCACGCTAAGGGGAGGAGATGGAAAAAAAGAAGATTCTTAGCATATGCTGTAGTTGGTAGAACCCTAGCTAGCGAACCAAGTCGGGGTCTCTGACCTCGCGAAATTCCCCAAGTTGTATCCTTAAAATTCTACTGTTTTTCCACTGATAATGCAAGAGATTGAGAGGATCGTCTTGATCTGGTAATTTGATCCTCACAGAAGCGCAAGTAGCTGAGATCCACCGGACGATGATAAGCCTCAACGAAATCAAAGGGGGGCCGATATGCAGGTGCTTCGACTCCTGGAAGCCGGGGGTGGAGAAATCTGTCGCCCATCTCCAGACTGCGTTGGGTAACCTGCAGCCACAGGTGGAGCCGTGGAGGGCATCCTCAAGGCACCACTACCTTCCGGAGTTCCCTCTCGGTCCGCCGATGCCGAGCTCAGCCAGATCCATGAGAAAGGGGGGGTTACGACTTACGACGGTTCAGATGTTGATCATCGGGCTATTAGTCCAACGCGAGGATCATCTTCCAGGGGGTCGAGCGCAGGGATCCTAGCGACTACTCACCTAACCCTCGATCTGCCGCCGCCGCCTCGATCTGCCGCCGCCCCACGCCACCGCAGCCGCCACCTCCCCACGCATGCCTTCCCTCCCCGTGCGTCCTCTCGTCCCCGCCACGCCGCCCTTCCCCTGCTGCGCCGCCCCCTTCCCCAAACCCTAGCCGCCATGTCGTCCAACGCCTCCTCCATCTCCAACTCCTTCGTCGTGGATGCCGCTGAAATCCGTGACATCAACGTCCACGCATGGGTCCCCGTCGTCCTCGATGCCTCCAACTCCACGTACTTCACGTGGAAGACGTACTTTTCGCTGCTCTTCCGCGAGAACAACCTCGTGGACTATGTTGACGGCATCATTGACTCCCGCGCCATGGTGGACGACCCCGAGTGGACCGTGATCGACGCCACGATCATCCGGTGGTTCTTCACCACCATCTCCAAGGACCTGCTTCACACGATCGTGAGCGCCAGTGACGATGCTCGCGCCATGTGGGTTAAGCTGAATGGCCTCTTCACCGACAACAAGCTTCAGCGCCGCTTTTTTTGCAGCAGGAATTTTTTGACTATCACCAGGATGAACAGTCCATTGATGACTACTGCCGCCGCCTGAAGACGTTGGCGGATGACCGCGACATCGGCGCCAAGGTGGATGACGACCTCCTCCTCAGCACCCTCACCGCCGGCCTCAACGAGGACTTCGACAACGCCGCCTCCAACCTCACCTTGATGATGGAGCCCTCCTTCCCCACGTTCGTGGCGTACTTGCAGTTGGAGGAGCGCCGGATGAAGGGGGTCAAGAAGCGTGTGCAGCATCACGCCCTCGCCGCCGGTGCCTCCTGTGGCGCCCCAGCCCCGGCCGGCCCACCCGCGCCGCGCCAGCAGCCGCCGCCCCCCGCGCCTCCGGGGTAATTTCCCCTACCGCCCGCGCCTCCTGCCCCTCCCGCTGCTCCCCAGCAGCAGCAGCCGGGTGGCGGGCGCCGCGGCAACCGCCGCGGCGGCGGCCGCAAGCAACAACAGGCGCCGGGGAGGGGGGGGGGCCTCGTCCGCAGCAGCAGCAGGCCACCCCTCTGTGGACTTACGTCACCAACCTTGGACCGGCGTCGTCCACGCGTACTCGATGCCGGTCCCTCAGGCTCCCGCTCCGGGCATCCTTGGGCCTCGTCCGGCGAGGCACCAGGCCCACTTTGCCGCGCAGAACGCCGCCCCCTACAGCGGCTACGGTGTCGCGCCCACCTACGGGGCCGCGCCTACCTATGGCGCCGCCCCCGCGCCGGCCTACGGCGGGTTTTACCCTCCTCAGGTGCCGCAGTCGTGGGACCCGACCCTTCTCGCTGCTCTGCACTCCGCCCCGTCACCGAGTTCCTACGGTGGCGGCGATGACTGGTACATGGACTCGGGCGCCACTGCTCACATGACTGCTTATCCCGGTAACCTCACAGCCGCCACTCCTGTTCATACTCCCACTCGCATCACCCTTGGTAACGGTTCCTCCATTCCCATTACACGTGTCGGTCATATGTCTTTTCCTTCTACTTCTACTCCCGTTAACATGTCTAATGTTCTTGTGTCTCCTAACTTAGTTACCAATCTTGTTTCTGTTCGTCGCCTTGCTCGTGAGGACGCCCGTACACGGATGGTACTCCACCGATGTGACAGCCCGGACGAGCTTTACCCGGTGCATTCCTCCGGCGCCACCACCACCCGTCGTCCCACCACCCTCGCTGCTAGTGTCGATCTTTGGCACGCCCGCCTCGGTCATCCCAACTCCACTGTTATGCGTCAGATTCTTCAGAGTTTTTCTTTCTCATGCAATAAGGTTGACGACCACACTTGTGAGGCTTGCCGTCCTGGCAAGCACGTTTGTCTTCCCTTTAGCGAGTCTACAAACATTTCAACTTTTCCGTTTTAGTTATTGCATTGTGATGTTTGGACATCCTGGTTGCCAGCAGCATGGGTTACTTATACTATTTGGTGATATTGGATGATTTTTCTTATTATGTGTGGACATTCCCTCTCCGTCGCAAGTCCGACGCTCTTGCCACACTCACAGCCTTTTATTCATATGTCACCACACAATTCGGTCGTCCTATTCTTGCCTTGCAAACTGACAACGGCAAGGAGTTTGACAACGTCACCGTCCACAATCTTCTTGCATCACACGGCACCATCTTTCGACTCACTTGCCCCTACACGTCACAACAGAATGCTCGCGCCGAGCGCGTCCTTCGCACTCTTAATGACTGTGTCCGCACGTTGCTCTGCAACTCCTACGTGCCTCCTAGGTTCTGGCTGGACACGCTCGCGACCGCCAGCCTCCTAATTAACATTTGCCCGTGTCGTCCATGCTCGAACTACACTCCTCACCGGCTCCTCTTCGGTGCGGTTCCATCTTATGATGGTCTTCGCATTTTCGGGTGTCTCTGTTTTCCTAGTACCGCGTCCACCGCTCCCCACAAACTCGCTCCCCGGTCGCTTCCTTGCATCTTTCTTGGATATCCTCCCAACACCAAAGGTTACCGGTGCTATGATCCAGTGTCCCACCGCGTTTTCACTTCGCGGCATGTGTACTTTGATGAGCTGGTGTTCCCGTTTCAGCAGGTACCGTCACCCTCGGCGTCTCCCGCGGCGCGGTTCGCCCCTGCCTCCACCTCTGGCGAACCGCCCAGCCGCGCACCAGGCTCGGCCCTGCCCGCGCTCCCCGCGCTGGCCGCCCCCGTCGCCGCGGCCCCCTTGGCGGCCCCCGTCGCCGCGGCCCCCCCGGCCGCCGCCATCGCCGCGGCCCCCGGCCGCCCCTGTCACCGCAGCCCCTAGCGCCACGGCCCCCTCCGCGGCTGCACCTCTCACCGGTGTGGTCACTCGGGCTCGGACTGGGACACTTCGTCCTAGCACGCGTGTGCTGCGTCTACCTCGGCACTGTCTCCACTCCCCCCTCCGCTCGGGAAGCCCTTCGGGATCCGAACTGGCTAGCTGTGATGCGTGAGGAGTTTGACGCCCTACAGCGCAACCGTACGTGGCAGCTTGTCCTGCGGCCTCCCCGTGCCAATGTCAGCACTGGCAAGTGGGTCTTCCGCCATAAGACTCGCCCCGACAGCTCTCTCGAGCGCTACAAGGCACGTTGAGTGGTGCGCGGCTTCCGTCAGCGTGCCGGCGTGCACTTCACCGACACCTTCGCCCCGGTTGTCAAACCGGGCACGATTCGCGCTGTCCTCCAGCTTGCTGTTTCTTGTGCCTGGCACTTCACCGGCTCGATGTGTCTAATGCTTTCTTGCATGGCCATCTCGACGAGCAGGTGTTCTGTCAGCAGCCTACTGGTTTCGTTGACACCGACCATCCGGACCACGTGTGCTTGCTCTCTCGTTCTCCCTATGGGTTGAAGCAGGCACCATGGGCCTGGTACCAGCGGATCGCGGCCTTCCTTTAGCAGCAGGGGTTCCGGTCCACATGGTCCGATGCCTCCCTGTTTGTTTATCACCAGGGCACCGCCACCGCGTACCTCCTCCTCTCGTCGACGACAACATCTTGACTGCGTCCTCGCCAGCGCTGCTTCAGCAGATCACATCACGCCTCGGCACCGAGTTCGCCCTCAAGGACATGGGGGCTCTCCACTACTTCCTTGGCATCGAGGTTGTTCGCCGGGCCACTGGCTTCTTCCTGCATCAGCAGAAGTACGCCTACGAGCTTCTGGAGCGAGCCGGCATGCTTAACTGCAAGCCTGCTCCCACGCTTGTCGACACGAAGGCTAAGGCGTCCGCCGTCGAGGGTTCTCCGGCGTCTGATGCTCCCTTCTACCGCTCCTTCGTCGGTGCTCTTCAGTACCTCACACTGACGCGTCCGGACATTCATTACACTGTCCGGCAGGTGTGCCTTCACATGCATGCTCCTCGTGATACTCATTGGCTCTGGTGAAACGTATTCTTTGATACATACGTGGCACCACAGCTGAGGCATCACCTGACACCAGCCTTGTCGCCTACTCCGACGCCGACTGGGCTGGGTGTCCCGACACTCGACGCTCCACTTGCGGCTACTGCATCTACCTCGGGCCCTCTCTGATTTCGTGGTCATCTAAATGACAACCCACGGGCTCACGATCGAGCGCCGAGGCTGAGTACAGGGCTGTGGCCAACGCCGTCGCGGAGTGCTCTTGGCTACGACAGCTACTTCAGGAGTTGCTATGTGATGTTACCAAGGCGATGCTTGTCTACTGTGACAACGTCTCCGCAGTGTACCTCGCTGCCAACCCTGTCCATCACCGACGGACAAAGCATATTGAGCTCGACATTCACTTAGTCAGGGAGCACGTCGCACTTGGTCGTGTTCGAGTTCTACATGTGCCCACCGATCAGAAGTTCGCCGAAGTTATGACGAAGGGACTACTCACCTCGACATTCGAGTGTTTTCGGTCCAGTCTCTGCGTCACGGGCGACGCTTCGACTGCATGTGAGGGGGGGGGGGGGGGGGGTTGGTTGAACATGTGTACATGTACGTAGGTCTGGGTTTCGTATGCAGTACCTGTAGTGTCTGTCTCCCTCTGTATGTACATGTATTTTATGAGACAAGATACCGGCCGCACCCCTTGTACCTATATATATGTGCCTAGTGCACGATCAATCAATTATCGATGCACAAAATCATTCTCTGCATTGCACATAACGAGCAACACCATGCTCTGGCCCCGGTGTGCCGAGGTTTGCCTTCGTCATATCTTCTGGACAGATATTTCTTCACAGGTAGTGCGGAAGTTTGACCATGATCAACACCAAGGCTGATCCGCCAATTTTATGGACTTCCACAATTGGGTTCTATCGCTGAATATGTTTATCAATTTGGGAAGATCATGAACCAACTCCGTGATTATGATGGAGACTCGTCTTGTGACCAAAGCCGTTATTTTAGGACACAGGAGCTACATGAGTTGATATTAAATCGGTCTTTAACAGGTCTACATATGTGATAGCCACAGCCCATAGGGTACTGTTCCACCCGTGCGTTCATTTCAGATCGTTTCAGAAACAGACGAAGGGACCGGATATAATTTGCGTGCGTGCCTTTCTGTTCTTCTCTCTCTTCTCTCTCTCTCTCTCTCTCTCTCTTGCGCATGCCTTTCTCTTCTTCTTTCCTCTCTTTCTCTCTCTCCGTGTGAAGCCCGCTCAATTCTCATTCCTCTGTAGTTGGCTCCTTGATTTTTATTTTTTGAGGGAAGTTGGCTCCTCGATTTCTTTTTTGAGGGATGCTGATGGTGCTGTGCGATGGTTGCGACCAGAGTGGGAGGTTGAAGGCCCAAACGTGCCCGTTGAGACCAAGAGCTACATGAAACAAAGATCGATGGAGGGGGAGAAAAAGGTAACAATCCGGCGCAGATGCTAGTTGATAACTGGAGATAGGATCTGCTTGGTTACAATCGCTGATGAAGAAATCCATGCCTTGCAACGCCTGTTGGAGAGGCATCCTACCCAGAAATCTATCCCCACCACACTGCCCCATCGTATCCGTGGGAGAGGGATGAGCCACGCGAGCGCCGCAGTTATAGGGAGGCGGGAGCTGCATGAGCACCACGTCGGTGAGCTTCTCGCCCGAACAAGTTGCCATGCATGGGCTGACCATGGCCGGGTTTGAGAGGTGGAGGATTGGGAGGAGAAAGACCGCCAACACGAGCGGCTGTGCGGCGTCGGGGGAGGATAAGACGAACGAGAGAAGAAAGAAAGGATTTTCCTTAGTTTTTTACTGTGCCTGGTACCCATGAAAAGCGACATTTAGCGGAAAAATCTTTGGTAAAGGGAAGAATGATTTTCCTGTTGCAGCTTGCCCAAAACTCTCTTTAACATTAGGTTATGAATGCTTAAAGCGCTGACAAGCATTGACACCACATGTCTTGGTCCCTAGCATAACCACAGCCTATCTCTCCTATATATAGTACTCCATCTTGACCATAGAACACATGAAAAGCCAATCATGTCTCTTGCATACACACTTTCACACCTCTTCGGTACACCAAGTTGCAGTACATGTGAACGTGGAGATGATGTATTCAAAATTGAGAGACTATCCGTAAACAAATATGAGATGTGACTAGGAGGCATAGGGAAAGAAACAAATACGGAACGGGCTCACTGAACACCCAGGAGAAGTGGTTGCCTTGCACCTGTGGTGCTTGACTCGTCCATGCCAGTGCTATACTGAACGGCCTCGGTGACTGTAGCGTGGTTCAATGCAGCAAATGGAGGTTGCAGTCAATGCAGAACTGGATTCTTGCTGCATCTGGCAGAGACGCGTCTCCTTTGTACTGTTCGAAGATATTGGTGCCCTCTGCTCCGCTTGTTCAGGGTCGATGCAGGCCGTCTATGGGCCTCTGTGAGCCGTGACCTCGCACAGGTCCCTAAAAATCCAGTGGCGCCAAACTGTGCCGAGTGTCCTGCACAGGTCTGTCTATTCTGTCTTTCATGCCTGGTCGCATGGACCTCCTCTTTTGCGCCTCGTTAGTCTGGACTACACAATTCCATGGAGCTCTGCTCGATTCTTTCCAATTTGGGGAGGCTATTGTCCGCAAACTTAGGCCCTCGACTACGTGCTCGGTGCCACATTTTTGCAAAGCAAGCCACGTACACACAGATTTCAATTCAACATCTTTTAGCACCGGGCACACAACGTAGTAGATTTGGCATCGACTCAGCTTGGGCCCATGTACATATAAACTAATAATACACGAGCCCAACTTACCCAGTGACCAGCGTCCCAGGCTGTTGCTTTGCATGAGAAAGGACGGCGACTCGATTAGTTTATTGGCTCCGGAAATATGGCAATGCCAGATGTCCAAAAAGCAAATTTTGCACTGGTTTTGGCCTACATAGTGAAAGGCCTTAGTGCCGCGGCCGACAAGAGACAAGTCGGACGTAGACGCCCCATGGCAGCAGCCCTGCACGATCATTGTGAGGTGCAGTGCTTGCCACCGGCAGCCTCGCCGAACAGAAGCATCAACGGAACGTCAAGTCTCCTCATGTAGTACAAAGTGGCCGTATTTAACTCCTGACTGTTATTTCTCTTGAAAAGTGATGTTAGTGCATATACACCGTATTGAATAATTATATCTTTCTTATCGGTTGATATTGGCAACTGGAACATACTACATTCAATAATTATATTTATTTAATACATTATTTTACATATGCGTCACTTTAATAAATTTTTAGATATTTTTCCTACTAGCACAAATGCCCGTCCGTATACTGCATTATTCCCATATGGGTATTTTTACCCGCACCCAGTCGGGTACGGGTGTGGGAAACCAGAGGTGCGGGTACAGGTACGGGTTTGGACGAAAAATGTTGAGACGGGTAATGTTTTGGGCAACCATTACCTGCACCCGAACCAGGCGGGTCCATGATGATTCCCAGGAGGCGGCTGGGGTGGCTTTTTTGGGGCAGCGAGGCCGGCTGTGTGGCGGCGGGTTGTGTGCTTCATTGGGCTGCCCCGTTTGGTGATGGTTGGCAGTGGCGGCCGTGGATCTGGCGTCCATCTAGATCCACCATGGAATTGCTTTTGGCCGGCTGGCAGCGTGAGGAGGGCCTATGAGGGGCAACTGGAGGCCCTCTACCGGCGGTTCGCCGATTGCGTTCTTCTCCACGGCATAGATCTGCGCGGAACCAGTCAGCTGCTAAATTGGTACGTGCGACTGCCGGAGAAAACCGTGCTAAGTTGGGTTGTGGCGGACAATGGCGGTCCTTGACGTCGTGTCCTTGTCAAGGCATCATCCTTAAAGTCTGCGTTAGCTTTTGCTGCTCAGGGGAAACCCTAGATCCGGGTCTCCAGAATCGAACGATGATGATGCCTTAGGTGATGTCCTCCCTATTGGGGTATCGTTTTGGAGCAGGTCCTGTCTGGAGAGGCCCAAAGGTTGAGCAGTATTGCATCTTCTGCATTGATGACAGTGGGTCTCGGTGGCGTGGTGAAGTGGAGTCTCGGTGTTGGACGCGTGTTCATGTGCGCGCGCAAGAGGATGGCACTGTTTGGCATTGTGTTGGTGTCGACTGTAGTTTGGCCTGGCAAGGTGAATACATGCATCTCTCCTAATGGTGGGACGGCGGAAGATGGCGATGGCTTATTCTAGGGAGTGCGCATGTGCTGCGCCTAGAGGGTCTGCTCGACTGGTTGGTCCTCTCGGATTGTCGGCGGGCGGCTTGGTGCGGCCACCGTATTAGATGGTGTGTGTTGATGCGAGTCAGGGCAAATCATCATGATTGTTGGTATGGCAACAATGGTTGCCGGACAGGTGGCTTTGGGTTGATTATGTATTTGTTTTGTCGGGCCATGTTGAATAATATAGTAAAATGGACGTGTTGTGCATCGCTTGATGTAGAGGTTGGGGGTAATCCTGCTTTTCGAAATGTCTCATATATATTCTACCACACTTCATTGTTTCACATCACAATTCTTCCATCTGAAATTTTCAAACATGGAAGGTGTTCCTCTCCTAAAGAAAACTATGTGAGATCCTTACTCAAATGTCAAGATGATATTAGTACACCATTTTGAGCAGTGTAATTAACCCTATTGGTATATACTCCCCGACAATATGCCTGTAGAGGATCATGATTCAAATTATGGAGAACATGATGAGCATACACCCATTTTTACACTTCGATCTTTCAAGAATTTGGCAATTAGGCAAGATCGTCTGTTATATATTATTGTAATTTCTTCTTTCTTTTTTCGAACAGGAGGATTATCCCGGCCTATGGATAAAGGAACCGTAACTCATTTTATTTTGCTTTCCCAGAAACATGTAAATAGAGGAAGTACAACTGGGACAGAGTTTTTGAAGCAGAAACATGGCAGAACAGCAAAGGATTATTAATTAGACTGACTTCATTTGATAGTTTTTCTACCGTATGAGTGTAGAATGAAAACTTGAGCAAAATGCAATGTGCATTTATGAGTCAGGGATTATGCAAGGATCACTAAGAAGTGGTCATTTCTCTTGCCATAAACCCTAAGGTCATGACTTACGAAATGTAAAATAGGGAGGCAAAGTCTTCAGTTTTCTCATCGGCGTGAAGTCTTTACTTGGTCCTCTTGAAGGTGCAACTGGGAGGTCAAAATCTATGGTAAAGAGCCGATTGTGTTTGCTTTATTCACAGCTTGCCCAACTACCACTCTAAAATGAAAATTAATATATGGACGTTTAAAGCGCTGAAAAGCATTGACTTCGCAAGTGTTAGGTCGTAGCATCACCACTGCCTCTCCCCTATATATACTACCCCATCTTGACAAAAGCACAGGAAAAGACTAGCATGTCGCATGCATATATAATTTTAGGCACTGTCTCATGTTGTAAGTTGCAGTGCATTTGAGCATAAGAGATGAAGAAATCAAAGTTAAGATGGCATCGTAAACACATATGACTAGGAGGCATAGGGAAGCTATTAAATACATAGTTTGTTTCTTCAACGCCCAGAAAGAGCAGTTATCATGTTGTTGTTCTAGTTGCATCATTCGTTCATATGCAAAATTGAACCAACTGGGCAACATCCTGCGTCCAGAAGAGTGGCAGCAGCCATGTGCATCCAGAGGATGCCATGGACCACCAAGGAAATGACGAGAGGGCGCCTGCCAGGGTGAGACCTACACTCCGATGCGGCACAAGAACCAAAAGGCCCAGTACCAGAGAAAGGCATCAAGTATACACTGAGAAAGGCATCAATTGATTAGGAATTTTCTTCTGGCAGCGACCCTCTCCCCTTGGTGTTTGTCATCCTCACCACAGCTCTATACACTCTTCTGGCTCGTATCCATTATAATAAACTAGCAAACATGCCCGTGCGTTGCAACGGGAGACAAAAAAACAACTATGCTTGGCTATCACACATTGTCATATTCTTCAGCTCTAGCGAACCTTTGTCATGCTTCTCACTGGCTTCTAGTGACAATGGTGGCATGTTAAACCTTGGTCCTGGTTCACAGTTCATCTGAGCTTTCCCTCTACATCTACGACCTCATGAACAATGCCCCCATGTTGTTGAACGATGCGTCACATCTCCTAGTTTGGAAATACATATATATTTGAGAAATTATTGACCAGTCAATACCATGAACCAAATTTAAAATTAAACACCCCACTTGAATGATAGAGCTCCTTTAAAAATTGTCGACCAAATGAAAATTGGAAACCCAATCCAAAACGAACGTACTCAATTGAATGAGAGGCCTTTAACCCCTAGGGAGATTAGTGATAATAATGGATTTTATTTGTAACCAAACAATTTACATAACCTGTGGGCATCAAACTACAAGCACAACTGCATCGAATATAAATTACACAACAGCGATAGGAGAGCGGCAAACACATTAAACCACACCTTGTAAACTTTTCAGAAAAGTCATGTCACATCTTGCCTACACCGAGACTTAACGAATGACTTTTAATTCAAATAAGAGTGTAGTGTTTTAAACAAAGACTATATGAAGGTGCCCTTGAATTTGAAATGAATAATAGAACAATACATGTGCTGAAGTAACAATTATATGGATAAACACATCGTTTTTGAACTAAAAGCTACTGTGGCAATTCATCAAACAACCGACTCTCATGTTTTTGAGAAAATTCAGCCAAACAATGTAATTGACTTGGATGTTTCCTGATGTTTATCTCACCCATTCAATCTATATTTTAATTGGTTATGTAGTTTGCAGAAATTGTTTTTAATGTAACATTATAAGTTATTCTTTTTCATCTTATTTCAAAACTGTGTTGGGGGGAGCTGTTACACCTTTCTCTAGTGCACAAATATCAAACCCGCATATATAAATTTGATAATCCTTATGTGTGCGACTAATTCGCGGTCAGCCTCCCATGTTGTCGTTCCTTTCCTCATCATCCCCACGATCTCTGAATAATTTATCCTCCATCCTACAAACAGTGAAAAAAATACTTTCGATTCTTTTGATGTATTTATCATCTATTGTTATGTATGTATTTTTGTATCTAAAATGGCACTGATGTGTCACATACTCACATGGCATCTAAGTCATGTATATGCACCGTAAGTACATAGTTTTAGTCATGTATATGCACCATATGTACTTAGTTTTTCTTCCTTACATCGTCGGAATCAGCTTTGATGATCACATGCTTGTATCGTACAACTTCTGCTCTTCCCTGTATTGGAATCATACCCACTGTTGTCTTGTCGAAGTATAGAAATGCAGTATAGAGGTGATCTTCCCCATTCCTTTTGTTCACGTGCTCCGTTGTAGTGAGACAGTGACAAACTCGTAGTCAATCAATCCCAGGTACTTCTCATATCGTCCTTACCTAATTCAGACCTAAAACTCTAGGAACAGGTAAAATTAAAAACTGAAAGAAACTTGGTCTGGGATAACAATTTTGTTAGGAAACAATAGCTTCTAGTGTTGCAGTTTATGATTCCAATGCTAGAATGCCAATTGGATGCTGAAAAAAATATGTTCGCTGACCATACTGTAGTTGTTACTTATTCAGAAAAATATTGGAGGCCTTGTTCAGTCGGGTGGCCGTCAAGTCGACTCCTCGCATGTGCCTCCTCGACGCTTCATGAAACATTATCAAAGCTATGGATGGATGAGCGCGCGGCGTTCTTGCACGGACAGAGAGAGATGTGGACAGAGAATTCCATGGATGGAAGTTGGAGCAGATGAGAGCCTGAAGTTCCTGCTAAAAATTGTTAGACACAAATTTTTGGTTTGACCAGAATTACACAAGCACCAAAAGAGAACAACAATATTTTGATCATCTAACATCCTGAAGTGCATAAGGAGGAGGAAACACAGGTTCAGAAAAAAAATTATATCAGTATACACCGTTGCCACAATACAAAGATCCTTGACGGGTGTTTCCTTGTAATTCTTCTTGAGCACTCGTGCATAGTTGGAGGTTGTCTTCTAGGCGGAGAAGGTGCTCTGAAAAAGATCGATGTTCTTTCATTAGTACAAAAGAAAATAGACACTAAAAATTCCCTATGTTGGTGTGCTCTCAAGGCAGAATTGTGAAGGTAGACTCTACAGCAAAGTACCCGAATTGAAGTTGAGTACTGACTTTAGGTCCGGGCGTATGGGGAAAACCAGAATAATAAGACGTATATAAATAGAGAGAGACCTTTCTCCTTAGCTTTGCCTGATTACCTCCGTGGTACATAAATGTACGAGAAAGAAAAAGTCACCTGAAAATTCAGATCACCGTGACCTGTGGGATTCCGCACCATAAAATTGTAATCTCACAGAGACATCACCGAAGCAGGAGCGGCGGAAAAACCCTCGTGCCTCGGCCACCGCACAGCCACCGACGCCGCCACCCGCCGATTCAATCCCAGCAAAATTGAACTCGTATATCCCCTCCAAACTCCAGACGGACACCCCTTCTTGATTCCCAACGGGGCCATATCTGAGCACCCTTCTGCGACCCCGCTAGCCTTCCCTCCGATCTGAGCACAGCACCGGCATGGCGTGGTCCGAGTTGAACAGAGAGAAAGGTTTGTCTCTGGTTTGGTTTGCGTGCTTGGAGGCAGAGTTATCTCCTGTTTTGCGGCTGCCGCTGATAGTTTGTGTGCTTTGGCGTGAGGAGCTGAGACGTAAGAAGAGGTGGAAGAAGGGGGTAAAGTGTGCGACCATGCTTGAGAGGAGGATGATGGTGTCGTCTTCGTCACCGTCAGCCTCGGCAAGGCTCTTCTGTCCTGCGAGATATCATGGCAGCCATGGCGGCCTGCCGTCCTGCTTGCCCTGATTCGACGGGGATGCACGTACCTGTGAGATCGGCCTCGGCTTATGCCTCATCATCCAGACCCAAATTAACGTAACGAAAGCCCAGCCCGATGACCAGACGTATGGAGAACTATGAAAGTTTCCGTCTTTTATTATTAGGTAAAGATTAAGGAAGTTGAGAGGAGCAATAGATCGAGTTGTTAACAAGTGGTAATGACAAACTACTTTCCACGCTGTACTGACGGACTACCACATCAAGCCCAAGTTCACAACATCTTATATAGTATAGGTATTTCACAAAAACAATAAAACTATGGACTCACTTGCAATTTTTTCATCAAACTCAATTTGGAATATCTTAGATATAGTATGTGAACATACTAAACATAATAATGTAGAGTATATACTAACACATGGTAGTATATGAGAAATGGGTGTAACTACACCCGGTAGTAGGATGCATTTTCCCTATATACATACATACATACATACATACATATATCTAGACGTATATTAGTTCTAGATACATTTCTTGTTATCCATTTTGATGACAACTATTTTCGGAAGAAGGGAGTATAATAATTGGAAGCACCATACGAGACACCATGTTAATCCTTGAAAATAAAAAATTTCATCCGTCCAATTAATATATAGTCTATTTGTGACCATCGGATCAGAAAACAGACGTGCTGCCCTTGGTCTCTCCCTTCTACGCTTGAAACAGAAAAAAAATTAAAGGAGACGTCCTTTGTCTCCCCCTTCAACACTTGAAAAGAACAAAAAATTCTGCAGGAGACGTGCTCCCCTTGGTCTCCCTTCTTTGCTTGAAGTTACCCATGCAAAAGTGACACAACCAGGTAAGTATGTTGTGCGTACATGCACCTAGGTATGTGAAGTAGTTTATTTCTGGTCCAAAAATCATCACGCACATCAAGCATGCCTGCGTGTACTGTACAAATCGTGTATATATTTATATCACACATACATATATACTCACGAATATGTATGTGGCATGCACAGTGTGCTCATAAAATATTAAAATACCCAGTATCAGGAAAGTAATTAGAAATCTATATGGCAAATACATGTAATAAAAATCCTAAAATATATTTACAAAATCAATATTGCTAAACTGTGCAAGGGCATACAAGGTATCCTAAAATGCATTTAAAAAAATCAAAAAGTAAGGGCATGTAGATTAAGTTTAATCGCACGACAATGGTGAGAGCTTAATTAAGTAAAAAATATATATTTTGTTAGTAACAAAGAAAAGCATTGTTATTACTTTTCGTAACGAATGAGTTGGGATCAAGGATCAATTCCCAATATATACAATCAAACTTTCAAAATCATATAAGTGGGCATCCAATAATTCATGGGAAATTTCAAAACAGAGAATGGTGAGCTTCTAGAAATTTACAGGCCAGTTAAAAAATATAACAAACTTCCAATGTTAATGTTGAATTTTTAATGTACATGGATGGTGTCTAGAGCGTTGTGGTCCAAGTGAAAAAAGATTTGGCCAAAAAAATAAAAAAAAGGGAATTATTGAAAACACAAAGAAGGCCTTCAAAAGTTAAAGAACAATCTTCAAGAAGTTCAGTGATTTCCTGAACATTTTAAAAATACAGGGATAAACCTGAACTCCTCTGAGGGCATTCTTAGAATGATCGACATAAACTAACTCCTCTGAGAATGGTGGAAGCTCATCTATGTTTTCGAGCAATATTTCAACCATTTGTACGATCTAGATGCAACCAGTAATTGTGCAAGTAGTAATTCGTATAGAGCTATATCAAAAAGTAAAAATGTTGCAAAAAAATTGAAAGTAGATGATATATGTGTAATAAACTTAAATAGAAAACACATTTTGAATGTATTTAGTAATTAAAAAAGTGAGGAGCCGTTAAAAATATATAATAACGTCACCGCTTTGTGCTGGTCATAATAGGAAGTAGAGAAACACAAAATGTTATACACTATGAAAATACTTTTTAGATAAAAGACATACGCTCGACTTTATAAATAAAGCCACCAGGCAGAGTGACACAGCCAACAACCAACCAAACACAGTAGCAGAACAACAGATAGAAAAGGTTCGCATACATGGCAACCCAGCCAGTCATGGCACGCAGGCCAGCCCTAAAAAAATATGATAAATAAGACGCTAGGAGTTAAGACGCCTCTCGATGCCTGCGCGCCAAGGAGGAAGCCGTAGCCCGAATCTTGGACACCATAGCGTCGAAGGCCTCGTGGTCCGCATCCTTAATCAATGATTTACACTGCTGCAGGCAGAGGCGGAGGATGAAAAAAATTTAAGGTGTGGCGAAGTTTTAAACAAAGATTTTGTTTGATGCAAACTAAAAGAGTCAATACACACTAACAATGCATACTACAAACCAATAACTAAATACAATGAAAATGGAGACTTGTTTCAATAGAAAACTAACATAAAACATACCGATAATGAAGTTTTCAATGGCCTCTAGAAAACCCAGGCAATGGCAGTGCTCTACCCTCCGTCTGATAATCTTTCTTAATTTTACCAAGATCAGTACTTCTGAAGATCCCTTGCTCAATGTAACACACCATAAGTCATTAAGCCCTCCAGTGGGCAAGCCCCTTCCCTTTCCTCTCCATCTTCTGCCAATCTGCATGATGACTCTGTTGACGAACACGATGCTGCACTGGCCATGAACGATGCGAAGCTCGCTGCCCGGCTGCCCCTGCGCCATCGCTCGCTGCTGTCGCCCGCTAGCCCCCACCCTCAGCCGCCGCTCGCTGGGCAGTGTGCCCTGCGCGGCAGCGCCCGGCCGCCCGCTTGCTCGACACCCTAGCCTTTGTGGACCATCGCATCGTCTGCCTCCGCCACTGCCTGCAAGAATACAGCAGTTTTAAATAAGCAACCAACAGGATTAGCCAGGAAGATATGTTCGATGGTATATTTGTTTCTAGTAGTCCACAACGACCAACAGATCACTGCAAACCCAACCCAGAAGACCCTTTTAGAAGCCCCAGATAAGCCGCTGACCAACCTCCGCAAGTCCACGAAAGACGAGGGATTCCAATCCACTTGCAGCCAAAAACGAATACAACACCACACAAACTTAGCCAAAGAGCACCGAAAGAAGATATGATCAGTGTTTCCAATGTCCCCACATAGGGCGCATCTGCCCGAGCCTGGGCCGTTCCTTTTCCGAATTTGATCCGCCGCGGGAAGCTTCCCACGAAAAGCTTTCCAATGAAAATACTTTTCTTTCTACAAGATTCAAACAAAACAATACTTATATAAATAACAATATTAAATCGTCAAAAATTACTAGCCCGTGTAGGAGCACAGGTTGATGACTAGTGGCAACATAATCACGTGATGGCAATGGAAGCCCAAGTAGCTGAGATCCTCGAAAGGGTGAGGAACATCGAAAATATTAAGGAGATGCAGCAACAAGGCAGAGATCTACAGGCGCTCGAGGGCTCCTTCGAATCCTGGAAGGTAGCCGTGGAGAAATCCTTTTCCCATTTCCGGACGGCTGCGGGGAGCCTGCAGCGAAAGGTGGAGGGAATTCTCAAGGCGCCCCTACCTGCCGTTTGCTCTCTCCATCCACTGATTCTGATATAGTGATATTGGCCAGATCCACAAGAAGGAAGGTTAGCAAACATTCAGATGTCAACCACCAGGTTGTTAAGAAACCATGAGAATCATCTTACATGGGTGTGGAGCGCATGCTTCCTAGCGACTACTCCCTTAACCGAAGCCAATGGTGAGCATGAATATGGATGGTGGGGCATTAATAGGATCAATGAAGCATGAATAAATTTTTTTAGTGGTCCCCATCAGAATGTAATACCACTCAACCAACATTATTGGTCTTGTTACAAGAGGGGATCAAGCATAGAGGTGAGGTAGCTTAACCAAGACCTGGCAACATCTCTTAGAAAATGACTTTCAATCTTTCCGGGCGAGAAATCAAAGATAATGTTTCGAACTGTGATCCTTGCAATGAGGTGCTTGTTGCAGAGGATGGGAGGATTGCACGAGTCCTATACTTTCCACAAGATGGTAAGCGATATGGGCTAGATGTTGGGATCAGGGTCAAGAAGTGATATAATCTCCCAAAGTTACTCCAGCCACTACTGGAAAAGAGCTTATAGGTGAACTCACATTAGTCGCGGCCGGACTCTAGCGCCTGCCACTGGCAATCTAAAACATTACCTGTGCCACCCGGCACCCGGCACAGCTATTGGCTTTCCAATGGCACGCGCCAGTTTGCGCCTGCCACTGGTAACAGCTGTCCAGATTTGTCGTGGGAGAAATATTACAAGTGACGAACACAAAACTACGACCGCCACTTGTACTTGAGTTCCTCGAAATAGGTCTTTGCCATCAGTCAGACCTTTGCCGTCTGCTAGCGGACGGCATTGAAGGTCTTTGCCGTCAAAGAAGGTCTTTGCCGTCCGCTTCAAAAAAACGGACGACATAGAACGGGCTGACGACAAATTAAGACCCTATTTGCCATCAGCCAATTCTTTGTCGTCCGCTAGCGGACGGCAACGTGTTGGGGAACGTAGCATGCAATTTCAAAAAATTTCCTACGATCACGCAAGATCTATCTAGGTGATGCATAACAACGAGAAGGGGAGAGTGCGTCCACGTACCCTCGTAGACCGAAAGCGGAAGCGTTAGGTTAACGCGGTTGATGTCGAACGTCTTCACGATCCAACCGATCTAGTACCGAACGTACGACACCTCCGAGTTCAGCACACGTTCAGCTCGATGACGTCCCTCGAACTTTTGATCCAGCAGAGGGTCTAGGGAGAGTTTCATCAGCACGACGGCGTGGTGACAGTGATGGTGATGTGATCTGCGCAGGGCTTCGCCTAAGCACTAAGACGCTATGACCAGAGGAGTAAACTGTGAAGGGGGCACCGCACACGGCTAAGAGAATAACTGTTGTGTTTAGGGTGCCCCCTGCCCCCGTATATAAAGGAGGGGAGGAGGAGGCCGGCCACCAAGGGGGCACGCCATGGGGGGAGTCCTACTAGGACTCCACTCCTAGTAGGATTCGCCACCCGTCCCCCCCCCCCCAACACACTTTTCCCTTCTTCGGAGGGGGAAATAGAGAAGGGAGAGGGAAGAGGAGAAGGAAAGGGGGGCGCGCCCCCTCCCCTAGTCCAATTCGGACTCCCTATGGGAGGGGGGCATGGCCACCCCTTGTGGGCTGCCTCCCCTCTCCTCTAAGGCCCATGTTGGCCCATTAATTCCTCCGGGGGTTCCGGTAACGCCTCGGTACTCCGAAAACTGCCCGAACCATTCTGAAACCATTCGAGTGTCCGAATACCACCTTCCAATATATCAATCTTTACCTCTCGACCATTTTGAGACTCCTCGTCATGTCCGTGATCTCATCCGGGACTCCGAACAATCTTCGATCACCAGAACACATAACTCATAATACAAATCGTCAACGAACGTTGAGCGTGCGGACCCTACGGGTTCGAGAACTATGTAGACATTACCGAGACACATCTCCGGTCAATAGCCAATAGCAGAACCTGGATGCTCATATTGGTCCTTACGTATTCTACGGAGATCTTTTACCGGTCAAACCGCATAACAACATACGTCATTCCCTTTGTCATCAGTATGTTACTTGCCTGAGATTCGATCGTCAGTATCTTCATACCTATTTCAATCTCGTTACCGGCAATTCTCTTTTCTCGTTCCGTAATGCATCATCCCACAACTAACTCATTAGTCACATTGCTTGCAAGGCTTATCATGATGTGCATTACCGAGAGGGCCCAGAGATACCTCTCCGATACTCGGAGTGACAAATCCTAATCTCGATCTATGCCAACCCAACAAACACCTTCGGAAACACCTGTAGAGCATCTTTATAATCACCCAGTTACGTTGTGATGTTTGATAGCACACAAGTTGTTCTTCTGGTATTCGGGAGTTGCATAATCTCATAGTCAAAGGAATATGTATAAGTCATGAAGAAAGCAATAGCAATAAAACTAAACAATCATTATGGTAAGCTAACGGATGGGTCTTGTCCATCACATCATTCTCCCAATGACCCCGTTCACCAAATGACAACGCATGTCTATTGTCAGGAAACTTAACCATCTTTGATTAACGAGCTAGTCAAGTAGAGGCATACTAGGGACACTCTGTTTTGTCTATGTATTCACACATGTATCAAGTTTCCGGTTAATACAATTCTAGCATGAATAATAAAGATTTATCATGATATAAGGAAATTTAAATAACAACTTTATTATTGCCTCTAGGGCATATTTTCTTCAGTCCGCTAGCATACGGCAAAGAGGTGGGTAGGGGCCAGTGGAGGTCCAAAGCCTGACGGCTCACCAACCCCACCTCTTTGCCGTCTGCTAGCGGACGGCAAAAAATCTTTGCCGTCTGCCAGCGGACAACAAAGATTACCTATGTAACAGTCGTTCCCCCGCCTCCTCTCTCTCTCTGTCTTCTCTCTCCCTAACCCCCACAGCTCCGCCAGTCAGATCACCCCCGACCACCACCGCGCCCCCAACCGCACACCGCCGCCCAACACCCCGCCGCCGCCCCCAACCGCCCCCCGTTCCCGACCACACGCCGCCCTGGCCCGCTGCCACCGCCACTCCAACCCCCCCCCCCCCCCCCGCTCCTGCACGCCGCCCTGGCCCGCTGCTCCGACCACCCCCCTCGGATGCCCCGCCGCGCCGGAACACTGCTCCGGCCCGCCGCCCGGCCGCCCCGACGTCCCGCCGCTCTGGGCCGCCCGACGCCCCCCCATGCCCCCCCGCCGCCGCCCCGGCCCCCCGATGCCCCACCACCCCGGCCTTCCCGACGCCCTGGCGTCGGCCTCCTCCACCTCTCCCACTCTGGTGAGCCCCCTCCCCCTCTTTCTTCAGTTTAGTTTATAGTTTAGATTTAGTTTAGTTTAGGTTTACTTTAGTTTTAGTTTAGTTTAGTTTAGTTTAGTTTAGATTTAGTTTGGTTTAGGTTTAGTTTTCTGGTTTTTAGGTTTAGGTTTAAATTTAGTTTAGTTTAGGTTTAGTTAAGAAGAAAGAAGAAAGATGAAAAAAGAAAAGAAAATAAGAAGTAGAACAAGCAGAAGAAGAAGAAGAAGAAGAAGAAGAAAAGAAGACGAGGAGGAAGAAGAAGAAGAAGAAAAGAAGAGGAGGAGGAGGAAGAAGAAGAAGAAGAAGAAGAGGTTGGGGGTGCGTCCGCACCGACGGAACCGGGTCGAGGTTAGGGGTGCGTCGGCGCCGACGGAACCGGGTCGAGGATAGGGTTCGATGGTCGAGGATCTTCCGGTCCGAGTGCTGACCGATTGGTCTCGTAGCTTAAGACAAGGACGTCCCCTAGCTGAAGGTCATGAGACTGGGTGAACTACTTCCATCCGTGCAGGAATAATGGATGGAAGCAGTTCGCCCGCGCTGATGACCATCATCTCAGGCATGTCTACATCTTAAGCTACGACAACGGCCGCACCATGCTCACAGTGAAGGTGTTCGACATGACCACTGAGGGGGCTAGGGGTCGAGGGTCTCGGGGTCGATGGTCGAGGATCTTTCGGTCCAAGTGCTGACCGACCGGTGTCGTAGCTTAAGATGAGGACTTCCCCGAGCTGAAGGTCATCAGCGTGGGTGAACTGCTTCCATCCGTGAACGAGTAACAAATGGAAGGAGTTCTCCAGCGCTGATGACCTTCAGCTCGGGCACGCCCGCATCTTAAGACATGACAACAGCCGCACCATGCTCACAGTGAAGGTGTTCGACAAGACCACCGAGGGGGCGAGGGTTCGAGGGTCTAGGGGTCGATGGTTGAGGATCTTATGGTCCGAGTGTTGTCCGACTAGTGTCGTAGCTTAAGATGAGGACGTCCCCGAGCTGAAGGTCATGACCGTGGGTGAACTGCTTCCATCCGTGCACGAATAACGGATGGAAGTAGTTCGCTCGCGCTGATGACCTTCAGCTCGGGCACTTCTGCATCTTAAGATATGACAACAGACGCACCATGCTCACAGTGAAGGTGTTCGACAGGACCACCAAGGGGGCGAGGGGTCGAGGGTCTAGGGGTCGATGGTTGAGGATCGTCCGGTCTTAGAGCTGACCGACTGGTGTTGTAGCTTAAGACGAGGACGTCCTCAAGCTGAAGGTCATGAGACTGGGTGAACTGCTTCCATCCGTGCACGAATAATGGATGGAAGCAGTTCGCCCGCACTGATGACCTTCAGTTCGGCCATGTCTGCATCTTAAGATACGACAACAGCCACACCATGCTCATAGTTAAGGTGTTTGACAGGACCACCGAGGGGGCGAGGGGTCGATGCTCGAGGATTTTACTGTCCAAGTGATGACCGACTGGTGTCGTAGCTTAAGATGAGGACGTCCCCGAGCTGAAGGTCATGAGCGTGGGTGAACTGCTTCCAGCCGTGCACGAATAACGGATGGAAGCAGTTCGCCAGCGTAGATTACATCCAGCTCGGGCACGTCTGCATCTTAAGATACAACAACAGCGGCACCATGCTCACTATGAAGGTGTTCGACAGGACCACCGAGGTGGCGAGGGGTCGAGGGTCTAGGGGCCGATGGTCGAGGATCTTCCGGTCCGAGTGCTGACCAATGCTACCTCTTGAGCACTGCGTTGGTTTTCCCTTGAAGAGGAAAGGGTGATGCAGCAGAGTAGCGTAAGTATTTCCCTCGGTTTTTAAGAACCAAGGTATCAATCCAGTAGGAGGCTACGCGCGAGTCCCATGCACCTACACAAACAAATAAATCCTCACAACCAACGCGATAAGGGGTTCTCAATCCCTACACGGTCACTTACGAGAGTGAGATCTGATAGATATGATAGGATAATATTGTTGGTATTTTTATGATAAAGATGCAAAGTAAAATAAATGCAAAGTAAAAAGTAACGGAAATAACTAAGTGTTGGAAGATTAATATGATGAAGATAGACCCGGGGGCCATAGGTTTCACTAGTGGCTTCTCTCAAGAGCATAAGTATTTACGGTGGGTGAACAAATTTCTGTTGAGCAATTGACAGAATTGAGCATATAGTTATGAGAATATCTAGGTATGATCATGTATATAGGCATCACGTCCGAGACAAGTAGACCGAGTCCTACCTGCATCTACTACTATTACTCCACACATCGACCGCTATCCAGCATGCATCTAGAGTATTAAGTTCATAAGAACAGAGTAACGCCTTAAGCAAGATGACATGATGAAGAGGGATAAATTCATGCAATATGATAAAAACCCCATCTTGTTATCCTCGATGGCAACAATACAATACGCGCCTTGCTGCCCCTACTGTCACTGGGAAAGGACACCGCAAGATTGAACCCAAAGCTAAGTACTTCTCCCATTGCAAGAAAGATCAATCTAGTAGGCCAAACCAAACAGATAATTCGAAGAGACTTGCAAAGATAACCAATCATACATAAAAGAATTCAGAAGATTCAAATATTGTTCATAGATAAACTTGATCATAAACCCACAATTCGTCGGTCTCAACAAACACACAGCAAAAGAAGATTACATTGAATAGATCTCCACGAGAGAGGGGGAGAACATTGTATTGAGATCCAAAAAGAGAGAAGAAGCCATCTAGCTAATAAGTATGGACCCGAAGGTCTGAGGTAAACTACTCACACTTCATCGGAGAGGCTATGGTGTTGATGTAGAAGCCCTCCATGATCGATGCCCCCTCCGGCGGAGCTCCGGAACAGGCCCCAAGATGGGATCTCGTGGGTACAGAAGGTTGCGGCGGTGGAATTTGGTTTTTGGCTCCGTATCTGATCGTTTGGGGGTACGTAGGTATATATAGGAGGAAGGAGTACGTCGGTGGAGCAACATGGGGCCCACGAGGGTGGAGGGCGCGCCTAGGGGGGTAGGCGCCACCCTACCTCGTGGCTTCCTGGAAGCTTCCTTGACGTAGGGTCCAAGTCTCCTGGATCATGTTCGTTCCAAAAATCACGTTCTCGAAGGTTTCATTCCGTTTGGACTCCGTTTGATATTCTTTTTCTGCGAAACTCTGAAATTGGCAAAAAACAGCAATTCTGGGCTGGGCCTCTGGTTAATAGGTTAGTCCCAAAAATAATATAAAAGTGAATAATAAAGCCCAATAATGTCCAAAACAGAAGATAATATAGCATGGAGCAATCAAAAATTATAGATACGTTGGAGACGTATCAACCGACTGGTGTCGTAGCTTAAGATTAGGACGTCACCGAGCTGAAGGTCATGAGCATGGGTGAACTGCTTCCATCCGTGCATGAATAACGGATGAAAGCAGTTCGCCCGCACTGATGACCTTCAGCTCGGGCACTTCACCATCTTAAGATACGACAACAGCTGCACCATGCTCACAGTGAAGGTGTTCGACAGGACCACCGCGGGGGCGAGGGGTCGAGGGTCTAGGGGTCGTTGGTCGAGGATCTTCCGGTCCGAGTGCTGACCGACATGTGTCATAGCTTAAGATGAGGATGTTCCCGAGCTGAAGGTCATGAGACTGGGTGAACTTCTTCCATCCGTGCGCGAAGAACGGAGGGAAGCAGTTCACCCGCGCTGATGATCTTCAGCTCGGGCACGTGTGCGTATTAAGCTACGACAACAGCCGCACCATGCTCACAGTGAAGGTGTTCCACAAGACCTCCGAGGGGTCGAGGGTCGAGGATTGCTGAGGGGTCAGGGGTCGAGGGTCGCCGAGGGGTCGAGGGTCGCCAAGCGGTCAGGGGTAGACGGTCGCCGAGGGGTCGAGGGTCACAAGGGGCCGAGGGTAGCCGAGGGGTTGAAACTCGAAACACCCAAACTGGCACATGAGTTAATATACATTTTATTATTCATTTAGGTATTCAATTTTTTATGTTGTACTAATTCTGTTTACTCTTCTGTCATGACAAGTGTTGAAAGATGGTGGGCGCTGGTCCTCAGTGTGGTGGGAGTGGTACATCCATTTCACCCGTACCTCTCTTCAGAGCATTGTACGAGGGTATGGCTTCACCGGTGGGCGCTTCTTCGTCAGCGTCGTTGCCCATCGGGAGAGGAGGTCGGGGGTGGAGGAAGATAGGAGGTCGGGGAGGACGTGGCCGCGGGAGAGGTAGGCAGGATCCTATGCCTTCCTCGCTGCCACCCCCAGCTGAGTCACCCGAGCACATGACTTCTAGGGGGGCACGTCTGAGGAGGAGGCTACGCGGACTCCGGTCCATGAGCCTCGGGTCAACGGGCCTTCGCCCCCCTCCTCTTCGGCCCACGTGACTCCGTCCCAGGCTACGTTCTAGGAGACGTCCGGATGGGGTACCTGGCAGGATCTGCCTGAGGGGTCGAGTGGCCATGCTGATGATAGCAGCGAGGACGAGGTGGTTGAGGGGGCCACCGTCTACTAGCGTGGTAGTACACGGCTCCCGTCCGTGCCGGCGACACGCGAGAAGAGGTGGTTGATTTTGTTGGGAATCGTAGCATAATTTTAAAATTTTCCTACGTTCACCAAGATGCATCTATGGAGTATACTAGCAACGAGGGGAAGGGAGTGCATCTACATACCCTTGTAGATCGCGAGCGGAAGCGTTCCAATGAACGTGGATGACGGAGTCGTACTCGCCGTGATCCAAATCACCGATGACCGAGTGCCGAACGGACGGCACCTCCGCGTTCAACACACGTACGGTGCAGCGACGTCTCCTCCTTCTTGATCCAGCAAGGGGGAAGGAGAGGTTGATGGAGATCCAGCAGCACGACGGCGTGGTGGTGGATGTAGCGGGTCTCGGCAGGGCTTTGCTAAGCTTCTGCGAGAGAGAGAGAGAGAGGTGTTGCAGGGGAGGAGGGAGGCGCCCAAGGCTGTTGTGTGCTGCCCTCCCTCCCCCCCTTTATATAGGCCCCCTGGGGGGGCGCCGGCCCTGGAGATCAGATCCAAAGGGGGGGCGGCGGCCAAGTGGGGGGGAAGGGGTGCCTTGCCCCCCAAGGCAAGGGGGAAGCCCCCCCCCCCTCCTAGGGTTCCCAACCCTAGGCGCAGCGGGAGGCCCAAGGGGGGGCGCCCCAGCCCACTAAGGGCTGGTTCCCTTCCACTTTCAGCCCACGGGGCCCTCCGGGATAGGTGGCCCCACCCGGTGGACCCCCGGGACCCTTCCGGTGGTCCCGGTACATTACCGGTAACCCCCGAAACTTTCCCGGTGGCCGAAACTGGACTTCCTATATATAATTCTTCACCTCCGGACCATTCCGGAACCTCTCGTGACGTCCGGGATCTCATCCGGGACTCCGAACAACTTTCGGGTTTCCGCATACATATATCTCTACAACCCTAGCGTCACCGAACCTTAAGTGTGTAGACCATACGGGTTCGGGAGACATGCAGACATGACCGAGACACCTCTCCGGTCAATAACCAACAGCGGGATCTGGATACCCATGTTGGCTCCCACATGTTCCACGATGATCTCATCAGATGAACCACGGTGTCGAGGATTCAATCAATCCGTATGCAATTCCCTTTGTCAATCGGTATGTTACTTGCCCGAGATTCGATCGTCGGTATCCCAATACCTTGTTCAATCTCGTTACCGGCAAGTCTCTTTACTCGTACCGCAATGCATGATCCCGTGACTAACGCCTTAGTCACATTGAGCTCATTATGATGATGCATTACCGAGTGGGCCCAGAGATACCTCTCCGTCACACGGAGTGACAAATCCCAGTCTCGATCCGTGCCAACCCAACAGACACTTTCGGAGATACCCGTAGTGCACCTTTATAGTCAACCAGTTACGTTGTGACGTTTGGCACACCCAAAGCACTCCTACGGTATCCGGGAGTTGCACGATCTCATGGTCTAAGGAAAAGATACTTGACATTGGAAAAGCTCTAGCAAACGAAACTACACGATCTTTTATGCTATGCTTAGGATTGGGTCTTGTCCATCACATCATTCTCCTAATGATGTGATCCCGTTATCAATGACATCCAATGTCCATTGTCAGGAAACCATGACTATCTGTTGATCAACGAGCTAGTCAACTAGAGGCTTACTAGGGACAGGTTGTGGTCTATGTATTCACACATGTATTACGATTTCCGGACAATACAATTATAGCATGAATAATAGACAATTACCATGAACAAAGAAATATAATAATAACCGTTTATTATTGCCTCTAGGGCATATTTCCAACAGTCTCCCACTTGCACTAGAGTCAATAATCTAGTTCAGATCACCATGTGATTAACACTCACTGGTCACATCACCATGTGACCAACATCTAAAGAGTTTACTAGAGTCAACAATCTAGTTCACATCACTATGTGATTATCACTCAATGTGTTCTGGTTTGGTCATGTTATGCTTGTGAGAGAGGTTATTAGTCAACGGGTCTGAACCTTTCAGAACCATGTGCTTTACGAATATCTATGTCATCTTGTGGATTCTACCACGCGCTATTTGGAGCCATTTCAAATAATTGCTCTACTATACGAATCCGGTTTACTACTCAGAGTCATCCGGATTAGTGTCAAAGTTCGCATCGACGTAACCCTTTACGACGAACTCGTTTCCACCTCCATAATCGAGAAAATTCCTTAATCCACTAGGTACTAAGGATAAGTTCGACTGCTGTCATGAGATCCTTTCCCGGATCACCATTGTACCCTCTTGACCAACTCATGGCAAGGCACACTGCATGTGCGGTACACAGCATAGCATACTATAGAGCCTACGTCTAAAGCATAGGGGACGACCTTCGTCCTTTCTCTATCTTCTGCTATGGTCAGTCTTGAGTCTCACTCAATACTCACACCTTGTAACACAGCCAAGAACTCCTTCTTTGCTGATCTATTTTGAACTCTTTCAAAATCATGTTAAGGTGTGCTGTCTTTTGAAAGTATCATCAGGCGTCTTGATCTATCTCTATGGATCTTGATGCCCAATATGTAAGTAGCTTTATCCAGGTCTTCCTTTGAAAAACTCCTTTCAAACAACCCTTTATGCTTTCCAGAAATTTTACATCATTTCGGATCAACAATATGTCATTCACATATACTTATCACAAATGTTGTAACGCTCCCACTCACTTTATTGTAAATACAAGTTTCTAACAAACTTTGTATAAACCCAAAAACTTTGATCACCCCATCAAAGCGTATATTCTGACTCCGAGATGCTTGCTCCAATCCATGGAAGGATCGCTGGAGCTAGCATACCTTTTAGCATCCTTAGGATCGACAAAACTTTTCTGATTGTATCACATACAACCTTTCCTCACGAAAAACTGGTAAGGAAACTTGTTTTGACATCCATCTGCCAGATTTCATAAATGTAGCTAATGCTAACATGATTCCGACGGACCTAAGCATCGCTACGGATGAGAAAAACTCATCGTAGTCAACTCCTTGAACTTGTGAAAATACTCTTTGCCACAAGTCGAGCTTCATAGATGGTAACATTACAGTCCATGTCTGTCTTCTTCTTAAAGATCCATTTATCTCAATGGCTTGCCGATCATCGGGCAAGTTCACCAAAGTCCATGCTTTGTTCTGATACATGGATTCTATCTCGGATTTCATGGCCTCGAGCCATTTGTCGGAATATGGGCCCACCATCGCTTCTCCATAGCTCGTAGGTTCATTGTTGTCTAGCAACATGACTTCCAAGACAGGATCACGCATTACTCTAAAGTAGTGCGCATCCTCGTCGTCCTACGAGGTTTGGTAGTGACTTGATCCGAAGTTTCATGATCACTATCATAAGCTTCCACTTCAATTGGTGTAGGTGCCACAGGAACAACTTCCTGTGCCCTGCTACACACTAGTTGAAGCGACGGTTCAATAACCTTATCAAGTCTCCACCATCCTCCCACTCAATTATTTCGAGAGAAACTTTTCCTCGAGAAAGGACTCGTTTCAAGAAGCAATTACTTTTGCTTCCAGATCTGAAATAGGAGGTATACCCAACTGTTTTTGGGTATTCTATGAAGATGCATTTATCCGCTTTGGGTTCGAGCTTATCAGCCTGAAACTTTTTTCACATAAGCATCGCAGCCCCAAACTTTTAAGAAACGACAACTTAGGTTTCTATAAACGGTGTCGTCTCAACGGAATTGCGTGGTGCCCCTTTTAAAGTGAATGCGGTTGTCTCTAATGCCTAACCCATAAACGATAGTGGTAATTTGATAAGAAACATCATGGTATGCACCATATCCAATAGGGTGCAGTTATGATGTTCGGACACACCATCACACTATGGTGTTCCAGGCGGTATTATTTGTGAAACACTTTCCACAATGTCTCAATTGTGTGCCAAACTCGTATCTCAGATACTCATCTCTATGATCATATCACAGAAATTTTATCCTCTTGTCACGACAATCTTCAACTTCACTCTGAAATTGCTTGAACCTTTCAATAATTCAGACTAGTGTTTCATCAAGTAAATACACTCAGCATCTACTCAAATCATCTGTGAAGTAAGAACATAACGATATCCACTCCATGCCTCAGCACTCATTGGACTGCGTACATCAAAATGTATTACTTCCAATAAGTTGCTCTCTTGTTCCATCTCACTGAAAACGAGGACTTTCAGTCATCTTGCCCATGTGGTATGATTTGCATGTCTCAAGTGATTCATAATCAAGTGACTCCAAACGATCCATCTGCATGGAGTTTCTTCATGCATATATACCAATAGACATGGTTTGCATGTCTCAATCTTTTCAAAATGAGCGAGTCCAAAGATCCATCTATATGGAGCTTCTTCATGCGTTTTATACCAATATGACTCAAGTGGCAGTGCCACAAGTATGTGGTACTATCATTACTATCTTATATCTTTTGGCACAAACATGTGTATCACGGCGATCGAGATTCATTTCAGGTGCAAGACCATTGAAGGTATTATTCAAATAAACAGAGTAACCATTATTCTCCTTAAATGAATAACCGTATTGCGATAAACATAATCCAATCATGCTCAACGCAAACACCAAACCTCGATGGCAGAGGGAGCATGCGATGCTTGATCACATCAACTTTGGAAACACTTCCAACACATATCGTCACCTCCCCTTTAGCTAGTCTCCGTTTATTCCGCAGCTTTTATTTCGAGTTACTAACACTTAGCAAACGAACCGGTATCTAATACCCTGGTTGAAAGAACATGCGGTGCCCCCATGTTTGGTTTTGGTAATTGATGACAATCTCTATGGACTAATGGTTGCCTTGAGTTATATTTGAAGGATTTGTCCATAGGCTTATCTTGAAGTCCATGTGTTGGTTTCAAGGAGTTTATGTGGTGACCAAGGTGTTATTAAGGAATTATCCAAAGATTGGTCATGAGTTTATGTGGTGACCAAGGTGTTATTAAGGAATTATCCAAAGATTGGTCATGTGAGAGTAGAACTTATTGCAAGCATGTCTTGAAGAAGAAGATTGTGTCATCATTCATGTTTACCTTCAAGACATCATCCAAATGAAGAGAGTTGGAAAGAGTCAAGGTTGATCAAGACTAAGTCAAGAGTGAATCAAGTTGATCAACACACAAAGCGCACAAGATGTACCGAGAGGGATCAAGCGATCCCATGGTGTGGTAAGCATTGTCGATTACGCTTTGTGTACTAACCCATGATCTTTGTGAGAGTTCTTTGTGGGGTTAGGTTGCGGTGTGCAAGTTCAAGTGAAGCATCATGAAGAGATCAAATGCTTGAAGCTTGCCGTCCATTGTGGCGACAATGGACTTATGAAGATGTTGCGGTGCGCAAGTTCAAGTGAAGCATCATGAAGAGATCAAATGCTTGAAGCTTGCCGTCCATCGTGGTGACAATGGACTAGTGAAGATGTGCGGAAGAGTGGCTCACCCATAGTGGAGTATGGGGGAGCAATCAACTAGTCTTCATCGAGCCAACACAACCAAGAAAGGTGATCCAACTTGAGGGAGTCAAGATCGTCATCATCTAGCTCAAGTGGACCATGTGCAAGGCAAAGGTTTGCTCTTGATAGGTTTTCTATTTTACCGGTCTCATGATGGTAGTTGGGAGACCGGGTTATAGGATCGATTGCCGTACTATCAAGGGGGGCTCTCGATGAGTAGCTTGATCGTATCGTTCATAGAGAGCTCAAACCATTGCATCCTTGCATCATCTTTGTTGGTTCTTGTTTGGTTCTTCTCTTTGTGAGTTTTGGAGCTTATGGTCATCTTGATGACAAGCTCGAGTTCATCGAAAACGGAGTTCACTCGCATCTTCTATGATGTTTTCGATGTTGGAAGTTATGCCGGTTCTTCTCGGTTGGAGGTTTCACTCCTCTATTTTTTTGGCATACCTCCCCTGCCCCTGTTTTGATGCTACTCGTCTTTCTCAATCCAACAAGCTTGAGTTTGCTCAATTCGGAGCTCATATGCAGAAGTTATGGCAGTTTTGGTTTCTAGCGGTAGTACCGCGGCCAGAGCGGCAGTACCGCTTATCACCCCAAGCGGTAGTACCGCTGTCCAAAGCGGTAGTACCGCCTATGGCCATAAGCGGTAGTACGGCTACGGTTCCGCGCTGGTACCGCCTCGATTTTGGGTCTTGCATTTTTCGTGTCGAGTTTTGCAGTAGTTGCACGGCAGTAAGGCACGGCAGTTCCACCTATAAGCGGTAGTACCGCCCTGATGGGCGGTAGTACCGCCTATAAGCGGTAGTACCGCTCCGGTCGGGCGGTAGTACCGCTGCTGCATTTTTGGTCCCGTGTTCTGCTCCTCCAGCGGTAGTACCGCTGGGGTGCGCGGTAGTACCGCTTATAAGCGGTACTACCGCCCCAAGGTTCATGTTTGGTTGCTCCTTTTCCCTGCTTCTTCCACCAGAGCGGTAGTACCGCTCGTGGAGCGGTAGTACCGCTCGTGTGCGGGCTGAGCACATAACGGTTGGATTTTTCCCCTTCTATAAAAGGGGGTCTTCTTCCCCATTGAACCTTATCCTTTGAGCTCGTGTTCTTCCCCCATTGTTGACCTTCTTCGAGCTTGCTAACTCTCAATCCCTCCATGGATTCTTGCTAGTTTTTGAGGGAAAAGAGAGAGGAGATCTAGATCCACATTTCCACCAATCACTTTCTCCTCTTTGTGAGGGGAACCCCTTGGATCTAGATCTTGGAGTTCTTGGTGTTCTCCTTCTTGTTCTTCCTCTCATTTTCTTCCCTAGCATTAGTTGCTTCGGTGGGATTTGAGAGAGAAGGACTTGGGCACTCTGTGTGCCCTTGCCATTGCATTTGGTGCATCGGTTTGAGTTCTCCACGGTGATACGTGGAAGTTACAAGTTGAGAAGCTTATTACTCTTGGGTGCTTGGTGCCCTTGAGCTTGTTCCTCTTGGGTGCTTGGGCGCCCTAGACGGTTGGTGGTGTTCGGAGCTCAATCATTGTGGTGTAAAGCTCCGGGCAAGCGTCGGGGTCTCCAATTAGGTTGTGGAGATCGCCCCGAGCAATTTGACGGGTACCGGTGACCGCCCCCAAGGGTTGCCAAAGTGTACGGGTTCGGTGACCGCCCCCAAGGGTTGCCATTTGTACGGGTTCGGTGACCGCCCTCAAGGGTCCCTTAGTGGAATCACGGCATCTTGCATTGTGCGAGGGCGTGAGGAGATTACGGTGGCCCTAGTGGCTTCTTGGGGAGCATTGTGCCTCCACACCGCTCCAAACGGAGATTAGCATCCGCAAGGGTGTGAACTTCGGGATACATCGCCGTCTCCGCGTGCCTCGGTTATCTCTTACCCGAACCCTTTACTTATGCACTTTACTTTGTGATAGCCATATTGTTTCTTGTCATATATCTTGCTATCACTTAGTTGTTTATCTTGCTTAGCATAAGTTGTTGGTGCACATAGGTGAGCCTAGTTGTTGTAGGTTTTGTGCTTGTCAAATTAACCGCTAGGTTTATTCCGCATTTGTTCAAGCCTAAACCGTAATTATTTTAAAGCGCCTATTCACCCCCCCCCCTCTAGGCGACATCCACGATCTTCCACTGGTGCTGCTAGGAGTACTAGTAAAGTACACATTCATATAATGTATATCCAATATACTTCTGTCGACCTTGCCTGCCTTCTCGTCTACCAAATATCTAGGGTAGTACTGCTTCAGTGACCGTTCATCTCATTACAGAAGCACTTAGTCTCGGGTTTGGGTTCAACCTTGGGATTCTTCACTAGAGCAGCAAACGACTTGCTGTTTCATGAAGTATCCCTTTTGCCCTTGCCCTTCTTAAACTAGTGGTTTTACTAACCATCAACAATTGATGCTCCTTCTTGATTTCTACTCTCGCGGTGTCAAACATCGTGAATAGCTCAAGGATCATCATAACTATCCTTGATATGTTATAGTTCATCACGAAGCTCTACTAGCTTGGTGGCAGTGACTATGGAGAACTATCACTATCTCATCTGGGAGATTAACTCCCACTCGATTCAAGCGATTGTGGCACTCAGACAATCTGAGAACATGCTCAACGATTGAGCTTTTCTCCCTTAGTTTGCAGGCTTAAGAAACTTGTCAGAGGTCTCATACCTCTTGACGTGGGCACTAGTCTGAAATCCCAATTTCAGTCTTCGGAACATCTCACATGTTCTACGACGTTTCAAAAACGTCTTGGGTGCCACAATTCTAAACCGCACTGAACTATCACGTAGTCATCAAAACGTGTATGTCAGATGTTTCGTAACATCTACAGACGACGCTGAGGTTCAGCACACCGAGCGGTGCATTAAGGACAGAAGCCTTCTGTGCAGCAATAGGACAATCCTCAGTTTACGGACCCAGTCCGCATAATTGCTACTACCAACTTTCAACTAAATTTTCTCTAGGAACATATCTTAACCAGTAGAACTAAAGCGTATGACATAATTTGCAAAGACCTTTTGACTATGTTCATGATAATTGAGTTCATCTGATTATGAACTCCCACTCAGATAGACATCCCTCTAGTCATCTAAGTGAAACATGATCCGAGTTTAACTAGGCCGTGTCCGATCATCACGTGAGACGGACTAGTCAAGATCGGTGAACATCTCCATGTTGATCGTATCTTCTATACGACTCATGCTCGACCTTTCGGTCCTCCGTGTTCCGAGGCCATGTCTGTACATGCTAGGCTCGTCAAGTCAACCTAAGTGTATTGCGTGTGTTCCGAGGCCATGTCTGTACATGCTAGGCTCGTCAACACCCGTTGTATTCGAACGTTAGAATCTATCACACCCGATCATCACGTGGTGCTTCGAAACAACGAACCTTCGCAACGGTGCACAGTTAGGGTGAACAATTTCTTGAAATTATTATAAGGGATCATCTTACTTACTACCGTCGTTCTAAGCAAATAAGATGCAAAAACATGATAAACATCACATATAATCAAATAGTGACATGATATGGCCAATATCATCATGCTCCTTTGATCTCCATCTTCGGGGCACCATGATCATCTTCGTCACCGGCATGACACCATGATCTCCATCATCATGATCTCCATCATTGTGTCTTCATGAAGTTGTCATGCCAACGATTACTTCTACTTGTATGGCTAACGCGTTTAGCAACAAAGTAAAGTAAATTACATGGCGTTATTCAATGACACGCAGGTCATGCAAAATAATAAAGACAACTCCTATGGCTCCTGCCGGTTGTCATACTCATCGACATGCAAGTCGTGATTCCTATTACAAGAATATGATCAATCTCATACATCACATATATCATTCATCACATCTTCTGGCCATATCACATCACATAGCACTTTCTGCAAAAACAAGTTAGACGTCCTCTAATTGTTGTTGCAAGTTTTTACGTGGTTTGTAGGTTTCTAGCAAGAACGTTTCTTACCTACGTATGACCACAACGTGATTTGCCAATTTCTATTTACCCTTCATAAGGACCCTTTTCATCGAATCCGTTTCGACTAAAGTAGGAGAGACAGACACCCGCTAGCCACCTTATGCATCTAGTGCATGTCAGTCGGTGGAACCTGTCTCACGTAAGCGTACGTGTAAGGTCGGTCCGGGCCGCTTCATCCTACAATGCCGCCGAAACAAGAAACGACTAGTAGCGGCAAGAAGAATTGGCAAACTCAACGCCCACAACTGCTTTGTGTTCTACTCGTGCATAGTAACTACGCATACGCCTGGCTCATGATGCCACTGTTGGGAATCGTAGCATAATTTTAAAATTTTCCTACGTTCACCAAGATGCATCTATGGAGTATACACTACTAGAAAAAGGGCTATAGATGGGATTGACACTAATGGCGCACCAGACAAGCGGTGCGCCATTAGTATATACTAATGGCGCACCACCTTCTGATACGCCATTAGAGTTGAAACTACTAATGGCGCACCGGGCGCAGGGTGCGCCATTAGTATCAAAAAAAAATTTAACTAGTGCGCCTGTCCAAACATACTAATGGCGCATCCAGACACAGTGCGCCATTACTAGTTGTAACTAGTAATGGCGCACCTGGCCCAGGGTGCGACATTAGTATCAAATTTTTTTTAACTAGTGCGTCTGTCCAAACATACTAATGGCGCATCCAGACACAGTGCGCCATTACTAGTTGTAACTAGTAATGGCGCACCTGGCCCAGGGTGCGCCATTAGTACCAATTTTTTTTTAACTAGTGCGCCTGTCCAAACATACTAATGGCGCACCACCAGAAGGTGCGCCATTAGTAACCTGGATTACTAATGGCGCATTTAGAGTTGGTGCGCCATTACTAAGTGGGCAGCAACAAGATATTTTGGACAGCCTCTCCTACCCACACTCACTTTCTCCCCACTTCATTCTCTCCACCTCCTCCTTGTCTCGGGTGCCTCCTCTTTTTCACCTCATTTCCACCATAGATTCATTCAATTTAAGTGGTTAAATTACCTTGTTTTGATAGGTAAGTAAGGGGGGAAGCTATATTTATGTTGTTCTCCCTACAACAATGTGCACATGCACTTTTTATGGCCTAGCAAGATCTATGTATGTTCGTGGTGTTGCATATGTTTGTGGTGTTGCATATGTGTATGTGTTTGGAGGTGTACCGGTATTTGAAATGCGATAGGTGCCAATATTTTGCCGGAATGTTGATTCATTTCCGTTTCGGCGAGAATTTTGGCATTAAGCATTCTTTTTGGTCCTATTTTTAGGGAAAGTCATGCCAAATTTTTTATTGGTTCTAAAATATCGTTTTGCTCTACCCCGCAGGCGACCATGGTCCGCATGATGACCGAAGGCATCGTGAATAGGTTTTTGAGGTCCGCGAAGGCCGAGATGCTTCAAAAGAACGAGACGGAGATAAGATGTCCGTGTCGAAGATGCACGCTGAAGAGCCTTATTGCGGACCCGGAATCCTGGCAGGTGCGGGACCACCTGCTCTTGCGTGGTTTCATGGATGGCTATCGGTGGCAAGGTGATGAAGATGACTACGAAGTCGTCCATGGGGGCCGGGCAAGAAATGAGGAAGGGCAGCAAGACAACCACCGCGGCTCGGGCGGGCGAGAAGACGAAGAATCCCCAGGAGATGATCACGACGGTGATGCTGTACACAGTCATCATGTAGAAGATGCAGGACATGATGATGAGGAAGATGCCGGAGCAGACGACGGGCATGATCATGAAGATGATGATGCCGGCGGAGCAGACGACGCTGGACCATCGATGGGCTGGGTGCAGGACCCTCATATTCAAGAGCTGCTTCTCAAGCAGACGGATAACGCAAGAGCTGCCGCCCGAGAGAAAGCCAAGATGGATCAACTTGAGTTAGACGCGGTTACTCCATTGTATGAAGGATGCAGGCCCGAGGATACCCGCCTGAAAGTAACGCTCATGGCTCTGGAGATGAAGGTAAAACACAAAATGACCGACGCATGCTTTGACGAGAACATGTCATTCTGGCACGAACGTCTTCCCAAGGGGAACAAGTGCCCGACCAGTTTGGAGGAGGCGAAGAAAATCGTGTGTCCTATGGATTTACCGCACGTGAAATACCATGTGTGCATGAACAATTGCATCATTTATCGGGACGAGCACACGGAGTCTACCATATGTCCGGTGTGCGGCGTCACTCGATACAAGAAGAGGAAGAAAGCTCCTCGAAAAGTGGTGTGGTACTTTCCGATCACTCCTCGTCTGCAGCGGTATTTCGCGGACCCTAAGGTAGCAAAGCTCCTGCGTTGGCATGCGGATAGGGAGGAGAAGAAGCGAGAAGATGACGCAAATGATCCGGAGATAGATAAAAAAGACAAGATGCTGAGTCACCCTAAGGATGCGAGCCAGTGGCAAGCGTTGAACTTCGAAGACCTAGAATTTGGGAACGATCCAAGGAACATCGTGCTGGGCGCGAGCACCGATGGAGTCAATCCGTTTGGCAGCCAGAGAAGCACACATAGCACCTGGCCTGTGTTTGTGTGGATGTACAACCTTCCCCCTGGTTGTGCATGAAGAGGAAGTACATTCACATGAGTATGCTAATTGAAGGACCGAAACAACCAGGGAACGACATCAATCTGTATCTGGGGCTGCTGAAAGAGGAGCTTGACACGCTGTGGAAAACGCCAGCCAATACGTGGGACGCCGCAGAGAAAGAATATTTCCCTATGAGAGCCGCGCTGCTCACGACGGTGCACGACTATCTCGGTTACGGATATGTCGCGGGGCAGGTGGTCCACGGATTTTCTAGATGCGTCAGGTGGATGGATGACACAACGTAGCGCCAGCTAGATAGAGATCCCGGGTCTTCGAAAACCGTGTTCATGGGACATCGAAGGTGGCTTCGCGACGATGACCCGTGGAGAAAACGCAAGGATCTATTCGATGGTGAAACCGAACCCCGAGGACGCCCGCGTACGAGGAGCGGCGAGGAAATAGACGAGCTGTTGAAAAATTGGAAAGACTGCCCACTGCCGGGAAAGAAGCAAAAGGTGCCAGAGCCAGGAAAGAAGCGAAAGGCGCCAGAGCCGCTGCTGAAGGTATGGAAAACGAGGTCTGTTTTCTGGGACTTGCCATACTGGAAGATCCACCGTGTGCCTCACAGCCTTGATGTCATGCATATCACGAAGAACGTGTGCGAGAGTCTGCTTGGTACCCTGCTCATAATGCCAGAGAGGACCAAAGATGGGCCGAAAGCAAGGGCAGACTTGAAATCAATGGGCATCAGGCAGGAGCTTCACGCTATATATGATGATGATGATGATGATGATGATGATGAGGCGAAGCAGGACACGGAAAGTCGTCGCAAAGGCAAAAAGGCCAAGAAGACCGGAAATGACTACCCTCCCGCGTGCTTCACTCTAAGTCAGGAGGAGATCGAGCAGTTTTTCACCTGCCTCGTAGGAGTAAAACTTCCTTACGGTTACGCGGGGAAGATAAGAAGATACCTAGACCTAGCGAAGGTGAAGTTCAGCGGGATGAAGTCTCACGACTGTCACGTGCTGATGACGCAGATACTTCCAGTTGCAATCCGTGGGATCATGGACGCGCACGTCCGTGAAACGCTATTTGGCCTATGCAACTTTTTTGACGTCATCTCTTGGAAGTCTGTTGGCGTGAGGCAACTCAGAAGGCTACAGGAAGAGATTGTGGTGATACTATGCGAGCTTGAGATGTACTTCCCGCCCGCATTCTTCGACGTTATGGTGCATCTGCTGGTCCATATCGTGGACGATATCATCCAACTCGGGCCGACGTTCCTGCACAGCATGATGCCGTTCGAAAGGATGAATGGTGTCATCAAAGGATACGTTCGCAACATGTCACGTCTAGAGGGAAGCATAGCCAGGGGCTTTCTGACCGAAGAGTGCATCTCCTACTGCACGAATTATCTAGGCATCGAGAACCCCGTTGGTCTGCCCGTCAACAGGCACCTCGGCAGGCTCGCTGGATGGGGTCACCGTGAGGGTCGCCGCGAAATGCATGTCGACTTCGAGGGTCAACTCGCCGACTTTGAAAGAGCAAACCTAGTCGCGCTACAACACATAGACGTGGTCGATCCTTGGGTGGTAGAGCACAAAACCTTTATTAAGAAGACGTACAATGACCGAGGCCAACAGAGGACGGACGGAGATATACTCAAAGAGCACAACTCATGTTTCACGCGTTGGTTCAAGCAGAAGCTTCTGTCGTACCCTTTACATGAGGATTCTTCCGCGGAAGAACAACTCATATTCGCCTTGTCACAGGGCGCCGAGCACAACCTGATGACCTATGAGGCGTACGATATCAACGGCTACACATTCTACACCGAGGCCAAGGACATGAAGAGCGATGGTTATCAGAACTCCGGGGTAACGATGGAATCCTACACCGGTAACGACAAGGACAGATACTACGGAAGGATCGAGGAGATCTGGGAGCTAAGCTACGCTGGAGAGAAGGTCCCGATGTTCCGTGTCAGATGGGCCAAGAGCGTCCTAAAAGAAGACCGGTATTTCACCACCATGGTTATACCCGAAGCCAAATCCAAGACCGCAGGCGCAAACGTCACCGCGAAAAATGAGCCATGGGTACTGGCTTCCCAAGTGGACCAATGCTTCTTCATTACCGACCCGTCAAAGCCCAGTCGTGTTGTCGTGAGGAGAGGCAAAAGGAAGATCATCGGAATGGATGGAGTAGCCAATGAGCAAGACTTCGACAAGTACGGCGACCCGAGAATCGAACATGACGACGATGATGAAGTAGCAGCATACACCACAAGAAGAAGCAGGACCACCCTACCTAAAGGACGTCCGTTCCACAGAAGAACTCCATTTGCGAAAAAGAAGGGCAAGAAGATTGTGAACAGATAGCTAGCTAAGATCGATTGTATTTAAATCGTAGCCTTCATTTTTCGATTGTATTTCATGGGCACTTTTTGAACTATCATGAATATTTTTAAGTTTCATGGACACTCGATCTCGATCCCCCTCCATCTCGATCGCTATCCCACCTCGCCAGATCCGGTCCCCCTCGCCGCCGAGCACCCCCCGGTCCACCGGCCCCCCGCACCCCGCGCACCCTCCCCCGCTCCACCGGCATTACTGTTTGATGATATTTTTTAAAAAATTATTACTATCTTATAAAAAATATTACTGTTATGATTTAAACAAGTTTGAACATATTTAAACAAAAAAAAATATCAAACAACATTTTAAATGCATAAAAACAATTGTGGAGCCTAGGAATCGAACCCAGGACCTCCTGGTGTGAGAACTGGCTGCTGACCAGTCGAGCTAGTAGAGGGAACTTGGTGTGGATCAGGTCAGGTGGAAGATAACCTGTTGGCTCGAGCAGAAATCAAAAAAAAAACTAATGGCGCACCAGGGTGAGGTGCGCCATTAGTATGGATGTACCTGTTGGAAGATAACCTATCCCCTCTCTCTCCCTCGCCCTCGCCCTCGATCCCCTTCCCCTCTCCTCTCCCGACGCCGCTGCCCCGCCGCCTCGACGCCGCCCCGTCGTCCTCGTCTCCGCCCCGACGCCCCGACGCCGCTGCCCCTTCCCCTCTCCTCTCCCGACGCCGCTGCCCCGACCTCCTCCTCGCCCCTCGACGTCGCCCTCGATCCCCTTCCCCTCTCCTCTCCCGACGCCGCCGCCCCGTCCTCGTCCTCGCCCTCCTCCTCGTCCGCGCCACCGCCGCGCCGCTCCGACCTCCTCCTTGTCCCCTCCGGCCTCCTCCGCCTCCTCAGGTACTGCCCCCACCTCTCCCTCCCCCTCCGGCCTCCTCCTTCCCCTTTGTAAATTTTAGGGTTGTTTTGTTACTCAAAACTACATTTTTGCTCTGTTTCTTCATGTTACCACTGCTGTCATCAAGTTTGGATGTGCAAGACTTAATCATATTGTTCCTGTAGCTCTCTGATGTGCAAGTTTATTTGGATACATAGGAACTTTGCTTGACTAATAATTTAAGTTTGGATTTACATTGTCAAGATTCCTCGAAGTCTCAATCAGGTCTAGGTGACCTGCACTTCATGTTACCACTGCTGTCATCTAGGTGACCTTCACTAATAATTACGTTTATATTTGGATCCATAGGACCGTTGCATGTTTTTTTTATAGTTTGGATTTATATTGTCAACCAAGTCTAAGTGAACCTGCATGCCTATTGATACGTACCTGTGAGTTGGATCATCTTCTTTAGGTTTCTGACGTGCAAGTTTTTTTGGATCCTTTGCATGACTAATTGTTAAGCTGATACAATATGAGTAGAACTTCACGTGTTATATCAGTAGATGGTGATGCTATTGGTCTTCTTAAAATAATCTGTCCTCTTTTGTGCTCATACAATTTTGGAATGGTATGCGTGTCTGCACCCATCAAGCCATTGTTAATTCTGGATGCTGGCCATCAAGACTACATACTACTGCATTGTGGTGCACCTCCAACGACCACATAACAGCAGCCCAAATTTTAATTTTCTTGCTGCTGCTGCTTGTTTGTGGTGCACTTGTTGTAGCAGCAGCACTACATCAAGCACAAGTCTTGTAGTAGTTAGCATAGCAGCCTAGTGGCACTCTTGTTAAGCTATTGCATTGTACTATGTAGACTTGTAAAGGCCTTGCTTTTGGGTAGTCCATATGCATATGTGAACCTTGTTGTTTAGTTGATGCAGCTACATGTTGCTTTTGGGTGGTCAGTATGCATATGTGAACCTTGCAGTGTAGTTGATGCAACTACATATGAACCTTGTTGCGTAGTTGATGCAACTACATGTGAACCTTGCTGTTAAGTTTAGATGATGGATGTGTACTCCTATGAACTAATTTCCTGATATTATGAACTATGTTGCTGGTAATGATGCCATTAACTGTCAAGACTTGTGTGAAAATATTGTGTAATTATCTATGACATATTTCCAAATAGGTCATGCCAAACTTTTTAACATAAGATGTGTGATGTCAGATTTTCAAATAGGTCATGCTAAAATACTGTGTAACATTACATGTTACTCTAGTGGCAAAAGCAATATTTGGCGAAAACTGGAGTGTCAAAAGCAAAACAAATAACATAGGGCAATATGGTCTTTTCCCTGCTCCGTTTGGTCAAAACATCCATTAACCTAACAGAATGGCAATTGTGATAATTGTCACAAACTAAGAGTGGCAAAAGCGAGATGTCAAAATCTAGAGTGGCATAAGAAAATTTGACAAAATCTAGTGGCAAAAACAAAATTTTCCCATATAAAATAATACAAAGCATGTTGTAAATATAGCAGCTCTGTTCCTTTTGTTGTAATGCCTAATGCCTTCATATTCTACTTGTATCACTGTATCATTGTAGCAAAAGTACAAGGATCAGATCACTTGGGCATGAAATGGTTCCAGAAACCAAAAGCCTGTTGTAAATTATAGCAGTTCTCTGTGTTTTTGTGTAATGCCTAATGCCTTCTCTGTGTTTTTGTGCATAAATTTTAGGGCAAATCTAGCACAGTTAGCAAAGTTAGAAATCTTTTAGGAAATTAGGGTAGTAGCAAAAACAGTAGCAATTTAAAAAAACAGTACCAAAAAAATTAGGTATAAAAACAGTAGCAAATAAAAAATATTAGCAAATATAGCTAGGGTAATTTTGTTTAGGTATAAAAAACAGTAGCAATTTTAAAAGAATAGTAGCAATTTTAAAAACAGTAGCAAAAAAATTAGGTATAAAAACAGTAGCAAATAAAAAAAGAGTAGCAAATATAGCTAGGGAAATTTTGTTTAGGTATAAAAACAGTAGCAAATAAAAAAAAGCAGTAGCAAATTAAAAAAACAGTAGCAAAAAATTAGGTATAAAAACAGTAGCAAATATAGCTAGGGCAATTTTGTTTAGGTATAAAAAACAGTAGCTACAATTTGTAAAAAGCATGAGCAACTGATCTGATTCATCTCATCCTCTCTCGATCTGCAGGATACAAGTGGAACAAGGCAGGGGCGTAGGTGCTTGCTACTCAGGCACGGCGGGAGAGCCAAGCACACCCTCCTCTCCCAAGGTACCAACCCCTCTTCCTCTCCCCCTGTATATACTGCTGTCCAGTACATTTTTTTGCTCAATTTGCTGCTTTCCAGTACATCTTGTTAAAATTGCTGCTGACCAGTACATCTTTGCAATATATGGTGATGTGTACCATTCTTGATAGGATGTATCAATTGTAGTAGATGGTCAAGAAGATGTATAGAAAAGAAAAATGATGGTATACTTGTCCACCCGAGAGGCCCTTGTCCACCCGAGAGGCCCTTGAGTTTGCCGGAATGTCGATTAACTTCCGTTCCGGCAAATTCGGGTACTCCATATGTCCTATTTTCAGCAAAGGTCATGCTGAAATTTTCCGTGAATTTTAGCATGACTTTGCTAAAAATAGGACATATGGGGTACTTGTGACTAATGCATGGGCCGGGGTATCTTAGTAGGTAATTAAGTAGGATCAAGTGCCCCGGCGTACTTGTGACTAATGCACAGCTTTTAGGGTGCCTCGGTGTCGATAAAAACCGAAATGATGAAAGCTTAGGCTTTTAGGGTGCCTCGGCGTCGAAAAACCCTCAATGATAAAAGCTTAGCTTTTAGGATGCCTCGGTGTCGACAAACCCTAAATGATGAGACCATGATCTTGTTCCTTGACAATAACCAACTTTTTGACCAAACTTTGTTCCTATTTAGAGAGAAACATGGCCAACAACGATGAGGCCGGGGGTTCGGGCGTCGACAAGCCATTCTGGAAGCTGTCCCAGGAGATGGAGGAACAACCTCACTTGTATGAGGACGCCGCCTTCCCCACCGATCCTGAGACCACTGATGGTACCGCCGAGGATGACCCCACTGATGCCACCACTGATGGTGCCGCTGAGGATGCCACCACTGATGATGGCGGCGCACGCACAGATGGCAGCCAACCGAAGAGGCAACGGAAGGACCGGCGCCCGACCGTGCTCCGCACCCTCAAGGAGGAAGTTACTGAAGTGGACTCCGACGGGAATCCAACGGCGCCCGAACGAATAGTCAAGGGGTACTCGCTTCAGCTCGGGTGCATTCTCCGGAGCACCGTCTCGATCAACACCGAGAACCTGAGGCATCCTGACCGAGGGAATTTGCGCAACCTCCTCTTCACGAAGCTGCACGAACGATACAAGTTCCCCGCTGAATTTGAAAACACAAGCCTCAAAGGGAATAAAGTGAACAATGCTGCCCTCACGAAGATGAGCAAGGCCCTATCTACTTGGAAAAGCAATGTGAAGAGAATGATCGAGAAAGGTGAGAGTTATGAGAAGATCAAGGAGAAAAATCCTTCGATCACCGAAGATGACTACAACGACTTCAAGATCAATTGCTCGAGCACCGCAAACTCCGAATCAAGTAAGCGGGGGAAAGAAATGCGGGAGCTAAACTTAGGGGAACACACACTCGGTCCCGGCGGTTACAGAGTGGCGGAGCCTATATGGGACAAGGAGGAGGCGGACCGTGCCGAGCAAGGCCTACCGCCCTCTTCGATAAATACGATGACAAGCAGACCAGGAACTTTGTCAGGGCCCGGTACAAGAAGGACCCGAAAACAAAGGAGCTTACCACGGATCCGAAGACCAGGGCGCTTGAGCTTGTTCTGGTAAGGAATACACCCCAGCGTAATTAGCTCCATATGGTTGCATTCTAATTAATGAAGCCAAATTTCTAAATGGTTCACATTCCTTCCGCAGGCGACTGAAAGCAGTAGCGCGGGGTCAACTAAGAGCAACCCTTGGGACACCACTCTAAATAGGGCGTTGAATGTAATGAAGAACAAGGATAAGCTCAGTAAGCCGACGTCAGCTGGTCGTGTGGCCGGCAAAGGCTTGTCGACAAAATGGTCGTCATACTATGACACTGCCGGGCGAAAGGAGAAAAAGACCAGCTCGGAAAGCCAGGCGCGCGAGGTTCAAGAACTCAGGGCACAGGTGGCGCGGATTCCGGAGATTGTCCAAGAGCAAGTGCAACAACAACTCGGAGCGACGATCGCCGCCATTGTGCCTCCCTTGATCCAGGGGATTAGTGTGTGGATTGCGGGCGGCCAACAGGGGCCGCCCCCGATTCCTAGGTTCACGGCCAGCAACTCGCAGAACGCGATGGCGGGGCCATTGGTGTCTCCGGCGGAGGCGGCATTGGTGTCTCCGACGCCGGCACGGGAGCTTAATGCACCCGGGTGTACGCCGGCCGGCACCTATGCAGCAAGCGGCCCCTCCATCAACTGCACGCCCGCCGTTGGCGGTGCCTCGACATTAGCCGAGCTCGACGCCATCATCACGGTAACTAATTAAGCCTCTCTCGGCCGAGGACTTCATCTCCTTGCCTTTGACTGGGCATCCCTAACGCCCTACATGTTTTCGCAGGGCGCCGCCGACGTTCCGTGCACTCTCCTGCACTTCGTGAACAACGAGTTGGTCGATGTCGCCAAGGGCAAAATCGTTCAACCGGGCAACCCCTTGTTCCACGGTACCCAGATGCCACCCAACTTGTTTAGGGCTCAACTGGTTCGGGTGCTGCCAGGCTGCGACGAGGTGTTACCTCCGATTCGACCCATCGGGGCCGACGATGATGACGTGATGAACCTCAGCGCCTGCCTGAGCTGGCCCCTGCTTTGGCCGAAGAGCCAGATTCGTTTGGGGGCGGGGGACACCACCCCAAAGACAACACCGCCAGTCGTGCCGGCGCCAAGTCGGCCCCATGGCAAGACCGCCGCAACGGTGCCGGACATCCCTATGCCACTGGATCCAAACATGCATATGGCACAGGATCAGAATGACGACGACGACGATACATTTGCCAACGTCGATCAGTACTTTGCCGATCATGGGGACGGTGGCGACTTCATGGGGCCTCCTTCTCAAGAACCCAACCCAACAAAAGATGTGTGCGATCTAGCTGGTACCGCGGAGAAGCCAAGTTGCAACAGGCGTCGTCTGCAGTTCAGCTCTCAGGAGACGCCTCCAGCTGCCGACTTCACCGAGCCTCAGATAGGTGAGGTGCGAAATATGATCAGCCCCAACACACTCAAGAAGGCGGTCTGTGAGCAGAACTCGGTCCCATTACAGGAGAAGAAGAAGGCACGCAAAAGAAAGACTAACAAGGGTGCGGGCCAGCCGGCACCGAGTACGATCCGTGCTCAGGACGGGCCACCTTCAACTGCGGATATCTCGAGGAGGGTGCATGTGGCGGGTAGGCCGATGCTACCGAGAAATATGCTCGATGCTGCAACCGGTGCTATGCGGAGTCTGCATGACAGTGTTCTTTCTTTGGAGAAGCGGCGTCTCCGAGAGAAGGATGTGGCATACCCGGTTTTCGCGGCCAAGGTGCCAGAGGGCAAGGGCTTTGTGGATAACTCCATCGGGGGTACGATCGTCCTGCGGTTTGATGACATCCACGCTATGTTGAACCTTCATCCGCTGCACTACACCTTCGTTCGGCTATTTTCGCTGAGTATGGAGATGCGGATCATTCGCGACAAGACCCCGGACATCGTGATAGTCGACCCCTTCTACATGCGTGCCAAGATCTTGGGCAGCGCTGGGGACCGGCAAGTCGCGAGTTCTTACCTCGAAGGCGTCATTCTGGCAAACCAAGATAAGGAAAACTTCCTCGTGCCTTACTTTCCCGAGTAAGTCCTCCCCTCAACCGCCCCGTAACATATGAATTCTTAGATTTCGATCGTTTTTCTTTTAACATTCCGTGTTTTCTGCAGTGACACACATTGCACGCTCATCCTCCTAAGCCCCAAATATTCCATGGCCACGTATTTCGACCCGGACCGTCAGTCGAACGTAGACTACAGAAATGTCAAGAAGGTTCTTGATGATGTTCTCCCCGGCAACGTCAAATCTGGAGGCACCTTCACCAGGCCTATTCGTAAGTACGGCAAGCACGTGTTCTCCCACAATACGACGTTCTGCTGCGTCAAGCAGCCGCCTGGCGGTCAGAAGGGTGCCTACTATGCCATCCATCACATGCGGGCGATCGTACGGGACCATCATCAACTTCTGCTACCGAGTAGACTCAAAGATTGGGCCGCGAGCGTGTCGGCAATCCAGGACGCGGACATCAGACAAGAATTCTTTCGCATCCAGTCGGAGTTTGCGGAAATCATCCATCAAGATGTCCTTCGTACCTCGGGGCAGTTCTACCTCAGAAATCAACCGTCCAACAGTGACATCGACACAATCCTACAAATCAGGCTGACAACGCCCGTTGTTTCATGACTCCCACGATAGACGGCGGCTTCATCCACGCTCCGGTCCCTTGAGTCGAGTCGAAAGCAGTGATGCTGTGTCTAGTTCTGAAACATCGATTGGCTCATGTTGTAATTAAACTTTAATGAACTTGTAGTATGTCTCTTTGGTTTCGAGAGTCCTTCAACTTAGATGTAATCGATGCTATTAATGTCTTGCTTTTCTCTTCCGATCGTTCTGTTGCATACTTATATATTGCTTATGTATTGTCTGTGAATTGGTACTAACGTTTCGTTTGGCTACTGCATAGCGATGCCGTGGTATGTCGTGTACAAGGGTAAGGTTCCCGGAGTCTACGACGACTGGGAGGAGTGTCGGAGACAGGTTCACCGATTCAGCGGTAACAGTTACAAAGGGTACGCCACTAGGGCCGAGGCCGAATCTAGATACGCCCGCTATCTAGCGGGAGAGGGGAGGGAGCGTTGGAGGAACCGGATGAAGACGAGTTTCATCGTGATGATGCTGATCGTGATGACCGCAGCTCTCTTCTATGTGATGATAGTTTAGATGATCGATATCGACTTGTAATGTGAAGACAAACTCGTGGTCTCGAGACTTGTAATATAATATTCTATCTTTGTTCGGTCTTTTCAATTCGGAGACTAATATGATGAATTGTATTCGGAGACTAAAATGATGAATTGTATTCAGAGACTAATCTTCTATTGTATTCGATGAATCTGTTGTTGATGTGTGCTGTCTATATTTTGTCCAATTATACATTTTGTAACCTGTGCAAAAAACAGAAAATAAAAAAATAAAAAAAAACCTAATATTCATACTAATGGCGCATCACATCATAGTGCGCCATTAGTATGCCAAAGGATACTAATGGCGCATCACTAAACAGTGCGCCATTAGTATGCCGAAGTTACTAATGGCGCATCCTGTTGTTGTGCGCCATTAGTATGCCAAAGCACCTGGGTATACATGGCCCCCTGGGAGGCATACTAATGGCGCACTGTTCTATATACTAATGGCGCATCTGGGGTGCTCCATTAGTATACCAGATACTAATGGCGCACCAGTGGTGCGCCATTAGTAAAATATACTAATGGCGTGCTACTAATGGCGCACCACTAATGCGCCATTAATGGCCAAATTAGGTGCGCCATTAGTAGGCCTTTTCCTAGTAGTGATACTAGCAACGAGGGGAAGGGAGTGCATCTACATACCCTTGTAGATCGCGAGCGGAAGCGTTCCAATGAACGTGGATGACGGAGTCGTACTCGCCGTGATCCAAATCACCGATGACCGAGTGCCGAACGGACGGCACCTCCGCGTTCAACACACGTACGGTGCAGCGACGTCTCCTCCTTCTTGATCCAGCAAGGGGGAAGGAGAGGTTGATGGAGATCCAGCAGCACAGCGGCGTGGTGGTGGATGTAGCGGGTCTCGGCAGGGCTTTGCTAAGCTTCTGCGAGAGAGAGAGAGAGAGAGAGAGAGGTGTTGCAGGGGAGGAGGGAGGCGCCCAAGGCTGTTGTGTGCTGCCCTCCCTCCCCCCTTTATATAGGCCCCCTAGGGGGGCGCCGGCCCTGGAGATCAGATCCAAAGGGGGGGCGGCGGCCAAGTGGGGGGGAAGGGGTGCCTTGCCCCCCAAGGCAAGGGGGAAGCCCCCCCTAGGGTTCCCAACCCTAGGCGCAGGGGGAGGCCCAAGGGGGGGCGCCCCAGCCCACTAAGGGCTGGTTCCCTTCCACTTTCAGCCCACGGGGCCCTCCGGGATAGGTGGCCCCACCCGGTGGACCCCCGGGACCCTTCCGGTGGTCCCGGTACATTACCGGTAACCCCCGAAACTTTCCCGGTGGCCGAAACTGGACTTCCTATATATAATTCTTCACCTCCGGACCATTCCGGAACCTCTCGTGACGTCCGAGATCTCATCCGGGACTCCGAACAACTTTCGGGTTTCCGCATACATATATCTCTACAACCCTAGCGTCACCGAACCTTAAGTGTGTAGACCCTACGGGTTCGGGAGACATGCAGACATGACCGAGATGCCTCTCCGGTCAATAACCAACAGCGGGATCTGGATACCCATGTTGGCTCCCACATGTTCCACGATGATCTCATCGGATGAACCACGGTGTCGAGGATTCAATGAATCCGTATGCAATTCCGTTTGTCAATCGGTATGTTACTTGCCCGAGATTCGATCGTCGGTATCCCAATACCTTGTTCAATCTCGTTACCGGCAAGTCTCTTTACTCGTACCGCAATGCATGATCCCGTGACTAACGCCTTAGTCACATTGAGCTCATTATGATGATGCATTACCGAGTGGGCCCAGAGATACCTCTCCGTCACACGGAGTGACAAATCCCAGTCTCGATCCGTGCCAACCCAACAGACACTTTCGGAGATATACGTAGTGCACCTTTATAGTCACCCAGTTACGTTGTGACGTTTGGCACACCCAAAGCACTCCTACGGTATCCGGGAGTTGCACGATCTCATGGTCTAAGGAAAAGATACTTGACATTGGAAAAGCTCTAGCAAACGAAACTACACGATCTTTTATGCTATGCTTAGGATTGGGTCTTGTCCATCACATCATTCTCCTAATGATGTGATCCCGTTATCAATGACATCCAATGTCCATAGTCAGGAAACCATGACTATCTGTTGATCAACGAGCTAGTCAACTTGAGGCTTACTAGGGACAGGTTGTGGTCTATGTATTCACACATGTATTACGATTTCCGGACAATACAATTATAGCATGAATAATAGACAATTACCATGAACAAAGAAATATAATAATAACCATTTATTATTGCCTCTAGGGCATATTTCCAACAGATTTGGCCTGATGGGACGAGGTAAGTGCATTTTTATTATTTTTGTACCTTTTGCCATCATGGTTTGTCAAAATATCTATTGCGTTGGCCTTGTCATACTGTAGGGGTTGGGACCACCATCAGGATGTCCACAGGCCCAACCAAGTCCTTGGTGTGATTTGCCGGCAAAACTTCCCGGGGTGGGTCACGTTGCACGGTGAGGGTCTGCTTCGAGAGCTAGGATTGACCTGGGAGCACTACTATGCTGCCCCGGCTGCGCCGGAGGAGATCATCGATGGTGTCTTGTGCCACATGAGGGCCGACATGGTGATTAGAACGTTTTGGGTAATTTCTCATTTACACAATTAAAAATCTTCGAATAAGCTTAGTTATTGTACTAATCAATGTTGTCTCATTTGATTGGAGACTTTCTACAGGTGTGAGGAGGGATACGAGGATGCCCGTGAAAGGGTTATCAATGCCGAGTGCAGGAGCCTACTACAAAACCTACGCCACGAGGCTCGGGTGCAGGTTGTTCGAGACTACTTCGCCTCGCGTGGTGTTCGGAAGCCCAAGAAGAAGTGCCGCGGAAAGTTTCTGAAGAAGGAGGAGTACATGAAGGTAACTGCCTATATTCTTTAGGCCTTATTCTTAGTTTCGTTGATTTGATTCATAGGCGTAACGCTCAAGTTTCTCTTTACTGACTTAGGTGCCCCCGAGATGGTGTGTTGATAAGATGGATTGTTGGGAGGCGTTGGTGGATGAGCGGTGCTCAGACGCATGGCTGGCCGTCCACAAAGGTTCCAAGGACAAGCGTGCCCAAATGAGAGGTGTGCCACACCTTCAAGGCAGCGCCAACTTATATCAATACGGGCGGAACTGGGTATGTGGTTTGCTTCATGATTCATGCAATTCATTCTATCATCCTAGCTTGAGCCCTTTAATTAATAGTACTATGTTCCTATCTTTTAGGCGGGATACAATATGGCACCGGTGCCAGAGGTGTTCGACCTCTATGCCATGTCCCATACTTCCCCGTTCAAGAAGGCCAAGGCATTCTCTGCGTCTGACCTCGATCATCCAGAGAACTTCACCAACATCTCCTCCCACAACAAGCTCGTGAAGTACAGAGATGAGGGGAAGGCGAGGAAAGGGGAGGACTTTAACCCGAGCGGGCCGTTTGATCCGGAGCTGGTGTTCATATCTGGTGGCGGGAGGTCCCATGGCTCGATGGCCATTGGAGATGGACTTATCCGTTGTCCTCGCACTCTCCCGGAGATTAAGGCGTGCCAAACAAGCTCAGATCCTGCGATAAGTCCTCGTCCACGGCCAATCGAGCTCGCCTTCCAAGTTAGTTATACAGGCTCAGATTTCTTTCAAGCATTACATTGTGTATGCAGCCATCGATGATTACAATGCTAACGAGGAGTGGTGTTGCAGGCTGCTCTTCAGACTGAGAGGGATAGAACCCAGGCGCTTCTGGCGGAGAGGGAGCTAGAGTTGGAGGAGAAGACGACAAGGTTGATGGAGGAGGAGAGGGCACGAATGACATGCAGAACCGGGCCATGTACAAGCTCCTTGTGGTAAGTTTGTTGTGCATATTAGCCAAATCATGCACGTAATGTTCGTTTCATTACTAACTACTATGACTGACCCATGAAAACCAAATGTGCAGACTGTGTGCTAGAAGGCCGGTCATACCCCTTCGGGGACCACGGTGAGTTTAATTTGAATGGTCATTAGTTACTAGTATTAACATTTGAGTGTCGTCATGCTAACGAGACATTGCAAATGATCTTTGGTGCAGCGTGCCTCCATACAAGCATCACACGATCCTTCTCCAGGTGGTAGTACTGGCACGAGCCACGGCGGTACTTCACCTCCGCGATGACGGTAAGTTTTCTCTAGTGTTTTGCTTACGAAATGCATAAAGACCTAGACTTAGCTTTATTTCCTCCAAAATGCTTACCATAATGACTTAGACTTAGCTTATCTTCCTCCAAAATGAGATAATTAGCTTACTTAGCTCCAAAATGATCTAAAACTTAGCTTTGTTTCCTCCGAAATGACCTAAGTTAGCACTAAAGTGAGCGGGAGCGCAGAACGCTAATCCTACGCTCTGGCCAGGCCGCGCGCCGCTCAACCCCTCCTTCCACTTGCTAGTAAAATTGAACCAAAAAATAGTAATAGCATTAAATTGGTTACCATCGGCATGCACTTGAGCCCCGCCTCACCTAATTCTGCATCCACTTGGTAGTAAAATTGCTGGTAAAAGTGGTAATGGAATTAAAATGGTTACCATCATCATGCACATAGGCTGGATGGACACTTCCCTGCACCATCTAGTTCTGCTAGTAAATTTTTATTAATTATAGTAACACAATGAAGATGGTTACTAGCTGCATGCTGGTGTTACTACTACGTAACCTTGAATTATTATTGTTGTGCGTCATCGTACACTACACCCTTTGATTACTAGATTCCCTTTTCAAATTACCATGTACTAGTTGGGTAAGACTAAGTTCAAAACTTTGTCTTCGTCAAATTGTATTTTTCTATTACCACATGCCCTTTTCTAATTACGCATGAATCTCACTACTAAAATTCTGGGAAAATCTATGATCAAAATATAAGTCACATCATAATGTCCACTCGTTGATTACAAGACCAACACTAGTTTACTATTTTTTCCATGTGATTTACGATCACATCTAGTACCAGTGGTACATACTAAAGAGCTTACTACAAAAGTATAAGTATTATGATCAAACTACGAATGTGGTGGGTACATGCGTGGGTTGGTTGACTGGGTAGGGTGCGTGCTAAACTGTGCCACTGACGGCAAAGGCGGCAAAGAGACCACGTGGCAACAACCTATGCAACCTGAGAGCTGACCATTTGGTTACTTTGTCGTCCGCTAGCGGACGACAAATTGGAGGGCATGTTTTCCGTCCGCTGGCAAATGACAAAGGTTGTCGTTAGCCACCTAAGGTGGCGCCTCACGCCTATTAGTTACCATCCGTATTCTTTGCCGTCCGCCACAGACGGCAAAGATTCTTTGCCGTAGATTCCTTTGCTGTCCAGCACAGACGGCAAAGATTCTTTGCCGTTCGCTTTGATGAAGAAGACGGCAAAGAACCTCTTTACTGTAGCTCTCTTTGCTAGGCCGGTTTGCCGTCGGTGGTAGACGACAAAGGGCTTTGCCGTCCGCCATAGCAGACATAAAATAAGCTGATTCCTGTAGTGCTATATTAGTATATCAATGACGCAATACAACAGTTTGAGCAACGCTGGGGCAAACAACACTATTACGCCCAAAAAAAAGGATAAGAGAAAAACAAGAGAAATAATGCAAACAACGCCAGATCGACGAAAGCTATATAATTTTTGTGTTGTAAAATGTGTGGCTTACATGCATTCTAACAAGGCTAGGACGGTGATGTATTTCCGTCCACGCACCAAAGGTTTGCGATATACTTGCACCAACTCCCATATCATTAAAACCGTTTCCGATCAGAAATGCTTTCTGAACAAAATATGCAATATATAGCTGGTTTGTTGATATGTTTAGGTTCACCATATGTGCACAACAACATTCCGCAGAAAATTGATTGTACTGGCTCCATTATATATAGAAGGGGTATTCTATTTGTCTAGAAATTTTAGAACTATTTGTCTAGAAAATTGATTGTACTGGCTCCATTATGCTCGGTCTTCAAGTAAACTCTCTTTACCTCCATAGTTTTCATCGGACTGAAACCTATCTTATCCAAGACAAGAACTCTTGCATGGCAGGGGACACGCTAGTAGAATAGTAAAAAAAAATTAAATTATAAGTTGAAGCAAATGAAGAAGAAATCATGCTTAATTACGAAAAAAGACTTGTCGTTGTGACTTACTGTATCCACTTCGAAGTTCTCGTCCAGCTTGTGCTGAAGCGCCTATCATCAACTAGGAAGATTCTGTCGCACAGGCCGCGCTCGTCTTCGCAGTACTCGCAAATACCGGAATCATTTTCGTCGTCAGACATTTCCTATGTTCATAGTTGAAACATTAATTGAAAACCGATCGAAGGCAACTACCAGGAAACTCAACACACAAATTCGGGGCATTCGATATTTCCTACATATTCTAGCACAGGTCATGCTTAAATTCATGAAAAAATCCGGCATGACCTTTGCTAAAATAGGACATATCGAGCGCCTGAAATTTGCCGGAACAGAAATGAACCAACACTAGGCCACTCGGATTTTCCCAGCAATAGAAAGATGTTCATACACATACAATGATGCATGCTTAAACTTGCAATTCCATCCGGATCAATTATCATAAGCATTCGCACATGAGCTCACTGACTAAGTACCCTAGTTCTACTGTATTCAACACACCGAGGAGTGGATAAGGAGGAGGTGGACTCTTAGCTCACCAACTCGGGTGTAGAGGAAGTAGAGGTAGCTCGGATGATGATCACTCCAAGGAGACATGACTGTACAAAGCCTGCATATTCCACCGAGTAAAGTTTTAGATAATCAATTCCCATATAGCATTCTTTGATCACAAAGTGATAAACTAGTTCTATTAACTACTTACTAAATAAACTAGTTCTATTAAGTACTTACTATAAATAAACTAGTTATATTAGCACTTACTATAAATAAACTAGTTATATTAAGCACTTACTGTAAATAAACTAGTTGTATTAAGCATCTACATTCTACATATCTATACCGTAGTTCTAGCCTTAACATCTGTCCATCAATCTATCTGTATATCTATATTCTACAATGTCTACATTTAAATTACCTCTTCCATTCAAACCACCTAAAATAGTCAAAAAAATATTCTATTAAAAAACCTACATTCTACAATGTCTACATTCTAAAATCAACATTTATATTACCTACATTCTACAAAAACAGAGACAAGGGAGGGAGGGAGGAGGGGGAGGAAGGAGGGAGGAGGCGGGAAGGAGGAGCGAGGGAGGAGGGGGAGGAAGGAGGGAGGAGGAGGAGGGAAGGAGGGGGAGGTAGGAGGAGTTACGTCGGTGGCGGCGACGGCGGCGGGATGGAGGGAGATGCAGGAGGGAGCTAGGGAGGGAGGGGGCGACGGTGGCGGGATGGAGGAGGGAGAGAATGTAGGACGGAGGGGGCGACGGCGGCAGTAGCTAGCGGCAATGCGGCGGTGGCGGACGACGGGGTGAAGGAGGGGATGGAGGAGGGAGTGGAGAGGGGAGAGTGAGGGGCGGGCGGAGAAGAAACCGCGCTGCATTAACAGTAGCGCCCTTTAGGGAAAAGCGCTACTGCTAAAAGACATAGCAGTAGCGCCTTCCAACAAAACGCGCTACTGCTAAGGCTAAGAATGTAAAATTTAAACATCAAAAACACATTGCTCATAGATGATCTTTTTGTGTAGAATCTGAATTGTCAATAGGAATCTTGTCCGTTTAAGAACGGGTGAAGATTCCTATTGCGGCCACAGATCCTACACATAGAGTTCAATGAAGACCAAGTGCTTGTGATGGTTTGAGAAGGAATGTATTTAAGGTGGTAAACACCCTGTTCGCTTAGCAGTATGGGATTAATCGTATGCGTGAGAGGGGATGGTACGTTAGCAGTAGCGTGTGTTGCGGAAAAGTGCTATTGCTAATTGTGTTAGCAGTAGCGCGTCTATGGAAAGGGCGCTACTACAATACATAGTCTGGGGGTAACGCCCTAGCAATTGTAGTAGTAGCGATTTTTTTCTCGTAGCGCGCTACTGCTACTTTGGTATTAGCAGTGTGGTCCTTAGCAGTGCGCTACTGCTAAGTAGCAATAGTGCGTGTTTTTAGGCCGCGCTGCTGGTAATATTCTATGTATAAGGTTTTCCATACTAGTGTTATTTCCTTGACCTCGTTGACCTTGTTCGCCAGGTTGCGGTGCCAGCATCCACTCACCCCACTCCATGCTCTCAGGTGCATGCTTTCCGTTTCCATGCTCTAAGTGTGTTTGGCCCATGCATCCACATACATAGCAGAACACCGGGATTTTCTCGTAAAGAACCGAGTAGTAAACCTTGTTCAAGTTTTTAGTGATGGAAACAAAGTGCATCAGGGGTTCATCAACATCTAGCTGGACTCGCACCCGAACAATTCTTCCATTGCCCCATCTAGGGTTAAACATCACGTTAGTGAACTTCCCCGCCTTTTTCGCCAAGGATCTGATGATTGCATCCTTCTTGTATAATGGTGGGAGATCAACAATTTGGATCCAGACCGAGAGCCTATTAAGAACCAATTCAACAAATCTGGTGAACCCATCATAGCTCTCGATGAGAACGCCGTGATCACCAAAGAGCCATGGTCCCTCCTCAGTGACACGTTTCCAATCACCCATGCAATTTACTGTGAGCACGAACAGATTCTCTCCAACTGCACTGAACGTCGCCCCCTGTGCAAGTCTCCATGCCATACGCATCTGATCATAGAACGCCCCACGGCTGAAGGGTCTATTAGTATGCACCCTTGCAATCGCCATGAATTCTGCTGCCTCCACCTCATCCTGGAATTCCTCTTCAAAGTTCAGGTCGTCCCGCTCATGGAGGGTTAGTTTGCCAATCAGCTCATCCACGCCCGCGGGTCTCCCAGCCGCCGTCGCGCTGTTCACCGAGGACTGGGAACCAGACCCTGCCATCTCTAACACCACAGCGCGAGACTCGTCACCCAGAGCAAATCCTTGCAGATCAGCGCGGAAGCACAAGCCAATCTTAAAGCCCTAGACGTCGCTGACAGGGAAGATAAAGAACCCTAGACGTCGCCGCCAGGGGAGTTTTTCTCGAATGTATCCTAGTATCCTTGCTCTTCTTCTTAATGAAGTGTGGTCCGGCTCCACCCACTTCTTTATCTTTATCTTTATTACCTAATAATAAAGGATGAAGGCTTTTATAGTTCTCCATACGTTATCCTTTTAGATCCGTCGATTTTTTGTTAACCATAAAGATTGACGGCCGAGATTCTCTCCTATACATATATAAAAGATTGATCGATCTGTTTAGTTCCCGCGTAAGGTGCAGGTATCGATGCATGCATTTGTCTAAAAAAAACAATCACAGTCGGTCGATCAATCCGCTCTCGTAAAATACGCACTTATTGGATGGATCCGTTCCTCGGGAAAAAAAATTGATCGATCAACCTCAAGTCCTGATGCCATACGATATGTTTTCAACGATAGCTACTAGGAAAAGGGAAAGGACCTGATGCTTTTGGTAGGCCATCAAATAAGCGCCACCGGTTCACGCAACAACATTGTGGCCGCCAGCCAACCCGCGTGTTGAAGCCCTAGCGGTTAGGTCAAGCGCAATAGCAAGCCTGAAGATCACCCAGAAGCTCCATCCATGGCAGCGCACAACTTTGTCATCATCGCGCACCACACCAGCGGCCCGAAGCTCCATCCTCCCGGCCGCCAAGCGTTGGACCGCTCCCCACTGTCTATCCAGCGATACGGCTGCCTCATCCCCTTCGTGTGTGGTGCTACCATTGAATCTCCGTCACCACGCAACATACCTGATGTCTAGCAGACAATCATATCCAAATCAGGTTTCAGTGCGTGTGCGTATTGCTGGATTGAATCCAATCCGGGAGTATGTTAGCAAATAAACTAGCGTGACAAGTTTCAGGTTAGGTTTAGGTTCAGGTTTCAGTTTCGTCTAGTTGTTTTCGGTGTTCAGTTTCAGTCAAGCCTGAGGACGCGGTCTGTGCGCTCCCGAGGCCGTAGCTCACGGCGAGCTCGCGCCCCTGATCGTGGGATGGCACGATCCAGTAGAGGGGGTCGTCCTCGATCCGTTTTTCCAGTCGATCGATGAATAAAGCTAACAGAAAACGCAACAGAACTTGAGCTGCACAAAAACCACCTGTCTCTGTCTCTGCTTCGCCTGAACTTTCAGAGAGAGTGAGAGAACGAGAGAGAGAGAGGAAGGAGGTGTTCCGGCGAGCAATGCCAGGCAACAATTGGCATCAGAGCCGTTCTTCGGTCCAGGGCATGGCCGGGGACGACACCGGCAGCAAGTCGCCACCAACGCCGCACGCAAAGGTCTCCGACGGCTCAGAGCTAGTCGTGGCAGAGAGATCCATGGCGCGGGTGGTGCGCGACACCGGCGGCGCGGCGTGGCCGCAGCTGACGAGGACCAACTACACCGACTGGGCTGTTCTCATGAGGCTCATGATGGAGAGGCGGCACCTCTGGGAGGCCGTGGTGACGGGCACGGCAGAGCACAGCGACGATCGGTTCGCGCTCGAGGCCATCCTGCGTGGAGTACCACCGGAGATGGGACCCACCCTCGCCGGCAAGGCCACGGCGAAGGAGGCGTGGGAATCCGTCAAGACGATGCGTCTCGGAGTGGCTCGCGTCCGCGAGGCGAAGCTCGCAACTTTCTCCAAGCAGTACAACGACATTCACTTCGCCGACGGCGAGACCATCGACGATTTCGCCATGCGGATCACGAACATGGTGGCCCAGATGGCGCAGCTCGGGGCGACCGTCTCGGAGAAGCGCATCGTCCGCAAATTCCTCTCCGTCGTCCCGAACAGGTATTCGCAGATCGCCTTGTCAATTGAAACCCTTGTTGATCTGGATACGCTCTCCGTGGAGGAGCTCACCGGACGGCCGAGGGCTGCCGAGGAGCGGTACGACCTCGATCAGGGGGAGCCAGGCGCCGGGCGTCTCATGTTCACGGCGGAGGAGTGGCTCGCGCGTATGAAGCGCAGCGAGAACGACGGATCCGGAGGCATCGGATCCAACTCAAGACGCGGCGGCGGAGGTCGCGGGCGAGGCCGCGGGCGTGGCGGGGGACGCGGCTCCGGCAGCCGCGCAAAACCCACGGACCAATGCCGTCACTGCAAGAAGTACGGGCACTGGGCGCGTGAGTGCAGGACTCGCATCCGCGAGGAGCGAGCGGGGGCGAATCTCGCTGAACAAGGCAGGCACGACGACGACCCGACACTCTTGATGGCGGTGATCGCCGCGACCCCGGCGCAGAGCGCGGGGGAGCACATCATGCTCCATGAGGAGCGTGCAGAGGCGAATTTGGGCGCCGAGGAGGCGCCGTGCGACGGCAGGTGGTTTCTGGACCCCGGCGTGTCCAACCACATGACGGCGCGGAGCTGGACGAGGGCGTCACTGGCAGCGTCAAGTTCGGGGACGGCTCCAGCGTGGCCGTTCATGGTCGCGGCACGGTCACATTCACCGTGCACAGCGGCAACCACCGCGCCCTCACTGACGTCTACTTCATCCCGCGCCTCAAGATGAGCATCATCAGTCTCGGACAACTGGACGAGCATGGCTGCACCACCAAGATCCACGGCGGCGTTCTGACGTTACGATCGTCGCCAGAACGAACTGGCCCAAGTACGCCGAAATGGCAGGCGCTTGTATGTTGTGCGCCTGGACATTGCACATCCGATTTGTCTGGCAGCACACGGCGGCGACGAGGCATGGAAGTGGCATGCCAGGTTCGGTCACCTGCACTTTGACGCGCTCCGGCGCATGGGGCGCGCTGACATGGTGCGCGGGATGCCAGTGGTGGATCACGTCGAGCAGATCTGCGACGCGTGCTTGGTGGGGAAGCAAAGGTGTGCCCCTTTTCCCTCCCAGGCGCACTACCGGGCGGCAGGGCCGCTCGAGCTGGTGCACGCCGATCTGTGCGGGCCTATCGCTCCAGCAACTCCTGGCGGCAAGCGCTACTTTATGCTCGTCATCGACGATCACAGCCGCTATATGTGGGCTATGCTACTGCCGGCGAAGGACGCTGCCGCGGCCAGCATCAAGCACTTTGTCGCCGCGGCTGAGGCAGAGCAAGGCGTGAAACTGCGCGCGTTCCGGACGGACCGGGGCGGCGAGTTCACCTCCAGCGCGCTCGGCGAGTACTTCGCAGACCAAGGCGTGGAAAGGCATCTGACGGCGCCCTACTCGCCGCAGCAGAACGGCGTGGTCGAACGGCGCAACCAGACCGTCGTCGGCATGGCGAGGAGCATGCTCAAGGCGAAGAACATGCCGAGTTGTTTTTGGGGGGAGGCCGTGGCGACTGCGGTGTTCATTCTCAACAGATCTTACACCCGCATCGTCGACGGCAAAACCCCGTACGAGGCGTGGTATGGCAAGAAACCCGCCGTGCACTTCTTGCGTGTCTTCGGCTGTATCGCCTACGTCAAGAACACGCGACCCGGCCTGAAGAAGCTCGACGACCGCAGCACCAAGATGGTCTTCATCGGCTACGAGGTGGGCTCGAAGGCGTACAGAGTGTACGATCCACTGACCAAGCGCGTGTACGCCTCGCGCGACGTGGTGTTTGATGAGGGTGCAAGCTGGGACTGGGGCGCCACGGGCGGGCACATGGCGGAGCCGTTCGTCGTCCACCACGAGCTCCCGCTCAGCACTGAAGGGCGGAGCGTGCACACCGCGGCAAGCGACCCAAGCGGGGATCAAGAAGGAGGCCACGACACCGTGGTGGACTCACCAGCCACGCCCAACAGCAGGTCTGTGGGTGCTGCTCCCGCCACACCCCAGAGTACGGCCGTCTCCAGCTCTCCAGCGATACCGTGGACCAGCGCGTCTTCGGCTTCCTCGGGCGGGCCTGGCGACAGGACGCCTCCTGACAAGGCTCCAGGGGCGATCAAGTTTGTCTCACCACCCGCGACACGGTACGACTCGTACGACGCCGATGACGATCAGTTCGCGGAGCACCTCTTCCGCCTCCACGCGGACATGTACCCCGACGCGGCCAAGTCGTCTGCGCCCGAGGAACGCCTACTGCTGGTCGAAGAGGAGCCAGCTACATTTGCTGAAGCAGCGCCCCATGAGAGCTGGCGGAGTGCGATGCTCGAGGAGCTGGCATCTATTGAAGAGAACGGCACCTGGACACTCACCGATCTGCCCACAGGCCATACAACCATCAGCCTCAAGTGGATCTTCAAGCTAAAGAAGGACGCTGCTGGCGCTATTGTCAAACACAAGGCACGGCTAGTAGCAAGAGGTTTTGTGCAGAAGGAGGGCGTGGACTTCGACGATGCGTTCGCGCCCGTGGCAAGACTTGACTCTGATCGTGTCATGATCGGCACGGCGGCGCAGCACGGCTGGGAACTGCACCACCTCGACGTCAAGTCAGCGTTTCTGAACGGTGAGCTCAAGGGGGAGGTGTACGTCACCCAGCCGCCTGGATTTGCTCGAAGAGGAGAAGAGCACGGCTGGGTTCTCTTGTTGCCCGGCTGATCACGCCCTGTGCGCTCGAGGCAGAGTACAAGCTCGGCTCCTGGTCGCCGTGTACGTGGATGATCTTGTCGTCACCGGTGCCGACGGTGAGTGCGTCAGCAAGTTCAAGGCAGAGTGATGGCCAAGTTCCGCATGAGCGACCTAGGGCTGCTCAGTTTTTATCTCGGCATCGAGGTGAAGCAAGGAGGGGGAGAGATCATCCTATCCCAGTCTGCATATGCCGGCAAGCTGCTGGAGCGCGCGGGCATGGCGGGCTGCAATCCAATGCATGTTCCCATGGAGCCGCGGCTTCGTCTAAGCAAGAATGGATCAGAACCACTGGTGGACGCCACGGATTACCGCAGCATCATCAGAGGGCTGCGGTACCTCACTCACACCCGGCCGGACATCTTGTTCGCGGTGGGTCATGTCAGTCGTTTCATGGAGGCACCGAGCATGGCGCACCTCGCCCCCGTCAAACACTTGCTGCGCTACATTGCGGGCACGCGCAGGTACGGCTGCCGATACACCAAGGGCAGCGAGAGCAAGCTCGTCGGATACAGTGATTCTGACATGGCCGGCGATGTCGACGATCGCAAGAGCACCTCGGGGAACATCTTCTTCGTTGGAGGTGCGCCGATCACCTGGTAGTCACAGAAACAGAAGATTGTTGCTCTGTCTTCGTATGAAGCGGAGTACGTGGCGGCAACAACAGCAGCTTGTCAGGCCATCTGGCTGAGCAGGCTCATGGGCGATCTGTTCATGGAGGAGCACGGCGCAGTCACCATCTTCGTCGACAACAAGTCAGCCATACAGCTGTGCAAGAATCCGGTCTTCCATGATCGGAGCAAGCACATCGACGTACGATTCCACTTCATCCGAAATTGCATTGAGGAAGAAAAGATCAAAGTCGAACACATTCCTACAGGTGATCAGCTCGCAGACATGTTCACCAAATCACTCGGGCGCACGCGGTTCCAGGAGCTGCGCGCGCGTATTGGCATGGTCGAAGTTTGATTTCCTTGGTCACGACTAGCTTAGGGGGAGATTGTTAGCAAATAAACTAGCGTGACAAGTTTCAGGTTAGGTTTAGGTTCAGGTTTCAGTTTCGTAGTCTGCAGTTGTTTTCGGTGTTCAGTTTCAGTCAAGCCTGAGGACGCGGTCTGTGCGCTCCCAGAGGCCGTAGCTCACGGCGAGCTCGCGCCCCTGATCGTGGGATGGCACGATCCAGTAGAGGGGGTCGTTCTCGATCCGTTTTTTCAGTCGAACCATGAATAAAGCTAACAGAAAACGCAGCAGAACTTGAGCTGCACAAAAACCACCTGTCTCTGTCTCTGCTTCGCCTGAACTTTCAGAGAGAGTGAGAGAACGAGAGAGAGAGAGAGGAAGGAGGTGTTCCGGCGAGCAACGCTGGGCAACAGAGTATAGCCGCCGCGAAGAAAAAATGGCGCTCGGTAGTATGCTTGATAAATTGGATGGCCAGGGTGTGGAAGTTGAGGCCAAACGGCGGCGTACGTCTGACGACGACCTTTAACTTGCAACGTCTCGCTGCATGATGCAGTCCAGCCTGGGCATCAGGATCGTCCCAAGGCAGAGGCGGGCTACGAAGTGGGGCACACGGCGGCCCTCGCACCCGTTGCCCCAACTCACAGCGCGGCATCCATGGTGCATGGATGTTTTCAAATAGCGACACTTTCAGGCGCGGCCAACGGCAGCAGGTGCGCTAGCAGCAGGTGCGCTAGCAGCTATCGTAACGCCCTCAAGCGTCGTTCACCGATGAGCGGTGGAGGCGACGAAGCACAGTCGTGGTCCTGCGCGAGCACGCCAAAGCAGTGGCAGCGGCGGTAAATCTGCTCAGGCGGGACCATGCCTGACACTGAGCCAATGCAAACGCCAAACGATAAGGTGGAACTAAAAAAGGAATTTGAGCGAACGGCAGCTGTAAGTTAATTCCCGTATCTACTATTCTTCCTTTTAGCTACATACTGACACTCCTCAGTTCCTCATACAATCTGGGTTTGTTGATTAGTTCTGCTCTTCTGGAGGGTTGCAGATGTGTTTATTCCAAGCTTTGATCAGAATATTTGATCATTGTTACCCATTGGTATCTAATTAGGTTTACTTTTTAAGTTTGTCTTCTGTATTTTCCATGCTATTCTGTAGATGAGCAAGAATGACATATCGTGTCCACACATATCTGAACTATTCTGGTAAGAAGAACAGGTCATGGCAGCATATGATTCTTGCATCATTTTTTCTTTTGTGTGTTTTTCTTTATTTTGCTAATGCATCTACACAGAGCTAGAAGAGCATGACAATTACACGAAGTTTTTGCAAGTGTTGCAACGTGTTAGTGAGTATCCACATCCATGGCTATAGAGCGTTGCCCCCCAATAATCCATCATGCTAATCGGACAACTAGGTATTTGTTGGCACTGGAGTCCTACAGGTTTATGCCTTGAGAAAGATTTGATTTATGTTATTTTCTTTTGCAGGCAGTGAAGTCGTAAGAGCGCATGTTTTTCAGACATATATCATTGCTAATCTCTTGGTGAAGCGTACACCTTCATCATCTAGAAAAGGTGTATCCTAATTTCTACTCCCTCCGTTCCTAAATATAAGTCTTTTTTAGAGATTTCACTAGGGACTACATACGAATGTATATAAACATATACTTTTTTTGCGGCGTCATATATAGACATATTCTAGAGTGTATTTTTCACTCATTTGCTCGTATGTAGTCCAGTATTGAAATCTCTAAAAGAGGGAGTATATTCTTTCGGCATTGCAGCTTTGTTAACCAGTTTGTGCTTCCAAATTGATTTATTGATGAACTGATTGCCAATTTTATGTTTTTATGCGTGCGATTGCCAACTTTATGTTTGTAGTTACAAGGCTGTAATCTTTCCGTTCTATTCATAGTATAGCATGGGTGCCTTCATTACTACTCGTGGGGAGTCTATCCCCCTGTTGACAGTTTAAAAAAAGAAATACTATACTTTTTCTGGTGGGACAAGAGAGTGGATTTTCTACTCTACTACACCCGAGTTTACAAAAATACAAGAAAAATCAAACATGATTTCAAATTCTGAAATTTTGCGATGTCAAACATGATCAAACGTTATTCAAAAGGATGTTTCTGTTAAATTTATAGGATATATGTGCCAAAATTATAGGACTAAGTGAACCTAATCAGCCCAATGTGTTTCTGATATTTTCATCTACATAATTAACCCTTTGTTTATAAAGTGTCAAAAGGCTAATTGGCATCTTTATGCCCTTGCCATGATAGTTCCACATTTTTAGTATTAGAACCATACATAAACATTTTCAGATGAACACTTTAGACTAAACTAACTATCTAAAAATGATGGAGCCTAACATACTTGCATGAATTGTTCATGTTCCTTTGTAGATAAAAGTTTGTAGAGGGTGCTTATAGGGGATAAGTACTTAGGGCAAAATAATCCCGTTCATTGTGCTTTGCTTTGATTGATCGGCTAGCCTTGTCTAATGTTTCGGCACGGGAGGTGGTGCCGGCGATGAAGTGCTAGGTAGGGCCATAGGGGTGCAGGCTAAGGTCGTTGTTCGGGCTAGGCAATCGGAAGCAAGCGCGGGCGGTGGTGCCAGCGATGTAGTCCTTGGTAGGGGTGCCGGGTAAGGCAGTTGTCCGAGCGAGGACGACGGTAGCGAGCACGGGTAGAAGGTCTTGAGTCGTGCTCATTAGGCTAGGTGCATGTCATTTTTTATTCCGTCGCAATGCACGAGCATGTTTGCTAGTAAGCCCCAATAGATAATCTCTCCACTCTACGGCTGTTATTATTTGGGTGCGTATGTATCTCCGAAATCATGGTTAAGGCCTTAAGGTTGTTAGAATCTCTAGGATCGGTTAGGGTTAGAGATCCTCGGTGGATTACCTTCTCCTTGGGTTAGTGAACACGAAGCAGTGGCCATGGTGGAAGGTGATGGTGATGATGGTGTCCTCCAGTGCCGGTGGTGTACGGCGAGGAGGTCGACGTTGAAGTTGCTGGTGGTGTCGGTGGCTTCCCATCGCTTCAGTGCCTCCCTCTTGATCGGACTAGGGTTAGGAGTGGGGAACAGTGGCGGCGGTCAACCTCGTACCTTGTGTCGTGGTCCCCACCTCCTCTATATGGCACTGCGTGACAGGGGCCCACCAGCCTTGCTTGGGCTGGACGCCCCCGATTAGGGCGTGGGTCAAGGGTCCAATGGGCCGTTGGGCCCATTGGGGAAGAGATATATCTAACATTCTCCCCCTTGATCTCATCATATACTTTTAACTTTATACTTTGAAATAACTCTTTTCAAAGTACCCGTTCCATCACAGATTTGCATGTAGAGCGTGTCTCATCATCACAGTCTATCCCCAGTAGAATCAACACTTACAACACACTCCTCTTTATTGAAACAGGTTCTTTAACCTTTGGCACTTTTATTGTCCAGAAATCTTAGACTATACCATAAAACCCATGTCGACTGTGTGTACTCCGAACACACTGGGTGGTAAGCCTTTAATGAGCAGATCTTCTCATACGTTGACAAGTGACGCACTTCATATGTGTCACTTGTCGCAACCCGAGAGTTTTTCTTATTTTAGGTTCGCTTTTTTAAATTCATTTTTTAAAACATTTTATCTCTTGAACCGTGTGTCCAAATTTTTAACCGTTTTCACGGTTGAATTTTTTCCACCGAGATGTTCAAAGCTATATCACATGTTAATAGGCTTTAATGAACACTTTTTCCATGAAAAAACTGGAAAAAATTCAGAAGCCAGAAGCATGTTCTTTTTTATTTTTACCCTTTAACCTTTTCGAGAAATATATGCTTCTAGTGGAAGCAAGAAAAAAACGAAAAATTTGAAAAAATTTCCCTTACCGAAGAAGCATAATTGTGCTTTTCGCGGAAGGAAATATGTGCCTCCATGAGAGGTAAATTTGTGCTTCTCGTAGAAGCAAAAAAAAAAAGTTTGTGCAATTATTTTTTATCTTCTTTCCCTTTTGGAGAAGCACAATTGTGTTTCTCACGAAATCAAATCTGTGCCTCCACGAGAAGCGTGCTTCTCATGGAAGCAAAATATAAATTCTGGCAAAAAAATCATTATTTTTTCCCTTTCCGAGCACAACTCGCGGAAGCAAATCTGTATTTCTCATGAACACAAAATAAAAAGTTCAAACAAATATAATTTTGTTATTTCTTCGCTTTCCAAGAAGCACAACTGTGCTTTTTGCGGACGCAAATATGTGCCTCTCTGGGAAGCACAAGTATTTTTTCGCACAAATATATATTGGAACACATCTGATGTTTTCTTTAGAAAAGAACAAGAGAGAATTAAATGAGTGGGCTGAATTAAATAAAAATGATTTATCTATTAAATAAAAAATCTGACTAAAAATCCATTTTCATCATTAAATATATCTCCACAAGATCTTCAAAACTAGATCCTTATAGATATGTTTCGATGATTTTTCTTGGGTCCAAAAGATGCCATGACGTTACACTGAATTTGCGATGGTGTTTACACCATAATTGCCATCATAAGTTTCATCTATTGTTTTTCTTCTTGATCTAAAGCTATCATTGTATTTGAACTACTTTTCACTAGAAATTTTATAAGTTAACCATGGCAATTTTTAGTAATTAACCATGGAAAATTTAATTCATGGATCATGGGAATTTTTATTAACTCATCAAGGCAAATTTAGTTTATAGATATGGCAATTTTAGTTTATAGATCGTGGCCATTTCAGTATTTTGACAATGGAAATTCTATTATTTTGACCGAGGTAATTATTTTCTGTATGAACCATGGTAAATTTTAGTGCATGGATCATGGAAAATTTCAGTAATTCACCATGGCAATTTTATTTTCTGGTTTATGGCAAAGTTGTCATTGACGTATCGGCTACTAAATTTTAGGGTATCTTTTCATAGTATGGTAATACTATACTAACTAGATGATACACCACACGTTGTTGCGGGAATATTTTGCAACATATTTCAATGTGATTCGTTGGCTGAAACATGAATATTTGAAGTAATAACATAAAACGCTAAAACTAAAAATACATCTAATTTATTACTTCCTCCGTTTTTATTACTCCGCACATTAGTTTTGGTCCAAGTCCAGCTTTGTAAATTGGACAGAGTTTATAGGAAAAAAATTTAACATGTACAGTAAAAAATCAATACCATTAGATTCATTTTTAATGTAATTTCGCATCATATATATTTGTTATGGTAAATATTTATATTCTTTCCTATAAACTTGGTCAAACTTTAGTAAGTTTGACGTCAGTCAACTCTAATATGCGGAGTAAATAAATGCAGAGGGAGTATGTTTTAATACAGTTGTACAAGGTCTATTAAATATATATATGTTTGCATAATTAAATAAAAATTCGCATGCATGTTTGTATGTTGAGATCGGTCTTTTTTCCATGCATGTCATGATGAAGTGGCATGCTTGCATGTTTAGACATATGATAGTGGGGTTGAGTCTTTTCTTATGCATGTTGTGCGATGATGTGGAATGCATGCATGTTGAGAGAAATAGTTAGTGGGGCCTAGCTATTTAAAAACAAAAAATCACCAAAAGTGAATTAAATGAAGTGCATCGCCAAATTTTGAACTATCCTGATAGTTTGAGCCGAACATTGAATCAAAAGCTTCACGTTCCCTTGATTAATGTACCTTGCTGTTTGTCTTTGTTTATGAAGATGTCCCATGGAAACAGCATCTCGAGTAATTAATATGACATAAATATCACCAACAACACATTGCGGCCTAGGAATTCAGATACGTCTATATATATCCACTACTATTGACCAGAGTGTTAGGACAATAATGTAGGAAGGAAAAGTGAGAGCGAGGCTAGGTTGAGAACATGAGACATCGGGCATGGGACAGTTCTAGTTGTGAGAGAATTCCGTACTACTTCCTTTGTCGCCCCAATGCAACACCATTCCCTATTACCTAAACTTAAGATACTACTTTGCACATTCAGACAGAATCGATGTCTTAGTAGACCAGATTTACAATTGTCAATTCATGCACTTCCAGTCCGGATCTCCCACATGTTGTTTTCTCATTGCTGTTCTCTCTATGCAGTCAACTCAGAGATGCACGTGAGTGCTTTTTGTCACAAAAATTCCATATCACGTATGGATTGTCCTAAATAAATTAAAAAATAGAACGGCATGTGTGGGAGGAGATTGTGCAAGCTAGTGGGCGAGATGCTATGCTTGCTGTCGAGAGCGCATTGTAAATTACTCCCTCCATTTCTTTTTAGTCTGCATATAAGATTTTGGTCAAAGTCACACTTTGTTAACTTTGACTAAGTTTATAGAAAAAAAATATCGAGATTCACAATATAAAAATTAATATTGTTAGATGCATTATGAAATTAATTTTCATACCATATAGCTTTAGTATCAAGATGGGAATGGGCCGACCCGGACCTGGCCTTGGACCCGGCCCCGCGGCCCCAAGGTCAATATGTGAGGCCATGGGTCGGCCCATTTGATCAAAAAATTATGGCCCCATCGGCCCATTGGGTATATGAGCCGACCCAGGATCAAGATGAAAAGTTCATGAATCCAATGAAGCAAGCTGGGGATGGCGAGCTCGACGGCGACCGGGACGGCAAGCTCGACGGTGACCGAGACGAACGAGAGACTGGTTGTTTGTGCATGCATGTCCTAGTTCACGTAAGCATCAATTCACATGTATGTCTGCCTGCTTCTTATACGAGACACCGCTGAATGGATCCACTGCTCAGCTTCGCATATAATATACAGTATGTTCTTGTGTACACTGTACAGGATCCAATTTGTGTACAGGAGCGGCCATCAGCTACTATATACTAGTGTATAGCGATTCGACTGGGTCGACCCGTCCGATCCATCGGGTCGCACGGTGCCGGCTCCACTGACCCGTATATTATTTAAGGCCGACCCACTTGGTCCATTGGCCTTGATTTTTTGGGTCGGGTCAGTGACCCAGCGGGCCGACCCGGCCCATTCCCATCTTGACTTTAGTATTGTAGAGGTTGATATTTTTTTCTACAAAGTTGGTCAAACTTTACAAAGTTTGACTTTGACCAAATCTTGTATGCAGACTAAAAAGAAACGGAGGGAGTACTAGTGTAACTTAATTTGGAGCTGCGCTTTTGGACTGCGAGATATTTCTTCCGCACTTGGATAATATATAATGCAATAATACAGAACAACACAAACAATTGCCAACATGTACGAAAGTCGATGGAGGAATAATTGTAGTAGCCAGCACCATTGATCCTGCCCACCTCCCGGATAAGGAGGTTCATCATGTTGTGAAATAAGTGCGCCACCAGTTCGTGCCCTACTCTCTAATGTGGTAGGAGGCGTCTAGAACATGACCTTTTCCTTGAGTCTCACTCACACTCTCTTATTACTCCAATAAAGGATGTTTGAGTATCTGCCTCCCAGGGGACTTCGCGGGTGAGACTGCCCTCCGAACCGTCCGTTTCGTGGTGTCATGCTATGGGCGCCACTCTGGGGCTCTCCGCGCACCGATCTGCGGCATGTTTCATCTGCAGTCGCGCCGTCTACTCTCCGGATGACTGAATTTCTAGCTTCCTCTCATCTTTGGCTGTTCTTTTTTCGGGGTTGCAGCTGCTCTGGGATTTGCTCTGTTCTTTAGTTGCGCCCGTTCTTCCAGCTGATCAAGGTTCGGGTTTGTCTTTCCTCTTGCCTATACTCGGTTTGCTGTAATAGCTCGCCCACCCTTTCCAGGTTGCAGGCGTAAGAAATAACGCTTTCTGGTTCGGTTCTCCCTGGTCTTATTCCTCCCTCTCTCCGTTGGGTACTTGGGTACAGCCGTACAGGTACCTTTTATGCCCTGTATGTTGCTCTTTCTCGTCTTCTCGTCGCTCAACAATATTTCTGTTTTAGTTATGCTTATTGGTCTTCATGGCAGCTGTTTGATATCTACATGTACTTCTTCCGACTATGCTGTGTTTCATCCATGGTCACTCCTTCCCTTTGACGCTCTTGCCTTTTTTTTCTCTCTTTCTCGGATGCACTAGTAGAAAACAGGGCTTTGGTCACAGCTCAATATACACATTAGTCCCGGTTGCATTATGAACCGGGACTAATGTGGTCATTAGTCCCGGTTCGAGCGGCTACAGGCATTAGTCCTGGTTTAAATGTGCCCTCTAGTCCCGGTTTGAGACACGAACCGGGACTAATGGACCCTTTAGTCCCGGTTCGTGTCTCAAACCGGGACTAAAGATTAGACCTTTAGTCCCGGTTTGAGACATGAACCGGGACTAAAGGGTCCATTAGTCCCGTTCGTGTCTCAAACCGGGACTAAAGGGGTTTGTGTCTCAAATTCTAACCGCCCCCCCCCCCCCCCCCCCCCCCCCCGCAGTAGAAAAAGGGTCAAATGTGAGACACATTAGTCCCGGTTTTCCAATGGCTAGGCAGGCGGAGCTCATTAGTACCGGTTGGTGGCAAACCTTTAGCACCGTATCGTGCCACGAACCAGTACTAAAGAGAGTGGTGGCAGGATGTTGTCAGTCTGGGGCCCCTCCAGCACCTTTAGTACCGGTTCGTGGTGGCACGAACCGGTACTAAACGTCGTCGTACATAAACCCTTCGTCCACCCGAGCTCGCTCTGTTCTTCCCCTTTCCCCTCTCCTCTCTGTTCTTCCCCTCTTCTACTCGAGCTCATCACACATTTTGCCCAAGATTTGTCAAGATTTGAAGGCCCCCATCCATTCAAATGATCAAAAAAGTTAGCAACTTTGTCCTTTCATCTCTCATTGCTAGATTAGCTCTTGCCATGCTTTATATAGTGATTAATTTGTGAGTTTAGTAATTTGGGAGGAAATTTATGTGCTAGTATTTGATTTATATGCAATTTGAGGTCAAAAATAACACTTAGTTTGCATATGTAGGTGTGGTTTACTTAGTGCCTTCTAAATCTCCGTCGTAACCACCGTCGATCGCCCGCACCGTCCCGTCGCCGGCACCACCTTGTGGTGAGCCTCTTGTTCATGATTTTTTTATATAAAAAGTTGATGTTTGTGTGATTTGGATATATAGTTACTCGTATAATTATCTTACACGTACGTTGTTTGTTATACATAGTGCCATGGTTTTGATATCCGTCCCCGTCGGCCCTCGTCCTTGTTATGATTCGGATGTGGTATATTCTATTTTAAAACTATTTGTTGCATTTCGTGTTTATGAAAAATTATGTCCATCAAGTTGACATAGATATTTTTATCTAGGAGGTATGTGAACCGGAAATTCCAACCGACCCTATTGTCGAGAGGTTAAATTTAGTTGAAAGACAAAACGAGTATTTGAAAGAAAAATTGAAAAGAATTGAGGGGGAGAAGATGGAATTGGAGTTGCATGTTGCCGATGTCGTCGATGATCACAAGATCAAGATGGAGAAAATACGCTTGAAGATTAGAAAGATTAGGAAATATGCCATTGATAGTGAGGCTTGGTATCATTATGCTGTTGGATCAATTGTTACCTTAGTTGCGATCTTGATCGCATTTGTTGTTGCATTTAAATGCTTTAGCTAGAGAGTTATTTGTTTGTTGCATTTAAGTGTTGTATGAACTTTATGTATGAACTTGTATTAATTTGGTGTTTTCGGTGCTGTGTATTGAAGATGAGTCGGCAATGGATGTACGATGACCCATGCTCTCCCCAGTTCGTCGATGGCGTGCATACTTTTCTGCATGCGGCTGAGGCAAACAAGCGGGCGGATGGTTTTATTCCGTGGTATGAGGGGTTTTCGGACCGGAACGCCGACTACAGAAGCCGTGCGAGAAGGAAGATTGAGGAGGAGAAGAAGAGGAAGCTAGAGGAGGAGAAAAGGAGGCAGGAAGCAGAACGCCTTCAAGGCCTAGAAGCAAGGCACGCGGAGTTGGCACTCCAATTCCAGCGGCAGCAGCAGCAAATCGACTCACTTAGCCAGGAAAGAGGGTCTCAGCAGTGGCAACAGTTAGCGGATGATCCAGCATTGGATAGCACCATCCCATCCATGCCGAGAAGCAGCGTGGGTTCCGCCCCGGGCGACGCACTGGTGGATAGATACCCCGTGGATGACATCATGGAGAACACTAACTGTGAGCTACACTTCAAAATGAAGAACATATCCATGAAGGTGGCGGACGCCGTTGCTTATACAAATGGCCCTAAAGCAACCTTCCATTGCAACCCGATTCCAGCCGGCTATGCTCGTGTCGTGGTTGATGAGGTGGTGGTCCAATATTCGGGGCTAGAGCTTGACATTCCTGGAGGTGACGACGAGCACACACTGGGAGAGGCCAGACATCGTATCATCCTATGGAGAAAGGATTGCATCATCTTTCGAAGGCAATCGACACCGCGTCAGCCGACTCCTCCTCGAAGCCCGCCACCGCGTCAGGTCACTCCTCCTCCTCCAAGTCCGGCACAGCGTCAAGCCACTCCTCCTCCTTCAAGTCCGACACCGCGTCAGACCACTCCTCCTCCTCCAAGTCCGGCACAGCGTTAGGCCACTCCTCCTCCTCCATGTCCGACACCACGTCAGGCCACTCCTCCTCCTCCAAGTCCGGCACAGCGTCAGGCCACTCCTCCTCCAAGTCCGACACCGCGTCAGGCCACTCCTCCTGCTCCAACTCAGTCACGTCAGCCGTCTCCGCTGCCTCAGCAATCGCGGAAGAGAGCCGCCGCAGCTATGGTGCGTAGCGGTACAAGTCGAGGTAGTACGGGAGGTACATGCGGAGGCAAGTGATTTCAATATGGTACAAGCCTCGCGTCTCTTCCGCAGAGGCCTTGCGACAAGACCGGGGAGGAAAATGCGGCCATAGTGAAGGAGGAGCATTACTTCCATGAACATTAGCAAGACTTCCAATCGAGAGTCCCTCACGGTGAATGTCAAGGAGGAGCATTACTTCCATGAGAAAGCTGTGGTCGTTGAGTATTCAGAACTGTTTCAATTATTCAATCAGGATGCACTCGATAAATCTCTCGCCAGTTGCTATTGTCTGTAAGTGATTTCTTTCTGTAATTTAAGTCTCAAGCTAGCTGTAGTGATCATTTTGATCAATCATTACCTGTAATTATCCTCACTATATTCTTTTCTGTGGTATTATGCAGGATGAAGATGTATGAAATGAAAAAATCTGAACGCTATGGCATTGAGTTCATTGACCCAAATACCATTAATGAACACACATGGAAAACTCCATGTTATCGAGCAAGTGTAGAGGAAAGCATGCTAGAATTCTTCAAGCGCCTCAATACCAATGAAGATATACTACTTCCTTACAACTTCCTGTGAGTCACACTGTCTTGTACTACAAATTCTGTTTTTGCTTACTAGCTAGCTAGATGTTAATATATAATTAAGTGTATAGGGTTTAGGGTAGTTGATTAGTGTTGTGCACATGCCCGCTTAATTAAGACATGCAAACGTGTGCGCATGCAGTTATCACTGGATCTTCTTAGTCATTAAAGTTGATGAAGGAACAGTTGAAATACTGGACTCACTACTTAAGGAAGAAAGTGACTTCGCCATCGTGAATGGGATAGTCAATAGGTAATTTCAATCATTATTAACTATATCTCGGCCTATTTAATTAGTTCGTCATTTCCTGATATCAACTATTTAATAATCCCTTTATTCATTTTCTTTGCTGGCGGGCAGGGCTTGGGCAAAGTTCATCAACGTGACTCCAGGAAAATGAAAAAAAGAGTTGTATTGGTATTGACCCAAGGTAAGTAATTAAGTAGTACTAGCTAGCTACCATATCTTTAATTCTTGTTTCAATACCATTAATTATCATGCGTGGATAATTATTATCTGATTAAATTCCATTCTCGTAAAGGCCCTGAAGCAGGCGCCAGGGACTGATCTGTGTGCATACTACGTTTGCGAGAATATTCGCATGATGGCATCCGAAAGGACCAAATCTGATAGACAGCTATGGGTACGTTTGCCAAAACACTATTCACAATTTTTACATCATTGTCGATATCTAGTCACACAACTAATACACATGCATATGGATCTCCTTCTTAACAGTTCAATTCGGTGCGGGAGAAGCTCCTACCAACGGGGCGCATACAAGCACTTCAAGAGGAAATAGCGGGATTTTTGCTCGACCATGTCATAGATCCGGACGGAGAATACTATTACCCGCTACCGCCCCCATGAACCACTTCCAATTGTCATCGTGCTCCGAAGGCACCAAGGGCTAATCCCACTTGCTCTGAAGGCAACATGTAGGAGAAATTGTATATACCTAGCTAATTGTATATATATATATATACATAGTGGCACTATTCTAATCTTGGGATTAGAATAACTATTTGGATCACGGGGCCCTATATAGGAGCGATAGGACATTCCCGAGATAACCGACCAGCCCACCCTACACCTCCCGAACGGCCCATTAGCTAACCCATGACCTTCTCCTCCCCACCTCGACAAAACCGACCCACCGCCGTGACTGGACTGGATCCCACCACCACTGCCGGCCTCCCTCCGGCAGCCGCGGCCGGCCTCCCTCCCCCACCGCGCCCGGCCTCCATCCCCCGCTGCTGCGGCCAGCCTCCTCCCGCCATGGCGCCCAACCTCCCTCCCTCTGGCCGCCGCGCCCAACCTCATCCCGTCGGCGAGCCCAGCCTCCCTCCCCCGCTGCGGCCAGCCTCCCTCCCGCCGCCGCGCCCAGACTTCGCCCTAGTCCCGCCTGGATTAGGTCGAGCCCCGCCGCCGCACATCCACCTCGTCAGCATCTAGGGGAAAGGCGGCCAGATCCAGCCGGCCACGACCCCTGGCAAGGCACGGGAAAACTTCGCGAGCGGATGCCCTCCTGTTCGCGGCAGGTGGAGCGGCTTTCTTCGTCGCGGGGCTCTGATGCGACCTCGCCGGCCACCTCTGCCCCACCTTGCGCCAGTCCCCTCTTCATATTCTCTGTGTCGGCGTTCTTCACACCTGGCGTCTCTGCTCGCCATCACCTCCTGGCCCCGGTCCACAGCGGACCCTGCCTTCTTCCGCCAGCCACCGAGTGTCCATTAGCCCTGAATCCAGCATGCGACTTGCCCTTCCTCCTCTGATAGAACTTCACCAGCTGCTCTTGTCCATGCCTTGCCCCACAGACATTGGTCATGCTTCCCTTGGCACCTCTCATGTGCATAAAGATGTGCAAAAAGCTGCTGATGTTGGCTCTGCTTGCCATTTTTTTCTTGGTCTTGGTGTTCGGTTTGGGTGTACCAGGAAGAAGCAAAAAAGGCCACAAAGGAAAAAAATGGAGAATAAACAAAGATGGGAGTGTCTTGCGTTGTGGATAAGGATGGCAATTTTACCCATGAGTACGGGTACCCGCGGGTACCGTACCCGCATGGGCAGGGTATGGGCACACTTTTATACCCATGGGTAGTACCCATACCCTACCCATTAAGTCATGGGTAGGGTACGGGTATAACCTTGTATCCACGGGTATACCCATACCCTACCCGTTTGTGAACTAATGTTAAGTTGTCGTCAGTTATTCATTAATTTGTCAAGTGACGCGTCTGCTCCTATTGAATTAAGAGTATGTTGTGATTTCTAAATTTTGATATATGTCATTTACTCATCTGCTAGTTATTGAGCTGAGATAATTGATTTTTTTTTTCAAATGTGCTATCAATGAGCATAAAATTGTGAACAACTTGTGTACTATTTGTTTTACCCGTTGGGTACCCAATGGGTATGGGTACCCGTCGGGTATGGGTATGGGTAAAGTTTCATACCCATGGGTACGGGTATGGGTAGAATTTTGTACCCACTGACTATACGGGTATGGGTATGGTATTGCTCTACCCTGCCCATACCCTACCCATTGCCATCCTTAGGTGTGGATAAGATATGTGCAGCACTACCGGATCATGCGGACAACTGTTCACTACATATTCTATCTTCAGTTCATCGAGAAACACATGGCAACAACTCGATCTGTGTTAGATTGTTCGGTTGCCTATTTCAAATGGAGAAGAACATGTTTCCAACAAATAAAAAAGGCAACTGATTTCTCCGGAAAATTAGAGAACTTTGGAAAAAATTAGGTGTATAATTTGAAATTAGTTTCTCCACAGCTTGTGTTTTTGATCTGGTTTTCAGTAGCAAACAATCTGTACCGAAGAAGTTCACGTATTAAAGCTTCGAGAGTTCATCTATTACTAAATAAATGGGGTTTGACACTTTGATGACGAAACACCAAAAGAAAAACTCAGGGAATTATAGACAAAAAGTTCATTTAACACTAGAAGGCAAAGGCAAAATAACGAAGGTACAAATATTGGATATTTCCGTTAAATAAAAAAGTTCAAATTAACAAAACAAAGCAATTCAATGTTTAATAAAAACATTGAACAAATTTATAGAAAAAGTGGATTTTCGCTGTTTCTAGAAAAAAAAATAGAGGTTCAAATCAGAATAAAGGAGAAGTTCAACCTTTATTACAATCCCATTAAAAAAACCATCTCAACACAAACTTAATGAAAAGGGGGATTTTCTCCACTGAAAAACCCCTAGAAGATCAAATCTGAAATATGGAATGGCTTGATATTTATTAAAAAACTATGATTTTTATCCCCAAACTAGGTATTTTGCGTTACTAACAGCAATAAAACCAAGAAGTACAAATTAAAAAATGGAGTAGTTCAATGTTTAAAACTCCCCTCGGATTTTCGTTGTTACTAAAGATTGAAATCAAGAGGTTCAAATTGAAAAAACACAGTAGTTCGATGTACACGAATAAACCCAGAAGTTCAGTTCGAAATAACGAAGAAGTTCGTCATTTATTAAAAGAACTCTAATTTTTTCCATTTATAAAAATACACAAAGAGGTTTAAAAATAAAAAATGGAGCGGTTTAGTGTCTATAAAAATTTAAGATTTTTTCCGTTGCTAAAGGGTAGCATCGTTTTTTGCATATTAATTTTTTTGAGCAATTCAATTTTAAAAAGGAAAAACTATAATTCAAATTAAGAAAGGAATAGTTCGATGTACATAACAAACTCAAATTCTTCTTGTTTCTATGCATAATTAACGTATGAAGTTCAATTTCAAAAAGGTAGTATGATGTTTACTTAAAAATATTTTCTTTCTTTTATAAGAACAAACTAAGAAGTTCAAACTAAAAAAACAGAGAAGTTTAGAGATTATGAAAACCTAGGATTTACATGCTCAATTTTGATGAATGCTTTAGGAGTTATGGCAAAAAAGCAGAGAGCAGTTCAAATAGATAATAGTCAGAAGTTCACGTACTACATGGTGTGTGTTTCATATAAGAAAAAGTTCATGCCAAACTAGGGGGCGATTCAGCTTTTATATAAGAATCAAAATTCTCATTTTTCTAAACAAATAAAATTTTCATCTTTTAAGAATAAAAAATTAAATAACATGTAAAAAAACAAATAACAGAGAAGTTCAATGTCTATAAAATCATCAGATTTGTTGCAAGAAGTTCGCGTGCACCTCCGTGCACGGTTCAGAATTTATATTGTGGGACATCCGACCTCCAATTACATGTTTTAAAATGGCATGAAAATGACGTCCGACCTTCAATTGCGTGTAATTCGACGTACACACAAAAATGCGACAGACGTTCATAGTGAAAACAACGAGAAGTTCAAGTACTCCAAGGAATGCATTTCAGGTGAGAATAAAAATATAGAAAAGTAAAAGCATAAAAGGTTTGTTGAAAGAAATTCAAGTGCTCTGTCCAGGGAAGTTAAAAAATTCTTGCGAGAGAGGTTCACCTCGTATTTCCATGTTCGATTTTTTCGTATAAAAATCAGATACAATTATTTACTCAAATTATGAAAAGGTGAAGTTCAAATTGAAATAACAGAGAAGTTCGGAGTTTATTAAAACCTAGGATTTACCTGTTCAAAAAATAAAAAACATAATGCCATTTTTTGCACTTTTAAAAATAACTCGTAAATGGAAAAAATGGTTGCTAGAAGTTCAAGTGCTCGGCGAGGAAAAGTTTAAAAAAATCTTGTGAGAGAGGTTCACCGTGTATTTAGATGTCCAAAATACATAAAAAAATATGTTATTTTTTGTGTTTTAAAATAATTATCTCAAACCAGAGAGAAGTTCAAAGTGATAACAACCGGAATTCATGTACAACATGGTGTGTATTTCATATAAGAAAAATACAATAAAGTGAAACTGAGTGAAGTTCAAACAGACATGCCCGAGAAGTTCAACTACTTCACGTAGTGCATTTTCATTCGCGATGAAGGCCGAAATCATGATCTCGTAATTTTCTAATTTATTTCAAAACGGCAGGAATATCATTTGTGTAAGTTCAAGTCCTCGGACGGAGAAAGTTAAAAAATATTGTGAGGGAGGTTTGTACAAAAAGAATATCATTTGTGTAACACTAACGAAATGGATGACAAAATTACAAACGAAAATATGTCACAGAAGTTCAACGTGAAAACAGTAGGAAGTTCACCAACTACACAAAATGAATTTCAGATGAAAAACTTTTAAAATCGTCGCGAGTATGAAAAAATGATCAACACGGGAAAGTTGCTTGTTTACAATAGCTTTTCATCGGTATATCACTTGCTCAATTCCAGTGAGTGGATGGAGAGCTACGAGCAGTGGATGAAGAGCTACGAGCAATAAAAGCACGTGAAAAAATAGAGTGAAGTTCAAGTGCACATGCCGAGAAGTTCAAGTTCTTTATGCAGTGCATTTTGGAAGAATCTGTTTCGCGATAAAGACAGAACGAATGATCCCGCTGTTTTTGAAATTACCTGAGAAGGGCTAGAGAAAACCATCAACATGAAAAAGTTTCGCGTTTTCCGTAGCTTTTCAACGGCATATTATTTGCCCCATTCCGATAAAGTTTTTAGCCATTATTAAAATTGACTTAAAACAGTAAGGAATTGGGAGAAACAATATATAGCAAAAAGTTTCGCATTTCCTCAAGCTTTCCAACACCGTATAATTTGCTGCATTCTGACGTACGGTTAAAAAATAGATCGAAAATACGAACTCGGTGTAACTTGTAGCGTTTTCTAAATTACTCTTAAACCGTTCAAAATTAGAAAAAGCTTTCTACATGAAAAAGTAGCGCATTTTCATAAGCTTTCCAACGCCATATCATTTGTCTCAATTGGATTAGCCATTTAGAAATGACATCGAAAATACGAAGTCGGCTGTTCGGTTTGCGAAATTTTACGATTTTCCAAATTATCTTAAACCGTAGGGAATTAGAGAAAACTTTGAACATGTGGAAGGAGCGGTTTTGCAGCAGTTTTCCAACGCCATATTATTTGCCTCATTTCGATAAACGGTATAGAAATGCGATCGAAAATACGATTCACGTTTTTTGTATGAAGAAAAAACGGTTTTCAAAACTGCTCTTAAACCGCTTACATTTTGCCAAAAATTTAACTTGGGTCAGGATACTGGTGTCCATAGTTTTCCAACGGTATATCGCAATCCCCATTTGGGCAATGTTGGTGGAAGTTCAATCTAGCACCGGGAGAAGTTCAGGTCGAACAACTCAGGCAGTAAAATTGCAAAAAACGCAATTTCATCACGAACCGAGAGCAAAATCCACCAACGAGCGAGATTACTATTTAAAACCGGTATTTAGTTGCTAAAATACGTTTCTAGATAACACTAACATCATATAGAACACGGCTAACAAAAATAATTCTCGAGGGAAGCCACGGTTGCAACTTTTGCATACGATGTCGGGAAAAACGTATAATATATCAAAATGTTCAGCACGAAAATCCGCATCCGATTTTGACTACCGTAGGCCGTTTTGTAATCTTTTAGAATCCTCAAATTCTAAAAAGAAAAAAATATGCTCAAATTTTAGTTTTTTTGAATTTTGGTTAAATCTGGTCAAACTATAGTCAAATTACGTATTCAAGAAATATTAGTGCTACTAAATAATTATCCAAGAATATTAGAGTTACTAAATAATTGTTGAAGTTTTTTTAAATTTTGGTCAAATCTAGCCAAACTTGGTCAAACTATGGTCAAACTACTTATTCAAGAAATATTAGTGTTACTAAATAATTATTGTTTTTTTAGAATAATAGTTTCAAGCTCAAACAGTGAAACATGTGACTTGATACTCAAGCTAAACTCCTGAGGGTTAATAGGATTGACATGTTACTATTGTCAGGAAACAACAAGTGCAGACTTGGAAAAGAGGGGGAATAGAACCCGGAAGTTCAGCATGCTCAGGCTGGAGTAGTGAGAGGATGGGTGATCGGCCGGGAAGTTAGATGATTTGCAATGATGAGGGGTGATTAGAGATTAGAGGTTAAATTGAGCAGTGATGAGGTGTGATTAGAGATTAAATTGTAAAATAATACAGAAATTTGAAAATCGGGAAATTTATAAAAAATCAAAAAAAAATCGTGAAATTTCCTTTAGTACCAGTTGGTGTTAACAACCGGGACTAAAGGTGGAGCTCCAGATAGCGGCCACGTGGAGGGCCTTTAGTCCCGGTTCATAACATAACCGGGAGTAGGGGGGGGGGGGGGGCTTTAGTACTGACCCTTTAGTCCCGGTTCCCTTTAGTCCCGATTCCAGAATCAGGACTAAAGGCCCTCTAAAACCAGGACAAATGGGCCTCTTTCTACTATTGGTGGTTTTCTTTGTTCCCTCTGCACCTCGACGGAGAGAGCCCTGCCTAGTCTAGCCAGCCCAAGGGCCGACATAGCAGGGACAGGAGCACAAAAGCAAATCACCATCGCCAGAGGGCGTCCGCACAGAGCGCCAGCGGCTACACATCAGGAGCACACAACCATCCGATTGGTGCTGTATCTCCAGACCGCAGCACTCTGCACACGCCGAGCACTCCCGGCCACGCTTCAAGCATGCCACACCGCCGCGTTCCATCCACACCACCGTGGCCACACCGTCACACCGGCGGCCAGCAAGCAGAGTGACGGACCAGAGAGAAATAGCCCGAAGGGCCTGGCAGGGTTGCAGAGACCGCCTGGCCATCACACTAGCGCCTTGAGACAGCTGCTGGCGAGCACATTCGAGCGTCGTCGGGCGCCCAACGGCATCTCCACGCATCCAGGATGCCCTGTGTTAGTAGTAATCTTGACATGCATAGATCGTTAGCCGCATGCATACAGGAGCGTGGATCACGGTCTGTTAGCCGGGCCATATTCAGTTGGTTGGCTGGCTTGATGTGTTCAGGTTGTTGGCTAGCTTTGTGCATGAAATTATGAGTGGACTCGGTCATTAGAGGATAACCACCACGATGGAGTAGTGGCCGGTGTGTTGGCCGGATCGTGCGTGCATGGATGCATGCAAGTTAGTTGGATTAGTAGGAGTTAGCAGCCGAGTGTGACGGCTGGCCAGTGCGTGTGTGACTCTTTTGTACTGGTATTTAAAGTGACCAGGTGAATGAGAAAGAGCGTCCGTGAGGGCTGAAGAAACAATGGAGCCTCTTGGCAAAGCTTGTGAGTTCTTCCTTGGTGCATGTGTTCGTGGGTGTGTGTGGAGTTTCTTCTTGTGTGAGGCAAGAGGTAGAAGAAGAGCGGCGAGGCAGCGCCAACACCCTGCACACCCACCCGGCGGCGCCGTGCAGCCATCGGGTGGACCAAACCACAGATCCCACGAACCGACCAGAAGGGCCAGGCCACCACCTTCCCTGGATCCGGCACCGCTTCGCGGGGGCGTCAGTTACGCAAACCTGGCAGCAAAATACCCTAACGCTAATGGTATGCTGTCCAAAAATCATCTTGGCTCAAAGAACGGGGAATCGTTCTATTTCTGGGATGGTATATGCACCCGTCTTTCACATTTTGGCTCGGTGCTAGTTTATGTCGCATCATAGATAAATAATTGATACAAATTATTCACCAAAATTGCATCTTATATTTTGATACCGAGGAAGTACTTGCTACAAACTAATTAACACAGTGAACTAAGTGAGTTGGCTGTTGGCTCACTCATCAATTTCTAAACGACCAGCACAAACCTGGACAAACAAGTAAAATAAAAGAGAGCGCTAGTCCTTGATGTATACCATTGCAGACTGTCAGACTGACATCATTTATGCAGGCCATGTTCGTTCAATAAATCTCGAGAAATTTGTTCCTACCTACAACTGCAAGTATGGTTCGCCATCCATATATAATGGACACCACGCGATTGAGTCTTCACCCCATATTTCACAAGAGTTATCACCTTTCTCTCTTCTACTAAATGTTAGCAAAAATATGAGTAAAACAAATAGGAATATGAGACATTGGGAAGTGCACTCTCAGTATCAGTCTAGCACATAGTACGAGATGGGGTATCTTGTGCGGTCCACGTGGCGACTGGATGTTTGGAAGTACAATGTACTGCCGAGCCAATCTTGTGCGGGCTACAGATAAGTCCACTCTAGCCAATAGCAATATCCCTAGACATATAATGAGAAGAATGATGGAAAACACTCACTGTACAGCTTAGTCCACTCTAGCCAACAGCCATACATATATACAGCTAAGTCCACTCTAGCCATGCAGGGATAAGATAGGAGTGGCGAGAGACGAGCTCCTATTGTTACAATGGCCACACACACGTACATGTACACACACACGCACACTATGACACGTTACAATTCAACACCTCCCTGAAGCCCGAACGTCGCTCAGCAGGACGTTCAGACTGGAGCGATAATCACAAAACACTGTCGACGGCAGACCCTTGATGAAGATATCCGCAAACTGTGATGTAGTCGGAACGTGACGCACCTTGGCCTCACCGAGAGCCACACATTTCCGGACGAAATGAAGATCAATCTCGATATGCTTCGTCCGCTAATGTTGGACGGCATTAGAGACAGATACACCACACTAATATTGTCACAGTCAGCGTTTTGGGTACCGAGCGAAATTTCGTTATCTCGCGCGGTTACCGCGTTTACCGTTCCCCCTCGACAAACACTCGTACCGAGCAAAATATTTCGAATATTTTAAATTTTTTGAATTCAAACGCTCACTGTCTAGTTAAATAGAAACCATCTCTTCTATGACAACATTTAAGGTAGTGGTGTAGTGGCAAAGGCATCCTTTCCTTACCAGCTAGTCGTGGTTTCGAGTCTGCCCTCACGAATTTTTATTCTTTTTTAGGAAGCAAAAGTTCAAAAAAAGCTGCAGCATCCAGGGGTCGAACTCGAGCGTATGAGCATGCTGAAGCTGCGGTCCACTAGACACTATGCGCCGGCATGCCTAGTGAAATTTTAGAGTAACATGCGTATCTATATCGACGTCAAAAATATTTGAATTCAAATTTTAATTTTAAATTTCGTCCGAATTTTTTTCGGAATTTCGCGGTTACCGTGGTAACCGCAAATTCCGGTGACCCTCGAGAAAAAAGGTCTGCTTGGGATCCAAAACCTTGGTCACAGTAAACACCAGTAGCTCGTGAGGAGGGCGGCGTAGCTCAGTGAGGAGTTGGCGCAGGCAACAAGACTTTGCAACATGGTTGGCAAAGTCACGACACTCGGCCTCAGCGCTGGACTGTGAGACCATATGTTATCGTTTGGACGACCAAAATATCAAATTAGAGCCCAGGAACACACAAGCCAGAGCTGGATTTGCGAGTTTTGGAACACCCGTCCCAGTCAGCATCGTTGCAATAGATGAGATCAGGCTGCGAGGAGCGATAGAGCTGCACGCCATAGTGCGTGGTGCCGCGGAGGTAGCGCATGATGCACTTGAACAGCTGAAGCTGTGTGTTGAGAAGGGCATTCATGAACAAACTGATCTGCTCGACAGCATATGTGAGGTCTGGCAGAGTAAGAGTGATATACTGAAGAGCTCCGGCGAGGCTGCGATGGATGGATCAGAAAATGGTTTTCTGTCGGCAGTGTAATGTTTAGCACGAGTGTCAATAGGTGTAGAGATGGGGTGGTTATTTAACATGTTGGAACGACCTAAAATCTGCTTGGCGTATTGCTCTCGAGACAAAAAGAGGCCAGCGGTATTGTGATGTACATTGATGCCCAAGAAGTGCTGGATGTCACCAAGGTCACTCATAGAGAACCCCAGGGTAAGAGACGCAACAAGCTATGAGAGAAGTGGCATGGTGCTGGCAGAGAAGATGATGTCGTCCACATAATAGAGCAAATATGCGATGGCTTCCCCACGGCAAAGGATGAAGGGTGAAGTGTCACACTTGGGGGAGACAAATAATGCACACGGTTCATAAGGATAACTTGATGCCATTTAAGAGAGATTGCAAATGGTTTCCCTATATAAACTATGTGGAATGCCCTATAGGAATTACTAGCAAAAACGCCCGTGCATTGCAACGGCTACGGAATAAATTTGGAACTGTGTGTGTTATTTACCCAATCCATCTGCTTCTACCTCATTGTATATTCCTTTTGATGGGAAACTGTTTTGCAGTGAATACTGCAATTGCAAATGCCATGAAAAACTGAAGAGGTCCAATTAGAATTGCTCTTAGCTTCTAAGAAATTTTCACCATAATCGTTGTAATTATAAAGTAACAGCCCAAAGGTGGTGACCAAGTGAAAAGGGAAAATAACTTCATACACATAAATGGAATAGCAAAGAGATATTGCTGGAAATATCACACATCCGTTTTGAGCCAGTGAAAATATCTCACATCTGTATGAAAAGCACATAATGATTATTAAGTAGAAAAAATATGCAAATACTTTCCTTTCCATCGGTCCAAACTTAGTGCAAGAGTTATTTGGTTGTCGCTATCAACTAAATGGAATATAAAAAACTGGGCCTTTGCTCATGTGCACCAAAACAATATGTAAAGGGCGTTCTTTCAAAAGAAAAAAATAGCATAACAAACATGTGTTAGCGACAACATTTTAGGCATCTGAAAATTGCCTCGAAGAGGTTGATCTGGAGATGCCCTGGTCTCCTAGACCTGAAACATAGTGTTAGATATATTTATTTGCAATTCGTTCCATGCACCCTCAATAATGACTTGCACATGGCACCATGGCTAGGCATTATGTCAAAGTCAAATAGATGACCAGTATTGCAAAGAATAAGACATTAAAAATCATGTTGGTGATAACATCCCTAACTTGCTCTCCCCTGGTCATGGTGATGGATGCTCTCGGCAGTATCATCGAGGGGGCATCGACTTTGTATGCAACCTTTGGTGTAAGGTTTTCGGAAGTAGCATCGTTATCTCAATCTTATAGAAATTTAAGTCAGCAGGAATTCCAACTATACTATAACTTATAGGAGATGCTATCTTATAAATATGAAAAGAAAAATGTATATATAAAATTTGGATAGTTATAACCACAGTTCTACACAGTAAGTACTCCATTCACTCTTCTTAATAGTATTTTGGCAGAGCTCCTACTTGGTTCTTCAAAAAAAAAGTACAAATACATTGCATTGGCAAAATTTTAGTTAATAATTTGAATCTGGTATCATATAAGTTGTGCTTGGTTGACTACAAACCGTACTGAATGTATGTTTGACGAAAAATACCAACACAAAGTAATAATACATTGCCATTGGCAAAATTTTAGTTAATAATTTATACTTTATAATGTAGCTTCAGGGAAGAAGACGATAGTTGGGAAGGCGTCATAGGGAGGCCACAACGGCAATAGAGCATTATCCAGCGGAAACAAATACATACCAGGAGCTAATGAATGTTCAGGTTGTGGATTCTATCAGGTTCTGCGTCTTCCCCACGGGCTCCATGGCTTTCGCTGGGTATGGTGCAGGCCACGGTGTCGGCACACCGTGCACATTCATCCACGGCAAGCCCCGACATGCACCTCTGCTACCAAATCCATAATGTGCAGCATATGCCAATCTAGCTCATTACAAGCATCATACAGGGGAGCTGAGCATTGAGAAAAGAAAGAAAGAGAAAAAAAAAAGAGGAATCCGTAGATGCACGCATATATGCTAATGAAAGATGATAAGAGTGGTAATATGTTGTATTCAACTAAACATGTTTGAGCCGTCAGGATGGATTCAGAGGATGGAGTCAGAGCCTCATTGCCACCTGCAACGAAGAAGTGCAGCTATGACAGATTTAACAGGACTCGGTCATCATCACACTACAGTAAGAGATGTAAGCAACGTACCAGCGTCAGTTCCCTTGGTCTGATTGCCGGCGCCATGCAGTCCCAGCCATACCTGTTATCGCAAACCTCGCAACATGGAAAATCATGACACAAAATCCAAATCATTTTGGTGAGCGAATGATGAGCGTACACCATCTGAATCTGAGGATTATGGTTGCTCACAGGAAACATTGTCGGTGTCGTCGTCAAGTCGCTTGGTATTCAAGGATGACCCGCCGGGAAATGACCATGGTGATGGCACTAAAATCAGTGCGCCAATGCCAGCGTCGTGGGATCTTTCACTCTTACCTCTCACATAGCAGGGCAGCAATTCACACACAGGGGCACATCAACTGCAGCTCTGTCTGAATCATCTCTTCCTCATGCTCTGTTTGGTTAAGCTGTTTTTGTGGATTCCGTTAATTGTGTGAGCAATCAGGTAAATGATTATTATTTTGCTTTGAAGATTATCCTTTCCTTTGGATTACTAAACTCGATGTTATCTCTGGTGGAAATCGAACATGCTCTGTATGCTAAATTTAGGAAAAGCCAACTGGGAGAATTATAACTTGGCACCTTGTTTCTTCTTCACGGGTTGCACAACTTCTGGGAGGAGAACGGGGTGTGTGACCACGGTTGGGCTAGACGACTTCGTCAGCGTTGAACTCGAAGTTCGGCGACGTCCTGGCCGAGCTTGTTAGCGCAGACCAAATACTCCCAAGGCAAGTAGCTGGCGGAGCTTGGGGCGTCGGAGCAGGCCGATGAAGCCCAAGGCCGGCGACCACATGGCTTGAACGGGAGGCAGGGGATCTGGTGGTCGTCACGGTGGAACACTTCTTATGACATCGATCTGAGGGCGGGGATGAGCAGCGCTGGGCCCGGCATGGACGGACGGTGGTCTGTCGAAGAATCGTCGAGCTAGGAGCACAGACGGACGACTAAGTCAACCGGAGAGACTTGCGGCAGCCTTCGAGACGGCACCGGCGGCGGTGGCGGGTCACATCCCGTAACCCTAGAGAGAGACATGCCTTGTCCAAAAAAAAGAGAGACGGGATAGAGAGCGATGATGGCATTTGAAATTAGGCATCTACACATGCGTATGTTATTTTAGACACACACCTACATTTTTTTTTTGACACACGTACGTGAGATGGATGTATGCATTCAGGATTTCATGCTTCGTGCTAGTCGTATGTTTGGGTCAGCCCGTGAGTTTCTCCAGCAAGCTGGGGCACGGTTTAATGATTGTATATAGATATAGAGAAAAGGTATAATGTATACATATAGAAAAATCTTTCTTTTAAATCTCAGCCGTCAATCTTACGGATATAAAGGGGTGGCGTATGGAGAACTATGAAAGGCTCCGTCTTTTAATATTAGGTAAAGATTACACTGTAGTTTTCTTTATGGAGATAACTACCATGGTTTGTCCATGGAGGATGAATTTTTTCCTTGGTCTGTTCCCTTGGCCACAATGACAAAGATCTTAACTCGAGCAGAGCTACCTTCATAGACACCACCAACCTCCCCCCCCCCCCCCCCCCCCCCCAAGTAATCTTTGAGGGCGGTAGAAAGCATCATATATCATTCCTTCACACGTCAATTTTTATATCAAAACTCTTACATTTGAACACTTCTTCATGTAGCAATAAATATTTTTTCTTGAGAATTAGCAACAAATAGGTTGCACTAAACAAACCTGTTGGAGATGTTTATCTTTAAAAAAAATGCAAAACCATTGTAGCTATCTCGAACTGATATTAGCTAGTACACACATAGGACTAGGAGGCACAGGGGAAGAAATAATGACTTTGATGTTAATTCCAGCGCTGAGCAGTAGCTGTCTCATTGCCGAATTCATCAAGAACACTACTGTGGATAAAGATTGTGGTGCGGGCCTTGTAAGTTAAGTTTGCTCCGCATGTTAATGTATGTAACATCTTATCATATCAATCTCCTTTGGGAGTTAGCTTGCATAGGCTAAACTTGGAGGATTGTTTGCAATTCAGAGGAATGAGATGTGCAATCCTTACATGTTTTCAGGTACAGAGATATAATTTATTAGAGTTAAACACGGCTCAGGTATTCCATACATGTCGTATACATGTGTGGCCGACTAGGACTAGTATTAAAAACCGACTTGGTTTGCTTATGCTAGGCTGAGCTGTTATATATAGCTGTGTATCCCCCTTGTAATGAATAACGAGAAAAGAGCAATAAAGAAGAAAGAACCAGGCTCGAGACGAGCCTGTTGCAATCCATCGATTTGTTTTCTGTTGCCGAAGAAGCTATCCGCCGAAGTGACGATCGAATCGATCGCTAGCTAGCTTTACCAGGCGAGACGTACGTGCACTTGTTTCAGGAGGAACCCATTAAGCTGCTAGCTTGCTAGCTAGCTTACACGTACAGGTTGCTACTGGTGATTTGGTCTAGCGTTCTAAATCTAACAATTGGTATCTAGAGCCTCGACGATCTATGATCAACGATGACGGACAGCGACGCAGAGTCGGTCAAGTCCGGTAACGGCGGTTCCAAGGCGAACAAGAATAGCGACAAGATGAAGAAGGGCGGCAAGTCAGTAACCAGTGGTGGTGGAAAGGGCGGCGCCAACGTACTGGCGCATCGCAACATCTCCATCCAGTACCCGATGCTCACCGACGCCAACTACGGCGTGTGGGCGGTCAAGATGAAGATTATTCTCCGAACCCTTCGAGTGTGGGAGGCCATCACGGACGACGACGTCGATGAGGAGTGCGACGAAGGTGCCATGGCCGCCATAGCCCAGTCTGTGCCGGATTCCGTGCTGATGACATTGGCGGAGTTCGAGACGGCAAGAGAGGCGTGGAACGCACTCAAAGAGATGAGGATCGGAGAAGATCGCGTCACGAAGGCTCGGGCACAAGTGCTGAAGCGCCAATTTCACAAGTTGTAGATGGAGGAAACTGAATCGGTGAACGACTATGCCATGCGTCTGACTACTTTGGTGGGAGAGATCCGCGCACTTGGTGCAAAGCTCGACGAGACCGAGATTGTGGAGAAGTTTTTCAGTTCGGTGACTGATAAATTCACGTACATCATCGGCACGCTCGAGCAGCTTTACGACATCGACGACATCACCATAACGGAGGCGATCGGACGCTTGCAGACGTGGGAAGAGAATGCTCGTGGCTGTCGGAAGGGCAAAGGAGGAGGTGGTGACCAACTTATGTACTCACGCGCGGATTGGGAGTCCTCAAGTAGCAAAGGAAGGCGTGACGGTGGTGAAGGCTCAAGCAACGCGAAGCGCGGCGGACAAACCGGGAAAAGGCAAAGGAAAAGGCAAGCCACAAAGTCGTGGTAAGGCGGACCGATCTAAAGAGCGGAAGCCACGGAACTTGGATATGTCCGAGGTCAAGTGCTATAACTGCAACGAGATGGGTCACTTTGCGAAGAATTGTCCGGAGCCTAACAAGCGGGAGATCAAGGCAAATTTGGCAAAGCAGAAAGACGAACGTCTAGGTCTTCTGATGGCCGAAGTTTGTGATCTCGTCCAAACAGCGGTTGTGAAACTAAACCGGAAGGTGCTACTTCATGAGAAAAAGGTAACACCAAAGTTATCCGGAAACCAGAACGTGTCGTGGTATCTAGACACAGGTGCGAGTAACCACATGATGGGGTGCAAGGAGAAGTTCCTCGAGCTAGAATATGATGTTCAAGGCTTGGTCAAGTTCGGTGATGGTTCAAATATGGAGATTTGCGGGCAAGGTTCTGTCCTCTTCGAGGGTCTCACAGGAGAACATCGCATACTCACTGGAGTATACTACATCCCACGGCTTCGGAACAATATCGTCTCTGTCGGGAAACTTGGCGAGAATGGATGCAAGGTGGATATCAAGAATGGAGTGATGACGATCTTCGACAACCTCCGAAACGTGGTAGCGCGTGTGAATCGCACTCGGAACAGGCTCTATATCCTCAACCTTGATCGATCTCAACCGGAGTGTTGGCTCGCCAAGAGTGATGATGATTCATGGTTATGGCATGCTAGATTTCGACGCGTTAACTTCTACGCCTTGAAGAAGATGTCGAAGATGGAGTTGGTATCTGGGATGCCGTTTATCGACCATGTTGATCGAGTATGTGACGGGTGCTTGGTTGGAAAACAGCACCGCAGGTTGTTCCCTGCTCAGTCTACCTATCGTGCAAGTGATGCACTCGAGCTGCTTCATGGTGATCTTTGTGGCCCTATCACCCCAGCAACTCGCGGAGGAAAGAAGTACTTCTTCCTCGTGGTAGATGACTACTCGAGATACATGTGGGTCGTTCTCCTACGATCTAAAGATGAGGCGTTTGAAGTGTTCAAGAAGCTGAAGGCTGCAACGGAGATGGAACACAAGCTGAAGGTTCGCGCTCTACGGACAAATCGCGGCGGAAAGTTTACGTCGAACGAGTTCAACGACTACTGCGAGAAGATTGGCATAAAGAGGTTCCTCACGGCACCTTATACACCACAGCAGAACAGGGTTGTTGAAAGGCGCAATCGAACCGTCGTTGACATGGCGAGAAGTTTACTCAAGAGAAAGAACTTGCCGGGGACTTTTTGAGGAGAAGCTGTCTCGACGGCGGTCTATCTTCTCAACCGAGCTCCAACGAAGGCGGTGGTCGGCAAGACTCCGTATGAAGCAATTGACGGACGGAAGCCGAATGTGTCTCATCTACGCACAGCATGTGAAGACGGCGGAGCCGCATCTCTCAAAGCTTGCCGATCGCAGCACCTAGATGGTGTTCATCGGATACGAGAGGAGTACCGGCACCAAGGCATACCGCTTCTACGATCCACGAACAAAGCATCTACGGATTTCACGCGACGTTGTGTTTGAAGAAAACCAAGCGTAGAATTGGAGCGCAACAGCCGACGATGCTCCAAATGGTAACACATTCATAGTTGAATTCCCAACTGATGACGATGCAGGGGAGGACGTCCAGGTGGTTGGCAAGACTCCCACCAAGGTGACCACAATGGTAGTGATCATCATGGTGCCGACACCAACAACGACGAGCATGGGTCGCAAGGTGATAGCGACAACGACGCGCACGACATGGGCGGAGATCTCGACAACGAGGCGCATTGGGATGATGACAATCAAGATGATGGTCACGATCACGACAACTACGCCGACGACGAGGATGCCAACGATCGGGCATCTACCACGCCCGAGACTCAACGGTCTTCCTCAAGTGCATCGACGCCGACACAATTTGTGTCGCCTCCTTCGCAAGCCACAATGGATTCTTCTGGGCCTCGTCGCTACAAGACCCTCAAGAAAGTCTACAAGTACACAAAGCCAGTTACGCTCGAGTACTCCGATTTGTGTTTAGTCGGAGTTGAGGAGCCGGCGAACTTCGTAGAGGCGAGCAAAAGTTTAAGTTGGACGCACGCCATGGATGAGGAGATGAAGGCGATCGAGAGCAATGGCACGTGGACTTTGGTAACCCGACCTCCGAACCAAAAGGCCATAGGTTTGAAGTGGGTTTACAAGTTGAAGAAGGACACGAAGGGTGCCATTGTGAAGTACAAGGCAAGACTCGTTGCAAAGGGCTACGTACAACGTCAAGGAGTTGACTATGAGGAGGTATTTACACCGGTTGCTCGAATCGAGACGGTAAGAGTGCTCCTAGCTTTGGCAGCACAAGAGGATTGGAAGGTTCATCATATGGATGTGAAATCCGCTTTCCTCAACGGCGACCTCAAAGAAGAAGTGTACGTGAAACAACCCCTCGGCTACGAGAAGAAAGGAGAAGAACAGAAAGTTTACAAGCCCAAGAAGGCATTTTACGAGTTGAAGCAAGTGCCAAGAGTTTGGGACTCAAAGTTAGACCAAAGTTTGGTCTCGCTCGGATTCAAAGGATGTCCCCTCGATGATCCGAAAGACAGTCTATCAAGCACCGAAGTACAAGTGAAGGTTGAAGATGCGACCAAGGAGGAGCGTTGGCGTCAAGCTACGGACGAGCTGACGACAGCAAAGACGGCCCCTAAAATGCTACGAGTGACGGCAAAAACAATGCCAAAGATAACCACTGCAAGTAGCAGCAATTTTGTTTGGGACCCAGGTCAAATGAAGAGAAGCCATGTTTAAGGGGGTGAATATTAGAGTTAAACACGGCTTAGGTATTTCGTACATGTACGTATACATGTGTGGCCGACTAGGACTAGTATTAAAAACCGACTTGATTTGCTTATGCTAGGCTGAGCTGTTATATATAGCTGTGTATCCCCCTGTAATGAATAACGAGAAAAGAGCAATAAAGAAGAAAGAACCAGGCTCGAGACGAGCCTGTTGCAATCCATCGATTTGTTTTCTGTTGCCGAAGAAGCTATCCGCCGAAGTGACGATCGAATCGATCGCTAGCTAGCTTTACCAGGCGAGACGTACGTGCACTTGTTTCAGGAGGAATCCATTAAGCTGCTAGCTTGCTAGCTAGCTTACACGTACAGGTTGCTACTGGTGATTTGGTCTAGCGTTCTAAATCCAAGATAATTTAACATTGATGTAACACGAAGGAATAAAAATTTGTCCCAAAATGCAATCTGTGTCAACGTAAGTAACTGCAGCAAGCCTCTTCTGAACAAACTCCAGTGCATGCAATCAATAATTAACCAACCAAAAACTCTTGGTTCGAACTCGGTGTCTAGCCGGCCAGCTCCAACCGCCCACGCAGTTGCCGCATCACACAGAGCCTCATGCTGGCATCGGCGTCTCGCCGTATCACACAGCGGCCTGGCATCCCGCCTTCTCCGCACATCTTCGCTGAAGCTTCGCCGGACTAGTTACTCCCTGACCTATTCTACATGCATAGAAAAATCTAACTAAATATGCAGATGAGACTGGCTTTTTAGTACCTGGGTGTCTGGACACCCCATTATCTCGGCCGTTCGTTGTGGTTGTTCTCCTATTGTGTATATGAACCTATGCGAATGCTCTTCCTCCTCTTTTGTGCTTCCTCTTGTGTATATGCCATTGCCTTCTTCTTCATCACCATCACCTTTGCAATAGATGTCATCGTCTTCATGCCACGAGTCACCATGGTCGTAGTCAGCACGGTCGTCGGCCTCTTCATCGGCAACGTACTGGGCGCAGCCATCCTAACTTTGCGTCTCGTCGGGGTCGTAGGCACGGCCCTGCCCACGCTCGTAGATCACATCCGTCATGAACTGGTTGTAGAAGGGGTCGTCGACCGGTGGCGTTGGTATTGGCATTCCGTCGAATAAGACGCGGGGGGACAGCATGGTGCCCGTAAACGGTGGCCGTGCTTGCTTTCTTTGCATCTCGACGGACGGCCGGCCACCGCTGCTAGACCCAGGCGTGACATTGAGGTCGATGACGGCCGAGGGGCGCGGGGTGGACGACGTGATCACGCCAACGTCAGGCGACGAAGAGAAACGGGTCTGGCCATCGTGCCTTGGCGGGGAAAGCCGGGCGACATTGGCTTGGTCCGCGACGTCGGCGACTGGAAGTGCGGCGGAGGCCTGGCGACCGACGAGCCTGTGCTCGCCGGGCCGACGGGCGTTGCAGAGAAACCCGTCTGACGACAAATGCCAAGCATGAGGAGGGCGTGCGCTTTGTTGACGATGGTCTCCTTCTCCTCGACCTCGGCCTTGCGCCGCGCGGTCTCCATCGCATCGCGCTCGGCGGCGAACTTGGCCGCGGGGCATTGCCCTTGACGACCGCCCTCCGGTTCCTCCTCTTCTCCGATTCCGCGTCTAATTTGGCGATCTCCTCCGGCGTACACTCCGACCGCGGCTTCCTTGGCGCCTTGGCCGCCTTCTTCATCACCTTTCCGGGCGGGTCGACGGCCAGGCCATCGGAATTCGGCTGCGCGTCGGCCATGTATGGGGGGAGGGGCGTGGGAGGGTTTGCGGGAAATGGCGCCAAATGGGGCGCGGGGGGTTTTGCTTTGTGCCACCGCCAGGCGGGCCAGGGGAGGACAAGCGCGTGCGTCCCGCCCGTCCGCGCGCTGTCTGTTGCACCCCAAAATCGGCGCAAACTTGGACCGGGGATGGGTCGAAAGCGGACAGAAAACGGACAAAAGTCTGTTTGCTCTCGTGCACTGGGCCGTTTGGTTTGTCCGTTGTACCCCAAACAAACGCATGCGAACAGAATGGGGTCGCGCAGTGGAGTTGGCCTGAGGTGCATGCAGAATCTGCATGTGAGAGACATGCCATGGGAGAGAGATATGACTTGTCTTGTCAATAATAACCAGCATGCACAACAGCAGAACCTGACCTACGTACCAGGGCTACCACGGCGCTGTCGGTGACATGCAACCACGCCTACCCTATCTCTCGCAGCCTAGGACTGGCCCTGTTCCACTCTGTAAAACGAAGGCTTAATTAACATGCATACGCAAATGGCCTGCTGCTGTCAAGTCCTCGGTACCAATCTTCAAGTCCTCGGTACCAATCTTCAAAGCACACGACGAGCTGGATAACCGGGTGTCGGGGCACCCGGGTGCTGTGGCGCCTTTCCGTCTGCAGATACAATATCAAGATTAGTGCTAACAGAGTTGGGCTTTTGGGTGTGAATCCTCAGTAAAGATCTGGCAAGGTGACACTTGGGTTAATATGGTACTAGATGTAGCATATCAGATAGGACTGAGGTTGCTTACCATTATCTCGCGGTAGTGAACTCTATGGCGGGCTACCAAGCCGACATGGTGCAGTGGGTCAACGTGTTGATGCAAAGACTGCGCCTACCTAGCTTAGATATTGTAGTTTTAGACCTTTTATCATACATTAAAATAGCGGGCGAAGGAAAATCGCGGCCGAGATTTTTGCCGCGACTGTTAAGGAAGGAATGGCGCAATGCGCCACGAACTCCAGCGATTTGCCGAGCCATGCAAATCGCGGGGCAGTTTCAGAAACGCGATAGCGCGGATTTCACCCGTGATTTAAATCTATGCTTTTTATACCTATGAAATGTAAGTCTGACATTTTATCGTGTAAAGTAAGTGTGCCATTGTACAGTGTGGGCACCTTTCCCAAAATATGGGCACGCCGATGGTTGGGGCGGCCTCCACGCACTCGGTTCGCTGTTGGGGGTCCATACATCCAGTTGCGCCACGCAGGGCGACATCATACGGTTGAACTCACTAGCGCATATCGCAACACTAACGCGCATGACGATATTCCTGTCCAGCTGGCCAATGTATAAATACGGTCTGATGCACTACTTTTTCCACCATTAACTAGGTCTTCTCCAACCTTACAATCTTCCTACAACCACAATAACGGTGCCACTTAAAGATCACATATATAAAGGGGATCGGTACTTCTACAATGACGATCCCTGGGGTGAATGGGAACGAGCAGTTCACCATGGAGTTCACACAATGCCACCTACCTCACTGTGCCGCACACCAACGAGCCGGAGCGGGTGGAGTGCACCATGGCCATGTTCAAGCGGATCCTGAGGGAGGACACATAAAAAGTAGGCGGTCTCAACCTCGAGTAAGTCCACACGTGTCCCGGTATGATCAAAAGGTCATCGTCGCCCAGTTATGCCTGGGCCAGCATGTCCTCGTCTACCATAACTACAGGGTGATGAGACCTTGTGAATTTCTTTGCTAGGTTTTTCAATAGACTTAGTTATGAATTTGTTATGGTGGAGACCACCAACGATGCACAAGTGCTCCGTAATTTGGCCTTGCCATGCTCGAATATCATAAACATCCAGAAGCAATACAACATCCTCAGCAACGGGAAGCAGCATGACCACTGGTTGACCTCGCAGCCGCCATTATCGACCCGTCCAACACTGGCATTAAAGACGGCATCGACAACCTTCGCTGGTACAAGATCTGGGATGAAAGATTGAGTCCACAACACCTCACATACGCGACGAGGGACGCCTACACAAGTTATTACATGTACATGCAGATCGTTGACATGAGAACGTGTCTTCTTCCCCTTGACCTTGAGGTGTCGCGCAGCGGCAGCTGCAACGCTGGCAAGCGTGTAGAAAAGTCGTAGATGATGATTGATTTTATGGATGCTTAGCTAGTCTCTATATTGTATTATAAATATTTTGTTTAATTCAGAACCACTGAACCATTGTTACTTTATAATTTACTGTTTTATGTTTTAAATATCTCGCTTGGCAATTAAGTAAGGTGGCCAGCATGCAGCCGGGAAAACATTTTGATATTGAAACTATGTGGCCAATATCGCGCACGACTTCTTCTACGTAATTGCCTGTATATTTGAAGTTAGGATGCTTGTATATTTGAAGTGTTAGGATGCGTAACTTCTTATGCGTAACTATGTGACAAATGTACTAAAATGTTTTCGATATCAAGTAGTATATAGGATGCTTGTATATTTGAAGTCTTTCCGAAATAAATATTCACATCTACCAAGAGGTGTATTGTTTACAATATATATATACCACTAGTGACATGTCAAGCTCTATTCGCATTCCAGGGGTCATTTTAGTACGTTTCTCTGCTCCACCAACTGTTAGGCAAAATAATGCAGGAAAAAAAAGAGAGAAACCCTAGCTTGATAATAGGACATCAGGACGAGACCGAGTGTGTTAAGAGCGCCTAGTAATGGACATTGTGTTTCTTCCGATAGGCAAGGGTCTGTATCTGCTTGGACCAGGATTCAAACCTGTGTAGCATAGATAACAGTGAGACGTCTGCTCATTTGTTGTACAGCCGCCTCTACAACACGTACGGCATCTTTCAGTGACTCTGCTCCTATTTTCTCCTCTTTGCAACTTCGGTCAGTTCAACTAAGAGGTGCGAGTTGTGTTTTTCGTTCATGGGATTTTCGCTCTCTTGTAACTGGATAGTTCTGAGGAGTACTTGACCTCGTTTCACGTTTAAAGAGCATTGTCCTAGTACTAACCTTGAAACAAGGACTATGGATAAATAAATACTTCATCTATATGTTTACAATGTGTTAGTATTGATGATCCAACAAACTTCCAACCAAGAATACCATGTCCTTTATGTGGTGGGCATGCATATATAATTATAAATACATCTGAATCTTCAATTGAGTAGTAGCATCCAGTTTTCCTAGTTACAACACTTATCCTCACATTCAAATGTGTGGCAAGTGCAGAAAAAGAGGACCTAGTCCTGGGAGTAGATAGGTCACTATAAAATGGATCTGAAAAAGCATCAGAATAAGAGACACCGGGAACAAGAGGAAAGCTGCTCACTGGTCCATGCATCGAGTCCTACTATTGCTGGTAGATATGATGCACTACTAATCGATCAACACCCATTTATGCACGTGAGTGATTAAGTTGTGTATAGCGCGTGGACCATGTTGCCTTACAACTTTGGTCTGTGCAAACAGGGATAGGAGTTCCTCAAGTACAACCTTCTCATTTCCGATAGCAAGGGATGATTACTTCTATACCTTCAACTGAATATGTATGTTGCACATTTAGCCAATGGATTGATGCTATGGTGGTCATTGTCACCGTGTGCTGTTAGGGCTAAGTTGTATCTACAGTTTAAAATATAAGAGACATGTACTCAGTTGTCATAATTGTTAGCAAAATAAAGTAGTGTGGCATGGTCAGTAGTTATCGCTGCCATGGTGCTGTGTTTTCTAGCTGTCGTAGTAGTCTCTATTTTTCATGAGTACTTTCAGTTAGGTGTTTTCTGTTATTCTGTTAGTGACGCCTGAAGACGTGACTAGTATGCTCCTGAGGCACGATTGTAGGACTGTAGCACTTGTTCTCGATCGTGTGATGGCACGACCCGCGGCATGTTTCCTTTCTGTTGAGAAATAAGAAGAAGAGAGAAAATAAACATTTAGTGCACTGCACAAAAAACTTCATAGCGTTATTTTGTTCTTTGTCTACCTCGAGATACAGAGCAGAGAGAACGTGAGTGATTTGTGGGTGCTAACAATTGGCATCAAAGCGACATTGTGAGATGGATGACACGACAACTTGAATATCCCACCGTCCTCGGGCACGGCACCACGGGCGCAGATCACCGGTCACATCATTGAGGAATCGTCGAACCACGTCACGCGGGTGGTGTGCGATGGCGGCGGCGGCAACTACTAGACGATGTTGACCCGTACCTACTACCTACTACGAGGACTAGGCCCTACTCATGCAGGTGATACTTGAGGGGCGGCATCTCTGGCATGCGATCCAATGGGAACCCCCATCGGTTCGCGAAGTGGTCCGGACCACCGTTTTCCGACAAATCCCAGACAAACTTGTCGGACTTATATCGGTCTCCGGACATCCGGCTGACCAACCAAAAGTAACCACGTGGTCCTCTGCTCAATTTTCTCACATGCAGGGTGCCCCTCACCTGTCTCTCCTCGCAACCGGACACCACACCACAAATCCCACCACATGCATGGTACCGTCTACTCTCTCTCTCTCCTCCCAACAGGATTAATTTGTGAATAGCTTTGGATCCCAATGGGACATAAAAACAGACAAATACCGGAGCCATTTGGCCTAAACTGTAGGAAAGAAAAAGACAAATCCTGACATGACTTGTGATCAAACAATGGTCTATATGCTACTATTTATAGTAGCATTTTTTTCATTATTTCTTGGTGGCTAGGTTTATAAAAAAAACCGTGCCTTGGCAGTTGGGAGCACGTTAACAACACAATCCATGAGATCACTAGGTAAGGTCTTCCATGCAAATGCTCATTCAAAATATTGGGATTAAGACATTTCTCTCATGTGTGAAATTATAGCAGAAAACAATGCAAATAGAGGGGTACGAGACATCGGGGCTACGAATGAGCACACACCGGGTCTCTACAAAGTTAGTATGCACACAGTTAACACGAATAGAAACCCCAAAACATCACATCGGCATATAGCAAAGTTATATAACAGTGAAACTATGCCATTGTGGATTACAAAGAAAACAAACTCCTAACCGATGAAAACAATGATCAAAGATGGTATAGATCCTGCAACTCACGTTCTACACGAGCGCGCCCACAGACACCCACACGCGCGGCGCGTGTACGTGTGCGCGCGCACACACGCACACACACAAACACACATCTCAAGCAAAGCAAGTTGGGTTCTCCAACGATAACACTTTCTGGAAGAAAATGATGCTCGCTAGATCCCGCCACCGAGTTAAAGCATGGCTTTAATATGACACAAAAATGAAGGATTCTATTCTGCTCTGTTCCCCATTGAAATGGGGCTTCGGAAACAACAAAATTTGATGACTTATTAAGAAAGAGATGTAGTACAAGTATGCTATTGAAGATGCTGCAACATATGTCGCGGAAAATCGCCCATTGAATGGTCAGTAACCCATTCTAATACATCATAATCCGAATAATCCCAAAATGCAGTCCACCACATAATGACCGCCTTCACCGCATTCGTAGCAATAAAATTTCTCATTCCTCCATGGACCTTTACCGATGTGATCCGCCTCGGATGAGTCAATAGATGTGCCTTTAACAACAGCCTGCATGACGAAACCTTCCATCGGCACCGCCGCCAATGCTGCAACTGCTGTCAGTGTTGTTGTCGTGGCCTGCCCTAGCTCTCCCTCTACCCTAGCTCTCTCTCTCCCTGTCGTCTCACTCTAGCCCAAGCCAAACCGAGGAAGAAGAAATCACGAGGAGAGGGAGAACACGGTGGACTGCCGGCGCACGGACGCCCGCCGCACAGACGGCCTTTTTACTCCTCAAGCACGAACTTGAGCACACTCCACAGACTGTTACAACGTCCACTACGCGGCTCTATTCCCGAGCCAGCGCATTGGGCACGCACCCACGCCTCCACTCCCCGATCGTGCGCGCGCTCCTCCCGCTCATCATGCGCCCGCGACGCGCTCCGACGGGCACAGCTCGCGGCGAGCTCCAGCAGAACCACGCACGCTCATGCCATGTAGTTCGCCAACAACCTATGCCTACACACACGCACAGGGTGTACACGTGCACGGACACGCCTGTGCACCACACGCACACACACACTCACGCCTATGCTGCGATCTGACTCGTTCGACTCGCCCAGCACGTGCCCGCGCACACGCCCGACGCGGCCGACCCGTTGCCGTGGCTTATTCTGCCCAACAGCCACGGCAGCGGGCGCTGGCTGAGCAATAGCCGGCTGCAGCACTGCAAAACGCCTGAGAGGCCACCAGTGGAGCAGTAGGCCCCACGCAGGCCGGCACCACCTTTGTGTTAGGCACACAACCACCTGTACAGGTAGGAGGGTCACGACTTCGTTCCTGTCTCGTCCGTCCTTAACGGTTTCCTCCCCGGTGCCCAGCTCTAGGCACCCAAGCCGCGCCACGACGCGGACCACAAGATCCTTCGACGAAGGCGCCATCCGGCACATGGAAACCACGTCCGCCGCCATAGTTCAAGTTATCTCCGAGGCCACAGGACAAAGGACCTCTGTATGTATATCTGTATGCCCCATAGCCATCGCAGACTCATAGTCCTCCAAAGCGCGTACGACCATAGCCAAAGCCCCGCGGCCATGTTAGCTGCCATGCCACCAACCGTCTAGAGCAGCAGCGCTGCCCGCCCGCCATACCGGCCTCTGTAACGAGCACCGCGCGTGGCCTGCCCAGCTGCTCCAGGCCCTGGGCGAAGAGCCGCCGCCTGTTGACTATGCACATATGTGCGAGTAGCAAGAGCTGCCGGCAACAATGCTACACTTCCGAAATTCCTGCTACGGAATCCCCTTACAGACTGACGTGGAGCACTCATAGGGAAGAGGTTGAAATTACGAGGTGGGGTCATACTGAAATCAAGGGATGGAGTTGGCGCGTACGTCTAGTCCGTATGTTTTATTCCGTAAGTGCTACACTTACGGAATAAAAACTACGGACTGGACAAGTCCGGTCGCGGCGAGCCAAGCTACATGTCCCTGGTAGATTTTGCCTCTCACAGCCAAGCTACATACCTGTGGTAGATTTTACCTAGCACAAAAAATACGGAGCTAGGGTCAACCACTCATCTTCCATAGCCGTACCATACCATTTCGGCCATGGGCATGTGCAAAAAGTATATAAACTAGACATGCAAGATAATATCACTGGTATGGAGCAGCCCATGGGTATCGACCAAATGGTACCGCACCACCAGGTGGACATGGTGGTGTCACAAATGGGATCCTTTCACTTTCAGCTATAATTTGTTATGATCTAAGATAACAAGCTCAACCAAGCCATGTTTTTTGTTGTTGTTAAAGATCAGCACGCCAAGGTTATCAGCAAGTTCTCCTATTTACATGAACTCGCTGGAAGATGCAATCGACCTTCACACACCTATTGGCCTAATGAGCAGGGCTCGAGCTAAACCAATATGGCAAGATGTATGTTGTATTACATCGCCTGTCTAACCGCGTGTCCATCACATCACCATCGCATACGTAAATAATGTATATTGTATTACAATGGACGAAACACAATAGGTCGTGCCACCTTGTCCACGCAGATGATTGAACTTTCTGATGATGGATTAGAGCATCCAACATTTGATGGTTTACTATTCTTGGACCGGCATTTGGGTTGTTCATACAAAGTGTGTTATTGCACTAGTAGAGAAACGACTTTTAGTACCGGTTCGTAATGACCTTTAGTACCGGTTCTGGAACCGGCACTAAAGGGTGGGGACTAAAGCCCCCCCCCCACCTTTAGTCCCGGTTCAACACGAACCGAGACCAAAGGCCCACCACGTGGCACGAGGCGCGCCGTGGTCTGCGGGACCTTTTTTTGAATTTTTTTGAAATAAAGCAAAAACAGCCCGCCTACTGGGCCAGCAAGGCCTGCATACGACTAGAAACCCAACCTCTAGTTAGGCCAGGATGCAGGCCCGTACGGCCCAGTAGGCCCCACAAGGCAGAAGACTTGCAATAGGCCCACAAAGGCCTGCTTAGAGAGGAGCTCGACACGGTAGCCGCGGCGGGGCTTATAAACCAGTGCGAGCTCCTCTCAACTAGCGAGGTGGGACTAAACATTGTGCACTTCTGGTGGCAGCGCACCCCTTTAGTACCGGTTGGTGGCTCCAACCGGTACTTGGGGGGGGGGGGGGGGTCTTTAGTACCGGTTGGAGCCACCAACCCGTACTAAAGGCCACCACCTCTTTAGTAGCGGTTCGTGGCACAAACCGGTACTAAAGGTTCGCCACGAACCGGTACTAATGAGCGCCATCCGCCTAGCCGTCGGAACCGGCACTAATGGTCACATTAGTGCCGGTTCAATTACAAACCGGGACTAATGAGCTTCACATTAGGCCATTTTTCTACTAGTGTTGCCCATTATTTTCACTATATGGGGTGTTTTCTTTTCTAGGCAATGGAGTCAAATGGTTTAAACATTCCATTAGATACATGAATGTGTTTAAAAAGAAAAAATTAAATGAGTTGGCTCACGAATTTGAAACGATTAATATAATTGAAGACCAAGCTTAAAGTAATAATATCACGTGCTATTTACATACAGAATTGGAGACCGTCACTATTTATAAGTCGTCCCAGATAAAAATTCTCACCAACCAGACCTTGCACACCATAATAAAATAAAATAGGATTATACATGTCTGTGTATACATGCATGGCCATCGACCAGGTGCATGATCTCCATGTCTCACTAGAGTGAGCACTGAGGTTCAGCCTATATTCACCTGCTGTTAGCAACGACAATGATAGGATCAAGATGTGAGGCCAACTTGAGAATGGTAGGAATCGAGAATGAAACAGTTCAAATGTTAGCTGCTCTTGGACAACACCATCTTCTACTCTCCATAAGCTCGACCATTTCTTGTGCACACGGGCAGAAGTAACACTACTTCAGAAAATACGTACCTCCCGGTACCCTTAACCTTGAACCTCGTGGTGTATTCCTTAAAGATATGGGGCAGGCCATCCTATCCATCTGATTTCCTTGTCAGCTGGATAATCTCGAGAAGTTTTTTTTTCGAAAAGGGACGCTTTATTACTTAAAAATTTTAAGCATTACACACGGCCTCTGCATAACTAAGATGTACACAGCCAAACGAAGTCCTCAAGCACAAACAAAAATAAGAAGGCAAAATACAAAGAAACATGTAGAGTCCGTATAACGCCTAAAGTGAAGGTGGGCCAATCCTAAGATCATGCTGCGACCCATGTTGGGTAAAAGTATCTCTCGCCGTATCCTTTAACGTGTACACACCTTCCCAAACAGGTCTTGATTCTCCACACGTTGTAGAGAGGACCATAAACAAAGAATCCTGGTATATTTGTAGATAACCTGCATTACAGAAGTACTTTTATTGTTAAAAAACTTATCATTTCTACATAGCCAAAGCGACCAAATGACGGTAAGTGCTCTGGCTCTAAGAAGAGTTCTAAACCTGTGATCTATCCCATGTAATCAGTTGCCAAATACATTAGCGACATTACAAGGAGTATACAAGTCAGAAGCTATCTGGATGATTGACCATATAGAACGAGTCATTTAGCATTGGAAGAATAAATGTTTTATTGTCTCATCATGATGACAAAGGACACATTGCGGACTTGCATCTCAAATCCTCTTAATAAGGCTATCTTTAGTAAGAATGACTCCGCGATGAAGATACCATGCAAAGATTTTATTCATAAGAGGTCTCTTCATCTTTCAATTCTCCTTTTTATTATCAACTGGCACATTAGACTGGATTAACGCTCTATACATAGACTTCACTAAGAATTGTCCATTTCCATATAGGTTCCATCGCAATACATCAAACCCATGTGACCATTGCACCGTGAACAACCGCTGGAGAAGGATGTACCACGATTGGAGTCTGGGTCCAATTAAATCTCGAGAAGCAAATAGTGGCACCGAAAAACACGTCAGATTTCTGGGCGTGGGGAGTGGTAGATGGGATATCATGCTCGGCCTCTTGTCCCACTGGCGGTTAAGTCGCATCTGGTTACTCCGTGCCCCTGAGTGTTAAAGAGTAGGCTTGTATGTAACGTGACAAGTGTCACGATGGGTGTATTGTGTGGGTATTGCGTGCGTATTGTTGTGTATACGGCAGGTTGTTAGACTAGTCAATCTTATCTCTTGTGTAGCTTAGTAGAGGTCAAGACTAGAAACAGCCTGGCCGATCTTGTAATCTTTCCTCTATATTAACACACACGCGTCCCTGCCGAGGTGCATACGCTTAAACCCTTTTCTTCTTTCATGGTAACCAGAGCCTACCTCGAACTCATCCATGGCAAGCTCTTCGGCGAACTCCTTCCCCTCATCTCCGTTTGCACACATCGCAACAAAGAAGCTTACGAGAGGGAACGAAGCGCTATGGCGCGCCACCGTGCTCTCGGCCATCCGGGGAGCGCAGATGGCGTCCTTCCTCGACGTCGAGCAGGTGGTGCCCCCGATGCAAGTTGAAGTCACCAGCGACGACGGCAAGACCAAGTCCAAGGCCCCCAACCCGGAGTTCAATGCATGGTATGCGCGCGATCAGCAGGTGTTCTCTTACCTGTTGACCACGCTGCCCCGCGAGATGGCCATCCAGGTGGCGATGTGCCACACCGCAGCAGAGCTGTGGAACACGGTGCAGGGGATGCTTGCATGGCATACCCATGCGCAGACTGTCAACGTCAGAATCGCGTTGGCAAACCTCCAGAAGGGCAACATGATGATCACTGAATATGTTGGTAAGATCCGAACCCTTTGTGATAAATTAGCTACTTCAGGGAAGAAGGTGGACGAGGAGGATGTCGTCTCTCACATCCTCGCTGGACTCGACGAGGAGTTCGACCCCGTGGTGTCTGCCATGTGCTCTAGGGTTGAGCCAGTCGGGGTCCCGGAGCTGTACTCGCAGCTCCTGAGCTTCGAGACTTGCATGAATTTACGTGGCAGGTCCTCTCAGTCATCGGCGAACGTGGCAACACGCGAGCGCGGTCGCGGTCGCGGTGGTGGTGACCGCGGTGATCGTGGACGCGACTTCAGCAACAGGCAAGGCGGCGGTGATCGTGGCCGTGGCACCTTCCCCAAGCCACCAAACCGTGGCAACCCTGGAGGCAACAACGGTGGCAGCGGCAACTACAATAACAACGCCGCCAAACCAACGTGCCAGATCTGCGGCAAGGTTGGTCACCTAGCGTCGAAGTGCTGGAAGCGTTACGACTCCTCCTGTCAAGGGGGGGAGGGGGGAGAACACTGTGCAAACATGGCAGCCCCGCAGTATGGCGTCGACACCAGCTGGCACTTGGACAGTGGTGCGACGAACCATATCACAAGAGACCTAGAGAAGCTCACCATCCGGGATCGGTACACCAGAGATGACCAAATCCACACCGCGGGCGGGTCAGGTTTGGCTATAGCACATATTGGTCAATCTCATATTTATACCCCCGAACGTGATCTTCTTCTCAAAAATGTGTTACATGTTCCTGAGGCTGACAAGAGTTTAATCTCTGCAAGCCGACTTGCTATTGACAACAATTCCTTTGTTGAAATTCATCCCTATTCTTTTCCTGTAAAGGATCGGGAAACGAGGAGGGTTCTGCTGCAAGGCAGGGGTAGGAGAGGCCTATACCCTATCAAACACATGGGACAAGGCGCCAAGAAGCACGTGCTCAGTGCCACACCCTCCTCGGATAGGTGGCACCGGCGCCTAGGGCATCCTTCATCAACCATGGATAGCAAAATAATTAGCAAGAATAATCTCCCATGTGTTAAGTCATTCAATTCTGAAGTTATTTGTGATTCTTGTCAACTAGGCAAAAGCCATCAGTTGCCTTATCCGAACTCAATAAGTGAATCAAAGTTCCTTTGGAACTTGTTTTTTCTGATGTGTGGGGTCCAGCTGTTGAATCAGTAGGCAGAAAGAAATACTATGTGAGCTTTATAGATGATTTCAGTAAGTTCACGTGGATCTATCTAATCAAATATAAGTCAGAAGTTTTTCAAAAATTTCGTGACTTCCAAAATCTTGTTGAACGTCAATTTGATCGCAAAATTCTTGCTCTCCAAACAGACTGGGGAGGAGAATATGTGAAGCTAAATTCTTTCTTTACAAAAGTTGGGATATCTCACCACTTTTCTTGCCCTCATGCACATTAGCAAAACGGGTCAGCAGAACGTAAACATCGACATATAGTCGAGGTTGGTCTCTCCCTCCTAGCTCAAGCAAGCATGCCTCTTAAATTCTGGGATGAGGCTTTCATCGCTGCTACATACCTAATCAACACATTACCGAGCAAAGTGATCAACTTTGAAACTCCTCTTGAAAAAATATACCATGAGAAGCCTAATTATTCTTCTCTTCGCATTTTTGGATGTGCTTGCTGGCCGAACCTACGTCCATATAATACCCACAAGCTCCAATTCCGCTCCAAACAATGCGTCTTCTTAGGCTACAGTAATTTGCACAAAGGTTTTTGTTGGGAATCGTAGCATAATTTAAAATTTTCCTATGCTCACCAAGATGCATCTATGGAGTCTACTAGCAACGAGGGGAAGGGAGTGCATCTACATACCCTTGTAGATCGCGAGCGGAAGCGTTCCAATGAACGTGGATGACGGAGTCGTACTCGCCATGATCCAAATCACCGATGACCGAGTGCCGAACGGACGGCACCTCCACGTTCAACACACGTACGGTGCAGCGACGTCTCCTCCTTCTTGATCCAGCAAGGGGGGGAGGAGAGGTTGATGGAGATCCAACAGCACGACGGCGTCGTGGTGGATGTAGCGGCTCTCCGGCAGGGCTTTGCAAGCTTCTGAGAGAGAGAGAGGTGTTGCAGGGGAGGAGGGAGGCGCCCAAGGCTTAGATGTTGCTGCCCTCCCTTCCCCCACTATATATAGGGCCAAGGGAGAGGGGGGGGGGGGGGCGCAGCCTTGCCCCTTCCTCCAAGGAAGGGTGCGGCCAGGGGGGAGTCCTTCCCCCCCAAGGCACCTCGGAGGTGCCTTCCCCCTTTAGGACTCTCCCTTTTTCTCTTATCTCTTGCGCATGGGCCTCTTGGGGCTGGTGCCCTTGGCCCATATAGGCCAAGGCGCACCCCTTACAGCCCATGTGGCCCCCCGGGGCTGGTGGACCCCCTTGGTGGACCCCCGGACCCCTTTCGGCACTCCCGGTACAATACCGATAAAGCGCGAAACTTTTCCGGCGACCAAAATAAGACTTCCCATATATAAATCTTTACTTCTGGACCATTCCGGAACCTCTCGTGATGTCCGGGATCTCATCCGGGACTCCGAACAACTTTCGGGTTTCCGCATACATATATCTCTACAACCCTAGCGTCACCGGACCTTAAGTGTGTAGACCCTACGGGTTCGGGAGACATGCAGACATGACCGAGACGCCTCTCCGGTCAATAACCAACAGCGGGATCTGGATACCCATGTTGGCTCCCACATGTTCCACGATGATATCATCGGATGAACCACGGTGTCGAGGATTCAATCAATCCGTATGCAATTCCCTTTGTCAATCGGTATGTTACTTGCCCGAGATTCGATCGTCGGTATCCCAATACCTTGTTCAATCTCGTTACCGGCAAGTCTCTTTACTCGTACCGCAATGCATGATCCCGTGACTAACGCTTTAGTCACATTGAGCTCATTATGATGATGCATTACCGAGTGGGCCCAGAGATACCTCTCCGTCACACGGAGTGACAAATCCCAGTCTCGATCCGTGCCAACCCAACAGACACTTTCGGAGATACCCGTAATGCACCTTTATAGTCACCCAGTTACGTTGTGACGTTTGGCACACCCAAAGCACTCCTACGGTATCCGGGAGTTGCACGATCTCATGGTCTAAGGAAAAGATACTTGACATTGGAAAAGCTCTAGCAAACGAAACTACACGATCTTTTATGCTATGCTTAGGATTGGGTCTTGTCCATCACATCATTCTCCTAATGATGTGATCCCGTTATCAACGACATCCAATGTCCATGGTCAGGAAACCGTAACCATCTATTGATCAACGAGCTAGTCAACTAGAGGCTCACTAGGGACATGGTGTTGTCTATGTATTCACACATGTATTACGATTTCCGGACAATACAATTATAGCATGAATAATGGACAATTACCATGAACAAAGAAATATAATAATAACCATTTATTATTGCCTCTAGGGCATATTTCCAACAGTTTTAAGTGCCTAGACATCTCTTCCGGCCGAGTTTATATTTCCAGGGATGTTGTGTTTGATGAAACAGTGTTTCCTTTCTCCACTTTGCATCCCAATGCCGGTGCACGTCTACGTGCTGAAATCCTTCCTCTTTCTCCGGAGCTTTTGAATCCAACTGATCATGGGGGAGATAAATATGCTACTGATCATTTGGCTAATAGTCATAAACCTGTTGCTAATGGAAACAGGGAAAAAACGCTGTTCAAATCTGTGATTTTATGCAGAATCTGGCTGGTAGTACAGGCGCTGGACACGAGGAGGATCCGGCTGACACAGCCCAAGGCGCGGATCCCGAGAGATCTGGCGCAGGTGGTGCAGGCGCAGACGCGGCGGATCCCAGCGTGGATTCCTCTGCACGCGTCGGGACAAACCAGTCCCCGCCTGGCACGTCATCGGGCGTTGCAGTGCGGTCGGGCGGGACGGACCCGCGCCTTTCGCCATCCGCCAGTTGGCACGAGCCGGCTGGGTACGGGTCTCCCACCCCACGGGCGCATGATGGCGCCGCAGCCCCCTGTGGGCCTCTGATCGCGCAGTCGTCGAGGACGATGCGCCCACGCCAGTACGAGGAGGCGGCCCGCCCTCCAGATCTTCTGCGGCTGCTGGATCGCCTATGCCTACTGGAGCCGGATCCAGTGTGGCCGCCGGTGCGCCCAGCACGAGTGCAACTACACGTGTGAAAAGTTCGCAACGAGGTATTACTAAACCGGTGGTACCCAAGGATGACACGGTCAGGTACAACAAGAATTTTAAACTTGCAAACTTTGCTTGCACCGGTGAACCAGAAAATGTGAAGCCTTGGATGATAAGAGATGGAAAAAAGCTATGAATATTGAGTATGATGCATTAGTAAAAAATCAGACGTGGCATCTTGTTCCACCTAAGTCAGGGAGGAATATTATTGATTGTAAGTGGGTGTATAAAATCAAGAAGAAAGCTGATGGTACAATAGACAGATACAAAGCTAGGTTATTAGCTAAAGGTTTTAAACAACGTTATGGTATTGACTACGAGGACACCTTCAGTCCAGTAGTGAAGGCTGCTACTATCAGGCTTGTTCTGTCTATTGCTGTTTCCAGGGGATGGAGTCTTCGCCAATTGGATGTACATAATGCGTTTTTGCATGGCGTTCTCGAGGAAGAGGTCTACATGCGACAACCACAAGGTTTTGAGCACAGTTCTAAGCCACATCATGTATGCAGGCTGGACAAAGCTTTGTATGGTTTGAAGCAGGCACCAAGCGCGTGGTACTCTAAGCTGAGCTCAAAACTGCAACAACTTGGTTTTCGGCCATCAAAGGGAGACACTTCTTTGTTCTTCTTCAGAAGAGGAAAGGTGACAATGTTTATGTTAATTTATGTTGATGACATAATTGTTGCTAGCTCCTCACAAGATGCCACTTCAGCCTTGTTAAGAAACTTGAAAAATGAATTTGCACTTAAGGACTTGGGAGAGTTGCACTATTTTCTAGGCATTGAGGTTAAGAAGGTGCAAGATGGTATTCTGCTCACTCAGGAAAAATATGCTTCAGATATATTAAAGCATGTTGGAATGAAGGATTGTAAACCTTCCAGCACGCCCATGTCCACAACTGAAAAGCTGTCTTTGCATGAAGGAAAATTATTAAGTCCAGAAGAGGGAACCAGGTACCGAAGCATAGTTAGAGCACTTCAGTACCTAACATTGACAAGGCCAGATATTTCGTTCTCTATTAATAAGGTTTGTTAGTTTTTACATGCACCCACTTCTGTGCACTTGACAGCTGTAAAAAGGATTCTAAGATACGTACAAGGTAGTATTGGAACTGGTTTAAAATTATGTAAGTCTCCATCAACTGCAGTAAGTGCCTTCTCTGATGCAGACTGGGCTGGATGTCCTGATGACAGAAAATCCACGGGAGGTTTTGATGTTTTCCTTGGTTCTAACCTCATATCATGGCATGCAAAGAAACAGGCAACTGTCTCACGTTCCAGTACTGAAGTGGAATACAAGTCTTTGGCAAATGCAACGGCTGAGGTAATGTGGATTGAAACATTACTTGATGAGTTGGGTATTCACAGATCACATGTGTCATGTTTGTGGTGTGATAACCTTGGTGCAACATATTTGTCAGCAAATCATGTGTTTCATGCAAGGACAAAGCATATAGAGATTGATTTTCACTTTATTCGTGAAAGAGTTGCACAAAAATTGTTGGAGATAAAGTTTATTCCAACCGGAGATCAAGTTGCTGACGGTTTCACTAAACTGCTTCAAGTTCGACAATTACAAGCCTTCAAGAACAATCTAAACCTTGACATGTTGAGATTGAGGGAGGATGTTAAAGAGTAGGCTTGTATGTAACGTGACAAGTGTCATGATGGGTGTATTGCGTGGGTATTGCTTGCGTATTGTTGTGTATACGGCAGGTTGTTAGACTAGTCGATCTTATCTCTTGTGTAGCTTGGAGTAGAGGTCAAGACTAGAAACAACCTGGCCGATCTTGTAATCTTTCCTCTATATTAACACGCACGCGTCCCTGCCGAGGTGCATACGCTTAAACCTTTTTCTTCTTTCACTGAGGTCGGCTCCAAGCTGGGCTCTCCTACCTGCTGGATACACTCACCGCCATGGCCTGGATCTCGCTGGTTGCTCAGTATGTAATTGGGGAATGGGCCCACGGAGCCACAATCCTGAAGGTCCATGCAGTTGCTTTTCATGCTGGTTTATGACGTGTAACGAAAATATGTGAAGCTAGGACGTTCTGCCTTGGAATGGCAAACAAGACCTCACGTGTCATCGAACACCATAATCAATGCGCTAGCAGTGTTCACGGGTGGTGGTGGTAGATGGGCTAAAAACGACAGATTTATCTGAGCATTGCATGCTGGTAACGTGCTTAGGTTTCTCAAGGAAGGGTGGCGTGTCCATGAGCTAGGTGTTGATGATGAATGTAATTCAACATCTACTTTCATTTCTCTGAGATGAACAAGATATAGACTTCGAATTTTATAGGTCAACAAAATATCAAAGTTGCAATGTATAATATACAAAATTAGGATGCATACATCAGACACCTATTGGCCTAATGAAGATGAATCGAGCTAGATCAATACGACAAGATATGTATATTGTATTACATCACCAGTCCAATGGTGTGTCAATCACATCACCATCGCGTACGTACCATCACATAACCATCACGTACGTGAATGATTCAGAATGTATCACAATGGACGAAAACACAATAGATTTTGCCACCGTGTCCGCAGAGAGGCTGTGATGGATTAGAGCCTCCACCATTTTATAGTTCAGTTTTCTTGGACCTTCATTTGGGTTGTTCATACAAATTGTATGTCTTGTTTCCATATCCAGGTAACAGACTCAAATGGTTTAGATGTTTCTATAGAGACAAGCATGAGTTAACATAGAAAAAACTAAATGGGTTGGCTCGCGAATTTGAAACGAGATTATGATAATTCTCCACCACGCCATCACAGGCTCTGGACGTATAGCATTGGGGAGGGTCACCATTTTATAAGTCGTTCTATGTATGAACAGACCTTAGAATATTGATCCCAAATAAATATTCTCACCAACCACACCTTGCAGCCAAAAATATCATATTATACATGTCGGTGTATATATATATATATATATATATATATATATATATATATATATATATATATATATATATATATATATATATATATATATATATATATACATGGCCGACGACAAGGTGCATTTTCCATCCTTCACTAGAGTTAGCACCGAGGTTAAGCGCCATGAAAAAGTATCTTCTGCACCCACTGTTACCAGCGGAGACAATAAAATCAAGAAATAGATGAGAGGCTAACTTGGGAATGGGAGGAATCGAGAATCGGGCCGGCTCGCATGAACAGAACTGCCCAGCCGCATGCAAGCGACCAAGCCCGGCAAGAGGACGCGTGACACTGACTGCCCGGCGTGTGCGGAGGAGAACGCGCGATAGCGCACGCAGGCGCAACGAAATTCACCACAGAGTAATGGTCCCGACGCGCCCTAAGCCCACACGTCATGGACCACCGCCAAAAAACGATCGGGTGCAGCGCACAGCTGCGAGATTGCAATGGAGGCATCGGGGTGAGTCGCACGCGGAATATGATGGAAATAACCATGTGTTCTCCGTGTCCGATTTGGGCTGGAACAATCAACCGATTAGGGCTTTCTATAGGATAGTTAGCTATACTTTATAATGGCTAGGTCTCACTAGACTTCGCGCAGTCTTAGTCAAGTGACATAGTGCATAAAAAATATAAAAAACTTCGAACAAATCCTAATGCAAGATCAAAAGAATATAGCATCAACTGAGCTTTAGCAGCACCGACTTTACAGATCCTTGTACCCTACGTTGTAATCATCAGGTTGGAAAAGCAAAAACAACCGGGACGGCAGGTTCCTATTTTGCAATCATCTAGGCGTCTCTGTGTGTTTCGCGTGCGTTTGTCTAGCTAGCGGGCGGATTGACTTGTAACATGCGTGTACATAATAATTCTTTCGAACACAGTTAGATGTAGAACGCTCATATATACGCGCATAGACTCATCCTATGAACGCACACACGCACATCCTACTTCCATGAGCATCCTCGAGAGACTGAGCTGGCATATCATCTTTTTTTCAGGAATATGCAAAGCTTGCCTATCATTTCATTGATAGAAGAAGTAGAATGAGTACAACGGGGTACAATATATGACACAGACGCAGGCAGGCGTGAACATGGTGCCTGAAGTAGAGAGAAGAGGATGCTCGGCCCGAACGAAGGATACATCACAGTTAGACCTATCAAACCTGAAGCTGAGCAATCCTATAGCCACCAAGTCTTGAATCGAATATGAGGAAGCCAAAGTTGGTCAGAACCACCATGTCGGGAGGAGGTTGGCGGTGCTGCACTTCCGGTCGGGGGTTGGCACCGCCTTCGAACCCACGAGCACTAGATCAGGCAAAAGAGGGAGACTTTGAGGCATACGAGGCGGGGCCAGGGACGAAGCGAACAACGGGGCTGGGTCTGGGGTGGCGGCGTCCAGCAACACCGGCAAGCAAGGACTGGATGGACGCAGATCCGTACTGCCATGGCCTTATCCGTCGGAACGTCGACGAGCTGGGTAAGATGGAGGGATGCAACTACACGGTCGCCGAGGCCGGGGCTGCCTGGCAGGATGCTAGCAGCACGGGACAACGGAGAGGCGCAGGCCCGAGGCCGCCGGGGCCATAACAGCGCGAGCAATGATCCACCACGAGGTGCCTCGTGTCTGCCATACCAGAGAAGCATTGTTGCCTCCACCGAGAGCTGTTACGATGGCACGGGGGGAGGGAGGCCCGCCGGAGACGGGAGGGGCACCTGCACGAAAGGCAGGCCGCGAGCGACGTCGCCTCCACACGACACTACTGCAGGAATGCCTATTAGTGGCGGGTGTAAAATGGCCAGCAGTGGCGGGCCAGACTCCCAGGGGCGCTCGCCACTGACCTTCTGCCACTTCTATAATGCCATCAGTGGTGGGCAGGCGCTTGCCACTGTTAGAGCCTATGCATTGGCGAGCAGTCTTGCTTGCTCGCCATTGGTATATGTTATTAGTTGTGGTGGGCAGTACCTGTCACACGCCACAGCTGCCTCTTCAGCATCCAGGCATTCCAACACCTGATACACATTACATGATACAAATAACCACATTACAACATACAACTAACATAAGCGATCATACACATTACTTTTAATATATCAATAATCTAAACTTCATACAAATAGATGTATGCGTTAGTGACTCATGTTGCATCATTAACACACACACATGCATACAATACCTCATGATAACAACAATATCATAATGACAATGAGTTGAATAAAGATAATCAAATTCTTTACTCGTCCATTTGCCCACACGGCTTTCATACTTCATATTTGATTTTCTCTTTGCGGACGAAATTCACATAATGATAGTCAACTTCTCTGCGGACGTACTTGGCATAATGACTCAGCCTTTTCCAGTCTTAGATCCTTTGTAGCATATGTTTTCGTAACCGTCCACTTGCTCCTTGGATATCTCCGAAGAATCTTAAATTTCAGAATTCTTCCCGGTGTACACCATATACCAGTTCCACTTCATCTACGTAAATAAATAAAGAAGCAAACAAGTTAATTTCATAGTTATCCAATCACATAGAGCAAAGTCATATCATAATCTCTATAGCATCATATATGATACAAATCACCACGTTGGACAGTTCATTAGTAGTTCGGAAGCAAAAGTTTAGCTCCATCATAGCAACTTAGAAATTAAGTTCACATGCATCGATCATATAGATCAAATGAAAGCAGTGCACTAGTCGTTTAGATCCATCATGAGCTATCCTCACCTTCCATCATATTCGTGATCTCCACTTGGGTGGTCCTCGCAGCTTCGACGGCTGCTCGCGCACTCGCAGCGGCTGCTCTATCGCTCACAATGGAATATGCCTGAGCGCTCTCGGAATATGACAGAGCGCTCTCGGTGGCTGCTCGAGCACTCTCGACATAGGCGAGCACGATCTCGGTGTACTGAGCCACCCTCGTGACGATGTATACGGCATTAGGAATTCCGTCTATGGGTGTAGGAGTCCTAACAAGGCGTCTTGGCTTCTTCATCTAAATCACATTAAACAAATTGACATTTAGATATAACATTTAGAAAAAAAACATCATGACCTTTGATAGAAATTGGAGATATTGAGTGCTAGAAATTGAGTGAAACAAAACTTAATCCACGCTTCGCAAAAATATTGGCACTCAATATGAATACACCGGCATCATGAAAAAACTAATGTACCATATGCTCATCCATATGTAGTACATTTTGTGTAGCACACGCATTCAATTTTAAGACATTCACTTATGAAGATTCAATGGTACATCATACAACAAATTTTTAGCTACACTAATAAAATATTGTACTAGATTTTTATCCATGTGTTGTACATTTTAACTATACTAATAAAAGGTTGTATGAATATTTCTATCCATATAAAGCCTATACCACAAGTAACCATTAATAGAGAGAAGGGAGGTGTGCTTACCGGGCCGGAGTAGGACGGCGGGCTGGACGAGATGGAAGTCGATGGCAGAGGCGTCGCTGGACGGCGAGTTCGATGGAGACGAGGATGACGTTGGATGCGAAGGAAGGCACGGGCTACGGTCACAGGGAAGTAGTTCGAGGTAGCGTTGCACGGCGACACCGACGAACTTCGAGATGGGGACGGACGGCGTGGGCGACGGGGAAGGTTGACTCCTTGACTCCGTTCGAGGCGGCGGACTGCGACATCGCCGGTGGCGACGGAAGACGCCACGACGCTGCCAGCGGCGAGAGAGGAGGGATAAAGAGTTTGCGTTTAGAATGACATCCGACTGCCGCGGGGGTTAGGTAAGGTCTTGTATAGCAGTGACGGACACACAGAGTAGCCTGCCACCCCAGTATAAAGATGGGAGGCACCCGATGGGATCTCGGGGGCGCGGGGATGCGGGACGAAGAGGGTAAGGTGAGCAGACAGGTGCTGGGCGAGGCTGGACAGAGTCGCGTTAGGCAGGCCGTCAGAGGACCGGAGCCAACGTCGCCGGGCCAGTAGGTGGCAGCCGCCGTGGGGGCGAGACGTGAGGTAGAAGGGTGGGTGGGGTCAGGGCGGGACGGGCTAGATCCGTCCTGCCGCCAGGAATAATGCGAACACCAGGACTTGAACCCTAGGACTGGGGATACCACTGTCCCTCTAACCATCCAACCATAGATTAGTTCTCTAAGTATACATAATAATTGATACGGATATGTAGGCCAAAAGAATAAGCGGGGCAAAACGCATCAAGAAGCAAGGTTACCTGGGTGTACATCCTCGACGGAAGGCACTCATGCGGGGTGCTTCGTACGGGACCGAACCCAACAGAATGGACAACTCGAAAGGCACTCTTGCGCGACGAGGCTCACAGGAGGCGGCTACTATAGCATTCTTTATAGAAGTAATTAGCGTTGCTGCTTGTGCTACTCCTATTACAGAGGGAAAACCGTGTACCTGGGATTCAAGTAGCTAGTCATTGCATATCAGTCTTTTCCCTTGTGTGCTACCATATTAGTAAAAGGAGAAATTATGTGGCACACCAGATCGTTTCTGCAACAATACCGAACGACACTTCTGCCGTCTGATTCGCTCCTCGCCCTCACGTTCGTTCCCACCAAGTGGCCGGTTTTGCTCCGGTTTTTATGTCGCATGAACAATTTTTTTGTCTGGTTTTCTGCTCCGAACGTACGGAGAGGAGACAGTAGAACCCTGGTCGCTCAAGCGCAGTTAACGATAGCGGCATAACTACCACAAAACTTCCGAATCACAAACCCTCAGTAATCATGAAATGAAAACATAACCATAATAGTCTCACAAAATTTATTTTTAAAGTGAGCTAATAATCAATATCCGCTTCATAGACTAAATAAAGTTGAGACATGACAACAAAAGATACATAACCAACCTTGCATAGAGTCAAAGTCACCATGTCGCCAACAAAATTAAAGCTATCCATACCATACGTCACCAGATGTGATTGTGCAATTTCTTCCACCACGGTGAAACGCATCTCTCACTTGTTCATTTTTGCCAAAAGAAAGACATGCAATGAGTCTTGCATAGAGGTAATCTCGCCATGTTGCCAAAGTGAGATTGTGCAATTTCATAGACTAAATTGTGGGAAGTAAACGGATAAGAGGAAAGTGAGATTGGCCGTAATGTAGATGGTGTTCCTGAGTGCCAACTACTGTTTCTATTTGTGAAACACGGTTCCTTAGGACCTGATTCAATAAAAGAGGTCGAAGAGAGTTTCCCGGTTAATTAACGGAAACCTGAGCGAAACCGATACAAACACCCGCGAAAACAAGCTACTGGCAACCCACACAACAATGCAGACACGCCGTCCAGGAGAGAACGTCATCAAGGTTGCAACCCGGTGCCATCGTCATCACACCTCCGCTAGGACGGCTCCGCCTTCACCATCGACGACCACCGATGCAGCGCTCAACGCAAACAAGCACCAAGGCCTGTGTCGGGCAATGCCAAACATTCAACCGCACATGCCGACGACCAGGCAGCAAGGGCCCTCCTGAGCAGCTCCGACTCCAGAGGGAAAACTATTGTGACCCATACGAATGACGGTTCTACAAGATGTGATGATGGTTGCATGTGTATCTGCTGGCATATCAGTCCATGACATGGTACGACACACAGACTTCTACATTATCAGCTTGGTTATATATACAGAGATGCACTTGATTACCAATTGGCATGTGCACCATGTTACTGTTTCATAGCATGGTAGATGTCAGTTTGATTGATCTATTCACATGATCATCTCAGCGGCATTTTCTGTCGGCTGATCAGTCGTCGCAGGCAGTTTAGATGCTAATACTGGTTAATCAAGCAAACTGTATAGTACTTTAGTCGTCAATTGCGTGATACATGCAGGCAGACTGATTTGAAAACGATAACACACCACAATCAAGGCAATTTATGTACATTTTGTAATCTAAGCGCGTCTTCATCACGTCGCCATCATGTAATCTAATCGTGTTACATGGGACGGCAACACAGCAGGTTAAGAGATAATACTTCCGTGTGTGCAGGGAGTAGGGATGGTACCCGCAGGGTATGGGTACACGCCCACCCCATACCCTATATCCGTCCACCGTAAACTTACCTATCATTCATACCCATACTCGTTCAGGGTATAACTTTTTCCTATACCCGTCACCCGACCGGGTATATGGGCATCCGCGGGTAAAAATAACCAGTTTATAACACATCAAATTGAGCAAAAAATAGTTCTAAAAAGCAACATATAATCATAAATTATTAATAGCAACACATTTTAAACAACAACGTAGAACAACTTATCTATTATATATTAAAAGTAATATAAGGCGAACCAGAAGCAAGGTAAATATGCATTATTATATATTAAAAGTAATATAAGGCGAACCAGAAGCAAGGTAAATATGCTAGAAAATTCCACGTTAATTAGAAAATACTAGTCCTCGATCTGGTAAATCTTTAAAAATAGGATTATGTTGACCGTTCGATTTGTGTAACATGCATAATGTTGTGGGCCTCCAAGGACGGGACATGACAAATCTAAACGTGCATATGTTACAAAAACTTTTTGGTAAAAATAATTATATATTAAGGTAATATAAGGCGAACCAGAAGCAAGGTAAATATGCTAGAAAATTCCACGTTAATTAGAAAATACTAGTCCTCGATCTGGTAAATCTTAAAAAATAGGATTATGTTGACCATTTGATTTGTGTAGCATACATAATGTTGTGGGCCTCCAACGACGGGACGTGACAAATCTAAACATGCATATGTTACAAAAACTTTTTCGTAAAAATAAATGTACATATGTTAAATAAAATATATTTGGTAAATGGTGGGCCTCAAAAATAAAATCCTAGGACATATACACTTTGTGAATAATATGATGGGGCTCAAACTTACGCGATAGACTCCCTTCATCAATACAGAAATAACTTACATTAAAAAGATAACACACCCAGGTAGAAGAGTAAAAAAACCGGACTCTTCCTTACAAAAACAAGGAACGTGTTTAGTTGGCGTCAAAGAAAAAAGGAAAGTGTTTAAGTTAAAAAAAATATGCTAGAAAATTCCATGTTAATTAGAAAATACTAGTCCTCGATCTGGTAAATCTTTATAAATAGGATGATGTTGACCGTTTGATTTGTGTAACATGCATAATGTTGTGGGCCTCCAAGGACGGGACGTGACAAATCTAAACGTGCATATATTACAAAAACTTTTTGGTAAAAATAATTATATATTAAGGTAATATAAGGCGAACCAGAAGCAAGGTAAATATGCTAGAAAATTCCACGTTACTTAGAAAATACTAGTCCTCGATCTGGTAAATCTTAAAAAATAGGATTATGTTGACCGTTTGATTTGTGTAGCATACATAATGTTGTGGGCCTCCAACGCGGGACATGACAAATCTAAACGTGCATATGTTACAAAAAACTTTTTGGTAAAAATAAATGTACATATGTTAAATAAAATATATTTGGTAATTGGTGGGCCTCAAACATAAAATCCTAGGACATATACACTTTGTGAATAATATGATGGGGCTCAAACTTACGCGATAGACTCCCTTCATCAATACAGAAATAACTTACATTAAAAAGATAACACACATCCCAGGAAGAAGATTAAAAAAACCGGACTCTTCCTTACAAAAACAAGGAACATGTTTAGTTGGCGTCAAAGAAAAAAGGAAAGTGTTTAGGTTAAAAAAACAAGCAACATGTTAAGTTAGAAAAAAAACAAGGAGCATGTTGTCGTAGGAAACATATGCGTCAGATTTTACAGAAAAAAAGACACACATGTATGTTCGTGATTTTGCAAAATAGAAAAAATGAACATCATGTACGTATGCACTTCGGAAACTCATTACATGACCATGTCTGACATACTCCTCTACTGCTTAATATTAGTGGCTACTAATTTATATTTAAAATTTAATTTATTCATCAAATCTGTTCATTGTTTAAACTTTAATTTGGCACATTGTTTTGCTGCAGAACGAACCTAAATTTCCTCCTCTACTTCTCGATATTAGTGGCTAATAATTTATATTTAAAATTTAATTTACTGATCAAATCTCTCCAATGTTTAAATTTTCATTTGGCACATCGTTTTGCTGTAGCATGAACCTTTATTTTCTCTTATGAAATAATCCAAAGGCTATGTACCAATGACAAGCCATCCGGATTACGGACTAACCAGAAAAAAGATAGATAAGTTAGAAAATTCCAAAATAATTAGACATATCTAGCCTTTAATTATGTAAATCAGAAAATCACAACTGTTGGATTTACTTTAAAGGTAATCATCTCTAAATTACCCACCATTGACATTCAATTCTCCCTTAATCACCAATCGATCAACAACAAAGACATATGCCAGTTAAAAAGAAAAAAATTGATCCAAAATAAGAAACAAGGACAAGATACACGCACATACACAGCAACCTCAGACTTGAAACACAACAATAGATGGTGTCCGCCTCCCTTATACCGAATAAATTCTATGCAAGAAAATAATAGTCCAACCTAACCTGATACTGGCCTACCGCCACGGCATCATGCCATCCTCTCCGTTCAGCTCCGATGCTCTCCAGCACCCTCCTTGCGCAACCACTACTTGCGTAGGGATGTCACCGGTCTGATCGTGGAGCTTAACATGCTTCTTCTTCAGCAAACATGGAACTGCTTTAGGATCCTTTTCAAATTAGCAAATGTCGGCTTCATTGTACTGCAGCTCCTGGACCTCCTATAATTGGTTGGCTATGGCCGGTTTGTCGATGTGCTGAATTACAGGTCTGTTTGTTGGCACGCATGCTTTGGAAAGAGGGCACTATGTTTATACTTCAAAATTGTTTCTGAATTCCTGATTAGTACATCCACTTTAAGCGCCAGTTTTTTATATTAATTCATGATGAGAACAATTAACCTAGCCTTTCATGTTCACGTACTGGAGCAAGTAAAAATAACAGACCACTTAATTGCTGTGCAATTAAGTTCTACATAGGAAATTTGTTGTCATGTTCTATGGTCACACCATCAGAGACCCACACCCTTCTCTCATGATATGGGCACCAATTGTGGGATTAATGCAACTCAAACGAAGACATCACAGGGCTGGAAGTACCGCTAGCCCGGTTCACACTGCAACCTACCCAACGCCATGAGAAACCAGCAGCTGAGGCATGTGTTGATCGATTCTCTCAAATTGCTCTCATGTAAGTATTATCCCTTGCATGTGCATACATACCTTTGTTACACTCTCAAACTGGATAGTACATGTACTATTTTTCATCAGATGACATCCAGATGACAAGCATGAAAGGACTACACAGCAGCTTAAAAAAATATTGGTTCCTGGCTAGAGTACGACTACATATGGACTTGTCTCCATAGAATTTGTTCCCAAGATGTTATTTTAATTAACCTCTTTAGCTTTGTTCTATTGCAAACTGTGATGTGCATCATGGTATATACATGACCATCTTGCCCATGTGTACACAAGAGACTCAGAGAATGGGAGGGGCCGGATCCCGGACGAGGGGATATGGAGCAGGAGAGAGGGAAGAGTAAAGAATGGTGGGAATACTGATTGGGATTCTGAAGAAAAATACCAACCAGAGATTGATTAGTGTCATGGAAGATTAATTTCTAAATGCCAATATATATGTTACATTGATTTGGATCTTTTTTAAGATAATAGCACCTAAATTAAGTTCTTTCTTATTTCATATGGATACCTTATTTCAGTAAAAGTTCACAAGCAAGTTCGTAGGACAAATATAATTTTGTTTGTTCTTTCAGTTTTGCGCCACCAAAGCTCAGTTTAAACGCTCAAGAAATGGAAAATGATTTACGCATTCTATATCTTCTTGATTGATTAGCCATGATAAGGAAATAAAAGGATTGAAATTGGAGCGATCTGTTTGTAGAGGTTACTACAAATTAGAGTAGTGCCATCTAATAGATGACGTAAATATCCTCAAGTTTGATGTTGTTGAGATAATTTACAAGAAAAAACACATCATTGTTCGATGTCATTAATAGCTCAAGAACCAGTTGGGGTTAGAGTTGAACTAAACCTGAATTTTTTGTTTCCTCCTGAATTTCTTTGTACTTTGTCGTTTACACTATTTATACAATCATGTGACAAAGATTAGCTAAAGCTATTTGTAGATACGTTGAAACCTGGAAAGCTTTTTTGGTTTTCCTTTTAATAGTTTTATGTTTATTTTCTCATAGATCTTAATTCTTATGTAATGCCAAGATGTATTGTGAGAGTGTACATGTGTTAAATTCAGGTTCTTAAGAATTTGCGAGAAAATTTAGCTCACATCGCATTTAAATACCTTGAAATCTGAAAGTTTCTTTTGTTCTCCTTCCTACATCTTGCATCAGATTGCATCCCTTTAGTTATCCAATTTTTTGTAATACATGTAGAGATAAGGAAGTTCATCATACTTGTCTATTTCTGTGCTAATAAATGTATTAAATCTGCATTTCTAAGCTACTAGGATAAGTAAAAAAATTAATGTTACTATAGGTTTGGAAAACTGCAGTTCTGAATTGCACTTTATTTATTTGTGAAAGTGATCACATTTTTTTTCATTTTTCTATAGACAAATCAACAATGCATTCTCACGATAAAACTATAAAGTTCTAGCCCGCACATCGGGCGGGCCACCCGGCTAGTCGTAATAACAACAGATTCTCATAAGTAAAAAAAATGCCTATAAAGCAACACATAAAAATATTAAACAACAACACATAATCGTAAATTATTGTGTTTCCATTAGGAAACTGCTTTAGGGAATGGAAGATATCGGTAAAAAGAACCATTGCCCTGTGGTCTCTCGAGTTTTTGCGCTGAACATATCCAATGACAACCTCTTACTTATGTGCTCAGGGGATTAAATATATTCTCTGATGGTACCATGTAGGAAATGTGTTCAAGTGATTTCTGATCACGAATGGGGCTTGATCCTTATTTCAAAATAAAATAAAAATGTTTTTTCACGTGCACTATATGGTCGGCATCTGAAGTTCCAGCGCTGTGAATAATCTTATATCTTTATTATTCAGATATTCTCTTTTGCTAAATCGACCTGGCAACATATATTGATTCACTAGTAGAAAACAGGGCTTTGGTTCGGCCAGAAATCCGCATTAATCCCGGTTGCATTATGAACTGGGACTAATGTGAGTATTAGTCCCGGTTCGAGCGGCTAGGGCACCGTACATGCATTAGTCCCGGTTCAAATGGAACCTTTAGTCCCGGTTGGTGCCACGAACCGGGACTAAAGGGTGCGATGGCCATTAGTACCGGTTCGTGGCACCAACTGGTACTAAAGGTTAGACCTTTAGTCCCGGTTCGAGGCACGAACCGGTACTAATGGGGTTGAGGCATTAGTACCGGTTCGTGGCACCAACCGGGACTAAAGGTCAAATTCTACCCCCCCCCCCCCCCCCCGCGTATCTCCATTTCAGTTTTGAAAAAAAAAGAAAATGATAAAAAATTCAAAAATTAAAATTCTTCGAGATCTAGTTATATTACTACATCTACTAGCTAGGAAAATTAAAAAAACATAAATTTGGACATTTTTGCAAAAAAAGTGTTATGAAAAAGTAAAACGGCTATAACTTTTGCATACGATGTCGAAAAAAAGTATAATATATCAAAATGTTCAGCACGAAAATCCGCATCCGATGGCAACGGCCGTAGGCTTGTTTGCAAATTTTTAGAATCCTCAAATTTTAAAAGGAAAAAAGTTATGCTGTGGTACTAAAGAATTATTCAAGAATATTAGTGTTACTAAATAATTATTTCAGTTTTTTTGAATTTTGGTCAAATCTGGTCAAATAGTTGTCAAACTATGGTCAAACTACTTATTCAAGAAATATTAGTGTTACTAAATAATTATTGTTTTTTAGAATAATAGTTTCAAACTCAAACAGTGAAACGTGTGACTTCATGCTCAAGCTAAAGTTCTGAGGGTTAATAGGATTGACATATTATTATTGTCAGGAAAACAACAAGTGTAGACTTGGAAACGAGGGGGAATAGAACCCGGAAGTTAAGCGTGCTCAGGCTGGGGTAGTGAGAGGATGAGTGACCGGCCGGGAAGTTAGATGATTTGAAATGATGAGGGCTGATTAGAGATTAGAGGTTAATTGAGCAGTGATGAGTAGTGATTAGAGATTAAATTGTAAAATAATTCAAAAATAAAAAATTCAAAAAAATTCAAAAAAAAAATCGAGAAAATTCCTTTAGTCCCGGTTGGTGTTACCAAATACCAGACCATCCGGAAATGTGGAATATTGAACGAGCTATGCGGCAGGTTTAGGTTGCAATCCATGCACAATTGCATACAGATTCGTGCCGCGTCTGGCAGAGTGCCAGCACCCCCATGTGCGTCAAGACAGTGGTGTGGAGCGACAAGTCGAGAAGGTGTCTGACAAGGTGGGATCCACACTTTAGAAGGCCCTGTAACACAACTGCAGGTCCAGAGTGGGCATATGTCCAGCCCAGCCACGCCCACGTGACTATATGTAGCCATCAAAGTACAATCTCGGAGGCATGGATTGATTAGGAACTGTCTTGTGACGGCCATCCGCTGCCCTTTATGTTCGTCTTCCTCCCCGCAGCTCTGAAAACTCCTTCGACTCGTATCAATTACTGTGAATTTAGGAAGTTGAGAGGAACACTGGAGCGAGTTGTTAACAAGTGTTAATCAGAGCATACTTCCCACGCTGCATCGACCGGACTACCTCATCAAGCCCAAGTTCACTACGCGGCAACACAAGCACTTGGTAGCCATGGAACCGCAAGTAGCTGAGATCCTCATTGTGATTTACTAAGTAGCCATGGAAGCGCAAGTAGCTGAGTATTTTCGTACCGTATAAGTGTAGAACGAAAACTTTACTAAGATGCAATGTCCATTTACGAGCCACGGATTATGCAAGGATCACTGAAAATAATTTTGTGGTCATTTCTCTTGACCATAACCGAAAAGATAAGGACTCGTGAAAAGTGAAATAAAGAGTTAAAATCGTATCTTTTTTTATGGGGTAAAGTCTTCAGATGGGCCCCATCAAAACGCAAATGGTGGCTCAAAATCTTTGGCAAAGACAGGTGTTTTTAGAAAAGGAGGATGACCCCCGCCCCCCGGCCTCTGCATCTCGGGGATGCATACGGCCACTTTATTGATTATTCTCGAGAACCTTACGAAGTATTACAACAATATGTCTGAATCCGCCATCTTGGCAACATATGCCACTACTCCTATTCAAATGATGAAGGGGTGCTAGCTGGGCCAAATACCCATACCACTCACCTAAGCCTATCATCAAAAGCCGGAAGCCCCAGCCGAGCCACATACCGGGTCTGGGGCATAGACCGGTCTGACGCACTCACATGTGTCGTCGCCGCCATCTTCCACAGGTCCGTCTTCAGAGCAGATATTGAGGCTTCTACCTTGTCAGGCCACTCTGCCATCGACGCCACCATGACGCCAGACAGCTACCTCCTCCTGCGCGAGTCCATCTCCGCGCATCGGGCGCCAAGTCACCACTGCACCACGCCGCCGAGACCTGCTGCCATCAATGTTTAAGATGAAGCACCGCTCCATCAAAGAAGCCGCCCACTGGTCCCTCGATCCCGTGAACACCTCCAAGACTGACGCCCCCAAGAGGAAACGACACAAAATAGCGCCGCCGTCATCCGATCTACTGATCTAGGGTTCCCCCCGGAGATAGCAGATAGTGGCCTTGAACTTCTCCTCGGCGATGCCTTCAAGAAGGGAACGCCGCATAACAGCGCCGTCATCGCCGGCCTTGGCAGCTAGCCAAAGGCAGGTTTTCACCCAGATCTGTTCGAAGAGCCTCCATCAAGCATCGCGTGCACGGATCGCCTAGCACCGGGCCGTGGTGCCTCGCCAGATCCATTGCAGATCAGCACCGCCACCACATGCCCGCTGCCCACCTCGCGCCGCTCGAAGAAGACACCACCCGGAGCGCCGGATTGCCGCTGCCACGAGCACGCCACGCCCACCGGAGCTCGTCAGGTCGACCCCCTCCTGCTCCCAAGGACGCGCTCGTCCAAGGAACGCAGAGTACTGCCGTGCAGGTCCGCGCAGGCAGCGGTACGTCACCGAGCGGGAACGGCCGACCCCTCCGCCACCACCTACAACCCCCCGCCGAGACCCGCCACCACGCCGCCGGACGCCATGGGCCGCGCGCGCCCGGGCCACCACCGGTTCCCGCCGAGATCCGCCGCCCCAGTCCCAACGGGAGCCGCAAGGAGTCGCCCCGCCGCCGCCGTCAACCGCCCGAGCTTCTCCCGGCGGCTTCCTCCGGCGGCAGCGCGGGGCTGGGGGCGATTGGCCGGCGGCGCGCTAGGGTTAGGGAGGCGCCCCCGAGTCACCCTAGGCGAGAGCGACGCGGGGACAGAAGGATGACAGGGCGGTTCGGCAAAGACAGGTGTGATTTCTTTATTCACAGCTTTCCCAACTACCACATTTCGAATTTGATAAACTAGAGTATGAATGTTTAAGTCGCTGACAAGCATTGACGTCGCAAGTTTTAGGTCATAGCATCACTACTGTCTCTCTCCTATATGAACTACCCCATCTTGACATGAGCACGTGGAAAAGCCCATCATGTGCATGCATACTGACACTTTTACACACTCTTTCATATAGTAAGTTGCAGTACATTTGAGCATAAGAGATGATGAAATAAAAATTGGGATCGTATCGTAAACACATAGAACTAGGAGGCATAAGGAAAGTGAGAAATAGTCGGATGATTCTTTGCACACCCAGAAAGAGCGTTCGATCAGCTGCTCATCTCGTTGCTTCATCCATCAATGTGCAATACTGAAAGACCTATGAAACAAGTGTAGATTCCAATCCCTGCATGATTGAAGACTCATGCTGCGTCTGGAAGAGTGTTCACTCCCCTGAGCCACAAGACGATGTGGTCAAGCACCAAGGCGACAAGGAGAGGCTACCAGAGGATCAGTGAGACTGTGACCCACACTCAGATGCAGCACTAGAAGCAGAAGCCCTAGCAGCAGAATGGCAGGCCCAGAGTGGGCATAAGTTCGTCCCAGCCGCGTCACCATATCTAGCCATTGTGTATTACAGAGAGACATAGGCTGATTAGGAATTTTATCACGGCTGGGATGGACTTATGCCTACTCTGGGATGGCTAGATATAGTGATGCGGCTGGGATTGACTTATGCCCACTTGTGGCTCGTTTCAGTGACTGTGAATTGAGGAAGTTAAGAGGAACACTCTATCGAGTTGTTAACAAGTGGCAATCAGATCAGAGCCTACTTCTCATGCTGGACCTGCTGGACTATCTCATCAAGCCCAGGTTCACTACACGGCAACATAACCACATGACGGCGATGGAAGCGTAAGAAGCTGAGATCCTCGAGACGATGAGGAGCCTGACGAAGTCAAGGGGAGACATCAGCATCAAGGCGGCGATCTGCAGGTGCTAAGGGCTCCATCGACACCTGGAAGTCCGCGTCGAGAAATCTTTCGCTCATATCCTCAAGTTGCTGCTACTTGGCGGCTGTCTTAAATTTCCGCGGTCATACCTGGTGAGTACGAGCATCCACGTTAATCCTTAACAACTGCTTACAATTAACCATTAGATCTGAAATTCACGTCTAGGATCAAACGAGATATGATTCTCATGTTTACCAGTATGTACGTTTAAAGGGAGATCCCATCCAAGAGTCCATACGTGGTAAGATAGGAAAGAAACGTGCAAACAAAAATCATCTAACATACTAAAAATCATTTTTTTTCTAGAAACGTATACCAATGAAGTTACTAAAGTTGGCTTGACTGAAAAAAAGAAGTCCTGATCAACGTTGCTCACCTATTTTCCCAAATAAAAAAAAATCACAGATCAACGTTGGTCGCCTAGCAAACTCAAAATTAGTGTTTAATGCTTCAGTGTGTTGCGTACATAGCTAAATTTTTTTAAATAATACAATTTTTTTTTTAAATTACAGAAATAATACGCAGAAAAAAGAATTTACAAGAATAATACACCGTCGGCCCACTGCAGGCCGACTGAGCCCAGTCGGCCCACAGCAGGCCGATCGGCTATCAGGAGGCCGACTGCAGGCCGGGCAGCCACGCGGCGGCCTGTGGTTGGTCGTGCCACGTCGCGAGGGGGGAGGCAGCGGCCTGTCGGCGTGGTGCGCCCCTGTCGGCTTGCCGCTCGCCGATCGGCCACCTGGTGGCCGACAGGGTGCGGCCGACCTGACGCGCACTGGCCAGCCCGCCCTTATCCTCTCCCTCTCTCTGCATTATTTCTTCTCCCTAGCCTTCTCCCCTGCCCGCCCATACCCTCTCCTTCCTCCATTATTCTTCTCCCGTGGCTTATTCTGCTGTGTTCTTCCTCCTCCTCTCTCTACAGAAAAATGGCACACATTTGTACACCTAAATGAGCTACATTTTCGCGATTTTGGCACCGTGAATGGGTTCAACTCATTTAGGGCAGCCAAAAGAGGTGTCGATCTACTGACGGGGTAGCTCGTGGTGGTCGTAGCGAGCATTTTGGTGGAGGTGGTGGTGGTGAAGTTGGGACAGTGTTCGTCGTTGGGGCAGTTGGGGTGGTGAGGTGGTGGTGGTGGTGGAGGTGGTGGAGGTGGTGGTGGTGGTGGAGGTCGTTCGTCGTTCGTCGTTCGTCGTTCTTCGTTCGTGGTTCTTCGTTCTTCGTTCGCACGCACGCTTCAAGGGTATATTTCAGCCCTCATTTTATTTTTCGTAGGTGCTCCGGGAGTATACGTAAATATTGTTATTTGCCGCGGTAGTAAACGTAAATATTTGTGTGCGATTATTTTTTTTGGCCCGGTAGTATACGGAAATATTGTTATTTGCCCCGGTAGTATACGTAAATATTATTCGTTCGCACGCACGCTTCGTTCGATGTGAAAATAAATTTGTGTACGATTATTGTTATTTGCCCCGGTAGTATACGTAAATATTTGTAGTTGCTACGGCAAATATTCGTAATATAGTTGTAGGTGTGTGAATTGTATTAGTTGTTAGTGGGATAATAAGTTGTTGCTTAATACTTGACACGTACACAGGTGCGGGATAAAGAGTTGGAAACATGAATAAAAAGTTGGAAAGAAGAGACAAGTTTTTTTTTTGAAGAGTTGGGGTCGGCATGTGCATAGCATGTTAGTTTGACGAAAATTTAATAAGCAAGCAAAAAATAGAAAAAGTAGAACTACATGTTAAAAAACGTTTCAGTCCGTACCCGATGCGAATATGAAGCGGATTACCCGCTAACCTTTATTATGCATATTTTCTAAAGTTTAACCCATAACAAGCAATGCCACACTGTTTTTTTTAAACGGCCACGCTGTAGTTTAACAAAAAACTTCTTAGCAAAGAAGAATTTTACATGATCGTAGAAATAAGACGCATGCCTTTTTCTAAATTATTTTAACATAGATTAAAATAAAAAATACATCAACATGGCCATATAATTCAAATAAACTGAATTATCAACATGACCTATTTATTATTAGTAAACATGGGCCTATTTATTATATTATTTACTATGGTCCTGGTAATATATATATATATAGTCATGTCTAATACTTGTATTTCTATGTTGAAAAAAATAGGTGAGTCAAGATGTCCGATGTAGTGAAGTTGAGATTTTACTATGGTCCTGGTACTGTCCAAACAAATGAGTTGGGAGCAGATCTGAGTGAATTTACTCACATAGAGGTTGCAATCAGCGCACCACAAACATGGTCTGTTAGTCAGTTGAAAGAATGGATTGCGGCAAGTTTAGGTCTTGATACTGAAACACACACCGTCGGTGTTCATGCATTGTGGACACGGTCAAGTTCAAAAATTTACTTTTATTTGAGGCCAATAGAGGGAGACTCCGATTGGGTGCGGTGGTTACAAGGTTGTGAACGAAGGGGATGTAATCCTGTTGCTTTAGTGCTTCCCGTCGTGAAGGAGGTCACTGCACATGATTGGGAGGGTAGCTACAAAGGACAGAGCAGTCATGTAGAAGGAGGAAATGCTTATGGTTACGACCAAGGACAGAGCAGTCAGGTAGAAGGAGGAAATGCTTATGGTTTTGAACCAGGGCAGAGTAGTCAGGTAGAAGGAGGAAATGCCGATGGTGATTACAATGGCGAGGTGGACGCTGACGAGGTAGATGGGCAGATGCAGAACCAGATGGAAGAAGAAGACACCGATGTTGAAAGGGGTCATGCCGATGATTCTGACGAGTCAGATGAAGAAGAAAATGCAGAGGAGGTCCCGAATCCTGCATGGTGGAATCATGACTTATCATCTGCAATGACCGTGAATAATGGACATGATTCAGCCTGGCAATATCACCAGAACAATATTGCGACGGGTGCTATGTATCCGAACAAGCAAGCCCTGAAGGATGCAATAATTAATTGGGCAATGTCCACGCAAAGGGTTTTCAAAGCTGATGTGTCCAGTCAGAAATTCCTCACAATGGTATGCAAGAATGCAGATTGTCCCGCAAGGGCGCACGGCTTTCTCCCTAAGTATGGCACAAGTTGGGTGATAAGTGACTTAGTTAATCACACTTGTCTTATTCCCTGCATCCCTCAAGATCATGCCAGCCTTTCGTCCATGCTTATTGCTCGACTGTTTTACGATGAGATAGTGCAAGGCAAAGCTATGGAAGTGAAGGCAGTGCAGACAAAAGTGTTTGCCAGGTTGAAGTACAGAATTTCTTATGGCAAGGCTTGGAGGGCTAAGCATGCAGCGCTTGAGAGGAGATTTGGTTCTTATTTTGATGCATATGACTCTGTTGTCCACCTCCTCCACACCCTGCAGCAGCGGAATCCAGGCACCTATATCGATATCCAAGACATGTTCATGCCAGAGTTCCCAACTGTGAGGGTTTTGCATCGTCTCTTCTTCTCTTTCGGTGTATGCATCGAAGCTTTCAGGCATTGCCGACCGGTGATATGTGTTGACGGTACTTTTCTCACAGGCAAGTACAAGGGTCAGATACTGACAGCCATAGGTCAAGACGGCCAAAATCAAGGCGTCCCACTGGCATTTGCTTTTGTGGAGAGTGAGAACATTGAAAGTTGGACATGGTTCTTCAGGCAGTTGAAAATATCAGTTGTCAAGGAGAAGCCGAATGTGTGCATCCTTCATGACAGGCATGCAGGTATACTCAGTGCGATAAGGACACTGACAAACCCAGGCCCTAAGGAACAAGTTCCATGGCAGGACTTGCAGAGCCGTTGGTGCATGCGCCATCTCGGGGCTAATTTCTTCTCGCAGTTTAGAAATAAGAACCTGATGAATCTGTTCAAAAAACTCTGCAAGCAGAACCAGTTATGGAAGTACAATTTGATACGCGACAGACTTAATGTGTGCACGCAGAGACACGTGAGGGACAGGAAAGCTGCAAGAGATGCAGCGGTGAGGGCACATGTTGAAGCAGTAGCTGCACAGTTGGCAACAGGAACAGCGGCCGTGGAGGAGGAGGCTGTTGGGCTATGTGACCTGCCAGGCTTTGACCCACCTGGTACTAGGAGAAGGCTCGGGAGGTCGATTAAAACCTTCGAGCAGTGGATAGAGCATGAGCCTTTGGAGAGGTGATCTTTGCTACATGACACACATGGAGCAAGGTACGGTGTCATGACAACGAACCTCGCAGAAACATACAACTTTGTCCTCAGAGGAAACCGGGCATTGTCACTTACAGCCATCGTTGAGGGTATTTTCTATGGCACCGTCAAGTATTTCAGAGACAGACGTCAAATAGCAGAGCAGCATATCTTGAACAACCCAAATACACGGTACTGTGAAAGAGTCACGAAGTACATGGACAACAAGATGCAAAAAGCTAGGTCACACACTGTAGTCGCCATGGGTAATCAAGAAAGAAGGTTTGAGGTCCGCTTAGCCAACAACAAATTCGGATGTGCAAATGAGTTGAGGACGCATGAGGTGAAAATTGGCAATGAAGCCTGGCCAACGTGTGAGTGCACATGCAATAAACCGAAATTGCTTCACCTACCTTGCTCACATGTACTTGCTGCTTGCGGGCAGCTTGGAATGGACGCAATATCGTTTGTGTCTCCATATTTTCTGAAAGAGGCTGTCCTCAATACCTGGACAGGTGAGCTGATGGGTTTTCGATCAATGGATAATTTCAACAGCGTCAACCCCACCGATAGGCGTTACATTCCAAACCCAGAGCATATGCGTACAAGTAGAGGCAGACGGCAGTGTCAGCGCATCCGAAATGATATGAATGAATCTGAAGCAGGAGGTCCGACTAGGCAATGCATTCTATGCAATGAATTTGGCCATAGGGACACTAATTGTCCCACTTTCGTCACTGGGCGTGGACGAGGCAACCGGGGAAGAAGAGGAGGTAGAGGTAGTAGAGGAGTAAGGGCGAGAGGAAGAAGCTAAGCTAGCACTAGTTTGTTCTGAATTTATATTAAGTGTGCTGTGGCACTTTGTTCTGAAATTTGTATTAAGTGTGGCACTATGTTCTGAATTTTTATTAAGTGTGGCACTTTGTTCTGAATTTTTATTAAGTGTGACACTATGTTCTGAATTTTTATTAAGTGTGGCACTTTGTTCTGAATTTTTATTAAGTGTGACACTATGTTCTGAATTTTTATTAAGTGTGGCACTTTGTTCTGAATTTTTATTAAGTGTGGCACTTTGTTCTGAATTTTGTAAGTGCAGGAATGGGACGACAAGGAAGGGCATGAACAGGACAACTGCTGACTGGCTAGTTAGACTAAGGCCGTATGTTATAGAATGGGAGACAGCAAACACAAATCTATGGCACGAGAATCACAATTTCGATCTCGATGAATTCAATCTCTATTTGCGGCGCTACATGACCGGAACACGGTTACGCATTGTTGAGTACTCCCACCCAGAGGAGTTACCGGATCCTACTCCGTCAGATATGTACCCGAGCTATGATACTTCGGGCTCTAGGCAGTACGCGGTAAGATATTTTTTCTTTACGTAATGTTGTCAAATACTTTGACGTGCAAGAGACAGACATTATTAATCGTCATGGAAATTTGCAGGCTACCTTGACACGCGAACTGTACGACGACGTGACCACGTTTGGACGATCACTATCGTCTGGACTTCTTCTTCAACATCGTCCAGTGGTACAACCCTTCTTGGAAACAATTCAGAATAAGATACGGACGGTGTACGAGGCTATCACGTGCACCCGAAGAACCGATGTTGTTCAGCACGAGCAGGAGCAGCCGCGTCACTCCATGCAACGACATCAACCACGTCCACGCCTAGCACAGCAGCCGACAACCAGGCCACCCCGTCCTGACCAACCTGGCAGTTCTACGTGGCACCCGCAGCACTTTGGTCCCACGTCGAGCTTCGTGTTTTCTCCACAGCCACAACAACACGGTCCCTCGTCGAGCTTCGTGTTTTCTCCACAGCCACAGCAGCACGGTCCCTCGTCCAGTTTCGTGTTTCAGCCAGAGCAGACGTCACACCCAGCAGGTATGTGTCTTCATATTTATTGTTTGCAATATTAATTGACGCGACCTCATTCTTCATGATGAACCGTTCCATCGCGTAGGGGCCTATGGATATCATGCGTCTATGTCGGCATCACATGATACGTGGGGGAGTGATCAACATCCCGAGGACAACATACAGGCTCAGATGTCGCAGCACACCCAGTGGATGAACATGTTTTCGACTCCTCCACCAGGCCCCACACAGGATACACAGCATGACTAGGGAGAGTCTGAGATTCCTCCTCGTCACGTTAGGGCACCCGACAGGTTGGGATGGTCCCCGATTCCAGATCCGCCTCCCCGCCAGGCCAGACGTCGTCACTGACGCTTCTATGTATCTGTATTAGTAGAGACATTACCATCTATTTTTGTGTAAGACTTATGTCTATTCTATGTATGAGACAAATGACTATGTACTTATGTACGAGACATATGCCTACTCTATTTTAGTACTCTGTTATCGGAACTACAAGATCATATGTAGATAGAACACAATATTCATACAACGAGACATTGCAAGCAAATAGATAGAACTACATCTAAATTAAATGGTACGTAACTGAACTCACAACATACAGCATAAAAACTACATGAAGTCATCATCGTCATATGTTCGCGCCAACTTTTTCCCGCCATATGTTCCCGCCAACTTTTTCCCGCCACCCGTTTCCCGCCACCCGTTTCCCGCCACCCGTTTCCCTCCTCCCATTTCCCGCCAACCCTTTCCCGCCATATCGCAGTCGTTCTTTCCCGCCATTTTCTCCTCTCTACCTATAAAACCCCCTTCAGACGGAGCTGCATAAGCATTGCAGTGTGCTGGTGGTGAAATTGGAGCACTGTGGTGGAGAAGAAGCTGTTGTTCGTCGTTCTTCGTTGGAGCCGGAGCACCGGCAGTTTGGTGGCCGCCGTTCGTCCTTCATCCTTCGCACGCTTCAAGGGTATATTTAAGCCCACATTTTATTTTTCGTAGGTGCTCCGGTAGTTTTTGTTAATATATTTAGATGTCAACTAATTAATCTGTCAATATTTGTAGTTGCTACGGCAAATATTCGTAATATAATTATAGGAGGGTGAATTGTATTAGTTGCTCCGTTAATATTCTGTAATATATAGCGATTTGTGTGTTGCAGATGGCTGAGAGTACTCAGTGGGTGCTTAGCCCTATTGTTCATGTCCAAGGCTTGTCTCCAAGTGTTGTGCAAGTTAGTGAAGTGGACCTCACTTTTGATTGGTTGAAGACTAAATTCATGTTGAAGCAAGGGTTGAAGGAAGACGATTTTGTGTACTACGTCAGCAGGAAGCATTCAAATGGCCCTGGGGAAAGAAAATTGATTGACATAACTGATGATGGCAAGATTCAAGAAATGCTGAGCGAATGGGAATGGAAAAGGGTTGTTCAGTTGCATTGCTACAGGAAACCGAGTTATATGTGATGCATTTGTCATTCGAGATCCGCCTCCCCGCCAGGCCAGACGTCGTCATTGCCGCTCCTATGTATCAGTAGAGACATTACCATCTATTTCTGTGTGAGACTTATGTCTATTCTATGTATGAGACAAATGACTATGTACTTATGTACGAGACATATGCCGACTCTACAAGATCATATTTAGATAGAACATAATATTCATACAACGAGACATTACAAACAACTAGATAGAACTACATCCAAACTACATGGCACGTAACTGAACTCACAACATACAGCATAAAAACTACATGAAGTCATCATCGTCATCCTCGATCGATGCAGAACTCTTGCCCTTCGACGATGAAGAACTCTTGCCCTTCGACGATGCAGAAACCTTGCCCTTCGATGATGAAGAACTCTTGCCCTTCGATGATGCAGAAACCTTGCCCTTCGATGATGAAGAACTCTTGCCCTTCGACGATGCAGAACCCGAAAGCGGCGGCATGAAGATATCATCTTCGTCCTCGCTCTCCTCAGTCCATAAACATGGATTATTTGCTGCAATCCTTCTGAAAGTTTCACTCTTCGGCACCACTACCTTCTTCCACCTGTCATGCAACCTAAGAAGTTCTTTACGTACCTCCTCATAGGTCCTTTCAGGCCACCCAGAACTACGTAATTGGTGAGCCAACTCATTCATTATGGTGTCACTACCGGTGAGTAACACCCTGAGAATCATGCTACAGTAACTCCCTGTGATTAAGCTAATCATGTTGCTAAACAGGGCTTGATCACATTTGAATCACCTTCCTTTTCAAACTCCTAGTTCAAACTTCAAATATAATTAAAGTGAAAAATAAAAGTTTTCAAAAGTTTAAACAAAAATGTTCGGTGGGTGCCAAATAATACACTGGTAATTATGGTGGAGAAAACACATTTTTATAAAATACCTAAATACTTTTAAATGAAATAAAACAGAAAAGAAAATAAACAAATAAAAAGAAAACAGAAAACAGAACAGACAGAGAAAAAGAAAAAAAGGAGAAGGCCCTTCCCCCCTGGACCCGTGGCCCAAACTGGGCCGCCACCCCCGACCCCCCCCCCCCCCCGGCCCAGCCCACCTCTCCCCCTCGCCCCCTTCCCTGTTCCCCCGACCGGGGTCGAACAGTGGCCGTCCCCGCCGCACCCCCTCGCCGGCGACGGGGAGGATAAGGGCGCCAGCTCCCCCCGCCTCCTCGGGCCTCTCTCCCACTCACCCCTGCTCCCTCTCGGCCTCTGCGCCTCCCCCCCCGTCAGATCCACCTCCCTCTCCCCTTCGATCCCCCACTGCCCGCGCGTGCTCGCCGCCGTTCACCGTCGTACTCGCGGCCACCGTGCCCCGATTGCCCCGACGATGTGCCCGGACGACTCCCCGCCGTCGACTACGTCGACTACGCCATCGGGAACGAGCCGAACGCCACTGCACCGACCTCCCCGAGCTCGTCTTCCCCGCACGGCCGCCGTCGTTCGTCGCCGATTCCGGCTACCCCGCGCCCTCCCCGAGCTCACTGCCACTCCCTACGGCTCCGCTGTGAGCTCCCGCTTCTCCTCCCCCTCTCCGTTAGCTCGCCCACGTTCCCTAGCTGCTCCCCCACGCGCGCCCGAACGCCGCGCCGCGGAGCTCGCCGCCGGCGGGTCTCCGGTGACCTTTTGGTCACGGGCTCAAGCCTGTTGCACTCCCCATCGTACGTAGATGCCCCCCAGCCCCTCCGCTTGCTCGATAGCCCGCCGTAGCCGCGTTTCCGTCGGGCACCCGTAGCACCTCGCCGCCGGCGAGCTCGTAGCGCTCGCCCCCGGCCGTTCCAGCCCCTCCGGCCACCACCATTGGACGAGCGGCGCCGAGCCGCGTCGAACGCGCCCAGCCACGCCCCCGCAGACCCCCTGTACGTGAAACCCGCGTCCCTCCCGAGCCGCGCCGCCGCGTTTGGCTCGCCGGAGCCGCTCCGGCGCCGGCCGCCGACGTGGCTGGCCTGGGGCCACCCCAGTGCCCCTGCCAGTGGGCCCCGTGGGCCCCGTTGACTGGGTCAACGTGCTGACTGGGCAGGCCCAGTCACTGACATGCGGGCCCCGCCGCAAAAATAAAGAAAAAGAAAATGTTTTATAAATAAAAATAATTAGATTAACTAATCACTCACTGACATATGGGGCCCACCCCTCTAATTACACTGTTAGTTTAGTTTAAATTAATATTAGACTAACAGAGGCTGACATGTGGGTCCCACTGGACCCACCTGTCTGGTTTGACTGGTCAGCCGACCTGTTGACCTGCTGACGTCAGCATTGCCTCATGCTGACGTCATAATTCATTTTGCTTAATATAAATAATTCCAGAAATTCAAATAAACTTTGAAAATTCATATCTTTTAAACCGTAACTCGGATGAAAATGTTTTCTATATGAAAGTTGCTCAGAACGACGAGACGAATCCAAATACGCAGTCCGTTCATCCACCACACCTCCCTAACCTATCGAACTAGCAACTTTCCCCCTCCGGTCCGACTGTCCGAAAACGCGAAACATCGGGACTACCTCCCGGATGTCCCCCCCCCTTCACCGGTACCACCTACTGTCGCGTTAGGACACCCCTAGCACCGCTCATTGTCATGTCACGCATCGTCATGCTTATGTTTGCATTGTATTTACTGTTTCTTCCCCCTCTTCTCTCCGGTAGACTACGAGACCGACACTGCTGCTGCCCAGTTCGACTACGGAGTCGACGACCCCTCCTACCTGCCAGAGCAACCAGGCAAGCCCCCCCCCCTTGATCACCAGATATCGCCTATACTTCTCTATACTGCTTGCATTAGAGTAGTGTAGCATGTTACTGCTTTCCGATATCCTATTCTGATGCATAGCCTATCCTTGCTACTATTGTTGTTACCTTTACCTGCAATCCTACATGCTTAGTCTAGGATGCTAGATTTCCATCAGTGGCCCTAAATTCTTGTCCGTCTGCTGTGCTATACTATCGGGCCGTGATCACCTGGGCGGTGATCACGGGTATATACTTTTATACTATATACATGACACATGTGATGATTTAAGTCGGGTCGGCTCGTAGGAGTACCCGCGAGTGGATCTTTGTGGCGAAGCGACAGGGCAGGTTGAAACCGCCTAGGTGAGAGGTGGGCCTGGCCCTGGTCGGCGTTCGCGGTTTCTTAACACGCTTAACGAGATCTTGGTATTTGATCTGAGTCTGGCCATTTGGTCTATACGCACTAACCATCTACGTGGGAGTAGTTATGGGTATCCCGACGTCGTGGTATCAGCCGAAGCTCTTTTGACGTCAGCAACTGAGTGGCGCGCGCCGCATTGGACCGTAAGCTCGCGCTTGTATTAAGGGGGCTAGGTCTGCTTCCGGTCGCGTACGCAACGTGCAGGTGTGCATAGGGCGATGGGCCCAGACCCCTGCGCGCATAGGTTTAGACCGGCGTGCTGACCTCTCTGTTGAGCCTAGGTGGGGCTGCGACGTGTTGATCTTACGAGGCCGGGCATGACCCAGAAAAGTGTGTCCGGCCAATTGGGATCGAGCGTGTTGGGTTATGTGGTGCACCCCTGCAGGGAAGTTTATCTATTCGAATAGCCGTGTCCCTCGGTAAAAGGACGACCCGGAGTTGTACCTTGAGCTTATGACAACTAGAACTGGATACTGAATAAAATACACCCTTCCAAGTGCCAGATACAACCCGGTGATCGCTCTCTAACAGGGCGACGAGGAGGGGATTGCCGGGTAGGATTATGCTATGCGATGCTACTTGGAGGACTTCAATCTACTCTCTTCTACATGCTGCAAGATGGAGATGTCCAGAAGCGTAGTCTTCGACAGGACTAGCTATCCCCCTCTTCTTCTGGCATTCTGCAGTTCAGTCCACTGATATGCCCCTTTACACATATACCCATGCATATGTAGTATAGCTCCTTGCTTGCGAGTACTTTGGATGAGTACTCACGGTTGCTTCTCTCCCTCTTTTCCCCCTTTCCTTTCTATCTGGTTGTCGCACCCAGATGTTGGAGTCCAGGAGCCAGACGCCACCGCCGACGACGACACCTACGACACTGGAGGTGCCTACTACTACGTGCAGGCCGCTGACGACGACCAGGAGTAGTTAGGAGGTCCCAGGCAGGAGGCCTTGCCTTTTCGATCGTTGCTACTTTTGTGCTAGCCTTCTTAAGGCAAACTTGTTTAACTTATGTCTGTACTCAGATATTGTTGCTTCCGCTGACTCGTCTATGATCGACTTGTATTCGAGCCCTCGAGGCCCCTGGCTTGTATTATAATGCTTGTATGACTTATTTATGTTGTAGAGTTGTGTTGTGATATCTTCCCGTGAGTCCCTGATCGTGATCGTACACATTTGCGTGCATGATTAGTGTACGGTCAAATCGGGGGCGTCACAAGTTGGTATCAGAGCCGACTGCCTGTAGGAATCCCCCTATCCACACTCCTTGGCCGAAGTCGAGTCTAGACATTACAAAACATTTTACTAACATGGCTGTGTGTCTTACGGGCCCACGTCGCCATTGGGTGGTACTAGGATCTTTTACTCCTCGACCTTTACTCTGGGACTCTGAACTCTCTTCTACTCGGGTTAAATGAATTTACTAACTCTAACACTAGGATCCCGTGACCGCGTTCACCCCAAAGATGGATAAGCCATAGATGTTTCTCAGAATAGTATTTTGAACAATTCACACACTGTCATTTGACTCCTTTGTAACGTCTTTGCTTTCAGATGGAACCCACGAGGCAGGTCGTTCGCCACACGATGGCCATTGGTGCCTCGGGATCACCTGCGGTGCTAGCTGAGATGATGACCTATCTGGGTTATCGCTGGCACCCTGAGTACACCGTCTACGAGGAGTACCAGGACTTTAACCAGGAGCAGTACCGTGCCATCGTCCACCTCTACTCTCGGGAGTATGACTCCACTACTGTGCTGCACACCGCACATGGTGTTGGTGTGACCATCGATATGGCTGTCCACGATGCTGCCTATGCTGCTCTGACACGTCTTCGTGGAGAGTATCGGGAGTTGGACACCTCCCCTTTCAGGCACATTGCTATCACCTCTGATGTTGGTGCGGAGGGATACTATACTGCTGCCTACTCCACTGTCACCCGAGAGCCCTTCTACCATCAGCACCTGGTTCTGCATGTTGATGGGCTGGATCGAGCTAACCGAGCTCTTCGCCACGAGATGTACACCACCCGTCAGCACCTTTACCGTGCTCTGACGCTGCTGCACCCCTTTGTCCGGTCTGGACAGGTACCGCGTACTGCGATCTACCCAGCCAGGACCGTGATGCCCCACGGTGTTGGTTGGCCAGAGGTGGGAGGCTACTCTCCCGCACTTGGTCCTCTTCTGCCACCTGAGCGTCGGGCTCTACACCTGAGTATCCGCGGCCCCCAGTCTGCTGACGTGGAGGGCTATCCGTTGCCTCACTACCAGCTGTCGGGCTACGATTACCTCCACAGTACCTCTTGGGACTGATGTAGGCTTGCTTGTAGTATTAGTTGCAGTCGCCGCGAGCCTGTGTGCCGCCTATGATGTTTTAGTCCATGTACTGAACTCTATGCATGACCCCTTTTGTAAGTTATGCCGACTACTATGTAGTAGCTATCGTGCTCCTTTCGTTATGCATGTTTCATCATGAATGATTCTTGTCTTTGTAAATATTTCTCAATGCTGAACCACCCCTGTTATATATTAGCAGGATGGTTAGACCAGGTGGTCGTGGTCGTGGTGGCGATGCCCCACCACCACCTGAGTACATGGCTGGTATGATCCAACAGTTTGAACTGAACCGCCAATTCATGGAAAATATGATGGCTCAGTTTCCTCGCCCCAATATGAACCAGCAGCCAGCCCAAGTGACTCTTCAAGATTTCATACGCCTCAACCCAACCATCTACCGCAGCTCAACTCAGCCTCTGGATGCTGATGACTGGCTCCGTGACATCACCTATGAGTTGGAGTCTGCTGATGTAGCCCCTGCCAGCTATGTCAACTTTGCTTCCTTCTTTCTGAAGGGACCCGCAGCTCAATGGTGGGACAACCACAGGCGTACTCTGCCAGCTGGAACAATCATCACATGGCCAGACTTCCAAGCAGCTTTCCGTGCCCGCTTCATTCCTCAGGGAGTCATGGACCGGAAGAAGCGTGAGTTCCGCAACCTCACCCAAGGCAACAAATCTGTCGAAGCTTATCAGCGGGAGTTTCTAGACTTGTCCCGCTATGCTGAAGAAGACATTGCAACTGATGCACGCAGACAGGAGAAGTTCCGTGATGGCCTTCAAGCTGACATCAAGCTTGCACTTCTAGTGCATGACTTTGCTGATTTCGCCACCTTGGTGAACAAGGCCATCAATGTCGAAACTGGTCTGCAGGAATACCAGAGCTCTCACAGGCGCAACCGTGACACGGGCTCATCTTCGGGTTCGCCCGCACAGAAGCGTAAGATATGGATCCCGAACAGCATGTACCGTCCAAATGCATCTGCCCCAAGGCAGACCTATGCTGCACCTCGTCTGCCTCCACCACCATCTAGGCAGTCAAGACTTCCAGCTCCACCATCCCAAGCTCCTGTTCCCACTCCCAATAATGGTCTGTGCTACAAGTGTGGACAACCAGGTCACCGTGCCAGGGACTGCCATCAGAATCAGAATCAACTTGCCCTTCCAGCAACGGGCCGTGGTAACAACCAGCCCCGCAGCAACAATGCTAAGCCTTATGGTCGTGCTCATGCCAACCACGTTGATCTCAACGAAGCTCAAGACCAGCCTGCTACTGTGATGGGTACACTCCTCGTAAATTCAGTACCAGCATCCGTTTTATTTGATACAGGTGCATCGCATTCATTCATGTCAGAAGATTTTGCATACAAGCACGACGTTAAATGTGAGGAGATGAACACCTCTGTATTGGTCAAAACCCCCGTGGGACAGTGTCAAACTTCCTTGGTTGGCATCGATGTCCCCGTGGAAATCGAAGGGCTGGAATTCTATGCCTCTCCCATTATCCTGAAGTCGTCTAACATCGATCTCATTTTGGGTATGGATTGGTTGAAAGCGCATACTGCTTCTATAGTTTGCGCCACTAAAACCGTCCATCTGCTACACCCTTCAGATGAAATAGTTGCTTACCAAGCTCATCTGGTGCAAAATGCCGAGGCAAGGCTCTATGCATTGAATGCATTGAACGCTGCACCACTCGAGGGCATTGAAAACATTCCCGTCGTGCGTGAATTCCTCGACGTCTTCCCTGAAGAACTTCCGGGGATTCCCCCTGCTAGAGCTGTCGAATTCATCATCGACTTGAAACCAGGCACCACTCCTATAGCCAAGCGACCCTACAAAATGCCGCCGCATGAACTCCTTGAGCTTAAGGAGGAAATCGACAAGTCTCTTCGCAAGGGATTCATTCGCCCAAGTTGCTCTCCTTGGGGAGCACCTTCTCTCTTTGTCAAGAAGAAGGATGGGACAAACCGGTTAGTTCAAGACTACCGTCCTATAAACCAAGCTACCATTCAGAATAAATACCCTCTTCCTCGGATCAATGATCTGTATGATCAACTGGCGGGTTCGTCAGTGTTCTCTAAGCTCGACTTGAGGTTGGGCTACCACCAGATCCTGTTCGCGAAGAGGATATCCCAAAGACCGCCTTCGTGACTCGCTATGGTTCATACGAGTACACCGTCATGTCGTTCGGTTTAACCAATGCTCCAGCCACCTTCTCTCGTCTGATGAACTACATATTCATGGATTACCTCGACAAGTTCGTCGTGGTTTATCTGGATGATATCCTGATATTTTCCAAGAACGAAGAAGAACATGCTGAACATCTTCGACTTGTGCTGGAAAAGCTACGAGAACATCAACTATATGCCAAGTTCTCCAAATGTGAATTCTGGCTACCGGAAGTAACCTATCTGGGGCATGTCATCTCTAAGGATGGTATTGCCGTCAACCCCGAGCGAGTTCAGGCTATTCTTGATTGGACTCCTCCCAAGAACGTTAAGCAAGTCAGAAGTTTTCTCGGTCTCGCCAGCTATTGCCGTCGATTTGTCGAGAACTTCTACAAGATCGCCAGGCCTCTGACTAACCTGTTACATAAGGGCGTCAAGTTCCAATGGACAGACAAATGTCAGGAAAGTTTCCAGGCACTCAAAGACAAGTTGACTTCGGCCCCAGTTCTAGCTCCACCTGATACTAAGAAGGACTTCGTCATTTACTGCGACGCTTCCCGTCAAGGATTAGGCTGTGTCCTAATGCAAGACCGCAAAGTGATTGCTTATGCCTCTTGACAATTGCGCCCTCACGAAGAGAACTACCCAGTTCACGACCTCGAACTTGCTGCTGTCATTCATGCGCTGAAGCAGTGGCGACATTACCTTCTCGGTAATCGTTGCGAGATCTTCACTGACCACCAAAGTCTGAAGTATCTGTTTACTCAACCAGATCTGAACCTCCGTCAGCAGAGATGGATGGAGCTCGTTGCAGACTTTGACTTGGGTATTTCCTATACGCCAGGCAAGGCTAATGTAATGGTTGATGCCTTGAGCCGCAAGTCTTACTGCAACCACCTCCAGGTTCATAAAGTTCAGCCCTCGCTTGTTGAAGAATTCAGGAAGCTGAACCTCCATATTGTTCCTCCGGGTGCACTCGCTCCCCCTCCTAAGGAATTTGGCAAGGTGAACCTCCACGTTGTTGCCCAGGGTTCCCTCAATACCCTAGTTGCTAAACCAGATCTCGAGGACAGCATCAAAAGGCTACAGATGTATGACTCAGAAGCCCACAAGATTAAGCGCTACCTCGCAGAAGGAAAATCCTCATTCTTCACCATTGCTGAAGATGGCACCTTATACTTCAAGGGCCGCCTAGTGGTGCCATGTGCAGAGAAAAACCTGGATATGACACAGGAAGTTATGAAAGAAGCTCATGATACGCCTCTATGTATCCATCCTGGTAGTACAAAGATGTACCAAGATATTCGTCAGAGATTCTGGTGGACTAATATGAAGCAAGACATTGCTCGTTATGTTGCTGAGTGTGACGTTTGCCGTCGTATCAAAGCAGAACATCAAAGGCCTGCTGGAACTCTGCAACCTATCTCTATTCCTGAATGGAAATGGGACCATGTTGAAATGGACTTCGTCACTGGATTTCCCAAATCACAGAAAGGTAATGATGCTATTCTTGTCATCATTGACCGGCTTTCCAAAGTTGCACATTTCCTGGCGGTCAAAGAAACGATCACTGCTAGCCAGTTGGCAACGCTCTATATGTCCAGGATTGTTTCACTCCACGGTATTCCATTGGTTATCAGTTCAGACCGTGGTAGCTTATTCACTTCAAGATTCTGGGCAAGTTTCCAAGAAGCAATGGGAACTCATCTGTCATTCAGTACTGCGTTTCATCCTCAATCGCAAGGACAAGTTGAACGCGTCAATCAAGTTCGCGAAGACATGCTTCGAGCTTGTGTTATTTCCTTCGGCAAGAAATGGGAGGAATCTCTCCCGTATGCTGAGTTCTCTTATAATAATAGCTATCAAGCTAGTCTGAAGATGGCCCCCTTCGAAGTGTTATATGGACGAAAGTGCCGAACCCCTCTGAACTGGTCAGAAACTGGGGAACGTCCACTCTTCGGTCCGGATATTATCCAAGATGCCGAAGAACAAGTCCGCATTATTCGCGAGAATCTCAAGACTGCTCAGTCACGTCAGAAGAGTCAGTATGACCGTCATCATAAAGACATGGTCTATCAACCTGGCGAAAAGGCTTATCTTCGAGTCACACCTATGAAGGGTGCTCACCGCTTCGGGATCAAGGGCAAACTAGCTCCTCGCTATATTGGCCCATTCACTATTCTCGAAAGGCGTGGAAAAGTGGCATACCAACTGGAGCTACCGCCGAACCTTTCTCAGGTTCACGATGTGTTCCATGTGTCGCAGCTCCGCCGTTGCTTCAAGGATCCAATCCGAGCTGTGGATCATGAAGTGCTCGAATTGCAGCAAGACCTCTCCTATAAGGAGCATCCGGTCCGCATTCTCGACCAAGCTGAACGCCGCACACGTCAGAAGGCGATCAAGTTTCTCAAAGTCCAGTGGTCGCACCATTCTGAAGATGAGGCCACTTGGGAACGAGAGGATCGTCTGCGCGAAGAATACCCCGCACTGTTTCCTTCTACCTCCTAAATCTCGGGACGAGATTTCTTGTAGTGGAGGAGATTTGTAACACCCTGAGAATCATGCTACAGTAACTCCCTGTGATTAAGCTAATCATGTTGCTAAACAGGGCTTGATCACATTTGAATCACCTTCCTTTTCAAACTCCTAGTTCAAACTTCAAATATAATTAAAGTGAAAAATAAAACTTTTCAAAAGTTTAAACAAAAATGTTCGGTGGGTGCCAAATAATACACTGGTAATTATGGTGGAGAAAACACATTTTTATAAAATACCTAAATACTTTTAAATGAAATAAAACAGAAAAGAAAATAAACAAATAAAAAGAAAACAGAAAACAGAACAGACAGAGAAAAAGAAAAAAAGGAGAAGGCCCTTCCCCCCTGGACCCGTGGCCCTAACTAGGCCGCCACCCCCGACCCCCCCGGCCCAGCCCACCTCTCCCCCTCGCCCCCTTCCCTGTTCCCCCGACCGGGGTCGAACAGTGGCCGTCCCTGCCGCACCCCCTCGCCGGCGACGGGGAGGATAAGGGCGCCAGCTCCCCCCGCCTCCTCGGGCCTCTCTCCCACTCACCCCCGCTCCCTCTCGGCCTCTGCGCCTTCCCTCCCCCCCCCCCCGTCAGATCCACCTCCCTCTCCCCTTCGATCCCCCACTGCCCGCGCGTGCTCGCCGCCGTTCACCGTCGTACTCGCGGCCACCGTGCCCCGATTGCCCCGACGACGTGCCCGGACGACTCCCCGCCGTCGACTACGTCGACTACGCCATCGGGAACGAGCCGAGCGCCACTGCACCGACCTCCCCGAGCTCGTCTTCCCCGCACGGCCGCCGTCGTTCGTCACCGATTCCGGCTACCCCGCCCTCCCCGAGCTCACTGCCACTCCCTACGGCTCCGCTGTGAGCTCCCGCTTCTCCTCCCCCTCTCCGTTAGCTCGCCCACGTTCCCTAGCTGCTCCCCCACGCGCGCCCGAACGCCGCGCCGCGGAGCTCGCCGCCGGCGGGTCTCCGGTGACCTTTTGGTCACGGGCTCAAGCCCGTTGCACTCCCCACCGTACGTAGATGCCCCCCAGCCCCTCCGCTTGCTCGATAGCCCGCCGTAGCCGCGTTTCCGTCGGGCACCCGTAGCACCTCGCTGCCGGCGAGCTCGTAGCGCTCGCCTCCGGCCGTTCCAGCCCCTCCGGCCACCACCATTGGACGCGCGGCGCCGAGCCGCGTCGAACGCGCCCAGCCATGCCCCCGCAGACCCCCTGTACGTGAAACCCGCGTCCCTCCCGAGCCGCGCCGCCGCGTTTGGCTCGCCGGAGCCGCTCCGGCGCCGGCCGCCGACGTGGCTGGCCTGGGGCCACCCCAGTGCCCCTGCCAGTGGGCCCCGTGGGCCCTGTTGACTGGGTCAACGTGCTGACTGGGCAGGCCCAGTCACTGACATGCGGGCCCCGCCGCAAAAATAAAGAAAAAGAAAATGTTTTATAAATAAAAATAATTAGATTAACTAATCACTCACTGACATATGGGGCCCACCCCTCTAATTACACTGTTAGTTTAGTTTAAATTAATATTAGACTAACAGAGGCTGACATGTGGGTCCCACTGGACCCACCTGTCTGGTTTGACTGGTCAACCGACCTGTTGACCTGCTGACGTCAGCATTGCCTCATGCTGACGTCATAATTCATTTTGCTTAATATAAATAATTCCAGAAATTCAAATAAACTTTGAAAATTCATATCTTTTAAACCGTAACTCGGATGAAAATGTTTTCTATATGAAAGTTGCTCAGAACGACAAGACGAATCCAAATACGCAGTCCGTTCATCCACCACACCTCCCTAACCTATCGAACTAGCAACTTTCCCCCTCCGGTCCGACTGTCCGAAAACGCGAAACATCGGGACTACCTCCCGGATGTTCCCGCCCTTCACCGGTACCACCTACTGTCGCGTTAGGACACCCCTAGCACCGCTCATTGTCATGTCACGCATCGTCATGCTTATGTTTGCATTGTATTTACTGTTTCTTCCCCCTCTTCTCTCCGGTAGACTACGAGACCGACACTGCTGCTGCCCAGTTCGACTACGGAGTCGACGACCCCTCCTACTTGCCAGAGCAACCAGGCAAGCCCCCCCCCCCTTGATCACCAGATATCGCCTATACTTCTCTATACTGCTTGCATTAGAGTAGTGTAGCATGTTACTGCTTTTCGATATCCTATTCTGATGCATAGCCTATCCTTGCTACTATTGTTGTTACCTTTACCTGCAATCCTACATGCTTAGTCTAGGATGCTAGATTTCCATCAGTGGCCCTACATTCTTGTCCGTCTGCTGTGCTATACTATCGGGCCGTGATCACCTGGGCGGTGATCACGGGTATATACTTTTATACTATATACATGACACATGTGATGATTTAAGTCAGGTCGGCTCGTAGGAGTACCCGCGAGTGGATCTTTGTGGCGAAGCGACAGGGCAGGTTGAGACCGCCTAGGTGAGAGGTGGGCCTGGCCCTGGTCGGCGTTCGCGGTTTCTTAACACGCTTAACGAGATCTTGGTATTTGATCTGAGTCTGGCCATTTGGTCTATACGCACTAACCATCTACGTGGGAGTGGTTATGGGTATCCCGACGTCGTGGTATCAGCCGAAGCTCTTTTGACGTCAGCAACTGAGTGGCGCGCGCCGCATTGGACCGTAAGCTCGCGCTTGTATTAAGGGGGCTAGGTCTGCTTCCGGCCGCGTACGCAACGTGCAGGTGTGCATAGGGCGATGGGCCCAGACCCCTGCGCGCATAGGTTTAGACCGGCGTGCTGACCTCTCTGTTGAGCCTAGGTGGGGCTGCGACGTGTTGATCTTACGAGGCCGGGCATGACCCAGAAAAGTGTGTCCGGCCAATTGGGATCGAGCGTGTTGGGTTATGTGGTGCACCCCTGCAGGGAAGTTTATCTATTCGAATAGCCGTGTCCCTCGGTAAAAGGACGACCCGGAGTTGTACCTTGAGCTTATGACAACTAGAACTGGATACTGAATAAAATACACCCTTCCAAGTGCCAGATACAACCCGGTGATCGCTCTCTAACAGGGCGACGAGGAGGGGATTGCCGGGTAGGATTATGCTATGCGATGCTACTTGGAGGACTTCAATCTACTCTCTTCTACATGCTGCAAGATGGAGATGTCCAGAAGCGTAGTCTTCGACAGGACTAGCTATCCCCCTCTTATTCTGGCATTCTGCAGTTCAGTCCACTGATATGCCCCTTTACACATATACCCATGCATATGTAGTATAGCTCCTTGCTTGCGAGTACTTTGGATGAGTACTCACGGTTGCTTCTCTCCCTCTTTTCCCCCTTTCCTTTCTATCTGGTTGTCGCACCCAGATGTTGGAGTCCAGGAGCCAGACGCCACCGCCGCCGACGACACCTACGACACTGGAGGTGCCTACTACTACGTGCAGGCCGCTGACGACGACCAGGAGTAGTTAGGAGGTCCCAGGCAGGAGGCCTTGCCTTTTCGATCGTTGCTACTTTTGTGCTAGCCTTCTTAAGGCAAACTTGTTTAACTTATGTCTGTACTCAGATATTGTTGCTTCCGCTGACTCGTCTATGATCGAGCACTTGTATTCGAGCCCTCGAGGCCCCTGGCTTGTATTATAATGCTTGTATGACTTATTTATGTTGTAGAGTTGTGTTGTGATATCTTCCCGTGAGTCCCTGATCGTGATCGTACACATTTGCGTGCATGATTAGTGTACGGTCAAATCGGGGGCGTCACAAGTTCGTCCCATGGAACTATCCTATTATCCATCCTGAAATCGGTAGCTAGCCTCAGAAGAGTCATGCTCATCCCAGGGTGAAAACTACGATCGAAAGGATAATGGGACATCTCAACTACACTACACTGCAATGCTTATCCAGCTCCGTCTGAAGGGGGTTTTATAGATAGAGACGAGAAAATGGCGGGAAAGAACGACTGCGGTATGGCGGGAAAGGTTGGCGGGAAATGGGAGGAGGGAAACGGGTGGCGGGAAACGGGTGACGGGAAATTGGTTGGCGGGAAACGGGTGGCGGGAAATGGGTGGCGGAAAATGGGTGGCGGGAAATGGATGGCGGGAAATGGGTGGCGGAAAATGGGTGGCGGGAAAAGCGCAGTTTGGAAATGTCGATAACTTTCAAAACAAATGTTCATCACAATGGAAAAAGTTTCCCGCCTTTCAAAAAATGCATGCAATTCTTTTGGAAAATATGATAAGAAATGGTTCCTGCCACTAAATGAATGTACGTCACCTTTGCTGGAAATATTCTCGTGTTTCCAAAAAATATCCATGACATTCTACAAAATGGTACTCCCTTCATCCCATAATATAAGATGATATTACAATCAACATACTCACATATCACGTGGGTTAACAAATGTTTAGATGGATCATGACATTTTAAGAAAATATTCGCGTGTTTCTAAAAAAAGTTTGTGAAAATTTCAGAAAAGCATTTTAAAAAATGTTGTGTGGTTTAAAAAAATGGTATTTCCATTAATAACGTATTTGAATAAATGTTACCATGTATTCATAACGTGTTAAAATATATACTTTTAAAAAATATTCGCCTGTATTATTAAAAATGGGCATGCACCAGTCGGCCCACAGCAGGCCGACAGAGCCCAGTCGGCCCACTACAGGCCTATCGGTGTACTGCTGGCCGACTGGACCCTGTCGGCCAACTGCAGGCCGACTGGGCTTGAATCTGGTGGCCGACAGCCCAATCGGCCAGCAGCAAACTGATGGGCCACCAGTCGGCCTGCTGTGGGCCGACTGGGCTCTGTCGGCCTGCAGTAGGCCGATGGTGTATTATTTTTGAAAAATCTTTTTTTGGCGTATTATTTCTGTAATTTTTTTAAAAAAATGTATTATTTAAAAAAAATTAGCGCGTACATATAGGTGTAGGTACGTGGATTAAAAAAAGAGCGAATTCCATTTTTTACCTCTCATTTTAACATTTTTGACACTAATTACCCCATTTAAGAAATTTGCATCCAGATTACCCCATTTAGCAAAGGTCTTGCCAGTTTTTACCCCAGTAATTTTTTTGAGAGCGATCTGCCAATTAACTCCGTGCCATCAGATTCCTCTTGGCATTTTTTTCCAATGCCTGAACCGGCCACTTGGTTGAGCAGCACCCGTTTTCTTTTTCTCCTAGCTGTCAGGTGTACGTGTGCACCACATCGCGGGAAAGGGGAACACTTATCTTGAGCGGTCAAGTACATTCAATTTTTTTTTAAGTTCCAGGAATCGCTGGCCGTTTGTATTAGACGGTAGAGATATTTACAAGCGCCAACAGGTGGCAAGGACTGAAGAGAAATGAAAGGAAAGAGAGAGACTCCAGAAAGGGGATGATAAGCCGGGATCCCCAAATGGGTGTTGTAAGCACTTCACACCAGCAATTCTCCATTGCCCCAAGGTTGCCCTAATGATTTGGATCAAGCTATTAACCGGAGCAATTTTCCTGTTGAAAACTCTCCTGTTTCTCTCCAGCCACACCTCCTAGACCACAATCATCACCACCGCTTTCATGCCCTTACAGTATCTATCCTCCGCTCTCCTCATGTACTGCGCCGACCGCCGAGAACAGGCGGCCAGGTTGTAGGATCAAGAGTGCTGCAGCCCGTCCATGTACTGATACGTTTTCATTTTGCAGTGACACCGGACATTCCCAAAAAAGATGGACAGACGTCTCGAGGTTCCGACAGCACAGCTAGCAAAAATATTCATTTGGACAGTACGTTCAGTTTCGCATTGTGAGTTGTGTTTCGTAAGTTTAGTGTGATGATATTTTATTTTTCTTCCTTGATCCAAAACATCAGAGGACGCATTTATTTTACGCTTTGGGAGATCATCAAACTAAAACATCACATTCTATTTTACAGGTCTGCCGTGCAATTGTCGAACATGTGTTTTTTAGTTGGGCTCCAATGATGTGTGTCCATTGAAAATTAGTACTACCAGTTATTAACATAATAGTATGGGATATTTTTTGTTATAATAGAAATGTATGTTTGGGCACTGGGTCTCTCTTGAGTAAAACACGATCTAGAAGGCTCTTAAAAATTAAAAGGGGTAAAAACAGACAATATTGTCACTAAATGGGGTAATCTGGATGAAAATTTGTTAAATGGGGTAACTAATGTCAAAAATGCTAAATTAGGGGGTAAAAACTGGATTTCACTCTTAAAAAAATCGTCCACAAATCACCACACGCACACAACCACAACTCATGTATGCATGTACTATACCAATCTGGTCTATAAATCAAACTTAATTAAATATATACTCTCGAATTCATGTGTGACAATAGATATATTTTTCTGAGAATATAAAGAAAAGAAATTAATGTCAAAAAAAGTTATAAATGTATGTAAAAATATAATAAATGAATAAATCCTAGATAATATTTAAAAATAAAAGAAATTGCTAAACCATGCAAGTGCATCGGAAACCCACGCTGATTCAGAAGTCAGGGAATGAAGTGCATTTATGTTTTGCGAAATGGCATAAATTTCATACGTAAGATATTGAAGGAATAAGCGCACAATGCAACAACGCTTAATTACTAAAAAACGTGAATTAGTAGTAGCCAAAATGGGAGATGTGAGTCCACGTATTGTAACGCAATGACATAGGTGTTGGCCTGTTAATGCTATATATCATGGGCTAGGATACTGGCTAGCATTCATCGCTCAAGGCAACACATATCATTGGTTTTCCTGATGGCTCAGTTTGGATGTCAGAAGGATCATTTCAAAAGTGCACAAACTAACTTTATAATTCTTATAGGTGGGGATCCATTAATTTAGGGGAATTTTTAGACACCAGAAGGGTGAGATTCTAGGAAATTGCATGCGAAGTTAAAAGTCATAAAGCAAATTTCTAAATGTATATATTACATTTTTAAAATATGATGGCTTATAGAACAATACAGTCCAAGAAAAATAAAGATTTGCTTGGCATTCCAGAAATAGAGAGAATTATATAAACAAAAAAAAGAAGGCTTCCACGAGTTTGAAAATAAACTTTAAGAAGCTTAACGACATTCTATAGAATTAAAAGTACAAGTATAAGTGCGCCCCATAGCGAGGCGTGTGGCTCACCGGTAGTCCTGGCCATGGGCAGGCCAGCCCAAACGGCCAGGCCCGGCCCGACGGTGCTCCTGGGCCGGGCCCAAGCCCGGGCCTGTTGTTTTCACGTTTTCCTGAAGGAGCCCGGCCCGTGGCACGAGGCCCGGCGGGCTTTTACGCGTGCGGGCCGTGCTTGGGCCCAAAAACTAGGCCCGATGGCCGGGCCAGGCCGGGCCCGGGCCTGGGTTTTTTGCGTCGGGCTTGGCTAGGCCTGGCCCGAGGTATGGCCAGGTATAATCACCGGCATGTCTAACTGATGAGCACTTGAAGAAACTGCTGGGAGGATGGTTGTTTGCCACTATGTTTTTAATGAAACATTTTAATCATGTGTTGGCATGGGGAAGCATGCAATAACATTGACAATAATAACCCGTAAAGAATTAAATTATAGATGGTATATATTTATAATAATGTTTAAAAAATCTTTGTACGTATATATCCATTGCTAATGTAGGGAATATAATATTTTATAGTGTATGAAATAGAAAATGAATGGTATTTATAAATATTCCACACGTAAAATTTCTAGATGATTTAAAGAGAATAATAGTTATAAGAACATTGTATGTAAAATATTATAAACTCACAAAAATTCTAGCCCGTGCAACAGCACGGGTCGATGACTAGTTATGATTAGTTTGGAAAGATAGGGTAACGTAGAATTTATTCTACCTTGTCTTGTATTTCAAGACTTTATATATGCCAACGAGGCTCAAACAATAAACAATAATTTCACCAACCCCTCTCTGTTTCCTTTTACATGGTATCAGCCTAACCTGATCCAAACCCTAGACACCACGGCTTCCGCACTGCACCGTCCCTGGGGCAATCGATTTCTATGATCGTCACCGAGAGCCGCACCGCTCGTAACTAGGGTTCGTCTGCCGGTCGTGTTGATCGGCTGCCGTCTTTTTCATGATCGTTGATCCTTTTTCTTGCCCACCTATTGTCTTGATCGGTGTTTCTTTTTTGGTTTCCGATTTAAGATCGGTTTACGTTGTCCACCAACCATCGACTCTTCCCGCACCTCTACTTCGACATCTACATCGACTACATCTGCACGTCGTTGTCCGCCTGGTCATCGCCCTGGTCTGCATCCAGTTGGAATGGTTGTTGCACCGTGCCCTGGGATGCGACTTGTTCGTGCGCTGGTGCTGCGGCCGCTCGTACGGTCCGCTGGCCGTCGTTCGGTGCCGAGTGGCCCCAGCCCAGGGATGCACACGCACCTCATGCGGATGTGGATGTGGTTGGGCCACCAGCCTGGATCAGCGTTCCTACACATGTCTCTTACAAGCTTTGTAGAATCCGATGAAGATCGTCTTCGAGCATAGTGCGCCCCTCCAATCGACCAACGGGTTGCTATTGCATTGCCCCATTGGGTCACATTTTGCCGCTCCTCGGTCCATGCCGTCGAACCATGGCAGTTCCCGCGGTTGTGTCGACATACACGCTGTCGCTGTGTCCCCTCTTTGGGTCGTAGTGCCGCGGCCCGTAGTCAACCGCCGTCTCAATGTCGTCCTTTCCATGCCGTTCTTGTGGCTGCACCGACCCTCGCGCTGCCGCTGCGTCGCCACATCTAGCAAGCGTGGCACATGGTCCCTCCCGCCGCACTAAGATCTTTCGCGCTGTCGCCCTGACTCACGCATTGCCACTGCGTCGCCCCTTCGGGACTTAGCGCCACGGCATGCGGTCCATTCCGCTGTTCCCGCTCGTCGACTTCTACGTGGTATGCACCGCCTCCCAAGGCGCGGGAACACCGCCGTCCATGCCAGTCTTTTTCATGTTGTCGGGTTCTCCTCGCGTACTTCCAGCACCACCGCCGCCTCTTCAGGCCAACACCGCCACTCTTCTGTCGCTGCCGCCACTGTCGTCCACCTCTTCATCTTTGTCCAGCACCAGCTCATCGCCAACGTCGCCGTCATCTACCCCGACCACTTCATCTACTACGACAATCGCAGGCGACATCGGCCCCACGCCAATTAGTGCCGCAACCATCATTTGAGTCCTTCTCTACTAGCCCCCTCGACATGGCGTACAGCTCGTGCAGGTCCCCGTCTATGCACGCCCGGCAACACTGACTCGTGCTTCGTCCATGATGTGTCGCCGGTCTTGGCAAGCCTGATGCGGTGCGTCATCAACATCGACTTCGACCATCTACGCTTGACCCGGTGCTGGCAACACCGACGCGTGCCTTCATCCACGACGTGTCCACAGGCTTGGCTAACCTGGTGTGACGCCTCGTCAACTCCGTCTTCTTCCCAGCGCACACTACCTCGACACCACTGCGCCCTTGACTAACTCGGCGCCTCCTTGTACCCGTAGCACCATGGAGACTACCTCGACACCGGCCACCCCGAATCGACATTGACCGTGGCGTCTCTCGCACGGCAACCTCGACCACGGTTACACGACCGTACGCTCTCGGCACCATCGACATCGGCACAAAGGGTAAACACCTTGCTTGAGCATCCTCGTCGGTTTTCACTCTAGCCATAACTTCCGCGATGTGTTGACTATTACGACTGTGGGGGGATGTTCGTCGGCTTGCAACCTTCGGATTCTTCTTCAGTTTCACCGTCTCTGTTGCTGTCGTTGTGACTGCGGGAAAATGTTGAGTATCATGGTTAGTTAGGAAAGATAGGATAGCGTAAAATTTATTCTACCTTGTCTTGTATTCCTATATATATGCCCACATGACTCAAGTAATAAACAACAATTTCATCAATCTCTCTCTATTCCCTTTTACAATCCGACTTTTCTCCGTTTTGTGAACGTGAATTTTTGTTTGATGCTCGCGATTCAACTAGGAGTCCTCTCGATTTTGGTGGTGGTGTTTCAGGTAACGTACACACGCATTTCACGTCGTTCGACGGAACTAATACAAACTCTAGCACACTCATTGCACCGATTATTTCAAGATGTATGAAGTGCACCCATGGATTCAGTTGTCTCGCATCCTTGCACTTCAATCTGAATGTAGCGCTCTGTCTCAAGTCCACCGACTTTCTCCTTCATCTTATCTCGTGGACAGAGTTTTCTGCACTTTTAGCAGCGATCAACACGAAGGATTGATCCACCAATTTTATCGTCTGAAACAACTGGGTTCTATCGCTGAATATGTTGATCAGTTTGATAAGACCATGAACCAACTCCTTGCTTATGATAATGATGTGGATCCGATCTTTTAGTACTGTTATTCTTCTTTATCGTCCCCGGACATGGGAACATTTGTTGCTCTCGCACTATAGGAAGACGTCGACGAGGTCCACAAGTAGGATCCCGGCCCCCACCAGCAGGCAGCTACAGCCGCAATTCCCCTCCCACTGCATCCTCCACTAACGCCCCAGCCGGCACTCGCAGTCGCCGCCGAAGATAAACACGGTGTGGAATCATCACGGCCGTGGAAGGGTGACAAGGTGGCCACTCCGCTCGCGTTCCACCACACGTGAGGCCTCTGTTTCACTTGCGGCGGGAAGTTGGGGCCAGATCACCGGTGCACACCCACGGTACGAATTCATGTTGTTGAGGTACTACATAGCCTTTCCCCGACAAATCACTCTCGGAGACCCCTGAAGACACACCGATTGCCTCACCAACGCGTAGTTTGTTGTCCATCTGATATAAGGCTATCACCGGCATCACTTGTCCCACCACCATGCACCTGGTGGGCTTGTCGAAGGGCGTGAAGTGCTTATGCTTGCGACTCAGGGAGCAGGCACACCTTCCTAACCTTCACCATCGGCGCAAGAATGAAGGGGGGCAAGAACATGAGATCATCTGTCGAGGTGATGGTCGCCGATGGCAGCAGACTGCAATGCTCACAATACATTCCTGATTGTGAGTGGAGACTGCATGGGCAAGTATTCCATACTCCTATGTCCTAAGAGCCTACGACATCATCCACATAATGGATTGGCTCATCGCGAGCAGCCCAAGGAAAGTGGATTGGGTTGAGAAAACTCTAGCCATGAGAATGGAACATGGAGAAGTTCATGGTTCATGGCAATTCCCATAACGCTCGAGCTACAACATCAACACCAGCGATGACCTGGCTGTTATACGCCGCAAGTGGCACTGGAGGAGCTCATCGAGCGCACTGTCGCACCAACTGCAGTGGACACATACGAGAAACCATGCACACACACCTAGTAAACTTTAACGCCGTTTTTGAAGATGTCGAAGGGATTCTACATCGTTGTGAGTTCCATCACCGCATACCTCTTCTTCGAGGATGCAAGCCGGTTCCACTAAAATCTAATTCGCTAAGCTCAAGAACAATACCGAGAACTGGTCGCTGAATTTTTGGTGTCCACCGCTATCCATATCCACGCCGGTCCCTTCTCTTTCTCGGCCATTCTTTGGAAAAAGAAGGACGACGCCTGGAGAATGTGTATCCACTACGTATACGTATCGTGTAGCTCCGATCTGGATCTGGTGTGAGCTAGTTCTTTGATCTGGGTGCTGCACCTCGCGATGCGGCTTCGGCGACTGCGGTGGTGGAGGTCACGGTGGTGGACAGCGGCTACAGCCAGGGGGTGGTGTGTGTCTGGTCACGGGGGATCGTGGGATCCCGTGGCTAGAGTGAGGTCGGCCTCAGCAGGTGTTGGTCGATGGCCAGCGGTCGCTAGCTGCAAGTGGTCATCTCCAATAGAAATCCTTGCACCGATCTTCTTCGGAGCCGACGATGGCGGCGCCCGGTGGTGTTTTGATCTTTCTTGGAAGCGTCGTCATGGAGGGATGCTCCTCCTGCTCCCCACGGCTTTGGCTCCGGAGGCAAACCCCAGATCAGTTGGATCAGGTGAAGGAGGCATCTTCATGTCTCTCTCCTCCTTGGGGGCATCATCTCACAGCTGGCTACGAGTGGGAGACCGATGGATGGCGGCATCTTCGCAGTGGATGGGCGGCATCTTTGCTATATGCTTTGCTGACGCGGGGTGCTAGTTTCTGTTTGGCAACGATGATGGTGTCGAGGGGAGCTTTGGTCGCGGCGTGGGCTCTTCCTGGCATGTCCGAGGTGCTCTTCCGTGGTTGCTTGGTTGTTTTGAAGTTGGAGTTACATTGGAGAGTCCAGGTGGTGACGATGACAGGCACTCGATGGTCGTTTGCGGTGGGCACGTTCAGCGCAAGTCGTGCATATTTCCCTTGCGATGCTCGTCATCAAAGTCGGAGATGTAGGTTGCTTGCGCGTGTCGCCACCCGTTGGCATGTGCCACCGTCGTTTCTACAGCTATTTGCGAGTTGGCTTCTATGATGGAACTCTATTGTGAAGTCGGAGTCTACCGCTCAAGCCAACCGGTGATGACAATAACGCTTGCGACTCCTCGGCTGGTGTCTTCTTTGCATCTCGATGTTCCATTTCCGTGGCATGGTTGTCCGGTGGTCCCCATATTATGTGGGTTGGGTTGTATCGCTTTTAGCGCGGTTTTTCGTCAATTTACCGGGCAATTCTCTTCTTCTTAATCAATGAAAATGGCAAGTCTCTTTCCTCATGAAAAAAAAAATCCTGGTAGTCTAGTGCGAGTTATTTGAACGGTCAGAACAATTCTGATAAAAGATAAAGCCAAAGAAAGCACGCCTTGTTGTATAGCTTCGGAGGATGTAATTATTTATGAAGATCTTCCGTGTTTTTGATGGTCTTCCATGCAAAAGTATCTCACGAAATTAATTCCTAGCAACCACAAGATACACGAACACTCCTTGCATATATACCATTGAGAACCAATCTGGTACGTATGTTCTCCACATATTTCGGCTAGGGGATTAGCACATTTCTCTAATGTGTCAAGCTCTCTAAGAGAACAAGGCAACGTAGGCTACTGATGCTGGCTTGACAATACTATAGGAGTAGGAGACATCGGGCTATGAATGCTTAGAATAAAGAAAACACTAAGTACCATATAGGATATCGTTTCAGCACGACAGTGTTCTCGATGGCAGATAGAATCGTTGCATCCTGTGCAGTCTAGACCGATGCAAGATGTGTGAAAATATATCATACACATTCCTAATCAGCTCCGTATTCTAAACTTGGTTGACGGCACGCGGGGAGCAAGATTCATTGTCATAATTTTTTAAATTTATGAAAGATAAAAAAAATAAGCATTGAAATGTCTTGAATGTATTTGTCAATGTAAGAATGCAAGATACGTGTCTTCATCTCATGTTAGAAGTTTCATCATAAAACTTATTGATGCAAAAAAAATAGATCACCAACATTCACATGTCCAAATATTCCTTTCATCCTGCACATAGTTGCCAGATTCGCAGTTTGAATTTGAGATTTGTGGTTCGTTGCGAATTCATCTGCAGTTCGAAGCACCGGAGAGTATATTATAGGAACGATTAAGTATTGTATATTTTTTCTAGTGAACAGCTAACAGCCATAGAAGATCCTAACTCTGAATTATGAAAAAGGATTAAACAAAGAGATATTTGTACGTGTTGGGCTAAACAAGCCCAACTAGCCCACGACTCAAAATAGCTACATAGCTAGCTACCACAAGAGCTATATCTTGCTTATAGCGAGATGGAAGGAGTTCTTGCCTCAGGTGCAGTGCGACCGGATCAGCCCATTAGCATAGGGATTGGCTCGTTGTGGTCCGCTGGTTGTAGGTTTGCTATGCTCAATTTTTATTCGGCTTTCGTCGGGTTCTTTTTTCTTCTTTGAAAGTGTTTTTCTTTATGGTTTCATCTGTTTTTCTAGGTTTTAGATCCTTCTCGATTGTTATTTTTTGTTTTCAATGTGTTGTTTGTATTGCTTTTCCTCGGTTTTCTATGATTTTTTCCAAATCGGTGATCACAAGAACACACATCTAAATGCAAACGAGTACTCCCACACTCTAGTGGATAAGGCATGCACACACCCGGTTAGATCTAACGGACAGATTCATTTGTTAAAACAAATAAAATTCAATTTTGCTTTGTCCACCGCATGCATGCATAATAAAACCTAGGAGTATATATATAGTGCACGTGCATATGTTGAGGGTATGGCGTATCGTTACTAAAATGTGCTATATTTAACACCAAAATAATATTGGACAGAAGTGCTACCTTAATTCCTAACCTTTGAATCCTCGGATAATGACAAACAAAATAGAACAATTGTACATACTGCATAACAAGGTCCACAAAACACAAATAAATATAATTTTTGCAAACATAGTGTTATGAATAAGCTCGATTAATTGGTAGATTCCAGATAAATTGTATACACTAGGAACAACTTTTAGATGACATTTGGTCCCCCAAGTCCCAAAACCATGTATGTTTCACTGAAAAACCTGCCACATGGAAGCGGTTTTCTCTCTCCTTGCCTGAGTAGAAGGAGAAATAAATAGAGGTCACCAACATGAACTTGGTGTGTAGCTGCTGTAGCCGATCATCATCATGGACGTAGAGGAGAGAAGAGAAAGATCCACAATTCGCGCGACGGTAAGAATCCTGGTCTGGGAGGGGGCAGTGGTGGCTGATGGAGAGGACGCTCAGCACACGGCCGGGAGTGCATACTCCATGCCATGTCGATGGTTGTGGTGGTCGGATCTGCAGGGGGCGTCGCGGGGAGGCCGTGGGAGGGGAGTCGTGCACGAACCCACCTCCACCCTCCCGGACCATGGTTGGAGGGGAGACGGGGGCGATGGAGCTGGGAGCTGGATCATGCGATAACCGAGGAGGAGGACGCGCATGTGGTGCTGGGCGCGAGCTCTGGAGAATTGGCCGCAACTGGTAGCGCATCCAGGTACGCTGGAAAAAGGAACTTCCATGAGGCACTCGATTAGTAGGTCGCCATGTAGGATAACGGATGCCGCGCTCGATCTAGGACGGAAGTCGTCGATGGGAAGTTCCATGTGTAGGATCGTGGTTGATGCAACTTGGATCTGTCGGGGAGGGATGTCAGGGTCATCGGGAGAACGTGCGGCCAGCAGCGTCGGGTCGGAGCTCGGGGTCGCAATTTTATTGCCTACTCAGCGTATTGGGAGGAGAGGAGGACACACGCAGGCCGCACGGCCAGATTCAGTAAGGGGAGATAAACTAAAAAGAACTGGCTCGTTTTTCTTTCTAATCTTGTTTTTTTTATGGGAAAGGAACTTTTCATTGATCAACTATGATGATTACATTCAGATTCGACAATGCTAGCTATCTCCCTAGAGGAATTCCGGAGCCAGCATGCCGTGCGCGGTTGTGAGCGACCCATACAAGCTAGGGTGTGGCTCGCCAAATTTGCGTGCCTGCTGATCTTAGGTAGACTAATGTTCCTTTCTTGAGCCAGAACTCTTCTAATCTCATTAACCCGGTACGCATACCTCGACCGGTCTTTATCTTTCGACTGCACCATCTTTAACAGCTCGGCACAATCCGTTTCAACAAGCAGCGGCAGGTTAGTCCAATGGAGAGCAAGTTGTAGTCCTTCATCCAGCGCCGCCATCTCGGCTTCCAAGGGATCACCACAGTTAAAAAGGACCCATATCGCGGCAAAGATGACATCACCTTCATGATCACGTAAAATCATGCCAGCCCCAGTCGTGCCATTTTCCTTAACAAAAGCGCCATCAATATTAAGTTTTGCATGGTTTGCATCGGGAACCTCCCTGCGCGGCGCTACTGTTATTGCATGTGTGCTCTTCGGCATGCTTCCTGAGAGGTCAATCACCTGCTTTCCTTTTGTCAAATCCGCCTCTGGGTGCTGCTGTATCGCAAGCAAAGACGTGATATAGCTTGTGAGAAATCTGCGCGAAGCCTCGATCGGAACCGGTGGTTTATTATGAGTGATCTCATTCCTCGCGTACCAAATCCTCCACATGATCATCAGGGAAGCCAACCTCTGTACATCAGACAAGTTGTCAAGCAGACAAAACAGCCATTCGGGCTCGGCATCACACAGGTCTTCTATGGTCGGGAGGTCCCAGTAGTCTCTCATGGCTGCCCAGAGTGCCACTGCATGGGGGCATTGTACCAGGGCATGATGCACATCCTCCACCGCATGGCCGCATAGTACGCATGTAGGATCTTGCTCCATATGCATGCGGTTCTTGGTAGCTTGAGTAGCTAGGGACTCACAAGCAGCACTCCATGCAAATACACGTACTTTAGCTGGTGTCCCGTTCTTCCAGATTAGGTCCCAGACTGGCCGCCGTCCGTCCGGCCGAATACTCGACGCACCACAGCCCTGCGCCTCCATGCGTTCGTGAAGCCCTTGGTACTAGGTGCTCCGTAGAGAAAAGCAGCCATGTTTGTCCGGATGCCACGCAAGGAAGTCAGCTTCTAGCCTGTTCGAAGTCTTGATCTGAAGGATGCTATATATATCTGGCTGATAAAAATGCTGCCGCAGGAGGTCATTGTTCCAGGTACCATCCGTATTGAGGAGATCAGAAACCCACTTGAGTCGGCAGCGTCGCTTCGGAGTCATTGGTCGCCGGGACTGATCACGAGGGATCCAAGGATAACGCCATATACGGACTTGGGAGCCGTTACCGATACACCAGATAATCCCTTTCTTAAGGAGCTCCAGCCCATATTCAATGGCTTGCCAGGTTGAGGACGCATTGCCGGTGAAGACCGTATCCACCAAGAACTCGTTAGGGTAGTATTTTGCCTTGAGCACCTGCGCACATAAGCTCTGGGGGTTCTCAATTAGCCTCCATGCCTGCTTGGCTAGCAGCGCTTGATTAAAATGTTTCATATCTCGGAATCCCATGCCGCCATGTGATTTGGGCCTTAGCATAATGTCCCATGACACCCAGTGAGTACACCGCTGTCCCTGTGCCGCCCCCCACCAAAAGTTCTGTATCATCTTTGTTAAATCCTCGCATAAGCCGTCAGGAAGCTTGAAAACATCCATTAGAAACGTGGGAAGTGCTTGGGCGACTGCCTTAATTAGCACTTCTTTCCCTCCCCGAGAGCCCTCGCCCTATAACACTATCCTCTTCACCATTTTCTCTTGTATGCTTTGGAATTTACTTCGAGTCATTCTCCCCTCCGGTGTCGGCAAGCCTAGGTACTTAGGCTCAAACTCCACCTGGGTAACCTGCAACGCTGCTTTAATTCCTTCCTGAGCATCAGCCGGGCATCATTCTGCAAACATTAGAGAGCACTTGTCGAGGTTAACAAGCTGACCCGTCCCTTGAGCATATGAATTAATAACTTGTTGCACGCGTACAGCTTGATCCACCTCTGCCTTGAAGAATAGCAGTGTATCATCGGCGAAGAGCAAATGTGATATTCCAGGGGCACTACGGCACACTTTCAATGGAACTATCTGACTATTATTGATCTCTCTTTGGAGCAGCGCAGACAATCCATCTGCTACAAATAGGAATAAAAAGGGAGATAGGGGATCTCCTTGGCGCAGACCACGGGTCGGGAGGAACGAATCCAGCAAAGTTCCATTAAGTTTGACAGAATAGCTCACCGAGGTCACACATGACATGATCCACTCGATCCACCGGTGAGCGAAACCTAGGCCTTTCATCGCATTCTCCAAGAAACCCCAGTCCACGCGGTCATACGCCGTTGAGAGGTCAATCTTATATGCACATATCTTCTCCGGATTTTTATTTTGCTCAATGAAGTGGAAGCACTCGAAAGCCACTAGCGCGTGGTCCGTGATCAATCTCCCAGGAACGAATGCACTTTGGTTGATGGAAATAATCTCTCCCAAAATGGGTCTCAATCTGTTTGCCAAACAGTTAGCAATCACTTTATATAGCACTGTGCAAAGACTTATGGGCCGGAACTCTTTGAGTGTCATTGGTTGATCCACTTTGGGTATTAGGACAATGGCAGTGTGATTAATATTAGCTGGCATATTTCCTGTGGCGAAGAAAATCTTTACTGCTGCGATAACTTGTTCTTTCATAATGCCCCAGTTTCGTTGGTAGAACCTCGCAGGAAAACCATCTGTGCCAGGTGCCTTTAAGGGCCCTATTTGAAACAGCGCATCTGAAATCTCCCTGTCCATGAACTCCTGGCATAGCAACTCATTCATCTCCACCAAGACCTTGTTCTCTAATCTTGTTTTGGACTAATGGTGTCCGATTTCGAGACTTGAGGAATCAAATATTACCCAAAAAAAATATTGGGGACCATTTGCATACTTTTGGTAAATTTTAGGAGCCAAAAATATACTTTTGTTGTGAGAAAAACAGCATAGCAAAAAATGTTACAAATCACATAAATAACTATTGAAATATGAGTTCATGGTGAAAAAATTTCAGGAAAAGTCCAAATTTGCCAAGAACCCAGAAATTTTCTTGTACCACCTCAAATAAATAAATAACTATTGAAAGATGAGTTCATGGTGAATCCGTTATTTTTTCGTCCGCGTTTGTGTGTCTTGAGATTGGATCCTTCCGATCTAAGCGTCTCTTCATCGGTGGCGTTGTTGTTCTGATGCGCTGGTCCTATGGTGCCTTAGCACGAAGATTTCCCGACTGTCTACTACAACAAGTTTTGTCTAGCTCCTGCGAGCGAGAAGCGAAGACGTCGGCACACCTTCGCCTCGCTTCAGTGTTTGTAATCATCGTAAGGTGATGTACGGATGAGAATGTAATATTTATTATTTCTGGTGTTCGTTATAGTACCATGATCGAAAATGAATAAATTGAAAGTTTTCTGAAAAATAAAAAATAAAATAGGATATATTACTATAGGGAAAGAAGATAAATCTCTCGATGAACAATAAAGTCATGTAAAATCTTCTATATGTTTTTTTAGTGGAAAACAAATCTTCTATACGTAGAGGATGTCTTACGAGCATGAGCTGACATGTGGGCCGTCGGCCGTGTTGACCTTTCTCGCGGTGATATGGAACTCCTCGCCGCAAAGCGTCCCTCTGCGACCTCGAACGCCAGATCCGTCTCTCTTCTCGATGGCCTAGGTCACAGGCGGAGAGTCCACCGTCACTCTGCCCTCCCGTCGCCTTGGCGGCAATTTCTATCGCCGGTGAGATGCCCATCGTGAACTGATCCCCTTTCGGAGTCCAAACCGCCGACCCACCTATTGGTGCCGCGCACAGTTACCATGGAGACCACGGCGACCTTCAGGTTGCCCACACAGAAGTCCTGGTGGAGCATCGTAGAGCAAGCCTATCCCATCGGGCGTAAGCATCGATCATAGGCTCGTATCGTATGTGAATTGCTCCCCTGGTTCCCCGTGCAATCGCAAGGTGCTCTGGACGGGGACTACCTGTCGCCGGTTCGATTGCTATAAATAGAGAACCATGCACACAAAGGGTTGCATCCAAACCTACTCTGTTCAGGTGAACAAGCCTGGGTACGTGTGCTCTGCATTTTATGTGATTTGCGTGAATTTGGAGTTGGTCAATGCCAATGGGATTTGAGGATCTGACTAAATGCTTTTGGAAATTCATCGTATGCAGTGAATCATCCATTCTTGTGCTTGTTAGCGATTCTCCAACAGCCTTGCAGGTCTGAGTCTGATTCTGAACTGCACGATGGAGATCGGTTCCAAGGGTTTCAGTCTATGAAACACAGAGGAAGACAAGAATCGGCATGCATGATCGAAACAATATTTTCCAGAGCCACGAGAAAAAGCAAGGATTTCAATCACGAGGTATAGTTGAAACATCTAAATTGCAGAGACAAATTTCTAATGATATATATCCCCCATAAAAAGAGTTCTAATGATATAAATCTGTGGACAGTTTTTACTTAATTGTAGCTAAACTTTTAAGTCAGTTATGCAACTTCATCATGTTATAGAGAGGGTAATACTATTATCACCATTTTTATGCGGTTTTTTCTTAAACTTTTTTGGAGCTAATATAATTATCGAAGTCTAACCATAGGTCTTGATTTTATTCTACTGGAGTTCATTCTTCTACCTTGATGTTGTCGGCGCTCATGCATTTGGTCTGTTAGATTAAAGTCTAGTTGAACATACATATTTTTTAGATTTATATATTATATATATCGAGTGTTAAGTAGTATTAGTATTGATCTAGGAGTCCATACTAGTCTATATTTTCATCCTTGTCCCCGAAATCTTGTGTAATATATGCAATAAAGATAAGTTGGTTTAGATTTTCCTTTTTGCCCCGCAAGCACAACTCGGGCTCCCGGTTGATTTCGTTTTCCTCTCTTGTGGATCGGCAACTCCTAGTTGGTTCACTTTTGATCTCTTGTTGTTTGCTGGCTCAGGATTGATCCTGTCCTAGATAGGGCCCAAGGTACCATGGCAGTAGCTTTCCTACCAGCCCCGAACCCAGCTTTGAAATCTCGGGGTCCTGAACGAGCTCAAACACCCCCCCCCCCCCCCCCCCCACGCCCCGCACGTCTGCATCGGTCGTCATACACACCATCAGGTTGTCGCGCCTGCTCCAAATTGTCGCTTCACGTCACTGCCCTCGCTCTAGACCAAAGCTCCCAGTCGTCTTCCGCCACCCACCTCCCAAAGGTCCTCCAGTTGGTCTTCTTCCCCAAGGTTGTGTGCCCTCATAAGTTGTGGCCTTTTGATCCACAGGAGAACCCTGGTACGCTGATTCGTTTGTATGCATTTAGAAAAGAGTTACAATGTCTTTGTCGTCGGGGTATGTTTCCATTCCTAAATACCCAGTGATATTTGAAGCTGTTAATGACACCGACTTCATCGCCTACATGTGCATTCACATTTGACGTCGTGTATGGTGCGTTCTGTCCGGGGAGGTCTTTTGTCCCCCGTGTCTGGTTACCCCGGTTGATCCTACTCCACCAGCACAACCGGCACTTGCCGCCAGTGTTTCCCAGACTTAAAAGGATGCGGAAAAAGTTTACTGATGGTGGTGTTGTTGCCGTCTATAACGTTTCTGATTACCAGATGGCTCTCGACACTTCATCATGAGCTGGCTATCTATGCACGGTGGTTTGGTGAAGAAGCTCATTCTGCGGCTTTGTCATTGTCTTACCTTATTTTTCCTCGTAGTTTGTGGGATTATCTACAGCCTTCGGGATGTGAACTCACCTTTGCTACCACTATCTAATAAGAAACCTTATTAGAAACACAACCATGGTTTTGATTGGTTACGTCCACATTCCAATATACATTCCATTTCAATGTGATTTAGAGAAACATCTCTGCACTACATGTAAGAGTAAGACTTAAAATTATGCCTTGTACAACATCTACAGATTCTTTGATTTTACGTATGGCTTAGTAAGAACACATAACTCAAAGAGAAACTGCTATCGAGCAGTTGCTATAGATAGCGTAACACCATTGATACTGCACGATTGTGTAGCAGAAGTATCCTCTTCATTGCCTACCCTTAGATTGAAATACGGTGGGTGCTTAGGCTCACGTAGGATCATTGTCTTGCTGCTTAGCATTGTGGTAACATCCAACATGTTTGGTCGATCTACTGCATTCTCTTGTACACATAGTAGTGCAATGTTAATGCACCTCATAATTTCTGTTGGGTGAGTCTTTGGAAGAAATGAATTAAGTGATGCATCGACAATATCAATCCATCTTCTGTCTTCCCATAACTGCCAAGCCTATTTGCAATTTCATGATATACTTAAGTATGATTAACAAAGCAATTGTTTTCATGTTATATGGACATGTATGAACTCACATATCCGAGGAGATTGATGAAATCACCACATTGATGGCTACCGGAATTCCTTTTCCCGCTAAGGATCTCGAGAACTAAAACACCAAAGCTGAATACATCGGATTTGATAGAGAATAGGCCTTCAGAAGCATACTCGGGAGCCATGTAACCACTGAAATGATGTAATAACACAGGTCCAGTTAGTATATATGGTTAACTTGTAGTATATGAATATTCATAAGTGGTGTAACTATTTGAAACTTACTATGTACCAACTACTCTTCTCGTACTGTTTTCCTCGTTGTTATTTGGGCTGAATATTTTTGCTAGTCCAAAATCCGAAATTTTAGGATTCATTTCATTGTCCAAGAGAATGTTGCTTGGCTTAAGATCTCGATGTATAACACGCAGACGAGAGTGCTTATGTAGATAAAGAAGGCCTTCTGCTATTCCTTCAATTATTGATAGACGTCTGTTCCAATCCATTAAAACTTTTCTGCGTTCATCTTCGTGAACTAAATATTAGTATAGCAGAGAAAGGACATCTAAACAATAAAAGTTGGATACCTCAATTGTCAAGAGAGTGCTATTAGGCATATAGGATTTCTAAGAACATTACAGTAGGATATTTTAAGTCATATTTATGGTATCAATATACTAAACGATATCTATGAATCTAAAAATGCAAATGTGTACCAAATATGAAGAAGTCCAAGCTTTTGTTCGGCATGTATTCATAGACCAGTATCTTTTCCTCTCCTTGAGAGCAACATCCCAGCAGTCTCACCAAATTCCTATGTTGAAGCTTGGCTATGAGCTGAACTTCATTTTTGAACTCCACCAAACCTTGTCCTGAATGTGAAGCAAGCCTCTTAACTGCTATCTCCATTCCCTGAACAAAATGTCCCTAGAGAAAAAGAGAGGACAACTACCAAGTAATTAATAAGATGGAACTTAACTCCACTTTGTATCGATGTTCTTCGGAGTAAATTATGTATAACGAGGCTATATGTGGAATACTGATTATTATTATTATTATTATTTAAGAGTTATGAATTTTCAGGGACATATAAAATATTTCTCTATTTAATATAATTAATAAAGTGGCCGTATGCATCGCCCAGATGCAGAGGCCGGGGGTCATCCTCCTTTTCTAAAAAAAAAAATATAATATTTCTCTATTTAATATAAAAGGAGGATTTAGAAGAGTATGGTATATGTACCTTGTATACAGGGCCAAATCCGCCTTCTCCAAGTTTATTTTCTTCAGAAAAGTTACCCGTGGCCTCCTGTATCTGATCAAACTCAAAAAACGAAAACCCTGATAACATTCCTGTTTCCATATCCCATACTAGTTCATGATCCCCTCCGTGCAACTTATTAGTGCGCCTTTCTCGCAATCTCACTGAACCTGAAAAATTGAACATTGGTGCAACGGGTCGATCTCTCTAATTACTGCTCTGTATATTTAGTGGAGTACAAAGTAGCATGTCAGAAACTCATTTACCCACGTTTTCTGATCCTTCCTCTGAGGCAACGACAATAAACCATGAAGCAGAAAGCAGCTAGTGCCACAGCAGAAGACACACATATTGCAATTATCCAACGTTTGATTCCTGTATTTTAAAATTAAACATCCTTGGACGAATTATCAAGAGCATGATCAACAGTAATTTTTGAACTGTCTGGGCACGTACGAAACAAAATTAAATAAAATGAACAGTTCGTGTACATAATCTTGCCTGTTGGAGGAGCCTGAGTGATGGAGGATGGATTGATCCGCCGCATAGGTTGGTCGAAGAACATAAACGTCTCGAACCTGATGTTGCAGCGCAGGACGAAGATCCGTCCTCCCTGGCGCACGGACGTGGTGGCGTTGACCATGCCGATGAGCCGCTGGAGGCACACCAGGCAGTCACCGGCGGACAGGTCCGGCGTGCACTGTGCGAGGGAGTAGAGCGTTGGCACGGCATCCATGACCGCTGTGGAGTACCGCCTCGCCGTGTCGGCGGCCGAGTCCTGAGCTGTCACAGTAAGAAGCTTGTGGACGTCTGCGGCGGTGATGGTGGCGTCCGCGGAGATGTTCCCCGGATTCCATGCCTCGAAGAGCGTGCCGTTCTCAGTGAGACCGGCCGCTGGGCTGAGGAAATCGCTGTCGCCAGAGAAGCCGAGGACGCAGCCTGGCCTCTGATTGTTTACGTCGTCGTAGTCGTAGTAGACGGTGGCGGCCTCATCGTTGGGGCACGTCTGCTGTGCGCCTTGGAATGAGGCGGCAACACAGTCCGCACATGCCGTGTCGTTGGCGAAGTCGCCGCGGCAGAGCGCGAGCGCGTGCACCGCATCAGGTGCTTGGCCAACGGTGGCGGCGGCAAATTGCTGAAGGGAAGAGGAGGCATTAGTGGGGAGGGTGGCGGCAAGGACGGCGAGGTTCGACTGGTAGGTGCTGTTGGTGGTGTAGTTGCTGCCGCAGAGCTCTGCTGTTCCCGTTGCCGACAACGGCATCAGAAAAAGGAGCAGGACGCCGAGCATCAGCATGTTAGCTAGCTAACCGTGGCACGGCCGGCCACGCTCTCTTTCTGTTTGTCCTAATTTTACCTTGCTTGCTTCCTCAGTTGTGATCATTGCGTGGCTTTCAGCAATCAGCTCAGCAGTCAATAATTCTCTGGCAAAAAAAAGACAGTCAACAAAATTGAAACCGTCAATCACGGTGTCGATGAAACAATTATTCACGGCAGCTACCAACCGGCAGGATCAAATAGAGCAATTAGTTAATCCAGAAGTCAATCAAGGCATCACAGGTTTATATAATGAAATAACTACTCGCCTGAATGAAATTTCCAACACACGATCTATCAATTGGACAACATCTTTTAAAGAAAAAGAGTTATGACTTCGTGGCTATTATATTGCAAAAAAATTACAACACCATACTTTTGTGTCAAATCATCACATCAGTGGTAACTTTTTCGGCAGCAGTGGGCTCTGTTGGGAAAGGCGAAGGGTGAGACAACGGGGACGCGGTGATCCAGCGGCTTGGTCATACCGATGCAATGGCGAGGACGGCTGCAATGTCGGCAGCCACGTAGTCTACCAAAATGTTTTCGAATCTGCACTCATATTCAACTTAGAGCTCTGTATCTGAACATCATTTACGTTTGTTGTCTGTAGTTGGTGGTTGTATGAACCTCTTATTACTCTATCTGGCTGGGCTTTAATAATTTAAAGTCGGGCGCATCTTGCACCTTTGTTCTTAAAAATAATTGTCATGTACATCCCCACGAATTAAATCATCATGTGTCTAAAACTCGAGTCAGCTTATGATAAACAAAACCGCTTAGGGCACACCATCAACAATTCTTATTATATTTTATTTCAAAACAATGTGATGTGTGTTCCAATTTAATATTTAGATAGAAAATGTAACAAAAATTCTATAGATAAACCAATAAACCTCATTAAAAAATGCAAAATAAATAAAATTAGGGTCAACTGAAGTCAAGGTAGCAACAACATAGTCTGTGAAAACTAGAATGGACCACTTAAACTTATACTTCGACACAATGGTTACGATATCATCAATACACTTTGGGACATCACAAACATAGTAAACAAGGAGAGAAAAACTATCTAGGAATTGCGACAGATATGGTCATGTCGTTAATACTACATGACTCTGTAGCAGAAGACTCCTCTTCATTTCCGACCCTTATGTTGAAATATGCCGGCTGCTTAGGCTCGTCGATGTTCATATCGTCGGTGCATAGCATTGCTATAACATCTGCCATGGTTGGTCGATCAGCTGCATTCTCTTGTACACATAATAATGCTATATTAATGTATCTCATAATCTTCGGCGATTGACCTTTGGGAACCAATGATGTATCAAGAAGATCAATTCCCCTTCCCTCTTCCCATAATTGCCATGCCTGTTTGCAGTTTTAAGGTTATGTTATAGGTCATACAGAAAATATAGAAAAAAATTACTTGCTTAAGTTTATGTGTATAATCTTACATATCCAAGAAGATTGATGAAATCACCATATTGCTGGCTACCAGAATTCCGCTTTCCGCTAAGTATCTCAAAAATAATAACACCAAAACTGAAGACGTCCGATTTAATAGAGAAGACACCCTCCGAAGCATACTCAGGGGACATGTAGCCACTGAAATGGTATATGATACATGTCAAAATTATTGCATATGATTGAGGTGTAATATAAGTACTCAAGAGTGGATTGTGTTTCTGAAACTTACTATGTACCAACCACTCTTCTAGTAGTGTTTCCTTCAGTGCTATCTGAGCTGAAAATTTTTGCTAGACCAAAATCTGAAATCTTTGGATTCATTTCGCTATCCAAGAGAATGTTACTTGGTTTAAGATCTCGATGTATGATACGTAACCGGGAGTGCTTATGTAGGTAAAGAAGTCCATGTGCTATGCCTTCAACTATTGCTACAAGTTTGGACCAATCAAGTAAAGCTCTTCTTTTTTCATCTACACATCAGACAAACATTGGTATAACATGAGAAATACGCCAGGTTAACTGATCAAAATTTGTGCTACTTGGTTACCTATGTAATGAAATTAGACTCAGTGGGTTAACAGAAAAATAAAATGTGGAGTCAATTTTAGTTACTCTGATGCATTGATAAATATTGTGTAAACTCAAATAAGAAATGCATAGACATACCAAAGATAAAGAAATCCAAGCTTTTGTTGGGCAAGTATTCATACACTAATATTTTCTCCTCTTCTAGGGAGCAACATCCAAAGAGCCTAACCAAATTACTGTGTTGTAGTTTGGCTATGAGCTGGACTTCATTTTTAAACTCTATGAACCCTTGTCCTGAATGTGAAGAAAGTCTTTTAACTGCTATCTCCAATCCAGCAGCAAGCTTGCCCTGGTAAATATATATATTCTAAAGTTAGGCACTTCCACTTTGCACTATAAACCTCCTAACCATTGTTATAAATGTGGGCTCCTTTGTTAGCTATCATGTTAGGAAGCTAAAGAAGTTCGAAATAAACATATAAAAAAACACACGCATAGTAATTTACCTTGTATACAGCACCAAAGCCACCCTGTCCAAGTTTGTTTTCTTCCGAAAAATTATTTGTGGCCTGTAGTAGCTGTTGGAAGTCAAACACCATGAACTCTGAATTTTTGCCTTGCCAAACTAGTTGTTCCTCTCCTTCCAAATCCCGAGAACGTCTTGATCCTTGTAACCTCATCACTTCACCTACATGATTGAGAATCGGCACAATCCCTCTTTATTGATATATGTTTAATAGTGTCTTATTAAGACTGCTATTAAAGTGTAACTAATTCAAACAATAGAATGGCCCATTCAGAAACTAACTAATTATTAGTGGCATACCTTTTCTTTGTTTTGTGATCCGACGATAGTACAAGATGAAGAAGAGAAATGTTGCTGCAGCTAGAGGTATTAAAACTATGGGAATTATCCACAGCTTGTTCTTCCGCCCTGATATGAACGTATACGATAACAACCAATCAGGTGTGTATATAATAGAGAATTTTACCCCCATGTCACAAAATTACATATAGGAACCCTGGGGCTGGACTTACTCTTGTGTTGGGTCGGAGTTGGAGCTAGCGGCCCCAGACTTATCAATGGTTGGCCTTGATAGAACTGAGACGCATCATACCTGAAATAACACCGTATGACACCCATCTGCCCTCCCATGCGGAGGGACATGGTGGAGTTGATCATGCCAAGGAGATGTTGCAAGCACTCTAGACAGTCCCCGGAAGACAGGTCCGGCGTGCACTGCGCCAACGAGTACACCTTCGGGAAGTTTGTGCCGCTGTCCACGACACCCGTGGCGAACCGCCTTGGCGACGCGCTGGCTGCCTTCTCCACGGTCTGCACCAGCAGCTTGTGGATGAGACCGGTGATGAGCGGCACGTCGCCGGTGACATTTCTGACATTCCACCTCTCAAAAGGAGGGTCGCCACCATTTTCTCCTTCTGTGCTATTGGTGAATGACGGGGCGAGGATGTCTTTGGAGTTGTAGATGAGGATACAATCAGCAAAGTAGGAGGCGGCCCTGAAGCACTCTACCTCTGGCGGCGTAGCGTTCTGCACTTTGCCGAATACGTTGGTGATGCACTCGGCACATGTTGTGTCATGGAGGACATCACCACGGCAGAGCGCAAGCGCATACACGATGTCGGGGGCTTGGCCAACGGTGGCAGTGGCAAAGTGTACTGGGGAAGAGGAGGTTTTGTTGGGGAGGGTGGCAGCAAGGACCTTAACGTTGTCGCAGAATACATCGGCTGCCGCCAGGAACGGTGTGAGGCTGCTGAGTAGGAGCAGCAGGATTGTCGCCATGCCTTGCTCGAACTGCATGTTGTTCCTCTTCTCTCAATCCAGATGATGAACTCAGTCCGTGCACTTATTTAACAGCAAGTCGCAATCGCTCGCCTGGAAAAAAGAATACTAGAGCATTTTTTTTAGTTGATTTCTGCATCTTGTTGGTCAGTTGCTTTCCGTTCGGGAGTAGTAACTAATCAATACATTACTTGGAACTAATCAAGGCAACAATAACGCTTGGTTTCTGGAATCATTGAGTTGGTCTTCAGAGGTATGGTCATGCCAGGCTGCTGGGAAAAATAGAAGACAAATAAAATGCACTTTTATTACGGACGTCAATGTTGTACTTAGTTAAAGTTTTAAGTTGATCTTGCTGCTACCTAGTTATACATAAATTTGTCTCCTTATTCCGTATAGAGACAAGTATTTCCACATAGTGTCTTGACTCGGGCACTTCACTATCCACCAACCAAAATAACCAGTTGTGTGCCTGTTTCTAGCACCATTATGTGCCGGCCAGGTCAAGAAATTATTGTGTCACCATTAGAATTTGGCCACCACAAAACCACGACTGACTTACTAGTTAAAGTACACTAAAATGGTGCCTTTGGAACTATTGGCCGGCCGGGACAAGAATTCAAATGGGTCGCCATCCGTGTCCTTTCTGCTAGAAGTTTCCACCTCACAACTGTTTAGAACGTACCCCGTCACCTAGATAACATGGTTTCAATTTACTTGCATAGTTGCATTGCATGCACTTGGTGAGTCACATGGGTTCTTTCTATTGTAACCGTTGGTTTCACTAGTGTTAGTTGGGTGTCTCATGGTATTGTATAATCAAGTGCTGAAACTTCAGTGTCAAACTTTGGTATTTTTCTCTGTGTGACCTTGTATGAACTCCATCTTTTTTGCGAGAGAAACTTTAATCTATTCACCATTTGTCATGACAGCACATAGAACACCAGAAGTAACAAAAATTACAACCAGGTCCATGGACCACCTAGCGATGACTACAAGCACTGGAGCGAGCCGAAGGCGCGCCACCGTTATCGCCGCTTCCTCGCAGAAACCGGGCAAACGTTGTTGTGGTAGACAGTCGGGAAGTTGTCGTGCTAAGGCCATACGGGATCAGCGCACCAGAATAGCATCTGCCGCCATTGAACAGAAGCATATATCGGAAGGATCAAACTGGTAGGCACACAACCAAAGACGAACGAGGACTGGATCCAAACAGATCCAGCAATGTCCAGCACCAATAGAACCCTGCGAGATCCGTCGGAGACACAACACCACACGCCCTCTGATGACACTAGACGCACCATCGCGACATGGATATGACGTGGGAGACATTATTTCTACTAGGGGACATCGCTGCCGCCACACAACCCAAACCAAGCGGCTGAACGAAACAAGAATGAGAGTGAGATCCCTCCCGCTGGCGAGGGCCCGGGATCCTTGACACCTCCACGGCCCAAAGGCCATGGCAGGCGAGGCGGACCGCCGGCGTCGCTGACGGGAGTAGGAGAACCCTAGCCGCCTAAGAGTTTCTTTGATGAATTCGACTACTAAAATTGTGTCTTTTGCAATGAAGAAACTGCCATGCATCTTTTCTGATCTTAGCTCAAAGCTTCTTGGAGTGTATTCTCCCCAAAAAAGCAAAAGGGTATTTACATCTTTGATGAAAATATTCTGTTGGCCTTCAAAGAGCTCCATAAGGAAATACCTTTGGGCATCATTATTTTGGGATACTAGAATATTTGAAACCAAGGAAATGGCAAGATTTGAATGGAAGCTTCTGCACTCACCACCAGGAAAAAAAAATTCAAGCAGGATCTTATTCTCCTTCAACATAGAGTCAAAAGTGAGAATGTTGATTGCTTGCAGAGATGGATTGACACTCGTCTAGATAATGTTGTCTCAGTTTAGATTCATACACCCCTTGCTCATCTCTCTAGGGTGACTCTAGAGGCCCCCACCACAACTAATCCAGAGCGGCACTACCACCGTCCCTACCATCGCCATCATTGGAGGAGGCCGCAGAACTAAGCTCGGTGGCGGCGAGGTATCACGTTGCCATGCTTACACATCCCCCTTAGCCCTCCACACATTGATGGCCCTCCATCGCCCCCTACATCTTTGAGGCTGGCAATCAGGTTGTTCGTCGGGCCCTGCATGCTCTTGTGTTCGCCATCGCTGGCGAACTAGGCAGCGGCCTAGTCCTCTGGCAGCATGCTCATCTCGTCATTGTGGTTGGCTCGCACCTGGTTGCATGACGCCTTGGTCTTCTACTCATGCAGCTCATTTCTATGTGCATCCGCTTTGCCCCGATCTAGTTACCTCTGTGATGGATCTTCTCGTGTGTGGCACCTAGGTGTTGTGGCGTCGCCTCTGCATCGTGTGACCTTTCAAATGTACCTTGCGACACAAGTGGTGTCGCGGGGTGGGCAGTCCCAGTTGTGTGGTGCCTTTCGATTTCAGGTGGGGAAATTTCCCCTTTAAATATTTAGAGAAAATGTTGTCTCAGTTCAGAATGACCCCTTTTATTAACGATAACCAAAACTGGCATAGGATAATTCTTTGTTCCCTATTACTTTGTCCCTACTTTGTAACCACTTGTGTATATCCATTTTAATACAGAAAAATATCATAGAACTATTGTTCATGGGTATGGGATCCAAAAAAATGAAGAACCTGACTCTCTCCAAAGAGGCTCTCGTCCTGATTTATAGATAAAGCGGGTTACAAGGTGGTGAGGTAGCCCTCTTACATACGCATGCAACTGCTTTGCCGAAAGATAATACAGGTAGACCTGAATACAACGTCAAGACACACCCTAGGATACCTAAGTTCCACGACAGCGACCTCAAGAGGGGAAACAACTCTATGTGTTGCCACTATCGAGTCCGGGATGGACAAGAGACTTCACCCGAAAACCCTGGCACAGAGAGAAGAACCACAATGATGTCCTTAAGAGGATCACGACACCAAGGGGCGGCGTCGCCGTGGACGCCAGAGCACGGACCTTTCACTCGGCAGCTCACCCATGCCACCAAATCGAGATCTGGGCAACGTGACTGCCCGCGAAAGAGTACATGCCTAAGCTACACACCACTACACTCCTTGCCGCCCAGACGACCAAGAGACATAGCCACTACCTCCGATTAATCTTTTTTTCAAAGATCTTGAAAACTTTGAATTTGAAATGAAGAATATGATTATTAATTCAATATTGGATTTGAAAACTCCATGTTCAGATTGGTGAGGCGAGAGACGAATTCATCGCCAGTTACCTCCACGATGTCCAAAATACCCCCCAGACCATGAATACAGATAATCAGAGTTGGGTTCAAACAGTTCAAGTATGTAAATACCATAACATCAAAGTAGAATGCACCCGCCGGAGAGCCGAACATGTGGTTATTTACTTGCGATTCTTTGTATATTTCAGTTTATATTAAAAGTAATTCTAGACTAAAGTATCAATGTTTCAGTAGCGGGATAATAGATTGAAATGCCTTTGTATGTTTCATTTTATTAAAAATAATTAACTAAGGGAGAATTAGATGAGATGCCTGACTGAATATGAAATGATCAGGATAGTTCTAGACTAAGCTTAAGATAAAAAGCAACACGAGCCCTTTGATGTATACATAACATTGGAGCCAGTCACCACGTGACACATGGGTAAGCAATCCAAACTATTTATGAAAAAAACATTGGAGGCAGTCATTTGCAAAGTTGTTTCAAGACAAATATCTCTACCAAACACACATACTTTGTATGGCTACAATATGTATATATACACACACCACACCATCTTCAGAAGTCGTTGAGTTTCACCATATTAACTAATTCTCTCTTACACCAACCTTAGCAACAACAATGCAAGAAAAATAAAATGAATGTACTCTCACATCTGTTTCTCTAGCGTGACACCATTCCATTATTTCCCACAAATGACCTGCAGGATTATGTACTTAGGAAGATGTGACATTACAGTGGCCCTTCTGACGTTGCTTGTGCACGTCACTGTGCTACAGTTCAGCAGCCGATGTCAAACTGGTTGTAGCAGAGCACTGCGGACAAGTATTTTAGTTATGTCATCGTAGAATGAAATGTAAGTCTGGTCATCATCTTTGAAGGAATCCATGCTTAGGCTAGTAATTGGGTTAAGTTGGAGTAATTTGATGCCGGGAGAGTATACTTTTATGATTTTTCAGATGTCCCTCGGGCTTATACAGAACTTAAAATCCCCTCTTAATTAATGAATGCAACAAATCTTTTGCCCTTCAGAAGTTCTTCCGACTCTAGCTCGGATTCAGGATTGTACATCATATGGCTAGATATCATGTACATGGGGACTTTCTCACGCAATTTTTGTTGTTGCAGTTTATTTGTAGAATTGAACTTGAAAATGAGTGTCGTTTTGGGGGGATTGCCTAGTCACGTGTATTACTACAAACAAAAGCAGAACATCTGAAAATAACTTTTGTTGAAACAGAAATCTGAAAAAATAGCACACCCGGGTGACTATGCGTGGAGAGGGAGAGAGCGCGGGTTGTTAGGATGATATGCTCAGCCTAGTCATCGTCTATCGCACACAATTTCTTCTAGAGTTCATCGTTGTGGTATGTGCTATGCATTTGACATAAATGTATCTCTTAACCCCAAATTCTTTGCTGTATTTCTTCGTACTGGTAACAAGCGGTGAGACCCCAATAGAAACCATCATACATATATTGACTCTGACATTAATTCTTGATACTGAATGTTTTGTGGCACAAAATTAAAAGCAGAGCTGGTCTGTCGGTGGCAAAGCAAATGATTTCCATGTCCCAGAACAAGTAGCATGCCATAGCGACATCCCCTGAGAAGTTGGAGAAGCACAGAAATGGTGATGATGGAAACTACACCAAATTAGTGTTAGTACTCATGTATAAACCTCTAGAATATCCATGGAAATTGGCATTGCCTAATTATATGGATAGGTGCAGAATGTTACCCATAACCTTGTTGGTCGAAAAGCTAACCAGACACTGACTCTGTTCTCTGCTTCTTCTACCAGAGAAATGGTGATTTGGTTTCAGGCTTTGCATCTTTACCTTAAGACCCAATGCCAATGCTTTGCGAGCTGAAATCTTCTGCGCTGCAAAAACATGGACTATTTATATTTACAGGACCGGTACATGAACACATGGACGATGTGGGTGTCATCATGCACCGAGGGTTGGTGCCACTGAACTGTGTGTGATGTCACAAATATTGCACATGGTTCATTTTTTCTTTTCCGCGGACACAGTTCATTTAGGATAACTCTGTTTGATGTCACAGAGATTGCACAAGGTTTTCTACATAAACTTTGTGGAATGCCATATATGAATTATTACACAGTACTTTTCCTCAAAGAGATAACAACCACGGATTGTACGTCCATGGATGATGAGAATACTTTTCTTGGTCTGTCTCCTTACTGCAATGGCAAACATCATAACTCGAGTTGACATACCTTCCCAAACACCACCAACCTTCACTTGTGAAAATAGAGTTCCTCCCCATCCCCCTCTGCCACCTATATATTCTACCTCATATTTACTTAGCATGGTAGAAAGCATCATATGTTATCGTTTCATGCCTTACTTTTTACATCACAACTCTTCCATTTGAATATTTTTCATCTAGCAAAATACAAGTTTTATGAGAATTAGCAACATATAGGTTGCACTGTAAACTTACACGTTAGAGATGTTCCTCACAAAAAGAAAAACATGCAAAACATCTATAGCTATCTCGAGATAATATTAGTACACACATAGGACTAGGGGGCACAGGGAAAGAAATAATTAGTGTGAGGTTAAATCGGAGAACAATCAGGAGCACTCCCGTTGCCGAATCCATCAAAAAAAGTACTTCAGATAAGATTGTGGTGCAGGCCTTGTAAGTTATGTTTGCTGTACGTGTTGATGTATGTAACATCTCGTCATATCAATCTCCTTAGGGGCTTAGCTTGCATAGGATAATCTTGGAGATTTTGATTTAATCAACTATGTTATGATTCAACAATGCTATGCAGCCCAGCCGATAGTATGTATTACTATCTAAAATTTGTGATAGAGCGATAATGTTTCGCCAATTTTAGAGTGATAATTGGTGAAGCATGGTTGGCCAATAGAGTAATAGGGGCTGTTTGGTTGGTGCCCTGAGCACCATGCCTGAGAAAATTACGTGCCTGAGTGTAGCCTGAGATTGCTGTGCTTTTAACCCGACTAGGCAGCTCCGACCAAGTGCTGTTTGGTTCGTGCCTGAGCCTGAGAAAATAAAGAATGGTAGGTGCAATGATTGCTAGCTGCATGCACCATGGGTGAACCACTAAAGCACACTGATCAACCATTAAAATATATTTGCATGTGCGTGCCTGAAGCTCAGGCCTCCGATTTTGGTGGCCTGACTCCGGCTAATTGTGTGCCTGTGTGCTCAGGTCAGGCTAGCTATAAGAGTGCTCAGGCTGCCAACCAAACAAGGTTCAGGCTAGTGTCCGGCTTCCCTCTGGCCAGGCAGATTTTTCTCAGGGTAGCAACCAAACAGCCCCATAGTTCTTCACCAATTTTAGGGAATTGACAAAAAAAAATTGGTGGTTCACTGACATGGTGCTTTTAGTCCCATGGTACGGAAGTGGAAATGCTCCTTTTGTCATCCTCGATCGCTTCAATTTGTACCCATCCTTCAAGTTTGCATGGTGCCGCTGCCATCGGGATCGAAGAAGCAAGGCTCAGATTTATGGAGCTCGGCCAGGGCAACTAATATATAGTATTTACCATTTCGTCTAGCCCAGCAAGAACAATGGACCTAGTGTAGCTGGCTGGTAACCAGTCGGAGTTTACGTAAAGGGTCCACTGATGCGGCGGGCAGGTGGCAAGCGAGAAGAGAAGCGTCTTTAATTATGCCACTGTAGCTTAGGCGCAACCTCTTCCTACACCTCACCTCGCCCCCTCTGATTTAAATCGTCCATTCTTTTATGAACCTCCAATTGTGGACTACCTTATAGGCCTATATCCAGGTAACATAAGGATAATGCACATTATCTATGTCTAAGTTAGCTCGGATGACTTACGACACACACATAAGTTTCACTTACATAAAAGAAATATTACAGTACAGTGGCAAATTTGACTCCTGCATGTTTGTATCTTGCCTCTTCATTTTATATTTCTAGTGATGTATGCTATCTTGTGCGTCTGTTACTACATTTTTATGATACGCCTTGAAGTTTGAGACCTTTTAAATAAAAGTTTTGGGTGTATTTAAAATTTAAAATTTATTGGTGTCAATCTCAAGTGTTAACCACTACAGTATCATCTCTACTTGTTATATTATCCCTTGTGTTTGTGTTGGGTGTCTAGTTCATTTAGCAGTACTTGAGCACTGGCTGCTAATGTTTAGTTCTCCGAAAACACTCGCCCAGTGTTTCATCTCCACAATCTATATGCAAGCAATATGGAACTAGGCGCGGTGAAACTCACCCCGTCTTTCATCTGGAAATTGTCCAGACAGTGATTTGGATCAGAAATGGGAGGCCTTCCTGAGGCTCACCATAGAGGTTGACAAAGGGCTGGACACGCCAGGACCTAAAGTAGCCGGATACCTGGAGCACAGCATCTTTTTTGTTCCCACAGAAAATGAAAATATTTTTTGAGGCATTTTTCTTGATCGCATTGGCAGACATCATATCCCAGACACATGAAATTGAAATTGAATGGTAAAAAGAATGTATGTTTTCATAGAAAAATAGTGCTGACACCACTACCGCATGCATCTTGTTAAGTTTCCCAACCACCTTCACATGTCTAAAGAGCACATTCCCTCCTATATATTTCAACCCATCTTTGCGTCAACACATAGGAAAGCCCATCATCTCTCATTCATCCATGTCTTACACTTCCACATAACTCTGCCGTGACATTTTTATATAATAAAAATGGGAGATGATGAACACAATGTTAAGATAGTAAACACATGTGACTGGGAGGCATAGGTAAAGAAACAAATACATTGCTCTTTTATGCAACATGTAGAAAAAGTCGCCGTGTTGCTAAAGCCTATGGTTGTAAGTTGGGCTTCGAAACGGTAACCGACTAACCGTTGTTATACATGTTTACCGCCGTCAATTCTGACGGGAAACATTCACTACTTGGGGTGTAGTCATGCAAAGCATCAGCCTCAAACAGCTGAAACATGTGGTTCATGGAGGAGGCCATGGCTGCACGTGCCAGTGCTGCTTCATGAATGTTCGACCCGGAATCGTCGTGCTTTGCTCTGAATCGTTAGTGCGTAGGAATTTATTCTGGACTAGCTATCTCCTTTGACTACTTCTTCTTCGGTACTAGGATCGACTGATAAACTCAGTGATATTTGTTGGTGTTCTAAAATTAGTTAGCATGCTAGTAGCTCGTATCTTTGTATTAAGAGAACTGTTATATATCACTGTATTTTCTAGAACCAATTTCATTTTTGTACCTTTTAACGATATGTTACTGTAGAGGCCAATGGAAGGTTGGACACAACAAAGGCCTGAAGTAGACGGAGGTCTGCTGTGCGGTGAGCTCTTCAACGTATGACATGAAAAGGCCGATTCGACAAGCCATGCCGGGTTTCTAGTGACTTGCCGCTACACAATCGATCGCACGTAGGATAGAACATATAGCTAGGGGCTCGAAGCATGGCTCGAGGCTTGACAAGGCTTTGCTCGTGTTTAGCTCACCCTGATGTTCCAACAAGCCAAGCCCAAGCCTCCTAGAAAAAGCTCATGAAGCTCGACAATCCAGCTCGGCAAAAAGAAGTCGGCTAGACCTTCTTATGATTCCTACGTTCCAAACTGATACAACATTTCTTCTGTGAGATCCTTAATTCATGCAATTACTTAGTCCAACAAGTCAAAAGCACTAACAGTGATATCATGCATGTTCGCTTGCACAAGTAATCAACGAGTCACTATACTCCATCTGCTCCCATGCGATGTCTCCTTGTCGTGTGCTGAAACTATAGACATACTAGAAGTGATGGCATGGACAAAAGAAACTGATTGCCAACTAAATTTGCAGGCATGATGAGCGTGCCCTTGAGAAAATTAAAAGTGCAGTGGAGAAGGAAACCTGCTAAATTTGCCGGTATGAGAAGTGTGCCCTTTCAAAAATTAAAAGCACAGTGGAGAAGGATGCTAGCTCATGACGGCAACTTCAACTTAGATCTCCAATATCAAAATGGCTACAAAATTGTATATTCAGTATTATTTTGATGTTTATATTAAGGGGCCTCAGCTTTTAGTTTCGCCCCAGACCCCAAAAATCTTAGGACCGGCCTGATGGGGAGTAAGAAATAGGATACACTACAGTGTCAAAAATAAGATGCACTACACATAAGCAAGTGAGATGTTTGTTTCCAAAAGAAAAAAGAAACATGCGAGATGTTCATTAGTCGAGACGATACAGGTACACAAATGGTAGGAGTAAGGACTAGGAGGCGTGGGGAAAGAAATATTTTTAAAGATATTGCCTTTTCTTTAGAAACATTTAAAGATATTGCTTCTGTAGACTAAGCAAGAGCAATCCCATTGCTAAGTCTGCCGTCCCTATGTCTGGCTTATAGTGAGACTTGGGAACTGTCGCGTCAAGGGCACCATGAGATGGGCAGCCGGGGTGCTAGAGACAACAACCTCCATTTTTTGGCATTACTTCTTTACTTTTATTTATACTTCCAAATATTCTATATAAAATATAATGCAAAAAATACTTTACATAAAACATTTGCAAAAAAATGTTAACCTAGCGTTTGAAAAATGTTAAATGCGTATAGAGAAAATGTTTCTCGTGTATGCAAAAGTTGTCTACGAAAAATATACAATATGTGTGGAAAAACTTGATCATGTATATAAAAAAATTAGTTAAGCATTTAAAAATATAATCAAGCATTTGAAAAATATTAAATGTGTATAGAAAAAATGGTGAACATGTATTAAAAAGGGTTAATCCTGCAATTGAAAACGAAATAATCGAGCATTTTAAAAAATAATTTGTATAGAGAAAATGTTAACGATGTATTAAAAAATGTTAATCTTGTACTTGAAAAAAAGGTTAAGCAAGCATTTGAAAAAAATGTTGACCATGTATTTTAAAAAATTAAACATGTATTTGAAAGATGTTAAACATATATTACAAAAATTAGATAGTACATACCAAAAATTTACAATGTGTATGGAAACAAAGTAGACATCCAAAAATGTAAGTTTTCAAAAAAAATTATTCATGTTTTTTCAAAAATGTTAAAAGTGTATATAATAAAATGTTTCTAATGTATAAAAATAGTGATTGTGTATTGAAAATAAGTTAACACCTGCTGAAAAGAAGAAACTGATAAAAAAACAAAGGAAAATGAAGAAAACTAGTGAAAGCCCAATTGAAAAACAAAGAAAAAAACAAAAGAATAAAAATCTGTAGAAAGTAATGCAAAAGAATGGAACCGAGAAGGAAAAAACGAAAAACAGAGAAAATTGATGAAAACAAAACAAAAGAAGAATGAATCAGAAATAAACCAATGGAACCCGAGAAATAAATAAATTAAAACCAAGAAAAATAAATTAAAAAACAGCAGTGAAATCGGAGAAAGAAAAGAAGAAAATAAATGAAAAATAAAATAAAATGTAGAAACCAAAGTAAACCATGAATGAAACGAAGAAAACTGATGAAAAAACAAAGGAAAACAAAAAAAACAGAGAAGAAAAAACTAGAAGTAAAAAAAACAAATTTGAACCAGCGAAATGATTGCGAGCGAATGAGCGTCGCATTTTCCAGTGATCGATGAAATAAACAAATGGGTCGGCTCAGTTTCTGTGCGAGGTAATAAATCCTTCAACAAGAGAAGCTATGGTCCCGCTATAAGCGAGACATACCTCTCCCGGTCAATCCTTCAATAGCAATCCTAGTAGTCTCAGCCCAGAAAATAAATGGGCCGAATATAATTGAGTTGCAACTAGCCCAATCTACTTACTGGGCCTAATAATGTGGCCCTTGGGGAGATAAGACCGGAAGCAGCGCCAATGAAGCAACCTCACAACATTATAAGAGCAACTCTAGCAGACCACGCAAAACGCCCCGCCCGCAAAATAACCGCCAAATTGTGGGTCGGGGCCAAAAAAACTGCACGACCAGACCCCGCATCCGGCACCGGCCCGCAAAAATTTTTGCGGGGCGCGGCAAATCTTCTCCCCCAACCTCTATCTTCACAGGTTGGGAGGCCGACCCGAGCTCAACCCCCATCCGGCGCGAGATTTGGCGGGAGGGACATTTCCGCGCGCCCTTTCCCGCTCCCCGCATCCTCCGCCACCATTGCCCCCCCCCCCTCCGAAAGCTCCAGCTGCTCCTCCCCGGCCGTCCCTCGCTGCCATGGACGACCCCATGCTGTCCCCCGTCACCGTCGACGTCGCGCACGCCCCTTCCCCTCGGGCGGATCTCGTCGCCGGCCATGTTGGCCCTGCCGGCGTCGCCCAAGCACACGCCGCGCCTGCCCGCAAGCGGCAGGGCAACGTGGTTGTGCATGGCGGGAATCCGGCTGCCCCCGCCGCGATGGCCCGCGCTCCGGGCGCCAATGCCGCTGTGCGATCCCGGCCGGCGGCGGAGAAGGCCGGCAAGGCCACGGGTGCAAAGCGGAGGAAGGTTCCGACTTCAAGGAAGCCATCTTCTTCAACCTCTCACTCCATCCCCCCACAAGGAGGTGCTCCGGCGCTGCCGTTCAACGATGCCGCTCCCCCCGCGAGCGAGGTGTTCGACGAAATGGCCGGAAGGTATATCTCTTCGGACTTCGGTGATTCTCTTTCATTTTCGCCATTGTTTTCGATAGCTCGTGACTTGTTATCGCTCGCTATAGCGGTGGTTCGAACAATGCAACAACCGAGTTCGTGAACTTGTTGGACACAAACGCGGTTGACATTGATCAAGCCCCTTTCGAACCTTTCGACTACAATGAAACGGAGGGCGGCGTGGACGATCATGGTTGTGCGGACGACTTGGCGGAGATCAAAGCGGAAGCGTTTGAGAATTCACAAGCAAAAACTGGGAAAAGCCAAAGATCGAAGAACTACACTATCTTGGAAGATCAAGCTTTGATCAAAGAATGGAGTGCGGTGTCTCTTGATGCATGCATGGGTACTAATCAAACCTCCAAGAGATATTGGCAAAGGATTGAAGATCAATACTTTCGCATTATGAAAACTATCCCAATAAGAGTCCACGCACATTTCGGTCTCTTCAAGGTCGTTGGGAGAACATCAAGCCTATGTGCAGCCGTTGGGCAGCTTGCTTGAAGCAAGTACGCAATGCACCTCCAAGTGGCACCGTGGAGTCCGACTATGTGAGTTTGCTTTTCCTTCAAGGATGACGATGGCCCAAGAAATTTGAACAAGCCCGATGGCGACAAGAAGACTAGAGAGAAGATAAAGAGAGAGCAAGAAGCATCGAGCTTGAGGGAGAAGATTGATGCAATGGTGCAATCAAACGAGTTGATGTTGTTGAAGTCATTGGAGATCAAGAAAGAGTTGGCCGAAAAGAAGGCAAAAGAAAAGCAAGAAAAATGGCAAATGCTCAAGGAAGAGGGGCTGCGCAGAGCTGCCATTGAGGAGAGAAAAGCACGCGCCTCTGAAAACAAATCCCTGTCATTGTTGCTCGCCGAAGAGAACAAGATCATGTCAATGAACCGCAATGACATGGACGACGTCACCAAAACATGGCATGATATGGCAAGGAGATAGATCTTGAAGAGGAGAATGGTCGCCTCGGCCGGTCCGTCTGCCAGTTCCGGCGATGTTTTCTCTGCTCCATATGGTGGAAATGTGGATGATTTCGGTGCGGGAGTTGGAACAAGCGACGGAGGTGGCTACGGTGGCGCAGATGAACTTCAAGATGGACTCCATGGCGCGGAGTGAAGATCGACCCCCAAGATGATGCTGGACATGGGCGTATATCTTTGCATACCCTTTTTTGCGTAATGAACTTCGCTTTTATTTGCGCACAAATTGTTTATGTCATTTGAATTTGAACTTGTTTGTGAAACCCTATGACAAATTTCAGATTTGCAGTTTTTCTGTTTGCGGGTCGTTGCGTTGTTGCCCGAGCAAAACCCGCATAGCCGACCCGTAAAAAAGCATATTTCGCGAATATACTTTTTTACGGGTCCGTTTGGGGGGTCTGCATCTGTGCATGCTAGCCCTCGCCGGCCCGCAAAAGCGGTTTTGCGAGAACTGCAAACGCGTTTTGCGGGCCGGCGTTTTGCGGGGTCTGCTAGAGTTACTCTAAGGAAGGCAAAATTTAGCAACATGCGGTTTCCGCTGGGCAGATTTCTGGTCTTTGTTGGGCATTTCTTGGATGGACTGTATGAAATGTAAGGTAGCCTAGCTGCCCATCTGGAGATGGTTAACAGAACTCAACAAGCAAAAATAGATGAATTAGAAACGTAGCAGTAGGTCCTCGTCTTGCTTTGATAATCATATATCAGATACACTGGAGTTAACTCCTTGGTAAACAGAGGAGCAACCTAATTGACTTAATTTGGGATTTTTTGTACCCTCAAAGTTATAGAAATGTATGACCTTGTCTAAATAGTGACACCATTCTCTTCCCCTATATAGCCCATCTCATCTTCACTTGAGAACGAAAGAAAGCATCATATCTCATTTGCTCACACTTTACTCTTTTACATCAAAACTCTTTTTTTTTTCAATATGTTCTTGTAGCAATGAATATGTTTTTTATAAGAATTGGTAAGAAATAGGTTATACTCCCTCCGTTCCTAAATATAAGTCCTTTAGTGATTTTAATACGGACTATATACGGAGCAAAACGAGTGTATCTACACTCAAGAATATGTCTATACTAGCATGACCCGCGCGGCGGCACGCTGCGCCCCTCGATACAGTATGTCTGTATGGACTGTGTTTTTTTTCTTTTTGCGGGAGTATGGACTGTGTTTTTTTACTTATGGTAAATACTGTCGAGCCTAGGCTGATACAACTGTGTACATAGATAAGTTGGAAAGAAGTGCATTTGCTGCTCTGATGTGTGGTTCATGCTGCTAAGTGGAAAAATACACGTTGATGCGTGCGTGTGAAAATTTTAACATATGAAGGTAAGAGGGAATGAAATATTGTTTTCCTAATACCCAAAATAAGGTTGAACCGACAACCATGTGTATTATGTAAAACACAAATTTGTATATTTTTTTTTCTTTTGAGAGGAACAACTGAAATATTACACGCATGCAGTTTACATGCCGGTCTACCAAAATCACTATAAGACGTACCATACAACACATTAACCGTCTTGTACTTACAATCTTAAGATAATTTCTCTATAAACTACATTTCTAGTCTCGGAAGATGGACACCCACGGTCACCCTCAATCAAGAACTTGAGACCACTGCATGAAATAACGTGCGATACCGCAACATACAACTGTCCATGTGAAAATACTGGCCCCCAGAAATATACGCATATCTTAGACAAATTCTGCCCTTGGCTCTTATTGATAGTCATAGCATAACATAACCTTATTGGAAATTGACATCGTCGAAGCGTGAAAGGCCAATCAGATCCTGCTGAGTTCAAAACTATACGCGTTCTCCTTTATGAGAACCAGTGCATGCTCGTTTTGGAAAAATGAATTTCCACAGCGTGAATTTTTATGTAAACACTCACACACATGTGTATTACGTATGTGCAAAAATTCATAACCATACTTCCATACGTGGCATACAGAAAAGCGACAGAAACCTATTTCTAAACTGGGCCCTCTTGTTGTTGTTGGGGCGAAATTTTGCCTTTTTATACAACCTATAGATCACGAAAATTTTAAATGATTCTTCACACTTGCGTGCAGAAAACGTAAAAGTTTCCGCGGATCTTTTTTCGATTTTTTTAAACTTTGGAGTATAACTTTTGATTATTTTTTCTTAAATACCGAGCTCCCTGGAGCTCAGGCGCCATTGGCATTTTCTGAGAAACCATACATTGTATGCACAAAATAAAGAAAAAGGAACTTCATGGGGCATGCACGTCGTCCCGCTGGCAGCCCCGGCATGCACCACGAACTCGTATTCCCCTTTCAGATAAAACAATATTCATTTAACTTGCACGTACGTCAAGCATGGCAAACAATTTAACATACTTTTTTTTTTGAGGAACAGGCGGGAGCACTGCCTTTTTCTTATAGAAGAGATGGTGAAAAGACACAATTTACAGAGGGGCGAGCGTTTTTAGGGAACGTCGCAGAAACCACAAGAAAACCATCCTAGAAACTAGATTAACCAATGCCTGCAGTTGGCAGGCTGCCAGCAAAAAGCCAGGTTGCGCTGATTGATTGCGTCTAGGGCTAGAGCCGCCACCTCGCGATGCGTCAACCTTAGTCCAGTGAGCACCCGCCTATTTCGCTCCTTCCATATGGACCATATCGTGTAGATGATTCTTCCACTGCGCCTCTTGCGCACTTGATTGGGCTGCGAAATGAGAGTCTTGTCCCACCAGTCTGACACGTTTCCTGGCTTGGGGAGGAAGCCCGAGATTGAAACGCCTTCGTTAGTCCAGGTGTTCACCTGGTTCCAGACCGCGACCGTGAAGGGGCAGTCTTTGCAGAGGTGAGTTGCTGTTTCAGGCTGCTGGAGACAAAGCATGCATCTGGGCTCATGAGGCCATCCCCACACAGCCAGCATATCCGCAGTGAGGATTCTTCCGTGTAGAGCAAGCCAAGCAAAGAACTTGCACTTGGGCTCAGCGTTTGTAGACCAGACCTTGGTTGTGTCGAAACGTGAGTAGGAGCCAAGGAACTGCGCGCCATAGGCAGAGGTGGCCGAGTATGTCCCCGAGGTGGTTAAGTTTCAGTGGATGGTGTCGTCTTGGTCAGGGAGGAGGGTGATTTGACTAATGTGATTGAGAGAGACACGAATTCACCCAGCTGCTGAATGGTCTGCAGTCTAGCCACCGCCCTGATCTAGTTCTCGTTCATGAGCTCGTTGTGCACCGATCTGTTCTTTCTTGAGGCAATCTTGTAGAGCTGTGGAGCAAGAAGCTTGAGCGGACCGTCACCGGTCCAGTTGCCATGCCAGAACAGCGCCTTCTGCCCATTGCCCAGCGTAATCGAGGTACATGCGCGAAAGAGACTCATATCTGATTCGTCACACGGCAGCTCCGATCCCACCCATGGCCTTTATGGGTCAGTCCATTGCAGCCAAGGCCACAGGAGGTGCAGGGCGCGGCTAAATCTCTCCAGGTCCATGATCCCAAGACCGCCCAGATGCCTTGGACGGCAGACGGTCTTCCAGTTAACAAGGGAGTGACCTCCCGAAGTCTGAGCTTGGTCCTCTTTTTGCCATATGAAGGCCTGAATGATTTTGTCGATCTGTCTAAGCGTCCCCTTCGACAAGTTGAGAGCTGTGTTGTGGAAGGTGGCCATGGGCGTGAGGACATACTGAATTTAACATATTTTATCAGTAACAATTTTTCACAAAAAAATAAAACTTATAGATAAGCAATACCAGAGAACTTAGCCGAAGAGTTAGGCAAGGAAACATCAGAGCCCACACCACGTGAAGAACGAAAGCCATATAAAGAATCAGCTATAATAAGGGAAGAAACAAATAACTAATTAAACAAAATAAATAAAAGAAAGACCGGGACAACCAATCCGAATCAAGCAAGGCAAGAAGCCAAACCCACGTGTACTCATCAACAACGCAATCAACAGGATGCTTTTCCAGTTGGATCTCTTGGCGCCGCCGACGCAAATCAGCAGCAGAGGAACTCTGACCTCGAACCCCTACACGAAGAATCCAGACTAATACCTTAATTACTCGATGTTAATGCATAAAATAATGAACAAAAGACAGACCAAATAGATTGGACTAACCAGATGCAGAGCCAATGGCACGATGAACAGCAGGACGGCCCTCACGTAGTGAATCATCATCGGACAGAGGATCACCAACAGCAGCTCCAGATCATTATGCACAATAACTACCCCAAGAATTCCACGAGGACGACCCGGACGACGGAGCAGAGTTGGTACACCCAATAACTGAACTACGAATTCTAGGAGGACGACCAGCTGGACGGCGGAGACCACTTCGGCAAGATCTACCACGATCCATCTATGCACAGAGACCACAACGGGCACGGCTAAGAGAAACAACGCGGCGGAACACGTATTTATACACTAACCGGAGCACCAAAGTTACGAAGCAAAATAGCATGAAACAACCGCAACCATCGAGAAGAGCGGCTTCCAGAATATACGGCAACGGCGGCACCGCCTGAGGATTGTAGACGAAACTGCACACGTGCCAACCAATGAATGTCAAACTGAACCACTTAAGGACGTGCCGGCGCCCACCCTAAAAGAACACGCACAGAACCAAGCTGACACGCACACAACATCAGGAGACGTCCACACAAACCAACGGACGACACGTACGGAAGGCAAATAGAACCATGCATGCAACCCCCACATGCCATACACTGCCCTGCTGATCCATTAGTACATGCACGTGACCGACCGCATGCATGCAACCAAAAATACAGCTTGTGTTCAGAGAAACAGGACCTATGTTTGACAAGGAACTAAACCAGAAGAAAATGCAGCACACACTCGAATAGTGTACACGCCCAGGTCCCAAACTGATTAACCAGTTCGAACTGCATCAAAAAGTCAAAAAATCCTCAAAATTTGATCGGGTCTAGATTTAGTATATGTAGTATACATCCTTGTGTAGTCCATAGTGGAATATTTAAAAAAGACTTATATTTACGAACGGAGAGGGTAGTACACATGCATGGTAGACATTTCTGTCACAAAGAAGAAACATTAGAGATGTTTACTGCAATCTTGAGATGATGCAAGTACACACATAGAACTAGGAGGCGTGGGGAAAGAAATAAATTTAGAGATTTCTCTTTGTAGACCGAGTGCAACAAAGTTAATGGGCTTCCAACAGCTGATTTGTAGCCACCCCAGATTCAATCATGCGGCCTACCAGTGGGCAAGTGGGGCGCCCCTATGTCTCGAAATCACTAATTGAGGAGTACTCGTTGCAAAGATCACTCCAATTCCCCTGGTTGCGACAAGTGGGCACATGCAGCGCGTCATTTGTCGCAACCTGGGAGTTTTCTCTTTTTTCGTAGATCCGTTTATTCAAAACGTTTTATCTCTCGAAGAACCGTGTGTCCACATCTCGAACCGCTTTCACCGTTGGATTCCTCACGTTGAGATCTTCAAAACTAGATCCCGTTGATAGGTTTTGACGAACTTTTTTTTTACGAAAAAAATCGGACGAAAAAACCGAACCGGGAGCACGGGTTTTTTCCCTTTCCGAAAAAGGCACGCCCGTGCCTCTCACGAAATCACAACCGTGCATCTTGCGGAAGCAAAACTGTGACTCTCGCGGAAGGAAAAAAAGAGAAAACACGTTTTTTCCGTTTCCGAGGGGGCACGGCCGTGACTCTCGTGAAAGCACAACCGTGCCTCTTGTGGAAGCAAACCGTGACTCTCGCGAAAGGAAAAAAAAAATAGAAAACACGTTTTTTCCCTTTCCGAGAGGCACGGCCGTGACTCTCGCGAAAGCACAACCGTGCCTCTCGCGGAAGCAAAACTATGACCCCCCGTGAAAGAAAAAATAAATAAAAAACGCGTTTATTTTTCCGTTTCCGAGAGGCACGGCCGTCACTCTCGCGAAAGCACACCCGTGCCTCTTGCGGAAGCAAAACCGTGACTCTTGCGAAAGCAAAAAAAACAGAAAACACGTTTTTTTTCGTTTTCGAGGGGCACGGCCATGACTCTGGCGAAAGCAAAACCGTGCCTCTTGCGGAAGCAAAACCGTGGCTCTCGCGAAATGAAAAAAAACGCGTTTTCTCGCGCAATTTTTTTTCCAATTTTTTTTATTGAAAAGCTAAGGAAGACTGGTGGAAAACCAAAACGTCGAAAAAATCCGGAAAAAACCGTTTCAAAAGCCGAAAACGCGTGCGGAAAAATAAAAAATAAAAATCCGGACGGAGCGCCCAGAGCGTGACACGTGGCGAATGGCTGAGAGCGCCAAGTGGCGCTGATCGTTGCGAGGCTCCCGAAGGAGCGCTCGTTAACTAGTTGCTCTCCCTATGTCTCGCTTTAAGCGTGCACAGGGGGAAGCCTCGCGCCTGAGCCCAGAAGGGCCGGCCCAGCCACGCAGGAGGCCACGGCCTGTTTTTTTTCTTTTTTCTTTCTTTCTGTTTTCTTTTTTTGCTTTATTTTTATACTTTTTATATACTTTAGAATATTCTAAATATATATACAAAAATACTCTTTAAAAACACATTTGAAAAATGTTGAACAAGTATTAAAAAATATTGAATAAGTATCTAAAAATTTAAAATAAGTATTAAAAATGTGGAACAAGTATTTGACAAATGTTGAATAAGTATTTAAAATTGTTCAATGAGTATTTGAAAATGTTCAATATGTACTAAAAAATTGAGCGAGTATTTGAAAAAATGTTGAACATGTATTAGAATTTTTTGAAGAAGTTGACAATGTTGAATAATTATTAAAAAATGTTGAACATTTATTCGAAAAATGTGAAGTTTTAAAATGTTGAACAAGTATTTAAATAAAAGTTGAATAAGCGCTCGGACAATGTTGAACGTGTATAAAAAATATTGACAACTTATAAAAAATGTTTTTTACATACACGGAAATTTGGTGTCAAAAAAAGATAAGAAATAAATGGGCAAAAAAAACCAAAGTTAAAATGAAGAAGAAAAAATAAAATCAAGTAAAAATAGATTAATGCAAAAAAGATCATAATAACCAAATAAAAACAAAATGAAAAAATGATTGAAAGAAAATTGGAAAAGAAAAGGAAAGGAAAAAACTAAATATAAAATTTAAAATCCCGAAGAAAAAAGTGAGAAGAAAAAGAAGAATGAAAAAAATTGGAGAATAAGAAGAAATGAAACAAAAGAAAACAAAAAACCCATTGAAAACCTAGGAGAACCAGCTCTCTTAGCCTTATGTAGCAAGCGCCTAACATACTTAGCATGAACACGATATTAGCCGAGTGGCAAGGAGCATGGTGCGTCACTCTGCAGAGGACATGGGCCGGCCCAATAAAGGAAAAGCTTCAGCGATGCGTATGCGTAGGGCTCACTTAAAGCGAAAAATAGTCGCTGCGGGGCAAGTGAGACGAGAGGTGGCGCCAATAATGCTGCCCCCCATCAGTTGGAAGCCAATCAGACTACTAGAAAATCAGTCAAGCTACCTGTCTCCCAGTCTCCGTGAGATGACTCATGTTTCTTGAGGAAGAAACAGTTTTAAAAAATTTGACCACGACTTAGAATCAAGCTAAGTTGGCTGGCCTAGATCCTTCCTTAGCTCACCATGCCTGTGTGGTCAAAGCAGACCTTCATAGTTGGACAAAGATGTTCTCCAAGGTCCGGAAAAAATATAAAAAAAAATTAAAAGAGAACCGGAGAATTTACGACGCGACCCAAACAATCCTGAAAGTAGTGCGAAACAAAAGGAGATACGAGTCTTTCTTAAAAACCAGCTAGACCAGGAGGAAATTTTTTTTGGCTCTAGAGAGGGCATGCAAATTGGATGCTTTATGGTGACCGAAATCATGGCTCTAAGAAGTGTTCACGATTTTTTGTAAACAGTAAAAATAAGAAAATGTTGAAAAACCAGAGTTAAGTACAAGAAAAAAAAGAGAGAAGATAAAACAGTGAAAACCTGTCCAGAAAAACTGGTTGAAATCTTGTAGAAAGGTTCCCAAAACCGCAAACAATCTACATACATAGTCTAGTCTGATGGCCTGCACTGTTATGTTTAGAGAGATGTGCCCCAGGTACTAGCACGTAAATAACGAAATCACTAGTTAAGCGATACCTCTTGCAAAGCTTACTCCCCACCTTGTCTGATTTAACAAATGACATACTCATGTGCGTCACTAGTCGCAATATGGGAGTTTCCCTTTTTCCATAGATTAACCTTCCAAGATATTCTATCTCTTGAACCATGCGTCTGAATACCGAACCGCTTTCACTGTTTGATTTCTTGCATCGAGATATTCGAAACTAGATTTCATGTTGATAAGTTTTAATGAAAAAAATCGAAAACTGGAAAAATCTAGTTCACATAAAAATACGAATACAAAAAAGGAAGAAAAAACGGGAGCCCGGAAGCACGCATTGTGGTTTTTCACTTTTTTTTGGAAGCATAGGTCGTGCCTTTTCCTTTTTTTGGAGCTTGCAGAAGCAAATCTATGCTCCTATTGGAATCATAATTTTTTCCCGGGAAGAACAACTGTGTTTCTCATGGAAGAAAATGTGCGCTTTCACACGGAGTAAATCTGCGCTTCTGGTGGGAGCACAACATTTTTTTCCCTTGCAGAACCAGGAGAACACCGAAAAGGAGGGAACATCCATCTAAAACTCAAAAACACATGCATAAAAATAAAATAAAATAAAATTTCCAGAATGGCGCCATTGTAGTAGTCTAGCGAAGCAGAATGAATGGGCCTTGAGGACCTGAGTCAGGCAGCCCAGACGCACGTACTGGGCCGAATAATTCGGGGTGGCCGGTGGGCAGGTGGGGCGAGAAGCGGCGCCAGTCATGCCACCCCCCAGTGCGTATAAGGAAGCGAACCGCGGCTCGGCACCTCCTCGCCCACCGCCGCCGCCGTCGCCGACCAGATCCCGCGCCGCCCCGCGCCTCCGGCCATGGCTCCGCCGTCCTCTGAAGAGCCTGCCGCCGCCCAGTCCGCTGGGGCCGGCGCTATCTCCAAGGTCCTCGTCGTCATAGGTGCGTGCGGGCGGATCCCCTCCCTACCTCCGTCGGTGCCGCTGCTGCTTGCTTACACTGAGATGTTGTCGTTGTGGGGGGTTGGGTTTGGTTGCAGCGATGCAGACGGAGGCGCTCCCGCTCGTCACCCGGTTCCAGCTCGTCGAGGCGGCCGCCGACGAATCCATGTCAGTGCCCCCCCTCCCCCTCCCCCTTTTCCCTCCCCATCCCCCTCTTGGTTCAGAATTCTCAACTTAGAAACGGAGGAGCAGCTACTTGTCGATGTGTCATGCTAGTTAGTTACTTGGCCATGTTGTTATGTGGTAATATGCGTAGCCCACTAGCTCGGTGCCAAGCTGCACAATACAGTGGAGATTGGATTAAAGTGTATGCCTAGATAGATTTCCTGTATTGTTGCTGAGAGGTTTGTGTCTGTGCGGAGGTGTGGCATAGATGCGTCGCCGGAATTGATGGCGAGCTGGGAAAATTTAGCAGCGGTTTGTTTCAGTTGGATGCCTAGTTACTGTATAACTGAACCGAAGATGCTCTATACATGAATTAGGCTGGAACCAGTTGGTCCTCAGTTTTCTTTGGATGCTCTCGAGCTAACGCCTTTCTTTGTCGGCGCACACCTAACAGATTTCCTAAAGGTGCCCCTTGGACTCGGTACCATGGCGACTATAAAGGCCTCCACATCGATCTCGTCTGGCCTGGAAAAGATCCTGTGCTCGGTAAGTGTAGTTTTGTTTTTCTGATCAACTTCTCTGAAGAATTGTGGTTTGTTTGATATAATTGTCCATAAGTGAACTTCGTTCCTTACCGAGAGCTAATCTCTTTCAGGAGTTGACAGTGTTGGTACAGTATCCGCAGCTCTGGTGACTTATGCTTCTATTCAATTGTTGAAGCCAGACCTTATCATCAATGCTGGTACTGCTGGTGGTTTTAAGGTAGTGTTTTCATTGTATCAAATGTTTGATGCCACCGTTTGTGCATTACAGTTTTGCTCATCTTCTGTCTTGCTGCGTTTTAGGCCAGAGGAGCAGGTATTGGGGATGTCTTCTTAGCTTCAGATGTTGCTTTCCATGACAGGAGAATACCCATTCCTGTGAGTCCTGTCTTATGTTTCTTGTCTGTCCACAGTGGAATTGCATCCATTTTCTTGTAGCAGGACTGAATCGATAAGCTTCAGTGTTGTTTGAAATTAGGAAGTCATATGTGTGCAGAATTGTGCATAGCTAATTTTACCAAATGAATTCAATAATCCAATCCATATTGTTCCAACTAATAAGAGTTCTCTGCCATGGTTGTATCATCACGGCTAAACATTTGGAACTAAATGCTTATGCTTGTGGTTTGATATCTCTTTATGGCTTAGTATGTTATTTCTTCTGTAGAAATTACCTCTCTTATGTCATTCTTTCATTCTCTGTTCAAACTTTATTGATGTTGACTTGGTCTTTCTTGTGTAGGTTTTTGACAGTTATGGAATTGGAGCACGAAAAACATTTGAAACCCCAAATATAGTGAAGGAACTCAATTTGAAGGTAAGTTAGGGCATCTTCAATGGAAATCACTTGTATAGGCGCTTAGAGAACAAAGTAAATCTCGTAGAATTAGAGAAGGAACTTAGCGCCTCTTGTTACAATGGCAGCCGCTAATCTCGGATGCTAATAAGCTGTCCGCTGCACTCGCCGCTTTATCTTGTGCGGCAAAAAATATCACAAGTGCCCGGTTCCCCTTTTTGCGCCGATGCCGTAGCTGGCGCCAGGATTGGAACGCCCAACTGCCAATCGATCGGGGAACAAATCCTGGCGCCCTGGGTTAGCGCCCAGCGTTGGAGATGCCCTTATAGGGCTTCGCTGGATGCTAGTTGTTGCCACTTGTCAACCTGCTGGATTATTTTTTTGGCCATACTTGACGGCATGAATATACATGAATATGCCTTGCTGTTTATTTCAAAACAGTGTTGTTTCTGAAATGAATTTTTTGTTTTCATTCAGTAATGCATTTCTAGGCTCAGGAGCTAGGAACCTCTCTAAAGTTGCTCTGCTTCCTCTGTTTCAGGTTGGGAAACTGTCAACTGGTGATTCTCTGGATATGTCCCCCCATGATGAGACAGCAATACTGAGCAATGAAGCTACAGTCAAGGATATGGAGGTACATGCTTTTGCTTGAGAGTTCAGCTTATGAATTACAAACATGAGCAAATAACACGCAAATGGAGTTTATTCACCCTACTGCTCCAGGACAACTTTAAGAAATCTAAATTTTTGAGAGGGTGCTTGTTCTCCTGTAGGCACCTATATTTTTATTATAGCCTTTGAGTAGGATGCAGCTAGTCTGCACCCGGGTGTTAACAGTAAATTCAGAAAAATAGTAAAAAAATTAAAAAATCTGAAATTTTGAGGCAACGAAGATGTTCATGTGCGCAAGGTTCGTGCAAAATATCGTGGTGCTTGGACATCTGAGGACCTTGTGCCAAAAAAAAAACGGGTGTGTGGAAGAACACTATTCATAGCCGATTTTTTTTTGCAAACTCCTCAGATGTCCAAACACCATGAAAATTTCTAAGCACCTTGCGCACGTGAGCATCTTCAATGGCAAAAAATTTCAGGTTTTATTTTTATTTATTTTTTAATTTACTGTTCATCGGGTATAGATGAGCCCGGCCATTGTTTTGAATTATCGCTTTGAGTAGTTCTTTACTGATCTGTATAGTTCTTGCTAGGTGATGCTATAGTTGAAGTTAAATAGATAAGGGCTAATATAATCATTTATGTTAATTATGGCTGGCAACTCAGTTTTGTTACTGTTCTGTATCCATCTCTTGTACATGCTAGCAAACTATAATTTGTAGATCTCATACTTGTTTTATTTTCTCTCATTTGCCATTCCAGGGAGCAGCAGTGGCATATGTTGCTGACTTGTTCTCAACACCCGCTATCTTTGTCAAAGCTGTGACTGACATTGTTGATGGGGAGAAGCCAACAGCCGAGGAGTTTCTGCAAAACCTGATCTCGGTGACGATGGCGCTGGACCAGGCAGTCATGCAAGTGGTAGACTTCATCAGCGGCAAATGTATCTCTGATCTCTGAACGCTGAACACTCCGCCATGCTGTTCTGGGGTCCACAAACTGAGGGAGCCTGAATATATATTGTTGGCTGTATAATGTTTCCTGGGGGGTTTCACACACGATTTTACATTATCGTAACCCCTATGTAAAAAATTCTTGGCGATTACTCGGAGCCATTGTATGGGATTTTGTAGAATTTTACAAACTGTGCAGCTTAGTGAAGCTCGGCTTAATAAGGTGGTGTATTGTTACACTGGAATAAATGATGGGCACGGGAACTCCCATGGATTCAGCACAATGGTTGATGGATCTTGCCAGCTCCATCACATGGTGCTTTGCAAGTGCAGTGAGCAATGAATACTTTCCAAATGCAGTGAGTAGTAAAGGAACTCATTTTTGGGAGCAGCTGTGCCATATGTATGCTGAACCATTTAACTGCAATAATTCTACAGTATTGTTTGTTGGACTCAGTTCTTTGTTACCTGCTATTTTGCACCTTTTGTTTTACCTACTATAATTTGTAGACCTCATAACGAGACAAAAAATCTTTTTGTTACATCTTTGTTCTTTTGTACTCCCTATTTAAACAATTATAAGACTTATATTTGTTTACAGAGGTAGTAGTTGATAATGTAGTTGGAATTAAATGGATAAACATTGAGAATATATTTATTTTTGTACACTTGTAGCAGTTACTCTTGCGTTCCACCTAGTGTTCTGCATCCTTTTCTTTTACATGCTTGCGACAAACTGTAATTTGTAGACCTCCAATTAGTTTTCCAATTTCTCATTTGAATTTCCAGGTACCTCTGACAGTATCTGAAATCCTGACAATCTGACGTTCCAGAAATATGTAACATGGGACAGATTGTTGGATGTATAATATTTTGTGGACGTGTTCACGATCTTACATTGGGCTTACCTTGCAAGTAAATTTTTTTTGGCAATTACTTGGAGTCAATGTGTGTGATTTTTCAGAATATTTAGCAAAAATGAGCAATGTTAGTGTAGCTCCTAAAATATAAATATAAATGATGGGCGCTGAAACTCCCGTCGATTCAGCAGAGGTAAAATAACTCTAGGAGTCATGGGTGCACCTTGGCAGCTCCATCACATGCTAGCTAGTACAAAATGCAGTGAGCAGTGAATACTTGCCAATGTTGGGACCAGTGAAAAATAACTCTATATTTCTACATGTGTGCTAAATCAGTTCATTGCTTTAACTCTATAGTACTGCTGGCTGGTTGGTTCTCTTGCTTTTGTTTTTTACCATGGTGACTTGGTAAAGTTGAGGAGGCTTAAAGTTGGCTGCACAGTCGCTCCACACCTTTGCGATTGGCCGAAGATCATCCAAAGTCAAGTGCTTTCTTCTTCTTCCATGCCTGCTGTGCTCTCATGGTGATCTGCTTCTCTCTTCCCAACCCTGCTGTGCTCTCATGGTGAACTGCTCCCCCCCTTCTCCACTCCATAATATTTTGATTTCCTTTATTTTTGCATATGAGCATAGTTTTTTCTGTGCAAAAGTAGGGCTTGCAGCAGCGCGCAGAGGAAGATGAGGAGATCACCCCACTCTCCGGCGACCGACCCTTCTTCACCGCCGTCATGTGCAAGACCCACGTCCAGAAGCCCTATGTGCTGGTATGATACGATGCTGCAAGCCTGCAACAATGGCGGCTAGCTTCATAATCAATTGCTCATGCCCTGATCTCCTGTGCTTCTTGCGCCTGACCGTGCAGATCATCCCGACCCACTTCCAGCGCCGGCTACCGGCGAGGCGCGCGGCGGTGGTGCTCCGGTGCCGCGGGAGCTCGTGGATCATGAGCTACTGCGGTGACACCAAGCTGAAGAGACTCGACCAGGGCTGGGCGGACTTCGCCGTCCAGAACCGGCTGCAGGTCGGCGACGCGTGTGTGTTCGAGCTGGTGTCCGGGTATGCTGGAGATGGCGGCAACAGGGAGGTGGTGCTGGAGGTGCAGGTGCTTCGAGGTGGTGGCCTGCCGGAGCCTGAGGATCTCGCCACCAAAGGAGACACCGCCGAGGAGGCCATCGCCATCTTGGACTAGTCATCGATAGTGAGCTAGGCTTCACTTGTGGCCGGTGTAGGTAGATTCGATTCACCGTACACATGTCTCCTTGTAAGCCATGGACTACCATAATATTATTTTGGAACCAAGACGCTAGGAGCGTCCGCCTTTATAGATTAATAAAGCCACCCCGCAGCATTCAAACAAGGTTCAAAAGCAAACGAAAATCATACAGCCCAGCAAGTACATCATTATAACATGTAGGCCAAAAGCACGCAGGCTTAATCATAGCAAGCATAAGTTCCAACAAGCCCAATCAACCTCCGCGTGGGCAATGGCAGATCCAGGAATTCAACCTTGGGTGTTCACATTTGTTTTTTCACCCTAAGAAGCCAATTGATCCACTGCAATACAAATTGTTTACAATAGCAACAATATCTCACAAGATAAAGAAAATTACAAAATAGAGAAGAAAAATTTCAGAGTTGAAACTTGGAAGGGTATTCATCTTAGGCTTAGAGATGAGGTTGTTGGTCATGTTGGAGCCATTCTGCACTGATATGCTCCCCTCCCGGCGTCGACAATGCCGCGGCCGCTGCCACAACGCTCATACCCACCCTTTGTACTGCAAGCATTCCATTCCCGTCGCTCCTCCCCACCGGCGGCGATCGGCACTGCACTATGCGAGCATGACTTATCCGTGTCCTCCGCGGAAACCATGGGAGCCCCGGCGCCGGTGGCTCCCTCGCCTGGTTGTGGCTCGCCATAGGCGTTCGGCACAGAATCGTGCTGCCGCCTCGTCCATGGGAAGAAGCGAAGTGGGTACGGCTGTCTGCTGGGTGAGTATCTCATGCGTACATGCGTGGCCGGCTGCTAGCAGAAGTGGCTGGCTACTGCCGTCCTATGTGGTTGCTGTTGTTAGCACTAATCTTGATCACGGCCTCATGCAGCGACCTGGCCGAGTCACGTTCGTGCGTGAGTAGCGGCCGGGATTCCATCTACATGCATGGCTGGTTAGTTAGTGGGCTAGCTACAAGGCTGGACGTGAGCGCTTCTAGTATGCATGCTAGCTGAGTTGGTTAGTGCATGGAGGTGTGGCGTCGTGATAGTTAGTAAGTGCTGTTAGTGGCCGATGGAGGCGGCTAGGCTGTGCGTGGCCTTGCATATTTAAGTGGCTGGTGGTGTTGTGTAGAGTGTGGAGAGAGCTAGAGAGAGATGATGTAGCCTCTAGAAGTGTATGTGCGCTCACGGTGGGGTGGTGTGTGTCTGGCAGAGTTCGAGCTCGCCAGAAATACAAGGGGCTGTTCGTGCGGCCGGAGGCCTTTGTGCGCCGGGAAACCTCGTGTCCTCTCTTTTTCTTGTTTCTTCCTTGTCTCCGGTGATCGCCGTGATTCAGTGAGTAGGCTAGACAACAACAACTGTCATATATTGATACATGCCTATGGTGGATGCGCCCCTGCGCATGAGTGAAGGGCGTCCCCAAAAGCGGCTCAGCCGTGCGTTGAGTCTTGCCTGGCCAACGTCTGAGTCATCCTGATATGGTCCAAGACTTCCATCACGCGCTCAGCATCGCGCTCCTTCCCCAACAGTATCCAAGTCTGTAAAAAAGATGACATTTGAAGATCACATCAGCGGGGTGGTTAGGGAATTTCTTCTCCATCCTAATTTCGTTACGAGTCTTCCAAATAGCCCAAAGCAACGCCCCTACGCATCGCCAAGCTATTCCAGCACTGGATCCCTTCTGAAGGAATCTATTTCTTCATCTTATCGTCTATTCCTTCTTCTTCTCCTCTTTTTTTTGTTATTCTATTTTTCCTTTTTCTCCTCTATTCCTTCTTCTTCTCCTCTTTTTTTTCTTCTTCTTCCTCTTCTTATTTTTTATCGGGAACGAGGGTGTCGAGGAGCGCCGAGCGGTCGGGGTCGGGAACTAGGGTAGAGGGTCGAGGGTCGCTGAGGGTCGAAGGTTGAGGGTCGTCGAGGGGTCGAGGGTCAAGGATCGTTGAGGGGTCGAGAGGGGGACGTCGATCAACCCCCTCTCGGTCGACCAACTCTCGAGGACACCCAAACAATAGAAAAAAAACCGTTGTCGATCTCCTACCCCTCCCGCCCCTACCCGACAAACTCTCTCGAGTTTATAAGAGATTTATCAAGAATGGCCCCATTATGGATGTGCATAATTAAGTTGATCCATATTTTACCTGATCTCATCTACGCTTCTATATGTGCACGTTCTCTTGTGTCAAAGTATTGAAGAAATCCATGGTTTCATAATTAGCCGGAAGTAACAGGCACATGATGGTATGAAGCTCTCAAAGTTATTTTGGAATGGAGTCCTGATAGGATAATTCGCTTTTTGATACGAAGTTCAGCAAAGGCCTTCCAAATAGCGATATTCGAAAGGCTCTTGCTGAACTTCGTACCAAAAAGCAAATTATCCTATGAGGACTCTGTTCCAAAATAACTTTGGAGAGCTTCATACCATCATGCGCCTGTTACTTCTGGCTAATGATGAAGCCATGGTTTTCTTGAATCCTTTGACACTAGACAACGTGACATATAGAACGGTAGATGAGATCAGTGAAAATAGGGACCATTTTCTGCACATCCAGAATGGCGCTATTTTGTTAAATCCCTTGCTTGACATTCATGGAGAGGCGGTCCGGACGTCGGACATTCATGAGAGAGGCGATCTGGGCCAAACCCTAGAAGCGATGTCGAGGCCACCCTAAACCCTAGAAGCGTCGAGGCCACCCAAATTTACCAAGTTAAAAGAGCATTGTCGAGGCCACCCCAAACCCTAGAAGCGTTGTCGAGGCCACCCCAAACCCTAGAAGTGTTGTCGAGGCCACCCCAAACCCTAGAAGCGTTGTGATTAGCTAGCTAGGTCTATGTTTGCCACTAATATATCCATCTCTCATGTTTGTATATTAATTGCCATGTTGTAATATTTGCAGAAACTATGGAGCAAAGAGACTTGGAAACAGAACAGTTGTTGGGGGACATAATCCTCGGCGGAGGTGATGTCTTGTCGTATCTCAATGACACCGATGGTCTGGAAGGAGAGGGTGAAGGCTCTGGTGATCGAACAATGGATGAGGAAGGACATGATCACGATGGCTCCGATGACCTAATGCCGGTGGAAGAAGGAGACCGTGATGACGGCTCCGGTGACCGAATGGAGGAGGGAGCTGTTGCAAAGTCCGGCGAGGTATATATATTAATTAAGCCCATGCTGACTAGATAATTGATGCATTAACTGTTTTGGTATGTACATATATTAACTCTTCTTCCTTCTTTTATAGCCCTTCGGATCGAGCCAAACTTCGGTAACGAGACAAGGCCAGAAGAAAAGGTTGCACTAGGATGAAAGGTTCACGATCACAGCAATCGCGGATGATGGCCAACCGATTGAACCCAGGCCGACCAAGGATGCATTTTCTGCTCAGTGCGGAGCTATTGTTAGGGACAACATCCCGATCAGCATCCAGCTATGGAATAAGCCTAAGAACGAAGACCCTCAAGTTTCTTATGTCACTGATAGAGAGAAAGATGGTCTTTGGACCTCGCTGAAGGCAAATTTCACCCTCCCGCCAAAGGAGGATCCGGATAAGCCAGTTATAGAGCCATTGGTCAAGGCGTGTGCTTTTAAGAGGATGGCAGATCTATTTAGGAGGTGGAAGAATGAGTTGAAATCAACGTATGTCGACAAAGGGAAGACTCCAGAATTCACCGACCGATTTGACAAAATAAGAGATCACTGGCCCGCATTTGTGGCCTACAAGACATCGGACAGGAGTAAGAAGATGTCAGAGACAAACAAGAACAATGACGCAAAGAAGAAGTTTCACCATCGCACGGGGTCAGGTGGCTACCTCAAAGCCCGACCGTTGTGGGACAAAGTTGAGAATGACGTGCTTGCTAAAGGGGTCGAACCAGAGAAATTGAACTGGCCAGACCGTTCAAGGACTTGGTTCTTCGGGGTTGGGGGAACCTTGGACCCTGAAACAGGGAAGTGCGTTTGGACGGACGAGCAACTTGCAACACCCGTAAACAAGCTTCAGAAGTGTATCGCTGCAGTGCAGCAAGGGACGTTCATTCCCGACAGAGAGAATGACGAGCTGACCGAGGCCCTCGGGAATCCTGAGCACCCTGGATGAACACGAGGCACTCCAGGCGGTTACAAAACCCGGGAGAGGAAGAGGAAACTGGAGCAGAGCGAAATGCAGAAGCCGAATGCAAGAGTACAAAAGCTAGAGGAACGAGTTGAGAGCCAGCGAGCTGCGAGAGCTACCCCAGAAGCTACCCCGCCATCTCAGCGGAGAAGCAGCGTGGCTTCCACCAAGCTCATACAGCAGCCTGACTTCACGGCTCCTAGCTACGCCGTGGATGCTATCACGGAGGCTCAACATTGCCAGCTTATGATGCAATGGCAGAACCTCAAAGTCAAGGCGGTTGTTGGCTCTGTTGCACCTCCTCAACCCGACGGGATTTTTCACTGCCGTCCGATTCCACATGGCTATGCTGTTGTGATGGTGGATGAAGTAACGGAGGGATTTGAGGAGCTCGAGCTTGACCACCCTACAGGTGAAGGGGAGACTCAGCTGGGTCTTGTTCTGAAGACTCCATGTCTATGGCGGAAGGAGCACATCAAGATTCCGAACTGGACGCCTCTGCCTCCTCCTCCGGCGAGTCAGGGCACTCCGCCGCCTCCTCCTCCTCCTCCGGCGAGTGATCGGGGCACTCTGCCTCCTTCTCCGGCTGCTCCGGCGCGTGAGGCTGACACTCTGCCTTCTCCTCTGGCTGCTCCGGCACGTCCGAGCAGTCCGCCTCCTCCTCCGCCTCATCAACAACGGCGGAAGACAGACGCCACCGCTCCAGTTGCTCCGGCGCGTCGGAGCACTCCGCCTCGTAAGCAACAACGGAAGAGAGATGCCGCCGCTCTGGCGTCTAGCAGTACAGCCAGAGGCGGGAGGCAATACATATACGGTCCATCTCTCAAGCCTCTAGAGAAGTTACCATACGAGAGGACCGTGGTGGAAAACATGGAGATCTGTGAAGCCCAAGTGAGGGAATTTTTTGCAAAGAAACCTCCACCTCCGAAGGAGACGATAGATCCGGTGAAAGCGAAGCGCACTATCGATGCCCTGAAGCGACCACCACCGCCTTCGCCGGATGACAACCATGTCCATTGTCTTAAAAAGACATTGGAAGACGCGCACCAGTCAGGAACTACTTCAAGTGATAAAATGTTAAAAGAATGAAGAAGTGGGAAACAAATTCCCCAGCTCGGCGAACAGGCGAACCAATCGTGCCCCCCGCTCAAGGTGTCTAGCGATATCGTCGCAAATCTGCCGGAGATGGTGCCCGGTACCAATCCTGGTGATTACCTGGGCGATGATGTACATTTTGATACAATGGAGGTGGACCAATTCAGATACCAGTACGGGAAGCCTCTCGTCAAAGATGGAAGTCCTCCTCTAACAACGATGATGCAATGATTCCATCAATAGTACATGGAAACCTGCAGTAAGTCTGGGAAGGATGCTTTGACGATGAGAATTAAAGAGGAGCACGACTTCATTGGAGAAGATCTGATTATTGTTGATTTTGCCGAGTTTTTTCCAGTTCTACAATCAAAAGGCCCTCGACAAATCACCCGTGGCTTGCTACTGTCTGTAAGTACTCAAAAGGCCCTCGACAAATCACCCGTGGCTTGCTACTGTCTGTAAGTACTCTAAAAAACAATATGAAGTGCGTAAGCAAAAATATTCACAATTTTATTTTATTACCATCATTTGTGTTGAGTTTCATTCATACACATGTATTGACCCTCTTCTTCAATGTAGATCTGGCAGATGAGGGATGAACTCATACCACAAGATCGCATACGAGCAATTCAAGAGGAATTGTCGGGATTCTTTCTTGACCACGTCATCAATCCAGCCGGAGAATACCATGTGGAAATTGACTTTAGATGTTAGGGATTGTAAGAGATCTGATATTGTATATATGTAGCTAGTAGCGTCGGATAGATATACGAAAACTTGTTGTTCGACCAATCTCTCGGAGAAGGACAGGTCGATCACTTCTCTCTGTATATGTTCATGACGATCTTGTGTACTTAATGGTTCCTTCATTTGCTTACTAGCTAGCGTGTCGAGTTCTCTCTATACGTATGGTACCTAGCGTCGACCAAGCAAGGAGATAAGAGAGGTCACTTCTCTCTATTAGCTAGCTACTACAATATATGAAACCCCTAAATTAACCCTCCAAAACCCCCTTCCCCCCTTTCAAAAAAAGAAACAAAAACCCCAGCTCCTGAGCTGCTGACGCGTGGATGCTTTTTGGTCCCGGTTGGTGTTACCAACCGGGACCAAAGGCCCTCCTGCCTGGGCTCACCGTAGCAGCCACGTGGAACACCATCTTAAGAACCGGGACAAATGGGCCTCTAGAACCAGGACAAATGGGCCTGTTTCTACTAGTGATTTGTCCGACGACGTTTTCACTTATATCGCTGCATAGCACTTAGATGGTGTAGCCAGTGAGTAGGCTCCGAGCCCAAGGCTAGTTTTGAGAAATTAGCCTTGGAGTCGATGCAAAGTTATATAAGGAGATAAAGAAGTAGCTATTGGAAATATGCCCTAGAGGCAATAATAAATAGGTTATTATTATATTTCCTTGTTCATGATAATCGTTTATTATCCATGCTAGAATTGTATTGATAGGAAACTCAGATACATGTGTGGATACATAGACAACACCATGTCCCTAGTAAGCCTCTAGTTGACTAGCTCGTTGATCAATAGATGGTTATGGTTTCCTGACCATGGACATTGGATGTCGTTGATAACGGGATCACATCATTAGGAGAATGATGTGATGGACAAGACCCAATCCTAAGCCTAGCACAAGATCGTGTAGTTCGTTTGCTCAGAGCTTTTCTAATGTCAAGTATCATTTCCCTAGACAATGAGATTGTGCAACTCCCGGATACCGTAGGAATGCTTTGGGTGTACCAAACATCACAACGTAACTGGGTGGCTATAAAGGTGCACTACAGGTATCTCCAAAAGTGTCTGTTGGGTTGGCACGAATCGAGACTGGGATTTGTCACTCCGTGTAAACGGAGAGGTATCTCTGGGCCCACTCGGTAGGACATCATCATAATGTGCACAATGTGACCAAGGAGTTGATCACGGGATGATGTGTTACGGAACGAGTAAAGAGACTTGCCGGTAACGAGATTGAACAAGGTATCGGGATACCGACGATCGAATCTCGGGCAAGTACCATACCGATCGACAAAGGGAATTGTATACGGGATTGATTGAATCCTCGACATCGTGGTTCATTCGATGAGATCATCGAGGAGCATGTGGGAGCCAACATGGGTATCCAGATCCCGCTGCTGGTTATTGGCCGGAGAGGTGTCTCGGTCATGTCTACATGTCTCCCGAACCCGTAGGGTCTACACACTTAAGGTTCGGTGACGCTAGGGTTATAGAGATATTAGTATGCGGTAACCCGAAAGTTGTTCGGAGTCCCGGATGAGATCCCGGACATCACGAGGAGTTCCGGAATGGTCCGGAGGTAAAGATTTATATATGGGAAGTCTTATTTTGGTCGCCGGAAAAGTTTCGCACTTTATCGGTATTGTACCGGGAGTGCCGAAAGGGGTCCGGGGGTCCACCAAGGGGGTCCACCAGCCCCAGGGGGCCACATGGGCTGTAGGGGGTGCGCCTTGGCCTATATGGGCCAAGGGCACCAGCCCCAAGAGGCCCATGCGCCAAGAGATAAGAAAAAAAGGGAGAGTCCTAAAGGGGGAAGGCACCTCCGAGGTGCCTTGGGGAGGAAGGACTCCTCCCTGGCCGCACCCTTCCTTGGAGGAAGGGCCAAGGCTGCGCCCCCCCTCTCCCTTGGCCCTATATATAGTGGGGGAGAGGGAGGGCAGCAATACCTAAGCCCTGGCGCCTCCCTCTCCCTCCCGTGACACCTCTTCCTCCCCGCTTGCGCTTGGCGAAGCCCTGCCGGGATCCCGCTACTTCCACCACCACGTCGTCGTGCTGCTGGATCTCCATCAACCTCTCCTCCCCCCTTGCTGGATCAAAGAAGGAGGAGACGTCGCTGCTCCGTACGTGTGTTGAACGCGGAGGTGCCGTCCGTTCGGCGCTAGGATCATCGGTGATTTGGATCACGACGAGTACGACTCCATCAACCCCGTTCTCTTGAACGCTTCCGCTCGCGATCTACGAGGGTATGTAGATGCACTCCTTCCCTCTCGTTGCTAGTAAACTCCATAGATTGAACTTGGTGATGCGTAGAAAATTTTGAATTTCTGCTACGTTCCCCAACAGTAGCTCCCAAGACTATGGTGGGCATCAAAAAATTTGTGTCCGGGGTATTTATATTGGGATCGGGGGTTAAGTGAGAATTGTTGTTTGCAGGTCTCAACCTCGGCTCTGAACTCCGCCTCCAAGGAGATTGCAGAGATGAAGTGCAAGCTCAAGAGGTCTGAAGTGGACCTCGATCTGCTGAACAAGCAGATCAAGCAGTCACAAGGTAAGCTGGAAATCCAAGATGTTACATTGAGTGAAGATAGCTCGGTTGAATTATAAGCTAAAGCTGGACTGTTTCAATGACAGCTGCCTCAGCCGAGCTATTTAAAGCTCGGCAGGAGGCCCAACAGCAGAAGGCTACGGCCGCCAGGGCTGAGAAGGACCTAGCCGCCGAAAAGGTAGCTAGGGACAAGGACCAGTCACGGGTCCTAGAGGTGGAGGACACCCTGAAGGGCGTGTACAAGGAACACGATGCCCTTCGGGTCAAGCGAAGAGCTCAAGAAGCTCGGCCTGGCGCACGCTGAGGTCCAGTCCCAGGCCCAGGCCAACCACGAAGTACTCCCACAAGTGGAGCAGATTGTTGTGGGTAAGCCGTTTTTACTTCAATGTGTGTTTGGCAGCAAGGGGTTCGTCGAGCTCACCCAGTTGTGGCGGTCCGCAGAGGTCTTCGCGGATCTCCCGAAGAGCGCGCTAGACGCCGGCCGACACTTTGGCGAATGGGACAGCCACGTGGTGGAGAAGGCATTCTAGCAACAATTCCAGGCGTCGCTGTGTCCGGAGCCGCTAAATCATCTGACGAAGCAACTGGCGAAGCTTCCCCATATGGCAAGGCCGGCGCTCCAGGACCTTTGCATCAATCTGTGGCCCACGAAGGTGCTGCCGACCAGCTTCTTCAGGCTCCTAGCTCGGCTGCAAGAAGCCGTCCGCAAGTGGCTTGCTGGAAGCGGTCCGCGTGCCTGGAGGGGGCTCAGCGAGCGTACGCCTGCGTGAAGAAGCATTTTCAGCGTGTTGAAGCAGTAGTTGTTGCCGTGGGATCCCCCGAATGGTAGGATCGGACCACAGAGTAGTTCCTTGCCAAGGTGGTGGAAGGGGTCCGTACACTAGTGCAGAACTGGGCTTTAGTCCCGGTTCGTAATGGCCTTTATGAAGGAAATATGCCCTAGAGGCAATAATAAAGTTATTATTTATTTCCTTATATCATGATAAATGTTTATTATTCATGCTAGAATTGTATTAACCAGAAACATAATACTTGTGTGAATACATAGACAAACAGAGTGTCACTAGTATGCCTCTACGTGACTAGCTGGTTGATCAAAGATGGTTATGTTTCCTAGCCATTGACATGAGTTGTCATTTGATTAATGGGATCACATCATTAGGAGAATGATGTGATTGACTTGACCCATTCCGTTAGCTTAGCACATGATCGTTTAGTATTCTGCTATTGCTTTCTTCATGACTTATACATGTTCCTATGACTATGAGATTATGCAACTCCCGTTTACCGGAGGAACACTTTGTGTGCTACCAAACGTCACAACGTAACTAGGTGATTATAAAGGTGCTCTACAGGTGTCTCCGAAGGTACTTGTTGGGTTTGCGTATTTCGAGATTAGGATTTGTCACTCCGATTGTCGAAGAGGTATCTCTGGGCCCACTCGGTAATGCACATCACTATAAGCCTTGCAAGCATTGTAACTAATGAGTTAGTTGCGGGATGATGTATTACAGAACGAGTAAAGAGACTTGCCGGTAATGAGATTGAACTAGGTATTGAGATACCGACGATCGAATCTCGGGCAAGTAACATACCGATGACAAAGGGAACAACGTATATTGTTATGCGGTGTGACCGATAAAGATCTGCGTAGAATATGTGGGAGCCAATATGAGCATCCAGGTTCCGCTATTGGTTATTGACCGGAGACGTGTCTCGGTCATGTCTACATAGTTCTCGAACCCGTAGGGTCCGCACGCTTAAAGTTTCGATGAAAGTTATATTATGAGTTTATATGTTTTGATGTACCGAAGGTTGTTCGGAGTCCCGGATGTGATCACCGACATGACGAGGAGTCTCAAAATGGTCGAGACGTAAAGATCGATATATTGGACGACTATGTTTGGACACCGGAAAGGTTCCGGAAGGTTTCGGACATTTATCGGAGTACCGGGGGTTACCGGAACCACCCCCGGGAACTAATGGTCCTTGTTGGGCCCTAGTGGAGAGAGAGAGGGGCCGGCCAGGGCAAGAGGCGCGCCCCCTCCCCTTGAGTCTGAATAGGACAAGGAAGGGGGGGGGGGCGGCGCCCCCCTTGCCTTTCCCCTCTCCCACTCCTTCCTTCCCCCTCCTTCTTAGACTAGGAAAGGGAGGGGCAAACCTACTTGGAGTAGGTTTCCCCCTCCTAGGGCGCGCCACCCCCTTGGCCGGCCCTCTCCTCCTCCCCCCTTTATATACGGAGGAGGGGGGCACCCCATAGACACAACAATTGATCTCTTGATCTCTTAGCCGTGTGCGGTGCCCCCCTCCACCATAATCCACCTTGATATTATTGTAGCGGTGCTCACGCGAAGCCCTGCATCGGTGGAACATTATCATCATCACCACGCCGTCGTGCTGATGGAACTCTCCCTCAAAGCTCGGCTGGATCGGAGTTCGAGGGACGTTATCGAGCTGAACGTGTGCTGAACTCGGAGGTGCCGTGCGTTCGGTACTTGATCAGTTGCATCGTGAAGACGTATGACTACATCAACTGCGTTGTGCTAACGCTTCCGCTTTCGGTCTTCGAGGGTACGTGGACAACACTCTCCCCTCTCGTAGCTATGCATCACCATGATCCTGTGTGTGCGTAGGATTTTTTTTGAAATTACTACGTTCCCCAACAGTGGCATCCGAGCCTGGTTTTATGCGTAGATGTTATATGCACGAGTAGAACACAAGTGAGTTGTGGGTAATATAAGTCATACTGCTTACCAGCATGTCATACTTTGGTTCGGCGGTATTGTTGGATGAAGCGGCCCGGACCGACATTACGCGTACGCTTACGCGAGACTGGTTTTACCGCCGTGCTATGCACACAGGTGACTAGCGGGTGTCAGTTTCTCCAACTTTAGTTGAACCGAGTGTGGCTACGCCCGGTCCTTGTGAAGGTTAAAACAACACCAACTTGACAAACTATCGTTGTGGTTTTGATGCGTAGGTAAGAATGGTTCTTGCTCAGCCCGTAGCAGCCACGTAAAACTTGCAACAACAAAGTAGAGGACGTCTAACTTGTTTTTGCAGGGCATGTTGTGATGTGATATGGTCAAGGCATGATGCTATATTTTATTGTATGAGATGATCATGTTTTGTAACCGAGTTATCGGCAACTGGCAGGAGCCATATGGTTGTCGCTTTATTTTATGCAATGCAAACGCCCTGTAATGCTTTACTTTATCACTAAGCGGTAGCGATAGTTGTAGAAGCATAAGTTGGCGAGACGACAACGATGCTACGATGGAGATCAAGGTGTCGCGCCGATGACGATGGTGATCATGACGGTGCTTCGGAGATGGAGATTACAAGCACAAGATGATGATGGCCATATCATATCACTTATTTGATTGCATGTGATGTTTATCTTTTATGCATCTTATCTTGCTTTGATTGACGGTAGCATTATAAGATGATCTCTCACTAAATTATCATGGTATAAGTGTTCTCCCTGAGTATGCACCGTTGCGAAAGTTCTTCGTGCTGAGACACCACGTGATGATCGGGGGTGATAGGCTCTACGTTCAAATACAACAGGTGCAAAACAGTTGCACACGCGGAATACTCAGGTTAAACTTGAAGAGCCTAGCATATAACAGATATGGCCTCGGAACACTGAGACCGAAAGGTCGAGCGTGAATCATATAGTAGATATGATCAACATAGTGATGTTCACCATTGAAACTACTCCATCTCACGTGATGATCGGACATGGTTTAGTTGATTTGGATCATGTGATCACTTAGAGGATTAGAGGGATGTCTATCTAAGTGGGAGTTCTTAAGTAATATGATTAATTGAACTTAAATTTATCATGAACTTAGTACCTGATAGTATTTTGCTTTTCTATGTTGATTGTAGATAGATGGCCCGTGCTGTTGTTCCATTGAATTTTAATGCGTTCCTTGAGAAAGCAAAGTTGAAAGATGATGGTAGAAATTACACGGACTGGGTCCGTAACTTGAGGATTATCCTCATTGCTGCACAGAAGAATTACGTCCTGGAAGCACCGCTAGTTGCCAGACCTGCTGCAGGAGCAACACCAGATGTTATGAACCTCTGGCAGAGCAAAGTTGATGACTACTCGATAGTTCAGTGTGCCATGCTTTACGGCTTAGAACCGGGACTTCAACGACGTTTTGAATGTCATGGAGCATATGAGATGTTCCAGGAGTTGAAGTTAATATTTCAAGCAAATGCCTGGATTGAGAGATATGAAGTCTCCAATAAGTTCTATAGCTGTAAGATGGAGGAGAATAGTTCTGTCAGTGAGCATATACTCAGAATGTCTGGGTATAACAATCACTTGATTTAACTGGGATTTAATCTTCCGGATGATAGCGTCATTGATAGAATTCTTCAATCACTGCCACCAAGCTACAATAGCTTCGTGATGAACTATAAATGCAAGGGATGGATAAGACGATTCCCGAGCTCTTCGCAATGCTAAAACTTGCGGAGGTAGAAATCAAGAAGGAGCATCAAGTGTTGATGGTCAACAAGACCACTAGTTTCAAGAAAAAGGGCAAAGGGAAAAAGAAAGGGAACTTCAAGAAGAACTGCAAACAAGTTGCTGCTCAGGAAAAGAAACCCAAGTCTGGACCTAAGCCTGAGACTGAGTGCTTCTACTGCAAACAGACTCGTCACTGGAAGCGGAACTACCCCAAGTATTTGGCGGATAAGAAGGATGGCAAGGTGAACAAAGGTATATGTGATATACATGTTATTGATGTGTACCTTACTAATGCTCGCAGTAGCACCTGGGTATTTGATGCTGGTTCTGTTGCTAATATTTGCAACTCGAAAAAGGGTCTACGGATTAAGCAAAGATTGGCTAACGACGAGGTGACGATGCGCGTGGGAAATGGTTCCAAAGTCGATGTGATCGCGGTCGGCACGCTACCTCTACATCTACCGGGATTTGTTTTAGACCTAAATAATTGTTATTTGGTACCAGCGTTGAGCATGAACATTATATCCGGATCTTGTTTGATTCGAGACGGTTATTCATTTAAATTAGAGAATAATGGTTGTTCTATTTATATGAGTAATATCTTTTATGGTCATGCACCCATGAAGAGTGGTCTATTTTTGTTGAATCTCGATAGTAGTGATACACATATTCATAATATTGAAGCCAAAAGATGCAGAGTTGATAATGATAGTGCGACTTATTTGTGGCACTGCCGTTTAGGTCATATCGGTGTAAAGCGCATGAAGAAACTCCATACTGATGGACTTTTGGAACCACTTGATTATGAATCACTTGGTACTTGCGAACCGTACCTCATGGGCAAGATGACTAAAACGCCGTTCTCCGGAACTATGGAGCGAGCAACAGATTTGTTGGAAATCATACATACAGATGTATGTGGTCCGATGAATGTTGAGGCTCGCGGGGGATATCGTTATTTTCTCACCTTCATAGATGATTTAAGCAGATATGGGTATATCTACTTAATGAAACATAAGTCTAAAACATTTGAAAAGTTCAAAGAATTTGAGAGTGAAGTTGAAAATCATCGTAACAAGAAAATAATGTTTCTACGATCTGATCATGGAGGAGAATATTTGAGTTACGAGTTTGGTCTTCATTTGAAACAATGCGGAATAGTTTCGCAACTCACGCCACCCGGAACACCACAGCGTAATGGTGTGTCCGTACATCGTAATCGTGCTTTACTAGATATGGTGCGATCTATGATGTCTCTTACTGATTTACCGCTATCGTTTTTGGGTTATGCTCTAGAGACAGCTGCATTCACGTTAAATAGGGCACCATCTAAATCCGTTGAGACGACGCCTTATGAGCTATGGTTTGGTAAGAAACCAAAGTTGTCGTTTCTTAAAGTTTGGGGCTGCGATGCTTATGTGAAAAAACTTCAACCTGATAAGCTCGAACCCAAATCGGAAAAATGTGTCTTCATAGGATACCCAAAAGAGACTGTTGGGTACACCTTCTATCACAGATCCGAAGGCAAGACTTTTGTTGCTAAATTTGGAATCTTTCTAGAGAAGGAGTTTCTCTCGAAAGAAGTGAGTGGGAGGAAAGTAGAACTTGATGAGGTAACTGTACCTGCTCCCTTATTGGAAAGTAGTACATCACAGAAACCAGTTCCTGTGACACCTACACCAATTAGTGAGGAAGTTAATGATGATGATCATGAAACTTCAGATCAAGTTGTTGCTGAACCTCGTAGGTCAACCAGAGTAAGATCCGCGCCAGAGTGGTACGGTAATCCTGTTCTGGAGGTTATGTTACTAGACCATGACGAACCTACGAACTATGAAGAAGCGATGGTCAGCCCAGATTCCGCAAAATGGCTTGAGGCCATGAAATCTGAGATGGGATCCATGTATGAGAACAAAGTGTGGACTTTGGTTGACTTGCCCGATGATCGGCAAGCCATTGAGAATAAATGGATCTTCAAGAAGAAGACTGACGCTGACGGTAATGTTACTGTCTATAAAGCTCAACTTGTTGCGAAAGGTTTTCGACAAGTTCAAGGGATTGACTACGATGAGACTTTCTCACCCGTAGCGATGCTTAAGTATTTCCGAATCATGTTAGCAATTGCCGCATTTTATGATTATGAAATTTGGCAAATGGATGTGAAAACTGCATTCCTGAATGGATTTCTGGAAGAAGAGTTGTATATGATGCAACCGGAAGGTTTTGTCGATCCAAAAGGAGCTAACAAAATGTGCAAGCTCCAGCGATCCATTTATGGACTGGTGCAAGCCTCTTGGAGTTGGAATAAACGCTTTGATAGTGTGATCAAAGCATTTGGTTTTATACAGACTTTTGGAGAAGCCTGTATTTACAAGAAAGTGAGTGGGAGCTCTGTAGCATTTCTGATATTATATGTGGATGACATATTGCTGATTGGAAATGATATAGAATTTCTGGATAGCATAAAGGGATACTTGAATAAGAGTTTTTCAATGGAGGACCTTGGTGAAGCTGCTTATATATTGGGCATCAAGATCTATAGAGATAGATCAAGACGCTTAATTGGACTTTCACAAAGCACATACCTTGACAAAGTTTTAAAGAAGTTCAAAATGGATCAAGCAAGAAAGGGTTCTTGCCTGTGTTACAAGGTGTGAAGTTGAGTAAGACTCAATGCCCGACCACTGCAGAAGATAGAGAGAAGATGAAAGATGTTCCCTATGCTTCAGCCATAGGCTCTATCATGTATGCAATGCTGTGTAGCAGACCTGATGTGTGCCTTGCTATAAGTTTAGCAGGGAGGTACCAAAGTAATCCAGGAGTGGATCACTGGACAACGGTCAAGAACATCCTGAAATACCTGAAAAGGACTAAGGATATGTTTCTCATTTATGGAGGTGACAAAGAGCTAGTCGTAAATGGTTACGTTGATGCAAGCTTTGACACTGATCCGGACGATTCTAAATCGCAAACCGGATACGTGTTTACATTGAACGGTGGAGCTGTCAGTTGGTGCAGTTCTAAACAAAGCGTTGTGGCGGGATCTACGTGTGAAGCGGAGTACATAGCTGCTTCGGAAGCAGCAAATGAAGGAGTCTGGATGAAGGAGTTCATATCCGATCTAGGTTTCATACCTAGTGCATCGGGTCCAATGAAAATATTTTGTGACAATACTGGTGCAATTGCCTTGGCAAAGGAATCCAAATTTCACAAGAGAACCAAGCACATCAAGAGACGCTTCAACTCCATCCGGGATCTAGTCCAGGTGGGAGACATAGAAATTTGCAAGATACATACGGATCTGAATGTTGCAGACCCATTGACTAAGCCTCTTCCACGAGCAAAACATGATCAACACCAAGGCTCCATGGGTGTTACAATCATTACTGTGTAATCTAGATTATTGACTCTAGTGCAAGTGGGAGACTGAAGAAATATGCCCTAGAGGCAATAATAAAGTTAATATTTATTTCCTATATCATGATAAATGTTTATTATTCATGCTAGAATTGTATTAACCGGAAACATAATACTTGTGTGAATACATAGACAAATAGAGTGTCACTAGTATGCCTCTACTTGACTAGCTCGTTGATCAAAGATGGTTATGTTTCCTAGCCATTGACATGAGTTGTCATTTGATTAACGGGATCACATCATTAGGAGAATGATGTGATTGACTTGACCCATTCCGTTAGCTTAGCACACGATCGTTTAGTATTCTGCTATTGCTTTCTTCATGACTTATACATGTTCCTATGACTATGAGATTATGCAACTCCCGTTTACCGGAGGAACACTTTGTGTGCTACCAAACGTCACAACGTAACTGGGTGATTATAAAGGTGCTCTACAGGTGTCTCCGAAGGTACTTGTTGGGTTGGCGTATTTCGAGATTAGGATTTGTCCCTCCGATTGTCGGAGAGGTATCTCTGAGCCCACTCGATAATGCACATCACTATAAGCCTTGCAACTAATGAGTTAGTTGCAGGATGATGTATTACAGAACGAGTAAAGAGACTTGCCGGTAACGAGATTGAACTAGGTATTGAGATACCGACGATCGAATCTCGGGCAAGTAACATACCGATGACAAAGGGAACAACGTATGTTGTTATGCGGTCTGGCCGATAAAGATCTTCGTAGAATATGTGGGAGCCAATATGAGCATCCATGTTCCGCTATTGGTTATTGACCGGAGACGTGTCTCGGTCATGTCTACATAGTTCTCGAACCCTTAGGGTCCGCACGCTTAAAGTTTCGATGACAGTTATATTATGAGTTTATATGTTTTGATGTACCGAAGGTTGTTCGGAGTACCGGATGTGATCACGGACATGACGAGGAGTCTTGAAATGGTCGAGACGTAAAGATCGATATATTGGACGACTATGTTTGGACACCGGAAAGGTTCCGGAAGGTTTCGGACATTTATCGGAGTACCGGGGGTTACCGGAACCCCCCCGGGGAACTAATGGGCCTTGTTGGGCCCTAGTGGAGAGAGAGAGGGGCCGGCCAGGGCAAGATGCGCGCCCCCTCCCCTTGAGTCCGAATAGGACAAGGAAGGGGGGGCGGCGCCCCCCTTGCCTTTCCCCTCTCCCACTCCTTCCTTCCCCCTCCTTCTTGGACTAGGAAAGGGAGGGGCAAACCTACTTGGAGTAGGTTTCCCCCTCCTAGGGCGCGCCACCCCCTTCGCCGGCCCTCTCCTCCTCCCCCCTTTATATACGGAGGAGGGGGGCACCCCATAGACACAACAATTGATCTCTTGATCTCTTAGCCGTGTGCAGTGCCCCCCTCCACCATAATCCACCTCGATAATATCGTAGCGGTGCTAGGCGAAGCCCTGCGTCGGTTGAACATCATCACCGTCACCACACCGTCGTGCTGACGGAACTCTACCTCAAAGCTCGGCTGGATCGGAGTTCGAGGGACGTCATCGAGCTGAACGTGTGCTGAACTCGGAGGTGCCGTGCGTTCGGTACTTGATCGGTCGCATCGTGAAGACGTACAACTACATCAACCGTGTTGTGCTAATGCTTCCGCTTTCGGTCTACGAGGGTACGTGGACAACACTCTCCCCTATCGTTGCTATGCATCACCATGATCCTGTGTGTGCGTAGGATTTTTTTTGAAATTACTACGTTCCCCAACACTTTAGTGCTGGTTCCGTAACCGGCACTAAAAGGTGGGGACTAAAGGTCCCTGTCGGGGATATACCCTGCGGCGTAAACCGGCCCGAAGTTTAACCCGGCCGGACTTGGCGGATTACTTGAGACCCTGTCGGGGATATACCCTGCGGCGTAAACCGGCCCGAAGTTTAACCCGGCCGGACTTGGCGGATTACTTGAGACCCGGCTGAGACTTAACGATTCACTGGCGACCCGTTTGGACCTGGCGGTTTAGGATTCATTGGTAATCCGGCAGGCGGGTCAGAGGAGTGACAAGACCCGGTGGCCCAACGGGCGGTTCATGAAGGCCGGTTCATACTATGGTCGGCCGGTTTAAGAGGAAATGCGTGAGGAATATTTGTTTTACAAGGAGTTAAGACCTGGACTTGTATCCGGTTTGTATTAGAGATAGACTAGTCCTAATCCTAATAGGACTCCACATGTAACCCGCCCCTTCAACATATATAAGGAGGGGCAGGGCTCCCCAAAGAGGGGGCAAGGAAGAAGAAATAATCTCTAGGGCTAGACACAATTAGAGGAGAGCCGGTTTACGGCGTCTCCCTCATGAAGATAATGAGACCTAGCCACAAACAATATGTAGGGTTATTACCGGATGATGTTTCCCGGGGCCCGAAGCTGTCTAAATCTTTGTCCTATGTTGCGTCTCTTGATTTCACTCAACCCCTCTCAAGCTATCACATAGATGCGTTGGCCTCACGACTAAGTCCTCACACTAGGACATCTGTCGTGACAAATCCACGACAGTTGGCGCCCACCGTGGGGCCTGCGCACGGTGGTGTTGAGTTTTTGAAGGGATCTCTTTAGGGTTCGAGAAGCTACGACCTGCTGGATCAGCAAGAGCCGGCATGGAAGAATTCACGTCAACTATGAAGTTCATTAGTCAAAGATTGAAAAAGTTTTTCAGCGGCTGCATATACAAGTTTGAGACGAGAGAAGCTAGGGTTCGGCATCCTGTGCGCCGCCGCCGACGCGGCCTGACGAACCGAAGCCAGATCGATAAAGGAAGCCGACAGGATTTCTGCTGAGCCACCGTACGCCGTGTCATATCGATCCGCAAGTCGCCGCTGCTGCGTATATACGCTTGAAGCCCCGAGTACGCAGTGCCCCGTTTGCTGTTTTTAGAGAATCAACCGCTGCTGCTGTTTCGAGTCCCAAAGGCCTTCACGTGAAGCTCAGCAGAATTGTTTTGTGCTTTCATTACCGATCAAGAACTAGTACTTCGATCAGCCGGTTACTAGTGCTAGTGTTTGTCACGTCAAGCTACAGTTTTCTGGTTCCGAACAACACGTCAAGTTACAGAGAGCACGCGTCTGGGCGTTCTGTCGAATCCAGATGAAAGATCAATTTTCTTTGCTGCCACAGTTGGGTGTTGCCAAGATCGACAGGAATTGTGCCGCAAGCCGCCGGACGTCGTGTCAGATCAGTCCACGTGAAAAACTCAGATTTTTGGAAGGAGTAATCTATACAGCAAGGTCCAGATTTGTTTTTAATCATTCTTTTTGATCACGCCAGCCACGAGTGCTAGTACGTGAGTCTACTAGTAGTATTTGTTCAGTTTTTCAAAGGAAAGAAGACCACGACCCGGATTCTGCTCCATTGCCGAGTCGCTCGCGGAGTGCAAATCGCCGTTCACCCCCGTTCAGAGCCGCCTGGGTTTCAAACTGATATTTATGCTGATCTCCACTTTGAGCCATTCCATGTGAATCCGCTGCTAAGTTGCTGCCGTCAAACCGCCCCCATCTTGCACTGCATCGGGGCCTCCGTCTCCGCTGGCGGGTCTTGCTACTACGGCCGTGTGGCCGCAGCCTCTGCCGAGTCACTACGGGCTGGAGGAAAATCTGGACGACCCCACAACAACTTGCCGGCCTGCCACCTCCGCCTTGGGGTACCTGCTTGGTGGGAGGACAGGCGGATTAATCCTGCGCTGTTAAGAAGAACAAAGGTTATGTACGGACATTGCGTACAGATCATCTGTTGTACCAATGCATCAGGTAAAATCCATCCAGTTTACTTTTTATCACTAAATACTTGTTAATTTTTTGTGAAAACAATCACTCTGCCCTATAGGGTTGTTATATACAGGTAAATTATTCATTACAAAAGTGGTGTTATACCGCGGATGCACGTTCGGCTGTGCCGCGTGGCTCCACGGGCATGCGTGTCGTAGTCCAGTTTACATCAAACGCGCTAGCTGACTCGCCCGTCCGCACCACCTTACAATGCCACGGATGACTCGCCCGTCCGCCCTCGCGGCCGGTTCACGTGTCCGCGCCAGCTTACAACATGGAAGACAACTCGCTCGTCCGCGACGGTTTACAACACTATGGGCGATTTACCCGTCCGACCCCGTGGCCGACTCTCCCATCCACGTCGGTTTACAATGCCACTGCCGATTCATTTGTTGTCCGGGCGAATCAGGTGATATCCTTTTAAATATAAATTTGGCACATATTCCTTTTGTCAAAAAACAATTACTCCGGCCTGTGATGTTTTGTGAGGCAGGACAATTGTTCACTACATCAAAACGACGTGGTTGACTCGCTCGTCCACGCCGTCTTACAACACCACGGCCGATTCATCTGTTTGAGCCGCCTCTGATGCTGCGGTCGTCTTTTCTGTCCGCCTCTCGCGGCCTGGTCTACATCAACACACCGGGCCGCACCTGTCGGCATGAGCTGTTTATTGAGTATAAAGCAAGTCACAGCTTGGGTAGCCCGGTTTTCTTTCAAATTGGAGGCAAATTATCATCAACCGCCGTCTGCACTGGATGGATCAACAGGCAGGCACGCAAGTCGCCGCCACTATAGTTTGGTTAATTTTAAATAGCCAGTTGGAAGGAACCATTGGTCGAGTTGCTGACACGGCTCATACGGATCATTTATAACCCGCCGCAGTCACCTCAACCATCTGTGGATTCACATCGCGCTATCAACACCAATGATATATACCTTCTGCTATGGTCAAGTATGGAGAATCTCAAGTCAACTCCTCGAGTCACCTTGACACCCGGGGGCTAGCAAATCTTGCCAGTTTCAGCAAATTTAAGAACCCCAGGACGATGGAGGAAAAGATAACCCGGTCCCGGAGGCTACTGTTATATTGATGAAAATTTAAAGGCCATCCGAAAATTTCCGGTTTAGAAAGTATATGACAGTTACAAAATCCCGGCTCAATGAAGAAGTTCCGGGTCATCAGAAATGACTCCGGTTTAAAATCTGGCTCAAGGGAAGTCAGTCTCACTAAAGCTCTCAATATCCGGTTTACAATCCGGTTCAAGGGAAATCTGTTCTCCCACAAAGCTCTGAAGCTCTCAAATCCGGTTTAAGAATGTCCGGTTCAAAAAGGAATTAACTTCTCGTAAGTTCGAGTTGAAAGGCCGTCAGAAAATTTCCGGCTGAAAATGACGATTCCGGTTTACAATCCGGTTCAAGGGAAAGATGTCTCCCACAAAGCTTGAAGCTCTCAATATCCGGTTCAAAATCCCGGTTCAAGAAGAATTTGTCTCTTGCAAAAATTTAAAGGTTGCCGAAGAGGACCTGCTGCCATGATGCGCGGTTCAAACATGGGTATCCAGCCTTATTGGCTTATCATATTATTGATCACTTGGGGCTTGGTCGTATCCGAACCATAGCTACACCTCTTGACCGGCGCAATGCCACATCATCACTTGGGGGCTTGGTCGAACCCGAACCATAGCTACACCTCTTGATCGGCGCAATGCCACAGCATCACTTGGGGGCTTGGTCATATCCAAACCATAGCTACACCTCTTGATCGGTGCAATGCCACAACATCACTTGGGGGCTTGGTCGTAGCCGAACCATAGCTACACCTCTTGATCGACGCAATGCCACAGCATCACTTGGGGGCTTGGTCGAACCCGAACCATAGCTACACCTCTTGATCGGCGTAATGCCACAGCATCACTTGGGGGCTTGGTCGAACCCGAACCATAGCTACACCTCTTGATCAAATTTGGGGCCTGGCAGCCCGTGAAAAGCCTCGACTACAATGGTTTTTATTTGCCTTTTGCTTAGTTTCTCTTTCTTTTGATAAGATTTGTGATGTTTTCAAACCAGTGTTTATCAACCCGGTTAGGCTGTCAACTACAAGTTGTCAGTACATGATCAAGTTAAATCCGGAGACTATTAACCCGGTCTGGTTTCGACTACAAGTCGCCAGCATCGAAGATGGATAATCCGGTGTTTATCACAACCCGGAACGGTTTTATCATAAACAGGCAGTTATCAGTACTCAAGATTGGGGTTATCACCCTTAGTACAAAAAGTTGGTAAAACCAACAATGTGATTCAATGTCATAGGTATGATATATTTCATATTTGATTATTCATAAGTGCAGCCTTGGTCATAAACCCGGGTTATATGTTGGGCATTATGACCCGTCCGACGGTAAACCGCCAGGACACTTTAAACTTGTTGTATGCAGAAACAGGTTGAATAAAGCATGATGATAAATTATCCGGTGTTTATTAAACCGGCCTGGCTTTAAGACAATAAGTCGCCAGTATATGATGAGAAATTATCCGGTGTTTATTAAACCGGCCTGGCTTTAAGACGATAAGTCGCCGGTATATATTTGGATTGCGCCATTGGAATCATGCGCTTATAAATCATTGGGTTATATTATTCAAATAGTCAAACTTGGCTGAATTTTCATTATGATATTGAATGAATAAGGTTTTCATACCGGATTATATTATCTTGAATAGCCAACATGGCTAGATTTTTATGGTTATTAATAAACGGTATTATTGAGGTTTTCAAAGTCGCTTTAGCGCAATGGCTATTATTTTATCAAAGGATATGGTTTCTTCTACAATGGAAGGAATAGTCCCGAGTTGCTGCAGGCTTACAACCCGGCACTTGGGGGCTACATTATTCAAATTGAGATTACATGCAAGTCTCATGTCGCTGCAAGCATGCACCATGACACTTGGGGGCTAATGCAAAGTCATTTTTACTTATCTTATTGAAGACCCGACTCATCATATCATAATGAGCCAGCCCTTGGGGGCTACACATCACTACTCAAATCTACATGATTATATTTACAAACTCCCTACTCATTATTGCATAATGACCCGGCCCTTGGGGGCTACACTGATTGAAGTTTTTATAAGCAATTACAAGTCCCAGGTTGCTGCAAGCATGACAACCCGGTACATGGGGGCTACATATATGGAGTATTCAGTTTTAATAGTGACTGAGATGAGCAACATGGATTTCTTCAAAGTGGCAGTAATTATATGGAAACAAGTCTTATGCCATCACTTTGTTCTGCTCAAGACTTGGGGGCTACAGGTAATATGGATGTAAGGGAGAAAAATCTTCAAATTCTCAGTACTGAGCAAACCAGATTGACCCGATGTCTGCAACAATTATGACCCGGCGTTGGTAACAATTATGACTCGGTGCCATCCATATTTACAAACCGGTAATTTTAGTAATATTAAACCGGCAAGTTTTACATCTTCAAACCGGCTGAATATCAGATGAGTATTTCAAGACCAAATATTCCTTAAGCCGGCGCTTTGGAAGCCGACTCAAGTGGATTATTCTTCACAATATTTCTCTGTGAGAAACCAATGTCAGCAAATTGAGTATGAAGATGGCTTATTGACCTGGATTTTCTAGAAGAAGGAAATGACAAGGAATTAATGATGATCAGGTGCCGGTTTACAAGAATTCTTAACCCGGAGCATAATCTGTCAAGTTTGTTCTTGTGTTTATTTTACAGGATCAGTTTAACATGGATAAATCCAAATTAAACTGGGGGCTAATGTCGGGGATATACCCCACGGCGTAAACCGACCGGAAGTTTAACCCGGCCGGACTTGGCGGTTTACTTGAGACCCGGCTGAGACTTAACGATTCACTGGCGACCCGTTTGGACCAGCGGTTTACGATTCATTGGTAATCCGACAAGCGGGTCAGAGGAGCAACAAGACCCGGTGGCCCAACGGGCGGTTCATGAAGGCCGGTTCATACTATGGTGGGCCGGTTTAAGAGGAAAGGCGTGAGGAATATTTGTTTTACAAGGAGTTAAGACCTGGACTTGTATCCGGTTTGTATTAGAGATAGACTAGTCCTAATCCTAATAGGACTCCACATGTAACCCGCCCCTTCAACATATATAAGGAGGGGCAGGGCTCCCCAAAGAGGGGGCAAGGAAGAAGAAATAATCTCTAGGGCTAGACACAATTAGAGGAGAGTCGGTTTACGGCGTCTCCCTCATGATGATAATGAGACCTAGCCACAAACAACATGTAGGGTTATTACTGGATGATGTTTCCCGGGGCCTGAAGCTGTCTAAATCTTTGTCCTGTGTTGCGTCTCTCGATTCCACTCAACCCCTCTCAAGCTACCACATAGATGTGTTGGCCTCACGACTAAGTCCTCACACTAGGACATCTGCCGTGACAAATCCACGACAGTCCCCCACTTTAGTACCAGTTCGCCACGAACCGGCGCTAACGTGCCACCACGTGGCACGAGCCAGGCCCGGGTGCGTGTAGGACATTAGTATCGGTTGGTAACACCAACCGGTACTAAATGTTTGGGGGTGTTTTGGTTCTATTATTTATTTTTCCTTTAATTTTGTGTTTTCAATTTAATTTAGTGATTGTTTTACATTATAATGAGTTGTTAAATCATTAGGTGAAAGTACAGCATATTAGTTTTGACTGGATGCGTGTGGATCCTAGCTAAGGTAAGTGATCAAGTATAATATGGATATGGCATATACTTGATCACTTAGCTAGGATCCATCCAGTTGAAACTAATCTGCGGTTTCTTTCATAAATGATATAATAACCCATCATCATCATCATCATATTAATATAAAAACTCTTGCATCATATCATCACCAACAACAGTATACTAGCTGATACGTCTCCAACGTATCTATAATTTATTAAGTATTCATGCTATTATATTATCTGTTTTGGATGTTTATGGGCTTAATTATTCACTTTTATATTATTTTTGGGACTAACCTATTAACCCAGAGCCCAGTGCCAGTTCCTGTTTTTTCCCTTGTTCCAGTGTTTCGAAGAAAAGGAATATCAAAACGAGTCCAAACGGAATGAAACCTTCGGGAGAGTTATTTTTGGAACTGAAGCAATCCAGGAGACTTGGAGTGTACGTCAGGGAAGCAACGAGGTGGCCACGAGGCAGGGAGGCGCGCCTGCCCCCCTGGGCGCGCCCCCACCCTCGTGGGCCCCTCGTGGCTCACATGACCGACTTCTTTCGCCTATATATATCCATATACCCTCAAAACTTCGGGGAATAGAATAGATCGGGAGTTCCTACGCCGCAAGCGTTTGTAGCCACCAAAAACCAATCGGGACCCTGTTCCGGCACCCTGCCGGAGGGGGGAACCCTCACCGGTGGCCATCTTCATCACCCCGGCGCTCTCCATGACGAGGAGGGAGTAGTTCACCCTCGGGGCTGAGGCTATGTACCAGTAGCTATGTGTTTGATCTCTCTCTCTCTCTCGTGTTCTTGAGGTGACACGATCTTGATGTATCGCGAGCTTTGCTAATATAGTTGGATCTTATGATGTTTCTCCCCCTCTACTCTCTTGTAATGGATTGAGTTTTCTCTTTGAAGTTATCTTATCGGATTGAGTCTTTAAGGATTTGAGAACACTTGATGTATTTCTTGCCGTGCTTATCTGTGGTGACAGCAATGGGATATTCACGTGATTCACTTGATGTATATTTTGGTGATCAACTTGCGGGTTTCGTGACCTCATGAAGTTATGCATAGGGGTTGGGACACGTTTTCGTCTTGACTCTCCGGTAGAAACTTTTTGTGGAGGTGCCAAATATTGTAATGTATTTATTTGGCCTAGTCCCACATTTTTCAGAACTCCTTTTGGCAGCACAAATATTGCATAGCATTTTTCTGTGAAAAGAAAAGAGCAAAAGAACGGAAAAAGGGACAGAGAGAAAAGGCCCCTGACCCCCCACCCCTCGGCCTAACCCTCCGGGCTAAGCCCAACAGGCCATGTGGCCCACTACCCCTCCCCTTTCGTCTCCCACCTCCCACTATTCGACCGACCGGGCACCTCGGTGACACCCGACCACCTCGCAGGCCTCGCCGGGAGAGGATAAGGGCGACGCCTCGGGCTCCCCTTCCACTTGCTCTGCCACCCCACTCGCGCCAGTCCTTTCCCCTCGCCCGCTTCGCTCTCTCCCTCGCACCCCAGATCCCCTCCCCATCGCATCCGAACGCCACGGTCTCCATGGCCGCCGTCGCCCTCGCGGCCACCGTCCTCCACGCGTCCTTCCAACATGCATGTTCGCTCCGCCACCGTCCCCTACACCGCTTGCCACCACCAGTTGGACCTGGGAGCCCCTGCAACGAGCACACCGAGCTCGTTTTCAACTTCGGTCGCCGGCGATCCCTTTCTGCCCCGGCGCCGATCTGCAGCTACTAATCCGTCGAGGGCCTACGTGAGTGCCGCACGGTGAGCTTCTCCTCCCCCTGCTGCTCCTCGTTGGCCCCCTAGCGCTCTGTAGATAGCTGCCGTCGTTGCCGAGCTCCGGTCGCCGCCAGGCGCTTCACCGTCGCGGCCATGCTCGCCGTCGAGCTCAGCTGAGCCCGGCTTCGTGCTCAGCACGTCTGTGCGGGCCAGATGCACCCATCCACGCACTCGGTCGAGCCCCGTAGCGCCGACCCCGAGCTTCACCCGAATGCACCACCCGCCGCCGTCGAGGTAGCGGCCGTTTCCGGCCATCCCCGTGCTTTTCGCGGCCACCAACGGACGCGTCGCGTCGCGCCCGTCCCGTAGGAAGAAACCGCGGGCCAAATGGCCCCCTGTGCGCCGTTTCCGCGCAACGCCGCCTTCTCGGGTGGTCGCCGGAGCGTGCGCCGGCGTTTAAATGCCGGCCGCCGAAGTGGCAATGCGTGGGGACCACCCCTGGGTCACTGCCAGTGGCCCCCACTGGCCCCGTTGGCTGGGTTGACCAGTCAACGCGCTGACGTGGCCATCCGGTGTCACTGACACGCGGGCCCCACCGGCCCTTCTAGTTAACTAAATGATTTCTGTAAATAAAAAATAAACTAAAAACCCTAATAAGCCTATGACAGGTGGGCCCGGTAGCTTAATTAGTAAATTAGTTTAAGTTTAACTCTGTTTAATACTAACAAAGGATGACATGTGGGTCCCACTGGACCCACATGTCAGGTTTGACCTGTACAGCCGCTGTTGACTTGCTGATGTCAGCATGGCGTCATGATGATGTCATATTCCTTTTCTGTTAATTTAATAATTCCAGAAAATGTTTAAACCTTTAGAAATTCATAGAAAATAAACCGTAGCTCAGATGAAAATGTTTTCTACATGAAAGTTGCTCAGAACGACGAGACGAATCCGAATACGTAGTCCGTTCGTTCGCCACGCGACCCTAGCATAGTGAACCTGCAACATTTCACCTCCGGTTCATGTGTCCAAAAACGTGAAACACCGGGGATACTTTCCCGGATGTTTCCCCCCTTCACCGGTATCACCTCATACCACGTTAGAACAAGTCTAGCTCTGCCTGTTGTCCTGTTATGCACTTGCCTGCTTCGTATTTACTGTTTCTCCCCCTCTTCTCTTCGGTAGACCCCGTGACGATGCTGATGCCCCTGTGGTCGACTACGTCACCGACAACCCCTCCTTCTTGTCTGAGCAACTAGGCAAGCCCCCCCTTGATCACCAGATATCGCCTATTCTTCTCTATACTGCTTGCATTAGAGTAGTGTAGCATGTTACTGCTTTCCGTTAATCCTATCCTGATGCATAGCCTGTCATTGTTGCTATAGTTGTTACCCTTATCTGCTATCCTACTGCTTAGTATAGGATGCTAGTGTTCCATCAGTGGCCCTACCCTCTTGTCCATCTGCCATGCTATACTACTGGGCCGTGATCACTTCGGGAGGTGATCACGGGTATATACTATATACATTATATACATGACCCATGTGGTGACTAAAGTCGGGTCGGCTCGAGGAGTACCCGCAAGTGATTCTGATGAGGGGGCTGAAAGGACAGGTGGCTCCACCCCGGTAGAGGTGGGCCTGGGTTCCTGACGGCCCCCGACTGTTACTTTATGGCGGAGCGACAGGGCAGGTTGAGACCACCTAGGAGAGAGGTGGGCCTGGCCCTGGTCGGCGTTTGCGGATAAATAACACGCTTAACGAGTTCTGGGTATTTGATCTGAGTCTGGCCATTTGGTCTATACGCACTAACCATCTACGCGGGAGTAGTTATGGGTATCCCGGCGTCGTGGTATCAGCCGAAGCCTTCGTGATGTCAGCGACTGAGTGGCGCACGCCGGATTTGACTGGAACGCCACTAGGCTAGGTCTGCTTCCGGCCGCGTACGCAACGTGCAGGTGTGCATAGGGCGATGGGCCCAGACCCCTGCGCGCATAGGGTTAGACCGGCGTGCTGACCTCTCTGTTGTGCTTAGGTGGGGCTGCGACGCGTTGATCTTACGAGGCCGGGCATGACCCAGAAAAGTGTGTCCGGCCAAATGGGATCGAGCGTGCTGGGTTATGTGGTGCACCCCTGCAGGGAAGTTTATCTATTCGAATAGCCGTGTCCCTCGGTAAAAGGACGACCCGGAGTTGTACCTTGACCTTATGACAACTAGAACTGGATACTTAATAAAACACACCCTTCCAAGTGCCAGATATAACCCGGTGATCGCTCTCTAACAGGGTGACGAGGAGGGGATCGCCGGGTAGGATTATGCTATGCGATGCTACTTGGAGGACTTCAATCTACTCTCTTCTACATGCTGCAAGATGGAGGCTGCCAGAAGCGTAGTCTTCGACAGGATTAGCTATCCCCCTCTTATTCTGGCATTCTGCAGTTCAGTCCACTGATATGGCCCCTTTACACATATACACATGCATATGTAGTGTAGCTCCTTGCTTGCGAGTACTTTGGATGAGTACTCACGGTTGCTTTTCTCCCTCTTTTCCCCTTTCTATACCTGATTGTCGCAACCAGATGATGGAGTTCCAGGAGCTAGAGATCCCGAGGATGATTCTACATGGAGTTCGGCTTCGAGGAGTAGTTAGGAGGTCCCAGGCAGGAGGCCTTGTCTTTTCGATCGTTGCTACTTTTGTGCTAGCCTTCTTAAGGCAAACTTGTTTAACTTATGTCTGTACTCAGATATTGTTGCTTCCGCTGACTCGTCTATGATCGAGCACTTGTATTCGAGCCCTCGAGGCCCCTGGCTTGTATTATGATGCTTGTATGACTTATTTATGTTGTAGAGTTGTGTTGTGATATCTCCCCGTGAGTCCCTGATCTTGATCGTACACATTTGCGTGCATGATTAGTGTACGGTCAAATCGGGGGCGTCACAACGTATAACTGAGGGTATTCCAAAATTTAATCTTGATAAATTTCTTGACTTTGATCTAGAGGAAATTTATATGTATTGTGCGGTGAATTGCATTAAAAATCCTTATATTGCCAATTACATAAAGAAAAAAGAAAGCAAATACAAGATGAAGAGAATACTAATGAAAGGGAAGAGACTTCCCAATATTCTCCTATTATTTCTTATGATGAATCAGGTAACGAGCAGTAGCCTTCTATTCAACCAATCTCATTAATAAGGAGCTTCAAAAAGAGGATTGAACCCACACACTACTAGGAAAAGGGCTATAGCTACTATGGACATTAAAGGCGCACCATGTATGTGGTGCGCCACTGCTATATAGCAGTGGCGCACCAGATACAGGTGCGCCATTATAGACATATTACTAATGGCGCACCTGATGTGTGGTGCGCCATTACTAGTTTAGAAAAAACAATTGTTAGCAGTGGCGCACCAGGGGATAGTGCGCCATTACTAGTTGACATAGTAATGGCGCACCTTCACCAAAGTGCGCCATTACTATGTGTATGACTTGGTCAAACCTTGGTCAAAGTTAGTAATGGCGCACTGTGCATAGGCGCGCCATTACTATGTCAAACTTAGTAATGGCGCACCTACACAAAGTGCGCCATTACTAACTTTGACCAAGGTTTGACCAAGTCATACACATAGTAATGGCGCACTTTGTGAAGGTGCGCCATTACTATGTCAACTAGTAATGGTGCACTATCCCCCCGTGCGCCATTACTAACTTTCTTTGCACCTCCCCTGTGGACCGCCTTTTCAGTAAAAAAAATAAATAAAAGAAAATGATGGAAATGTCAAAAAAATAAAAGAAAATAAGTTTCCCATGTGATATGTGGTCTAGTTGTTGGGAAAATTTACAAATATGAATTTCGACTTTATTTGCAAAATCTCTCTGGAATTTAGTAAAATGGGCATAACTTTTGCATACGAACTCGGATTAAAAAGTTTTTTATATGAAAAATCATCTACTTGAAAAGTTACATCCGAATTCAATCGGGGGAACCCCGTTGAACATTTTCAAAATCCCCTAAAACCTAACAGAACAAAAGATAAGGGGCTTTTAAGATCTAGAGGGGGGAAAATGAAAAGAGTTTCAAACTTACTAGTGGCGCACCATTTGCGAGGTGCGCCACTAGTAGCAGAAAAAAAATTGGTTTCAATTTTTTTTGGAATTTTTTTAAAATATGATACATAATATGACCGGGAAGTTTGAAATATTTTTTCAAAATTTCAACACACTCATGAACATGAACCAAGTCCTAGACATCAACAAGGTTTAATAGGATTGATATGATAGATATATCAACAAGTGCCTATGAAGTGAGCTGGTGCTGGGGTTAGATAGAACTGCGAAGTTAAGCGTGCTCGGGCATAGTAATGGCGCAGTTCTATGTGGTGCGCCATTACTAAGTCAGATAGTAATGGCGCACCAGATAGGCATAGTAATGGCGCACTATATGTGCGCCATTACTATCTGGGATACTAATGGCGCACTATATGTGCGCCATTACTATCTGGGATACTAATGGCGCACCAGAGGTGCGCCATTACTATTTGTTACTAATGGCGTGATAATAGTGGCGCACCTATAGTGCGCCATTAATAGCCAAAACTGGTGCGCCACTAATTAGCCTTTTCCTAGTAGTGACACATGATGTGAAGAAGAAAATGAAAAGACGGAGAAGCAAAGGTAGAAAGGTATCTCTCCCAAATGATGTTGCTCCTATTACTCATCGTGATGATGATAATTGCTATACTATTGCTGCTATCCATACTATTAATGATGAGAGTGATTATGCTTATGATATGAAAAGGCCCAAGCTTTGGGATGCTATGTTTGATGAAGATGATGTTTTTGAGAATATATTTGCTGCAATTAATGTTTTTCCCAAGCTTGAGGATGCTATGTTTAATGAAGATGATATTTTTAGTCTCCCAAGTTTCGATATGCAAATTTATAATGATGATAACATGCCTCCTACTTATGATGATTATATTGATGAAAGTGGGTTTGGAAGAGTGTCAACTTTAGGAAGTAATGATCCGACTATTTTGGAGGATGTTGAATCTTATTATTATAATTATTAAAGTGGATTTGGAGAGGTAATGACTTTATTTAGTAATGATTCCACTATTTTGGAAGAGGTTTCAATCGATTATGATGAGAACAAAGTTGCTACTTATGATGATTATTGTGATGACACTTATGCTATAAAAAGTTGTGATGATTATATTTATAAACTTTTCATGATTATGAGTACCCATTTTCTGAACATTACTCATTTAATGTGGAAACAATTTATAGTATTCGAGTCTCTTATGATACTCCCACTATTCCGAAAGAGAAGAAATTTGCTTATGTGGAGAGTAATAAAAATTCTATGCTTGTAGATCATGAAAAGAATTCTTTATGTGATGGTTATATTGTCGAGTTCATTCATGACGCTACTGAAAATTATTATGAGGGAGGAATATATGCTTGTAGGAATTGCAATAATATCAAGTTTCCTCTCTATGTGCTTAAAGTTTTAAAGTTATGCTTGTTTTGCCCTCCTATGCTAGTTGATTATTGTCCCCATAAATTGTTTGATCACAAAATCCCTATGCATGGGAAGTGGGTTAGACTTAAATGTGCTAGTCATATTCTTCATGATGCTCTCTTTATGTTTCAATTCTTATGTTTTATGTGAGCATCATTGAAATCATCATGCCTAGCTAGGGGCGTTAAACGTTAGCGCTTGTTGGGAGGCAACCCAATTTTATTTTAGTTCCTTGCTTTTTGCTTCTGTTTAAGAATAAATAATCTATCTAGCCTCTGTTTAGATGTGTTTTTATGTTTTAATTAGCGTTTGTGCCAAGTTAAACCTATAGGATCTTCTTGGATAATAATTATTTGATCTTGCTGAAAATTCCAGAAACTTTCTGTTCACGAAAACAATTGTTAAAAATTACCAGAAGATGATATGATCCTGATTCCAATTGCGGAAGATCAATAAAAAAATTAGTTAGGTCGTCATATTTTGGAAAAAAATTAGAGTTCCAGAAGTTTGCGTTAGTTACAGATTACTACAGGCTGTTCTGTTTTTGACATATCCTGTTTTTAGTGTGTTGTTTGCTTATTTTGATGAATCTATGGCTAGTAAAAGAGTTTATAAACCATAGAGAAGTTGGAATACAGTAAGTTTAACACCAATATAAATAAATAATGAGTTCATTACAGTACCATGAAGTGGTGTTTTGTTTTCTTTCGCTAACGGAGCTCACAAGATTTTCTGTTAAGTTTTGTGTTGTGAAGTTTTCAAGTTTTGGGTAAAGATTCGATGGACTATGGAATAAGGAGTGGCAAGAGCCTAAGCTTGGGGATGCCCAAGGCACCCCAAGGTAAATCCAAGGACACCAAACAGCAAAAGCTTGGGGATGCCCCGGAAGGCATCCCCTCTTTCGTCCTCATCCATCGGTAAATTTACTTGGAGCTATATTTTTATTCACCACATGATATGTGTTTTGCTTGGAGCGTCATTTTATTTTGTTTTGTTTTGCTTGGTGTTTGAATAAAGTATCAAGATCTGAAATTCTTAAATGAGAGAGAGTCTTCACATAGCTACATAATTATTTAACTACTCATTGATCTTCACTTATATCTTTTTTGGAGTAGTTTGTCATTTACTCGTGTGCTTCACTTATATCCTATGAGTAGATGGTTGAATGAATTGAATATCATAAATCTGAAATTATATATGTTTCATATGCTTATCCCATGGGGAGTAATGACTTCACATATAAGAAGTAGAGGTGGTAAATTTATTGAAGGTTAGCAAACATTGTATTGGTCACTTGAACAATTCATGAAAGAATATTGAAGGAAGAGAGATTTCGCATTTAATACACTATCTTGGACATCTTGTGTAATTGTGAGCACTCATTAAAATATGACATGCTAAAAGGTTGATGTTGGACAAGGAAGACAACGTAATGGGTTATGTTTTCTTATATCTGAAATAAAGTATATTGTCATGGATCGCCCAACACGTTGAGCTTGCCTTTCCCCCTCATGCTAGCCAAATTCTTTGCACCAAGTAGTGATACTACTTGTGCTTCCAAACATCCCCTAAACCAGTATTGCCATGAGAGTCCACCATACCTACCTATGGATTGAGTAAGATCCTTCAAGTAAGTTGTCATCGGTGCATGCAATAAAAATTGCTCTCTAAATATGTATGATCTTTTAGTGTGGAGAAAATAAGCTTTATACGATCTTGTGATATGGAAGCAATAAAAGCGATGGACTGCATAATAAAGGTCCCTATCACAAGTGGCGATATAAAGTGACATTCCCTCGCATTAAGATTTTGTGCATCCAACTATAAAAGTGCATGGCAACCTCTGCTTCCCTCTGCGAAGGGCCTATCTTTTCTTTTACCTTATGCAAGAGTCCTGGTGATCTTCACCTTTCCTTTTTACGTTTTATCATTTGGCAAGCACATTGTGTTGGAAAGATTCTGATATATATATATATCCAATTGGATGTAAGGCATCATGAACTATTATTTTTGACATTACCCTTGAGGTAAAAGGTTGGGAGGTGAATCTATAAGCCCCTATCTTTCTCTGTGTCTGATTAAAACTTTGAACCCATAAATATCGCGTGAGTGTTAGCAATTGTGAAAGACTAAATGATAGTTGAGTATGTGGAGTTTGCTAAATCAAAGCTCTGACATAGACTCTTCCTGAAAATAAGATGAATTGTAATTGTTTGATGACTGATAACACGGTTTGTTAGTCTTCAAGAAAGTTTATGATCTATACTTTAACATGTGAATAGCTTGTTACTTGATCATGAGAAGCTTTATGAGATGAGCTACTATTATGATATATAAGGATGCTAGAAAAGGTGATTGAAATTATCATTGATCAAACTTGTGCACCTGCTAGCATTCACACTTCATAAATTATTTCTTTTATCATTTACCTACTCAAGGATGAGCAGGAATTAAGCTTGGGGATGCTGATACGTCTCCAACGTATCTATAATTTATGAAGTATTCATGCTATTATATTATCTGTTTTGGATGTTTATGGGCTTAATTAAACACTTTTATATGATTTTTGGGACTAACCTATTAACCCAGAGCCTAGTGCCAGTTCCTGTTTTATCCCTTGTTTCAGTGTTTCGAAGAAAAGGAATATCAAACGGAGTCCAAAAGGAATGAAACCTTCGGGAGAGTTATTTTTCGAACTGAAGCAATCCAGGAGACTTGGAGTGTACGTCAGGGAAGCAACGAGGTGGCCACAAGGCAGGGTGGCGCGCCTGCCCCCTGGGCACGCCCCCACCCTTGTGGGCCCCTTGTGGCTCCCCTGACCGACTTCTTTCGCCTATATATATATATCCATATACCCTAAAAACTTCGGGGAATAGAATATATCGGGAGTTCCGCCGCCGCAAGCCTTTGTAGCCACCAAAAACCAATCGGGACCCTGTTTCGGCACCCTGCCGGAGGGGGGAACCCTCACCGGTGGCCATCTTCATCATCCCGGTGCTCTCCATGATGAGGAGGGAGTAGTTCACCCTCGGGGCTGAGGGTATGTACCAGTAGCTATATGTTTGATCTCTCTCTCTCTCGTGTTCTTGAGGTGATACGATCTTGATGGATCGGGAGCTTTGCTGTTATAGTTGGATCTTATGATGTTTCTCCCCCTCTACTCTCTTGTAATGGATTGAGTTTTCCCTTTGAAGTTATCTTATCGGATTGAGTCTTTAAGGATTTGAGAACACTTGATGTATGTCTTGCCGTGCTTATCTCTGGTGACAATGGGATATTCACGTGATTTACTTGATGTATGTTTTGGTGATCAACTTGCGGGTTCCGTGACCTCATGAACTTATGCATAGTGGTTGGGACACGTTTTCGTCTTGACTCTCCGGTAGAAACTTTGGGGCACTCTTTGAAGTACTTTGTGTTGGTTGAATAGATGAATCTGAGATTGTGTGATGCATATCGTATGATCATACCCACGGATACTTGAGGTGACATTGGAGTATCTAGGTGACATTATGGTTTTGGTTGATATGTGTATTAAGGTGTTATTCTAGTACGAACTCTATGATAGATTGAACAGAAAGAATAGCTTCGTGTTATTTTACTACAGACTCTTGAATAGATCGATCCAAAAGAATAACTTTGAGGTGGTTTCATACCCTACAATAATCTCTTCGTTTGTTCTCCGCTATTAGTGACTTTGGAGTGACTCTTTGTTGCATGTTGAGGGATAGTTATATGATCCAATGATGTTATCATTGTTGAGAGAACTTGCACTAGTGAAAGTATGAACCCTAGGCCTTGTTTCCTAGCATTGCAATACCGTTTGTGCTCACTTTTATCATTAGTTACCTTGTTGTTTTTATATTTTTAGATTACAAAAACCTATATCTACCATCCATATTGCACTTGTATCACCATCTCTTCGCCGAACTAGTGCACCTATACAATTTACCATTGTATTGGGTGTGTTGGGGACACAAGAGACTCCTTGTTATTTGGTTGCAGGGTTGTTTGAGAGAGACCATCTTCATACTAAGCCTCCCACGGATTGATAAACCTTAGGTCATCCACTTGAGGGAAATTTGCTACTGTCCTACAAACCTCTGCACTTGGAGGCCCAAGAACGTCTACAAGAAGAAGGTTGTGTAGTAGGCATCACTAGCTATCTAAAAATCATCATAGTCGTCATTACCACTATTTAATCATCATAGTCATTACCGCTATCTAATCACCACCAACACTAGCTTAAAGAAGAAACATTCACTTGCACCAGAAGCAAAGATATCATCGAGTTCAACATGGTCATGATATTATAAGCGTTCATAACACCACAAAAGCAAATCACTCTTTGAGATTAAGTTCAGGACAAAGAACACGGACATGAGAGGACAAGTACTAAGAGCATGAACTAGCTAAATCACTCCTGCTGCTCTCTCTCAGGTAAAATAGCATAGAACATGTATGGCTCTCCTGATTCATCATATTGGAGCATGCAGATGAACCTGTCTCCTAATCGTGGGTTGCGCTTCTGATTGCTGCCCCCTAGTACTTCTCTGCGATCGTTAACAATTTTGCTCCAATCTTTGACTATTAAGCATTCATCGCTTTTAGAAATCCTGAATGCACTCATGTGCAATGTAGGGTATCTTGGCCGTAAGCTAACCATTGACATGCGACCTTTAGTCTCGATCCACTGAGGCACAACTGTCATCGGGAGTCCCTGTTGAAGAACATCGTATAGTAATTAATATACTTAGCAAAGAAAGTTTAGCTTCAAAAATAATGTATGCAAAAGATGCACTGAGGACAAATAGTAAAAATCTTACCATCTTTCCTAAATAGATGTGACCGTAGTTCAATACGATCACTATTGGTCGCATGTTTTGAGTACTAAGATTTTCAAATTCAGGAAAATAATTTCTCTTGACAGCATCAAGATCCTCAAGCCATGAAACATAATGACTTATCTCCCCGCAGTTTAGTTCAGCCCCGGGACAGTGGACGGTCCTGTCTACCAAGCGCCGGACATGTTTACTTGAATGGAAATAAGCTGTCAATAGAAATTAGTTGTCAACTATTTTTGAATAAACAATATCGAAGACATAAATATGGTTGAGAAACTCACATAATGGTAGAACTGGAGACGTCTGCCCATCGACCCAGATGTCTCTATTACCTTCAATATCATCTTCCGGACGAATATCAAAGGTGATAACCATATCAGGCTCAAATGCATAAGCCTTGCATAGTGCTTGCCAAGTTTTGTATTCAAAATAGGTGTATGTGTCTGCATTGTATAATTTGACGTTGAAAGTATAACCATGCTCGGTCTTCAGGTAAACTCTCTTTACCTCCATAGTTTCCATAGCACTGAAACCTATCTTATCCAAGAAAAAAATTCTTGCATGGCAGGGGATGCGCTAGTAGAATAGTGAAAATTTAAAATTATAAGTTGAAGAAAATGAAGCATAAGTCATGCTTAATTACCAAAAAGACTTCTTGTTGTGACTTACTGTATCCACTTCGAAGGTCTCATCCAGCTTGATGCTGAAGCGCCTATCATCAACAAGGAAATTTCTGTCGCACAGGCTGCGCTGGTCTTCACAGTATTCGCACATAATGAAATCTTTTTCGTCGTCAAACGACATTTCCTATGTTCATATAGGTGAAACATTAAACACTTACTAGTTCTATTAATTCAACTACTTTTATTAATTCAACTAATTCAACTAAGCATTTACTGAAAATAAACTAGTTCTATTAATTTTCTTACTAAAATAAAGTAGCTAGTTCTATATAGTAATATTTTAATTAGATCATCAAATCTCAGATACCTAAATTTTCTTACTAAAAATAAACTAGTTCTATTAATTCAACTAAGAATTTACTAAAAATAAACTAGTTCTATTAATTTTCTTACTAAAATATATAAAGTAGCTATATATAGTAATATTTTAATTAGATCATCAAATCTCATACACCTAAATTTTCTTACTAAAAGTAAACTAGTTCTATTAATTCAACTAGTTCAACTAAGCATCTACTTAAAATAAACTAGTTATATTAATTCAACTAGTTCAACTAATTCAACTAGTGTGTGTGTGTGTGTGTCTTTGTGTGTGTGTGTATGTGTGTACGTGTGTGTGTGTGTGTGTACGAGCGGGGGGCGGCGACGCGAGACGGCGACGCGACGGGCGGTGGGCGGGGAGCGACGGCGCGACGGGCGGCGTGCCGGGGGTGACGCCGCGAGACGGCGACGTACGGGGCGGCGGGGCGAGACGGCGACGTACGGCCGGGGCGGCGGCGCGAGACGGCGACGACTGGCGCCGGGGGCGACGGCGCGCGGTGGGGGCGGTGGGGGCGACGGTGCGCGACACAGCGCGCGATGGGCGACGGCGGTGGCGATGTCGCGCGAAGCAGCTGAAGAAGAAGTGGGGAGATGAAACTGAATTTTTCGTAAGTGCTATATATATAGGAGGGGCCTTTAGTACCAGTTGGAGCCACCAACCAGTACTAAAGGCCAATTTTTGCCAGGCCAAGCGGCGGGAAGCGGCCACCTTTAGTACCGGTTCGTGGCTCCAACCGGTACTAAAGGCCACCCTCTAGTACCGGTTGGAGCCACGAACCGGTACTAAAGGGGCGCGCTGCGATGCACAAAGTTTAGTCCCACCTCGCCGAGCGAAGGGCAGCTGCACTGGTTTATAAACCCAGCCGCGGCTGCTGCTTCGAGCTCCTCTCTAAACTAGGCTTCTTGGCCTAACTTTGTCGCGCTGCCCTGTGAGCCTGCCTGGCCTTATGGGCCTGCATATCCACGCCCAAGACCGAGTAGGCCCACAGGGTAGCGCGCAATTTTTTTATATAATATTTTCTTTTATTTATTTCAGAGTAGTTTTTTTGTTGTATTTAGTTCCTTTGTGAATGTTTTTGCTTTAGGTACAAAAAATTACAAACTTTCTGTTAGTGCCACTAGTTTTCAAATTTGAATAGTTTAAATTTTGTAGTGATTTTCAATTTCACGGTCCTTTAGCTCTCTAAACAAATCGTTAATGAATGAAAAACAGCAAATGATGTCAGAAAGGGTTGGAAATTGACGACGTCGCTCTGAATGCTGCATACTGAACGCAAAAAAAGTCTGGAGTTCAAATAAGTTAAAAAAATGAAGTGCCCATGTAACAGATGAGTTCTCGTCCGAAACCCTGATACTCCGAAAGAGATTGTCCAGTTTGTACACGAAGTGCGTCCAGTTTCTGTCGTAACACTCTTTACTCTTTTGCACATGCTATGTGGGTGAAATGATGATGCCATGCCAAGTTTCAACATTTTCAGAGTTCTCTTTGTAGTGATTTTCAATTTCACGATCATTTTGCTCTCTAAACAAATCGGTAAATGAATGAAAAACAACAAATGATGTCAGAAAGGGTTGAAAATTAATGACGTCGCTTTGAATGCTGCATACTGAACGCAAAAAATTCAAATAAGTATAAAAAATGAACTGCCCGTGTAACAGATGAGTTTTCGTCCGAAACCTTGATACTCTGAAAGAGATTGTCCAGTTTGTCGTGGTTTTGTCACGGCAGATGTCCTAGTGAGAGGACTTAGTCGTGGAGCCATCGCGACAGGTTAGCTTAAAGGGGTTGAAGTGGACAAAGGACGCATAGAGTTTTATACTGGTTCGGCCCCTTGCGGTGAAGGTAAAAGCCTAATCCAGTTGTTGTGGAATTGCTAGGGTTTCGATGACCAGGGAGCGAATTCGCTATGTCTGGCTCTCGAGTTGTTGTTTCTTGTTCTTGAACCGCCGCCGGGTCGTCCCCTTATATACATGGGTTGACGCCCGTCGGTTTACAGGATCTCGAGGCCGGCTCATAAACGTGTCCGGCCCGGTCTCTACTCTTCCTATCTTACAACACAAGTTACATATCAGTGTCGGTTTATGTCTACAGGCCTTAATCCGCCTTTGGGCCTTGGGCCTTCATAAAGCGCCACTGTCTTCGTCTTCATGGGCTTCAAATATATATAACTTGTTATGGGGATAACCCAGCCTCTCCTGGTCGGTTTATACCTAGTAGTAATATCCCCAACATTAAGCCCCAGATTGATTTGAACTGGTTCATGTCAATCTTCAACACTTGAGAAAAATTCCTCCTTTATCACCTTCACAGAAATCTTGTAAACCGCCATGACGTCATCTTCCAGGATCTTGATAAACCGCCATCACGTCACATGTTATTAAAGATTACATATAGTTCACCTTCATTAATGAGCCTCCGACAATCGAGGCGACAGCTTTGTCACATATCCAATTTTTAGGCTCCTCGATTTTTGCGCCTGTCACTTATCCCTTTGCCTTTATAAATAGGACCAGGGGTTCCTTTCCATTCCCCCGCCCCCTGTGCCTCTTCGCATCGTCCTCTTCCTCGCATCGCCCGAACGTTGGAGCTCCGCCGCTGCCGTGGACCTTCGCGTCTGCTTCAACAACGGCCGCTGCATCACCCTGATCGAACCAGAAAACCGCTGCGCCTCTCTGCTATTCCTGTAGTACTAGTAAGTCTTCTCTCCTTCCACCCTAGATCCACCATTAGGGTTTCGGTGTTCATCGGAGTTCATTGAAGCCCCAACGCTGTTCTTCCTTGTTCTTCTCAGTAGCATAAATGGCTAGTTTGGATCTGATATTCCTTGTGCGGCCGTAGCCATAGTCCTCTTATTCCTTATTATAGCATCCCCTTCGTATAGAAAAACTCATCTGAATCTGAAAAACCGTTGAAGCACCTGTATCTTAGGTCTAAATATATTTCGGTTTTCTGATACACCGCAGATCTGAATTTATCATACCTGTCTGTGAAATCTGTTTTTCCCTCACTTAGCTATTTTAGATCTGTACCTTTCATACCAATGTAGGCGGTTTAGCTTTTTAGAAAAACGATAATCCGGTATACCATTAGTCCCCTTTTAAACTGCCACTTCCTTTATCTTTGTAATTCCTGCAATATCAAACTCCGGTTTAACAAATGTCAGACTCCGGTTTAACAATGTATATATACCTCCGTTTCTGCTTCTGATCTTGCACCGCTTTATACTTGTCCATCATAAATCCTAAACCGGAAATAATCATGTTTCAGCTTTCCATTGAAATGGCCAAACAAGTTTATGAGTGTAACTGGATTCCTTCACGGGTTACTGAAGAACAATTAGACCGATGTGTCTCAACGGGCGCTTTAGCAAAGAAAGAAGTCATCCACTGGAGGGCTCCTGGTCCGGAAAATCCTCCTGAACCCAAGGACGGAGAAGTAGTAGTGTTTGCTGACCATCTGGGTCGAGGCTTTAGCCCTCCCGGTTCAAAAAATTTCCGAGATGTGCTTGCCAGCTTCCAACTCCACCCTCAAGATATTGGACCAAACTCTGTGTCCAATATTTGCAATTTCCAAGTATTTTGTGAGGTCTATCTTCAAGAGGAGCCCACAGCTGAACTGTTCAGAGATTTTTTCTACTTGAACCGGCGGACTGAGTTTACAGATGGGCCCAATACCGAACTTGGTGGAATGGTAATTCAAAAGCCGAAAGATGTTAGCTTCCCTCACGCCAAGCTTCATAGCCACCCCAAGGACTGGAATCAAACTTGGTTTTATTACCGAGACACATCTCCAACTGATGAGAATCCTCCACCGGGTTACCGTCCTCACCGGCTTAGCAACACTCATCCATTACCTCAGAGGCTAACTACCAAGGAACGGTCCAACTATGCACCACAACTATCAAAGCTCAGAGCCTTTATGGCAAATGGTTTAACAGGTGTTGACTTTGTTTGCTGCTGGATATCCTGGAGCGTCCTGCCTTTAAGCCGGCGCCCTGGTTTAATGTGTGAGTACACAGGGAGTTTAAAAGATCCTCAACGACATATTGATATTCAGCTAACAGAGGTTGAAGTTACTGAGGCTGTTAAGAAAATACTGAATGAACCGGAGGCTGTCTGTAGCCAGACCGGATTAAGTCCTTTCTGCACCTCCAACAAACAGCTAGCTGTAAGAATCATATAACTTTTTTTGTTTTCAGCTTAACCCTTTGAAATACTCTCTCAAAATTTTTTCCATCTTTGCCAGGGTGACGATCCGTTCTGGAAGAAGAAGCCACAAGACAAACCGGCCAAAACACCTCGCCCCAAGACCAAGGTTACGAAAAAGCCTGCCAAGAAGAGGACCACTGAATCTTCTGAAGCAAATGCTGATGCTGACTTGGATAATCCGGAATTAGAGGTAGAACTTGGCTCCCTTGGTTCCTTTTTCATACACCTCATTGACAATGACTATTATCAGGACGACGCTGAAGCCAGCCAAGCTGAGGATGCAGAGGTAATTATCCTTTCCTCCGATTCAGATCCTCTACCAACACAGAAAATCCGTCAAGCAAACCAGAAAATAAAATTTTCTCACCCCCTAGCTCACTTGGACCCAAACTTTCTTTTGAAGAAGCAGCAACATGAACCTCGCCGCACAACCCGGCATAGTGGCCAGGTAGTTACCTCCGCCGGTTTACCGAACACTCTAGTCCGGAAACGTCGATCAGAGGTCTCTTATACTCTTGATACTTCTTGCCCCAAGGCGGGTTGTTTCTGACAGTCTCTTAATCCGTCTGATTCCAATTATCAGGGTACACCTCATTCATCTTCTTGCAAGTCAACGGCCACACAACTTCCACCTCTCAAGACAGTGCCTGGGTGAGTTATGTTTTGATTTAATCCTTACTACATTTTATCTGTTCGATTTACTAATGTTCATGTTTGTTTGCAGTGCCAAGCCTAGACCCAGCAAGAAGTCTTAGCTAAATAAACCGTCTGATGATAATATTACTATTGAACCGGAAAAAACTCCAGATCCGGTAGAATCAAATGTTGACGCTCTGCTTGATGATCCGCCACCACAAGATTATGACTTCGTTGTTGAACAAACAGAAGTTGCCCCATCAGGCCAGTCCAATAAACCGACAGCCCGGTCCGAGACACTGATAAACCGACAAGTCCAAGTAAGGCGACTGATAAACCGTCAACTCCAGTGAAGGCTGCTGGTGACAAGGAAGATGACATCATGATTACTGGCTTTGGCCATACTGATCCTGGCAATCCTGTCGCTTTATCCAAGTATAGTGCCAAGGATGAACTTTCTGCTATGGGCAAAGGCAAGTGGAACACAGACTTGTCAAACTACGCCCATCTCAGCGCCCAAGACATTCACTCTGGCTTCTTGAACCGTCTGTACACAAGCCGCGACTATGAGGCTGGCTTAGTAAACTTGATGAAAGAGCGATACGAGGTAACTAGTGCTTAACTCTTCATAACTGTTTCCCTCTTATACCCAATTCCAAATATCAACTCCAGTGGCCCCCAAGTGACGGTTTATGATATCAATCTAAACCGGGACTTTGTAATGTCTCAATTTTGCATGCTTAACCTCCAAGGGCCGGGTTATCTTTTTAAGATGAACCGGTATCTTTAGAATCACAATATTGTAACTTTCACCGGTGTAATCCCCAAGGGCCGGTTTAACTTATGAAGATGAACCGGGACTTTAGAAGAAAATCCATAGTTACTTTGAAACAAACATACATTAGCCCCCAAGTGCCAAGAGTAATACTTGTATTGTGCTTGGGACTTGTAGAAATTTCTGATAACGAGCAAATAGGCATTAGCCCCCAAGTATCAGGTGCATAACTTGTTATGTGCTTGGTACTTCAAATATGCACTGCCAACTCATGACATGTCGGTCTCTTATAGGCTGAGCTGAGCAAAAAGGAAGCTCAAACCGCTGATTTGCAAGAGAACATCAAGTCCCAGCAAGCAGAAACCTCCAAAGCAAAAGATGAGCTGACCAGTGCTTTAGCTACTATGGAAAAGCTGAAGGATAGTTTCAACAAGGAGCAGGCGGATTGGGACACAGAAAGATCCGCATTGCAAAAAAGAGCCGAGGACGCAGAAGCAGCTCTAAAACCGGTGGTAGACGAGCTGACTGGCGTAAAGCGACAAATACATGCCATGACTGCTGTTGTGTTTGGTAAATATCCTGGCTTTAAGTTTTCAACATATCATCCCATACATTGCCGGTTTACTGATATTTGTAATAATGCAGGAACTCGCATTAGTCATCTGGGCCCTAATGTTCAGAAGAAGCTGAAGGCTTCCTACACTCTTATAGAGTAGTTGTATACCGGCGCACAACGGATCATCTGCACCGCTTCTCACAACAAGCCGGCTCAACTTTAATCAAAGAGACCTTAGAAAGGTTGTCAATGCTGCCTGCCCGGGTAGAAGAGCTAAAGAGATCTGCTGCAAGGGTTGGTGCTCTGACCGCCTTAACCCGGGCAAAAGCATGGGTGTCTGATCTTGACCCTGTGGATGTGGGCAAAGGCTATCCAAGTTTGAAAGAAGACGGATTAGAATTTGGCAATGATGAGCTCTGAGCCATAAACCGGAAAGTACGTCCACTGGCTTGCCAATTGGCTGAAGAAGCTGATCTTTCACATTATCAGGCAAGTTATGACATCAACAACAAACGGGTTGCTGCACCAACTCCTGAGGTTCAAAATCTTATCCCGCCAATTCGTAAGCACACCTATGCTCCTGACATTGAACCGTCCACCCTTATAAGCGACGAAGCTGTGTTTCAAGCCCTAACTTGGATCGACTGGGCAACTATTGACTTCCAGTCGCTGGGTAGAGATAAGGAGGATGAACCGGTGCAAGATGATCCGCAGCCGTCAAGTCAACCTGGTGACGAATCATGATCCGGAGGCCGGGTTAGTCTTCTGCAAACCACCACACTTGCTGAAAAACAATTATGCTTTTCGGCACTGAAACGCCTTGTAATAGGCCAGTTAAAACACTTGGTCTGCTATGCCATCGTGCATATTTATTTTTGCCTAACACTTGTTAATCCGCCATGCTTAAGACATATGATGTTCATAATCCATAGCGATTTATTCAAGCTGTTCCTGCATACAAGAAGTTGAAAGTGTCCTGGCGGTTGGTTGACCAACTTTTGTAGTAAGGGCGATAACCCCAATCATGAGTGCTGATAACTCTTTCCATATTGTGCCGGTTTATAATAAAACTGTACCGGGTTATGATAAACGCCGGATTATCCATATTCAATACTGGCGACGTATAGTCGAAACCAGACCAGGTTAATAATCTCCGGATTATAACTGATCATGTACTGGCAACTTTGTAGTTGAAAGCCGAACCGGGTTAATGAACGCCGGTTTAACAAAAACATCATAAATCTCATCAAAAGAGAAAAAACTTGGCAAATAAAAGCATATGAAAACTTGTAGTTGAGGCTTTTAACGGGCTGTTAGGCCCCAAATTCGAGGCTTTTCATGGGCTGCCAGGTCGCTGAGTTAAACCATTTTACAAAGCCTTTTAATATGGACCTCAATCTTTAACCAATTGTCGTTTTAACTGTGACAAGTTCAGGGTCTTATGAGATTGACTTGTCAAAGTTTGGCGGGTCATACCAGGTTTACCTGGACGGAGTGACTTACTTAAAAAAGGCAGGCTAACCCGGGGTTTTAGGTGTATACACCAGGCTTCCAAGCCGTGGCTTGATAGCCTATTACAAGTGTAGATTCTTTGTTCATTGCGATAGCAAAGAATCCCCAAGCAATATTTTGAGCTGTGCTCAGTGGGTGCCTATGTTTGAGTTGTTCTTTTGCAACACTCTCTTTGGCCCGTAAGTAGTTTTCTGGTGTAGCTATGGTGCGGACACGACCAAGCCCCCAAGTGATTTTCTGGTGGCCGTGCGCCGATCAAGAGGTGTAGCAATGGTTCGAGTACGACCAAGCCCCCAAGTGATTGTTCTGGTGGCCTTGCACGGATCAAGAGGTGTAGCTATGGTTCGAGTACGACCAAGCCCCAAGTGATTGTTCTGGTGGCCATGCACGGATCAAGAGGTGTAGCTATGGTTCTAGTACGACCAAGCCCCCAAGTGATTGTTCTGGTGGCCTTGCACAGATCAAGAGGTGTAGCTATGGTTCGAGTACGACCAAGCCCCCAAGTGATTTTTATATAAGGCTTTATAAGCTGAATCAAGGGTTGAACCGGACGCCGCTTTATAAACAGACGCCCCCATGTAACCACACATGATGTAAGAAAAACAACAGATACCCCGCTTTAGCTGAGGCTCCGGTTTATTATAGTGATCATAATATATACATTGTCATAACTATGTACATGAGCAGAGCCTGTGGCTCAAGTATAGTGAGGCCGAAGATGAGCGATATTCCACGGCCGGTGGGTCTCCTCCTCCGATTTACGTGAATCTTTGTGCTCTCGAACATCTATAAGGTAGTATGACCCGTTATGCAGATTCTTGCTGACCACAAATGGTCCTTCCCAAGGCGGGGATAACTTTTGCATACCAGTCTGATCCTGGATGAGTCGGAGCACCAAATCGCCTTCTTGAAAAGTTCTGGTTCTAACCCGGCGGCTGTGATAACGACGCAGATCTTGCTGATAAATCGCCGAACGGGCTGCTGTAATGTCACGCTCCTCATCTAACAAGTCAAGTGCTTCCTGTCGTGCCTTCTCATTGTCAGCTTCGACATACGCCGCCACACGAGGCGAGTCATGACGGATGTCACTAGGGAGAACCGCCTCCGCTCCATAAACCATGAAAAAAGTCGTGTAACCCGTGGATCTGTTGGGCATGGTATTGATACTCCACAACACAGAAGGTAACTCTTCCACCCAACAACCCGGCGTCCGTTGCAAAGGAACCATAAGCCGGGGTTTGATGCCTCTCAATATCTCTTGATTGGCTCTCTCCTCTTGACCATTAGACTGGGGGTGAGCCACTGATGATACGTCAAGCCGGATGTGCTCACGTTGACAGAACTCCTTCATAGCACCTTTGGACAGATTGGTACCATTATCAGTTATAATGCTGTGTGGAAAGCCAAACCGGAAAATCACTTTTTTGATGAATTGAACCGCCGTAGCTGCATCACACTTACTGACTGGCTCTGCCTCCACCCACTTAGTGAAGTTATCAACCGCCACCAAAAGGTGGGTCTTCTTGTCCTTGGATCTCTTAAAGGGCCCAACCATATCCAGCCCCCAAGTTGCAAACGGCCAAGTGATTGGAATCATCCTCAATTCCTGGGTCGGAACATGGGCTCGGCGTGAAAATTTCTGACCACCGTCGCACTTTTTTACTAAGTCTTCCGCATCAGCATGAGCCGTCAGCCAATTGAAGCCATGACGAAAAGCTTTAGCTACCAGGGACTTTGAACCGGCATGGTGACCACAATCTCCTTCGTGGATCTCACGCAAAATTTCACGACCTTCTTTAGGAGATACACAACGCTGAAACGCCCCTGTCACACTTCAGTGATGTAACTCGCCATTGACAACAGTCATGGATTTGGACCACTAGATTATCTGCCTGGCCAAGGTTTCATCCTCTGGTAACTCGCCCCGGTTCATATACGCCAAATATGGGACCGTCCAATCTGGGATAACATGAAGCGCCGCCACCAACTGAGCCTCTGGATCAGAACAGCCAAATCCTCTTCTGTTGGGAGCTTGACCGACGGATTATGTAGCACATCCAGAAAGACGTTGGGTGGAACCGGTTTACGTTGGGAACCCAGGCGACTCAAAGCGTCCGCCGCTTCATTCTTCCGCCGATCCACATGATCGACCTGATAACCTTTGAAGTGACCTGCAACAATATCCACCTCTCGACGATATGCTGCCATGAGTGGGTCCTTGGAATCCCAAGTATCAGACACTTATTGACCCACCAGGTCCGAGTCACCGAAACACTTAACTCGGCTTAGGTTCATCTCCTTAGCCATCCGAAGACCATGGCCACTACTAGGAAAATGGCTATAGCTAATATGGACATTAATGGCGCACCACATACAGGTGCGCCATTATTGACATATTACTAATGGCGCACGTGGTGTGCGGTGCGCCATTACTAGTTTTGAAATAAAAAATAAAAAAAATTGTTTGCAGTGGCGCACCAGGGGATAGTGCGCCATTACTAGTTGACATAGTAATGGCGCACCTGTACAAAGTGCGCCATTACTATGTGGATGACTGGGTCAAACCTTGGTCAAACTTAGTAATGGCGCACTTTGCATTGGTGCGCCATTACTATGTCAAACTTAGTAATGGCGCACCTACACAAAGTGCGCCATTACTAAGTTTGACCAATGTTTGACCAAGTCATACACATAGTAATGGCGCACTTTGTGTAGGTGTGCCATTACTATGTCAACTAGTAATGGCGCACTATCCCCTGGTGCGCCACTGCTAACAACTCATAACCAAATGCACCCCCCGGGACCGCCTTTTTAGTTTAAAAAAATGATGGAAATGTCAAAAAAAATAAAAGAAAGTATGTTTCCCACGTGATATGTGGTCTAGTTGTTGGGAAAATTTACAAATATGAATTTCGACTTTATTTACAAAATCTCTCTGGAATTTAGTAAAATGGGCATAACTTTTGCATACGAATTCCATTGAAGATTTTCAGATTCCCCAAAAACCTAACAGAATGAAAGATACGAGGCTTTTAAGATCTAGAGGAGGAAAAATGGAAAAAGTTTCAAACTTACTAGTGGCGCACCATTTGATAGGTGCGCCACTAGTAGCAGAAAAAAAAATTGGTTTCGAATTTTTTATTTTGGATTTTTTTTTCAAAATATGATACGTAATATGATCGGGAAGTTTGAAATATTTTTTCAAAATTTCTTCACACTCATGAACATGAACAAAGTCATAGACATCAACAAGGTTTAATAGGATGGATATGATAGATATATCAACAAGTACCTGTTAAGTGAGGTGGTGCTGGGGTTGGATAGAACTGCGAAGTTAAGCGTGCTCGGGCTGGAGTAGTGTGAGGATGGGTGACCTTCCGGGAAGTTTGACCACTTAGTGTGATTTGACTTGAGATTAAGCATATTGACCCAAGATTAAGAAAAAAATGAAATTTTTTTTTGAAAAAAAAGGATTTTTTTTGAAAAAAATTGTTAGTAATGGCGCAATTCTATGTGGTGCGCCATTACTAAGTCAGATAGTAATGGCGCACTTCTAGCTAGGTGCGTGCGCCATTACTAAAGGGATGGCCTTCTCACCAAATGTGCCCCATTACTATTTATTACTAGTGGCGTGGTAATAGTGGCGCACCTATAGTGCGTCATTAATGGCCAAAACAGGTGCGCCACTAATTAGCATTTTCCTAGTAGTGGAGTAAAGCCTCATATTCAGCTGCATTGTTAGTGCAAGGGAACATTAAACGGAGAACATAACAGAACTTATCACCTCATGGGGAAGTTAATACGACTCCAGTCCCCGAGCCCTCCAATTGCCTGGACCCATCAAAGTGAATAGTCCAATAAGTATGATCCGACTTCTCTTCTGGCGCCTGTAATTCTGTCCAGTCATTGATGAAATCCACAAGTGCCTGAGAGTTGATCACCGTCCGGGGCACATACTTTAACCCGTGAGGCCCAAGCTCAATAGCCCACTTGGCAATTCGGCCAGTCGCTTCCCTGTTCTGGATTATATCCCCCAAAGGAGCAGAGCTGACCACAGTGATGGGATGACCCTGGAAATATTGCTTAAGCTTCCGACTCGCCATAAAAACTCCATACAGCAGCTTCTGCCAATGCGGGTACCTTTGCTTGGACTCAATAAGTACCTCACTGATATAATAAACCGGCCGTTGAACCGGATACTCCTTTCCGGCGTCCTTGCGCTCCACCACAATAGCCACGCTAACAGCCCGGGCGTTGGCAGACACATATAACAACAATGACTCTTTATCAACAGGAGCAGCAAGGACCGGCGGATTAGCCAGCTGCCGCTTTAAGTCTTCAAATGCTTCATTGGCGGCGTCACTCCAGACGAAGTCATCCGTCTTCTTCAGCATCTGATATAAAGGGATGGCCTTCTCACCAAGGCGGCTGATAAACCGGCTCAAGGCGGCAATCCGGCCTGCCAGGCGTTGAACATCATTGATACACTTCGGTTTAGCCAAAGAAGTTATAGCGTTGATTTTCTCCGGATTAGCTTCAATGCCCCTGTTAGACACAAGAAAGCCCAAGAGCTTGCCTGCCAATACACCAAAGACACACTTGGCCAGATTAAGCATCATTTTATAAACCCGGAGGTTATCAGAGGTCTCCATCAAGTCATCAATCAATGTTTCCTCCTTTCTGGATTTCACCACAATATCATCGACATAAGCATGAACATTGCGACCGATCTGATTATGAAGACAATTCTGCACACAGCGCTGATAAGTCGCCTGGGCACTTTTGAGCCCAAAAGGCATAGATACATAGCAGAAGGCTCCAAAGGGAGTTACGAAAGCTGTCTTCTCCTGGTCCTTAACTGCCATTTTGATCTGATGGTAACTGGAATAAGCATCCAGAAAACTCAAACGCTCGCAACCCGCCGTAGCATGAATGATTTGATCAATACGAGGGAGGGCAAAAGGATCCGCTGGACACTTGTTTAAATCTGTGTAATCCACACACATACGCCAAGTGCCGTTCTTCTGAAGTACTAGCACCGGATTAGCCAACCACTCAGGATGAAGAACTTCAATGATAAACCCAGCCGCCAAGAGCCTGGCTACCTCCTCACCAATAGCCTTGCGTCTTTCTTCATTGAATCGGCGAAGAAACTGCTTGACCGGTTTAAACTTGGGATCAACATTAAGTGTGTGCTCAGCGAGTTCCCTCGGTACACCTGGCATGTCAGAAGGCTTCCACGCAAAGATGTCCCGGTTCTCACGGATGAACTCGATGAGCACGCTTTCCTATTTCAAATCCAAGTTAGCGCTGATGCTAAACTGCTTGGATGAATCGCCAAGAACAAAATCAAGAAGCTTAGTCTCATCAGCTGATTTAAACTTCAAGGCCGGATCATGCTGTGTAGTTGGTTTCTTCAACGAAGTCATATCTGCCGGATCAACATTGTCCTTGTAGAACTTCAACTCTTCTATTGCACAAACCGACTCAGCATAAGCCGCATCACCTTCTTCACATTCCAAAGCGATCTTGCGACTCCCATGCACCGTGATGGTCCCCTTATGGCCCGGCAACTTGAGCTGCAGATAGACATAACAGGGCCTTGCCATGAACTTAGCATAAGCCGGCCGTCCAAACAGGACATGATACGGGCTCTTGATTTTCACCACTTCAAAAGTCAATGTCTCCGATCTCGAATCATGCTCATCTCCAAAAGCAACCTCCATAGCTATCTTACCAACTGGATACGCCGATTTACCAGGTACCACACCATGGAAGACCGTGTTGGACGGTTTAAGATTTTTATCTGTTAACCCCATGCGACGGAAGGTGTCATAATAAAGGATATTGATACTACTCCCCCCATCCATGAGTACCTTGGTGAACTTATAACCTCCAACCCGAGGTGCCACCACCAATGCCAGATGACCCGGATTATCAACCCGAGGTGGATGATCATCTCGACTCCACACAATAGGCTGTTCAGACTAGGGTAAGTAATGGGGTACCACCGGTTCAACGGAGTTCACTGCCCTTTTGTGCAGCTTCTGGTCGCGTTTGCACAGGCTCTTGGTGAAGACATGGTACTGCCCACTATTCAACTACTTCGGGTTGCTCTGGTACCCCGACTGCTGCTATTGCTGATTCCCCTGATGGTTATAACCACCTTGGTTGCCTTGACTGCCTTGATTGCTATGTCCGCCTTGATTACCGTGAAATCCTGAACCGGAACTGCCTCCACCGTAACCCGGCCCATGAGGTCCGGGGCCTGAACCGCCGCCCTGTCCATGATTATACCGAAAAAATATGAATTTTTGAACTCCTGCATAATATAACAATCCTTCCAGAGGTGCGTGGCCGGCTTATCCCGCGACCCGTGCTTCGGGCAAGGCTGAGTTAACAGGTGAGACAGGAGCTCCGGATTGGGACTCGGTACTCCACCACGCGGGGGCAGTTTACCCTTACGACGCTGGCCTTTGTCCTGCGCGTTGGTATTAGCCACAAAATCTAAACTGTTATCCGCTTTACGCTTACCGCTGTTTCCATGACCCGACGGGTTATGCTGCTGCCTGATACGTCTCCGTCGTATCTACTTTTCCAAACACTTTTGCCCTTGTTTTGGACTCTAACTTGCATGATTTGAATGGAACTAACCCGGACTGACGCTGTTTTCAACAGACTTTCCATGGTGTTATTTATGTGCAGAAACAAAAGTTCTGGGAATGACCTGAAACTCCATGGAACATCTTTTTGGAAAATATTAAAAATATTGGAAGAAAAATCCAGGTCAAGGGGCCCACACCTTATCCACGAGGGTGGGGGGCGTGCCTGCCCCCTGGGCGCGCCCCCTACCTCGTGGGCCCCCTGACGCTCCACCGACCTCAACTCCAACTCCATATATTCACTTTCGGGGAGAAAAAAAATTAGGGAGAAGGATTCATCACGTTTTACGATACGGAGCCGCCGCCAAGCCCTAAAACCTCTCGGGAGGGCTGATCTGGAGTCCGTTCGGGGCTCCGGAGAGGGGGATCCGTCGCCATCGTCATCATCAACCATCCTCCATCACCAATTTCATGATGCTCACCGCCGTGCGTGAATAATTCCTTCGTAGGCTTGCTGGACGGTGATGTGTTGGACGAGATCTATCATGTAATCGAGTTAGTTTTGTTAGGTTTTGATCCCTAGTATCCACTATGTTCTGAGATTGATGTTGCTATGACTTTGCTATGCTTAATGCTTGTCACTAGGGCCCGAGTGCCATGATTTCAGATCTGAACCTATTATGTTTTAATGAATATATGTGAGTTCTTGATCCTATCTTGCAAGTCTATAGTCACCTACTATGTGTTATGATCCGGCAACCCCGAAGTGACAATAATCGGGACCACTCCCGGTGATGACCTTAGTTTGAGGAGTTCATGTATTCACTATGTGCTAATGCTTTGTTCTGGTACTCTATTAAAAGGAGGCCTTAATATCCCTTAGTTTCCAATAGGACCCCGCTCCCACGAGAGGGTAGGACAAAAGATGTCATACAAGTTCTTTTCCATAAGCACGTATGACTATATTTGGAATACATGCCTACATTACATTGATGAATTGGAGCTAGTTCTGTGTCACCCTATGTTATGACTGTTACATGATGAACCGCATCTGGCATGATTCTCCATCACCGATCCAATGCCTATGAGCTTTTCACATATTGTTCTTCGCTTATTTACTTTTCCGTCGCTACTGTTACAATCACTACAAAACCCAAAATATTACTTTTGCTATCGTTACCGTTACTATCATACTACTTTGCTACTAAATACTTTGCTGCAGATACTAAGTTATCCAGGTGTGGTTGAATTGACAACTCAACTGCTAATACTTGAGAATATTCTTTGGCTCCCCTTGTGTCGAATCAATAAATTTGGGTTGAATACTCTACCCTCGAAAACAGTTGCGATCCCCTATACTTGTGGGTTATCAAGACTATTTTCTGGCGCCGTTGCCGGGGAGCATAGCTCTATTCTTTGAGTCACTTGGGATTTATATCTGCTGGTCACTATGAAGAACTTGAAAGACGCTAAGACAACAATTTATCCCTCAACTACGAGGGGAGGTAAGGAACTGCCATCTAGCTCTGCACTTGATTCACCTTCTGTTTTGAGTAAGCTTGCGACACCTAAACCTGCTTCTGCTATTCGTTCTGATATGTCGCATGTTATTGATGATGCCACTTCTGCTATGCATGATACTTATGATGAAACTACTTCTATGCTTGATACTACTGTGCCACTTGGTGAATTTCTTGATGAACAACTTGCTAGGACTAGAGAGAATAAAATTATTGATAATATTGATGAAAGTGATGATGAAGACTCTTCCCCTAATAAATATGAATTGCCTGTTGTGCCTGAGGGCTATGTTATGGATGAAGCATTTGCGAAAGAAATTTTTGCTCGCAATGATAGATATGATCAAAAGAAGTTATTGGCTAAATGGAAGCAGCAATCTCATAATGCTAGAATGAAACCTGACCCTACTTTTGCTACTTCACCTATCTGTGTTACTTATAAGGATTATGAATTCCCTGTTGATCCTGATATAATTACTTTGGTTGAATCTGATCCTTTTCATGGCGACGAATCTGAAACTGTTGTGGCACATCTTACTAAATTAAATGATATAGCCACCCTGTTCACTAATGATGAGAAATCTTGCTACCTATATATCCTTAAAATATTTCCGTTCTCATTAAAGGGTGATGCTAAGATATGGTTTAATTCTCTTGATCCTGGTAGTGTGCGTAGTCCCAAGGATATGATTTATTACTTCTCTGCTAAATATTTCCCTGCTCATAAGAAACAAGCTACTTTAAGGGAAATATATAACTTTGTGCAAATTGAAGAAGAGAGTCTCCCACAAGCATGGGGGAAGCTTTTCCAGTTACTTAATGCTTTTCTTGATCATCCTCTTAAGAAAAATGATATACTTGATATCTTTTATAATGGACTAACCGATGCTTCCAGAGATTACCTGGATAGTTGTGCTGGTTCTGTTTTCAGGGAAAGAACACCGCATGAAGCTGAGATTCTATTAAATAATATGTTGACAAATGAAAATAATTGGACACTTCCTGAACCAATTCCTGAGCCTACTCCTAAACCAACTCCGAAGAAGAGAGGTGTACTATTTCTCAGTCCTGAAGATATGCAAGAGGCAAAGAAATCTATGAAAGAAAAGGGTATTAAAGCTGAAGATGTTAAGAATTTACCTCCTATTGAAGAAATACATGGTCTTAATTTACCGCCTGTTGAAGAAACATATGATCTTAATCCTTCACGTATTGAAGAAACACATGATCTTGATAACCCCACACAGGTAGTAAAGGTAAATTCTCTCTATAGATATGATAAAGCTGAAATCCCTCCTACCAAAATTGCTAGCCAATGCTTGGATGAGTTTGATAACTTTATGGTTAGGCAAGAAGACTTCAATGCTTATTTTGGTAGACAATTAAAACAAAATGCTTATATGATTGAACACTTGGGTGATTATATGTCAAGAGTTAAAGGTGAACTTAAACTCATTAGTAAACATGCTCCTATGGTTACCACTCAAGTAGAACAAGTACTTAAAGCTCAAAATGATTTGCTCAATGAATTGAATAGTAGGAAAAATGATTATGCTGTTAGAGTGGCTACTAGAACTGGTAAAATGACTCAGGAACCTTTGTATCCTGAAGGCCACCCTAAGAAAATTGAGCAAGATTCTTAGAGAAATAATATAGATGCACCTAGTCCTTCTAAAAAGAAGAAAAAGAAAAATGATAGGACTTTGCATGCTTCTAGTAAACCTATTGCTGAACCACCTGAGAATCCAAATGATATTTCTATCTCTGATGCTGAAACACAATTTGGTAATGAACATGAACCTAGTGATAATATTAATGATGATGTTCATGATGATGCTCAACCTAGCAATGATAATGATATAGAAATTGAACCTGCTGTTGATCTTGATAACCCACAATCAAAGAATCAACGTTATGATAAGAGAGACTTTGTTGCTAGGAAGCATGGTAAAGAAAGAGAACCTTGGGTTCAGAAACCCATGCCTTTTCCTCCGAAACCATCCAAGAAAAAGGATGATGATGATTTTGAGCGCTTTGCTGAAATGATTAGACCTATCTTTTTGCGTATGCGATTAACTGATATGCTCAAAATGAATCCTTATGCTAAGTATATGAAAGATATTGTTACAAATAAGAGAAAGATACCGAAAGCTGAAATTTCCACCATGCTTGCTAATTATACTTTATGGGTGGAATACCTAAGACACATGGAGATCCAGGAGTACCAACTATCCCGTGCTCCATTAAAAGAAACTATGTTAAAACTGCTTTATGTGATCTTGGAGCCGGTGTTAGTGTTATGCCTCTCTCTTTATATCGTAGACTTGATTTGAATAAGTTGACATGTACTGAAATATCTTTGCAAATGGCTGATAAATCAGCTGCTATACCTGTTGGTATTTGTGAGGATGTGCCTGTTGTGGTTGCAAACGTTACTATTTTAACGGACTTTGTTATTCTTGATATTCCCGAGGACGATAGCATGTCTATTATTCTTGGAAGACCTTTTTTGAATACTGCAGGGGCTGTTATTGATTGCAACAAAGGCAATGTCACTTTTCATGTTAATGGTGATGAGCATACGGTACACTTTCCGAGGAAACAACCTCAAGTTCATAGTATAAATTCTATTGGAAAAATTCCATCGATTATATTTGGAGGTTTTGAATTTCCTCTTCCTACTGTCAAGAAGAAATATGATATTCTTATTATTGGGGATGTGCATATCTCCGTTGAGGTAACATAGTGTTATTCGAAATTTCTCCGGTTCCATGTTATTCGGAATGAGTTTGTTGACAAGACTTGATCAACCTTGTTAGTGGATTCCTTTAGATGAGCATGAGATGGATGAAACTAGAAGCACAACCTTCTGTACCCTCTCTCTACTTTCTGTTATTTAGTTGAAATTAAGTAAAAATAGTATTTTTTTGTTTGTTTTCTGATTTATCCGTGCAATATAAAAATACCCTGAAAATAAAAGTTCTCCAAATGCCCTGAAAATGGAATATGATTTTTTCTGGAATATTTGAGAATATCTGGCACTGAGAACACAGCAGGGGGAGCAAGGACCTGGCCACGAGGGTCCAGGGCGCGCCCCCTGCCTCGTGGGCCCATGGTGGCTCCCCTCCACTTATTCGTGCACCCACACACTTCTTCCTCCCAAAAAAATCACCATCCAGCTCAAGAACGAGTTCTAGCTCATTTTGCTGCGATTTTCGATCTCCTTGCTCAAAGCACCTCTCACAAAACTGCTTGGGGAGATTGTTCCTTGGTATGTGACTCCTCCATTGGTCCAATTAGTTTTTGTTCTAGTGCTTTATTCATTGCAAATTTGTGTTGCCTAGGTGACCATGTTCTTGAGCTTGCATATCAAATTTATATGGTTCCAAGTAGTTCTAATACTTGATATAGGCTCTAGGCACTTGTAGGAGTAGTTGCTATCAATTTTGTTGAGTTTGGTTCACTTTTATTTAAAGTTACTAAAAATTTCAGAAATTTTTCAGAGGAAGAAATATGCTTAGGAAAATGTTCCAAGGTGGTTCTTCATGGAAGCAAGGACCCAAGCTTGCAATGCGTGATGCTGACGATGAGCCACCAAGGGACGCTCCAGTGCGACCTTGTGAATGGCCTTCAGAAAACTTTATGGATCGAGCGGGAATTAAAGAAGAATTTAACGCATATTTGCGTAACGCTGATCTTGTGAGCTTCGAGGAAGAAAAGTGCCGCCAGTACCACTATCTCACTAGTTCCTTTGTGAGGAGGTTTGAATTTTCATCTTCATGTAATTCTCCAACTGTCCTGTTTGATCTTTATGAAAAATCTTATACGATGGACTTAGAGGATTTTACCACTGCTTGCAAACTTCCGCAATGGGGTAGTGCTAGTGAACCCCGCAAATCTGAATTTAGAAATTTTCTTGCTAGTATAACTATGGGGGAATCTAGAGATATAGCACAAGCTACCATAGGGAGCATTCATTTTCCTGCTATACATTATTTTGCTCTCTTCATAGGTAGGTTCATAAATGGTAAAGATGAAGCATGTCATATGTGTGTCCCTGACCTCAGTATTCTTAGGAGTGTTGTGTTAGGAGACAAATCTTATAATTTGGGAGCCATTGTTGCATGTAGGTTGCATGATAATAGATTTAATGGAGATTTCTTCGGTGGAATTTATGCAACCCGCTTAGCTGATTTTCTAGGTGTAACCATACGTGATGATGATATTGAATTGCTTCCTGCTTACCTAGACTTTAATGCTATGGTTCACCACCAGTTTGTCGAGAGGAATGAATCACCTCTCCGGTATCGCTTAATCTTTGTCAGACATCGTGCTGTCCGTATTACTCTCCCTGCTCCTGCCTTCTTTGATTATCAGGCAAAAGGAAGATATGTTATTACCAGAGAGGAGGCAGATGAGTACGAGAGGAGGGTGGAGGCAGCTCGCCGCCACGCTGCAGCTCAGGAGGGAATAACTGCCACAGCTCAGTACGACCCCGGCTACAACTATGGATATCCGCCAGGCCATCCGTGGAAATAAACCAACTTAGGCCAAAAGCCTAAGCTTGGGGGAGTACGTATTTCTCACCGACATTACATTCATGTTCACACACTCATTGCTAGATGTCGATGCTCATACTCTTTCACTGTAATATCCATGCTAGTTTATTTTCTTTTTCTTGCTTTCTTCTTGTGTGTTTAATAAACCTTAAGAAAACCAAAAAAATTAGTGTAGCTTTATGTTAGTTTACTTTTCTTGCTGTAGTAGTAATAATTAAAAAGAAAACCGAAAAAGATTTCCCGTTCTTCTTTTGCTTGTTGGGAGCTTTCCCGTGTAAATAGTTTTATTTCTTTTCTTTTCTTTGGGGGTCGATAGGAGAAGACCATATTTAAATTGTTGAAGTGGCTCTTATATGCATTATTGTTGATTTAACCAAGAGCCCATATTGCCTTGTCTTCTCCTGTTTATTGAATGCTCATAGATTCCAGCTTAGTCCAATTCACGTGCACTCTTATTATTTTCACATCGTTCTGTCGTGCAAGTGAAAGGCAATTATGACGATATATGATGGACTGACTGAGATGAGAGAAGCTAGTATGAACTCGACCTCTTTTGTTTTTGTAAATATGATTAGTTCATCGTTCCTGATTCAGCCTATTATGAATAAACATGTTTACAATGACAATTAGAGATCATAGTTGCTCGTGCCATGCTTGATTAGCTATGAGTTATAATGGTTTACCTTGCGTGCCAACATGCTATTAAAATGGTTGTGATGTGGTATGATGGGGTGGTATCCTCCTTTGGATTATTTAAGTGACTCGACTTGGCACATGTTCGCACATGTAGTTGAAACAAATCAACATAGCCTTCACGATATTTATGTTCATGGTGGATTATATCCTACTCATGCTTGTACTCAATGTTTATTAATTTTAATGCATGTTCATGACTGTTGTCGCTCTCTAGTTGGTCGCTTCCCAGTCTTTTGCTAGCCTTCACTTTACTAAGCGGGAATACTGCTTGTGCATGCAATCCCTTAAACCCCAAAGTTATTCCATACGAGTCCACTATACCTTCATATATGCGGTATCTACCTGCCGTTCCAAGCAAATTTGTATGTGCCAAACTCTAAACCTTCAAATGAAATTCTGTTTTGTATCCTCGAATAGCTCATGTATCAACTAGGGCTGTCCGTATCTTCCATGCTAGGCGGGTTATTCTCAAGAGGAGTGGACTCCGCTCCTCACTCACGAGAAAATGGCTTGACACCGGGATGCCCAGTCCCATGCTTTATGCAAATCAAATCAAAATAATTGCAAACAAAACTCCCCCTGGGACTGTTGCTAGTTGGAGGCACTCGTTTCGAGCAAGCCATGGATTGATGCTTGTTGGTGGAGGGGGAGTATAAACTTTACCATTCTGTTTGGGAACCGCCTATAATGTGTGTAGCATGGAAGATATCGCCATCTCTTGGTTGTTATGTTGACAATGAAAGTATGCCGCTCAAAATATTATTTATCTCTGCTTTAAAACCGAGCTCTGGCACCTCTACAAATCCCTGCTTCCCTCTGCGAAGGGCCTATCTATTTACTTTTATGTTGAGTCATCACCCTCTTATTAAAAAGCACTAGCTGGAGAGCGCTGCTGTCATTTGCATCCATTACTATTAATTTATATTTGGTATGACTGACTGGATCTCTTTTACCATGAATTACAATGTCTAGTCAGTCCTTGATCTTTAAAGGTGCTCTGGATTTATGTTTTGCGGTCTTAGAAAGGGCTAGCGAGATACCATCTTGTTATATCATATCATGATTGTTTTGAGAAAGTGTTGTCATCCGAGATTTATTATTATCGCTCGCTAGTTGATTATGCCATTGACATGAGTAAACATGAGACCTAAGAGTTATTGTGAATGTGGTTAGTCATAATCTTTGCTGAAAACTTGAATGCTGGCTTTACATATTTACAACAACAAGAGCAAACAGAGTTTGTAAAAGTTTTTCTCTATCACTTTCAATTTATCAACTGAATTGCTTGAGGACAAGCAAATGTTTAAGGTTGGGGGAGTTGATACGTCTCCGTCGTATCTACTTTTCCAAACACTTTTGCCCTTGTTTTGGACTCTAACTTGCATGATTTGAATGGAACTAACCCGGACTGACGCTGTTTTCAGCAGACTTTCCATGGTGTTATTTATGTGCAGAAACAAAAGTTCTCGGAATGACCTGAAACTCCACGGAACATCTTTTTGGAAAATATTAAAAATACTGGAAGCAAAATCCACGTCAGGGGGCCCACACCCTGTCCACGAGGGTGGGGGCGTGCCCGCCCCCCTGGGCGCGCCCCCTACCTCGTGGGCCCCCTGGCGCTCCACCGACCTCAACTCCAACTCCATATATTCACTTTTGGGGAGAAAAAAATCAGGGAGAAGGATTCATCGTGTTTTACGATACGGAGCCGCCGCCAAGCCCTAAAACCCCTCGGGAGGGCTGATCTGGAGTCCGTTCGGGGCTCCGGAGAGGGGGATCCGTCGCCATCGTCATCATCAACCATCCTCCATCACCAATTTCATGATGCTCACCGCCGTGCGTGAGTAATTCCTTCGTAGGCTTGCTGGACGGTGATGGGTTGGATGAGATCTATCATGTAATCGAGTTAGTTTTGTTAGGGTTTGATCCCTAGTATCCACTATGTTCTGAGATTGATGTTGCTATGACTTTGCTATGCTTAATGCTTGTCACTAGGCCCGAGTGCCATGATTTCAGATCTGAACCTATTATGTTTTAATGAATATATGTGAGTTCTTGATCCTATCTTGCAAGTCTATAGTCACCTACTATGTGTTATGATCCGGCAACCCCGAAGTGACAATAATTGGGACCACACCCGGTGATGACCTTAGTTTGAGGAGTTCATGTATTCACTATGTGTTAATGCTTTGTTCCGGTACTCTATTAAAAGGAGGCCTTAATATCCCTTAGTTTCCATTATGACCCCGCTGCCATGGGAGGGTAGGATAAAAGATGTCATACAAGTTCTTTTCCATAAGCACGTATGACTATATTCGGAATACATGCCTACATTACATTGATGAATTGGAGCTAGTTCTGTGTCACCCTATGTTATGACTGTTACATGATGAACCACATCTGGCATAATTCTCCATCACCGATCCAATGCCTACGAGCTTTTCACATATTGTTCTTCGCTTATTTACTTTTCTGTTGCTACTGTTACAATCACTACAAAACCCAAAAATATTACTTTTGCTATCGTTACCGTTACTATCATACTAGTTTGCTACTGAATACTTTGCTGCAGATACTAAGTTATCCAGGTGTGGTTGAATTGACAACTCAACTGCTAATACTTGAGAATATTCTTTGGCTCCCCTTGTGTCGAATCAATAAATTTGGGTTGAATACTCTACCCTCGAAAACTGTTGCGATACCCTATACTTGTGGGTTATCACTGCCCTTTGGTGCTGCTGCTCTTCTTTCCCTTTCCTGTCTTGTCATCGTCAGATTCAGGGTCCTTGGTACTATCAAAGTCAGCATACTTCACCAAGGCTGCCATAAGAGTCCCCATGTCATTGCAATGACGTTTGAGCCGTCCCAATTTCAACTTCAGAGGTGTAAACCGGCAATTGCCCTCCAACGTTAAAACTGCTGTATCAGCGTTGATGCAGTCTGATGTGTGCAAAATTTCTGAAACCCGGTGCACCCAATGGGTTGTTGATTCTCCTTCCTCCTGGACACAGGCAGCTAAGTCCACAATTGACATGGGCTGCTTGCACATGTCTTTGAAATTCTGAATAAACCGGGCTCTTAACTCGGCCCATGACCCAATGGAGTTAGCTGGTAAGTTTTTCAACCAGGTGCGAGCCATTCCTTCCAACATCATGGTGAAGTATTTAGCGCACGCCGCATCATCCACATCCAGCATCTCCATTGCCATCTCATAGCTTTCAACCCATGACTCGGGGGATAAATCGGCAGTGTAATAGGGCACTTTATGTGGACCCTTGAAGTCCTTGGGCAGCCGTACATTGCGTAGAGCCGGAACAGGACACTGTACTCCCAAAGAGCTGGAGGTAACACCTGGCTCCACCGAAGTTGTCGGACGAACCGGGGTGAGCTGGCGGGCCACGTACTGAGCCGCTAACTTGGCTTCTCGACGCGCTCTTCCTTGGTCCACCACGTTCTGAGCATCAGTGCCACCACCCGCTGGGTTATGGCCACGGGGCGGATTACGGTCCCGCGCACTGCTTGATACAGCCGGTTCATCAAGGCACCAGCTGTAACTCCGGCTTGGACGGGGAGTGGAATGAATCCTTTCACGGCTGCATGAATAAGCCTGCTGCTGAGTCAAGGCCGTCTGAAGGAGTTCCCTGGCCCGTCGTGCCTCAACTGCTACTAGAGACTCACCTTCCATTGGGAGAGCTGCCAATCGTGAAGCGGCGGCAACGATGTTATCTAACGGGTTAGAGTAATGACCCGGTGGTGTTGGGACGTGCTATGACAAGATATTGTTCTGACGAGGCGGGTCCGTCGGGCGAGGCTGAACCGGCGCTCCCGTGCCCTGTGCCTCCGCCCGGTTTACCACTGGCGGATTACTGGTTCCTGCTCCTGGGGTATTAAAGAGGTTCCTGGCCTCATAAACCGGAGGCAGGTGAGACTGATACCTTCTCCTCATGACATCGTTTGACGCGCTCTGATCCAACATAAGCCGGTAAGCCTGTGCCTCCAACTCGGCCCGCTTTGCGGCCATCCTGGTATCCTCAGCTGCCAGATCTGCCTTGGCCTGAGTTATCCGATCCTTGACCTTGGCGATTTCCGCATTATGCTCCTCCTGATTCGCCGGATTAACTTCTGCTAGCAACGTTGCCAAAGCATCAAACAAGTCGGACAACACTTGGGCCGGCGGTCGCACAGGGCCTCCTGCCCCGGCTGCTGTTGCCGCAACTGATACAGAAATCATCGCTGCTGCTGTCGAAAAGTGCAGCGCAGGCTGTGTACTGGCCATGAAGATCGCAACCCGGCTCGGCGGATCGAAGGGGTCCGGAATACTGTCGCCATCGGAACAGCCCCCAATCCGGCCATCTTGTAACTGGTACAATGACTCGGTCTCTCCGGTCGATGACTCGTCACCAGAATAAACGGCGGTCTCATCACCAGATGCCGATCTAACCTCAGATTCCGCTCCATGGATGACTCCCACGAAGGCACGCTTCATGGCAGGCTGAATCCGGGCGGGTCTCGCACGCTGAGCCATTTCGATGATGTCGGTTGAGGTGTCCGGCTCTGGGCCCGGTTCGCCGATCTTGCCAATGAAAACTTGGATGCCACCGAAGGGGACCCGGTACCCGTACTCGATTGAGCCGGCCTCGGGGCCCTAGCCTGCGTCGTCGATGTAGAGCTTGCCGCGACGACTCTTAGTCATCTGGCCCACAGCGTATCCCTTGAGCCCTTCGAAGCTGCCCTCTAAAAACTCGAAACCATCGTGCTATAGCCCCACGGTGGGCGCCAATTGTCGTGGTTTTGTCATGGCAGATGTCCTAGTGAAAGGACTTAGTCGTGGAGCCATCGCGACGGGTTAGCTTAAAGTGGTTAAAGCGGACAAAGGACGCAGAGAGTTTTATACTGGTTCGGCCCCTTGCGGTGAAGGTAAAAAGCCTAATCCAGTTGTTGTGGAATTGCTAGGGTTTCGATGACCAGGGAGCGAATTCGCTATGCCTGGTTCTCGAGTTGTTGTTTGTTGTTCTTGAACCGCTGCCGGGTCGTCCCCTTGTATACATGGGTTGGCGCCCGTCGGTTTACAGGATCCCGAGGCCGGCTCATAAACGTGTCCGGCCCGGTCTCTACTCTTCCTATCTTACAACACAAGTTACATATCACTGTCGGTTTATGTCTACATGCCATAATCCGCCTTTGGGCCTTGGGCCTTCATAAAGCGCCACCGTCTTCGTCTTCATGGCCTTCAAATATATATAACTTGTTATGTGGATAACCCGGCCTCTCCTGGCCGGTTTATACCTAGTAGTAACTAGTCAGCAACCCGTGCTGCTGGATGGGCTAGGAATTAAACTTTGAGAATAATAAAAATATATTAAATGATACAATATATTAAATCCAGATTACCCATTCCCGCTTGTGATATATAGATATAAAATTCTAGTTTGGTTTGAATGGATTAGATATGCCATGCTTTGTAGGAAAAATTGTAAGCTCATATCTTTGAGCTATCTTTTGAAATTTTACTTGTGCAAAGGCTGCTAGTTGTGAATATCATTGCACCTTGATATATCTTTGTAAGACATGCACAAATCCGGTTACTCAAGGAAATTAGTTCATGTAGGTTTTTCTTATGAGCATTAGCCTCTGTATTATCAATTCAATATCTTCAGAAGTGGATACTCTAGTGGACCTGCAAGAGCAGATATGGTAGTGACTAAAATCATATAAAGTTTTGATGTTAAAGATTATAAATCCAATTCGTCATTAGCATAAAAATATTAGTTCCATGCAGAAGTTTGACGACAGATATTTTCTAGTGTTTCTAAGACAGTGACTGAAAGATTATGAAAGAAAACACGTTTCTGTATTTTAATTAGGGGAGAGCTTTAGTTCTAAAATACTGGAACTGTGACTGAAAGATCATATATACTATTATAAGAACAGACTAAAATCCCTGCAAAAAAAAAACAGACCAAAAATAAAACTAACTTCCTACTTACAGTGGCAAAAAAGTCTTATATGAATGTGTTATAATAAATAATGCTAACCGTGAAATCTTTTGCCATATAACAAAGGTGCGACAAAAACAAAAAACCTGTAATTCAAGCAATACATGCGGTTAGTTAATTATTTGCATGTACAACAATTCTAACGTCTAGCTACAGATCTTCAAGTAAAGATTGTGAACTCTATTAGACATGATTATATCAATTAGACCAAACAGAAAATAATTCAACTAGAGCCTTGCAAAAATAACAGCTTATGATCTACTTATCAAAAGTTCATCCGAAAGCTTGATTATACAACGGAAAAGTGCATCCAGCTATCATAGCAACAAAACATACTTACATGAGCAGAACAGCCCATTGCCTGGATAGGTGCGCACACTGGCACTCATGATTGGTGAACTGTTTGTCACTTTCGGTAAAGTGTTATACCAATGTTTTTCACTTTTGGTAAACTGTTATACGTAGTATAATTAAATAACCTCACAAATAACTCAACCCCAGCATGGACTGATCAACATAGCATGAGCGATTTATCAGTAATATAACCACGTATACATGTGTGCATGCTAGATCAAGAAAAAAGAATCAACAGTTCTGATAATAGACAAATATATCCGCGGGTGCCAATCTACATATAGTTCTAGCTGAATCAACATAGATATGCATGGGACAGTGCCCTGGTGATCAACGGTGGACTCAATGAATGCATCCATGCGATAGATTGGCTTGAGAGTCTGCTACTGTTTTCAGCCGGATAGCATCACGTCCAGTAGCAGGCCAGCTACCATGGAGTAATAGTTCTTGTCTCCAGGAACAGGAATAGGATGCAGGAGGTTTAATGTGCCCAACTGATTGTCCACCGGGTAAAGCTGGAGAAGAGAAGAGGCGAGGCAGCAATATGAGAAATTAACAAATAGGCGGGACATGGCCATCATGGCTAGTGGCGGCAGCCTTTGTAGTTGACAGTGAGCCAAAATAAATGTCAATCACCAAACCTTTCAAAACAACAAATTTGTCTCTGGAAGATCTTCACTCACATACAACCTGCAAGCTGCTCGACCACTCAAAGTATATTCGCATGTAGAAAGTACTCTATTAGACATGATCCTGACAATGTATAAAAATATTCAATGTCTAGGCATCAGAGCTAGCTCGAAAAAACCACTCTCTTTGGCTAATGCCAGGTAGACTAAGAGTACATACCATGCAGATAACTGAAGATTTAGTGTGTATTTAGAAGAAACAATATGCAACAGGCATCAGCTAACATGCATGGGGTCACATAGAAAACATCTAAACTGAGCCTTTTATAAGAATCAAAGTGAACTGGCATAAAATTGAACTTGTTAACTGATGTTTTAATTGCAGTTGTAGAAAACAAAGCCCTACTATGGCGATTCCGTGGTGCTCCTCGAGAGCAGACATATCGTCTTCCCTACAGACAACCCTTAATGAGACTGCTCATAGATGGACATGTAAAAAAACGAATTTGGCATTACCAGATGTTAGAAATAAAGCATGCTTATTAGGGATTTAGAGATTTACCTTACATGGAAAAACATCTGAAACCGTCCTAATATAAACGTCAAACCGAACTATCTTGCAGACAATCAAAGATTTTCTAGGTGTTTGATTGTGTTCAACTGTTCATGTAGGAGTCCTACTGCACAAATTACATGGTGACGCTGGAGATGTTGCTTACCATACGTTTGGCTTCTTCTCCACTTCTTTTTGTACCGAATATAGTGCTGAGTGCTGACAGATAGACATCTACCAACACCAACTCCAAACAATTTTTTCAGATGTTAGGAGTCAGTCCCATTTGTTGGAGATTCGGTGATGAATTCAATGGGATTTAGGACAGAGCATGGATTTAATCTGATACAGGTTACTTGGCTGCATTGTGTGAGGTGAAGTGTGGCCCCATCTGTCTACTATTGTTCCTTCAGTTTGCAGCCTCGCCAACAATGGTGGATGCCTGATCTGACATTAATTGCTTTCAATGCGCCTCCTCCTGTAGTGCGTTAGCGATTCAGCCACCGTGGAGTATTTCCGTGGTGACAATTTAGGCAAATATTGCAAGAACTATACCATGAGTTCCTCGAACATCTCATTAGACAACTGAAACTACACATGCTGGACCAGCAGATGCTTAGTTGGCATGGCCAACGACCACACTCACCTTAGTCCCGAACGCACCTCCGTCTGCTAGTTGATCTACTCCACACATTAATTAGAATATGAGATTTTCATTGCATGCATCAGACTTTGGCCATGGTTTTTCCTCGGAAAAAGGACACGTGAGGCAACATGACTCCTTCATATCTCCCTGCCCATCGCCCCATCTTCATCTTAAAACTTGAGAGGAATCAGATGATCGCCAGGTGGAGAAGAGGAGGAGGAGGCTGCACCGTGCGACAGGGAGGATGAGGAAACGATGGTCGAGAAGATGGCGATCCTATTTTTAGGGCAAAGCAGACGTGGATTTGGAGAACATGAATGCTTCGGGTCTAATTTTATTTTTGTTAAAACAGCATGAGATCTGAGTTGATTACGGGAGGTAGTTAGTTTTTTGTTCTCCTGAGTTGATCACGGGAGGTTGTTAGTTTTTTATTGTTGAAAGATCATGAGACCTGAGTTGATACGGGAGGTAGTCATGCGTGACGTTGGTTACAGAAGGAAGTTACGCAGAGCGTGCGCTTGATTTTCATCGTTAGTTGATCTTAACCATTAAAAATTAGATCTAGTGGCTAAATTAATCTTGATGATGTGGATTAACGTGGAGTCTCTAATGATGCCGCCAATTAGTATATATATATATATATATAAAAGATAAGATATAAGATATCCCCAACACAGTTTGTACACGAAGTGCGTCCAGTTTTTGCCGTAACCCTCTCTACTTTCTTGCACATGATATGTGGGTGAAATGATGATACCATGCCAAGTTTCAACATTTTCAGAGTTTATTTTATAGTGATTTTCAATTTCACGGTCATTTAGCTCTCTAAACAAATCGGTAAATGACTGAAAAATAGCAAATGATGTCAGAACGTGTTGAAAATTGATGACTTCGCTTTCAATGGTGCATACGGAACGCAAAAAAAGTCTGAAGTTCAAATAAGTTTAGAAAAATGAAGTGCCCGTGTAACAGATAAGTTTTCGTCCGAAACCCTGATACTACGAAAGAGATTGTCCAGTTTGTACACGAAGTGCTTCCAGTTTTTGCCGTAACCCTCTCTACTTTCTTGCCCATGCTATGTGGGTGAAATAATGATACCATGTCAAGTTTCAACATTTTCAGAGTTCATTTTGTAGTGATTTTTAATTTCACGGTCATTTAGCTCTCTAAACAAATCGGTAAATGACTGAAAAATAGCAAATGATGTCAGAACGTGTTGAAAATTGATGATTCGCTTTCAATGGTGCATACGGAACGCAAAAAAGGTCTGGAGTTCAAATAAGTTTAAAAAATGAAGTGCCCGTGTAACAGATGAGTTTTCGTCCGAAACCCTGATACTCCGAAAGAGATTGTCCATTTTGTAACCGAAGTGCTTCCAGTTTTTGCCGTAACCCTCTCTACTTTCTTGCACATGCTATGTGGGTGAAATGATGTTACCATGCCAAGTTTCAACATTTTCATAGTTCATGTTGTAGTGATTTTCAATTTCACGGTCATTTAGCTCTCTAAACAAATCGGTAAATGACTGAAAAATAGCAAATGATGTCAGAACGTGTTGAAAATTGATGACTTCGCTATGAATGGTGCATACGGAAGGCAAAAAAAGTCTGGATTTCAAATAAGTTTAAAAAAAGAAGTGCCCGTGTAACAGATGAGTTTTGGTCCGAAACCCTGATACTCCAAAGAGATTGTCCAGTTTGTACACGAAGTGCTTCCAGTTTTGCCGTAACCCTCTCTACTTTCTTGCACATGCTACGTGGGTGAAATGATGATACCATGCCAAGTTTCAACATTTTCAGAGTTCATTTTGTAGTGATTTTCAATTTCACGGTCATTTAGCTCTGTAAACAAATCAATAAATGACTGAAAAATAGCAAACGATGTCAGAACTTGTTGAAAATTGATGACTTCGCTTTGAATGGTGCATACGGAACGCAAAAAAAGTCTGGAGTTCAAATAAGTTTAAAAAAATGAAGTGCCCGTGTAACAGATGAGTTCTTGTCCGAAACCCTGATACTCCGAAAGAGATTGTCCAGTTTGTACACGAAGTGCGTCCAGTTTTTGCCATAACCCTCTCTACTCTTTTGCACATGCTATGTTGGTGAAATGATGATACCATGCCAAGTTTCAACATTTTCAAAGTTCATTTTGTAGTGATTTTCAATTTCACGGTCATTTAGCTCTCTAAACAAATCGGTAAATGACTGAAAAATAGCAAATGATGTCAAAACGTGTTGAAAATTGATGACTTCGCTTTGAATGGTGCATACGGAACGAAAAGAAAGTCTGGAGTTCAAATAAGTTTAAAAAAATGAAGTAACCGTGTAACAGAGAGTGAGGGCGTAAACATGTAAAAATATACATCAAAAATACATTGATTATCAATGATCTTTTTGTGTACTATCTGAATTATCAACATGATTCCTCAACGGTTTAGAAACCGGTGTAGACTCATATTGCGACCACAAATTCTACACATAGAGTTTAATGAAGACCAAGTGCTTGTGATAGTTTGAAAAGTAACATATTTAATGTGGTAAAAATCCTGCTAGGGGAGCGAGGTGGGACTAAAAACAGCCTGCCACAACCTCTTTACTACCGGTTCATGCCACGAACCGGTACTAAAGGGGATGGCCGGGCCCCAGTCTGACAACATCCAGCCACTGCCTCTTTAGTACCGGTTCGTGGCATGAACCGTTACTAAAGGTTCGCTCCAAACCGGTACTAAAGATCTCCTCCCGCCTAGCCGTTGGAACCGGCACTAATGGACACATTAGTGCCGGCTCAAATTCAAACCGGGACTAATGTGTCTCACATTTGACCCTTTTTCTACTAGTGGTATTACCGAGGCCAAGTGTCCCAAGGACACTTTGTATTCTTAAATAGTATTTCGGAATGCAGAAGTGTGGTGGGATGTACAAAACTTCCTTTAGTTTTAGTGAATGTGGCTTATATTCTTCCATGTGATTGTGTTATTTTCTTCTTTTTGTGTTTTTGACTCCTGTATGACCATGTTAAACTGAAAGTGGCCAATCGTGGGCTTCAACCACTCTATACAGTATACAGGGTGTTCCTTAGGCAATCGTGACCCTCAGCCGAAATCTCGGCCCCGAAGGCGGTCCATGCACATAGGAACGAGGCAATCAGACTATAACGACTTTATAACTCTCACTTAGTCGTAGGAGCTTGACTATGGGGGCTGATGACAAGCCCCCGGTGTGTGAAGTGGTCGGCTATGTAGCCAGGGTTTATGCTACAAACCACTTCGGCTTATTCGAGAAAAAAGCCCTTCGTTTAATATGGGTGATCGCGAACGACACATTGCTTGATGCATGCTACCTCTTGAGCATGCGTTGGTTTTCCCTTGAAGAGGAAAGGGTGATGCTGCAAAGTAGCGTAAGTATTTCCCTTTGTTTTTGAGAACCAAGGTATCAATCCAGTAGGAGACTACACGCAAATCCCTAGTACCTGCACAAACAATCAAGAACCTTGCAACCAACGCGATAAAGGGGTTGTCAATCCCTTCACGGCCACTTGCAAAAGTGAGATCTGATAGAGATAATAAGATAAATATTTATGGTATTTTTGTTGTATTGATTGAAAAGTAAAGATTGCAAAATAAACGGCGACAGAAATAGCACGTTGGCGGGAGATTAATATGATGGAATATAGACCCGGGGGCCATAGGTTTCACTTGTGGCTTCTCTCAAGATAGCATATTTTACGGTGGGTGAACGAATTACTGTCGAGCAATTGATAGAAAAGCGCATAGTTATGAGAATATCTAGGCATGATCATGTATATAGGCACCACGTCCGTAACAAGTAGACCGAAACGATTCTGCATCTATTACTATTACTCCACACATCGACCGCTATCCAGCATGCATCTATAGTATTAAGTTCATAAGAACATAGTAACGCATTAGGCAAGATGACATGATGTAGAGTGATAAACTCAAGCAATATGATATGAACCCCATCTTTTTATCCTCGATGGCAATAATACAATATGTGCCTTGCTGCCCCTGCTGTCATTGGGAAAGGACACCGCAGGATTGAACCCAAAGCTGAGCACTTCCCCCATTGCAAGAAAGATCAATCTAGTAGTCCAAACCAAACTGATAATTCGAAGAGACTTGCAAAGATATGAAATCATGCATATAAGAATTCAGAGAAGAATCAAATATTGTTCATAGATAATCTTGATCATAAACCCACAATTCATCGGATCTCGACAAACACACCGCAAAAAGTATTACATCGAATAGATCTCCAAGAGAATCGAGGAGAACTTTGTATTAAGATCCAAAGAGAGAGAAGAATCCATCTAGCTAATAACTATGGACCCGAAGGTCTGTGGTAAACTACTCACACATCATCGGAGAGGCTATGGTTTTGATGTAGAAGCCCCCCGTGATCGATTCCCCCTCCGGCGGAGTGCCGGAAATGTTGGGGAACGTAGTTATTTCAAAAAAATTCCTACGTACACGCAAGATCATGGTGATGCATAGCAACGAGAGGGGAGAGTGTTGTCCACGTACCCTCGTAGACCGACAGCGGAAGCGTTATCACAACGCGGTTGATGTAGTCGTACGTCTTCACAATCCGACCGATCAAGTACCGAACGCACGGCACCTCCGAGTTCTACACACGTTCAGCTCGATGACGTCCCTCGAACTCCGATCCAGCCGAGTGTTGAGGGAGAGTTTCGTCAGCACGACGGCGTGGTGACGATGATGATGTTCCACCGACGCAGGGCTTCGCCTAAGCTCCGCAACGGTATTATCGAGGTGTAATTTGGTGGAGGGGGGCACCGCACACGGCTAAGAGATCTCAAGGATCAATTGTTGTGTCTCTGGGGTGCCCCCTGCTCCCGTATATAAAGGGGCAAGGGAGGAGGAGGCCGGCCCTAGGAGGGGGCGTACCAAGTGTGGAGTCCTACTAGGACTCCCTAGTCCTAGTAGGATTCCACCTCCCATATGGAATAGGAAAAGAGGAAGGGAAAAAGAGAAGGAAGGAAGGGGGCGCCCCCCTTCCCTAGTCCAATTCGGACCAGACCAAGGGGAGGTGTGCGGCCACCCTTGAGGCCCTTTTCCTTCTTTCCCGTATGGCCCAATAAGGCCCAATACGTATTCCCGTAACTCTTCGGTACTCCGAAAAATACCCGAATCATTCGGAACCTTTCCGAAGTCCGAATATAGTCGTCCAATATATCGATTTTTACGTCTCGACCATTTCGAGACTCCTCGTCATATCCCCGATCTCATCCGGGACTCCGAACTCCTTCGGTACATCAAAACTCAATAAAACTGTCATCGTAACGTTAAGCGTGCGGACCCTACGGGTTCGAGAACTATGTAGACATGACCGAGACACGTCTCCGGTCAATAACCAATAGCGGGACCTGGATGCCCATATTGGCTCCCACGTATTCTACGAAGATCTTTATCGGTCAGACCGCATAACAACATACGTTGTTCCCTTTGTCATCGGTATGTTACTTGCCCGAGATTCGATCGTCGGTATCTCGATACCTAGTTCAATCTCGTTACCGGCAAGTCTCTTTACTTGTTCCGTAATACATCATCCCGCAACTAACTCATTAGTCACAATGCTTGCAAGGCTTATAGTGATGTGCATTACCGAGTGGGCCCAGAGATACCTCTCCGACAATCGGAGTGACAAATCCTAATCTCGAAATACGCCAACCCAACAAGTACCTTTGGAGACACCTGTAGAGCACCTATATAATCACCCATTCACGTTGTGACGTTTGGTAGCACACAAAGTGTTCCTCCGGTAAACGGGAGTTGCATAATCTCATAGTCATAGGAACATGTATAAGTCATGAAGAAAGCAATAGCAACATACTAAACGATCGGGTGCTAAGCTAACGGAATGGGTCAAGTCAATCACGTCATTCTCCTGATGAGGTGATCCCGTTAATCAAATGACAACTCATGTCTATGGCTAGGAAACATAACCATCTTTGATTAACGAGCTAGTCAAGTAGAGGCATACTAGTGACACTCTGTTTGTCTATGTATTCACACATGTATTATGTTTCCGGTTAATACAATTCTAGCATGAATAATAAACATTTATCATGATATAAGGAAATATATAATACTTTATTATTGCCTCTAGGGCATATTTCCTTCAGTCTCCCACTTGCACTAGAGTCAATAATCTAGTTCACATCGCCATGTGATTTAACATCAATAATTCACGTCACCATGTGATTAACACCCATAGTTCACATCGTGATGTGATCAACACCCAAAGGGTTTACTAGAGTCAGTAATCTAGTTCACATCGCTATGTGATTAACACCCAAAGAGTACTAAGGTGTGATCATGTTTTGCTTGTGAGATAATTTTAGTCAACGGGTCTGTCACATTCAGATCCGTAAGTATTTTGCAAATTTCTATGTCTACAATGCTCTGCACAGAGCTACTCTAGCTAATTGCTCCCACTTTCAATATGTATCTAGACCGAGACTTAGAGTCATCTAGATTTAGTGTCAAAACGTGGATCGACGTAACCCTTTACGACGAACCTTTTGTCACTTCCATAATCGAGAAACATTTCCTTATTCCACTAAGGATAATTTTGACCGTTGTCCAGTGATCTACTCCTAGATCACTATTGTACTCCCTTGCCAAAATCAGTGTAGGGTATACAATAGATTTGGTACACAGCATGGCATACTTTATAGAACCTATGGCCAAGGCATAGGGAATGACTTTCATTCTCGTTCTATCTTCTGTCGTGGTCGGGCTTTCAGTCTTACTCAATTTCATACCTTGTAACACAGTCAAGAACTCTTTCTTTGACTGTTGTATTTTGAACTACTTCAAAATCTTGTTAAGGTATGTACTCATTGAAAAAACTTATCAAGCGTCTTGATCTATCTCTATAGATCTTGATGCTCAATATGTAAGCAGCTTCACCGAGGTCTTTCTTTGAAAAACTCCTTTCAAACACTCCTTTATGATTTGCAGAATAATTCTACATTGTTTCCGATCAACAATATGTCATTCACATATACTTATCAGAAATGCTGTAGTGCTCCCACTCACTTTCTTGTAAATACAGGCTTCACCGCAAGTCTGTATACAACTATATGCTTTGATCAACTTATCAAAGCGTATATTCCAACTCCGAGATGCTTGCACCAGTCCATTGATGGATCGCTGGAGCTTGCATATTTTGTTAGCACCTTTAGGATTGACAAAACCTTCTGGTTGTATCATATACAACTCTTCTTTAATAAATCCATCAAGGAATGCAGTTTTGTTTATCCCTTTGCCGGATTTCATAAAATGCGGCAATTGCTAACATGATTCGGACAGACTTAAGCATAGATACGAGTGAGAAACTCTCATCGTAGTCAACATCTTGAACTTGTCGAAAACCTTTTTGCGATAATTCTAGCTTTGTAGATAGTGACACTACTACCAGCGTCCGTCTTCCTCTTGAAGATCCATTTAATCTCAATGGCTTGCCGATCATCGGGCAAGTCAACCAAAGTCCATACTTTGTTCTTCATACATGGATCTCATCTCAGATTTCATGGCCTCAAGCCATTTCCCGGAATCTGGGCTCATCATCGCTTCCTCATAGTTCGTAGGTTCGTCATGGTCAAATAACATGACCTCCAGAACAGGATTACCGTACCCCTCTGGTGTGGATCTCACTCTGGTTTACCTACGAGATTTGGTAGTAACTTGATCTGAAGTTACATGATCATCATCATTAACTTCCTCACTAATTGGTGTAGGAGTCACAGGAACAGATTTCTGTGACGAACTACTTTCCAATAAGGGAGCAGGTACAGTTACCTCATCAAGTTCTACTTTCCTCCCACTCACTTCTTTCGAGAGAAACTCCTTCTCTAGAAAGGATCCATACTTAGCAACGAATGTCTTGCCTTCGGATCTGTGATAGAAGGTGTACCCAACTGTCTCCTTCGGGTATCCTATGAAGACACATTTCTCCGATTTAGGTTTGAGCTTATCAGGATGAAACTTTTTCACATAAGCATCGCAACCCCAAAATTTTAAGAAACGACAACTTTGGTTTCTTGCCAAACCACAGTTCATACGGCGTCGTCTCAACGGATTTTGATGGTGCCCTATTTAACGTGAATGTAGCTGTCTCTAATGCATAACCCCAAAACGATAGTGGTAAATTGGTAAGAGACATCATAGATTGCACTATATCCAATAAAGTACGATTATGACGTTCGGACACACCATTATGCTGTGGTGTTCCAGGTGGCGTGAGTAGTGAAATTATTTCACATTGTTTTAACTGAAGGCCAAACTCGTAACTAAAATACTCTTCTCCACGATCAAATCGTAGAAACTTTATTTTCTTGTTACGATGATTTTCGCTTCACTCTGAAATTATATGAACTTTTCAAATGTTTCAGACTTCTGTTTCACTAAGTAGATATACCCATATCTGCTCAAATCATCTGTGAAGGTCAGAAAATAATGATACCTACTACGAGCCTCAATATTCATCAGACCACATACATCCGTATGTATGATTTCCAACAAATTTGCTGCTCTCTCCATAGTTCCGGAGAACGGCGTTTTAGTTATCTTGCCCATGAGGCACGGTTCGCAAGCATCAAGTGATTCATAATCAAGTGATTCCAAAATCCCATCAGTATGGAGTTTCTTCATGCGCTTTACACCAATATGACCTAAACGGCAGTGCCACAAATAAGTTGCACTATCATTATTAACTTTGCATCTTTTGGCTTCAATATTATGAATATGTGTATCACTACGATCGAGATCCAACAAACCATTTTCGTTGGTGTGTGTGAGCATAAAAGGTTTTTATTCATGTAAACAGAACAACAATTGTTCTCTAACTTAAATGAATAACCGTATTGCAATAAACATGGTCAAATCATATTCATGCTCAACGCAAACACCAAATAACACTTATTTAGTTTCAACACTAATCCCGAAAGTATAGGGAGTGTGCGATGATGATCATATCAATCTTGGAACTACTTCCAACACACATCGTCACCTCGCCTTTTACTAGTCTCTGTTTATTCTGCTACTCCCGTTTTCGAGTTACTACTCTTTAGCAACTGAACCAGTATCAAATACTGAGGGGTTGCTACAAACACTAGTAAGTACACATCAATAACATGTATATCCAATATACCTTTGTTCACTTTGCCATCTTTCTTATCCACCAAATACTTGGGGTAGTTCCGCTTCCAGTGACCAGTCCCTTTGCAGTAGAAGCACTTAGTCTCAGGCTTAGGTACAGACTTGGGCTTCTTCACTTGAGTAGCAACTTGCTTGCCGTTCTTTTGAAGTTCCCCTTCTTCCCTTTGCCCTTTTCTTGAAACTAGTGGTCTTGTCAACCATCAACACTTGAAGTGGTCTCGTCAACCATCAACACTTGATGTTCTTCTTGATTTCTACCTTCGTCGATTTCAGCATCACGAAGAGCTCGGGAATTACTTTCATCATCCCTTGCATACTATAGTTCATCATGAAGTTCTACTAACTTGGTGATGGTGACTAGAGAATTCTGTCAATCACTATTTTATCTGGAAGATTAACTCCCACTTGATTCAAGCGATTGTAGTACCCAGACAATCTGAGCACATGCTCACTAGTTGAGCGATTCTCCTCCATCTTTTAGCTATAGAACTTGTTGGAGACTTCATATCTCTCAACTCGGGTATTTGCTTGAAATATTAACTTCAACTCCTGGAACATCTTATATGGTCCATGACGTTCAAAATGTCTTTGAAGTCCCGATTCTAAGCCGTTAAGCATGGTGCACTAAACTATCAAGTAGTCATCATAGTGAGCTAGCCAAACGTTCATAACGTCTGCATCTGCTCCTGCAATAGGTCTGTCACCTAGCGGTGCATCAAGGACATAATTTTTCTGTGCAGCAATGAGGATAATCCTCAGATCACGGATGCAATCCGCATCTTTGCTACTAACATCTTTCAACATAATTTTTCTCTAGGAACATATCAAAAATAAACAGGGAAGCAACAACGCGAGCTATTGATCTACAACATAATTTGCAAAATACTATCAGGACTAAGTTCATGATAAATTTAAGTTCAATTAATCATATTACTTAAGAACTCCCACTTAGATAGACATCTCTCTAATCATCTAAGTGATTACGTGATCCAAAGCAACTAAACCATGTCCGATTAACACGTGAGATGGAGTAGTTTCAATGGTGAACATCACTATGTTGATCATATCTACTATATGATTCACGCTCGACCTTTCGGTCTCTGTGTTCCGAGGCCATATCTGTATATGCTAGGCTCGTCAAGTTTAACCTGAGTATTCCGCGTGTGCAACTGTTTTGCACCCGTTGTATTTGAACGTAGAGCCTATCACACCCGATTAACACGTGGTGTCTCAGCACGAAGAACTTTTGCAACGGTGCATACTCAGGGAGAACACTTTTATCTTGAAATTTTAGTGAGAGATCATCTTATAATGCTACCGTCAATCAAAGCAAGATAAGATGCATAAAGGATTAACATCACATGCAATCAATATAAGTGATATGATATGGCCATCATCATCTTGTGCTTGTGATCTCCATCTCCGAAGCACCGTGCTTGTGATCTCCATCTCCGAAGCACCGTCATGATCACCATCGTCACCGGCGCGACACCTTGATCTCCATCGTAGCATCGTTGTCGTCTCGCCAACTTATTGCTTTTACGACTATCGCTACCGCTTAGTGATAAAGTAAAACTATTACATGGCGATTGCATCTCATACAATAAAGCGACAACCATATGGCTCTTGCCAGTTGCCGATAACTCGGTTACAAAACATGATCATCTCATACAACACATTATATCACATCATGTCTTGACCATATCACATCACAACATGCCCTGCAAAAACAAGTTAGACGTCCTCTACTTTGTTGTTGCATATTTTACGTGGCTGCTACGGGCTTAGCAAGAACCGTTCTTACCTACGCATCAAAACCACAACGATAGTTTGTCAAGTTGGTGCTGTTTTAACCTTCGCAAGGACCGGGCGTAGCCACACTCGGTTCAACTAAAGTGAGAGAGACAGACACCCGCCGGTCACCTTTAAGCAACGAGTGCTCGCAACGGTGAAACCAGTCTCGCGTAAGCGTACGCGTAATGTCGGTCCGGGCCGCTTCATCTCACAATACCGCTGAACCAAAGTATGACATGCTGGTAAGCAGTATGACTTATATCGCCCACAACTCACTTGTGTTCTACTCGTGCATAGCATCAACGCATAAAACCAGGCTCGGATGCCACTGTTGGGGAACGTAGTAATTTCAAAAAAATTCCTACGTACACGCAAGATCATGGTGATGCATAGCAATGAGAGGGGAGAGTGTTGTCCACGTACCCTCGTAGACCGACAGCGGAAGCATTATCACAACGCGGTTGATGTAGTCGTACGTCTTCACGATCCGACCGATCAAGTAACGAACGCACGGCACCTCTGAGTTCTACACACGTTCAGCTCGATGACGTCCCTCGAACTCCGATCCAGCCGAGTGTTGAGGGAGAGTTTCGTCAGCACGACGGCATGGTGACGATGATGATGTTCCACCGACGCAGGGCTTCGCCTAAGCTCCGCAACGGTATTATCGAGGTGTAATTTCGTGGAGGGGGGCACCGCACACGGCTAAGAGATCTCAAGGATCAATTGTTGTGTCTCTCGGGTGCCCCCCTGCCCCCGTATATAAAGGAGCAAGGGAGGAGGAGGCCGGCCCTAGGAGGGGGGCGTACCAAGTGTGGAGTCCTACTAGGACTCCCGAGTCCTAGTAGGATTCCACCTCCCATATGGAATAGGAAAAGAGGAAGGGAAAAAGAGAAGGAAGGAAGGGGGCGCCCCCCTTCCCTAGTCCAATTCGGACCAGACCAAGGGGAGGGGTGCGGCCATCCTTGAGGCCCTTTTCCTTCTTTCCCGTATGGCCCAATAAGGCCCAATACGTATTCCCGTAACTCTTCGGTACTCCGAAAAATACCCGAATCATTCGGAACCTTTCCGAAGTCCGAATATAGTCGTCCAATATATTGATTTTTACGTCTCGACCATTTCGAGACTCCTCGTCATATCCCCGATCTCATCCGGGACTCCGAACTCCTTCGGTACATCAAAACTCAATAAAACTGTCATCGTAACGTTAAGCGTGCGGACCCTACGGGTTCGAGAACTATGTAGACATGACCGAGACACGTCTCCGGTCAATAACCAATAGCGGGACCTGGATGCCCATATTGGCTCCCACGTATTCTACGAAGATCTTTATCGGTCAGACCGCATAACAACATACGTTGTTCCCTTTGTCATCGGTATGTTACTTGCCCGAGATTCGATCGTCGGTATCTCGATACCTAGTTCAATCTCGTTACCGGCAAGTCTCTTTACTTGTTCCGTAATACATCATCCCGCAACTAACTCATTAGTCACAATGCTTGCAAGGCTTATAGTGATGTGCATTACCGAGTGGGCCCAGAGATACCTCTCCGACAATCGGAGTGACAAATCCTAATCTCGAAATACGCCAACCCAACAAGTACCTTTGGAGACACCTGTAGAGCACCTATATAATCACCCATTCACGTTGTGACGTTTGGTAGCACACAAAGTGTTCCTCCGGTAAACGGGAGTTGCATAATCTCATAGTCATAGGAACATGTATAAGTCATGAAGAAAGCAATAGCAACATACTAAACGATCGGGTGCTAAGCTAACGGAATGGGTCAAGTCAATCACGTCATTCTCCTGATGAGGTGATCCCGTTAATCAAATGACAACTCATGTCTATGGCTAGGAAACATAACCATCTTTGATTAACGAGCTAGTCAAGTAGAGGCATACTAGTGACACTCTGTTTGTCTATGTATTCACACATGTATTATGTTTCCGGTTAATACAATTCTAGCATGAATAATAAACATTTATCATGATATAAGGAAATATATAATACTTTATTATTGCCTCTAGGGCATATTTCCTTCAGGAAAAGGCTCCAAGATGGGATCTCGCGAAAGAAGGTCGCGGCGGTGGAAATAAGTTTCGTGGCTCCCCTGAATGTTTTCGGTGGAGCTACGAGGGGCCCACGAGGGTGGGGGGTGCGCCTCCCTGCCTCGTGGCCGCCTCGTTGCTTCCTTGACGTCTACTCCAAGTCTCCTGGATTGCGTTTGTTCCAAAAACGATCTTCGCGAAGGTTTCATTCCGTTTGGACTCCATTTGATATTCCTTTTCTGTGAAACACTGAAATAGGCAAAAAAAAAACAGCAATTTGCACTGGGCTTCCGGTTAGTAGGTTAGTCCCAAAAATAATATAAAAGTGCATAATAAAGCCCATTAAACATCCAAAACAGATAATATAATAGCATGGAACAATAAAAAATTATAGATAATTGGAGACATATCAATGCAGTCAGCAAACGGCCGACCTGTTTACGCTTACCAAGATAGTCAGTTTTCGGCTTTCTCCACTGAGGTGCTTTTCCATATGAGCTCGCGGCACTATCGCAGTTGTTCTCCCGTGACACCCTTAGCCGAATTGATCGCAAATGTAAGAGGTAAGCAGTGGAGCCAGGCAAGCCAACTATTCACCGAAATCTATGTTCGAAACTAATTCATATAATGCAACGTCCGAGACGCCGAGTATTTCCAACTTGTAATTAGGGGCGAGAAATTAAAATCGAGGCCCTTTGTAAATAGCCATTGTATCATAAAGTATTCTTTTGGCTTGAAGGTAGTAATTAGAAGGAAATGCTAAGGAACCTTAATGGGCGCAACTTCTTTATTTGATATGGTCAAGCCATGTATGCCGAGCTTTGACAAAAGGCACTTTAAAAAGATACAATGCAGAAAAGAAAAATATATGGACTAGATCAAAATAGGGCGGACTTGTCGTCGGGTTTAATAGCCCGAGTCGCTTCCTGTCGCACGCCTGCGTCTCCATGCTGTTGACATGCTTGTCTTTGTTGAGATCGAAGTTGATATGGGCTGCCTGCAAGCTCAGGCATTCCCTTGCTTGATGTTCATCGGTCGAGTCCTTTAAAGGGGTGTGCGGTTGCCTTTTGAATGGTTCAAGCCATATGGAAGTGCTATTCTTGGCTAAGTATTTTACAGAACCCTGCCAGTATACGCGTCCGAAGTGCATCGCTTGCTTGGTTGAGCCGACCATGGCGTTTCCATGGTTTTGGGTCCCCGGGTGCCTAGGGAATTTTTCGTGCAAAGTTATGCACTCTGAGGATGTAGTGCCCCTTCCATGGGAGGTGCACAAGGAGCCCGTACCCCTATTTGGGTTGGGTAGATGCCGGACCGAGGTCGGGTTGTGCGGCCCGCGTATGCTTTGAAGAGCTGGGCATGTGCTTACTTGCATGAGCTGCCTCCTAGGATGCTTGTACTTCGGCTGCGAAAGCCGTGGTCTACTCCTCCGTTCAGAGGGAGCGTTCGGTGTTGCCATTAACTGTAATAACACCGTTGGGCGCCGGCATTTTTAGCTTTAAGTAAGCATAATGCGGGATTGCATTGAAGTGAGCAAATGCGGTGCGCCCTATAAGCGCGTGATATACGCTTCGATACAGAGCAATGTCAAATATTAACTCCTCGCTCTTGAAGTTCTCGGGTGACCCAAAAACTATCTCTAGTGTCATAGTTCCCATGCACCGAGCTTGGACGTCTGGTATGACACTTTTAAAGGTGGTCATGATGGGGTTGATCTAAGATGAGTCGATTCCCATCTTCCTGGTCGTATCAGCATAAATTAAATTGAGGCTGCTACCTCCGTCCATCAGGACGCTCGTCAGATGGAATCTGTCTACGATAGGATACAAGACCAGGGCAGCCGATCCGCCATGCCTGATGCTGTTCGGATGATCATTCTTGTCGAATGTGATCGGGTAAGCTGACCATGGGTTGAATTTCGGGGCAATGATCTCCAACGCATAAACATCCCGAAGTGCTCATTTCCTCTCCTTCTTGGGGATGTGGGTGACGTAGATCATGTTTACGTCCTTCACTTCGGGAGGAAACTGTTTCGGGCCTCACTTATTTGGCCATTGAGGTTCATCGTCATCTTCCCTGCGGTGTTAGGCTTTATTATTGCCCTTCGATGCCATTTTGCCGGCCTGTTTAAAAACCCAACAATTCCAGTTGGTATGGTTTCCTGGTTGTCCGAGGTAGCATGAATTTGGCACGGCTAGTCAAGGATCTTGTCGAGCTGGTTGGGTCCATCACTGTTTCCTTTAAAGGACTTATTTTTCTGCCCGGATCTAGGTCCGTTGAACCCTGCATTTACTGTAGTGTCCTTAGTAACGCTCATGCCATTTTTATGCCTGCACTTGTCTTTGTAGCGCTTAGGCTTCCCATTGGCGTCGTGAATCCCTGAGGTGCCAGCCTCGCCATTACGAGTGCTGCTGGCCAGCCATCTGTCCTCTCCCGCGCAAAAGAGGGTCATGAGCGAGCGGAGGGCCGCCATGGATCTCGGCTTATCTTGCCCGAGATGGCGAGCGAGCCATTCATCTCGGATGTTTTGCTTGAAAGTCGGAATGGCCTCGGCGTCAGGGCAGTCGATGATCTGGTTCTTTTTGGTCAGGAATCTATTCCAGAATTTCTGAGCTGACTCGCCATGCTGCTGGACGACGTGACTGAGGGTGGACATAAGTGCCCTACAAATTTGCCCTAAAGGCGTCATTGAGTGCTTCCTAGCTCCCGATGGAGTGAGGAGGCAGGCTATTCAGCCAATGCCTTGCCGGCCCCTTTAACTTGAGTGGCAAATACTTGATAGCATGAAGGTCATCTCCATTGGTCATACGTATATGTAGAAGGAAATCCTCGATCCGTATAGCTGGATCAGTCGTGCTATCGTATGATTCTATGTTAATGGGTTTAAACCCGTCGGGGAATTGATGTTCCATTACCCTGTCTGTAAAATAGATTGCGTGAGCAGGGCCTCAGGTCCGAGCAGTGTCGCGCCAGACATCAGGAGAAATCCGTGCATAGGCTCGGCCCCGAGCTCGGCCATTTCTGTCCAGCCAGGCCTGGTAGCCGTCGAGTCCCGCGGGTCCGCGTCTTCTTGATCCGTAAATGGACCAAGGCGGCGCCCGGTTTGCCTCTATCTGACGTCGAACGCCGTGAGGATCTAAGTAATCAACAGGGTCCTTGACATGACGGTGTGGTGATATCGCTTGAACTACGTCGGTATTTCCCGAAAGAGGAAGGGATGATGCAGCACAACTACGGTAGGAATTTCCCTCGGTTATGAAACAAAGCTATCAATCCAGTAGGTGAACCAAGCAAAACTATGTTAATGGTACATGCACACAAAGAACAAATACTTGCAACCCGACGCGTATAAGGGGTTGTCAATCCCTTCTTCGGGTAACGGCGCCAGAAATTGTCAAGTTGATGGGATAAAATAGTGATAGTTTGGATAAATAGATCTCGATAAAACACGAAATAAAAGATGCAAATAAAAAGTGCAGTAGGGTATTTTTGGGTTTTTGGAATAATAGATCTGAAAATAAAAGTGGCAAATAATAGATCGGAAAGCAAATGTGATGAAGAATAGACCAGGGAGCGTAGATTTCACTAGTGGCATCTCTCAAGAAATAGCACACGGTTGGTAAACAAATTACTGTTGGGCAATTGATAGAAAATCGAATAGTTATGACGATATCCAAGGCAATGATCAATATATAGGCATCACGTCCAAGAGTAGTAGACTGACTCCTGCCTGCATCTACTACTATTACTCCACACATCGACCGCTATCCAACATGCATGTAGTGTATTAAGTTCATGGAGAAACAGAGTAATGCAATAAGAACGATGACATGATGTTGGCAAGATCTATTCATGTAGGAATAGCCCCCATCTTGTTATCCTTAATAGCAACCATACATACGTGTGTTGCTGCCCCGTATGTCACTGGGAAAGAACACCGCACGATTGAACCCATCACAAAGCACCTCTTCCCATGGCAAGAAAAATCGATCTAGTTGGCCTAACTAAACCAAAGATTCGAAGAAGAAATACGAGGCTATAAATAATCACGCATATAAGAGTTCAAAGAAAAATCAAATAATATTCATGGATATAGATCTGATCATAAACTCAAAGTTCATCGGATCCCAACAAACACACCGCAAAAAGAGTTACACCAAATAGATCTCCAAGAGACCATTGTATTGAGAATCAAAAGAGAGAGAGGAAGCCATCTAGCTACTGCCTACGGACCCGTAGGTCTATGATGAACTACTCATGCATCATCGGAGAGGCACGAATGAGGACGATGAACCCCTTCATGATGGTCTTTAGATTGGATCTCGTGGTTCTGGAACTTGCAGCGGCTCGAATTGTGTTTCGTCGACTCCCCTAGGGTTTCTGTAATATTTGGGGATTTATAGGGTGAAGAGGCGGCGCGGGAGGCTGCCGAAGTGGGCACAATCCACCTGGGCGCGCCTGGGCTCCTGGGCATGCCCTGGTGGGTTGTGCTCCCCTCGGAGCCCCCTCTGGTACTTCTTTGGCCCATCTGGTGTCTTCTAGCCTAGAAAAACTCCCCAAAAAGTTTCGCTGCGCTTGGACTTCGTTTGGTATTGATTTTCTGCGAAGTAAAAAACAAGCAAAAATAGCAACTGGCACTGGGCTCTATGTCAATAGGTTAGTCCCAAACAATGATATAAAGTTGCTATAAAATGATTGTAAAACATCCAAGAATGACAATATAACAGCATGGAACAAGAAAAAATTATAGATACGTTGGACATGTATCAACATCCCCAAGCTTAATTCCAACTCGTCCTCGAGTAGGGAAATGATAAAAACAGAATTTTTGATGTGGAATGTTGCCTAACATGTTCATCACAAATTCTTTTTCTTTTGTAGCATCGACATTTGGACTTTTATATACTTCAAAGCAATAGTCTAGTTTTGACATGAATATTTCAATACCCAAGCATATCAATAAGCAACCATGTCTTTCAAAAATATCAACACTAAAGCAAGTTATCCCTAGCCCATCATGCTCAATCATTGATCTATTCATGAGACACACTCGCATATTAGCTACATCCAATGCTCAAGTATGATCATAGTGCCCCTTAGTTGGTGCTTTATAAGAGAAGATGGAGACTCAAATAAAAATAAAAATTGCATAGAGTAAATAGAAAGGCCCTTCGCAGAGTGAAGTAGGGATTTGTAGAGGTGGCAGAGCTCAAAGCTTCAATGGACTGATAAAAGTTTTGAAAGGCATACTTTTCTTGTCAACGAAAACGACCGAGTAATTCCCAACACTTTCCATGCTAGATATATCATAGGTGGTTCCCAAACACAAAATAAAGTTTATTCATTTTTCCACCATTCTTTCACATTCCACGGCTAGCCGTATCCACGGGTACCGTCCATACCAACACTTTCCAAGGAATTTATTATTTGGCAACATAAAGTAATTTTATTTTTCTCATCTCGGGACTGGGCATCCCTATTACCGTTGTACTCTCGTGCAATGACGTGTGAATAAACACTCATCTTGATAATAACACGTCTAGCATGGAAAATATTGGCCATCCCCTCCCGCTTCATGAGCGGTACGAGCACACAAAAAGGAAATTTATTTTGAAATTAGAGATGTCACATACAAAGTTTCTTAGAATGACACGAGATAACCGCATATAGGTAGGTATGGTGGACTCATATGGCAAAACTGGGTTGAAGGATTTTGGATACACAAGAAGTATTTCTACTTAGTACAAGTGGAGGCTAGCAAATAGATTGAGGAGCAACCAACCAAGAAACGAAAAATCCCATAAGCGAGCATTAAGCATAACTAACACCGAATAATGCACCACAAGTAGGATGTAATTTCATTGCATAACTATTTACTTTCGTGATTGCATAAGGAATCACAAACATTAACACCAATATTCTTACGAAAGCATACTTACTCACTAACATGACTCACATATCATTATCATCATACCGCAAAACTATTACAAGGAATCAACTTTATTTTGTCCAATAATCTTCATGAAAGTTTTTATTATACCACTCTTGAATATCGATCACCTTGGGACTAATTTCATATGTTGCGTTTGACAGCTCAAACAAAATTAAGTGAAGAACATGAGCATAATTTTTTTCATCTCTTAAAATAATATAAGTGAAGCATGAGATTTTTTTAAGTTTTTTACTAACTCTCAAATAAATCTAAGTGAAGCACGAGAGCATTTCTTCAAAAAAATTTAAAGGACACCATGCTCAAAAAGATATAAGTGAAGCACTAGAGCAATTTCATAGCTCAAAAAATTTAAGTGAAGCATAAAGAGAATTTCTAACAAATTATAGCATAATTTTGGCTCTCTCAAATAGGTGTGTCCAGCAAGGATAAATGACACAAACTAAAAAAACAAAACAAGCAAAGACTCGTAAATACAAGACGCTCCAAGCAAAACCCATGATATGTGACGAATAAAAATATAGATCCAAGTAAAATACCGATGGTCGTTAGAAGAAAGAGGGGATGCCTTCCAGAGCATCCCCAAGCATAGTTGCTTGTTTCTCTTTGGATAATAACTTGGGGTGCCATGGGTTATCCCCAAGCTTAGGCTCTTCTTACTACTTATTCCTTCATCCATCGTGATCTCACCCAAAACATGAAAACCTCAATCACACAATACTCAACAAAATCTTCATGAGATCCGTTAGTATAAGAAAGCAAATCACCACTCTAAGTACTGTTGCAAACCCATTCATATTTTATTTTTGCATTATATCTACTGTATTATAACTTTACCATGGCCTATACCCTCCGATACAACCATAGATTCATCAAAATAAGCACACAACAAAAAGAAAATAGAATCTGTGAAAAACAGAATAGTCTGTAGTAATCTGGACTTTTTCCATACTTATGTAACTCCAAAATTTTGAAAATTTAGGACAACGTAGGTAATTTGTATTCCAATCTTGTGTAAAAAATTCAGAATTTTTCATCGCTTCTGCGATTTTCCAAAATTCTGCTACTGGACGCAAAAGTTTCTGTTTTTCAACAAGATCAAATCAACTATCACCCAACATGATCCCAAAGGCTTTAATTGGCACAAAAACTAATTAAAACATAAAAACACAATCATAAAAGTAGCATAATTGTTCAAACACTCAAGAACAGAAAGAAAAAGGCAAAAGTAAATTTTATTCATTGGGCTGCCTCCCAACAAGCGCTATGGTTTCATGCCCCTAGCTAGGCATAAGATGTGACAAACACATTTAAGTCTAACATACTTCCTATGCATAGGAATTTTATAGAAGAACAAATTATCAAGACAAGAAAAGCCTAGCATATGCAAGGAAGAAGAAAGAAACAATAGCAATCTCAAAATGAAGAGAGGTAATTTAGTGACATGAAAATTTCTACAACCATATTTTCCTCTCTCATAATAATTACATGTAGGATCATAACCAAATTCAACAATATAACTATCACAGAAAATTTCCTCTTTATGATCCACATGCATGCAAAGTTGACACTCTTCCAAATAGTGGGATTATCATCAAATAAAGTCACGACCTCTCCAAGCCCACTTTTATCAAAAAATTCACAAGATTGATAATTCTCCAAAGTAGTGGGATCATTAATACCTAAAGTTGACACTCTTCCAAACCCACTTTCACTATTATTGCAAACATTATTATCAAGAAAATATTCATCATGACGCTCAAATAAATTTTCAAGATCATAAGAAGAGTCACCTCAATCATGATCATTACAATAATGAGTGGACATATCAAAATTAGCATCCCCAAGCTTGGGGTTTTGCAAATCATTAACACAGTTGACATTAATAGAATTTATAATAACATCATTGATATCATGCTTTTCATTGAGATAGATATCATGAATCACTTTATCAGTTTCTTCTTCCAACACTTCATCACAATCATCAGATTCATGAATTTCAAGCAAAACTTCATACAGATAATCAAGTGCACTCAATTCACTACCAATTGGTTCATCATAATTGGTGGATGAGGTTCCATATCAATAGATTTTTAGCAAGCGAAGATGCAAGCAAATAAAAGGCACATGGTAACACAAGCACACAAAAGATCGAGCGAGAAAAAGGCAAATGGAAAGAAGGCAAATAAAAAGGCAACTTTTTTTGAAGTGGGGGAGATGAAAAAAAGAGGCAAATGACAAATAATGTAAATTGCAAGTAGTTGAGATTTGTGATTAGGAACCTGATAGATGTTGATGATGTCACTCTGAAAACGGCGCCAGAAATTCATTTTGATGTCGCTTGAACTTCGTCGGTATTTCCCCAAAGAGGAAGGGATGATGCAACACAGCTACGATATGTATTTCCCTCATTTATGAAACCAAGAAATCAATCCAGTAGGAGAACCAAGCAACACTATGAAAACGGTACCTACACACAAATACCAAATACTTGCAACCCGACGCATATAAGGGGTAGTCAATCCCTTCTTCGGGTAATGGCGCAAGAAATTCTCAAGTTGATGGGATAAAATTGTGATAGATTGGATAAATAGATCTCAATAAAATGCGAAATAAAATATGCAAATAAAAAGTGCATCAAGGAATTTTTGGATTTTTGGAATAATAGATTTGAAAATAAAAGTGGCAAATAATAGATCGACAAGCAAATATGATGAAAAATAGACCCGGGGGCCGTATATTTCACTAGTGGCTTCTCTCAAGAAATAGCAAATGGTGGGTAAACAAACTACTGTTGGGCAATTGATAGAAAATTGAATAGTTATGATGATATCCAAGGCAATGATCAATATATAGGCATCACGTCCAAGATCAGTAGACCGACTTCTGCTTGCATCTACTACTATTACTCCACACATCGACCGCTATCCAGCATGCATCTAGTGTATTAAGTTCATGGAGAAACGGAGTAATGCGATAAGAATGATGACATGATGTAGATGAGATCTATTCATGTAGGAATAGCCCCATCTTGTTATCCTTAATAGAAACGATACATACGTGTCTTATTGCCCCTTCTGTCACTGGGTAAGAACACGCACGATCGAACCCATCACAAAGCACCTCTTCCCATGGCAAGAAAAATCAACCTAGTTGGCCTAACTGAACCAAAGACTCGAAGAAGAAATACGAGGCTATAAATAATCACGCATATAAGAGTTCAAAGAAAAATCAAATAGTATTCATGGATATAGATCTGATCATAAACTCAAAGTTCATCGGATCCCAACAAACACACCGCAAAAAGAGTTACACCAAATAGATCTCCAAGAGACCATTGTATTGGGAATCAAAAGAGAGAGAGGAAGCCATCTAGCTACTGCCTACGGACCCGTAGGTCTATGATGAACTACTCATGCATCATCGGAGAGGCACGAATGAGGACGATGAAACCCTTCGTGATGGTGTTTAGATTGGATCTCGTGGTTCTGGAACTTGCAGCGGCTCGAATTGTGTTTCGTTGACTCCCCTAGGGTTTCTGTAATATTTGGTGATTTATAGGGCGAAGAGGCGGTGTGAAAGGCCACCAAGATGGGCACAACCCACCTGGGCGCACCTTGGTGGGTTGTGCTCCCCTCGGAGCCCCCCTCTGGTACTTATTTGGCCCATCAGGTGTCTTGTGGCCCAGAAAAATTCTCCAAAAAGTTTTGCTGTGTTTGGACTCCGTTTGGTATTGATTTTCTATGAAGTAAAAAACAGCAACTGCCACTGGGCACTATGCCAATAGGTTAGTCCCAAAAAATGATATAAAGTTGCTATAAAATGATTGTAAAACATCCAAGGTTGTCGAGAAGACAAAAAGAAGGAGATAGTCTCACATCAACTAGGCGCATTAACGGGCTATTGAGATGCCCATCAATAGATGTCAATGTGAGTGAGTAGGGATTGCCCTGCAACCGATGCATTGGAGCTATAAGTGTATGAAAGCTCAAAAAGAAACTAAGTGAGTGTGCATCCAACTTGCTTGCTCACGAAGACCGAGGGCAATTTGAGGAAGCCCATCATTGGAATATACAAGCCAAGTTCTATAATGAAAAATTTCCACTAGTATATGGAAGTGACAACATAGGAAACTCTCTATCATGAAGATCATGGTGCTACTTTGAAGCACAAGTGTGGAAAAAAGGATAGTAACATTGTCCCTTCTCTCTTTTCCCTCATTTTTTCTTTTTTTGGCTCTTTGGCCTCTTTTTTTATTTTTTTAGTTGGGCTCTTTGGCCTCTTTTATTTTCAAGTCCGGAGTCTCATCTCAAATTGTGAGGGAATCATAGCTTCCATCATCCTTTCCTCACACGGGACAATGCTCTAATAATGATCATCGCACTTTTATGTACTTACAACTCAAGAATTACAACTCGATACTAGAACAAAATATGACTCTATATGAATTCCTCCTGCAGTGTACCGGGATGTGAAATGATCAAGAATGTCATGTATAAAAATTATGAAGGGTGGCATTGCCACAAATACTATGCCAACTACATGATCATGCAAATCAATATGAAAATGATGAAGAGTGTCATAATAAACTGGATGGTGGAAGTTGCATGGCAATATATCTCAGAATGGCTATGGAAATGCCATAATAGGTAGGTATGGTGGCTGTTTTGAGGACGGTAAATATGGTGGGTTTAATGCACCGGCAAAAGTTGCGCTGTACTAGAGAGGCTAGCAATGGTGGAAGGGTGAGAGTGCGTATAATCCATGGACTCAACATTAGTCATAAAGAACTCACATGCTCCTAGGGGTATAGATTGGTAGGAGAAACCATCGCTCGTCCCCGACCGCCACTCATAAGGAAGACAATCAAAAAATAAATCATGCTTCGACTTCATCACATAAAGGTTCACCATATACGTGCATGCTACGGGAATCACAAACTTTTACACAAGTATTTATATCAATCCACAATTACTCACTAGCATGACTCTAATATCACCATCTTTATATCTCAAAACAAATGAAAGGAATCAACCTTCTCATATTATTCAATGCTCTTATATGAAAGTTTTTGTTATATCCCTCTTGGATGCCCATCATATTAGGACTTGATTCATAACCTAAGAAAATTGCCATAATATTTATAAGTCTCTGAAAATAATATAAGTGAAGCATAAGAGTTCATCAATTTCTTCAAAATAAAACCACCATCTTTCTCTAAAAAGATATAAGTGAAGCACTAGAGTAACTGACAAACTACTCCAAAAAGATATAAGTGAACATCAATGTGTAGTCAAATAATTAAGTAGCTATGTGAAGACTCTATCTCATTCAAGAATTTAAGATCTTATTATTTTATTCAAACAGCAAGCAAAACAAAACAAAATGACTAAGGATAGAACATATCATGTGAAGAAGCAAAAACTTAGGCTTAACCAAAACTGACCGATCATTGTTGAAAAAGAAAGGTGGGATGCCAACCGGGGCATCCCCAAGCTTAGATGCTCGAGACTTCTTGAAATATTAACTTGTGATGCCTTGGGAATCCCCAAGATTGACATCGTGTGTCTCCTTAATTCCTCTCATATCACGGTTTCCCTAAATCTTAAGAACTTCATCCACACAAAACTTAACAAGAACTTGTGAGATAAGTTAGTATAAATCAATGGAAAACCTTATCATTCTCTACTATAGAAAATCACTAAAATTATTATTTAACATTGCATACTAAATGCCTCTGCATATTTAATACTCATATCCTCAAATAGAATAATTAAACAAATAAACATATGCAAACAATGCAAACATAACAGCAATCTGTCTAAACAGAACAATCTGTAAAGAATGCAATCTGATTCATACTTCTATAACTCCAAATATTCTGAAAAATTACGACACTGTATAAAATTTGTTGTTACTCATTGTGTAAAAATTTCAAGATTTTATCATGTTCTCACTATTCACAAATATTCAGACAATGATGGAAAACTGTTTTCAAAACAGCAACATATAGACTTGCAAAGTAAGACCTTTTTATTGAACTAAAAGATGGAAAACAATACTCTAAACAGCAGCAAGCAAATACTAATAAAATAAAACGACGCTCCAAGCAAAACTCATATCATGTGACAAATAAAAATATAGCTCCAGATGAAATTACCGATAATGTTGGAGACGAAAGCGGGGATGCCTTCCCGGGCATCCCCAAGCTTAGTTTCTTGGGTATTCCTTGAATGTTAACTTGGGGGTGCCTTGGGCATGCCCAAGCTTTGGGTATTGCCACTCCTTATTCTCTTCATACCGATATCTCACCCAAAACTTGAAAACTTCAATCACACAAAACTTAGCGGAACTTCGTGAGATGGGTTAGTACGATAAAGACAAATTATTCACTTTGGTACTGTCAAGATAAGATTCATCATTGTTCTCACACAATGCCTACTGTACCTTATCATTTCCACAATTTATATCACTTCATATAAGAACTCGTGAGATAAGTTAGTATAAATCAATGCAAAACCTTATCATTCTCTACTGTAGCAAATCACTAAAATTATTATTTAACATTGCATACTAAATGCCTCTGCATATTTAATACTCCTATCATCATATAGAATCATTAAACAATCAAACATATGCAAACAATACAAACATAACAACAATCTGTCTAAACAGGACAATCTGTAAAGGATGCAATAAGATTCATACTTCTATAACTCCAAAATTCTGAAAAATTAGGACATTGTATAAAATTTGTTGTTACTCATTGCGTAAAAAATTCAAGATTTTATCATGTTCTGACTATTCACAAATATTCAGACAATGATGGAAAACTTTCTGTTTTCAAAACAGCAACATATAGACTTGCAAAGTAAGCATGGTAAAGGCTATACTTGACCTTTTTATTGAACTAAAATATGGAAACATTACTGTAAATAGCAGCAAGCAAATACTAATAGAATAAAACGATGCTCCAAACAAACTAATATCATGTGATGAAAAAATATATAGCTCCAAGTGAAGTTACCCATAATGTTGGAGACGAAAGCGGGGATGCCTTCCGGGGTATCCCCAAGCTTAGTTGCTTGGGTATTCCTTGAATATTAACTTTGGGTGCCTTGGGCATCCCCAAGATTTGGTTATTGCCACTCCTTATTCTCTTCATACCGATATCTCACCCAAAAATTGAAAACTTCAATCACACAAAACTTAACGGAACTTCGTGAGATGGGTTAGTATGATAAAGACAAATCATACACTTTGGTACTGTCAAGATAAGATTCATCATTGTTCTCACACAATACCTACTGTACCTTATCATTTTCACAATTTATATCACTTAAATAAGCTATGGAAACACTAAAACAAGCAAACTATGCATTGAAAACAGAATCTGTCAAAAACAGAATAGTCTATAATGATATGAAAAACGACCATACTTCTGTTAATCCAAAAATTCTTAAAAAAATAGGACAACCTAGAAAATTTGTATACCAATCAACTGTAAAAAATTCAGCATATTTCAATGCTCCAGTGATTTTTAACAATTCTGTTACTGGGCGCAAAAGTTTCTGTTTTTACACAGAATCAAGTCAACTATCATCCACACTATCCCGAAGGCTTTACTTGCACTTTATTGAAAGAAAAGCTATAAAACATGATCAATATAGTAGCTTAATCATGTGAACACACAAAAACAGCAGAGGTAAATATTGGGTTGTCTCCCAACAAGCGCTTTTCTTTAATGCCTTTCTAGCTAGGCATGATGATTTCAATGCTGCTCACATAGAAGATAAGAATTGAAACGTAAAGAGAGAATCATGAATCGTATGACTAGCACATTTAAGCCTAACCCACTTCCTATACATAGGTATTTTGTGAGCAAAAAATTTATGCGAGCAAGAATCAACTAGCATAGGAAGGCAAAACAAGCATAACTTCAAAACTTTCAACACATAGAGAGGAAACTTGATATTATTGAGATATGTAAAAGCATTTGTTCGTCTCTCATAATAATTTTGAGTAGCATCATGAAGAAATTCAACAATATAACCATCACATAAAGCACTATTTTCATGATCCACAAGCATAGAAATTTTACTACTCAACACATAAGCAAATTTATTCTCATGAATAGTAGTGGGAGCAAATTCAACACAATAACTATCATGTGAGGCATAATCCAATTGAAAATTAAAATCATGATGACAAGTTTCATGGTTATCATTATTCTTTATAGCATACATGTCATCACAATAATCATCATAGATAGCAACTTTGTTCTCATAATCAATTGAAACCTCTTCCGAAATAGTGGAATCATCATTAAATAAAGTCATGACCTTTACAAATCCACTTTTATCATTATAATAAGACTCAACACCCTCCAAAATAGTGGGATAATTATTATCTAAAGTTGGCACTCTTCCAAACCCACTTTCATCAATATAATCATCATAAATAGGAGTCACGCTTCCATCATAATAAATTTTCTTATTAAAACTTGGGGGAGTAAAAATATCATCTTCATCAAATATAGCATCCCCAAGCTTGTAGCTTTGCACATCATTAGCATCATGGATATTCAAAGAATTCATACTAACAACATTGCAATCATGCTCATCATACAAATATTTTATGCCAAACATTTTATTGACTTCTTCCTCTAACACTTGAGCACAATTTTCCTTTCCACCATTTTCACGAAAGACATTAAAAGGATCAAGCATATGAGGCAAACTCAATTCCATTTTTTGTAGTTTTATTTTATAGACTAAATCGTGATAAAACAAGAAACTAAAAGATTCAATTGCAAGATCTAAAGCTTCAAGCACTTACCTCCCCGGCAACGGCGCCAGAAAAGAGCTTGATGTCTACTACGCAACTTTATCCTTGTATACGTTGTTGGGCCTCCTAGTGCATAGTTTTGTAGGACAGTAGAAAAGTTACCTCAAGTGGATGACCTAAGGTTTATCAATTCGTGGGAGGCGTAGGATGAAGATGGTCTCTCTCAAACAACCCTGCAATCAAATAACAAAGAGTCTCCTGTGTCCCCCAACACACCCAATGCAATGGTAATTGTATAGGTGCACTAGTTCGGTGAAAAGATGGTGATACAAGTGTAATATGGATGGTAGATATAGATTTTTGTAATCTGAAAATATAAAAAGAGCAAGGTAACTGGTAAGAAAAGTGAGCAAAAACGGTATTGCAATGCTTGAAAACAAGGCCTAGGGTTCATACTTTAACTAGTGCAAAGTATCTCAACAATGATAACATAATTAAGTCATATGGCAATCTCTCAACGTGCGTCAAAGAATCACTCCAAAGTTCCTATCGCGGAGAACATAAGATGAAATTGCTTGTAGGGTACGAAACCACCTCAAAGTTATTCTTTCCGATCAACCCATTGAGCTATTCCTATAAGTGTCACAAACAACTGTAGACTTCGTAGTAAAATAACACCATATGAAACACATCAATCAACCCTAATGTCACCTAGATACTCCAATGTCACCACAAGTATCCGTGGGTCAATTATACGATATGCATCCAACAACTTCAGATTCATAATATTCAATCCAACACAAAGAACCTCAAAGAGTGCCCCATGATTTCTACCAAAGAAACAAGGATGAAAACATGCAGCAACCCCTATGCATAGATTACCCCAATGTCACCTCGGGAATCCGCGATTTGAGTGCCAAACATACATCAAGTGAATCAATAGAACACCCCATTGTCACCGCGGGTATCCCACATATGACATACATCAAGTTCTCAAATAGATAATAGTATTCAATCCTATAATTGTGAAACCTCAAAGGTAAAACTCAATTCATCACAAGAAGATAGAGGGGGAGAAACACCATATGATCCAACTATATTAACAAAGCTCGCGGTACATCTAGATTGTGCCAAATACAGAACACGAGAGAGAGAGAGAGAGAGAGAGAGAGAGAGAGAGAGAGAGAGAGAGAGATCGAACACATAGCTACTGGTACATACCCTCAGCCCCGAGCTTGAACTACTCCATCCTCGTCATGGCGACCGCCAGGATGATGAAGATGGCCTCCGGTGATGGTTTCCCCCTCCGGCAGGGTGCCAGAATGGGCTCCCGATTGGTTTTTCGTGGCTACAGAGGTTTTCGGCGGCGGGACTTTCGATCTAGGGTTCTTTTTGGGGGTTTCTATATTTATATGATTTTTTGGAGTCGGAAAGAAGTCAGGGGGTGCCCGAGGAGTCCACAAGCCAAGGGGCGGGCCCTACCCCGCAGGACGTGCCCTGAAGGCTTGTGGGCTCCTCGGGACTCTTCTGGTCCAACTCCGGTGCTTCGGGGGTCTCTTTTGGTCCATAAAAATCACTGTAAATTTTCAGCCCATTCCGAGAACTTATATTTCTGCACAAAAAATGACGCCATTGTAGTTATGCTGAAAACAGCATCAGTCCGGGTTAGTTCTAATAAAATCATACCAAAACCATTGTTGCAAACATGGCATGAATACTTCATAAATTATAGATATGTTGGAGACGTATCAAGCGTGAGTAGTTTAGCATAGACCTACGGGTCCATAGCTAGGAGCTAGAAGGCTTCTTTTCGCTCTTTGATATTCAATACAATGTTCTCCTCGATGTTCTTGGAGTTCTATCCAATGTATTATTCTTTTGCAGTGTGTTTGTCGAGATCCGATGAATTGTGGATTTATAATCAGATTATCTATGAATATTATTTGAGTCATCTATGAATTCTTATATGCATGATTTGATATCTTTGTATTTCTCTTTAAATTATTGGTTTGGTTTGGCCAACTAGATTGGTTCTTCTTGCAATGGGAGAGGTGCTTAGTTTTGTGTTCAATCTCGCGGTGTCCTCACCCCGGAAGGGGTAGCGAGGCACATATTGTGTTGTTGCCATCAAGGGTAAAAAGATGGGGTGTTCATCATATTGCTTTAGTTTATCCCTCTACATCATGTCATCTTACTTAAGGCGTTACTCCGTTCTTATGAACTTAATACTCTAGATGCATGCTGGATAGCGGTCGATGTGTGGAGTAATAGTAGTCGATGCAGAATCGTTTCGGTCTACTTGACACGGACATGATGTCTATATGCATAATCATTGCCTTGGATATCGTCATAACTTTGCGCTTTTCTATCAATTGCTCGACATCACCGACCGTATTATTTTCCTTCAAGAGAGAAGCCTCTAGTGAAACCTATGGCCCCCGGGTCTATTTTCTATCATATTTACTTTCTGATCTACTATTTTGCATCTTTATCGCATTGGGTGCATGTGTTTGATTGTATATGGAGGTGTATAGATTGGGGAGTTGCGTGTACCTCCTACTGGATTGATATCTTGGTTCTCAAAACTGAGGGAAATACTTATCTCTACTATGATGCATCACCCTTTCCTCTTCGAGGGAAAAACAAACGCAAGCTCAAGAAGTAGCAATACTTTACCAAACCTGGTGTGCATCGGTATCCTCCAGAGTCATCACCATGCTGACTATACCGTTGCTCCCCTAACCGTTTTTGTTCTTCTTTCTCGTTGACGTGTTCCGGCATCCCCGTGACATAGTCACCTGTGTCTGCCCAGATGATGATGGATGCCATCACACCGAGAGGGCCCTATGAATATCTCTCTATCGTCGGAGGATCAAATCCCACTCTCGAGCTGTCCGGTCACTTGTCAAACTTTCCAGTGAGCCTGAAAGTTGTCATTATAATCACCTTGTTACAGATGATGTTTGAGCAACCCCAAAGCCCACCGTTTAGTAGGAAGTGAACGAGACACTCTCATGGTCTGAGGAATCAAAACACACGCTAACACTCCGTGTTATAACAGATGATTTTAGACGATGCAATCACATAGTATAACAGACAAGTATTGGGTCGTTTCAATATGATCATTCTTCTAACGTCATTAACCTCAATGTTGTTTTAGGACTATCGTTATACTCAACGGTATCCTAAGATCCAGAAAACGTGATCATGAACAGAACTTGAGCCTGTCTTAGAGGCGAGACCGGGGACCTATTGTTTATCGTTTATCATTTCACATGTGCATATGAGTTTTCCACTTAAATCACACATTTCAGGATCATAGCAGTTATAGCATGGAATATAAAGACTTAACTATGAAAAATGGAAATATAATAATACAATATTATTGCCTCTAGCGTATATTTCCAACAGATGTATCGTACAAGCTTTATCTACCACGAGATCATAAGTTGTGTTCTAACCCTAGGGCTAGGTGGTTGTAATTGTGTTTCGGTCCCCTCTACGGGCTAAGCCCTTTGGCTTATATACACGACAGGTAGGGCATCTAGGGTCACGTGGTCGGTATCGAGGGGGTCGCATGGAGGCGGCAGGAGACGTCTTGGAGTATACGTCGAGTCTTCAGCAGGAGCAGTCTTGTTCGCGTTCAGGCGTGTAGCTTCCGGAGTCCTCCTTAATGGGAATGAGGGCCCACCGGCCCAACCTGAGTACCACGGGCCGACTAGGTTAGTACCCCTTAGTTCAGGACACTGTAAACCGGGCTGTTGTTTATCGTTGCTTTATATATAAAGTGGGGAAGCCTTTTTGATAAAACAACTGCCAAATCTTCATACGAACTCAGAATTTGACATTCCTGGGCACGTTGGATTTTATGAATGACGCCCATGCATTTTGGGTCTTAGATATTTATTTGGAGTACTTTGGAAAAATGAATTTTTTCGACCTTCGAAATGGCTAAGTCTGACCCATGGTTGACTCTGTATCGAAACAATCCTTGCTTCTTTAATTGTGCTTGGTCCTAAGTTGCTCTAAAACACCTGTAGACACAATAGAACACATAAAAACCAATTAAAACTCTAAATGTACAATGCTCACAATGATAAGTGCAAAAACTAATAATCATGGATAATGAACAACTATTTAGTTTAACGGGACATGATCTATAACAAGAACATGCAACAAATGGGCTCTAAAAAATGCATAAAATATAGATCCATCACGCAGCAAGCTAGTAATGCATGCACACAGCCTCCAGGGCCGTGCATGGCATGAGCGCATCCCTAGATGAGGTAGCGTCATGCATTGCAACATACTCCCTGCGTTCCTAAATATATGTCTTTTAAGAGATTTCACTACAAACTACGTACGGATGTATATAGACATATTTTAGAGTGTAGATTCACTCATTTTGCTCCGTATGTACTCCATAGTGAAATCTCTAAAAAGACTTATATTTAGGAACGGAGGGAGTACAACATAGCACCAACCATCTGGCGTGTCTCTTCTGCGTGTCTAACGTATGAGATCCAGGAAATGTCCCCAGAGTCACTCTTAGGACCCTACGATTCATAGGCATATGCTTGCAAATTTATTGCCCTTGTGTACATTTTCTTAGCACCAGTTGGCTCTTACAACGAAGTATTACATATGAGTATCATGCATATGATATTATACACAACTATCATGTTATGATAGTACCTCCATCGTGCATACTTTTCTCCATCCAGATTTATTAGGTCCATTTAACCATATTTATGACTAAAAAATCAGGCACATGCTACAAAAAGTATAGTATTGCATTTGAATTTGAATGTGGTTTCTAGAGTATAATTCTTGTGAAAGGTAGTTTATGTTTTACTAGTTAAATTTATGGTCAAAGTTTTACCCGAACTAAAATGGGCCAAATATACCCGTGTGGAGGAGGAAGTAGTACTCCCTGCGTTTACTTATACAAGGCCACCACTAGTGCAAAATTGGGCATTAGTCCCGGTTCGTAAGAGCCTTTAGTCCCGGTTCACCAATCGGGACTAAAGGGTGGGGACTAAAGCCCCCGCCCCCCTTAGTCCCGGTTCATCACTGCCCGGGACCAAAAAGGCCCACCACGTGGCACGAGCCTGCGTAGAGGCTGGGGGTCCTTTAGTCCCGGCTGGTGACACCAACCGGGACTAAAAGGTTTAGGGGTTTATGGGTTTATGGTTTATTTATCCTTTTAATTTTGTGTTTTCCATTTAATTCTTTTTCATTTCAAACATATTTTACGCTACTACATACTGTACATGTTATGCATATATATAAATAGAATTTCTCGTAGAACCGATCATATGTATATATCATCAAATTTCTCATACGACCATTCACATACACATATATATACAATTTGGTATATACGATTTCTCCTATAATTTGCAGATCATTACATGCAGGTATTAGGTGTAATGGTATTCTTCTTTGGGATCTATGATCTGGTCAAGCAAAAAACCCGCTATTTTCTCTTGAATTGCTCGTATGCGATCCGTTGTAGGATCTGACCCCGCATCTCCGACATCTTCAAAGGAGATCAATATGAATATATTAGTTGTGTGTATATATATTAGATAATGATATAAAATTTGTGAATAGTGTTCTGGCAAACGTACGCAAAGTTGTCTTGCATCTTTGGTCCTTTCGGACTTCATAATGCGAATGCTCTCGCAAATGTAGTATGCACATAAATTATTTCCTTGCGCCTGCCTCATGCACTTTACGATAATAGAATCCAATCAGATAATAATTAATCAAGCATGATAATGGTATTGAAACTAGAATTAAAGAGATGCACGGACGTAGCTAGCTAGTACTACTTAATTACCTTGGGTCGCACCCATTTCAGCCGTTGTTTCCATGGGCCATGAACCTCTTTGATGAACTTTTGCCAAGCCCTGCCCGCCGGCAAATAAAATGAATAAAGGTGTTATTAATTAGTTGATATCAGGAAATGAACTAAAGAGACCGACATGGTGAGATAATGATTGAAATTACCTGCCGACCATCCCCCTCATGATTGAGTATTCTTTAGTTTCTTTAAGTAGTGGGTCCAGTACTTGAACTTTCCGTCATCAACTTCAATGATTAGCAGGATTCAGTGAAAACTGCATGAGCACACGTTTGTATAATTAAGCGGCCATGCGCATAAATCATCAACTACACTTATTAACATCTAGTAAGAAAAAACGAATTTGTAGTACAAGACAGTAACACTCATCCGAAGTTGTAAGGTAGTAGTATTTCTGGTTGGGAATCTAGTTGCTTCAAAAACTGTAGCAATCATTTCTCTGTGTCTTTTTGCTCACGTGACCATGTCTTTTCATTAATGGTATTTGGGTCAATGAATCCAATGCCATAGTGTCCATATCTTTTCATTTCATAAATCTTCATTCTGCATAATACCACAGAAAAGAATATACTGAGGATAATTACAGGATATGAACGAGCACCGCTAGAGACTTAAATTACAGAAAGATATCAGTTACAGACAATAGCAACTGACGATAGATTTGTCGAGTGTGTCTTGATTGAATAACTGAAACATTTCTTGAAACTCAATTCACAAATCTTTTTCATGAAAGTAATGTTGTGCCTTGACTTTCGTCATCAGGGCCTCTCGTTCGTTGTTTACAACTCAACAACTCTCAGGTACCACTCATGCAATCTATGCATTCTCTTTGATAGAAGTGGGATCTGCTGAGGCTTGACCAGAGGTTGGCCGGAGACATATTTCCATGATAGTTCCTCCTCTGTAAACCTGGGGAGATCCTCGATGCCTAGGAGCTGTTAAACCTGGGGGCCCAAGCCTGACACAAGCCTGTCACCACCCCTTTATTCCCGGCCGGTTCGTGACACAAACCGGGACTAGAGGCACGCCACGAACCGGGACTAATGATCCACGCCCCTACCCGTTGGAACCGGGACTAATGGTCACATTAGTACCGGGCCGTCGTTGAACCGGGACTAATGGGGCTCACGTAAAGTCGTTTTTCTACTAGTGCACAACAGTAATTGAGGCAAAATTAATGATATTTTCTCGTACTACTAACCTGTTTAATACCTGCATGCATGTAGTCATAATGAGAGTCAACAATTGTTGATATTTTCTTGCATGCATGTAGTCATAATGAGAGTCAACAATTATTGATATTTTCTTGCATGCATGTGGCGTATTAATAATCCTAGTAAACGAAAAGAAAATTTGACTCAGGCATTAAATCTTATATTGGTACCTGTAATTTGAGTTTGTGGACTTGTATATAAAAATGGAGGGAGTGTCGCAAGTTGGTCTTTTAGATGATCTCATTTATTGTTTGTATGACACATAATGCTATGCCGTGTCAGCAATGTTCCTGGTCGGCATTGAATGAAGCTGCATGATAACCCGACTGTGAACTACGTAAGTGGCTCCTAATTCACGGCCACACAGCCAACTGACATTTCAATAGTACTATTGATGCCTTAAGTTTACGTCAGGGTTATTCTAGACGATTTTTATTCAGCACCACTAGAAATATGGTGCACTTGGAAACATCACTTGTGCCTTGCATCATGAACAAACTACGATGCCTTCAATAATAGGTGGCTTAATGGAAATTGCACGAGCGTGGTTTAGGATAAAACCGATTAAGATAATCTCATGGCAGTTAATTGTACACGCTAAGAGATAATCCAGCTTTTCACTATCTATACGTGAAAAGCCAATTGTAATCACCGATTATGCAGTAGCAGGGAAATATTTAAAACAAATCTTATATTGCCTGACATAAATAAAACATTATGATAATAGAAACACAGACGTATACTCAATTGATAGTACACAAAATACTTGTATATAGAGTTGCATATGGTTTACAAATCACATACATGATATATGTGTTGTACGAACATGGTACACCAATCCAACTGTTCATTATTCATTCATTTTGGGTCGATGTTGTTAGTTTCTGGAGGCATGCCGCATCCTTAATGAGCTTGATGGACTCAGAAAAATCTTCTAAAAGCTTGTGACAATCTGGAAATTGCGCGTCATCTACTGCCATAATTACCTTGATAGTGCTACCATAATTTAGGTAGTGCAGGATTAAAGCCTACAAAAAAAATTCACACAATTAAATGCAAAATGGATCAAATAAACTTTTTTGAGAGTGGATTTTATAATATTGTAACAATGACGAGTTATCTTTTTGTCCAATACAGGTTTGGTCATTTTCTTTTTGATAACATGATGCACATCTATCAATTTTTTGAGGCTTTTGTAATACACAGGTAGGTAAAAACTAAACTCAACCAATAACTCTTGCATGTATATTTGGGTTTTCAAACTAAGCATATGTGGTAAGATTTATTTCTTTTGGAAGACGATCTGAAAAAAGAAAAGCTATGCCTATGCATTAAAAAACAGTATGCCTCTCACAACGATTTAAGATCCTTGACCGTCCCATCAAACTAACCAACGCCCTGGTTTGCTCAGTCGTCCCAGCACAGGTCGCGATCCATTTTGACCTTTCCACCCGTGCGTTCCAGCTGGCCCAACATTGATGGGCTGCTGCTCCCGAAATCTAGCTGGGCGTCTTCTCAACTATTGGGCCAAGACTGCGTGGCCCATAGCTTTCTTTGCTGGCCTTTTCACGGGAGAATATCAGGTGATACCATGACTCAAATGCTCCCATGATACCAGTTTGAAAACTTCAATTTCAGATGTGTCAAAAAAATTCGAAATTTTTTGTGAATGTTCATCATCTATGTGTCAACAACCCCTAAAACATCCAGATCAAAATCTAAAATACACAAAGAGAAACAAAAAAGAGAAATCCAACATGAATAGTGTTAATAAAGACAAAATGATGAATAGTGTCAAAAACGACACTATTCATATCTGGATTTCTCTTTGTGTATTTCAAATTTTGATCTGAATTTTTTAGGGGTTATAGACACATATGTGATGAACGTTCACAAATTTTTTCGAATTTTTTTGACACATCTAAAATTGAAAATTCTAAAATAGTATCATGTCATGGTATCACCTGATATTCTCCCGCCTTTTCACAATAATGGGGAGGGGGGGGGGGCGTACCCAACCACGCACGAGGGAGATGTTCCTTTGGACCACGAGCCTTCTCCTCTTTTCTCTCTACTAGGTAATTGCACGTGTGTTGCAACGGGGGCATAAATATTTCGCTAGTTCAACAATAATCGCGTCATAAATATATATATATTTACTATCCTCGTGCACATCAAACAAACATTGTGCCAATAAATTGATGCATCACCAACAGTATTGTAAAATAAATATATAAATGGTTCAAAAATTCCTTCCATCGTGCCCATGTGGCAAAGAGTAGATGCATTACAGATGTATGATTTATTGGGTTCGCCTTTTCACGTAGCTGAATTCTTCCAAGGGCTTTTATTTCATCAGACAGATAAAGTAAACTTCAGTAGTTTTGGACAGAGTTGCTGAAGGTTCAGTCACCCCAACCCTTCCAAATAGCTATAGATTTGGTGCATGGATGAAGTTGCATGCAATAACAAAACACTTTTAGTTACACTGTTGAAAATCAAAAAACTGATTTGGGATGTGTACTTCACGTATCCTAAGCTCAAACAACAATTTAGAGACGGATCAAATACAACAGCATCAAGGATGGTGAAGGTTAATACCTGATCGTTTGTGCTTCCAAAATCACAGATTTTTCAGCGGATGCATCACTAGTAGAAAAAGGACCTAATGTTAGACACATTAGACTGGGTTCGATTTTGGCCCGGTACTATTGGTACCATTAGTCCCGGTTCGAACGGCTATGCATTAGTGCCGGTTCGTGTTGAACCTTTAGTACCGGTTCGTGCCATGAACCAGTACTAAAGGGGTGGTGACAGGCCGGGGGCCCACGAGCTCCTTTAGTCCCGGTTCGTGGAACACACCGGTACTAAAGGGCAAACCTTTAGTACCGGTTCGTGCCACGAACCGGGACTAAAGGGGTCTGACCTATAGTCCCGGTTGGAGACACAAACCAGGACTATAGAGCAAATTCTAAACTCTACCCCCTGTATCCATTTCAGTTTTGAAAAATACAAAAGAAAATGATAAAGAATTCAAAAAATAAAATTCTTCGAGATGTAGTTATATTACTACATCTACTAGTTAGGAAAATTTAAACACTTAAATTTGGACATGTTTTGCAAAAAGTGTAGGGAAAATATAAAACGGCTATAACTTATGCATACGATGTCGGGAAAAACGTATAATATATCAAAATGTTCAGCACGAAAATCCTCATCCGATTTTGACGGCCTAACCTGTTTGCTAATTTTTAGAATCCTCAAATTCTAAAAGGAAAAAAAGATATGCTCAAATTTAAGTTTTTTTGAATTTTTGTCAAACTATGGTCAAACTACTTATTCAAGAAATATTAGTGTTACTAAATAATTATTCAAGAATATTAGTGTTGCTAAATAATTATTTCAGTTTTTTGAATTTTGGTCAAATCTGGTCAAACTATGGTCAAATTGTGGTCAAACTATGGTCAAACTACTTATTCAAGAAATATTAGTGTCAGTAAATAATTACTGTTTGTTAGAATAATAGTTTCAAACACAAACGGTGAAACGTGTGACCTAATGCTCAAGCTAAAATCCTGAGGGTTAATAGGATTGACAGCTTACATTTGTCAGGAAAACAACAAGTGCAGACTTGGAAAGTAGGGGGATTAGAACTCTGAAGTTAAGCGTGCTCAGGCTGGGGTAGTGAGAAGATGGGTGACCGGCCGGAAAGTTAGACGATTTAGAATGAGTGATCCACACTTGAGCGGTTAAGATGGGTGATTAGAGACTAAATCATCAAATAATTCGGAAAATTGAAAATCGAAAAAATCAATATTCAAAAAAATTTGAAAAAAAAACCTTTAGTACCAGTTGGTGTTACCAATCGGTACTAAAGGTCCCGCATACCACGGCACGAGCTCACGCCACGTGGTGGGCCTTTAGTGGCATTTCGTGCCGAACCGGTACTGGGGGGGAGGGGGAGGGGGCTTTAGTCTCCACCTTTTAGTGCCGGTTGCAGAACCCGCACTAAAGGCCCTTATGAACCGGTAATAAAGCTCCGTTTTCTACTAGTGCATGTTGGTTTTGAGCTGGCACCTGTGCGCAACCGGAGTACCTGACCCACAGCACAGCTCAAACCGTCTTGCGCCGGCAGTGCATACAGTAGCAGCTTTGGTCGAGAAGAAACTCTACAGACGAGACATACAAACGCACCCGTACGTTGCTTGCCGCATGAACAAGACACAAGATGAATGGCTGAACGAGTGGTCTCATGCTGATCTGTTTGAGATGGTACCGACTACCGAGGATGAGGATGAGGACAAGGAGAGGAAGTGTGCAGTGGTCCTCGTCTCATGCCGTCTCTCCCTGCTGTGAAAGAGTGGCGCCAACAGACCACGACGAAGCCGCGCTGGCAAGCCCCAGCGGCGGCTAGGGTTAAGGCCAGGGACGCGCGTATGGGTAGAATGGCGATGAGATCACGGAAAGTCGGTGGTGGAGACCGCGGTGTGGTTGCCCCGATGGACAGAGGTGCGGCCAGAATCGCAACGGTGATTTTGATCGTTGGAGAGAGGCGTTGGGAGTTGAGTGGATAAAGAGAAGCCGGAGTTGCTGGCGTCATCTGGAATCGGAGGCTCGCATCGGTGAATTGGAGGAGAGGAGGGTATCGAGTGAGGAGAGGAGGGAGGAAAGACGGGGCGGGGATCGCGTGACACTCGCATGCGTTTCGTGGGGAGCGAGGTGGGTGATCCGATCGATGAAACCAGCGACCAAAAAAAAAACCCGGTGACGTCTGGAGGAACGTGCGCGGTGGAAGTTCGACGAAGGCTGGGCAGGATGCGCGGTCACGTTGGCAGGAAAAGCAACCTTAGTGGTTGTTTGGATAACAAATATTAGCATTGAGTTTATAGAAAACGAGTTTTTACTTGATTTTTAGGAAAACCGGTTTTACGATTTTTTTTGTTAATAATCAGTTTATAGAAGACCACGTTTGGGTCGAAAAGTGTGTTTGTCCAGTTCCCTATTCCCCGGTGATCTTCTTATTCTCGACTTTCCGTCAATGAAACGCAAGTAATGGAGCTGGGTAGTTGATCTCGCCGGACGGCCGCGTACACGCACACGTAGAAAGTTGCTACCATGGGCAAGCATCTGCAACCGGCTGCGAAATGTACGAACGTACACGTACGCGAGAGACACAAGAGGATTCATGGCAAAAGCCTCCTCGGATCCACCTTCCTTTTGGTCGTTCACGCTGCATGCACGTCGGCGTTCATGGCCATGGCGCCCCTGCCTGTGGCTATGCACCCTCGCCGTTGGGGTTAAGGACGAGAAAAGCTTGTGCCCACTGGTGCAAACCCTTTTGTCGCCGCCAAGCTGCAGCCATATATGTCTCCTCCTGCTTTGTTGTCGCGTGCCGGCGGCGGCGACGCTCAACGAGCTGACCTCGGCGGCTGCAACGATGACCAGGACGGACGACACGGAGGACGCGGTAGCCGTGGCACGGCGGCCAGACGAGGACGTACGAGTACGACTACGTTGTACGACTCACCGGTGAGTACATCACAGCCGCCGTCGTCTCACTGACCCTCGAGCAGGCCGGCGATATGTAGTGAGGACGTGGCAATGGCCACCAGCCTCGGTAGCTTCTCTTCGCTCATGAACGGGCCCGCCGGGATCCGCAACAAGGAACAAGGATACGCAAATCGAGTTTTTACAAAAACGACACAAACGCGAAATTCTGGGTTATAGAAAATTCGGTTTTCAAATCCACAGATTAGTTAGGCTAGCCAAACGTGGTTTTAGGTTGTTAGGCCGTTTTCCTATTTTATATAAGGCCCTGTTTGGTTCATAAGTCCTAAGACTTTTTTTAGTCCCAACTTATAAGTCCCAAGTCCCTAATAAGTCCTTACTTGTTTGGTTCCTGGGACTAAAAGACCATATTACAACTATAAGTCCCTATAAGTCCCTCCTTGAGAGTCTTATTTCATAAGTCCCAAATGCCCACTTTAAGTCCCTATAAGTCCCTCATGTTTGGTTTAGATGGAACTTAAAAGGACTTATTTAAGTCCCTACACCAATAAGTCCCTGTAACCAAACACCCCCTAAAACGGATTTTCTACAAACCATCTATCCAAACAACCCCTAGGTTCTTTTCAGATAGTAGAAAAAAAAAAAAAAAAAACGAGTCCTCTCCTCTTCTCACCCAAGAAGTTCCTAAACCTAATCAAAGCTCTGGCAATAGCGGCAGCGGCTGGAAGCGCCCCAGATGGCCGATGGGAATGGACGGTGACAAGAGCGGCTCCGACGATCGTACGTGACGACTTCGGTGACGGTGGAGATCAACGCCCGCAGGTGCGCCCAAAATCCCACCTCCACGGTAATGGGCTTTTTCTCCCCTTCGTGTATCCATGGGGCTCGCCTTCCTCCCCTCATTATCGATGGTGAGGCGATTGCGCCGGCGGCGCTGGGGGTGACAAGAGAAATCCACAATCACAGAGTCTACATCCGGAAGGACACCTCTCGATCGCCAAATCACATATCTCCTGATTCTGACTAATTCCTTACCTATGTCTCTTGATCTTTACCTATTTGTAATACATGTCGGTAATCTTAAGGAGATGTTGCCCTCATCAGCGTCGTCAATCTGATCAACATGAGCTCCTGGCCCAACGACATCAGGGTCACGTACCACCAATGGACGCCACGCCACTACATCGACACACCCGGCGGCCTCTGCAATGACTCCAATGGCAACAATGAATCCTCCATTGTTCTACTATTTTTTTTTCTGAACCACACTGTTCTACTTAACTAACTTCTGTGCGTAGCAATCAAGATGGTAGTGACCTTTCATATTTACATTTTTCACCTTGGTTGGGTTCTGGGGCCTGCAAGGACGAGGGTGCAAAAAAAGACGAGCGGTATTAACGGTTGGTCTGTCATTGTGTCCAACAGAAACACCTCCCAGATCCTCACCAAAGGTTCACCGTCACTTCTTGTTCTTTGGCACATACTGCTCAGTTTGATCCTTCAATTGTTGCTTAGTTGTATATATATCATATTAATGATAAATTTGTTTCGAGATATAGTACTGTAGATAAGCTGACGCAAACACCTTTGTTCCTCTCAAAAGTCATGCAAGAGATCCGCAAGGTACTACCCAATTAACTTAACACCCGAATCCAATATTTACGTGCGAAATTTGATGAATTTTGCAACTTCGGAATAATTCCAGTGCTTAGTGTCCTTTCTGTGTTGTAATCAGGATTAGTGATGTTTGACAAATTCTGTAACCCTAATAAGTTCTTTAAAAGGAAAACTTGTTAAAGTGAGCTAACTTACTGTATGTGACTTGCAGATGCTGGTGGATTATGTTGTTGATGTTAAAATCACATGTGATGGAGCAACCATTATGATGATATTGGAAGTTGAGGGTCTAGCAGGGAAGGTTTTGCTTGATTGCATCTGACAGTCCTCGCTATATAGCACTAATTAATTTCGATGCTTGCTAAATTTACTCATGAATCATTGCTCATATAATACATTGTTACATGATGCACAAATACCACATATGATTGGAACCTTTTTAAGAATGTTACATATTGATAATTCATCTTACACCATATGCATGATACATAGAAACAAATTACTTCTCTCACGGTTTCCATGTATTGAACTATCTAGGTTCTTTATCTTGCATGGTGGAGTGAGCTAAAAGTGCATATATTATTCTTTTTCAATACTTATATGGTGGTAATCTCTCAATTCTACCAGCCTTATCTCAAGAGTCAAGACGGACGGGCGCGGCAACACGCGTCTTTATGATCTAGTTAAAGAAGATGGAATGCCCACATATCTTGCACCTTATTTCACGATGCAAAGTTGGCAATGGCTCTTTCACCTTCTTTCTGGCTTGATAGATGGACACTTGCTGAGAGACTCACACTAGCCACTACGTTCGACATTCTAGTTCACCTCCATGAAAATGACTTAGTTTTGCAGGTGTTGTAGGATGGTATCGAACTAGGATTACATAACTCCTTGGGTGCTGTGGATTAGCGCGCTTCTATTCAATCTCCGTGATACCATATCTACAGATCCGTACTTCAGGAGATTACTCGATGGATCAGCATTCACCACCACAGGGCCAGTACGTCACCCTCGCTTCCTAGTTGATAGAACTCAAGTGGACGTCATCTGGTTCTCACGGTAGCGAAACAAAGTTAAAATATTTGGCTGGATACTGCGCCTAAATATGTTAAACAAGGGAACAAAATCTCCACAGCAGAACCTTGCACCTAAGCTTCTTATGTCCCGCTAGTCGGAGGATGGAGCATACTAGCGGTGTCCGCCCAGCCTTCAGTCAGCTCAGAGATAATGGGTCCACTCTACTGCCAGACGTGGTTACCAGCATCAGCCTGATCATTTATCCTACGGTTCATGATCTAGAAGATCTGTGATGCTCGAAATTCAAAATTGTTTTGCATCATCGTCCTTAATGAAGCTACCAAAACAACGAATATCGTTGGCCATTTAAAAGTTTCACCAAGTAGGTCGGAAATCCAGGAACATAAGATCCATGCCACTCAGGCCCTATTTGGTTCGGCTGTGGATTTCTAAAAGCAGCTGTGAAAAAATCCGCTATGGAAAAATAGCTGTGGAAAATCTGATGTGAAAAAAATGTAGGTCATTTGGCAAACCAGCTGATACAGCTTTTTCAGATTTTGGCCTGCAGCGAAATCAGATGTTGAAAAGCACGTGGGCTGCTTCCGCTTTTGGTTCAGATTTTGGCAGCGGATTTCTGGAATCGGATTCTGCTGGGTTCGCCTTTTGGTTCAGATTCTGCTGCGCGGCAGCGGAATCCGTCGATACAAGCTGAAACAAACAGGGCCTCTATTTCATGATCACCTCTCCTCAAAGTCAATGTATTTAGACAAAACTAACCCCTCCCCCCCAAATGGTCGCACGTTTAAAGAAAAATATGACGGATGCATGTACAGAGACAGGGCTTACTTTGCCTTGTCTTTTTTAACCAGCATTCAGTACTTCACGCCTTAGAGAAAAAGAGGATGCAAACAAACAATTCAATCTCACCTCAAGCACGCTCATGTGCATCCACACTATATACAAGCTATACATACTAGGAGGAATTAGGAATAGGAGGGCTCCATGCGCCAATAACTAAACACACCCAATTTAAATTTTGAAACAACTTTGACTAGTCTCTGGAAAATGAAAATCTATTTATTCAATAAACCTTTGTTATTGGAAATACAATGATAAGAAAATAATTATATAGTAAGTGTAAAAAATAAGGGCTTATGTTGGATAGATACGGCATAAATGCAAATAGGATTAAGAAATAGGTAAATTGTGTTTAAATAATTAATAATTAGACAGCGTGGAATACAAGAGACCTTATTTTAAAAACCTTATGATGCGAGATTGTTTTATTGTCTGAAGCAATTTACGACTGCATCTATTTTTTTCCCTAAAAAGAAAAAGAATGCATCTCTTTTAGATGTTAGATCATATGCAACTTACTTGTGGTTGCCCGTAGGTGCTAATTGCCATGAAGGTAATTGGGTGTCCACATAGCGTTATATGTTCAGCTGGCCCAATGACATTTGATACTGTTATGCTTGTATGTGTGGTACACCGTCGGTAGATGAAAGCTCCTGTCTGCTTTCGTTGACAAGTTGCAGAAAAATCAGAAATGTTAATAAATAGATATAGTGCTTCTTCTTCAGTGTCTGGGCAATGCAGTCCTTGAAGAGCATAAGCACGAAAGAAAGGGAAATATATATATACCTTTGCACCAAAGCATTTCACAGAAAAATCACCAACCACTTGTACCAACTTCACTTCTAAAGAGCTTTTTTTCCTGTGCATCGACCGTTTTGCCTCGCGAACATATTCAAGGGGATCATTGTGCAAAGCGATATGAAATGGATAGCTGAGGCCACTAACTCGATTCCCTGTCTCTACCTTGGTAACATATGTCTGTTCATAATTATATGAAAAAGTTCAAGTAACTAATATAAAAAGAAATTGTAATGAAGGAATTTTATATTGTCTATCACATTTCATTTATATTCTTACATGTATCTTTAGGAAAAAAGAAGGTCTTACTTGTCGGGTAGAAACTGGCCTTGTGTTGACAGGGAGTATTGATCGCAAGCAGATTCTCTTAGTGTCATTGTCCCCTAATATTGAAGACATGAAAGCAAACTGTTTAAATTAGATATGTATAGAGCATATATTCATCGATGTTGTTAAACAGAAGACCTACCGGACTTCCTAAAGTAATATCGTGAAAGAGCTGCAGAAGTGACACCAACTAGCACGTCGTTGATAGTCTGTGAAAATGAAAAAGAGAAAGAGACAAGTGTCTATTGAGACAAATCAGGAAGTCTATTCGTAGCACTATTTCAGTTAATCAGTACAAAGTTTAAATGGATTTATGTACGCAGTTCATAACAGTCTTGATGAGCTTGACATCATCAAGGCTAAGACTCCGGTGCAAAAACCGCTTGTGCCGGCAAGACTCAGTGCCATCTGGCGGGGGCGTGAATATCGTGCGTGGATCTTTCAAGAACAGTATGGTCGCAGCAAGCAACGTGGCATCCACCAACGTGTGCCATGCCAGCACGAAATAGGACCAAACCCATGCCAGGTAATCGCCAGACAAAGTCAACGGAGGTCGTAGACGCCCCTGGTAGATCGGGCCAGTCCGTCTTGGCGGCGGCGGCATGGCCGGCAGCCTTGTAGGATCAGCCGTGCTGCACGACGAAGCCATAAAGATTGTCATGATGGACATGGCATCACCGATGGAGTGGTGCAGACGGAGCACCACTGTAGAGGTCGCCTCAGAGGTCTCCAAATTGAGGAAGTGGAACTCCCAAAGAGGGCGACGCCTATCCATAGGGAGTGTGGACAGCGATGCCACATAGTCCTCGACGGCCTTTTCCGGGTTGGTAGTCACCATGGTAGGATCCAGCCTTGGGACGATGATGTGGTCATCCACGTTCACCACTGTTTGCACCCACCGTGGCTTGCCATCCTTGAATCCATCCATTATCTATACATGGATAACGAAACGAGGATTGGAGGGAAAGGTAGGGTAGAATGAGAGGCATAAATAGTAGAATATATTAATGTGATCAATTCTATGGTATAATATTTATATGTAATTTTGTTGGTATATTTTCCATTTGTTTCCATTTAATTGAAGTTCTAGATTTTTCATTAGTAAAACTTCTCTATATTTCATCAAATCTATTAGAAAGATGAAGCTTATGAAATTACTACTTCTCAATTAAATGATGGTTGAAAAACTTTACACTGCAGAACCGCGAGGAACGAGTAATCAGCTCTGCTTCGATGCCGGTGCGGAAGACGGGGAGGTTCACCGGTATGTCAAGTCCCATCATCATGACGATGTAGATGCCCATCTCTTCCATGATTCTTCCATTGGGGCTCATGGGCTCGGGCGCCGTGCAATTTTCAGCACAGCCCGTCTCTGCCGGCACACGGACAGAGAGCGCACCGCATGGTGGAGTTTCTACGTCCATTGTAATTTCCATGGGTGGTTTGGTCGATTAATTGGTAGTTTGCAACTGGGGAAGGGAATGGTGATAGTATATATAGGGAAGGAAAGGGAGGAGATATCCGTGGTATCCGAAACCTGCATTAAATTCAGCGTATTTAATGACGCGAGCTTCGTGCATATCCCTCCATCTCATGTACCCAGCAGGCAGTTGAGTCCTACTATGCGAACAAGAAAGCACACACAGTACCTGCACGACGGTAAAATCCAGCTGCTCATGCGTAGAATTGAAAGGGCAGTGATGGCTGGATTAGCTGGTCTTGCGCAGATCGGGCACTAAATTATCATGTGTGGAGCAGTTTTGCAGGCACTTTGACGAGTTTTCACACATATATTCATAGATAATATTTTTAACGTTTGAATTGCGCAAAAATCAGATTTTGTATTCATGTAGTACAAAATTGGCCGTGTTTTACGTAGCCCAAAATAAAAATCTCGGCAACAGTTTGTGTTATCAAATATCATACCTAGAGAAATCTGGGAAACAATTATAATTGGCCGCATCGACGAAGAAGATAACTACACAGTAGTGCTGACATCAGATCTACAAGTGATTTGTCACTGTTGGATTGGTAGTTGCTGGTAGAATGCACGCCGACTCGGGCCGGTATACTTCCGTGTTTACACCGAACAATAGCGAAGATGCATCTTCTCGGCCAGCATGCCGGGCGGGGCGCCGGGGAGTCCTTGAAGGTGAGTGCGCTCTCCTCTCTTCCTCTTAATAAACTGTGAATTCGCTTAAAAAAATCTGTAGCATCGCAATAATCTATACAAAATATTTTAATTTATATTTTTTAAATAAAGGGCCTAATTTTCATTTTGCGTGGGGCCCTGAATTTTAAAGGCACGGCCCTGCCTCTTATGTTCCCACCGTGTAGGCACTTCAACTATAATAATTTCTTTTATGGAAACTTCCTTTTTTTGCGGGGGCTTTTTTAGAAAATTCTGATCTATATCAAAGTTCACTAGAAGTACAAAGGATTTCAAACGTAATCAAAATTATATAGAGATTCCCAGACCGCCGAACAGCCAGTATTGCCGTCAGAATGAGCGGCCGATGCGCCGCTGTCGCCGCTCCTCTACTGCAGCCAGCTTGACCTTGTCGATGATAGTTAGGAAGTCTTCAAGCATATGCCTCTAAGGACCGGGGCCCTTGAGCCGAAGTCGTTTTAATTGAACCCATGCATATATCTGAAGCACCCAACACCGAAATCTCTCCACATCACAAAAACCCTGACATCATTGCCAAAGGAGATGGCAGAAATCTACATTGGAACTCCATTGGCAAAGTCCAGATGGATGAACAAGTGGAGAATAGAAGCACGAAAGACAAACTCGATGATATAGCGCCGCCATCTGCACATGGGCCTCACCTGCAAGGACTAAAAAACCCTAACCAAAACTACTAACTAGGATGGAGGCATCGGGATTCCTCTCCGGGCAACCAGCCGTCGGAGGGGCAGTCAGAGGGGACGCAAGTACGCCGGCTTAACAGTTGAGTCTGGAGCAGAGGGCTTGCCCTAGCCGGCTAGGATGAGGGAATGAAACGAAGTTGCGGTAGAAATTAAGGCCTCCACTTTAACTATATTATGCCCGCTCAATAGTTAACGATGGCATTTTAGGTGATGTTTTTTGGATTATGCATGTAAGCATATCCTATCATGTCTTTCAGTTTCCAAATTCACTTTACTAGCTAGATTAATTATTATCCACATGGGTGCAGCACAGGACACCTGCTCCAAGATATTTCCGTTGTTATAGATCATTTATTGTAGGGACACAATTTTTTGGGACATTGGTACAATCACTTACGAACTATAAAAGCCAAAATGGTAAAAGGAAAATCAAATAATTCCATTTTTCTATCATCCATGGTCAAGTTTTCTACTCATGTGTGAAGTTATGCAAAGAAATTACATCTGTGGTATCTCGGGCAAAACTGACAAAATCGGTGCTATTAAAAAGACCATGTCGAAGCAGTTTGGAGGTCCAATTTTGTTTTCTTCTCCAAAAGTACCAAGAATTTCATTTTAAGGCGAAACTTCGTAGTTGAGTAGAACAGTGGGCTCTGTTTGTTAACCGAAATTTTTAGAATTATTTAATTATTTTATATATTTAAAATGTTACTCTTCACAATGGGTGCCCGTGGCAGCATCTTCACCACTGCATTTTCGATTGTTTGAGACCCTATTTTTTGGTTAGGAATCTGTCTTTATTCCAAACTTAACCCCCAATGCCGTGCCCACACTTGACCACGCCACCTTTAATGTTGTAGCTATCATATAATTAAGTTGGATCCCTATGTGTGGAGCCAGAACACACACGTATACGCCCAAATGGTAGTGGAGGTAAATATCACCACGTGATTGAAAAAATATCATTAAAATGCTAATCACCAACCATAGAGATGCCTTCGTCGGTTACATGTCAACTGCACAACAGTTCTCTAGACAGAGAGCACTTCAAGGAAAATACGTCTGACCATAAACAATGACATTCACTGTCTCCGCCTTAAAAAAAGCTAGGGTTTCTCTGCCTCTCGCTGGCACCATCGCCGGTCCACCCCGTTTCCGGTGGCCTTAGGGCCATAGGTGCGGAGTGGATCCTGGCCCTTGCTGGTGGGAGGGCTCCTTTTCTAGATTTTTTAAAGTTTTTTAGGGTTTTTGTCATGCTCAGAAAGGCGAGACGGCGGCGGCTTCCTGAAGATAGAATAATGGTCCCCCACCGTGTCCCCATTCTGTTGATGCGTCTAGCATCGTCGGTGTGCGTGTGGATGTGTATCTCCGGCGGATCTGTCTTTGGTGGATTTGCTCGGATATGTTCGTCATTCGTCTATATTCTTGTGTCTTCAGGTTGGATCCTTCTGATATATGCTCTTCATCGGCGGTGGTTGTTGTTCTGGTGCGTTGGTCCTATGGGCCCTTAGTACGACGACTTCCCGACTGTCTACAACAGCAAGGCTTGTCTAGCTCCGCCGAGGGAGGGGCGATGACAGCGGTGCGCCCTCGGCTCGCTTCAGTGCTTGTAGTTGTCGCTAGGTGGTCTACGGATCTGGATATATTTTTTTATTATTTCTAGTGTTCGTTGTACTACCATTATTAAAGATCAGTAGATTGGAATTTTTTTCTCACAAAAGATAACAATGACATTTACTAACAACAACAATAAAATGTACGTAACCATATGTACTACTAACAGAAAAACCTGTAGCAACCGTTGATTGGGAATCAAGCCACTCATCAAATATCTAATAGAAGTATATATATATATACATATATATATATAGACATTAAATTTATCACAATCTGTGGCAATGTACGAAAAATATATTAATCCTTGTAATACTCTCTCTGATACCTTTCTGTATTGCCGTAGTAGTACATGCATACATATTTTCTTTGATAAATTTTTTAAGCAATTTAACAATTATCATTGTTATTAACTTTTGCAATAGAGGCACATCCTTGACTAAACAGATGATGAAGTTCTAGTAAGATTTGATGAAAACATTTGAGGTAATATCATCGGAAGTCACAGAACTTGCGTCACATGTTCAGTTTGGTGCTAAAACTTCAAAAATATGGTTTTGTGGTCACCTAACTTGACTCAAGCGTGCTGATACGGTCATAGTACGCGTATGCGGGTATGTCCATGTGTATGGCCCCACTTGTCGGTGACTAATGGCGCCATGCGCGGCGTATTTTTACACAAAACACCATATGTTTATTTATTTGCAGAAAAAGTCAACCATGTTGATGCATTTATTCACAAAAACACCTTCACTCTTTTAATTTGCAGAAAACAGGACCATAATACTGCACATATATGCGAAAATTAACAACAAAAAGTGTATGCCAGGACTCACAACCTAATTTTTAACACGAGAATGCAAAAATTAACACCAAAAAAGCATCCACGGACGTATATGCATTAAACTAGGACACATGTATGTGGAGCTTAAATGGCCTACAGATACTATGGCCTATTCTGTCCGTGCTATTTTTGTAAACATATAAACATGTGTACTATATAATTGTGCATATTGCATATTTGTATTGAAAATTATAATTTAAAAAATATTATTTTAATTATAGGAGCATTTCAGTAATTATATATACGCACACTTGTATAGTTTAATGTTTGTATAGTTAGAAATATTAATATTTTAGAATTTAAACTGTTAATATGAATATTCAGCCATGGCTAATATTTTAGTTATATTTTTTTTGAATATAAGTCATGAATAATTTTTTTACACAAGTGAATAGTCATGAATATTTAGTAAATGTTTGTGTTCATCGTTTTGTATAATATAAATATAAGCCGCAAGTGTATATATTTTGGATTCATTCAACATATTTATCTAATAAACATTTTAAATGTCCAAATTGACTAAATATTTTTTACATAATAGACAGACTTATATTTAAAGGTTTTATTTACAAATGATCCTTTGCATGTATTGTATTTTTAACACACAAATATTTGAACCTAATTTTATAAAAAAAATGGTTTACAAATATCTGAAATGTTTTTATCTCTTACGCTTACTAAGTACTAAAAGCATAATACACAGTTTTATATTTAAATGTTTTTATCTACTAATCATCTTCTGTATATATAATATTTTTAACACAGAAATATGTGAGTGTAACTCTGTTACTTTTTTAAGGGGTTCGTAACTTTATTACTTTGTTTGGAGAAACTCGCAACTTTATTACTTTTTTATGAGATCCCCAACTTTATTACTTTTTTTGAGACACCGCAACTTTATTACTTATGTTTTACAAATTATCTTTAAAAAAATAGCGCGCACAAAATGGTTTGTAGTATCTGCGGCCCAATTAAGCTCCACATGAGTCGTCCTCAAGTACATATAAGGTGCTTATATCCATATAAAACAATCTGACTAGAATGTTGTATTGGCGAGACAGTTTTGTGTTAAATAATTGTTGGTGGGTTTGAGCCCCGTGCACACTTTTTTGTTGGTTAATTTTCGCATATATGTACAGTACCATGGTCCCGCTTTTCTGTAAATAAAAAATATGAGGGTAACTTGTGCAAAAATGTGTCACTGTGGTTGATGTTTTCCACAATTTTTTAAGGTCTTCTGTGTGGAAGTACATCACGCCCAGCACCATCAGTCACTGACAAGTGTGGCCATACACATGGATACGCCCGCATATGCGTAGTGTGACCGTATCTGCACGCTTGAGTCAAGTTATGTGACCGCAAAACCGTATTTTTAAAGTTCTAGCACCAAACTGAACGTGCAACGCAAGTTCTATGACTTCTGGTGATATTGCTTCAAAACATTTCATATCTAACATAATATCTCAAAGAGTTATGATAGTACAAAAGAATCATCCTACGCATGGAAGTGCAGTAAGATATCCCTGGCAGTACCCCATGGCTGTTGCACGCTGAGCACTGGATCAGTGTCCTCCAGTGCTATGCTAGCGCCACTTGAACGGTGCCGAAGGGGTAGGAGGGGCCTCTATATTGCCAGAACAAGCCACTGACACGCCACTAACGCCGCTCCCCTACTGAAGCCGGCTTGACCTTGCCAATGACATACAAGAAGTCTTCATGCACATACACATAAGGACCAGCACCATGAAGACGCAACCATCGCCGTTGAAGCCTTGCATAGATCTGAAGCATCTGACACCAAATCTCGTGATATGACAAGAAACCCAATCCTCACCAGCCCAAGGAGACAGCAGAAATCTACAACGAAGCTTTGTGAATTACATCCAGGCGGATAACTCGAGGAGGATCGGAGCCCGGAAGACAAACTCAATGATATAGCGCTGCCATCCGCCCATGGGTCGTACCTGCGAGGACTAAAAAACCCTAATCGAATCTACTAACTTGGGTGGAGGCATCGGGATTCCTCTCCCGGCAAGCGGCCGCCGGAGCGGCAGGCAGAGGAGACGCGAATACGTCGGCTCAACAGTTAAGTCTAGAGCAGAGGGGTTGCCCTAGCTGCCTAGGATGAGGGAATGAAACGAAGTTGCGATAGAAATGAAGGCCTCCACTTTAACTATATTATGCCCGCTCAATAGTTAACGATGGCATTCTAGGTGATGTTTTAACTGGATTATGGATTATGCATGTAAGCATATTCTATCATGTCTTTCAGTTCCAAATTCACTTTACTAGCTAGATTGATTATTATCCACATGGGTGCAACACATGACACCTGCTCCAAGATATTTCCCTTGTTACATTTCATTTATTGTAGGGACACGGGTTTTTTGGGACACTGGTACAACCACTTACGAACTATAAATGACAAAAATGGTAAAATGAAAATCAAATAATTCCCAATTTTCTATCATACATGGTTGACTGTTCTACTCATGTGTGAAGTCACCCAAAGAAATTACATCTGTGGTATCTTGGGCAAAACTGATAAAATCAGTGGTATTAAAAAGACCACGTGGAAGCAATTTGGAGGTCCGATTTTGTTTTCTTCTCCAAAAGTACCAAGAATTTTATTTTAGGGCGAAACTTCACAGTTGAGTAGAACAGTTGGCTCTGTTTGTTAACCAAAATTTTTCGAATTATTTAATTATTTTCTATTTTAAAATGTTACTCTTCACAATGGCTGCCTGTGGCAGCATCTTCACCACTGTATTTTCGATTGTTTGAGGCCCTATTTTTAGGTTAGGAGTCTGTCTTTATTCCAAAATTAACTCCCAATGCCGTGCCCACACTTGACCACGCAACCTTTAATGTTGTAGCTATCATATAATTAAGTTCATTCTCCTTAAGCCGCTGGATCCCTATGTGTGGAGCCAGAACACACACACAGACGCCCAAATGGTAGTGGAGGTAAGTATCACCACGTGATTCAAAAAATATCATTAAAATGCTAACCACCAACCATAGAGATGCCTTCGTCGGTTACATGTCAACTGCACCACAGTTCTGTAGACAGAGAGCACTTCAAGGAAAATATCATTAAAATGCTAACCACCAACCATAGAGATGCCTTCGTCGGTTACATGTCAACTGCACAACAGTTCTGGAGCCATCGCCGGTCCACCCCGTCTCCGGTGGCTTAGGGCCATGGGGGCAGAGTGGATCCCAGCCCTTGCTGGTGGGAGGACTCCCTTTTTAAAATATTTTTAGAGTTTTTTAGAGTTTATGTCCTACTCAGGAAGGCGAGACGGCGGCGGTTTTCTGAAGATAGAATAAAGGTCTCCCTGTCTAGTACCCATTCCGTTGATGCGTCTAGCATCATCGATGGGCATGTGGATGTGTATCTCCAGCGGATCTGTCTTTGGTGGATTTACTTGGATATGTTTGTCGTTCGTCTATGTTCTTGTGTCTTCAGGTTGGATCCTTCTGATCTACATTCTGCATCCGCGACGGTTGCTATTCTCGCAGGTTGGTTCTATGGAGCCTTAGCACGACCACTTTCCGACTGTCTACTCTACAACAAGGTTTGTCCGGTCCGGCGAGGGTGGGCGATGACAGTGGCGCGCCTTCGGCTCGCTTCAGAGATTGTAGTCGTCGCTAGGTGGTCTATGGATCTGGTGTAATTTTTATTATTTGTAGTGTTCGTTGTACTATTATTATTGGAGATGAGTAGATTGGAAGTTTTTCTCCCAAAAAAACCAATGACATTCACAAACAACAACAATAGAAGTTATGTATCAATATATACTACTAATTAATAAAAAAAAAATATTACTAACCGAAAAAAACTGTAGCAACCGTTCATTGGAAATCAAGCCACTCATCAAATATCTAATAGAAGTTGTGAGATATCTATAGACATTAAATTTATCACATTTTTGTGGCAATGTAGAAAAATATATTAATCATTGTAATACTCTGTGGGATACCTTTCTGTTGCGCCGTAGTAGTACATACATAAATATTTTCTTTGATAATTTTAGAAGTAGTTGATAAAAGTTGTAAGCAATTTAACAATTATCATTGTTATTGACTATGGTAATAGAGGCACATCCTTGACTAAACAGATGATGAACTTCTAGAACGATTCGATAAAAACATTTCATATCGAAGATAATATTTGAAAGAGTTATGACAATACAAAAGAATCATCCTACGCATGGAACTGCCGCAAGATATCTCTGGCTGTACCCCACGGCTGTTGCTGGCTCAGCACTGGATCAGTGTCCTCCAGTGCTACGCTAGCGCCACTTGAACGGTGCCAAAAGGGCAGGAAGGGCCTCTATATTCCCAGTACGAGCCACTGACACACCGTTGTCACCGCTCCCCTACTGGAGCCGGCTTGACATTCACAATGACATCCAGGAAGTCTTGATGCACGTACACATAAGGACCAACACCATGAAGCCGCAATCATCGCCTTTGAAGCCTTGCATAGATCTGAAGCATCTGACACCAAATCTCGTGACGTGACAAAAAACCGTACCCAAGGAGACATCGGGAATCTACGACGGAGGTCTGTGAATGACACCCAGGCGGATAAACTCGAGGAGGATCGAAGCCCCAGCCACCTAGGGTTAGTGGAGGAAACCATCCTCAATCAAGGCTAGTCTGGTGCGTTTTGCTACTCATTAGCTAGCGCGATCACAGGGCGGCATGATGGCCACGTCATGCATAAGAAGGATTGGTGAATTGAATTTGTGGTCTGAACCTTGATGGTTGCAAACAGAAACTATACATGGTCCAACGCAGTGTGTGAGTTGGCGGCTAGTCGTTCACGCGTCGCATGGTTGATCGTACGCCGACGTTGTACTTCTGCCATTTCTGGTTTGAACCTTCATCGTCACAAACAGGAACTATAAGATGGCCCCGCGCCGTGTGTGAGCTGCCGGCTAGTCGTTCACGCATTTCGTGATAAAAAAACTAACACCCACACGTGTGGCATCTTGCACATCGCCCACACGCCTTCTTTACCACTTATTTTGCCACATGTGAACACATGACATTAGCAGGAGTCTTTTTGGTTTTTGGCTTAAAAATGTTTTATCTTCTAATTAAAAAATCAAATTAAAAATCCGTTTTCACCATTAAATTCGTCTCGACGAGATCTTCAAAATTAGATTCCATGTTGATATGTTTCGATGAAAAAAAAAGCCCAAAAGTTGCCATGATGTTTACACTGTAGTTGCCATAGTGCTTAAACTAAAGTTGCCATGTGGCAATTTCAGTTTGTAGAGCATGGCAATTTTAATATTTGATGATGGCAACTGTAGTACTTTGAGCATGAAAATTATTTTTGTATGAACCATGGCAATTTTAAGTGCATGTATCATGGCAATTTTAGTTTATGGTTCATGGCAAGTCTAGTTTCTTAATTCCCCGTTATATATATATATATATATATATATATATATATATATATATATATATATATATATTAAAATTTACTTTTAAATGCAGAAGAAAATAGCTGAAACATATCATGGCAAGTTCAGTGTAAACACCATGGAAATTCATGTGCAATAGACATGGCAACTTTTAACCCAAAAAAACTTTCGCCGAAATATATTGATATGAGATCTAGTTTCGAAGATCTCGTCACGAGGGATTTAATGGTGAAAACGGATCTTTAATCGGATTTTTTATTTAAGAGATAAAACATTTTAAAAACTGAAAATCCAAAAAGATTCCCACATGCATGCATGCGGTGACATGGCGCAGTCTGTGTATTATAGAGCGTGTGGGTCGATTTCGCTCCCACCACACGTGTGGGCGTTAGCGTTGTCCGATCACGCGCCGGAAAGCCAAGACCAGCGATATTTCGGAGAGATGAATCTGATCTCCGAGTCCTCACGACAATCTCGTCTTCAAGAGATGTTTTCTTTTAGTTGTCTATTTGTATTTTGATTTGACTGCAAAGGCTGGTAACTTTCTACAAGTTTAATGTCCGAAAAATATGACCAAGATTAATCGTTCATGGTTTCACGATATATTAAATTGAAAATCTATGTTGCAAGGTGCACATGCATGTCATACCATGCTGGTCCTTTTTCAATGAAATTTTACTAATATAGAGAGAGAGCACAAGCATGCGTCCATGGACTAATATTACACAAAATGCTTACATCATTATATTGATTCCTTTTTCTGAACAATTTAAATGATTCATCCCGGAAATCGTTAATCCAATTAGCGATACGTCTTCACCGGCTGGTTTATCTCGTAGAGGGTTTCGAAAGAAAATTGCATAATGAGTTGTGTTGATATAAAAATTCATTGCCACAAGTTTTCATATTATCTCAACATAGTTGCCATCTTAGTCGTGAAAAATTGCTACCGTGATTATGTATAGTTATCTGGCAATAGTATCGTATATTGCCAGATATTGCCATGTTACGCATAGCTAGAAATTAAGTATTTAAGGGTTAAAAATACGTGAAAAGAGGCTCAGAAGATCACAAGAACCACAAATAAAGCCTTTAAGTCGCCCATATTGATGTCCCAAAAACTGGCAACTAAGTTAATTTAATTTGAACACTAGTGACCAACAACATGGGAAGTTCTTTACACTAATATGGTGAGTACCGATGACATTTTTCTTTATCTAAACATGCTAACTAACGGTAAAGTGTATCATCAATCGGGGTAACGGTTTTGAGTGCGGCACTGCTGCAGAGTCCGTTCCTATATTAAATTGAGAATTGGATATTCCTGATTTTTGTTTTTTGTTTTGCCTATTTTTCCTTTTTAGCCTGTATTGTGCTTTCACTACAAAAGAGATAAGACAATACAATGCATTCGAAGGACATATTACTACAAAAATGTGGTCATGTGCCCACGAGACATGCCTCTTTGCTATGTTTTGAATGTTAGTTGATCTTAGGAGTTTTCAAGAAACACCAAGACAGCTGTAGCAAATACACACTAAATTATCCAGTTGACAGCCCGCAAAAAAAAAAATTATCAAGTTGAGCAAACACGCCGGCCATCTGCTAGTTATATATACATATGAGGCCGGCCATAGCTGTAGGCTTGTAGCTAGCATATCCCATTGTACTGATCATTACAATGGCAATATCGTTCTTGCCAGAGCTGCCCGTCTACACATTACTTGTGCTCCTTGCTCTTCCACTGTACTACTTGTACTTCGGGGCTAGTTCTAGATGGAAGAACCCAGTAGCGCTCCCCAGAAACTGGCCAATACTGCATATGTTCCCTTCCTTTGTGGCCAACATCCACAACTTGCATGACTATTACACCCGGATCCTGGCCCGATCAGGCCACAACTTCAGGGCGCACGGCCCACCCGGCTCGGGGATTCGGTTATTCGTCACATGCGACCCTGCCAATGTCCGACACATCTTCACGACCAACTACACCAACTTCCCCAAGGGCGCGGAGTTTGCCGCTATATTCGATATCATGGGTGGCACCCTGTTCACCATCGATGGTGAGCCTTGCCGTCGGCAGCGCGCGAAAGTCAAGGCCGTGCTCAGCAGCCCGCCGATAGTTGCCAGGTTTGCAGCTTGCTGCCGTGACAAGTTGGAGACCAGCCTTCTCCCAATATTTAGCCACATGGCGAGCACCGGCACTCCGTTCAACATGCAAGAAATGATGTCAAGGTGTATGTTTGACCTGGCTGCTACACCTCTATTCGGCGTGGATCCTGGCCTCCTATCATTGGACATGCCGTCCATGGATGCCGCGCTCGCCATGGATACAGTCATGGAGGTGGGCCATTACCGGCACGTGATGCCGACATATTGCTGGAAGTTGATGAGATGGCTAAACATTGGGACTGAGAGAAAGCTCGGCATTGCGCACATGGTGCTACGGGGGTTCATTTTGGATATGATGGAGAGGAGGACGACCGACAGATGTAATGCTTGTAGTGACGAGGAGCAAGATGGTGTGGATATTGTGTCTTCGTTCGTGAATGATCCTGACTATGCTGATTTTGGCTTGTTCCGCGCTGCGATGATTAGTCTCATGCTCGGTGCGAGGGACACAATTTCCACGACCCTGACATGGACCTTCTACAACCTTGCCCAGAACTCTAATATCGTGACAATCATTCGCAATGAACTCTCACCAATTGCGTCACGCAAAATGGCATCTGGTCTGGGTGCCATGCTGATCTTTGAGCCGGACGAGACCAAATCCCTACTCTATCTAGCTGCCGCCTTGTATGAGACTCTCCGGCTGTACCCACCGGCGCCTGTTGAGCGCAAGACGGCAGCCGCCAATGATTTCATGCCAAGTGGCCACGAGGTGCATGCTGGCGACACTATCTTTATTTGTCTCCATTCAATGGGGAGAATGGAGACTTTGTGGGGTAAAGACTGCCTTGACTATAACCCAGCCAGGTGGCTCTCAGAGGATGGCAACAGTCTGATCTATGCACCATCTCACAAGTTCTTAGCCTTTAATTCGGGCCCAAGGATGTGCCTTGGAAAGGACATCGCCATGATGCAGATGAAGATCATCATCGCCACAGTGGTGTGGAACTTTGATGTGCAGATGGTGGAAGGGCAGAGCATCGAGCCCAAGCGATCTTGCTTACTGGAGATGAAAAATGGGCTCATAGTTAAGATCACGAAGCGACAAATGTAACATTACTCTCTTTATCTGTGAATCTACATACAGACCACATTATTATCCCCACAGAACCACATTATTATCGAAATAAAGGCATCACTTCATCAAAATTTATCTTTTTTAAATGGAAAAAGAACCAAACTGCGTGTAATTATCAGTACATTGTAGACATGGTATAAAGACATCGATACATGGTATGTAACTAAGTGTCCCACGCATTGCTATGGAATATAAAATAATTTTTGATGGTCTCACGGTGATGTGCTAGTGTCCGGTAAGTTTCCGAGCAGAAGTCGGAAGGCACTATTCACCTTTCCGGAGAACGGTGAAAAAAAATAGGCTATATGTTTGATAAAAGCATCCGGATAACTCGGTACGAAGGCCACGTACTACCAACGCAATGTGGACTGCCACGTGCTATCAATGCAATGGGGCATGGGGAGCCAAGGGGGGTGTTATCGATCGCATCACATGTCTCTCCGTTGTGGACCGCGAAGATATGGGTGATTGGGGGTGAGTATCTGGTGCTACCGAGGCTTAAATGCTACCGTGATACGAGCATCTGGGCCGTCAGATTCTTAGATCGGACGGCATCCGGGCGCTGTTGGGTCTGCTAGACCTATGCACAATTGACTCCTCAGAAGTTTTTTTTGCAAATGTTGCAGAGTTATTAAGAGCCGTCCGATCCGAGAATCCGACGGCCCATAAGCTTGTATCATGGCAACATCTAAAGCTTGGTAGCACTAGATATTTTCCCGTCCACTTACACCCGATTGGGGATAGCCCCCTCCTAACCTAGCATGTGTAACCAGCCAACAAACACATTAGAAACTAACCAGAAGATGGAGCCTGGCAGGCACAGACGTACTTGCGGAGCAGTCGTCGGATGGGACAAACAACAGCTAGCTCGGTTGTCATACATGAGGCCCCTTTCCACCCATCACCCGGGAAAATATCTAGTGCTATCAAGCTTTAGATGCTACCGTGATACAAGCTTGTGGGCCGTCGGATTCTCGGATCGGACGGCTCTTAATAACTCTGCAACATTTGCAAAAAAACTTCTGAGGACCCAACAGCGCCCGGATGCCGTCCGATCTAAGAATCCGACGGCCCAGATGCTCGTATCACGGTAGGATTTAAGCTTCAGTAGCACCAGATACTCACCAGTAAGTGGACGACAAGAGGGTCGGAATCCATTAGGCTGGTACGTACCAGCAGGGGTTCCGGTGGGCGTGCAGCAGTGCTGGCTTTGCTTTGTCTCACTTTTCGAACGGTTGCGTCGAGTAGTCTCTATCTCCAGCTGCCCCAGTCAGTTGTGCCCCACCCGTAAGCGGATAGAAGTGTTTCTACAAGAAGCCGGGGTGTGTGTGAATCAACCTGTGCTTAAATGGTTAAAGGGACAGTGGTATCCCGACCCACCAGGGTTCAAGTCCTGGTGCTCGCATTATTCCTGAATTTATTTACGTATTTCCCAACATTTTAAATAGCGGGCTACGGAAAATAGCGGCGAGCCACCAGATCAGCTATAGCAGGCTATTTGTGAAGGCGACCATTTAGCGGCACCCTACTGAAAAGGCTATAGCTTCTATAGCCGGCTATATAAAATTATGGTATTTCCGGTGATGTGATTTCCGTGGAAGGAGACGTTCCCGTCAACGATGATGCGCCTACGGTGACTTTATAAATCTCAGGATGATATGGCCGCTCATTCTCTCGAAGGTGCTCATAAGAGTAGGATTGCGTATGTGCGTTTATAGGGATGAGTGGATGGGGTATATATGAGCGCTTGCGTCTGTGTTAAAAAAAAAGAAGCCTGGGCGTCGGGCATGTTGGAATTTTGGGGTGCGCAACGGTTGTATTGGTGTTTTCCGTAGCCGATGATGTGTGCGTGCAGGGTTGGGTTCCCTGGCTTAGCTGTGTACGAATAATTTTTCGTGCTGCCCTGCTCCTCTCCTATTATGTTTTTTTCGATTCTGTCCCCCGTTCCTTTGACTCGCCTTTGATGCCCAGCTCTCTTGTGCACTTCCCTAGCTTGCTCTATTTCCAAGCTATTAGACACCTGATGCCGCCGAAGACGCATGCAAGCAAGACAGGGAGGATCGGGGACAACTCAGGCAGAGCTTTCACCGGCAGTGAGATCGACGGTTGCGAGGGTCTGGTGCGTTTCGTACCTGGCGATCTTGGTCATGATGTGGTTCATGGAGAAGAACAAGTGGAAATGAATCGACCCTTACGAAGCAATGAGGATGTGGTCTCGCGTTTGCAGGTTACATAACCCAAGGTTACAGCGGAGACCATATCCCAGCTTTCTGCCCTCTCGTTCTAGCACAAATTCCTTGCGTCAAAATTGAACTCGAGAGCTCAAGCAATGGCAAACAATGCGGGCTCATTGAAGCGACCCCACGGACCTATCCAAGGTGACTGGGGAAGCTGCTTCATCACCCGTCTGCAGCTGAACCGGCTTGCTACCCATGGCTATCTTCCAGATCCAGATCTCGCGGCTACCCGTCCTTGGACAGGCAAGCGCAGGCAGACATCCATCCCGTTCCTCAATGGCAGGAGCGATTCTTCTTTGTCCCCTTCTTCTTACACGGACTTGGATTCCCCATCCATCCATTCCTCAGGGACCTTCTTGAGTTCTATGGGATTCAACTCCACAACCTGACGCCCAACTCCATCCTGCACATCATGGGATTTGTTGCCCTGTGCGAGATGTACTTCGGCGCTATGGAGGAAGTACTTCTGCTTAATGCTTTGTTCCCGGAAGGAGAAAATTCACGAGGTGGGCAGAGCCGAGGTATGCAGCATAGCGGGAACCGGCTACCTACTAGGTACCATTAGAGAGGATACCGAGACGTGGGCCATTGAATGGTTCTATATGGCCGACGTCCCACTTTACGATCCAGTCCGTTCCGGGCTTCCTGTATTCTCCTCCGAGCCTCCGAGGAAGCACTACAATTGGCGGCCGAAGAGTTGCTCGCAGAAGGATGACTCTGAAGTGGCTCTCCTGGCCTCTCAAGTAAGATGCCTGACACATAATGGGTTGACCATTGTTGATTTGATGGCAACAACCATAGTCTGAAGGGTCCAACCTCTTTTGCAAACGCCTTCATCCCCCGTGAATGTATAATGGGACGGACGACGCCACCCGATCTATTCGGGAGGGCCTCCAGAACCAGGCGTCCATAAGCGCCCTTTTAGTCGGTATATACAAGGGGGAGAAGAAAGATCTTGCCACACAGAAGCTTATGGACGGCTTCTCCTATTATCGACCCGTCAAAATGATGAGTCTTCTTCAAACTACTTCGTCTATCCGAGCAGTGCATTTATACTTCCGAATAGATGTTCAATTTATGCGAACAAAGGTGGAATCGCTGGGTTGACACAATAAGCTGCCTAGCGCCCGAGCCAGGGGTGTATTCGTGCGTCGACGACCTCGGCTTCCACGTGGATACCAAGTTATGCGTCATCTTCAAGGAAAGGCTCTTTTGTCACGAGAGCCTTGATGGCTCTAAAGTGGCCATCACCCCCTACCTCGCAGAGGTCGCGCCGTGCTCTTCGGTAAGTGGTCCTCCAGTCTCTCCTCGGAATAAATCCCCTGCCCGCAACGCCCCGAACATCGTCACTCCACTTCCAAAGGGTAGCCGCTCAAAGCACCAACGATGCCATCCATCCAATACTGCAGGAATGCCTAGACGTGGCAGGAGCCAAAAGGTCAGAAGTGGCGGCCCTGGCTCCCAAGGGTGCCCGCCACTGACCTTCCGCCACTGCAATAATGATATCAGTGGCGGGGACGCACCCACGACTGATAGATTATCCACAGTGGTGAGCTATCCTCGTTGCCCGCCATTTGCTTATATTAATAGTTGTGGCCAGCCTTCTATGGAACCCACCACTAGTTGTTCAGCCTCAAACCCTTTCAATTGCCAACAAACAGCATCCAATACACATTACAACATACAAATAACGTAAGCGATCGTACACATTACATTTAATATAACTATAATCTAAACTTCATACAAAAAAATGTACGCATTAGAGTACGACAACTCATGTCGCACCATTAGTACACATACATACAAGACCTCATGATAACAACAATACGGTAATGACAATGAGCTAGATAAAGATAATCAAATTCTTTACTTGTTCACTTGTCCACACAGTCTTGCATATTTCATAGTTGATTTTCTCTTTGCGTAGCTGGCATAATGATCCTCAACTTCTTTTTTACTCTTATATATCTTTTATAGCTTGTAACTGTCCAGTTGTTCCTTGCATATATCCCATGAATCATAAATTCCAAGATTTCTCCTGGTGTACACCATATACCAGTTCCACTTCATCTACGTAAATAAATAAACAAGCTAACAAGTAAGTTTCATTGTTATCCAATCGCATATAGCAAAGTCACATCATAATGTTCATAGCATCGTAGACAATACAAATGACCACGTTGCACAGTTCACTAGTAGTCTGGAAGCAAAAATTTAGGTCCATCATAGCAACTTAGAAATTAAGTTCACACGCATCGATCATAAGCCACATGAAGGCAGTGCACTAGTTGTTCAGAAGTAAAAGTTCAGCTCCATCATGAGCTATCCTCGCCTTCCATCATCTTCGTTATCTCGGCTTGGGTGGTCCTTGCAGTATCGACGGCCGCTCGCGCACTCTCGGCGGCTGCTCTAACGCTCTCACCGGCTGCTCTAGTGCTTTAGAAATATGCCTCGGCGCTCTCGGTGGCTGCTCGAGCACTCTCTACATTGGCGAGTACGATCTTTGTGTACGGAGCCACGGTCGTGATGATGTCTACGGCAGTAGGAATTCCGTCTATGGGCGTAGGAGTCATAATGACGCTTCTTGGCTTCTCCATCTATATCCCATTAAACAAGTTGACATTTAGATAGAATATGTAGATGTCTTCATACGTACGTAACTTGTCCATAAAAAATAATAAATTTACGAAAAAAAACTACATGACCTTTGATATAAATTGGACATATTCAGTGTCAGAAATAAAGTGAAACGAAACTTAATCCACACTTCGTAAAAACATTGGCACTCACTATGAATAATTGCACCATGAAAAACATATTGTACTATATGTTCGTCCATATGTAGTACATTTTGTGTAGCACACGCATTCAAATTTAAGATATTTACTTATGAAGATACAATGGTACATCATACAACAAATTTTAACTACACTAATAAATTGTGGTACTATATTTTTATCCATATGTAGTACATTTTGTCTAGCACACATATTCAAATTTAAGACATCGACTTACGAAGATTCAATGATACATCATACAACATATTTAAATACACTAATAAAATGTTGCACTAAATTTTTATCCATATGTAGTACATTTTGTCTAGCACGCATATTCAAATTTTAGACATCTACTTATGAAGATTCACTGGTACATCATGCAACAAATTTTAACTACACTAATATAATGTTGCAGATCTACAAGTACAATAATGAGAACAACTAAAATAACCATTAACAGAGAGAAGGGAGGCGTGCTTACCGGGCCGGAGTCGGACGGCGGGCTGGACAAGGCCGATGTCGATGGCGGATGTGTCGGTGGACGGTCACGGGGAAATAGTTCAAGGAAGCTTTGCACGGCGATCAATCCTCTGCAGAGAAAAGCTTCTTTAAGGAATCCTATTTTCTGCAGCCAAGAGTTTAACGCCCTCAGTTCGGTGGATGCGTACCTCGATGCTGTCCGTTCCATCTTTGAGAATGTGGTGGATATTTTGTCCAACGGTTTGCAGGTAAAAATCCTATTTCCCTAATTACTTTAACAGCAAATGGCATGCAGCCCCAGTAGCCCTCGGGATGGATCCATGCTTGTTCCTCTAAACGGAAGCATTCCGTCCAATCTAAAGGACGTTTTTTACCTGGGTAGACAGAAGTGTACCCAGGGGGTGCTACTGTGGCTCAAGATGGCAATAGGGCCCCGAAACCCGCGTTCCCGTGGGTTTTTACCCTATTAGGGGACGGGAATGGGCGACTTTCTATCCCCGCGGGGCTGCTCGTGGTTACATTATAAAATCCGGCATATTTCATGGGTTTAAACCCGTTTGAGTACTACCCAAACCCGAAACCCGACAATACCCGTCAAAATACGTTTTTTTGCATGCCTGATCCATCTTGACTCAAGTGGCCCAAAGCCACAGCGCCAGAGCGGCCGAGCCCCACAACGTTGAGGCCCTGGAGTACAAACCAACCCCTCACTCGATCGCCGTAGTGTCGCTCGCTCTTCGGGCACTAGGCAGCTTATTGAACAAGCACTGGCTCTCGCTCTCGCTCTCGCATGCCTCTCGCTTTCGCGACGCTGCACCTCCCCCTCGCCATAGCCGCCACCACCACAGATCTAACGCAGCGGCATGCCTCCACGCCGGCGAGGGGTGGTCGCGCTAGCTGCACCCACGCCTCCCCCACCCCAGCAAGCTGCACCAACCATTCGCGAGAGAATCCCAGAGATCCTGCGGCTGATTTCTCCGGTTCCGCAGGCGGTGCTCATGACGACCAGAGCCAGGGGGTGGACGCAGCGCGCGACCAGGATGCGGGACGCTACGTTCGAGTGGATCCGGTGCGTGCAGGAGTGGAAGGCGACGGATCGGGTGGTTGCGGAGACGACCGAGCCGGAGGTGAGATCTGCGGCCATGAAGGTCGCCGAGATCCATCGAAGGAGGGCGGACGTGGAACAGAGGAAGCAAGCGCGGCGAATCTTCGAGGAGGCCACGCTGGAGGAGAGGGCAAGGATGCCCCCGTTCCCGTCCTCCCCGCCGTCCGAATTCGTGGTTTGGGCGAGGGCGGAAGCAAAATCAGAAGAGCCACGGTGAGCCCTCCGCTGGGAATGCGTCCTTGGCGTGATTCCGCCGAGCGCATGAGGATTGTTGCGGGTGAGGTGGATCCACTGCCTCGCCGTGACATGCTGGAACCGACGTGGTTTGGAGACCGCGGCGAGGTTCCACCGGGCGCCCGTTCGAGATATCGCAAGGGGATTTGTATCCCAAGGAAACAGGTTAGTCATATGATCTCGCAATCGACGATAGTGTTGGAACCAATGGATGTTGGGCAGAGCTTGTGCTCGAAGAATTGAAATTCGCCGTCGGCGGCGAGGTCCAAATCGCCGGAGTTGGGGGATTTTTCCCCTGCGATGCGAGGGAGTGCACTTGGGCGGGATAACATGGGGCCCGTGGCCACATTCCTCCCACCAATCAGATGCGAGAGAGTGAAAACGCCTTTGGCAATTATGCCTCCTCCTCAAGACGGCGCGGATGAAACTATTTCTAGGATTTTTGGACAGCTCTGGTCCATCCCCTCCCCCCGCCGTCGCCAGCCTCGCCCTCTTCCACCAAGCAAAACCACCACCACTCTAGGATGGCTCCAGAAAGATCTAGCTCATTCTGGATGTTTCTCTCCTTCTGATCTATTCCCAGTCAAACATCTCCGACCGTTTGATCCTCCTCCGACACAGCTCAAGATCATCAGGGAGCGGATTGGGGAGGGATCCAAGTCATTTGCTCAGGCTGTCATGGCGGACAAGAGTGCGCCGCCGGGGGGGCTGAAGCAACGTGCTCCGGCCCCGCAGAAGAACCCCGGACATCGCCAAGCCATGGGGGGCGCCTACTACCGCGCCCGGCAAAGGTGCTGCCCCTCCTGCACAAGCAGCCGTGGCAGCGCCCCCATCGCCGGTCCCGCCTACCCCACCGGTGCAAGTCTTTGATGAGTGATACAAGGATATGGTTTGCTTTACCTGTGGAGGCCCTGGCTACTACGTTGGTAACTGCATTCAGAAGAAAACATGCTTCATCTGTGGATTGGAGGGGCACAATGTCAACAATTGTGCAGCCTGGGCGCAACCTCATCCAGTTGCCACATTCTTCGGTAGTTCTGCTTTGGGGCTGCGATTTTATCACATTGACGCTCCTGTGGGTCGAGAACCAAGTTGGCTGAACTTCAGAAACTGCGGAGAAGTGTAGGTCATGAAAGGTGAAATCAACAAGTCCGATCTGGTTAAGAATTTGTCTGGTATATTCTGCAAAAACAAGCAATGGACGTGGCAGATCAGGCCATTGTCAGAGAAGAAGTTCCTGGTCAGATTCCCACCCTGGAAAGATGTCGAAGAAATGATTGAATTTCCTGCCTTTGACTTGCCCATCGATGGAGTGTCTGTGTCTGTTGAGAAGTGGACCGGTGCAATTGACCCATTCAGCGAGCTTACTGAAGCCTGGGTTGTCATTGAGGGGCTGTCGTCTAAATGGTGCACATGGAAGGTCCTGTCTCAGATTGCTTCCTGTTTTGGAATCCTTGTGGATGTAGATTGGAATGGCCTAATGAAGAGCTTCTATGAGAAAGTGAGAGTCAAGATTGCTTGCAGGGACCTAGCTAATATCCCCTTCGAACGGATCATGGAGATGAGGAAAAAACTGTATATCTTATCCTTTACAGTGGAAGGTTTTGATCAGATAGGGGCTGATGATCCTAATGATGACAATGGACCTACTGATATAGCTGTGGATGATGACAACAAAGCAATTGATGATGAGGAGCTGGATAAGGACATCCTGGATGATGGAGAGGAACCCATTGATGACCTGGACCTTGCCAACAGGGTTCCCAAAAAAACTCCAACTGGGAAGAAAACAACTGATGATGGTGCTACATTCCATCCCCCTGCTCTATGAGAGGCATGCATCTCTCCTGTGAGAGTTAACAAGAAGACTAAAGAAGAATCTAAGACTCAGAGCATGTGCTCTTCAATACCTTTCTCTGAGGCAATCAGAATCCTTAGTACTCCCCACAACAAAACAAGTGAGGTCAATATGCTTGCTGCATCATCAAGTGGTGGTGTGATACGTCTCCAACGTATCTATAATTTTTGATTGCTCCATGCTATATTATCTACTGTTTTGGACATTATTGGGCTTTATTATTCACTTTTATATTATTTTTGGGACTAGCCTATTAACCGGAGGCCCAGCCCAGAATTGTCGTTTTTTGCCTATTTTAGAGTTTCGTAGAAAAAGAATATCAAACGGAGTCCAAACGGAATGAAACCTTCGGGAACGTGATTTTGAGAACGAACAAGATCCAGGAGACTTGGACCCTACGTCAAGAAATAAAGGAGGAGGCCACGAGGTAGGGGGGCGCGCCTACCCCCCAGGGCGCGCCCTCCACCCTCGTGGGCCCGCTGTTGCTCCACCGACGTACTCCTTCCTCCTATATATACCTACGTTCCCCCAAACGATCAGATACGGAGCCAAAAACCTAATTCCACCGCCGCAACCTTCTGTACCCATGAGATCCCATCTTGGGGCCTGTTCCGGAGCTCCGCCGGAGAGGGCATCGATCACGGAGGGCTTCTACATCATCACCATAGCCCCTTCGATGAAGTGTGAGTAGTTTACCTCAGACCTTCGGGTCCATAGTTATTAGTTAGATGGCTTCTTCTCTCTTTTTGGATCTCAATACAATGTTCTCCCCCTCTCTTGTGGAGATCTATTCGATGTAATCTTCTTTTTGTGGTCTGTTTGTTGAGACCGATGAATTGTGGGTTTATGATCAAGTTTATCTATGAACAATATTTGAATCTTCTGAATTCTTTTATGTATGGTTGGTTATCTTTCCAAGTCTCTTCGAATTATCAGTTTGGTTTGGCCTACTAGATTGATCTTTCTTGCAATGGGAGAAGTGCTTAGCTTTGGGTTCAATCTTGTGGTGTCCTTTCCCAGTGACAGTAGGGGCAGCGAGGCACATATTGTATTGTTGGCATCGAGGATAACAAGATGGTTTTTTTTATCATATTGCATGAATTTATCCCTCTACATCATGTGATCTTGCTTAAGGCGTTACTCTGTTTTTATGAACTTAATACTCTAGATGCATGCTGGATAGCGGTCGATGAGTGGAGTAATAGTAGTAGATGCAGGCAGGAGCCGGTCTACTTGTCTTGGACGTGATGCCTATATACATGATCATACCTAGATATTCTCATAACTATGCTCAATTCTGTCAATTGCTCAACAGTAATTTGTTCACCCACCGTAAAATACTTATGCTCTCGAGAGAAGCCACTAGTGAAACCTATGGCCCCCGGGTCTATCTTCATCATATTAATCTTCCAATACTTAGTTATTTCCTTTGCTTTTTACTTTGCTTTTATTTTACTTTGCATCTTTATCACAAAAATACCAAAAATATTATCCTATCATATCTATCAGATCTCACTCTCGTAAGTGACCGTGTAGGGATTGACAACCCCTTATCGCGTTGGTTGCGAGGATTTATTTGTTTTGTGTAGGTGCCAGGGACTCGCGCGTAGCCTCCTACTAGATTGATACCTTGGTTCTCAAAAACTGAGGGAAATACTTATGCTACTTTGATGCATCACCCTTTCCTCTTCAAGGGAAAACCAATGCAGTGCTCAAGAGGTAGCATGGTGCTCCCGTGACTTCCCCAATGTCTGCTCAAAAAATATACTGCTCTGTCCTGCTGGAAGAACTGGAGGATTCTGCTTCTGATACTTCTAGTGAAGCTGCTGAATCAGAAGATGAAATGGATACCGTTGGAGCCCCTATAGCCAGTGGTTTGAAGATAATGGGACTAATGGAGAAAATGGCACTGACTAAGGAAAAGCAAACACCCAAGAACAAGTGGGGCCCAGTTGTTGCTCCAAGACTAAGCTCCAGGGTACACAGCAGGCAAAACATCATGGAGAAAGCTGCAGCATACAAAATGAAGCAAAACCTGGAAATCCCCCCTACCTTTAAAAGTAAGTCCTTTACTACTGAATCTGCATCTATTTTAGAGGCTTATGCTTCTGCAGTTAACATCAAGATTGGTGATGATGAGATAGAGAAAAACCAGATTATTAATGACATTATTAGAGATGAAACTGAAAAATGCCTTTTATTTGCTTCTTAGAATCCTAAAATATCTCTGCCTGACAATTTAGATATTGGAATTAATGCTGACACTGGAGTCTGTACTCCCAAAAAAGACATTCCCAGCACCAACACACCAGGGGGCACTGCTGGTGCTTTAGGTAGCTCTGGGAATGCTGTGAGAGGTTGACTTTTTAGTCTGACACATCCCTTCAAAATCCCATATTTGGCATCTTTTGGAAAATTAGAGGTCTAGGCCAAAAAGGGAAACTACAGTGCATGTCTGACTTAGTTAACAAGTATAAGCCTGATTTTTTAGGCTTTCAAGAGATTAAGAGAGAAAATTTATCTGACTCTTTCCTCAATACCCTAGCTGGCTCTACTTCTTATGAGTGGCATATACTACCTGCAGTGGGCTCTGCTGGGGGTATCCTTGTGGGTACCAAATCCAATCTTTTGGAGGTTCTTAGTGTTAGTAGTAAGAAGTATTGTATTATTATATCATTAAAAAATAAGACTGATGGCTTCTGCTGGCATTTAATTGTGGTTTATGGAACAGCTTATGCTGTAGACAAACTTGACTTTATTGCTGAACTACATGAAAGTATGGATGGCTTGTGCTATCCTATTCTGTTTGTTGGTGACTTCAATCTGATTAGGGAGAATAAGGAGAAAACTTCTGGCAATATTAATACTCCTTGGGCATTCTTGTTCAATGACTGGATAAACAAATGGGGCCTTATGGAATATAAACTGTCAAACAGGGTTTTTACCTGGAGTAACAATCAGGACAACCCCATGTTTGCCACTATTGACAGAGTTTTCTCTATCACTAGCTGGGACAGTCACTTCCCTCTCACCACCATGTGTGCGTTGCCTAGGGTGGGAAGTGATCATGCCCCAATTCTCCTTGACTCTGGGGTGGGTACATGTAACCCAACCAGACCCTTTAAATTTGAGAAGTGGTGGCTGGAACAACCAGACTTTCGAGCCTTAGTAGAGAGAATCTGGGCCACACCTTCACCATGCACAACTGCTATTGGGACCTGGCAATTTAAAACCAAGTAATTTAGGATAAGTGTTAAAGGATGGAGTATAAACCTGGAAGCTGCCATGAAGAAAAGAAAAAAAGGACCTACTTCAGGAATTTGATATCCTGGATGTCTTTGCTGAACAAAACAGAACTAATGCTGGGGATATCCTCAGGATGAAACAAATCAGGGGAGAGCTTGAAGAAATTTGGAGAAAAGAGGAAACTGCCATGTGGCAGAGATCTAGAGATAGGAAGATCAAAGAGGGGGATAGAAACACAACAAATTTTCATGTTGTTGCCAACTAGCGTAGATGGAAAAACCAACTGTCTATCTTAGAGGGTCCAGATGGACCTGTGTACTCCAATAAAGACATGCTAGATATTGCTACTGACTTTTATAAAAACCTCTTTGGTTATGAACCCAGACCCAATATCCATCGAGATGACCAGTTTTGGTCTGAGGAAGAGCTGGTGACAGAAGCAGAGAATGCCTTACTTGAAAGGCCTTTTTCAGAGGAGGAAATTAAAGAAGCTATCATGAGCTCATATGCTAATGGGGCCCCTGGCCCTGATGGCCTCTCATTCTTGTTTTATCAACACTTTTGGGAGGTAATCAAAACTGATTTTATGGCTCTGGTGAGGGATTTTCAAAATGGGACCCTGGATATCCAGAGATTAAATTACTCTATTGTTACTCTTATCCCTAAAGAGCCAGATGCCAAAAATATGAAGAAATTCAGACCCATTTGTTTGAGTAACTGCTCTGTAAAAATCTTTAGTAAAGCTATGACAAACAGGGTTGCCCCTGTAGGTCATAGGCTCCTGTCACCATGCCAATCTGCTTTTGTGAGAGGCATATTTATTTTAGAAAGTGTGGTTACTGCCCATGAGGCCATTCATCAAGTTCACAAATCAAATGAACCTGGGATTGTGCTCAAGTTGGATTATGAAAAAGCCTATGATCGGGTGAACTGGGATTTCCTAGTAGAGATGCTAACTTCTAGGGGTTTTGGAGCTAAATGGATTAGGTGGAACCTCTCCATTTTGCAACAAAGCTCTTTCTGTGTCAAAATTAATAATGTCCTAGGACCTTACTTTGTAGGGGGGAAAGGGCTCAAACAAGGAGATCCGAGCTCCCCCATGCTTTTCAATCTCGTAGCTGATGTGTTCTCTTGTATGCTGGTTAAAGTTGTTAACAGTAACATAATCTCTGGGATTGTTCCTCATATCATCCCACAAGGGCTGATATGTTTGCAATATGCTGATGACACAATCCTCTTCCTAAATCCCAAACCTGAATATGTTAAGAATCTAAAATGGCTCCTGGCATGCTTTGAAAACCTTTCTGGGTTGAAGATTAACTATGATAAGTGTGAGGTAGTGCCAATAAATATGAATGAAGATGATGCTAAGTTGTTATCCCAAATCTTTTGCTGTAAGTTGGGGGATTTCCCCCTGAAATACCTAGGAGTTCCACTACACTACCTCAAACTGAGAAGAGAGGACATTCAGTACATCATAGACAAGATTATTAAGAGAATTTGTGGCTGGAAAGGGAGACTACTTAGCTATGAGGCAAAGTTAGTCCTCCTTAAAGCTTGCATTGCTAGTATTCCTCTGTATCTAATGTCTATTATTAAATTCCCCAAATGGGCAATCAAAGCCATCACTTCTCAGATGGCTCATTTGTTCTAGGGGGACCTGGGAGATCAGCATAAATACCATCTTGCTAACTGGGGGTTAATCTCTCAGAAAAAAGATTTTGGTGTTTTGGGGGTACCCAATTTAGGAGAATTTAACATGGCTCTGCTAGCCTCTTGGGCAAAAAGGTATTTCATGGACAGTGATAAAAACTGGGTGAGGCCGGTAGATCACAAGTATAGAACTGGCAAACCTAATTTGTTGTGGTCCAAACAGGGGGTAGGATCTCCCTTTTGGAAGGGAGTTACCTGCGTTTTTGAAGGGATAAGACCTTTTTTCAAATGGAAGTTGGGAAATGGTGATAAGGTCAGCTTCTGGGATGACACATGGGTGGGGGATTCTTCCCTAAAAACCCAATTTTCGGATGTCTATGAAATCTGTCAACAACAACACTGCACAGTTTCAGAGGTGTGGGATGGTTTTAGTTGAAAACTTAACTTCAACAGATGTGTGGGGGCTGAGTTTATGAAGAGGAGGACCAACCTATTTGGTTGTTAGAATCATCAGGGGTCTACTCGGTCAAGTCCTTTTACAACATGATTAACTGGGGTGGGGTTTCTAGCACTGTTTGGAAACTTTTTTGGAAGATTGTTGTGCCCCACAGATATCTAGTCTTTCTGTGGCCTTTAATAATAAAATTCTTACTAGAGATAACTTAAATAAAAGGAGGGTGGTGGGAAACCTAAAGTGTTTGTATTGTGATGAGGATGAATCGGTTTGCCACCTATTCTTTGAATGTGTGGTTGCCAAACAGATTTGGAGTGATGTGACCGACTCTTTTGAGTTTAATATCCCTAATAATATGACTGAGTTATCCTCCTTTTGGAATATGAATAACAAGAAATCTGTTGTTAATATTGCTTGTGTTGCTACCATTTGGGGCATTTGGACTATGCGTAATGACATGTGCTTTAAGGGCATACCATGGACAAGCACCCATGCAATCTTGGCAAGGATCAGCGCATCATTACATCAATGGAAGATCCTCTGTGTGGGCGACCAATCGGTGCTGCTGAGAAGATGCCTTCAACTCCTGGATCGGCGAAGAGGCGAGCTGCTCAGGATTGCATGGGCTTGGGGCTGAGAGCATGCGTGAAGAGGACCCGAGGCGAGGCGCTGAAGGCTCATTCAGAGTGAAAAAATGATGCACAAAAAAAACGATCCCTATATCTGTGGATACCTCTGGCATGGCTCGAGCGAGGGCTATGGTCTGTCCGTTTGTCAGTAGAAGCTTTTCCCTTTCGGCAGTTCTGTTTTAGTTGGTTCTACAACATAAACATTTAAGTCGTAGTTTCTCCTGCTTTTCGTTTTCTCTGGTCTGCCACCTCGGGTAGGCCCGATTGCTTGTAACAATCTTTGATGACTCGCGTTTGCTTCGTTTTTTATAAGAGTGGGGCGGGGGGAAACCTCTTTTGATCAAAAAAATAGCACAACACCTAATTCTAAACCTAGGTCTCCCAGTCGTTGCCTGCTGTTGTAATATGCTCCTATTTTTGTTTTAAATGTTTCTGTTTTCATTGTCTACTCGTGGGGACGGGTTCTCCGTGGGTTTAGAAAACCCAACGGGTTTAGGGGATGGCCAAAATTTTGAACCGCGCACATTGATGGGGACGGGGACGGGTTTGCGATTTTCTCATGGGGATGGGTTTGGGCAAGCAAAACCCGATGAGTTTCGTCCCCGTTACCATCTTGAACTGTAGCTGACCAGTGGGGCCAGTCAAAGCCCAGTTATCAGTCAACAGTTCACTGTTGACTGGTTAACCAGATAGGTGGGACCCCATTGTCATAGATAGAACTATTAATCATGGATTAAACTTAACTAATTTAGTTAATTAGTTGGTAGGGCCCAATAGTCAGTGTCAAATTAACTAGCAGATTAGGTTATTCTTAAAAATCAGTTTAATTAGGTGCGTGGGTCCACATTCCGCGACTAGGGCTGCCCAGTCAGCACAGTTGACTAAGTCAACCTAGTCAACTGGACTCGCGGACCCACTGGTCAGTGACCAAGTGAGGGCCCGTGGCGTGCTAGGTCAGCACCGGCGACCGGAGCAACGCCGGCGACAAAATACAAAGGCGGCGCCTCACCGGAGTTGGCCAGAATCACGCTACATGCGGCCATTTGGCCCGGGGTTTGGCACTACAGGACGACCGGATGGGGGCAGTGGCAGGAGCAGAGGCGACTGGAGTCGCGCGTCACGACGATGGCATGCGGCGGTTGCGCTCGGGCTCCGATGGGAACAACAATGCGCGAGGTGAACCGGTGAACTAAGGGCACAGGTGGTACCTCCGGGAGGCCATGAACACGATGGGGTGCTCGGTCGAGCCGGAGCAGCACCACAGCAGCGACAGCAAGTGCGGCGGTGGAGGAAAACTCAGGCGGCCATGGCGAATCGAGCTAGGAGCACACGGGGCTCGGTGGGAGGTTTAGGAGTAGTAGGGGCGGTGAATTCTAGCAATGGCAACGGCGGGCAGTGAAGAGGAACGGCACGACCCCGTTGTTGCAGAGGCTTCGAGCTTGAACGTGTCGATATAGACGACGTAGGCTTGGAAGAGGGTGCTCCTGGCCAAGTCGTGGCTGCGCGGGGTGGCCGGTGGCCGCGACAATGGCGAGCGCCGGCGACGGAGGTGTTCGGGCGAAGCGGAGAAGGCGGAGCGAGCGAGGGGTAGGGGAAGAGAGGGGCAAGTGGCAGTAGGCAGATGGAGGGGAGGAGTCCCTGAGGCGCCGGGGGAGGCGACCTTATCGTCTCCCCGGCGGGGACGGCGAGGTGGCCCGGCAGGAATGGAGCGCGAGCGCTCGGTCGCCCCACTATAGAGGTGGGGGACGACCGGGGAGGCCACTGGGCTGGGCCTGTCCCTGTTGCCTAAGGCCCACGGGCACGTTTTTTCCCCTGTTTTCATTTCATTTTTTTCTATTTTATTTTTATTATCAAAAGAAAAATAGTTTTATAAAATTTGCACCTTAATTAGTAGTATTATAAATTAAGCCAGTGCCACAAAAAGTTTGGCATTTATTTAAAATAGATTGGAAATTTCATTATTTAAGAAACAATTAAAATATTGTTTTGGCATTTGAATATTGGATTCACCATGACAATTACCCAGGGATTATTTGCAACATTATGATTTTTTTAATGTTTGTGTATTTCTTAATTTCACTTATAATTTGAATTTTATTTCAAAGTGTAATTTGAAATGTGATACGGATCAAAGATGATTAAGACTAGTTAACCAAGATAACTTAGCTTAATGATGAAGATCACTTTAGCTTATTACATAGGGGTGTTACAGGTCCTCCCACGATGAGAGGGTTGTTGGTGATGACGATGGCTTCGATTCCCCCCTCCCGGAGTACTCCGTCCCGTGACGGTTGCACTCCGTCCCGAAAGTCTTCTCTTTTTGTTTTCTAGGGCAAATGGGTTATATACCAGAAGATGGGTACTGGAGGCTGGCCAGGGGCCCCACAAGCTACAAAGGGCATGCCCCGCGGGGGGGGGGGGGGGGGGCACCCTGGTGCCTCGTGGGCACACTACTCGGGAAAACCCTAGTAGTAGCGCGGGGTAATTGCCTAGCAGTAGCGCGGGGGCATGCTCTACTACTAAGGCGCTACAACTAACTTTTAGCAGTAGCATGGGTGGTACCCACGCTACTGCTACTTTTAGTAGGAGTAGTGCGATTGCCAACCGCGCAACTACTTAGTTGTAGCGCGGGTCAGGGCCCCGCACTACTTCTAACTAATTGAGAATTATAAAAAATTCCATCCATGGCGGCTGCTTCTGCTGGGCATCATCGTCCTCTCCATCCATGGCTGCTACTGGTCCTAGAGGGGATGAAGTTGTCCATGGTGATGGTGCTTCCCCACCCAACTTGTGCCCGCACCTCTCGCCTACTCCTGCTACAAACCAAGAGAAAATTATTAGAAAGACGAAGAGAGAGATAGAGAGCAGTAGGAGGAGGAACTCACCGGTGGCCGCCGGAGTTGGAGCCAACGCCCGAAACCCTAGATGAAGCTCGGTGACCTATGCTCCTTGTCGTGGGACCCTTGACCCGGCGAGGAGGTGCAAGTGGCTGCATCCATGTCGGATCTGGCCACCGCCATGGATGACGTTCTGCTAGTTTCCCTCTCCTTCCAACAACGGAGAAGAAGGAGGATGGAGGGGGAGGGGAGGTGTCTGCAGTGTGAGATGAGGTCCCCGGATTTGTGAGTGGCGCCGAGGTGCGAGACCGGCAGTGGCGGTGGGTGAGGAAGGGAATTGCGGGTGGGAGGAGAAGGGGAATCAGAAGAGTGTGGGTTTGGATTTGGGCCTCCGCACGCTATGTGTAGACATGTCTTGCTGGGTCGATACTAGTAGCGCGGGTTTATACCCATCGCTACTACTATGGCATGTCCCGGGTGGGCACGGTAGAGACCACTTAGTAGTAGAGAGGGTTATAAACCCGCGCTACTACTATCAACTTAGTAGTAGCGCAGGTTTATACCCCTCGCTACTACTATGGCATGTCCCGGGGGTGGGGGGGAGGGGTGTCGGTGTCAAAACCGGCGGATCTCGGGTAGGGGGTCCCGAACTGTGTGTCTAGGATCGATGGTAACAAGAGACGGGGGACACAATGTTTACCCAGGTTCGGGCCCTCTCTATGGAGGTAATACCATACTTCCTGCTTGATTGATCTTGATGAATATGAGTGTTTACAAGAGTTGATCTACCACGAGATTGTAATGGCTAAACCCTAGAAGTCTAGCCTGTGAGTATATGGTAATGAATCTGTCCTATCCGGACTACGCCCTCTGGTTTATATAGACACCGGAGAGATCTAGGGTTACATGGAGTCGGTTACATAGGAGGAAATCTTCATAATCAGTTGCCTAGCTTGCCTTCCACGCCAAGTAGAGTCCAATCCGGACACGGGTATAGTCTTCGGTCTTCATGTCTTCATAGCCCATCAGTCCGGCCCAACAGATAACGGGCCGGACGCCCGAGGACCCCTTAGTCCAGGACTCCCTCAGTAGCCCCCGAACCAGGCTTCAATGACGAGGTGTTCGGCGTTTCGGATTGTCTTCGGCACTGCAAGGCGGGTTCCCTTCTCCAAGTAATGTATTCGACTGTTGACTCAATATTGTTCCCCTCGGCTTCTGTGCGCTAATAACTTCGCCTTCCACGTGTCGAGCGAATGCGGAAAGTCAGGGTATTTTTGCAGATAACACCCCATCCACGCACGGGAGCGCGCCTATTAAAGATATTGGATCTCAGATCCATGCGACACCACACCGAGAAGATCCCCGGAGACTGCTAGGAGAAAACCATTCCAGCATGGATAGCATCCCCGGCTCCTCCACCCGCTCCAGCTCAAAGCAAAGCGAGTGGGAGAAGTGCTCTGTGTCTCATAGTCAGTTAGGAAAGTTGCAAACGCAGGGATTTCTTCCTCCCGCGGATCTGGTCCCTGTTCGAGCAGGGCTGGCTTCCTTCAGTGGTGTGACTCAGGCGGAGGACTTCCCTAATCCGTCCGGGGGGGGGGGGGCGAGTGTGCTTCGTCCCCTATCTGATAAGAGGTGTCGGATTTCCAGTCCATCCATTCCTCTGAGGGCTTCTGGAATATTACGGCCTTCAGCTACATAACTTCACCCCCGCCTCTATCCTGCACATCGCAGGCTATGTTTCTTTATGCGAGCTTTTTCTGGGTGTTGAAGCCCATTTTGAACTATGGAGAAAATTGTTCTGTCTTGCCCCGCGTAACCATGAGGGGTCAATATTTGAAGTGGGCGGAGCCGAAGTATGGCGCATCGCCGTACCGGATACCCGTTCGGCACACCAAGGAAGGCATCTGAAGAATGGCCTTCCGAATGGTTCTACATCGAGGATGTTGCGCTTCCCGACCCAGTTCAAAAGGGTCTACCTGAGTTTGCAAGTGTTCCACTAAAGAAACGCCACAGTTGGCGCCCCCGGAGCCTTGAGGAGGACGACAGTGCGGAGGTTCGTTAACTCTTGGGCGAGATAAAGACGCTCGCCCAGTCCAGATTAACAATGGTCGAGGTAATGGCGACCTCCATAACACGAGGGGTTGAACCGCTTCAATACAGAGGGCTCCCAATGTGGCACTACAACGGGGAGGACGACACCTCCCGCTGCGGCCGAAAAGGTCCGGGCACCCCCGCCGCTCTGGCCAAAATACTGGCCGAGCTGTTCAAAGGGGAGGAAGAGGAATTTCTTCGCATCAATCGCAGAGATGGATATTCTATGTATAATCCTCCCAGTTGGGTAAGTCCCCATCCTTCTGCTTTACTCATTCCGTGTCCCGGATTACCTTTGATAAATTTCTAATCTACTTATAACAGCATTGGCGAAGAATCACCGAGGGGTTTCATAGGCCCGCCCCACAGCCTGAGGACCACAACCGTGAGCTGGGTCCCGGGTCCGAAGAAGATCCTGACATATTCGTGGTACTCACGGAAGGGGTGTTTTACCAGGCAAGCTATGATGGCACGAAAGTGGCCATTATCACCGATTATCCCGGTCTTCTTCCTGCTTCCCACGTAAGTCGTCGAGAAAGAATCTCTCTCGAAAGAGTTTCTTCGCACTGCCTCACCCATCGCACTGGCTCGTGCTCCACAGGGGAGGCGTTCGGCGCGTCACGCTACTCCAGGGGAGGCTCCGGCGCCGAGCAAGGCTTCTAAAAGGAAGGTCGGTGATGTCACAACCGACGTATCCGACTATGGAAGATATCGGCCTGTCGAGAGGGTGCGCGAGAGGCTTAGGCCATGGTGAAGACTCGGTATACCAAGCTTGATCCTTATCACATGGCGCGGGTTGGTCCGGTAGGGCCGAATGGGGAAGAAATTCCCATTAGTTTGGTGTATGACCAAGTAGGGGTGGCCGCCAAATATTCCCAACAGGATTGTAAGTTAGATCGCCTGTTGGACGGTATAGAGGAGGAAGTGTTTGAGTCCAAGTGACTATGTACTTGCCTCACCGTATTGAATTCTAGCTGAATTGTATATCATTTGTCATGGCAGACCTTTTCACTTCAACCTCCGGACCCAAAGGTGCGGAGTGTTTCCGAATACCGTCGCGGCTGAATAAGCTGGGGTATGTGTGGAAAACTAAGCGTAGGGGTCATAGTTGCTTGAACAGACAAGTTGTATCCGACTAGTTATGTTATATTAAAGTGAGATTGTAAGAAGCATCTTCCAGGGAGAATAGTTCCGTTAAGGGTTCCTTTCCCTGGGTATGCATGCATTAGTAGACATGTCAGAATTGTGATATGAAAATCACAGTGTGTATAGCTTCTGGGGGTTCACAATAGAGTGAGTGCAAAAAAGTATTTTTCATCCACCGACCGAATATTCCCTTAAGAACGCTAGCTTTCGGCTTCACCCACTCTGAGGTACACATCCGGATGACCCGGCAGTAACAATCGCAGAGGTGCTCCCTTTACCACCTAGCCGAACAATCGGGAACGTAGGGGTAATCACAGGAGCCAGGCAACCCAGCTTGGCCAAAACATAAGTCATATCGATGCACATAATGGTGAAGAAAAGACATACGGAAAAAACACGTATGTGTGATGAGCTTAATGCTCGGCAAGTAATATTAACAAGCTTCTGTCAAACAAAGTGTTCGGCGCTAGGCATAGAACCTTCGGAGTCTGGCCGCATTCCAGGGGCTAGACACTAGGCGATTGTCTGATGCGTCACGAAGACGGTACGCTCCTCCGGTAAGAACTTCGGCAATTATGAAGGGACCCTCCCATTTGGGCTTGAGTTCGTCCTTTTTCTTCTCCGGCAAGCGTAGAACGAGTTCGCCAACGTTGTAAGTCTTGGCCCGTACTTCTCTGCTTTGATATCTTCGAGCCTGCTATTGATAAAATGTTGAACGGGCTTTGGCGACGTCGCCCTCTTCCTCCAGGGCATCTAGGCTGTCCTGCCGATCCAACTCGGCCTCTTTCTCTTCGGACATACGCACTCGAGGTGAGTCATGTACAATATCGCAGGGCAATACAGCCTCTGCACCGTACACCATGAAGAAAGGTGTGTATCCGGTAGTACGGTTGGGCGTGGTCCGCAACCCCCAGAGTACGGAGTCGAGCTCCTCGACCCAGTGTTTGTCTGATTCTTTCAGAGACCGCACTAGTCTGGGTTTGATGCCGCTCATAATAAGACCATTAGCTCGCTCGACTTGACCGTTTGTTTGCGGGTGGTAGACAGAGGCGTAATCGAGCTTAATGCCCAAATTAGCACACCATGTTTTCACCTCGTCAGCTGTGAAATTCGAACCGTTATCTCTACTCTTTTGCACATGCTATGCGGGCGAAATGATGATACCATGCCAAGTTCCAACATTTTCAGAGTTCATTTTGTAGTGATTTTCAATTTCACCGTCATTTAGCTCCCTAAACAAATCGGTAAATGACTCAAAAACAACAAATGATGTCACAACATGTTGGAAATTGATGACGTCGCTTTGAATGATGCATACCGAACGCAAAAATAGGCTGGAGTTCAAATAAGTTTAAAAAACATTGAAGTGCCCGTGTAACAGATGAGTTCTCGTCCGAAACCCTGATACTCCAAAAGAGATTGTCTAGTTTGTACACGAGGTGCGTCCAGTTTTTGCCGTGACCCTCTCTACTCTTTCGCACATGCTATGCGGGCGAAATGATGATACCATGCCAAGTTCCAACATTTTCAGAGTTCATTTTGTAGTGATTTTCAATTTCACCGTCATTTAGCTCCCTAAACAAATCGGTAAATGACTGAAAAACAGCAAATGATGTTAGAACATGTTGGAAATGGATGACGTCGCTTTGAATGATGCATACTGAACGCGAAAATAGGATGGAGTTCAAATAAGTTTAAAAAACATTGAAGTGCCCGTGTAACAGATGAGTTCTCGTCCGAAACCCTGATACTCCGAAAGAGATTGTCCAGTTTGTACACGAGGTGCGTCTAGTTTTCGCCGTGACCCTCTCTACTCTTTTGCACATGCTATGTGAGCGAAATGATGATACCATGCCAAGTTCCAACATTTCCAGAGTTCATTTTGTAGTGATTTTCAATTTCACCGTCATTTAGCTCCCTAAACAAATCGGTAAATGACTCAAAAACAGCAAATGATGTTAGAACATGTTGGAAATTGATGACGTCGCTTTGAATGATGCATACTGAACGCAAAAATAGGCTGGAGTTCAAATAAGTTTAAAAAACATTGAAGTGCCCGTGTAACAGATGAGTTCTCGTCCGAAACCCTGATACTCCGAAAGAGATTGTCCAGTTTGTACACGAGGTGCGTCCAGTTTTCGCCGTGACCCTCTCTACTCTTTTGCACAGGCTACGTGAGCGAAATGATGATACCATGCCAAGTTCCAACATTTTCAGAGTTCATTTTGTAGTGATTGTCAATTTCACCGTCATTTAGCTCCCTAAACAAATCGGTAAATGACTGAGAAACAGCAAATGATGTCAGAACATGTTGGAAATTGATGACGTCGCTTTGAATGATGCATACTGAACGCAAAAATAGGCTGGAGTTCAAATAAGTTTAAAAAACATTGAAGTGCCCGTGTAACAGATGAGTTCTCGTCCGAAACCCTGATACTCCGAAAGAGATTGTCCAGTTTGTACACGAGGCGCGTCCAGTTTTCGCCGTGACCCTCTCTACTCTTTTGCACAGGCTATGTGAGCGAAATGATGATACCATGCCAAGTTCCAACATTTTCAGAGTTCATTTTGTAGTGATTTTCAATTTCACCGTCATTGAGCTCCCTAAACAAATCGGTAAATGACTCAAAAACAGCAAATGATGTCTCAACATGTTGGAAATTGATGACGTCGCTTTGAATGATGCATACTGAACGCAAAAATAGGCTGGAGTTCAAATAAGTTTAAAAAACATTGAAGTGCCCGTGTAACAGATGAGTTCTCGTCCGGAACCCTGATACTCCGAAAGAGATTGTCCACTTTGTACACGAGGTGCGTCCAGTTTTCGCCGTGACCCTCTCTACTCTTTTGCACATGGTATGCGGGCGAAATGATGATACCATGCCAAGTTCCAACATTTCAGAGTTCATTTTGTAGTGATTGTCAATTTCACCGTCATTTAGCTCCCTAAACAAATCGGTAAATGACTGAAAAACAGCAAATGATGTCAGAACGTGTTGGAAATTGATGACGTCGCTTTGAATGATGCATACTGAACGCAAAAATAGGCTGGAGTTCAAATAAGTTTAAAAAACATTGAAGTGCCCGTGTAACAGATGAGTTCTTGTCCGAAACCCTGATACTCCGAAAGAGATTGTCCAGTTTGTACACGAGGTGCGTCCAGTTTTCGCCGTGACCCTCTCTACTCCTTTGCACATGCTATGCGGGCGAAATGATGATACCATGCCAAGTTCCAACATTTTAAGAGTTCATTTTGTAGTGATTTTCAATTTCACCGTCATTTAGCTCCCTAAACAAATCGGTAAATGACTGAAAAAAGCAAATGATTTCAGAACGTGTTGGAAATCGATGACGTAGCTTTGAATGATGCATACTGAACACAAAAATAGGCTGGAGTTCAAATAAGTTCAAAAAACATTGAAGTGCCCGTGTAACAGATGAGTTCTCGTCCGAAACCCTGATACTCCGAAAGAGATTGTCCAGTTTGTACACGAGGTGCATCCAGTTTTTGCAGTGACCCTCTCTACTCTTTTGCACATGGTATGCGGGCGAAATGATGATACCATGCCAAGTTCCAACATTTTCAGAGTTCATTTTGTAGTGATTGTCAATTTCCCTGTCATTTAGCTCCCTAAACAAATCGGTAAATGACTGAAAAACTACAAATGATGTCAGAACGTGTTGGAAATTGATGACGTCGCTTTGAATGATGCATACTGAACGCAAAAATAGGCTGGAGTTCAAATAAGTTTAATAAACATTGAAGTGCCCGTGTAACAGATGAGTTCTCGTCCGAAACCCTGATACTCCGAAAGAGATTGTCCAGTTTGTACACGAGGTGCGTCCAGTTTTCGCCGTGACCCTCTCTACTCTTTTGCACATGCTATGCGGGCGAAATGATGATACCATGCCAAGTTCCAACATTTTCAGAGTTCATTTTGTAGTGATTTTCAATTTCACCGTCATTTAGCTCCCTAAACAAATCAGTAAATGACTCAAAAACAGCAAATGATGTCAGAACGTGTTGGAAATTGATGACGTCGCCTTGAATGATGCATACTGAACGCAAAAATAGGTTGGAGTTCAAATAAGTTTAAAAAACATTCAAGTGCCCGTGTAACAGATGAGTTCTTGTCCGAAACCCTGATACTCCGAAAGAGATTGTCCAGTTTGTACACGAGGTGCGTCCAGTTTTCGCCGTGACCCTCTCTTCTCTTTTGAACATGCTGTGCGGGTGAAATGATGATACCATGCCAAGTTCCAACATTTTAAGAGTTCATTTTGTAGTGATTTTCAATTTCACCGTCATTTAGCTCCCTAAACAAATCGGTAAATGACTGAAAAACAGCAAGTGATTTCAGAACGTGTTGCAAATCGATGACGTCGCTTTGAATGATGCATACTGAACGCAAAAATAGGCTGGACTTCAAATAAGTTTAAAAAACATTGAAGTGCCCGTGTAACAGATGAGTTCTCGTCCGAAACCCTGATACTCCGAAAGAGATTGTCCAGTTTGTACACGAGGTGCGTCCAGTTTTCGCCGTGACCCTCTATACTCTTTTGCACATGCTATGCGGGCGAAATGATGATACCATGCAAAGTTCCAACATTTTCAGACTTCATTTTGTAGTGATTGTCAATTTCACCGTCATTTAGCTCCCTAAACAAATCGGTAAATGACTCAAAAACAGCAAATGATGTCAGAACGTGTTGGAAATTGATGGCGTCGCCTTGAATGATGCATACTGAACGCAAAAATAGGCTGGAGTTCAAATAAGTTTAAAAAACATTCAAGTGCCCGTGTAACAGATGAGTTCTCGTCCGAAACCCTGATACTCCGAAAGAGATTGTCCAGTTTGTACACGAGGTGCGGCCAGTTTTCGCCGTGACCCTCTCTATTCTTTGGCACATGCTATGCGGGCGAAATGATGATACCATGCCAAGTTCCAACATTTTCAGAGTTCATTTTGTAGTGATTTTCAATTTCACCGTCATTTAGCTCCCTAAACAAATCGGTAAATGACTCAAAAACAGCAAATGATGTCAGAACGTGTTGGAAATTGATGACGTCGCCTTGAATGATGCATACTGAACGCAAAAATAGGTTGGAGTTCAAATAAGTTTAAAAAACATTCAAGTGCCCGTGTAACAGATGAGTTCTTGTCCGAAACCCTGATACTCCGAAAGAGATTGTCCAGTTTGTACACGAGGTGCGTCCAGTTTTCGCCGTGACCCTCTCTTCTCTTTTGAACATGCTGTGCGGGTGAAATGATGATACCATGCCAAGTTCCAACATTTTAAGAGTTCATTTTGTAGTGATTTTCAATTTCACCGTCATTTAGCTCCCTAAACAAATCGGTAAATGACTGAAAAACAGCAAATGATTTCAGAACGTGTTGGAAATCGATGACGTCGCTTTGAATGATGCATACTGAACGCAAAAATAGGCTGGAGTTCAAATAAGTTTAAAAAACATTGAAGTGCCCGTGTAACAGATGAGTTCTCGTCCGAAACCCTGATACTCCGAAAGAGATTGTCCAGTTTGTACACGAGGTGCATCCAGTTTTCGCAGTGACCCTCTCTACTCTTTTGCACATGGTATGCGGGCGAAATGATGATACCATGCCAAGTTCCAGCATTTTCAGAGTTCATTTTGTAGTGATTGTCAATTTCACCGTCATTTAGCTCCCTAAACAAATCAGTAAATGACTGAAAAACAGCAAATGATGTCAGAACGTGTTGGAAATTGATGACGTCGCTTTGAATGATGCATACTGAACGCAAAAATAGGCTGGACTTCAAATAAGTTTAAAAAACATTGAAGTGCCCGTGTAACAGATGAGTTCTCGTCCGAAACCCTGATACTCCGAAAGAGATTGTCCAGTTTGTACACGAGGTGCGTCCAGTTTTCGCCGTGACCCTCTATACTCTTTTGCACATGCTATGCGGGCGAAATGATGATACCATGCAAAGTTCCAACATTTTCAGACTTCATTTTGTAGTGATTGTCAATTTCACCGTCATTTAGCTCCCTAAACAAATCGGTAATTGACTCAAAAACAGCAAATGATGTCAGAACGTGTTGGAAATTGCTGGCGTCGCCTTGAATGATGCATACTGAACGCAAAAATAGGCAGGAGTTCAAATAAGTTTAAAAAACATTCAAGTGCCCGTGTAACAGATGAGTTCTCGTCCGAAACCCTGATACTCCGAAAGAGATTGTCCAGTTTGTACACGAGGTGCGGCCAGTTTTCGCCGTGACCCTCTCTATTCTTCGGCACATGCTATGCGGGCGAAATGATGATACCATGCCAAGTTCCAACATTTTCAGAGTTCATTTTGTAGTGATTTTCAATTTCACCGTCATTTAGCTCCCTAAACAAATCGGTAAATGACTGAAAAATAGCAAATGATGTCAGAACGTGTTGGAAATTGATGACGTCACCTTGAATGATGCATACTGAACGCAAAATTAGGCTGTAGTTCAAATAAGTTTAAAAAACATTGAAGTGCCCGTGTAACAGATGAGTTCTCGTCCGAAACCCTGATACTCCGAAAGAGATTGTCCAGTTTGTACACGAGGTGCGTCCAGGTTTCCCCGTGACCCTCTCTACTCTTTGGCACATGGTACGCGGGCGAAATGATGATACCATGCCAAGTTCCAACATTTTCAGAGTTCATTTTGTAGTGATTGTCAATTTCACCGTCATTTAGCTCCCTAAACAAATCGGTAAATGACTGAAAAACAGCAAATGATGTCAGAACGTGTTGGAAATTTATGATGTCGCTTTGAATGATGCATACTGAACGCAAAAATAGGCTGGAGTTCAAATAAGTTTAAAAAACATTGAAGTGCCCGTGTAACAGATGAGTTCTCGTCCGAAACCCTGATACTCCGAAAGAGATTGTCCAGTTTGTACACGAGGTGCGTCCAGGTTTCCCCGTGACCCTCTCTACTCTTTGGCACATGGTACGCGGGCGAAATGATGATACCATGCCAAGTTCCAACATTTTCAGAGTTCATTTTGTAGTGATTGTCAATTTCACCGTCATTTAGCTCCCTAAACAAATCGGTAAATGACTGAAAAACAGCAAATGATGTCAGAACGTGTTGGAAATTTATGATGTCGCTTTGAATGATGCATACTGAACGCAAAAATAGGCTGGAGTTCAAATAAGTTTAAAAAACATTGAAGTGCCCGTGTAACAGATGAGTTCTCGTCCGAAACCCTGATACTCCGAAAGAGATTGTCCAGTTTGTACACGAGGTGCGTCTAGTTTTCGCCGTGACTCTCTCTACTCTTTTGCACATGCTATGCGGGCGAAATGATGATACCATGCCAAGTTCCAACATTTTCAGAGTTCATTTTGTAGTGATTTTCAATTTCACTGTCATTTAGCTCCCTAAACAAATCGGTAAATGACTCAAAAACAGCAAATGATGTCAGAACGTGTTGGAAATTGATGACGTCGCTTTGAATGATGCATACTGAACGCAAAAATAGGCTGGACTTCAAATAAGTTTAAAAAACATTGAAGTGCCCGTGTAACAGATGAGTTCTCATCCGAAACCCTGATACTCCGAAAGAGATTGTCCAGTTTGTACACGAGGTGCGTCCAGTTTTCGCCGTGACCCTCTATACTCTTTTGGACATGCTATGCGGGCGAAATGATGATACCATGCAAAGTTCCAACATTTTCAGACTTCATTTTGTAGTGATTGTCAATTTCACCGTCATTTAGCTCCCTAAACAAATCGGTAAATGACTCAAAAACAGCAAATGATGTCAGAACGTGTTGGAAATTGATGGCGTCGCCTTGAATGATGCATACTGAACGCAAAAATAGGCTGGAGTTCAAATAAGTTTAAAAAACATTCAAGTGCCCGTGTAACAGATGAGTTCTCGTCCGAAACCCTGATACTCCGAAAGAGATTGTCCAGTTTGTACACGAGGTGCGGCCAGTTTTCGCCGTGACCCTCTCAATTCTTTGGCACATGCTATGCGGGCGAAATGATGATACCATGCCAAGTTCCAACATTTTCAGAGTTCATTTTGTAGTGATTTTCAATTTCACCGTCATTTAGCTCCCTAAACAAATCGGTAAATGACTGAAAAACAACAAATGATGTCAGAACGTGTTGGAAATTGATGACGTCGCCTTGAATGATGCATACTGAACGCAAAAATAGGTTGTAGTTCAAATAAGTTTAAAAAACATTGAAGTGCCCGTGTAACAGATGAGTTCTCGTCCGAAACCCTGATACTCCGAAAGAGATTGTCCAGTTTGTACACGAGGTGCGTCCAGTTTTCGCCGTGACCCTCTCTACTCTTTTGCACAGGCTATGTGAGCGAAATGATGATACCATGCCAAGTTCCAACATTTTCAGAGTTCATTTTGTAGTGATTTTAAATTTCACCGTCATTGAGCTCCCTAAACAAATCGGTAAATGACTCAAAAACAGCAAATGATGTCACAACATGTTGGAAATTGATGACGTCGCTTTGAATGATGCATACTGAACGCAAAAATAGGCTGGAGTTCAAATAAGTTTAAAAAACATTGAAGTGCCTGTGTAACAGATGAGTTCTCGTCCGAAACCCTGATACTCCGAAAGAGATTGTCCAGTTTGTACACGAGGTGCGTCCAGGTTTCCCCGTGACCCTCTCTACTCTTTGGCACATGGTACGCGGGCGAAATGATGATACCATGCCAAGTTCCAACATTTTCAGAGTTCATTTTCTAGTGATTGTCAATTTCACCGTCATTTAGCTCCCTAAACAAATCGGTAAATGACTGAAAAACAGCAAATGATGTCAGAACGTGTTGGAAATTTATGATGTCGCTTTGAATGATGCATACTGAACGCAAAAATAGGCTGGAGTTCAAATAAGTTTAAAAAACATTGAAGTGCCCGTGTAACAGATGAGTTCTCGTCCGAAACCCTGATACTCCGAAAGAGATTGTCCAGTTTGTACACGAGGTGCGTCTAGTTTTCGCCGTGACCCTCTCTACTCTTTTGCACATGCTATGCGGGCGAAATGATGATACCATGCCAAGTTCCAACATTTTCAGAGTTCATTTTGTAGTGATTTTCAATTTCACCGTCATTTAGCTCCCTAACAAATCGGTAAATGACTCAAAAACAGCAAATGATGTCAGAACGTGTTGGAAATTGATGACGTCGCCTGGAATGATGCATACTGAACGCAAAAATAGGCTGGAGTTCAAATAAGTTTAAAAAACATTCAAGTGCCCGTGTAACAGATGAGTTCTCGTCCGAAACCTTGATACTCCGAAAGAGATTGTCCAGTTTGTACACGAGGTGCGTCCAGTTTTCGCCGTGACCCTCTCTACTCTTTTGAACATTCTGTGCGGGTGAAATGATGATACCATGCCAAGTTCCAACATTTTAAGAGTTCATTTTGTAGTGATTTTCAATTTCACCGTCATTTAGCTCCCTAAACAAATCGGTAAATGACTGAAAAACAGCAAATGATTTCAGAACGTGTTGGAAATCGATGACGTCGCTTTGAATGATGCATACTGAACGCAAAAATAGGCTGGAGTTCAAATAAGTTTAAAAAACATTGAAGTGCCCGTGTAACAGATGAGTTCTCGTCCGAAACCCTGATACTCCGAAAGAGATTGAATAGTTTGTACACGAGGTGCATCCAGTTTTTGCAGTGACCCTCTCTACTCTTTTGCACATGGTATGCGGGCGAAATGGTGATACCATGCCAAGTTCCAACATTTTCAGAGTTCATTTTGTAGTGATTGTCAATTTCACCGTCATTTAGCTCCCTAAACAAATCGGTAAATGACTGAAAAACAGCAAATAATGTCAGAACGTGTTGGAAATTGATGACGTCGCTTTGAGTGATGCATACTGAACGCAAAAATAGGCTGGAGTTCAAATAAGTTTAAAAAACATTGAAGTGCCCATGTAACAGATGAGTTCTCGTCCGAAACCCTGATACTCCGAAAGAGATTGTCCAGTTTGTACACGAGGTGCGTCCAGTTTTCGCCGTGACCCTCTCTACTCTTTTGCACATGCTATGCGGGTGAAATGATGATACCATGCCAAGTTCCAACATTTTCAGAGTTCATTTTGTAGTGATTTTAAATTTCACCGTCATTTAGCTCCCTAAACAAATCGGTAAATGACTCAAAAACAGCAAATGATGTCAGAACGTGTTGGAAATTGATGACGTCGCCTTGAATGATGCATACTGAACGCAAAAATAGGCTGGAGTTCAAATAAGTTTAAAAAACATTCAAGTGCCCGTTTAACAGATGAGTTCTTGTCCGAAACCCTGATACTCCGAAAGAGATTGTCCAGTTTGTACACGAGGTGCAGCCAATTTTCGCCGTGACCCTCTCTACTCTTTTGCACATACTATGCGGGCGAAATGATGATACCATGCCAAGTTCCAACATTTTCAGAGTTTATTTTGTAGTGATTTTCAATTTCACCGTCATTTAGCTCCCTAAACAAATCGGTAAATGATTGAAAAACAGCAAATGATGTCAGAACGTGTTGGAAATTGATGACGTCGCCTTGAATGATGCATACTGAACGCAAAAATAGGCTGGAGTTCAAATAAGTTTAAAAAACATTGAAGTGCCCGTGTAACAGATGAGTTCTCGTCCAAAACCCTGATACTCCGGAAGAGATTGTCCAGTTTGTACACGAGGTGCGTCCAGTTTTCGCCGTGACCCTCTCTACTCTTTTGCACATGCTATGCGGGCGAAATGATGATACCATGCCAAGTTCCAACATTTTCAGAGTTCATTTTGTAGTGATTTTCAATTTCGCCGTCATTGAGCTCCCTAAAAAAATCGATAAATGACTCAAAAACAGCAAATGATGTCACAACATGTTGGAAATTGATGACGTCGCTTTGAATGATGCATACTGAACGCAAAAATAGGCTGGAGTTCGAATAAGTTTAAAAAACATTGAAGTGCCCGTGTAACAGATGAGTTCTCGTCCGAAACCCTGATACTCCGAAAGAGATTGTCCAGTTTGTACACGAGGTGCGTCCAGTTTTCGCCGTGACCCTCTCTACTCTTTTGCACATGCTATGCGGGCGAAATGATGATACCATGCCAAGTTCCAACATTTTCATAGTTCATTTTGTAGTGATTGTCAATTTCACCGTCATTTAGCTCCCTAAACAAATCGATAAATGACTTAGAAACAGCAAATGATGTCAGAACGTGTTGGAAATTGATGACGTCGCTTTGAATGATGCATACTGAACGCAAAAATAGGCTGGAGTTCAAATAAGTTTAAAAAACATTGAAGTGCCCGTGTAACAGATGAGTTCTCGTCCGAAACCCTGATACTCCGAAAGAGATTGTCCAGTTTGTACACGAGGTGCGTCCTGTTTTCGCCGTGACCCTCTCTACTCTTTTGCACATGCTATGCGGGCGAAATGATGATACCATGCCAAGTTCCAACATTTTCAGAGTTCATTTTGTAGTGATTTTCAATTTCACCGTCATTTAGCTCCCTAAACAAATCGGTAAATGACTCAAAAACAGCAAATGATGTCAGAACGTGTTGGAAATTGATGACGTCGCCTTGCCTGATGCATACTGAACGCAAAAATAGGCTGGAGTTCAAATAAGTTTAAAAAACATTGAAGTGCCCGTGTAACAGATGAGTTCTCGTCCGAAACCCTGGTACTCCGAAAGAGATTGTCCAGTTTGTACACGAGGTGCATCCAGTTTTCGCCGTGACCCTCTCTACTCTTTTGCACAGGCTATGTGAGCTAAATGATGATACCATGCCAAGTTCCAACATTTTCAGAGTTCATTTTGTAGTGATTTTCAATTTCACCGTCATTTAGCTCCCTAAACAAATCGGTAAATGACTGAAAAACAGCAAATGATGTCAGAACGTGTTGGAAATTGATGACGTCGCCTTGAATGATGCATACTGAACGCAAAAATAGGCTGTAGTTCAAATAAGTTTAAAAAACATTGAAGTGCCCGTGTAACAGATGAGTTCACGTCCGAAACCCTAATACTCCGAAAGAGATTGTCCAGTTTGTACACGAGGTGCGTCCAGTTTTCGCCGTGACCCTCTCTACTCTTTTGCACAGGCTATGTGAGCGAAATGATGATACCATGCCAAGTTCCAACATTTTCAGAGTTCATTTTGTAGTGATTTTCAATTTCACCGTCATTGAGCTCCCTAAACAAATCGGTAAAGGACTCAAAAACAGCAAATGATGTCACAACATGTTGGAAATTGATGACGTCTCTTTGAATGATGCATACTGAACGCAAAAATAGGCTGGAGTTCAAATAAGTTTAAAAAACATTGAAGTGCCTGTGTAACCGATGAGTTCTCGTCCGAAACCCTGATACTCCGAAAGAGATTGTCCAGTTTGTACACGAGGTGCGTCCAGGTTTCCCCGTGACCCTCTCTACTCTTTGGCACATGGTACACGGGCGAAATGATGATACCATGCCAAGTTCCAACATTTTCAGAGTTCATTTTGTAGTGATTGTCAATTTCACCGTCATTTAGCTCCCTAAACAAATCGGTAAATGACTGAAAAACAGCAAATGATGTCAGAACGTGTTGGAAATTTATGATGTCGCTTTGAATGATGCATACTGAACGCAAAAATAGGCTGGAATTCAAATAAGTTTAAAAAACATTGAAGTGCCCGTGTAACAGATGAGTTCTCGTCCGAAACCCTGATACTCCGAAAGAGATTGTCCAGTTTGTACACGAGGTGCGTCTAGTTTTCGCCGTGACCCTCTCTACTCTTTTTCACATGCTATGCGGGCGAAATGATGATACCATGCCAAGTTCCAACATTTTCAGAGTTCATTTTGTAGTGATTTTCAATTTCACCGTCATTTAGCTCCCTAACAAATCGGTAAATGACTCAAAAACAGCGAATGATGTCAGAACGTGTTGAAAATTGATGACGTCGCCTGGAATGATGCATACTGAACGCAAAAATAGGCTGGAGTTCAAATAAGTTTAAAAAACATTCAAGTGCCCGTGTAACAGATGAGTTCTCGTCCGAAACCTTGATACTCCGAAAGAGATTGTCCAGTTTGTACACGAGGTGCGTCCAGTTTTCGCCGTGACCCTCTCTACTCTTTTGAACATTCTGTGCGGGTGAAATGATGATACCATGCCAAGTTCCAACATTTTAAGAGTTCATTTTGTAGTGATTTTCAATTTCACCGTCATTTAGCTCCCTAAACAAATCGGTAAATGACTGAAAAACAGCAAATGATTTCAGAACGTGTTGGAAATCGATGACGTCGCTTTGAATGATGCATACTGAACGCAAAAATAGGCTGGAGTTCAAATAAGTTTAAAAAACATTGAAGTGCCCGTGTAACAGTTGAGTTCTCGTCCGAAACCCTGATACTCCGAAAGAGATTGTCTAGTTTGTACACGAGGTGCATCCAGTTTTCGCAGTGACCCTCTCTACTCTTTTGCACATGGTATGCGGGCGAAATGATGATACCATGCCAAGTTCCAACATTTTCAGAGTTCATTTTGTAGTGATTGTCAATTTCACCGTCATTTAGCTCCCTAAACAAATCGGTAAATGACCGAAAAACAGCAAATAATGTCAGAACGTGTTGGAAATTGATGACGTCGCTTTGAGTGATGCATACTGAACGCAAAAATAGGCTGGAGTTCAAATAAGTTTAAAAAACATTGAAGTGCCCATGTAACAGATGAGTTCTCGTCCGAAACCCTGATACTCCGAAAGAGATTGTCCAGTTTGTACACGAGGTGCGTCCAGTTTTCGCCGTGACCCTCTCTACTCTTTTGCACATGCTATGCGGGTGAAATGATGATACCATGCCAAGTTCCAACATTTTCAGAGTTCATTTTGTAGTGATTTTAAATTTCACCGTCATTTAGCTCCCTAAACAAATCGGTAAATGACTCAAAAACAGCAAATGATGTCAGAACGTGTTGGAAATTGATGACGTCGCCTTGAATGATGCATACTGAACGCAAAAATAGGCTGGAGTTCAAATAAGTTTAAAAAACATTCAAGTGCCCGTTTAACAGATGAGTTCTTGTCCGAAACCCTGATACTCCGAAAGAGATTGTCCAGTTTGTACACGAGGTGCGGCCAATTTTCGCCGTGACCCTCTCTACTCTTTTGCACATACTATGCGGGTGAAATGATGATACCATGCCAAGTTCCAACATTTTCAGAGTTCATTTTGTAGTGATTTTCAATTTCACCGTCATTTAGCTCCCTAAACAAATCGGTAAATGATTGAAAAACAGCAAATGATGTCAGAATGTGTTGGAAATTGATGACGTCGCCTTGAATGATGCATACTGAACGCAAAAATAGGCTGGAGTTCAAATAAGTTTAAAAAACATTGAAGTGCCCGTGTAACAGATGAGTTCTCGTCCGAAACCCTGATACTCTGGAAGAGATTGTCCAGTTTGTACACGAGGTGCGTCCAGTTTTCGCCGTGACCCTCTCTACTCTTTTGCACATGCTATGCGGGCGAAATGATGATACCATGCCAAGTTCCAACATTTTCAGGGTTCATTTTGTAGTGATTTTCAATTTCACCGTCATTGAGCTCCCTAAAAAAATAGGTAAATGACTCAAAAACAGCAAATGATGTCACAACATGTTGGAAATTGATGACGTCGCTTTGAATGATGCATACTGAACGCAAAAATAGGCTGGAGTTCGAATAAGTTTAAAAAACATTGAAGTGCCCGTGTAACAGATGAGTTCTCGTCCGAAACCCTGATACTCCGAAAGAGATTGTCCAGTTTGTACACGAGGTGCGTCCAGTTTTCGCCGTGACCCTCTCTACTCTTTTGCACATGCTATGCGATCGAAATGATGATACCATGCCAAGTTCCAACATTTTCAGAGTTCATTTTGTAGTGATTGTCAATTTCACCGTCATTTAGCTCCCTAAACAAATCGATAAATGACTTAGAAACAGCAAATGATGTCAGAACGTGTTGGAAATTGATGACGTCGCTTTGAATGATGCATACTGAACGCAAAAATAGGCTGGAGTTTAAATAAGTTTAAAAAACATTGAAGTGCCCGTGTAACAGATGAGTTCTCGTCCGAAACCCTGATACTCCGAAAGAGATTGTCTAGTTTGTACACGAGGTGCATCCAGTTTTCGCAGTGACCCTCTCTACTCTTTTGCACATGGTATGCGGGCGAAATGATGATACCATGCCAAGTTCCAACATTTTCAGAGTTCATTTTGTAGTGATTGTCAATTTCACCGTCATTTAGCTCCCTAAACAAATCGGTAAATGACCGAAAAACAGCAAATAATGTCAGAACGTGTTGGAAATTGATGACGTCGCTTTGAGTGATGCATACTGAACGCAAAAATAGGCTGGAGTTCAAATAAGTTTAAAAAACATTGAAGTGCCCATGTAACAGATGAGTTCTCGTCCGAAACCCTGATACTCCGAAAGAGATTGTCCAGTTTGTACACGAGGTGCGTCCAGTTTTCGCCGTGACCCTCTCTACTCTTTTGCACATGCTATGCGGGTGAAATGATGATACCATGCCAAGTTCCAACATTTTCAGAGTTCATTTTGTAGTGATTTTAAATTTCACCGTCATTTAGCTCCCTAAACAAATCGGTAAATGACTCAAAAACAGCAAATGATGTCAGAACGTGTTGGAAATTGATGACGTCGCCTTGAATGATGCATACTGAACGCAAAAATAGGCTGGAGTTCAAATAAGTTTAAAAAACATTCAAGTGCCCGTTTAACAGATGAGTTCTTGTCCGAAACCCTGATACTCCGAAAGAGATTGTCCAGTTTGTACACGAGGTGCGGCCAATTTTCGCCGTGACCCTCTCTACTCTTTTGCACATACTATGCGGGTGAAATGATGATACCATGCCAAGTTCCAACATTTTCAGAGTTCATTTTGTAGTGATTTTCAATTTCACCGTCATTTAGCTCCCTAAACAAATCGGTAAATGATTGAAAAACAGCAAATGATGTCAGAATGTGTTGGAAATTGATGACGTCGCCTTGAATGATGCATACTGAACGCAAAAATAGGCTGGAGTTCAAATAAGTTTAAAAAACATTGAAGTGCCCGTGTAACAGATGAGTTCTCGTCCGAAACCCTGATACTCTGGAAGAGATTGTCCAGTTTGTACACGAGGTGCGTCCAGTTTTCGCCGTGACCCTCTCTACTCTTTTGCACATGCTATGCGGGCGAAATGATGATACCATGCCAAGTTCCAACATTTTCAGGGTTCATTTTGTAGTGATTTTCAATTTCACCGTCATTGAGCTCCCTAAAAAAATAGGTAAATGACTCAAAAACAGCAAATGATGTCACAACATGTTGGAAATTGATGACGTCGCTTTGAATGATGCATACTGAACGCAAAAATAGGCTGGAGTTCGAATAAGTTTAAAAAACATTGAAGTGCCCGTGTAACAGATGAGTTCTCGTCCGAAACCCTGATACTCCGAAAGAGATTGTCCAGTTTGTACACGAGGTGCGTCCAGTTTTCGCCGTGACCCTCTCTACTCTTTTGCACATGCTATGCGATCGAAATGATGATACCATGCCAAGTTCCAACATTTTCAGAGTTCATTTTGTAGTGATTGTCAATTTCACCGTCATTTAGCTCCCTAAACAAATCGATAAATGACTTAGAAACAGCAAATGATGTCAGAACGTGTTGGAAATTGATGACGTCGCTTTGAATGATGCATACTGAACGCAAAAATAGGCTGGAGTTTAAATAAGTTTAAAAAACATTGAAGTGCCCGTGTAACAGATGAGTTCTCGTCCGAAACCCTGATACTCCGAAAGAGATTGTCCAGTTTGTACACGAGGTGCGTCCAGTTTTCGCCGTGACCCTCTCTACTCTTTTGCACATGCTATGCGGGCGAAATGATGATACTATGCCAAGTTCCAACATTTTCAGAGTTCATTTTGTAGTGATTTTCAATTTCACCGTCATTTAGCTCCCTAAACAAATCGGTAAATGACTCAAAAACAGCAAATGATGTCAGAACGTGTTGGAAATTGATGACGTCGCCTTGACTGATGCATACTGAACGCAAAAATATGCTGGAGTTCAAATAAGTTTAAAAAACATTGAAGTGCCCGTGTAATAGATGAGTTCTCGTCCGAAACCCTGATACTCCGAAAGAGATTGTCTAGTTTGTACACGAGGTGCATCCAGTTTTCGCCGTGACCCTCTCTACTCTTTTGCACAGGCTATGTGAGCGAAATGATGATACCATGCCAAGTTCCAACATTTTCAGAGTTCATTTTGTAGTGATTTTCAATTTCACCGTCATTTAGCTCCCTAAACAAATCGGTAAATGACTGAAAAACAGCAAATGATGTCAGAACGTGTTGGAAATTGATGACGTCGCCTTGAATGATGCATACTGAACGCAAAAATAGGCTGTAGTTCAAATAAGTTTTAAAAACATTGAAGTGCCCGTGTAACAGATGAGTTCACGTCCGAAACCCTAATACTCCGAAAGAGATTGTCCAGTTTGTACACGAGGTGCGTCCAGTTTTCGCCGTGACCCTCTCTACTCTTTTGCACAGGCTATGTGAGCGAAATGATGATACCATGCCAAGTTCCAACATTTTCAGAGTTCATTTTGTAGTGATTTTCAATTTCACCGTCATTGAGCTCCCTAAACAAATCGGTAAATGACTCAAAAACAGCAAATGATGTCACAACATGTTGGAAATTGATGACGTCTCTTTGAATGATGCATACTGAACGCAAAAATAGGCTGGAGTTCAAATAAGTTTAAAAAACATTGAAGTGCCTGTGTAACAGATGAGTTCTCGTCCGAAACCCTGATACTCCGAAAGAGATTGTCCAGTTTGTACACGAGGTGCGTCCAGGTTTCCCCGTGACCCTCTCTACTCTTTGGCACATGGTATGCGGGCGAAATGATGATACCATGCCAAGTTCCAACATTTTCAGAGTTCATTTTGTAGTGATTGTCAATTTCACCGTCATTTAGCTCCCTAAACAAATCGGTAAATGACTGAAAAACAGCAAATGATGTCAGAACGTGTTGGAAATTGATGACGTCGCTTTGAATGATGCATACTGAACGCAAAAATAGGCTGGAGGTCAAATAAGTTTAAAAAACATTGAAGTGCCCGTGTAACAGATGAGTTCTCGTCTGAAACCCTGATACTCCGAAAGAGATTGTCCAGTTTGTACACGAGGTGCGTCTAGTTTTAGCCATGACCCTCTCTACTCTTTTGCACATGCTATGCGGGCGAAATGATGATACCATGCCAAGTTCCAACATTTTCAGAGTTCATTTTGTAGTGATTTTCAATTTCACCGTCATTTAGCTCCCTAACAAATCGGTAAATGACTCAGAAACAGCAAATGATGTCAGAACGTGTTGGAAATTGATGACGTCGCCTGGAATGATGCATACTGAACGCAAAAATAGGCTGGAGTTAAAATAAGTTTAAAAAACATTCAAGTGCCCGTGTAACAGATGAGTTCTCGTCCGAAACCCTGATACTCCGAAAGAGATTGTCCAGTTTGTACACGAGGTGCGTCCAGTTTTCGCCGTGACCCTCTCTACTCTTTTGCACATGCTATGCGGGCGAAATGATGATACCATGCCAAGTTCCATCATTTTCAGAGTTCATTTTGTAGTGATTGTCAATTTCACCGTCATTTAGCTCCCTAAACTAATCGATAAATGACTTAGAAACAGCAAATGATGTCAGAACGTGTTGGAAATTGATGACGTCGCTTTGAATGATGCATACTGAACGCAAAAATAGGCTGGTGTTTAAATAAGTTTAAAAAACATTGAAGTGCCCGTGTAACAGATGAGTTCTCGTCCGAAACCCTGATACTCCGAAAGATATTGTCCAGTTTGTACACGAGGTGCGTCCAGTTTTCGCCGTGACCCTCTCTACTCTTTTGCACATGCTATGCGGGCGAAATGATGATACCATGCCAAGTTCCAACATTTTCAGAGTTCATTTTGTAGTGATTTTCAATTTCACCGTCATTTAGCTCCCTAAACAAATCGGTAAATGACTCAAAAACAGCAAATGATGTCAGAACGTGTTGGAAATTGATGACGTCGCCTTGACTGATGCATACTGAACGCAAAAATAGGCTGGAGTTCAAATAAGTTTAAAAAACATTGAAGTGCCCGTGTAACAGATGAGTTCTCGTCCGAAACCCTGATACTCCGAAAGAGATTGTCCAGTTTGGACACGAGGTGCATCCAGTTTTCGCCGTGACCCTCTCTACTCTTTTGCACAGGCTATGTGAGCGAAATGATGATACCATGCCAAGTTCCAACATTTTCAGAGTTCATTTTGTAGTGATTTTCAATTTCACCGTCATTTAGCTCCCTAAACAAATCGGTAAATGACTGAAAAACAGCAAATGATGTCAGAACGTGTTGGAAATTGATGACGTCGCCTTGAATGATTAATACTGAACGCAAAAATAGGCTGTAGTTCAAATAAGTTTAAAAAACATTGAAGTGCCTGTGTAACAGATGAGTTCACGTCCGAAACCCTAATACTCCGAAAGAGATTGTCCAGTTTGTACACGAGGTGCGTCCAGTTTTCGCCGTGACCCTCTCTACTCTTTTGCACAGGCTATGTGAGCGAAATGATGATACCATGCCAAGTTCCAACATTTTCAGAGTTCATTTTGTAGTGATTTTCAATTTCACCGTCATTGAGCTCCCTAAACAAATCGGTAAATGACTCAAAAACAGCAAATGATGTCACAACATGTTGGAAATTGATGACGTCTCTTTGAATGATGCATACTGAACACAAAAATAGGCTGGAGTTCAAATAAGTTTAAAAAACATTGAAGTGCCTGTGTAACAGATGAGTTCTCGTCCGAAACCCTGATACTCCGAAAGAGATTGTCCAGTTTGTACACGAGGTGCGTCCAGGTTTCCCCGTGATCCTCTCTACTCTTTGGCACATGGTATGCGGGCGAAATGATGATACCATGCCAAGTTCCAACATTTTCAGAGTTCATTTTGTAGTGATTGTCAATTTCACCGTCATTTAGCTCCCTAAACAAATCGGTAAATGACTGAAAAACAGCAAATGATGTCAGAACGTGTTGGAAATTGATGACGTCGCTTTGAATGATGCATACTGAACGCAAAAATAGGCTGGAGTTCAAATAAGTTTAAAAAACATTGAAGTGCCCGTGTAACAGATGAGTTCTCGTCTGAAACCCTGATACTCCGAAAGAGATTGTCCAGTTTGTACACGAGGTGCGTCTAGTTTTCGCCGTGACCCTCTCTATTCTTTTGCACATGCTATGCGGGCGAAATGATGATACCATGCCAAGTTCCAACATTTTCAGAGTTCATTTTGTAGTGATTTTCAATTTCACCGTCATTTAGCTCCCTAACAAATCGGTAAATGACTCAGAAACAGCAAATGATGTCAGAACGTGTTGGAAATTGATGACGTCGCCTGGAATGATGCATACTGAACGCAAAAATAGGCTGGAGTTAAAATAAGTTTAAAAAACATTCAAGTGCCCGTGTAACAGATGAGTTCTCGTCCGAAACCCTGATACTCCGAAAGAGATTGTCCAGTTTGTACACGAGGTGCATCCAGTTTTCGCCGTGACCCTCTCTACTCTTTTGAACATTCTGTGCGGGTGAAATGATGATACCATGCCAGGTTCCAACATTTTCAGAGTTCATTTTGTAGTGATTTTCAATTTCACCGTCATTTAGCTCCCTAAACAAATCGGTAAATGACTGAAAAACAGCAAATGATTTCAGAACGTGTTGGAAATCGATGACGTTGCTTTGAATGATGCATACTGAACGCAAAAATAGGCTGGAGTTCAAATAAGTTTAAAAAACATTGAAGTGCCCGTGTAACAGATGAGTTCTCGTCCGAAACCCTGATACTCCGAAAGAGATTGTCCAGTTTGTACACGAGGTGCATCCAGTTTTCGCAGTGACCCTCTCTACTCTTTTGCACATGGTATGCGGGCGAAATGATGATACCATGCCAAGTTCCAACATTTTCAGAGTTCATTTTGTAGTGATTGTCAATTTCACCGTCATTTAGCTCCCTAAACAAATCGGTAAATGACTGAAAAACAGCAAATGATGTCAGAACGTGTTGGAAATTGATGATGTCGCTTTGAATGATGCATACTGAACGCAAAAATAGGCTGGAGTTCAAATAATTTTAAAAAACATTGAAGTGCCCATGTAACATATGAGTTCTCGTCCGAAACCCTGATACTCCGAAAGAGATTGTCCAGTTTGTACACGAGGTGCGTCCAGTTTTCGCCGTGACCCTCTCTACTCTTTTGCACATGCTATGCGGGCGAAATGATGATACCATGCCAAGTTCCAACATTTTCAGAGTTCATTTTGTAGTGATTTTAAATTTCACCGTCATTTAGCTCCCTAAACAAATCGGTAAATGACTCAAAAACAGCAAATGATGTCAGAACGTGTTGGAAATTGATGACGTCGCCTTGAATGATGCATACTGAACGCAAAAATAGGCTGGAATTCAAATAAGTTTAAAAAACATTCAAGTGCCCGTGTAACAGATGAGTTCTCGTCCGAAACCCTGATACTCCGAAAGAGATTGTCCAGTTTGTACACGAGGTGCGACCAGTTTTCGCCGTGACCCTCTCTACTCTTTTGCACATGCTATGCGGGCGAAATGATGATACCATGCCAAGTTCCAACATTTTCAGAGTTCATTTTTTAGTGATTTTCAATTTCACCGTCATTCAGCTCCCTAAACAAATCGGTAAATGACTGAAAAACAACAAATGATGTCAGAACATGTTGGAAATTGATGACGTCGCTTTGAATGATGCATTCTGAACGCAAAAATAGGCTGGAGTTCAAATAAGTTTTAAAAACATTGAAGTGCCCGTGTAACAGATGAGTTCTCGTCCGAAACCATGATACTCCGAAAGAGATTGTCCAGTTTGTACACGAGGTGCGTCCAGTTTTCGCCGTGACCCTCTCTACTCTTTTGCACATGCTATGCGGGCGAAATGATGATACCATGCCAAGTTCCAACATTTTCAGAGTTCATTTTGTAGTGATTTTCAATTTCACCGTCATTTAGCTCCCTAAACAAATCGGTAAATGATTGAAAAACAGCAAATGATGTCAGAACGTGTTGGAAATTGATGACGTCGCCTTGACTGATGCATACTGAACGCAAAAATAGGCTGGAGTTCAAATAAGTTTAAAAACATTGAAGTGCCCGTGTAACAGATGAGTTCTCGTCCGAAACCCTGATACTCCGGAAGAGATTGTCCAGTTTGTACACGAGGTGCATCCAGTTTTCGCCGTGACCCTCTCTACTCTTTTGCACAGGCAATGCGCCATGCCGAGTTCCAACATTTTCAGAGTTCATTTTGTAGTGATTTTCAATTTCACCGTCATTGAGCTCCCTAAACAAATCGGTAAATGACTCAAAAACAGCAACTGATGTCACAACATGTTGGAAATTGATGACGTCGCTTTGAATGATGCATACTGAACGCAAAAATAGGCTGGAGTTCGAATAAGATTAAAAAACATTGAAGTGCCCGTGTAACAGATGAGTTCTCGTCCGAAACCCTGATACTCCGAAAGAGATTGTCCAGTTTGTACACGAGGTGTGTCCAGTTTTCGCCGTGACCCTCTCTACTCTTTTGCACATGGTATGCGGGAGAAATGATGATACCATGCCAAGTTCCAACATTTTCAGAGTTCATTTTGTAGTGATTGTCAATTTCACCGTCATTTAGCTCCCTAAACAAATCGGTAAATGACTGAGAAACAGCAAATGATGTCAGAACGTGTTGCAAATTGATGACGTCGCTTTGAATGATGCATACTGAACGCAAAAATAGGCTGGAGTTCAAATAAGTTTAAAAAACATTGAAGTGCCCGTGTAACAGATGAGTTCTCGTCCGAAACCCTGATACTCCGAAAGAGATTGTCCAGTTTGTACACGAGGTGCGTCCAGTTTTCGCCGTGACCCTCTCTACTCTTTTGCACATGCTATGCGGGCGAAATGATGATACCATGCCAAGTTCCAACATTTTCAGAGTTCATTTTGTAGTGATTTTCAATTTCACCGTCATTTAGCTCCCTAAACAAATCGGTAAATGACTCAAAAACAGCAAATGATGTCAGAGCGTGTTGGAAATTGATGACGTCGCCTTGACTGATGCATACTGAACGCAAAAATAGGCTGGAGTTCAAATAAGTCTAAAAAACATTGAAGTGCCCGTGTAACAGATGAGTTCTCGTCCGAAACCCTGATACTCCGAAAGAGATTGTCCAGTTTGTACACGAGGTGCATCCAGTTTTCGCCGTGACCCTCTCTACTCTTTTGCACAGGCTATGTGAGCGAAATGATGATACCATGCCAAGTTCCAACATTTTCAGAGTTCATTTTGTAGTGATTTTCAATTTCACCGTCATTGAGCTCCCTAAACAAATCGGTAAATGACTCAAAAACAGCAAATGATGTCACAACATGTTGGAAATTGATGACGTCGCTTTGAATGATGCATACTGAACGCAAAAATAGGCTGGAGTTCAAATAAGTTTAAAAAACATTGAAGTGCCCGTGTAACAGATGAGTTCTCGTCCGAAACCCTGATACTCCGAAAGAGATTGTCCAGTTTGTACACGAGGTGCGTCCAGTTTTCGCCGTGAGCCTCTCTACTCTTTTGCACAGACTATGTGAGCGAAATGATGATACCATGCCAACTTCCAACATTTTCAGAGTTCATTTTGTAGTGATTTTTAAATTTCACCGTCATTGAGCTCTCTAAACAAATCGGTAAATGACTCAAAAACAGCAAATGATGTCACAACATGTTGGAAATTGATGACGTCGCTTTGAATGATGCATACTGAACGCAAAATAGGCTGGAGTTCAAATAAGTTTAAAAAACATTGAAGTGCCCGTGTAACAGATGAGTTCTCGTCTGAAACCCTGATACTCCGAAAGAGATTGTCCAGTTTGTACACGAGGTGCGTCCAGTTTTCGCCGTGACCCTCTCTACTCTTTTTCACAGGCTATGTGAGCGAAATGATGATACCATGCCAAGTTCCAACATTTTCAGAGTTCATTTTGTAGTGATTTTCAATTTCACCGTCATTGAGCTCTCTAAACAAATCGGTAAATGACTCAAAAACAGCAAATGATGTCACAACATGTTGGAAATTGATGACGTCGCTTTGAATGATGCATACTGAACGCAAAATAGGCTGGAGTTCAAATAAGTTTAAAAAACATTGAAGTGCCCGTGTAACAGATGAGTTCTCGTCTGAAACCCTGATACTCCGAAAGAGATTGTCCAGTTTGTACACGAGGTGCGTCCAGTTTTCGCCGTGACCCTCTCTACTCTTTTTCACAGGCTATGTGAGCGAAATGATGATACCATGCCAAGTTCCAACATTTTCAGAGTTCATTTTGTAGTGATTTTCAATTTCACCGTCATTGAGCTCCCTAAACAAATCGGTAAATGACTCAAAAACAGCAAATGATGTCACAACATGTTGGAAATTGATGACGTCGCTTTGAATGATGCATACTGAACGCAAAAATAGGCTGGAGTTCAAATAAGTTTAAAAAACATTGAAGTGCCCGTGTAACAGATGAGTTCTCGTCCGAAACCCTGATACTCCGAAAGAGATTGTCCAGTTTGTACACGAGGTGCGTCCAGTTTTCGCCGTGACCCTCTCTACTCTTTTGCATAGACTATGTGAGCGAAATGATGATACCATGCCAACTTCCAACATTTTCAGAGTTCATTTTGTAGTGATTTTTCAATTTCACCATCATTGAGCTCTCTAAACAAATCGGTAAATGACTCAAAAACAGCAAATGATGTCACAACATGTTGGAAATTGATGACGTCGCTTTGAATGATGCATACTGAACGCAAAAATAGGCTGGAGTTCAAATAAGTTTAAAAAACATTGAAGTGCCCGTGTAATAGATGAGTTCTCGTCCGAAACCCTCATACTCCGAAAGAGATTGTCCAGTTTGTACACGAGGTGCGTCCAGTTTTCGCCGTGACCCTCTCTACTCTTTTGCACATGCTATGCGGGCGAAATGATGATACCATGCCAAGTTCCAACATTTTCAGAGTTCATTTTGTAGTGATTTTCAATTTCACCGTCATTGAGCTCCCTAAACAAATCGGTAAATGACTCAAAAACAGCAACTGATGTCACAACATGTTGGAAATTGATGACGTCGCTTTGAATGATGCATACTGAACGCAAAAATAGGCTGGAGTTCGAATAAGATTAAAAAACATTGAAGTGCCCGTGTAACAGATGAGTTCTCGTCCGAAACCCTGATACTCCGAAAGAGATTGTCCAGTTTGTACACGAGGTGTGTCCAGTTTTCGCCGTGACCCTCTCTACTCTTTTGCACATGGTATGCGGGAGAAATGATGATACCATGCCAAGTTCCAACATTTTCAGAGTTCATTTTGTAGTGATTGTCAATTTCACCGTCATTTAGCTCCCTAAACAAATCGGTAAATGACTGAGAAACAGCAAATGATGTCAGAACGTGTTGCAAATTGATGACGTCGCTTTGAATGATGCATACTGAACGCAAAAATAGGCTGGAGTTCAAATAAGTTTAAAAAACATTGAAGTGCCCGTGTAACAGATGAGTTCTCGTCCAAAACCCTGATACTCCGAAAGAGATTGTCCAGTTTGTACACGAGGTGCGTCCAGTTTTCGCCGTGACCCTCTCTACTCTTTTGCACATGCTATGCGGGCGAAATGATGATACCATGCCAAGTTCCAACATTTTCAGAGTTCATTTTGTAGTGATTTTCAATTTCACCGTCATTTAGCTCCCTAAACAAATCGGTAAATGACTCAAAAACAGCAAATGATGTCAGAGCGTGTTGGAAATTGATGACGTCGCCTTGACTGATGCATACTGAACGCAAAAATAGGCTGGAGTTCAAATAAGTCTAAAAAACATTGAAGTGCCCGTGTAACAGATGAGTTCTCGTCCGAAACCCTGATACTCCGAAAGAGATTGTCCAGTTTGTACACGAGGTGCATCCAGTTTTCGCCGTGACCCTCTCTACTCTTTTGCACAGGCTATGTGAGCGAAATGATGATACCATGCCAAGTTCCAACATTTTCAGAGTTCATTTTGTAGTGATTTTCAATTTCACCGTCATTGAGCTCCCTAAACAAATCGGTAAATGACTCAAAAACAGCAAATGATGTCACAACATGTTGGAAATTGATGACGTCGCTTTGAATGATGCATACTGAACGCAAAAATAGGCTGGAGTTCAAATAAGTTTAAAAAACATTGAAGTGCCCGTGTAACAGATGAGTTCTCGTCCGAAACCCTGATACTCCGAAAGAGATTGTCCAGTTTGTACACGAGGTGCGTCCAGTTTTCGCCGTGACCCTCTCTACTCTTTTGCACAGACTATGTGAGCGAAATGATGATACCATGCCAACTTCCAACATTTTCAGAGTTCATTTTGTAGTGATTTTTCAATTTCACCGTCATTGAGCTCTCTAAACAAATCGGTAAATGACTCAAAAACAGCAAATGATGTCACAACATGTTGGAAATTGATGACGTCGCTTTGAATGATGCATACTGAACGCAAAATAGGCTGGAGTTCAAATAAGTTTAAAAAACATTGAAGTGCCCGTGTAACAGATGAGTTCTCGTCTGAAACCCTGATACTCCGAAAGAGATTGTCCAGTTTGTACACGAGGTGCGTCCAGTTTTCGCCGTGACCCTCTCTACTCTTTTTCACAGGCTATGTGAGCGAAATGATGATACCATGCCAAGTTCCAACATTTTCAGAGTTCATTTTGTAGTGATTTTCAATTTCACCGTCATTGAGCTCTCTAAACAAATCGGTAAATGACTCAAAAACAGCAAATGATGTCAAAACATGTTGGAAATTGATGACGTCGCTTTGAATGATGCATACTGAACGCAAAATAGGCTGGAGTTCAAATAAGTTTGAAAAACATTGAAGTGCCCGTGTAACAGATGAGTTCTCGTCTGAAACCCTGATACTCCGAAAGAGATTGTCCAGTTTGTACACGAGGTGCGTCCAGTTTTCGCCGTGACCCTCTCTACTCTTTTTCACAGGCTATGTGAGCGAAATGATGATACCATGCCAAGTTCCAACATTTTCAGAGTTCATTTTGTAGTGATTTTCAATTTCACCGTCATTGAGCTCCCTAAACAAATCGGTAAATGACTCAAAAACAGCAAATGATGTCACAACATGTTGGAAATTGATGACGTCGCTTTGAATGATGCATACTGAACGCAAAAATAGGCTGGAGTTCAAATAAGTTTAAAAAACATTGAAGTGCCCGTGTAACAGATGAGTTCTCGTCCGAAACCCTGATACTCCGAAAGAGATTGTCCAGTTTGTACACGAGGTGCGTCCAGTTTTCGCCGTGACCCTCTCTACTCTTTTGCACAGACTATGTGAGCGAAATGATGATACCATGCCAACTTCCAACATTTTCAGAGTTCATTTTGTAGTGATTTTTCAATTTCACCATCATTGAGCTCTCTAAACAAATCGGTAAATGACTCAAAAACAGCAAATGATGTCACAACATGTTGGAAATTGATGACGTCGCTTTGAATGATGCATACTGAACGCAAAAATAGGCTGGAGTTCAAATAAGTTTAAAAAACATTGAAGTGCCCGTGTAACAGATGAGTTCTCGTCCGAAACCCTCATACTCCGAAAGAGATTGTCCAGTTTGTACACGAGGTGCGTCCAGTTTTCGCCGTGACCCTCTCTACTCTTTTGCACATGCTATGCGGGCGAAATGATGATACCATGCCAAGTTCCAACATTTTCAGAGTTCATTTTGTAGTGATTTTCAATTTCACCGTCATTGAGCTCCCTAAACAAATCGGTAAATGACTCAAAAACAGCAACTGATGTCACAACATGTTGGAAATTGATGACGTCGCTTTGAATGATGCATACTGAACGCAAAAATAGGCTGGAGTTCGAATAAGATTAAAAAACATTGAAGTGCCCGTGTAACAGATGAGTTCTCGTCCGAAACCCTGATACTCCGAAAGAGATTGTCCAGTTTGTACACGAGGTGTGTCCAGTTTTCGCCGTGACCCTCTCTACTCTTTTGCACATGGTATGCGGGAGAAATGATGATACCATGCCAAGTTCCAACATTTTCAGAGTTCATTTTGTAGTGATTGTCAATTTCACCGTCATTTAGCTCCCTAAACAAATCGGTAAATGACTGAGAAACAGCAAATGATGTCAGAACGTGTTGCAAATTGATGACGTCGCTTTGAATGATGCATACTGAACGCAAAAATAGGCTGGAGTTCAAATAAGTTTAAAAAACATTGAAGTGCCCGTGTAACAGATGAGTTCTCGTCCAAAACCCTGATACTCCGAAAGAGATTGTCCAGTTTGTACACGAGGTGCGTCCAGTTTTCGCCGTGACCCTCTCTACTCTTTTGCACATGCTATGCGGGCGAAATGATGATACCATGCCAAGTTCCAACATTTTCAGAGTTCATTTTGTAGTGATTTTCAATTTCACCGTCATTTAGCTCCCTAAACAAATCGGTAAATGACTCAAAAACAGCAAATGATGTCAGAGCGTGTTGGAAATTGATGACGTCGCCTTGACTGATGCATACTGAACGCAAAAATAGGCTGGAGTTCAAATAAGTCTAAAAAACATTGAAGTGCCCGTGTAACAGATGAGTTCTCGTCCGAAACCCTGATACTCCGAAAGAGATTGTCCAGTTTGTACACGAGGTGCATCCAGTTTTCGCCGTGACCGTCTCTACTCTTTTGCACAGGCTATGTGAGCGAAATGATGATACCATGCCAAGTTCCAACATTTTCAGAGTTCATTTTGTAGTGATTTTCAATTTCACCGTCATTGAGCTCCCTAAACAAATCGGTAAATGACTCAAAAACAGCAAATGATGTCACAACATGTTGGAAATTGATGACGTCGCTTTGAATGATGCATACTGAACGCAAAAATAGGCTGGAGTTCAAATAAGTTTAAAAAACATTGAAGTGCCCGTGTAACAGATGAGTTCTCGTCTGAAACCCTGATACTCCGAAAGAGATTGTCCAGTTTGTACACGAGGTGCGTCCAGTTTTCGCCGTGACCCTCTCTACTCTTTTGCACAGACTAGGTGAGCGAAATGATGATACCATGCCAAGTTCCAACATTTTCAGAGTTCATTTTGTAGTGATTTTTCAATTTCACCGTCATTGAGCTCTCTAAACAAATCGGTAAATGACTCAAAAACAGCAAATGATGTCACAACATGTTGGAAATTGATGACGTCGCTTTGAATGATGCATACTGAACGCAAAATAGGCTGGAGTTCAAATAAGTTTAAAAAACATTGAAGTGCCCGTGTAACAGATGAGTTCTCGTCTGAAACCCTGATACTCCGAAAGAGATTGTCCAGTTTGTACACGAGGTGCGTCCAGTTTTCGCCGTGACCCTCTCTACTCTTTTTCACAGGCTATGTGAGCGAAATGATGATACCATGCCAAGTTCCAACATTTTCAGAGTTCATTTTGTAGTGATTTTCAAGTTCACCGTCATTGAGCTCCCTAAACAAATCGGTAAATGACTGAAAAACAGCAAATGATGTCAGAACGTGTTGGAAATTGATGACGTCGCTTTGAATGATGCATATTGAACGCAAAAATAGGCTGGAGTTCAAATAAGTTTAAAAAACATTCAAGTGCCCGTGTAACAGATGAGTTCTCGTCCGAAACCCTGATACTCCGAAAGAGATTGTCCAGTTTGTACACGAGGTGCGTCCAGTTTTCGCCGTGACCCTCTCTACTCTTTTGCACAGACTATGCGGGCGAAATGATGATACCATGCCAAGTTCCAACATTTTTAGAGTTCATTTTGTAGTGATTTTTCAATTTCACCGTCATTGAGCTCTCTAAACAAATCGGTAAATGACTCAAAAACAGCAAATGATGTCACAACATGTTGGAAATTGATGACGTCGCTTTGAATGATGCATACTGAATGCAAAATAGGCTGGAGTTCAAATAAGTTTAAAAAACATTGAAGTGCCCGTGTAACAGATGAGTTCTCGTCTGAAACCCTGATACTCCGAAAGAGATTGTCCAGTTTGTACACGAGGTGCGGCCAGTTTTCGCCGTGACCCTCTCTACTCTTTTGCACATGCTATGCGGGCGAAATGATGATACCATGCCAAGTTCCAACATTTCCAGAGTTCATTTTGTAGTGATTGTCAATTTCACCGTCATTTAGCACCCTAAACAAATCGGTAAATGACTGAAAAACAGCAAATGATGTCAGAACGTGTTGGAAATTGATGACGTCGCCTTGAATGATGCATACTGAACGCAAAAATAGGCTGGAGTTCAAATAAGTTTAAAGAACATTCAAGTGCCTGTGTAACAGATGAGTTCTCGTCCGAAACCCTGATACTCCGGAAGAGATTGTCCAGTTTGTACACGAGGTGCGTCCAGTTTTCGCTGTGACACTCTCTACTCTTTTGCACATGCTATGCGGGCGAAATGATGATACCATGCCAAGTTCCAACATTTTCAGAGTTCATTTTTTAGTGATTTTCAATTTCACCGTCATTGAGCTCCTTAAACAAATCGTTAAATGACTCAAAAACAGCAAATGATGTCAGAACGTGTTGGAAATTGATGACGTCGCCTTGAATGATGCATACTGAACGCAAAAATAGGCTGGAGTTCAAATAAGTTTAACAAACATTCAAGTGCCCGTTTAACAGATGAGTTCTCGTCCGAAACCCTGATACTCCGAAAGAGATTGTCCAGTTTGTACACGAGGTGCGGCCAGTTTTCGCCGTGACCCTCTCTACTCCTTTGCACATGGTATGCGGGCGAAATGATGATACCATGCCAAGTTCCAACATTTTCAGAGTTCATTTCGTAGTGATTTTAAATTTCACCGTCATTTAGCTCCCTAAACAAATCGGTAAATGATTGAAAAACAGAAAATGATGTCAGAACGTGTTGGAAATTGATGACGTCGCCTTGAATGATGCATACTGAACGCAAAAATAGGTTGGAGTTCAAATAAGTTTAAAAAACATTGAAGTGCCCGTGTAACAGATGAGTTCTCGTCCGAAACCCTGATACTCCGGAAGAGATTGTCCAGTTTGTACACGAGGTGCGTCCAGTTTTCGCTGTGACACTCTCTACTCTTTTGCACATGCTATGCGGGCGAAATGATGATACCATGCCAAGTTCCAACATTTTCAGAGTTCATTTTGTAGTGATTTTCAATTTCACCGTCATTGAGCTCCCTAAACAAATCGCTAAATGAATAAAAAACAGCAAATGATGTCACAACGTGTTGGAAATTGATGACGTCGCTTTGAATGATGCACACTGAACGCAAAAATAGGCTGGAGTTCGAATAAGTTTAATAAACATTGAAGTGCCCGTGTAACAGATGAGTTCTCGTCCGAAACCCTGATACTCCGAAAGAGATTGTCCAGTTTGTACACGAGGTGCGTCCAGTTTTCGCCGTGACCCTCTCTACTCATTTGCACAGACTATGTGAGCGAAATGATGATACCATGCCAAGTTCCAACATTTTCAGAGTTCATTTTGTAGTGATTTTCAATTTCACCGTCATTGAGCTCCCTAAACAAATCGGTAAATGACTCAAAAACAGCAAATAATGTCAGAACGTGTTGGAAATTGATGACGTCGCTTTGAATGATGCATACTGAACGCAAAAATAGGCTGGAGTTCAAATAAGTTTAAAAAACATTGAAGTGCCCGTGTAACAGATGAGTTCTCGTCTGAAACCCTGATACTCCGAAAGAGATTGTCCAGTTTGTACACGAGGTGCGTCCAGTTTTCGCAGTGACCCTCTCTACTCTTTTGCACAAGGTATGCGGGCGAAATGATGATACCATGCCAAGTTCCAACATTTTCAGAGTTCATTTTGTAGTGATTTTCAATTTCACCGTCATTTAGCTCCCTAAACAAATTGTTAAATGACTCAAAAACAACAAATGATGTCAGAACGTGTTGGAATTGATGACGTCGCCTTGAATGATGCATACTGAACGCAAAAATAGGCTGGAGGTCAAATAAGTTTAAAAAACATTGAAGTGCCCGTGTAACAGATGAGTTCTCGTCCGAAACCCTGATACTCCGAAAGAGATTGTCCAGTTTGTACACGAGGTGCGTCCAGTTTTCACCGTGACCCTCTCTACTCTTTTGCACAGGCTATGTGAGCGAAATGATGATACCATGCCAAGTTCCAACATTTTCAGAGTTCATTTTGTAGTGATTTTCAATTTCACCGTCATTGAGCTCCCTAAACAAATCGGTAAATGACTCAAAAACAGCAAATGATGTCAGAACATGTTGGAAATTGATGACGTCGCTTTGAATGATGCATACTGAACGCAAAAATAGGCTGGAGTTCAAATAAGTTTAAAAAACATTGAAGTGCCCGTGTAACAGATGAGTTCTCGTCCGAAACCCTGATACTCCGAAAGAGATTGTCCAGTTTGTACACGAGGTGCGTCCAGTTTTCGCAGTGACCCTCTCTACTCTTTTGCACATGGTATGCGGGCGAAATGATGATACCATGCCAAGTTCCAACATTTTCAGAGTTCATTTTGTAGGGATTTTCAATTTCACCGTCATTTAGCTCCCTAAACAAATTGTTAAATGACTCAAAAACAACAAATGATGTCAGAACGTGTTGGAAATTGATGACGTCGCCTTGAATGATGCATACTGAACGCAAAAATAGGCTGGAGTTCAAATAAGTTTAAAAAACATTGAAGTGCCCGTGTAACAGATGAGTTCTCGTCCGAAACCCTGATACTCCGAAAGAGATTGTCCAGTTTGTACACGAGGTGCGTCCAGTTTTCGCCGTGACCCTCTCTACTCTTTTGCACAGGCTATGTGAGCGAAATGATGATACCATGCCAAGTTCCAACATTTTCAGAGTTCATTTTGTAGTGATTTTCAATTTCACCGTCATTGAGCTCCCTAAACAAATCGGTAAATGACTCAAAAACAGCAAATGATGTCACAACATGTTGGAAATTGATGACGTCGGTTTGAATGATGCATACTGAACGCAAAATAGGCTGGAGTTCAAATAAGTTTAAAAAACATTGAACTGCCCGTGTAACAGATGAGTTCTTGTCTGAAACCCTGATACTCCGAAAGAGATTGTCCAGTTTGTACACGAGGTGCGTCCAGTTTTCGCCGTGACCCTCTCTACTCCTTTGCACATGGTATGCGGGCGAAATGATGATACCATTCCAAGTTCCAACATTTTCAGAGTTCATTTTGTAGTGATTTTCAATTTCACCGTCATTTAGCTCCCTAAACAAATTGTTAAATGACTCAAAAACAACAAATGATGTCAGAACGTGTTGGAATTGATGACGTCGCCTTGAATGATGCATACTGAACGCAAAAATAGGCTGGAGGTCAAATAAGTTTAAAAAACATTGAAGTGCCCGTGTAACAGATGAGTTCTCGTCCGAAACCCTGATACTCCGAAAGAGATTGTCCAGTTTGTACACGAGGTGCGTCCAGTTTTCACCGTGACCCTCTCTACTCTTTTGCACAGGCTATGTGAGCGAAATGATGATACCATGCCAAGTTCCAACATTTTCAGAGTTCATTTTGTAGTGATTTTCAATTTCACCGTCATTGAGCTCCCTAAACAAATCGGTAAATGACTCAAAAACAGCAAATGATGTCAGAACATGTTGGAAATTGATGACGTCGCTTTGAATGATGCATACTGAACGCAAAAATAGGCTGGAGTTCAAATAAGTTTAAAAAACATTGAAGTGCCCGTGTAACAGATGAGTTCTCGTCCGAAACCCTGATACTCCGAAAGAGATTGTCCAGTTTGTACACGAGGTGCGTCCAGTTTTCGCAGTGACCCTCTCTACTCTTTTGCACATGGTATGCGGGCGAAATGATGATACCATGCCAAGTTCCAACATTTTCAGAGTTCATTTTGTAGGGATTTTCAATTTCACCGTCATTTAGCTCCCTAAACAAATTGTTAAATGACTCAAAAACAACAAATGATGTCAGAACGTGTTGGAAATTGATGACGTCGCCTTGAATGATGCATACTGAACGCAAAAATAGGCTGGAGTTCAAATAAGTTTAAAAAACATTGAAGTGCCCGTGTAACAGATGAGTTCTCGTCCGAAACCCTGATACTCCGAAAGAGATTGTCCAGTTTGTACACGAGGTGCGTCCAGTTTTCGCCGTGACCCTCTCTACTCTTTTGCACAGGCTATGTGAGCGAAATGATGATACCATGCCAAGTTCCAACATTTTCAGAGTTCATTTTGTAGTGATTTTCAATTTCACCGTCATTGAGCTCCCTAAACAAATCGGTAAATGACTCAAAAACAGCAAATGATGTCACAACATGTTGGAAATTGATGACGTCGGTTTGAATGATGCATACTGAACGCAAAATAGGCTGGAGTTCAAATAAGTTTAAAAAACATTGAACTGCCCGTGTAACAGATGAGTTCTTGTCTGAAACCCTGATACTCCGAAAGAGATTGTCCAGTTTGTACACGAGGTGCGTCCAGTTTTCGCCGTGACCCTCTCTACTCCTTTGCACATGGTATGCGGGCGAAATGATGATACCATTCCAAGTTCCAACATTTTCTGAGTTCATTTTGTAGTGATTTTCAATTTCACCGTCATTTAGCTCCCTAAACAAATTGTTAAATGACTCAAAAACAACAAATGATGTCAGAACGTGTTGGAATTGATGACGTCGCCTTGAATGATGCATACTGAACGCAAAAATAGGCTGGAGGTCAAATAAGTTTAAAAAACATTGAAGTGCCCGTGTAACAGATGAGTTCTCGTCCGAAACCCTGATACTCCGAAAGAGATTGTCCAGTTTGTACACGAGGTGCGTCCAGTTTTCACCGTGACCCTCTCTACTCTTTTGCACAGGCTATGTGAGCGAAATGATGATACCATGCCAAGTTCCAACATTTTCAGAGTTCATTTTGTAGTGATTTTCAATTTCACCGTCATTGAGCTCCCTAAACAAATCGGTAAATGACTCAAAAACAGCAAATGATGTCAGAACATGTTGGAAATTGATGACGTCGCTTTGAATGATGCATACTGAACGCAAAAATAGGCTGGAGTTCAAATAAGTTTAAAAAACATTGAAGTGCCCGTGTAACAGATGAGTTCTCGTCCGAAACCCTGATACTCCGAAAGAGATTGTCCAGTTTGTACACGAGGTGCGTCCAGTTTTCGCAGTGACCCTCTCTACTCTTTTGCACATGGTATGCGGGCGAAATGATGATACCATGCCAAGTTCCAACATTTTCAGAGTTCATTTTGTAGGGATTTTCAATTTCACCGTCATTTAGCTCCCTAAACAAATTGTTAAATGACTCAAAAACAACAAATGATGTCAGAACGTGTTGGAAATTGATGACGTCGCCTTGAATGATGCATACTGAACGCAAAAATAGGCTGGAGTTCAAATAAGTTTAAAAAACATTGAAGTGCCCGTGTAACAGATGAGTTCTCGTCCGAAACCCTGATACTCCGAAAGAGATTGTCCAGTTTGTACACGAGGTGCGTCCAGTTTTCGCCGTGACCCTCTCTACTCTTTTGCACAGGCTATGTGAGCGAAATGATGATACCATGCCAAGTTCCAACATTTTCAGAGTTCATTTTGTAGTGATTTTCAATTTCACCGTCATTGAGCTCCCTAAACAAATCGGTAAATGACTCAAAAACAGCAAATGATGTCACAACATGTTGGAAATTGATGACGTCGGTTTGAATGATGCATACTGAACGCAAAATAGGCTGGAGTTCAAATAAGTTTAAAAAACATTGAACTGCCCGTGTAACAGATGAGTTCTTGTCTGAAACCCTGATACTCCGAAAGAGATTGTCCAGTTTGTACACGAGGTGCGTCCAGTTTTCGCCGTGACCCTCTCTACTCCTTTGCACATGGTATGCGGGCGAAATGATGATACCATTCCAAGTTCCAACATTTTCAGAGTTCATTTTGTAGTGATTGTCAATTTCACCGTCATTTAGCTCCCTAAACAAATCGGTAAATGACTCAAAAACAGCAAATGATGTCAGAACGTGTTGGAAATTGATGACGTCGCTTTGAATGATGCATACTGAACGCAAAAATAGGCTGGAGTTCAAATAAGTTTAAAAAACATTAAAGTGCCCGTGTAACAGATGAGTTCTCGTCCGAAACCCTGATACTCCGAAAGAGATTGTCCAGTTTGTACACGAGGTGCATCCAGTTTTCGCAGTGACCCTCTCTACTCTTTTGCACATGCTATGCGGGCGAAATGATGATACCATGCCAAGTTCCAACATTTTCAGAGTTCATTTTGTAGTGATCTTCAATTTCACCGTCATTTAGCTCCCTAAAGAAATTGGTAAATGACTCAAAAACAGCAAATGATGTTAGAACGTGTTGGAAATTGAAGACGTCGCCTTGAATGATGCATACTGAACGCAAAAATAGGCTGGAGTTCAAATAAGTTTAAAAAACATTCAAGTGCCCGTGTAACAGATGAGTTCTCGTCCGAAACCCTGATACTCCGAAAGAGATTGTCCAGTTTGTACACGAGGAGCGTCCAGTTTTCGCCGTGAACCTCTCTACTCTTTTGCACATGCTATGCGGGCGAAATGATGATACCATGCCAAGTTCCAACATTTTCAGAATTCATTTTGTAGTGATTGTCAATTTCACCGTCATTTAGCTCCCTAAACAAATCGGTAAATGACTGAAAAACAGCAAATGATGTCAGAACGTGTTGGAAATTGATGCCGTCACTTTGAATGATGCATACTGAACGCAAAAATAGGATGGAGTTCAAATAAGTTTAAAAACATTGAAGTGCCCGTGTAACAGATGAGTTCTCGTCCGAAACCCTGATACTCCGAAAGAGATTGTCCAGTTTGTACACGAGGTGCGTCCAGTTTTCGCCGTGACCCTCTCTACTCTTTTGCAGATGCTATGCGGGCGAAATGATGATACCATGCCAAGTTCCAACAATTTCAGAGTTCATTTTGTAGTGATTTTCAATTTCACCGTCATTTAGCTCCCTAAACAAATCGGTAAATGACTCAAAAACAGCAAATGATGTTAGAACGTGTTGGAAATTGATGACGTCGCCTTGAATGATGCATACTGAACGCAGAAATAGGCTGGCGTTCAAATAAGTTTAAAAAACATTAAAGTGCCCGTGTAACAGATGAGTTCTCGTCCGAAACCCTGATACTCCAAAAGAGATTGTCCAGTTTGTACACGAGGTGCGTCCAGTTTTCGCCGTGACCCTCACTACTCTTTTGCACATGCTATGCGGGCGAAATGATGATACCATGCCAAGTTCCAACATTTTCAGAGTTCATTTTGTAGTGATTTTCAATTTCACCGTCATTTAGCTCCCTAAACAAATCAGTAAATGACTGAAAAACAGCAAATGATGTCAGAACGTGTTGGAAATTGATGACGTCGCTTTGAATGATGCATACTGAACGCAAAAATAGGCTGGAGTTCAAATAAGTTTAAAAAACATTGAAGTGCCCGTGTAACAGATGAGTTCTCGTCCGAAACCCTGATACTCCGAAAGAGATTGTCCAGTTTGTACACGAGGTGCGTCCAGTTTTCGCCGTGACCCTCTCTACTCTTTTGCACATGCTGTGCGGGTGAAATGATGATACCATGCCAAGTTCCAACATTTGCAGAGTTCATTTTGTAGTGATTTTCAATTTCACCGTCATTTAGCTCCCTAAACAAATCGGTAAATGACCGAAAACAGCAAATGATGTCAGAACGTGTTGGAAATTGATGACGTCGCTTTGAATGATGCATACTGAACGCAAAAATAGGCTGGAGTTCAAATAAGTTTAAAAAACATTCAAGTGCCCGTGTAACAGATGAGTTCTCGTCCGAAACCCTGATACTCCGAAAGAGATTGTCCAGTTTGTACACGAGGTGCGTCCAGTTTTTGCCGTGACCCTCTCTACTCTTTTGCACATGCAATGCGGGCGAAATGATGATACGATGCCAAGTTCCAACATTTTCAGAGTTCATTTTGTAGTGATTGTCAATTTCACCGTCATTTTGCTCCCTAAACAAATCGGTAAATGACTGAAAAACAGCAAATGATGTCAGAACATGTTGGAAATTGATGCCGTCACTTTGAATGATGCATACTGAACGCAAAAATAGGATGGAGTGCAAATAAGTTTAAAAAACATTGAAGTGCCCGTGTAACAGATGAGTTCTCGTCCGAAACCCTGATACTCCGAAAGAGATCGTCCAGTTTGTACACGAGGTGCGTCCAGTTTTCGCCGTGACCCTCTCTACTCTTTTGCACATGCTATGCGGGCGAAATGATGATACCATGCCAAGTTCCAACATTTTCAGATATCATTTTTTAGTGATTTTCAATTTCACCGCCATTTATCTCCCTAAACAAATCGGTAAATGACTGAAAAACAGCAAATGATGTCAGAACGTGTTGGAAATTGATGACGTCGCTTTGAATGATGCATATTGAACGCAAAAATAGGCTGGAGTTCAAATAAGTTTAAAAAACATTCAAGTGCCCGTGTAACAGATGAGTTCTCGTCTGAAACCCTGATACTCCGAAAGAGATTGTCCAGTTTGTACACGAGGTGCGTCCAGTTTTCGCCGTGACCCTCTCTACTCTTTTGCACATGCTATGCGGGCGAAATGATGATACCATGCCAAGTTCCAACATTTTCAGAGTTCATTTTGTAGTGATTGTCAATTTCACCGTCATTTAGCTCCCTAAACAAATCGGTAAATGACTGAAAAACAGCAAATGATGTCAGAACGTGTTGGAATTGATGACGTCGCTTTGAATGATGCATACCGAACGCAAAAATAGGATGGAGTTCAAATAAGTTTAAAAAACATTGAAGTGCCCGTGTAACAGATGAGTTCTCGTCCGAAACCCTGATACTCCGAAAGAGATTGTCCAGTTTGTACACGAGGTGCTTCCAGTTTTTGCCGTGACCCTCTCTACTCTTTTGCACATGCAATGCGGGCGAAATGATGATACGATGCCATGTTCCAACATTTTCAGAGTTCATTTTGTAGTGATTGTCAATTTCACCGTCATTTAGCTCCCTAAACAAATCGGTAAATGACTGAAAAACAGCAAATGATGTCATAACATGTTGGAAATTGATGCCGTCACTTTGAATGATGCATACTGAACGCAAAAATAGGATGGAGTGCAAATAAGTTTAAAAAACATTGAAGTGCCCGTGTAACAGATGAGTTCTCGTCCGAAACCCTGATACTCCGAAAGAGATCGTCCAGTTTGTACACGAGGTGCGTCCAGTTTTCGCCGTGACCCTCTCTACTCTTTTGCACATGCTATGCGGGCGAAATGATGATACCATGCCAAGTTCCAACATTTTCAGATATCATTTTTTAGTGATTTTCAATTTCACCGCCATTTAGCTCCCTAAACAAATCGGTAAATGACTGAAAAACAGCAAATGATGTCAGAACGTGTTGGAAATTGATGACGTCGCTTTGAATGATGCATATTGAACGCAAAAATAGGCTGGAGTTCAAATAAGTTTAAAAAACATTCAAGTGCCCGTGTAACAGATGAGTTCTCGTCTGAAACCCTGATACTCCGAAAGAGATTGTCCAGTTTGTACACGAGGTGCGTCCAGTTTTCGCCGTGACCCTCTCTACTCTTTTGCACATGCTATGCGGGCGAAATGATGATACCATGCCAAGTTCCAACATTTTCAGAGTTCATTTTGTAGTGATTGTCAATTTCACCGTCATTTAGCTCCCTAAACAAATCGGTAAATGACTGAAAAACAGCAAATGATGTCAGAACGTGTTGGAATTGATGACGTCGCTTTGAATGATGCATACCGAACGCAAAAATAGGATGGAGTTCTAATAAGTTTAAAAAACATTGAAGTGTCCGTGTAACAGATGAGTTCTCGTCCGAAACCCTGATACTCCGAAAGAGATTGTCCTGTTTGTACACGAGGTGCGTCCAGTTTTCGCCGTGACCCTCTCTACTCTTTTGCACATGCTGTGCGGGTGAAATGATGATACCATGCCAAGTTCCAACATTTTCAGAGTTCATTTTGTAGTGATTTTCAATTTCACCGTCATTTAGCTCCCTAAACAAATCGGTAAATGACTGAAAAACAGCAAATGATGTCAGAACGTGTTGGAAATTGATGACGTCGCTTTGAATGATGCATACTGAACGCAAAAATAGGGTGGAGTTCAAATAAGTTTAAAAAACATTGAAGTGCCCGTGTAACAGATGAGTTCTCGTCCGAAACCCTGATACTCCGAAAGAGATTGTCCAGTTTGTACACGAGGTGCGTCCAGTTTTCGGCGTGACCCTCTCTACTCTTTTGCACATGCTATGCGGGCGAAATGATGATACCATGCCAAGTTCCAACATTTTCAGAGTTCATTTTGTAGTGATTTTCAATTTCACCGTCATTTAGCTCCCTAAACAAATCGGTAAATGACTGAAAAAAGCAAATGATGTCAGAACGTGTTGGAAATTGATGACGTCGCTTTGAATGATGCATACTGAACGCAAAAATAGGCTGGAGTTCAAATAAGTTTAAAAAACATTGAAGTGCTCGTGTAGCAGATGAGTTCTCGTCCGAAACCCTGATACTCCGAAAGAGATTGTCCAGTTTGTACACGAGGTGCGTCCAGTTTTCGCCGTGACACTCTCTACTCTTTTGCACATGCTATGCGGGCGAAATGATGATACCATGCCAAGTTCCAACATTTTCAGAGTTCATTTTGTAGTGATTTTCAATTTCACCGTCATTTAGCTCCCTAAACAAATCGGTAAATGACTCAAAAACAGCAAATGATGTCAGAACGTGTGGGAAATTGATGACGTCGCCTTGAATGATGCATACTGAACGCAAAAATAGGCTGGAGTTCAAGTAAGTTTAAAAAACATTCAAGGCCCCGTGTAACAGATGAGTTCTCGTCCGAAACCCTGATACTCCGAAAGAGATTGTCCAGTTTGTACACGAGGTGCGTCCAGTTTTTGCCGTGACCCTCTCTACTCTTTTGCACATGCTATGCGGGCGAAATGATGATACCATGCCAAGTTCCAACATTTACAGAGTTCATTTTGTAGTGATTTTCAATTTCACCGTCATTTAGCTCCCTAAACAAATCGGTAAATGACTCAAAAACAGCAAATGATGTCAGAACGTGTTGAAAATTGATGACGTCGCCTTGAATGATGCATACTGAACGCAAAAATAGGCTGGAGTTCAAATAAATTTAAAAAACATTCAAGGCCCCGTGTAACACATGAGTTCTCGTCCGAAACCCTGATACTACGAAAGAGATTGTCCAGTTTGTACACGAGGTGCGTCCAGTTTTCGCCGTGACCCTCTCTACTCTTTTGCACATGCAATGCGGGCGAAATGATGATACCATGCCAAGTTCCAACATTTTCAGAGTTCATTTTGTAGTGATTGTCAATTTCACCGTCATTTAGCTCCCTAAACAAATCGGTAAATGACTGAAAAACACCAAATGATGTCAGAACGTGTTGGAAATTGATGACGTCACTTTGAATGATGCATACTGAACGCAAAAATAGGATGGAGTTCAAATAAGTTTAAAAAACATTGAAGTGCCCGTGTAACAGGTGAGTTCTCGTCCGAAACCCTGATACTCCGAAAGAGATTGTCCAGTTTGTACACGAGGTGCGTCCAGTTTTCGCCGTGACCCTCTCTACTCTTTTGCACATGCTATGCAGGCGAAATGATGATACCATGCCAAGTTCCAACATTTTCAAAGTTCATTTTGTAGTGATTTTCAATTTCACCGTCATTTAGCTCCCTAAACAAATCGGTAAATGACTGAAAAACAGCAAATGATGTCAGAACGTGTTGGAAATTGATGACGTCGCTTTGAATGATGCATACTGAACGCAAAAATAGGCTGGAGCTCAAATAAGTTTAAAAAACATTCAAGTGCCCGTGTAACAGATGAGTTCTCGTCCGAAACCCTGATACTCCGAAAGAGATTGTCCAGTTTGTACACGAGGAGCGTCCAGTTTTTGCCGTGACCCTCTCTACTCTTTTTCACATGCTATGCGGGCAAAATGATGATACCATGCCAAGTTCCAACATTTTCAGAGTTCATTTTGTAGTGATTTTCAATTTCACCGTCATTTAGCTCCCTAAACAAATCGGTAAATGACTGAAAAAAGCAAATGATGTCAGAACGTGTTGGAAATTGATGACGTCGCTTTGAATGATGCATACTGAACGCAAAAATAGGCTGGAGTTCAAATAAGTTTAAAAAACATTGAAGTGCCCGTGTAGCAGATGAGTTCTCGTCCGAAACCCTGATACTCCGAAGGAGATTGTCCAGTTTGTACACGAGGTGCGTCCAGTTTTCGCCGTGACCCTCTCTACTCTTTTGCACATGCTGTGCGGGCGAAATGATGAAACCATGCCAAGTTCCAACATTTTCAGAGTTCATTTTGTAGTGATTTTCAATTTCACCGTCATTTAGCTCCCTAAACAAATCGGTAAATGACTGAAAAACAGCAAATGATGTCAGAACGTGTTCGAAATTGATGACGTCGCTTTGAATGATGCATACTGAACGCAAAAATAGGCTGGAGTTCAAATAAGTTTAAAAAACATTGAAGTGCCCGTGTAACAGATGAGTTCTCGTCCGAAACCCTGATACTCCGAAAGAGATTGTCCAGTTTGTACACGAGGTGCGTCCAGTTTTCGGCGTGACCCTCTCTACTCTTTTGCACATGCTATGCGGGCGAAATGATGATACCATGCCAAGTTCCAACATTTTCAGAGTTCATTTTGTAGTGATTTTCAATTTCACCGTCATTTAGCTCCCTAAACAAATCGGTAAATGACTGAAAAAAGCAAATGATGTCTGAACGTGTTGGAAATTGATGACGTCGCTTTGAATGATGCATACTGAACGCAAAAATAGGCTGGAGTTCAAATAAGTTTAAAAAACATTGAAGTGCCCGTGTAGCAGATGAGTTCTCGTCCGAAACCCTGATACTCCGAAAGACATTGTCCAGTTTGTACACGAGGTGCGTCCAGTTTTCGCCGTGACCCTCTCTACTCTTTTGCACATGCTATGCGGGCGAAATGATGATACCATGCCATGTTCCAACATTTTTCAGAGTTCATTTTGTTGTGATTGTGAATTTCACCGTCGTTTAGCTCCCTAAACAATCGGTAAATGACTGAAAAACAACAAATGATGTCAGAACGTGTTGGAAATTGATGATGTCGCTTTGAATGTTGCATACTGAACGCAAAAATAGGATGGAGTTCAAATAAGTTTCAAAAACATTGAAGTGCCCGTGTAACAGATGAGTTCTCGTCCGGAACCCTGATACTCCGAAAGAGATTGTCCAGTTTGTACACGAGGTGCGTCCAGTTTTCGCCGTGACACTCTCTACTCTTTTGCACATGCTATGCGGGCGAAATGATGATACCATGCCAAGTTCCAACATTTTCAGATATCATTTTGTAGTGATTTTCAATTTCACCGTCATTTAGCTCCCTAAACAAATCGGTAAATGACTGAAAAACAGCAAATGATGTCAGAACGTGTTGGAAATTGCTGACGTCGCTTTGAATGATGCATATTGAACGCAAAAATAGGCTAGAGTTCGAATAAGTTTAAAAAACATTCAAGTGCCCGTCTAACAGATGAGTTCTCGTCCGAAACCCTGATACTCCGAAAGAGATTGTCCAGTTTGTACACGAGGTGCGTCCAGTTTTTGCCGTGACCCTCTCTACTCTTTTGCACATGCTATGCGGGCGAAATGATGATACCATGCCAAGTTCCAACATTTTCAGAGTTCATTTTGTAGTGATTGTCAATTTCACCGTCATTTAGCTCCCTAAACAAATCGGTAAATGACTGAAAAACAGCAAATGATGTCAGAACGTGTTGGAAATTGATGACGTCGCGTTGAATGATGCATACTGAACGCAAAAATAGGATGGAGTTCAAATAAGTTTAAAAAACATTGAAGTGCCCGTGTAGCAGATGAGTTCTCGTCCGAAACCCTGATACTCCGAAAGAGATTGTCCAGTTTGTACACGAGGTGCGTCCAGTTTTCGCCGTGACCCTCTCTACTCTTTTGCACATGCTGTGCGGGCGAAATGATGATACCATGCCAAGTTCCAACATTTTCAGAGTTCATTTTGTAGTGATTTTCAATTTCACCGTCATTTAGCTCCCTAAACAAATCGGTAAATGACTGAAAAACAGCAAATGATGTCAGAACGTGTTGGAAATTGATGACGTCGCTTTGAGTGATGCATACTGAATGCAAAAATAGGCTGGAGTTCAAATAAGTTTAAAAAACATTGAAGTGCCCGTGTAACAGATGAGTTCTCGTCCGAAACCCTGATACTCCGAAAGAGATTGTCCAGTTTGTACACGAGGTGCGTCCAGTTTTCGGCGTGACCCTCTCTACTCTTTTGCACATGCTATGCGTGCGAGATGATGATACCATGCCAAGTTCCAACATTTTCAGAGTTCATTTTGTAGTGATTGTCAATTTCACCGTCATTTAGCTCCCTAAACAAATCGGTAAATGACTGAAAAACAGCAAATGATGTCAGAACGTGTTGGAAATTGATGACGTCGCGTTGAATGATGCATACTGAACGCAAAAATAGGATGGAGTTCAAATAAGTTTAAAAAACATTGAAGTGCCCGTGTAGCAGATGAGTTCTCGTCCGAAACCCTGATACTCCGAAAGAGATTGTCCAGTTTGTACACGAGGTGCGTCCAGTTTTCGCCGTGACCCTCTCTACTCTTTTGCACATGCTGTGCGGGCGAAATGATGATACCATGCCAAGTTCCAACATTTTCAGAGTTCATTTTGTAGTGATTTTCAATTTCACCGTCATTTAGCTCCCTAAACAAATCGGTAAATGACTGAAAAACAGCAAATGATGTCAGAACGTGTTGGAAATTGATGACGTCGCTTTGAGTGATGCATACTGAATGCAAAAATAGGATGGAGTTCAAATAAGTTTAAAAAACATTGAAGTGCCCGTGTAGCAGATGAGTTCTCGTCCGAAACCCTGATACTCCGAAAGAGATTGTCCAGTTTGTACACGAGGTGCGTCCAGTTTTCGCCGTGACACTCTCTACTCTTTTGCACATGCTATGCGGGCGAAATGATGATACCATGCCAAGTTCCAACATTTTCAGATATCATTTTGTAGTGATTTTCAATTTCACCGTCATTTAGCTCCCTAAACAAATCGGTAAATGACTGAAAAACAGCAAATGATGTCAGAACGTGTTGGAAATTGATGACGTCGCTTTGAATGATGCATATTGAACGCAAAAATAGGCTGGAGTTGGAATAAGTTTAAAAAACATTCAAGTGCCCGTCTAACAGATGAGTTCTCGTCCGAAACCCTGATACTCCGAAAGAGATTGTCCAGTTTGTACACGAGGTGCGTCCAGTTTTTGCCGTGACCCTCTCTACTCTTTTGCACATGCTATGCGGGCGAAATGATGATACCATGCCAAGTTCCAACATTTTCAGAGTTCATTTTGTAGTGATTGTCAATTTCACCGTCATTTAGCTCCCTAAACAAATCGGTAAATGACTGAAAAACAGCAAATGATGTCAGAACGTGTTGGAAATTGATGACGTCGCGTTGAATGATGCATACTGAACGCAAAAATAGGATGGAGTTCAAATAAGTTTAAAAAACATTGAAGTGCCCGTGTAGCAGATGAGTTCTCGTCCGAAACCCTGATACTCCGAAAGAGATTGTCCAGTTTGTACACGAGGTGCGTCCAGTTTTCGCCGTGACCCTCTCTACTCTTTTGCACATGCTGTGCGGGCGAAATGATGATACCATGCCAAGTTCCAACATTTTCAGAGTTCATTTTGTAGTGATTTTCAATTTCACCGTCATTTAGCTCCCTAAACAAATCGGTAAATGACTGAAAAACAGCAAATGATGTCAGAACGTGTTGGAAATTGCTGACGTCGCTTTGAATGATGCATACTGAACGCAAAAATAGGCTGGAGTTCAAATAAGTTTAAAAAACATTCAAGTGCCCGTGTAACAGATGAGTTCTCGTCCGAAACCCTGATACTCCGAAAGAGATTGTCCAGTTTGTACACGAGGTGCGTCCAGTTTTCGCCGTGACCCTCTCTACTCTTTTGCACATGCTATGCGGGCGAAATGATGATACCATGCCAAGTTCCAACATTTTTAGAGTTCATTTTGTAGTGATTTTCAATTTCACCGTCATTTAGCTCCCTAAACAAATCGGTAAATGACTCAAAAACAGCAAATGATGTCAGAACGTGTTGAAAATTGATGACGTCGCCTTGAATGATGCATACTGAACGCAAAAATAGGATGGAGTTCAAATAAGTTTAAAGAACATTCAAGTGCCTGTGTAACAGATGAGTTCTCGTCCGAAACCCTGATACTCCGAAAGAGATTGTCCAGTTTGTACACGAGGTGCGTCCAGTTTTCGCCGTGACCCTCTCTACACTTTTGCACATGCTGTGCGGGTGAAATGATGATACCATGCCAAGTTCCAACATTTTCAGAGTTCATTTTGTAGTGATTTTCAATTTCACCGTAATTTAGCTCCCTAAACAAATCGGTAAATGACTCAAAAACAGCAAATGATGTCAGAACATGTTCAAAAATTGATGACGTCGCCTTGAATGATACATACTGAACGCAAAAATAGGCTGGAGTTCAAATAAGTTTAAAAAACATTCAAGTGCCCGTGTCACAGATGAGTTCTCGTCACAAACCCTGATACTCCGAAAGAGGTTGTCCAGTTTGTATACGAGGTGCGTCCAGTTTTCGCCGTGACCCTCTCTACTCTTTTGCACATGCTATGCGGGCGAAATGATGATACCATGCCAAGTTCCAACATTTTCAGAGTTCATTTTGTAGTGATTTTCAATTTCACCGTCATTTAGCTCCCTAAACAAATCGGTAAATGACTCAAAAACAGCAAATGATGTGAGAACGTGTTGAAAATTGATGACGTCGCCTTGAATGATGCATACTGAACGCAAAAATAGGCTGGAGTTCAAATAAGTTTAAAGAACATTCAAGTGCCTGTGTAACAGATGAGTTCTCGTCCGAAACCCTGATACTCCGAAAGAGATTGTCCAGTTTGTACACGAGGTGCGTCCAGTTTTCGCCGTGACCCTCACTACTCTTTTGCACATGCTATGCGGGCGAAATGATGATACCATGCCAAGTTCCAACATTTTCAGAGTTCATTTTGTAGTGATTGTCAATTTCACCGTCATTTAGCTCCCTAAACAAATCGGTAAATGACTGAAAAACAGCAAATGATGTCAGAACGTGTTGGAAATTGATGACGTCACTTTGAATGATGCATAATGAACGCAAAAATAGGATGGAGTTCAAATAAGTTTAAAAAACATTGAAGTGCCCGTGTAACAGATGAGTTCTCGTCCGAAACCCTGATACTCCGAAAGAGATTGTCCAGTTTGTACACGAGGTGCGTCCAGTTTTCGCCGTGACCCTCTCTACTCTTTTGCACATGCTATGCGGGCGAAATGATGATACCATGCCAAGTTCCAACATTTTCAGAGTTCATTTTGTAGTGATTTTCAATTTCACCGTCATTTAGCTCCCTAAACAAATCGGTAAATGAATGAAAAAAGCAAATGATGTCAGAACGTGTTGGAAATTGATGACGTCGCTTTGAATGATGCATACTGAACGCAAAAATAGGCTGGAGTTCAAATAAGTTTAAAAAACATTGAAGTGCCCGTGTAGCAGATGAGTTCTCGTCCGAAACCCTGATACTCCGAAAGACATTGTCCAGTTTGTACACGAGGTGCGTCCAGTTTTCGCGGTGACCCTCTCTACTCTTTTGCACATGCCATGCGGGCGAAATGATGATACCATGCCATGTTCCAACATTTTTCGGAGTTCATTTTGTAGTGATTGTGAATTTCACCGTCGTTTAGCTCCCTAAACAATCGGTAAATGACTGAAAAACAACAAATGATGTCAGAACGTGTTGGAAATTGATGATGTCGCTTTGAATGTTGCATACTGAACGCAAAAATAGGATGGAGTTCAAATAAGTTTCAAAAACATTGAAGTGCCCGTGTAACAGATGAGTTCTCGTCCGGAACCCTGATACTCCGAAAGAGATTGTCCAGTTTGTACACGAGGTGCGTCCAGTTTTCGCCGTGACACTCTCTACTCTTTTGCACATGCTATGCGGGCGAAATGATGATACCATGCCAAGTTCCAACATTTTCAGATATCATTTTGTAGTGATTTTCAATTTCACCGTCATTTAGCTCCCTAAACAAATCGGTAAATGACTGAAAAACAGCAAATGATGTCAGAACGTGTTGGAAATTGATGACGTCGCTTTGAATGATGCATATTGAACGCAAAAATAGGCTGGAGTTAGAATAAGTTTAAAAAACATTCAAGTGCCCGTCTAACAGATGAGTTCTCGTCCGAAACCCTGATACTCCGAAAGAGATTGTCCAGTTTGTACACGAGGTGCGTCCAGTTTTTGCCGTGACCCTCTCTACTCTTTTGCACATGCTATGCGGGCGAAATGATGATACCATGCCAAGTTCCAACATTTTCAGAGTTCATTTTGTAGTGATTGTCAATTTCACCGTCATTTAGCTTCCTAAACAAATCGGTAAATGACTGAAAAACAGCAAATGATGTCAGAACGTGTTGGAAATTGATGACGTCGCGTTGAATGATGCATACTGAACGCAAAAATAGGATGGAGTTCAAATAAGTTTAAAAAACATTGAAGTGCCCGTGTAGCAGATGAGTTCTCGTCCGAAACCCTGATACTCCGAAAGAGATTGTCCAGTTTGTACACGAGGTGCGTCCAGTTTTCGCCGTGACCCTCTCTACTCTTTTGCACATGCTGTGCGGGCGAAATGATGATACCATGCCAAGTTCCAACATTTTCAGAGTTCATTTTGTAGTGATTTTCAATTTCACCGTCATTTAGCTCCCTAAACAAATCGGTAAATGACTGAAAAACAGCAAATGATGTCAGAACGTGTTGGAAATTGCTGACGTCGCTTTGAATGATGCATACTGAACGCAAAAATAGGCTGGAGTTCAAATAAGTTTAAAAAACATTCAAGTGCCCGTGTAACAGATGAGTTCTCGTCCGAAACCCTGATACTCCGAAAGAGATTGTCCAGTTTGTACACGAGGTGCGTCCAGTTTTCGGCGTGACCCTCTCTACTCTTTTGCACATGCTATGCGGGCGAGATGATGATACCATGCCAAGTTCCAACATTTTCAGAGTTCATTTTGTAGTGATTTTCAATTTCACCGTCATTTAGCTCCCTAAACAAATCGGTAAATGACTCAAAAACAGCAAATGATGTCAGAACGTGTTGAAATTGATGACGTCGCTTTGAATGATGCATACTGAACGCAAAAATAGGCTGGAGTTCAAATAAGTTTAAAGAACATTCAAGTGCCCGTGTAACAGATGAGTTCTCGTCCGAAACCCTGATACTCCGAAAGACATTGTCCAGTTTGTACACGAGGTGCGTCCAGTTTTCGCCGTGACACTCTCTACTCTTTTGCACATGCTATGCGGGCGAAATGATGATACCATGCCAAGTTCCAACATTTTCAGAGTTCATTTTGTAGTGATTTTCAATTTCACCGTCATTTAGCTCCCTAAACAAATCGGTAAATGACTCAAAAACAGCAAATGATGTCAGAACGTGTTGAAAATTGATGACGTCGCCTTGAATGATGCATACTGAACGCAAAAATAGGTTGGAGTTCAAATAAGTTTAAAGAACATTCAAGTGCCTGTGTAACAGATGAGTTCTCGTCCGAAACCCTGATACTCCGAAAGAGATTGTCCAGTTTGTACACGAGGTGCGTCCAGTTTTCGCCGTGACCCTCACTACTCTTTTGCACATGCTATGCGGGCGAAATGATGATACCATGCCAAGTTCCAACATTTTCAGAGTTCATTTTGTAGTGATTGTCAATTTCACCGTCATTTAGCTCCCTAAACAAATCGGTAAATGACTGAAAAACAGCAAATGATGTCAGAACGTGTTGGAAATTGATGACGTCACTTTGAATGATGCATAATGAACGCAAAAATAGGATGGAGTTCAAATAAGTTTAAAAAACATTGAAGTGCCCGTGTAACAGATGAGTTCTCGTCCGAAACCCTGATACTCCGAAAGAGATTGTCCAGTTTGTACACGAGGTGCGTCCAGTTTTCGCCGTGACCCTCTCTACTCTTTTGCACATGCTATGCGGGCGAAATGATGATACCATGCCAAGTTCCAACATTTTCAGAGTTCATTTTGTAGTGATTTTCAATTTCACCGTCATTTAGCTCCCTAAACAAATCGGTAAATGAATGAAAAAAGCAAATGATGTCAGAACGTGTTGGAAATTGATGACGTCGCTTTGAATGATGCATACTGAACGCAAAAATAGGCTGGAGTTCAAATAAGTTTAAAAAACATTGAAGTGCCCGTGTAGCAGATGAGTTCTCGTCCGAAACCCTGATACTCCGAAAGACATTGTCCAGTTTGTACACGAGGTGCGTCCAGTTTTCGCTGTGACCCTCTCTACTCTTTTGCACATGCCATGCGGGCGAAATGATGATACCATGCCATGTTCCAACATTTTTCGGAGTTCATTTTGTAGTGATTGTGAATTTCACCGTCGTTTAGCTCCCTAAACAATCGGTAAATGACTGAAAAACAACAAATGATGTCAGAACGTGTTGGAAATTGATGATGTCGCTTTGAATGTTGCATACTGAACGCAAAAATAGGATGGAGTTCAAATAAGTTTCAAAAACATTGAAGTGCCCGTGTAACAGATGAGTTCTCGTCCGGAACCCTGATACTCCGAAAGAGATTGTCCAGTTTGTACACGAGGTGCGTCCAGTTTTCGCCGTGACACTCTCTACTCTTTTGCACATGCTATGCGGGCGAAATGATGATACCATGCCAAGTTCCAACATTTTCAGATATCATTTTGTAGTGATTTTCAATTTCACCGTCATTTAGCTCCCTAAACAAATCGGTAAATGACTGAAAAACAGCAAATATGTCAGAACGTGTTGGAAATAGATGACGTCGCTTTGAATGATGCATACTGAACGCAAAAATAGGATGGAGTTCAAATAAGTTTAAAAAACATTGAAGTGCCCGTGTAACAGATGAGTTCTCGTCCGAAACCCTGATACTCCGAAAGAGATTGTCCAGTTTGTACACGAGGTGCGTCCAGTTTTTGCCGTGACCCTCTCTACTCTTTTGCACATGCTATGCGGGCGAAATGATGATACCTTGCCAAGTTCCAACATTTTCAGAGTTCATTTTGTAGTGATTTTCAATTTCACCGTCATTTAGCTCCCTAAACAAATCGGTTAATGACTGAAAAACAGCAAATATGTCAGAACGTGTTGGAAATTGATGACGTCGCTTTGAATGATGCATACTGAACGCAAAAATAGGATGGAGTTCAAATAAGTTTAAAAAACATTGAAGTGCCCGTGTAACAGATGAGTTCTCGTCCGAAACCCTGATACTCCGAAAGAGATTGTCCAGTTTGTACACGAGGTGCGTCCAGTTTTTGCCGTGACCCTCTCTACTCTTTTGCACATGCTATGCGGGCGAAATGATGATACCATGCCAAGTTCCAACATTTTCAGAGTTCATTTTGTAGTGATTGTCAATTTCACCGTCATTTAGCTCCCTAAACAAATCGGTAAATGACTGAAAAACAGCAAATGATGTCAGAACGTGTTGGAAATTGATGACGTCGCGTTGAATGATGCATACTGAACGCAAAAATAGGATGGAGTTCAAATAAGTTTAAAAAACATTGAAGTGCCCGTGTAGCAGATGAGTTCTCGTCCGAAACCCTGATACTCCGAAAGAGATTGTCCAGTTTGTACACGAGGTGCGTCCAGTTTTCGCCGTGACCCTCTCTACTCTTTTGCACATGCTGTGCGGGCGAAATGATGATACCATGCCAAGTTCCAACATTTTCAGAGTTCATTTTGTAGTGATTTTCAATTTCACCGTCATTTAGCTCCCTAAACAAATCGGTAAATGACTGAAAAACAGCAAATGATGTCAGAACGTGTTGGAAATTGCTGACGTCGCTTTGAATGATGCATACTGAACGCAAAAATAGGCTGGAGTTCAAATAAGTTTAAAAAACATTCAAGTGCCCGTGTAACAGATGAGTTCTCGTCCGAAACCCTGATACTCCGAAAGAGATTGTCCAGTTTGTACACGAGGTGCGTCCAGTTTTCGCCGTGACCCTCTCTACTCTTTTGCACATGCTATGCGGGCAAAATGATGATACCATGCCAAGTTCCAACATTTTTAGAGTTCATTTTGTAGTGATTTTCAATTTCACCGTCATTTAGCTCCCTAAACAAATCGGTAAATGACTCAAAAACAGCAAATGATGTCAGAACGTGTTGAAAATTGATGACGTCGCCTTGAATGATGCATACTGAACGCAAAAATAGGATGGAGTTCAAATAAGTTTAAAAAACATTGAAGTGCCCGTGTAACAGATGAGTTCTCGTCCGAAACCCTGATACTCCGAAAGAGATTGTCCAGTTTGTACACGAGGTGCGTCCAGTTTTCGCCGTGACCCTCTCTACACTTTTGCACATGCTGTGCGGGCGAAATGATGATACCATGCCAAGTTCCAACATTTTCAGAGTTCATTTTGTAGTGATTTTCAATTTCACCGTCATTTAGCTCCCTAAACAAATCGGTAAATGACTCAAAAACAGCAAATGATGTCAGAACGTGTTGAAAATTGATGAAGTCGCCTTGAATGATGCATACTGAACGCAAAAATAGGCTGGAGTTCAAATAAGTTTAAAGAACATTCAAGTGCCTGTGTAACAGATGAGTTCTCGTCCGAAACCCTGATACTCCGAAAGAGATTGTCCAGTTTGTACACGAGGTGCGTCCAGTTTTCGCCGTGACCCTCACTACTCTTTTGCACATGCTATGCGGGCGAAATGATGATACCATGCCAAGTTCCAACATTTTCAGAGGTCATTTTGTACTGATTGTCAATTTCACCGTCATTTAGCTCCCTAAACAAATCGGTAAATGACTGAAAAACAGCAAATGATGTCAGAACGTGTTGGAAATTGATGACGTCACTTTGAGTGATGCATACTGAACGCAAAAATAGGATGGAGTTCAAATAAGTTTAAAAAACATTGAAGTGCCGAGTAGCAGATGAGTTCTCGTCCGAAACCCTGATACTCCGAAAGAGATTGTCCAGTTTGTACACGAGGTGCGTCCAGTTTTCGCCGTGACCCTCTCTACTCTTTTGAACATGCTATGCGGGCGAAATGATGATACCATGCCAAGTTCCAACATTTTCAGATATCATTTTGTAGTGATTTTCAATTTCACCGTCATTTAGCTCCCTAAACAAATCGGTAAATGACTGAAAAACAGCAAATGATGTCAGAACGTGTTGGAAATTGATGACGTCGCTTTGAATGATGCATACTGAACGCAAAAATAGGCTGGAGTTCAAATAAGTTTAAAAAACATTCAAGTGCCCGTGTAACAGATGAGTTCTCGTCCGAAACCCTGATACTCCGAAAGAGATTGTCCAGTTTGTACACGAGGTGCGTCCAGTTTTCGCCGTGACCCTCTTTACTCTTTTGCACATGCTATGCGGGCGAAATGATGATACCATGCCAAGTTCCAACATTTTCAGAGTTCATTTTGTAGTGATTGTCAATTTCACCGTCATTTAGCTCCCTAAACAAATCGGTAAATGACTGAAAAACAGCAAATGATGTCAGAACGTGTTGGAAATTGATGACGTCGCGTTGAATGATGCATACTGAACGCAAAAATAGGATGGAGTTCAAATAAGTTTAAAAAACATTGAAGTGCCCGTGTAGCAGATGAGTTCTCGTCCGAAACCCTGATACTCCGAAAGAGATTGTCCAGTTTGTACACGAGGTGCGTCCAGTTTTCGCCGTGACCCTCTCTACTCTTTTGAACATGCTGTGCGGGCGAAATGATGATACCATGCCAAGTTCCAACATTTTCAGATATCATTTTGTAGTGATTTTCAATTTCACCGTCATTTAGCTCCCTAAACAAATCGGTAAATGACTGAAAAACAGCAAATGATGTCAGAACGTGTTGGAAATTGCTGACGTCGCTTTGAATGATGCATACTGAACGCAAAAATAGGCTGGAGTTCAAATAAGTTTAAAAAACATTCAAGTGCCCGTGTAACAGATGAGTTCTCGTCCGAAACCCTGATACTCCGAAAGAGATTGTCCAGTTTGTACACGAGGTGCGTCCAGTTTTCGCCGTGACCCTCTTTACTCTTTTGCACATGCTATGCGGGCGAAATGATGATACCATGCCAAGTTCCAACATTTTCAGAGTTCATTTTGTAGTGATTTTCAATTTCACCGTCATTTAGCTCCCTAAACAAATCGGTAAATGACTCAAAAACAGCAAATGATGTCAGAACGTGTTGAAAATTGATGAAGTCGCCTTGAATGATGCATACTGAACGCAAAAATAGGCTGGAGTTCAAATAAGTTTAAAGAACATTCAAGTGCCTGTGTAACAGATGAGTTCTCGTCCGAAACCCTGATACTCCGAAAGAGATTGTCCAGTTTGTACACGAGGTGCGTCCAGTTTTCGCCGTGACCCTCACTACTCTTTTGCACATGCTATGCGGGCGAAATGATGATACCATGCCAAGTTCCAACATTTTCAGAGGTCATTTTGTACTGATTGTCAATTTCACCGTCATTTAGCTCCCTAAACAAATCGGTAAATGACTGAAAAACAGCAAATGATGTCAGAACGTGTTGGAAATTGATGACGTCACTTTGAGTGATGCATACTGAACGCAAAAATAGGATGGAGTTCAAATAAATTTAAAAAACATTGAAGTGCCGAGTAGCAGATGAGTTCTCGTCCGAAACCCTGATACTCCGAAAGAGATTGTCCAGTTTGTACACGAGGTGCGTCCAGTTTTCGCCGTGACCCTCTCTACTCTTTTGAACATGCTATGCGGGCGAAATGATGATACCATGCCAAGTTCCAACATTTTCAGATCTCATTTTGTAGTGATTTTCAATTTCACCGTCATTTAGCTCCCTAAACAAATCGGTAAATGACTGAAAAACAGCAAATGATGTCAGAACGTGTTGGAAATTGATGACGTCGCTTTGAATGATGCATACTGAACGCAAAAATAGGCTGGAGTTCAAATAAGTTTAAAAAACATTCAAGTGCCCGTGTAACAGATGAGTTCTCGTCCGAAACCCTGATACTCCGAAAGAGATTGTCCAGTTTGTACACGAGGTGCGTCCAGTTTTTGCCGTGACCCTCTCTACTCTTTTGCACATGCTATGCGGGCGAAATGATGATACCTTGCCAAGTTCCAACATTTTCAGAGTTCATTTTGTAGTGATTTTCAATTTCACCGTCATTTAGCTCCCTAAACAAATCGGTTAATGACTGAAAAACAGCAAATATGTCAGAACGTGTTGGAAATTGATGACGTCGCTTTGAATGATGCATACTGAACGCAAAAATAGGATGGAGTTCAAATAAGTTTAAAAAACATTGAAGTGCCCGTGTAACAGATGAGTTCTCGTCCGAAACCCTGATACTCCGAAAGAGATTGTCCAGTTTGTACACGAGGTGCGTCCAGTTTTCGCCGTGACCCTCTCTACTCTTTTGCACATGCTGTGCGGGCGAAATGGTGATACCATGCCAAGTTCCAACATTTTCATAGTTCATTTTGTAGTGATTTTCAATTTCACCGTCATTTAGCTCCCTAAACAAATCGGTAAGTGACTCAAAAACAGCAAATGATGTCAGAACGTGTTGGAAATTGATGACGTCGCCTTGAATGATGCATACTGAAGACAAAAATAGGCTGGAGTTCAAATAAGTTTAAAGAACATTCAAGTGCCCGTGTAACAGATGAGTTCTCGTCCGAAACCCTGATACTCCGAAAGAGATTGTCCAGTTTGTACACGAGGTGCGTCCAGTTTTCGCCGTGACCCTCTCTACTCTTTTGCACATCCTATGCGTGCGAAAAGATGATACCATGCCAAGTTCCAACATTTTCAGAGTTCATTTTGTAGTGATTTTCAATTTCACCGTCATTTAGCTCCCTAAACAAATCGGTAAATGACTCAAAAACAGCAAATGATGTCAGAACGTGTTGGAAATTGATGACGTCGCCTTGAATGATGCATACTGAACGCAAAAATAGGATGGAGTTCAAATAAATTTAAAAAACATTGAAGTGCCCATGTAACAGATGAGTTCTCGTCCGAAACCCTGATACTCCGAAAGAGATTGTCCAGTTTGTACACGAGGTGCGTCCAGTTTTCGCCGTGACCCTGTCTACTCTTTTGCACATGCTATGTGGGCGAAATGATGATACCATGCCAAGTTCCAACATTTTCAGAGTTCATTTTGTAGTGATTTTCAATTTCACCGTCATTTAGCTCCCTAAACAAATCGGTAAATGACTCAAAAACAGCAAATGATGTCAGAACGTGTTGGAAATTGATGACGTCGCCTTGAATGATGCATACTGAACGCAAAAATAGGATGGAGTTCAAATAAATTTAAAAAACATTGAAGTGCCCATGTAACAGATGAGTTCTCGTCCGAAACCCTGATACTCCGAAAGAGATTGTCCAGTTTGTACACGAGGTGCGTCCAGTTTTCGCCGTGACCCTGTCTACTCTTTTGCACATGCTATGTGGGCGAAATGATGATACCATGCCAAGTTCCAACATTTTCAGAGTTCATTTTGTAGTGATTTTCAATTTCACCGTCATTTAGCTCCCTAAACAAATCGGTAAATGACTCAAAAACAGCAAATGATGTCAGAACGTGTTGAAAATTGATGACGTCGCCTTGAATGATGCATACTGAACGCAAAAATAGGATGGAGTTCAAATAAGTTTAAAGAACATTCAAGTGCCTGTGTAACAGATGAGTTCTCGTCCGAAACCCTGATACTCCGAAAGAGATTGTCCAGTTTGTACACGAGGTGCGTCCAGTTTTCGCCGTGACCCTGTCTACTCTTTTGCACATGCTATGTGGGCGAAATGATGATACCATGCCAAGTTCCAACATTTTCAGAGTTCATTTTGTAGTGATTTTCAATTTCACCGTCATTTAGCTCCCTAAACAAATCGGTAAATGACTCAAAAACAGCAAATGATGTCAGAACGTGTTGGAAATTGATGACGTCGCCTTGAATGATGCATACTGAACGCAAAAATAGGATGGAGTTCAAATAAATTTAAAAAACATTGAAGTGCCCATGTAACAGATGAGTTCTCGTCCGAAACCCTGATACTCCGAAAGAGATTGTCCAGTTTGTACACGAGGTGCGTCCAGTTTTCGCCGTGACCCTGTCTACTCTTTTGCACATGCTATGTGGGCGAAATGATGATACCATGCCAAGTTCCAACATTTTCAGAGTTCATTTTGTAGTGATTTTCAATTTCACCGTCATTTAGCTCCCTAAACAAATCGGTAAATGACTCAAAAACAGCAAATGATGTCAGAACGTGTTGAAAATTGATGAAGTCGCCTTGAATGATGCATACTGAACGCAAAAATAGGCTGGAGTTCAAATAAGTTTAAAGAACATTCAAGTGCCTGTGTAACAGATGAGTTCTCGTCCGAAACCCTGATACTCCGAAAGAGATTGTCCAGTTTGTACACGAGGTGCGTCCAGTTTTCGCCGTGACCCTCACTACTCTTTTGCACATGCTATGCGGGCGAAATGATGATACCATGCCAAGTTCCAACATTTTCAGAGGTCATTTTGTACTGATTGTCAATTTCACCGTCATTTAGCTCCCTAAACAAATCGGTAAATGACTGAAAAACAGCAAATGATGTCAGAACGTGTTGGAAATTGATGACGTCACTTTGAGTGATGCATACTGAACGCAAAAATAGGATGGAGTTCAAATAAGTTTAAAAAACATTGAAGTGCCGAGTAGCAGATGAGTTCTCGTCCGAAACCCTGATACTCCGAAAGAGATTGTCCAGTTTGTACACGAGGTGCGTCCAGTTTTCGCCGTGACCCTCTCTACTCTTTTGAACATGCTATGCGGGCGAAATGATGATACCATGCCAAGTTCCAACATTTTCAGATCTCATTTTGTAGTGATTTTCAATTTCACCGTCATTTAGCTCCCTAAACAAATCGGTAAATGACTGAAAAACAGCAAATGATGTCAGAACGTGTTGGAAATTGATGACGTCGCTTTGAATGATGCATACTGAACGCAAAAATAGGCTGGAGTTCAAATAAGTTTAAAAAACATTCAAGTGCCCGTGTAACAGATGAGTTCTCGTCCGAAACCCTGATACTCCGAAAGAGATTGTCCAGTTTGTACACGAGGTGCGTCCAGTTTTTGCCGTGACCCTCTCTACTCTTTTGCACATGCTATGCGGGCGAAATGATGATACCTTGCCAAGTTCCAACATTTTCAGAGTTCATTTTGTAGTGATTTTCAATTTCACCGTCATTTAGCTCCCTAAACAAATCGGTTAATGACTGAAAAACAGCAAATATGTCAGAACGTGTTGGAAATTGATGACGTCGCTTTGAATGATGCATACTGAACGCAAAAATAGGATGGAGTTCAAATAAGTTTAAAAAACATTGAAGTGCCCGTGTAACAGATGAGTTCTCGTCCGAAACCCTGATACTCCGAAAGAGATTGTCCAGTTTGTACACGAGGTGCGTCCAGTTTTCGCCGTGACCCTCTCTACTCTTTTGCACATGCTGTGCGGGCGAAATGGTGATACCATGCCAAGTTCCAACATTTTCATAGTTCATTTTGTAGTGATTTTCAATTTCACCGTCATTTAGCTCCCTAAACAAATCGGTAAGTGACTCAAAAACAGCAAATGATGTCAGAACGTGTTGGAAATTGATGACGTCGCCTTGAATGATGCATACTGAACACAAAAATAGGCTGGAGTTCAAATAAGTTTAAAGAACATTCAAGTGCCCGTGTAACAGATGAGTTCTCGTCCGAAACCCTGATACTCCGAAAGAGATTGTCCAGTTTGTACACGAGGTGCGTCCAGTTTTCGCCGTGACCCTCTCTACTCTTTTGCACATCCTATGCGTGCGAAAAGATGATACCATGCCAAGTTCCAACATTTTCAGAGTTCATTTTGTAGTGATTTTCAATTTCACCGTCATTTAGCTCCCTAAACAAATCGGTAAATGACTCAAAAACAGCAAATGATGTCAGAACGTGTTGGAAATTGATGACGTCGCCTTGAATGATGCATACTGAACGCAAAAATAGGATGGAGTTCAAATAAATTTAAAAAACATTGAAGTGCCCATGTAACAGATGAGTTCTCGTCCGAAACCCTGATACTCCGAAAGAGATTGTCCAGTTTGTACACGAGGTGCGTCCAGTTTTCGCCGTGACCCTGTCTACTCTTTTGCACATGCTATGTGGGCGAAATGATGATACCATGCCAAGTTCCAACATTTTCAGAGTTCATTTTGTAGTGATTTTCAATTTCACCGTCATTTAGCTCCCTAAACAAATCGGTAAATGACTCAAAAACAGCAAATGATGTCAGAACGTGTTGGAAATTGATGACGTCGCCTTGAATGATGCATACTGAACGCAAAAATAGGATGGAGTTCAAATAAATTTAAAAAACATTGAAGTGCCCATGTAACAGATGAGTTCTCGTCCGAAACCCTGATACTCCGAAAGAGATTGTCCAGTTTGTACACGAGGTGCGTCCAGTTTTCGCCGTGACCCTGTCTACTCTTTTGCACATGCTATGTGGGCGAAATGATGATACCATGCCAAGTTCCAACATTTTCAGAGTTCATTTTGTAGTGATTTTCAATTTCACCGTCATTTAGCTCCCTAAACAAATCGGTAAATGACTCAAAAACAGCAAATGATGTCAGAACGTGTTGAAAATTGATGACGTCGCCTTGAATGATGCATACTGAACGCAAAAATAGGATGGAGTTCAAATAAGTTTAAAGAACATTCAAGTGCCTGTGTAACAGATGAGTTCTCGTCCGAAACCCTGATACTCCGAAAGAGATTGTCCAGTTTGTACACGAGGTGCGTCCAGTTTTCGCCGTGACCCTGTCTACTCTTTTGCACATGCTATGTGGGCGAAATGATGATACCATGCCAAGTTCCAACATTTTCAGAGTTCATTTTGTAGTGATTTTCAATTTCACCGTCATTTAGCTCCCTAAACAAATCGGTAAATGACTCAAAAACAGCAAATGATGTCAGAACGTGTTGGAAATTGATGACGTCGCCTTGAATGATGCATACTGAACGCAAAAATAGGATGGAGTTCAAATAAATTTAAAAAACATTGAAGTGCCCATGTAACAGATGAGTTCTCGTCCGAAACCCTGATACTCCGAAAGAGATTGTCCAGTTTGTACACGAGGTGCGTCCAGTTTTCGCCGTGACCCTGTCTACTCTTTTGCACATGCTATGTGGGCGAAATGATGATACCATGCCAAGTTCCAACATTTTCAGAGTTCATTTTGTAGTGATTTTCAATTTCACCGTCATTTAGCTCCCTAAACAAATCGGTAAATGACTCAAAAACAGCAAATGATGTCAGAACGTGTTGAAAATTGATGACGTCGCCTTGAATGATGCATACTGAACGCAAAAATAGGATGGAGTTCAAATAAGTTTAAAGAACATTCAAGTGCCTGTGTAACAGATGAGTTCTCGTCCGAAACCCTGATACTCCGAAAGAGATTGTCCAGTTTGTACACGAGGTGCGTCCAGTTTTCGCCGTGACCCTCACTACTCTTTTGCACATGCTATGCGGGCGAAATGATGATACCATGCCAAGTTCCAACATTTTCAGAGGTCATTTTGTACTGATTGTCAATTTCACCGTCATTTAGCTCCCTAAACAAATCGGTAAATGACTGAAAAACAGCAAATGATGTCAGAACGTGTTGGAAATTGATGACGTCACTTTGAGTGATGCATACTGAACGCAAAAATAGGATGGAGTTCAAATAAGTTTAAAAAACATTGAAGTGCCGAGTAGCAGATGAGTTCTCGTCCGAAACCCTGATACTCCGAAAGAGATTGTCCAGTTTGTACACGAGGTGCGTCCAGTTTTCGCCGTGACCCTCTCTACTCTTTTGAACATGCTATGCGGGCGAAATGATGATACCATGCCAAGTTCCAACATTTTCAGATCTCATTTTGTAGTGATTTTCAATTTCACCGTCATTTAGCTCCCTAAACAAATCGGTAAATGACTGAAAAACAGCAAATGATGTCAGAACGTGTTGGAAATTGATGACGTCGATTTGAATGATGCATACTGAACGCAAAAATAGGATGGAGTTCAAATAAGTTTAAAAAACATTCAAGTGCCCGTGTAACAGACGAGTTCTCGTCCGAAACCCTGATACTCCGAAAGAGATTGTCCAGTTTGTACACGAGGTGCGTCCAGTTTTCGCCGTGACCCTCTCTACACTTTTGCACATGCTGTGCGGGTGAAATGATGATACCATGCCAAGTTCCAACATTTTCAGAGTTCATTTTGTAGTGATTTTCAATTTCACCGTAATTTAGCTCCCTAAACAAATCGGTAAATGACTCAAAAACAGCAAATGATGTCAGAACATGTTCAAAAATTGATGACGTCGCCTTGAATGATACATACTGAACGCAAAAATAGGCTGGAGTTCAAATAAGTTTAAAAAACATTCAAGTGCCCGTGTCACAGATGAGTTCTCGTCCCAAACCCTGATACTCCGAAAGAGGTTGTCCAGTTTGTATACGAGGTGCGTCCAGTTTTCGCCGTGACCCTCTCTACTCTTTTGCACATGCTATGCGGGCGAAATGATGATACCATGCCAAGTTCCAACATTTTCAGAGTTAATTTTGTAGTGATTTTCAATTTCACCGTCATTTAGCTCCCTAAACAAATCGGTAAATGACTCAAAAACAGCAAATGATGTCAGAACGTGTTGAAAATTGATGACGTCGCCTTGAATGATGCATACTGAACGCAAAAATAGGCTGGAGTTCAAATAAGTTTAAAGAACATTCAAGTGCCTGTGTAACAGATGAGTTCTCGTCCGAAACCCTGATACTCCGAAAGAGATTGTCCAGTTTGTACACGAGGTGCGTCCAGTTTTCGCCGTGACCCTCACTACTCTTTTGCACATGCTATGCGGGCGAAATGATGATACCATGCCAAGTTCCAACATTTTCAGAGTTCATTTTGTAGTGATTGTCAATTTCACCGTCATTTAGCTCCCTAAACAAATCGGTAAATGACTGAAAAACAGCAAATGATGTCAGAACGTGTTGGAAATTGATGACGTCACTTTGAATGATGCATAATGAACGCAAAAATAGGATGGAGTTCAAATAAGTTTAAAAAACATTGAAGTGCCCGTGTAACAGATGAGTTCTCGTCCGAAACCCTGATACTCCGAAAGAGATTGTCCAGTTTGTACACGAGGTGCGTCCAGTTTTCGCCGTGACCCTCTCTACTCTTTTGCACATGCTATGCGGGCGAAATGATGATACCATGCCAAGTTCCAACATTTTCAGAGTTCATTTTGTAGTGATTTTCAATTTCACCGTCATTTAGCTCCCTAAACAAATCGGTAAATGACTCAAAAACAGCAAATGATGTCAGAACGTGTTGAAAATTGATGAAGTCGCCTTGAATGATGCATACTGAACGCAAAAATAGGCTGGAGTTCAAATAAGTTTAAAGAACATTCAAGTGCCTGTGTAACAGATGAGTTCTCGTCCGAAACCCTGATACTCCGAAAGAGATTGTCCAGTTTGTACACGAGGTGCGTCCAGTTTTCGCCGTGACCCTCACTACTCTTTTGCACATGCTATGCGGGCGAAATGATGATACCATGCCAAGTTCCAACATTTTCAGAGGTCATTTTGTACTGATTGTCAATTTCACCGTCATTTAGCTCCCTAAACAAATCGGTAAATGACTGAAAAACAGCAAATGATGTCAGAACGTGTTGGAAATTGATGACGTCACTTTGAGTGATGCATACTGAACGCAAAAATAGGATGGAGTTCAAATAAGTTTAAAAAACATTGAAGTGCCGAGTAGCAGATGAGTTCTCGTCCGAAACCCTGATACTCCGAAAGAGATTGTCCAGTTTGTACACGAGGTGCGTCCAGTTTTCGCCGTGACCCTCTCTACTCTTTTGAACATGCTATGCGGGCGAAATGATGATACCATGCCAAGTTCCAACATTTTCAGATATCATTTTGTAGTGATTTTCAATTTCACCGTCATTTAGCTCCCTAAACAAATCGGTAAATGAATGAAAAACAGCAAATGATGTCAGAACGTGTTGGAAATTGATGACGTCGCTTTGAATGATGCATACTGAACGCAAAAATAGGCTGGAGTTCAAATAAGTTTAAAAAACATTCAAGTGCCCGTGTAACAGATGAGTTCTCGTCCGAAACCCTGATACTCCGAAAGAGATTGTCCAGTTTGTACACGAGGTGCGTCCAGTTTTCGCCGTGACCCTCTCTACTCTTTTGCACATGCTATGCGGGCGAAATGATGATACCATGCCAAGTTCCAACATTTTCAGAGTTCATTTTGTAGTGATTTTCAATTTCACCGTCATTTAGCTCCCTAAACAAATCGGTAAATGACTCAAAAACAGCAAATGATGTCAGAACGTGTTGAAAATTGATGAAGTCGCCTTGAATGATGCATACTGAACGCAAAAATAGGCTGGAGTTCAAATAAGTTTAAAGAACATTCAAGTGCCTGTGTAACAGATGAGTTCTCGTCCGAAACCCTGATACTCCGAAAGAGATTGTCCAGTTTGTACACGAGGTGCGTCCAGTTTTCGCCGTGACCCTCACTACTCTTTTGCACATGCTATGCGGGCGAAATGATGATACCATGCCAAGTTCCAACATTTTCAGAGGTCATTTTGTACTGATTGTCAATTTCACCGTCATTTAGCTCCCTAAACAAATCGGTAAATGACTGAAAAACAGCAAATGATGTAAGAACGTGTTGGAAATTGATGACGTCACTTTGAGTGATGCATACTGAACGCAAAAATAGGATGGAGTTCAAATAAGTTTAAAAAACATTGAAGTGCCGAGTAGCAGATGAGTTCTCGTCCGAAACCCTGATACTCCGAAAGAGATTGTCCAGTTTGTACACGAGGTGCGTCCAGTTTTCGCCGTGACCCTCTCTACTCTTTTGAACATGCTATGCGGGCGAAATGATGATACCATGCCAAGTTCCAACATTTTCAGATATCATTTTGTAGTGATTTTCAATTTCACCGTCATTTAGCTCCCTAAACAAATCGGTAAATGACTGAAAAACAGCAAATGATGTCAGAACGTGTTGGAAATTGATGACGTCGCTTTGAATGATGCATACTGAACGCAAAAATAGGCTGGAGTTCAAATAAGTTTAAAAAACATTCAAGTGCCCGTGTAACAGATGAGTTCTCGTCCGAAACCCTGATACTCCGAAAGAGATTGTCCAGTTTGTACACGAGGTGCGTCCAGTTTTTGCCGTGACCCTCTCTACTCTTTTGCACATGCTATGCGGGCGAAATGATGATACCTTGCCAAGTTCCAACATTTTCAGAGTTCATTTTGTAGTGATTTTCAATTTCACCGTCATTTAGCTCCCTAAACAAATCGGTTAATGACTGAAAAACAGCAAATATGTCAGAACGTGTTGGAAATTGATGACGTCGCTTTGAATGATGCATACTGAACGCAAAAATAGGATGGAGTTCAAATAAGTTTAAAAAACATTGAAGTGCCCGTGTAACAGATGAGTTCTCGTCCGAAACCCTGATACTCCGAAAGAGATTGTCCAGTTTGTACACGAGGTGCGTCCAGTTTTCGCCGTGACCCTCTCTACTCTAGTGCACATGCTGTGCGGGCGAAATGGTGATACCATGCCAAGTTCCAACATTTTCATAGTTCATTTTGTAGTGATTTTCAATTTCACCGTCATTTAGCTCCCTAAACAAATCGGTAAGTGACTCAAAAACAGCAAATGATGTCAGAACGTGTTGGAAATTGATGACGTCGCCTTGAATGATGCATACTGAACACAAAAATAGGCTGGAGTTCAAATAAGTTTAAAGAACATTCAAGTGCCCGTGTAACAGATGAGTTCTCGTCCGAAACCCTGATACTCCGAAAGAGATTGTCCAGTTTGTACACGAGGTGCGTCCAGTTTTCGCCGTGACCCTCTCTACTCTTTTGCACATCCTATGCGTGCGAAATGATGATACCATGCCAAGTTCCAACATTTTCAGAGTTCATTTTGTAGTGATTTTCAATTTCACCGTCATTTAGCTCCCTAAACAAATCGGTAAATGACTCAAAAACAGCAAATGATGTCAGAACGTGTTGGAAATTGATGACGTCGCCTTGAATGATGCATACTGAACGCAAAAATAGGATGGAGTTCAAATAAATTTAAAAAACATTGAAGTGCCCATGTAACAGATGAGTTCTCGTCCGAAACCCTGATACTCCGAAAGAGATTGTCCAGTTTGTACACGAGGTGCGTCCAGTTTTCGCCGTGACCCTGTCTACTCTTTTGCACATGCTATGTGGGCGAAATGATGATACCATGCCAAGTTCCAACATTTTCAGAGTTCATTTTGTAGTGATTTTCAATTTCACCGTCATTTAGCTCCCTAAACAAATCGGTAAATGACTCAAAAACAGCAAATGATGTCAGAACGTGTTGAAAATTGATGACGTCGCCTTGAATGATGCATACTGAACGCAAAAATAGGCTGGAGTTCAAATAAGTTTAAAGAACATTCAAGTGCCTGTGTAACAGATGAGTTCTCGTCCGAAACCCTGATACTCTGAAAGAGATTGTCCAGTTTGTACACGAGGTGCGTCCAGTTTTCGCCGTGACCCTCACTACTCTTTTGCACATGCTATGCGGGCGAAATGATGATACCATGCCAAGTTCCAACATTTTCAGAGGTCATTTTGTACTGATTGTCAATTTCACCGTCATTTAGCTCCCTAAACAAATCGGTAAATGACTGAAAAACAGCAAATGATGTCAGAACGTGTTGGAAATTGATGACGTCACTTTGAATGATGCATACTGAACGCAAAAATAGGATGGAGTTCAAATAAGTTTAAAAAACATTGAAGTGCCGTGTAGCAGATGAGTTCTCGTCCGAAACCCTGATACTCCGAAAGAGATTGTCCAGTTTGTACACGAGGTGCGTTCAGTTTTCGCCGTGACCCTCTCTACTCTTTTGAACATGCTATGCGGGCGAAATGATGATACCATGCCAAGTTCCAACATTTTCAGATATCATTTTGTAGTGATTTTCAGTTTCACCGTCATTTAGCTCCCTAAACAAATCGGTAAATGACTGAAAAACAGCAAATGATGTCAGAACGTGTTGGAAATTGATGACGTCGCTTTGAATGATGCATACTGAACGCCAAAATAGGCTGGAGTTCAATTAAGTTTAAAAAAATTCAAGTGCCCGTGTAACAGATGAGTTCTCGTCCGAAACCCTGATACTCCGAAACAGATTGTCCAGTTTGTACACGAGGTGCGTCCAGTTTTTGCCGTGACCCTCTCTACTCTTTTGCACATGCTATGCGGGCGAAATGATGATACCATGCCAAGTTCCAACATTTTCAGAGTTCATTTTGTAGTGATTTTCAATTTCACCGTCATTTAGCTCCCTAAACAAATCGGTAAATGACTGAAAAACAGCAAATATGTCAGAACGTGTTGGAAATTGATGACGTCGCTTTGAATGATGCATACTGAACGCAAAAATAGAATGGAGTTCAAATAAGTTTAAAAAACATTGAAGTGCCCGTGTAACAGACGAGTTCTCGTCCGAAACCCTGATACTCCGAAAGAGATTGTCCAGTTTGTACACGAGGTGCGTCCAATTTTCGCCGTGACCCTCTCTACTCTTTGGCACATGCTGTGCGGGCGAGATGATGATACCATGCCAAGTTCCAACATTTTCAGAGTTCATTTTGTAGTGATTTTCAATTTCACCGTCATTTAGCTCCCTAAACAAATCGGTAAGTGACTCAAAAACAACAAATGATGTCAGAACGTGTTGGAAATTGATGACGTCGCCTTGAATGATGCATACTGAACGCAAAAATAGGCTGGAGTTCAAATAAGTTTAAAGAACATTCAAGTGCCCGTGTAACAGATGAGTTCTCGTCCCAAACCCTGATACTCCGAAAGAGATTGTCCAGTTTGTACACGAGGTGCGTCCAGTTTTCGCCGTGACCCTCTCTACTCTTTTGCACATACTATGCGTGCGAAATGATGATACCATGCCAAGTTCCAACATTTTCAGAGTTCATTTTGTAGTGATTTTCAATTTCACCGTCATTTAGCTCCCTAAACAAATCGGTAAATGACTCAAAAATAGCAAATGATGTCAGAACGTGTTGGAAAGTGATGACGTCGCCTTGAATGATGCATACTGAACGCAAAAATAGGATGGAGTTCAAATAAATTTAAAAAACATTGAAGTGCCCGTGTAACAGACGAGTTCTCGTCCGAAACCCTGATACTCCGAAAGAGATTGTCCAGTTTGTACACGAGGTGCGTCCAGTTTTCACCGTGACCCTCTCTACTCTTTGGCACATGTTGTGCGGGCGAGATGATGATACCATGCCAAGTTCCAACATTTTCAGAGTTCATTTTGTAGTGATTTTCAATTTCACCGTCATTTAGCTCCCTAAACAAATCGGTAAGTGACTCAAAAACAGCAAATGATGTCAGAACGTGTTGGAAATTGATGACGTCGCCTTGAATGATGCATACTGAACGCAAAAATAGGCTGGAGTTCAAATAAGTTTAAAGAACATTCAAGTGCCCGTGTAACAGATGAGTTCTCGTCCGAAACCCTGATACTCCGAAAGAGATTGTCCAGTTTGTACACGTGGTGCGTCCAGTTTTCGCCGTGACCCTCTCTACTCTTTTGCACATGCTATGCGTGCGAAATGATGATACCATGCCAAGTTCCGACATTTTCAGAGTTCATTTTGTAGTGATTTTCAATTTCACCGTCATTTAGCTCCCTAAACAAATCGGTAAATGACTCAAAAACAGCAAATGATGTCAGAACGTGTTGGAAATTGATGACGTCGCCTTGAATGATGCATACTGAACGCAAAAATAGGCTGGAGTTCAAATAAGTTTAAAGAACATTCAAGTGCCTGTGTAACAGATGAGTTCTCGTCCGAAACCCTGATACTCCGAAAGAGATTGTCCAGTTTGTACACGAGGTGCGTCCAGTTTTCGCCGTGACCCTCACTACTCTTTTGCACATGCTATGCGGGCGAATTGATGATACCATGCCAAGTTCCAACATTTTCAGAGGTCATTTTGTACTGATTGTCAATTTCACCGTCATTTAGCTCCCTAAACAAATCGGTAAATGACTGAAAAACAGCAAATGATGTCAGAACGTGTTGGAAATTGATGACGTCACTTTGAATGATGCATACTGAACGCAAAAATAGGATGGAGTTCAAATAAGTTTAAAAAACATTGAAGTGCCGTGTAGCAGATGAGTTCTCGTCCGAAACCCTGATACTCCGAAAGAGATTGTCCAGTTTGTACACGAGGTGCGTCCAGTTTTCGCCGTGACCCTCTCTACTCTTTTGCACATGCTATGCGTGCGAAATGATGATACCATGCCAAGTTCCAACATTTTCAGAGTTCATTTTGTAGTGATTTTCAATTTCACCGTCATTTAGCTCCCTAAACAAATCGGTAAATGACTCAAAAACAGCAAATGATGTCAGAACGTGTTGGAAATTGATGACGTCGCCTTGAATGATGCATACTGAACGCAAAAATAGGATGGAGTTCAAATAAATTTAAAAAACATTGAAGTGCCCGTGTAACAGATGAGTTCTCGTCCGAAACCCTGATACTCCGAAAGAGATTGTCCAGTTTGTACACGAGGTGCGTCCAGTTTTCGCCGTGACCCTCTCTACTCTTTTGCACATGCTATGCGGGCGAAATGATGATACCATGCCAAGTTCCAACATTTTCAGAGTTCATTTTGTAGTGATTTTCAATTTCACCGTCATTTAGCTCCCTAAACAAATCGGTAAATGACTCAAAAACAGCAAATGATGTCAGAACGTGTTGAAAATTGATGACGTCGCCTTGAATGATGCATACTGAACACAAAAATAGGCTGGAGTTCAAATAAGTTTAAAGAACATTAAAGTGCCCGTGTAACAGATGAGTTCTCGTCCCAAACCCTGATACTCCGAAAGAGATCGTCCAGTTTGTACACGAGGTGCGTCCATTTTTCGCCGTGACCCTCACTACTCTTTTGCACATGCTATGCGGGCAAATTGATGATACCATGCCAAGTTCCAACATTTTCAGAGGTCATTTTGTACTGATTGTCAATTTCACCGTCATTTAGCTCCCTAAACAAATCGGTAAATGACTGAAAAACAGCAAATGATGTCAGAACGTGTTGGAAATTGATGACGTCACTTTGAATGATGCATACAGAACGCAAAAATAGGATGGAGTTCAAATAAGTTTAAAAAACATTGAAGTGCCGTGTAGCAGATGAGTTCTCGTCCGAAACCCTGATACTCCGAAAGAGATTGTCCAGTTTGTACACGAGGTGCGTCCAGTTTTCGCCGTGACCCTCTCTACTCTTTTGAACATGCTATGCGGGCGAAATGATGATACCATGCCAAGTTCCAACATTTTCAGATATCATTTTGTAGTGATTTTCAATTTCACCGTCATTTAGCTCCCTAAACAAATCGGTAAATGACTGAAAAACAGCAAATGATGTCAGAACGTATTGCAAATTGATGACGTCGCTTTGAATGATGCATACTGAAAGCAAAAATAGGCTAGAGTTCAAATAATTTTAAAAAACATTCAAGTGCCCGTGTAACAGATGAGTTCTCGTCCGAAACCCTGATACTCCGAAAGAGATTGTCCAGTTTGTACACGAGGTGCGTCCAGTTTTTGCCGTGACCCTCTCTACTCTTTTGCACATGCTATGCGGGCGAAATGATGATACCATGCCAAGTTCCAACATTTTCAGAGTTCATTTTGTAGTGATTTTCAATTTCACCGTCATTTAGCTCCCTAAACAAATCGGTAAATGACTGAAAAACAACAAATATGTCAGAACGTGTTGGAAATTGATGACGTCGATTTGAATGATGCATACTGAACGCAAAAATAGGATGGAGTTCAAATAAGTTTAAAAAACATTGAAGTGCCCGTGTAACAGACGAGTTCTCGTCCGAAACCCTGATACTCCGAAAGAGATTGTCCAGTTTGTACACGAGGTGCGTCCAGTTTTCACCGTGACCCTCTCTACTCTTTGGCACATGTTGTGCGGGCGAGATGATGATACCATGCCAAGTTCCAACATTTTCAGAGTTCATTTTGTAGTGATTTTCAATTTCACCGTCATTTAGCTCCCTAAACAAATCGGTAAGTGACTCAAAAATAGCAAATGATGTCAGAACGTGTTGGAAATTGATGACGTCGCCTTGAATGATGCATACTGAACGCAAAAATAGGCTGGAGTTCAAATAAGTTTAAAGAACATTCAAGTGCCCGTGTAACAGATGAGTTCTCGTCCGAAACCCTGATACTCCGAAAGAGATTGTCCAGTTTGTACACGTGGTGCGTCCAGTTTTCGCCGTGACCCTCTCTACTCTTTTGCACATGCTATGCGTGCGAAATGATGATACCATGCCAAGTTCCAACATTTTCAGAGTTCATTTTGTAGTGATTTTCAATTTCACCGTCATTTAGCTCCCTAAACAAATCGGTAAATGACTCAAAAACAGCAAATGATGTCAGAACGTGTTGGAAATTGATGACGTCGCCTTGAATGATGCATACTGAACGCAAAAATAGGATGGAGTTCAAATAAATTTAAAAAACATTGAAGTGCCCGTGTAACAGATGAGTTCTCGTCCGAAACCCTGATACTCCGAAAGAGATTGTCCAGTTTGTACACGAGGTGCGTCCAGTTTTCGCCGTGACCCTCTCTACTCTTTTGCACATGCTATGCGGGCGAAATGATGATACCATGCCAAGTTCCAACATTTTCAGAGTTCATTTTGTAGTGATTTTCAATTTCACCGTCATTTAGCTCCCTAAACAAATCGGTAAATGACTCAAAAACAGCAAATGATGTCAGAACGTGTTGAAAATTGATGACGTCGCCTTGAATGATGCATACTGAACGCAAAAATAGGCTGGAGTTCAAATAAGTTTAAAGAACATTCAAGTGCCTGTGTACCAGATGAGTTCTCGTCCGAAACCCTGATACTCCGAAAGAGATTGTCCAGTTTGTACACGAGGTGCGTCCAGTTTTCGCCGTGACCCTCACTACTCTTTTGCACATGCTGTGCGGGCGAAATGATGATACCATGCCAAGTTCCAACATTTTCAGAGGTCATTTTGTACTGATTGTCAATTTCACCGTCATTTAGCTCCCTAAACAAATCGGTAAATGACTGAAAAACAGCAAATGATGTCCGAACGTGTTGGAAATTGATGATGTCACTTTGAATGATGCATACTGAACGCAAAAATAGGATGGAGTTCAAATAAGTTTAAAAAACATTGAAGTGCCGTGTAGCAGATGAGTTCTCGTCCGAAACCCTGATACTCCGAAAGAGATTGTCCAGTTTGTACACGAGGTGCGTCCAGTTTTTGCCGTGACCCTCTCTACTCTTTTGCACATGCTATGCGGGCGAAATGATGATACCATGCCAAGTTCCAACATTTTCAGAGTTCATTTTGTAGTGATTTTCAATTTCACCGTCATTTAGCTCCCTAAACAAATCGGTAAATGACTGAAAAACAGCAAATATGTCAGAACGTGTTGGAAATTGATGACGTCGCTTTGAATGATGCATACTGAACGCAAAAATAGGATGGAGTTCAAATAAGTTTAAAAAACATTGAAGTGCCCGTGTAACAGACGAGTTCTCGTCCGAAACCCTGATACTCCGAAAGAGATTGTCCAGTTTCTACACGAGGTGCGTCCAGTTTTCGCCGTGACCCTCTCTACTCTTTGGCACATGCTGTGCGGGCGAGATGATGATACGATGCCAAGTTCCAACATTTTCAGAGTTCATTTTGTAGTGATTTTCAATTTCACCGTCATTTAGCTCCCTAAACAAATCGGTAAGTGACTCAAAAACAGCAAATGATGTCAGAACGTGTTGGAAATTGATGACGTCGCCTTGAATGATGCATACTGAACGCAAAAATAGGCTGGAGTTCAAATAAGTTTAAAGAACATTCAAGTGCCCGTGTAACAGATGAGTTCTCGTCCGAAACCCTGATACTCCGAAAGAGATTGTCCAGTTTGTACACGAGGTGCGTCCAGTTTTTGCCGTGACCCTCTCTACTCTTTTGCACATGCTATGCGGGCGAAATGATGATACCATGCCAAGTTCCAACATTTTCAGAGTTCATTTTGTAGTGATTTTCAATTTCACCGTCATTTAGCTCCCTAAACAAATCGGTAAATGACTGAAAAACAACAAATATGTCAGAACGTGTTGGAAATTGATGACGTCGATTTGAATGATGCATACTGAACGCAAAAATAGGATGGAGTTCAAATAAGTTTAAAAAACATTGAAGTGCCCGTGTAACAGACGAGTTCTCGTCCGAAACCCTGATACTCCGAAAGAGATTGTCCAGTTTGTACACGAGGTGCGTCCAGTTTTCACCGTGACCCTCTCTACTCTTTGGCACATGTTGTGCGGGCGAGATGATGATACCATGCCAAGTTCCAACATTTTCAGAGTTCATTTTGTAGTGATTTTCAATTTCACCGTCATTTAGCTCCCTAAACAAATCGGTAAGTGACTCAAAAATAGCAAATGATGTCAGAACGTGTTGGAAATTGATGACGTCGCCTTGAATGATGCATACTGAACGCAAAAATAGGCTGGAGTTCAAATAAGTTTAAAGAACATTCAAGTGCCCGTGTAACAGATGAGTTCTCGTCCGAAACCCTGATACTCCGAAAGAGATTGTCCAGTTTGTACACCTGGTGCGTCCAGTTTTCGCCGTGACCCTCTCTACTCTTTTGCACATGCTATGCGTGCAAAATGATGATACCATGCCAAGTTCCAACATTTTCAGAGTTCATTTTGTAGTGATTTTCAATTTCACCGTCATTTAGCTCCCTAAACAAATCGGTAAATGACTCAAAAACAGCAAATGATGTCAGAACGTGTTGGAAATTGATGACGTCGCCTTGAATGATGCATACTGAACGCAAAAATAGGATGGAGTTCAAATAAATTTAAAAAACATTGAAGTGCCCGTGTAACAGATGAGTTCTCGTCCGAAACCCTGATACTCCGAAAGAGATTGTCCAGTTTGTACACGAGGTGCGTCCAGTTTTCGCCGTGACCCTCTCTACTCTTTTGCACATGCTATGCGGGCGAAATGATGATACCATGCCAAGTTCCAACATTTTCAGAGTTCATTTTGTAGTGATTTTCAATTTCACCGTCATTTAGCTCCCTAAACAAATCGGTAAATGACTCAAAAACAGCAAATGATGTCAGAACGTGTTGAAAATTGATGACGTCGCCTTGAATGATGCATACTGAACGCAAAAATAGGCTGGAGTTCAAATAAGTTTAAAGAACATTCAAGTGCCTGTGTACCAGATGAGTTCTCGTCCGAAACCCTGATACTCCGAAAGAGATTGTCCAGTTTGTACACGAGGTGCGTCCAGTTTTCGCCGTGACCCTCACTACTCTTTTGCACATGCTGTGCGGGCGAAATGATGATACCATGCCAAGTTCCAACATTTTCAGAGGTCATTTTGTACTGATTGTCAATTTCACCGTCATTTAGCTCCCTAAACAAATCGGTAAATGACTGAAAAACAGCAAATGATGTCAGAACGTGTTGGAAATTGATGATGTCACTTTGAATGATGCATACTGAACGCAAAAATAGGATGGAGTTCAAATAAGTTTAAAAAACATTGAAGTGCCGTGTAGCAGATGAGTTCTCGTCCGAAACCCTGATACTCCGAAAGAGATTGTCCAGTTTGTACACGAGGTGCGTCCAGTTTTTGCCGTGACCCTCTCTACTCTTTTGCACATGCTATGCGGGCGAAATGATGATACCATGCCAAGTTCCAACATTTTCAGAGTTCATTTTGTAGTGATTTTCAATTTCACCGTCATTTAGCTCCCTAAACAAATCGGTAAATGACTGAAAAACAGCAAATATGTCAGAACGTGTTGGAAATTGATGACGTCGCTTTGAATGATGCATACTGAACGCAAAAATAGGATGGAGTTCAAATAAGTTTAAAAAACATTGAAGTGCCCGTGTAACAGACGAGTTCTCGTCCGAAACCCTGATACTCCGAAAGAGATTGTCCAGTTTCTACACGAGGTGCGTCCAGTTTTCGCCGTGACCCTCTCTACTCTTTGGCACATGCTGTGCGGGCGAGATGATGATACGATGCCAAGTTCCAACATTTTCAGAGTTCATTTTGTAGTGATTTTCAATTTCACCGTCATTTAGCTCCCTAAACAAATCGGTAAGTGACTCAAAAACAGCAAATGATGTCAGAACGTGTTGGAAATTGATGACGTCGCCTTGAATGATGCATACTGAACGCAAAAATAGGCTGGAGTTCAAATAAGTTTAAAGAACATTCAAGTGCCCGTGTAACAGATGAGTTCTCGTCCGAAACCCTGATACTCCGAAAGAGATTGTCCAGTTTGTATACGTGGTGCGTCTAGTTTTCGCCGTGACCCTCTCTACTCTTTTGCACATGCTATGCGTGCGAAATGATGATACCATGCCAAGTTCCAACATTTTCAGAGTTCATTTTGTAGTGATTTTCAATTTCACCGTCATTTAGCTCCCTAAACAAATCGGTAAATGACTCAAAAACAGCAAATGATGTCAGAACGTGTTGGAAATTGATGACGTCGCCTTGAATGATGCATACTGAACGCAAAAATAGGATGGAGTTCAAATAAATTTAAAAAACATTGAAGTGCCCGTGTAACAGATGAGTTCTCGTCCGAAACCCTGATACTCCGAAAGAGATTGTCCAGTTTGTACACGAGGTGCGTCCAGTTTTCGCCGTGACCCTCTCTACTCTTTTGCACATGCTATGCGGGCGAAATGATGATACCATGCCAAGTTCCAACATTTTCAGAGTTCATTTTGTAGTGATTTTCAATTTCACCGTCATTTAGCTCCCTAAACAAATCGGTAAATGACTCAAAAACAGCAAATGATGTCAGAACGTGTTGAAAATTGATGACGTCGCCTTGAATGATGCATACTGAACGCAAAATAGGCTGGAGTTCAAATAAGTTTAAAGAACATTCAAGTGCCTGTGTAACAAATGAGTTCTCGTCCGAAACCCTGATACTCCGAAAGACATTGTCCAGTTTGTACACGAGGTGCGTCCAGTTTTCGCCGTGACCCTCACTACTCTTCTGCACATGCTATGCGGGCGAAATGATGATACCATGCCAAGTTCCAACATTTTCAGAGGTCATTTTGTACTGATTGTCAATTTCACCGTCATTTAGCTCCCTAAACAAATCGGTAAATGACTGAAAAACAGCAAATGATGTCAGAACGTGTTGGAAATTGATGACGTCACTTTGAATGATGCATACTGAACGCAAAAATAGGATGGAGTTCAAATATGTTTAAAAAACATTGAAGTGCCGTGTAGCAGATGAGTTCTCGTCCGAAACCCTGATACTCCGAAAGAGATTGTCCAGTTTGTACACGAGGTGCGTCCAGTTTTCGCCGTGACCCTCTCTACTCTTTTGGACATGCTATGCGGGCGAAATGATGATACCATGCCAAGTTCCAACATTTTCAGATATCATTTTGTAGTGATTTTCAATTTCACCGTCATTTAGCTCCCTAAACAAATCGGTAAATGACTGAAAAACAGCAAATGATGTCAGAACGTGTTGGAAATTGATGACGTCACTTTGAATGATGCATACTGAACGCAAAAATAGGCTGGAGTTCAAATAAGTTTAAAAAACATTCAAGTGCCCGTGTAACAGATGAGTTCTCGTCCGAAACCCTGATACTCCGAAAGAGATTGTCCAGTTTGTACACGAGGTGCGTCCAGTTTTCGCCGTGACCCTCACTACTCTTTTGCACATGCTATGCGGGCGAAATGATGATACCATGCCAAGTTCCAACATTTTCAGAGTTCATTTTGTAGTGATTTTCAATTTCACAGTCATTTAGCTCCCTAAACAAATCGGTAAATGACTGAAAAACAGCAAATATGTCAGAACGTGTTGGAAATTGATGACGTCGCTTTGAATGATGCATACTGAACGCAAAAATAGGATGGAGTTCAAATAAGTTTAAAAAACATTGAAGTGCCCGTGTAACAGATGAGTTCTCGTCCGAAACCCTGATACTCCGAAAGAGATTGTCCAGTTTGTACACGAGGTGCGTCCAGTTTTCGCCGTGACCCTCTCTACTCTTTGGCACATGCTGTGCGGGCGAAATGATGATACCATGCCAAGTTCCAACATTTTCAGAGTTCATTTTGTAGTGATTTTCAATTTCACCGTCATTTAGCTCCCTAAACAAATCGGTAAGTGACACAAAAACAGCAAATGACGTCAGAACGTGTTGGAAATTGATGACGTTGCCTTGAATGATGCATACTAAACGCAAAAATAGGCTGGAGTTCAAAAAAGTTTAAAGAACATTCAAGTGCCCGTGTAACAGATGAGTTCTCGTCCGAAACCCTGATACTCCGAAAGAGATTGTCCAGTTTGTACACGAGGAGCGTCCAGTTTTCGCCGTGACCCTCTCTACTCTTTTGCACATGCTATGCGTGCGAAATGATGATACCATGCCAAGTTCCAACATTTTCAGAGTTCATTTTGTAGTGATTTTCAATTTCACCGTGATTTAGCTCCCTAAACAAATCGGTAAATGACTCAAAAACAGCAAATGATGTCAGAACATGTTGAAAATTGATGACGTCGCCTTGAATGATGCATACTGAACGCAAAAATAGGCTGGAGTTCAAATAAGTTTAAAGAACATTCAAGTGCCTGTGTAACAGATGAGTTCTCGTCCGAAACCCTGATACTCCGAAAGAGATTGTCCAGTTTGTACACGAGGTGCGTCCAGTTTTCGCCGTGACCCTCACTACTCTTTTGCACATGCTATGCGGGCGAAATGATGATACCATGCCAAGTTCCAACATTTTCAGAGTTCATTTTGTAGTGATTTTCAATTTCACCGTCATTTAGCTCCCTAAACAAATCGGTAAATGACTCAAAAACAGCAAATGATGTCAGAACGTGTTGGAAATTGATGACGTCGCCTTGAATGATGCATACTGAACGCAAAAATAGGATGGAGTTCAAATAAATTTAAAAAACATTGAAGTGCCCGTGTAACAGATGAGTTCTCGTCCGAAACCCTGATACTCCGAAAGAGATTGTCCAGTTTGTACACGAGGTGCGTCCAGTTTTCGCCGTGACCCTCTCTACTCTTTTGAACATGCTATGCGGGCAAAATGATGATACCATGCCAAGTTCCAACATTTTCAGATATCATTTTGTAGTGATTTTCAATTTCACCGTCATTTAGCTCCCTAAACAAATCGGCAAATGACTGAAAAACAGCAAGTGATGTCAGAACGTGTTGGAAATTGAGGACGTTGCTTTGAATGATGCATACTGAACGCAAAAATAGGCTGGAGTTCAAATAAGTTTAAAAAACATTCAAGTGCCCGTGTAACAAATGAGTTCTCGTCCGAAACCCTGATACTCCGAAAGAGATTGTCCAGTTTGTACACGAGGTGCGTCCAGTTTTTGCCGTGACCCTCTCTACTCTTTTGCACATGCTATGCGGGCGAAATGATGATACCATGCCAAGTTCCAACATTTTCAGAGTTCATTTTGTAGTGATTTTCAATTTCACCGTCATTTAGCTCCCTAAACAAATCGGTAAATGACTGAAAAACAGCAAATATGTCAGAACGTGTTGGAAATTGATGACGTCGCTTTGAATGATGCATACTGAACGCAAAAATAGGATGGTGTTCAAATAAGTTTAAAAAACATTGAAGTGCCCGTGTAACAGACGAGTTCTGGTCCGAAACCCTGATACTCCGAAAGAGATTGTCCAGTTTCTACACGAGGTGCGTCCAGTTTTCGCTGTGACCCTCTCTACTCTTTGGCACATGCTGTGCGGGCGAGATGATGATACCATGCCAAGTTCCAACATTTTCAGAGTTCATTTTGTAGTGATTTTCAATTTCACCGTCATTTAGCTCCCTAAACAAATCGGTAAGTGACTCAAAAACAGCAAATGATGTCAGAACGTGTTGGAAATTGATGATGTCGCCTTGAATGATGCATACTGAACGCAAAAATAGGCTGGAGTTCAAATAAGTTTAAAGAACATTCAAGTGCCCGTGTAACAGATGAGTTCTCGTCCGAAACCCTGATACTCCGAAAGAGATTGTCCAGTTTGTACACGTGGTGCGTCTAGTTTTCGCCGTGACCCTCTCTACTCTTTTGCACATGCTATGCGTGCGAAATGATGATACCATGCCAAGTTCCAACATTTTCAGAGTTCATTTTGTAGTGATTTTCAATTTCACCGTCATTTAGCTCCCTAAACAAATCGGTAAATGACTCAAAAACAGCAAATGATGTCAGAACGTGTTGGAAATTGATGACGTCGCCTTGAATGATGCATACTGAACGCAAAAATAGGATGGAGTTCAAATAAATTTAAAAAACATTGAAGTGCCCGTGTAACAGATGAGTTCTCGTCCGAAACCCTGATACTCCGAAAGAGATTGTCCAGTTTGTACACGAGGTGCGTCCAGTTTTCGCCGTGACCCTCTCTACTCTTTTGCACATGCTATGCGGGCGAAATGATGATACCATGCCAAGTTCCAACATTTTCAGAGTTCATTTTGTAGTGATTTTCAATTTCACCGTCATTTAGCTCCCTAAACAAATCGGTAAATGACTCAAAAACAGCAAATGATGTCAGAACGTGTTGAAAATTGATGACGTCGCCTTGAATGATGCATACTGAACGCAAAAATAGGCTGGAGTTCAAATAAGTTTAAAGAACATTCAAGTGCCTGTGTAACAGATGAGTTCTCGTCCGAAACCCTGATACTCCGAAAGAGATTGTCCAGTTTGTACACGAGGTGCGTCCAGTTTTCGCCGTGACCCTCACTACTCTTCTGCACATGCTATGCGGGCGAAATGATGATACCATGCCAAGTTCCAACATTTTCAGAGGTCATTTTGTACTGATTGTCAATTTCACCGTCATTTAGCTCCCTAAACAAATCGGTAAATGACTGAAAAACAGCAAATGATGTCAGAACGTGTTGGAAATTGATGACGTCACTTTGAATGATGCATACTGAACGCAAAAATAGGATGGAGTTCAAATATGTTTAAAAAACATTGAAGTGCCGTGTAGCAGATGAGTTCTCGTCCGAAACCCTGATACTCCGAAAGAGATTGTCCAGTTTGTACACGAGGTGCGTCCAGTTTTCGCCGTGACCCTCTCTACTCTTTTGAACATGCTATGCGGGCGAAATGATGATACCATGCCAAGTTCCAACATTTTCAGATATCATTTTGTAGTGATTTTCAATTTCACCGTCATTTAGCTCCCTAAACAAATCGGTAAATGACTGAAAAACAGCAAATGATGTCAGAACGTGTTGGAAATTGATGATGTCGCTTTGAATGATGCATACTGAACGCAAAAATAGGCTGGAGTTCAAATAAGTTTGAAAAACATTCAAGTGCCCGTGTAACAGATGAGTTCTCGTCCGAAACCCTGATACTCCGAAAGAGATTGTCCAGTTTGTACACGAGGTGCGTCTAGTTTTTGCCGTGACCCTCTCTACTCTTTTGCGCATGCTATGCGGGCGAAATGATGATACCATGCCAAGTTCCAACATTTTCAGAGTTCATTTTGTAGTGATTTTCAATTTCACCGTCATTTAGCTCCCTAAACAAATCGGTAAATGACTGAAAAACAGCAAATATGTCAGAACGTGTTGGAAATTGATGACGTTGCTTTGAATGATGCATACTGAACGCAAAAATAGGATGGAGTTCAAATAAGTTTAAAAAACATTGAAGTGCCCGTGTAACAGATGAGTTCTCGTCCGAAACCATGATACTCCGAAAGAGATTGTCCAGTTTGTACACGAGGTGCGTCCAGTTTTCGCCGTGACCCTCTCTACTCTTTGGCACATGCTGTGCGGGCGAAATGATGATACCATGCCAAGTTCCAACATTTTCAGAGTTCATTTTGTAGTGATTTTCAATTTCACCGTCATTTAGCTCCCTAAACAAATCGGTAAGTGACACAAAAACAGCAAATGACGTCAGAACGTGTTGGAAATTGATGACGTTGCCTTGAATGATGCATACTAAACGCAAAAATAGGCTGGAGTTCAAAAAAGTTTAAAGAACATTCAAGTGCCCGTGTAACAGATGAGTTCTCGTCCGAAACCCTGATACTCCGAAAGAGATTGTCCAGTTTGTACACGAGGAGCGTCCAGTTTTCGCCGTGACCCTCTCTACTCTTTTGCACATGCTATGCGTGCGAAATGATGATACCATGCCAAGTTCCAACATTTTCAGAGTTCATTTTGTAGTGATTTTCAATTTCACCGTCATTTAGCTCCCTAAACAAATCGGTAAATGACTCAAAAACAGCAAATGATGTCAGAACGTGTTGGAAATTGATGACGTCGCCTTGAATGATGCATACTGAACGCAAAAATAGGATGGAGTTCAAATAAGTTTAAAAAACATTGAAGTGCCCGTGTAACAGATGAGTTCTCGTCCGAAACCCTGATACTCCGAAAGAGATTGTCCAGTTTGTACACGAGGTGCGTCCAGTTTTCGCCGTGACCCTCTCTACTCTTTTGCACATGCTGTGCGGGCGAAATGATGATACCATGCCAAGTTCCAACATTTTCAGAGTTCATTTTGTAGTGATTTTCAATTTCACCGTCATTTAGCTCCCTAAACAAATCGGTAAGTGACTCAAAAACAGCAAATGATGTCAGAACATGTTGAAAATTGATGACGTCGCCTTGAATGATGCATACTGAACGCAAAAATAGGCTGGAGTTCAAATAAGTTTAAAGAACATTCAAGTGCCTGTGTAACAGATGAGTTCTCGTCCGAAACCCTGATACTCCGAAAGAGATTGTCCAGTTTGTACACGAGGTGCGTCCAGTTTTCGCCGTGACCCTCACTACTCTTTTGCACATGCTATGCGGGCGAAATGATGATACCATGCCAAGTTCCAACATTTTCAGAGTTCATTTTGTAGTGATTTTCAATTTCACCGTCATTTAGCTCCCTAAACAAATCGGTAAATGACTCAAAAACAGCAAATGATGTCAGAACGTGTTGGAAATTGATGACGTCGCCTTGAATGATGCATACTGAACGCAGAAATAGGCTGGAGTTCAAATAAGTTTAAAAAACATTAAAGTGCCCGTGTAACAGATGAGTTCTCGTCCCAAACCCTGATACTCCGAAAGAGATCGTCCAGTTTGTACACGAGGTGCGTCCAGTTTTCGCCGTGACCCTCTCTACTCTTTTGCACATTCTATGCGGGTGAAATGATGATACCATGCCAAGTTCCAACATTTTCAGAGTTCATTTTGTAGTGATTTTCAATTTCACCGCCATTTAGCTCCCTAAACAAATCGGTAAATGACTCAAAAACAGCAAATGATGTCAGAACGTGTTCAAAATTGATGACGTCGCCTTGAATGATGCATACTGAACGCAAAAATAGGCTGGAGTTCAAAAAAGTTTAAAGAACATTCAAGTGCCCGTGTAACAGATGAGTTCTCGTCCGAAACCCTGATACTCCGAAAGAGATTGTCCAGTTTGTACACGAGGTGCGTCCAGTTTTCGCCGTGACCCTCTCTACTCTTTTGCACATGCTATGCGGGCGAAATGATGATACCATGCCAAGTTCCAACATTTTCAAAGTTCATTTTGTAGTGATTTTCAATTTCACCGTCATTTAGCTCCCTAAACAAATCGGTAAATGACTCAAAAACAGCAAATGATGTCAGAACGTGTTGGAAATTGATGACGTCGCCTTGAATGATGCATACTGAACGCAGAAATAGGCTGGAGTTCAAATAAGTTTAAAAAACATTAAAGTGCCCGTGTAACAGATGAGTTCTCGTCCCAAACCCTGATACTCCGAAAGAGATCGTCCAGTTTGTACACGAGGTGCGTCCAGTTTTCGCCGTGACCCTCTCTACTCTTTTGCACATGCTATGCGGGCGAAATGATGATACCATGCCAAGTTCCAATATTTTCAGAGTTCATTTTGTAGTGATTTTCAATTTCACCGTCATTTAGCTCCCTAAACAAATCGGTAAATGACTCAAAAACAGCAAATGATGTCAGAACGTGTTGGAAATTGATGACGTCGCCTTGAATGATGCATACTGAACGCAGAAATAGGCTGGAGTTCAAATAAGTTTAAAAAACATTAAGTGCCCGTGTAACAGATGAGTTCTCGTCCCAAACCCTGATACTCCGAAAGAGATCGTCCAGTTTGTACACGAGGTGCGTCCAGTATTCGCCGTGACCCTCTCTACTCTTTTGCACATGCTATGCGGGCGAAATGATGATACCATGCCAAGTTCCAACATTTTCAGAGTTCATTTTGTAGTGATTTTCAATTTCACCGTCATTTAGCTCCCTAAACAAATCGGTAAATGACTCAAAAACAGCAAATGATGTCAGAACATGTTGGAAATTGATGACGTCACCTTGAATGATGCATACTGAACGCAGAAATAGGCTGGAGTTCAAATAAGTTTAAGAAACATTAAAGTGCCCGTGTAACAGATGAGTTCTCGTCCCAAACCCTGATACTCCGAAAGAGATCGTCCAGTTTGTACACGAGGTGCGTCCAGTTTTCGCCGTGACCCTCTCTACTCTTTTGCACATGCTATGCGGGCGAAATGATGATACCATGCCAAGTTCCAACATTTTCAGAGTTCATTTTGTAGTGATTTTCAATTTCACCGTCATTTAGCTCCCTAAACAAATCGGTAAATGACTCAAAAATAGCAAATGATGTCAGAACGTGTTGGAAATTGATGACGTCGCCTTGAATGATGCATACTGAACGCAAAAATAGGATGGAGTTCGAATAAATTTAAAAAACATTGAAGTGCCCGTGTAACAGATGAGTTCTCGTCCGAAACCCTGATACTCCGAAAGAGATTGTCCAGTTTGTACACGAGGTGCGTCTAGTTTTCGCCGTGACCCTCTCTACTCTTTTGCACATGCTATGCGGGCGAAATGATGATACCATGCCAAGTTCCAACATTTTCAGAGTTCATTTTGTAGTGATTTTCAATTTCACCGTCATTTAGCTCCCTAAACAAATCGGTAAATGACTCAAAAACAGCAAATGATGTCAGAACGTGTTGAAAATTGATGACGTCGCCTTGAATGATGCATACTGAACGCAAAAATAGGCTGGAGGTCAAATAAGTTTAAAGAACATTCAAGTGCCTGTGTAACAGATGAGTTCTCGTACGAAACCCTGATACTCCGAAAGAGATTGTCCAGTTTGTACACGAGGTGCGTCCAGTTTTCGCCGTGACCCTCACTACTCTTTTGCACATGCTATGCGGGCGAATTGATGATACCATGCCAAGTTCCAACATTTTCAGAGGTCATTTTGTACTGATTGTCAATTTCACCATCATTTAGCTCCCTAAACAAATCGGTAAATGACTGAAAAACAGCAAATGATGTCAGAACGTGTTGGAAATTGATGACGTCACTTTGAATGATGCATACTGAACGCAAAAATAGGATGGAGTTCAAATAAGTTTAAAAAACATTGAAGTGCCGTGTAGCAGATGAGTTCTCGTCCGAAACCCTGATACTCCGAAAGAGATTGTCCAGTTTGTACACGAGGTGCGTCCAGTTTTCGCCGTGACCCTCTCTACTCTTTTGCACATGCTATGCGTGCGAAATGATGATACCATGCCAAGTTCCAACATTTTCAGAGTTCATTTTGTAGTGATTTTCAATTTCACCGTCATTTAGCTCCCTAAACAAATCGGTGAATGACTCAAAAACAGCAAATGATGTCAGAATGTGTTGGAAATTGATGACGTCGCCTTGAATGATGCATACTGAACGCAAAAATAGGATGGAGTTCAAATAAATTTAAAAAACAATGAAGTGCCCGTGTAACAGATGAGTTCTCGTCCGAAACCCTGATACTCCGAAAGAGATTGTCCAGTTTGTACACGAGGTGCGTCCAGTTTTCGCCGTGACCTTCTCTACTCTTTTGCACATGTTATGCGGGCGAAATGATGATACCATGCCAAGTTCCAACATTTTCAGAGTTCATTTTGTAGTGATTTTCAATTTCACCGTCATTTAGCTCCCTAAACAAATCGGTAAATGACTCAAAAATAGCAAATGATGTCAGAACGTGTTGAAAATTGATGACGTCGCCTTGAATGATGCATACTGAACACAAAAATAGGCTGGAGTTCAAATAAGTTTAAAGAACATTCAAGTGCCTGTGTAACAGATGAGTTCTCGTCCGAAACCCTGATACTCCGAAAGAGATTGTCCAGTTTGTACACGAGGTGCGTCCAGTTTTCGCCGTGACCCTCACTACTCTTTTGCACATGCTATGCGGGCGAATTGATGATACCATGCCAAGTTCCAACATTTTCAGAGGTCATTTTGTACTGATTGTCAATTTCACCGTCATTTAGCTCCCTAAACAAATCGGTAAATGACTGAAAAACAGCAAATGATGTCAGAACGTGTTGGAAATTGATGACGTCACTTTGAATGATGCATACTGAACGCAAAAATAGGATGGAGTTCAAATAAGTTTAAAAAACATTGAAGTGCGGTGTAGCAGATGAGTTCTCGTCCGAAACCCTGATACTCCGAAAGAGATTGTCCAGTTTGTACACGAGGTGCGTCCAGTTTTCGCCGTGACCCTCTCTACTCTTTTGAACATGCTATGCGGGCGAAATGATGATACCATGCCAAGTTCCAACATTTTCAGATATCATTTTGTAGTGATTTTCAATTTCACCGTTATTTAGCTCCCTAAACAAATCGGTAAATGACTGAAAAACAGCAAATGATGTCAGAACGTGTTGGAAATTGATGACATCGCTTTGAATGATGCATACTGAACGCAAAAATAGGCTAGAGTTCAAATAAGTTTAAAAAACATTCAAGTGCCCGTGTAACAGATGAGTTCTCGTCCGAAACCCTGATACTCCGAAAGAGATTGTCCAGTTTGTACACGAGGTGCGTCCAGTTTTTGCCGTGACCCTCTCTACTCTTTTGCACATGCTATGCGGGCGAAATGATGATACCATGCCAAGTTCCAACATTTTCAGAGTTCATTTTGTAGTGATTTTCAATTTCACCGTCATTTAGCTCCCTAAACAAATCGGTAAATGACTGAAAAACAACAAATATGTCAGAACGTGTTGGAAATTGATGACGTCGCTTTGAATGATGCATACTGAACGCAAAAATAGGATGGAGTTCAAATAAGTTTAAAAAACATTGAAGTGCCCGTGTAACAGACGAGTTCTCGTCCGAAACCCTGATACTCCGAAAGAGATTGTCCAGTTTGTACACGAGGTGCGTCCAGTTTTCACCGTGACCCTCTCTACTCTTTGGCACATGCTGTGCGGGCGAGATGATGATACCATGCCAAGTTCCAACATTTTCAGAGTTCATTTTGTAGTGATTTTCAATTTCACCGTCATTTAGCTCCCTAAACAAATCGGTAAGTGACTCAAAAACAGCAAATGATGTCAGAACGTGTTGGAAATTGATGACGTCGCCTTGAATGATGCATACTGAACGCAAAAATAGGCTGGAGTTCAAATAAGTTTAAAGAACATTCAAGTGCCCGTGTAACAGATGAGTTCTCGTCCGAAACCCTGATACTCCGAAAGAGATTGTCCAGTTTGTACACGTGGTGCGTCCAGTTTTCGCCGTGACCCTCTCTACTCTTTTGCACATGCTATGCGTGCGAAATGATGATACCATGCCAAGTTCCAACATTTTCAGAGTTCATTTTGTAGTGATTTTCAATTTCACCGTCATTTAGCTCCCTAAAAAAATCGGTAAATGACTCAAAAACAGCAAATGATGTCAGAACGTGTTGGAAATTGATGACGTCGCCCTGAATGATGCATACTGAACGCAAATATAGGATGGAGTTCAAATAAATTTAAAAAACATTGAAGTGCCCGTGTAACAGATGAGTTCTCGTCCGAAACCCTGATACTCCGAAAGAGATTGTCCAGTTTGTACACGAGGTGCGTCCAGTTTTCGCCGTGACCCTCTCTACTCTTTTGCACATGCTATGCGGGCGAAATGATGATACCATGCCAAGTTCCAACATTTTCAGAGTTCATTTTGTAGTGATTTTCAATTTCACCGTCATTTAGCTCCCTAAACAAATCGGTAAATGACTCAAAAACAGCAAATGATGTCAGAACGTGTTGAAAATTGATGACGTCGCCTTGAATGATGCATACTGAACGCAAAAATAGGCTGGAGTTCAAATAAGTTTAAAGAACATTCAAGTGCCTGTGTAACAGATGAGTTCTCGTCCGAAACCCTGATACTCCGAAAGAGATTGTCCAGTTTGTACACGAGGTGCGTCCAGTTTTCGCCGTGACCCTCACTACTCTTTTGCACATGCTGCGCGGGCGAAATGATGATACCATGCCAAGTTCCAACATTTTCAGAGGTCATTTTGTACTGATTGTCAATTTCACCGTCATTTAGCTCCCTAAACAAATCGGTAAATGACTGAAAAACAACAAATGATGTCAGAACGTGTTGGAAATTGATGACGTCACTTTGAATGATGCATACTGAACGCAAAAATAGGATGGAGTTCAAATAAGTTTAAAAAACATTGAAGTGCCGTGTAGCAGATGAGTTCTCGTCCGAAACCCTGATACTCCGAAAGAGATTGTCCAGTTTGTACACGAGGTGCGTCCAGTTTTCGCCGTGACCCTCTCTACTCTTTTGAACATGCTATGCGGGCGAAATGACGATACCATGCCAAGTTCCAACATTTTCAGATATCATTTTGTAGTGATTTTCAATTTCACCGTCATTTAGCTCCCTATACAAATCGGTAAATGACTGAAAAACAGCAAATGATGTCAGAACGTGTTGGAAACTGATGACGTCGCTTTGAATGATGCATACTGAACGCAAAAATAGGCTGGAGTTCAAATAAGTTTAAAAAACATTCAAGTGCCCGTGTAACAGATGAGTTCTCGTCCGAAACCCTGATACTCCGAAAGAGATTGTCCAGTTTGTACACGAGGTGCGTCCAGTTTTTGCCGTGACCCTCTCTACTCTTTTGCACATGCTATGCGGGCGAAATGATGATACCATGCCAAGTTCCAACATTTTCAGAGTTCATTTTGTAGTGATTTTCAATTTCACCGTCATTTAGCTCCCTAAACAAATCGGTAAATGACTGAAAAACAGCAAATATGTCAGAACGTGTTGGAAATTGATGACGTCGCTTTGAATGATGCATACTGAACGCAAAAATAGGATGGAGTTCAAATAAGTTTAAAAAACATTGAAGTGCCCGTGTAACAGACGAGTTCTCGTCCGAAACCCTGATACTCCGAAAGAGATTGTCCAGTTTGTACACGAGGTGCGTCCAGTTTTCGCCGTGACCCTCTCTACTCTTTGGCACATGCTGTGTGGGCGAGATGATGATACCATGACAAGTTCCAACATTTTCAGAGTTCATTTTGTAGTGATTTTCAATTTCACCGTCATTTAGCTCCCTAAACAAATCGGTAAGTGACTCAAAAACAGCAAATGATGTCAGAACGTGTTGGAAATTGATGACGTCTCCTTGAATGATGCATACTGAACGCAAAAATAGGCTGGAGTTCAAATAAGTTTAAAGAACATTCAAGTGCCCGTGTAACAGATGAGTTCTCGTCCGGAACCCTGATACTCCGAAAGAGATTGTCCAGTTTGTACACGTGGTGCGTCCAGTTTTCGCCGTGACCCTCTCTACTCTTTTGCACATGCTATGCGTGCGAAATGATGACACCATGCCAAGTTCCAACATTTTCAGAGTTCATTTTGTAGTGATTTTCAATTTCACCGTCATTTAGCTCCCTAAACAAATCGGTAAATGACTCAAAAACAGCAAATGATGTCAGAACGTGTTGGAAATTGATGACGTCGCCTTGAATGATGCATACTGAACGCAAAAATAGGATGGAGTTCAAATAAATTTAAAAAACATTGAAGTGCCCGTGTAACAGACGAGTTCTCGTCCGAAACCCTGATACTCCGAAAGAGATTGTCCAGTTTGTACACGAGCTGCGTCCAGTTTTCGCCGTGACCCTCTCTACTCTTTTGCACATGCTATGCGGGCGAAATGATGATACCATGCCAAGTTCCAACATTTTCAGAGTTCATTTTGTAGTGATTTTCAATTTCACCGTCATTTAGCTCCCTAAACAAATCGGTAAATGACTCAAAAACAGCAAATGATGTCAGAACGTGTTGAAAATTGATGACGTCGCCTTGAATGATGCATACTGAACGCAAAAATAGGCTGGAGTTCAAATAAGCTTAAAGAACATTCAAGTGCCTGTGTAACAGATGAGTTCTCGTCCGAAACCCTGATACTCCGAAAGAGATTGTCCAGTTTGTACACGAGGTGCGTCCAGTTTTCGCCGTGACCCTCTCTACTCTTTTGAACATGCTATGCGGGCGAAATGATGATACCATGCCAAGTTCCAACATTTTCAGATATCATTTTGTAGTGATTTTAAATTTCACCGTCATTTAGCTCCCTAAACAAATCGGTAAATGACTGAAAAACAGCAAATGATGTCAGAACGTGTTGGAAATTGATGACGTCGCTTTGAATGATGCATACCGAACGCAAAAATAGGCTGGAGTTCAAATAAGTTTAAAAAACATTCAAGTGCCCGTGTAACAGATGAGTTCTCGTACGAAACCCTGATACTCCGAAAGAGATTGTCCAGTTTGTACACGAGGTGCGTCCAGTTTTTGCCGTGACCCTCTCTACTCTTTTGCACATGCTATGCGGGCGAAATGATGATACCATGCCAAGTTCCAACATTTTCAGAGTTCATTTTGTAGTGATTTTCAATTTCACCGTCATTTAGTCCCTAAACAAATCGGTAAATGACTGAAAAACAGCAAATATGTCAGAACGTGTTGGAAATTGATGACGTCGCTTTGAATGATGCATACTGAACGCAAAAATAGGATGGAGTTCAAATAAGTTTAAAAAACATTGAAGTGCCCGTGTAACAGACGAGTTCTCGTCCGAAACCCTGATTCTCCGAAAGAGATTGTCCAGTTTGTACACGAGGTGCGTCCAGTTTTCGCCGTGACCCTCTCTACTCTTTGGCACATGCTGTGCGGGCGAGATGATGATACCATGCCAAGTTCCAACATTTTCAGAGTTCATTTTGTAGTGATTTTCAATTTCACCGTCATTTAGCTCCCTAAACAAATCGGTAAGTGACTCAAAAACAGCAAATGATGTCAGAACGTGTTGGAAATTGATGACGTCGCCTTGAATGATGCATACTGAATGCAAAAATAGGCTGGAGTTCAAATAAGTTTAAAGAACATTCAAGTGCCCGTGTAACAGATGAGTTCTCGTCCGAAACCCTGATACTCCGAAAGAGATTGTCCAGTTTGTACACGTGGTGCGTCCAGTTTTCGCCGTGACCCTCTCTACTCTTTTGCACATGCTATGCGTGCAAAATGATGATACCATGCCAAGTTCCAACATTTTCAGAGTTCATTTTGTAGTGATTTTCAATTTCACCGTCATTTAGCTCCCTAAACAAATCGGTAAATGACTCAAAAACAGCAAATGATGTCAGAACGTGTTGGAAATTGATGACGTCGCCTTGAATGATGCATACTGAACGCAAAAATAGGATGGAGTTCAAATAAATTTAAAAAACATTGAAGTGCCCGTGTAACAGATGAGTTCTCGTCCGAAACCCTGATACTCCGAAAGAGATTGTCCAGTTTGTACACGAGGTGCGTCCAGTTTTTGCCGTGACCCTCTCTACTCTTTTGCACATGCTATGCGGGCGAAATGATGATACCATGCCAAGTTCCAACATTTTCAGAGTTCATTTTGTAGTGATTTTCAATTTCACCGTCATTTAGCTCCCTAAACAAATCGGTAAATGACTCAAAAACAGCAAATGATGTCAGAACGTGTTGAAAATTGATGACGTCGCCTTGAATGATGCATACTGAACGCAAAAATAGGCTGGAGTTCAAATAAGTTTAAAGAACATTCAAGTGCCTGTGTAACAGATGAGTTCTCGTCCGAAACCCTGATACTCCGAAAGAGATTGTCCAGTTTGTACACGAGGTGCGTCCAGTTTTTGCCGTGACCCTCACTACTCTTCTGCACATGCTATGCGGGAGAAATGATGATACCATGCCAAGTTCCAACATTTTCAGAGGTCATTTTGTACTGATTGTCAATTTCACCGTCATTTAGCTCCCTAAACAAATCGGTAAATGACTGAAAAACAGCAAATGATGTCAGAACGTGTTGGAAATTGATGACGTCACTTTGAATGATGCATACTGAACGCAAAAATAGGATGGAGTTCAAATATGTTTAAAAAACATTGAAGTGCCGTGTAGCAGATGAGTTCTCGTCCGAAACCCTGATACTCCGAAAGAGATTGTCCAGTTTGTACACGAGGTGCGTCCAGTTTTCGCCGTGACCCTCTCTACTCTTTTGAACATGCTATGCGGGCGAAATGATGATACCATGCCAAGTTCCAACATTTTCAGATATCATTTTGTAGTGATTTTCAATTTCACCGTCATTTAGCTCCCTAAACAAATCGGTAAATGACTGAAAAACAACAAATATGTCAAAACGTGTTGGAAATTGATGACGTCGCTTTGAATGATGCATACTGAACGCAAAAATAGGATGGAGTTCAAATAAGTTTAAAAAACATTGAAGTGCCCGTGTAACAGACGAGTTCTCGTCCGAAACCCTGATACTCCGAAAGAGATTGTCCAGTTTGTACACGAGGTGCGTCCAGTTTTCGCCGTGACCCTCTCTACTCTTTGGCACATGCTGTGCGGGCGAGATGATGATACCATGCCAAGTTCCAACATTTTCAGAGTTCATTTTGTAGTGATTTTCAATTTCACCGTCATTTAGCTCCCTAAACAAATCGGTAAGTGACTCAAAAACAGCAAATGATGTCAGAACGTGTTGGAAATTGATGACGTCGCCTTGAATGATGCATACTGAACGCAAAAATAGGCTGGAGTTCAAATAAGTTTAAAGAACATTCAAGTGCCCGTGTAACAGATGAGTTCTCGTCCGAAACCCTGATACTCCGAAAGAGATTGTCCAGTTTGTACACGTGGTGCGTCCAGTTTTCGCCGTGACCCTCTCTACTCTTTTGCACATGCTATGCGTGCGAAATGATGATACCATGCCAAGTTCCAACATTTTCAGAGTTCATTTTGTAGTGATTTTCAATTTCACCGTCATTTAGCTCCCTAAACAAATCGGTAAATGACTCAAAAACAGCAAATGATGTCAGAACGTGTTGGAAATTGATGACGTCGCCTTGAATGATGCATACTGAACGCAAAAATAGGATGGAGTTCAAATAAATTTAAAAAACATTGAAGTGCCCGTGTAACAGATGAGTTCTCGTCCGAAACCCTGATACTCCGAAAGAGATTGTCCAGTTTGTACACGAGGTGCGTCCAGTTTTTGCCGTGACCCTCTCTACTCTTTTGCACATGCTATGCGGGCGAAATGATGATACCATGCCAAGTTCCAACATTTTCAGAGTTCATTTTGTAGTGATTTTCAATTTCACCGTCATTTAGCTCCCTAAACAAATCGGTAAATGACTCAAAAACAGCAAATGATGTCAGAACGTGTTGAAAATTGATGACGTCGCCTTGAATGATGCATACTGAACGCAAAAATAGGCTGGAGTTCAAATAAGTTTAAAGAACATTCAAGTGCCTGTGTAACAGATGAGTTCTCGTCCGAAACCCTGATACTCCGAAAGAGATTGTCCAGTTTGTACACGAGGTGCGTCCAGTTTTCGCCGTGACCCTCACTACTCTTCTGCACATGCTATGCGGGAGAAATGATGATACCATGCCAAGTTCCAACATTTTCAGAGGTCATTTTGTACTGATTGTCAATTTCACCGTCATTTAGCTCCCTAAACAAATCGGTAAATGACTGAAAAACAGCAAATGATGTCAGAACGTGTTGGAAATTGATGACGTCGCCTTGAATGATGCATACTGAACGCAGAAATAGGCTGGAGTTCAAATAAGTTTAAAAAACATTAAAGTGCCCGTGTAACAGATGAGTTCTCGTCCCAAACCCTGATACTCCGAAAGAGATCGTCCAGTTTGTACACGAGGTGCGTCCAGTTTTCGCCGTGACCCTCTCTACTCTTTTGCACATTCTATGCGGGCGAAATGATGATACCATGCCAAGTTCCAACATTTTCAGAGTTCATTTTGTAGTGATTTTCAATTTCACCGTCATTTAGCTCCCTAAACAAATCGGTAAATGACTCAAAAACAGCAAATGATGTCAGAACGTGTTCAAAATTGATGACGTCGCCTTGAATGATGCATACTGAACGCAAAAATAGGCTGGAGTTCAAATAAGTTTAAAGAACATTCAAGTGCCCGTGTAACAGATGAGTTCTCGTCCGAAACCCTGATACTCCGAAAGAGATTGTCCAGTTTGTACACGAGGTGCGTCCAGTTTTCGCCGTGACCCTCTGTACTCTTTTGCACATGCTATGCGGGCAAAATGATGATACCATGCCAAGTTCCAACATTTTCAAAGTTCATTTTGTAGTGATTTTCAATTTCACCGTCATTTAGCTCCCTAAACAAATCGGTAAATGACTCAAAAACAGCAAATGATGTCAGAACGTGTTGGAAATTGATGACGTCGCCTTGAATGATGCATACTGAACTCAGAAATAGGCTGGAGTTCAAATAAGTTTAAAAAACATTAAAGTGCCCGTGTAACAGATGAGTTCTCGTCCCAAACCCTGATACTCCGAAAGAGATCGTCCAGTTTGTACACGAGGTGCGTCCAGTTTTCGCCGTGACCCTCTCTACTCTTTTGCACATGCTATGCGGGCGAAATGATGATACCATGCCAAGTTCCAACATTTTCATAGTTCATTTTGTAGTGATTTTCAATTTCACCGTCATTTAGCTCCCTAAACAAATCGGTAAATGACTCAAAAACAGCAAATGATGTCAGAACGTGTTGGAAATTGATGACGTCGCCTTGAATGATGCATACTGAACGCAGAAATAGGCTGGAGTTCAAATAAGTTTAAAAAACATTAAGTGCCCGTGTAACAGATGAGTTCTCGTCCCAAACCCTGATACTCCGAAAGAGATCGTCCAGTTTGTACACGAGGTGCGTCCAGTTTTCGCCGTGACCCTCTCTACTCTTTTGCACATGCTATGCGGGCGAAATGATGATACCATGCCAAGTTCCAACATTTTCAGAGTTCATTTTGTAGTGATTTTCAATTTCACCGTCATTTAGCTCCCTAAACAAATCGGTAAATGACTCAAAAACAGCAAATGATGTCAGAACATGTTGGAAATTGATGACGTCGCCTTGAATGATGCATACTGAACGCAGAAATAGGCTGGAGTTCAAATAAGTTTAAAAAACATTAAAGTGCCCGTGTAACAGATGAGTTCTCGTCCCAAACCCTGATACTCCGAAAGAGATCGTCCGGTTTGTACACGAGGTGCGTCCAGTTTTCGCCGTGACCCTCTCTACTCTTTTGCACAAGCTATGCGGGCGAAATGATGATACCATGCCAAGTTCCAACATTTTCAGAGTTCATTTTGTAGTGATTTTCAATTTCACCGTCATTTAGCTCCCTAAACAAATCGGTAAGTGACTCAAAAACAGCAAATGATGTCAGAACGTGTTGGAAATTGATAACGTCGCCTTGAATGATGCATACTGAACGCAAAAATAGGCTGGAGTTCAAATAAGTTTAAAGAACATTCAAGTGCCCGTGTAACAGATGAGTTCTCGTCCGAAACCCTGATACTCCGAAAGAGATTGTCCAGTTTGTACACGAGGTGCGTCCAGTTTTCGCCGTGACCCTCTCTACTCTTTTGCACATGCTATGCGGGCGAAATGATGATACCATGCCAAGTTCCAACATTTTCAGAGTTCATTTTGTAGTGATTTTCAATTTCACCGTCATTTAGCTCCCTAAACAAATCGGTAAATGACTCAAAAACAGCAAATGATGTCAGAACGTGTTGGAAATTGATGACGTCGCCTTGAATGATGCATACTGAACGCAGAAATAGGCTGGAGTTCAAATAAGTTTAAAAAACATTAAAGTGCCCGTGTAACAGATGAGTTCTCGTCCCAAACCCTGATACTCCGAAAGAGATCGTCCAGTTTGTACACGAGGTGCGTCCAGTTCTCGCCGTGACCCTCTCTACTCTTTTGCACATTCTATGCGGGCGAAATGATGATACCATGCCAAGTTCCAACATTTTCAGAGTTCATTTTGTAGTGATTTTCAATTTCACCGTCATTTAGCTCCCTAAACAAATCGGTAAATGACTCAAAAACAGCAAATGATGTCAGAACGTGTTCAAAATTGATGACGTCGCCTTGAATGATGCATACTGAACGCAAAAATAGGCTGGAGTTCAAATAAGTTTAAAGAACATTCAAGTGCCCGTGTAACAGATGAGTTCTCGTCCGAAACCCTGATACTCCGAAAGAGATTGTCCAGTTTGTACACGAGGTGCGTCCAGTTTTCGCCGTGACCCTCTCTACTCTTTTGCACATGCTATGCGGGCGAAATGATGATACCATGCCAAGTTCCAACATTTTCAGAGTTCATTTTGTAGTGATTTTCAATTTCACCGTCATTTAGCTCCCTAAACAAATCGGTAAATGACTCAAAAACAGCAAATGATGTCAGAACATGTTGGAAATTGATGACGTCGCCTTGAATGATGCATACTGAACGCAGAAATAGGCTGGAGTTCAAATAAGTTTAAAAAACATTAAAGTGCCCGTGTAACAGATGAGTTCTCGTCCCAAACCCTGATACTCCGAAAGAGATCGTCCAGTTTGTACACGAGGTGCGTCCAGTTTTCGCCGTGACCCTCTCTACTCTTTTGCACATGCTATGCGGGCGAAATGATGATACCATGCCAAGTTCCAACATTTTCAGAGTTCAGTTTGTAGTGATTTTCAATTTCACCGTCATTTAGCTCCCTAAACAAATCGGTAAGTGACTCAAAAACAGCAAATGATGTCAGAACGTGTTGGAAATTGATCACGTCGCCTTGAATGATGCATACTGAACGCAAAAATAGGCTGGAGTTCAAATAAGTTTAAAGAACATTCAAGTGCCCGTGTAACAGATGAGTTCTCGTCCGAAACCCTGATACTCCGAAAGAGATTGTCCAGTTTGTACACGAGGTGCGTCCAGTTTTCGCCGTGACCCTCTCTACTCTTTTGGACATGCTATGCGGGCGAAATGATGATACCATGCCAAGTTCCAACATTTTCAGAGTTCATTTTGTAGTGATTTTCAATTTCACCGTCATTTAGCTCCCTAAACAAATCGGTAAATGACTCAAAAACAGCAAATGATGTCAGAACGTGTTGGAAATTGATGACGTCGCCTTGAATGATGCATACTGAACGCAGAAATAGGCTGGAGTTCAAATAAGTTTAAAAAACATTAAAGTGCCCGTGTAACAGATGAGTTCTCGTCCCAAACCCTGATACTCCGAAAGAGATCGTCCAGTTTGTACACGAGGTGCGTCCAGTTTTCGCCGTGACCCTCTCTACTCTTTTGCACATGCTATGCGGGCGAAATGATGATACCATGCCAAGTTCCAACATTTTCAGAGTTCATTTTGTAGTGATTTTCAATTTCACCGTCATTTAGCTCCCTAAACAAATCGGTAAATGACTCAAAAACAGCAAATGATGTCAGAACATGTTGGAAATTGATGACGTCGCCTTGAATGATGCATACTGAACGCAGAAATAGGCTGGAGTTCAAATAAGTTTAAAAAACATTAAAGTGCCCGTGTAACAGATGAGTTCTCGTCCCAAACCCTGATACTCCGAAAGAGATCGTCCAGTTTGTACACGAGGTGCGTCCAGTTTTCGCCGTGACCCTCTCTACTCTTTTGCACATGCTATGCGGGCGAAATGATGATACCATGCCAAGTTCCAACATTTTCAGAGTTCATTTTGTAGTGATTTTCAATTTCACCGTCATTTAGCTCCCTAAACAAATCGGTAAGTGACTCAAAAACAGCAAATGATGTCAGAACGTGTTGGAAATTGATAACGTCGCCTTGAATGATGCATACTGAACGCAAAAATAGGCTGGAGTTCAAATAAGTTTAAAGAACATTCAAGTGCCCGTGTAACAGATGAGTTCTCGTCCGAAACCCTGATACTCCGAAAGAGATTGTCCAGTTTGTACACGAGGTGCGTCCAGTTTTCGCCGTGACCCTCTCTACTCTTTTGCACATGCTATGCGGGCGAAATGATGATACCATGCCAAGTTCCAACATTTTCAGAGTTCATTTTGTAGTGATTTTCAATTTCACCGTCATTTAGCTCCCTAAACAAATCGGTAAATGACTCAAAAACAGCAAATGATGTCAGAACGTGTTGGAAATTGATGACGTCGCCTTGAATGATGCATACTGAACGCAGAAATAGGCTGGAGTTCAAATAAGTTTAAAAAACATTAAAGTGCCCGTGTAACAGATGAGTTCTCGTCCCAAACCCTGATACTCCGAAAGAGATCGTCCAGTTTGTACACGAGGTGCGTCCAGTTTTCGCCGTGACCCTCTCTACTCTTTTGCACATTCTATGCGGGCGAAATGATGATACCATGCCAAGTTCCAACATTTTCAGAGTTCATTTTGTAGTGATTTTCAATTTCACCGTCATTTAGCTCCCTAAACAAATCGGTAAATGACTCAAAAACAGCAAATGATGTCAGAACGTGTTCAAAATTGATGACGTCGCCTTGAATGATGCATACTGAACGCAAAAATAGGCTGGAGTTCAAATAAGTTTAAAGAACATTCAAGTGCCCGTGTAACAGATGAGTTCTCGTCCGAAACCCTGATACTCCGAAAGAGATTGTCCAGTTTGTACACGAGGTGCGTCCAGTTTTCGCCGTGACCCTCTGTACTCTTTTGCACATGCTATGCGGGCGAAATAATGATACCATGCCAAGTTCCAACATTTTCAAAGTTCATTTTGTAGTGATTTTCAATTTCACCGTCATTTAGCTCCCTAAACAAATCGGTAAATGACTCAAAAACAGCAAATGATGTCAGAACGTGTTGGAAATTGATGACGTCGCCTTGAATGATGCATACTGAACGCAGAAATAGGCTGGAGTTCAAATAAGTTTAAAAAACATTAAAGTGCCCGTGTAACAGATGAGTTCTCGTCCCAAACCCTGATACTCCGAAAGAGATCGTCCAGTTTGTACACGAGGTGCGTCCAGTTTTCGCCGTGACCCTCTCTACTCTTTTGCACATGCTATGCGGGCGAAATGATGATACCATGCCAAGTTCCAACATTTTCAGAGTTCATTTTGTAGTGATTTTCAATTTCACCGTCATTTAGCTCCCTAAACAAATCGGTAAGTGACTCAAAAACAGCAAATGATGTCAGAACGTGTTGGAAATTGATAACGTCGCCTTGAATGATGCATACTGAACGCAAAAATAGGCTGGAGTTCAAATAAGTTTAAAGAACATTCAAGTGCCCGTGTAACAGATGAGTTCTCGTCCGAAACCCTGATACTCCGAAAGAGATTGTCCAGTTTGTACACGAGGTGCGTCCAGTTTTCGCCGTGACCCTCTCTACTCTTTTGCACATGCTATGCGGGCGAAATGATGATACCATGCCAAGTTCCAACATTTTCAGAGTTCATTTTGTAGTGATTTTCAATTTCACCGTCATTTAGCTCCCTAAACAAATCGGTAAATGACTCAAAAACAGCAAATGATGTCAGAACGTGTTGGAAATTGATGACGTCGCCTTGAATGATGCATACTGAACGCAGAAATAGGCTGGAGTTCAAATAAGTTTAAAAAACATTAAAGTGCCCGTGTAACAGATGAGTTCTCGTCCCAAACCCTGATACTCCGAAAGAGATCGTCCAGTTTGTACACGAGGTGCGTCCAGTTTTCGCCGTGACCCTCTCTACTCTTTTGCACATGCTATGCGGGCGAAATGATGATACCATGCCAAGTTCCAACATTTTCAGAGTTCATTTTGTAGTGATTTTCAATTTCACCGTCATTTAGCTCCCTAAACAAATCGGTAAATGACTCAAAAACAGCAAATGATGTCAGAACATGTTGGAAATTGATGACGTCGCCTTGAATGATGCATACTGAACGCAGAAATAGGCTGGAGTTCAAATAAGTTTAAAAAACATTAAAGTGCCCGTGTAACAGATGAGTTCTCGTCCCAAACCCTGATACTCCGAAAGAGATCGTCCAGTTTGTACACGAGGTGCGTCCAGTTTTCACCGTGACCCTCTCTACTCTTTTGCACATGCTATGCGGGCGAAATGATGATACCATGCCAAGTTCCAACATTTTCAGAGTTCATTTTGTAGTGATTTTCAATTTCACCGTCATTTAGCTCCCTAAACAAATCGGTAAGTGACTCAAAAACAGCAAATGATGTCAGAACGTGTTGGAAATTGATAACGTCGCCTTGAATGATGCATACTGAACGCAAAAATAGGCTGGAGTTCAAATAAGTTTAAAGAACATTCAAGTGCCCGTGTAACAGATGAGTTCTCGTCCGAAACCCTGATACTCCGAAAGAGATTGTCCAGTTTGTACACGAGGTGCGTCCAGTTTTCGCCGTGACCCTCTCTACTCTTTTGCACATGCTATGCGGGCGAAATGATGATACCATGCCAAGTTCCAACATTTTCAGAGTTCATTTTGCAGTGATTTTCAATTTCACCGTCATTTAGCTCCCTAAACAAATCGGTAAATGACTCAAAAACAGCAAATGATGTCAGAACGTGTTGGAAATTGATGACGTCGCCTTGAATGATGCATACTGAACGCAGAAATAGGCTGGAGTTCAAATAAGTTTAAAAAACATTAAAGTGCCCGTGTAACAGATGAGTTCTCGTCCCAAACCCTGATACTCCGAAAGAGATCGTCCAGTTTGTACACGAGGTGCGTCCAGTTTTCGCCGTGACCCTCTCTACTCTTTTGCACATTCTATGCGGGCGAAATGATGATACCATGCCAAGTTCCAACATTTTCAGAGTTCATTTTGTAGTGATTTTCAATTTCACCGTCATTTAGCTCCCTAAACAAATCGGTAAATGACTCAAAAACAGCAAATGATGTCAGAACGTGTTCAAAATTGATGACGTCGCCTTGAATGATGCATACTGAACGCAAAAATAGGCTGGAGTTCAAATAAGTTTAAAGAACATTCAAGTGCCCGTGTAACAGATGAGTTCTCGTCCGAAACCCTGATACTCCGAAAGAGATTGTCCAGTTTGTACACGAGGTGCGTCCAGTTTTCGCCGTGACCCTCTGTACTCTTTTGCACATGCTATGCGGGCGAAATAATGATACCATGCCAAGTTCCAACATTTTCAAAGTTCATTTTGTAGTGATTTTCAATTTCACCGTCATTTAGCTCCCTAAACAAATCGGTAAATGACTCAAAAACAGCAAATGATGTCAGAACGTGTTGGAAATTGATGACGTCGCCTTGAATGATGCATACTGAACGCAGAAATAGGCTGGAGTTCAAATAAGTTTAAAAAACATTAAAGTGCCCGTGTAACAGATGAGTTCTCGTCCCAAACCCTGATACTCCGAAAGAGATCGTCCAGTTTGTACACGAGGTGCGTCCAGTTTTCGCCGTGACCCTCTCTACTCTTTTGCACATGCTATGCGGGCGAAATGATGATACCATGCCAAGTTCCAACATTTTCAGAGTTCATTTTGTAGTGATTTTCAATTTCACCGTCATTTAGCTCCCTAAACAAATCGGTAAGTGACTCAAAAACAGCAAATGATGTCAGAACGTGTTGGAAATTGATAACGTCGCCTTGAATGATGCATACTGAACGCAAAAATAGGCTGGAGTTCAAATAAGTTTAAAGAACATTCAAGTGCCCGTGTAACAGATGAGTTCTCGTCCGAAACCCTGATACTCCGAAAGAGATTGTCCAGTTTGTACACGAGGTGCGTCCAGTTTTCGCCGTGACCCTCTCTACTCTTTTGCACATGCTATGCGGGCGAAATGATGATACCATGCCAAGTTCCAACATTTTCAGAGTTCATTTTGTAGTGATTTTCAATTTCACCGTCATTTAGCTCCCTAAACAAATCGGTAAATGACTCAAAAACAGCAAATGATGTCAGAACGTGTTGGAAATTGATGACGTCGCCTTGAATGATGCATACTGAACGCAGAAATAGGCTGGAGTTCAAATAAGTTTAAAAAACATTAAAGTGCCCGTGTAACAGATGAGTTCTCGTCCCAAACCCTGATACTCCGAAAGAGATCGTCCAGTTTGTACACGAGGTGCGTCCAGTTTTCGCCGTGACCCTCTCTACTCTTTTGCACATGCTATGCGGGCGAAATGATGATACCATGCCAAGTTCCAACATTTTCAGAGTTCATTTTGTAGTGATTTTCAATTTCACCGTCATTTAGCTCCCTAAACAAATCGGTAAATGACTCAAAAACAGCAAATGATGTCAGAACATGTTGGAAATTGATGACGTCGCCTTGAATGATGCATACTGAACGCAGAAATAGGCTGGAGTTCAAATAAGTTTAAAAAACATTAAAGTGCCCGTGTAACAGATGAGTTCTCGTCCCAAACCCTGATACTCCGAAAGAGATCGTCCAGTTTGTACACGAGGTGCGTCCAGTTTTCACCGTGACCCTCTCTACTCTTTTGCACATGCTATGCGGGCGAAATGATGATACCATGCCAAGTTCCAACATTTTCAGAGTTCATTTTGTAGTGATTTTCAATTTCACCGTCATTTAGCTCCCTAAACAAATCGGTAAGTGACTCAAAAACAGCAAATGATGTCAGAACGTGTTGGAAATTGATAACGTCGCCTTGAATGATGCATACTGAACGCAAAAATAGGCTAGAGTTCAAATAAGTTTAAAGAACATTCAAGTGCCCGTGTAACAGATGAGTTCTCGTCCGAAACCCTGATACTCCGAAAGAGATTGTCCAGTTTGTACACGAGGTGCGTCCAGTTTTCGCCGTGACCCTCTCTACTCTTTTGCACATGCTATGCGGGCGAAATGATGATACCATGCCAAGTTCCAACATTTTCAGAGTTCATTTTGCAGTGATTTTCAATTTCACCGTCATTTAGCTCCCTAAACAAATCGGTAAATGACTCAAAAACAGCAAATGATGTCAGAACGTGTTGGAAATTGATGACGTCGCCTTGAATGATGCATACTGAACGCAGAAATAGGCTGGAGTTCAAATAAGTTTAAAAAACATTAAAGTGCCCGTGTAACAGATGAGTTCTCGTCCCAAACCCTGATACTCCGAAAGAGATCGTCCAGTTTGTACACGAGGTGCGTCCAGTTTTCGCCGTGACCCTCTCTACTCTTTTGCACATTCTATGCGGGCGAAATGATGATACCATGCCAAGTTCCAACATTTTCAGAGTTCATTTTGTAGTGATTTTCAATTTCACCGTCATTTAGCTCCCTAAACAAATCGGTAAATGACTCAAAAACAGCAAATGATGTCAGAACGTGTTCAAAATTGATGACGTCGCCTTGAATGATGCATACTGAACGCAAAAATAGGCTGGAGTTCAAATAAGTTTAAAGAACATTCAAGTGCCCGTGTAACAGATGAGTTCTCCTCCGAAACCCTGATACTCCGAAAGAGATTGTCCAGTTTGTACACGAGGTGCGTCCAGTTTTCGCCGTGACCCTCTGTACTCTTTTGCACATGCTATGCGGGCGAAATGATGATACCATGCCAAGTTCCAACATTTTCAAAGTTCATTTTGTAGTGATTTTCAATTTCACCGTCATTTAGCTCCCTAAACAAATCGGTAAATGACTCAAAAACAGCAAATGATGTCAGAACGTGTTGGAAATTGATGACGTCGCCTTGAATGATGCATACTGAACGCAGAAATAGGCTGGAGTTCAAATAAGTTTAAAAAACATTAAAGTGCCCGTGTAACAGATGAGTTCTCGTCCCAAACCCTGATACTCCGAAAGAGATCGTCCAGTTTGTACACGAGGTGCGTCCAGTTTTCGCCGTGACCCTCTCTACTCTTTTGCACATGCTATGCGGGCGAAATGATGATACCATGCCAAGTTCCAACATTTTCATAGTTCATTTTGTAGTGATTTTCAATTTCACCGTCATTTAGCTCCCTAAACAAATCGGTAAATGACTCAAAAACAGCAAATGATGTCAGAACGTGTTGGAAATTGATGACGTCGCCTTGAATGATGCATACTGAACGCAGAAATAGGCTGGAGTTCAAATAAGTTTAAAAAACATTAAGTGCCCGTGTAACAGATGAGTTCTCGTCCCAAACCCTGATACTCCGAAAGAGATCGTCCAGTTTGTACACGAGGTGCGTCCAGTTTTCGCCATGACCCTCTCTACTCTTTTGCACATGCTATGCGGGCGAAATGATGATACCATGCCAAGTTCCAACATTTTCAGAGTTCATTTTGTAGTGATTTTCAATTTCACCGTCATTTAGCTCCCTAAACAAATCGGTAAATGACTCAAAAACAGCAAATGATGTCAGAACATGTTGGAAATTGATGACGTCGCCTTGAATGATGCATACTGAACGCAGAAATAGGCTGGAGTTCAAATAAGTTTAAAAAACATTAAAGTGCCCGTGTAACAGATGAGTTCTCGTCCCAAACCCTGATACTCCGAAAGAGATCGTCCAGTTTGTACACGAGGTGCGTCCAGTTTTCGCCGTGACCCTCTCTACTCTTTTGCACATGCTATGCGGGCGAAATGATGATACCATGCCAAGTTCCAACATTTTCAGAGTTCATTTTGTAGTGATTTTCAATTTCACCGTCATTTAGCTCCCTAAACAAATCGGTAAGTGACTCAAAAACAGCAAATGATGTCAGAACGTGTTGGAAATTCATAACGTCGCCTTGAATGATGCATACTGAACGCAAAAATAGGCTGGAGTTCAAATAAGTTTAAAGAACATTCAAGTGCCCGTGTAACAGATGAGTTCTCGTCCAAAACCCTGATACTCCGAAAGAGATTGTCCAGTTTGTACACGAGGTGCGTCCAGTTTTCGCCGTGACCCTCTCTACTCTTTTGCACATGCTATGCGGGCGAAATGATGATACCATGCCAAGTTCCAACATTTTCAGAGTTCATTTTGTAGTGATTTTCAATTTCACCGTCATTTAGCTCCCTAAACAAATCGGTAAGTGACTCAAAAACAGCAAATGATGTCAGAACGTGTTGGAAATTGATGACGTCGCCTTGAATGATGCATACTGAACGCAGAAATAGGCTGGAGTTCAAATAAGTTTAAAAAACATTAAAGTGCCCGTGTAACAGATGAGTTCTCGTCCCAAACCCTGATACTCCGAAAGAGATCGTCCAGTTTGTACACGAGGTGCGTCCAGTTTTCGCCGTGATCCTCTCTACTCTTTTGCACATTCTATGCGGGCGAAATGATGATACCATGCCATGTTCCAACATTTTCAGAGTTCATTTTGTAGTGATTTTCAATTTCACCGTCATTTAGCTCCCTAAACAAATCGGTAAATGACTCAAAAACAGCAAACGATGTCAGAACGTGTTCAAAATTGATGACGTCGCCTTGAATGATGCATACTGAACGCAGAAATAGGCTGGAGTTCAAATAAGTTTAAAAAACATTAAAGTGCCCGTGTAACAGATGAGTTCTCGTCCCAAACCCTGATACTCCGAAAGAGATCGTCCAGTTTGTACACGAGGTGCGTCCATTTTTCGTCGTGACCCTCTCTACTCTTTTGCACATGCTATGCGGGCGAAATGATGATACCATGCCAAGTTCCAACATTTTCAGAGTTCATTTTGTAGTGATTTTCAATTTCACCGTCATTTAGCTCCCTAAACAAATCGGTAAATGACTCAAAAACAGAAAATGATGTCAGAACATGTTGGAAATTGATGACGTCGCCTTGAATGATGCATACTGAACGCAGAAATAGGCTGGAGTTCAAATAAGTTTAAAAAACATTAAAGTGCCCGTGTAACAGATGAGTTCTCGTCCCAAACCCTGATACTCCGAAAGAGATCGTCCAGTTTGTACACGAGGTGCGTCCAGTTTTCGCCGTGACCCTCTCTACTCTTTTGCACATGCTATGCGGGCGAAATGATGATACCATGCCAAGTTCCAACATTTTCAGAGTTCATTTTGTAGTGATTTTCAATTTCACCGTCATTTAGCTCCCTAAACAAATCGGTAAATGACTCAAAAACAGCAAATGATGTCAGAACGTGTTGGAAATTGATGACGTCGCCTTGAATGATGCATACTGAACGCAGAAATAGGCTGGAGTTCAAATAAGTTTAAAAAACATTAAAGTGCCCGTGTAACAGATGAGTTCTCGTCCCAAACCCTGATACTCCGAAAGAGATCGTCTAGTTTGTACACGAGGTGCGTCCAGTTTTCGCCGTGACCCTCTCTACTCTTTTGCACATGCTATGCGGGCGAAATGATGATACCATGCCAAGTTCCAACATTTTCAGAGTTCATTTTGTAGTGATTTTCAATTTCACCGTCATTTAGCTCCCTAAACAAATCGGTAAATGACTCAAAAACAGCAAATGATGTCAGAACGTGTTGAAAATTGATGACGTCGCCTTCATTGATACATACTGAACGCAAAAATAGGCTGGAGTTCAAATAAGTTTAAAAAACATTCAAGTGCCCGTGTAACAGATGAGTTCTCGTCCCAAACCCTGATACTCCGAAAGAGATTGTCCAGTTTGTATACGAGGTGCGTCCAGTTTTTGCCGTGACCCTCTCTACTCTTTTGCACATGCTATGCGGGCGAAATGATGATACCATGCCCAGTTCCAACATTTTCAGAGTTCATTTTGTAGTGATTTTCAATTTCACCGTCATTTAGCTCCCTAAACAAATCGGTAAATGACTCAAAAACAGCAAATGATGTCAGAACGTGTTGAAAATTGATGACGTCGCCTTGAATGATTCATACTGAACGAAAAAATAGGATGGAGTTCAAATAAGTTTAAAGAACATTGAAGTGCCTGTGTAACAGATGAGTTCTCGTCCGAAACCCTGATACTCCGAAAGAGATTGTCCAGTTTGTACACGAGGTGCGTCCAGTTTTCGCCGTGACCCTCTCTACTCTTTTGCACATGCTATGCGGGCGAAATGATGATACCATGCCAAGTTCCAACATTTTCAGATATCATTTTGTAGTGATTTTCAATTTCACCGTCATTTAGCTCCCTAAACAAATCGGTAAATGACTGAAAAACTGCAAATGATGTCAGAACGTGTTGGAAATTGATGACGTCGCTTTGAATGATGCATACTGAACGCAAAAATAGGCTGGAGTTCAAATAAGTTTAAAAAACATTCAAGTGCCCGTGTAACAGATGAGTTCTCGTCCGAAACCCTGATACTCCGAAAGAGATTGTCCAGTTTGTACACGAGGTGCGTCCAGTTTTTGCCGTGACCCTCTCTGCTCTTTTGCACATGCTATGCGGGCGAAATGATGATACCATGCCAAGTTCCAACATTTTCAGAGTTCATTTTGTAGTGATTTTCAATTTCACCGTCATTTAGCTCCCTAAACAAATCGGTAAATGACTCAAAAACAGCAAATGATGTCAGAACGTGTTGGAAATTGATGACGTCGCCTTGAATGATGCATACTGACCGCAGAAATAGGCTGGAGTTCAAATAAGTTTAAAAAACATTAAAGTGCCCGTGTAACAGATGAGTTCTCGTCCCAAACCCTCATACTCCGAAAGAGATTGTCCAGTTTGTATACGAGGTGCGTCCAGTTTTTGCCGTGACCCTCTCTACTCTTTTGCACATGCTATGCGGGCGAAATGATGATACCATGCCCAGTTCCAACATTTTCAGAGTTCATTTTGTAGTGATTTTCAATTTCACCGTCATTTAGCTCCCTAAACAAATCGGTAAATGACTCAAAAACAGCAAATGATGTCAGAACGTGTTGAAAATTGATGACGACGCCTTGAATGATTCATACTGAACGAAAAAATAGGATGGAGTTCAAATAAGTTTAAAGAACATTGAAGTGCCTGTGTAACAGATGAGTTCTCGTCCTAAACCCTGATACTCCGAAAGAGATTGTCCAGTTTGTACACGAGGTGCGTCCAGTTTTCGCCGTGACCCTCTCTACTCTTTTGCACATGCTATGCGGGCGAAATGATGATACCATGCCAAGTTCCAACATTTTCAGAGTTCATTTTGTAGTGATTTTCAATTTCACCGTCATTTAGCTCCCTAAACAAATCGGTAAGTGACTCAAAAACAGCAAATGATGTCAGAACGTGTTGGAAATTGATAACGTCGCCTTGAATGATGCATACTGAACGCAAAAATAGGCTGGAGTTCAAATAAGTTTAAAGAACATTCAAGTGCCCGTGTAACAGATGAGTTCTCGTCCAAAACCCTGATACTCCGAAAGAGATTGTCCAGTTTGTACACGAGGTGCGTCCAGTTTTCGCCGTGACCCTCTCTACTCTTTTGCACATGCTATGCGGGCGAAATGATGATACCATGCCAAGTTCCAACATTTTCAGAGTTCATTTTGTAGTGATTTTCAATTTCACCGTCATTTAGCTCCCTAAACAAATCGGTAAGTGACTCAAAAACAGCAAATGATGTCAGAACGTGTTGGAAATTGATGACGTCGCCTTGAATGATGCATACTGAACGCAGAAATAGGCTGGAGTTCAAATAAGTTTAAAAAACATTAAAGTGCCCGTGTAACAGATGAGTTCTCGTCCCAAACCCTGATACTCCGAAAGAGATCGTCCAGTTTGTACACGAGGTGCGTCCAGTTTTCGCCGTGATCCTCTCTACTCTTTTGCACATTCTATGCGGGCGAAATGATGATACCATGCCATGTTCCAACATTTTCAGAGTTCATTTTGTAGTGATTTTCAATTTCACCGTCATTTAGCTCCCTAAACAAATCGGTAAATGACTCAAAAACAGCAAATGATGTCAGAACGTGTTCAAAATTGATGACGTCGCCTTGAATGATGCATACTGAACGCAGAAATAGGCTGGAGTTCAAATAAGTTTAAAAAACATTAAAGTGCCCGTGTAACAGATGAGTTCTCGTCCCAAACCCTGATACTCCGAAAGAGATCGTCCAGTTTGTACACGAGGTGCGTCCATTTTTCGTCGTGACCCTCTCTACTCTTTTGCACATGCTATGCGGGCGAAATGATGATACCATGCCAAGTTCCAACATTTTCAGAGTTCATTTTGTAGTGATTTTCAATTTCACCGTCATTTAGCTCCCTAAACAAATCGGTAAATGACTCAAAAACAGAAAATGATGTCAGAACATGTTGGAAATTGATGACGTCGCCTTGAATGATGCATACTGAACGCAGAAATAGGCTGGAGTTCAAATAAGTTTAAAAAACATTAAAGTGCCCGTGTAACAGATGAGTTCTCGTCCCAAACCCTGATACTCCGAAAGAGATCGTCCAGTTTGTACACGAGGTGCGTCCAGTTTTCGCCGTGACCCTCTCTACTCTTTTGCACATGCTATGCGGGCGAAATGATGATACCATGCCAAGTTCCAACATTTTCAGAGTTCATTTTGTAGTGATTTTCAATTTCACCGTCATTTAGCTCCCTAAACAAATCGGTAAATGACTCAAAAACAGCAAATGATGTCAGAACGTGTTGGAAATTGATGACGTCGCCTTGAATGATGCATACTGAACGCAGAAATAGGCTGGAGTTCAAATAAGTTTAAAAAACATTAAAGTGCCCGTGTAACAGATGAGTTCTCGTCCCAAACCCTGATACTCCGAAAGAGATCGTCTAGTTTGTACACGAGGTGCGTCCAGTTTTCGCCGTGACCCTCTCTACTCTTTTGCACATGCTATGCGGGCGAAATGATGATACCATGCCAAGTTCCAACATTTTCAGAGTTCATTTTGTAGTGATTTTCAATTTCACCGTCATTTAGCTCCCTAAACAAATCGGTAAATGACTCAAAAACAGCAAATGATGTCAGAACGTGTTGAAAATTGATGACGTCGCCTTCATTGATACATACTGAACGCAAAAATAGGCTGGAGTTCAAATAAGTTTAAAAAACATTCAAGTGCCCGTGTAACAGATGAGTTCTCGTCCCAAACCCTGATACTCCGAAAGAGATTGTCCAGTTTGTATACGAGGTGCGTCCAGTTTTTGCCGTGACCCTCTCTACTCTTTTGCACATGCTATGCGGGCGAAATGATGATACCATGCCCAGTTCCAACATTTTCAGAGTTCATTTTGTAGTGATTTTCAATTTCACCGTCATTTAGCTCCCTAAACAAATCGGTAAATGACTCAAAAACAGCAAATGATGTCAGAACGTGTTGAAAATTGATGACGTCGCCTTGAATGATTCATACTGAACGAAAAAATAGGATGGAGTTCAAATAAGTTTAAAGAACATTGAAGTGCCTGTGTAACAGATGAGTTCTCGTCCGAAACCCTGATACTCCGAAAGAGATTGTCCAGTTTGTACACGAGGTGCGTCCAGTTTTCGCCGTGACCCTCTCTACTCTTTTGCACATGCTATGCGGGCGAAATGATGATACCATGCCAAGTTCCAACATTTTCAGATATCATTTTGTAGTGATTTTCAATTTCACCGTCATTTAGCTCCCTAAACAAATCGGTAAATGACTGAAAAACTGCAAATGATGTCAGAACGTGTTGGAAATTGATGACGTCGCTTTGAATGATGCATACTGAACGCAAAAATAGGCTGGAGTTCAAATAAGTTTAAAAAACATTCAAGTGCCCGTGTAACAGATGAGTTCTCGTCCGAAACCCTGATACTCCGAAAGAGATTGTCCAGTTTGTACACGAGGTGCGTCCAGTTTTTGCCGTGACCCTCTCTGCTCTTTTGCACATGCTATGCGGGCGAAATGATGATACCATGCCAAGTTCCAACATTTTCAGAGTTCATTTTGTAGTGATTTTCAATTTCACCGTCATTTAGCTCCCTAAACAAATCGGTAAATGACTCAAAAACAGCAAATGATGTCAGAACGTGTTGGAAATTGATGACGTCGCCTTGAATGATGCATACTGACCGCAGAAATAGGCTGGAGTTCAAATAAGTTTAAAAAACATTAAAGTGCCCGTGTAACAGATGAGTTCTCGTCCCAAACCCTCATACTCCGAAAGAGATTGTCCAGTTTGTATACGAGGTGCGTCCAGTTTTTGCCGTGACCCTCTCTACTCTTTTGCACATGCTATGCGGGCGAAATGATGATACCATGCCCAGTTCCAACATTTTCAGAGTTCATTTTGTAGTGATTTTCAATTTCACCGTCATTTAGCTCCCTAAACAAATCGGTAAATGACTCAAAAACAGCAAATGATGTCAGAACGTGTTGAAAATTGATGACGACGCCTTGAATGATTCATACTGAACGAAAAAATAGGATGGAGTTCAAATAAGTTTAAAGAACATTGAAGTGCCTGTGTAACAGATGAGTTCTCGTCCTAAACCCTGATACTCCGAAAGAGATTGTCCAGTTTGTACACGAGGTGCGTCCAGTTTTCGCCGTGACCCTCTCTACTCTTTTGCACATGCTATGCGGGCGAAATGATGATACCATGCCCAGTTCCAACATTTTCAGAGTTCATTTTGTAGTGATTTTCAATTTCACCGTCATTTAGCTCCCTAAACAAATCGGTAAATGACTCAAAAACAGCAAATGATGTCAGAACGTGTTGAAAATTGATGACGTCGCCTTCATTGATACATACTGAACGCAAAAATAGGCTGGAGTTCAAATAAGTTTAAAAAACATTCAAGTGCCCGTGTAACAGATGAGTTCTCGTCCCAAACCCTGATACTCCGAAAGAGATTGTCCAGTTTGTATACGAGGTGCGTCCAGTTTTTGCCGTGACCCTCTCTACTCTTTTGCACATGCTATGCGGGCGAAATGATGATACCATGCCCAGTTCCAACATTTTCAGAGTTCATTTTGTAGTGATTTTCAATTTCACCGTCATTTAGCTCCCTAAACAAATCGGTAAATGACTCAAAAACAGCAAATGATGTCAGAACGTGTTGAAAATTGATGACGTCGCCTTGAATGATTCATACTGAACGAAAAAATAGGATGGAGTTCAAATAAGTTTAAAGAACATTGAAGTGCCTGTGTAACAGATGAGTTCTCGTCCGAAACCCTGATACTCCGAAAGAGATTGTCCAGTTTGTACACGAGGTGCGTCCAGTTTTCGCCGTGACCCTCTCTACTCTTTTGCACATGCTATGCGGGCGAAATGATGATACCATGCCAAGTTCCAACATTTTCAGATATCATTTTGTAGTGATTTTCAATTTCACCGTCATTTAGCTCCCTAAACAAATCGGTAAATGACTGAAAAACTACAAATGATGTCAGAACGTGTTGGAAATTGATGACGTCGCTTTGAATGATGCATACTGAACGCAAAAATAGGCTGGAGTTCAAATAAGTTTAAAAAACATTCAAGTGCCCGTGTAACAGATGAGTTCTCGTCCGAAACCCTGATACTCCGAAAGAGATTGTCCAGTTTGTACACGAGGTGCGTCCAGTTTTTGCCGTGACCCTCTCTGCTCTTTTGCACATGCTATGCGGGCGAAATGATGATACCATGCCAAGTTCCAACATTTTCAGAGTTCATTTTGTAGTGATTTTCAATTTCACCGTCATTTAGCTCCCTAAACAAATCGGTAAATGACTCAAAAACAGCAAATGATGTCAGAACGTGTTGGAAATTGATGACGTCGCCTTGAATGATGCATACTGAACGCAGAAATAGGCTGGAGTTCAAATAAGTTTAAAAAACATTAAAGTGCCCGTGTAACAGATGAGTTCTCGTCCCAAACCCTCATACTCCGAAAGAGATTGTCCAGTTTGTATACGAGGTGCGTCCAGTTTTTGCCGTGACCCTCTCTACTCTTTTGCACATGCTATGCGGGCGAAATGATGATACCATGCCCAGTTCCAACATTTTCAGAGTTCATTTTGTAGTGATTTTCAATTTCACCGTCATTTAGCTCCCTAAACAAATCGGTAAATGACTCAAAAACAGCAAATGATGTCAGAACGTGTTGAAAATTGATGACGTCGCCTTGAATGATTCATATTGAACGAAAAAATAGGATGGAGTTCAAATAAGTTTAAAGAACATTGAAGTGCCTGTGTAACAGATGAGTTCTCGTCCTAAACCCTGATACTCCGAAAGAGATTGTCCAGTTTGTACACGAGGTGCGTCCAGTTTTCGCCGTGACCCTTTCTACTCTTTTGCACATGCTATGCGGGCGAAATGATGATACCATGCCAAGTTCCAACATTTCCAGATATCATTTTGTAGTGATTTTCAATTTCACCGTCATTTAGCTCCCTAAACAAATCGGTAAATGACTGAAAAACTGCAAATGATGTCAGAACGTGTTGGAAATTGATGACGTCGCTTTGAATGATGCATACTGAACGCAAAAATAGGCTGGAGTTCAAATAAGTTTAAAAAACATTCAATTGCCCGTGTAACAGATGAGTTCTCGTCCGAAACCCTGATACTCCGAAAGAGATTGTCCAGTTTGTACACGAGGTGCGTCCAGTTTTTGCTGTGACCCTCTCTACTCTTTTGCACATGCTATGCGGGCGAAATGATGATACCATGCCAAGTTCCAACATTTTCAGAGTTAATTTTGTAGTGATTTTCAATTTCACCGTCATTTAGCTCCCTAAACAAATCGGTAAATGACTCAAAAACAGCAAATGATGTCAGAACGTGTTGGAAATTGATGACGTCGCCTTGAATGATGCATACTGAACGCAGAAATAGGCTGGAGTTCAAATAAGTTTAAAAAACATTAAAGTGCCCGTGTAACAGATGAGTTCTCGTCCCAAACCCTGATACTCCGAAAGAGATCGTCCAGTTTGTACACGAGGTGCGTCCAGTTTTCGCCGTGACCCTCTCTACTCTTTTGCACATGCTATGCGGGCGAAATGATGATACCATGCCAAGTTCCAACATTTTCAGAGTTCATTTTGTAGTGATTTTCAATTTCACCGTCATTTAGCTCCCTAAACAAATCGGTAAGTGACTCAAAAACAGCAAATGATGTCAGAACGTGTTGGAAATTGATAACGTCGCCTTGAATGATGCATACTGAACGCAAAAATAGGCTGGAGTTCAAATAAGTTTAAAGAACATTCAAGTGCCCGTGTAACAGATGAGTTCTCGTCCGAAACCCTGATACTCCGAAAGAGATTGTCCAGTTTGTACACGAGGTGCGTCCAGTTTTCGCCGTGACCCTCTCTACTCTTTTGCACATGCTATGCGGGCGAAATGATGATACCATGCCAAGTTCCAACATTTTCAGAGTTCATTTTGTAGTGATTTTAAATTTCACCGTCATTTAGCTCCCTAAACAAATCGGTAAGTGACTCAAAAACAGCAAATGATGTCAGAACGTGTTGGAAATTGATGACGTCGCCTTGAATGATGCATACTGAACGCAGAAATAGGCTGGAGTTCAAATAAGTTTAAAAAACATTAAAGTGCCCGTGTAACAGATGAGTTCTCGTCCCAAACCCTGATACTCCGAAAGAGATCGTCCAGTTTGTACACGAGGTGCGTCCAGTTTTCGCCGTGACCCTCTCTACTCTTTTGCACATTCTATGCGGGCGAAATGATGATACCATGCCAAGTTCCAACATTTTCAGAGTTCATTTTGTAGTGATTTTCAATTTCACCGTCATTTAGCTCCCTAAACAAATCGGTAAATGACTCAAAAACAGCAAATGATGTCAGAACGTGTTGGAAATTGATGACGTCGCCTTGAATGATGCATACTGAACGCAGAAATAGGCTGGAGTTCAAATAAGTTTAAAAAACATTAAAGTGCCCGTGTAACAGATGAGTTCTCGTCCCAAACCCTGATACTCCGAAAGAGATCGTCCAGTTTGTACACGAGGTGCGTCCATTTTTCGTCGTGACCCTCTCTACTCTTTTGCACATGCTATGCGGGCGAAATGATGATACCATGCCAAGTTCCAACATTTTCAGAGTTCATTTTGTAGTGATTTTCAATTTCACCGTCATTTAGCTCCCTAAACAAATCGGTAAATGACTCAAAAACAGAAAATGATGTCAGAACATGTTGGAAATTGATGACGTCGCCTTGAATGATGCATACTGAACGCAGAAATAGGCTGGAGTTCAAATAAGTTTAAAAAACATTAAAGTGCCCGTGTAACAGATGAGTTCTCGTCCCAAACCCTGATACTCCGAAAGAGATCGTCCAGTTTGTACACGAGGTGCGTCCAGTTTTCGCCGTGACCCTCTCTACTCTTTTGCACATGCTATGCGGGCGAAATGATGATACCATGCCAAGTTCCAACATTTTCAGAGTTCATTTTGTAGTGATTTTCAATTTCACCGTCATTTAGCTCCCTAAACAAATCGGTAAATGACTCAAAAACAGCAAATGATGTCAGAACGTGTTGGAAATTGATGACGTCGCCTTGAATGATGCATACTGAACGCAGAAATAGGCTGGAGTTCAAATAAGTTTAAAAAACATTAAAGTGCCCGTGTAACAGATGAGTTCTCGTCCCAAACCCTGATACTCCGAAAGAGATCGTCTAGTTTGTACACGAGGTGCGTCCAGTTTTCGCCGTGACCCTCTCTACTCTTTTGCACATGCTATGCGGGCGAAATGATGATACCATGCCAAGTTCCAACATTTTCAGAGTTCATTTTGTAGTGATTTTCAATTTCACCGTCATTTAGCTCCCTAAACAAATCGGTAAATGACTCAAAAACAGCAAATGATGTCAGAACGTGTTGAAAATTGATGACGTCGCCTTCATTGATACATACTGAATGCAAAAATAGGCTGGAGTTCAAATAAGTTTAAAAAACATTCAAGTGCCCGTGTAACAGATGAGTTCTCGTCCCAAACCCTGATACTCCGAAAGAGATTGTCCAGTTTGTATACGAGGTGCGTCCAGTTTTTGCCGTGACCCTCTCTACTCTTTTGCACATGCTATGCGGGCGAAATGATGATACCATGCCCAGTTCCAACATTTTCAGAGTTCATTTTGTAGTGATTTTCAATTTCACCGTCATTTAGCTCCCTAAACAAATCGGTAAATGACTCAAAAACAGCAAATGATGTCAGAACGTGTTGAAAATTGATGACGTCGCCTTGAATGATTCATACTGAACGAAAAAATAGGATGGAGTTCAAATAAGTTTAAAGAACATTGAAGTGCCTGTGTAACAGATGAGTTCTCGTCCGAAACCCTGATACTCCGAAAGAGATTGTCCAGTTTGTACACGAGGTGCGTCCAGTTTTCGCCGTGACCCTCTCTACTCTTTTGCACATGCTATGCGGGCGAAATGATGATACCATGCCAAGTTCCAACATTTTCAGATATCATTTTGTAGTGATTTTCAATTTCACCGTCATTTAGCTCCCTAAACAAATCGGTAAATGACTGAAAAACTGCAAATGATGTCAGAACGTGTTGGAAATTGATGACGTCGCTTTGAATGATGCATACTGAACGCAAAAATAGGCTGGAGTTCAAATAAGTTTAAAAAACATTCAAGTGCCCGTGTAACAGATGAGTTCTCGTCCGAAACCCTGATACTCCGAAAGAGATTGTCCAGTTTGTACACGAGGTGCGTCCAGTTTTTGCCGTGACCCTCTCTGCTCTTTTGCACATGCTATGCGGGCGAAATGATGATACCATGCCAAGTTCCAACATTTTCAGAGTTCATTTTGTAGTGATTTTCAATTTCACCGTCATTTAGCTCCCTAAACAAATCGGTAAATGACTCAAAAACAGCAAATGATGTCAGAACGTGTTGGAAATTGATGACGTCGCCTTGAATGATGCATACTGAACGCAGAAATAGGCTGGAGTTCAAATAAGTTTAAAAAACATTAAAGTGCCCGTGTAACAGATGAGTTCTCGTCCCAAACCCTCATACTCCGAAAGAGATTGTCCAGTTTGTATACGAGGTGCGTCCAGTTTTTGCCGTGACCCTCTCTACTCTTTTGCACATGCTATGCGGGCGAAATGATGATACCATGCCCAGTTCCAACATTTTCAGAGTTCATTTTGTAGTGATTTTCAATTTCACCGTCATTTAGCTCCCTAAACAAATCGGTAAATGACTCAAAAACAGCAAATGATGTCAGAACGTGTTGAAAATTGATGACGTCGCCTTGAATGATTCATACTGAACGAAAAAATAGGATGGAGTTCAAATAAGTTTAAAGAACATTGAAGTGCCTGTGTAACAGATGAGTTCTCGTCCTAAACCCTGATACTCCGAAAGAGATTGTCCAGTTTGTACACGAGGTGCGTCCAGTTTTCGCCGTGACCCTCTCTACTCTTTTGCACATGCTATGCGGGCGAAATGATGATACCATGCCAAGTTCCAACATTTCCAGATATCATTTTGTAGTGATTTTCAATTTCACCGTCATTTAGCTCCCTAAACAAATCGGTAAATGACTGAAAAACTGCAAATGATGTCAGAACGTGTTGGAAATTGATGACGTCGCTTTGAATGATGCATACTGAACGCAAAAATAGGCTGGAGTTCAAATAAGTTTAAAAAACATTCAATTGCCCGTGTAACAGATGAGTTCTCGTCCGAAACCCTGATACTCCGAAAGAGATTGTCCAGTTTGTACACGAGGTGCGTCCAGTTTTTGCTGTGACCCTCTCTACTCTTTTGCACATGCTATGCGGGCGAAATGATGATACCATGCCAAGTTCCAACATTTTCAGAGTTAATTTTGTAGTGATTTTCAATTTCACCGTCATTTAGCTCCCTAAACAAATCGGTAAATGACTCAAAAACAGCAAATGATGTCAGAACGTGTTGGAAATTGATGACGTCGCCTTGAATGATGCATACTGAACGCAGAAATAGGCTGGAGTTCAAATAAGTTTAAAAAACATTAAAGTGCCCGTGTAACAGATGAGTTCTCGTCCCAAACCCTGATACTCCGAAAGAGATCGTCCAGTTTGTACACGAGGTGCGTCCAGTTTTCGCCGTGACCCTCTCTACTCTTTTGCACATGCTATGCGGGCGAAATGATGATACCATGCCAAGTTCCAACATTTTCAGAGTTCATTTTGTAGTGATTTTCAATTTCACCGTCATTTAGCTCCCTAAACAAATCGGTAAATGACTCAAAAACAGCAAATTATGTCAGAACGTGTTGAAAATTGATGACGTCGCCTTGAATGATGCATACTGAACGCAAAAATAGGCTGGAGTTCAAATAAGTTTAAAGAACATTCAAGTGCCTGTGTAATAGATGAGTTCTCGTCCGAAACCCTGATACTCCGAAAGAGATTGTCCAGTTTGTACACGAGGTGCGTCCAGTTTTCGCCGTGACCCTCTCTACTCTTTTGCACATGCTGTGCGGGTGAAATGATGATACCATGCCAAGTTCCAACATTTTCAGAGTTCATTTTGTAGTGATTTTCAATTTCACCGTCATTTAGCTCCCTAAACAAATCGGTAAATGACTCAAAAACAGCAAATGATGTCAGAACATGTTCAAAAATTGATGACGTCGCCTTCATTGATACATACTGAACGCAAAAATAGGCTGGAGTTCAAATAAGTTTAAAAAACATTCAAGTGCCCGTGTAACAGATGAGTTCTCGTCCCAAACCCTGATACTCCGAAAGAGATTGTCCAGTTTGTATACGAGGTGCGTCCAGTTTTTGCGCTGACCCTCTCTACTCTTTTGCACATGCTATGCGGGCGAAATGATGATACCATGCCCAGTTCCAACATTTTCAGAGTTCATTTTGTAGTGATTTTCAATTTCACCGTCATTTAGCTCCCTAAACAAATCGGTAAATGACTCAAAAACAGCAAATGATGTCAGAACGTGTTGAAAATTGATGACGTCGCCTTGAATGATGCATACTGAACGAAAAAATAGGATGGAGTTCAAATAAGTTTAAAGAACATTGAAGTGCCTGTGTAACAGATGAGTTCTCGTCCGAAACCCTGATACTCCGAAAGAGATTGTCCAGTTTGTACACGAGGTGCGTCCAGTTTTCGCCGTGACCCTCTCTACTCTTTTGTACATGCTATGCGGGCGAAATGATGATACCATGCCCAGTTCCAACATTTTCAGAGTTCATTTTGTAGTGATTTTCAATTTCACCGTCATTTAGCTCCCTAAACAAATCGGTAAATGACTCAAAAACAGCAAATGATGTCAGAACGTGTTGAAAATTGATGACGTCGCCTTGAATGATTCATACTGAACGAAAAAATAGGATGGAGTTCAAATAAGTTTAAAGAACATTGAAGTGCCTGTGTAACAGATGAGTTCTCGTCCGAAACCCTGATACTCCGAAAGAGATTGTCCAGTTTGTACACGAGGTGCGTCCAGTTTTCGCCGTGACCCTCTCTACTCTTTTGCACATGCTATGCGGGCGAAATGATGATACCATGCCAAGTTCCAACATTTTCAGATATCATTTTGTAGTGATTTTCAATTTCACCGTCATTTAGCTCCCTAAACAAATCGGTAAATGACTGAAAAACTGCAAATGATGTCAGAACGTGTTGGAAATTGATGACGTCGCTTTGAATGATGCATACTGAACGCAAAAATAGGCTGGAGTTCAAATAAGTTTAAAAAACATTCAAGTGCCCGTGTAACAGATGAGTTCTCGTCCGAAACCCTGATACTCCGAAAGAGATTGTCCAGTTTGTACACGAGGTGCGTCCAGTTTTTGCCGTGACCCTCTCTGCTCTTTTGCACATGCTATGCGGGCGAAATGATGATACCATGCCAAGTTCCAACATTTTCAGAGTTAATTTTGTAGTGATTTTCAATTTCACCGTCATTTAGCTCCCTAAACAAATCGGTAAATGACTCAAAAATAGCAAATGATGTCAGAACGTGTTGGAAATTGATGACGTCGCCTTGAATGATGCATACTGAACGCAGAAATAGGCTGGAGTTCAAATAAGTTTAAAAAACATTAAAGTGCCCGTGTAACAGATGAGTTCTCGTCCCAAACCCTGATACTCCGAAAGAGATTGTCCAGTTTGTATATGAGGTGCGTCCAGTTTTTGCCGTGACCCTCTCTACTCTTTTGCACATGCTATGCGGGCGAAATGATGATACCATGCCCAGTTCCAACATTTTCAGAGTTCATTTTGTAGTGATTTTCAATTTCACCGTCATTTAGCTCCCTAAACAAATCGGTAAATGACTCAAAAACAGCAAATGATGTCAGAACGTGTTGAAAATTGATGACGTCGCCTTGAATGATGCATACTGAACGAAAAAATAGGATGGAGTTCAAATAAGTTTAAAGAACATTGAAGTGCCTGTGTAACAGATGAGTTCTCGTCCTAAACCCTGATACTCCGAAAGAGATTGTCCAGTTTGTACACGAGGTGCGTCCAGTTTTCGGCGTGACCCTCTCTACTCTTTTGCACATGCTATGCGGGCGAAATGATGATACCATGCCCAGTTCCAACATTTTCGGAGTTCATTTTGTAGTGATTTTCAATTTCACCGTCATTTAGCTCCCTAAACAAATCGGTAAATGACTCAAAAACAGCAAATGATGTCAGAACGTGTTGAAAATTGATGACGTCGCCTTGAATGATTCATACTGAACGAAAAAATAGGATGGAGTTCAAATAAGTTTAAAGAACATTGAAGTGCCTGTGTAACAGATGAGTTCTCATCCGAAACCCTGATACTCCGAAAGAGATTGTCCAGTTTGTACACGAGGTGCGTCCAGTTTTCGCCGTGACCCTCTCTACTCTTTTGCACATGCTATGCGGGCGAAATGATGATACCATGCCAAGTTCCAACATCTTCAGATATCATTTTGTAGTGATTTTCAATTTCACCGTCATTTAGCTCCCTAAACAAATCGGTAAATGACTGAAAAACTGCAAATGATGTCAGAACGTGTTGGAAATTGATGACGTCGCTTTGAATGATGCATACTGAACGCAAAAATAGGCTGGAGTTCAAATAAGTTTAAAAAACATTCAAGTGCCCGTGTAACAGATGAGTTCTCGTCCGAAACCCTGATACTCCGAAAGAGATTGTCCAGTTTGTACACGAGGTGCGTCCAGTTTTTGCCGTGACCCTCTCTGCTCTTTTGCACATGCTATGCGGGTGAAATGATGATACCATGCCAAGTTCCAACATTTTCAGAGTTAATTTTGTAGTGATTTTCAATTTCACCGTCATTTAGCTCCCTAAACAAATCGGTAAATGACTCAAAAACAGCAAATGATGTCAGAACGTGTTGGAAATTGATGACGTCGCCTTGAATGATGCATACTGAACGCAGAAATAGGCTGGAGTTCAAATAAGTTTAAAAAACATTAAAGTGCCCGTGTAACAGATGAGTTCTCGTCCCAAACCCTGATACTCCGAAAGAGATTGTCCAGTTTGTATACGAGGTGCGTCCAGTTTTTGCCGTGACCCTCTCTACTCTTTTGCACATGCTATGCGGGCGAAATGATGATACCATGCCCAGTTCCAACATTTTCAGAGTTCATTTTGTAGTGATTTTCAATTTCACCGTCATTTAGCTCCCTAAACAAATCGGTAAATGACTCAAAAACAGCAAATGATGTCAGAACGTGTTGAAAATTGATGACGTCGCCTTGAATGATTCATACTGAACGAAAAAATAGGATGGAGTTCAAATAAGTTTAAAGAACATTGAAGTGCCTGTGTAACAGATGAGTTCTCGTCCTAAACCCTGATACTCCGAAAGAGATTGTCCAGTTTGTACACGAGGTGCGTCCAGTTTTCGCCGTGACCCTCTCTACTCTTTTGCACATGCTACGCGGGCGAAATGATGATACCATGCCAAGTTCCAACATTTCCAGATATCATTTTGTAGTGATTTTCAATTTCACCGTCATTTAGCTCCCTAAACAAATCGGTAAATGACTGAAAAACTGCAAATGATGTCAGAACGTGTTGGAAATTGATGACGTCGCTTTGAATGATGCATACTGAACGCAAAAATAGGCTGGAGTTCAAATAAGTGTAAAAAACATTCAATTGCCCGTGTAACAGATGAGTTCTCGTCCGAAACCCTGATACTCCGAAAGAGATTGTCCAGTTTGTACACGAGGTGCGTCCAGTTTTTGCTGTGACCCTCTCTACTCTTTTGCACATGCTATGCGGGCGAAATGATGATACCATGCCAAGTTCCAACATTTTCAGAGTTCATTTTGTAGTGATTTTCAATTTCACCGTCATTTAGCTCCCTAAACAAATCGGTAAATGACTCAAAAACAGCAAATGATGTCAGAACGTGTTGGAAATTGATGACGTCGCCTTGAATGATGCATACTGAACGCAGAAATAGGCTGGAGTTCAAATAAGTTTAAAAAACATTAAAGTGCCCGTGTAACAGATGAGTTCTCGTCCCAAACCCTGATACTCCGAAAGAGATCGTCCAGTTTGTACACGAGGTGCGTCCAGTTTTCGCCGTGACCCTCTCTACTCTTTTGCACATGCTATGCGGGCGAATTGATGATACCATGCCAAGTTCCAACATTTTCAGAGTTCATTTTGTAGTGATTTTCAATTTCACCGTCATTTAGCTCCCTAAACAAATCGGTAAATGACTCAAAAACAGCAAATGATGTCAGAACGTGTTGAAAATTGATGACGTCGCCTTGAATGATGCATACTGAACGCAAAAATAGGCTGGAGTTCAAATAAGTTTAAAGAACATTCAAGTGCCTGTGTAATAGATGAGTTCTCGTCCGAAACCCTGATACTCCGAAAGAGATTGTCCAGTTTGTACACGAGGTGCGTCCAGTTTTCGCCGTGACCCTCTCTACTCTTTTGCACATGCTGTGCGGGTGAAATGATGATACCATGCCAAGTTCCAACATTTTCAGAGTTCATTTTGTAGTGATTTTCAATTTCACCGTCATTTAGCTCCCTAAACAAATCGGTAAATGACTCAAAAACAGCAAATGATGTCAGAACATGTTCAAAAATTGATGACGTCGCCTTCATTGATACATACTGAACGCAAAAATAGGCTGGAGTTCAAATAAGTTTAAAAAACATTCAAGTGCCCGTGTAACAGATGAGTTCTCGTCCCAAACCCTGATACTCCGAAAGAGATTGTCCAGTTTGTATACGAGGTGCGTCCAGTTTTTGCGCTGACCCTCTCTACTCTTTTGCACATGCTATGCGGGCGAAATGATGATACCATGCCCAGTTCCAACATTTTCAGAGTTCATTTTGTAGTGATTTTCAATTTCACCGTCATTTAGCTCCCTAAACAAATCGGTAAATGACACAAAAACAGCAAATGATGTCAGAACGTGTTGAAAATTGATGACGTCGCCTTGAATGATGCATACTGAACGAAAAAATAGGATGGAGTTCAAATAAGTTTAAAGAACATTGAAGTGCCTGTGTAACAGATGAGTTCTCGTCCGAAACCCTGATACTCCGAAAGAGATTGTCCAGTTTGTACACGAGGTGCGTCCAGTTTTCGCCGTGACCCTCTCTACTCTTTTGCACATGCTATGCGGGCGAAATGATGATACCATGCCAAGTTCCAACATTTTCAGATATCATTTTGTAGTGATTTTCAATTTCACCGTCATTTAGCTCCCTAAACAAATCGGTAAATGACTGAAAAACTGCAAATGATGTCAGAACGTGTTGGAAATTGATGACGTCGCTTTGAATGATGCATACTGAACGCAAAAATAGGCTGGAGTTCAAATAAGTTTAAAAAACATTCAAGTGCCCGTGTAACAGATGAGTTCTCGTCCGAAACCCTGATACTCCAAAAGAGATTGTCCAGTTTGTACACGAGGTGCGTCCAGTTTTTGCCGTGACCCTCTCTACTCTTTTGCACATGCTATGCGGGCGAAATGATGATACCATGCCAAGTTCCAACATTTTCAGAGTTCATTTTGTAGTGATTTTCAATTTCACCGTCATTTAGCTCCCTAAACAAATCGGTAAATGACTGAAAAATAGCAAATGATGTCAGAACGTGTTGGAAATTGATGACGTCACTTTGAATGATGCATACTGAACGCAAAAATAGGCTGGAGTTCAAATAAGTTTAAAAAACATTGAAGTGCCCGTGTAACAGATGAGTTCTCGTCCGAAACCCTGATACTCCGCAGAGATTGTCCAGTTTGTACACGAGGTGCGTCCAGTTTTCGCCGTGACCCTCTCTACTCTTTTGCACATCCTGTGCGGGCAAAATGATGATACCATGCCAAGTTCCAACATTTTCAGAGTTCATTTTGTAGTGATTTTCAATTTCATTGTCATTTAGCTCCCTAAACAAATCGGTAAATGACTCAAAAACAGCAAATGATGTCAGAACGTGTTGGAAGTTGATGACGTCGCCTTGAATGATGCATACTGAACGCAAAAATAAGCTGGAGTTCAAATAAGTTTAAAGAACATTCAAGTGCCCGTGTAACAGATGAGTTCTCGTCCGAAACCCTGATACTCCGAAAGAGATTGTCCAGTTTGTACACGAGGTGCATCCAGTTTTCGCCGTGACCCTCTCTACTCTTTTGCACATGCTATGCGGGCGAAATGATGATACCATGCCAAGTTCCAACATTTTCAGAGTTCATTTTGTAGTGATTTTTAATTTCACCGTCATTTAGCTCCCTAAACAAATCGGTAAATGACTCAAAAACAGCAAATGATGTCAGAACGTGTTGGAAATTGATGACGTCGCCTTGAATGATGCATACTGAACGCAGAAATAGGCTGGAGTTCAAATAAGTTTAAAAAACATTAAAGTGCCCGTGTAACAGATGAGTTCTCGTCCCAAACCCTGATACTCCGAAAGAGATCATCCAGTTTGTACACGAGGTGCGTCCAGTTTTCGCCGTGACCCTATCTACTCTTTTGCACATGCTATGCGGGCGAAATGATGATACCATGCCAAGTTCCAACATTTTCAGAGTTCATTTTGTAGTGATTTTCAATTTCACCGTCATTTAGCTCCCTAAACAAATCGGTAAATGACTCAAAAACAGCAAATGATGTCAGAACGTGTTGGAAATTGATGACGTCGCCTTGAATGATGCATACTGAACGCAGAAATAGGCTGGAGTTCAAATAAGTTTAAAAAACATTAAGTGCCCGTGTAACAGATGAGTTCTCGTCCCAAACCCTGATACTCCGAAAGAGATCGTCCAGTTTGTACACGAGGTGCGTCCAGTTTTCGCCGTGACCCTCTCTACTCTGTTGCACATGCTATGCGGGCGAAATGATGATACCATGCCAAGTTCCAACATTTTCAGAGTTCATTTTGTAGTGATTTTCAATTTCACCGTCATTTAGCTCCCTAAACAAATCGGTAAATGACTCAAAAACAGCAAATGATGTCAGAACGTGTTGGAAATTGATGACGTCGCCTTGAATGATGCATACTGAACGCAGAAATAGGCTGGAGTTCAAATAAGTTTAAAAACATTAAAGTGCCCGTCTAACAGATGAGTTCTCGTCCCAAACCCTGATACTCCGAAAGAGATCGTCCAGTTTGTACACGAGGTGCGTCCAGTTTTCGCCGTGACCCTCTCTACTCTTTTGCACATGCTATGCGGGCGAAATGATGATACCATGCCAAGTTCCAACATTTTCAGAGTTCATTTTGTAGTGATTTTCAATTTCACCGTCATTTAGCTCCCTAAACAAATCGGTAAATGACTCAAAAACAGCAAATGATGTCAGAACGTGTTGGAAATTGATGACGTCGCCTTGAATGATGCATACTGAACGCAGAAATAGGCTGGAGTTCAAATAAGTTTAAAAAACATTAAGTGCCCGTGTAACAGATGAGTTCTCGTCCCAAACCCTGATACTCCGAAAGAGATCGTCCAGTTTGTACACGAGGTGCGTCCAGTTTTCGCCGTGACCCTCTCTACTCTGTTGCACATGCTATGCGGGCGAAATGATGATACCATGCCAAGTTCCAACATTTTCAGAGTTCATTTTGTAGTGATTTTCAATTTCACCGTCATTTAGCTCCCTAAACAAATCGGTAAATGACTCAAAAACAGCAAATGATGTCAGAACGTGTTGGAAATTGATGACGTCGCCTTGAATGATGCATACTGAACGCAGAAATAGGCTGGAGTTCAAATAAGTTTAAAAACATTAAAGTGCCCGTCTAACAGATGACTTCTCGTCCCAAACCCTGATACTCCGAAAGAAATCGTCCAGTTTGTACACGAGGTGCGTCCAGTTTTCGCCGTGACCCTCTCTACTCTTTTGCACATGCTATGCGGGCGAAATGATGATACCATGCCAAGTTCCAACATTTTCAGAGTTCATTTTGTAGTGATTTTCAATTTCACCGTCATTTAGCTCCCTAAACAAATCGGTAAATGACTCAAAAACAGCAAATGATGTCAGAACGTGTTGGAAATTGATGATGTCGCCTTGAATGATGCATACTGAATGCAGAAATAGGCTGGAGTTCAAATAAGTTTAAAAAACATTAAAGTGCCTGTGTAACAGATGAGTTCTCGTCCCAAACCCTGATACTCCGAAAGAGATCGTCCAGTTTGTACACGAGGTGCGTCCAGTTTTCGCCGTGACCCTCTCTACTCTTTTGCACATGCTATGCGGGCGAAATGATGATACCATGCCAAGTTCCAACATTTTCAGAGTTCATTTTGTAGTGATTTTCAATTTCACCATCATTGAGCTCCCTAAACAAATCGGTAAATGACTGAAAAACAGCAAATGATGTCAGAATGTGTTGGAAATTGATGACGTCCCCTTGAATGATGCATACAGAATGCAAAAATAGGCTGGAGTTCAAATAAGTTTAAAAAACATTCAAGGGCCCGTGTAACAGATGAGTTCTCGTCCGAAACCCTGATACTCCGAAAGAGATTGTCCAGTTTGTACACGAGGTGCGTCCAGTTTTTGCCGTGACCCTCTCTACTCTTTTGCACATGCTATGCGGGCGAAATGATGATACCATGCCAAGTTCCAACATTTTCAGAGTTCATTTTGTAGTGATTTTCAATTTCACCGTCATTTAGCTCCCTAAACAAATCGGTAAATGACTCAAAAACAGCAAATGATGTCAGAACGTGTTGGAAATTGATGACGTCGCCTTGAATGATGCATACTGAACGCAGAAATAGGCTGGAGTTCAAATAAGTTTAAAAAACATTAAGTGCCCGTGTAACAGATGAGTTCTCGTCCGAAACCCTGATACTCCGAAAGAGATCGTCCAGTTTGTACACGAGGTGCGTCCAGTTTTCGCCGTGACCCTCTCTACTCTGTTGCACATGCTATGCGGGCGAAATGATGATACCATGCCAAGTTCCAACATTTTCAGAGTTCATTTTGTAGTGATTTTCAATTTCACCGTCATTTAGCTCCCTAAACAAATCGGTAAATGACTCAAAAACAGCAAATGATGTCAGAACGTGTTGGAAATTGATGACGTCGCCTTGAATGATGCATACTGAACGCAGAAATAGGCTGGAGTTCAAATAAGTTTAAAAACATTAAAGTGCCCGTCTAACAGATGAGTTCTCGTCCCAAACCCTGATACTCCGAAAGAAATCGTCCAGTTTGTACACGAGGTGCGTCCAGTTTTCGCCGTGACCCTCTCTACTCTTTTGCACATGCTATGCGGGCGAAATGATGATACCATGCCAAGTTCCAACATTTTCAGAGTTCATTTTGTAGTGATTTTCAATTTCACCGTCATTTAGCTCCCTAAACAAATCGGTAAATGACTCAAAAACAGCAAATGATGTCAGAACGTGTTGGAAATTGATGATGTCGCCTTGAATGATGCATACTGAATGCAGAAATAGGCTGGAGTTCAAATAAGTTTAAAAAACATTAAAGTGCCCGTCTAACAGATGAGTTCTCGTCCCAAACCCTGATACTCCGAAAGAGATCGTCCAGTTTGTACACGAGGTGCGTCCAGTTTTCGCCGTGACCCTCTCTACTCTTTTGCACATGCTATGCGGGCGAAATGATGATACCATGCCAAGTTCCAACATTTTCAGAGTTCATTTTGTAGTGATTTTCAATTTCACCGTCATTTAGCTCCCTAAACAAATCGGTAAATGACTCAAAAACAGCAAATGATGTCAGAACGTGTTGGAAATTGATGATGTCGCCTTGAATGATGCATACTGAATGCAGAAATAGGCTGGAGTTCAAATAAGTTTAAAAAACATTAAAGTGCCCGTGTAACAGATGAGTTCTCGTCCCAAACCCTGATACTCCGAAAGAGATCGTCCAGTTTGTACACGAGGTGCGTCCAGTTTTCGCCGTGACCCTCTCTACTCTTTTGCACATGCTATGCGGGCGAAATGATGATACCATGCCAAGTTCCAACATTTTCAGAGTTCATTTTGTAGTGATTTTCAATTTCACCGTCATTTAGCTCCCTAAACAAATTGGTAAATGACTCAAAAACAGCAAATGATGTCAGAACGTGTTGGAAATTGATGACGTCGCCTTGAATGATGCATACTGAACGCAGAAATAGGCTGGAGTTCAAATAAGTTTAAAAAACATTAAAGTGCCCGTGTAACAGATGAGTTCTCGTCCCAAACCCTGATACTCCGAAAGAGATCGTCCAGTTTGTACACGAGGTGCGTCCAGTTTTCGCCGTGACCCTCTCTACTCTTTTGCACATGCTATGCGGGCGAAATGATGATACCATGCCAAGTTCCAACATTTTCAGAGTTCATTTTGTAGTGATTTTCAATTTCACCGTCATTTAGCTCCCTAAACAAATCGGTAAATGACTCAAAAACAGCAAATGATGTCAGAACGTGTTGAAAATTGATGACGTCGCCTTGAATGATGCATACTGAACGCAGAAATAGGCTGGAGTTCAAATAAGTTTAAAAACATTAAAGTGCCCGTCTAACAGATGAGTTCTCGTCCCAAACCCTGATACTCCGAAAGAGATCGTCCAGTTTGTACACGAGGTGCGTCCAGTTTTCGCCGTGACCCTCTCTACTCTTTTGCACATGCTATGCGGGCGAAATGATGATACCATGCCAAGTTCCAACATTTTCAGAGTTCATTTTGTAGTGATTTTCAATTTCACCGTCATTTAGCTCCCTAAACAAATCGGTAAATGACTCAAAAACAGCAAATGATGTCAGAACGTGTTGGAAATTGATGATGTCGCCTTGAATGATGCATACTGAATGCAGAAATAGGCTGGAGTTCAAATAAGTTTAAAAAACATTAAAGTGCCCGTGTAACAGATGAGTTCTCGTCCCAAACCCTGATACTCCGAAAGAGATCGTCCAGTTTGTACACGAGGTGCGTCCAGTTTTCGCCGTGACCCTCTCTACTCTTTTGCACATGCTATGCGGGCGAAATGATGATACCATGCCAAGTTCCAACATTTTCAGAGTTCATTTTGTAGTGATTTTCAATTTCACCGTCATTTAGCTCCCTAAACAAATCGGTAAATGACTCAAAAACAGCAAATGATGTCAGAACGTGTTGGAAATTGATGACGTCGCCTTGAATGATGCATACTGAACGCAGAAATAGGCTGGAGTTCAAATAAGTTTAAAAAACATTAAAGTGCCCGTGTAACAGATGAGTTCTCGTCCCAAACCCTGATACTCCGAAAGAGATCGTCCAGTTTGTACACGAGGTGCGTCCAGTTTTCGCCGTGACCCTCTCTACTCTTTTGCACATGCTATGCGGGCGAAATGATGATACCATGCCAAGTTCCAACATTTTCAGAGTTCATTTTGTAGTGATTTTCAATTTCACCGTCATTTAGCTCCCTAAACAAATCGGTAAATGACTCAAAAACAGCAAATGATGTCAGAACGTGTTGAAAATTGATGACGTCGCCTTGAATGATGCATACTGAACGCAGAAATAGGCTGGAGTTCAAATAAGTTTAAAAACATTAAAGTGCCCGTCTAACAGATGAGTTCTCGTCCCAAACCCTGATACTCCGAAAGAGATCGTCCAGTTTGTACACGAGGTGCGTCCAGTTTTCGCCGTGACCCTCTCTACTCTTTTGCACATGCTATGCGGGCGAAATGATGATACCATGCCAAGTTCCAACATTTTCAGAGTTCATTTTGTAGTGATTTTCAATTTCACCGTCATTTAGCTCCCTAAACAAATCGGTAAATGACTCAAAAACAGCAAATGATGTCAGAACGTGTTGGAAATTGATGATGTCGCCTTGAATGATGCATACTGAATGCAGAAATAGGCTGGAGTTCAAATAAGTTTAAAAAACATTAAAGTGCCCGTGTAACAGATGAGTTCTCGTCCCAAACCCTGATACTCCGAAAGAGATCGTCCAGTTTGTACACGAGGTGCGTCCAGTTTTCGCCGTGACCCTCTCTACTCTTTTGCACATGCTATGCGGGCGAAATGATGATACCATGCCAAGTTCCAACATTTTCAGAGTTCATTTTGTAGTGATTTTCAATTTCACCGTCATTTAGCTCCCTAAACAAATCGGTAAATGACTCAAAAACAGCAAATGATGTCAGAACGTGTTGGAAATTGATGATGTCGCCTTGAATGATGCATACTGAATGCAGAAATAGGCTGGAGTTCAAATAAGTTTAAAAAACATTAAAGTGCCTGTGTAACAGATGAGTTCTCGTCCCAAACCCTGATACTCCGAAAGAGATCGTCCAGTTTGTACACGAGGTGCGTCCAGTTTTCGCCGTGACCCTCTCTACTCTTTTGCACATGCTATGCGGGCGAAATGATGATACCATGCCAAGTTCCAACATTTTCAGAGTTCATTTTGTAGTGATTTTCAATTTCACCGTCATTTAGCTCCCTAAACAAATCGGTAAATGACTCAAAAACAGCAAATGATGTCAGAACGTGTTGGAAATTGATGACGTCGCCTTGAATGATGCATACTGAACGCAGAAATAGGCTGGAGTTCAAATAAGTTTAAAAAATATGAAGTGCCCGTGTAACAGATGAGTTCTCGTCCCAAACCCTGATACTCCGAAAGAGATCGTCCAGTTTGTACACGAGGTGCGTCCAGTTTTCGCCGTGACCCTCTCTACTCTTTTGCACATGCTATGCGGGCGAAATGATGATACCATGCCAAGTTCCAACATTTTCAGAGTTCATTTTGTAGTGATTTTCAATTTCACCGTCATTTAGCTCCCTAAACAAATCGGTAAATGACTCAAAAACAGCAAATGATGTCAGAACGTGTTGGAAATTGATGACGTCGCCTTGAATGATGCATACTGAACGCAGAAATAGGCTGGAGTTCAAATAAGTTTAAAAACATTAAAGTGCCCGTGTAACAGATGAGTTCTCGTCCCAAACCCTGATACTCCGAAAGAGATCGTCCAGTTTGTACACGAGGTGCGTCCAGTTTTCGCCGTGACCCTCTCTACTCTTTTGCACATGCTATGCGGGCGAAATGATGATACCATGCCAAGTTCCAACATTTTCAGAGTTCATTTTGTAGTGATTTTCAATTTCACCGTCATTTAGCTCCCTAAACAAATCGGTAAATGACTCAAAAACAGCAAATTATGTCAGAACGTGTTGGAAATTGATGATGTCGCCTTGAATGATGCATACTGAATGCAGAAATAGGCTGGAGTTCAAATAAGTTTAAAAAACATTAAAGTGCCCGTGTAACAGATGAGTTCTCGTCCCAAACCCTGATACTCCGAAAGAGATCGTCCAGTTTGTACACGAGGTGCGTCCAGTTTTCGCCGTGACCCTCTCTACTCTTTTGCACATGCTATGCGGGCGAAATGATGATACCATGCCAAGTTCCAACATTTTCAGAGTTCATTTTGTAGTGATTTCAATTTCACCGTCATTTAGCTCCCTAAACAAATCGGTAAATGACTCAAAAACAGCAAATGATGTCAGAACATGTTGGAAATTGATGACGTCGCCTTGAATGATGCATACTGAACGCAGAAATAGGCTGGAGTTCAAATAAGTTTAAAAAACATTAAAGGGCCCGTGTAACAGATGAGTTCTCGTCCCAAACCCTGATACTCCGAAAGAGATCGTCCAGTTTGTACACGAGGTGCGTCCAGTTTTCGCCGTGACCCTCTCTACTCTTTTGCACATGCTATGCGGGCGAAATGATGATACCATGCCAAGTTCCAACATTTTCAGAGTTCATTTTGTAGTGATTTTCAATTTCACCGTCATTTAGCTCCCTAAACAAATCGGTAAATGACTCAAAAACAGCAAATGATGTCAGAACGTGTTGGAAATTGATGACGTCGCCTTGAATGATGCATACTGAACGCAGAAATAGGCTGGAGTTCAAATAAGTTTAAAAAACATTAAAGTGCCCGTGTAACAGATGAGTTCTCGTCCCAAACCCTGATACTCCGAAAGAGATCGTCCAGTTTGTACACGAGGTGCGTCCAGTTTTCGCCGTGACCCTCTCTACTCTTTTGCACATGCTATGCGGGCGAAATGATGATACCATGCCAAGTTCCAACATTTTCAGAGTTCATTTTGTAGTGATTTTCAATTTCACCGTCATTTAGCTCCCTAAACAAATCGGTAAATGACTCAAAAACAGCAAATGATGTCAGAACGTGTTGAAAATTGATGACGTCGCCTTGAATGATGCATACTGAACGCAGAAATAGGCTGGAGTTCAAATAAGTTTAAAAACATTAAAGTGCCCGTCTAACAGATGAGTTCTCGTCCCAAACCCTGATACTCCGAAAGAGATCGTCCAGTTTGTACACGAGGTGCGTCCAGTTTTCGCCGTGACCCTCTCTACTCTTTTGCACATGCTATGCGGGCGAAATGATGATACCATGCCAAGTTCCAACATTTTCAGAGTTCATTTTGTAGTGATTTTCAATTTCACCGTCATTTAGCTCCCTAAACAAATCGGTAAATGACTCAAAAACAGCAAATGATGTCAGAACGTGTTGGAAATTGATGATGTCGCCTTGAATGATGCATACTGAATGCAGAAATAGGCTGGAGTTCAAATAAGTTTAAAAAACATTAAAGTGCCCGTGTAACAGATGAGTTCTCGTCCCAAACCCTGATACTCCGAAAGAGATCGTCCAGTTTGTACACGAGGTGCGTCCAGTTTTCGCCGTGACCCTCTCTACTCTTTTGCACATGCTATGCGGGCGAAATGATGATACCATGCCAAGTTCCAACATTTTCAGAGTTCATTTTGTAGTGATTTTCAATTTCACCGTCATTTAGCTCCCTAAACAAATCGGTAAATGACTCAAAAACAGCAAATGATGTCAGAACGTGTTGGAAATTGATGACGTCGCCTTGAATGATGCATACTGAACGCAGAAATAGGCTGGAGTTCAAATAAGTTTAAAAAACATTAAAGTGCCCGTGTAACAGATGAGTTCTCGTCCCAAACCCTGATACTCCGAAAGAGATCGTCCAGTTTGTACACGAGGTGCGTCCAGTTTTCGCCGTGACCCTCTCTACTCTTTTGCACATGCTATGCGGGCGAAATGATGATACCATGCCAAGTTCCAACATTTTCAGAGTTCATTTTGTAGTGATTTTCAATTTCACCGTCATTTAGCTCCCTAAACAAATCGGTAAATGACTCAAAAACAGCAAATGATGTCAGAACGTGTTGAAAATTGATGACGTCGCCTTGAATGATGCATACTGAACGCAGAAATAGGCTGGAGTTCAAATAAGTTTAAAAACAATAAAGTGCCCGTCTAACAGATGAGTTCTCGTCCCAAACCCTGATACTCCGAAAGAGATCGTCCAGTTTGTACACGAGGTGCGTCCAGTTTTCGCCGTGACCCTCTCTACTCTTTTGCACATGCTATGCGGGCGAAATGATGATACCATGCCAAGTTCCAACATTTTCAGAGTTCATTTTGTAGTGATTTTCAATTTCACCGTCATTTAGCTCCCTAAACAAATCGGTAAATGACTCAAAAACAGCAAATGATGTCAGAACGTGTTGGAAATTGATGATGTCGCCTTGAATGATGCATACTGAATGCAGAAATAGGCTGGAGTTCAAATAAGTTTAAAAAACATTAAAGTGCCCGTGTAACAGATGAGTTCTCGTCCCAAACCCTGATACTCCGAAAGAGATCGTCCAGTTTGTACACGAGGTGCGTCCAGTTTTCGCCGTGACCCTCTCTACTCTTTTGCACATGCTATGCGGGCGAAATGATGATACCATGCCAAGTTCCAACATTTTCAGAGTTCATTTTGTAGTGATTTTCAATTTCACCGTCATTTAGCTCCCTAAACAAATCGGTAAATGACTCAAAAACAGCAAATGATGTCAGAACGTGTTGGAAATTGATGATGTCGCCTTGAATGATGCATACTGAATGCAGAAATAGGCTGGAGTTCAAATAAGTTTAAAAAACATTAAAGTGCCTGTGTAACAGATGAGTTCTCGTCCCAAACCCTGATACTCCGAAAGAGATCGTCCAGTTTGTACACGAGGTGCGTCCAGTTTTCGCCGTGACCCTCTCTACTCTTTTGCACATGCTATGCGGGCGAAATGATGATACCATGCCAAGTTCCAACATTTTCAGAGTTCATTTTGTAGTGATTTTCAATTTCACCGTCATTTAGCTCCCTAAACAAATCGGTAAATGACTCAAAAACAGCAAATGATGTCAGAACGTGTTGGAAATTGATGACGTCGCCTTGAATGATGCATACTGAACGCAGAAATAGGCTGGAGTTCAAATAAGTTTAAAAAATATTAAGTGCCCGTGTAACAGATGAGTTCTCGTCCCAAACCCTGATACTCCGAAAGAGATCGTCCAGTTTGTACACGAGGTGCGTCCAGTTTTCGCCGTGACCCTCTCTACTCTTTTGCACATGCTATGCGGGCGAAATGATGATACCATGCCAAGTTCCAACATTTTCAGAGTTCATTTTGTAGTGATTTTCAATTTCACCGTCATTTAGCTCCCTAAACAAATCGGTAAATGACTCAAAAACAGCAAATGATGTCAGAACGTGTTGGAAATTGATGACGTCGCCTTGAATGATGCATACTGAACGCAGAAATAGGTTGGAGTTCAAATAAGTTTAAAAACATTAAAGTGCCCGTGTAACAGATGAGTTCTCGTCCCAAACCCTGATACTCCGAAAGAGATCGTCCAGTTTGTACACGAGGTGCGTCCAGTTTTCGCCGTGACCCTCTCTACTCTTTTGCACATGCTATGCGGGCGAAATGATGATACCATGCCAAGTTCCAACATTTTCAGAGTTCATTTTGTAGTGATTTTCAATTTCACCGTCATTTAGCTCCCTAAACAAATCGGTAAATGACTCAAAAACAGCAAATGATGTCAGAACGTGTTGGAAATTGATGATGTCGCCTTGAATGATGCATACTGAATGCAGAAATAGGCTGGAGTTCAAATAAGTTTAAAAAACATTAAAGTGCCCGTGTAACAGATGAGTTCTCGTCCCAAACCCTGATACTCCGAAAGAGATCGTCCAGTTTGTACACGAGGTGCGTCTAGTTTTCGCCGTGACCCTCTCTACTCTTTTGCACATGCTATGCGGGCGAAATGATGATACCATGCCAAGTTCCAACATTTTCATAGTTCATTTTGTAGTGATTTTCAATTTCACCGTCATTTAGCTCCCTAAACAAATCGGTAAATGACTCAAAAATAGCAAATGATGTCAGAACGTGTTGAAAATTGATGACGTCACCTTGAATGATGCATACTGAACGCAGAAATAGGCTGGAGTTCAAATAAGTTTAAAAAACATTAAAGTGCCCGTGTAACAGATGAGTTCTCATCCCAAACCCTGATACTCCGAAAGAGATCGTCCAGTTTGTACACGAGGTGCGTCCAGTTTTCGCCGTGACCCTCTCTACTCTTTTGCACATGCTGTGCGGGCGAAATAATGATACCATGCCAAGTTCCAACATTTTCAGAGTTCATTTTGTAGTGATTTTCAATTTCACCGTCATTTAGCTCCCTAAACAAATCGGTACATGACTCAAAAACAGCAAATGATGTCAGAACGTGTTGGAAATTGATGACGTCGCCTTGAATGATGCATACTGAACGCAGAAATAGGCTGGAGTTCAAATAAGTTTAAAAAACATTAAAGTGCCCGTGTAACAGATGAGTTCTCGTCCCAAACCCTGATACTCCGAAAGAGATCGTCCAGTTTGTACACGAGGTGCGTCCAGTTTTCGCCGTGACCCTCTCTACTCTTTTGCACATGCTATGCGGGCGAAATGATGATACCATGCCAAGTTCCAACATTTTCATAGTTCATTTTGTAGTGATTTTCAATTTCACCGTCATTTAGCTCCCTAAACAAATCGGTAAATGACTCAAAAACAGCAAATGATGTCAGAACGTGTTGAAAATTGATGACGTCGCCTTGAATGATGCATACTGAACGCAGAAATAGGCTGGAGTTCAAATAAGTTTAAAAAACATTAAAGTGCCCGTGTAACAGATGAGTTCTCGTCCCAAACCCTGATACTCCGAAAGAGATCGTCCAGCTTGTACACGAGGTGCGTCCAGTTTTCGCCGTGACCCTCTCTACTCTTTTGCACATGCTGTGCGGGCGAAATGATGATACCATGCCAAGTTCCAACATTTTCAGAGTTCATTTTGTAGTGATTTTCAATTTCACCGTCATTTAGCTCCCTAAACAAATCGGTAAATGACTCAAAAACAGCAAATGATGTCAGAACGTGTTGGAAATTGATGACGTCGCCTTGAATGATGCATACTGAACGCAGAAATAGGCTGGAGTTCAAATAAGTTTAAAAAACATTAAAGTGCCCGTGTAACAGATGAGTTCTCGTCCCAAACCCTGATACTCCAAAAGAGATCGTCCAGTTTGTACACGAGGTGCGTCCAGTTTTCGCCGTGACCCTCTCTACTCTTTTGCACATGCTGTGCGGGCGAAATGATGATACCATGCCAAGTTCCAACATTTTCAGAGTTCATTTTGTAGTGATTTTCAATTTCACCGTCATTTAGCTCCCTAAACAAATCGGTAAATGACTCAAAAACAGCAAATGATGTCAGAACGTGTTGGAAATTGATGACGTCGCCTTGAATGATGCATACTGAACGCAGAAATAGGCTGGAGTTCAAATAAGTTTAAAAAACATTAAAGTGCCCGTGTAACAGATGAGTTCTCGTCCCAAACCCTGATACTCCGAAAGAGATCGTCCAGTTTGTACACGAGGTGCGTCCAGTTTTCGCCGTGACCCTCTCTACTCTTTTGCACATGCTATGCGGGCGAAATGATGATACCATGCCAAGTTCCAACATTTTCATAGTTCATTTTGTAGTGATTTTCAATTTCACCGTCATTTAGCTCCCTAAACAAATCGGTAAATGACTCAAAAACAGCAAATGATGTCAGAACGTGTTGAAAATTGATGACGTCGCCTTGAATGATGCATACTGAACGCAGAAATAGGCTGGAGTTCAAATAAGTTTAAAAAACATTAAAGTGCCCGTGTAACAGATGAGTTCTCGTCCGAAACCCTGATACTCCGAAAGAGATCGTCCAGTTTGTACACGAGGTGCGTCCAGTTTTCGCCGTGACCCTCTCTACTCTTTTGCACATGCTGTGCGGGCGAAATGATGATACCATGCCAAGTTCCAACATTTTCAGAGTTCATTTTGTAGTGATTTTCAATTTCACCGTCATTTAGCTCCCTAAACAAATCGGTACATGACTCAAAAACAGCAAATGATGTCAGAACGTGTTGGAAATTGATGACGTCGCCTTGAATGATGCATACTGAACGCAGAAATAGGCTGGAGTTCAAATAAGTTTAAAAAACATTAAAGTGCCCGTGTAACAGATGAGTTCTCGTCCCAAACCCTGATACTCCAAAAGAGATCGTCCAGTTTGTACACGAGGTGCGTCCAGTTTTCGCCGTGACCCTCTCTACTCTTTTGCACATGCTATGCGGGCGAAATGATGATACCATGCCAAGTTCCAACATTTTCAGAGTTCATTTTGTAGTGATTTTCAATTTCACCGTCATTTAGCTCCCTAAACAAATCGGTAAATGACTCAAAAACAGCAAATGATGTCAGAACGTGTTGGTAATTGATGACGTCGCCTTGAATGATGCATACTGAACGCAGAAATAGGCTGGAGTTCAAATAAGTTTAAAAAACATTAAAGTGCCCGTGTAACAGATGAGTTCTCGTCCCAAACCCTGATACTCCGAAAGGGATCGTCCAGTTTGTACACGAGGTGCGTCCAGTTTTCGCCGTGACCCTCTCTACTCTTTTGCACATGCTATGCGGGCGAAATGATGATACCATGCCAAGTTCCAACATTTTCATAGTTCATTTTGTAGTGATTTTCAATTTCACCGTCATTTAGCTCCCTAAACAAATCGGTAAATGACTCAAAAACAGCAAATGATGTCAGAACGTGTTGAAAATTGATGACGTCGCCTTGAATGATGCATACTGAACGCAGAAATAGGCTGGAGTTCAAATAAGTTTAAAAAACATTAAAGTGCCCGTGTAACAGATGAGTTCTCGTCCCAAACCCTGATACTCCGAAAGAGATCGTCCAGTTTGTACACGAGGTGCGTCCAGTTTTCGCCGTGACCCTCTCTACTCTTTTGCACATGCTGTGCGGGCGAAATGATGATACCATGCCAAGTTCCAACATTTTCAGAGTTCATTTTGTAGTGATTTTCAATTTCACCGTCATTTAGCTCCCTAAACAAATCGGTACATGACTCAAAAATAGCAAATGATGTCAGAACGTGTTGGAAATTGATGACGTCGCCTTGAATGATGCATACTGAACGCAGAAATAGGCTGGAGTTCAAATAAGTTTAAAAAACATTAAAGTGCCCGTGTAACAGATGAGTTCTCGTCCCAAACCCTGATACTCCGAAAGAGATCGTCCAGTTTGTACACGAGGTGCGTCCAGTTTTCGCCGTGACCCTCTCTACTCTTTTGCACATGCTATGCGGGCGAAATGATGATACCATGCCAAGTTCCAACATTTTCATAGTTCATTTTGTAGTGATTTTCAATTTCACCGTCATTTAGCTCCCTAAACAAATCGGTAAATGACTCAAAAACAGCAAATGATGTCAGAACGTGTTATAAATTGATGACGTCGCCTTGAATGATGCATACTGAACGCAGAAATAGGCTGGAGTTCAAATAAGTTTAAAAAACATTAAAGTGCCCGTGTAACAGATGAGTTCTCGTCCCAAACCCTGATACTCCGAAAGAGATCGTCCAGTTTGTACACGAGGTGCGTCCAGTTTTCGCCGTGACCCTCTCTACTCTTTTGCACATGCTGTGCGGGCGAAATGATGATACCATGCCAAGTTCCAACATTTTCAGAGTTCATTTTGTAGTGATTTTCAATTTCACCGTCATTTAGCTCCTTAAACAAATCGGTAAATGACTCAAAAACAGCAAATGATGTCAGAACGTGTTGGAAATTGATGACGTCGCCTTGAATGATGCATACTGAACGCAGAAATAGGCTGGAGTTCAAATAATTTTAAAAAACATTAAAGTGCCCGTGTAACAGATGAGTTCTCGTCCCAAACCCTGATACTCCGAAAGAGATCGTCCAGTTTGTACACGAGGTGCGTCCAGTTTTCGCCGTGACCCTCTCTACTCTTTTGCACATGCTATGCGGGCGAAATGATGATACCATGCCAAGTTCCAACATTTTCAGAGTTCATTTTGTAGTGATTTTCAATTTCACCGTCATTTAGCTCCCTAAACAAATCGGTACATGACTCAAAAACAGCAAATGATGTCAGAACGTGTTGGAAATTGATGACGTCGCCTTGAATGATGCATACTGAACGCAGAAATAGGCTGGAGTTCAAATAAGTTTAAAAAACATTAAAGTGCCCGTGTAACAGATGAGTTCTCGTCCCAAACCCTGATACTCCGAAAGGGATCGTCCAGTTTGTACACGAGGTGCGTCCAGTTTTCGCCGTGACCCTCTCTACTCTTTTGCACATGCTATGCGGGCGAAATGATGATACCATGCCAAGTTCCAACATTTTCATAGTTCATTTTGTAGTGATTTTCAATTTCACCGTCATTTAGCTCCCTAAACAAATCGGTAAATGACTCAAAAACAGCAAATGATGTCAGAACGTGTTGAAAATTGATGACGTCGCCTTGAATGATGCATACTGAACGCAGAAATAGGCTGGAGTTCAAATAAGTTTAAAAAACATTAAAGTGCCCGTGTAACAGATGAGTTCTCGTCCGAAACCCTGATACTCCGAAAGAGATCGTCCAGTTTGTACACGAGGTGCGTCCAGTTTTCGCCGTGACCCTCTCTACTCTTTTGCACATGCTGTGCGGGCGAAATGATGATACCATGCCAAGTTCCAACATTTTCAAAGTTCATTTTGTAGTCATTTTCAATTTCACCGTCATTTAGCTCCCTAAACAAATCGGTACATGACTCAAAAACAGCAAATGATGTCAGAACGTGTTGGAAATTGATGACGTCGCCTTGAATGATGCATACTGAACGCAGAAATAGGCTGGAGTTCAAATAAGTTTAAAAAACATTAAAATGCCCGTGTAACAGATGAGTTCTCGTCCCAAACCCTGATACTCCGAAAGAGATCGTCCAGTTTGTACACGAGGTGCGTCCAGTTTTCGCCGTGACCCTCTCTACTCTTTTGCACATGCTATGCGGGCGAAATGATGATACCATGCCAAGTTCCAACATTTTCAGAGTTCATTTTGTAGTGATTTTCAATTTCACCGTCATTTAGCTCCCTAAACAAATCGGTAAATGACTCAAAAACAGCAAATGATGTCAGAACGTGTTGGTAATTGATGACGTCGCCTTGAATGATGCATACTGAACGCAGAAATAGGCTGGAGTTCAAATAAGTTTAAAAAACATTAAAGTGCCCGTGTAACAGATGAGTTCTCGTCCCAAACCCTGATACTCCGAAAGGGATCGTCCAGTTTGTACACGAGGTGCGTCCAGTTTTCGCCGTGACCCTCTCTACTCTTTTGCACATGCTATGCGGGCGAAATGATGATACCATGCCAAGTTCCAACATTTTCATAGTTCATTTTGTAGTGATTTTCAATTTCACCGTCATTTAGCTCCTTAAACAAATCGGTAAATGACTCAAAAACAGCAAATGATGTCAGAACGTGTTGAAAATTGATGACGTCGCCTTGAATGATGCATACTGAACGCAGAAATAGGCTGGAGTTCAAATAAGTTTAAAAAACATTAAAGTGCCCGTGTAACAGATGAGTTCTCGTCCCAAACCCTGATACTCCGAAAGAGATCGTCCAGTTTGTACACGAGGTGCGTCCAGTTTTCGCCGTGACCCTCTCTACTCTTTTGCACATGCTGTGCGGGCGAAATGATGATACCATGCCAAGTTCCAACATTTTCAGAGTTCATTTTGTAGTGATTTTCAATTTCACCGTCATTTAGCTCCCTAAACAAGTCGGTACATGACTCAAAAACAGCAAATGATGTCAGAACGTGTTGGAAATTGATGACGTCGCCTTGAATGATGCATACTGAACGCAGAAATAGGCTGGAGTTCAAATAAGTTTAAAAAACATTAAAGTGCCCGTGTAACAGATGAGTTCTCGTCCCAAACCCTGATACTCCGAAAGAGATCGTCCAGTTTGTACACGAGGTGCGTCCAGTTTTCGTCGTGACCCTCTCTACTCTTTTGCACATGCTATGCGGGCGAAATGATGATACCATGCCAAGTTCCAACATTTTCAGAGTTCATTTTGTAGTGATTTTCAATTTCACCGTCATTTAGCTCCCTAAACAAATCGGTAAATGACTCAAAAACAGCAAATGATGTCAGAACGTGTTGGAAATTGATGACGTCGCCTTGAATGATGCATACTGAACGCAGAAATAGGCTGGAGTTCAAATAAGTTTAAAAAACATTAAAGTGCCCGTGTAACAGATGAGTTCTCGTCCCAAACCCTGATACTCCGAAAGAGATCGTCCAGTTTGTACACGAGGTGCGTCCAGTTTTCGCCGTGACCCTCTCTACTCTTTTGCACATGCTATGCGGGCGAAATGATGATACCATGCCAAGTTCCAACATTTTCATAGTTCATTTTGTAGTGATTTTCAATTTCACCGTCATTTAGCTCCCTAAACAAATCGGTAAATGACTCAAAAACAGCAAATGATGTCAGAACGTGTTGAAAATTGATGACATCGCCTTGAATGATGCATACTGAACGCAGAAATAGGCTGGAGTTCAAATAAGTTTAAAAAACATTAAAGTGCCCGTGTAACAGATGAGTTCTCGTCCCAAACCCTGATACTCCGAAAGAGATCGTCCAGTTTGTACACGAGGTGCGTCCAGTTTTCGCCGTGACCCTCTCTACTCTTTTGCACATGCTGTGCGGGCGAAATGATGATACCATGCCAAGTTCCAACATTTTCAGAGTTCATTTTGTAGTGATTTTCAATTTCACCGTCATTTAGCTCCCTAAACAAGTCGGTACATGACTCAAAAACAGCAAATGATGTCAGAACGTGTTGGAAATTGATGACGTCGCCTTGAATGATGCATACTGAACGCAGAAATAGGCTGGAGTTCAAATAAGTTTAAAAAACATTAAAGTGCCCGTGTAACAGATGAGTTCTCGTCCCAAACCCTGATACTCCGAAAGAGATCGTCCAGTTTGTACACGAGGTGCGTCCAGTTTTCGTCGTGACCCTCTCTACTCTTTTGCACATGCTATGCGGGCGAAATGATGATACCATGCCAAGTTCCAACATTTTCAGAGTTCATTTTGTAGTGATTTTCAATTTCACCGTCATTTAGCTCCCTAAACAAATCGGTAAATGACTCAAAAACAGCAAATGATGTCAGAACGTGTTGGAAATTGATGACGTCGCCTTGAATGATGCATACTGAACGCAGAAATAGGCTGGAGTTCAAATAAGTTTAAAAAACATTAAAGTGCCCGTGTAACAGATGAGTTCTCGTCCCAAACCCTGATACTCCGAAAGAGATCGTCCAGTTTGTACACGAGGTGCGTCCAGTTTTCGCCGTGACCCTCTCTACTCTTTTGCACATGCTATGCGGGCGAAATGATGATACCATGCCAAGTTCCAACATTTTCAGAGTTCATTTTGTAGTGATTTTCAATTTCACCGTCATTTAGCTCCCTAAACAAATCGGTAAATGACTCAAAAACAGCAAATGATGTCAGAACGTGTTGAAAATTGATGACGTCGCCTTGAATGATGCATACTGAACGCAGAAATAGGCTGGAGTTCAAATAAGTTTAAAAAACATTAAAGTGCCCGTGTAACAGATGAGTTCTCGTCCCAAACCCTGATACTCCGAAAGAGATCGTCCAGTTTGTACACGAGGTGCGTCCAGTTTTCGCCGCGACCCTCTCTACTCTTTTGCACATGCTGTGCGGGCGAAATGATGATACCATGCCAAGTTCCAACATTTTCAGAGTTCATTTTGTAGTGATTTTCAATTTCACCGTCATTTAGCTCCCTAAACAAATCGGTAAATGACTCAAAAACAGCAAATGATGTCAGAACGTGTTGGAAATTGATGACGTCGCCTTGAATGATGCATACTGAACGCAAAAATAGGCTGGAGTTCAAATAAGTTTAAAGAACAATCAAGTGCCCGTGTAACAGATGAGTTCTCGTCCGAAACCCTGATACTCCGAAAGAGATTGTCCAGTTTGTACACGAGGTGCGTCCAGTTTTCGCCGTGACCCTCTCTACTCTTTTGCACATGCTATGCGGGTGAAATGATGATACCATGCCAAGTTCCAACATTTTCAGAGTTCATTTTGTAGTGATTTTCAATTTCACCGTCATTTAGCTCCCTTAACAAATCGGTAAATGACTCAAAAACAGAAAATGATGTCAGAACGTGTTGGAAATTGATGACGTCGCCTTGAATGATGCATACTGAACGCAAAAATAGGCTGGAGTTCAAATAAGTTTAAAGAACAATCAAGTGCCCGTGTAACAGATGAGTTCTCGTCCCAAACCCTGATACTCCGAAAGAGATCGTCCAGTTTGTACACGAGGTGCGTCCAGTTTTCGCCGTGACCCTCTCTACTCTTTTGCACATGCTGTGCGGGCGAAATGATGATACCATGCCAAGTTCCAACATTTTCAGATTTCATTTTTTAGTGATTTTCAATTTCACCGTCATTTAGCTCCCTAAACAAATCGGTAAATGACTCAAAAACAGCAAATGATGTCAGAACGTGTTGGAAATTGATGACGTCGCCTTGAATGATGCATACTGAACGCAGAAATAGGCTGGAGTTCAAATAAGTTTAAAAAATATTAAAGTGCCCGTGTAACAGATGAGTTCTCGTCCCAAACCCTGATACTCCGAAAGAGATCGTCTAGTTTGTACACGAGGTGCGTCCAGTTTTCGCCGTGACCCTCTCTACTCTTTTGCACATGCTATGCGGGCGAAATGATGATACCATGCCAAGTTCCAACATTTTCAGAGTTCATTTTGTAGTGATTTTCAATTTCACCGTCATTTAGCTCCCTAAACAAATCGGTAAATGACTCAAAACAGCAAATGATGTCAGAACGTGTTGGAAATTGATGACGTCGCCTTTAATGATGCATACTGAACGCAGAAATAGGCTGGAGTTCAAATAAGTTTAAAAAACATTAAAGTGCCCGTGTAACAGATGAGTTCTCGTCCCAAACCCTGATACTCCGAAAGAGATCGTCCAGTTTGTACACGAGGTGCGTCCAGTTTTCGCCGTGACCCTCTCTACTCTTTTGCACATGCTATGCGGGTGAAATGATGATACCATGCCAAGTTCCAACATTTTCAGAGTTCATTTTGTAGTGATTTTCAATTTCACCGTCATTTAGCTCCCTAAACAAATCGGTAAATGACTCAAAAACAGAAAATGATGTCAGAACGTGTTGGAAATTGATGACGTCGCCTTGAATGATGCATACTGAACGCAAAAATAGGCTGGAGTTCAAATAAGTTTAAAGAACAATCAAGTGCCCGTGTAACAGATGAGTTCTCGTCCCAAACCCTGATACTCCGAAAGAGATCGTCCAGTTTGTACACGAGGTGCGTCCAGTTTTCGCCGTGACCCTCTCTACTCTTTTGCACTTGCTGTGCGGGCGAAATGATGATACCATGCCAAGTTCCAACATTTTCAGAGTTCATTTTATAGTGATTTTCAATTTCACCGTCATTTAGCTCCCTAAACAAATCGGTAAATGACTCAAAAACAGCAAATGATGTCAGAACGTGTTGGAAATTGATGACGTCGCCTTGAATGATGCATACTGAACGCAGAAATAGGCTGGAGTTCAAATAAGTTTAAAAAATATTAAAGTGCCCGTGTAACAGATGAGTTCTCGTCCCAAACCCTGATACTCCGAAAGAGATCGTCTAGTTTGTACACGAGGTGCGTCCAGTTTTCGCCGTGACCCTCTCTACTCTTTTGCACATGCTATGCGGGCGAAATGATGATACCATGCCAAGTTCCAACATTTTCAGAGTTCATTTTGTAGTGATTTTCAATTTCACCGTCATTTAGCTCCCTAAACAAATCGGTAAATGACTCAAAAACAGCAAATGATGTCAGAACGTGTTGGAAATTGATGACGTCGCCTTGAATGATGCATACTGAACGCAGAAATAGGCTGGAGTTCAAATAAGTTTAAAAAACATTAAAGTGCCCGTGTAACAGATGAGTTCTCGTCCCAAACCCTGATACTCCGAAAGAGATCGTCCAGTTTGTACACGAGGTGCGTCCAGTTTTCGCCGTGACCCTCTCTACTCTTTTGCACATGCTATGCGGGCGAAATGATGATACCATGCCAAGTTCCAACATTTTCAGAGTTCATTTTGTAGTGATTTTCAATTTCACCGTCATTTAGCTCCCTAAACAAATCGGTAAATGACTCAAAAACAGCAAATGATGTCAGAACGTGTTGGAAATTGATGACGTCGCTTTGAATGATGCATACTGAACGCAAAAATAGGCTGGAGTTCAAATAAGTTTAAAGAACATTCAAGTGCCTGTGTAACAGATGAGTTATCGTCCGAAACCCTGATACTCCGAAAGAGATTGTCCAGTTTGTACACGAGGTGCGTCCAGTTTTCGCCGCGACCCTCTCTACTCTTTTGCACATGCTGTGCGGGCGAAATGATGATACCATGCCTAGTTCCAACATTTTCAGAGTTCATTTTATAGTGATTTTCAATTTCACCGTCATTTAGCTCCCTAAACAAATCGGTAAATGACTCAAAAACAGCAAATGATGTCAGAACGTGTTGGAAATTGATGACGTCGCCTTGAATGATGCATACTGAACGCAAAAATAGGCTGGAGTTCAAATAAGTTTAAAGAACATTCAAGTGGCCGTGTAACAGATGAGTTCTCGTCCCAAACCCTGATACTCCGAAAGAGATTGTCCAGTTTGTACACGAGGTGCGTCCAGTTTTCGCCGTGACCCTCTCTACTCTTTTGCACATGCTATGCGGGCGAAATGATGATACCATGCCAAGTTCCAACATTTACAGAGTTCATTTTGTAGTGATTTTCAATTTCACCGTCATTTAGCTCCCTAAACAAATCGGTAAATGACTGAAAAACAGCAAATGATGTCAGAACGTGTTGGAAATTGATGACGTCGCCTTGAATGATGCATACTGAACGCAAAAATAGGCTGGAGTTCAAATAAGTTTAAAGAACATTCAAGTGCCCGTGTAACAGATGAGTTATCGTCCGAAACCCTGATACTCCGAAAGAGATCGTCCAGTTTGTACACGAGGTGCGTCCAGTTTTCGCCGCGACCCTCTCTACTCTTTTGCACATGCTGTGCGGGCGAAATGATGATACCATGCCAAGTTCCAACATTTTCAGAGTTCATTTTGTAGTGATTTTCAATTTCACCGTCATTTAGCTCCCTAAACAAATCGGTAAATGACTCAAAAACAGCAAATGATGTCAGAACGTGTTGGAAATTGATGACGTCGCCTTGAATGATGCATACTGAACGCAAAAATAGGCTGGAGTTAAAATAAGTTTAAAGAACAATCAAGTGCCCGTGTAACAGATGAGTTCTCGTCCGAAACCCTGATACTCCGAAAGAGATTGTCCAGTTTGTACACGAGGTGCGTCCAGTTTTCGCCGTGACCCTCTCTACTCTTTTGCACATGCTATGCGGGCGAAATGATGATACCATGCCAAGTTCCAACATTTTCAGAGTTCATTTTGTAGTGATTTTCAATTTCACCGTCATTTAGCTCCCTAAACAAATCGGTAAATGACTCAAAAACAGCAAATGATGTCAGAACGTGTTGGAAATTGATGACGTCGCCTTGAATGATGCATACTGAACGCAGAAATAGGCTGGAGTTCAAATAAGTTTAAAAAACATTAAAGTGCCCGTGTAACAGATGAGTTCTCGTCCGAAACCCTGATACTCCGAAAGAGATCGTCCAGTTTGTACACGAGGTGCATCCAGTTTTTGCCGTGACCCTCTCTACTCTTTTGCACATGCTATGCGGGCGAAATGATGATACCATGCCAAGTTCCAACATTTTCAGAGTTCATTTTGTAGTGATTTTCAATTTCACCGTCATTTAGCTCCCTAAACAAATCGGTAAATGACTCAAAAACAGCATATCATGTCAGAACGTGTTGGAAATTGATGACGGCGCTTTGAATGATGCATACTGAACGCAAAAATAGGCTGGAGTTCAAATAAGTTTAAAAAACATTCAAGTGCCCGTGTAACAGATGAGTTCTCGTCCGAAACCCTAATACTCCGAAAGAGATTGTCCAGTTTGTACACGAGGTGCGTCCAGTTTTCGCCGCGACCCTCTCTACTCTTTTGCACATGCTATGCGGGCGAAATGATGATACCATGCCAAGTTCCAACATTTTCAGAATTCATTTTGTAGTGATTTTCAATTTCACCGTCATTTAGCTCCCTAAACAAATCGGTAAATGACTCAAAAACAGCAAATGATGTCAGAACGTGTTGGAAATTGATGACGTCGCCTTGAATGATGCATACTGAACGCAAAAATAGGCTGGAGTTCAAATAAGTTTAAAGAACAATCAAGTGCCCGTGTAACAGATGAGTTCTCGTCCGAAACCCTGATACTCCGAAAGAGATTGTCCAGTTTGTACACGAGGTGCGTCCAGTTTTCGCCGTGACCCTCTCTACTCTTTTGCACATGCTATGCGGGCGAAATGATGATACCATGCCAAGTTCCAACATTTTCAGAGTTCATTTTGTAGTGATTTTCAATTTCACCGTCATTTAGCTCCCTAAACAAATCGGTAAATGACTCAAAAACAGCAAATGATGTCAGAACGTGTTGGAAATTGATGACGTCGCCTTGAATGATGCATACTGAACGCAGAAATAGGCTGGAGTTCAAATAAGTTTAAAAAACATTAAAGTGCCCGTGTAACAGATGAGTTCTCGTCCCAAACCCTGATACTCCGAAAGAGATTGTCCAGTTTGTACACGAGGTGCATCCAGTTTTTGCCGTGACCCTCTCTACTCTTTTGCACATGCTATGCGGGCGAAATGATGATACCATGCCAAGTTCCAACATTTTCAGAGTTCATTTTGTAGTGATTTTCAATTTCACCGTCATTTAGCTCCCTAAACAAATCGGTAAATGACTCAAAAACAGCATATCATGTCAGAACGTGTTGGAAATTGATGACGGCGCTTTGAATGATGCATACTGAACGCAAAAATAGGCTGGAGTTCAAATAAGTTTAAAAAACATTCAAGTGCCCGTGTAACAGATGAGTTCTCGTCCGAAACCCTGATACTCCGAAAGAGATTGTCCAGTTTGTACACGAGGTGCGTCCAGTTTTCGCCGCGACCCTCTCTACTCTTTTGCACATGCTATGCGGGCGAAATGATGATACCATGCCAAGTTCCAACATTTTCAGAATTCATTTTGTAGTGATTGTCAATTTCACCGTCATTTAGCTCCCTAAACAAATCGATAAATGACTGAAAAACAGCAAATGATGTCAGAACGTGTTGAAAATTGATGAAGTCGCCTTGAATGATGCATACTGAACGCAAAAATAGGCTGGAGTTCAAATAACTTTACAAAACATTCAAGTGGCCGTGTAACAGATGAGTTCTCGTCCCAAACCCTGATACTCCGAAAGAGATTGTCCAGTTTGTACACGAGGTGCGTCCAGTTTTCGCCGTGACCCTCTCTACTCTTTTGCACATGCTATGCGGGTGAAATGATGATACCACGCGAAGTTCCAACATTTTCAGAGTTCATTTTGTAGTGATTTTCAATTTCACCGTCATTTAGCTCCCTAAACAAATCGGTAAATGACTCAAAAACAGCAAATGATGTCAGAACGTGTTGGAAATTGATGACGTCGCCTTGAATGATGCATACTGAACGCAGAAATAGGCTGGAGTTCAAATAAGTTTAAAAACATTAAAGTGCCCGTGTAACAGATGAGTTCTCGTCCCAAACCCTGATACTCCGAAAGAGATCGTCCAGTTTGTACACGAGGTGCGTCCAGTTTTCGCCGTGACCCTCTCTACTCTTTTGCACATGCTATGCGGGCGAAATGATGATACCGTGCCAAGTTCCAACATTTTCATAGTTCATTTTGTAGTGATTTTCAATTTCACCGTCATTTAGCTCCCTAAACAAATCGGTAAATGACTGAAAAACAGCAAATGATGTCAGAACGTGTTGGAAATTGATGATGTCGCTTTGAATGATGCATACTGAACGCAAAAATTTTAAAGAACATTCAAGTGCCTATGTAACAGATGAGTTATCGTCCGAAACCCTGATACTCCGAAAGAGATTGTCCAGTTTATACACGAGGTGCATCCAGTTTTCGCCGTGACCCTCTCTACTCTTTTGCACATGCTATGCGGGCGAATTGATGATACCATGCCAAGTTCCAACATTTTCAGAGTTCATTTTGTAGTGATTTTCAATTTCACCGTCATTTAGCTCCCTAAACAAATCGGTAAATGACTCAAAAACAGCAAATGATGTCAGAACGTGTTGGAAATTGATGACGTCGCCTTGAATGATGCATACTGAACGCAAAAACACGCTGGAGTTCAAATAAGTTTAAAAAACATTCAAGTGCCCGTGTAACAGATGAGTTCTCGTCCGAAACCCTGATACTCCGAAAGAGATTGTCCAGTTTGTACACGAGGTGCGTCCAGTTTTCGCCGTGACCCTCTCTACTCTTTTGCACATGCTATGCGGGTGAAATGATGATACCATGCCAAGTTCCAACATTTTCAGAGTTCATTTTGTAGTGATTTTCAATTTCACCGTCATTTAGCTCCCTAAACAAATCGGTAAATGACTCAAAAACAGCAAATGATGTCAGAACGTGTTGGAAATTGATGACGTCGCCTTGAATGATGCATACTGAACGCAGAAATAGGCTGGAGTTCAAATAAGTTTAAAAAACATTAAAGTGCCCGTGTAACAGATGAGTTCTCGTCCCAAACCCTGATACTCCGAAAGAGATCGTCCAGTTTGTACACGAGGTGCGTCCAGTTTTCGCCGTGACCCTCTCTACTCTTTTGCACATGCTATGCGGGCGAAATGATGATACCATGCCAAGTTCCAACATTTTCAGAGTTCATTTTGTAGTGATTTTCAATTTCACCGTCATTTAGCTCCCTAAACAAATCGGTAAATGACTCAAAAACAGCAAATGATGTCAGAACGTGTTGCAAATTGATGACATCGCCTTGAATGATGCATACTGAACGCAGAAATAGGCTGGAGTTCAAATAAGTTTAAAAAATATTAAAGTGCCCGTGTAACAGATGAGTTCTCGTCCCAAACCCTGATACTCCGAAAGAGATCGTCTAGTTTGTACACGAGGTGCGTCCAGTTTTCGCCGTGACCCTCTCTACTCTTTTGCACATGCTATGCGGGCGAAATGATGATACCATGCCAAGTTCCAACATTTTCAGAGTTCATTTTGTAGTGATTTTCAATTTCACCGTCATTTAGCTCCCTAAACAAATCGGTAAATGACTCAAAAACAGCAAATGATGTCAGAACGTGTTGGAAATTGATGACGTCGCCTTGAATGATGCATACTGAACGCAGAAATAGGCTGGAGTTCAAATAAGTTTAAAAAACATTAAAGTGCCCGTGTAACAGATGAGTTCTCGTCCCAAACCCTGATACTCCGAAAGAGATCGTCCAGTTTGTACACGAGGTGCGTCCAGTTTTCGCCGTGACCCTCTCTACTCTTTTGCACATGCTATGCGGGCGAAATGATGATACCATGCCAAGTTCCAACATTTACAGAGTTCATTTTGTAGTGATTTTCAATTTCACCGTCATTTAGCTCCCTAAACAAATCGGTAAATGACTGAAAAACAGCAAATGATGTCAGAACGTGTTGGAAATTGATGACGTCGCTTTGAATGATGCATACTGAACGCAAAAATAGGCTGGAGTTCAAATAAGTTTAAAGAACATTCAAGTGCCTGTGTAACAGATGAGTTATCGTCCGAAACCCCGATACTCCGAAAGAGATTGTCCAGTTTGTACACGAGGTGCGTCCAGTTTTCGCCGCGACCCTCTCTACTCTTTTGCACATGCTGTGCGGGCGAAATGATGATACCATGCCAAGTTCCAACATTTTCAGAGTTCATTTTGTAGTGATTTTCAATTTCACCGTCATTTAGCTCCCTAAACAAATCGGTAAATGACTCAAAAACAGCAAATGATGTCAGAACGTGTTGGAAATTGATGACGTCGCCTTGAATGATGCATACTGAACGCAAAAATAGGCTGGAGTTCAAATAAGTTTAAAGAACAATCAAGTGCCCGTGTAACAGATGAGTTCTCGTCCGAAACCCTGATACTCCGAAAGAGATTGTCCAGTTTGTACACGAGGTGCGTCCAGTTTTCGCCGTGACCCTCTCTACTCTTTTGCACATGCTATGCGGGCGAAATGATGATACCATGCCAAGTTCCAACATTTTCAGAGTTCATTTTGTAGTGATTTTCAATTTCACCGTCATTTAGCTCCCTAAACAAATCGGTAAATGACTCAAAAACAGCAAATGATGTCAGAACGTGTTGGAAATTGATGACGTCGCCTTGAATGATGCATACTGAACGCAGAAATAGGCTGGAGTTCAAATAAGTTTAAAAAACATTAAAGTGCCCGTGTAACAGATGAGTTCTCGTCCGAAACCCTGATACTCCGAAAGAGATCGTCCAGTTTGTACACGAGGTGCATCCAGTTTTTGCCGTGACCCTCTCTACTCTTTTGCACATGCTATGCGGGCGAAATGATGATACCATGCCAAGTTCCAACATTTTCAGAGTTCATTTTGTAGTGATTTTCAATTTCACCGTCATTTAGCTCCCTAAACTAATCGATAAATGACTCAAAAACAGCAAATGATGTCAGAACGTGTTGGAAATTGATGACGTCGCCTTGAATGATGCATACTGAACGCAGAAATAGGCTGGAGTTCAAATAAGTTTAAAAAACATTAAAGTGCCCGTGTAACAGATGAGTTCTCTTCCGAAACCCTGATACTCCGAAAGAGATTGTCCAGTTTGTACACGAGGTGCATCCAGTTTTCGCCGTGACCCTCTCTACTCTTTTGCACATGCTATGCGGGTGAAATGATGATACCATGCCAAGTTCCAACATTTTCAGAGGTTATTTTGTAGTGATTTTTAATTTCACCGTCATTTAGCTCCCTAAACAAATCGGTAAATGACTGAAAAACAGCAAATGATGTCAGAACGTGTTGGAAATTGATGACGTCGCCTTGAATGATGCATACTGAACGCAGAAATAGGCTGGAGTTCAAATAAGTTTAAAAAACATTCAAGGGCCCGTGTAACAGATGAGTTCTCTTCCGAAACCCTGATACTCCGAAAGAGATTGTCCAGTTTGTACACGAGGTGCATCCAGTTTTCGCCGTGACCCTCTCTACTCTTTTGCACATGCTATGCGGGTGAAATGATGATACCATGCCAAGTTCCAACATTTTCAGAGGTTATTTTGTAGTGATTTTTAATTTCACCGTCATTTAGCTCCCTAAACAAATCGGTAAATGACTGAAAAACAGCAAATGATGTCAGAACGTGTTGGAAATTGATGACGTCACCTTGAATGATGCATACTGAACGCAAAAATAGGATGGAGTTCAAATAAGTTTAAAAAACATTCAAGGGCCCGTGTAACAGATGAGTTCTCGTCCGAAACCCTGATACTCCGAAAGAGATTGTCCAGTTTGTACACGAGGTGCGTCCAGTTTTTGCCGTGACCCTCTCTACTCTTTTGCACATGCTGTGCGGGCGAAATGATGATACCATGCCAAGTTCCAACATTTTCAGAGTTCATTTTGTAGTGATTTTCAATTTCACCGTCATTTAGCTCCCTAAACAAATCGGTAAATGACTGAAAAACAGCAAATGATGTCACAACGTGTTGAAAATTTATGACGTCGCCTTGAATGATGCATACTGAACGCAGAAATAGGCTGGAGTTCAAATAAGTTTAAAAAACATTCAAGTGCCCGTGTAACAGATGAGTTCTCGTCCGAAACCCTGATACTCCGAAAGAGATTGTCCAGTTTGTACACGAGGTGCATCCAGTTTTCGCCGTGACCCTCTCTACTCTTTTGCACATGCTATGCGGGTGAAATGATGATACCATGCCAAGTTCCAACATTTTCAGAGGTCATTTTGTAGTGATTTTCAATTTCACCTTCATTTAGCTCCCTAAACAAATCGGTAAATGACTGAAAAACAACAAATGATGTCAGAACGTGTTGGAAATTGATGACGTCGCCTTGAATGATGCATATTGAACGCAAAAATAGGATGGAGTTCAAATAAGTTTAAAAAACATTCAAGGGCCCGTGTAACAGATGAGTTCTCGTCCGAAACACTGATACTCCGAAAGAGATTGTCCAGTTTGTACCGGAGGTGCGTCCAGTTTTCGCCGCGACCCTCTCTACTCTTTTGCACATGCTGTGCGGGTGAAATGATGATACCATGCCAAGTTCCAACATTTTCAGAGGTCATTTTGTAGAGATTTTCAATTTCACCGTCATTTAGCTCCCTAAACAAATCGGTAAATGACTCAAAAACAGCAAATGATGTCAGAACGTGTTGGAAATTGATGACGTCGCTTTGAATGATGCATACTGAACGCAAAAATAGGCTGGAGTTCAAATAAGTTTAAAAAACATTAAAGTGCCTGTGTAACAGATGAGTTCTCGTCCCAAACCCTGATACTCCGAAAGAGATCGTCCAGTTTGTACACGAGGTGCGTCCAGTTTTCGCCGTGACCCTCCCTACTCTTTTGCACATGCTATGCGGGCGAAATGATGATACCATGCCAAGTTCCAACATTTTCAGAGTTCATTTTGTAGTGATTTTCAATTTCACCGTCATTTAGCTCCCTAAACAAATCGGTAAATGACTCAAAAACAGCAAATGATGTCAGAACGTGTTGGAAATTGATGACGTCGCCTTGAATGATGCATACTGAACGCAGAAATAGGCTGGAGTTCAAATAAGTTTAAAAAATATTAAGTGCCCGTGTAACAGATGAGTTCTCGTCCCAAACCCTGATACTCCGAAAGAGATCGTCCAGTTTGTACACGAGGTGCGTCCAGTTTTCGCCGTGACCCTCTCTACTCTTTTGCACATGCTATGCGGGCGAAATGATGATACCATGCCAAGTTCCAACATTTTCAGAGTTCATTTTGTAGTGATTTTCAATTTCACCGTCATTTAGCTCCCTAAGCAAATCGGTAAATGACTGAAAAACAGCAAATGATGTCAGAACGTGTTGGAAGTTGATGACGTCGCCTTGAATGATGCATACTGAACGCAAAAATACGCTGGAGCTCAAATAAGTTTAAAAAACATTCAAGGGCCCGTGTATTAGATGAGTTCTCGTCCGAAACCCTGATACTCCGAAAGAGATTGTCCAGTTTGTACAGGAGGTGCGTCCAGTTTTCGCCGTGACCCTCTCTACTCTTTTGCACATGCTGTGCGGGTGAAATGATGATACCATGCCAAGTTCCAACATTTTCAGAGTTCATTTTGTAGAGATTTTCAATTTCACCGTCACTTAGCTCCCTAAACAAATCGGTAAATGACTCAAAAACAGCAAATGATGTCAGAACGTGTTGGAAATTGATGATGTCGCTTTGAATGATGCATACTGAACGCAAAAATAGGCTGGAGTTCAAATAAGTTTAAAAAACATTCAAGTGCCCGTGTAACAGATGAGTTCTCGTCCGAAACCCTGATACTCCGAAAGAGATTGTCCAGTTTGTACACGAGGTGCATCCAGTTTTCGCCGTGACCCTCTCTACTCTTTTGCACATGCTATGCGGGTGAAATGATGATACCATGCCAAGTTCCAACATTTTCAGAGGTCATTTTGTAGTGATTTTCAATTTCACCTTCATTTAGCTCCCTAAACAAATCGGTAAATGACTGAAAAACAACAAATGATGTCAGAACGTGTTGGAAATTGATGACGTCGCCTTGAATGATGCATACTGAACGCAAAAATACGCTGGACTTCAAATAAGTTTAAAAAACATTCAAGGGCCCGTGTAACAGATGAGTTCTCGTCCGAAACCCTGATACTCCGAAAGAGATTGTCCAGTTTGTACCGGAGGTGCGTCCAGTTTTCGCCGCGACCCTCTCTACTCTTTTGCACATGCTGTGCGGGTGAAATGATGATACCATGCCAAGTTCCAACATTTTCAGAGGTCATTTTGTAGAGATTTTCAATTTCACCGTCATTTAGCTCCCTAAACAAATCGGTAAATGACTCAAAAACAGCAAATGATGTCAGAACGTGTTGGAAATTGATGACGTCGCTTTGAATGATGCATACTGAACGCAAAAATAGGCTGGAGTTCAAATAAGTTTAAAAAACATTAAAGTGCCTGTGTAACAGATGAGTTCTCGTCCCAAACCCTGATACTCCGAAAGAGATCGTCCAGTTTGTACACGAGGTGCGTCCAGTTTTCGCCGTGACCCTCTCTACTCTTTTGCACATGCTATGCGGGCGAAATGATGATACCATGCCAAGTTCCAACATTTTCAGAGTTCATTTTGTAGTGATTTTCAATTTCACCGTCATTTAGCTCCCTAAACAAATCGGTAAATGACTCAAAAACAGCAAATGATGTCAGAACGTGTTGGAAATTGATGACGTCGCCTTGAATGATGCATACTGAACGCAGAAATAGGCTGGAGTTCAAATAAGTTTAAAAAATATTAAGTGCCCGTGTAACAGATGAGTTCTCGTCCCAAACCCTGATACTCCGAAAGAGATCGTCCAGTTTGTACACGAGGTGCGTCCAGTTTTCGCCGTGACCCTCTCTACTCTTTTGCACATGCTGTGCGGGCGAAATGATGATACCATGCCAAGTTCCAACATTTTCAGAGTTCATTTTGTAGTGATTTTCAATTTCACCGTCATTTAGCTCCCTAAACAAATCGGTACATGACTCAAAAACAGCAAATGATGTCAGAACGTGTTGGAAATTGATGACGTCGCCTTGAATGATGCATACTGAACGCAGAAATAGGCTGGAGTTCAAATAAGTTTAAAAAACATTAAAGTGCCCGTGTAACAGATGAGTTCTCGTCCCAAACCCTGATACTCCGAAAGAGATCGTCCAGTTTGTACACGAGGTGCGTCCAGTTTTCGCCGTGACCCTCTCTACTCTTTTGCACATGCTATGCGGGCGAAATGATGATACCATGCCAAGTTCCAACATTTTCAGAGTTCATTTTGTAGTGATTTTCAATTTCACCGTCATTTAGCTCCCTAAACAAATCGGTAAATGACTCAAAAACAGCAAATGATGTCAGAACGTGTTGGAAATTGATGACGTCGCCTTGAATGATGCATACTGAACGCAGAAATAGGCTGGAGTTCAAATAAGTTTAAAAAACATTAAAGTGCCCGTGTAACAGATGAGTTCTCGTCCCAAACCCTGATACTCCGAAAGAGATCGTCCAGTTTGTACACGAGGTGCGTCCAGTTTTCGCCGTGACCCTCTCTACTCTTTTGCACATGCTATGCGGGCGAAATGATGATACCATGCCAAGTTCCAACATTTTCAGAGTTCATTTTGTAGTGATTTTCAATTTCACCGTCATTTAGCTCCCTAAACAAATCGGTAAATGACTCAAAAACAGCAAATGATGTCAGAACATGTTGGAAATTGATGACGTCGCCTTGAATGATGCATACTGAACGCAAAAATAGGCTGGAGTTCAAATAAGTTTAAAGAACATTCAAGTGCCTGTGTAACAGATGAGTTATCGTCCGAAACCCTGATACTCCGAAAGAGATCGTCCAGTTTGTACACGAGGTGCGTCCAGTTTTCGCCGTGACCCTCTCTACTCTTTTCTGTGCGGGCGAAATGATGATACCATGCCAAGTTCCAACATTTTCAGAGTTCATTTTGTAGTGATTTTCAATTTCACCGTCATTTAGCTCCCTAAACAAATCGGTAAATGACTCAAAAACAGCAAATGATGTCAGAACGTGTTGGTAATTGATGACGTCGCCTTGAATGATGCATACTGAACGCAGAAATAGGCTGGAGTTCAAATAAGTTTAAAAAATATTAAAGTGCCCGTGTAACAGATGAGTTCTCGTCCCAAACCCTGATACTCCGAAAGGGATCGTCCAGTTTGTACACGAGGTGCGTCCAGTTTTCGCCGTGACCCTCTCTACTCTTTTGCACATGCTATGCGGGCGAAATGATGATACCATGCCAAGTTCCAACATTTTCATAGTTCATTTTGTAGTGATTTTCAATTTCACCGTCATTTAGCTCCCTAAACAAATCGGTAAATGACTCAAAAACAGCAAATGATGTCAGAACGTGTTGAAAATTGATGACGTCGCCTTGAATGATGCATACTGAACGCAGAAATAGGCTGGAGTTCAAATAAGTTTAAAAAACATTAAAGTGCCCGTGTAACAGATGAGTTCTCGTCCCAAACCCTGATACTCCGAAAGAGATCGTCCAGTTTGTACACGAGGTGCGTCCAGTTTTCGCCGTGACCCTCTCTACTCTTTTGCACATGCTGTGCGGGCGAAATGATGATACCATGCCAAGTTCCAACATTTTCAGAGTTCATTTTGTAGTGATTTTCAATTTCACCGTCATTTAGCTCCCTAAACAAGTCGGTACATGACTCAAAAACAGCAAATGATGTCAGAACGTGTTGGAAATTGATGACGTCGCCTTGAATGATGCATACTGAACGCAGAAATAGGCTGGAGTTCAAATAAGTTTAAAAAACATTAAAGTGCCCGTGTAACAGATGAGTTCTCGTCCCAAACCCTGATACTCCGAAAGAGATCGTCCAGTTTGTACACGAGGTGCGTCCAGTTTTCGTCGTGACCCTCTCTACTCTTTTGCACATGCTATGCGGGCGAAATGATGATACCATGCCAAGTTCCAACATTTTCAGAGTTCATTTTGTAGTGATTTTCAATTTCACCGTCATTTAGCTCCCTAAACAAATCGGTAAATGACTCAAAAACAGCAAATGATGTCAGAACGTGTTGGAAATTGATGACGTCGCCTTGAATGATGCATACTGAACGCAGAAATAGGCTGGAGTTCAAATAAGTTTAAAAAACATTAAAGTGCCCGTGTAACAGATGAGTTCTCGTCCCAAACCCTGATACTCCGAAAGAGATCGTCCAGTTTGTACACGAGGTGCGTCCAGTTTTCGCCGTGACCCTCTCTACTCTTTTGCACATGCTATGCGGGCGAAATGATGATACCATGCCAAGTTCCAACATTTTCATAGTTCATTTTGTAGTGATTTTCAATTTCACCGTCATTTAGCTCCCTAAACAAATCGGTAAATGACTCAAAAACAGCAAATGATGTCAGAACGTGTTGAAAATTGATGACGTCGCCTTGAATGATGCATACTGAACGCAGAAATAGGCTGGAGTTCAAATAAGTTTAAAAAACATTAAAGTGCCCGTGTAACAGATGAGTTCTCGTCCCAAACCCTGATACTCCGAAAGAGATCGTCCAGTTTGTACACGAGGTGCGTCCAGTTTTCGCCGTGACCCTCTCTACTCTTTTGCACATGCTGTGCGGGCGAAATGATGATACCATGCCAAGTTCCAACATTTTCAGAGTTCATTTTGTAGTGATTTTCAATTTCACCGTCATTTAGCTCCCTAAACAAATCGGTAAATGACTCAAAAACAGCAAATGATGTCAGAACGTGTTGGAAATTGATGACGTCGCCTTGAATGATGCATACTGAACGCAGAAATAGGCTGGAGTTCAAATAAGTTTAAAAAATATTAAAGTGCCCGTGTAACAGATAAGTTCTCGTCCCAAACCCTGATACTCCGAAAGAGATCGTCTAGTTTGTACACGAGGTGCGTCCAGTTTTCGCCGTGACCCTCTCTACTCTTTTGCACATGCTGTGCGGGCGAAATGATGATACCATGCCAAGTTCCAACATTTTCAGAGTTCATTTTGTAGTGATTTTCAATTTCACCGTCATTTAGCTCCCTAAACAAATCGGTAAATGACTCAAAAACAGCAAATGATGTCAGAACGTGTTGGAAATTGATGACGTCGCCTTGAATGATGCATACTGAACGCAGAAATAGGCTGGAGTACAAATAAGTTTAAAAAACATTAAAGTGCCCGTGTAACAGATGAGTTCTCGTCCCAAACCCTGATACTCCGAAAGAGATCGTCCAGTTTGTACACGAGGTGCGTCCAGTTTTCGCCGTGACCCTCTCTACTCTTTTGCACATGCTATGCGGGCGAAATGATGATACCATGCCAAGTTCCAACATTTTCAGAGTTCATTTTGTAGTGATTTTCAATTTCACCGTCATTTAGCTCCGTAAACAAATCGGTAAATGACTCAAAAACAGCAAATGATGTCAGAACGTGTTGGAAATTGATGACGTCGCCTTGAATGATGCATACTGAACGCAAAAATAGGCTGGAGTTCAAATAAGTTTAAAGAACATTCAAGTGCCTGTGTAACAGATGAGTTATCGTCCGAAACCCTGATACTCCGAAAGAGATTGTCCAGTTTGTACACGAGGTGCATCCAGTTTTCGCCGCAACCCTCTCTACTCTTTTGCACATGCTGTGCGGGCGAAATGATGATACCATGCCAAGTTCCAACATTTTCAGAGTTCATTTTGTAGTGATTTTCAATTTCACCGTCATTTAGCTCCCTAAACAAATCGGTAAATGACTCAAAAACAGCAAATGATGTCAGAACGTGTTGGAAATTGATGACGTCGCCTTGAATGATGCATACTGAACGCAGAAATAGGCTGGAGTTCAAATAAGTTTAAAAAATATTAAAGTGCCCGTGTAACAGATAAGTTCTCGTCCCAAACCCTGATACTCCGAAAGAGATCGTCTAGTTTGTACACGAGGTGCGTCCAGTTTTCGCCGTGACCCTCTCTACTCTTTTGCACATGCTATGCGGGCGAAATGATGATACCATGCCAAGTTCCAACATTTTCAGAGTTCATTTTGTAGTGATTTTCAATTTCACCGTCATTTAGCTCCCTAAACAAATCGGTAAATGACTCAAAAACAGCAAATGATGTCAGAACGTGTTGGAAATTGATGACGTCGCCTTGAATGATGCATACTGAACGCAGAAATAGGCTGGAGTACAAATAAGTTTAAAAAACATTAAAGTGCCCGTGTAACAGATGAGTTCTCGTCCCAAACCCTGATACTCCGAAAGAGATCGTCCAGTTTGTACACGAGGTGCGTCCAGTTTTCGCCGTGACCCTCTCTACTCTTTTGCACATGCTATGCGGGCGAAATGATGATACCATGCCAAGTTCCAACATTTTCAGAGTTCATTTTGTAGTGATTTTCAATTTCACCGTCATTTAGCTCCGTAAACAAATCGGTAAATGACTCAAAAACAGCAAATGATGTCAGAACGTGTTGGAAATTGATGACGTCGCCTTGAATGATGCATACTGAACGCAAAAATAGGCTGGAGTTCAAATAAGTTTAAAGAACATTCAAGTGCCTGTGTAACAGATGAGTTATCGTCCGAAACCCTGATACTCCGAAAGAGATTGTCCAGTTTGTACACGAGGTGCATCCAGTTTTCGCCGCAACCCTCTCTACTCTTTTGCACATGCTGTGCGGGCGAAATGATGATACCATGCCAAGTTCCAACATTTTCAGAGTTCATTTTATAGTGATTTTCAATTTCACCGTCATTTAGCTCCCTAAACAAATCGGTAAATGACTCAAAAACAGCAAATGATGTCAGAACGTGTTGGAAATTGATGACGTCGCCTTGAATGATGCATACTGAACGCAAAAATAGGCTGGAGTTCAAATAAGTTTAAAGAACAATCAAGTGCCCGTGTAACAGATGAGTTCTCGTCCGAAACCCTGATACTCCGAAAGAGATTGTCCAGTTTGTACACGAGGTGCGTCCAGTTTTCGCCGTGACCCTCTCTACTCTTTTGCACATGCTATGCGGGTGAAATGATGATACCATGCCAAGTTCCAACATTTTCAGAGTTCATTTTGTAGTGATTTTCAATTTCACCGTCATTTAGCTCCCTAAACAAATCGGTAAATGACTCAAAAACAGAAAATGATGTCAGAACGTGTTGGAAATTGATGACGTCGCCTTGAATGATGCATACTGAACGCAGAAATAGGCTGGAGTTCAAATAAGTTTAAAAAACATTAAAGTGCCCGTGTAACAGATGAGTTCTCGTCCCAAACCCTGATACTCCGAAAGAGATCGTCCAGTTTGTACACGAGGTGCGTCCAGTTTTCGCCGTGACCCTCTCTACTCTTTTGCACATGCTGTGCGGGCGAAATGATGATACCATGCCAAGTTCCAACATTTTCAGATTTCATTTTTTAGTGATTTTCAATTTCACCGTCATTTAGCTCCCTAAACAAATCGGTAAATGACTCAAAAACAGCAAATGATGTCAGAACGTGTTGGAAATTGATGACGTCGCCTTGAATGATGCATACTGAACGCAGAAATAGGCTGGAGTTCAAATAAGTTTAAAAAATATTAAAGTGCCCGTGTAACAGATGAGTTCTCGTCCCAAACCCTGATACTCCGAAAGAGATCGTCTAGTTTGTACACGAGGTGCGTCCAGTTTTCGCCGTGACCCTCTCTACTCTTTTGCACATGCTATGCGGGCGAAATGATGATACCATGCCAAGTTCCAACATTTTCAGAGTTCATTTTGTAGTGATTTTCAATTTCACCGTCATTTAGCTCCCTAAACAAATCGGTAAATGACTCAAAAACAGCAAATGATGTCAGAACGTGTTGGAAATTGATGACGTCGCCTTGAATGATGCATACTGAACGCAGAAATAGGCTGGAGTTCAAATAAGTTTAAAAAACATTAAAGTGCCCGTGTAACAGATGAGTTCTCGTCCCAAACCCTGATACTCCGAAAGAGATCGTCCAGTTTGTACACGAGGTGCGTCCAGTTTTCGCCGTGACCCTCTCTACTCTTTTGCACATGCTATGCGGGCGAAATGATGATACCATGCCAAGTTCCAACATTTTCAGAGTTCATTTTGTAGTGATTTTCAATTTCACCGTCATTTAGCTCCCTAAACAAATCGGTAAATGACTGAAAAACAGCAAATGATGTCAGAACGTGTTGGAAATTGATGACGTCGCTTTGAATGATGCATACTGAACGCAAAAATAGGCTGGAGTTCAAATAAGTTTAAAGAACATTCAAGTGCCTGTGTAACAGATGAGTTATCGTCCGAAACCCTGATACTCCGAAAGAGATTGTCCAGTTTGTACACGAGGTGCGTCCAGTTTTCGCCGCGACCCTCTCTACTCTTTTGCACATGCTGTGCGGGCGAAATGATGATACCATGCCTAGTTCCAACATTTTCAGAGTTCATTTTATAGTGATTTTCAATTTCACCGTCATTTAGCTCCCTAAACAAATCGGTAAATGACTCAAAAACAGCAAATGATGTCAGAACGTGTTGGAAATTGATGACGTCGCCTTGAATGATGCATACTGAACGCAAAAATAGGCTGGAGTTCAAATAAGTTTAAAGAACATTCAAGTGGCCGTGTAACAGATGAGTTCTCGTCCGAAACCCTGATACTCCGAAAGAGATTGTCCAGTTTGTACACGAGGTGCGTCCAGTTTTCGCCGTGACCCTCTCTACTCTTTTGCACATGCTATGCGGGTGAAATGATGATACCATGCCAAGTTCCAACATTTTCAGAGTTCATTTTGTAGTGATTTTCAATTTCACCGTCATTTAGCTCCCTAAACAAATCGGTAAATGACTCAAAAACAGCAAATGATGTCAGAACGTGTTGGAAATTGATGACGTCGCCTTGAATGATGCATACTGAACGCAGAAATAGGCTGGAGTTCAAATAAGTTTAAAAAACATTAAAGTGCCTGTGTAACAGATGAGTTCTCGTCCCAAACCCTGATACTCCGAAAGAGATCATCCAGTTTGTACACGAGGTGCGTCCAGTTTTCGCCGTGACCCTCTCTACTCTTTTGCACATGCTATGCGGGCGAAATGATGATACCATGCCAAGTTCCAACATTTTCAGAGTTCATTTTGTAGTGATTTTCAATTTCACCGTCATTTAGCTCCCTAAACAAATCGGTAAATGACTCAAAAACAGCAAATGATGTCAGAACGTGTTGCAAATTGATGACGTCGCCTTGAATGATGCATACTGAACGCAGAAATAGGCTGGAGTTCAAATAAGTTTAAAAAATATTAAAGTGTCCGTGTAACAGATGAGTTCTCGTCCCAAACCCTGATACTCCGAAAGAGATCGTCTAGTTTGTACACGAGGTGCGTCCAGTTTTCGCCGTGACCCTCTCTACTCTTTTGCACATGCTATGCGGGCGAAATGATGATACCATGCCAAGTTCCAACATTTTCAGAGTTCATTTTGTAGTGATTTTCAATTTCACCGTCATTTAGCTCCCTAAACAAATCGGTAAATGACTCAAAAACAGCAAATGATGTCAGAACGTGTTGGAAATTGATGACGTCGCCTTGAATGATGCATACTGAACGCAGAAATAGGCTGGAGTTCAAATAAGTTTAAAAAACATTAAAGTGCCCGTGTAACAGATGAGTTCTTGTCCCAAACCCTGATACTCCGAAAGAGATCGTCCAGTTTGTACACGAGGTGCGTCCAGTTTTCGCCGTGACCCTCTCTACTCTTTTGCACATGCTATGCGGGCGAAATGATGATACCATGCCAAGTTCCAACATTTACAGAGTTCATTTTGTAGTGATTTTCAATTTCACCGTCATTTAGCTCCCTAAACAAATCGGTAAATGACTGAAAAACAGCAAATGATATCAGAACGTGTTGGAAATTGATGACGTCGCTTTGAATGATGCATACTGAACGCAAAAATAGGCTGGAGTTCAAATAAGTTTAAAGAACATTCAAGTGCCTGTGTAACAGATGAGTTATCGTCCGAAACCCTGATACTCCGAAAGAGATTGTCCAGTTTGTACACGAGGTGCGTCCAGTTTTCGCCGCGACCCTCTCTACTCTTTTGCACATGCTGTGCGGGCGAAATGATGATACCATGCCAAGTTCCAACATTTTCAGAGTTCATTTTGTAGTGATTTTCAATTTCACCGTCATTTAGCTCCCTAAACAAATCGGTAAATGACTCAAAAACAGCAAATGATGTCAGAACGTGTTGGAAATTGATGACGTCGCCTTGAATGATGCATACTGAACGCAAAAATAGGCTGGAGTTCAAATAAGTTTAAAGAACAATCAAGTGCCTGTGTAACAGATGAGTTCTCGTCCGAAACCCTGATACTCCGAAAGAGATTGTCCAGTTTGTACACGAGGTGCGTCCAGTTTTCGCCGTGACCCTCTCTACTCTTTTGCACATGCTATGCGGGCGAAATGATGATACCATGCCAAGTTCCAACATTTTCAGAGTTCATTTTGTAGTGATTTTCAATTTCACCGTCATTTAGCTCCCTAAACAAATCGGTAAATGACTCAAAAACAGCAAATGATGTCAGAACGTGTTGGAAATTGATGACGTCGCCTTGAATGATGCATACTGAACGCAGAAATAGGCTGGAGTTCAAATAAGTTTAAAAAACATTAAAGTGCCCGTGTAACAGATGAGTTCTCGTCCGAAACCCTGATACTCCGAAAGAGATTGTCCAGTTTGTACACGAGGTGCATCCAGTTTTTGCCGTGACCCTCTCTACTCTTTTGCACATGCTATGCGGGCGAAATGATGATACCATGCCAAGTTCCAACATTTTCAGAGTTCATTTTGTAGTGATTTTCAATTTCACCGTCATTTAGCTCCCTAAACAAATCGGTAAATGACTCAAAAACAGCATATCATGTCAGAACGTGTTGGAAATTGATGACGGCGCTTTGAATGATGCATACTGAACGCAAAAATAGGCTGGAGTTCAAATAAGTTTAAAAAACATTCAAGTGCCCGTGTAACAGATGAGTTCTCGTCCGAAACCCTGATACTCCGAAAGAGATTGTCCAGTTTGTACACGAGGTGCGTCCAGTTTTCGCCGCGACCCTCTCTACTCTTTTGCACATGCTATGCGGGCGAAATGATGATACCATGCCAAGTTCCAACATTTTCAGAATTCATTTTGTATTGATTGTCAATTTCACCGTCATTTAGCTCCCTAAACAAATCGATAAATGACTGAAAAACAGCAAATGATGTCAGAACGTGTTGAAAATTGATGAAGTCGCCTTGAATGATGCATACTGAATGCAAAAATAGGCTGGAGTTCAAATAACTTTACAAAACATTCAAGTGGCCGTGTAACAGATGAGTTCTCGTCCCAAACCCTGATACTCCGAAAGAGATTGTCCAGTTTGTACACGAGGTGCGTCCAGTTTTCGCCGTGACCCTCTCTACTCTTTTGCACATGCTATGCGGGTGAAATGATGATACCATGCGAAGTTCCAACATTTTCAGAGTTCATTTTGTAGTGATTTTCAATTTCACCGTCATTTAGCTCCCTAAACAAATCGGTAAATGACTCAAAAACAGCAAATGATGTCAGAACGTGTTGGAAATTGATGACGTCGCCTTGAATGATGCATACTGAACGCAGAAATAGGCTGGAGTTCAAATAAGTTTAAAAAACATTAAAGTGCCCGTGTAACAGATGAGTTCTCGTCCCAAACCCTGATACTCCGAAAGAGATCGTCCAGTTTGTACACGAGGTGCGTCCAGTTTTCGCCGTGACCCTCTCTACTCTTTTGCACATGCTATGCGGGCGAAATGATGATACCGTGCCAAGTTCCAACATTTTCATAGTTCATTTTGTAGTGATTTTCAATTTCACCGTCATTTAGCTCCCTAAACAAATCGGTAAATGACTGAAAAACAGCAAATGATGTCAGAACGTGTTGGAAATTGATGATGTCGATTTGAATGATGCATACTGAACGCAAAAATAGGCTGGAGTTTAAATAAGTTTAAAGAACATTCAAGTGCCTATGTAACAGATGAGTTATCGTCCGAAACCCTGATACTCCGAAAGAGATTGTCCAGTTTATACACGAGGTGCGTCCAGTTTTCGCCGTGACCCTCTCTACTCTTTTGCACATGCTGTGCGGGCGAATTGATGATACCATGCCAAGTTCCAACATTTTCAGAGTTCATTTTGTAGTGATTTTCAATTTCACCGTCATTTAGCTCCCTAAACAAATCGGTAAATGACTCAAAAACAGCAAATGATGTCAGAACGTGTTGGAAATTGATGACGTCGCCTTGAATGATGCATACTGAACGCAAAAATAGGCTGGAGTTCAAATAAGTTTAAAGAACATTCAAGTGCCCGTGTAACAGATGAGTTCTCGTCCGAAACCCTGATACTCCGAAAGAGATTGTCCAGTTTGTACACGAGGTGCGTCCAGTTTTCGCCGTGACCCTCTCTACTCTTTTGCACATGCTATGCGGGCGAAATGATGATACCATGCCAAGTTCCAACATTTTCAGAGTTCATTTTGTAGTGATTTTCAATTTCACCGTCATTTAGCTCCCTAAACAAATCGGTAAATGACTCAAAAACAGCAAATGATGTCAGAACGTGTTGGAAATTGATGACGTCGCCTTGAATGATGCATACTGAACGCAGAAATAGGCTGGAGTTCAAATAAGTTTAAAAAACATTAAAGTGCCCGTGTAACAGATGAGTTCTCGTCCGAAACCCTGATACTCCGAAAGAGATTGTCCAGTTTGTACACGAGGTGCATCCAGTTTTTGCCGTGACCCTCTCTACTCTTTTGCACATGCTATGCGGGCGAAATGATGATACCATGCCAAGTTCCAACATTTTCAGAGTTCATTTTGTAGTGATTTTCAATTTCACCGTCATTTAGCTCCCTAAACAAATCGGTAAATGACTCAAAAACAGCAAATGATGTCAGAACGTGTTGGAAATTGATGACGTCGCTTTGAATGATGCATACTGAACGCAAAAATAGGCTGGAGTTCAAATAAGTTTAAAAAACATTCAAGTGCCCGTGTAACAGATGAGTTCTCGTCCGAAACCCTGATACTCCGAAAGAGATTGTCCAGTTTGTACACGAGGTGCGTCCAGTTTTCGCCGCGACCCTCTCTACTCTTTTGCACATGCTATGCGGGCGAAATGATGATACCATGCCAAGTTCCAACATTTTCAGAATTCATTTTGTAGTGATTGTCAATTTCACCGTCATTTAGCTCCCTAAACAAATCGATAAATGACTGAAAAACAGCAAATGATGTCAGAACGTGTTGAAAATTGATGACGGCGCCTTGAATGATGCATACTGAACGCAAAAATAGGCTGGAGTTCAAATAAGTTTACAAAACATTCAAGTGGCCGTGTAACAGATGAGTTCTCGTCCCAAACCCTGATACTCCGAAAGAGATTGTCCAGTTTGTACACGAGGTGCGTCCAGTTTTCGCCGTGACCCTCTCTACTCTTTTGCACATGCTATGCGGGTGAAATGATGATACCATGCCAAGTTCCAACATTTTCAGAGTTCATTTTGTAGTGATTTTCAATTTCACCGTCATTTAGCTCCCTAAACAAATCGGTAAATGACTCAAAAACAGCAAATGATGTCAGAACATGTTGAAAATTGATGACGTCGCCTTGAATGATGCATACTGAACGCAAAAATAGGCTGGAGTTCAAATAAGTTTAAAAAACATTCAAGTGCCCGTGTAACAGATGAGTTCTCGTCCCAAACCCTGATACTCCGAAAGAGATTGTCCAGTTTGTATACGAGGTGCGTCCAGTTTTCGCCGTGACCCTCTCTACTCTTTTGCACATGCTATGCGGGCGAAATGATGATACCATGCCAAGTTCCAACATTTTCAGAATTCATTTTGTAGTGATTGTCAATTTCACCGTCATTTAGCTCCCTAAACAAATCGATAAATGACTGAAAAACTGCAAATGATGTCAGAACGTGTTGAAAATAGATGACGTCGCTTTGAATGATGCATACTGAACGCAAAAATAGGATGGAGTTCAAATAAGTTTAGAAAAACATTGAAGTGCCCGTGTAACAGATGAGTTCTCGTCCGAAACCCTGATACTCCGAAAGAGATTGCCCAGTTTGTACACGAGGTGCGTCCAGTTTTTGCCGTGACCCTCTCTACTCTTTTGCACATGCTATGCGGGCGAAATGATGATACCATGCCAAGTTCCAACATTTTCAGAGTTCATTTTGTGGTGATTTTCAATTTCACCGTCATTTAGCTCCCTAAACAAATCGGTAAATGACTGAAAAACAGCAAATGATGTCAGAATGTGTTGGAAATTGATGACGTCGCCTTGAATGATGCATACTGAACGCAAAAATACGCTGGACTTCAAATAAGTTTAAAAAACATTCAAGGGCCCGTGTAACAGATGAGTTCTCGTCCGAAACCCTGATACTCCGAAAGAGATTGTCCAGTTTGTACACGAGGTGCGTCCAGTTTTCGCCGCGACCCTCTCTACTCTTTTGCACATGCTATGCGGGCGAAATGATGATACCATGCCAAGTTCCAACATTTTCAGAGTTCATTTTGTAGTGATTTTCAATTTCACCGTCATTTAGCTCCCTAAACAAATCGGTAAATGACTCAAAAACAGCAAATGATGTCAGAACGTGTTGAAAATAGATGACGTCGCCTTGAATGATGCATACTGAACGCAAAAATAGGCTGGAGTTCAAATAAGTTTAAAGAACATTCAAGTGCCTGTGTAACAGATGAGTTCTCGTCCGAAACCATGATACTCGGAAAGAGATTGTCCAGTTTGTACACGAGGTGCGTCCAGTTTTCGCCGTGACCCTCTCTACTCTTTTGCACATGCTGTGCGGGTGAAATGATGATACCATGCCAAGTTCCAACATTTTCAGAGTTCATTTTGTAGTGATTTTCAATTTCACCGTCATTTAGCTCCCTAAACAAATCGGTAAATGACTCAAAAACAGCAAATGATGTCAGAACATGTTGAAAATTGATGACGTCGCCTTGAATGATGCATACTGAATGCAAAAATAGGCTGGAGTTCAAATAAGTTTAAAAAACATTCAAGTGCCCGTGTAACAGATGAGTTCTCGTCCCAAACCCTGATACTCCGAAAGAGATTGTCCAGTTTGTATACGAGGTGCGTCCAGTTTTCGCCGTGACCCTCTCTACTCTTTTGCACATGCTATGCGGGCGAAATGATGATACCATGCCAAGTTCCAACATTTTCAGAATTCATTTTGTAGTGATTGTCAATTTCACCGTCATTTAGCTCCCTAAACAAATCGATAAATGACTGAAAAACGTCAAATGATGTCAGAACGTGTTGAAAATAGATGACGTCGCTTTGAATGATGCATACTGAACGCAAAAATAGGATGGAGTTCAAATAAGTTTAAAAAACATTGAAGTGCCCGTGTAACAGATGAGTTCTCGTCCGAAACCCTGATACTCCGAAAGAGATTGCCCAGTTTGTACACGAGGTGCGTCGAGTTTTCGCCGTGACCCTCTCTACTCTTTTGCACATGCTATGTGGGCGAAATGATGATACCATGCCAAGTTCCAACATTTTCAGAGTTCATTTTGTAGTGATTTTCAATTTCACCGTCATTTATCTCCCTAAACAAATCGGTAAATGACTGAAAAACAGCAAATGATGTCAGAATGTGTTGGAAATTGATGACGTCGCCTTGAATGATGCATACTGAACGCAAAAATACGCTGGACTTCAAATAAGTTTAAAAAACATTCAAGGGCCCGTGTAACAGATGAGTTCTCGTCCGAAACCCTGATACTCCGAAAGAGATTGTCCAGTTTGTACACGAGGTGCGTCCAGTTTTCGCCGCGACCCTCTCTACTCTTTTGCACATGCTATGCGGGCAAAATGATGATACCATGCCAAGTTCCAACATTTTCAGAGTTCATTTTGTAGTGATTTTCAATTTCACCGTCATTTAGCTCCCTAAACAAATCGGTAAATGACTCAAAAACAGCAAATGATGTCAGAACGTGTTGAAAATAGATGACGTCGCCTTGAATGATGCATACTGAACGCAAAAATAGGCTGGAGTTCAAATAAGTTTAAAGAACATTCAAGTGCCTGTGTAACAGATGAGTTCTCGTCCGAAACCATGATACTCGGAAAGAGATTGTCCAGTTTGTACACGAGGTGCGTCCAGTTTTCGCCGTGACCCTCTCTACTCTTTTGCACATGCTGTGCGGGTGAAATGATGATACCATGCCAAGTTCCAACATTTTCAGAGTTCATTTTGTAGTGATTTTCAATTTCACCGTCATTTAGCTCCCTAAACAAATCGGTAAATGACTCAAAAACAGCAAATGATGTCAGAACATGTTGAAAATTGATGACGTCGCCTTGAATGATGCATACTGAATGCAAAAATAGGCTGGAGTTCAAATAAGTTTAAAAAACATTCAAGTGCCCGTGTAACAGATGAGTTCTCGTCCCAAACCCTGATACTCCGAAAGAGATTGTCCAGTTTGTATACGAGGTGCGTCCAGTTTTCGCCGTGACCCTCTCTACTCTTTTGCACATGCTATGCGGGCGAAATGATGATACCATGCCAAGTTCCAACATTTTCAGAATTCATTTTGTAGTGATTGTCAATTTCACCGTCATTTAGCTCCCTAAACAAATCGATAAATGACTGAAAAACTGCAAATGATGTCAGAACGTGTTGAAAATAGATGACGTCGCTTTGAATGATGCATACTGAACGCAAAAATAGGATGGAGTTCAAATAAGTTTAAAAAACATTGAAGTGCCCGTGTAACAGATGAGTTCTCGTCCGAAACCCTGATACTCCGAAAGAGATTGCCCAGTTTGTACACGAGGTGCGTCGAGTTTTCGCCGTGACCCTCTCTACTCTTTTGCACATGCTATGCGGGCGAAATGATGATACCATGCCAAGTTCCAACATTTTCAGAGTTCATTTTGTAGTGATTTTCAATTTCACCGTCATTTAGCTCCCTAAACAAATCGGTAAATGACTGAAAAACAGCAAATGATGTCAGAACGTGTTGGAAATTGATGACGTCGCCTTGAATGATGCATACTGAACGCAAAAATACGCTGGACTTCAAATAAGTTTAAAAAACATTCAAGGGCCCGTGTAACAGATGAGTTCTCATCCGAAACCCTTATACTCCGAAAGAGATTGTCCAGTTTGTACACGAGGTGCGTCCAGTTTTCGCCGCGACCCTCTCTACTCTTTTGCACATGCTATGCGGGCGAAATGATGATACCATGCCAAGTTCCAACATTTTCAGAATTCATTTTGTAGTGATTGTCAATTTCACCGTCATTTAGCTCCCTAAACAAATCGGTAAATGACTGAAAAACAGCAAATGATGTCAGAACGTGTTGGAAATTGATGACGTCGCTTTGAATGATGCATAATGAACGCAAAAATAGGATGGAGTTCAAATAAGTATAAAAAACATTGAAGTGCCCGTGTAACAGATGAGTTCTCGTCCGAAACCCTGATACTCCGAAAGAGATTGTCCAGTTTGTACACGAGGTGCGTCCAGTTTTTGCCGTGACCCTCTATACTCTTTTGCACATGCTATGCGGGCGAAATGATGATACCATGCCAAGTTCCAACATTTTCAGAGTTCATTTTGTAGTGATTTTCAATTTCACCGTCATTTAGCTCCCTAAACAAATCGGTAAATGACTCAAAAACAGCAAATGATGTCAGAACGTGTTGGAAATTGATGACGTCGCCTTGAATGATGCATACTGAACGCAAAAACACGCTGGACTTCAAATAAGTTTAAAAAACATTCAAGTGCCCGTGTAACAGATGAGTTCTCGTCCGAAACCCTGATACTCCGAAAGAGATTGTCCAGTTTGTACACGAGGTGCGTCCAGTTTTCGCCGTGACCCTCTCTACTCTTTTGCACATGCTGTGCGGGCGAAATGATGATACCATGCCAAGTTCCAACATTTTCAGAGTTCATTTTGTAGTGATTTTCAATTTCACCGTCATTTAGCTCCCTAAACAATTCGGTAAATAACTGAAAAACAGCAAATGATGTCACAACGTGTTGAAAATTGATGACGTCGCCTTGAATGATGCATACTGAACGCAAAAATAGGCTGGAGTTCAAATAAGTTTAAAAAACATTGAAGTGCCCGTGTAACAGATGAGTTCTCGTCCCAAACCCTGATACTCCGAAAGAGATTGTCCAGTTTGTACACGAGGTGCATCCAGTTTTCGCCGTGACCCTCTCTACTCTTTTGCACATGCTATGCGGGTGAAATGATGATACCATGCCAAGTTCCAACATTTTCAGAGGTTATTTTGTAGTGATTTTCAATTTCACCGTCATTTAGCTCCCTAAACAAATCGGTAAATGACTGAAAAACAGCAAATGATGTCACAACGTGTTGAAAATTGATGACGTCGCCTTGAATGATGCATACTGAACGCAAAAATAGGGTGGAGTTCAAATAAGTTTAAAAAACATTGAAGTGCCCGTGTAACAGATGAGTTCTCGTCCCAAACCCTGATACTCCGAAAGAGATTGTCCAGTTTGTACACGAGGTGCGTCCAGTTTTCGCCGTGACCCTCTCTACTCTTTTGCACATGCTATGCGGGTGAAATGATGATACCATGCCAAGTTCCAACATTTTCAGAGTTCATTTTGTAGTGATTTTCAATTTCACCGTCATTTAGCTCCCTAAGCAAATCGGTAAATGACTGAAAAACAGCAAATGATGTCAGAACGTGTTGGAAGTTGATGACGTCGCCTTGAATGATGCATACTGAACGCAAAAATACGCTGGAGCTCAAATAAGTTTAAAAAACATTCAAGGGCCCGTGTAACAGATGAGTTCTAGTCCGAAACCCTGATACTCCGAAAGAGATTGTCCAGTTTGTACAGGAGGTGCGTCCAGTTTTCGCCGTGACCCTCTCTACTCTTTTGCACATGCTGTGCGGGTGAAATGATGATACCATGCCAAGTTCCAACATTTTCAGAGTACATTTTGTAGAGATTTTCAATTTCACCGTCACTTAGCTCCCTAAACAAATCGGTAAATGACTCAAAAACAGCAAATGATGTCAGAACGTGTTGGAAATTGATGATGTCGCTTTGAATGATGCATACTGAACGCAAAAATAGTCTGGAGTTCAAATAAGTTTAAAAAACATTCAAGTGCCCGTGTAACAGATGAGTTCTCGTCCGAAACCATGATACTCCGAAAGAGATTGTCCAGTTTGTACACGAGGTGCGTCCAGTTTTCGCCGTGACCCTCTCTACTCTTTTGCACATGCTGTGCGGGTGAAATGATGATACCATGCCAAGTTCCAACATTTTCAGAGTTCATTTTGTAGTGATTTTCAATTTCACCGTCATTTAGCTCCCTAAACAAATCGGTAAATGACTCAAAAACAGCAAATGATGTCAGAACATGTTGAAAATTGATGACGTCGCCTTGAATGATGCATACTGAACGCAAAAATAGGCTGGAGTTCAAATAAGTTTAAAAAACATTCAAGTGCCCGTGTAACAGATGAGTTCTCGTCCCAAACCCTGATACTCCGAAAGAGATTGTCCAGTTTGTATACGAGGTGCGTCCAGTTTTCGCCGTGACCCTCTCTACTCTTTTGCACATGCTATGCGGGCGAAATGATGATACCATGCCAAGTTCCAACATTTTCAGAATTCGTTATGTAGTGATTGTCAATTTCACCGTCATTTAGCTCCCTAAACAAATCGATAAATGACTGAAAAACTGCAAATGATGTCAGAACGTGTTGAAAATAGATGACATCGCTTTGAATGATGCATACTGAACGCAAAAATAGGATGGAGTTCAAATAAGTTTAGAAAAACATTGAAGTGCCCGTGTAACAGATGAGTTCTCGTCCGAAACCCTGATACTCCGAAAGAGATTGCCCAGTTTGTACACGAGGTGCGTCCAGTTTTTGCCGTGACCCTCTCTACTCTTTTGCACATGCTATGCGGGCGAAATGATGATACCATGCCAAGTTCCAACATTTTCAGAGTTCATTTTGTAGTGATTTTCAATTTCACCGTCATTTAGCTCCCTAAACAAATCGGTAAATGACTGAAAAACAGCAAATGATGTCAGAATGTGTTGGAAATTGATGACATCGCCTTGAATGATGCATACTGAACGCAAAAATACGCTGGACTTCAAATAAGTTTAAAAAACATTCAAGGGCCCGTGTAACAGATGAGTTCTCGTCCGAAACCCTGATACTCCGAAAGAGATTGTCCAGTTTATACACGAGGTGCGTCCAGTTTTCGCCGCGACCCTCTCTACTCTTTTGCACATGCTATGCGGGCGAAATGATGATACCATGCCAAGTTCCAACATTTTCAGAGTTCATTTTGTAGTGATTTTCAATTTCACCGTCATTTAGCTCCCTAAACAAATCGGTAAATGACTCAAAAACAGCAAATGATGTCAGAACGTGTTGAAAATAGATGACGTCGCCTTGAATGATGCATACTGAACGCAAAAATAGGCTGGAGTTCAAATAAGTTTAAAGAACATTCAAGTGCCTGTGTAACAGATGAGTTCTCGTCCGAAACCATGATACTCGGAAAGAGATTGTCCAGTTTGTACACGAGGTGCGTCCAGTTTTCGCCGTGACCCTCTCTACTCTTTTGCACATGCTGTGCGGGTGAAATGATGATACCATGCCAAGTTCCAACATTTTCAGAGTTCATTTTGTAGTGATTTTCAATTTCACCGTCATTTAGCTCCCTAAACAAATCGGTAAATGACTCAAAAACAGCAAATGATGTCAGAACATGTTGAAAATTGATGACGTCGCCTTGAATGATGCATACTGAACGCAAAAATAGGCTGGAGTTCAAATAAGTTTAAAAAACATTCAAGTGCCCGTGTAACAGATGAGTTCTCGTCCGAAACCCTGATACTCCGAAAGAGATTGTCCAGTTTGTACCGGAGGTGCGTCCAGTTTTCGCCGCGACCCTCTCTACTCTTTTGCACATGCTGTGCGGGTGAAATGATGATACCATGCCAAGTTCCAACATTTTCAGAGTTCATTTTGTAGTGATTTTCAATTTCACCGTCATTTAGCTCCCTAAACAAATCGGTAAATGACTGAAAAACAGCAAATGATGTCAGAACGTGTTGGAAATTGATGACGTCGCCTTGAATGATGCATACTGAACGCAAAAATACGCTGGACTTCAAATAAGTTTAAAAAACATTCAAGGGCCCGTGTAACAGATGAGTTCTCATCCGAAACCCTTATACTCCGAAAGAGATTGTCCAGTTTGTACACGAGGTGCGTCCAGTTTTCGCCGCGACCCTCCCTACTCTTTTGCACATGCTATGCGGGCGAAATGATGATACCATGCCAAGTTCCAACATTTTAAGAATTCATTTTGTAGTGATTGTCAATTTCACCGTCATTTAGCTCCCTAAACAAATCGGTAAATGACTGAAAAACAGCAAATGATGTCAGAACGTGTTGGAAATTGATGACGTCGCTTTGAATGATGCATAATGAACGCAAAAATAGGATGGAGTTCAAATAAGTATAAAAAACATTGAAGTGCCCGTGTAACAGATGAGTTCTCGTCCGAAACCCTGATACTCCGAAAGAGATTGTCCAGTTTGTACACGAGGTGCGTCCAGTTTTTGCCGTGACCCTCTATACTCTTTTGCACATGCTATGCGGGCGAAATGATGATACCATGCCAAGTTCCAACATTTTCAGAGTTCATTTTGTAGTGATTTTCAATGTCACCGTCATTTAGCTCCCTAAACAAATCGGTAAATGACTCAAAAACAGCAAATGATGTCAGAACGTGTTGGAAATTGATGACGTCGCCTGGAATGATGCATACTGAACGCAAAAACACGCTGGAGTTCAAATAAGTTTAAAAAACATTCAAGTGCCCGTGTAACAGATGAGTTCTCGTCCGAAACCCTGATACTCCGAAAGAGATTGTCCAGTTTGTACACGAGGTGCGTCCAGTTTTCGCTGTGACCCTCTCTACTATTTTGCACATGCTGTGCGGGTGAAATGATTATACCATGCCAAGTTCCAACATTTTCAGAGTTCATTTTGTAGTGATTTTCAATTTCACCGTCATTTAGCTCCCTAAACAAATCGGTAAATGACTCAAAAACAGCAAATGATGTCAGAACATGTTGAAAATTGATGACGTCGCCTTGAATGATGCACACTGAACGCAAAAATAGGCTGGAGTTCAAATAAGTTTAAAAAACATTCAAGTGCCCGTGTAACAGATGAGTTCTCGTCCGAAACCCTGATACTCCGAAAGAGATTGTCCAGTTTGTACCGGAGGTGCGTCCAGTTTTCGCCGCGACCCTCTCTACTCTTTTGCACATGCTGTGCGGGTGAAATGATGATACCATGCCAAGTTCCAACATTTTCAGAGTTCATTTTGTAGTGATTTTCAATTTCACCGTCATTTAGCTCCCTAAACAAATCGATAAATGACTGAAAAACAGCAAATGATGTCAGAACGTGTTGGAAATTGATGACGTCGCTTTGAATGATGCATACTGAACGCAAAAATAGGATGGAGTTCAAATAAGTTTAAAAAACATTTAAGTGCCCGTGTAACAGATGAGTTCTCGTCCGAAACCCTGATACTCCGAAAGAGATTGCCCAGTTTGTACACGAGGTGCGTCGAGTTTTCGCCGTGACCCTCTCTACTCTTTTGCACATGCTATGCGGGCGAAATGATGATACCATGCCAAGTTCCAACATTTTCAGAGTTCATTTTGTAGTGATTTTCAATTTCACCGTCATTTAGCTCCCTAAACAAATCGGTAAATGACTGAAAAACAGCAAATGATGTCAGAACGTGTTGGAAATTGATGACGTCGCCTTGAATGATGCATACTGAACGCAAAAATACGCTGGACTTCAAATAAGTTTAAAAAACATTCAAGGGCCCGTGTAACAGATGAGTTCTCATCCGAAACCCTTATACTCCGAAAGAGATTGTCAAGTTTGTACACGAGGTGCGTCCAGTTTTCGCCGCGACCCTCTCTACTCTTTTGCACATGCTATGCGGGCGAAATGATGATACCATGCCAAGTTCCAACATTTTCAGAATTCATTTTGTAGTGATTATCAATTTCACCGTCATTTAGCTCCCTAAACAAATCGGTAAATGACTGAAAAACAGCAAATGATGTCGGAACGTGTTGGAAATTGATGACGTCGCTTTGAATGATGCATAATGAACGCAAAAATAGGATGGAGTTCAAATAAGTATAAAAAACATTGAAGTGCCCGTGTAACAGATGAGTTCTCGTCCGAAACCCTGATACTCCGAAAGAGATTGTCCAGTTTGTACACGAGGTGCGTCCAGTTTTTGCCGTGACCCTCTATACTCTTTTGCACATGCTATGCGGGCGAAATGATGATACCATGCCAAGTTCCAACATTTTCAGAGTTCATTTTGTAGTGATTTTCAATTTCACCGTCATTTAGCTCCCTAAACAAATCGGTAAATGACTCAAAAACAGCAAATGATGTCAGAACGTGTTGGAAATTGATGACGTCGCCTGGAATGATGCATACTGAACGCAAAAACACGCTGGAGTTCAAATAAGTTTAAAAAACATTCAAGTGCCCGTGTAACAGATGAGTTCTCGTCCGAAACCCTGATACTCCGAAAGAGATTGTCCAGTTTGTACACGAGGTGCGTCCAGTTTTCGCCGTGACCCTCTCTACTCTTTTGCACATGCTGTGCCGGTGAAATGATTATACCATGCCAAGTTCCAACATTTTCAGAGTTCATTTTGTAGTGATTTTCAATTTCACCGTCATTTAGCTCCCTAAACAATTCGGTAAATAACTGAAAAACAGCAAATGATGTCAGAACGTGTTGGAAATTGATGACGTCGCTTTGAATGATGCATACTGAACGCAAAAATAGGTTGGAGTTCAAATAAGTTTTAAAAACATTCAAGTGCCCGTGTAACAGATGAGTTCTCTTCCGAAACGCTGATACTCCGAAAGAGATTGTCCAGTTTGTACACGAGGTGCATCCAGTTTTCGCCGTGACCCTCTCTACTCTTTTGCACATGCTATGCGGGTGAAATGATGATACCATGCCAAGTTCCAACATTTTCAGAGGTTATTTTGTAGTGATTTTTAATTTCACCGTCATTTAGCTCCCTAAACAAATCGGTAAATGACTGAAAAACAGCAAATGATGTCAGAACGTGTTGGAAATTGATGACGTCACCTTGAATGATGCATACTGAACGCAAAAATAGGATGGAGTTCAAATAAGTTTAAAAAACATTCAAGGGCCCGTGTAACAGATGAGTTCTCGTCCGAAACCCTGATACTCCGAAAGAGATTGTCCAGTTTGTACACGAGGTGCGTCCAGTTTTTTGCCGTGACCCTCTCTACTCTTTTGCACATGCTGTGCGGGCGAAATGATGATACCATGCCAAGTTCCAACATTTTCAGAGTTCATTTTGTAGTGATTTTCAATTTCACCGTCATTTAGCTCCCTAAACAAATCGGTAAATGACTGAAAAACAGCAAATGATGTCACAACGTGTTGAAAATTTATGACGTCGCCTTGAATGATGCATACTGAACGCAAAAATAGGCTGGAGTTCAAATAAGTTTAAAAAACATTGAAGTGCCCGTGTAACAGATGAGTTCTCTTCCCAAACCCTGATACTCCGAAAGAGATTGTCCAGTTTGTACACGAGGTGCGTCCAGTTTTCGCCGTGAACCTCTCTACTCTTTTGCACATGCTATGCGGGCGAAATGATGATACCATGCCAAGTTCCAACATTTTCAGAGTTCATTTTGTAGTGATTTTCAATTTCACCGTCATTTAGCTCCCTAAGCAAATCGGTAAATGACTGAAAAACAGCAAATGATGTCAGAACGTGTTGGAAGTTGATGACGTCGCCTTGAATGATGCATACTGAACGCAAAAATACGCTGGAGCTCAAATAAGTTTAAAAAACATTCAAGGGCCCGTGTAACAGATGAGTTCTCGTCCGAAACCCTGATACTCCGAAAGAGATTGTCCAGTTTGTACAGGAGGTGCGTCCAGTTTTCGCCGTGACCCTCTCTACTCTTTTGCACATGCTGTGCGGGTGAAATGATGATACCATGCCAAGTTCCAACATTTTCAGAGTTCATTTTGTAGAGATTTTCAATTTCACCGTCACTTAGCTCCCTAAACAAATCGGTAAATGACTCAAAAACAGCAAATGATGTCAGAACGTGTTGGAAATTGATGATGTCGCTTTGAATGATGCATACTGAACGCAAAAATAGGCTGGAGTTCAAATAAGTTTAAAAAACATTCAAGTGCCCGTGTAACAGATGAGTTCTCGTCCGAAACCCTGATACTCCGAAAGAGATTGTCCAGTTTGTACACGAGGTGCATCCAGTTTTCGCCGTGACCCTCTCTACTCTTTTGCACATGCTATGCGGGTGAAATGATGATACCATGCCAAGTTCCAACATTTTCAGAGGTCATTTTGTAGTGATTTTCAATTTCACCTTCATTTAGCTCCCTAAACAAATCGGTAAATGACTGAAAAACAACAAATGATGTCAGAACGTGTTGGAAATTGATGACGTCACCTTGAATGATGCATACTGAACGCAAAAATAGGATGGAGTTCAAATAAGTTTAAAAAACATTCAAGGGCCCGTGTAACAGATGAGTTCTCGTCCGAAACCCTGATACTCCGAAAGAGATTGTCCAGTTTGTACCGGAGGTGCGTCCAGTTTTCGCCGCGACCCTCTCTACTCTTTTGCACATGCTGTGCGGGTGAAATGATGATACCATGCCAAGTTCCAACATTTCCAGAGTTCATTTTGTAGAGATTTTCAATTTCACCGTCATTTAGCTCCCTAAACAAATCGGTAAATGACTCAAAAACAGCAAATGATGTCAGAACGTGTTGGAAATTGATGACGTCGCTTTGAATGATGCATACTGAACGCAAAAATAGGCTGGAGTTCAAATAAGTTTAAAAAACATTCAAGTGCCCGTGTAACAGATGAGTTCTCGTCCGAAACCCTGATACTCCGAAAGAGATTGCCAAGTTTGTACACGAGGTGCATCCAGTTTTCGCCGTGACCCTCTCTACTCTTTTGCACATGCTATGCGGGTGAAATGTTGATACCATGCCAAGTTCCAACATTTTCAGAGGTCATTTTGTAGTGATTTTCAATTTCACCGTCATTTAGCTCCCTAAACAAATCGGTAAATGACTGAAAAACAGCAAATGATGTCAGAACGTGTTGGAAATTGATGACGTCGCCTTGAATGATGCATACTGAACGCAAAAATACGCTGGAGTTCAAATAAGTTTAAAAAACATTGAAGGGCCCGTGTAGCAGATGAGTTCTCGTCCGAAACCCTGATACTCCGAAAGAGATTGTCCAGTTTGTACAGGAGGTGCGTCCAGTTTTCGCCGCGAACCTCTCTACTCTTTTGCACATGCTGTGCGGGTGAAATGATGATACCATGCCAAGTTCCAACATTTTCAGAGTTCATTTTGTAGAGATTTTCAATTTCACCGTCATTTAGCTCCCTGAACAAATCCGTAAATGACTCAAAAACAGCAAATGATGTCAGAACGTGTTGGAAATTGATGACGTCGCTTTGAATGATGCATACTGAACGCAAAAATAGGCTGGAGTTCAAATAAGTTTAAAAAACATTCAAGTGCCCGTGTAACAGATGAGTTCTCGTCCGAAACCCTGATACTCCGAAAGAGATTGTCCAGTTTGTACACAAGGTGCGTCCAGTTTTCGCCGTGACCCTCTCTACTCTTTTGCACATGCTATGCGGGTGAAATGATGATACCATGCCAAGTTCCAACATTTTCAGAGTTCATTTTGTAGTGATTTTCAATTTCACCGTCATTTAGCTCCCTAAACAAGTCGGTAAATGACTCAAAAACAGCAAATGATGTCAGAACGTGTTGAAAATTGATGACGTCGCCTTGAATGATGCATACTGAACGCAAAAATAGGCTGGAGTTCAAATAAGTTTAAAAAACATTCAAGGGCCCGTGTAACAGATGAGTTCTCGTCCAAAACCCTGATACTCCGAAATAGATTATCCAGTTTGTGCACGAGGTGCGTCCAGTTTTCGCCGTGAGCCTCTCTACTCTTTTGCACATGCTATGCGGGTGAAATGATGATACCATGCCAAGTTCCAACATTTTCAGAGGTCATTTTGTAGTGATTTTCAATTTCACCGTCATTTAGCTCCCTAAACAAATCGGTAAATGACTGAAAACAGCAAATGATGTCAGAACGTGTTGGAAATTGATGACGTCGCCTTGAATGATGCATACTGAACGCAAAAATAGGCTAGAGTTCAAATAAGTTTAAAAAACATTCAAGTGCCCGTGTAACAGATGAGTTCTCGTCCGAAACTCTGATACTCCGAAAGAGATTGTCTAGTTTGTACACGAGGTGCATCCAGTTTTCGCCGTGACCCTCTCTACTCTTTTGCACATGCTATGCGGGTGAAATGTTGATACCATGCCAAGTTCCAACATTTTCAGAGGTCATTTTGTAGTGACAATTTCACCGTCATTTAGCTCCCTAAACAAATCGGTAAATGACTGAAAAACAGCAAATGATGTCAGAACGTGTTGGAAATTGATGACGTCGCCTTGAATGATGCATACTGAACGCAAAAATAGGCTGGAGTTCAAATAAGTTTAAAAACCATTCAAGGGCCCGTGTAACAGATGAGTTCTCGTCCGAAACCCTGATACTCCGAAAGAGATTGTCCAGTTTGTACACGAGGTGCGTCCAGTTTTCGCCGTGACCCTCTCTACTCTTTTGCACATGCTGTGCGGGCGAAATGATGATACCATGCCAAGTTCCAACATTTTCAGAGTTCATTTTGTAGTGATTTTCAATTTCACCGTCATTTAGCTCCCTAAACAAATCGGTAAATGACTGAAAAATAGCAAATGATGTCAGAACATGTTGGAAATTGATGACGTCGCTTTGAATGATGCATACTGAACACAAAAATAGGCTGGAGTTCAAATAAGTTTAAAAAACATTCAAGTGCCCGTGTAACAGATGAGTTCTCGTCCGAAACCCTGGTACTCCGAAAGAGATTGTCCAGTTTGTACACGAGGTGTGTCCAGTTTTCGCCGTGACCCTCTCTACTCTTTTGCACATGCTATGCAAGCGAAATGATGATACCATGCCAAGTTCCAACATTTTCAGAGTTCATTTTGTAGTGATTTTCAATTTCACCGTCATTTAGCTCCCTAAACAAATCGGTAAATGAATGAAAAACAGCAAATGATGTCAGAACGTGTTGGAAATTGATGACGTCGCCTTGAATGATGCATACTGAACGCAAAAATACGCTGGAGTTCAAATAAGTTTAAAAAACATTCAAGGGCCCGTGTAGCAGATGAGTTCTCGTCCGAAACCCTGATACTCCGAAATAGATTGTCCAGTTTGTACACGAGGTGCGTCCAGTTTTCGCCGTGACCCTCTCTACTCTTTTGCACATGCTGTGCGGGCGAAATGATGATACCATGCCAAGTTCCAACATTTTCAGAGTTCATTTTGTAGTGATTTTCAATTTCACCGTCATTTAGCTCCCTAAACAAATCGGTAAATGACTGAAAAACAGCAAATGATGTCAGAACGTGTTGGAAATTGATGACGTCGCTTTCGATGATGCATATTGAACACAAAAATAGGCTGGAGTTCAAATAAGTTTTAAAAACGTTGAAGTGCCCGTGTAACAGATGAGTTCTCGTCCAAAACCCTGATACTCCGAAATAGATTGTCCAGTTTGTACACGAGGTGCGTCCAGTTTTCGCCGTGAGCCTCTCTACTCTTTTGCACATGCTATGCGGGTGAAATGATGATACCATGCCAAGTTCCAACATTTTCAGAGGTCATTTTGTAGTCATTTTCAATTTCACCGTCATTTAGCTCCCTAAACGAATCGGTAAATGACTGAAAACAGCAAATGATGTCAGAACGTGTTGGAAATTGATGACGTCGCCTTGAATGATGCATACTGAACGCAAAAATAGGCTGGAGTTCAAATAAGTTTAAAAAACATTCAAGTGCCCGTGTAACAGATGAGTTCTCGTCCGAAACCCTGATACTCCGAAAGAGATTGTCCAGTTTGTACACGAGGTGCATCCAGTTTTCGCCGTGACCCTCTCTACTATTTTGCACATGCTATGCGGGTGAAATGATGATACCATGCCAAGTTCCAACATTTTCAGAGGTCATTTTGTAGTGATTTTCAATTTCATCGTCATTTAGCTCCCTAAACAAATCGGTAAATGACTGAAAAACAGCAAATGATGTCAGAACGTGTTGGAAATTGATGACGTCGCCTTGAATGATGCATACTGAACGCAAAAATAGGATGGAGTTCAAATAAGTTTAAAAAACATTCAAGGGCCCGTGTAGCAGATGAGTTCTCCTCCGAAACCCTAATACTCCGAAAGAGATTGTCCAGTTTGTACCGGAGGTGCGTCCAGTTTTCGCCGTGACCCTCTCTACTCTTTTGCACATGCTGTGCGGGTGAAATGATGATACCATGCCAAGTTCCAACATTTTCAGAGTTCATTTTGTAGAGATTTTCAATTTCACTGTCATTTAGCTCCCTAAACAAATCGGTAAATGACTCAAAAACAGCAAATGATGTCAGAACGTGTTGGAAATTGATGACGTCGCTTTGAATGATGCATACTGAACGCAAAAATAGGCTGGAGTTCAAACAAGTTTAAAAAACATTCAAGTGCCCGTGTAACAGATGAGTTCTCGTCCGAAACCCTGATACTCCGAAAGAGATTGTCCAGTTTGTACACGAGGTGCATCCAGTTTTCGCCGTGACCCTCTCTACTCTTTTGCACATGCTATGCGGGTGAAATGTTGATACCATGCCAAGTTCCAACATTTTCAGGGGTCATTTTGTAGTGATTTTCAATTTCACCGTCATTTAGCTCCCTAAACAAATCGGTAAATGACTGAAAAACAACAAATGATGTCAGAACGTGTTGGAAATTGATGATGTCGCCTTGAATGATGCATACTGAACGCAAAAATAGGATGGAGTTCAAATAAGTTTAAAAAACATTGAAGGGCCCGTGTAACAGATGAGTTCTCGTCCGAAACCCTGATACTCCGAAAGAGATTGTCCAGTTTGTACACGAGGTGCGTCCAGTTTTTGCCGTGACCCTCTCTACTCTTTTGCACATGCTGTGTGGGCGAAATGATGATACCATGCCAAGTTCCAACATTTTCAGAGTTCATTTTGTAGTGATTTTCAATTTCACCGTCATTTAGCTCCCTAAACAAATCGGTAAATGACTGAAAAACAATAAATGATGTCAGAACGTGTTGAAAATTGATGACGTCGCCTTGAATGATGCATACTGAACGCAAAAATAGGCTGGAGTTCAAATAAGTTTAAAAACCATTCAAGGGCCCGTGTAACAGATGAGTTCTCGTCCGAAACCCTGATACTCCGAAAGAGATTGTCCAGTTTGTACACGAGGTGCGTCCAGTTTTCGCCGTGACCCTCTCTACTCTTTTGCACATGCTGTGCGGGCGAAATGATGATACCATGCCAAGTTCCAACATTTTCAGAGTTCATTTTGTAGTGATTTTCAATTTCACCGTCATTTAGCTCCCTAAACAAATCGGTAAATGACTGAAAAATAGCAAATGATGTCAGAACATGTTGGAAATTGATGACGTCGCTTTGAATGATGCATAATGAACACAAAAATAGGCTGGAGTTCAAATAAGTTTAAAAAACATTCAAGTGCCCGTGTAACAGATGAGTTCTCGTCCGAAACCCTGATACTCCGAAAGAGATTGTCCAGTTTGTACACGAGGTGCGTCCAGTTTTCGCCGTGACCCTCTCTACTCTTTTGCACATGCTATGCAGGCGAAATGATGATACCATGCCAAGTTCCAACATTTTCAGAGTTCATTTTGTAGTGATTTTCAATTTCACCGTCATTTAGCTCCCTAAACAAATCGGTAAATGAATGAAAAACAGCAAATGATGTCAGAACGTGTTGGAAATTGATGACGTCGCCTTGAATGATGCATACTGAACGCAAAAATACGCTGGAGTTCAAATAAGTTTAAAAAACATTCAAGGGCCCGTGTAGCAGATGAGTTCTCGTCCGAAACCCTGATACTCCGAAAGAGATTGTCCAGTTTGTATAGGAGGTGCGTCCAGTTTTCGCCGCGACCCTCTCTACTCTTTTGCACATGCTATGCGGGTGAAATGATGATACCATGCCAAGTTCCAACATTTTCAGAGTTCATTTTGTAGAGATTTTCAATTTCACCGTCATTTAGCTCCCTGAACAAATCGGTAAATGACTCAAAAACAGCAAATGATGTCAGAACGTGTTGGAAATTGATGACGTCGCTTTGAATGATGCATACTGAACGCAAAAATAGGCTGGAGTTCAAATAAGTTCAAAAAACATTCAAGTGCCCGTGTAACAGATGAGTTCTCGTACGAAACCCTGATACTCCGAAAGAGATTGTCCAGTTTGTACACGAGGTGCGTCCAGTTTTCGCCGTGACCCTCTCTACTCTTTTGCACATGCTATGCGGGTGAAATGATGATACCATGCCAAGTTCCATCATTTTCAGAGGTCATTTTGTAGTGATTTTCAATTTCACCGTCATTTAGCTCCCTAAACAAATCGGTAAATGACTGAAAAACAGCAAATGATGTCAGAACGTGTTGGAAATTGATGACGTCGCTTTCGATGATGCATACTGAATGCAAAAATAGGCTGGAGTTCAAATAAGTTTAAAAAACATTCAAGTGCCCGTGTAACAGATGAGTTCTCGTACGAAACCCTGATACTCCGAAAGAGATTGTCCAGTTTGTACACAAGGTGCGTCCAGTTTTCGCCGTGACCCTCTCTACTCTTTTGCACATGCTATGCGGGTGAAATGATGATACCATGCCAAGTTCCAACATTTTCAGAGGTCATTTTGTAGTGATTTTCAATTTCACCGTCATTTAGCTCCCTAAACAAATCGGTAAATGACTGAAAAACAGCAAATGATGTCAGTACGTGTTGGAAATTGATGACGTCGCTTTCGATGATGCATACTGAACGCAAAAATAGGCTGGAGTTCAAATAAGTTTTAACAACGTTGAAGTGCCCGTGTAACAGATGAGTTCTCGTCCAAAACCCTGATACTCCGAAATAGATTGTCCAGTTTGTACACGAGGTGCGTCCAGTTTTCGCCGTGAGCCTCTCTACTCTTTTGCACATGCTATGCGGGTGAAATGATGATACCATGCCAAGTTCCAACATTTTCAGAGGTCATTTTGTAGTGATTTTCAATTTCACCGTCATTTAGCTCCCTAAACAAATCGGTAAATGACTGAAAAACAGCAAATGATGTCAGAACATGTTGGAAATTGATGACGTCGCTTTGAATGATGCATACTGAACGCAAAAATAGGCTGGAGTTCAAATAAGTTTAAAAAACATTCAAGTGCCCGTGTAACAGATGAGTTCTCGTACGAAACCCTGATACTCCGAAAGAGATTGTCCAGTTTGTACACAAGGTGCGTCCAGTTTTCGCCGTGACCCTCTCTACTCTTTTGCACATGCTATGCGGGTGAAATGATGATACCATGCCAAGTTCCAACATTTTCAGAGGTCATTTTGTAGTGATTTTCAATTTCACCGTCATTTAGCTCCCTAAACAAATCGGTAAATGACTCCAAAACAGCAAATGATGTCAGAACGTGTTGAAAATTGATGACGTCGCCTTGAATGATGCATACTGAACGCAAAAATAGGCTGGAGTTCAAATAAGTTTAAAAAACATTCAAGGGCCCGTGTAACAGATGAGTTCTCGTACGAAACCCTGATACTCCGAAAGAGATTGTCCAGTTTGTACACGAGGTGCGTCCAGTTTTCGCCGTAACCCTCTCTACTCTTTTGCACATGCTGTGCGGGTGAAATGATGATACCATGCCAAGTTCCAACATTTTCATAGTTCATTTTGTAGTGATTTGCAATTTCACCGTCATTTAGCTCCCTAAACAAATCGGTAAATGACTCAAAAACAGCAACTGATGTCAGAACGTGTTGGAAATTGATGACGTCGCTTTGAATGATGCATACTAAACGCAAAAATAGGATGGAGTTCAAATAAGTTTAAAAAACATTCAAGGGCCCGTGTAACAGATGAGTTCTCGTCCGAAACCCTGATACTCCGAAAGAGATTGTCCAGTTTGTACACGAGGTGCATCCAGTTTTTGCCGTGACCCTCTCTACTCTTTTGCACATGTTGTGCGGGAGAAATGTTGATACCATGCCAAGTTCCAAAATTTTCAGAGTTCATTTTGTAGAGATTTTCAATTTCACCGTCATTTAGCTCCCCAAACAAATCTGTAAATGACTCAAAAACAGCAAATGATGTCAGAACGTGTTGGAAATTGATGACGTCGCTTTGAATGATGGATACTGAACGCAAAAATAGGCTGGAGTTCAAATAAGTTTAAAAAACATTCAAGTGCCCGTGTAACAGATGAGTTCTCGTCCGAAACCCTAATACTCCGAAAGAGATTGTCCAGTTTGTACACGAGGTGCATCCAGTTTTCGCCGTGACCCTCTCTACTCTTTTGCACATGCTATGCGGGTGAAATGATGATACCATGCCAAGTTCCAACATTTTCAAAGTTCATTTTGTAGTGATTTTCAATTTCACCGTCATTTAGCTCCCTAAACAAATCGGTAAATGACTGAAAAACAGCAAATGATGTCAGAACGTGTTGGAAATTGATGACGTCGCCTTGAATGATGCATACTGAACGCAAAAATAGGCTGGAGTTCAAATAAGTTTAAAAAACATTCAAGGGCCCGTGTAACAGATGAGTTCTCGTCCGAAACCCTGATACTCCGAAAGAGATTGTCCAGTTTGTACACGAGGTGCGTCCAGTTTTTGCCGTGACCCTCTCTACTCTTTTGCACATACTGTGCGGGCGAAATGATGATACCATGCCAAGTTCCAACATTTTCAGAGTTCATTTTGTAGTGATTTTCAATTTCACCGTCATTTAGCTCCCTAAACAAATCGGTAAATGACTGAAAAACAACAAATGATGTCAGAACGTGTTGGAAATTGATGACGTCACCTTGAATGATGCATACTGAACGCAAAAATACGCTGGAGTTCAAATAAGTTTAAAAAACATTCAAGGGCCCGTGTAGCAGATGAGTTCTCGTCCGAAACCCTGATACTCCGAAAGAGATTGTCCAGTTTGTACAGGAGGTGCGTCCAGTTTTCGCCGCGACCCTCTCTACTCTTTTGCACATGCTGTGTGGGTGAAATGATGATAGCATGCCAAGTTCCAACATTTTCAGAGTTCATTTTGTAGAGATTTTCAATTTCACCGTCATTTCGCTCCCTAAACAAATCGGTAAATGACTCAAAAACAGCAAATGATGTCAGAACGTGTTGGAAATTGATGACGTCGCTTTGAATGATGCATACTGAACGCAAAAATAGGCTGGAGTTCAAATAAGTTTAAAAAACATTCAAGTGCCCGTGTAACAGATGAGTTCTCGTCCGAAACCCTAATACTCCGAAAGAGATTGTCCAGTTTGTACACAAGGTGCGTCCAGTTTTCGCCGTGACCCTCTCTACTCTTTTGCACATGTTATGCGGGTGAAATGATGATACCATGCCAAGTTCCAACATTTTCAGAGGTCATTTTGTAGTGATTTTCAATTTCACCGTCATTTAGCTCCCTAAACAAATCGGTAAATAACTGAAAAACAGCAAATGATGTCAGAACGTGTTGGAAATTGATGACGTCGCCTTGAATGATGCATACTGAACGCAAAAATAGGCTGGAGTTTAAATAAGTTTAAAAAACATTCAAGGGCCCGTGTAACAGATGAGTTCTCGTCCGAAACCCTGATACTCCGAAAGAGATTGTCCAGTTTGTACACGAGGTGCGTCCAGTTTTTGCCGTGACCCTCTCTACTCCTTTGCACATGCTGTGCGGGCGAAATGATGATACCATGCCAAGTTCCAACATTTTCAGAGTTCATTTTGTAGTGATTTTCAATTTCACCGTCATTTAGCTCCCTAAACAAATCGGTAAATGACTGAAAAACAGCAAATGATGTCAGAACGTGTTGGAAATTGATGACGTCGCCTTGAATGATGCATACTGAACGCAAAAATACGCTGGATTTCAAATAAGTTTAAAAAACATTCAAGGGCCCGTGTAGCAGATGAGTTCTTGTCCGAAACCCTGATACTCCGAAAGAGATTGCCCAGTTTGTACAGGAGGTGCGTCCAGTTTTCGCCGCGACCCTCTCTACTCTTTTGCACATGCTGTGCGGGTGAAATGATGATACCATGCCAAGTTCCAACATTTTCAGAGTTCATTTTGTAGAGATTTTCAATTTCACCGTCATTTAGCTCCCTAAACAAATAGGTAAATGACTAAAAAACAGCAAATGATGTCAGAACGTGTTGAAAATTGATGACGTCGCCTTGAATGATGCATACTGAACGCAAAAATAGGCTGGAGTTCAAATAAGTTTAAAAAACATTCAAGGGCCCGTGTAACAGATGAGTTCTCGTACGAAACCCTGATACTCCGAAAGAGATTGTCCAGTTTGTACACGAGGTGCGTCCAGTTTTTGCCGTGACCCTCTCTACTCTTTTGCACATGCTGTGCGGGCGAAATGATGATACCATGCCAAGTTCCAACATTTTCAGAGTTCATTTTGTAGTGATTTTCAATTTCACCGTCATTTAGCTCCCTAAACAAATCGGTAAATGACTGAAAAACAGCAAATGATGTCAGAACGTGTTGGAAATTGATGACGTCGCCTTGAATGATGCATACTCAACGCAAAAATAGGCTGGAGTTCAAATAAGTTTAAACCATTCAAGGGCCCGTGTAACAGATGAGTTCTCGTCCGAAACCCTGATACTCCGAAAGAGATTGTCCAGTTTTTACACGAGGTGCGTCCAGTTTTCGCCGTGACCCTCTCTACTCTTTTGCACATGCTGTGCGGGCGAAATGATGATACCATGCCAAGTTCCAACATTTTCAGAGTTCATTTTGTAGTGATTTTCAATTTCACCGTCATTTAGCTCCCTAAACAAATCGGTAAATGACTGAAAAACAGCAAATGATGTCAGAACATGTTGGAAATTGATGACGTCGCTTTGAATGATGCATACTGAACGCAAAAATAGGCTGGAGTTCAAATAAGTTTAAAAAACATTCAAGTGCCCGTGTAACAGATGAGTTCTCGTCCGAAATCCTGATACTCCGAAAGAGATTGTCCAGTTTGTACACGAGGTGCATCCAGTTTTCGCCGTGACCCTCTCTACTCTTTTGCACATGCTATGCGGGTGAAATGATGATACCATGCCAAGTTCCAACATTTTCAGAGTTTATTTTATATTGATTTTCAATTTCACCGTCATTTAGCTCCCTAAGCAAATCGGTAAATGACTGAAAAACAGCAAATGATGTGAGAACGTGTTGGAAATTGATGACGTCGCCTTGAATGATGCATACTGAACGCAAAAATAGGGTGGAGTTCAAATAAGTTTAAAAAACATTCAAGGGCCCGTGTAACAGATGAGTTCTCGTACGAAACCCTGATACTCCGAAAGAGATTGTCCAGTTTGTACACGAGGTGCGTCCAGTTTTTGCCGTGACCCTCTCTACTCTTTTGCACATGCTGTGCGGGCGAAACGATGATACCATGCCAAGTACCAACATTTTCAGAGTTCATTTTGTAGTGATTTTCAATTTCACCGTCATTTTGCTCCCTAAACAAATCGGTAAATGACTGAAAAACAGCAAATGATGTCAGAACGTGTTGGAAATTGACGACGTCGCCTTGAATGATGCATACTGAACGCAAAAATAGGCTGGAGTTCAAATAAGTTTAAAAACCATTCAAGGGCCCGTGTAACAGATGAGTTCTCGTCCGAAACCCTGATACTCGGAAAGAGATTGTCCAGTTTGTACACGAGGTGCGTCCAGTTTTCGCCGTGACCCTCTCTACTCTTTTGCACATGCTGTGCGGGCGAAATGATGATACCATGCCAAGTTCCAACATTTTCAGAGTTCATTTTGTAGTGATTTTCAATTTCACCGTCATTTAGCTCCCTAAACAAATCGGTAAATGACTGAAAAACAGCAAATGATGTCAGAACATGTTGGAAATTGATGACGTCGCTTTGAATGATGCATACTGAACGCAAAAATAGGCTGGAGTTCAAATAAGTTTAAAAAACATTCAAGTGCCCGTGTAACAAATGAGTTCTCGTCCGAAACCCTGATACTCCGAAAGAGATTGTCCAGTTTGTAAACGAGGTGCATCCAATTTTCGCCGTGACCCTCTCTACTCTTTTGCACATGTTGTGCGGGTGAAATGATGATACCATGCCAAGTTCCAACATTTTCAGAGTTCATTTTATAGTGATTTTCAATTTCACCGTCATTTAGCTCCCTAAGCAAATCGGTAAATGACTGAAAAACAGCAAATGATGTGAGAACGTGTTGGAAATTGATGACGTCGCCTTGAATGATGCATACTGAACGCAAAAATAGGCTGGAGTTCAAATAAGTTTAAAAAACATTCAAGGGCCCGTGTAACAGATGAGTTCTCGTCCGAAACCCTGATACTCCGAAAGAGATTGTCCAGTTTGTACACGAGGTGCGTCCAGTTTTTGCCGTGACCCTCTCTACTCTTTTGCACATGCTGTGCGGGCGAAATGATGATACCATGCCAAGTTCCAACATTTTCAGAGGTCATTTTGTAGTGATTTTCAATTTCACCGTCATTTAGCTCCCTAAACAAATCGGTAAATAACTGAAAAACAGCAAATGATGTCAGAACGTGTTGGAAATTGATGACGTCGCCTTGAATGATGCATACTGAACGCAAAAATAGGCTGCAGTTCAAATAAGTTTAAAAAACATTCAAGGGCCCGTGTAACAGATGAGTTCTCGTCCGAAACCCTGATACTCTGAAAGAGATTGTCCAGTTTGTACACGAGGTGCGTCCAGTTTTTGCCGTGACCCTCTCTACTCTTTTGCACATGCTGTGCGGGCGAAATGATGATACCATGCCAAGTTCCAACATTTTCAGAGTTCATTTTGTAGTGATTTTCAATTTCACCGTCATTTAGCTCCCTAAACAAATCGGTAAATGACTCAAAAAGAGCAAATGATGTCAGAACGTGTTGAAAATTGGTGACGTCGCTTTGAATGATGCATACTGAACGCAAAAATAGGCTGGAGTTCAAATAAGTTTAAAAAACATTCAAGTGCCCGTGTAACAGATGAGTTCTCGTCCGAAACCCTGATACTCCGAAAGAGATTGTCCAGTTTGTACACGAGGTGCATCCAGTTTTCGCCGTGACCCTCTCTACTCTTTTGCACATGCTATGCGGTTGAAATGATGATACCATGCCAAGTTCCAACATTTTCAGAGGTCATTTTGTAGTGATTTTCAATCGCTGTACCTAGAGGATAGGGATAGAGGAAGAGGGAAAAATCGAAATGAAATAAATAAAGAATAAAGCCAAAAAAATAAGTTGAAGATAGAAGAGCCCAGATTCCAAATGAAGAAATGGAAACTCGAAAAGGATTCACCGTCATTTAGCTCCCTAAACAAATCGGTAAATGACTGAAAACAGCAAATGATGTCAGAACGTGTTGGAAATTGATGACGTCGCCTTGAATGATGCATACTGAACGCAAAAATAGGCTGGAGTTCAAATAAGTTTAAAAAACATTCAAGGGCCCGTGTAACAGATGAGTTCTCTTCCGAAACCCTGATACTCCGAAAGAGATTGTCCAGTTTGTACACGAGGTGCGTCCAGTTTTTGCCGTGACCCTCTCTACTCTTTTGCACATGCTGTGCGGGTGAAATGATGATACCATGCCAAGTTCCAACATTTTCAGAGTTCATTTTGTAGTGATATTCAATTTCACCGTCATTTAGCTCCCTAAACAAATCGGTAAATGACTCAAAAACAGCAAATGATGTCAGAACGTGTTGGAAATTGATGACGTCGCTTTGAATGATGCATACTGAACGCAAAAATAGGCTGGAGTTCAAATAAGTTTAAAAAATATTCAAGTGCCCGTGTAACAGATGAGTTCTCGTCCGAAACCCTGATACTCCGAAAGAGATTGTCCAGTTTGTACACGAGGTGCATCCAGTTTTCGCCGTGACCCTCTCTACTCTTTTGCACATGCTATGCGGGCGAAATGATGATACCATGCCAAGTTCCAACATTTTCAGAGTTCATTTTGTAGTGATTTTCAATTTCACCGTCATTCAGCTCCCTAAACAAATCGGTAAATGACTGAAAAACCGCAAATGATTACAGAACATGTTGGAAATTGATGACGTTGCTTTGAATGATGCATACTGACCGCAAAAATAGGCTGGAGTTCAAATAAGTTTTAAAAACATTGAAGGGCCCGTGTAACAGATGAGTTCTCGTCCAAAACCCTGATACTCCGAAATAGATTGTCCAGTTTGTACACGAGGTGCGTCCAGTTTTCGCCGTGACCCTCTCTACTCTTTTGCACATGCTATGCGGGTGAAATGATGATACCATGCCAAGTTCCAACATTTTCAGAGGTCATTTTGTAGTGATTTTCAATTTCACCGTCATTTAGCTCCCTAAACAAATCGGTAAATGACTGAAAACAGAAAATGATGTCAGAACGTGTTGGAAATTGATGACGTCGCCTTGAATGATGCATACTGAACGCAAAAATAGGGTGGAGTTCAAATAAGTTTAAAAAACATTCAAGGGCCCGTGTAACAGATGAGTTCTCGTCCGAAACCCTGATACTCCGAAAGAGATTGTCCAGTTTGTACACGAGGTGCGTCCAGTTTTTGCCGTGACCCTCTCTACTCTTTTGCACATGCTGTGCGGGCGAAATGATGATACCATGCCAAGTTCCAACATTTTCAGAGTTCATTTTGTAGTGATTTTCAATTTCACCGTCATTTAGCTCCCTAAACAAATCGGTAAATGACTCAAAAACAGCAAATGATGTCAGAACGTGTTGAAAATTGATGACGTCGCCTTGAATGATGCATACTGAACGCAAAAATAGGCTGGAGTTCAAATAAGTTTAAAAAACATTCAAGGGCCCGTGTAACAGATGAGTTCTCGTCCGAAACCCTGATACTCCGAAAGAGATTGTCCAGTTTGTACACGAGGTGCGTCCAGTTTTCGCCGTGACCCTCTCTACTCTTTTGCACATGCTGTGCGGGTGAAATGATGATACCATGCCAAGTTCCAACATTTCCAGAGTTCATTTTGTAGTGATATTCAATTTCACCGTCATTTAGCTCCCTAAACAAATCGGTAAATGACTCAAAAACAGCAAATGATGTCAGAACGTGTTGGAAATTGATGACGTCGCTTTGAATGATGCATACTGAACGCAAAAATAGGCTGGAGTTCAAATAAGTTTAAAAAACATTCAAGGGCCCGTGTAACAGATGAGTTCTCTTCCGAAACCCTGCTACTCCGAAAGAGATTGTCCAGTTTGTACACGAGGTGCGTCCAGTTTTTGCCGTGACCCTCTCTACTCTTTTGCACATGCTGTGCGGGCGAAATGATGATACCATGCCAAGTTCCAACATTTTCAGAGTTCATTTTGTAGTGATTTTCAATTTCACCGTCATTTAGCTCCCTAAACAAATCGGTAAATGACTCAAAAAGAGCAAATGATGTCAGAACGTGTTGAAAATTGATGACGTCGCCTTGAATGATGCATACTGAACGCAAAAATAGGCTAGAGTTCAAATAAGTTTAAAAAACATTCAAGGGCCCGTGTAACAGATGAGTTCTCGTACGAAACCCTGATACTCCGAAAGGGATTGTCCAGTTTGTACACGAGGTGCGTCCAGTTTTCGACGTGACCCTCTCTACTCTTTTGCACATGCTGTGCGGGCGAAATGATGATACCATGCAAAGTTCCAACATTTTCAGAGTTCATTTTGTAGTGATTTTCAATTTCACCGTCATTTAGCTCCCTAAACAAATCGGTAAATGACTAAAAAACAGCAAATGATGTCAGAACGTGTTGGAAATTGATGACGTCGCTTTGAATGATGCATACTGAATGCAAAAATAGGATGGAGTTCAAATAAGTTTAAAAAACATTCAAGGGCCCGTGTAACAGATGAGTTCTCGTCCGAAACCCTGATACTCCGAAAGAGATTGTCCAGTTTGTACACGAGGTGCGTCCAGTTTTTGCCGTGACCCTCTCTACTCTTTTGCACATGCTGTGCGGGCGAAATGATGATACCATGCCAAGTTCCAACATTTTCAGAGTTCATTTTGTAGTGATTTTCAATTTCACCGTCATTTAGCTCCCTAAACAAATCGGTAAATGACTCAAAAATAGCAAATGATGTCAGAACGTGTTGAAAATTGATGACGTCGCCTTGAATGATGCATACTGAACGCAAAAATAGGCTGGAGTTCAAATAAGTTTAAAAAACATTCAAGGGCCCGTGTAACAGATGAGTTCTCGTCCGAAACCCTGATACTCCGAATTTGTCCAGTTTGTACACGAGGTGCGTCCAGTTTTCGCCGTGACCCTCTCTACTCTTTTGCACATGCTGTGCGGGTGAAATGATGATACCATGCCAAGTTCCAACATTTTCAGAGTTCATTTTGTAGTGATATTCAATTTCACCGTCATTTAGCTCCCTAAACAAATCGGTAAATGACTCAAAAACAACAAATGATGTCAGGACGTGTTGGAAATTGATGACGTCGCTTTGAATGATGCATACTGAACGCAAAAATTGGCTGGAGTTCAAATAAGTTTAAAAAACATTCAAGTGCCCGTGTAACAGATGAGTTCTCGTCCGAAACCCTGATACTCCGAAAGAGATTGTCCAGTTTGTACACGAGGTGCATCCAGTTTTCGCCGTGACCCTCTCTACTCTTTTGCACATGCTATGCGGGCGAAATGATGATACCATGCCAAGTTCCAACATTTTCAGAGTTCATTTTGTAGTGATTTTCAATTTCACCGTCATTCAGCTCCCTAAACAAATCGGTAAATGACTGAAAAACCGCAAATGATTACAGAACATGTTGGAAATTGATGACATTGCTTTGAATGATGCATACTGACCGCAAAAATAGGCTGGAGTTCAAATAAGTTTTAAAAACATTGAAGTGCCCGTGTAACAGATGAGTTCTCGTCCAAAACCCTGATACTCCGAAAAAGATTGTCCAGTTTGTACACGAGGTGCATCGAGTTTTCGCCGTGAGCCAATCTACTCTTTTGCACATGCTATGCGGGTGAAATGATGATACCATGCCAAGTTCCAACGTTTTCAGAGGTCATTTTGTAGTGATTTTCAATTTCATCGTCATTTAGCTCCCTAAACAAATCGGTAAATGACTGAAAACAGAAAATGATGTCAGAACGTGTTGGAAATTGATGACGTCGCCTTGAATGATGCATACTGAACGCAAAAATAGGCTGGAGTTCAAATAAGTTTAAAAAACATTCAAGGGCCCGTGTAACAGATGAGTTCTCGTCCGAAACCCTGATACTCCGAAAGAGATTGTCCAGTTTGTACACGAGGTGCGTCCAGTTTTTGCCGTGACCCTCTCTACTCTTTTGCACAGGCTGTGAGGGCGAAATAATGATACCATGCCAAGTTCCAACATTTTCAGAGTTCATTTTGTAGTGATTTTCAATTTCACCGTCATTTAGCTCCCTAAACAAATCGGTAAATGACTCAAAAAGAGCAAATGATGTCAGAACGTGTTGAAAATTGATGACGTCGCCTTGAATGATGCATACTGAACGCAAAAATAGGCTGGAGTTCAAATAAGTTTAAAAAACATTCAAGGGCCCGTGTAACAGATGAGTTCTCGTACGAAACCCTGATACTCCGAAAGGGATTGTCCAGTTTGTACACGAGGTGCGTCCAGTTTTCGCCGTGACCCTCTCTACTCTTTTGCACATGCTGTGCGGGCGAAATGATGATACCATGCCAAGTTCCAACATTTTCAGAGTTCATTTTGTAGTGATTTTCAATTTCACCGTCATTTAGCTCCCTAAACAAATCGGTAAATGACTCAAAAACAGCAAATGATGTCAGAACGTGTTGGAAATTGATGATGTCGCTTTGAATGATGCATACTGAACGCAAAAATAGGATGGAGTTCAAATAAGTTTAAAAAACATTCAAGGGCCCGTGTAACAGATGAGTTCTCGTCCGAAACCCTGATACTCCGAAAGAGATTGTCCAGTTTGTACACGAGGTGCGTCCAGTTTTCGCCATGACCATCTCTACTCTTTTGCACATGCTATGCGGGCGAAATGATGATACCATGCCAATTTCCAACATTTTCAGAGTTCATTTTGTAGTGATTTTCAATTTCACCGTCATTTAGCTCCCTAAACAAATCAGTAAATGACTGAAAAACAGCAAATGATGTCAGAACGTGTTGGAAATTGATGACGTCGCCTTGAATGATGCATACTGAACGCAAAAATACGCTGGAGTTCAAATAAGTTTAAAAAACATTCAAGGGCCCGTGTAACAGATGAGTTCTCGTCCGAAACCATGATACTCCGAAAGAGATTGTCCAGTTTGTACACGAGGTGCGTCTAGTTTTCGCCGTGACCCTCTCTACTCTTTTGCACATGCTGTGTGGGTGAAATGATGATACCATGCCAAGTTCCAACATTTTTAGAGTTCATTTTGTAGTGATTTTCAATTTCACCGTCATTTAGCTCCCTAAAAAAATCGGTAAATGACTCAAAAACAGCAAATGATGTCAGAACGTGTTGGAAATTGATGACGTCGCTTTGAATGATGCATACTGAACGCAAAAATTGGCTGGAGTTCAAATAAGTTTAAAAAACATTCAAGTGCCCGTGTAACAGATGAGTTCTCGTCCGAAACCCTGATACTCCGAAAGAGATTGTCCAGTTTGTACACAAGGTGCATCTAGTTTTCGCCGTGACCCTCTCTACTCTTTTGCACATGCTATGCGGGCGAAATGATGATACCATGCCAAGTTCCAACATTTTCAGAGTTCATTTTGTAGTGATTTTCAATTTCACCGTCATTCAGCTCCCTAAACAAATCGGTAAATGACTGAAAAACCGCAAATGATTACAGAACGTGTTGGAAATTGATGACGTCGCCTTGAATGATGCATACTGACCGCAAAAATAGGCTGGAGTTCAAATAAGTTTTAAAAACATTGAAGTGCCCGTGTAACAGATGAGTTCTCGTCCGAAACCCTGATACTCCGAAATAGATTGTCCAGTTTGTACACGAGGTGCATCCAGTTTTTGCCGTGAGCCTCTCTACTCTTTTGCACATGCTACGCGGGTGAAATGATGATACCATGCCAAGTTCCAACATTTTCAGAGGTCATTTTGTAGTGATTTTCAATTTCACCGTCATTTAGCTCCCTAAACAAATCGGTAAATGACTGAAAACAGAAAATGATGTCAGAACGTGTTGAAAATTGATGACGTCGCCTTGAATGATGCATACTGAACGCAAAAATAGGATGGAGTTCAAATAAGTTTAAAAAACATTCAAGGGCCCGTGTAACAGATGAGTTCTCGTCCGAAACCCTCATACTCCGAAAGAGATTGTCCAGTTTGTACACGAGGTGCGTCCAGTTTTTGCCGTGACCCTCTCTACTCTTTTGCACATGCTGTGTGGGTGAAATGATGATACCATGCCAAGTTCCAACATTTTTAGAGTTCATTTTGTAGTGATTTTCAATTTCACCGTCATTTAGCTCCCTAAAAAAATCGGTAAATGACTCAAAAACAGCAAATGATGTCAGAACGTGTTGGAAATTGATGACGTCGCTTTGAATGATGCATACTGAACGCAAAAATTGGCTGGAGTTCAAATAAGTTTAAAAAACATTCAAGTGCCCGTGTAACAGATGAGTTCTCGTCCGAAACCCTGATACTCCGAAAGAGATTGTCCAGTTTGTACACAAGGTGCATCTAGTTTTCGCCGTGACCCTCTCTACTCTTTTGCACATGCTATGCGGGCGAAATGATGATACCATGCCAAGTTCCAACATTTTCAGAGTTCATTTTGTAGTGATTTTCAATTTCACCGTCATTCAGCTCCCTAAACAAATCGGTAAATGACTGAAAAACCGCAAATGATTACAGAACGTGTTGGAAATTGATGACGTCGCCTTGAATGATGCATACTGACCGCAAAAATAGGCTGGAGTTCAAATAAGTTTTAAAAACATTGAAGTGCCCGTGTAACAGATGAGTTCTCGTCCGAAACCCTGATACTCCGAAATAGATTGTCCAGTTTGTACACGAGGTGCATCCAGTTTTTGCCGTGAGCCTCTCTACTCTTTTGCACATGCTACGCGGGTGAAATGATGATACCATGCCAAGTTCCAACATTTTCAGAGGTCATTTTGTAGTGATTTTCAATTTCACCGTCATTTAGCTCCCTAAACAAATCGGTAAATGACTGAAAACAGAAAATGATGTCAGAACGTGTTGAAAATTGATGACGTCGCCTTGAATGATGCATACTGAACGCAAAAATAGGATGGAGTTCAAATAAGTTTAAAAAACATTCAAGGGCCCGTGTAACAGATGAGTTCTCGTCCGAAACCCTCATACTCCGAAAGAGATTGTCCAGTTTGTACACGAGGTGCGTCCAGTTTTTGCCGTGACCCTCTCTACTCTTTTGCACAGGCTGTGAGGGCGAAATGATGATACCATGCCAAGTTCCAACATTTTCAGAGTTCATTTTGTAGTGATTTTCAATTTCACCGTCATTTAGCTCCCTAAACAAATCAGTAAATGACTCAAAAAGAGCAAATGATGTCAGAACGTGTTGGAAATTGATGACGTCGCCTTGAATGATGCATACTGAACGCAAAAATAGGCTGGAGTTAAAATAAGTTTAAAAAACATTCAAGGGCCCGTGTAACAGATGAGTTCTCGTACGAAACCCTGATACTCCGAAAGGGATTGTTCAGTTTGTACACGAGGTGCGTCCAGTTTTCGCCGTGACCCTCTCTACTCTTTTGCACATGCTGTGCGGGCGAAATGATGATACCATGCCAAGTTCCAACATTTTCAGAGTTCATTTTGTAGTGATTTTCAATTTCACCGTCATTTAGCTCCCTAAACAAATCGGTAAATGACTCAAAAACAGCAAATGATGTCAGAACGTGTTGGAAATTGATGACGTCGCTTTGAATGATGCATACTGAACGCAAAAATAGGATGGAGTTCAAATAAGTTTAAAAAACATTCAAGGGCCCGTGTAACAGATGAGTTCTCGTCCGAAACCCTGATACTCCGAAAGAGATTGTCCAGTTTGTACACGAGGTGCGTCCAGTTTTCGCCATGACCCTCTCTACTCTTTTGCACATGCTATGCGGGCGAAATTATGATACCATGCCAATTTCCAACATTTTCAGAGTTCATTTTGTAGTGATTTTCAATTTCACCGTCATTTAGCTCCCTAAACAAATCGGTAAATGACTCAAAAACAGCAAATGATGTCAGAACGTGTTGGAAATTGATGACGTCGCTTTGAATGATGCATACTGAACGCAAAAATAGGCTGGAGTTCAAATAAGTTCAAAAAACATTCAAGTGCCCGTGTAACAGATGAGTTCTCGTCCGAAACCCTGATACTCCGAAAGAGATTGTCCAGTTTGTACACGAGGTGCGTCCAGTTTTCGCCGTGACCCTCTCTACTCTTTTGCACATGCTATGCGGGCGAAATGATGATACCATGCCAAGTTCCAACATTTTCAGAGTTCATTTTGTAGTGATTTTCAATTTCACCGTCATTCAGCTCCCTAAACAAATCGGTAAATGACTGAAAAACCGCAAATGATTACAGAACGTGTTGGAAATTGATGACGTCGCCTTGAATGATGCAAACTGACCGCAAAAATAGGCTGGAGTTCAAATAAGTTTTAAAAACATTGAAGTGCCCGTGTAACAGATGAGTTCTCGTCCGAAACCCTGATACTCCGAAATAGATTGTCCAGTTTGTACACGAGGTGCATCCAGTTTTTGCCGTGAGCCTCTCTACTCTTTTGCACATGCTATGCGGGTGAAATGATGATACCATGCCAAGTTCCAACATTTTCAGAGGTCATTTTGTACTGATTTTCAATTTCACCGTCATTTAGCTCCCTAAACAAATCGGTAAATGACTGAAAACAGAAAATAATGTCAGAACGTGTTGAAAATTGATGACGTCGCCTTGAATGATGCATACTGAATGCAAAAATAGGCTGGAGTTCAAATAAGTTTAAAAAACATTCAAGGGCCCGTGTAACAGATGAGTTCTCGTCCGAAACCCTGATACTCCGAAAGAGATTGTCCAGTTTGTACACGAGGTGCGTCCAGTTTTTGCCGTGACCCTCTCTACTCTTTTGCACAGGCTGTGAGGGCGAAATGATGATACCATGCCAAGTTCCAACATTTTCAGAGTTCATTTTGTAGTGATTTTCAATTTCACCGTCATTTAGCTCCCTAAACAAATCGGTAAATGACTCAAAAAGAGCAAATGATGTCAGAACGTGTTGGAAATTGATGACGTCGCCTTGAATGATGCATACTGAACGCAAAAATAGGCTGGAGTTCAAATAAGTTTAAAAAACATTCAAGGGCCCGTGTAACAGATGAGTTCTCGTACGAAACCCTGATACTCCGAAAGGGATTGTCCAGTTTGTACACGAGGTGCGTCCAGTTTTCGCCGTGACCCTATCTACTCTTTTGCACATGCTGTGCGGGCGAAATGATGATACCATGCCAAGTTCCAACATTTTCAGAGTTCATTTTGTAGTGATTTTCAACTTCACCGTCATTTAGCTCCCTAAACAAATCGGTAAATGACTCAAAAACAGCAAATGATGTCAGAACGTGTTGGAAATTGATGACGTCGCTTTGAATGATGCATACTGAACGCAAAAATAGGATGGAGTTCAAATAAGTTTAAAAAACATTCAAGGGCCCGTGTAACAGATGAGTTCTCGTCCAAAACCCTGATACTCCGAAAGAGATTGTCCAGTTTGTACACGAGGTGCGTCCAGTTTTCGCCGTGACCCTCTCTACTCTTTTGCACATGCTATGCGGGCGAAATGATGATACTATGCCAAGTTCCAACATTTTCAGAGTTCATTTTGTAGTGATTTTCAATTTCACCGTCATTTAGCTCCCTAAACAAATCGGTAAATGACTCAAAAACAGCAAATGATGTCAGAACGTGTTGAAAATTGATGACGTCGCCTTGAATGATGCATACTGAACGCAAAAATAGGCTGGAGTTCAAATAAGTTTAAAAAACATTCAAGGGCCCGTGTAACAGATGAGTTCTCGTACGAAACCCTGATACTCCGAAAGAGATTGTCCAGTTTGTACACGAGGTGCGTCCAGTTTTCGCCGTGACCCTCTCTACTCTTTTGCACATGCTATGCGGGCGAAATGATGATACCATGCCAAGTTCCAACATTTTCAGAGTTCATTTTGTAGTGATTTTCAATTTCACCGTCATTTAGCTCCCTAAACAAATCGGTAAATGACTCAAAAACAGCAAATGATGTCAGAATGTGTTGGAAATTGATGACGTCGCCTTGATTGATGCATACAGAACGCAAAAATAGGCTGGAGTTCAAATAAGTTTAAAAAACATTCAAGGGTCCGTGTAACAGATGAGTTCTCGTCCGAAACCCTGATACTCCGAAAGAGATTGTCCAGTTTGTACACGAGGTGCGTCCAGTTTTTGCCGTGACCCTCTCTACTCTTTTGCACATGCTGTGCGGGCGAAATGATGATACCATGCCAAGTTCCAACATTTTCAGAGTTCATTTTGTAGTGATTTTCAATTTCACCGTCATTTAGCTCCCTAAACAAATCGGTAAATGACTGAAAAACAGCAAATGATGTCAGAACGTGTTGGAAATTGATGACGTCGCCTTGAATGATGCATACTGAACGCAAAAATAGGCTGGAGTTCAAATAAGTTTTAAAAACATTGAAGTGCCCGTGTAACAGATGAGTTCTCGTCCGAAACCCTGATACTCCGAAAGAGATTGTCCAGTTTGTACACGAGGTGCGTCCAGTTTTCGCCGTGACCCTCTCTACTCTTTTGCACATGCTGTGCGGGTATAATGATGATACCATGCCAAGTTCCAACATTTTCAGAGCTCATTTTGTAGTGATTTTCAATTTCACCGTCATTTAGCTCCCTAAACAAATCGGTAAATGACTCAAAAAGAGCGAATGATGTCAGAACGTGTTGGAAATTGATGAAGTTGCTTTGAATGATGCATACTGAACGCAAAAATAGGATGGAGTTCAAATAAGTTTAAAAAACATTCAAGGGCCCGTGTAACAGATGAGTTCTCGTCCGAAACCCTGATACTCCGAAAGAGATTGTCCAGTTTGTACACGAGGTGCGTCCAGTTTTCGCCATGACCCTCTCTACTCTTTTGCACATGCTATGCGGGAGAAATGATGATACCATGCCAATTTCCAACATTTTCAGAGTTCATTTTGTAGTGATTTTCAATTTCACCGTCATTTAGCTCCCTAAACAAATCGGTAAATGACTGAAAAACAGCAAATGATGTCAGAACGTGTTGGAAATTGATGACGTCGCCTTGAATGATGCATACTGAACGCAAAAATACGCTGGAGTTCAAATAAGTTTAAAAAACATTCAAGGGCCCGTGTAACAGATGAGTTCTTGTCCGAAACCCTGATACTCCGAAAGAGATTGTCCAGTTTGTACACGAGGTGCGTCCAGTTTTCGCCGTGACCCTCTCTACTCTTTTGCACATGCTATGCGGGCGAAATGATGATACCATGCCAAGTTCCAACATTTTCAGAGTTCATTTTGTAGTGATTTTCAATTTCACCGTCATTTAGCTCCCTAAACAAATCGGTAAATGACTCAAAAACAGCAAATGATGTCAGAACGTGTTGAAAATTGATGACGTCGCCTTGGATGATGCATACTGAACGCAAAAATAGGCTGGAGTCCAAATAAGTTTAAAAAACATTCAAGGGCCCGTGTAACAGATGAGTTCTCGTATGAAACCCTGATACTCCGAAAGAGATTGTCCAGTTTGTACACGAGGTGCGTCCAGTTTTCGCCGTGACCCTCTCTACTCATTTGCACATGCTGTGCGGGCGAAATGATGATACTATGCCAAGTTCCAACATTTTCAGAGTTCATTTTGTAGTGATTTTCAATTTCACCGTCATTTAGCTCCCTAAACAAATCGGTAAATGACTGAAAACAGCAAATGATGTCAGAACGTGTTGGAAATTGATGACGTCGCCTTGAATGATGCATACAGAACGCAAAAATAGGCTGCAGTTCAAATAAGTTTAAAAACATTGAAGTGCCCGTGTAACAGATGAGTTCTCGTCCGAAACCCTGATACTCCGAAAGAGATTGTCCAGTTTGTACACGAGGTGCGTCCAGTTTTCGCCGTGACCCTCTCTACTCTTTTGCACATGCTGTGCGGGCGAAATGATGATACCATGCCAAGTTCCAACATTTTCAGAGTTCATTTTGTAGTGATTTTCAATTTCACCGTCATTTAGCTCCCTAAACAAATCGGTAAATGACTGAAAAACAGCAAATGATGTCAGAACGTGTTGGAAATTGATGACGTCGCCTTGAATGATGCATACTGAACGCAAAAATACGCTGGAGTTCAAATAAGTTTAAAAAACATTCAAGGGCCCGTGTAACAGATGAGTTCTCGTCCGAAACCCTGATACTCCGAAAGAGATTGTCCAGTTTGTACACGAGGTGCGTCCAGTTTTCGCCATGACCCTCTCTACTCTTTTGCACATGCTATGCGGGCGAAATGATGATACCATGCCAATTTCCAACATTTTCAGAGTTCATTTTGTAGTGATTTTCAATTTCACCGTCATTTAGCTCCCTAAACAAATCGGTAAATGACTGAAAACAGCAAATGATGTCAGAACGTGTTGGAAATTGATGACGTCGCCTTGAATGATGCATACAGAACGCAAAAATAGGCTGCAGTTCAAATAAGTTTAAAAACATTGAAGTGCCCGTGTAACAGATGAGTTCTCGTCCGAAACCCTGATACTCCGAAAGAGATTGTCCAGTTTGTACACGAGGTGCGTCCAGTTTTCGCCGTGACCCTCTCTACTCTTTTGCACATGCTGTGCGGGCGAAATGATGATACCATGCCAAGTTCCAACATTTTCAGAGTTCATTTTGTAGTGATTTTCAATTTCACCGTCATTTAGCTCCCTAAACAAATCGGTAAATGACTGAAAAACAGCAAATGATGTCAGAACGTGTTGGAAATTGATGACGTCGCCTTGAATGATGCATACTGAACGCAAAAATACGCTGGAGTTCAAATAAGTTTAAAAAACATTCAAGGGCCCGTGTAACAGATGAGTTCTCGTCCGAAACCCTGATACTCCGAAAGAGATTGTCCAGTTTGTACACGAGGTGCGTCCAGTTTTCGCCGTGACCCTCTCTACTCTTTTGCACATGCTATGCGGGCGAAATGATGATACCATGCCAAGTTCCAACATTTTCAGAGTTCATTTTGTAGTGATTTTCAATTTCACCGTCATTTAGCTCCCTAAACAAATCGGTAAATGACTCAAAAACAGCAAATGATGTCAGAACGTGTTGAAAATTGATGACGTCGCCTTGAATGATGCATACTGAACGCAAAAATAGGCTGGAGTTCAAATAAGTTTAAAAAACATTCAAGTGCCCGTGTAACAGATGAGTTCTCGTATGAAACCCTGATACTCCGAAAGAGATTGTCCAGTTTGTACACGAGGTGCGTCCAGTTTTCGCCGTGACCCTCTCTACTCATTTGCACATGCTGTGCGGGCGAAATGATGATACCATGCCAAGTTCCAACATTTTCAGAGTTCATTTTGTAGTGATTTTCAATTTCACCGTCATTTAGCTCCCTAAACAAATCGGTAAATGACTCAAAAACAGCAAATGATGTCAGAACGTGTTGGAAATTGATGACGTCGCCTTGAATGATGCATACAGAACGCAAAAATACGCTGGAGTTCAAATAAGTTTAAAAAACATTCAAGGGCCCGTGTAACAGATGAGTTCTCGTCCGAAACCCTGATACTCCGAAAGAGATTGTCCAGTTTGTACACGAGGTGCGTCCAGTTTTCGCCGTGACCCTCTCTACTCTTTTGCACATGCTATGCGGGCGAAATGATGATACCATGCCAAGTTCCAACATTTTCAGAGTTCATTTTGTAGTGATTTTCAATTTCACCGTCATTTAGCTCCCTAAACAAATCGGTAAATGACTCAAAAACAGCAAATGATGTCAGAACGTGTTGAAAATTGATGACGTCGCCTTGAATGATGCATACTGAACGCAAAAATAGGCTGGAGTTCAAATAAGTTTAAAAAACATTCAAGTGCCCGTGTAACAGATGAGTTCTCGTATGAAACCCTGATACTCCGAAAGAGATTGTCCAGTTTGTACACGAGGTGCGTCCAGTTTTCGCCGTGACCCTCTCTACTCATTTGCACATGCTGTGCGGGCGAAATGATGATACCATGCCAAGTTCCAACATTTTCAGAGTTCATTTTGTAGTGATTTTCAATTTCACCGTCATTTAGCTCCCTAAACAAATCGGTAAATGACTCAAAAACAGCAAATGATGTCAGAACGTGTTGAAAATTGATGACGTCGCCTTGAATGATGCATACTGAACGCAAAAATAGGCTGGAGTTCAAATAAGTTTAAAAAACATTCAAGTGCCCGTGTAACAGATGAGTTCTCGTATGAAACCCTGATACTCCGAAAGAGATTGTCCAGTTTGTACACGAGGTGCGTCCAGTTTTCGCCGTGACCCTCTCTACTCATTTGCACATGCTGTGCGGGCGAAATGATGATACCATGCCAAGTTCCAACATTTTCAGAGTTCATTTTGTAGTGATTTTCAATTTCACCGTCATTTAGCTCCCTAAACAAATCGGTAAATGACTGAAAAACAGCAAATGATGTCAGAACGTGTTGGAAATTGATGACGTCGCCTTGAATGATGCATACAGAACGCAAAAATACGCTGGAGTTCAAATAAGTTTAAAAAACATTCAAGGGCCCGTGTAACAGATGAGTTCTCGTCCGAAACCCTGATACTCCGAAAGAGATTGTCCAGTTTGTACACGAGGTGCGTCCAGTTTTCGCCGTGACCCTCTCTACTCTTTTGCACATGCTATGCGGGCGAAATGATGATACCATGCCAAGTTCCAACATTTTCAGAGTTCATTTTGTAGTGATTTTCAATTTCACCGTCATTTAGCTCCCTAAACAAATCGGTAAATGACTCAAAAACAGCAAATGATGTCAGAACGTGTTGAAAATTGATGACGTCGCCTTGAATGATGCATACTGAACGCAAAAATAGGCTGGAGTTCAAATAAGTTTAAAAAACATTCAAGTGCCCGTGTAACAGATGAGTTCTCGTATGAAACCCTGATACTCCGAAAGAGATTGTCCAGTTTGTACACGAGGTGCGTCCAGTTTTCGCCGTGACCCTCTCTACTCATTTGCACATGCTGTGCGGGCGAAATGATGATACCATGCCAAGTTCCAACATTTTCAGAGTTCATTTTGTAGTGATTTTCAATTTCACCGTCATTTAGCTCCCTAAACAAATCGGTAAATGACTCAAAAACAGCAAATGATGTCAGAACGTGTTGAAAATTGATGACGTCGCCTTGAATGATGCATACTGAACGCAAAAATAGGCTGGAGTTCAAATAAGTTTAAAAAACATTCAAGGGCCCGTGTAACAGATGAGTTCTCGTATGAAACCCTGATACTCCGAAAGAGATTGTCCAGTTTGTACACGAGGTGCGTCCAGTTTTCGCCGTGACCCTCTCTACTCATTTGCACATGCCGTGCGGGCGAAATGATGATACCATGCCAAGTTCCAACATTTTCAGAGTTCATTTTGTAGTGATTTTCAATTTCACCGTCATTTAGCTCCCTAAACAAATCGGTAAATGACTCAAAAACAGCGAATGATGTCAGAACGTGTTGGAAATTGATGAAGTCGCTTTGAATGATGCATACTGAACGCAAAAATAGGATGGAGTTCAAATAAGTTTAAAAAACATTCAAGGGCCCGTGTAACAGATGAGTTCTCGTCCGAAACCCTGATACTCCGAAAGAGATTGTCCAGTTTGTACACGAGGTGCGTCCAGTTTTCGCCGTGACCCTCTCTACTCTTTTGCACATGCTATGCGGGCGAAATGATGATACCATGCCAATTTCCAACATTTTCAGAGTTCATTTTGTAGTGATTTTCAATTTCACCGTCATTTAGCTCCCTAAACAAATCGGTAAATGACTCAAAAACAGCAAATGATGTCAGAACGTGTTGAAAATTGATGACGTCGCCTTGAATGATGCATACTGAACGCAAAAATAGGCTGGAGTTCAAATAAGTTTAAAAAACATTCAAGGGCCCGTGTAACAGATGCGTTCTCGTATGAAACCCTGACACTCCGAAAGAGATTGTCCAGTTTGTACACGAGGTGCGTCCAGTTTTCGCCGTGACCCTCTCTACTCATTTGCACATGCTGTGCGGGCGAAATGATGATACCATGCCAAGTTCCAACATTTTCAGAGTTCATTTTGTAGTGATTTTCAATTTCACCGTCATTTAGCTCCCTAAACAAATTGGTAAATGACTGAAAACAGCAAATGATGTCAGAACGTGTTGGAAATTGATGACGTCGCCTTGAATGATGCATACAGAACGCAAAAATAGGCTGCAGTTCAAATAAGTTTAAAAACATTGAAGTGCCCGTGTAACAGATGAGTTCTCGTCCGAAACCCTGATACTCCGAAAGAGATTGTCCAGTTTGTACACGAGGTGCGTCCAGTTTTCGCCGTGACCCTCTCTACTCTTTTGCACATGCTGTGCGGGCGAAATGATGATACCATGCCAAGTTCCAACATTTTCAGAGTTCATTTTGTAGTGATTTTCAATTTCACCGTCATTTAGCTCCCTAAACAAATCGGTAAATGACTCAAAAACAGCAAATGATGTCAGAACGTGTTGGAAATTGATGACGTCGCCTTGAATGATGCATACAGAACGCAAAAATAGGCTGCAGTTCAAATAAGTTTAAAAACATTGAAGTGCCCGTGTAACAGATGAGTTCTCGTCCGAAACCCTGATACTCCGAAAGAGATTGTCCAGTTTGTACACGAGGTGCGTCCAGTTTTCGCCGTGACCCTCTCTACTCTTTTGCACATGCTGTGCGGGCGAAATGATGATACCATGCCAATTTCCAACATTTTCAGAGTTCATTTTGTAGTGATTTTCAATTTCACCGTCATTTAGCTCCCTAAACAAATCGGTAAATGACTGAAAAACATCAAATGATGTCAGAACGTGTTGGAAATTGATGACGTCGCCTTGAATGATGCATACTGAACGCAAAAATATGCTGGAGTTCAAATAAGTTTAAAAAACATTCAAGGGCCCGTGTAACAGATGAGTTCTCGTCCGAAACCCTGATACTCCGAAATAGATTGTCCAGTTTGTACACGAGGTGCGTCCAGTTTTCGCCGTGAGCCTCTCTACTCTTTTGCACATGCTATGCGGGCGAAATGATGATACCATGCCAAGTTCCAACATTTTCAGAGTTCATTTTGTAGTGATTTTCAATTTCACCGTCATTTAGCTCCCTAAACAAATCGGTAAATGACTCAAAAACAGCAAATGATGTCAGAACGTGTTGAAAATTGATGACGTCGCCTTGAATGATGCATACTGAACGCAAAAATAGGCTGGAGTTCAAATAAGTTTAAAAAACATTCAAGGGACCGTGTAACAGATGAGTTCTCGTCCGAAACCCTGATACTCCGAAAGAGATTGTCCAGTTTGTACACGAGGTGCGTCCAGTTTTCGCCGTGACCCTCTCTACTCTTTTGCACATGCTGTGCGGGCGAAATGATGATACCATGCCAAGTTCCAACATTTTCAGAGTTCATTTTGTAGTGATTTTCAATTTCACCGTCATTTAGCTCCCTAAACAAATCGGTAAATGACTCAAAAACAGCAAATGATGTCAGAACGTGTTGGAAATTGATGACGTCGCCTTGAATGATGCATACTGAACGCAAAAATAGGCTGGAGTTCAAATATGTTTTAAAAACATTGAAGTGCCCGTGTAACAGATGTGTTCTCGTCCGAAACCCTGATACTCCGAAAGAGATTGTCCAGTTTGTAGACGAGGTGCGTCCAGTTTTCGCCGTGACCCTCTCTACTCTTTTGCACATGCTATGCGGGCGAAATGATGATACCATGCCAAGTTCCAACATTTTCAGAGTTCATTTTGTAGTGATTTTCAATTTCACCATCATTGAGCTCCCTAAACAAATCGGTAAATGACTGAAAAACAGCAAATGATGTCAGAACGTGTTGAAAATTGATGACGTCGCCTTGAATGATGCATACTGAACGCAAAAATAGGCTGGAGTTCAAATAAGTTTAAAAAACATTCAAGGGCCCGTGTAACAGATGAGTTCTCGTCCGAAACCCTGATACTCCGAAAGAGATTGTCCAGTTTGTACACGAGGTGCGTCCAGTTTTTGCCGTGACCCTCTCTACTCTTTTGCACATGCTGTGCGGGCGAAATGATGATACCATGCCAAGTTCCAACATTTTCAGAGTTCATTTTGTAGTGATTTTCAATTTCACCGTCATTTAGCTCCGTAAACAAATCGGTAAATTACTCAAAAACAGCAAATGATGTCAGAACGTGTTGAAAATTGATGACGTCGCCTTGAATGATGCATACTGAACGCAAAAATAGGCTGGAGTTCAAATAAGTTTAAAAAACATTCAAGGGCCCGTGTAACAGATGTGTTCTCGTCCGAAACCCTGATTCTCCGAAAGAGATTGTCCAGTTTGTACACATGTGCGTCCAGTTTTCGCCGTGACCCTCTCTACTCTTTTGCACATGCTGTGCGGGCGAAATGATGATACCATGCCAATTTCCAACATTTTCAGAGTTCATTTTGTAGTGATTTTCAATTTCACCGTCATTTAGCTCCCTAAACAAATCGGTAAATGACTGAAAAACAGCAAATGATGTCAGAACGTGTTGGAAATTGATGACGTCGCCTTGAATGATGCATACTGAACGCAAAAATACGCTGGAGTTCAAATAAGTTTAAAAAACATTCAAGGGCCCGTGTAACAGATGAGTTCTCGTCCGAAACCCTGATAATCCGAAAGAGATTGTCCAGTTTGTACACGAGGTGCGTCCAGTTTTCGCCGTGACCCTCTCTACTCTTTTGCACATGCTATGCGGGCGAAATGATGATACCATGCCAAGTTCCAACATTTTCAGAGTTCATTTTGTAGTGATTTTCAATTTCACCGTCATTTAGCTCCCTAAACAAATCGGTAAATGACTCAAAAACAGCAAATGATGTCAGAACGTGTTGAAAATTGATGACGTCGCCTTGAATGATGCATACTGAACGCAAAAATAGGCTGGAGTTCAAATAAGTTTAAAAAACATTCAAGGGCCCGTATAACAGATGAGTTCTCGTCCGAAACCCTGATACTCCGAAAGAGATTGTCCAGTTTGTACACGAGGTGCGTCCAGTTTTCGCCGTGACCCTCTCTACTCATTTGCACATGCTGTGCGGGCGAAATGATGATACCATGCCAAGTTCCAACATTTTCAGAGTTCATTTTGTAGTGATTTTCAATTTCACCGTCATTTAGCTCCCTAAACAAATCGGTAAATGACTGAAAACAGCAAATGATGTCAGAACGTGTTGGAAATTGATGACGTCGCCTTGAATGATGCATACAGAACGCAAAAATAGGCTGCAGTTCAAATAAGTTTAAAAACATTGAAGTGCCCGTGTAACAGATGAGTTCTCGTCCGAAACCCTGATACTCCGAAAGAGATTGTCCAGTTTGTACACGAGGTGCATCCAGTTTTCGCCGTGACCCTCTCTACTCTTTTGCACATGCTGTGCGGGCGAAATCATGATACCATGCCAAGTTCCAACATTTTTAGAGTTCATTTTGTAGTGATTTTCAATTTCACCGTCATTTAGCTCCCTAAACAAATCGGTAAATGACTCAAAAACAGCAAATGATGTCAGAACGTGTTGGAAATTGATGACGTCGCTTTGAATGATGCATACTGAACGCAAAAATAGGCTGGAGTTCAAATAAGTTTAAAAAACATTCAAGCGCCCGTGTAACAGATGAGTTCTCGTCCGAAACCCTGATACTCCGAAAGAGATTGTCCAGTTTGTACACGAGGTGCATCCAGTTTTCGCCGTGACCCTCTCTACTCTTTTGCACATGCTATGCGGGCGAAATGATGATACCATGCCAAGTTCCAACATTTTCGGAGTTCATTTTGTAGTTATTTTGAATTTCAACGTCATTCAGCTCCCTAAACAAATCGGTAAATGACTGAAAAACAGCAAATGATTACTGAACATGTTGGAAATTGATGACGTTGCTTTGAATGATGCATACTGACCGCAAAAATAGGATGGAGTTCAAATAAGTTTTAAAAACATTGAAGTGCCCGTGTAACAGATGAGTTCTCGTCCAAAACCCTGATACTCCGAAATAGATTGTCCAGTTTGTACACGAGGTGCGTCCAGTTTTCGCCGTGAGCCTCTCTACTCTTTTGCACATGCTATGCGGGTGAAATGATGATACCATGCCAAGTTCCAACATTTTCAGAGGTCATTTTGTAGTGATTTTCAATTTCACCGTCATTTAGCTCCCTAAACAAATCGGTAAATGACTGAAAACAGCAAATGATGTCAGAACGTGTTGGAAATTGATTACGTCGCCTTGAATGATGCATACAGAACGCAAAAATAGGCTGGAGTTCAAATAAGTTTAAAAAACATTCAAGGGCCCGTGTAACAGATGAGTTCTCGTCCGAAACCCTGATACTCCGAAAGAGATTGTCCAGTTTGTACACGAGGTGCATCCAGTTTTCGCCGTGACCCTCTCTACTCTTTTGCACATGCTGTGCGGGCGAAATGATGATACCATGCCAAGTTCCAACATTTTCAGAGTTCATTTTGTAGTGATTTTCAATTTCACCGTCATTTAGCTCCCTAAACAAATCGGTAAATTACTCAAAAACAGCAAATGATGTCAGAACGTGTTGAAAATTGATGACGTCGCCTTGAATGATGCATACTGAACGCAAAAATAGGCTGGAGTTCAAATAAGTTTAAAAAACATTCAAGGGCCCGTGTAACAGATGAGTTCTCGTACGAAACCCAGATACTCCGAAAGAGATTGTCCAGTTTGTACACGAGGTGCGTCCAGTTTTCGCCGTGACCCTCTCTACTCTTTTGCACATGCTGTGCGGGCGAAATGATGATACCATGCCAAGTTCCAACATTTTCAGAGTTCATTTTGTAGTGATTTTCAATTTCACCGTCATTTAGCTCCCTAAACAAATCGGTAAATGACTCAAAAACAGCAAATGATGTCAGAACGTGTTGGAAATTGATGACGTCGCCTTGAATGATGCATACTGAACGCAAAAATAGGCTGGAGTTCAAATATGTTTTAAAAACATTGAAGTGCCCGTGTAACAGATGTGTTCTCGTCCGAAACCCTGATACTCCGAAAGAGATTGTCCAGTTTGTAGACGAGGTGCGTCCAGTTTTCGCCGTGACCCTCTCTACTCTTTTGCACATGCTATGCGGGCGAAATGATGATACCATGCCAAGTTCCAACATTTTCAGAGTTCATTTTGTAGTGATTTTCAATTTCACCATCATTGAGCTCCCTAAACAAATCGGTAAATGACTGAAAAACAGCAAATGATGTCAGAATGTGTTGGAAATTGATGACGTCCCCTTGAATGATGCATACAGAATGCAAAAATAGGCTGGAGTTCAAATAAGTTTAAAAAACATTCAAGGGCCCGTGTAACAGATGAGTTCTCGTCCGAAACCCTGATACTCCGAAAGAGATTGTCCAGTTTGTACACGAGGTGCGTCCAGTTTTTGCCGTGACCCTCTCTACTCTTTTGCACATGCTGTGCGGGCGAAATGATGATCCCATGCCAAGTTCCAACATTTTCAGAGTTCATTTTGTAGTGATTTTCAATTTCACCGTCATTTAGCTCCGTAAACAAATCGGTAAATTACTCAAAAACAGCAAATGATGTCAGAACGTGTTGAAAATTGATGACGTCGCCTTGAATGATGCATACTGAACGCAAAAATAGGCTGGAGTTCAAATAAGTTTAAAAAACATTCAAGGGCCCGTGTAACAGATGTGTTCTCGTCCGAAACCCTGATTCTCCGAAAGAGATTGTCCAGTTTGTACACATGTGCGTCCAGTTTTCGCCGTGACCCTCTCTACTCTTTTGCACATGCTGTGCGGGCGAAATGATGATACCATGCCAAGTTCCAACATTTTCAGAGTTCATTTTGTAGTGATTTTCAATTTCACCGTCATTTAGCTCCCTAAACAAATCGGTAAATGACTCAAAAACAGCAAATGATGTCAGAACGTGTTGGAAATTGATGACGTCGCCTTGAATGATGCATACTGAACGCAAAAATAGGCTGGAGTTCAAATATGTTTAAAAAACATTGAAGTGCCCGTGTAACAGATGTGTTCTCGTCCGAAACCCTGATACTCCGAAAGAGATTGTCCAGTTTGTAGACGAGGTGCGTCCAGTTTTCGCCGTGACCCTCTCTACTCTTTTGCACATGCTGTGCGGGCGAAATGATGATACCATGCCAAGTTCCAACATTTTCAGAGTTCATTTTGTAGTGATTTTCAATTTCACCGTCATTTAGCTCCCTAAACAAATCGGTAAATGACTGAAAAACAACAAATGATGTCAGAATGTGTTGGAAATTGATGACGTCGCTTTCAGTGATGCATACAGAACGCAAAAATAGGATGGAGTTCAAATAAGTTTAAAAAACATTGAAGCGCCCGTGTAACAGATGAGTTCTCGTCCGAAACCCTGATACTCCGAAAGAGATTGTCCAGTTTGTACACGAGGTGCGTCCAGTTTTCGCCGTGACCCTCTCTACTCTTTTGCACATGCTATGCGGGCGAAATGATGATACCATGCCAAGTTCCAATTTTTGCGTTCGAAACCCTGAAGTGCCCGTGTAACAGATGAGTTCTCGTCCGAAACCCTGATACTCCGAAAGAGATTGTCCAGTTTGTACACGAGGTGCGTCCAGTTTTCGCCGTGACCCTCTCTACTCTTTTGCACATGCTGTGCTGGTGAAATGATGATACCATGCCAAGTTCCAACATTTTCAGAGTTCATTTTGTAGTGATTTTCAATTTCACCGTCATTTAGCTCCCTAAACAAATCGGTAAATGACTGAAAAACAGCAAATGATGTCAGAACGTGTTGGAAACTGATGACGTCGCTTTGAATGATGCATAATGAACGCAAAAATAGGCTGGAGTTCAAATAAGTTTTAAAAACATTGAAGTGCCCGTGTAACAGATGAGTTCTTGTCCGAAACCCTGATACTCCGAAAGAGATTGTCCAGTTTGTACACGAGGTGTGTCCAGTTTTCGCCGTGACCCTCTCTACTCTTTTGCACATGCTATGCCGGCGAAATGATGATACCATGCCAAGTTCCAACATTTTCAGTGTTCATTTTGTAGTGATTGTCAATTTCACCGTCATTTAGCTCTCTAAACAAATCGGTAAATGACTGAAAAACAGCAAATGATGTCAGAATGTGTTGGAAATTGATGACGTCGCTTTCAGTGATGCATACAGAACGCAAAAATAGGATGGAGTTCAAATAAGTTTAAAAAACATTGAAGCGCCCGTGTAACAGATGAGTTCTCGTCCGAAACCCTGATACTCCGAAAGAGATTGTCCAGTTTGTACAGGAGGTGCGTCCAGTTTTCGCCGTGACCCTCTCTACTCTTTTGCACATGCTATGCGGGCGAAATGATGATACCATGCCAAGTTCCAACATTTTCAGAGTTCATTTTGTAGTGATTTTCAATTTCACCGTCATTTAGCTCCCTAAACAAATCTGTAAATGACTGAAAAACTGCAAATGATGTCAGAACGTGTTGAAAATTGATGACGTCACCTTGAATGATGCATACTGAACGCAAAAATAGGCTCGAGTTCAAATAAGTTTAAAAAACATTAAAGGGCCCGTGTAACAGATGAGTTCTCGTCCGAAACCCTGATACTCCGAAAGAGATTGTCCAGTTTGTACACGAGGTGCGTCCAGTTTTTGCCGTTACCCTCTCTACTCTTTTGCACATGCTGTGCGGGTGAAATGATGATCCCATGCCAAGTTCCAACATTTTCAGAGTTCATTTTGTAGTGATTTTCAATTTCACCGTCATTTAGCTCCCTAAACAAATCGGTAAATGACTGAAAAACAGCAAATTATGTCAGAACATGTTGAAAATTGATGACGTCGCCTTGAATGATGCATACTGAACGCAAAATTAGGCTGGAGTTCAAATAAGTTTAAAAAACATTCAAGTGCCCGTGTAACAGATGAGTTCTCGTCCGAAACCCTGATACTCCGAAAGAGATTGTCCAGTTTGTACACGAGGTGCATCCAGTTTTCGCCGTGACCCTCTCTACTCTTTTGCACATGCTGTGTGGGTGAAATGATGATACCATGCCAAGTTCCAACATTTTCAGAGTTCATTTTGTAGTGATTTTCAATTTCACCGTCATTTAGCTCCCTAAACAAATCGGTAAATGACTCAAAAACAGCAAATGATGTCAGAACGTGTTGAAAATTGATCACGTCGCTTTGAATGATGCATACTGAACGCAAAAATAGGCTGGAGTTCAAATAAGTTTTAAAAACATTGAAGTGCCCGTGTAACAGATGAGTTCTCGTCCGAAACCCTGATACTCCGAAAGAGATTGTCCAGTTTGTACACGAGGTGCGTCCAGTTTTCGCCGTGACCCTCTCTACACTTTTGCACATGCTATGCGGGCGAAATGATGATACCATATCAAGTTCCAACATTTTCAGAGTTCATTTTGTAGTGATTGTCAATTTCACCGTCATTTAGCTCCCTAAACAAATCGGTAAATGACTGAAAAACAGCAAATGATGTCAGAACGTGTTGGAAACTGATGACGTCGCTTTGAATGATGCATACTGATTGCAAAATAGGCTCGAGTTCAAATAAGTTTAAAAAACATTCGAGTGCCCGTGTAACGGATGAGTTCTCGTCCGAAACCCTGATACTCCGAAAGAGATTGTCCAGTTTGTACACGAGGTGCGTCCAGTTTTCGCCGTGACCTCTCTACTCTTTTGCACATGCTGTGCGGGCGAAATGATGATACCATGCCAAGTTCCAACATTTTCAGAGTTCATTTTGTAGTGATTTTCAATTTCACCGTCATTTAGCTCCCTAAACAAATCGGTAAAGGACTCAAAAACAGCAAATGATGTCAGAACGTGTTGGAAATTGATGACGTCGCCTTGAATGATGCATACTGTACGCAAAAATAGGCTGGAGTTCAAATAAGTTTTTAAAAACATTGAAGTGCCTGTGTAACAGATGTGTTCTCGTCCGAAACCCTGATACTCCGAAAGAGATTGTCCAGTTTGTACACATGTGCGTCCAGTTTTCGCCGTGACCCTCTCTACTCTTTTGCACATGCTATGCGGGCGAAATGATGATACCATGCCAAGTTCCAACATTTTCAGAGATCATTTTGTAGTGATTTTCAATTTCACCGTCATTTAGCTCCCTAAACAAATCGTAAATGACTGAAAAACAGCAAATGATGTCAGAACGTGTTGGAAATTGATGACGTCGCTTTGAACGATGCATACTGAACGCAAAAATAGGCTGGAGTTCAAATAAGTTTAATAAACATTGAAGTGCCCGTGTAACAGACGAGTTCTCGTCCGAAACCCTGATACTCCGAAAGAGATTGTCCAGTTTGTACACGAGGTGCGTCCAGTTTTCGCCGTGACCCTCTCTACTCTTTTGCACATGCTGTGCGGGTGAAATGATGATACCATGCCAAGTTCCAACATTTTCAGAGTTCATTTTGTGGTGATTTTCAATTTCACCGTCATTTAGCTCCCTAAACAAATCGGTAAATGACTGAAAAACAGCAAATGATGTCAGAACATGTTGGAAACTGATGACGTCGCCTTGAATGATGCATACTGAACGCAAAATTAGGCTCGAGTTCAAATAAGTTTAAAAAACATTCGAGTGCCCGTGTAACGGATGAGTTCTCGTCCGAAACCCTGATACTCCGAAAGAGATTGTCCAGTTTGTACACGAGGTGCATCCAGTTTTCGCCGTGACCCTCTCTACTCTTTTGCACATGCTGTGCGGGAGAAATGATGATACCATGCCAAGTTCCAACATTTTCAGAGTTCATTTTGTAGTGATTTTCAATTTCACCGTCATTTAGCTCCCTAAACAAATCGGTAAAGGACTCAAAAACAGCAAATGATGTCAGAACGTGTTGGAAATTGATGACGTCGCCTTGAATGATGCATACTGTACGCAAAAATAGGCTGGAGTTCAAATAAGTTTTAAAAACATTGAAGTGCCTGTGTAACAGATGTGTTCTCGTCCGAAACCCTGATACTCCGAAAGAGATTGTCCAGTTTGTACACATGTGCGTCCAGTTTTCGCCGTGACCCTCTCTACTCTTTTGCACATGCTATGCGGGCGAAATGATGATACCATGCCAAGTTCCAACATTTTCAGAGATCATTTTGTAGTGATTTTCAATTTCACCGTCATTTAGCTCCCTAAACAAATCGGTAAATGACTGAAAAACAGCAAATGATGTCAGAACGTGTTGGAAATTGATGACGTCGCTTTGAACGATGCATACTGAACGCAAAAATAGGCTGGAGTTCAAATAAGTTTAAAAAACATTGAAGTGCCCGTGTAACAGATGAGTTCTCGTCCGAAACCCTGATACTCCGAAAGAGATTGTCCAGTTTGTACACGAGGTGCGTCCAGTTTTCGCCGTGACCCTCTCTACTCTTTTGCACATGCTGTGCGGGTGAAATGATGATACCATGCCAAATTCCAACATTTTCAGAGTTCATTTTGTAGTGATTTTCAATTTCACCGTCATTTAGCTCCCTAAACAAATCGGTAAATGACTGAAAAACAGCAAATGATGTCAGAACGTGTTGGAAACTGATGACGTCGCTTTGAATGATGCATAATGAACGCAAAAATAGGCTGGAGTTCAAATAAGTTTTAAAAACATTGAAGTGCCCGTGTAATAGATGAGTTCTCGTCCGAAACCCTGATACTCCGAAAGAGATTGTCCAGTTTGTACACGAGGTGCGTCCAGTTTTCGCCGTGACCCTCTCTACTCTTTTGCACATGCTATGCGGGCGAAATGATGATACCATGCCAAGTTCCAACATTTTCAGTGTTCATTTTGTAGTGATTGTCAATTTCACCGTCATTTAGCTCCCTAAACAAATCGGTAAATGACTGAAAAACAGTAAATGATGTCAGAATGTGTTGGAAATTGATGACGTCGCTTTCAGTGATTCATACAGAACGCAAAAATAGGATGGAGTTCAAATAAGTTTAAAAAACATTGAAGCGCCCGTGTAATAGATGAATTCTCGTCCGAAACCCTGATACTCCGAAAGAGATTGTCCAGTTTGTACACGAGGTGCGTCCAGTTTTCGCCGTGACCCTCTCTACTCTTTTGCACATGCTATGCGGGCGAAATGATGATACCATGCCATGTTCCAACATTTTCAGAGTTCATTTTGTAGTGATTTTCAATTTCACCGTCATTTAGCTCCCTAAACAAATCGGTAAATGACTGAAAAACAGCAAATGATGTCAGAACGTGTTGAAAATTGATGACGTCACCTTGAATGATGCATACTGAACGCAAAAATAGGCTCGAGTTCAAATAAGTTGAAAAAACATTCAAGGGCCCGTGTAACAGATGAGTTCTCGTCCGAAACCCTGATACTCCGAAAGAGATTGTCCAGTTTGTACACGAGGTGCGTCCAGTTTTTGCCGTGACCCTCACTACTCTTTTGCACATGCTGTGCGGGTGAAATGATGATCCCATGCCAAGTTCCAACATTTTCAGAGTTCATTTTGTAGTGATTTTCAATTTCACCGTCATTTAGCTCCCTAAAGAAATCGGTAAATGACTCAAAAACAACAAATTATGTCAGAACATGTTGAAAATTGATGACGTCGCCTTGAATGATGCATACTGAACGCAAAAATAGGCTGGAGTTCAAATAAGTTTAAAAAACATTCAAGTGCCCGTGTAACAGATGAGTTCTCGTCCGAAACCCTGATACTCCGAAAGAGATTGTCCAGTTTGTACACGAGGTGCATCCAGTTTTCGCCGTGACCCTCTCTACTCTTTTGCACATGCTGTGCGGGTGAAATGATGATACCATGCCAAGTTCCAACATTTTCAGAGTTCATTTTGTAGTGATTTTCAATTTCACCGTCATTTAGCTCCCTAAACAAATCGGTAAATGACTCAAAAACAGCAAATGATGTCAGAACGTGTTGAAAATTGATCACGTCGCTTTGAATGATGCATACTGAACGCAAAAATAGGCTGGAGTTCAAATAAGTTTTAAAAACATTGAAGTGCCCGTGTAACAGATGAGTTCTCGTCCGAAACCCTGATACTCCGAAAGAGATTGTCCAGTTTGTACACGAGGTGCGTCCAGTTTTCGCCGTGACCCTCTCTACTCTTTTGCACATGCTATGCGGGCGAAATGATGATACCATACCAAGTTCCAACATTTTCAAAGTTCATTTTGTAGTGATTTTCAATTTCACCATCATTTAGCTCCCTAAACAAATCGGTAAATGACTGAAAAACAGCAAATGATGTCAGAACGTGTTGGAAATTGATGACGTCGCTTTGAATGATGCATACTGATTGCAAAATAGGCTGGAGTTCAAATAAGTTTAAAAAACATTCAAGTGCCCGTCTAACGGATGAGTTCTCGTCCGAAACCCTGATACTCCGAAAGAGATTGTCCAGTTTGTACATGAGGTGCGTCCAGTTTTCGCCGTGACCCTCTCTACTCTTTTGCACATGCTGTGCGGGTGAAATGATGATACCATGCCAAGTTCCAACATTTTCAGAGTTCATTTTGTAGTGATTTTCAATTTCACCGTCATTTAGCTCCCTAAACAAATCGGTAAATGACTGAAAAACAGCAAATGATGTCAGAACGTGTTGGAAACTGATGACGTCGCTTTGAATGATGCATAATGAACGCAAAAATAGGCTGGAGTTCAAATAAGTTTTAAAAACATTGAAGTGCCCGTGTAATAGATGAGTTCTCGTCCGAAACCCTGATACTCCGAAATAGATTGTCCAGTTTGTACACGAGGTGCGTCCAGTTTTCGCCGTGACCCTCTCTACTCTTTTGCACATGCTATGCGGGCGAAATGATGATACCATGCCAAGTTCCAACATTTTCAGTGTTCATTTTGTAGTGATTGTCAATTTCACCGTCATTTAGCTCCCTAAACAAATCGGTAAATGACTGAAAAACAGCAAATGATGTCAGAATGTGTTGGAAATTGATGACGTCGCTTTCAGTGATGCATACAGAACGCAAAAATAGGATGGAGTTCAAATAAGTTTAAAAAACATTGAAGCGCCCGTGTAATAGATGAATTCTCGTCCGAAACCCTGATACTCCGAAAGAGATTGTCCAGTTTGTACACGAGGTGCGTCCAGTTTTCGCCATGACCCTCTCTACTCTTTTGCACATGCTATGCGGGCGAAATGATGATACCATGCCAAGTTCCAACATTTTCAGAGTTCATTTTGTAGTGATTTTCAATTTCACCGTCATTTAGCTCCCTAAACAAATCGGTAAATGACTGAAAAACAGCAAATGATGTCAGAACGTGTTGAAAATTGATGACGTCACCTTGAATGATGCATACTGAACGCAAAAATAGGCTCGAGTTCAAATAAGTTTAAAAAACATTCAAGGGCCCGTGTAACAGATGAGTTCTCGTCCGAAACCCTGATACTCCGAAAGAGATTGTCCAGTTTGTACACGAGGTGCGTCCAGTTTTTGCCGTGACCCTCTCTAATCTTTTGCACATGCTGTGCGGGTGAAATGATGATCCCTTGCCAAGTTCCAACATTTTCAGAGTTCATTTTGTAGTGATTTTCAATTTCACCGTCATTTAGCTCCCTAAAGAAATCGGTAAATGACTCAAAAACAACAAATTATGTCAGAACATGTTGAAAATTGATGACGTCGCCTTGAATGATGCATACTGAACGCAAAAATAGGCTGGAGTTCAAATAAATTTAAAAAACATTCAAGTGCCCGTGTAACAGATGAGTTCTCGTCCGAAACCCTGATACTCCGAAAGAGATTGTCCAGTTTGTACACGAGGTGCATCCAGTTTTCGCCGTGACCCTCTCTACTCTTTTGCACATGCTGTGCGGGTGAAATGATGATACCATGCCAAGTTCCAACATTTTCAGAGTTCATTTTGTAGTGATTTTCAATTTCACCGTCATTTAGCTCCCTAAACAAATCGGTAAATGACTCAAAAACAGCAAATGATGTCAGAACGTGTTGAAAATTGATCACGTCGCTTTGAATGATGCATACTGAACGCAAAAATAGGCTGGAGTTCAAATAAGTTTTAAAAACATTGAAGTGCCCGTGTAATAGATGAGTTCTCGTCCGAAACCCTGATACTCCGAAATAGATTGTCCAGTTTGTACACGAGGTGCGTCCAGTTTTCGCCGTGACCCTCTCTACTCTTTTGCACATGCTATGCGGGCGAAATGATGATACCATGCCAAGTTCCAACATTTTCAGTGTTCATTTTGTAGTGATTGTCAATTTCACCGTCATTTAGCTCCCTAAACAAATCGGTAAATGACTGAAAAACAGCAAATGATGTCAGAATGTGTTGGAAATTGATGACGTCGCTTTCAGTGATGCATACAGAACGCAAAAATAGGATGGAGTTCAAATAAGTTTAAAAAACATTGAAGCGCCCGTGTAATAGATGAATTCTCGTCCGAAACCCTGATACTCCGAAAGAGATTGTCCAGTTTGTACACGAGGTGCGTCCAGTTTTCGCCATGACCCTCTCTACTCTTTTGCACATGCTATGCGGGCGAAATGATGATACCATGCCAAGTTCCAACATTTTCAGAGTTCATTTTGTAGTGATTTTCAATTTCACCGTCATTTAGCTCCCTAAACAAATCGGTAAATGACTGAAAAACAGCAAATGATGTCAGAACGTGTTGAAAATTGATGACGTCACCTTGAATGATGCATACTGAACGCAAAAATAGGCTCGAGTTCAAATAAGTTTAAAAAACATTCAAGGGCCCGTGTAACAGATGAGTTCTCGTCCGAAACCCTGATACTCCGAAAGAGATTGTCCAGTTTGTACACGAGGTGCGTCCAGTTTTTGCCGTGACCCTCTCTAATCTTTTGCACATGCTGTGCGGGTGAAATGATGATCCCATGCCAAGTTCCAACATTTTCAGAGTTCATTTTGTAGTGATTTTCAATTTCACCGTCATTTAGCTCCCTAAAGAAATCGGTAAATGACTCAAAAACAACAAATTATGTCAGAACATGTTGAAAATTGATGACGTCGCCTTGAATGATGCATACTGAACGCAAAAATAGGCTGGAGTTCAAATAAGTTTAAAAAACATTCAAGTGCCCGTGTAACAGATGAGTTCTCGTCCGAAACCCTGATACTCCGAAAGAGATTGTCCAGTTTGTACACGAGGTGCATCCAGTTTTCGCCGTGACCCTCTCTACTCTTTTGCACATGCTGTGCGGGTGAAATGATGATACCATGCCAAGTTCCAACATTTTCAGAGTTCATTTTGTAGTGATTTTCAATTTCACCGTCATTTAGCTCCCTAAACAAATCGGTAAATGACTCAAAAACAGCAAATGATGTCAGAACGTGTTGAAAATTGATCACGTCGCTTTGAATGATGCATACTGAACGCAAAAATAGGCTGGAGTTCAAATAAGTTTTAAAAACATTGAAGTGCCCGTGTAACAGATGAGTTCTCGTCCGAAACCCTGATACTCCGAAAGAGATTGTCCAGTTTGTACACGAGGTGCGTCCAGTTTTCGCCGTGACCCTCTCTACTCTTTTGAACATGCTATGCGGGCGAAATGATGATACCATGCCAAGTTCCAACATTTTCAGATATCATTTTGTAGTGATTTTCAATTTCACCGTCATTTAGCTCCCTAAACAAATCGGTAAATGACTGAAAAACAGCAAATGATGTCAGAACGTGTTGGAAATTGATGACGTCGCTTTGAATGATGCATACTGAACGCAAAAATAGGCTGGAGTTCAAATAAGTTTAAAAAACATTCAAGTGCCCGTGTAACAGATGAGTTCTCGTCCGAAACCCTGATACTCCGAAAGAGATTGTCCAGTTTGTACACGAGGTGCGTCCAGTTTTCGCCGTGACCCTCTCTACTCTTTTGCACATGCTATGCGGGCGAAATGATGATACCATGCCAAGTTCCAACATTTTCAGAGTTCATTTTGTAGTGATTTTCAATTTCACCGTCATTTAGCTCCCTAAACAAATCGGTAAATTACTGAAAAACAGCAAATGATGTCAGAACGTGTTGAAAATTGATGATGTCACCTTGAATGATGCATACTGAACGCAAAAATAGGCTCGAGTTCAAATAAGTTTAAAAAACATTCAAGGGCCCGTGTAACAGATGAGTTCTCGTCCGAAACCCTGATACTCCGAAAGAGATTGTCCAGTTTGTACACGAGGTGCGTCCAGTTTTTGCCGTGACCCTCTCTACTCTTTTGCACATGCTGTGCGGGTGAAATGATGATCCCATGCCAAGTTCCAACATTTTCAGAGTTCATTTTGTAGTGATTTTCAATTTCACCGTCAGTAAGATCCCTAAAGAAATCGGTAAATGACTCAAAAACAACAAATTATGTCAGAACATGTTGAAAATTGATGACGTCGCCTTGAATGATGCATACTGAACGCAAAAATAGGCTGGAGTTCAAATAAGTTTAAAAAACATTCAAGTGCCCGTGTAACAGATGACTTCTCGTCCGAAACCCTGATACTCCGAAAGAGATTGTCCAGTTTGTACACGAGGTGCATCCAGTTTTCGCCGTGACCCTCTCTACTCTTTTGCACATGCTGTGCGGGTGAAATGATGATACCATGCCAAGTTCCAACATTTTCAGAGTTCATTTTGTAGTGATTTTCAATTTCACCGTCATTTAGCTCCCTAAACAAATTGGTAAATGACTCAAAAACAGCAAATGATGTCAGAACGTGTTGAAAATTGATCACGTCGCTTTGAATGATGCATACTGAACGCAAAAATAGGCTGGAGTTCAAATAAGTTTTAAAAACATTGAAGTGCCCGTGTAACAGATGAGTTCTCGTCCGAAACCCTGATACTCCGAAAGAGATTGTCCAGTTTGTACACGAGGTGCGTCCAGTTTTCGCCGTGACCCTCTCTACTCTTTTGCACATGCTATGCGGGCGAAATGATGATACCATACCAAGTTCCAACATTTTCAGAGTTCATTTTGTAGTGATTTTCAATTTCACCGTCATTTAGCTCCCTAAACAAATCGGTAAATGACTGAAAAACAGCAAATGATGTCAGAACGTGTTGGAAATTGATGACGTCGCTTTGAATGATGCATACTGATTGCAAAATAGGCTGGAGTTCAAATAAGTTTAAAAAACATTCAAGTGCCCGTCTAACGGATGAGTTCTCGTCCGAAACCCTGATACTCCGAAAGAGATTGTCCAGTTTGTACACGAGGTGCGTCCAGTTTTCGCCGTGACCCTCTCTACTCTTTTGCACTTGCTATGCGGGCGAAATGATGATACCATGCCAAGTTGCAACATTTTCAGAGCTCATTTTGTAATGATTTTCAATTTCACCGTCATTTAGCTCCCTAAACAAATCGGTAAATGACTGAAAAACAGCAAATGATGTCAGAACGTGTTGGAAATTGATGACGTCGCTTTGAATGATGCATACTGAACGCAAAAATAGGCTGAAGTTCAAATAAGTTTAAAAAACATTGAAGTGCCCGTGTAACAGATGAGTTCTTGTCCGAAACCCTGGTACTCCGAAAGAGATTGTCCAGTTTGTACACGAGGTGCGTCCAGTTTTCGCCGTGAATCTCTACTCTTTTGCACAAGCTGTGCAGGTGAAATGATGATGCCATGCCAAGTTCCAACATTTTCAGAGTTCATTTTGTAGTGATTTTCAATTTCACCGTCATTTAGCTCCCTAACAAATCGGTAAATGACTGAAAAACAGCAAATGATGTCAGAACGTGTTGGCAATTGATGACGTCGCTTTGAATGATGCATACTGAACGCAAAAATAGGCTGGAGTTCAAATAAGTTTAAAAAACATTGAAGTGCCCGTGTAACAGATGAGTTCTCGTCCCAAACCCTGATACTCCGAAAGAGATTGTCCAGTTTGTACACGAGGTGCGTCCAGTTTTCGCCGTGACCCTCTCTACTCTTTTGCACATGCTATGCGGGCGAAATGATGATACCATGCCAAGTTCCAACATTTTCAGAGTTCATTTTGTAGTGATTTTCAATTTCACCGTCATTTAGCTCCCTAAACAAATCGGTAAATGACTGAAAAACAGCAAATGATGTCAGAACGTGTTGGAAATTGATGACGTCGCTTTGAATGATGTATACTGAACGCAAAAATAGGCTGGAGTTCAAATAAGTTTAAAAAACATTGAAGTGCCCGTGTAACAGATGAGTTCTCGTCCGAAACCCTCATACTCCGAAAGAGATTGTCCAGTTTGTACACGAGGTGCGTCCAGTTTTCGCCGTGATCCTCTCTACTCTTTTGCACATGCTATGCGGGCGAAATGATGATACCATGCCAAGTTCCAACATTTTCAAAGTTCATTTTGTAGTGATTTTCAATTTCACCGTCATTTAGCTCCCTAAACAAATCGGTAAATGACTGAAAAACAGCAAATGATGTCAGAACGTGTTGGAAATTGATGACGTCGCTTTGAATGATGCATACTGATTGCAAAATAGGCTGGAGTTCAAATAAGTTTAAAAAACATTCAAGTGCCCGTCTAACGGATGAGTTCACATCCGAAACCCTGATACTCCGAAAGAGATTGTCCAGTTTGTACACGAGGTGCCTCCAGTTTTCGCCGTGACCCTCTCTACTCTTTTGCACATGCTATGCGGGCGAAATGATGATACCATGCCAAGTTCCAACATTTTCAGAGTTCATTTTCTAGTGATTTTCAATTTCACCGTCATTTAGCTACCTAAACAAATCGGTAAATGACTGAAAAACAGCAAATGATGTCAGAACATGTTGGATTGATGACGTCGCTTTGAATGATGCATACTTAACGCAAAAATAGGCTGGAGTTCCAATAAGTTTAAAGAACATTCAAGTGCCTGTGTAACAGATGAGTTCTCGTCCGAAACCCTGATACTCCGAAAGAGATTGTCCAGTTTGTACACGAGGTGCGTCCAGTTTTCGCCGTGACCCTCTCTACTCTTTTGCACATGCTATGCGGGCGAAATGATGATACCATGCCAAGTTCCAACAGTTTCAAAGTTCATTTTGTAGTGATTTTCAATTTCACCGTCATTTAGCTCCCTAAACAAATCGGTAAATGACTGAAAAACAACAAATGATGTCAGAACGTGTTGGAAATTGATGACGTCGCATTGAATGATGCATACTGAACGCAAAAATAGGCTGGAGTTCAAATAAGTTTTAAAAACATTGAAGTGCCCGTGTAACAGATGAGTTCTCGTCCGAAACCCTGATACTCCGAAAGAGATTGTCCAGTTTGTACACGAGGTGCGTCCAGTTTTCGCCGTGACCCTCTCTACTCTTTTGCACATGCTGTGCGGGTGAAATGATGATACCATGCCAAGTTCCAACATTTTCAGAGTTCATTTTGTAGTGATTTTCAATTTCACCGTCATTTAGCTCCCTAAACAAATCGGTAAATGACTGAAAAACATCAAATGATGTCAGAACGTGTTGGAAATTGATGACGTCGCTTTGAATGATGCATACTGAACGCAAAAATAGGCTGAAGTTCAAATAAGTTTAAAAAACATTGAAGTGCCCGTGTAACAGATGAGTTCTCGTCCGAAACCCTGATACTCCGAAAGAGATTGTCCAGTTTGTACACGAGGTGCGTCCAGTTTTCGCCGTGACCCTCTCTACTCTTTTGCACTTGCTATGCGGGCGAAATGATGATACCATGCCAAGTTGCAACATTTTCAGAGCTCATTTTGTAATGATTTTCAATTTCACCGTCATTTAGCTCCCTAAACAAATCGGTAAATGACTGAAAAACAGCAAATGATGTGAGAACGTGTTGGAAATTGATGACGTCGCTTTGAATGATGCATACTGAACGCAAAAATAGGCTGAAGTTCAAATAAGTTTAAAAAACATTGAAGTGCCCGTGTAACAGATGAGTTCTTGTCCGAAACCCTGGTACTCCGAAAGAGATTGTCCAGTTTGTACACGAGGTGCGTCCAGTTTTCGCCGTGAATCTCTACTCTTTTGCACAAGCTGTGCAGGTGAAATGATGATGCCATGCCAAGTTCCAACATTTTCAGAGTTCATTTTGTAGTGATTTTCAATTTCACCGTCATTTAGCTCCCTAACAAATCGGTAAATGACTGAAAAACAGCAAATGATGTCAGAACGTGTTGGCAATTGATGACGTCGCTTTGAATGATGCATACTGAACGCAAAAATAGGCTGGAGTTCAAATAAGTTTAAAAAACATTGAAGTGCCCGTGTAACAGATGAGTTCTCGTCCCAAACCCTGATACTCCGAAAGAGATTGTCCAGTTTGTACACGAGGTGCGTCCAGTTTTCGCCGTGACCCTCTCTACTCTTTTGCACATGCTATGCGGGCGAAATGATGATACCATGCCAAGTTCCAACATTTTCAGAGTTCATTTTGTAGTGATTTTCAATTTCACCGTCATTTAGCTCCCTAAACAATTCGGTAAATGACTGAAAAACAGCAAATGATGTCAGAACGTGTTGGAAATTGATGACGTCGCTTTGAATGATGTATACTGAACGCAAAAATAGGCTGGAGTTCAAATAAGTTTAAAAAACATTGAAGTGCCCGTGTAACAGATGAGTTCTCGTCCGAAACCCTCATACTCCGAAAGAGATTGTCCAGTTTGTACACGAGGTGCGTCCAGTTTTCGCCGTGATCCTCTCTACTCTTTTGCACATGCTATGCGGGCGAAATGATGATACCATGCCAAGTTCCAACATTTTCAAAGTTCATTTTGTAGTGATTTTCAATCCGTCATTTAGCTCCCTAAACAAATCGGTAAATGACTGAAAAACAACAAATGATGTCAGAACATGTTGGAAATTGATGACGTCGCATTGAATGATGCATACTGAACGCAAAAATAGGCTGGAGTTCAAATAAGTTTTAAAAACATTGAAGTGCCCGTGTAACAGATGAGTTCTCGTCCGAAACCCTGATACTCCGAAAGAGATTGTCCAGTTTGTACACGAGGTGCGTCCAGTTTTCGCCGTGACCCTCTCTACTCTTTTGCACATGCTGTGCGGGTGAAATGATGATACCATGCCAAGTTCCAACATTTTCAGAGTTCATTTTGTAGTGATTTTCAATTTCACCGTCATTTAGCTCCCTAAACAAATCGGTAAATGACTGAAAAACATCAAATGATGTCAGAACGTGTTGGAAATTGATGACGTCGCTTTGAATGATGCATACTGAACGCAAAAATAGGCTGAAGTTCAAATAAGTTTAAAAAACATTGAAGTGCCCGTGTAACAGATGAGTTCTCGTCCGAAACCCTGATACTCCGAAAGAGATTGTCCAGTTTGTACACGAGGTGCGTCCAGTTTTCGCCGTGACCCTCTCTACTCTTTTGCACATGCTATGCGGGCGAAATGATGATACCATGCCAAGTTGCAACATTTTCAGAGCTCATTTTGTAGTGATTTTCAATTTCACCGTCATTTAGCTCCCTAAACAAATCGGTAAATGACTGAAAAACAGCAAATGATGTCAGAACGTGTTGGAAATTGATGACGTCGCTTTGAATGATGCATACTGAACGCAAAAATAGGCTGAAGTTCAAATAAGTTTAAAAAACATTGAAGTGCCCGTGTAACAGATGAGTTCTCGTCCGAAACCCTGATACTCCGAAAGAGATTGTCCAGTTTGTACACGAGGTGCGTCCAGTTTTCGCCGTGAATCTCTACTCTTTTGCACATGCTGTGCAGGTGAAATGATGATACCATGCCAAGTTCCAACATTTTTAGAGTTCATTTTGTAGTGATTTTCAATTTCACCGTCATTTAGCTCCCTAACAAATCGGTAAATGACTGAAAAACAGCAAATGATGTCAGAACGTGTTGGCAATTGATGACGTCGCTTTGAATGATGCATACTGAACGCAAAAATAGGCTGAAGTTCAAATAAGTTTAAAAAACATTGAAGTGCCCGTGTAACAGATGAGTTCTCGTCCCAAACCCTGATACTCCGAAAGAGATTGTCCAGTTTGTACACGAGGTGCGTCCAGTTTTCTCCGTGACCCTCTCTACTCTTTTGCACATGCTATGCGGGCGAAATGATGATACCATGCCAAGTTCCAACATTTTCAGAGTTCATTTTGTAGTGATTTTCAATTTCACCGTCATTTAGCTCCCTAAACAAATCGGTAAATGACTGAAAAACAGCAAATGATGTCAGAACGTGTTGGAAATTGATGACGTCGCTTTGAATGATGCATACTGAACGCAAAAATAGGCTGGAGTTCAAATAAGTTTAAAAAACATTGAAGTGCCCGTGTAACAGATGAGTTCTCGTCCGAAACCCTCATACTCCGAAAGAGATTGTCCAGTTTGTACACGAGGTGCGTCCAGTTTTCGCCGTGACCCTCTCTACTCTTTTGCACATGCTATGCGGGCGAAATGATGATACCATGCCAAGTTGCAACATTTTCAGAGCTCATTTTGTAGTGATTTTCAATTTCACCGTCATTTAGCTCCCAAAACAAATCGGTAAATGACTGAAAAACAGCAAATGATGTCAGAACGTGTTGGAAATTGATGACGTCGCATTGAATGATGCATACTGAACGCAAAAATAGGCTGGAGTTCAAATAAGTTTAAAAAACATTGAAGTGCCCGTGTAACAGATGAGTTCTCGTCCGAAACCCTGATACTCCGAAAGAGATTGTCTAGTTTGTACACGAGGTGCGTCCAATTTTCGCCGTGACCCTCTCTACTCTTTTCCACATGCCATGCGGGCGAAATGATGATACCATGCCAAGTTGCAACATTTTCAGAGCTCATTTTGTAGTGATTTCCAATTTCACCGTCATTTAGCTCCCAAAACAAATCGGTAAATGACTGAAAAACAGGAAATGATGTCAGAACGTGTTGGCAATTGATGACGTCGCTTTGAATGATGCATACTGAACGCAAAAATAGGCTGGAGTTCAAATAAGTTTAAAAAACATTGAAGTGCCCGTGTAACAGATGAGTTCTCGTCCGAAACCCTGATACTCCGAAAGAGATTGTCCAGTTTGTACACGAGGTGCGTCCAGTTTTCGCCGTGACCCTCTCTACTCTTTTGCACATGCTATGCGGGCGAAATGATGATACCATGCCAAGTTCCAACATTTTCAGAGTTCATTTTGTAGTGATTTTCAATTTCACCGTCATTTAGCTACCTAAACAAATCGGTAAATGACTGAAAAACAGCAAATGATGTCAGAACGTGGTGGAAATTGATGACGTCGCTTTGAATGATGCATACTGAACGCAAAAATAGGCTGGAGTTCAAATAAGTTTAAAAAACATTGAAGTGCCCGTGTAACAGATGAGTTCTCGTCCGAAACCCTGATACTCCGAAAGAGATTGTCTAGTTTGTACACGAGGTGCGTCCAGTTTTCGCCGTGACCCTCTCTACTCTTTTCCACATGCCATGCGGGCGAAATGATGATACCATGCCAAGTTGCAACATTTTCAGAGCTCATTTTGTAGTGATTTCCAATTTCACCGTCATTTAGCTCCCAAAACAAATCGGTAAATGACTGAAAAACAGGAAATGATGTCAGAACGTGTTGGCAATTGATGACGTCGCTTTGAATGATGCATACTGAACGCAAAAATAGGCTGGAGTTCAAATAAGTTTAAAAAACATTGAAGTGCCCGTGTAACAGATGAGTTCTCGTCCGAAACCCTGATACTCCGAAAGAGATTGTCCAGTTTGTACACGAGGTGCGTCCAGTTTTTGCCGTGACCCTCTCTACTCTTTTGCACATGCTATGCGGGCGAAATGATGATACCATGCCAAGTTCCAACATTTTCAGAGTTCATTTTGTAGTGATTTTCAATTTCACCGTCATTTAGCTCCCTAAACAAATCGGTAAATGACTGAAAAACAGCAAATGATGTCAGAACGTGGTGGAAATTGATGACGTCGCTTTGAATGATGCATACTGAACGCAAAAATAGGCTGGAGTTCAAATAAGTTTAAAAAACATTGAAGTGCCCGTGTAACAGATGAGTTCTCGTCCGAAACCCTGATACTCCGAAAGAGATTGTCCAGTTTGTACACGAGGTGCGTCCAGTTTTCGCCGTGACCCTCTCTACTCTTTTGCACATGCTGTGCGGGGGAAATGATGATACCATCCCAAGTTCCAACATTTTCAGAGTTCATTTTGTAGTGATTTTCAATTTCACCGTCATTTAGCTACATAAACAAATCGGTAAATGACTGAGAAACAGCAAATGATGTCAGAACGTGTTGGATTGATGACGTCGCTTTGAATGATGCATACTTAACGCAAAAATAGGCTGGAGTTCAAATAAGTTTAAAGAACATTCAAGTGCCCGTGTAACAGATGAGTTCTCGTCCGAAACCCTGATACTCCGAAAGAGATTGTCCAGTTTGTACACGAGGTGCGTCCAGTTTTCGCCGTGACCCTCTCTACTCTTTTGCACATGCTATGCGGGCGAAATGATGATACCATGCCAAGTTCCAACATTTTCAGAGTTCATTTTGTAGTGATTTTCAATTTCACCGTCATTTAGCTCCCTAAACAAATCGGTAAATGACTGAAAAACAGCAAATGATGTCAGAACGTGTTGGAAATTGATGACGTCGCTTTGAATGATGCATACTGAACGCAAAAATAGGCTGAAGTTCAAATAAGTTTAAAAAACATTGAAGTGCCCGTGTAACAGATGAGTTCTCGTCCGAAACCCTGATACTCCGAAAGAGATTGTCCAGTTTGTACACGAGGTGCGTCCAGTTTTCGCCGTGATCCTCTCTACTCTTTTGCACATGCTGTGCGGGTGAAATTATGATACCATTCCTAGTTCCAACATTTTCAGAGTTCATTTTGTAGTGATTTTCAATTTCACCGTCATTTAGCTCCCTAAACAAATCGGTAAATGACTGAAAAACATCAAATGATGTCAGAACGTGTTGGAAATTGATGACGTCGCTTTGAATGATGCATACTGAACGCAAAAATAGGCTGGAGTTCAAATAAGTTTTAAAAACATTGAAGTGCCCGTGTAACAGATGAGTTCTCGTCCGAAACCCTGATACTCCGAAAGAGATTGTCCAGTTTGTACACGAGGTGCGTCCAGTTTTCGCCGTGACCCTCTCTACTCTTTTGCACATGCTGTGCGGGTGAAATGATGATACCATGCCAAGTTCCAACATTTTCAGAGTTCATTTTGTAGTGATTTTCAATTTCACCGTCATTTAGCTCCCTAAACAAATCGGTAAATGACTAAAAAACATCAAATGATGTCAGAACGAGTTGGAAATTGATGACGTCGCTTTGAATGATGCATACTTAACGCAAAAATAGGCTGGAGTTCAAATAAGTTTAAAGAACATTCAAGTGCCTGTGTAACAGATGAGTTCTCGTCCGAAACCCTGATACTCCGAAAGAGATTGTCCAGTTTGTACACGAGGTGCGTCCAGTTTTCGCCGTGACCCTCTCTACTCTTTTGCACATGCTATGCGGGCGAAATGATGATACCATGCCAAGTTCCAACATTTTCAGAGTTCATTTTGTAGTGATTTTCAATTTCACCGTCATTTAGCTCCCTAAACAAATCGGTAAATGACTGAAAAACAGCAAATGATGTCAGAACGTGTTGGAAATTGATGACGTCGCTTTGAATGATGCATACTGAACGCAAAAATAGGCTGAAGTTCAAATAAGTTTAAAAAACATTGAAGTGCCCGTGTAACAGATGAGTTCTCGTCCGAAACCCTGATACTCCGAAAGAGATTGTCCAGTTTGTACACGAGGTGCGTCCAGTTTTCGCCGTGAACCTCTCTACTCTTTTGCACATGCTGTGCAGGTGAAATGATGATACCATGCCAAGTTCCAACATTTTCAGAGTTCATTTTGTAGTGATTTTCAATTTCACCGTCATTTAGCTCCCTAAACAAATCGGTAAATGACTGAAAAACAGCAAATGATGTCAGAACGTGTTGGCAATTGATGACGTCGCTTTGAATGATGCATACTGAACGCAAAAATAGGCTGGAGTTCAAATAAGTTTAAAAAACATTGAAGTTCCCGTGTAACAGATGAGTTCTCGTCCCAAACCCTGATACTCCGAAAGAGATTGTCCAGTTTGTACACGAGGTGCGTCCAGTTTTCGCCGTGACCCTCTCTACTCTTTTGCACATGCTGTGCGGGTGAAATGATGATACCATGCCAAGTTCCAACATATTCAGAGTTCATTTTGTAGTGATTTTCAATTTCACCGTCATTTAGCTCCCTAAACAAATCGGTAAATGACTGAAAAACATCAAATGATGTCAGAACGTGTTGGAAATTGATGACGTCGCTTTGAATGATGCATACTTAACACAAAAATAGGCTGGAGTTCAAATAAGTTTAAAGAACATTCAAGTGCCTGTGTAACAGATGAGTTCTCGTCCGAAACCCTGATACTCCGAAAGAGATTGTCCAGTTTGTACACGAGGTGCGTCCAGTTTTCGCCGTGACCCTCTCTACTCTTTTGCACATGCTATGCGGGCGAAATGATGATACCATGCCAAGTTCCAACATTTTCAGAGTTCATTTTGTAGTGATTTTCAATTTCACCGTCATTTAGCTCCCTTAACAAATCGGTAAATGACTGAAAAACAGCAAATGATGTCAGAACGTGTTGGAAATTGATGACGTCGCTTTGAATGATGCATACTGAACGCAAAAATAGGCTGAAGTTCAAATAAGTTTAAAAAACATTGAAGTGCCCGTGTAACAGATGAGTTCTCGTCCGAAACCCTGATACTCCGAAAGAGATTGTCCAGTTTGTACACGAGGTGCGTCCAGTTTTCGCCGTGAACCTCTCTACTCTTTTGCACATGCTGTGCAGGTGAAATGATGATACCATGCCAAGTTCCAACATTTTCAGAGTTCATTTTGTAGTGATTTTCAATTTCACCGTCATTTAGCTCCCTAAACAAATCGGTAAATGACTGAAAAACAGCAAATGATGTCAGAACGTGTTGGCAATCGATGACGTCGCTTTGAATGATGCATACTGAACGCAAAAATAGGCTGGAGTTCAAATAAGTTTAAAAAACATTCAAGGGCCCGTGTAACAGATGAGTTCTCGTACGAAACCCTGATACTCCGAAAGGGATTGTCCAGTTTGTACACGAGGTGCGTCCAGTTTTCGCTGTGACCCTCTCTACTCTTTTGCACATGCTGTGCGGGTGAAATGATGATACCATGCCAAGTTCCAACATATTCAGAGTTCATTTTGTAGTGATTTTCAATTTCACCGTCATTTAGCTCCCTAAACAAATCGGTAAATGACTGAAAAACATCAAATGATGTCAGAACGTGTTGGAAATTGATGACGTCGCTTTGAATGATGCATACTGAACGCAAAAATAGGCTGGAGTTCAAATAAGTTTAAAAAACATTGAAGTTCCCGTGTAACAGATGAGTTCTCGTCCCAAACCCTGATACTCCGAAAGAGATTGTCCAGTTTGTACACGAGGTGCGTCCAGTTTTCGCCGTGACCCTCTCTACTCTTTTGCACATGCTGTGCGGGTGAAATGATGATACCATGCCAAGTTCCAACATATTCAGAGTTCATTTTGTAGTGATTTTCAATTTCACCGTCATTTAGCTCCCTAAACAAATCGGTAAATGACTGAAAAACATCAAATGATGTCAGAACGTGTTGGAAATTGATGACGTCGCTTTGAATGATGCATACTTAACACAAAAATAGGCTGGAGTTCAAATAAGTTTAAAGAACATTCAAGTGCCTGTGTAACAGATGAGTTCTCGTCCGAAACCCTGATACTCCGAAAGAGATTGTCCAGTTTGTACACGAGGTGCGTCCAGTTTTCGCCGTGACCCTCTCTACTCTTTTGCACATGCTATGCGGGCGAAATGATGATACCATGCCAAGTTCCAACATTTTCAGAGTTCATTTTGTAGTGATTTTCAATTTCACTTTCATTTAGCTCCCTTAACAAATCGGTAAATGACTGAAAAACAGCAAATGATGTCAGAACGTGTTGGAAATTGATGACGTCGCTTTGAATGATGCATACTGAACGCAAAAATAGGCTGAAGTTCAAATAAGTTTAAAAAACATTGAAGTGCCCGTGTAACAGATGAGTTCTCGTCCGAAACCCTGATACTCCGAAAGAGATTGTCCAGTTTGTACACGAGGTGCGTCCAGTTTTCGCCGTGAACCTCTCTACTCTTTTGCACATGCTGTGCAGGTGAAATGATGATACCATGCCAAGTTCCAACATTTTCAGAGTTCATTTTGTAGTGATTTTCAATTTCACCGTCATTTAGCTCCCTAAACAAATCGGTAAATGACTGAAAAACAGCAAATGATGTCAGAACGTGTTGGCAATCGATGACGTCGCTTTGAATGATGCATACTGAACGCAAAAATAGGCTGGAGTTCAAATAAGTTTAAAAAACATTCAAGGGCCCGTGTAACAGATGAGTTCTCGTACGAAACCCTGATACTCCGAAAGGGATTGTCCAGTTTGTACACGAGGTGCGTCCAGTTTTCGCCGTGACCCTCTCTACTCTTTTGCACATGCTGTGCGGGTGAAATGATGATACCATGCCAAGTTCCAACATATTCAGAGTTCATTTTGTAGTGATTTTCAATTTCACCGTCATTTAGCTCCCTAAACAAATCGGTAAATGACTGAAAAACATCAAATGATGTCAGAACGTGTTGGAAATTGATGACGTCGCTTTGAATGATGCATACTTAACACAAAAATAGGCTGGAGTTCAAATAAGTTTAAAGAACATTCAAGTGCCTGTGTAACAGATGAGTTCTCGTCCGAAACCCTGATACTCCGAAAGAGATTGTCCAGTTTGTACACGAGGTGCGTCCAGTTTTCGCCGTGACCCTCTCTACTCTTTTGCACATGCTGTGCGGGTGAAATGATGATACCATGCCAAGTTCCAACATTTTCAGAGTTCATTTTGTAGTGATTTTCAATTTCACCGTCATTTAGCTCCCTAAACAAATCGGTAAATGACTGAAAAACATCAAATGATGTCAGAACGTGTTCGAAATTGATGATGTCGCTTTGAATGATGCATACTTAACGCAAAAATAGGCTGGAGTTCAAATAAGTTTAAAGAACATTCAAGTGCCTGTGTAACAGATGAGTTCTCGTCCGAAACCCTGATACTCCGAAAGAGATTGTCCAGTTTGTACACGAGGTGCGTCCAGTTTTCGCCGTGACCCTCTCTACTCTTTTGCACATGCTATGCGGGCGAAATGATGATACCATGCCAAGTTCCAACATTTTCGGAGTTCATTTTGTAGTGATTTTCAATTTCACCGTCATTTAGCTCCCTAAACAAATCGGTAAATGACTGAAAAACAGCAAATGATGTCAGAACGTGTTGGAAATTGATGACGTCGCTTTGAATGATGCATACTGAACGCAAAAATAGGCTGAAGTTCAAATAAGTTTAAAAAACATTGAAGTGCCCGTGTAACAGATGAGTTCTCGTCCGAAACCCTGATACTCCAAAAGAGATTGTCCAGTTTGTACACGAGGTGCGTCCAGTTTTCGCCGTGAACCTCTCTACTCTTTTGCACATGCTGTGCAGGTGAAATGATGATACCATGCCAAGTTCCAACATTTTCAGAGTTCATTTTGTAGTGATTTTCAATTTCACCATCATTTAGCTCCCTAAACAAATCGGTAAATGACTGAAAAACAGCAAATGATGTCAGAACGTGTTGGCAATTGATGACGTCGCTTTGAATGATGCATACTGAACGCAAAAATAGGCTGGAGTTCAAATAAGTTTAAAAAACATTGAAGTGCCCGTGTAACAGATGAGTTCTCGTCCCAAACCCTGATACTCCGAAAGAGATTGTCCAGTTTGTACACGAGGTGCGTCCAGTTTTCGCCGTGACCCTCTCTACGCTTTTGCACATGCTGTGCGGGTGAAATGATGATACCATGCCAAGTTCCAACATTTTCAGAGTTCATTTTGTAGTGATTTTCAATTTCACCGTCATTTAGCTCCCTAAACAAATCGGTAAATGACTGAAAAACATCAAATGATGTCAGAACGTGTTGGAAATTGATGACGTCGCTTTGAATGATGCATACTTAACGCAAAAATAGGCTGGAGTTCAAATAAGTTTAAAGAACATTCAAGTGCCTGTGTAACAGATGAGTTCTCGTCCGAAACCCTGATACTCCGAAAGAGATTGTCCAGTTTGTACACGAGGTGCGTCCAGTTTTCGCCGTGACCCTCTCTACTCTTTTGCACATGCTATGCGGGCGAAATGATGATACCATGCCAAGTTCCAACATTTTCAGAGTTCTATTTGTAGTGATTTTCAATTTCACCGTCATTTAGCTCCCTAAACAAATCGGTAAATGACTGAAAAACAGCAAAAGATGTCAGAACGTGTTGGAAATTGATGACGTCGCTTTGAATGATGCATACTGAACGCAAAAATAGGCTGAAGTTCAAATAAGTTTAAAAAACATTGAAGTGCCCGTGTAACAGATGAGTTCTCGTCCGAAACCCTGATACTCCGAAAGAGATTGTCCAGTTTGTACACGAGGTGCGTCCAGTTTTCGCCGTGAACCTCTCTACTCTTTTGCACATGCTGTGCAGGTGAAATGATGATACCATGCCAAGTTCCAACATTTTCAGAGTTCATTTTGTAGTGATTTTCAATTTCACCGTCATTTAGCTCCCTAAACAAATCGGTAAATGACTGAAAAACAGCAAATGATGTCAGAACGTGTTGGCAATTGATGACGTCGCTTTGAATGATGCATACTGAACGCAAAAATAGGCTGGAGTTCAAATAAGTTTAAAAAACATTCAAGGGCCCGTGTAACAGATGAGTTCTCGTACGAAACCTGATACTCCGAAAGGAATTGTCCAGTTTGTACACGAGGTGCGTCCAGTTTTCGCCGTGACCCTCTCTACTCTTTTGCACATGCTGTGCAGGTGAAATGATGATACCATGCCAAGTTCCAACATTTTCAGAGTTCATTTTGTAGTGATTTTCAATTTCACCGTCATTTAGCTCCCTAAACAAATCGGTAAATGACTGAAAAACAGCAAATGATGTCAGAACGTGTTGGCAATTGATGACGTCGCTTTGAATGATGCATACTGAACGCAAAAATAGGCTGGAGTTCAAATAAGTTTAAAAAACATTGAAGTGCCCGTGTAACAGATGAGTTATCGTCCCAAACCCTGATACTCCGCAAGAGATTGTCCAGTTTGTACACGAGGTGCGTCCAGTTTTCGCCGTGACCCTCTCTACTCTTTTGCACATGCTGTGCGGGTGAAATGATGATACCATGCCAAGTTCCAACATTTTCAGAGTTCATTTTGTAGTGATTTTCAATTTCACCGTCATTTAGCTCCCTAAACAAATCGGTAAATGACTGAAAAACATCAAATGATGTCAGAACGTGTTGGAAATTGATGACGTCGCTTTGAATGATGCATACTTAACGCAAAAATAGGCTGGAGTTCAAATAAGTTTAAAGAACATTCAAGTGCCTGTGTAACAGATGAGTTCTCGTCCGAAACCCTGATACTCCGAAAGAGATTGTCCAGTTTGTACACGAGGTGCGTCCAGTTTTCGCCGTGACCCTCTCTACTCTTTTGCACATGCTATGCAGGCGAAATGATGATACCATGCCAAGTTCCAACATTTTCAGAGTTCATTTTGTAGTGATTTTCAATTTCACCGTCATTTAGCTCCCTAAACAAATCGGTAAATGACTGAAAAACAGCAAATGATGTCAGAACGTGTTGGAAATTGATGACGTCGCTTTGAATGATGCATACTGAACGCAAAAATAGGCTGAAGTTCAAATAAGTTTAAAAAACATTGAAGTGCCCGTGTAACAGATGAGTTCTCGTCCGAAACCCTGATACTCCGAAAGAGATTGTCCAGTTTGTACACGAGGTGCGTCCAGTTTTCGCCGTGAACCTCTCTACTCTTTTGCACATGCTGTGCAGGTGAAATGATGATACCATGCCAAGTTCCAACATTTTCAGAGTTCATTTTGTAGTGATTTTCAATTTCACCGTCATTTATATCCCTAAACAAATCGGTAAATGACTGAAAAACAGCAAATGATGTCAGAACGTGTTGGCAATTGATGACGTCGCTTTGAATGATGCATACTGAACGCAAAAATAGGCTGGAGTTCAAATAAGTTTAAAAAACATTGAAGTGCCCGTGTAACAGATGAGTTCTCGTCCCAAACCCTGATACTCCGAAAGAGATTGTCCAGTTTGTACACGAGGTGCGTCCAGTTTTCGCCGTGACCCTCTCTACGGTTTTCCACATGCTATGCGGGCGAAATGATGATACCATGCCAATTTGCAACATTTTCAGAGCTCATTTTGTAGTGATTTTCAATTTCACCGTCATTTAGCTCCCAAAACAAATCGGTAAATGACTGAAAAACAGCAAATGATGTCAGAACGTGTTGGAAATTGATGACGTTGCTTTGAATGAGGCATACTGAACGCAAAAATAGGCTGGAGTTCAAATAAGTTTAAAAAACATTGAAGTGCCCGTGTAACAGATGAGTTCTCGTCCCAAACCCTGATACTCCGAAAGAGATTGTCCAGTTTGTACACGAGGTGCGTCCAGTTTTCGCCGTGACCCTCTCTACTCTTTTCCACATGCTATGCGGGCGAAATGATGATATCATGCCAAGTTCCAACATTTTCAGTGTTCATTTTGTAGTGATTTTCAATTTCACCGTCATTTAGCTCCCTAAACAAATCGGTAAATGACTAAAAAACAGCAAATGATGTCAGAACGTGTTGGAAATTGATGACGTCGCTTTGAATGATGCATACTGAACGCAAAAATAGGCTGGAGTTCAAATAAGTTTAAAAAACATTGAAGTGCCCGTGTAACAGATGAGTTCTCGTCCGAAACCCTGATACTCCGAAAGAGATTGTCCAGTTTGTACACGAGGTGCGTCCAGTTTTCGCCGTGACCCTCTCTACTCTTTTCCACATGCTATGCGGGCGAAATGATGATACCATGCCAAGTTGCAACATTTTCAGAGCTCATGTTGTAGTGATTTTCAATTTCACCGTCATTTAGCTCCCAAAACAAATCGGTAAATGACTGAAAACAGCAAATGATGTCAGAACGTGTTTTAAATTGATGACGTCGCTTTGAATGATGCATACTGAACGCAAAAATAGGCTGGAGTTCAACTAAGTTAATAAAAAATTGAAGTGCCCGTGTAACAGATGAGTTCTCATCCAAAACCCTGATACTCCGAAAGAGATTGTCCAGTTTGTACACGAGGTGCCTCCAGTTTTCGCCGTGACCCTCTCTACTCTTTTGCACATGCTATGCGGACGAAATGATGATACCATGCCAAGTTCCAACATTTTCAGAGTTCATTTTGTAGTGATTTTCAATTTCACCGTCATTTAGCTACCTAAACAAATCGGTAAATGACTGAAAAACAGCAAATGATGTCAGAACGTGTTGGATTGATGACGTCGCTTTGAATGATGCATACTTAACGCAAATAGGCTGGAGTTCAAATAAGTTTAAAGAACATTCAAGTGCCTGTGTAACAGATGAGTTCTCGTCCGAAACCCTGATACTCCGAAAGAGATTGTCCAGTTTGTACACGAGGTGCGTCCAGTTTTCGCCGTGACCCTCTCTACTCTTTTGCACATGCTATGCGGGCGAAATGATGATACCATGCCAAGTTCCAAAATTTTCAGAGTTCATTTTGTAGTGATTTTCAATTTCACCGTCATTTAGCTCCCTAAACAAATCGGTAAATGACTGAAAAACAACAAATGATGTCAGAACGTGTTGGAAATTGATGACGTCGCTTTGAATGATGCATACTGAACGCAAAAATAGGCTGAAGTTCAAATAAGTTTAAAAAACATTGAAGTGCCCGTGTAACAGATGAGTTCTCGTCCGAAACCCTGATACTCCGAAAGAGATTGTCCAGTTTGTACACGAGGTGCGTCCAGTTTTCGCCGTGACCCTCTCTACGCTTTTCCACATGCTATGCGGGCGAAATGATGATACCATGCCAATTTGCAACATTTTCAGAGCTCATTTTGTAGTGATTTTCAATTTCACCGTCATTTAGCTCCCAAAAGAAATCGGTAAATGACTGAAAAACAGCAAATGATGTCAGAACGTGTTGGAAATTGATGACGTTGCTTTGAATGATGCATACTGAACGCAAAAATAGGCTGGAGTTCAAATAAGTTTAAAAAACATTGAAGTGCCCGTGTAACAGATGAGTTCTCGTCCGAAACCCTGATACTCCGAAAGAGATTGTCCAGTTTGTACACGAGGTGCGTCCAGTTTTCGCCGTGACCCTCTCTACTCTTTTCCACATGCTATGCGGGCGAAATGATGATATCATGCCAAGTTCCAACATTTTCAGTGTTCATTTCGTAGTGATTTTCAATTTCACCGTCATTTAGCTCCCTAAACAAATCGGTAAATGACTAAAAAACAGCAAATGATGTCAGAACGTGTTGGAAATTGATGACGTCGCTTTGAATGATGCATACTGAACGCAAAAATAGGCTGGAGTTCAAATAAGTTTAAAAAACATTGAAGTGCCCGTGTAACAGATGAGTTCTCATCCGAAACCCTGATACTCCGAAAGAGATTGTCCAGTTTGTACACGAGGTGCGTCCAGTTTTCGCCGTGACCCTCTCTACTCTTTTGCACATGCTATGCGGGCGAAATGATGATACCATGCCAAGTTCCAACATTTTCAGAGTTCATTTTGTAGTGATTTTCAATTTCACCGTCATTTAGCTCCCTAAACAAATCGGTAAATGACTGAAAAACAACAAATGATGTCAGAACGTGTTGGAAATTGATGACGTCGCTTTGAATGATGCACACTGAACGCAAAAATAGGCTGAAGTTCAAATAAGTTTAAAAAACATTGAAGTGCCCGTGTAACAGATGAGTTCTCGTCCCAAACCCTGATACTCCGAAAGAGATTGTCCAGTTTGTACACGAGGTGCGTCCAGTTTTCGCCGTGACCCGCTCTACTCTTTTCCACATGCTATGCGGGCGAAATGATGATATCATGCCAAGTTCCAACATTTTCAGAGTTCATTTTGTAGTGATTTTCAATTTCACCGTCATTTAGCTCCCTAAACAAATCGAAAAATGACTGAAAAACAGCAAATGATGTCAGAACGTGTTGGAAATGGATGACGTCGCTTTGAATGATGCATACTGAACGCAAAAATAGGCTGGAGTTCAAATAAGTTTAAAAAACATTGAAGCGCCCGTGTAACAGATGAGTTCTCGTCCGAAACCCTGATACTCCGAAAGAGATTGTCCAGTTTGTACACGAGGTGCGTCCAGTTTTCGCCGTGACCCTCTCTACTCTTTTCCACATGCTATGCGGGCGAAATGATGATACCATGCCAAGTTCCAACATTTTCAGAGCTCATGTTGTAGTGATTTTCAATTTCACCGTCATTTAGCTCCCTAAACAAATCGGTAAATGACTGAAAACAGCAAATGATGTCAGAACGTGTTTTAAATTGATGACGTCGCCTTGAATGATGCATACTGAACGCAAAAATCGGCTGGAGTTCAAATAAGTTAATAAAAAATTGAAGTGCCCGTGTAACAGATGAGTTCTCCTCCGAAACCCTGATACTCCGAAAGAGATTGTCCAGTTTGTACACGAGGTGCCTCCAGTTTTCGCCGTGACCCTCTCTACTCTTTTGCACATGCTATGCGGGCGAAATGACGATACCATGCCAAGTTCCAACATTTTCAGAGTTCATTTTGTAGTGATTTTCAATTTCACCGTCATTTAGCTCCCTAAACATATCGGTAAATGACTGAAAAACAGCAAATGATGTCAGAACGTGTTGGATTGATGACGTCGCTTTGAATGATGCATACTTAACGCAAAAATAATCTGGAGTTCAAATAAGTTTAAAGAACATTCAAGTGCCTGTGTAACAGATGAGTTCTCGTCCGAAACCCTGATACTCCGAAAGAGATTGTCCAGTTTGTACACGAGGTGCGTCCAGTTTTCGCCGTGACCCTCTCAACTCTTTTGCACATGCTATGCGGGCGAAATGATGATACCATGCCAAGTACCAACATTTTCAGAGTTCATTTTGTAGTGATTTTCAATTTCACCGTCATTTAGCTCCCTAAACAAATCGGTAAATGACTGAAAAACAACAAATGATGTCAGAACGTGTTGGAAATTGATGACGTCGCTTTGAATGATGCATACTGAACGCAAAAATAGGCTGAAGTTCAAATAAGTTTAAAAAACATTGAAGTGCCCGTGTAACAGATGAGTTCTCGTCCAAAACCCTGATACTCCGAAAGAGATTGTCCAGTTTGTACACGAGGTCCGTCCAGTTTTCGCCGTGACCCTCTCTACTCTTTTCCACATGCTATGCGGGCGAAATGATGATACCATGCCAAGTTCCAACATTTTCAGAGTTCATTTTGTAGTGATTTTCAATTTCACCGTCATTTAGCTCCCTAAACAAATCGGTAAATGACTGAAAAACAACAAATGATGTCAGAACGTGTTGGAAATTGATGACGTCGCTTTGAATGATGCACACTGAACGCAAAAATAGGCTGAAGTTCAAATAAGTTTAAAAAACATTGAAGTGCCCGTGTAACAGATGAGTTCTCGTCCCAAACCCTGATACTCCGAAAGAGATTGTCCAGTTTGTACACGAGGTGCGTCCAGTTTTCGCCGTGACCCGCTCTACTCTTTTCCACATGCTATGCGGGCGAAATGATGATATCATGCCAAGTTCCAACATTTTCAGAGTTCATTTTGTAGTGATTTTCAATTTCACCGTCATTTAGCTCCCTAAACAAATCGAAAAATGACTGAAAAACAGAAAATGATGTCAGAACGTGTTGGAAATGGATGACGTCGCTTTGAATGATGCATACTGAACGCAAAAATAGGCTGGAGTTCAAATAAGTTTAAAAAACATTGAAGCGCCCGTGTAACAGATGAGTTCTCGTCCGAAACCCTGATACTCCGAAAGAGATTGTCCAGTTTGTACACGAGGTGCGTCCAGTTTTCGCCGTGACCCTCTCTACTCTTTTCCACATGCTATGCGGGCGAAATGATGATACCATGCCAAGTTCCAACATTTTCAGAGCTCATGTTGTAGTGATTTTCAATTTCACCGTCATTTAGCTCCCTAAACAAATCGGTAAATGACTGAAAACAGCAAATGATGTCAGAACGTGTTTTAAATTGATGACGTCGCCTTGAATGATGCATACTGAACGCAAAAATCGGCTGGAGTTCAAATAAGTTAATAAAAAATTGAAGTGCCCGTGTAACAGATGAGTTCTCCTCCGAAACCCTGATACTCCGAAAGAGATTGTCCAGTTTGTACACGAGGTGCCTCCAGTTTTCGCCGTGACCCTCTCTACTCTTTTGCACATGCTATGCGGGCGAAATGACGATACCATGCCAAGTTCCAACATTTTCAGAGTTCATTTTGTAGTGATTTTCAATTTCACCGTCATTTAGCTCCCTAAACATATCGGTAAATGACTGAAAAACAGCAAATGATGTCAGAACGTGTTGGATTGATGACGTCGCTTTGAATGATGCATACTTAACGCAAAAATAATCTGGAGTTCAAATAAGTTTAAAGAACATTCAAGTGCCTGTGTAACAGATGAGTTCTCGTCCGAAACCCTGATACTCCGAAAGAGATTGTCCAGTTTGTACACGAGGTGCGTCCAGTTTTCGCCGTGACCCTCTCAACTCTTTTGCACATGCTATGCGGGCGAAATGATGATACCATGCCAAGTACCAACATTTTCAGAGTTCATTTTGTAGTGATTTTCAATTTCACCGTCATTTAGCTCCCTAAACAAATCGGTAAATGACTGAAAAACAACAAATGATGTCAGAACGTGTTGGAAATTGATGACGTCGCTTTGAATGATGCATACTGAACGCAAAAATAGGCTGAAGTTCAAATAAGTTTAAAAAACATTGAAGTGCCCGTGTAACAGATGAGTTCTCGTCCAAAACCCTGATACTCCGAAAGAGATTGTCCAGTTTGTACACGAGGTCCGTCCAGTTTTCGCCGTGACCCTCTCTACTCTTTTCCACATGCTATGCGGGCGAAATGATGATACCATGCCAAGTTCCAACATTTTCAGAGCTCATGTTGTAGTGATTTTCAATTTCACCGTCATTTAGCTCCCTAAACAAATCGGTAAATGACTGAAAACAGCAAATGATGTCAGAACGTGTTTTAAATTGATGACGTCGCCTTGAATGATGCATACTGAACGCAAAAATCGGTTGGAGTTCAAATAAGTTAATAAAAAATTGAAGTGCCCGTGTAACAGATGAGTTCTCCTCCGAAACCCTGATACTCCGAAAGAGATTGTCCAGTTTGTACACGAGGTGCCTCCAGTTTTCGCCGTGACCCTCTCTACTCTTTTGCACATGCTATGCGGGCGAAATGACGATACCATGCCAAGTTCCAACATTTTCAGAGTTCATTTTGTAGTGATTTTCAATTTCACCGTCATTTAGCTCCCTAAACATATCGGTAAATGACTGAAAAACAGCAAATGATGTCAGAACGTGTTGGATTGATGACGTCGCTTTGAATGATGCATACTTAACGCAAAAATAGGCTGGAGTTCAAATAAGTTTAAAGAACATTCAAGTGCCTGTGTAACAGATGAGTTCTCGTCCGAAACCCTGATACTCCGAAAGAGATTGTCCAGTTTGTACACGAGGTGCGTCCAGTTTTCGCCGTGACCCTCTCAACTCTTTTGCACATGCTATGCGGGCGAAATGATGATACCATGCCAAGTTCCAACATTTTCAGAGTTCATTTTGTAGTGATTTTCAATTTCACCGTCATTTAGCTCCCTAAACAAATCGGTAAATGACTGAAAAACAACAAATGATGTCAGAACGTGTTGGAAATTGATGACGTCGCTTTGAATGATGCATACTGAACGCAAAAATAGGCTGAAGTTCAAATAAGTTTAAAAAACATTGAAGTGCCCGTGTAACAGATGAGTTCTCGTCCGAAACCCTGATACTCCGAAAGAGATTGTCCAGTTTGTACACGAGGTGCGTCCAGTTTTCGCCGTGACCCTCTCTACTCTTTTCCACATGCTATGCGGGCGAAATGATGATATCATGCCAAGTTCCAACATTTTCAGAGTTCATTTTGTAGTGATTTTCAATTTCACCGTCATTTAGCTCCCTAAACAAATCGGTAAATGACTGAAAAACAGCAAATGATGTAAGAACGTGTTGGAAATTGATGACGTCGCTTTGAATGATGCATACTGAACGCAAAAATAGGCTGGAGTTCAAATAAGTTTAAAAAACATTGAAGTGCCCGTGTAACAGATGAGTTCTCGTCCGAAACCCTGATACTCCGAAAGAGATTGTCCAGTTTGTACACGAGGTGCGTCCAGTTTTCGCCGTGACCCTCTCTACTCTTTTCCACATGCTATGCGGGCGAAATGATGATACCATGCCAAGTTCCAACATTTTCAGAGCTCATGTTGTAGTGATTTTCAATTTCACCGTCATTTAGCTCCCAAAACAAATCGGTAAATGACTGAAAACAGCAAATGATGTCAGAACGTGTTTTAAATTGATGACATCGCTTTGAATGATGCATACTGAACGCAAAAATAGGCTGGAGTTCAAATAAGTTAATAAAAAATTGAAGTGCCCGTGTAACAGATGAGTTCTCCTCCGAAACCCTGATACTCCGAAAGAGATTGTCCAGTTTGTACACGAGGTGCCTCCAGTTTTCGCCGCGACCCTCTCTACTCTTTTGCACATGCTATGCGGGCGAAATGATGATACCATGCCAAGTTCCAACATTTTCAGAGTTCATTTTGTAGTGATTTTCAATTTCACCGTCATTTAGCTACCTAAACAAATCGGTAAATGACTGAAAAACAGCAAATGATGTCAGAACGTGTTGGATTGATGACGTCGCTTTGAATGATGCATACTTAACGCAAAAATGGGCTGGAGTTCAAATAAGTTTAGAGAACATTCAAGTGCCTGTGTAACAGATGAGTTCTCGTCCGAAACCCTGATACTCCGAAAGAGATTGTCCAGTTTGTACACGAGGTGCGTCCAGTTTTCGCCGTGACCCTCTCTACTCTTTTGCACATGCTATGCGGGCGAAATGATGATACCATGCCAAGTTCCAACATTTTCAGAGTTCATTTTGTAGTGATTTTCAATTTCACCATCATTTAGCTCCCTAAACAAATCGGTAAATGACTGAAAAACAACAAATGATGTCAGAACGTGTTGGAAATTGATGACGTCGCTTTGAATGATGCATACTGAACGCAAAAATAGGCTGAAGTTCAAATAAGTTTAAAAAACATTGAAGTGCCCGTGTAACAGATGAGTTCTCGTCCGAAACCCTGATACTCCGAAAGAGATTGTCCAGTTTGTACACGAGGTGCGTCCAGTTTTCGCCGTGACCCTCTCTACTCTTTTCCACATGCTATGCGGGCGAAATGATGATATCATGCCAAGTTCCAACATTTTCAGAGTTCATTTTGTAGTGATTTTCAATTTCACCGTCATTTAGCTCCCTAAACAAATCGGTAAATGACTGAAAAACAGCAAATGATGTCAGAACGTGTTGGAAATTGATGACGTCGCTTTGAATGATGCATACTGAACGCAAAAATAGGCTGGAGTTCAAATAAGTTTAAAAAACATTGAAGTGCCCGTGTAACAGATGAGTTCTCGTCCGAAACCCTGATACTCCGAAAGAGATTGTCTAGTTTGTACACGAGGTGCGTCCAGTTTTCGCCGTGACCCTCTCTACTCTTTTCCACATGCTATGCGGGCGAAATGATGATATCATGCCAAGTTCCAACATTTTCAGAGTTCATTTTGTAGTGATTTTCAATTTCACCGTCATTTAGCTCCCTAAACAAATCGGTAAATGACTGAAAAACAGCAAATGATGTAAGAACGTGTTGGAAATTGATGACGTCGCTTTGAATGATGCATACTGAACGCAAAAATAGGCTGGAGTTCAAATAAGTTTAAAAAACATTGAAGTGCCCGTGTAACAGATGAGTTCTCGTCCGAAACCCTGATACTCCGAAAGAGATTGTCCAGTTTGTACACGAGGTGCGTCCAGTTTTCGCCGTGACCCTCTCTACTCTTTTCCACATGCTATGCGGGCGAAATGATGATACCATGCCAAGTTCCAACATTTTCAGAGCTCATGTTGTAGTGATTTTCAATTTCACCGTCATTTAGCTCCCAAAACAAATCGGTAAATGACTGAAAACAGCAAATGATGTCAGAACGTGTTTTAAATTGATGACATCGCTTTGAATGATGCATACTGAACGCAAAAATAGGCTGGAGTTCAAATAAGTTAATAAAAAATTGAAGTGCCCGTGTAACAGATGAGTTCTCCTCCGAAACCCTGATACTCCGAAAGAGATTGTCCAGTTTGTACACGAGGTGCCTCCAGTTTTCGCCGCGACCCTCTCTACTCTTTTGCACATGCTATGCGGGCGAAATGATGATACCATGCCAAGTTCCAACATTTTCAGAGTTCATTTTGTAGTGATTTTCAATTTCACCGTCATTTAGCTACCTAAACAAATCGGTAAATGACTGAAAAACAGCAAATGATGTCAGAACGTGTTGGATTGATGACGTCGCTTTGAATGATGCATACTTAACGCAAAAATGGGCTGGAGTTCAAATAAGTTTAGAGAACATTCAAGTGCCTGTGTAACAGATGAGTTCTCGTCCGAAACCCTGATACTCCGAAAGAGATTGTCCAGTTTGTACACGAGGTGCGTCCAGTTTTCGCCGTGACCCTCTCTACTCTTTTGCACATGCTATGCGGGCGAAATGATGATACCATGCCAAGTTCCAACATTTTCAGAGTTCATTTTGTAGTGATTTTCAATTTCACCGTCATTTAGCTCCCTAAACAAATCGGTAAATGACTGAAAAACAACAAATGATGTCAGAACGTGTTGGAAATTGATGACGTCGCTTTGAATGATGCATACTGAACGCAAAAATAGGCTGAAGTTCAAATAAGTTTAAAAAACATTGAAGTGCCCGTGTAACAGATGAGTTCTCGTCCGAAACCCTGATACTCCGAAAGAGATTGTCCAGTTTGTACACGAGGTGCGTCCAGTTTTCGCCGTGACCCTCTCTACTCTTTTCCACATGCTATGCGGGCGAAATGATGATATCATGCCAAGTTCCAACATTTTCAGAGTTCATTTTGTAGTGATTTTCAATTTCACCGTCATTTAGCTCCCTAAACAAATCGGTAAATGACTGAAAAACAGCAAATGATGTCAGAACGTGTTGGAAATTGATGACGTCGCTTTGAATGATGCATACTGAACGCAAAAATAGGCTGGAGTTCAAATAAGTTTAAAAAACATTGAAGTGCCCGTGTAACAGATGAGTTCTCGTCCGAAACCCTGATACTCCGAAAGAGATTGTCTAGTTTGTACACGAGGTGCGTCCAGTTTTCACTGTGACCCTCTCTACTCTTTTCCACATGCTATGCGGGCGAAATGATGATACCATGCCAACTTGCAACATTTTCAGAGCTCATGTTGTAGTGATTTTCAATTTCACCGTCATTTAGCTCCAAAAACAAATCGGTAAATGACTGAAAACAGCAAATGATGTCAGAACGTGTTTTAAATTGATGACGTCGCTTTGAATGATGCATACTGAACGCAAAAATAGGCTGGAGTTCAAATAAGTTAATAAAAAATTGAAGTGCCCGTGTAACAGATGAGTTCTCATCCGAAACCCTGATACTCCGAAAGAGATTGTCCAGTTTGTACACGAGGTGCCTCCAGTTTTCGCCGTGACCCTCTCTACTCTTTTGCACATGCTATGCGGGCGAAATGATGATACCATGCCAAGTTCCAACATTTTCAGAGTTCATTTTGTAGTGATTTGCAATTTCACCGTCATTTAGCTACCTAAACAAATCGGTAAATGACTGAAAAACAGCAAATGATGTCAGAACGTGTTGGATTGATGACGTCGCTTTGAATGATGCATACTTAACGCAAAAATAGGCTGGAGTTCAAATAAGTTTAAAGAACATTCAAGTGCCTGTGTAACAGATGAGTTCTCGTCCGAAACCCTGATACTCTGAAAGAGATTGTCCAGTTTGTACACGAGGTGCGTCCAATTTTCGCCGTGACCCTCTCTACTCTTTTGCACATGCTATGCGGGCGAAATGATGATACCATGCCAAGTTCCAACATTTTCAGAGTTCATTTTGTAGTGATTTTCAATTTCACCGTCATTTAGCTCCCTAAACAAATCGGTAAATGACTGAAATACAACAAATGATGTCAGAACGTGTTGGAAATTGATGACGTCGCTTTGAATGATGCATACTTAACGCAAAAATAGGCTGAAGTTCAAATAAGTTTAAAAAACATTGAAGTGCCCGTGTAACAGATGAGTTCTCGTCCGAAACCCTGATACTCCGAAAGAGATTGTCCAGTTTGTACACGAGGTGCGTCCAGTTTTCGCCGTGACCCTCTCTACTCTTTTCCACATGCTATGCGGGCGAAATGATGATATCATGCCAAGTTCCAACATTTTCAGAGTTCATTTTGTAGCGATTTTCAATTTCACCGTCATTTAGCTCCCGAAACAAATCGGTAAATGACTGAAAAACAGCAAATGATGTCAGAACATGTTGGAAATTGATGACGTCGCTTTGAATGATGCATACTGAACGCAAAAATAGGCTGGAGTTCAAATAAGTTTAATAAACATTGAAGTGCCCGTGTAACAGATGAGTTCTCGTCCCAAACCCTAATACTCCGAAAGAGATTGTCCAGTTTGTACACGAGGTGCGTCCAGTTTTCGCCGTGACCCTCTACTCTTTTGCACATGCTATGCGGGCGAAATGATGATATCATGCCAAGTTCCAACATTTTCAGAGTTCATTTTGTAGTGATTTTCAATTTCACCGTCATTTAGCTCCCTAAACAAATCGGTAAATGACTGAAAAACAGCAAATGATGTCAGAACGTGTTGGAAATTGATGATGTTGCTTTGAATGATGCATACTTAACGCAAAAATAGGCTGGAGTTCAAATAAGTTTAAAAAACATTGAAGTGCCCGTGTAACAGATGAGTTCTCGTCCGAAACCCTGATACTCCGAAAGAGATTGTCCAGTTTGTACACGAGGTGCGTCCAGTTTTCGCCGTTACCCTCTCTACTCTTTTGCACATGCTGTGCGGGAGAAATGATGATACCATGCCAAGTTCCAACATTTTCAGAGTTCATTTTGTAGTGATTTTCAATTTCACCGTCATTTAGCTCCCTAAACATATCGGTAAATGACTGAAAAACAGCAAATGATGTCAGAACGTGTTGGAAATTGATGACGTCGCCTTGAATGATGCATACTGAACGCAAAAATAGGCTGGAGTTCAAATAAGTTTAAAAAACATTGAAGTGCCCGTGTAACAGATGAGTTCTCGTCCCAAACCCTGATACTCCGAAAGAGATTGTCCAGTTTGTACACGAGGTGCGTCCAGTTTTCGCCGTGACCCTCTGAACTCTTTTGCACATGCTATGCGGGCGAAATGATGATACCATGCCAAGTTCCAACATTTTCAGAGTTCATTTTATAGTGATTTTCAATTTCACCGTCATTTAGCTCCCTTAACAAATCGGTAAATGACTGAAAAACATCAAATGATGTCAGAACGTGTTGGAAATTGATGACGTCGCTTTGAATGATGCATACTGAACGCAAAAATAGGCTGGAGTTCAAATAAGTTTAAAAAACATTGAAGTGCCCGTGTAACAGATGAGTTCTCGTCCCAAACCCTAATACTCCGAAAGAGATTGTCCAGTTTGTACACGAGGTGCGTCCAGTTTTCGCCGTGACCCTCTCTACTATTTTGCACATGCTATGCGGGCGAAATGATGATATCATGCCAAGTTCCAACATTTTCAGAGTTCATTTTGTAGTGATTTTCAATTTCACCGTCATTTAGCTCCCTAAACAAATCGGTAAATGACTGAAAAACAGCAAATGATGTCAGAACGTGTTGGAAATTGATGACGTCGCTTTGAATGATGCATACTGAACGCAAAAATAGGCTGGAGTTCAAATAAGTTTAAAAAACATTGAAGTGCCCGTGTAACAGATGAGTTCTCGTCCGAAACCCTGATACTCCGAAAGAGATTATCCAGTTTGTACACGAGGTGCGTCCAGTTTTCGCCGTGACCCTCTCTACTCTTTTCCACATGCTATGCGGACGAAATGATGATACCATGCCAAGTTGCAACATTTTCAGAGCTCATGTTGTAGTGATTTTCAATATCACCGTCATTTAGCTCCCAAAACAAATCGGTAAATGACTGAAAAACAGCAAATGATGTCAGAACGTGTTTTAAATTGATGACGTCGCTTTGAATGATGCATACTGAACGCAAAAATAGGCTGGAGTTCAAATAAGTTAATAAAACATTGAAGTGCCCGTGTAACAGATGAGTTCTCATCCGAAACCCTGATACTCCGAAAGAGATTGTCCAGTTTGTACACGAGGTGCCTCCAGTTTTCGCCGTGACCCTCTCTACTCTTTTGCACATGCTATGCCGGCGAAATGATGATACCATGCCAAGTTCCAACATTTTCAGAGTTCATTTTGTAGTGATTTTCAATTTCATCGTCATTTAGCTCCCTAAACAAATCGGTAAATGACTGAAATACAACAAATGATGTCAGAACGTGTTGGAAATTGATGACGTCGCTTTGAATGATGCATACTGAACGCAAAAATAGGCTGAAGTTCAAATAAGTTTAAAAAACATTGAAGTGCCCGTGTAACAGATGAGTTCTCGTCCGAAACCCTGATACTCCGAAAGAGATTGTCCAGTTTGTACACGAGGTGCGTCCAGTTTTCGCCGTGACCCTCTCTACTCTTTTCCACATGCTATGCGGGCGAAATGATGATATCATGCCAAGTTCCAACATTTTCAGAGTTCATTTTGTAGCGATTTTCAATTTCACCGTCATTTAGCTCCCGAAACAAATCGGTAAATGACTGAAAAACAGCAAATGATGTCAGAACATGTTGGAAATTGATGACGTCGCTTTGAATGATGCATACTGAACGCAAAAATAGGCTGGAGTTCAAATAAGTTTAAAAAACATTGAAGTGCCCGTGTAACAGATGAGTTCTCGTCCCAAACCCTAATACTCCGAAAGAGATTGTCCAGTTTGTACACGAGGTGCGTCCAGTTTTCGCCGTGACCCTCTACTCTTTTGCACATGCTATGCGGGCGAAATGATGATATCATGCCAAGTTCCAACATTTTCAGAGTTCATTTTGTAGTGATTTTCAATTTCACCATCATTTAGCTCCCTAAACAAATCGGTAAATGACTGAAAAACAGCAAATGATGTCAGAACGTGTTGGAAATTGATGACGTCGCTTTGAATGATGCATACTTAACGCAAAAATAGGCTGGAGTTCAAATGAGTTTAAAAAACATTGAAGTGCCCGTGTAACAGATGAGTTCTCGTCCGAAACCCTGATACTCCGAAAGAGATTGTCCAGTTTGTACACGAGGTGCGTCCAGTTTTCGCCGTTACCCTCTCTACTCTTTTGCACATGCTGTGCGGGAGAAATGATGATACCATGCCAAGTTCCAACATTTTCAGAGTTCATTTTGTAGTGATTTTCAATTTCACCGTCATTTAGCTCCCTAAACATATCGGTAAATGACTGAAAAACAGCAAATGATGTCAGAACGTGTTGGAAATTGATGACGTCGCCTTGAATGATGCATACTGAACGCAAAAATAGGCTGGAGTTCAAATAAGTTTAAAAAACATTGAAGTGCCCGTGTAACAGATGAGTTCTCGTCCCAAACCCTGATACTCCGAAAGAGATTGTCCAGTTTGTACACGAGGTGCGTCCAGTTTTCGCCGTGACCCTCTCAACTCTTTTGCACATGCTATGCGGGCGAAATGATGATACCATGCCAAGTTCCAACATTTTCAGAGTTCATTTTATAGTGATTTTCAATTTCACCGTCATTTAGCTCCTTAAACAAATCGGTAAATGACTGAAAAACATCAAACGATGTCAGAACGTGTTGGAAATTGATGACGTCGCTTTGAATGATGCATACTGAACGCAAAAATAGGCTGGAGTTCAAATAAGTTTAAAAAACATTGAAGTGCCCGTGTAACAGATGAGTTCTCGTCCCAAACCCTAATACTCCGAAAGAGATTGTCCAGTTTGTACACGAGGTGCGTCCAGTTTTCGCCGTGACCCTCTCTACTCTTTTGCACATGCTATGCGGGCGAAATGATGATATCATGCCAAGTTCCAACATTTTCAGAGTTCATTTTGTAGTGATTTTCATTTTCACCGTCATTTAGCTCCCTAAACAAATCGGTAAATGACTGAAAAACAACAAATGATGTCAGAACGTGTTGGAAATTGATGACGTCGCTTTGAATGATGCATACTGAACGCAAAAATAGGCTGGAGTTCAAATAAGTTTAAAAAACATTGAAGTGCCCGTGTAACAGATGAGTTCTCGTCCGAAACCCTGATACTCCGAAATAGATTGTCCAGTTTGTACACGAGGTGCGTCCAGTTTTCGCCGTGACCCTCTCTACTCTTTTCCACATGCTATGCGGACGAAATGATGATACCATGCCAAGTTGCAACATTTTCAGAGCTCATGTTGTAGTGATTTTCAATATCACCGTCATTTAGCTCCCAAAACAAATCGGTAAATGACTGAAAAACAGCAAATGATGTCAGAACGTGTTTTAAATTGATGACGTCGCTTTGAATGATGCATACTGAACGCAAAAATAGGCTGGAGTTCAAATAAGTTAATAAAACATTGAAGTGCCCGTGTAACAGATGAGTTCTCATCCGAAACCCTGATACTCCGAAAGAGATTGTCCAGTTTGTACACGAGGTGCCTCCAGTTTTCGCCGTGACCCTCTCTACTCTTTTGCACATGCTATGCCGGCGAAATGATGATACCATGCCAAGTTCCAACATTTTCAGAGTTCATTTTGTAGTGATTTTCAATTTCACCGTCATTTAGCTACCTAAACAAATCGGTAAATGACTGAAAAACAGCAAATGATGTCAGAACGTGTTGGATTGATGACGTCGCTTTGAATGATGCATACTTAACGCAAAAATAGGCTGGAGTTCAAATAAGTTTAAAGAACATTCAAGTGCCTGTGTAACAGATGAGTTCTCGTCCGAAACCCTGATACTCCGAAAGAGATTGTCCAGTTTGTACACGAGGTGCGTCCAGTTTTCGCCGTGACCCTCTCTACTCTTTTGCACATGCTATGCGGGCGAAATGATGATACCATGCCAAGTTCGAACATTTTCAGAGTTCATTTTGTAGTGATTTTCAATTTCACCGTCATTTAGCTCCCTAAACAAATCGGTAAATGACTGAAAAACAACAAATGATGTCAGAACGTGTTGGAAATTGATGACGTCGCTTTGAATGATGCATACTGAACGCAAAAATAGGCTGAAGTTCAAATAAGTTTAAAAAACATTGAAGTGCCCGTGTAACAGATGAGTTCTCGTCCGAAACCCTGATACTCCGAAAGAGATTGTCCAGTTTGGACACGAGGTGCGTCCAGTTTTCGCCGTGAACCTCTCTAATCCTTTGCACATGCTGTGCAGGTGAAATGATGATACCATGCCAAGTTCCAACATTTTCAGAGTTCATTTTGTAGTGATTTTCAATTTCACCGTCATTTAGCTCCCTAAACATATCGGTAAATGACTGAAAAACAGCAAATGATGTCAGAACGTGTTGGAAATTGATGACGTCGCCTTGAATGATGCATACTGAACGCAAAAATAGGCTGGAGTTCAAATAAGTTTAAAAAACATTGAAGTGCCCGTGTAACAGATGAGTTCTCGTCCCAAACCCTGATACTCCGAAAGAGATTGTCCAGTTTGTACACGAGGTGCGTCCAGTTTTCGCCGTGACCCTCTCAACTCTTTTGCACATGCTATGCGGGCGAAATGATGATACCATGCCAAGTTCCAACATTTTCAGAGTTCATTTTATAGTGATTTTCAATTTCACCGTCATTTAGCTCCCTAAACAAATCGGTAAATGACTGAAAAACATCAAATGATGTCAGAACGTGTTGGAAATTGATGACGTCGCTTTGAATGATGCATACTGAACGCAAAAATAGGCTGGAGTTCAAATAAGTTTAAAAAACATTGAAGTGCCCGTGTAACAGATGAGTTCTCGTCCCAAACCCTAATACTCCGAAAGAGATTGTCCAGTTTGTACACGAGGTGCGTCCAGTTTTCGCCGTGACCCTCTCTACTCTTTTGCACATGCTATGCGGGCGAAATGATGATATCATGCCAAGTTCCAACATTTTCAGAGTTCATTTTGTAGTGATTTTCAATTTCACCGTCATTTAGCTCCCTAAACAAATCGGTAAATGACTGAAAAACAGCAAATGATGTCAGAACGTGTTGGAAATTGATGACGTCGCTTTGAATGATGCATACTGAACGCAAAAATAGGCTGGAGTTCAAATAAGTTTAAAAAACATTGAAGTGCCCGTGTAACAGATGAGTTCTCGTCCGAAACCCTGATACTCCGAAAGAGATTGTCCAGTTTGTACACGAGGTGCGTCCAGTTTTCGCCGTGACCCTCTCTACTCTTTTCCACATGCTATGCGGACGAAATGATGATACAATGCCAAGTTGCAACATTTTCAGAGCTCATGTTGTAGTGATTTTCAATATCACCGTCATTTATCTCCCAAAACAAATCGGTAAATGACTGAAAAACAGCAAATGATGTCAGAACGTGTTTTAAATTGATGACGTCGCTTTGAATGATGCATACTGAACGCAAAAATAGGCTGGAGTTCAAATAAGTTAATAAAACATTGAAGTGCCCGTGTAACAGATGAGTTCTCATCCGAAACCCTGATACTCCGAAAGAAATTGTCCAGTTTGTACACGAGGTGCCTCCAGTTTTCGCCGTGACCCTCTCTACTCTTTTGCACATGCTATGCCGGCGAAATGATGATACCATGCCAAGTTCCAACATTTTCAGAGTTCATTTTGTAGTGATTTTCAATTTCACCGTCATTTAGCTACCTAAACAAATCGGTAAATGACTGAAAAACAGCAAATGATGTCAGAACGTGTTGGATTGATGACGTCGCTTTGAATGATGCATACTTAACGCAAAAATAGGCTGGAGTTCAAATAAGTTTAAAGAACATTCAAGTGCCTGTGTAACAGATGAGTTCTCGTCCGAAACCCTGATACTCCGAAAGAGATTGTCCAGTTTGTACACGAGGTGCGTCCAGTTTTCGCCGTGACCCTCTCTACTCTTTTGCACATGCTATGCGGGCGAAATGATGATACCATGCCAAGTTCGAACATTTTCAGAGTTCATTTTGTAGTGATTTTCAATTTCACCGTCATTTAGCTCCCTAAACAAATCGGTAAATGACTGAAAAACAGCAAATGATGTCAGAACGTGTTGGAAATTGATGACGTCGCTTTGAATGATGCATACTGAACGCAAAAATAGGCTGAAGTTCAAATAAGTTTAAAAAACATTGAAGTGCCCGTGTAACAGATGAGTTCTCGTCCGAAACCCTGATACTCCGAAAGAGATTGTCCAGTTTGTACACGAGGTGCGTCCAGTTTTCACCGTGAACCTCTCTAATCCTTTGCACATGCTGTGCAGGTGAAATGATGATACCATGCCAAGTTCCAACATTTTCAGAGTTCATTTTGTAGTGATTTTCAATTTCACCGTCATTTAGCTCCCTAAACAAATCGGTAAATGACTGAAAAACAGCAAATGATGTCAGAACGTGTTGGCAATTGATGACGTCGCTTTGAATGATGCATACTGAACGCAAAAATAGGCTGAAGTTGAAATAAGTTTAAAAAACATTGAAGTGCCCGTGTAACAGATGAGTTCTCGTCCGAAACCCTGATACTCCGAAAGAGATTGTCCAGTTTGTACACGAGGTGCGTCCAGTTTTCGCCGTGACCCTCTCTACTCTTTTGCACATGCTATGCCGGCGAAATGATGATACCATGCCAAGTTCCAACATTTTCAGAGTTCATTTTGTAGTGATTTTCAATTTCACCGTCATTTCGCTACCTAAACAAATCGGTAAATGACTGAAAAACAGCAAATGATGTCAGAACGTGTTGGATTGATGACGTCGCTTTGAATGATGCATACTTAACGCAAAAATAGGCTGGAGTTCAAATATGTTTAAAGAACATTCAAGTGCCTGTGTAACAGATGAGTTCTCGTCCGAAACCCTGATACTCCGAAAGAGATTGTCCAGTTTGTACACGAGGTGCGTCCAGTTTTCGCCGTGACCCTCTCTACTCTTTTGCACATGCTATGCGGGCGAAATGATGATACCATGCCAAGTTCGAACATTTTCAGAGTTCATTTTGTAGTGATTTTCAATTTCACCGTCATTTAGCTCCCTAAACAAATCGGTAAATGACTGAAAAACAGCAAATGATGTCAGAACGTGTCGGAAATTGATGACGTCGCTTTGAATGATGCATACTGAACGCAAAAATAGGCTGAAGTTCCAATAAGTTTAAAAAACATTGAAGTGCCCGTGTAACAGATGAGTTCTCGTCCGAAACCCTGATACTCCGAAAGAGATTGTCCAGTTTGTACACGAGGTGCGTCCAGTTTTCGCCGTGAACCTCTCTACTCTTTTGCACATGCTGTGCAGGTGAAATGATGATACCATGCCAAGTTCCAACATTTTCAGAGTTCATTTTGTAGTGATTTTCAATTTCACCGTCATTTAGCTCCCTAAACAAATCGGTAAATGACTGAAAAACAGCAAATGATGTCAGAACGTGTTGGCAATTGATGACGTCGCTTTGAATGATGCATACTGAACGCAAAAATAGGCTGAAGTTCAAATAAGTTTAAAAAACATTGAAGTGCCCATGTAACAGATGAGTTCTCGTCCGAAACCCTGATACTCCGAAAGAGATTGTCCAGTTTGTACACGAGGTGCCTCCAGTTTTCGCCGTGACCCTCTCTACTCTTTTCCACATGCTATGCGGGCGAAATGATGATACCATGCCAAGTTGCAACATTTTCAGAGCTCATGTTGTAGTGATTTTCAATATCACCGTCATTTAGCTCCCAAAACAAATCGGTAAATGACTGAAAAACAGCAAATGATGTCAGAACGTGTTTTAAATTGATGACGTCGCTTTGAATGATGCATACTGAACGCAAAAATAGGCTGGAGTTCAAATAAGTTAATAAAACATTGAAGTGCCCGTGTAACAGATGAGTTCTCATCCGAAACCCTGATACTCCGAAAGAGATTGTCCAGTTTGTACACGAGGTGCCTCCAGTTTTCGCCGTGACCCTCTCTACTCTTTTGCACATGCTATGCCGGCGAAATGATGATACCATGCCAAGTTCCAACATTTTCAGAGTTCATTTTGTAGTGATTTTCAATTTCACCGTCATTTAGCTACCTAAACAAATCGGTAAATGACTGAAAAACAGCAAATGATGTCAGAACGTGTTGGATTGATGACATCGCTTTGAATGATGCATACTTAACGCAAAAATAGGCTGGAGTTCAAATAAGTTTAAAGAACATTCAAGTGCCTATGTAACAGATGAGTTCTCGTCCGAAACCCTGATACTCCGAAAGAGATTGTCCAGTTTGTACACGAGGTGCGTCCAGTTTTCGCCGTGACCCTCTCTACTCTTTTGCACATGCTATGCGGGCGAAATGATGATACCATGCCAAGTTCGAACATTTTCAGAGTTCATTTTGTAGTGATTTTCAATTTCACCGTCATTTAGCTCCCTAAACAAATCGGTAAATGACTGAAAAACAGCAAATGATGTCAGAACGTGTTGGAAATTGATGACGTCGCTTTGAATGATGCATACTGAACGCAAAAATAGGCTGAAGTTCAAATAAGTTTAAAAAACATTGAAGTGCCCGTGTAACAGATGAGTTCTCGTCCGAAACCCTGATACTCCGAAAGAGATTGTCCAGTTTGTACACGAGGTGCGTCCAGTTTTCGCCGTGAACCTCTCTACTCTTTTGCACATGCTGTGCAGGTGAAATGATGATACCATGCCAAGTTCCAACATTTTCAGAGTTCATTTTGTAGTGATTTTCAATTTCACCGTCATTTAGCTCCCTAAACAAATCGGTAAATGACTGAAAAACAGCAAATGATGTCAGAACGTGTTGGCAATTGATGACGTCACTTTGAATGATGCATACTGAACGCAAAAATAGGCTGAAGTTCAAATAAGTTTAAAAAACATTGAAGTGCCCGTGTAACAGATGAGTTCTCGTCAGAAACCCTGATACTCCGAAAGAGATTGTCCAGTTTGTACACGAGGTGCGTCCAGTTTTCGCCGTGACCCTCTCTACTCTTTTCCACATGCTATGCGGGCGAAATGATGATACCATGCCAAGTTGCAACATTTTCAGAGCTCATGTTGTAGTGATTTTCAATATCACCGTCATTTAGCTCCCAAAACAAATCGGTAAATGACTGAAAAACAGCAAATGATGTCAGAACGTGTTTTAAATTGATGACGTCGCTTTGAATGATGCATACTGAACGCAAAAATAGGCTGGAGTTCAAATAAGTTAATAAAACATTGAAGTGCCCGTGTAACAGATGAGTTCTCATCCGAAACCCTAATACTCCGAAAGAGATTGTCCAGTTTGTACACGAGGTGCGTCCAGTTTTTGCCGTGACCCTCTCTACTCTTTTGCACATGCTATGCGGGCGAAATGATGATACCATGCCAAGTTCCAACATTTTCAGAGTTCATTTTGTAGTGATTTTCAATTTCACCGTCGTTTAGCTACCTAAACAAATCGGTAAATGACTGAGAAACAGCAAATGATGTCAGAACGTGTTGGAAATTGATGACGTCGCTTTGAATGATGCATACTGAACGCAAAAATAGGCTGGAGTTCAAATAATTTAAAAAACATTGAAGTGCCCGTGTAACAGATGAGTTCTCGTCCGAAACCCTGATACTCCGAAAGAGATTGTCCAGTTTGTACACGAGGTGCGTCCAGTTTTCGCCGTGACCCTCTCTACTCTTTTCCACATGCTATGCGGGCGAAATGATGATACCATGCCAAGTTGCAACATTTTCAGAGCTCATGTTGTAGTGATTTTCAATTTCACCGCCATTTAGCTCCCAAAACAAATCGGTAAATGACTGAAAAACAGCAAATGATGTCAGAACGTGTTTTAAATTGATGACGTCGCTTTGAATGATGCATACTGAACGCAAAAATAGCCTGAGTTCAAATAAGTTAATAAAACATTGAAGTGCCCGTGTAACAGATGAGTTCTCATCCGAAACCTTGATACTCCGAAAGAGATTGTCCAGTTTGTACACGAGGTGCCTCCAGTTTTCACCGTGACCCTCTCTACTCTTTTGCACATGCTATGCGGGCGAAATGATGATACCATGCCAAGTTCCAACATTTTCAGAGTTCATTTTGTAGTGATTTTCAATTTCACCATCATTTAGCTACCTAAACAAATCGGTAAATGACTGAAAAACAGCAAATGATGTCAGAACGTGTTGGATTGATGACGTCGCTTTGAATGATGCATACTTAACGCAAAAATAGGCTGGAGTTCAAATAAGTTTAAAGAACATTCAAGTGCCTGTGTAACAGATGAGTTCTCGTCCGAAACCCTGATACTCCGAAAGAGATTGTCCAGTTTGTACACGAGGTGCGTCCAGTTTTCGCCGTGACCCTCTCTACTCTTTTGCACATGCTATGCGGGCGAAATGATGATACCATGCCAAGTTCCAACATTTTCAGAGTTCATTTTGTAGTGATTTTCAATTTCACCGTCATTTAGCTCCCTAAACAAATCGGTAAATGACTGAAAAACAGCAAATGATGTCAGAACGTGTTGGAAATTGATGACGTCGCTTTGAATGATGCATACTGAACGCAAAAATAGGCTGGAGTTCAAATAATTTAAAAAACATTGAAGTGCCCGTGTAACAGATGAGTTCACGTCCGAAACCCTGATACTCCGAAAGAGATTGTCCAGTTTGTACACGAGGTGCGTCCAGTTTTCGCCGTGACCCTCTCTACTCTTTTCCACATGCTATGCGGGCGAAATGATGATACCATGCCAAGTTGCAACATTTTCAGAGCTCATGTTGTAGTGATTTTCAATTTCACCGCCATTTAGCTCCCAAAACAAATCGGTAAATGACTGAAAAACAGCAAATGATGTCAGAACTTGTTTTAAATTGATGACGTCGCTTTGAATGATGCATACTGAACGCAAAAATAGCCTGGAGTTCAAATAAGTTAATAAAACATTGAAGTGCCCGTGTAACAGATGAGTTCTCATCCGAAACCCTGATACTCCGAAAGAGATTGTCTAGTTTGTACACGAGGTGCCTCCAGTTTTCACCGTGACCCTCTCTACTCTTTTGCACATGCTATGCGGGCGAAATGATGATACCATGCCAAGTTCCAACATTTTCAGAGTTCATTTTGTAGTGATTTTCAATTTCACCGTCATTTAGCTACCTAAACAAATCGGTAAATGACTGAAAAACAGCAAATGATGTCAGAACGTGTTGGATTGATGACGTCACTTTGAATGATGCATACTTAACGCAAAAATAGGCTGGAGTTCAAATAAGTTTAAAGAACATTCAAGTGCCTGTGTAACAGATGAGTTCTCGTCCGAAACACTGATACTCCGAAAGAGATTGTCCAGTTTGTACACGAGGTGCGTCCAGTTTTCGCCGTGACCCACTCTACTCTTTTGCACATGCTATGCGGGCGAAATGATGATACCATGCCAAGTTCCAACATTTTCAGAGTTCATTTTGTAGTGATTTTCAATTTCACCGTCATTTAGCTCCCTAAACAAATCGGTAAATGACTCAAAAACAGCAAATGATGTCAGAACGTGTTGGAAATTGATGACGTTGCTTTGAATGATGCATACTGAACGCAAAAATAGGCTGATGTTCAAATAAGTTTAAAAAACATTGAAGTGCCCGTGTAACAGATGAGTTCTCGTCCGCAACCCTGATACTCCGAAAGAGATTGTCCAGTTTGTACACGAGGTGCGTCCAGTTTTCGCCGTGAACCTCTCTACTCTTTTGCACATGCTGTGCAGGTGAAATGATGATACCATGCCAAGTTCCAACATTTTCAGAGTTCATTTTGTAGTGATTTTCAATTTCGCCGTCATTTAGCTCCCTAAACAAATCGGTAAATGACTGAAAAACAGCAAATGATGTCAGAACGTGTTGGAAATTGATGACGTCGCCTTGAATGATGCATACTGAACGCAAAAATAGGCTGGAGTTCAAATAAGTTTTAAAAACATTGAAGTGCCCGTGTAACAGATGAGTTCTCGTCCGAAACCCTGATACTCCGAAAGAGATTGTCCAGTTTGTACACGAGGTGCGTCCAGTTTTCGCCGTGACCCTCTCTACTCTTTTGCACATGCTGTGCGGGTGAAATGATGATACCATGCCATGTTCCAACATTTTCAGAGTTCATTTTGTAGTGATTTTCAATTTCACCGTCATTTAGCTCCCTAAACAAATCGGTAAATGACTGAAAAACAGCAAATGATGTCAGAACGTGTTGGAAATTGATGACGTCGCTTTGAATGATGCATACTGAACGCAAAACTAGGCTGGAGTTCAAATAAGTTTAAAAAACATTGAAGTGCCCGTGTAACAGATGAGTTCTCGTCCCAAACCCTGATACTCCGAAAGAGATTGTCCAGTTTGTACACGAGGTGCGTCCAGTTTTCGCCGTGACCCTCTCTACTATTTTGCACATGCTATGCGGGCGAAATGATGATACCATGCCAAGTTCCAACATTTTCAGAGTTCATTTTGTAGTGATTTTCAATTTCACCGTCATTTAGCTCCCTAAAAAAATCGGTAAATGACTGAAAAACAGCAAATGATGTCAGAACGTGTTGGAAATTGATGACATCGCTTTGAATGATGCATACTAAACGCAAAAATAGGCTGGAGTTCAAATAAGTTTAAAAAACATTGAAGTGCCCGTGTAACAGATGAGTTCTCGTCCGAAACCCTGATACTCCGAAAGAGATTGTCCAGTTTGTACACGAGGTGCGTCCAGTTTTCGCCGTGACCCTCTCTACTCTTTTCCACATGCTATGCGGGCGAAATGATGATACCATGCCAAGTTGCAACATTTTCAGAGCTCATTTTGTAGTGATTTTCAATTTCACCGTCATTTAGCTCCCAAAACAAATCGGTAAATGACTGAAAAACAGCAAATGATGTCAGAACGTGTTGGAAATTGATGAAGTCGCTTTGAATGATGCATACTGAACGCAAAAATAGGCTGGAGTTCAAATAAGTTAATAAAACATTGAAGTGCCCGTGTAACAGATGAGTTCTCATCCGAAACCCTGATACTCCGAAAGTGATTGTCCAGTTTGTACACGAGGTGCCTCCAGTTTTCGCCGTGACCCTCTCTACTCTTTTGCACATGCTATGCGGGCGAAATGATGATACCATGCCAAGTTCCAACATTTTCAGAGTTCATTTTGTAGTGATTTTCAATTTCACCGTCATTTAGCTACCTAAACAAATCGGTAAATGACTGAAAAACAGCAAATGATGTCAGAACGTGTTGGAAATTGATGACGTCGCTTTGAATGATGCATACTGAACGCAAAAATAGGCTGGAGTTCAAATAAGTTTAAAAAACATTGAAGTGCCCGTGTAACAGATGAGTTCTCATCCCAAACCCTGATACTCCGAAAGAGATTGTCCAGTTTGTACACGAGGTGCGTCCAGTTTTCGCCGTGACCCTCTCTACTCTTTTGCACATGCTATGCGGGCGAAATGATGATACCATGCCAAGTTCCATCATTTTCAGAGTTCATTTTGTAGTGATTTTCAATTTCACCGTCATTTAGCTCCCTAAACAAATCGGTAAATGACTGAAAAACAGCAAATGATGTCAGAACGTGTTGGAAATTGATGACGTCGCTTTGAATGATGCATACTGAACGCAAAAATAGGCTGGAGTTCAAATAATTTAAAAAACATTGAAGTGCCCGTGTAACAGATGAGTTCACGTCCGAAACCCTGATACTCCGAAAGAGATTGTCCAGTTTGTACACGAGGTGCGTCCAGTTTTCGCCGTGACCCTCTCTACTCTTTTCCACATGCTATGCGGGCGAAATGATGATACCATGCCAAGTTGCAACATTTTCAGAGCTCATGTTGTAGTGATTTTCAATTTCACCGCCATTTAGCTCCCAAAACAAATCGGTAAATGACTGAAAAACAGCAAATGATGTCAGAACTTGTTTTAAATTGATGACGTCGCTTTGAATGATGCATACTGAACGCAAAAATAGCCTGGAGTTCAAATAAGTTAATAAAACATTGAAGTGCCCGTGTAACAGATGAGTTCTCATCCGAAACCCTGATACTCCGAAAGAGATTGTCTAGTTTGTACACGAGGTGCCTCCAGTTTTCACCGTGACCCTCTCTACTCTTTTGCACATGCTATGCGGGCGAAATGATGATACCATGCCAAGTTCCAACATTTTCAGAGTTCATTTTGTAGTGATTTTCAATTTCACCGTCATTTAGCTACCTAAACAAATCGGTAAATGACTGAAAAACAGCAAATGATGTCAGAACGTGTTGGATTGATGACGTCACTTTGAATGATGCATACTTAACGCAAAAATAGGCTGGAGTTCAAATAAGTTTAAAGAACATTCAAGTGCCTGTGTAACAGATGAGTTCTCGTCCGAAACACTGATACTCCGAAAGAGTGTCCAGTTTGTACACGAGGTGCGTCCAGTTTTCGCCGTGACCCACTCTACTCTTTTGCACATGCTATGCGGGCGAAATGATGATACCATGCCAAGTTCCAACATTTTCAGAGTTCATTTTGTAGTGATTTTCAATTTCACCGTCATTTAGCTCCCTAAACAAATCGGTAAATGACTCAAAAACAGCAAATGATGTCAGAACGTGTTGGAAATTGATGACGTTGCTTTGAATGATGCATACTGAACGCAAAAATAGGCTGATGTTCAAATAAGTTTAAAAAACATTGAAGTGCCCGTGTAACAGATGAGTTCTCGTCCGCAACCCTGATACTCCGAAAGAGATTGTCCAGTTTGTACACGAGGTGCGTCCAGTTTTCGCCGTGAACCTCTCTACTCTTTTGCACATGCTGTGCAGGTGAAATGATGATACCATGCCAAGTTCCAACATTTTCAGAGTTCATTTTGTAGTGATTTTCAATTTCGCCGTCATTTAGCTCCCTAAACAAATCGGTAAATGACTGAAAAACAGCAAATGATGTCAGAACGTGTTGGAAATTGATGACGTCGCCTTGAATGATGCATACTGAACGCAAAAATAGGCTGGAGTTCAAATAAGTTTTAAAAACATTGAAGTGCCCGTGTAACAGATGAGTTCTCGTCCGAAACCCTGATACTCCGAAAGAGATTGTCCAGTTTGTACACGAGGTGCGTCCAGTTTTCGCCGTGACCCTCTCTACTCTTTTGCACATGCTGTGCGGGTGAAATGATGATACCATGCCATGTTCCAACATTTTCAGAGTTCATTTTGTAGTGATTTTCAATTTCACCGTCATTTAGCTCCCTAAACAAATCGGTAAATGACTGAAAAACAGCAAATGATGTCAGAACGTGTTGGAAATTGATGACGTCGCTTTGAATGATGCATACTGAACGCAAAACTAGGCTGGAGTTCAAATAAGTTTAAAAAACATTGAAGTGCCCGTGTAACAGATGAGTTCTCGTCCCAAACCCTGATACTCCGAAAGAGATTGTCCAGTTTGTACACGAGGTGCGTCCAGTTTTCGCCGTGACCCTCTCTACTATTTTGCACATGCTATGCGGGCGAAATGATGATACCATGCCAAGTTCCAACATTTTCAGAGTTCATTTTGTAGTGATTTTCAATTTCACCGTCATTTAGCTCCCTAAAAAAATCGGTAAATGACTGAAAAACAGCAAATGATGTCAGAACGTGTTGGAAATTGATGACATCGCTTTGAATGATGCATACTAAACGCAAAAATAGGCTGGAGTTCAAATAAGTTTAAAAAACATTGAAGTGCCCGTGTAACAGATGAGTTCTCGTCCGAAACCCTGATACTCCGAAAGAGATTGTCCAGTTTGTACACGAGGTGCGTCCAGTTTTCGCCGTGACCCTCTCTACTCTTTTCCACATGCTATGCGGGCGAAATGATGATACCATGCCAAGTTGCAACATTTTCAGAGCTCATTTTGTAGTGATTTTCAATTTCACCGTCATTTAGCTCCCAAAACAAATCGGTAAATGACTGAAAAACAGCAAATGATGTCAGAACGTGTTGGAAATTGATGAAGTCGCTTTGAATGATGCATACTGAACGCAAAAATAGGCTGGAGTTCAAATAAGTTAATAAAACATTGAAGTGCCTGTGTAACAGATGAGTTCTCATCCGAAACCCTGATACTCCGAAAGTGATTGTCCAGTTTGTACACGAGGTGCCTCCAGTTTTCGCCGTGACCCTCTCTACTCTTTTGCACATGCTATGCGGGCGAAATGATGATACCATGCCAAGTTCCAACATTTTCAGAGTTCATTTTGTAGTGATTTTCAATTTCACCGTCATTTAGCTACCTAAACAAATCGGTAAATGACTGAAAAACAGCAAATGATGTCAGAACGTGTTGGATTGATGACGTCGCTTTGAATGATGCATATTGAACGCAAAAATAGGTTGGAGTTCAAATAAGTTTAAAAACCATTGAAGATCCCGTGTAACAGATGAGTTCTCGTCCAAAACCCTGATACTCCGAAAGAGATTGTCCAGTTTGTACACGAGGTGCGTCCAGTTTTCGCCGTGACCCTCTCTACTCTTTTGCACATGCTGTGCGGGAGAAATGATGATACCATGCCAAGTTCCAACATTTTCAGAGTTCATTTTGTAGTGATTTTCAATTTCACCGTCATTTAGCTCCCTAAACAAATCGGTAAATGACTGAAAAACAGCAAATGATGTCAGAACGTGTTGGAAATTGATGACGTCGCTTTGAATGATGCATACTGAACGCAAAACTAGGCTAGAGTTCAAATAAGTTTAAAAAACATTGAAGTGACCGTGTAACAGATGAGTTATCGTCCCAAACCCTGATACCCCGAAAGAGATTGTCCAGTTTGTACACGAGGTGCGTCCAGTTTTCGCCGTGACCCTCTCTACTATTTTGCACATGCTATGCGGGCGAAATGATGATACCATGCCAAGTTCCAACATTTTCAGAGTTCATTTTGTAGTGATTTTCAATTTCACCGTCATTTAGCTCCCTAAAAAAATCGGTAAATGACTAAAAAACAGCAAATGATGTCAGAACGTGTTGGAAATTGATGACGTCGCTTTGAATGATGCATACTAAACACAAAAATAGGCTTGAGTTCAAATAAGTTTAAAAAACATTCAAGTGCCCGTGTAACAGATGAGTTCTCGTCCGAAACACTGATACTCCGAAAGAGATTGTCCAGTTTGTACACGAGGTGCGTCCAGTTTTCGCCGTGACCCTCTCTACTCTTTTCCACATGCTATGCGGGCGAAATGATGATACCATGCCAAGTTGCAACATTTTCAGAGCTCATTTTGTAGTGATTTTCAATTTCACCGTCATTTAGCTCCCAAAACAAATCGGTAAATGACTGAAAAACAGCAAATGATGTCAGAACGTGTTGGAAATTGATGAAGTCGCTTTGAATGATGCATACTGAACGCAAAAATAGGCTGGAGTTCAAATAAGTTAATAAAACATTGAAGTGCCCGTGTAACAGATGAGTTCTCATCCGAAACCCTGATACTCCGAAAGTGATTGTCCAGTTTGTACACGAGGTGCCTCCAGTTTTCGCCGTGACCCTCTCTACTCTTTTGCACATGCTATGCGGGCGAAATGATGATACCATGCCAAGTTCCAACATTTTCAGAGTTCATTTTGTAGTGATTTTCAATTTCACTGTCACTTAGCTACCTAAACAAATCTGTAAATGACTGAAAAACAGCAAATGATGTCAGAACGTGTTGGATTGATGACGTCGCTTTAAATGATGCATACTGAACGCAAAAATAGGCTGGAGTTCAAATAAGTTTAAAAACCATTGAAGTGCCTGTGTAACAGATGAGTTCTCGTCCGAAACCCTGATACTCCGAAAGAGATTGTCCAGTTTGTACACGAGGTGCGTCCAGTTTTCGCCGTGACCCTCTCTACTCTTTTGCACATGCTATGCGGGCGAAATGATGATCCCATGCCAAGTTCCAACATTTTCAGAGTTCATTTTGTAGTGATTTTCAATTTCACCGTCATTTAGCTCCCAAAACAAATCGGTAAATGACTGGAAAACAGCAAATGATGTCAGAACGTGTTGGAAATTGATGACGTCGCTTTGAATTATGCACACTTAACGCAAAAATAGGCTGTAGTTCAAATAAGTTTATAAAACATTGAAGTGCCCGTGTAACAGATGACTTCTCATCCGAAACCCTGATACTCCAAAAGAGATTGTTCGGTTTGTCAACGAGGTGCCTCCAGTTTTCGCCGTGACCGTCTCTACTCTTTTGCACATGCTATGCGGGCGAAATGATGATACCATGCCAAGTTTCAACATTTTCAGAGTTCATTTTGTAGTGATTTTCAATTTCACCGTCATTTAGCTCCCTAAACAAATCGGTAAATGACTGAAAACAGCAAATGATGTCAGAACGTGTTGGAAATTGATGACATCGCTTTGAATGATGCATACTGAACGCAAAAATAGGCTGGAGTTCAAATAAGTTTAAAAAACATTGAAGTGCCCGTGTAACAGATGAGTTCTCCTCCGAAACCCTGATACTTCGAAAGAGATTGTCCAGTTTGTACACGAGGTGCGTCCAGTTTTCGCCGTGACCCTCTCTACTCTATTGCACATGCTATGCGGGCGAAATGATGATACCATGCCAAGTTCCAACATTTTCAGTGTTCATTTTTGTAGTGATTTTCAATTTCACCGTCATTTAGCTCCCTAAACAAATCGGTAAATGACTGAAAAACAGCAAATGATGTCAGAACGTGTTGGAAATTGATGACGTCGCTTTGAATGATGCATACTTAACGCAAAAATAGGCTGGAGTTCAAATAAGTTTAAAGAACATTCAAGTGCCCGTGTAACAGATGAGTTCTCGTCCCAAACCCTGATACTCCGAAAGAGATTGTCCAGTTTGTACACGAGGTGCGTCCAGTTTTCGCCGTGACCCTCTCTACTCTTTTGCACATGCTATGCGGGCGAAATGATGATACCATGCCAAGTTCGAACATTTTCAGAGTTCATTTTGTAGTGATTTTCAATTTCACCGTCATTTAGCTCCCTAAACAAATCGGTAAATGACTGAAAAACAGCAAATGATGTCAGAACGTGTTGGAAATTGATGACGTCGCTTTGAATGATGCATACTGAACGCAAAAATAGGCTGAAGTTCAAATAAGTTTAAAAAACATTGAAGTGCCCGTGTAACAGATGAGTTCTCGTCCGAAACCCTGATACTCCGAAAGAGATTGTCCAGTTTGTACACGAGGTGCGTCCAGTTTTCGCCGTGAACCTCTCTAATCCTTTGCACATGCTGTGCACGTGAAATGATGATACCATGCCAAGTTCCAACATTTTCAGAGTTCATTTTGTAGTGATTTTCAATTTCACCGTCATTTAGCTCCCTAAACATATCGGTAAATGACTGAAAAACAGCAAATGATGTCAGAACGTGTTGGAAATTGATGACGTCGCCTTGAATGATGCATACTGAACGCAAAATAAGGCTGGAGTTCAAATAAGTTTAAAAAACATTGAAGTGCCCGTGTAACAGATGAGTTCTCGTCCCAAACCCTGATACTCCGAAAGAGATTGTCCAGTTTGTACACGAGGTGCGTCCAGTTTTCGCCGTGACCCTCTCTACTCTTTTGCACATGCTATGCGGGCGAAATGATGATACCATGCCAAGTTCCAACATTTTCAGAGTTCATTTTGTAGTGATTTTCAATTTCACCGTCATTTAGCTCCCTAAACAAATCGGTAAATGACTGAAAGACAGCAAATGATGTCAGAACGTGTTGGCAATTGATGACGTCGCTTTGAATGATGCATACTGAACGCAAAAATAGGCTGGAGTTCAAATAAGTTTTAAAAACATTGAAGTGCCCGTGTAACAGATGAGTTCTCGTCCGAAACCCTGATACTCCGAAAGAGATTGTCCAGTTTGTACACGAGGTGCGTCCAGTTTTCGCCGTGACCCTCTCTACTCTTTTGCACATGCTATGCGGGCGAAATGATGATATCATGCCAAGTTCCAACATTTTCAGAGTTCATTTTGTAGTGATTTTCAATTTCACCGTCATTTAGCTCCCTAAACAAATCGGTAAATGACTGAAAAACAACAAATGATGCCAGAACGTGTTGGAAATTGATGACGTCGCTTTGAATGATGCATACTGAACGCAAAAATAGGCTGGAGTTCAAATAAGTTTAAAAAACATTGAAGTGCCCGTGTAACAGATGAGTTCTCGTCCGAAACCCTGATACTCCGAAAGAGATTGTCCAGTTTGTACACGAGGTGCGTCCAGTTTTCGCCGTGACCCTCTCTACTCTTTTCCACATGCTATGCGGACGAAATGATGATACCATGCCAAGTTGCAACATTTTCAGAGCTCATGTTGTAGTGATTTTCAATATCACCGTCATTTAGCTCCCAAAACAAATCGGTAAATGACTGAAAAACAGCAAATGATGTCAGAACGTGTTTTAAATTGATGACGTCGCTTTGAATGATGCATACTGAACGCAAAAATAGGCTGGAGTTCAAATAAGTTATAAGAACATTGAAGTGCCCGTGTAACAGATGAGTTCTCGTCCCAAACCCTGATACTCCGAAAGAGATTGTCCAGTTTGTACACGAGGTGCGTCCAGTTTTCGCCGTGACCCTCTCTACTCTTTTGCACATGCTATGCGGGCGAAATGATGATACCATGCCATGTTCCAACATTTTCAGAGTTCATTTTGTAGTGATTTTCAATTTCACCGTCATTTAGCTCCCAAAACAAATCGGTAAATGACTGAAAAACAGCAAATGATGTCAGAACGTGTTGGAAATTGATGTCGTCGCTTTGAATGATGCATACTGAACGCAAAAATAGGCTGGAGTTCAAATAAGTTTAAAAAACATTGAAGTGCCCGTGTAACAGATGAGTTCTCGTCCGAAACCCTGATACTCCAAAAGAGATTGTCCAGTTTGTACACGAGGTGCGTCTAGTTCTTGCCGTGACCCTCTCTACTCTTTTGCACATGCTATGCGGGCGAAATGATGACACCATGCCAAGGTCCAAAATTTTCAGAGTTCATTTTGTAGTGATTTTCAATTTCACCGTGATTTAGCTCCCAAAACAAATCGGTAAATGACTGAAAAACAGCAAATGGTGTCAGAACATGTTGGAAATTGATGACGTCGCTTTGAATGATGCATACTGAACTTAAAAATAGGCTGGAGTTCAAATAAGTTGAAAAAACATTGAAGTGCCCGTGTAACAGATGAGTTCTCGTCCGAAACCCTGATACTCCAAAAGAGATTGTCCAGTTTGTACACGAGGTGCGTCCAGTTTTCGCCGTGACCCTCTCTACTCTTTTGCACATGCTATGCGGGCGAAATGATGATACCATGCCATGTTCCAACATTTTCAGAGTTCATTTTGTAGTGATTTTCAATTTCACCGTCATTTAGCTCCCAAAACAAATCGGTAAATGACTGAAAAGCAGCAAATGATGTCAGAACGTGTTGGAAATTGATGATGTCGCTTTGAATGATGCATACTGAATGCGAAAATAGGCTGGAGTTCAAATAAGTTTAAAAAACATTGAAGTGCCCGTGTAACAGATGAGTTCTCGTCCGAAACCCTGATACTCCGAAAGAGACTGTCCAGTTTGTACACGAGGTGTGTCCAGTTTTCGCCGTGACCCTCTCTACTCTTTTGCACATGCTATGCGGGCGAAATGATGATACCATCCCAAGTTCCAACATTTTCAGAGTTCATTTTGTAGTGATTTTCAATTTCACCGTCATTTAGCTCCCTAAACAAATCGGTAAATGACTGATAAACATCAAATGATGTCAGAACGTGTTGGAAATTGATGACATCGCTTTGAATGATGCATACTGAACGCGAAAATAGGCTGGAGTTCAAATAAGTTTAAAAAACATTGAAGTGCCCGTGTAACAGATGAGTTCTCGTCCGAAACCCTGATACTCCGAAAGAGATTGTCCAGTTTGTACACGAGGTGCGTCCAGTTTTCGCCGTGACCCTCTCTGCTCTTTTGCACATGCTATGCGGGCGAAATGATGATACCATGCCAAGTTCCAACATTTTCAGAGTTCATTTTGTAGTGATTCTCAGTTTCACCGTCATTTAGCTCCCTAAGGAAATCAGTAAATGACAGAAAAACAGCAAATGATGTCAGAACGTGTTGCAAATTGATGACGTCGCTTTGAATGATGCATACTGAATGCGAAAATAGGCTGGATTTCAAATAAGTTTAAAAAACATTCAAGTGCCCGTGTAACAGATGAGTTCTCGTCCGAAACCCTGATACTCCGAAAGAGATTGTCCAGTTTGTACACGAGGTGCGTCCAGTTTTCGCCGTGACCCTCTCTACTCTTTTGCACATGCTATGCGGGCGAAATGATGATACCATGCCAAGTTCCATCATTTTCAGAGTTCATTTTCTAGTGATTTTCAATTTCACCGTCATTTAGCTCCCTAAACAAGTCGGTAAATGACTGAAAAACAGCAAATGATGTCAGAACACGTTGGAAATTGATGACATCGCTTAGAATGATGCATACTGAACGCAAAAATAGGCTGGAGTTCAAATAAGTTTGAAAAACATTGAAGTGCCCGTGTAACAGATGAGTTCTCGTCCCAAACCCTGATACTCCGAAAGAGATTGTCCAGTTTGTACGCGAGGTGCGTCCAGTTTTCGCCGTGACCCTTTCAACTCTTTTGCACATGCTGTGCGGGTGAAATGATGATACCATGCCAAGTTCCAACATTTTCAGAGTTCATTTTGTAGTGATTTTCAATTTCACCGGCATTTAGCTCCCTAAACAAATCGGTAAATGACTGAAAAACAGCAAATGATGTCAGAACGTGTTGGAAGCTGATGACGTCGCTTTCAATGATGCATAATGAACGCAAAAATAGGCTGGAGTTCAAATAAGTTTTAAAAACATTGAAGTGCCCGTGTAACAGATGAGTTCTCGTCCGAAACCCTGATACTCCAAAAGAGATTGTCCAGTTTGTACACGAGGTGCGTCCAGTTTTCGCCGTGACCCTCTCTACTCTTTTGCACATGCTATGCGGGCGAAATGATGATACCATGCCATGTTCCAACATTTTCAGAGTTCATTTTGTAGTGATTTTCAATTTCACCGTCATTTAGCTCCCTAAACAAATCGGTAAATGACTGAAAAACAGCAAATGATGTCAGAACGTGTTGGAAATTGATGACGTCGCTTTGAATGATGCATACTGAACGCAAAAATAGGCTGGAGTAAAAATAAGTTTATAAAACATTGAAGTGCCCGTGTAACAGATGAGTTCTCATCCGAAACCCTGATACTCCGAAAGAGATTGTCCAGTTTGTACACGAGGTGCGTCCAGTTGTCGCCGTAACCCTCTCTACTCTTTTGCACATGCTATGCGGGCGAAATGATGATACCATGCAAAGTTCCAACATTTTCAGAGTTCATTTTGTAGTGATTTTCAATTTCACCGGCATTTAGCTCCCTAAACAAATCGGTAAATGACTGAAAAACAGCAAATGATGTCAGAACGTGTTGGAAGCTGATGACGTCGCTTTGAATGATGCATAATGAACGCAAAAATAGGCTGGAGTTCAAATAAGTTTTAAAAACATTGAAGTGCCTGTGTAACAGATGAGTTCTCGTCCGAAACCCTGATACTCCAAAAGAGATTGTCCAGTTTGTACACGAGGTGCGTCCAGTTTTCGCCGTGACCCTCTCTACTCTTTTGCACATGCTATGCGGGCGAAATGATGATACCATGCCAAGTTCCAACATTTTCAGAGTTCATTTTGTAGTGATTTTCAATTTCACCGTCATTTAGCTCCCTAAACAAATCGGTAAATGACTGAAAAACAGCAAATGATGTCAGAACGTGTTGGAAATTGATGACGTCGCTTTGAATGATGCATACTGAACGCCAAAATAGGCTGGAGTACAAATAAGTTTATAAAACATTGAAGTGCCCGTGTAACAGATGAGTTCTCATCCGAAACCCTGATACTCCGAAAGAGATTGTCCAGTTTGTACACGAGGTGCGTCCAGTTGTCGCCGTAACCCTCTCTACTCTTTTGCACATGCTATGCGGGCGAAATGATGATACCATGCAAAGTTCCAACATTTTCAGAGTTCATTTTGTAGTGATTTTCAATTTCACCGGCATTTAGCTCCCTAAACAAATCGGTAAATGACTGAAAAACAGCAAATGATGTCAGAACGTGTTGGAAGCTAATGACGTCGCTTTGAATGATGCATAATGAACGCAAAAATAGGCTGGAGTTCAAATAAGTTTTAAAAACATTGAAGTGCCCGTGTAACAGATGAGTTCTCGTCCGAAACCCTGATACTCCAAAAGAGATTGTCCAGTTTGTACACGAGGTGCGTCCAGTTTTTGCCGTGACCCTCTCTACTCTTTTGCACATGCTATGCGGGCGAAATGATGATACCATGCCAAGTTCCAACATTTTCAGAGTTCATTTTGTAGTGATTTTCAATTTCACCGTCATTTAGCTCCCTAAACAAATCGGTAAATGACTGAAAAACAGCAAATGATGTCAGAACGTGTTGGAAATTGATGACGTCGCTTTGAATGATGCATACTGAACGCCAAAATAGGCTGGAGTACAAATAAGTTTATAAAACATTGAAGTGCCCGTGTAACAGATGAGTTCTCGTCCGAAACCCTGATACTCCGAAAGAGATTGTCCAGTTTGTACACGAGGTGCGTCCAGTTGTCGCCGTAACCCTCTCTACTCTTTTGCACATGCTATGCGGGAGAAATGAGGATACCATGCAAAGTTCCAACATTTTCAGAGTTCCTTTTGTAGTGATTTTCAATTTCACCGGCATTTAGCTCCCTAAACAAATCGGTAAATGACTGAAAAACAGCAAATGATGTCAGAACGTGTTGGAAGCTGATGACGTCGCTTTGAATGATGCATAATGAACGCAAAAATAGGCTGGAGTTCAAATAAGTTTTAAAAACATTGAAGTGCCCGTGTAACAGATGAGTTCTCGTCCGAAACACTGATACTCCAAAAGAGATTGTCCAGTTTGTACACGACGTGCGTCCAGTTTTCGCCGTGACCCTCTCTACTCTTTTGCACATGCTATGCGGGCGAAATGATGATACCATGCCAAGTTCCAACATTTTCAGAGTTCATTTTGTAGTGATTTTCAATTTCACCGTCATTTAGCTCCCTAAACAAATCGGTAAATGACTGTAAAACAGCAAATGATGTCAGAACGTGTTGGAAATTGATGATGTCGCTTTGAATGATGCATACTGAACGCAAAAATAGGCTGGAGCAAAAATAAGTTTATAAAACATTGAAGTGCCCGTGTAACACATGAGTTCTCATCCGAAACCCTGATACTCCGAAAGAGATTGTCCAGTTTGTACACGAGGTGCGTCCAGTTGTCGCCGTAACCCTCTCTACTCTTTTGCACCTGCTATGCGGGCGAAATGATGATACCATGCAAAGTTCCAACATTTTCAGAGTTCATTTTGTAGTGATTTTCAATTTCACCGGCATTTAGCTCCCTAAACAAATCGGTAAATGACTGAAAAACAGCAAATGATGTCAGAACGTGTTGGAAGCTGATGACGTCGCTTTGAATGATGCATAATGAACGCAAAAATAGGCTGGAGTTCAAATAAGTTTTAAAAACATTGAAGTGCCCGTGTAACAGATGATTTCTCGTCTGAAACCCTGATACTCCAAAAGAGATTGTCCAGTTTGTACACGAGGTGCGTCCAGTTTTCGCCGTGACCCTCTCTACTCTTTTGCACATGCTATGCGGGCGAAATGATGATACCATGCCAAGTTCCAACATTTTCAGAGTTCATTTTGTAGTGATTTTCAATTTCACCGTCATTTAGCTCCCTAAACAAATCGGTAAATGACTGAAAAACAGCAAATGATGTCAGAACGTGTTGGAAATTGATGACGTCGCTTTGAATGATGCATACTGAACGCCAAAATAGGCTGGAGTACAAATAAGTTTATAAAACATTGAAGTGCCCGTGTAACAGATGAGTTCTCATCAGAAACCCTGATACTCCGAAAGAGATTGTCCAGTTTGTACACGAGGTGCGTCCAGTTGTCGCCGTGACCCTCTCTACTCTTTTGCACATGCTATGCGGGCGAAATGATGATACCATGCCAAGTTGCAACATTTTCAGAGCTCATTTTGTAGTGATTTTCAATTTCACCGTCATTTAGCTCCCTAAACAAATCGGTAAATGACTGAAAGACAGCAAATGATGTCAGAACGTGTTGGAAATTGATGACGTCGCTTTGAACGATGCATACTGAACGGAAAAATAGGCTGGAGTTCAAATAAGTTTAAAAAACATTGAAGTGCCCGTGTAACAGATGAGTTCTCGTCCCAAACCCTGATACTCCGAAAGAGATTGTCCAGTTTGTACACGAGGTGCGTCCAGTTTTCGCCGTGACCCTCTCTACTCTTTTGCACATGCTATGCGGGCGAAATGATGATACCATGCCAAGTTCCAACATTTTCAGAGTTCATTTTGTAGTGATTTTCAATTTCACCGTCATTTAGCTCCCTAAACAAATCGGGAAATGACTGAAAAACAGCAAATGATGTCAGAACGTGTTGGAAATTGATGACGTCGCTTTGAATGATGCATACTGAACGCAAAAATAGGCTGGAGTTCAAATACGTTTAAAAAACATTGAAGTGCCCGTGTAACAGATGAGTTCTCGTCCGAAACCCTGATACTCCGAAAGAGATTGTCCAGTTTGTACACGAGGTGCGTCCAGATTTCGCCGTGACCCTCTCTACTCTTTTCCAAATGCTATGCGGGCGAAATGATGATACCATGCCAAGTTGCAACATTTTCAGAGCTCATTTTGTAGTGATTTTCAATTTCACCGTCATTTAGCTCCCAAAACAAATCGGTAAATGACTGAAAAACAGCAAATGATGTCAGAACGTGTTGGAAATTGATGACGTCGCTTTGAATGATGCATACTGAATGCAAAAATAGGCTGGAGTCCAAATAAGTTAATAAAACATTGAAGTGCCCGTTTAACAGATGAGTTCTCATCCCAAACCCTGATACTCCGAAAGAGATTGTCCAGTTTGTACACGAGGAGCCTCCAGTTTTCGCCGTGACCCTCTCTACTCTTTTGCGCATGCTATGCGGGCGAAATGATGATACCATGCCAAGTTCTAACATTTTCAGAGTTAATTTTGTAGTGATTTTCAATTTCACCGTCATTTAGCTACGTAAACAAATCGGTAAATGACTGAAAAACAGCAAATGATGTCAGAACGTGTTCGATTGATGACGTCGCTTTGAATGATGCATACTGAACGCAAAAATAGGCTGGAGTTCAAATAAGTTTAAAAACCATTGAAGTGCCCGTGTAACAGATGAGTTCTCGTCCGAAACCCTGATACTCCGAAAGAGATTGTCCAGTTTGTACACGAGGTGCGTCCAGTTTTCGCCGTGACCCTCTCTACTCTTTTGCACATGCTGTGCGGGTGAAATGATGATACCATGCCAAGTTCCAACATTTTCAGAGTTCATTTTGTAGTGATTTTTAATTTCACCGTCATTTAGCTCCCTAAACAAATCGGTAAATGACTGAAAAACAGCAAATGATGTCAGAACGTGTTGGAAATTGATGACGTCGCTTTGAATGATGCATACTGAACGCAGAAATAGGCTGGAGTTCAAATAAGTTTAAAAAACATTGAAGTGCCCGTGTAACAGATGAGTTCTCGTCCCAAACCCTGATACTCCGAAAGAGATTGTCCAGTTTGTACACGAGGTGCGTCTAGTTCTCGCCGTGACCCTCTCTACTCTTTTGCACATGCTATGCGGGCGAAATGATGATACCATGCCAAGTTCCAACATTTTCAGAGTTCATTTTGTAGTGATTTTCAATTTCACCGTCATTTAGCTAGCTAAACAAATCGGTAAATGACTGAAAAACAGCGAATGATGTCAGAACGTGTTGGATTGATGACGTCGCTTTGAATGATGCATACTGAACGCAAAAAAAGGCTGGAGTTCAAATAAGTTTAAAAACCATTGAAGTGCCCGTGTAACAGATGAGTTCTCGTCCGAAACCCTAATACTCCGAAAGAGATTGTCCAGTTTGTACACGAGGTGCGTCCAGTTTTCGCCGTGACCCTCTCTACTCTTTCGCACATGCTGTGCGGGTGAAATGATGATACCATTCCAAGTTCCAACATTTTTAGAGTTCATTTTGTAGTGATTTTCAATTTCACCGTCATTTAGCTCCCTAAACAAATCGGTAAATGACTTAAAAACAGCAAATGACGTCAGAATGTGTTGGAAATTGATGATGTCGCTTTGAATGATGCATACTGAACGCAAAAATAGGCTTGAGTTCAAATAAGTTTAAAAAACATTGAAGTGCCCGTGTAACAGATGAGTTCTCGTCCCAAACCCTGATACTCCGAAAGAGATTGTCCAGTTTGTACACGAGGTGCGTCTAGTTCTCGCCGTGACCCTCTCTACTCTTTTGCACATGCTATGCGGGCGAAATGATGATACCATGCCAAGTTCCAACATTTTCAGAGTTCATTTTGTAGTGATTTTCAATTTCACCGTCATTTAGCTACCTAAACAAATCGGTAAATGACTGAAAAACAGCGAATGATGTCAGAACGTGTTGGATTGATGACGTCGCTTTGAATGATGCATAATGAACGCAAAAAAAGGCTGGAGTTCAAATAAGTTTAAAAACAATTGAAGTGCCCGTGTAACAGATGAGTTCTCGTCCGAAACCCTAATACTCCGAAAGAGATTGTCCAGTTTGTACACGAGGTGCGTCCAGTTTTCGCCGTGACCCTCTCTACTCTTTTGCACATGCTATGCGGGCGAAATGATGATACCATGCCAAGTTGCAACATTTTCAGAGCTCATTTTGTAGTGATTTTCAATTTCACCGTCATTTAGCTCCCTAAACAAATCGGTAAATGACTGAATGACAGCAAATGATGTCAGAACGTGTTGGAAATTGATGACGTCGCTTTGAATGATGCATACTGAACGCAAAAATAGGCTGGAGTTCAAATACGTTTAAAAAACATTGAAGTGCCCGTGTAACAGATGAGTTCTCGTCCCAAACCCTGATACTCCGAAAGAGATTGTCCAGTTTGTACACGAGGTGCGTCCAGTTGTCGCCGTGACCCTCTCTACTCTTTTGCACATGCTATGCGGGCGAAATGATGATACCATGCCAAGTTGCAACATTTTCAGAGCTCATTTTGTAGTGATTTTCAATTTCACCGTCATTTAGCTCCCTAAACAAATCGGTAAATGACTGAATGACAGCAAATGATGTCAGAACGTGTTGGAAATTGATGACGTCGCTTTGAATGATGCATACTGAACGCAAAAATAGGCTGGAGTTCAAATAAGTTTAAAAACCATTGAAGTGCCCGTGTAACAGATGAGTTCTCGTCCGAAACCCTGATACTCCGAAAGAGATTGTCCAGTTTGTACACGAGGTGCGTCCAGTTTTCGCCGTGACCCTCTCTACTCTTTTGCACATGCTGTGCGGGTGAAATGATGATACCATGCCAAGTTCCAACATTTTCAGAGTTCATTTTGTAGTGATTTTTAATTTCACCGTCATTTAGCTCCCTAAACAAATCGGTAAATGACTGAAAAACAGCAAATGATGTCAGAACGTGTTGGAAATTGATGACGTCGCTTTGAATGATGCATACTGAACGCAGAAATAGGCTGGAGTTCAAATAAGTTTAAAAAACATTGAAGTGCCCGTGTAACAGATGAGTTCTCGTCCCAAACCCTGATACTCCGAAAGAGATTGTCCAGTTTGTACACGAGGTGCGTCTAGTTCTCGCCGTGACCCTCTCTACTCTTTTGCACATGCTATGCGGGCGAAATGATGATACCATGCCAAGTTCCAACATTTTCAGAGTTCATTTTGTAGTGATTTTCAATTTCACCGTCATTTAGCTAGCTAAACAAATCGGTAAATGACTGAAAAACAGCGAATGATGTCAGAACGTGTTGGATTGATGACGTCGCTTTGAATGATGCATACTGAACGCAAAAAAAGGCTGGAGTTCAAATAAGTTTAAAAACCATTGAAGTGCCCGTGTAACAGATGAGTTCTCGTCCGAAACCCTAATACTCCGAAAGAGATTGTCCAGTTTGTACACGAGGTGCGTCCAGTTTTCGCCGTGACCCTCTCTACTCTTTCGCACATGCTGTGCGGGTGAAATGATGATACCATTCCAAGTTCCAACATTTTTAGAGTTCATTTTGTAGTGATTTTCAATTTCACCGTCATTTAGCTCCCTAAACAAATCGGTAAATGACTTAAAAACAGCAAATGACGTCAGAATGTGTTGGAAATTGATGATGTCGCTTTGAATGATGCATACTGAACGCAAAAATAGGCTTGAGTTCAAATAAGTTTAAAAAACATTGAAGTGCCCGTGTAACAGATGAGTTCTCGTCCCAAACCCTGATACTCCGAAAGAGATTGTCCAGTTTGTACACGAGGTGCGTCTAGTTCTCGCCGTGACCCTCTCTACTCTTTTGCACATGCTATGCGGGCGAAATGATGATACCATGCCAAGTTCCAACATTTTCAGAGTTCATTTTGTAGTGATTTTCAATTTCACCGTCATTTAGCTACCTAAACAAATCGGTAAATGACTGAAAAACAGCGAATGATGTCAGAACGTGTTGGATTGATGACGTCGCTTTGAATGATGCATAATGAACGCAAAAAAAGGCTGGAGTTCAAATAAGTTTAAAAACAATTGAAGTGCCCGTGTAACAGATGAGTTCTCGTCCGAAACCCTAATACTCCGAAAGAGATTGTCCAGTTTGTACACGAGGTGCGTCCAGTTTTCGCCGTGACCCTCTCTACTCTTTTGCACATGCTATGCGGGCGAAATGATGATACCATGCCAAGTTGCAACATTTTCAGAGCTCATTTTGTAGTGATTTTCAATTTCACCGTCATTTAGCTCCCTAAACAAATCGGTAAATGACTGAATGACAGCAAATGATGTCAGAACGTGTTGGAAATTGATGACGTCGCTTTGAATGATGCATACTGAACGCAAAAATAGGCTGGAGTTCAAATACGTTTAAAAAACATTGAAGTGCCCGTGTAACAGATGAGTTCTCGTCCCAAACCCTGATACTCCGAAAGAGATTGTCCAGTTTGTACACGAGGTGCGTCCAGTTGTCGCCGTGACCCTCTCTACTCTTTTGCACATGCTATGCGGGCGAAATGATGATACCATGCCAAGTTGCAACATTTTCAGAGCTCATTTTGTAGTGATTTTCAATTTCACCGTCATTTAGCTCCCTAAACAAATCGGTAAATGACTGAATGACAGCAAATGATGTCAGAACGTGTTGGAAATTGATGACGTCGCTTTGAATGATGCATACTGAACGCAAAAATAGGCTGGAGTTCAAATAAGTTTAAAAAACATTGAAGTGCCCGTGTAACAGATGAGTTCTCATCCCAAACCCTGATACTCCGAAAGAGATTGTCCAGTTTGTACACGAGGTGCGTCCAGTTTTCGCCGTGACCCTCTCTACTCTTTTGCACATGCTATGCGGGCGCAATGATGATACCATGCCAAGTTCCAACATTTTCAGAGTTCATTTTGTAGTGATTTTCAATTTCACCGTCATTTAGCTCCCTAAACAAATCGGTAAATGACTGAAAAACAGCAAATGATGTCAGAACGTGTTGGAAATTGATGACGTCGCTTTGAATGATGCATACTGAACGCAAAAAGAGGCTGGAGTTCAAATACGTTTAAAAAACATTGAAGTGCCCGTGTAACAGATGAGTTCTCGTCCCAAACCCTGATACTCCGAAAGAGATTGTCCAGTTTGTACACGAGGTGCGTCCAGTTCTCGCCGTGACCCTCTCTACTCTTTTGCACATGCTATGCGGGCGAAATGATGATACCATGCCAAGTTCCAAAATTTTCAGAGTTCATTTTGTAGTGATTTTCAATTTCACCGGCATTTAGCTCCCTAAACAAATCGGTAAATGACTGAAAACAGCAAATGATGTCAGAACGTGTTGGAAGCTGATGACGTCGCTTTGAATGATGCATAATGAACGCAAAAATAGGCTGGAGTTCAAATAAGTTTTAAAAACATTGAAGTGCCCGTGTAACAGATGAGTTCTCGTCCGAAACCCTGATACTCCAAAAGAGATTGTCCAGTTTGTACACGAGGTGCGTCCAGTTTTCGCCGTGACCCTCTCTACTCTTTTGCACATGCTATGCGGGCGAAATGATGATACCATGCCAAGTTCGAACATTTTCAGAGTTCATTTTGTAGTGATTTTCAACTTCACCGTCATTTAGCTCCCTAAACAAATCGGTAAATGACTGAAAAACAGCAAATGATGTCAGAACGTGTTGGAAATTGATGACGTCGCTTTGAATGATGCATACTGAACGCAAAAATAGGCTGGAGTACAAATAAGTTTATAAAACATTGAAGTGCCCGTGTAACAGATGAGTTCTCATCCGAAACCCTGATACTCCGAAAGAGATTGTCCAGTTTGTACACGAGGTGCGTCCAGTTGTCGCCGTGACCCTCTCTACTCTTTTGCACATGCTATGTGGGCGAAATGATGATACCATGCCAAGTTCCAACATTTTCAGAGTTCATTTTGTAGTGATTTTCAATTTCACCGGCATTTAGCTCCCTAAACAAATCGGTAAATGACTGAAAGACAGCAAATGATGTCAGAACGTGTTGGAAGCTGATGACGTCGCTTTGAATGATGCATAATGAACGCAAAAATAGGCTGGAGTTCAAATAAGTTTTAAAAACATTGAAGTGCCCGTGTAACAGATGAGTTCTCGTCCGAAACCCTGATACTCCAAAAGAGATTGTCCAGTTTGTACACGAGGTGTGTCCAGTTTTCGCCGTGACCCTCTCTACTCTTTTGCACATGCTATGCGGGCGAAATGATGATACCATGCCAAGTTCCAACATTTTCAGAGTTCATTTTGTAGTGATTTTTAATTTCACCGTCATTTAGCTCCCTAAACAAATCGGTAAATGACTGAAAAACAGCAAATGATGTCAGAACGTGTTGGAAATTGATGACGTCGCTTTGAATGATGCATACTGAACGCAAAAATAGGCTGGAGTACAAATAAGTTTATAAAACATTGAAGTGCCCGTGTAACAGATGAGTTTCATCCGAAACCCTGATACTCCGAAAGAGATTGTCCAGTTTGTACACGAGGTGCGTCCAGTTGTCGCCGTGACCCTCTCTACTCTTTTGCACATGCTATGCGGGCGAAATGATGATACCATGCCAAGTTGCAACATTTTCAGAGCTCATTTTGTAGTGATTTTCAATTTCACCGTCATTTAGCTCCCTAAACAAATCGGTAAATGACTGAATGACAGCAAATGATGTCAGAACGTGTTGGAAATTGATGACGTCGCTTTGAATGATGCATACTGAACGCAAAAATAGGCTGGAGTTCAAATAAGTTTAAAAAACATTGAAGTGCCCGTGTAACAGATGAGTTCTCATCCCAAACCCTGATACTCCGAAAGAGATTGTCCAGTTTGTACACGAGGTGCGTCCAGTTTTCGCCGTGACCCTCTCTACTCTTTTGCACATGCTATGCGGGCGCAATGATGATACCATGCCAAGTTCCAACATTTTCAGAGTTCATTTTGTAGTGATGTTCAATTTCACCGTCATTTAGCTCCCTAAACAAATCGGTAAATGACTGAAAAACAGCAAATGATGTCAGAACGTGTTGGAAATTGATGACGTCGCTTTGAATGATGCATACTGAACGCAAAAATAGGCTGGAGTTCAAATACGTTTAAAAAACATTGAAGTGCCCGTGTAACAGATGAGTTCTCGTCCCAAACCCTGATACTCCGAAAGAGATTGTCCAGTTTGTACACGAGGTGCGTCCAGTTCTCGCCGTGACCCTCTCTACTCTTTTGCACATGCTATGCGGGCGAAATGATGATACCATGCCAAGTTCCAACATTTTCAGAGTTCATTTTGTAGTGATTTTCAATTTCACCGTCATTTAGCTCCCTAAACAAATCGGTAAATGACTGAAAAACAGCAAATGATGTCAGAACATGTTGGAAATTGATGACGTCGCTTTGAATGATGCATACTGAACGCAAAAATAGGCTGGAGTTCAAATAAGTTTAAAAAACATTGAAGTGCCCGTGTAACAGATGAGTTCTCGTCCCAAACCCTGATACTCCGAAAGAGATTGTCCAGTTTGTACACGAGGTGCGTCCAGTTTTCGCCGTGACCCTCTCTACTCTTTTGCACATGCTATGCGGGCGCAATGATGATACCATGCCAAGTTCCAACATTTTCAGAGTTCATTTTGTAGTGATTTTCAATTTCACCGTCATTTAGCTCCCTAAACAAATCGGTAAATGACTGAAAAACAGCAAATGATGTCAGAACGTGTTGGAAATTGATGACGTCGCTTTGAATGATGCATACTGAACGCAAAAATAGGCTGGAGTTCAAATACGTTTAAAAAACATTGAAGTGCCCGTGTAACAGATGAGTTCTCGTCCCAAACCCTGATACTCCGAAAGAGATTGTCCAGTTTGTACACGAGGTGCGTCCAGTTTTCGCCGTGACCCTCTCTACTCTTTTGCACATGCTATGCGGGCGAAATGATGATACCATGCCAAGTTCCAACATTTTCAGAGTTCATTTTGTAGTGATTTTCAATTTCACCGTCATTTAGCTCCCTAAACAAATCGGTAAATGACTGAAAAACAGCAAATGATGTCAGAACGTGTTGGAAATTGATGACGTCGCTTTGAATGATGCATACTGAACGCAAAAATAGGCTGGAGTTCAAATACGTTTAAAAAACATTGAAGTGCCCGTGTAACAGATGAGTTCTCGTCCGAAACCCTGATACTCCGAAAGAGATTGTCCAGTTTGTACACGAGGTGCGTCCAGTTTTCGCCGTGACCCTCTCTACTCTTTTCCAAATGCTATGCGGGAGAAATGATGATACCATGCCAAGTTGCAACATTTTCAGAGCTCATTTTGTAGTGATTTTCAATTTCACCGTCATTTAGCTCCCAAAACAAATCGGTAAATGACTGAAAAACAGCAAACGATGTCAGAACGTGTTGGAAATTGATGACGTCGCTTTGAATGATGCATACTGAATGCAAAAATAGGCTGGAGTCCAAATAAGTTAATAAAACATTGAAGTGCCCGTTTAACAGATGAGTTCTCATCCGAAACCCGGATACTCCGAAAGAGATTGTCCAGTTTGTACACGAGGTGCCTCCAGTTTTCGCCGTGACCCTCTCTACTCTTTTGCACATGCTATGCGGGCGAAATGATGATACCATGCCAAGTTCCAACATTTTCAGAGTTAATTTTGTAGTGATTTTCAATTTCACCGTCATTTAGCTACCTAAACAAATCGGTAAATGACTGAAAAACAGCAAATGATGTCAGAACGTGTTCGATTGATGACGTCGCTTTGAATGATGCATACTGAACGCAAAAATAGGCTGGAGTTCAAATAAGTTTAAAAACCATTGAAGTGCCCGCGTAACAGATGAGTTCTCGTCCGAAACCCTGATACTCCGAAAGAGATTGTCCAGTTTGTACACGAGGTGCGATCAGTTTTTGCCGTGACCCTCTCTACTCTTTTGCACATGCTGTGCGGGTGAAATGATGATACCATGCCAAGTTCCAACATTTTCAGAGTTCATTTTGTAGTGATTTTCAATTTCACCGTCATTTAGCTCCGTAAACAAATCGGTAAATGACTGAAAAACAGCAAATGATGTCAGAACGTGTTGGAAATTGATGACGTCGCTTTGAATGATGCATACTGAACGCAAAAATAGGCTGGAGTTCAAATAAGTTTAAAAAACATTGAAGTGCCCGTGTAACAGATGAGTTCTCGTCCCAAACCCTGATACTCCGAAAGAGATTGTCCAGTTTGTACACGAGGTGCGTCTAGTTCTCGCCGTGACCCTCTCTACTCTTTTGCACATGCTATGCGGGCGAAATGATGATACCATGCCAAGTTCCAACATTTTCAGAGTTCATTTTGTAGTGATTTTCAATTTCACCGTCATTTAGCTACCTAAACAAATCGGTAAATGACTGAAAAACAGCGAATGATGTCAGAACGTGTTGGATTGATGACGTCGCTTTGAATGATGCATACTGAACGCAAAAAAAGGCTGGAGTTCAAATAAGTTTAAAAACAATTGAAGTGCCCGTGTAACAGATGAGTTCTCGTCCGAAACCCTAATACTCCGAAAGAGATTGTCCAGTTTGTACACGAGGTGCGTCCAGTTTTCGCCGTGACCCTCTCTACTCTTTTGCACATGCTATGCGGGCGAAATGATGATACCATGCCAAGTTGCAACATTTTCAGAGCTCATTTTGTAGTGATTTTCAAATTCACCGTCATTTAGCTCCCTAAACAAATCGGTAAATGACTGAATGACAGCAAATGATGTCAGAACGTGTTGGAAATTGATGACGTCGCTTTGAATGATGCATACTGAACGCAAAAATAGGCTGGAGTTCAAATACGTTTAAAAAACATTGAAGTGCCCGTGTAACAGATGAGTTCTCGTCCCAAACCCTGATACTCCGAAAGAGATTGTCCAGTTTGTACACGAGGTGCGTCCAGTTGTCGCCGTGACCCTCTCTACTCTTTTGCACATGCTATGCGGGCGAAATGATGATACCATGCCAAGTTGCAACATTTTCAGAGCTCATTTTGTAGTGATTTTCAATTTCACCGTCATTTAGCTCCCTAAACAAATCGGTAAATGACTGAATGACAGCAAATGATGTCAGAACGTGTTGGAAATTGATGATGTCGCTTTGAATGATGCATACTGAACGCAAAAATAGGCTGGAGTTCAAATAAGTTTAAAAAACATTGAAGTGCCCGTGTAACAGATGAGTTCTCATCCCAAACCCTGATACTCCGAAAGAGATTGTCCAGTTTGTACACGAGGTGCGTCCAGTTTTCGCCGTGACCCTCTCTACTCTTTTGCACATGCTATGCGGGCGCAATGATGATACCATGCCAAGTTCCAACATTTTCAGAGTTCATTTTGTAGTGATTTTCAATTTCACCGTCATTTAGCTCCCTAAACAAATCGGTAAATGACTGAAAAACAGCAAATGATGTCAGAACGTGTTGGAAATTGATGACGTCGCTTTGAATGATGCATACTGAACGCAAAAATAGGCTGGAGTTCAAATACGTTTAAAAAACATTGAAGTGCCCGTGTAACAGATGAGTTCTCGTCCCAAACCCTGATACTCCGAAAGAGATTGTCCAGTTTGTACACGAGGTGCGTCCAGTTCTCGCCGTGACCCTCTCTACTCTTTTGCACATGCTATGCGAGCGAAATGATGATACCATGCCAAGTTCCAACATTTTCAGAGTTCATTTTGTAGTGATTTTCAATTTCACCGTCATTTAGCTCCCTAAACAAATCGGTAAATGACTGAAAAACAGCAAATGATGTCAGAACGTGTTGGAAATTGATGACGTCGCTTTGAATGATGCATACTGAACGCAAAAATAGGCTGGAGTTCAAATAAGTTTAAAAAACATTGAAGTGCCCGTGTAACAGATGAGTTCTCGTCCCAAACCCTGATACTCCGAAAGAGATTGTCCAGTTTGTACACGAGGTGCGTCCAGTTTTCGCCGTGACCCTCTCTACTCTTTTGCACATGCTATGCGGGCGCAATGATGATACCATGCCAAGTTCCAACATTTTCAGAGTTCATTTTGTAGTGATTTTCAATTTCACCGTCATTTAGCTCCCTAAACAAATCGGTAAATGACTGAAAAACAGCAAATGATGTCAGAACGTGTTGGAAATTGATGACGTCGCTTTGAATGATGCATACTGAACGCAAAAATAGGCTGGAGTTCAAATACGTTTAAAAAACATTGAAGTGCCCGTGTAACAGATGAGTTCTCGTCCCAAACCCTGATACTCCGAAAGAGATTGTCCAGTTTGTACACGAGGTGCGTCCAGTTTTCGCCGTGACCCTCTCTACTCTTTTGCACATGCTATGCGGGCGAAATGATGATACTATGCCAAGTTCCAACATTTTCAGAGTTCATTTTGTAGTGATTTTCAATTTCACCGTCATTTAGCTCCCTAAACAAATCGGTAAATGACTGAAAAACAGCAAATGATGTCAGAACGTGTTGGAAATTGATGACGTCGCTTTGAATGATGCATACTGAACGCAAAAATAGGCTGGAGTTCAAATACGTTTAAAAAACATTGAAGTGCCCGTGTAACAGATGAGTTCTTGTCCGAAACCCTGATACTCCGAAAGAGATTGTCCAGTTTGTACACGAGGTGCGTCCAGTTTTCGCCGTGACCCTCTCTACTCTTTTCCAAATGCTATGCGGGAGAAATGATGATACCATGCCAAGTTGCAACATTTTCAGAGCTCATTTTGTAGTGATTTTCAATTTCACCGTCATTTAGCTCCCAAAACAAATCGGTAAATGACTGAAAAACAGCAAACGATGTCAGAACGTGTTGGAAATTGATGACGTCGCTTTGAATGATGCATACTGAATGCAAAAATAGGCTGGAGTCCAAATAAGTTAATAAAACATTGAAGTGCCCGTTTAACAGATGAGTTCTCATCCGAAACCCGGATACTCCGAAAGAGATTGTCCAGTTTGTACACGAGGTGCCTCCAGTTTTCGCCGTGACCCTCTCTACTCTTTTGCACATGCTATGCGGGCGAAATGATGATACCATGCCAAGTTCCAACATTTTCAGAGTTAATTTTGTAGTGATTTTCAATTTCACCGTCATTTAGCTACCTAAACAAATCGGTAAATGACTGAAAAACAGCAAATGATGTCAGAACGTGTTCGATTGATGACGTCGCTTTGAATGATGCATACTGAACGCAAAAATAGGCTGGAGTTCAAATAAGTTTAAAAACCATTGAAGTGCCCGCGTAACAGATGAGTTCTCGTCCGAAACCCTGATACTCCGAAAGAGATTGTCCAGTTTGTACACGAGGTGCGTCCAGTTTTTGCCGTGACCCTCTCTACTCTTTTGCACATGCTGTGCGGGTGAAATGATGATACCATGCCAAGTTCCAACATTTTCAGAGTTCATTTTGTAGTGATTTTCAATTTCACCGTCATTTAGCTCCGTAAACAAATCGGTAAATGACTGAAAAACAGCAAATGATGTCAGAACGTGTTGGAAATTGATGACGTCGCTTTGAATGATGCATACTGAACGCAAAAATAGGTTGGAGTTCAAATAAGTTTAAAAAACATTGAAGTGCCCGTGTAACAGATGAGTTCTCGTCCCAAACCCTGATACTCCGAAAGAGATTGTCCAGTTTGTACACGAGGTGCGTCTAGTTCTCGCCGTGACCCTCTCTACTCTTTTGCACATGCTATGCGGGCGAAATGATGATACCATGCCAAGTTCCAACATTTTCAGAGTTCATTTTGTAGTGATTTTCAATTTCACCGTCATTTAGCTACCTAAACAAATCGGTAAATGACTGAAAAACAGCGAATGATGTCAGAACGTGTTGGATTGATGACGTCGCTTTGAATGATGCATACTGAACACAAAAAAGGCTGGAGTTCAAATAAGTTTAAAAACAATTGAAGTGCCCGTGTAACAGATGAGTTCTCGTCCGAAACCCTAATACTCCGAAAGAGATTGTCCAGTTTGTACACGAGGTGCGTCCAGTTTTCGCCGTGACCCTCTCTACTCTTTTGCACATGCTATGCGGGCGAAATGATGATACCATGCCAAGTTGCAACATTTTCAGAGCTCATTTTGTAGTGATTTTCAATTTCACCGTCATTTAGCTCCCTAAACAAATCGGTAAATGACTGAATGACAGCAAATGATGTCAGAACGTGTTGGAAATTGATGACGTCGCTTTGAATGATGCATACTGAACGCAAAAATAGGCTGGAGTTCAAATACGTTTAAAAAACATTGAAGTGCCCGTGTAACAGATGAGTTCTCGTCCCAAACCCTGATACTCCGAAAGAGATTGTCCAGTTTGTACACGAGGTGCGTCCAGTTGTCGCCGTGACCCTCTCTACTCTTTTGCACATGCTATGCGGGCGAAATGATGATACCATGCCAAGTTGCAACATTTTCAGAGCTCATTTTGTAGTGATTTTCAATTTCACCGTCATTTAGCTCCCTAAACAAATCGGTAAATGACTGAATGACAGCAAATGATGTCAGAACGTGTTGGAAATTGATGACGTCGCTTTGAATGATGCATACTGAACGCAAAAATAGGCTGGAGTTCAAATAAGTTTAAAAAACATTGAAGTGCCCGTGTAACAGATGAGTTCTCATCCCAAACCCTGATACTCCGAAAGAGATTGTCCAGTTTGTACACGAGGTGCGTCCAGTTTTCGCCGTGACCCTCTCTACTCTTTTGCACATGCTATGCGGGCGCAATGATGATACCATGCCAAGTTCCAACATTTTCAGAGTTCATTTTGTAGTGATTTTCAATTTCACCGTCATTTAGCTCCCTAAACAAATCGGTAAATGACTGAAAAACAGCAAATGATGTCAGAACGTGTTGGAAATTGATGACGTCGCTTTGAATGATGCATACTGAACGCAAAAATAGGCTGGAGTTCAAATACGTTTAAAAAACATTGAAGTGCCCGTGTAACAGATGAGTTCTCGTCCCAAACCCTGATACTCCGAAAGAGATTGTCCAGTTTGTACACGAGGTGCGTCCAGTTTTCGCCGTGACCCTCTCTACTCTTTTGCACATGCTATGCGGGCGAAATGATGATACCATGCCAAGTTCCAACATTTTCAGAGTTCATTTTGTAGTGATTTTCAATTTCACCGTCATTTAGCTCCCTAAACAAATCGGTAAATGACTGAAAAACAGCAAATGATGTCAGAACGTGTTGGAAATTGATGACGTCGCTTTGAATGATGCATACTGAACGCAAAAATAGGCTGGAGTTCAAATACGTTTAAAAAACATTGAAGTGCCCGTGTAACAGATGAGTTCTCGTCCGAAACCCTGATACTCCGAAAGAGATTGTCCAGTTTGTACACGAGGTGCGTCCAGTTTTCGCCGTGACCCTCTCTACTCTTTTCCAAATGCTATGCGGGAGAAATGATGATACCATGCCAAGTTGCAACATTTTCAGAGCTCATTTTGTAGTGATTTTCAATTTCACCGTCATTTAGCTCCCAAAACAAATCGGTAAATGACTGAAAAACAGCAAACGATGTCAGAACGTGTTGGAAATTGATGACGTCGCTTTGAATGATGCATACTGAATGCAAAAATAGGCTGGAGTCCAAATAAGTTAATAAAACATTGAAGTGCCCGTTTAACAGATGAGTTCTCATCCGAAACCCGGATACTCCGAAAGAGATTGTCCAGTTTGTACACGAGGTGCCTCCAGTTTTCGCCGTGACCCTCTCTACTCTTTTGCACATGCTATGCGGGCGAAATGATGATACCATGCCAAGTTCCAACATTTTCAGAGTTAATTTTGTAGTGATTTTCAATTTCACCGTCATTTAGCTACCTAAACAAATCGGTAAATGACTGAAAAACAGCAAATGATGTCAGAACGTGTTCGATTGATGACGTCGCTTTGAATGATGCATACTGAACGCAAAAATAGGCTGGAGTTCAAATAAGTTTAAAAACCATTGAAGTGCCCGCGTAACAGATGAGTTCTCGTCCGAAACCCTGATACTCCGAAAGAGATTGTCCAGTTTGTACACGAGGTGCGTCCAGTTTTTGCCGTGACCCTCTCTACTCTTTTGCACATGCTGTGCGGGTGAAATGATGATACCATGCCAAGTTCCAACATTTTCAGAGTTCATTTTATAGTGATTTTCAATTTCACCGTCATTTAGCTCCGTAAACAAATCGGTAAATGACTGAAAAACAGCAAATGATGTCAGAACGTGTTGGAAATTGATGACGTCGCTTTGAATGATGCATACTGAACGCAAAAATAGGCTGGAGTTCAAATAAGTTTAAAAAACATTGAAGTGCCCGTGTAACAGATGAGTTCTCGTCCCAAACCCTGATACTCCGAAAGAGATTGTCCAGTTTGTACACGAGGTGCGTCTAGTTCTCGCCGTGACCCTCTCTACTCTTTTGCACATGCTATGCGGGCGAAATGATGATACCATGCCAAGTTCCAACATTTTCAGAGTTCATTTTGTAGTGATTTTCAATTTCACCGTCATTTAGCTACCTAAACAAATCGGTAAATGACTGAAAAACAGCGAATGATGTCAGAACGTGTTGGATTGATGACGTCGCTTTGAATGATGCATACTGAACGCAAAAAAAGGCTGGAGTTCAAATAAGTTTAAAAACAATTGAAGTGCCCGTGTAACAGATGAGTTCTCGTCCGAAACCCTAATACTCCGAAAGAGATTGTCCAGTTTGTACACGAGGTGCGTCCAGTTTTCGCCGTGACCCTCTCTACTCTTTTGCACATGCTATGCGGGCGAAATGATGATACCATGCCAAGTTCCAACATTTTCAGAGTTCATTTTGTAGTGATTTTCAATTTCACCGTCATTTAGCTCCCTAAACAAATCGGTAAATGACTGAAAAACAGCAAATGATGTCAGAACGTGTTGGAAATTGATGACGTCGCTTTGAATGATGCATACTGAACGCAAAAATAGGCTGGAGTTCAAATACGTTTAAAAAACATTGAAGTGCCCGTGTAACAGATGAGTTCTCGTCCGAAACCCTGATACTCCGAAAGAGATTGTCCAGTTTGTACACGAGGTGCGTCCAGTTTTCGCCATGACCCTCTCTACTCTTTTCCAAATGCTATGCGGGAGAAATGATGATACCATGCCAAGTTGCAACATTTTCAGAGCTCATTTTGTAGTGATTTTCAATTTCACCGTCATTTAGCTCCCAAAACAAATCGGTAAATGACTGAAAAACAGCAAACGATGTCAGAACGTGTTGGAAATTGATGACGTCGCTTTGAATGATGCATACTGAATGCAAAAATAGGCTGGAGTCCAAATAAGTTAATAAAACATTGAAGTGCCCGTTTAACAGATGAGTTCTCATCCGAAACCCGGATACTCCGAAAGAGATTGTCCAGTTTGTACACGAGGTGCCTCCAGTTTTCGCCGTGACCCTCTCTACTCTTTTGCACATGCTATGCGGGCGAAATGATGATACCATGCCAAGTTCCAACATTTTCAGAGTTAATTTTGTAGTGATTTTCAATTTCACCGTCATTTAGCTACCTAAACAAATCGGTAAATGACTGAAAAACAGCAAATGATGTCAGAACGTGTTCGATTGATGACGTCGCTTTGAATGATGCATACTGAACGCAAAAATAGGCTGGAGTTCAAATAAGTTTAAAAACCATTGAAGTGCCCGCGTAACAGATGAGTTCTCGTCCGAAACCCTGATACTACGAAAGAGATTGTCCAGTTTGTACACGAGGTGCGTCCAGTTTTTGCCGTGACCCTCTCTACTCTTTTGCACATGCTGTGCAGGTGAAATGATGATACCATGCCAAGTTCCAACATTTTCAGAGTTCATTTTATAGTGATTTTCAATTTCACCGTCATTTAGCTCCGTAAACAAATCGGTAAATGACTGAAAAACAGCAAATGATGTCAGAACGTGTTGGAAATTGATGACGTCGCTTTGAATGATGCATACTGAACGCAAAAATAGGCTGGAGTTCAAATAAGTTTAAAAAACATTGAAGTGCCCGTGTAACAGATGAGTTCTCGTCCCAAACCCTGATACTCCGAAAGAGATTGTCCAGTTTGTACACGAGGTGCGTCTAGTTCTCGCCGTGACCCTCTCTACTCTTTTGCACATGCTATGCGGGCGAAATGATGATACCATGCCAAGTTCCAACATTTTCAGAGTTCATTTTGTAGTGATTTTCAATTTCACCGTCATTTAGCTACCTAAACAAATCGGTAAATGACTGAAAAACAGCGAATGATGTCAGAACGTGTTGGATTGATGACGTCGCTTTGAATGATGCATACTGAACGCAAAAAAAGGCTGGAGTTCAAATAAGTTTAAAAACAATTGAAGTGCCCGTGTAACAGATGAGTTCTCGTCCGAAACCCTAATACTCCGAAAGAGATTGTCCAGTTTGTACACGAGGTGCGTCCAGTTTTCGCCGTGACCCTCTCTACTCTTTTGCACATGCTATGCGGGCGAAATGATGATACCATGCCAAGTTGCAACATTTTCAGAGCTCATTTTGTAGTGATTTTCAATTTCACCGTCATTTAGCTCCCTAAACAAATCGGTAAATGACTGAATGACAGCAAATGATGTCAGAACGTGTTGGAAATTGATGACGTCGCTTTGAATGATGCATACTGAACGCAAAAATAGGCTGGAGTTCAAATACGTTTAAAAAACATTGAAGTGCCCGTGTAACAGATGAGTTCTCGTCCCAAACCCTGATACTCCGAAAGAGATTGTCCAGTTTGTACACGAGGTGCGTCCAGTTGTCGCCGTGACCCTCTCTACTCTTTTGCACATGCTATGCGGGCGAAATGATGATACCATGCCAAGTTGCAACATTTTCAGAGCTCATTTTGTAGTGATTTTCAATTTCACCGTCATTTAGCTCCCAAAACAAATCGGTAAATGACTGAAAAACAGCAAACGATGTCAGAACGTGTTGGAAATTGATGACGTCGCTTTGAATGATGCATACTGAATGCAAAAATAGGCTGGAGTCCAAATAAGTTAATAAAACATTGAAGTGCCCGTTTAACAGATGAGTTCTCATCCGAAACCCGGATACTCCGAAAGAGATTGTCCAGTTTGTACACGAGGTGCCTCCAGTTTTCGCCGTGACCCTCTCTACTCTTTTGCACATGCTATGCGGGCGAAATGATGATACCATGCCAAGTTCCAACATTTTCAGAGTTAATTTTGTAGTGATTTTCAATTTCACCGTCATTTAGCTACCTAAACAAATCGGTAAATGACTGAAAAACAGCAAATGATGTCAGAACGTGTTCGATTGATGACGTCGCTTTGAATGATGCATACTGAACGCAAAAATAGGCTGGAGTTCAAATAAGTTTAAAAACCATTGAAGTGCCCGCGTAACAGATGAGTTCTCGTCCGAAACCCTGATACTCCGAAAGAGATTGTCCAGTTTGTACACGAGGTGCGTCCAGTTTTTGCCGTGACCCTCTCTACTCTTTTGCACATGCTGTGCGGGTGAAATGATGATACCATGCCAAGTTCCAACATTTTCAGAGTTCATTTTATAGTGATTTTCAATTTCACCGTCATTTAGCTCCGTAAACAAATCGGTAAATGACTGAAAAACAGCAAATGATGTCAGAACGTGTTGGAAATTGATGACGTCGCTTTGAATGATGCATACTGAACGCAAAAATAGGCTGGAGTTCAAATAAGTTTAAAAAACATTGAAGTGCCCGTGTAACAGATGAGTTCTCGTCCCAAACCCTGATACTCCGAAAGAGATTGTCCAGTTTGTACACGAGGTGCGTCTAGTTCTCGCCGTGACCCTCTCTACTCTTTTGCACATGCTATGCGGGCGAAATGATGATACCATGCCAAGTTCCAACATTTTCAGAGTTCATTTTGTAGTGATTTTCAATTTCACCGTCATTTAGCTACCTAAACAAATCGGTAAATGACTGAAAAACAGCGAATGATGTCAGAACGTGTTGGATTGATGACGTCGCTTTGAATGATGCATACTGAACGCAAAAAAAGGCTGGAGTTCAAATAAGTTTAAAAACAATTGAAGTGCCCGTGTAACAGATGAGTTCTCGTCCGAAACCCTAATACTCCGAAAGAGATTGTCCAGTTTGTACACGAGGTGCGTCCAGTTTTCGCCGTGACCCTCTCTACTCTTTTGCACATGCTATGCGGGCGAAATGATGATACCATGCCAAGTTCCAACATTTTCAGAGTTCATTTTGTAGTGATTTTCAATTTCACCGTCATTTAGCTCTCTAAACAAATCGGTAAATGAGTGAAAAACAGCAAATGATGTCAGAACGTGTTGGAAATTGATGACGTCGCTTTGAATGATGCATACTGAACGCAAAAATAGGCTGGAGTTCAAATACGTTTAAAAAACATTGAAGTGCCCGTGTAACAGATGAGTTCTCGTCCGAAACCCTGATACTCCGAAAGAGATTGTCCAGTTTGTACACGAGGTGCGTCCAGTTTTCGCCGTGACCCTCTCTACTCTTTTCCAAATGCTATGCGGGAGAAATGATGATACCATGCCAAGTTGCAACATTTTCAGAGCTCATTTTGTAGTGATTTTCAATTTCACCGTCATTTAGCTCCCAAAACAAATCGGTAAATGACTGAAAAAGAGCAAACGATGTCAGAACGTGTTGGAAATTGATGACGTCGCTTTGAATGATGCATACTGAATGCAAAAATAGGCTGGAGTCCAAATAAGTTAATAAAACATTGAAGTGCCCGTTTAACAGATGAGTTCTCATCCGAAACCCGGATACTCCGAAAGAGATTGTCCAGTTTGTACACGAGGTGCCTCCAGTTTTCGCCGTGACCCTCTCTACTCTTTTGCACATGCTATGCGGGCGAAATGATGATACCATGCCAAGTTCCAACATTTTCAGAGTTAATTTTGTAGTGATTTTCAATTTCACCGTCATTTAGCTACCTAAACAAATCGGTAAATGACTGAAAAACAGCAAATGATGTCAGAACGTGTTCGATTGATGACGTCGCTTTGAATGATGCATACTGAACGCAAAAATAGGCTGGAGTTCAAATAAGTTTAAAAACCATTGAAGTGCCCGCGTAACAGATGAGTTCTCGTCCGAAACCCTGATACTCCGAAAGAGATTGTCCAGTTTGTACACGAGGTGCGTCCAGTTTTTGCCGTGACCCTCTCTACTCTTTTGCACATGCTGTGCAGGTGAAATGATGATACCATGCCAAGTTCCAACATTTTCAGAGTTCATTTTATAGTGATTTTCAATTTCACCGTCATTTAGCTCCGTAAACAAATCGGTAAATGACTGAAAAACAGCAAATGATGTCAGAACGTGTTGGAAATTGATGACGTCGCTTTGAATGATGCATACTGAACGCAAAAATAGGCTGGAGTTCAAATAAGTTTAAAAAACATTGAAGTGCCCGTGTAACAGATGAGTTCTCGTCCCAAACCCTGATACTCCGAAAGAGATTGTCCAGTTTGTACACGAGGTGCGTCTAGTTCTCGCCGTGACCCTCTCTACTCTTTTGCACATGCTATGCGGGCGAAATGATGATACCATGCCAAGTTCCAACATTTTCAGAGTTCATTTTGTAGTGATTTTCAATTTCACCGTCATTTAGCTACCTAAACAAATCGGTAAATGACTGAAAAACAGCGAATGATGTCAGAACGTGTTGGATTGATGACGTCGCTTTGAATGATGCATACTGAACGCAAAAAAAGGCTGGAGTTCAAATAAGTTTAAAAACAATTGAAGTGCCCGTGTAACAGATGAGTTCTCGTCCGAAACCCTAATACTCCGAAAGAGATTGTCCAGTTTGTACACGAGGTGCGTCCAGTTTTCGCCGTGACCCTCTCTACTCTTTTGCACATGCTATGCGGGCGAAATGATGATACCATGCCAAGTTGCAACATTTTCAGAGCTCATTTTGTAGTGATTTTCAATTTCACCGTCATTTAGCTCCCTAAACAAATCGGTAAATGACTGAATGACAGCAAATGATGTCAGAACGTGTTGGAAATTGATGACGTCGCTTTGAATGATGCATACTGAACGCAAAAATAGGCTGGAGTTCAAATACGTTTAAAAAACATTGAAGTGCCCGTGTAACAGATGAGTTCTCGTCCCAAACCCTGATACTCCGAAAGAGATTGTCCAGTTTGTACACGAGGTGCGTCCAGTTGTCGCCGTGACCCTCTCTACTCTTTTGCACATGCTATGCGGGCGAAATGATGATACCATGCCAAGTTGCAACATTTTCAGAGCTCATTTTGTAGTGATTTTCAATTTCACCGTCATTTAGCTCCCTAAACAAATCGGTAAATGACTGAATGACAGCAAATGATGTCAGAACGTGTTGGAAATTGATGACGTCGCTTTGAATGATGCATACTGAACGCAAAAATAGGCTGGAGTTCAAATAAGTTTAAAAAACATTGAAGTGCCCGTGTAACAGATGAGTTCTCATCCCAAACCCTGATACTCCGAAAGAGATTGTCCAGTTTGTACACGAGGTGCGTCCAGTTTTCGCCGTGACCCTCTCTACTCTTTTGCACATGCTATGCGGGCGCAATGATGATACCATGCCAAGTTCCAACATTTTCAGAGTTCATTTTGTAGTGATTTTCAATTTCACCGTCATTTAGCTCCCTAAACAAATCGGTAAATGACTGAAAAACAGCAAATGATGTCAGAACGTGTTGGAAATTGATGACGTCGCTTTGAATGATGCATACTGAACGCAAAAAGAGGCTGGAGTTCAAATACGTTTAAAAAACATTGAAGTGCCCGTGTAACAGATGAGTTCTCGTCCCAAACCCTGATACTCCGAAAGAGATTGTCCAGTTTATACACGAGGTGCGTCCAGTTCTCGCCGTGACCCTCTCTACTCTTTTGCACATGCTATGCGGGCGAAATGATGATACCATGCCAAGTTCCAACATTTTCAGAGTTCATTTTGTAGTGATTTTCAATTTCACCGTCATTTAGCTCCCTAAACAAATCGGTAAATGACTGAAAAACAGCAAATGATGTCAGAACGTGTTGGAAATTGATGACGTCGCTTTGAATGATGCATACTGAACGCAAAAATAGGCTGGAGTTCAAATACGTTTAAAAAACATTGAAGTGCCCGTGTAACAGATGAGTTCTCGTCCCAAACCCTGATACTCCGAAAGAGATTGTCCAGTTTGTACACGAGGTGCGTCCAGTTTTCGCCGTGACCCTCTCTACTCTTTTGCACATGCTATGCGGGCGAAATGATGATACCATGCCAAGTTCCAACATTTTCAGAGTTCATTTTGTAGTGATTTTCAATTTCACCGTCATTTAGCTCCCTAAACAAATCGGTAAATGACTGAAAAACAGCAAATGATGTCAGAACGTGTTGGAAATTGATGACGTCGCTTTGAATGATGCATACTGAACGCAAAAATAGGCTGGAGTTCAAATAAGTTTAAAAAACATTGAAGTGCCCGTGTAACAGATGAGTTCTCGTCCCAAACCCTGATACTCCGAAAGAGATTGTCCAGTTTGTACACGAGGTGCGTCCAGTTTTCGCCGTGACCCTCTCTACTCTTTTGCACATGCTATGCGGGCGCAATGATGATACCATGCCAAGTTCCAACATTTTCAGAGTTCATTTTGTAGTGATTTTCAATTTCACCGTCATTTAGCTCCCTAAACAAATCGGTAAATGACTGAAAAACAGCAAATGATGTCAGAACGTATTGGAAATTGATGACGTCGCTTTGAATGATGCATACTGAACGCAAAAATAGGCTGGAGTTCAAATACGTTTAAAAATCATTGAAGTGCCCGTGTAACAGATGAGTTCTCGTCCCAAACCCTGATACTCCGAAAGAGATTGTCCAGTTTGTACACGAGGTGCGTCCAGTTTTCGCCGTGACCCTCTCTACTCTTTTGCACATGCTATGCGGGCGAAATGATGATACCATGCCAAGTTCCAACATTTTCAGAGTTCATTTTGTAGTGATTTTCAATTTCACCGTCATTTAGCTCCCTAAACAAATCGGTAAATGACTGAAAAACGGCAAATGATGTCAGAACGTGTTGGAAATTGATGACGTCGCTTTGAATGATGCATACTGAACGCAAAAATAGGCTGGAGTTCAAATACGTTTAAAAAACATTGAAGTGCCCGTGTAACAGATGAGTTCTCGTCCCAAACCCTGATACTCCGAAAGAGATTGTCCAGTTTGTACACGAGGTGCGTCCAGTTTTCGCCGTGACCCTCTCTACTCTTTTGCACATGCTATGCGGGCGAAATGATGATACCATGCCAAGTTGCAACATTTTCAGAGCTCATTTTGTAGTGATTTTCAATTTCACCGTCATTTAGCTCCCTAAACAAATCGGTAAATGACTGAATGACAGCAAATGATGTCAGAACGTGTTGGAAATTGATGACGTCGCTTTGAATGATGCATACTGAACGCAAAAATAGGCTGGAGTTCAAATAAGTTTAAAAAACATTGAAGTGCCCGTGTAACAGATGAGTTCTCATCCCAAACCCTGATACTCCGAAAGAGATTGTCCAGTTTGTACACGAGGTGCATCCAGTTTTCGCCGTGACCCTCTCTACTCTTTTGCACATGCTATGCGGGCGCAATGATGATACCATGCCAAGTTCCAACATTTTCAGAGTTCATTTTGTAGTCATTTTCAATTTCACCGTCATTTAGCTCCCTAAACAAATCGGTAAATGACTGAAAAACAGCAAATGATGTCAGAACTTGTTGGAAATTGATGACGTCGCTTTGAATGATGCATACTGAACGCAAAAAGAGGCTGGAGTTCAAATACGTTTAAAAAACATTGAAGTGCCCGTGTAACAGATGAGTTCTCGTCCCAAACCCTGATACTCCGAAAGAGATTGTCCAGTTTATACACGAGGTGCGTCCAGTTCTCACCGTGACCCTCTCTACTCTTTTGCACATGCTATGCGGGCGAAATGATGATACCATGCCAAGTTCCAACATTTTCAGAGTTCATTTTGTAGTGATTTTCAATTTCACCGTCATTTAGCTCCCTAAACAAATCGGTAAATGACTGAAAAACAGCAAATGATGTCAGAACGTGTTGGAAATTGATGACGTCGCTTTGAATGATGCATACTGAACGCAAAAATAGGCTGGAGTTCAAATAAGTTTAAAAAACATTGAAGTGCCCGTGTAACAGATGAGTTCTCGTCCCAAACCCTGATACTCCGAAAGAGATTGTCCAGTTTGTACACGAGGTGCGTCCAGTTTTCGCCGTGACCCTCTCTACTCTTTTGCACATGCTATGCGGGCGCAATGATGATACCATGCCAAGTTCCAACATTTTCAGAGTTCATTTTGTAGTGATTTTCAATTTCACCGTCATTTAGCTCCCTAAACAAATCGGTAAATGACTGAAAAACAGCAAATGATGTCAGAACGTATTGGAAATTGATGACGTCGCTTTGAATGATGCATACTGAACGCAAAAAGAGGCTGGAGTTCAAATACGTTTAAAAAACATTGAAGTGCCCGTGTAACAGATGAGTTCTCGTCCCAAACCCTGATACTCCGAAAGAGATTGTCCAGTTTGTACACGAGGTGCGTCCAGTTTTCGCCGTGACCCTCTCTACTCTTTTGCACATGCTATGCGGGCGCAATGATGATACCATGCCAAGTTCCAACATTTTCAGAGTTCATTTTGTAGTGATTTTCAATTTCACCGTCATTTAGCTCCCTAAACAAATCGGTAAATGACTGAAAAACAGCAAATGATGTCAGAACGTATTGGAAATTGATGACGTCGCTTTGAATGATGCATACTGAACGCAAAAATAGGCTGGAGTTCAAATACGTTTAAAAATCATTGAAGTGCCCGTGTAACAGATGAGTTCTCGTCCCAAACCCTGATACTCCGAAAGAGATTGTCCAGTTTGTACACGAGGTGCGTCCAGTTTTCGCCGTGACCCTCTCTACTCTTTTGCACATGCTATGCGGGCGAAATGATGATACCATGCCAAGTTCCAACATTTTCAGAGTTCATTTTGTAGTGATTTTCAATTTCACCATCATTTAGCTCCCTAAACAAATCGGTAAATGACTGAAAAACGGCAAATGATGTCAGAACGTGTTGGAAATTGATGACGTCGCTTTGAATGATGCATACTGAACGCAAAAATAGGCTGGAGTTCAAATACGTTTAAAAAACATTGAAGTGCCCGTGTAACAGATGAGTTCTCGTCCCAAACCCTGATACTCCGAAAGAGATTGTCCAGTTTGTACACGAGGTGCGTCCAGTTGTCGCCGTGACCCTCTCTACTCTTTTGCACATGCTATGCGGGCGAAATGATGATACCATGCCAAGTTGCAACATTTTCAGAGCTCATTTTGTAGTGATTTTCAATTTCACCGTCATTTAGCTCCCTAAACAAATCGGTAAATGACTGAATGACAGCAAATGATGTCAGAACGTGTTGGAAATTGATGACGTCGCTTTGAATGATGCATACTGAACGCAAAAATAGGCTGGAGTTCAAATAAGTTTAAAAAACATTGAAGTGCCCGTGTAACAGATGAGTTCTCATCCCAAACCCTGATACTCCGAAAGAGATTGTCCAGTTTGTACACGAGGTGCGTCCAGTTTTCGCCGTGACCCTCTCTACTCTTTTGCACATGCTATGCGGGCGCAATGATGATACCATGCCAAGTTCCAACATTTTCAGAGTTCATTTTGTAGTGATTTTCAATTTCACCGTCATTTAGCTCCCTAAACAAATCGGTAAATGACTGAAAAACAGCAAATGATGTCAGAACGTGTTGGAAATTGATGACGTCGCTTTGAATGATGCATACTGAACGCAAAAAGAGGCTGGAGTTCAAATACGTTTAAAAAACATTGAAGTGCCCGTGTAACAGATGAGTTCTCGTCCCAAACCCTGATACTCCGAAAGAGATTGTCCAGTTTATACACGAGGTGCGTCCAGTTCTCGCCGTGACCCTCTCTACTCTTTTGCACATGCTATGCGGGCGAAATGATGATACCATGCCAAGTTCCAACATTTTCAGAGTTCATTTTGTAGTGATTTTCAATTTCACCGTCATTTAGCTCCCTAAACAAATCGGTAAATGACTGAAAAACAGCAAATGATGTCAGAACGTGTTGGAAATTGATGACGTCGCTTTGAATGATGCATACTGAACGCAAAAATAGGCTGGAGTTCAAATAAGTTTAAAAAACATTGAAGTGCCCGTGTAACAGATGAGTTCTCGTCCCAAACCCTGATACTCCGAAAGAGATTGTCCAGTTTGTACACGAGGTGCGTCCAGTTTTCGCCGTGACCCTCTCTACTCTTTTGCACATGCTATGCGGGCGCAATGATGATACCATGCCAAGTTCCAACATTTTCAGAGTTCATTTTGTAGTGATTTTCAATTTCACCGTCATTTAGCTCCCTAAACAAATCGGTAAATGACTGAAAAACAGCAAATGATGTCAGAACGTATTGGAAATTGATGACGTCGCTTTGAATGATGCATACTGAACGCAAAAATAGGCTGGAGTTCAAATACGTTTAAAAATCATTGAAGTGCCCGTGTAACAGATGAGTTCTCGTCCCAAACCCTGATACTCCGAAAGAGATTGTCCAGTTTGTACACGAGGTGCGTCCAGTTTTCGCCGTGACCCTCTCTACTCTTTTGCACATGCTATGCGGGCGAAATGATGATACCATGCCAAGTTCCAACATTTTCAGAGTTCATTTTGTAGTGATTTTCAATTTCACCGTCATTTAGCTCCCTAAACAAATCGGTAAATGACTGAAAAACGGCAAATGATGTCAGAACGTGTTGGAAATTGATGACGTCGCTTTGAATGATGCATACTGAACGCAAAAATAGGCTGGAGTTCAAATACGTTTAAAAAACATTGAAGTGCCCGTGTAACAGATGAGTTCTCGTCCCAAACCCTGATACTCCGAAAGAGATTGTCCAGTTTGTACACGAGGTGCGTCCAGTTGTCGCCGTGACCCTCTCTACTCTTTTGCACATGCTATGCGGGCGAAATGATGATACCATGCCAAGTTGCAACATTTTCAGAGCTCATTTTGTAGTGATTTTCAATTTCACCGTCATTTAGCTCCCTAAACAAATCGGTAAATGACTGAATGACAGCAAATGATGTCAGAACGTGTTGGAAATTGATGACGTCGCTTTGAATGATGCATACTGAACGCAAAAATAGGCTGGAGTTCAAATAAGTTTAAAAAACATTGAAGTGCCCGTGTAACAGATGAGTTCTCATCCCAAACCCTGATACTCCGAAAGAGATTGTCCAGTTTGTACACGAGGTGCGTCCAGTTTTCGCCGTGACCCTCTCTACTCTTTTGCACATGCTATGCGGGCGCAATGATGATACCATGCCAAGTTCCAACATTTTCAGAGTTCATTTTGTAGTCATTTTCAATTTCACCGTCATTTAGCTCCCTAAACAAATCGGTAAATGACTGAAAAACAGCAAATGATGTCAGAACTTGTTGGAAATTGATGACGTCGCTTTGAATGATGCATACTGAACGCAAAAAGAGGCTGGAGTTCAAATACGTTTAAAAAACATTGAAGTGCCCGTGTAACAGATGAGTTCTCGTCCCAAACCCTGATACTCCGAAAGAGATTGTCCAGTTTATACACGAGGTGCGTCCAGTTCTCGCCGTGACCCTCTCTACTCTTTTGCACATGCTATGCGGGCGAAATGATGATACCATGCCAAGTTCCAACATTTTCAGAGTTCATTTTGTAGTGATTTTCAATTTCACCGTCATTTAGCTCCCTAAACAAATCGGTAAATGACTGAAAAACAGCAAATGATGTCAGAACGTGTTGGAAATTGATGACGTCGCTTTGAATGATGCATACTGAACGCAAAAATAGGCTGGAGTTCAAATAAGTTTAAAAAACATTGAAGTGCCCGTGTAACAGATGAGTTCTCGTCCCAAACCCTGATACTCCGAAAGAGATTGTCCAGTTTGTACACGAGGTGCGTCCAGTTTTCGCCGTGACCCTCTCTACTCTTTTGCACATGCTATGCGGGCGCAATGATGATACCATGCCAAGTTCCAACATTTTCAGAGTTCATTTTGTAGTGATTTTCAATTTCACCGTCATTTAGCTCCCTAAACAAATCGGTAAATGACTGAAAAACAGCAAATGATGTCAGAACGTATTGGAAATTGATGACGTCGCTTTGAATGATGCATACTGAACGCAAAAATAGGCTGGAGTTCAAATACGTTTAAAAATCATTGAAGTGCCCGTGTAACAGATGAGTTCTCGTCCCAAACCCTGATACTCCGAAAGAGATTGTCCAGTTTGTACACGAGGTGCGTCCAGTTTTTGCCGTGACCCTCTCTACTCTTTTGCACATGCTATGCGGGCGAAATGATGATACCATGCCAAGTTCCAACATTTTCAGAGTTCATTTTGTAGTGATTTTCAATTTCACCATCATTTAGCTCCCTAAACAAATCGGTAAATGACTGAAAAACGGCAAATGATGTCAGAACGTGTTGGAAATTGATGACGTCGCTTTGAATGATGCATACTGAACGCAAAAATAGGCTGGAGTTCAAATACGTTTAAAAAACATTGAAGTGCCCGTGTAACAGATGAGTTCTCGTCCCAAACCCTGATACTCCGAAAGAGATTGTCCAGTTTGTACACGAGGTGCGTCCAGTTGTCGCCGTGACCCTCTCTACTCTTTTGCACATGCTATGCGGGCGAAATGATGATACCATGCCAAGTTGCAACATTTTCAGAGCTCATTTTGTAGTGATTTTCAATTTCACCGTCATTTAGCTCCCTAAACAAATCGGTAAATGACTGAATGACAGCAAATGATGTCAGAACGTGTTGGAAATTGATGACGTCGCTTTGAATGATGCATACTGAACGCAAAAATAGGCTGGAGTTCAAATAAGTTTAAAAAACATTGAAGTGCCCGTGTAACAGATGAGTTCTCATCCCAAACCCTGATACTCCGAAAGAGATTGTCCAGTTTGTACACGAGGTGCGTCCAGTTTTCGCCGTGACCCTCTCTACTCTTTTGCACATGCTATGCGGGCGCAATGATGATACCATGCCAAGTTCCAACATTTTCAGAGTTCATTTTGTAGTGATTTTCAATTTCACCGTCATTTAGCTCCCTAAACAAATCGGTAAATGACTGAAAAACAGCAAATGATGTCAGAACGTGTTGGAAATTGATGACGTCGCTTTGAATGATGCATACTGAACGCAAAAAGAGGCTGGAGTTCAAATACGTTTAAAAAACATTGAAGTGCCCGTGTAACAGATGAGTTCTCGTCCCAAACCCTGATACTCCGAAAGAGATTGTCCAGTTTATACACGAGGTGCGTCCAGTTCTCGCCGTGACCCTCTCTACTCTTTTGCACATGCTATGCGGGCGAAATGATGATACCATGCCAAGTTCCAACATTTTCAGAGTTCATTTTGTAGTGATTTTCAATTTCACCGTCATTTAGCTCCCTAAACAAATCGGTAAATGACTGAAAAACAGCAAATGATGTCAGAACGTGTTGGAAATTGATGACGTCGCTTTGAATGATGCATACTGAACGCAAAAATAGGCTGGAGTTCAAATAAGTTTAAAAAACATTGAAGTGCCCGTGTAACAGATGAGTTCTCGTCCCAAACCCTGATACTCCGAAAGAGATTGTCCAGTTTGTACACGAGGTGCGTCCAGTTTTCGCCGTGACCCTCTCTACTCTTTTGCACATGCTATGCGGGCGCAATGATGATACCATGCCAAGTTCCAACATTTTCAGAGTTCATTTTGTAGTGATTTTCAATTTCACCGTCATTTAGCTCCCTAAACAAATCGGTAAATGACTGAAAAACAGCAAATGATGTCAGAACGTATTGGAAATTGATGACGTCGCTTTGAATGATGCATACTGAACGCAAAAATAGGCTGGAGTTCAAATACGTTTAAAAATCATTGAAGTGCCCGTGTAACAGATGAGTTCTCGTCCCAAACCCTGATACTCCGAAAGAGATTGTCCAGTTTGTACACGAGGTGCGTCCAGTTGTCGCCGTGACCCTCTCTACTCTTTTGCACATGCTATGCGGGCGAAATGATGATACCATGCCAAGTTGCAACATTTTCAGAGCTCATTTTGTAGTGATTTTCAATTTCACCGTCATTTAGCTCCCTAAACAAATCGGTAAATGACTGAATGACAGCAAATGATGTCAGAACGTGTTGGAAATTGATGACGTCGCTTTGAATGATGCATACTGAACGCAAAAATAGGCTGGAGTTCAAATAAGTTTAAAAAACATTGAAGTGCCCGTGTAACAGATGAGTTCTCATCCCAAACCCTGATACTCCGAAAGAGATTGTCCAGTTTGTACACGAGGTGCGTCCAGTTCTCGCCGTGACCCTCTCTACTCTTTTGCACATGCTATGCGGGCGAAATGATGATACCATGCCAAGTTCCAACATTTTCAGAGTTCATTTTGTAGTGATTTTCAATTTCACCGTCATTTAGCTCCCTAAACAAATCGGTAAATGACTGAAAAACAGCAAATGATGTCAGAACGTGTTGGAAATTGATGACGTCGCTTTGAATGATGCATACTGAACGCAAAAATAGGCTGGAGTTCAAATAAGTTTAAAAAACATTGAAGTGCCCGTGTAACAGATGAGTTCTCGTCCCAAACCCTGATACTCCGAAAGAGATTGTCCAGTTTGTACACGAGGTGCGTCCAGTTTTCGCCGTGACCCTCTCTACTCTTTTGCACATGCTATGCGGGCGCAATGATGATACCATGCCAAGTTCCAACATTTTCAGAGTTCATTTTGTAGTGATTTTCAATTTCACCGTCATTTAGCTCCCTAAACAAATCGGTAAATGACTGAAAAACAGCAAATGATGTCAGAACGTATTGGAAATTGATGACGTCGCTTTGAATGATGCATACTGAACGCAAAAATAGGCTGGAGTTCAAATACGTTTAAAAATCATTGAAGTGCCCGTGTAACAGATGAGTTCTCGTCCCAAACCCTGATACTCCGAAAGAGATTGTCCAGTTTGTACACGAGGTGCGTCCAGTTTTTGCCGTGACCCTCTCTACTCTTTTGCACATGCTATGCGGGCGAAATGATGATACCATGCCAAGTTCCAACATTTTCAGAGTTCATTTTGTAGTGATTTTCAATTTCACCATCATTTAGCTCCCTAAACAAATCGGTAAATGACTGAAAAACGGCAAATGATGTCAGAACGTGTTGGAAATTGATGACGTCGCTTTGAATGATGCATACTGAACGCAAAAATAGGCTGGAGTTCAAATACGTTTAAAAAACATTGAAGTGCCCGTGTAACAGATGAGTTCTCGTCCCAAACCCTGATACTCCGAAAGAGATTGTCCAGTTTGTACACGAGGTGCGTCCAGTTGTCGCCGTGACCCTCTCTACTCTTTTGCACATGCTATGCGGGCGAAATGATGATACCATGCCAAGTTGCAACATTTTCAGAGCTCATTTTGTAGTGATTTTCAATTTCACCGTCATTTAGCTCCCTAAACAAATCGGTAAATGACTGAATGACAGCAAATGATGTCAGAACGTGTTGGAAATTGATGACGTCGCTTTGAATGATGCATACTGAACGCAAAAATAGGCTGGAGTTCAAATAAGTTTAAAAAACATTGAAGTGCCCGTGTAACAGATGAGTTCTCATCCCAAACCCTGATACTCCGAAAGAGATTGTCCAGTTTGTACACGAGGTGCGTCCAGTTTTCGCCGTGACCCTCTCTACTCTTTTGCACATGCTATGCGGGCGCAATGATGATACCATGCCAAGTTCCAACATTTTCAGAGTTCATTTTGTAGTGATTTTCAATTTCACCGTCATTTAGCTCCCTAAACAAATCGGTAAATGACTGAAAAACAGCAAATGATGTCAGAACGTGTTGGAAATTGATGACGTCGCTTTGAATGATGCATACTGAACGCAAAAAGAGGCTGGAGTTCAAATACGTTTAAAAAACATTGAAGTGCCCGTGTAACAGATGAGTTCTCGTCCCAAACCCTGATACTCCGAAAGAGATTGTCCAGTTTATACACGAGGTGCGTCCAGTTCTCGCCGTGACCCTCTCTACTCTTTTGCACATGCTATGCGGGCGAAATGATGATACCATGCCAAGTTCCAACATTTTCAGAGTTCATTTTGTAGTGATTTTCAATTTCACCGTCATTTAGCTCCCTAAACAAATCGGTAAATGACTGAAAAACAGCAAATGATGTCAGAACGTGTTGGAAATTGATGACGTCGCTTTGAATGATGCATACTGAACGCAAAAATAGGCTGGAGTTCAAATAAGTTTAAAAAACATTGAAGTGCCCGTGTAACAGATGAGTTCTCGTCCCAAACCCTCATACTCCGAAAGAGATTGTCCAGTTTGTACACGAGGTGCGTCCAGTTTTCGCCGTGACCCTCTCTACTCTTTTGCACATGCTATGCGGGCGCAATGATGATACCATGCCAAGTTCCAACATTTTCAGAGTTCATTTTGTAGTGATTTTCAATTTCACCGTCATTTAGCTCCCTAAACAAATCGGTAAATGACTGAAAAACAGCAAATGATGTCAGAACGTATTGGAAATTGATGACGTCGCTTTGAATGATGCATACTGAACGCAAAAATAGGCTGGAGTTCAAATACGTTTAAAAATCATTGAAGTGCCCGTGTAACAGATGAGTTCTCGTCCCAAACCCTGATACTCCGAAAGAGATTGTCCAGTTTGTACACGAGGTGCGTCCAGTTTTCGCCGTGACCCTCTCTACTCTTTTGCACATGCTATGCGGGCGAAATGATGATACCATGCCAAGTTCCAACATTTTCAGAGTTCATTTTGTAGTGATTTTCAATTTCACCGTCATTTAGCTCCCTAAACAAATCGGTAAATGACTGAAAAACGGCAAATGATGTCAGAACGTGTTGGAAATTGATGACGTCGCTTTGAATGATGCATACTGAACGCAAAAATAGGCTGGAGTTCAAATACGTTTAAAAAACATTGAAGTGCCCGTGTAACAGATGAGTTCTCGTCCGAAACCCTGATACTCCGAAAGAGATTGTCCAGTTTGTACACGAGGTGCGTCCAGTTTTCGCCGTGACCCTCTCTACTCTTTTCCAAATGCTATGCGGGAGAAATGATGATACCATGCCAAGTTGCAACATTTTCAGAGCTCATTTTGTAGTGATTTTCAATTTCACCGTCATTTAGCTCCCAAAACAAATCGGTAAATGACTGAAAAACAGCAAACGATGTCAGAACGTGTTGGAAATTGATGACGTCGCTTTGAATGATGCATACTGAATGCAAAAATAGGCTGGAGTCCAAATAAGTTAATAAAACATTGAAGTGCCCGTTTAACAGATGAGTTCTCATCCGAAACCCGGATACTCCGAAAGAGATTGTCCAGTTTGTACACGAGGTGCCTCCAGTTTTCGCCGTGACCCTCTCTACTCTTTTGCACATGCTATGCGGGCGAAATGATGATACCATGCCAAGTTCCAACATTTTCAGAGTTAATTTTGTAGTGATTTTCAATTTCACCGTCATTTAGCTACCTAAACAAATCGGTAAATGACTGAAAAACAGCAAATGATGTCAGAACGTGTTCGATTGATGACGTCGCTTTGAATGATGCATACTGAACGCAAAAATAGGCTGGAGTTCAAATACGTTTAAAAAACATTGAAGTGCCCGTGTAACAGATGAGTTCTCGTCCCAAACCCTGATACTCCGAAAGAGATTGTCCAGTTTGTACACGAGGTGCGTCCAGTTTTCGCCGTGACCCTCTCTACTCTTTTGCACATGCTATGCGGGCGAAATGATGATACCATGCCAAGTTCCAACATTTTCAGAGTTCATTTTGTAGTGATTTTCAATTTCACCGTCATTTAGCTCCCTAAACAAATCGGTAAATGACTGAAAAACAGCAAATGATGTCAGAACGTGTTGGAAATTGATGACGTCGCTTTGAATGATGCATACTGAACGCAAAAATAGGCTGGAGTACAAATAAGTTTATAAAACATTGAAGTGCCCGTGTAACAGATGAGTTCTCATCCGAAACCTTGATACTCCGAAAGAGATTGTCCAGTTTGTACACGAGGTGCGTCCAGTTGTCGCCGTGACCCTCTCTACTCTTTTGCACATGCTATGTGGGCGAAATGATGATACCATGCCAAGTTCCAACATTTTCAGAGTTCATTTTGTAGTGATTTTCAATTTCACCGGCATTTAGCTCCCTAAACAAATCGGTAAATGACTGAAAAACAGCAAATGATGTCAGAACGTGTTGGAAGCTGATGACGTCGCTTTGAATGATGCATAATGAACGCAAAAATAGGCTGGAGTTCAAATAAGTTTTAAAAACATTGAAGTGCCCGTGTAACATATGAGTTCTCGTCCGAAACCCTGATACTCCAAAAGAGATTGTCCAGTTTGTACACGAGGTGTGTCCAGTTTTCGCCGTGACCCTCTCTACTCTTTTGCACATGCTATGCGGGCGAAATGATGATACCATGCCAAGTTCCAACATTTTCAGAGTTCATTTTGTAGTGATTTTCAATTTCACCGTCATTTAGCTCCCTAAACAAATCGGTAAATGACTGAAAAACAGCAAATGATGTCAGAACGTGTTGGAAATTGATGACGTCGCTTTGAATGATGCATACTGAACGCAAAAATAGGCTGGAGTACAAATAAGTTTATAAAACATTGAAGTGCCCGTGTAACAGATGAGTTTCATCCGAAACCCTGATACTCCGAAAGAGATTGTCCAGTTTGTACACGAGGTGCGTCCAGTTGTCGCCGTGACCCTCTCTACTCTTTTGCACATGCTATGCGGGCGAAATGATGATACCATGCCAAGTTCCAACATTTTCAGAGTTCATTTTGTAGTGATTTTCAATTTCACCGTCATTTAGCTCCCTAAACAAATCGGTAAATGACTGAAAAACAGCAAATGATGTCAGAACGTGTTGGAAATTGATGACGTCGCTTTGAATGATGCATACTGAACGCAAAAATAGGCTGGAGTACAAATAAGTTTATAAAACATTGAAGTGCCCGTGTAACAGATGAGTTTCATCCGAAACCCTGATACTCCGAAAGAGATTGTCCAGTTTGTACACGAGGTGCGTCCAGTTGTCGCCGTGACCCTCTCTACTCTTTTGCACATGCTATGCGGGCGAAATGATGATACCATGCCAAGTTCCAACATTTTCAGAGCTCATTTTGTAGTGATTTTCAATTTCACCGTCATTTAGCTCCCTAAACAAATCGGTAAATGACTGAATGACAGCAAATGATGTCAGAACGTGTTGGAAATTGATGACGTCGCTTTGAATGATGCATACTGAACGCAAAAATAGGCTGGAGTTCAAATAAGTTTATAAAACATTGAAGTGGCCGTGTAACAGATGAGTTCTCATCCCAAACCCGGATACTCCGAAAGAGATTGTCCAGTTTGTACACGAGGTGCGTCCAGTTTTCGCCGTGACCCTCTCTACTCTTTTGCACATGCTATGCGGGCGCAATGATGATACCATGCCAAGTTCCAACATTTTCAGAGTTCATTTTTTAGTGATTTTCAATTTCACCGTCATTTAGCTCCCTAAACAAATCGGTAAATGACTGAAAAACAGCAAATGATGTCAGAACGTGTTGGAAATTGATGACGTCGCTTTGAATGATGCATACTGAACGCAAAAATAGGCTGGAGTTCAAATACGTTTAATAAACATTGAAGTGCCCGTGTAACAGATGAGTTCTCGTCCCAAACCCTGATACTCCGAAAGAGATTGTCCAGTTTGTACACGAGGTGCGTCCAGTTCTCGCCGTGACCCTCTCTACTCTTTTGCACATGCTATGCGGGCGAAATGATGATACCATGCCAAGTTCCAACATTTTCGGAGTTCATTTTGTAGTGATTTTCAATTTCACCGTCATTTAGCTCCCTAAACAAATCGGTAAATGACTGAAAAACAGCAAATGATGTCAGAACGTGTTGGAAATTGATGACGTCGCTTTGAATGATGCATACTGAACGCAAAAATAGGCTGGAGTTCAAATAAGTTTAAAAAACATTGAAGTGCCCGTGTAACAGATGAGTTCTCGTCCCAAACCCTGATACTCCGAAAGAGATTGTCCAGTTTGTACACGAGGTGCGTCCAGTTTTCGCCGTGACCCTCTCTACTCTTTTGCACATGCTATGCGGGCGCAATGATGATACCATGCCAAGTTCCAACATTTTCAGAGTTCATTTTGTAGTGATTTTCAATTTCACCGTCATTTAGCTCCCTAAACAAATCGGTAAATGACTGAAAAACAGCAAATGATGTCAGAACGTGTTGGAAATTGATGACGTCGCTTTGAATGATGCATACTGAACGCAAAAATAGGCTGGAGTTCAAATACGTTTAAAAAACATTGAAGTGCCCGTGTAACAGATGAGTTCTCGTCCCAAACCCTGATACTCCGAAAGAGATTGTCCAGTTTGTACACGAGGTGCGTCCAGTTTTCGCCGTGACCCTCTCTACTCTTTTGCACATGCTATGCGGGCGAAATGATGATACCATGCCAAGTTCCAACATTTTCAGAGTTCATTTTGTAGTGATTTTCAATTTCACCGTCATTTAGCTCCCTAAACAAATCGGTAAATGACTGAAAAACAGCAAATGATGTCAGAACGTGTTGGAAATTGATGACGTCGCTTTGAATGATGCATACTGAACGCAAAAATAGGCTGGAGTTCAAATACGTTTAAAAAACATTGAAGTGCCCGTGTAACAGATGAGTTCTCGTCCGAAACCCTGATACTCCGAAAGAGATTGTCCAGTTTGTACACGAGGTGCGTCCAGTTTTCGCCGTGACCCTCTCTACTCTTTTCCAAATGCTATGCGGGAGAAATGATGATACCATGCCAAGTTGCAACATTTTCAGAGCTCATTTTGTAGTGATTTTCAATTTCACCGTCATTTAGCTCCCAAAACAAATCGGTAAATGACTGAAAAACAGCAAACGATGTCAGAACGTGTTGGAAATTGATGACGTCGCTTTGAATGATGCATACTGAATGCAAAAATAGGCTGGAGTCCAAATAAGTTAATAAAACATTGAAGTGCCCGTTTAACAGATGAGTTCTCATCCGAAACCCGGATACTCCGAAAGAGATTGTCCAGTTTGTACACGAGGTGCCTCCAGTTTTCGCCGTGACCCTCTCTACTCTTTTGCACATGCTATGCGGGCGAAATGATGATACCATGCCAAGTTCCAACATTTTCAGAGTTAATTTTGTAGTGATTTTCAATTTCACCGTCATTTAGCTACCTAAACAAATCGGTAAATGACTGAAAAACAGCAAATGATGTCAGAACGTGTTCGATTGATGACGTCGCTTTGAATGATGCATACTGAACGCAAAAATAGGCTGGAGTTCAAATAAGTTTAAAAACCATTGAAGTGCCCGTGTAACAGATGAGTTCTCGTCCGAAACCCTGATACTCCGAAAGAGATTGTCCAGTTTGTACACGAGGTGCGTCCAGTTTTTGCCGTGACCCTCTCTACTCTTTTGCACATGCTGTGCGGGTGAAATGATGATACCATGCCAAGTTCCAACATTTTCAGAGTTCATTTTGTAGTGATTTTCAATTTCACCGTCATTTAGCTCCCTAAACAAATCGGTAAATGACTGAAAAACAGCAAATGATGTCAGAACGTGTTGGAAATTGATGACGTCGCTTTGAATGATGCATACTGAACGCAAAAATAGGCTGGAGTTCAAATAAGTTTAAAAAACATTGAAGTGCCCGTGTAACAGATGAGTTCTCGTCCCAAACCCTGATACTCCGAAAGAGATTGTCCAGTTTGTACACGAGGTGCGTCCAGTTCTCGCCGTGACCCTCTCTACTCTTTTGCACATGCTATGCGGGCGAAATGATGATACCATGCCAAGTTCCAACATTTTCAGAGTTCATTTTGTAGTGATTTTCAATTTCACCGTCATTTAGCTACCTAAACAAATCGGTAAATGACTGAAAAACAGCGAATGATGTCAGAACGTGTTGGATTGATGACGTCGCTTTGAATGATGCATACTGAACGCAAAAAAAGGCTGGAGTTCAAATAAGTTTAAAAACCATTGAAGTGCCCGTGTAACAGATGAGTTCTCGTCCCAAACCCTGATACTCCGAAAGAGATTGTCCAGTTTGTACACGAGGTGCGTCTAGTTCTCGCCGTGACCCTCTCTACTCTTTTGCACATGCTATGCGGGCGAAATGATGATACCATGCCAAGTTCCAACATTTTCAGAGTTCATTTTGTAGTGATTTTCAATTTCACCGTCATTTAGCTACCTAAACAAATCGGTAAATGACTGAATGACAGCGAATGATGTCAGAACGTGTTGGAAATTGATGACGTCGCTTTGAATGATGCATACTGACCGCAAAAATAGGCTGGAGTTCAAATACGTTTAAAAAACATTGAAGTGCCCGTGTAACAGATGAGTTCTCGTCCCAAACCCTGATACTCCGAAAGAGATTGTCCAGTTTGTACACGAGGTGCGTCCAGTTGTCGCCGTGACCCTCTCTACTCTTTTGCACATGCTATGCGGGCGAAATGATGATACCATGCCAAGTTGCAACATTTTCAGAGCTCATTTTGTAGTGATTTTCAATTTCACCGTCATTTAGCTCCCTAAACAAATCGGTAAATGACTGAATGACAGCAAATGATGTCAGAACGTGTTTGAAATTGATGACGTCGCTTTGAATGATGCATACTGAACGCAAAAATAGGCTGGAGTTCAAATAAGTTTAAAAAACATTAAAGTGCCCGTGTAACAGATGAGTTCTCATCCCAAACCCTGATACTCCGAAAGAGATTGTCCAGTTTGTACACGAGGTGCGTCCAGTTTTCGCCGTGACCCTCTCTACTCTTTTGCACATGCTATGCGGGCGCAATGATGATACCATGCCAAGTTCCAACATTTTCAGAGTTCATTTTGTAGTGATTTTCAATTTCACCGTCATTTAGCTCCCTAAACAAATCGGTAAATGACTGAAAAACAGCAAATGATGTCAGAACGTGTTGGAAATTGATGACGTCGCTTTGAATGATGCATACTGAACGCAAAAAGAGGCTGGAGTTCAAATACGTTTAAAAAACATTGAAGTGCCCGTGTAACAGATGAGTTCTCGTCCCAAACCCTGATACTCCGAAAGAGATTGTCCAGTTTGTACACGAGGTGCGTCCAGTTCTCGCCGTGACCCTCTCTACTCTTTTGCACATGCTATGCGGGCGAAATGATGATACCATGCCAAGTTCCAACATTTTCAGAGTTCATTTTGTAGTGATTTTCAATTTCACCGTCATTTAGCTCCCTAAACAAATCGGTAAATGACTGAAAAACAGCAAATGATGTCAGAACGTGTTGGAAATTGATGACGTCGCTTTGAATGATGCATACTGAACGCAAAAATAGGCTGGAGTTCAAATAAGTTTAAAAAACATTGAAGTGCCCGTGTAACAGATGAGTTCTCGTCCCAAACCCTGATACTCCGAAAGAGATTGTCCAGTTTGTACACGAGGTGCGTCCAGTTTTCGCCGTGACCCTCTCTACTCTTTTGCACATGCTATGCGGGCGCAATGATGATACCATGCCAAGTTCCAACATTTTCAGAGTTCATTTTGTAGTGATTTTCAATTTCACCGTCATTTAGCTCCCTAAACAAATCGGTAAATGACTGAAAAACAGCAAATGATGTCAGAACGTGTTGGAAATTGCTGACGTCTCTTTGAATGATGCATACTGAACGCAAAAATAGGCTGGAGTTCAAATACGTTTAAAAAACATTGAAGTGCCCGTGTAACAGATGAGTTCTCGTCCCAAACCCTGATACTCCGAAAGAGATTGTCCAGTTTGTACACGAGGTGCGTCCAGTTTTCGCCGTGACCCTCTCTACTCTTTTGCACATGCTATGCGGGCGCAATGATGATACCATGCCAAGTTCCAACATTTTCAGAGTTCATTTTGTAGTGATTTTCAATTTCACCGTCATTTAGCTCCCTAAACAAATCGGTAAATGACTGAAAAACAGCAAATGATGTCAGAACGTGTTGGAAATTGCTGACGTCGCTTTGAATGATGCATACTGAACGCAAAAATAGGCTGGAGTTCAAATACGTTTAAAAAACATTGAAGTGCCCGTGTAACAGATGAGTTCTCGTCCCAAACCCTGATACTCCGAAAGAGATTGTCCAGTTTGTACACGAGGTGCGTCCAGTTTTCGCCGTGACCCTCTCTACTCTTTTGCACATGCTATGCAGGCGAAATGATGATACCATGCCAAGTTCCAACATTTTCAGAGTTCATTTTGTAGTGATTTTCAATTTCACCGTCATTTAGCTCCCTAAACAAATCGGTAAATGACTGAAAAACAGCAAATGATGTCAGAACGTGTTGGAAATTGATGACGTCGCTTTGAATGATGCATACTGAACGCAAAAATAGGCTGGAGTTCAAATACGTTTAAAAAACATTGAAGTGCCCGTGTAACAGATGAGTTCTCGTCCGAAACCCTGATACTCCGAAAGAGATTGTCCAGTTTGTACACGAGGTGCGTCCAGTTTTCGCCGTGACCCTCTCTACTCTTTTCCAAATGCTATGCGGGAGAAATGATGATACCATGCCAAGTTGCAACATTTTCAGAGCTCATTTTGTAGTGATTTTCAATTTCACCGTCATTTAGCTCCCAAAACAAATCGGTAAATGACTGAAAAACAGCAAATGATGTCAGAACGTGTTGGAAATTGATGACGTCGCTTTGAATGATGCATACTGAATGCAAAAATAGGCTGGAGTCCAAATAAGTTAATAAAACATTGAAGTGCCCGTTTAACAGATGAGTTCTCATCCGAAACCCGGATACTCCGAAAGAGATTGTCCAGTTTGTACACGAGGTGCCTCCAGTTTTCGCCGTGACCCTCTCTACTCTTTTGCACATGCTATGCGGGCGAAATGATGATACCATGCCAAGTTCCTACATTTTCAGAGTTAATTTTGTAGTGATTTTCAATTTCACCGTCATTTAGCTACCTAAACAAATCGGTAAATGACTGAAAAACAGCAAATGATGTCAGAACGTGTTCGATTGATGACGTCGCTTTGAATGATGCATACTGAACGCAAAAATAGGCTGGAGTTCAAATAAGTTTAAAAACCATTGAAGTGCCCGTGTAACAGATGAGTTCTCGTCCGAAACCCTGATACTCCGAAAGAGATTGTCCAGTTTGTACACGAGGTGCGTCCAGTTTTTGCCGTGACCCTCTCTACTCTTTTGCACATGCTGTGCGGATGAAATGATGATACCATGCCAAGTTCCAACATTTTCAGAGTTCATTTTGTAGTGATTTTCAATTTCACCGTCATTTAGCTCCCTAAACAAATCGGTAAATGACTGAAAAACAGCAAATGATGTCAGAACGTGTTGGAAATTGCTGACGTCGCTTTGAATGATGCATACTGAACGCAAAAATAGGCTGGAGTTCAAATACGTTTAAAAAACATTGAAGTGCCCGTGTAACAGATGAGTTCTCGTCCCAAACCCTGATACTCCGAAAGAGATTGTCCAGTTTGTACACGAGGTGCGTCCAGTTTTCGCCGTGACCCTCTCTACTCTTTTGCACATGCTATGCGGGCGCAATGATGATACCATGCCAAGTTCCAACATTTTCAGAGTTCATTTTGTAGTGATTTTCAATTTCACCGTCATTTAGCTCCCTAAACAAATCGGTAAATGACTGAAAAACAGCAAATGATGTCAGAACGTGTTGGAAATTGCTGACGTCGCTTTGAATGATGCATACTGAACGCAAAAATAGGCTGGAGTTCAAATACGTTTAAAAAACATTGAAGTGCCCGTGTAACAGATGAGTTCTCGTCCCAAACCCTGATACTCCGAAAGAGATTGTCCAGTTTGTACACGAGGTGCGTCCAGTTTTCGCCGTGACCCTCTCTACTCTTTTGCACATGCTATGCAGGCGAAATGATGATACCATGCCAAGTTCCAACATTTTCAGAGTTCATTTTGTAGTGATTTTCAATTTCACCGTCATTTAGCTCCCTAAACAAATCGGTAAATGACTGAAAAACAGCAAATGATGTCAGAACGTGTTGGAAATTGATGACGTCGCTTTGAATGATGCATACTGAACGCAAAAATAGGCTGGAGTTCAAATACGTTTAAAAAACATTGAAGTGCCCGTGTAACAGATGAGTTCTCGTCCGAAACCCTGATACTCCGAAAGAGATTGTCCAGTTTGTACACGAGGTGCGTCCAGTTTTCGCCGTGACCCTCTCTACTCTTTTCCAAATGCTATGCGGGAGAAATGATGATACCATGCCAAGTTGCAACATTTTCAGAGCTCATTTTGTAGTGATTTTCAATTTCACCGTCATTTAGCTCCCTAAACAAATCGGTAAATGACTGAAAAACAGCAAATGATGTCAGAACGTGTTGGAAATTGATGACGTCGCTTTGAATGATGCATACTGAATGCAAAAATAGGCTGGAGTCCAAATAAGTTAATAAAACATTGAAGTGCCCGTTTAACAGATGAGTTCTCATCCGAAACCCGGATACTCCGAAAGAGATTGTCCAGTTTGTACACGAGGTGCCTCCAGTTTTCGCCGTGACCCTCTCTACTCTTTTGCACATGCTATGCGGGCGAAATGATGATACCATGCCAAGTTCCTACATTTTCAGAGTTAATTTTGTAGTGATTTTCAATTTCACCGTCATTTAGCTACCTAAACAAATCGGTAAATGACTGAAAAACAGCAAATGATGTCAGAACGTGTTCGATTGATGACGTCGCTTTGAATGATGCATACTGAACGCAAAAATAGGCTGGAGTTCAAATAAGTTTAAAAACCATTGAAGTGCCCGTGTAACAGATGAGTTCTCGTCCGAAACCCTGATACTCCGAAAGAGATTGTCCAGTTTGTACACGAGGTGCGTCCAGTTTTTGCCGTGACCCTCTCTACTCTTTTGCACATGCTGTGCGGATGAAATGATGATACCATGCCAAGTTCCAACATTTTCAGAGTTCATTTTGTAGTGATTTTCAATTTCACCGTCATTTAGCTCCCTAAACAAATCGGTAAATGACTGAAAAACAGCAAATGATGTCAGAACGTGTTGGAAATTGATGACGTCGCTTTGAATGATGCATACTGAACGCAAAAATAGGCTGGAGTTCAAATAAGTTTAAAAAACATTGAAGTGCCCGTGTAACAGATGAGTTCTCGTCCCAAACCCTGATACTCCGAAAGAGATTGTCCAGTTTGTACACGAGGTGCGTCTAGTTCTCGCCGTGACCCTCTCTACTCTTTTGCACATGCTATGCGGGCGAAATGATGATACCATGCCAAGTTCCAACATTTTCAGAGTTCATTTTGTAGTGATTTTCAATTTCACCGTCATTTAGCTCCCTAAACAAATCGGTAAATGACTGAAAAACAGCAAATGATGTCAGAACGTGTTGGAAATTGCTGACGTCTCTTTGAATGATGCATACTGAACGCAAAAATAGGCTGGAGTTCAAATACGTTTAAAAAACATTGAAGTGCCCGTGTAACAGATGAGTTCTCGTCCCAAACCCTGATACTCCGAAAGAGATTGTCCAGTTTGTACACGAGGTGCGTCCAGTTTTCGCCGTGACCCTCTCTACTCTTTTGCACATGCTATGCGGGCGCAATGATGATACCATGCCAAGTTCCAACATTTTCAGAGTTCATTTTGTAGTGATTTTCAATTTCACCGTCATTTAGCTCCCTAAACAAATCGGTAAATGACTGAAAAACAGCAAATGATGTCAGAACGTGTTGGAAATTGCTGACGTCGCTTTGAATGATGCATACTGAACGCAAAAATAGGCTGGAGTTCAAATACGTTTAAAAAACATTGAAGTGCCCGTGTAACAGATGAGTTCTCGTCCCAAACCCTGATACTCCGAAAGAGATTGTCCAGTTTGTACACGAGGTGCGTCCAGTTTTCGCCGTGACCCTCTCTACTCTTTTGCACATGCTATGCAGGCGAAATGATGATACCATGCCAAGTTCCAACATTTTCAGAGTTCATTTTGTAGTGATTTTCAATTTCACCGTCATTTAGCTCCCTAAACAAATCGGTAAATGACTGAAAAACAGCAAATGATGTCAGAACGTGTTGGAAATTGATGACGTCGCTTTGAATGATGCATACTGAACGCAAAAATAGGCTGGAGTTCAAATACGTTTAAAAAACATTGAAGTGCCCGTGTAACAGATGAGTTCTCGTCCGAAACCCTGATACTCCGAAAGAGATTGTCCAGTTTGTACACGAGGTGCGTCCAGTTTTCGCCGTGACCCTCTCTACTCTTTTCCAAATGCTATGCGGGAGAAATGATGATACCATGCCAAGTTGCAACATTTTCAGAGCTCATTTTGTAGTGATTTTCAATTTCACCGTCATTTAGCTCCCAAAACAAATCGGTAAATGACTGAAAAACAGCAAATGATGTCAGAACGTGTTGGAAATTGATGACGTCGCTTTGAATGATGCATACTGAATGCAAAAATAGGCTGGAGTCCAAATAAGTTAATAAAACATTGAAGTGCCCGTTTAACAGATGAGTTCTCATCCGAAACCCGGATACTCCGAAAGAGATTGTCCAGTTTGTACACGAGGTGCCTCCAGTTTTCGCCGTGACCCTCTCTACTCTTTTGCACATGCTATGCGGGCGAAATGATGATACCATGCCAAGTTCCTACATTTTCAGAGTTAATTTTGTAGTGATTTTCAATTTCACCGTCATTTAGCTACCTAAACAAATCGGTAAATGACTGAAAAACAGCAAATGATGTCAGAACGTGTTCGATTGATGACGTCGCTTTGAATGATGCATACTGAACGCAAAAATAGGCTGGAGTTCAAATAAGTTTAAAAACCATTGAAGTGCCCGTGTAACAGATGAGTTCTCGTCCGAAACCCTGATACTCCGAAAGAGATTGTCCAGTTTGTACACGAGGTGCGTCCAGTTTTTGCCGTGACCCTCTCTACTCTTTTGCACATGCTGTGCGGATGAAATGATGATACCATGCCAAGTTCCAACATTTTCAGAGTTCATTTTGTAGTGATTTTCAATTTCACCGTCATTTAGCTCCCTAAACAAATCGGTAAATGACTGAAAAACAGCAAATGATGTCAGAACGTGTTGGAAATTGCTGACGTCGCTTTGAATGATGCATACTGAACGCAAAAATAGGCTGGAGTTCAAATACGTTTAAAAAACATTGAAGTGCCCGTGTAACAGATGAGTTCTCGTCCCAAACCCTGATACTCCGAAAGAGATTGTCCAGTTTGTACACGAGGTGCGTCCAGTTTTCGCCGTGACCCTCTCTACTCTTTTGCACATGCTATGCGGGCGCAATGATGATACCATGCCAAGTTCCAACATTTTCAGAGTTCATTTTGTAGTGATTTTCAATTTCACCGTCATTTAGCTCCCTAAACAAATCGGTAAATGACTGAAAAACAGCAAATGATGTCAGAACGTGTTGGAAATTGCTGACGTCGCTTTGAATGATGCATACTGAACGCAAAAATAGGCTGGAGTTCAAATACGTTTAAAAAACATTGAAGTGCCCGTGTAACAGATGAGTTCTCGTCCCAAACCCTGATACTCCGAAAGAGATTGTCCAGTTTGTACACGAGGTGCGTCCAGTTTTCGCCGTGACCCTCTCTACTCTTTTGCACATGCTATGCAGGCGAAATGATGATACCATGCCAAGTTCCAACATTTTCAGAGTTCATTTTGTAGTGATTTTCAATTTCACCGTCATTTAGCTCCCTAAACAAATCGGTAAATGACTGAAAAACAGCAAATGATGTCAGAACGTGTTGGAAATTGATGACGTCGCTTTGAATGATGCATACTGAACGCAAAAATAGGCTGGAGTTCAAATACGTTTAAAAAACATTGAAGTGCCCGTGTAACAGATGAGTTCTCGTCCGAAACCCTGATACTCCGAAAGAGATTGTCCAGTTTGTACACGAGGTGCGTCCAGTTTTCGCCGTGACCCTCTCTACTCTTTTCCAAATGCTATGCGGGAGAAATGATGATACCATGCCAAGTTGCAACATTTTCAGAGCTCATTTTGTAGTGATTTTCAATTTCACCGTCATTTAGCTCCCAAAACAAATCGGTAAATGACTGAAAAACAGCAAATGATGTCAGAACGTGTTGGAAATTGATGACGTCGCTTTGAATGATGCATACTGAATGCAAAAATAGGCTGGAGTCCAAATAAGTTAATAAAACATTGAAGTGCCCGTTTAACAGATGAGTTCTCATCCGAAACCCGGATACTCCGAAAGAGATTGTCCAGTTTGTACACGAGGTGCCTCCAGTTTTCGCCGTGACCCTCTCTACTCTTTTGCACATGCTATGCGGGCGAAATGATGATACCATGCCAAGTTCCTACATTTTCAGAGTTAATTTTGTAGTGATTTTCAATTTCACCGTCATTTAGCTACCTAAACAAATCGGTAAATGACTGAAAAACAGCAAATGATGTCAGAACGTGTTCGATTGATGACGTCGCTTTGAATGATGCATACTGAACGCAAAAATAGGCTGGAGTTCAAATAAGTTTAAAAACCATTGAAGTGCCCGTGTAACAGATGAGTTCTCGTCCGAAACCCTGATACTCCGAAAGAGATTGTCCAGTTTGTACACGAGGTGCGTCCAGTTTTTGCCGTGACCCTCTCTACTCTTTTGCACATGCTGTGCGGATGAAATGATGATACCATGCCAAGTTCCAACATTTTCAGAGTTCATTTTGTAGTGATTTTCAATTTCACCGTCATTTAGCTCCCTAAACAAATCGGTAAATGACTGAAAAACAGCAAATGATGTCAGAACGTGTTGGAAATTGATGACGTCGCTTTGAATGATGCATACTGAACGCAAAAATAGGCTGGAGTTCAAATAAGTTTAAAAAACATTGAAGTGCCCGTGTAACAGATGAGTTCTCGTCCCAAACCCTGATACTCCGAAAGAGATTGTCCAGTTTGTACACGAGGTGCGTCTAGTTCTCGCCGTGACCCTCTCTACTCTTTTGCACATGCTATGCGGGCGAAATGATGATACCATGCCAAGTTCCAACATTTTCAGAGTTCATTTTGTAGTGATTTTCAATTTCACCGTCATTTAGCTACCTAAACAAATCGGTAAATGACTGAAAAACAGCGAATGATGTCAGAACGTGTTGGATTGACGACGTCGCTTTGAATGATGCATACTGAACGCAAAAAAAGGCTGGAGTTCAAATAAGTTTAAAAACCATTGAAGTGCCCGTGTAACAGATGAGTTCTCGTTCGAAACCCTAATACTCCGAAAGAGATTGTCCAGTTTGTACACGAGGTGCGTCCAGTTTTCGCCGTGACCCTCTCTACTCTTTTGCACATGCTGTGCGGGTGAAATGACGATACCATGCCAAGTTCCAACATTTTCAGAGTTCATTTTGTAGTGATTTTCAATTTCACCGTCATTTAGCTCCCTAAACAAATCGGTAAATGACTGAAAAACAGCAAATGATGTCAGAACGTGTTGGAAATTGATGACGTCGCTTTGAATGATGCATACTTAACGCAAAAATAGGCTTGAGTTCAAATAAGTTTAAAAAACATTGAAGTGCCCGCGTAACAGATGAGTTCTCGTCCGAAACCCTGATACACCGAAAGAGATTGTCCAGTTTGTACACGAGGTGCGTCCAGTTTTCGCCGTGACCCTCTCTACTCTTTTCCACATGCTATGCGGGCGAAATGATGATACCATGCCAAGTTGCAACATTTTTAGAGCTCATTTTGTAGTGATTTTCAATTTCACCGTCATTTAGCTCCCAAAACAAATCGGTAAATGACTGAAAAACAGCAAATGATGTCAGAACGTGTTGGAAATTGATGACGTCGCTTTGAATGATGCATACTGAACGCAAAAATAGGCTGGAGTTCAAATAAGTTTAAAAACCATTGAAGTGCCCGTGTAACAGATGAGTTCTCGTCCGAAACCCTGATACTCCGAAAGAGATTGTCCAGTTTGTACACGAGGTGCGTCCAGTTTTCGCCGTGACCCTCTCTACTCTTTTCCAAATGCTATGCGGGAGAAATGATGATACCATGCCAAGTTGCAACATTTTCAGAGCTCATTTTGTAGTGATTTTCAATTTCACCGTCATTTAGCTCCCAAAACAAATCGGTAAATGACTGAAAAACAGCAAATGATGTCAGAACGTGTTGGAAATTGATGACGTCGCTTTGAATGATGCATACTGAATGCAAAAATAGGCTGGAGTCCAAATAAGTTAATAAAACATTGAAGTGCCCGTTTAACAGATGAGTTCTCATCCGAAACCCGGATACTCCGAAAGAGATTGTCCAGTTTGTACACGAGGTGCCTCCAGTTTTCGCCGTGACCCTCTCTACTCTTTTGCACATGCTATGCGGGCGAAATGATGATACCATGCCAAGTTCCTACATTTTCAGAGTTAATTTTGTAGTGATTTTCAATTTCACCGTCATTTAGCTACCTAAACAAATCGGTAAATGACTGAAAAACAGCAAATGATGTCAGAACGTGTTCGATTGATGACGTCGCTTTGAATGATGCATACTGAACGCAAAAATAGGCTGGAGTTCAAATAAGTTTAAAAACCATTGAAGTGCCCGTGTAACAGATGAGTTCTCGTCCGAAACCCTGATACTCCGAAAGAGATTGTCCAGTTTGTACACGAGGTGCGTCCAGTTTTTGCCGTGACCCTCTCTACTCTTTTGCACATGCTGTGCGGGTGAAATGATGATACCATGCCAAGTTCCAACATTTTCAGAGTTCATTTTGTAGTGATTTTCAATTTCACCGTCATTTAGCTCCCTAAACAAATCGGTAAATGACTGAAAAACAGCAAATGATGTCAGAACGTGTTGGAAATTGATGACGTCGCTTTGAATGATGCATACTGAACGCAAAAATAGGCTGGAGTTCAAATAAGTTTAAAAAACATTGAAGTGCCCGTGTAACAGATGAGTTCTCGTCCCAAACCCTGATACTCCGAAAGAGATTGTCCAGTTTGTACACGAGGTGCGTCTAGTTCTCGCCGTGACCCTCTCTACTCTTTTGCACATGCTATGCGGGCGAAATGATGATACCATGCCAAGTTCCAACATTTTCAGAGTTCATTTTGTAGTGATTTTCAATTTCACAGTCATTTAGCTACCTAAACAAATCGGTAAATGACTGAAAAACAGCAAATGATGTCAGAACGTGTTCGATTGATGACGTCGCTTTGAATGATGCATACTGAACGCAAAAAAAGGCTGGAGTTCAAATAAGTTTAAAAACCATTGAAGTGCCCGTGTAACAGATGAGTTCTCGTCCGAAACCCTAATACTCCGAAAGAGATTGTCCAGTTTGTACACGAGGTGCGTCCAGTTTTCGCCGTGACCCTCTCTACTCTTTTGCACATGCTGTGCGGGTGAAATGATGATACCATGCCAAGTTCCAACATTTTCAGAGTTCATTTTGTAGTGATTTTCAATTTCACCGTCATTTAGCTACCTAAACAAATCGGTAAATGACTGAAAAACAGCAAATGATGTCAGAACGTGTTCGATTGATGACGTCGCTTTGAATGATGCATACTGAACGCAAAAATAGGCTGGAGTTCAAATAAGTTTAAAAACCATTGAAGTGCCCGTGTAACAGATGAGTTCTCGTCCGAAACCCTGATACTCCGAAAGAGATTGTCCAGTTTGTACACGAGGTGCGTCCAGTTTTCGCCGTGACCCTCTCTACTCTTTTGCACATGCTGTGCGGGTGAAATGATGATACCATGCCAAGTTCCAACATTTTCAGAGTTCATTTTGTAGTGATTTTCAATTTCACCGTCATTTAGCTCCCTAAACAAATCGGTAAATGACTGAAAAACAGCAAATGATGTCAGAACGTGTTGGAAATTGATGACGTCGCTTTGAATGATGCATACTGAACGCAAAAATAGGCTGGAGTTCAAATAAGTTTAAAAAACATTGAAGTGCCCGTGTAACAGATGAGTTCTCGTCCCAAACCCTGATACTCCGAAAGAGATTGTCCAGTTTGTACACGAGGTGCGTCTAGTTCTCGCCGTGACCCTCTCTACTCTTTTGCACATGCTATGCGGGCGAAATGATGATACCATGCCAAGTTCCAACATTTTCAGAGTTCATTTTGTAGTGATTTTCAATTTCACCGTCATTTAGCTACCTAAACAAATCGGTAAATGACTGAAAAACAGCAAATGATGTCAGAACGTGTTCGATTGATGACGTCGCTTTGAATGATGCATACTGAACGCAAAAAAAGGCTGGAGTTCAAATAAGTTTAAAAACCATTGAAGTGCCCGTGTAACAGATGAGTTCTCGTCCGAAACCCTAATACTCCGAAAGAGATTGTCCAGTTTGTACACGAGGTGCGTCCAGTTTTCGCCGTGACCCTCTCTACTCTTTTGCACATGCTGTGCGGGTGAAATGATGATACCATGCCAAGTTCCAACATTTTCAGAGTTCATTTTGTAGTGATTTTCAATTTCACCGTCATTTAGCTACCTAAACAAATCGGTAAATGACTGAAAAACAGCAAATGATGTCAGAACGTGTTCGATTGATGACGTCGCTTTGAATGATGCATACTGAACGCAAAAATAGGCTGGAGTTCAAATAAGTTTAAAAACCATTGAAGTGCCCGTGTAACAGATGAGTTCTCGTCCGAAACCCTGATACTCCGAAAGAGATTGTCCAGTTTGTACACGAGGTGCGTCCAGTTTTCGCCGTGACCCTCTCTACTCTTTTGCACATGCTGTGCGGGTGAAATGATGATACCATGCCAAGTTCCAACATTTTCAGAGTTCATTTTGTAGTGATTTTCAATTTCACCGTCATTTAGCTCCCTAAACAAATCGGTAAATGACTGAAAAACAGCAAATGATGTCAGAACGTGTTGGAAATTGATGACGTCGCTTTGAATGATGCATACTGAACGCAAAAATAGGCTGGAGTTCAAATAAGTTTAAAAAACATTGAAGTGCCCGTGTAACAGATGAGTTCTCGTCCCAAACCCTGATACTCCGAAAGAGATTGTCCAGTTTGTACACGAGGTGCGTCTAGTTCTCGCCGTGACCCTCTCTACTCTTTTGCACATGCTATGCGGGCGAAATGATGATACCATGCCAAGTTCCAACATTTTCAGAGTTCATTTTGTAGTGATTTTCAATTTCACCGTCATTTAGCTACCTAAACAAATCGGTAAATGACTGAAAAACAGCAAATGATGTCAGAACGTGTTCGATTGATGACGTCGCTTTGAATGATGCATACTGAACGCAAAAAAAGGCTGGAGTTCAAATAAGTTTAAAAACCATTGAAGTGCCCGTGTAACAGATGAGTTCTCGTCCGAAACCCTGATACTCCGAAAGAGATTGTCCAGTTTGTACACGAGGTGCGTCCAGTTTTCGCCGTGACCCTCTCTACTCTTTTGCACATGCTGTGCGGGTGAAATGATGATACCATGCCAAGTTCCAACATTTTCAGAGTTCATTTTGTAGTGATTTTCAATTTCACCGTCATTTAGCTCCCTAAACAAATCGGTAAATGACTGAAAAACAGCAAATGATGTCAGAACGTGTTGGAAATTGATGACGTCGCTTTGAATGATGCATACTGAACGCAAAAATAGGCTTGAGTTCAAATAAGTTTAAAAAACATTGAAGTGCCCGCGTAACAGATGAGTTCTCGTCCGAAACCCTGATACTCCGAAAGAGATTGTCCAGTTTGTACACGAGGTGCGTCCAGTTTTCGCCGTGACCCTCTCTACTCTTTTCCACATGCTATGCGGGCGAAATGATGATACCATGCCAAGTTGCAACATTTTTAGAGCTCATTTTGTAGTGATTTTCAATTTCACCGTCATTTAGCTCCCAAAACAAATCGGTAAATGACTGAAAAACAGCAAATGATGTCAGAACGTGTTGGAAATTGATGACGTCGCTTTGAATGATGCATACTGAACGCAAAAATAGGCTGGAGTTCAAATAAGTTAATAAAACATTGAAGTGCCCGTGTAACAGATGAGTTCTCATCCGAAACCCTGATACTCCGAAAGAGATTGTCCAGTTTGTACATGAGGTGCCTCCAGTTTTCGCCGTGACCCTCTCTACTCTTTTGCACATGCTATGCGGGCGAAATGATGATACCATGCCAAGTTCCAACATTTTCAGAGTTCATTTTGTAGTGATTTTCAATTTCACCGTCATTTAGCTACCTAAACAAATCGGTAAATGACTGAAAAACAGCAAATGATGTCAGAACGTGTTGGATTGATGACGTCGCTTTGAATGATGCATACTGAACGCAAAAATAGGCTGGAGTTCAAATAAGTTTAAAAACCATTGAAGTGCCCGTGTAACAGATGAGTTCTCGTCCGAAACCCTGATACTCCGAAAGAGATTGTCCAGTTTGTACACGAGGTGCGTCCAGTTTTCGTCGTGACCCTCTCTACTCTTTTGCACATGCTATGCGGGCGAAATGATGATACCATGCCAAGTTCCAACATTTTCAGAGTTCATTTTGTAGTGATTTTCAATTTCACCGTCATTTAGCTCCCAAAACAAATCGGTAAATGACTGAAAAACAGCAAATGATGTCAGAACATGTTGGAAATTGATGAAGTCGCTTTGAATTATGCATACTGAACGCAAAAATAGGCTGGAGTTCAAATAAGTTCATAAAACATTGAAGTGCCCGTGTAACAGATGAATTCTCATCCGAAACCCTGATACTCCGAAAGAGATTGTCCGGTTTGTCAACGAGGTGCGTCCAGTTTTCGCCGTGACCCACTCTACTCTTTTGCACATGCTATGCGGGCGAAATGATGATACCATGCCAAGTTCCAACATTTTCAGAGTTCATTTTGTAGTGATTTTCAATTTCACCGTCATTTAGCTACCTAAACAAATCGGTAAATGACTGAAAAACAGCAAATGATGTCAGAACGTGTTGGAAATTGATGACATCACTTTCAATGATGCATACTGAATGCGAAAATAGGCTGGAGTTCAAATAAGTTTAAAAAACATTGAAGTGCCCGTGCAACAGATGAGTTCTCGTCCGAAACCCTGATACTCCAAAAGAGATTGTCCAGTTTGTACACGAGGTGCGTCCAGTTTTCGCCGTGACCCTCTCTACTCTTTTGCACATGCTATGCGGGCAAAATGATGATACCATGCCAAGTTCCAACATTTTCAGTGTTCATTTTGTAGTGATTTTCAATTTCACCGTCATTTAGCTCCCTAAACAAATCGGTAAATGACTGAAAAACAGCAAATGATGTCAGAACGTTTTGGAAATTGATGACATCGCTTTGAATGATGCATACTGAATGCGAAAATAGGCTGGAGTTCAAATAAGTTTAAAAAACATTGAAGTGCCCGTGTAACAGATGAGTTCTCGTCCGAAACCCTGATACTCCAAAAGAGATTGTCCAGTTTGTACACGAGGTGCGTCCAGTTTTCGCCGTGACCCTCTCTACTCTTTTGCACATGCTATGCGGGCGAAATGATGATACCATGCCAAGTTCCAACATTTTCAGTGTTCATTTTGTAGTGATATTCAATTTCACCGTCATTTAGCTCCCTAAACAAATCGGTAAATGACTGAAAAACAGCAAATGATGTCAAAACGTGTTGGAAATTGATGACGTCGCTTTGAATGATGCATACTGAACGCGAAAATAGGCTGGATTTCAAATAAGTTTAAAAAACATTGAAGTGCCCGTGTAACAGATGAGTTCTCGTCCGAAACCCTCATACTCCGAAAGAGATTGTCTAGTTTGTACATGAGGTGCGTCCAGTTTTCGCCGTGACCCTCTCTACTCTTTTGCACATGCTATGCGGGCGAAATGATGATACCATGCCAAGTTCCAACATTTTCAGAGTTCATTTTGTAGTGATTTTCAATTTCACCGTCATTTAGCTCCCTAAACAAATCGGTAAATGACTGAAAGACAGCAAATGATGTCAAAACGTGTTGGAAATTGATGACGTCGCTTTGAATGATGCATACTGAACGCAAAAATAGGCTGGAGTTCAAATAAGTTTTAAAAACATTGAAGTGCCCGTGTAACAGATGAGTTCTCGTCCGAAACCCTGATACTCCGAAAGAGATTGTCCAGTTTGTGCACGAGGTGCGTCCAGTTTTCGCCGTGACCCTCTCTACTCTTTTCCACATGCTATGCGGGCGAAATGATGATACCATGCCAAGTTCCAACATTTTCAGAGTTCATTTTGTAGTGATTTTCAATTTCACCGTCATTTAGCTCCCAAAACAAATCGGTAAATGACTGAAAAACAACAAATGATGTCAGAACGTGTTGTAAATTGATGACGTCGCTTTGAATGATGCATACTGAACGAAAAAATAGGCTGGAGTTCAAATAAGTTAATAAAACATTGAAGTGCCCGTGTAACAGATGAGTTCTCATCCGAAACCCTGATACTCCGAAAGAGATTGTCCAGTTTGTACATGAGGTGGCTCCAGTTTTCGCCGTGACCCTCTCTACTCTTTTGCACATGCTATGCGGGCGAAATGATGATACCATGCCAAGTTCCAACATTTTCAGAGTTCATTTTGTAGTGATTTTCAATTTCACCGTCATTTAGCTACCTAAACAAATCGGTAAATGACTGAAAAACAGCAAATGATGTCAGAACGTGTTGGATTGATGACGTCGCTTTGAATGATGCATACTGAACGCAAAAATAGGCTGGAGTTCAAATAAGTTTAAAAACCATTGAAGTGCCCGTGTAACAGATGAGTTCTCGTCCGAAACCCTGATACTCCGAAAGAGATTGTCCCGTTTGTACACGAGGTGCGTCCAGTTTTCGTCGTGACCCTCTCTACTCTTTTGCACATGCTATGCGGGCGAAATGATGATACCATGCCAAGTTCCAACATTTTCAGAGTTCATTTTGTAGTGATTTTCAATTTCACCGTCATTTAGCTCCCAAAACAAATCGGTAAATGACTGAAAAACAGCAAATGATGTCAGAACATGTTGGAAATTGATGAAGTCGCTTTGAATTATGCATACTGAACGCAAAAATAGGCTGGAGTTCAAATAAGTTCATAAAACATTGAAGTGCCCGTGTAACAGATGAATTCTCATCCGAAACCCTGATACTCCGAAAGAGATTGTCCGGTTTGTCAACGAGGTGCGTCCAGTTTTCGCCGTGACCCACTCTACTCTTTTGCACATGCTATGCGGGCGAAATGATGATACCATGCCAAGTTCCAACATTTTCAGAGTTCATTTTGTAGTGATTTTCAATTTCACCATCATTTAGCTACCTAAACAAATCGGTAAATGACTGAAAAACAGCAAATGATGTCAGAACGTGTTGGAAATTGATGACATCACTTTGAATGATGCATACTGAATGCGAAAATAGGCTGGAGTTCAAATAAGTTTAAAAAACATTGAAGTGCCCGTGCAACAGATGAGTTCTCGTCCGAAACCCTGATACTCCAAAAGAGATTGTCCAGTTTGTACACGAGGTGCGTCCAGTTTTCGCCGTGACCCTCTCTACTCTTTTGCACATGCTATGCGGGCGAAATGATGATACCATGCCAAGTTCCAACATTTTCAGTGTTCATTTTGTAGTGATTTTCAATTTCACCGTCATTTAGCTCCCTAAACAAATCGGTAAATGACTGAAAAACAGCAAATGATGTCAGAACGTGTTGGAAATTGATGACGTCGCTTTGAATGATGCATACTGAACGCGAAAATAGGCTGGATTTCAAATAAGTTTAAAAAACATTGAAGTGCCCGTGTAACAGATGAGTTCTCGTCCGAAACCCTCATACTCCGAAAGAGATTGTCTAGTTTGTACATGAGGTGCGTCCAGTTTTCGCCGTGACCCTCTCTACTCTTTTGCACATGCTATGCGGGCAAAATGATGATACCACGCCAAGTTCCAACATTTTCAGAGTTCATTTTGTAGTGATTTTCAATTTCACCGTCATTTAGCTCCCTAAACAAGTCGGTAAATGACTGAAAAACAGCAAATAATGTCAGAACATGTTGGAAATTGATGACGTCGCTTAGAATGATGCATACTGAACGCAAAAATAGGCTGGAGTTCAAATAAGTTTTAAAAACATTGAAGTGCCCGTGTAACAGATGAGTTCTCGTCCCAAACCCTGATACTCCGAAAGAGAATGTCCAGTTTGTACACGAGGTGCGTCCAGTTTTCGCCGTGACCCTCTCTACTCTTTTGCACATGCTATGTGGGCGAAATGATGATACCATGCCAAGTTCCAACATTTTCAGAGTTCATTTTGTAGTGATTTTCAATTTCACCGTCATTTAGCTCCCTAAACAAATCGGTAAATGACTGAAAGACAGCAAATGATGTCAAAACGTGTTGGAAATTGATGACGTCGCTTTGAATTATGCATACTGAACGCGAAAATAGGCTGGAGTTCAAATAAGTTTTAAAAACATTGAAGTGCCCGTGTAACAGATGAGTTCTCGTCCGAAACCCTGATACCCCGAAAGAGATTGTCCAGTTTGTGCACGAGGTGCGTCCAGTTTTCGCCGTGACCCTCTCTACTCTTTTCCACATGCTATGCGGGCGAAATGATGATACCATGCCAAGTTCCAACATTTTCAGAGTTCAATTTGTAGTGATTTTCAATTTCACCGTCATTTAGCTCCCAAAACAAATCGGTAAATGACTGAAAAACAACAAATGATGTCAGAACGTGTTGGAAATTGATGACGTCGCTTTGAATGAGGCATACTGAACTCAAAAATAGGCTGGAGTTCAAATAAGTTAATAAAACATTGACGTGCCCGTGTAACAGATGAGTTCTCATCCGAAACCCTGATACTCCGAAAGAGATTGTCTAGTATGTACACGAGGTGCGTCCAGTTTTCGCCGTGACCCTCTCTACTCTTTTGCACATGCTATGCGGGCGAAATGATGATACCATGCCATGTTCCAACATTTTCAGAGTTCATTTTGTAGTGATTTTCAATTTCACCGTCATTTAGCTCCCTAAACAAATCGGTAAATGACTGAAAAACAGCAAATGGTGTCAGAACGTCTTGGAAATTGATGACGTCGCTTTGAATGATGCATACTGAACGTTAAAATAGGCTGGAGTTCAAATAAGTTTAAAAACCATTGAAGTGCCCGCGTAACAGATGAGTTCTCGTCCAAAACCCTGATTCTCCGAAAGATATTGTCCAGTTTGTACACGAGGTGCGTCCAGTTTTCGCCGTGACCCTCTCTAGTCTATTGCACATGCTATGCGGGCGAAATGATGATACCATGCCAAGTTCCACCATTTTCAGAGTTCATTTTGTAGTGATTTTTAATTTCACCGTCATTTAGCTCCCAAAACAAATCGGTAAATGACGGAAAAACAGCAAATGATGTCAGAACGTCTTGGAAATTGATGACGTCGCTTTGAATGATGCATACTGAACGCGAAAATAGGCTGGAGTTCAAATAAGTTTAAAAAACATTGAAGTGCCCGTGTAACAGATGAGTTCTCGTCCCAAACCCTGATACTCCGAAAGAGATTGTCCAGTTTGTACACGAGGTGCGTCCAGTTTTCGCCGTGACCCTCTCTACTCTTTGGCACATGCTATGCGGGCGAAATGATGATACCATGCCATGTTCCAACATTTTCAGAGTTCATTTTGTAGTGATTCTCAATTTCACCGTCATTTAGCTCCCAAAACAAATCGGTAAATGACTGAAAAACAGCAAATGATGTCAGAACGTGTTGGAAATTGATGAAGTCGCTTTGAATTATGCATACTGAACGCAAAAATAGGCTGGAGTTCAAATAAGTTCATAAAACATTGAAGTGCCCGTGTAACAGATGAATTCTCATCCGAAACCCTGATACTCCGAAAGAGATTGTCCGGTTTGTCAACGAGGTGCGTCCAGTTTTCGCCGTGACCCACTCTACTCTTTTGCACATGCTATGCGGGCGAAATGATGATACCATGCCAAGTTCCAACATTTTCAGAGTTCATTTTGTAGTGATTTTCAATTTCACCGTCATTTAGCTACCTAAACAAATCGGTAAATGACTGAAAAACAGCAAATGATGTCAGAACGTGTTGGAAATTGATGACATCACTTTGAATGATGCATACTGAACTCAAAAATAGGCTGGAGTTCAAATAAGTTTAAAAAACATTGACGTGCCCGTGCAACAGATGAGTTCTCGTCCGAAACCCTGATACTCCAAAAGAGATTGTCCAGTTTGTACACGAGGTGCGTCCAGTTTTCGCCGTGACCCTCTCTACTCTTTTGCACATGCTATGCGGGCGAAATGATGATACCATGCCAAGTTCCAACATTTTCAGTGTTCATTTTGTAGTGATTTTCAATTTCACCGTCATTTAGCTCCCTAAACAAATCGGTAAATGACTGAAAAAAAGGAAATGATGTCAGAACGTGTTGGAAATTGATGACATCGCTTTGAATGATGCATACTGAATGCGAAAATAGGCTGGAGTTCAAATAAGTTTAAAAAACATTGAAGTGCCCGTGTAACAGATGAGTTCTCGTCCGAAACCCTGATACTCCAAAAGAGATTGTCCAGTTTGTACACGAGGTGCGTCCAGTTTTCGCCGTGACCCTCTCTACTCTTTTGCACATGCTATGCGGGCGAAATGATGATACCATGCCAAGTTCCTACATTTTCAGTGTTCATTTTGTAGTGATTTTCAATTTCACCGTCATTTAGCTCCCTAAACAAATCGGTAAATGACTGAAAAACAGCAAATGATGTCAGAACGTGTTGGAAATTGATGACGTCGCTTTGAATGATGCATACTGAACGCGAAAATAGGCTGGATTTCAAATAAGTTTAAAAAACATTCAAGTGCCCGTGTAACAGATGAGTTCTCGTCCGAAACCCTCATATTCCGAAAGAGATTGTCTAGTTTGTACATGAGGTGCGTCCAGTTTTCGCCGTGACCCTCTCTACTCTTTTGCACATGCTATGCGGGCAAAATGATGATACCATGCCAAGTTCCAACATTTTCAGAGTTCATTTTGTAGTGATTTTTAATTTCACCATCATTTAGCTCCCTAAACAAGTCGGTAAATGACTGAAAAACAGCAAATAATGTCAGAACATGTTGGAAATTGATGACGTCGCTTAGAATGATGCATACTGAACGCAAAAATAGGCTGGAGTTCAAATAAGTTTTAAAAACATTGAAGTGCCCGTGTAACAGATGAGTTCTCGTCCCAAACCCTGATACTCCGAAAGAGAATGTCCAGTTTGTACACGAGGTGCGTCCAGTTTTCGCCGTGACACTCTCTACTCTTTTGCACATGCTATGCGGGCGAAATGATGATACCATGCCAAGTTCCAACATTTTCAGAGTTCATTTTGTAGTGATTTTCAATTTCACCGTCATTTAGCTCCCTAAACAAATCGGTAAATGACTGAAAGACAGCAAATGATGTCAAAACGTGTTGGAAATTGATGACGTCGCTTTGAATGATGCATACTGAACGCAAAAATAGGCTGGAGTTCAAATAAGTTTTAAAAACATTGAAGTGCCCGTGTAACAGATGAGTTCTCGTCCGAAACCCTGATACTCCGAAAGAGATTGTCCAGTTTGTGCACGAGGTGCGTCCAGTTTTCGCCGTGACCCTCTCTACTCTTTTCCACATGCTATGCGGGCGAAATGATGATACCATGCCAAGTTCCAACATTTTCAGAGTTCATTTTGTAGTGATTTTCAATTTCACCGTCATTTAGCTCCCTAAACAAATCGGTAAATGACTGAAAAACAACAAATGATGTCAGAACGTGTTGGAAATTGATGACGTCGCTTTGAATGATGCATACTGAACTCAAAAATAGGCTGGAGTTCAAATAAGTTAATAAAACATTGACGTGCCCGTGTAACAGATGAGTTCTCATCCGAAACCCTGATACTCCGAAAGAGATTGTCTAGTATGTACACGAGGTGCGTCCAGTTTTCGCCGTGACCCTCTCTACTCTTTTGCACATGCTATGCGGGCGAAATGATGATACCATGCCATGTTCCAACATTTTCAGAGTTCATTTTGTAGTGATTTTCAATTTCACCGTCATTTAGCTCCCTAAACAAATCGGTAAATGACTGAAAAACAGCAAATGGTGTCAGAACGTCTTGGAAATTGATGACGTCGCTTTGAATGATGCATACTGAACGTGAAAATAGGCTGGAGTTCAAATAAGTTTAAAAACCATTGAAGTGCCCGCGTAACAGATGAGTTCTCGTCCAAAACCCTGATTCTCCGAAAGAGATTGTCCAGTTTGTACACGAGGTGCGTCCAGTTTTCGCCGTGACCCTCTCTAGTCTATTGCACATGCTATGCGGGCGAAATGATGATACCATGCCAAGTTCCACCATTTTCAGAGTTCATTTTGTAGTGATTTTTAATTTCACCGTCATTTAGCTCCCAAAACAAATCGGTAAATGACGGAAAAACAGCAAATGATGTCAGAACGTCTTGGAAATTGATGACGTCGCTTTGAATGATGCATACTGAACGCGAAAATAGGCTGGAGTTCAAATAAGTTTAAAAAACATTGAAGTGCCCGTGTAACAGATGAGTTCTCGTCCCAAACCCTGATACTCCGAAAGAGATTGTCCAGTTTGTACATGAGGTGCGTCCAGTTTTCGCCGTGACCCTCTCTACTCTTTGGCACATGCTATGCGGGCGAAATGATGATACCATGCCATGTTCCAACATTTTCAGAGTTCATTTTGTAGTGATTCTCAATTTCACCGTCATTTAGCTCCCAAAACAAATCGGTAAATGACTGAAAAACAGCAAATGATGTCAGAATGTGTTGGAAATTGATGAAGTCGCTTTGAATTATGCATACTGAACGCAAAAATAGGCTGGAGTTCAAATAAGTTCATAAAACATTGAAGTGCCCGTGTAACAGATGAATTCTCATCCGAAACCCTGATACTCCGAAAGAGATTGTCCGGTTTGTCAAGGAGGTGCGTCCAGTTTTCGCCGTGACCCACTCTACTCTTTTGCACATGCTATGCGGGCGAAATGATGATACCATGCCAAGTTCCAACATTTTCAGAGTTCATTTTGTAGTGATTTTCAATTTCACCGTCATTTAGCTACCTAAACAAATCGGTAAATGACTGAAAAACAGCAAATGATGTCAGAACGTGTTGGAAATTGATGACATCACTTTGAATGATGCATACTGAACTCAAAAATAGGCTGGACTTCAAATAAGTTTAAAAAACATTGACGTGCCCGTGCAACAGATGAGTTCTCGTCCGAAACCCTGATACTCCAAAAGAGATTGTCCAGTTTGTACACGAGGTGCGTCCAGTTTTCGCCGTGACCCTCTCTACTCTTTTGCACATGCTATGCGGGCGAAATGATGATACCATGCCAAGTTCCAACATTTTCAGTGTTCATTTTGTAGTGATTTTCAATTTCACCGTCATTTAGCTCCCTAAACAAATCGGTAAATGACTGAAAAAAAGGAAATGATGTCAGAACGTGTTGGAAATTGATGACATCGCTTTGAATGATGCATACTGAATGCGAAAATAGGCTGGAGTTCAAATAAGTTTAAAAAACATTGAAGTGCCCGTGTAACAGATGAGTTCTCGTCCGAAACCCTGATACTCCAAAAGAGATTGTCCAGTTTGTACACGAGGTGCGTCCAGTTTTCGCCGTGACCCTCTCTACTCTTTTGCACATGCTATGCGGGCGAAATGATGATACCATGCCAAGTTCCAACATTTTCAGTGTTCATTTTGTAGTGATTTTCAATTTCACCGTCATTTAGCTCCCTAAACAAATCGGTAAATGACTGAAAAACAGCAAATGATCTCAGAACGTGTTGGAAATTGATGACGTCGCTTTGAATGATGCATACTGAACGCGAAAATAGGCTGGATTTCAAATAAGTTTAAAAAACATTCAAGTGCCCGTGTAACAGATGAGTTCTCGTCCGAAACCCTCATACTCCGAAAGAGATTGTCTAGTTTGTACATGAGGTGCGTCCAGTTTTCGCCGTGACCCTCTCTACTCTTTTGCACATGCTATGCGGGCAAAATGATGATACCATGCCAAGTTCCAACATTTTCAGAGTTCATTTTGTAGTGATTTTCAATTTCACCGTCATTTAGCTCCCTAAACAAGTCGGTAAATGACTGAAAAACAGCAAATAATGTCAGAACATGTTGGAAATTGATGACGTCGCTTAGAATGATGCATACTGAACGCAAAAATAGGCTGGAGTTCAAATAAGTTTTAAAAACATTGAAGTGCCTGTGTAACAGATGAGTTCTCGTCCCAAACCCTGATACTCCGAAAGAGAATGTCCAGTTTGTACACGAGGTGCGTCCAGTTTTCGCCGTGACCCTCTCTACTCTTTTGCACATGCTATGCGGGCGAAATGATGATACCATGCCAAGTTCCAACATTTTCAGAGCTCATTTTGTAGTGATTTTCAATTTCACCGTCATTTAGCTCCCTAAACAAATCGGTAAATGACTGAAAGACAGCAAATGATGTCAGAACGTGTTGGAAATTGATGACGTCGCTTTGAATGATGCATACTGAACTCAAAAATAGGCTGGATTTTAAATAAGTTAATAAAACATTGACGTGCCCGTGTAACAGATGAGTTCTCATCCGAAACCTTGATACTCCGAAAGAGATTGTCTAGTTTGTACACGAGGTGCGTCCAGTTTTCGCCGTGACCCTCTCTACTCTTTTGCACATGCTATGCGGGCGAAATGATGATACCATGCCATGTTCCAACATTTTCAGAGTTCATTTTGTAGTGATTTTCAATTTCACCGTCATTTAGCTCCCTAAACAAATCGGTAAATGACTGAAAAACAGCAAATGATGTCAGAACGTGTTGGAAATTGATGACGTCGCTTTGAATGATGCATACTGAACGCGAAAATAGGCTGGATTTCAAATAAGTTTAAAAAACATTCAAGTGCCCGTGTAACAGATGAGTTCTCGTCCGAAACCCTCATACTCCGAAAGAGATTGTCTAGTTTGTACATGAGGTGCGTCCAGTTTTCGCCGTGACCCTCTCTACTCTTTTGCACATGCTATGCGGGCAAAATGATGATACCATGCCAAGTTCCAACATTTTCAGAGTTCATTTTGTAGTGATTTTCAATTTCACCGTCATTTAGCTCCCTAAACAAGTCGGTAAATGACTGAAAAACAGCAAATAATGTCAGAACATGTTGGAAATTGATGACGTCGCTTAGAATGATGCATACTGAACGCAAAAATAGGCTGGAGTTCAAATAAGTTTTAAAAACATTGAAGTGCCTGTGTAACAGATGAGTTCTCGTCCCAAACCCTGATACTCCGAAAGAGAATGTCCAGTTTGTACACGAGGTGCGTCCAGTTTTCGCCGTGACCCTCTCTACTCTTTTGCACATGCTATGCGGGCGAAATGATGATACCATGCCAAGTTCCAACATTTTCAGAGCTCATTTTGTAGTGATTTTCAATTTCACCGTCATTTAGCTCCCTAAACAAATCGGTAAATGACTGAAAGACAGCAAATGATGTCAGAACGTGTTGGAAATTGATGACGTCGCTTTGAATGATGCATACTGAACTCAAAAATAGGCTGGATTTTAAATAAGTTAATAAAACATTGACGTGCCCGTGTAACAGATGAGTTCTCATCCGAAACCTTGATACTCCGAAAGAGATTGTCTAGTTTGTACACGAGGTGCGTCCAGTTTTCGCCGTGACCCTCTCTACTCTTTTGCACATGCTATGCGGGCGAAATGATGATACCATGCCATGTTCCAACATTTTCAGAGTTCATTTTGTAGTGATTTTCAATTTCACCGTCATTTAGCTCCCTAAACAAATCGGTAAATGACTGAAAAACAGCAAATGATGTCAGAACGTGTTGGAAATTGATGACGTCGCTTTGAATGATGCATACTGAACGCGAAAATAGGCAGGATTTCAAATAAGTTTAAAAAACATTCAAGTGCCCGTGTAACAGATGAGTTCTCGTCCGAAACCCTCATACTCCGAAAGAGATTGTCTAGTTTGTACATGAGGTGCGTCCAGTTTTCGCCGTGACCCTCTCTACTCTTTTGCACATGCTATGCGGGCAAAATGATGATACCATGCCAAGTTCCAACATTTTCAGAGTTCATTTTGTAGTGATTTTCAATTTCACCGTCATTTAGCTCCCTAAACAAGTCGGTAAATGACTGAAAAACAACAAATAATGTCAGAACATGTTGGAAATTGATGACGTCGCTTAGAATGATGCATACTGAACGCAAAAATAGGCTGGAGTTCAAATAAGTTTAAAAACCATTGAAGTGCCCGCGTAACAGATGAGTTCTCGTCCAAAACCCTGATTCTCCGAAAGAGATTGTCCAGTTTGTACACGAGGTGCGTCCAGTTTTCGCCGTGACCCTCTCTAGTCTATTGCACATGCTATGCGGGCGAAATGATGATACCATGCCAAGTTCCACCATTTTCAGAGTTCATTTTGTAGTGATTTTTAATTTCACCGTCATTTAGCTCCCAAAACAAATCGGTAAATGACGGAAAAACAGCAAATGATGTCAGAACGTCTTGGAAATTGATGACGTTGCTTTGAATGATGCATACTGAACGCGAAAATAGGCTGGAGTTCAAATAAGTTTAAAAAACATTGAAGTGCCCGTGTAACAGATGAGTTCTCGTCCCAAACCCTGATACTCCGAAAGAGATTGTCCAGTTTGTACATGAGGTGCGTCCAGTTTTCGCCGTGACCCTCTCTACTCTTTGGCACATGCTATGCGGGCGAAATGATGATACCATGCCATGTTCCAACATTTTCAGAGTTCATTTTGTAGTGATTCTCAATTTCACCGTCATTTAGCTCCCAAAACAAATCGGTAAATGACTGAAAAACAGCAAATGATGTCAGAATGTGTTGGAAATTGATGAAGTCGCTTTGAATTATGCATACTGAACGCAAAAATAGGCTGGAGTTCAAATAAGTTCATAAAACATTGAAGTGCCCGTGTAACAGATGAATTCTCATCCGAAACCCTGATACTCCGAAAGAGATTGTCCGGTTTGTCAAGGAGGTGCGTCCAGTTTTCGCCGTGACCCACTCTACTCTTTTGCACATGCTATGCGGGCGAAATGATGATACCATGCCAAGTTCCAACATTTTCAGAGTTCATTTTGTAGTGATTTTCAATTTCACCGTCATTTAGCTACCTAAACAAATCGGTAAATGACTGAAAAACAGCAAATGATGTCAGAACGTGTTGGAAATTGATGACATCACTTTGAATGATGCATACTGAACTCAAAAATAGGCTGGACTTCAAATAAGTTTAAAAAACATTGACGTGCCCGTGCAACAGATGAGTTCTCGTCCGAAACCCTGATACTCCAAAAGAGATTGTCCAGTTTGTACACGAGGTGCGTCCAGTTTTCGCCGTGACCCTCTCTACTCTTTTGCACATGCTATGCGGGCGAAATGATGATACCATGCCAAGTTCCAACATTTTCAGTGTTCATTTTGTAGTGATTTTCAATTTCACCGTCATTTAGCTCCCTAAACAAATCGGTAAATGACTGAAAAAAAGGAAATGATGTCAGAACGTGTTGGAAATTGATGACATCGCTTTGAATGATGCATACTGAATGCGAAAATAGGCTGGAGTTCAAATAAGTTTAAAAAACATTGAAGTGCCCGTGTAACAGATGAGTTCTCGTCCGAAACCCTGATACTCCAAAAGAGATTGTCCAGTTTGTACACGAGGTGCGTCCAGTTTTCGCCGTGACCCTCTCTACTCTTTTGCACATGCTATGCGGGCGAAATGATGATACCATGCCAAGTTCCAACATTTTCAGTGTTCATTTTGTAGTGATTTTCAATTTCACCGTCATTTAGCTCCCTAAACAAATCGGTAAATGACTGAAAAACAGCAAATGATCTCAGAACGTGTTGGAAATTGATGACGTCGCTTTGAATGATGCATACTGAACGCGAAAATAGGCTGGATTTCAAATAAGTTTAAAAAACATTCAAGTGCCCGTGTAACAGATGAGTTCTCGTCCGAAACCCTCATACTCCGAAAGAGATTGTCTAGTTTGTACATGAGGTGCGTCCAGTTTTCGCCGTGACCCTCTCTACTCTTTTGCACATGCTATGCGGGCAAAATGATGATACCATGCCAAGTTCCAACATTTTCAGAGTTCATTTTGTAGTGATTTTCAATTTCACCGTCATTTAGCTCCCTAAACAAGTCGGTAAATGACTGAAAAACAGCAAATAATGTCAGAACATGTTGGAAATTGATGACGTCGCTTAGAATGATGCATACTGAACGCAAAAATAGGCTGGAGTTCAAATAAGTTTTAAAAACATTGAAGTGCCTGTGTAACAGATGAGTTCTCGTCCCAAACCCTGATACTCCGAAAGAGAATGTCCAGTTTGTACACGAGGTGCGTCCAGTTTTCGCCGTGACCCTCTCTACTCTTTTGCACATGCTATGCGGGCGAAATGATGATACCATGCCAAGTTCCAACATTTTCAGAGCTCATTTTGTAGTGATTTTCAATTTCACCGTCATTTAGCTCCCTAAACAAATCGGTAAATGACTGAAAGACAGCAAATGATGTCAGAACGTGTTGGAAATTGATGACGTCGCTTTGAATGATGCATACTGAACTCAAAAATAGGCTGGATTTTAAATAAGTTAATAAAACATTGACGTGCCCGTGTAACAGATGAGTTCTCATCCGAAACCTTGATACTCCGAAAGAGATTGTCTAGTTTGTACACGAGGTGCGTCCAGTTTTCGCCGTGACCCTCTCTACTCTTTTGCACATGCTATGCGGGCGAAATGATGATACCATGCCATGTTCCAACATTTTCAGAGTTCATTTTGTAGTGATTTTCAATTTCACCGTCATTTAGCTCCCTAAACAAATCGGTAAATGACTGAAAAACAGCAAATGATGTCAGAACGTGTTGGAAATTGATGACGTCGCTTTGAATGATGCATACTGAACGCGAAAATAGGCTGGATTTCAAATAAGTTTAAAAAACATTCAAGTGCCCGTGTAACAGATGAGTTCTCGTCCGAAACCCTCATACTCCGAAAGAGATTGTCTAGTTTGTACATGAGGTGCGTCCAGTTTTCGCCGTGACCCTCTCTACTCTTTTGCACATGCTATGCGGGCAAAATGATGATACCATGCCAAGTTCCAACATTTTCAGAGTTCATTTTGTAGTGATTTTCAATTTCACCGTCATTTAGCTCCCTAAACAAGTCGGTAAATGACTGAAAAACAGCAAATAATGTCAGAACATGTTGGAAATTGATGACGTCGCTTAGAATGATGCATACTGAACGCAAAAATAGGCTGGAGTTCAAATAAGTTTTAAAAACATTGAAGTGCCTGTGTAACAGATGAGTTCTCGTCCCAAACCCTGATACTCCGAAAGAGAATGTCCAGTTTGTACACGAGGTGCGTCCAGTTTTCGCCGTGACCCTCTCTACTCTTTTGCACATGCTATGCGGGCGAAATGATGATACCATGCCAAGTTCCAACATTTTCAGAGCTCATTTTGTAGTGATTTTCAATTTCACCGTCATTTAGCTCCCTAAACAAATCGGTAAATGACTGAAAGACAGCAAATGATGTCAGAACGTGTTGGAAATTGATGACGTCGCTTTGAATGATGCATACTGAACTCAAAAATAGGCTGGATTTTAAATAAGTTAATAAAACATTGACGTGCCCGTGTAACAGATGAGTTCTCATCCGAAACCTTGATACTCCGAAAGAGATTGTCTAGTTTGTACACGAGGTGCGTCCAGTTTTCGCCGTGACCCTCTCTACTCTTTTGCACATGCTATGCGGGCGAAATGATGATACCATGCCATGTTCCAACATTTTCAGAGTTCATTTTGTAGTGATTTTCAATTTCACCGTCATTTAGCTCCCTAAACAAATCGGTAAATGACTGAAAAACAGCAAATGATGTCAGAACGTGTTGGAAATTGATGACGTCGCTTTGAATGATGCATACTGAACGCGAAAATAGGCAGGATTTCAAATAAGTTTAAAAAACATTCAAGTGCCCGTGTAACAGATGAGTTCTCGTCCGAAACCCTCATACTCCGAAAGAGATTGTCTAGTTTGTACATGAGGTGCGTCCAGTTTTCGCCGTGACCCTCTCTACTCTTTTGCACATGCTATGCGGGCAAAATGATGATACCATGCCAAGTTCCAACATTTTCAGAGTTCATTTTGTAGTGATTTTCAATTTCACCGTCATTTAGCTCCCTAAACAAGTCGGTAAATGACTGAAAAACAGCAAATAATGTCAGAACATGTTGGAAATTGATGACGTCGCTTAGAATGATGCATACTGAACGCAAAAATAGGCTGGAGTTCAAATAAGTTTTAAAAACATTGAAGTGCCCGTGTAACAGATGAGTTCTCGTCCCAAACCCTGATACTCCGAAAGAGAATGTCCAGTTTGTACACGAGGTGCGTCCAGTTTTCGCCGTGACCCTCTCTACTCTTTTGCACATGCTATGCGGGCGAAATGATGATACCATGCCAAGTTCCAACATTTTCAGAGTTCATTTTGTAGTGATTTTCAATTTCACCGTCATTTAGCTCCCTAAACAAATCGGTAAATGACTGAAAGACAGCAAATGATGTCAAAACGTGTTGGAAATTGATGACGTCGCTTTGAATGATGCATACTGAATGCAAAAATAGGCTGGAGTTCAAATAAGTTTTAAAAACATTGAAGTGCCCGTGTAACAGATGAGTTCTCGTCCGAAACCCTGATACTCCGAAAGAGATTGTCCAGTTTGTGCACGAGGTGCGTCCAGTTTTCGCCGTGACCCTCTCTACTCTTTTCCACATGCTATGCGGGCGAAATGATGATACCATGCCAAGTTCCAACATTTTCAGAGTTCATTTTGTAGTGATTTTCAATTTCACCGTCATTTAGCTCCCAAAACAAATCGGTAAATGACTGAAAACAACAAATGATGTCAGAACGTGTTGGAAATTGATGACGTCGCTTTGAATGATGCATACTGAACTCAAAAATAGGCTGGAGTTCAAATAAGTTAATAAAACATTGACGTGCCCGTGTAACAGATAAGTTCTCATCCGAAACCCTGATACTCCGAAAGAGATTGTCTAGTTTGTACACGAGGTGCGTCCAGTTTTCGCCGTGACCCTCTCTACTCTTTTGCACATGCTATGCGGGCGAAATGATGATACCATGCCATGTTCCAACATTTTCAGAGTTCATTTTGTAGTGATTTTCAATTTCACCGTCATTTAGCTCCCTAAACAAATCGGTAAATGACTGAAAATTAGCAAATGGTGTCAGAACGTCTTGGAAATTGATGACGTCGCTTTGAATGATGCATACTGAACGTGAAAATAGGCTGGAGTTCAAATAAGTTTAAAAACCATTGAAGTGCCCGCGTAACAGATGAGTTCTCGTCCAAAACCCTGATTCTCCGAAAGAGATTGTCCAGTTTGTACACGAGGTGCGTCCAGTTTTCGCCGTGACCCTCTCTATTCTATTGCACATGCTATGCGGGCGAAATGATGATACCATGCCAAGTTCCAGCATTTTCAGAGTTCATTTGGTAGTGATTTTTAATTTCACCGTCATTTAGCTCCCAAAACAAATCGGTAAATGACGGAAAAATAGCAAATGATGTTAGAATGTCTTGGAAATTGATGACGTCGCTTTGAATGATGCATACTGAACGCGAAAATAGGCTGGAGTTCAAATAAGTTTAAAAAACATTGAAGTGCCCGTGTAACAGATGAGTTCTCGTCCCAAACCCTGATACTCCGAAAGAGAATGTCCAGTTTGTACACGAGGTGCGTCCAGTTTTCGCCGTGACCCTCTCTACTCTTTTGCACATGCTATGCGGGCGAAATGATGATACCATGCCAAGTTCCAACATTTTGAGAGTTCATTTTGTAGTGATTTTCAATTTCACCGTCATTTAGCTCCCTAAACAAATCGGTAAATGACTGAAAGACAGCAAATGATGTCAAAACGTGTTGGAAATTGATGACGTCGCTTTGAATGATGCATACTGAACGCAAAAATAGGCTGGAGTTCAAATAAGTTTTAAAAACATTGAAGTGCCCGTGTAACAGATGAGTTCTCGTCCGAAACCCTGATACTCCGAAAGAGATTGTCCAGTTTGTGCACGAGGTGCGTCCAGTTTTCGCCGTGACCCTCTCTACTCTTTTCCACATGCTATGCGGGCTAAATGATGATACCATGCCAAGTTCCAACATTTTCAGAGTTCATTTTGTAGTGATTTTCAATTTCACCGTCATTTAGCTCCCAAAACAAATCGGTAAATGACTGAAAACAACAAATGATGTCAGAACGTGTTGGAAATTGATGACGTCGCTTTGAATGATGCATACTGAACTCAAAAATAGGCTGGAGTTCAAATAAGTTAATAAAACATTGACGTGCCCGTGTAACAGATGAGTTCTCATCCGAAACCCTGATACTCCGAAAGAGATTGTCTAGTTTGTACACGAGGTGCGTCCAGTTTTCGCCGTGACCCTCTCTACTCTTTTGCACATGCTATGCGGGCAAAATGATGATACCATGCCATGTTCCAACATTTTCAGAGTTCATTTTGTAGTGATTTTCAATTTCACCGTCATTTAGCTCCCTAAACAAATCGGTAAATGACTGAAAAACAGCAAATGGTGTCAGAACGTCTTGGAAATTGATGACGTCGCTTTGAATGATGCATACTGAACGTGAAAATAGGCTGGAGTTCAAATAAGTTTAAAAACCATTGAAGTGCCCGCGTAACAGATGAGTTCTCGTCCAAAACCCTGATTCTCCGAAAGAGATTGTCCAGTTTGTACACGAGGTGCGTCCAGTTTTCGCCGTGACCCTCTCTATTCTATTGCACATGCTATGCGGGCGAAATGATGATACCATGCCAAGTTCCAGCATTTTTAGAGTTCATTTTGTAGTGATTTTTAATTTCACCATCATTTAGCTCCCAAAACAAATCGGTAAATGACGGAAAAATAGCAAATGATGGTAGAACGTCTTGGAAATTGATGACGTCGCTTTGAATGATGCATACTGAACGCGAAAATAGGCTGGAGTTCAAATAAGTTTAAAAAACATTGAAGTGCCCGTGTAACAGATGAGTTCTCGTCCCAAACCCTGATACTCCGAAAGAGATTGTCCAGTTTGTACACGAGGTGCGTCCAATTTTCGCCGTGACCCTCTCTACTCTTCGGCACATGCTATGCGGGCGAAATGATGATACCATGCCATGTTCCAACATTTTCAGAGTTCATTTTGTAGTGATTCTCAATTTCACCGTCATTTAGCTCCCTAAACAAATCGGTAAATGACTGAAAAACAACAAATGATGTCAGAACGTGTTGGAAATTGAGGACGTCGCTTTGAATGATGCATACTGAACGCAAAAATAGGCTGGAGTTCAAATAAGTTTTAAAAACATTGAAGTGCCCGTGTAACAGATGAGTTCTCGTCCGAAACCCTGATACTCCGAAAGAGATTGTCCAGTTTGTGCACGAGGTGCGTCCAGTTTTCGCCGTGACCCTCTCTACTCTTTTCCACATGCTATGCGGGCGAAATGATGATACCATGCCAAGTTCCAACATTTTCAGAGTTCATTTTGTAGTGATTTTCAATTTCACCGTCATTTAGCTCCCAAAACAAATCGGTAAATGACTGAAAAACAACAAATGATGTCAGAACGTGTTGGAAATTGATGACGTCGCTTTGAATGATGCATACTGAACTCAAAAATAGGCTGGAGTTCAAATAAGTTTAAAAAACATTGAAGTGCCCGTGTAACAGATGAGTTCTCGTCCGAAACCCTGATACTCCGAAAGAGATTGTCCAGTTTGTACACGAGGTGCGTCTAGTTCTCGCCGTGACCCTCTCTACTCTTTTGCACATGCTATGCGGGCGAAATGATGATACCATGCCAAGTTCCAAAATTTTCAGAGTTCATTTTGTAGTGATTCTCAATTTCACCGTCATTTAGCTACCTAAACAAATCGGTAAATGACTGAAAAACAGCGAATGATGTCAGAACATGTTGGATTGATGACGTCGCTTTGAATGATGCATACTGAACGCAAAAATAGGCTGGAGTTCAAATAAGTTTAAAAACCATTGAAGTGCCCGTGTAACAGATGAGTTCTCGTCCGAAACCCTGATACTCCGAAAGAGATTGTCCAGTTTGTACACGAGGTGCATCCAGTTTTCGCCGTGACCCTCTCTACTCTTTTGCACATGCTGTGCGGGTGAAATGATGATACCATGCCAAGTTCCAACATTTTCAGAGTTCATTTTGTAGTGATTTTCAATTTCACCGTCATTTAGCTCCCTAAACAAATCGGTAAATGACTGAAAAACAGCAAATGATGTCAGAACGTGTTGGAAATTGATGACGTCGCTTTGAATGATGCATACTGAACGCAAAAATAGGCTGGAGTTCAAATAAGTTTAAAAAACATTGAAGTGCCCGTGTAACAGATGAGTTCACGTCCCAAACCCTGATACTCCGAAAGAGATTGTCCAGTTTGTACACGAGGTGCGTCTAGTTCTCGCCGTGACCCTCTCTACTCTTTTGCACATGCTATGCGGGCGAAAAGATGATACCATTCCAAGTTCCAACATTTTCAGAGTTCATTTTGTAGTGATTTTCAATTTCACCGTCATTTAGCTACCTAAACAAATCGGTAAATGACTGAAAAACAGCGAATGATGTCAGAACGTGTTGGATTGATGACGTCGCTTTGAATGATGCATACTGAACGCAAAAAAAGGCTGGAGTTCAAATAAGTTTAAAAACCATTGAAGTGCCCGTGTAACAGATGAGTTCTCGTCCCAAACCCTGATACTCCGAAAGATATTGTCCAGTTTGTACATGAGGTGCGTCCAGTTTTCGCCGTGACCCTCTCTACTCTTTTGCACAAGCTATGCGGGAGAAATGATGATACCATGCCAAGTTCCAACATTTTCAGAGTTCATTTTGTAGTGATTTGCAATTTCACAGTCATTTAGCTCCCTAAACAAATCGGTAAATGACTGAAAAACAGCAAATGATGTCAGAACGTGTTGGAAATTGATGACGTCGCTTGGAATGATGCATACTGAACGCGAAAATTGGCTGGAGTTCAAATAAGTTTAAAATCATTGAATTTCCCGTGTAACAGATGAGTTCTCGTCCGAAACCGTGATACTCCGAAAGAGATTGTCCAGTTTGTACACGAGGTGCGTCCAGTTTTCGCCGTGACCCTCTCTACTCTTTTCCACATGCTATGCGGGAGAAATGATGATACCATGCCAAGTTGCAACATTTTCAGAATTCATTTTGTAGTGATTTTCAATTTCACCGTCATTTAGCTCCCAAAACAAATCGGTAAATGACTGAAAAACAGCAAATGGTGTCAGAACATGTTGGAAATTGATGTCGTCGCTTTGAATGATGCATACTGAACGCAAAAATAGGCTGGAGTTCAAATAAGTTTAAAAAACATTGAAGTGCCCGTGTAACAGATGAGTTCTCGTCCGAAACCCTGATACTCCGAAAGAGATTGTCCAGTTTGTACACAAGGTGCGTCTAGTTCTCGCCGTGACCCTCTCTACTCTTTTGCACATGCTATGCGGGCGAAATGATGATACCATGCCAAGTTCCAACGTTTTCAGAGTTCATTTTGTAGTGATTTTCAATTTCACCGTCATTTAGCTACCTAAACAAATCGGTAAATGACTGAAAAACAGCAAATGATGTCAGAACGTGTTGGATTGATGACGTCGCTTTGAATTATGCATACTGAACGCAAAAATAGGCTGGAGTTCAAATAAGTTTAAAAACCATTGAAGTGCCCGTGTAACAGATGAGTTCTCGTCCCAAACCCTGATACTCCGAAAGATATTGTCCAGTTTGTACACGAGGTGCGTCCAGTTTTCGCCGTGACCCTCTCTACTCTTTTGCACAAGCTATGCGGGAGAAATGATGATACCATGCCAAGTTCCAACATTTTCAGAGTTCATTTTGTAGTGATTTTCAATTTCACAGTCATTTAGCTCCCTAAACAAATCGGTAAATGACTGAAAACAGCAAATGATGTCAGAACGTGTTGGAAATTGATGACGTCGCTTTGAATGATGCATACTGAACGCGAAAATTGGCTGGAGTTCAAATAAGTTTAAAATCATTGAAGTGCCCGTGTAACAGATGAGTTCTCGTCCGAAACCGTGATACTCCGAAACAGATTGTCCAGTTTGTACACGAGGTGCGTCCAGTTTTCGCCGTGACCCTCTCTACTCTTTTCCACATGCTATGCGGGAGAAATGATGATACCATGCCAAGTTGCAACATTTTCAGAATTCATTTTGTAGTGATTTTCAATTTCACCGTCATTTAGCTCCCAAAACAAATCGGTAAATGACTGAAAAACAGCAAATGGTGTCAGAACATGTTGGAAATTGATGTCGTCGCTTTGAATGATGCATACTGAACGCAAAAATAGGCTGGAGTTCAAATAAGTTTAAAAAACATTGAAGTGCCCGTGTAACAGATGAGTTCTCGTCCGAAACCCTGATACTCCGAAAGAGATTGTCCAGTTTGTACACAAGGTGCGTCTAGTTCTCGCCGTGACCCTCTCTACTCTTTTGCACATGCTATGCGGGCGAAATGATGATACCATGCCAAGTTCCAACGTTTTCAGAGTTCATTTTGTAGTGATTTTCAATTTCACCGTCATTTAGCTACCTAAACAAATCGGTAAATGACTGAAAAACAGCAAATGATGTCAGAACGTGTTGGATTGATGACGTCGCTTTGAATTATGCATACTGAACGCAAAAATAGGCTGGAGTTCAAATAAGTTTAAAAACCATTGAAGTGCCCGTGTAACAGATGAGTTCTCGTCCGAAACCCTGATACTCCGAAAGAGATTGTCCAGTTTGTACACGAGGTGCGTCCAGTTTTCGCCGTGACCCACACTACTCTTTTGCACATGCTGTGCGGGTGAAATGATGATACCATGCCAAGTTCCAACATTTTCAGAGCTCATTTTGTAGTGATTTTCAATTTCACCGTCATTTAGCTACCTAAACAAATCGGTAAATGACTGAAAAACAGCAAATGATGTCAGAACGTGTTGGAAATTGATGACGTTGCTTTGAATGATGCATACTGAACGCAAAAATAGGCTGGAGTTCAAATAAGTTAATAAAACATTGAAGTGCCCGTGTAACAGATGAGTTCTCATCCGAAACCCTGATACTCCGAAAGAGATTGTCCAGTTTGCACACGAGGTGCCTCCAGTTTTCGCCGTGACCCTCTCTACTCTTTTGCACATGCTATGCGGGCGAAATGATGATACCATGCCAAGTTCCAACATTTTCAGAGTTCATTTAGTAGTGATTTTCAATTTCACCGTCATTTAGCTACCTAAACAAATCGGTAAATGACTGAAAAACAGCAAATGATGTCAGAACGTGTTGGATTGATGACGTCGCTTTGAATGATGCATACTGAACGCAAAAATAGGCTGGAGTTCAAATAAGTTTAAAAACCATTGAAGTGCCCGTGTAACAGATGAGTTCTCGTCCCAAACCCTGATACTCCGAAAGAGATTGTCCAGTTTGTACATGAGGTGCGTCCAGTTTTCGCCGTGACCCTCTCTACTCTTTTGCACATGCTATGCGGGCGAAATTATGATACCATGCCAAGTTCCAACATTTTCAGTGTTCATTTTGTAGTGATTTTCAATTTCACCGTCATTTAGCTCCCAAAACAAATCGGTAAATGACTGAAAAACAGCAAATGATGTCAGAACGTGTTGGAAATTGATGACGTCGCTTTGAATTATGCATACTGAACGCAAAAATAGGCTGGAGTTCAAATAAGTTTAAAAAACATTGAAGTGCCCGTGTAACAGATGAGTTCTCGTCCGAAACCCTGATACTCCGAAAGAGATTGTCCAGTTTGTACACGAGGTGCGTCCAGTTTTCGCCGTGACCCTCTCTACTCTTTTCCACATGCTATGCGGGAGAAATGATGATACCATGCCAAGTTGCAACATTTTCAGAATTCATTTTGTAGTGATTTTCAATTTCACCGTCATTTAGCTCCCAAAACAAATCGGTAAATGACTGAAAAACAGCAAATGGTGTCAGAACATGTTGGAAATTGATGTCGTCGCTTTGAATGATGCATACTGAACGCAAAAATAGGCTGGAGTTCAAATAAGTTTAAAAAACATTGAAGTGCCCGTGTAACAGATGAGTTCTCGTCCGAAACCCTGATACTCCGAAAGATATTGTCCACTTTGTACACAAGGTGCGTCTAGTTCTCGCCGTGACCCTCTCTACTCTTTTGCACATGCTATGCGGGCGAAATGATGATACCATGCCAAGTTCCAACGTTTTCAGAGTTCATTTTGTAGTGATTTTCAATTTCACCGTCATTTAGCTACCTAAACAAATCGGTAAATGACTGAAAAACAGCAAATGATGTCAGAACGTGTTGGATTGATGACGTCGCTTTGAATTATGCATACTGAACGCAAAAATAGGCTGGAGTTCAAATAAGTTTAAAAACCATTGAAGTGCCCGTGTAACAGTTGAGTTCTCGTCCCAAACCCTGATACTCCGAAAGATATTGTCCAGTTTGTACACGAGGTGCGTCCAGTTTTCGCCGTGACCCTCTCTACTCTTTTGCACAAGCTATGCGGGAGAAATGATGATACCATGCCAAGTTCCAACATTTTCAGAGTTCATTTTGTAGTGATTTTCAATTTCACAGTCATTTAGCTCCCTAAACAAATCGGTAAATGACTGAAAAACAGCAAATGATGTCAGAACGTGTTGGAAATTGATGACGTCGCTTTGAATGATGCATACTGAACGCGAAAATTGGCTGGAGTTCAAATAAGTTTAAAATCATTGAAGTGCCCGTGTAACAGATGAGTTCTCGTCCGAAACCGTGATACTCCGTAACAGATTGTCCAGTTTGTACACGAGGTGCGTCCAGTTTTCGCCGTGACCCTCTCTACTCTTTTCCACATGCTATGCGGGAGAAATGATGATACCATGCCAGGTTGCAACATTTTCAGAATTCATTTTGTAGTGATTTTCAATTTCACCGTCATTTAGCTCCCAAAACAAATCGGTAAATGATTGAAAAACAGCAAATGGTGTCAGAACATGTTGGAAATTGATGTCGTCGCTTTGAATGATGCATACTGAACGCAAAAATAGGCTGGAGTTCAAATAAGTTTAAAAAACATTGAAGTGCCCGTGTAACAGATGAGTTCTCGTCCGAAACCCTGATACTCCGAAAGAGATTGTCCAGTTTGTACACAAGGTGCGTCTAGTTCTCGCCGTGACCCTCTCTACTCTTTTGCACATGCTATGCGGGCGAAATGATGATACCATGCCAAGTTCCAACGTTTTCAGAGTTCCTTTTGTAGTGATTTTCAATTTCACCGTCATTTAGCTACCTAAACAAATCGGTAAATGACTGAAAAACAGCAAATGATGTCAGAACGTGTTGGATTGATGACGTCGCTTTGAATTATGCATACTGAACGCAAAAATAGGCTGGAGTTCAAATAAGTTTAAAAACCATTGAAGTGCCCGTGTAACAGATGAGTTCTCGTCCGAAACCCTGATACTCCGAAAGAGATTGTCCAGTTTGTACACGAGGTGCGTCCAGTTTTCGCCGTGACCCACTCTACTCTTTCGCACATGCTGTGCGGGTGAAATGATGATACCATGCCAAGTTCCAACATTTTCAGAGCTCATTTTGTAGTGATTTTCAATTTCACCGTCATTTAGCTACCTAAACAAATCGGTAAATGACTGAAAAACAGCAAATGATGTCAGAACGTGTTGGAAATTGATGACGTTGCTTTGAATGATGCATACTGAACGCAAAAATAGGCTGGAGTTCAAATAAGTTAATAAAACATTGAAGTGCCCGTGTAACAGATGAGTTCTCATCCGAAACCCTGATACTCCGAAAGAGATTGTCCAGTTTGCACACGAGGTGCCTCGAGTTTTCGCCGTGACCCTCTCTACTCTTTTGCACATGCTATGCGGGCGAAATGATGATACCATGCCAAGTTCCAACATTTTCAGAGTTCATTTAGTAGTGATTTTCAATTTCACCGTCATTTAGCTACCTAAACAAATCGGTAAATGACTGAAAAACAGCAAATGATGTCAGAACGTGTTGGATTGATGACGTCGCTTTGAATGATGCATACTGAACGCAAAAATAGGCTGGAGTTCAAATAAGTTTAAAAACCATTGAAGTGCCCGTGTAACAGATGAGTTCTCGTCCCAAACCCTGATACTCCGAAAGAGATTGTCCAGTTTGTACACGAGGTGCGTCCAGTTTTCGCCGTGACCCTCTCTACTCTTTTGCACATGCTATGCGGGCGAAATTATGATACCATGCCAAGTTCCAACATTTTCAGTGTTCATTTTGTAGTGATTTTCAATTTCACCGTCATTTAGCTCCCAAAACAAATCGGTAAATGACTGAAAAACAGCAAATGATGTCAGAACGTGTTGGAAATTGATGACGTCGCTTTGAATTATGCATACTGAACGCAAAAATAGGCTGGAGTTCAAATAAGTTTATAAAACATTAAAGTGCCCGTGTAACAGATGAGTTCTCATCCGAAACCCTGATACTCCGAAAGAGATTGTCCGGTTTGTCAACGAGGTGCCTCCAGTTTTCGCCGTGACCCTCTCTACTCTTTTGCACATGCTATGCGGGCGAAATGATGATACCATGCCAAGTTCCAACATTTTGAGAGTTCATTTTGTAGTGATTTTCAATTTCACCGTCATTTAGCTCCCTAAACAAATCGGTAAATGACTGAAAAACAGCAAATGATGTCAGAACGTGTTGGAAATTGATGACATCGCTTTGAATGATGCATACTGAACGCGAAAATAGGCTGGAGTTCAAATAAGTTTAAAAAACATTGAAGTGCCCGTGTAACAGATGAGTTCTCGTCCGAAACCCTGATACTCCGAAAGAGATTGTCCAGTTTGTACACGAGGTGCGTCCAGTTTTCGCCGTGACCCTCTCCACTCTTTTGCACATGCTATGCGGGCGAAATGATGATACCATGCCAAGTTCCAACATTTTCAGTGTTCATTTTGTAGTGATTTTCAATTTCACCGTCATTTAGCTCCCTAAACAAATCGGTAAATGACTGAAAAACAGCAAATGATGTCAGAACGTGTTGGAAATTGATGACGTCGCTTTGAATGATGCATACTGAACGCGAAAATAGGCTGGATTTCAAATAAGTTTAAAAAACATTCAAGTGCCCGTGTAACAGATGAGTTCTCGTCCGAAACCCTCATACTCCGAAAGAGATTGTCTAGTTTGTACATCAGGTGCGTCCAGTTTTCGCCGTGACCCTCTCTACTCTTTTGCACATGCTATGCGGGCGAAATGATGATACCATGCCAAGTTCCAACATTTTCAGAGTTCATTTTGTAGTGATTTTCAATTTCACCGTCATTTAGCTCCCTAAACAAGTCGGTAAATGACTGAAAAACAGCAAATAATGTCAGAACATGTTGGAAATTGATGACGTCGCTTAGAATGATGCATACTGAACGCAAAAATAGGCTGGAGTTCAAATAAGTTTTAAAAACATTGAAGTGCCCGTGTCACAGATGAGTTCTTGTCCCAAACCCTGATACTCCGAAAGAGATTGTCCAGTTTGTACACGAGGTGCGTCCAGTTTTCGCCGTGACCCTCTCTACTCTTTTGCACATGCTATGCGGGCGAAATGATGATACCATGCCAAGTTCCAACATTTTCAGAGTTCATTTTGTAGTGATTTTCAATTTCACCGTCATTTAGCTCCCTAAACAAATCGGTAAATGACTGAAAGACAGCAAATGATGTCAGAACGTGTTGGAAATTGATGACGTCGCTTTGAATGATGCATACTGAACGCAGAAATAGGCTGCAGTTCAAATAAGTTTTAAAAACATTGAAGTGCCCGTGTAACAGATGAGTTCTCGTCCGAAACCCTGATACTCCGAAAGAGATTGTCCAGTTTGTACACGAGGTGCGTCCAGTTTTCGCCGTGACCCTCTCTACTCTTTTCCACATGCTATGCGGGCGAAATGATGATACCATGCCAAGTTCCAACATTTTCAGAGTTCATTTTGTAGTGATTTTCAATTTCACCGTCATTTAGCTCCCAAAACAAATCGGTAAATGACTGAAAAACAACAAATGATGTCAGAACGTGTTGGAAATTGATGACGTCGCTTTGAATGATGCATACTGAACGCAAAAATAGGCTGGAGTTCAAATAAGTTAATAAAACATTGAAGTGCCCGTGTAACAGATGAGTTCTCATCCGAAACCCTGATACTCCGAAAGAGATTGTCTAGTTTGTACACGAGGTGCGTCCAGTTTTCGCCGTGACCCTCTCTACTCTTTTGCACATGCTATGCGGGAGAAATGATGATACCATGCCAAGTTCCAACATTTTCAGAGTTCATTTTGTAGTGATTTTCAATTTCACAGTCATTTAGCTCCCTAAACAAATCGGTAAATGACTGAAAAACAGCAAATGATGTCAGAACGTGTTGGAAATTGATGACGTCGCTTTGAATGATGCATACTGAACGCGAAAATTGGCTGGAGTTCAAATAAGTTTAAAATCATTGAAGTGCCCGTGTAACAGATGAGTTCTCGTCCGAAACCCTGATACTCCGAAAGAGATTGTCCAGTTTGTACACGAGGTGCGTCCAGTTTTCGCTAGTCTATTTCACATGCTATGCAGGCGAAATGATGATACCATGCCAAGTTCCAACATTTTCAGAGTTCATTTTGTAGTGATTTTCAATTTCACCGTCATTTAGCTCCCAAAACAAATCGGTAAATGACTGAAAAACAACAAATGATGTCAGAACGTGTTGGAAATTGATGACGTCGCTTTGAATGATGCATACTGAACGCAAAAATAGGCTGGAGTTCAAATAAGTTAATAAAACATTGAAGTGCCCGTGTAACAGATGAGTTCTCATCCGAAACCCTGATACTCCGAAAGAGATTGTCTAGTTTGTACACGAGGTGCGTCCAGTTTTCGCCGTGACCCTCTCTACTCTTTTGCACATGCTATGCGGGAGAAATGATGATACCATGCCAAGTTCCAACATTTTCAGAGTTCATTTTGTAGTGATTTTCAATTTCACAGTCATTTAGCTCCCTAAACAAATCGGTAAATGACTGAAAAACAGCAAATGATGTCAGAACGTGTTGGAAATTGATGACGTCGCTTTGAATGATGCATACTGAACGCGAAAATTGGCTGGAGTTCAAATAAGTTTAAAATCATTGAAGTGCCCGTGTAACAGATGAGTTCTCGTCCGAAACCCTGATACTCCGAAAGAGATTGTCCAGTTTGTACACGAGGTGCGTCCAGTTTTCGCTAGTCTATTTCACATGCTATGCGGGCGAAATGATGATACCATGCCAAGTTCCAGCATTTTCAGAGTTCATTTTGTAGTGATTTTCAATTTCACCGTCATTTAGCTCCCAAAACAAATCGGTAAATAATGGAAAAATAGCAAATGATGTTAGAACGTGTTGGAAATTGATGACGTCGCTTAGAATGATGCATACTGAATGCGAAAAAAGGCTGGAGTTCAAATAAGTTTAAAAAACATTGAAGTGCCCGTGTAACAGATGAGTTCTCGTCCCAAACCCTGATACTCAGAAAGAGATTGTCCAGTCTGTACACGAGGTGCGTCCAGTTTTCGCCGTGACCCTCTCTACTCTTTTGCACATGCTATGCGGGCGAAATGATGATACCATGCCAAGTTCCAACATTTTCAGTGTTCATTTTGTAGTGATTCTCAATTTCACCGTCATTTAGCTCCCTAAACAAATCGGTAAATGACTGAAAAACAACAAATTATGTCAGAACGTGTTGGAAATTGATGACGTCGCTTAGAATGATGCATACTGAACGCAAAAATAGGCTGGAGTTCAAATAAGTTTTAAAAACATTGAAGTGCCCGTGTAACAGATGAGTTCTCGTCCCAAACCCTGATACTCCGAAAGAGATTGTCCAGTTTGTACACGAGGTGCGTCCAGTTTTCGCCGTGACCCTCTCTACTCTTTTCCACATGCTATGCGGGCGAAATGATGATACCATGCCAAGTTCCAACATTTTCAGAGTTCATTTTGTAGTGATTTTCAATTTCACCGTCATTTAGCTCCCAAAACAAATCGGTAAATGACTGAAAAACAACAAATGATGTCAGAACGTGTTGGAAATTGATGACGTCGCTTTGAATGATGCATACTGAACGCAAAAATAGGCTGGAGTTCAAATAAGTTAATAAAACATTGAAGTGCCCGTGTAACAGATGAGTTCTCATCCGAAACCCTGATACTCCGAAAGAGATTGTCTAGTTTGTACACGAGGTGCGTCCAGTTTTCGCCGTGACCCTCTCTACTCTTTTTCACATGCTATGCGGGAGAAATGATGATACCATGCCAAGTTCCAACATTTTCAGAGTTCATTTTGTAGTGATTTTCAATTTCACAGTCATTTAGCTCCCTAAACAAATCGGTAAATGACTGAAAAACAGCAAATGATGTCAGAACGTGTTGGAAATTGATGACGTCGCTTTGAATGATGCATACTGAACGCGAAAATTGGCTGGAGTTCAAATAAGTTTAAAATCATTGAAGTGCCCGTGTAACAGATGAGTTCTCGTCCGAAACCCTGATACTCCGAAAGAGATTGTCCAGTTTGTACACGAGGTGCGTCCAGTTTTCGCTAGTCTATTGCACATGCTATGCGGGCGAAATGATGATACCATGCCAAGTTCCAGCATTTTCAGAGTTCATTTTGTAGTGATTTTCAATTTCACCGTCATTTAGCTCCCAAAAAAATCGGTAAATAACGGAAAAATAGCAAATGATGTTAGAACGTGTTGGAAATTGATGACGTCGCTTTGAATGATGCATACTGAACGCGAAAATAGGCTGGAGTTCAAATAAGATTAAAAAACATTGAAGTGCCCGTGTAACAGATGAGTTCTCGTCCCAAACCCTGATACTCCGAAAGAGATTGTCCAGTTTGTACACGAGGTGCGTCCAGTTTTCGCCGTGACCCTCTCTACTCTTTTGCACATGCTATGCGGGCGAAATGATGATACCATGCCAAGTTCCAACATTTTCAGAGTTCATTTTGTAGTGATTCTCAATTTCACCGTCATTTAGCTCCCTAAACAAATCGGTAAATGACTGAAAAACAACAAATGATGTCAGAACGTGTTGGAAATTGATGATGTCTCTTTGAATGATGCATACTGAACGCAAAAATAGGCTGGAGTTCAAATAAGTTTTAAAAACATTGAAGTGCCCGTGTAACAGATGTGTTCTCGTCCGAAACCCTGATACTCCGAAAGAGATTGTCCAGTTTGTACACGACGTGCGTCCAGTTTTCGCCGTGACCTTCTCTACTCTTTTGCACATGCTATGCGGGCGAAATGATGATACCATGCCAAGGTCCAACATTTCCAGAGTTCATTTTGTAGTGATTTTCAATTTCACCGTCATTTAGCTCCCAAAAAAATCGGTAAATGACAGAAAAACAGCAAATGGTGTCAGAACATGTTGGAAATTGATGTCGTCGCTTTGAATGATGCATACAGAACGCAAAAATAGGCTGGAGTTCAAATAAGTTTAAAAAACATTGAAGTGCCCAAGTAACAGATGAGTTCTCGTCTGAAACACTGATACTCCGAAAGAGATTGTCCAGTTTGCACACGAGGTGCCTCCAGTTTTTGCCGTGACCCTCTCTACTCTTTTGCACATGCTATGCGGGCGAAATGATGATACCATGCCAAGTTCCAACATTTTCAGAGTTCATTTTGTAGTGATTTTCAATTTCACCGTCATTTAGCTACCTAAACAAATCGGTAAATGACTGAAAAACAGCAAATGATGTCAGAACGTGTTGGATTGATGACGTCGCTTTGAATGATGCATACTGAACGCAAAAATAGGCTGGAGTTCAAATAAGTTTAAAAACCATTGAAGTGCCCGTGTAACAGATGAGTTCTCGTCCGAAACCCTGATACTCCGAAAGAGATTGTCCAGTTTGTACACGAGGTGCGTCCAGTTTTCGCCGTGACCCACTCTACTCTTTTGCACATGCTGTGCGGGTGAAATGATGATACCATGCCAAGTTCCAACATTTTCAGAGTTCATTTTGTAGTGATTTTCAATTTCACCGTCATTTATCTACCTAAACAAATCGGTAAATGACTGAAAAACAGCAAATGATGTCAGAACGTGTTGGAAATTGATGACGTCGCTTTGAATGATGCATACTGAACGCAAAAATAGGCTGGAGTTCAAATAAGTTTTAAAAACATTGAAGTGCCCGTGTAACAGATGAGTTCTCGTCCGAAACCCTGATACTCCGAAAGAGATTGTCAAGTTTGTACACGAGGTGCGTCCAGTTTTCGCCGTGACCCTCTCTACTCTTTTGCACATGCTATGCGGGCGAAATGATGATACCATGCCAAGTTCCAACATTTTCAGAGTTCATTTAGTAGTGATTTTCAATTTCACCGTCATTTAGCTACCTAAACAAATCGGTAAATGACTGAAAAACAGCAAATGATGTCAGAACATGTTGGATTGATGACGTCGCTTTGAATGATGCATACTGAACGCAAAAATAGGCTGGAGTTCAAATAAGTTTAAAAACCATTGAAGTGCCCGTGTAACAGATGAGTTCTCGTCCGAAACCCTGATACTCCGAAAGAGATTGTCAAGTTTGTACACGAGGTGCGTCCAGTTTTCGCCGTGACCCTCTCTACTCTTTTGCACATGCTATGCGGGCGAAATGATGATACCATGCCAAGTTCCAACATTTTTAGAGTTCATTTTGTAGTGATTTTCAATTTCACCGTCATTTAGCTCCCAAAACAAATCGGTAAATGACTGAAAAACAGCAAATGATGTCAGAACATGTTGGAAATTGATGACGTCGCTTTGAGTTATGCATACTCAACGCAAAAATAGGCTGGAGTTCAAATAAGTTTATAAAACATTGAAGTGCCCGTGTAACAGATGAGTTCTCATCCGAAACCCTGATACTCCGAAAGAGATTGTCCGGTTTGTCAATGAGGTGCCTCCAGTTTTCGCCGTGACCCTCTCTACTCTTTTGCACATGCTATGCGGGCGAAATGATGATACCATGCCAAGTTCCAACATTTTCAGAGTTCATTTTGTAGTGATTTTCAATTTCACCGTCATTTAGCTCCCTAAACAAATCGGTAAATGACTGAAAAACAGCAAATGATGTCAGAACGTGTTGGAAATTGATGACATCGCTTTGAATGATGCATACTGAACGCGAAAATAGGCTGGAGTTCAAATAAGTTTACAAAACATTGAAGTGCCCGTGTAACAGATGAGTTCTCGTCCGAAACCCTGATACTCCGAAAGAGATTGTCCAGTTTGTACACGAGGTGCGTCCAGATTTCGCCGTGACCCTCTCCACTCTTTTGCACATGCTATGCGGGCGAAATGATGATACCATGCCAAGTTCCAACATTTTCAGAGTTCATTTTGTAGTGATTTTCAATTTCACCGTCATTTATCTACCTAAACAAATCGGTAAATGACTGAAAAACAGCAAATGATGTCAGAACGTGTTGGAAATTGATGACGTCGCTTTGAATGATGCATACTGAACGCAAAAATAGGCTGGAGTTCAAATAAGTTTTGAAAAACATTGAAGTGCCCGTGTAACAGATGAGTTCTCGTCCGAAACCCTGATACTCCGAAAGAGATTGTCAAGTTTGTACACGAGGTGCGTCCAGTTTTCGCCGTTACCCTCTCTACTCTTTTGCACATGCTATGCGGGCGAAATGATGATACCATGCCAAGTTCCAACATTTTCAGAGTTCATTTTGTAGTGATTTTCAATTTCACCGTCATTTAGCTCCCAAAACAAATCGGTAAATGACTGAAAAACAGCAAATGATGTCAGAACATGTTGGAAATTGATGACGTCGCTTTGAGTTATGCATACTCAACGCAAAAATAGGCTGGAGTTCAAATAAGTTTATAAAACATTGTAGTGCCCGTGTAACAGATGAGTTCTCATCCGAAACCCTGATACTCCGAAAGAGATTGTCCGGTTTGTCAACGAGGTGCCTCCAGTTTTCGCCGTGACCCTCTCTACTCTTTTGCACATGCTATGCGGGCGAAATGATGATACCATGCCAAGTTCCAACATTTTCAGAGTTCATTTTGTAGTGATTTTCAATTTCACCGTCATTTAGCTCCCTAAACAAATCGGTAAATGACTGAAAAACAGCAAATGATGTCAGAACGTGTTGGAAATTGATGACATCGCTTTGAATGATGCATACTGAACGCGAAAATAGGCTGGAGTTCAAATAAGTTTACAAAACATTGAAGTGCCCGTGTAACAGATGAGTTCTCGTCCGAAACCATGATACTCCGAAAGAGATTGTCCAGTTTGTACACGAGGTGCGTCCAGATTTCGCCGTGACCCTCTCCACTCTTTTGCACATGCTATGCGGGCGAAATGATGATACCATGCCAAGTTCCAACATTTTCAGAGTTCATTTTGTAGTGATTTTCAGTTTCACCGTCATTTATCTACCTAAACAAATCGGTAAATGACTGAAAAACAGCAAATGATGTCAGAACGTGTTGGAAATTGATGACGTCGCTTTGAATGATGCATACTGAACGCAAAAATAGGCTGGAGTTCAAATAAGTTTTGAAAAACATTGAAGTGCCCGTGTAACAGATGAGTTCTCGTCCGAAACCCTGATACTACGAAAGAGATTGTCAAGTTTGTACACGAGGTGCGTCCAGTTTTCGCCGTGACCCTCTCTACTCTTTTGCACATGCTATGCGGGCGAAATGATGATACCATGCCAAGTTCCAACATTTTCAGAGTTCATTTAGTAGTGATTTTCAATTTCACCGTCATTTAGCTACCTAAACAAATCGGTAAATGACTGAAAAACAGCAAATGATGTCAGAACGTGTTGGATTGATGACGTCGCTTTGAATGATGCATACTGAACGCAAAAATAGGCTGGAGTTCAAATAAGTTTAAAAACCATTGAAGTGCCCGTGTAACAGATGAGTTCTCGTCCGAAACCCTGATACTCCGAAAGAGATTGTCAAGTTTGTACACGAGGTGCGTCCAGTTTTCGCCGTGACCCTCTCTACTCTTTTGCACATGCTATGCGGGCGAAATGATGATACCATGCCAAGTTCCAACATTTTCAGAGTTCATTTTGTAGTGATTTTCAATTTCACCGTCATTTAGCTCCCAAAACAAATCGGTAAATGACTGAAAAACAGCAAATGATGTCAGAACATGTTGGAAATTGATGACGTCGCTTTGAATTATGCATACTGAACGCAAAAATAGGCTGGAGTTCAAATAAGTTTATAAAACATTGAAGTGCCCGTGTAACAGATGAGTTCTCATCCGAAACCCTGATACTCCGAAAGAGATTGTCCGGTTTGTCAACGAGGTGCCTCCAGTTTTCGCCGTGACCCTCTCTACTCTTTTGCACATGCTATGCGGGCGAAATGATGATACCATGCCAAGTTCCAACATTTTCAGAGTTCATTTTGTAGTGATTTTCAATTTCACCGTCATTTAGCTCCCTAAACAAATCGGTAAATGACTGAAAAACAGCAAATGATGTCAGAACGTGTTGGAAATTGATGACATCGCTTTGAATGATGCATACTGAACGCGAAAATAGGCTGGAGTTCAAATAAGTTTACAAAACATTTAAGTGCCCGTGTAACAGATGAGTTCTCGTCCGAAACACTGATACTCCGAAAGAGATTGTCCAGTTTGTACACGAGGTGCGTCCAGATTTCGCCGTGACCCTCTCCACTCTTTTGCACATGCTATGCGGGCGAAATGATGATACCATGCCAAGTTCCAACATTTTCAGTGTTCATTTTGTAGTGATTTTCAATTTCACCGTCATTTAGCTCCCTAAACAAATCGGTAAATGACTGAAAAACAGCAAATGATGTCAGAACGTGTTGGAAATTGATGATGTCGCTTTGAATGATGCATACTGAACGCGAAAATAGGCTGGATTTCAAATAAGTTTAAAAAACATTCAAGTGCCCGTTTAACAGATGAGTTCTCGTCCGAAACCCTCATACTCCGAAAGAGATTGTCTAGTTTGTACATCAGGTGCGTCCAGTTTTCGCCGTGACCCTCTCTACTCTTTTGCACATGCTATGCGGGTGAAATGATGATACCATGCCAAGTTCCAACATTTTCAGAGTTCATTTTGTAGTGATTTTCAATTTCACCGTCATTTAGCTCCCTAAACAAGTCGGTAAATGACTGAAAAACAGCAAATATTGTCAGAACATGTTGGAAATTGATGACGTCGCTTAGAATGATGCATACTGAACGCAAAAATAGGCTGGAGTTCAAATAAGTTTTAAAAACATTGAAGTGCCCGTGTAACAGATGAGTTCTCGTCCGAAACCCTGATACTCCGAAAGAGATTGTCCAGTTTGTACACGAGGTGCGTCCAGTTTTCGCCGTGACCCTCTCTACTCTTTTGCACATGCTATGCGGGCGAAATGATGATACCATGCCAAGTTCCAACATTTTCAGAGTTCATTTTGTAGTGATTTTCAATTTCACCGTCATTTAGCTCCCTAAACAAATCGGTAAATGACTGAAAGACAGCAAATGATGTCAGAACGTGTTGGAAATTGATGACGTCGCTTTGAATGATGCATACTGAACGCAAAAATAGGCTGGAGTTCAAATAAGTTTTAAAAACATTGAAGTGCCCGTGTAACAGATGAGTTCTCGTCCGAAACACTGATACTCCGAAAGAGATTGTCTAGTTTGTACACGAGGTGCGTCCAGTTTTGGCCGTGACCCTCTCTACTCTTTTCCACATGCTATGCGGGCGAAATGATGATACCATGCCAAGTTCCAACATTTTCAGAGTTCATTTTGTAGTGATTTTCAATTTCACCGTCATTTAGCTCCCAAAACAAATCGGTAAATGACTGAAAAACAACAAATGATGTCAGAAAGTGTTGGAAATTGATGACGTCGCCTTGAATGATGCATACTGAACGCAAAAATAGGCTGGAGTTCAAATAAGTTAATAAAACATTGAAGTGCCCGTGTAACAGATGAGTTCTCATCCGAAACCCTGATACTCCGAAAGAGATTGTCTAGTTTGTACACGAGGTGCGTCCAGTTTTCGCCGTGACCCTCTCTACTCTTTTGCACATGCTATGCGGGAGAAATGATGATACCATGCCAAGTTCCAACATTTTCAGAGTTCATTTTGTAGTGATTTTCAATTTCACAGTCATTTAGCTCCCTAAACAAATCGGTAAATGACTGAAAAACAGCAAATGATGTCAGAACGTGTTGGAAATTGATGACGTCGCTTTGAATGATGCATACTGAACGCGAAAATTGGCTGGAGTTCAAGTAAGTTTAAAATCATTGAAGTGCCCGTGTAACAGATGATTTCTCGTCCGAAACCCTGATACTCCGAAAGAGATTGTCCAGTTTGTACACGAGGTGCGTCCAGTTTTCGCTAGTCTATCGCACATGCTATGCGGGCGAAATGATGATACCATGCCAAGTTCCAGCATTTTCAGAGTTCATTTTGTAGTGATTTTCAATTTCACCGTCATTTAGCTCCCAAAACAAATCGGTAAATAACGGAAAAATAGCAAATGATGTTAGAACGTGTTGGAAATTGATGACGTCGCTTTGAATGATGCATACTGAACGCGAAAATAGGCTGGAGTTCAAATAAGTTTAAAAAACATTGAAGTGCCCATGTAACAGATGAGTTCTCGTCCTAAACCCTGATACTCCGAAAGAGATTGTCCAGTTTGTACACGAGGTGCTTCCAGTTTTCGCCGTGACCCTCTCTACTCTTTTGCACATTCTATGCGGGCGAAATGATGATACCATGCCAAGTTCCAACATTTTCAGAGTTCATTTTGTAGTGATTCTCAATTTCACCGTCATTTAGCTCCCAAAAAAATCGGTAAATGACAGAAAAACAGCAAATGGTGTCAGAACATGTTGGAAATTGATGTCGTCGCTTTGAATGATGCATACTGAACGCAAAAATAGGCTGGAGTTCAAATAAGTTTAAAAAACATTGAAGTGCCCGTGTAACAGATGAGTTCTCGTCCGAAACCCTGATACTCCGAAAGAGATTGTCCAGTTTGTACACGAGGTGCGTCTAGTTCTCGCCGTGACCCTCTCTACTCTTTTGCACATGCTATGCGGGCGAAATGATGATACCATGCCAAGTTCCAACATTTTCAGAGTTCATTTTGTAGTGATTTTCAATTTCACCGTCATTCAGCTCCCTAAACAAATCGGTAAATGACTGAAAAATATCAAATGATGTCAGAACGTGTTGGAAATTGATGACATCGCTTTGAATGATGCATACTAAACGCGAAAATAGGCTGGAGTTCAAATAAGTTTAAAAAACATTGAAGTGCCCGTGTAACAGATGAGTTCTCGTCCGAAACCCTGATACTCCGAAAGAGATTGTCCAGTTTGTACACGAGGTGCGTCCAGTTTTCGCCGTGACCCTCTCTACTCTTTTGCACATGCTATGCAGGCGAAATGATGATACCATGCCAAGTTCCAACATTTTCAGAGTTCATTTTGTAGTGATTTTCAATTACACCGTCATTTAGCTCCCTAAACAAGTCGGTAAATGACTGAAAAACAGCAAATCATGTCAGAACACGTTGGAAATTGATGACATCGCTTAGAATGATGCATACTGAACGCAAAAATAGGCTGGAGTTCAAATAAGTTTAAAAAACATTGAAGTGCCCTTGTAACAAATGAGTTCTCGTCCCAAACCCTGATACTCCGAAAGAGATTGTCCAGTTTGTACACGAGGTGCGTCCAGTTTTTGCCGTGACCCTCTCGACTCTTTTGCACATGCTATGCGGGCGAAATGATGATACCATGCCAAGTTCCAAAATTTTCAGAGTTCATTTTGTAGTGATTTTCAATTTCACCGTCATTTAGCTCCCAAAACAAATCGGTAAATGACTGAAAAACAGCAAATGATGTCAGAACGTGTTGGAAATTGATGATGTCTCTTTGACTGATGCATACTGAACGCAAAAATAGGCTGGAGTACAAATAAGTTTATAAAACATTGAAGTGCCCGTGTAACAGATGAGTTCTCATCCGAAACCCTGATACTCCGAAAGAGATTGTCCAGTTTGTACACGAGGCGCGTCCAGTTTTCGCCGTGACCCTCTCTACTCTTTTGCACATGCTGTGCGAGCGAAATGATGACACCATGCCAAGTTCCAACATTTTCAGAGTTCATTTTGTAGTGATTTTCAATTTCACCGTCATTTAGCTCCCTAAGCAAATCGGTAAATGACTGAAAAACAGCAAATGATGTCAGAACATGTTGGAAATTGATGACTTCGCTTTGAATGATGCATACTGAACGCGAAAATAGGCTGGAGTTCAAATAAGTTTAAAAAACATTGAAGTGCCCGTGTAACAGATGAGTTCTCGTCCGAAACCCTAATACTCCGAAAGAGACTGTCCAGTTTGTACACGAGGTACGTCCAGTTCTCGCCGTGACCCTCTCTACTCTTTTGCACATGCTATGTGGGCGAAATGATGATACCATGCCAAGTTCCAACATTTTCAGAGTTCATTTTGTAGTGATTTTCAATTTCACCATCATTTAGCTCCCTAAACAAATCGGTAAATGACTGAAAAACATCAAATGATGTCAGAACGTGTTGGAAATTGATGACATCGCTTTGAATGATGCATACTGAACGCGAAAATAGGCTGGAGTTCAAATAAGTTTAAAAAACATTGAAGTGCCCGTGTAACAGATGAGTTCTCGTCCGAAACCCTAATACTCCGAAAGAGATTGTCCAGTTTGTACACGAGGTGCGTCCAGTTTTCGCCGTGACCCTCTCTACTCTTTTGCACATGCTATGCGGGCGAAATGATGATACCATGCCAAGTTCTAACATTTTCAGAGTTCATTTTGTAGTGATTCTCAATTTCACCGTCATTTAGCTCCCTAAGGAAATCGGTAAATGACTGAAAAACAGCAAATGATGTCAGAACGTGTTGGAAATTGATGACGTCGCTTGGAATGATGCATACTGAACGCGAAAATAGGCTGGATTTCAAATAAGTTTAAAAAACATTCAAGTGCCCGTGTAACAGATGAGTTCTCGTCCGAAACCCTGATACTCCGAAAGAGATTGTCCAGTTTGTACACGAGGTGCGTCCAGTTTTCGCCGTGACCCTCTCTACTCTTTTGCACATGCTATGCGGGCGAAATGATGATACCATGCCAAGTTCCAACATTTTCAGAGTTCATTTTGTAGTGATTTTCAATTTCACCGTCATTTAGCTCCCTAAACAAGTCGGTAAATGACTGAAAAACAGCAAATCATGTCAGAACACGTTGGAAATTGATGACATCGCTTAGAATGATGCATACTGAACGCAAAAATAGGCTGGAGTTCAAATAAGTTTGAAAAACATTGAAGTGCCCGTGTAACAGATGAGTTCTCGTCCCAAACCCTGATACTCCGAAAGAGATTGTCCAGTTTGTACACGAGGTGCGTCCAGTTTTCGCCGTGACCCTTTCTACTCTTTTGCACATGCTGTGCGGGTGAAATGATGATACCATGCCAAGTTCCAACATTTTCAGAGTTCATTTTGTAGTGATTTTCAATTTCACCGGCATTTAGCTCCCTAAACAAATCGGTAAATGACTGAAAAACAGCAAATGATGTCAGAACGTCTTGGAAACTGATGACGTCGCTTTGAATGATGCATAATGAACGCAAAAATAGGCTGGATTTCAAATAAGTTTTAAAAACATTGAAGTGCCCGTGTAACAGATGAGTTCTCGTCCGAAACCCTGATACTCCGAAAGACATTGTCCAGTTTGTACACGAGGTGCGTCCAGTTTTCGCCGTGACCCTCTCTACTCTTTTGCACATGCTATGCGGGCGAAATGATGATACCATGCCAAGTTCCAACATTTTCAGAGTTCATTTTGTAGTGATTTTCAATTTCACCGTCATTTAGCTCCCTAAACAAATCGGTAAATGACTAAAAAACAGCAAATGATGTCAGAACGTGTTGGAAATTGATGACGTCGCTTTGAATGATGCATACTGAACGTGAAAATAGGTTGGAGTTCAAATAAATTTAAAAACCATTAAAGTTCCCGTGTAACAGATTAGTTCTCGTCCGAAACCCTGATACTCCGAAAGAGATTGTCCAGTTTGTACACGAGGTGCGTCCAGTTTTCGCCGTGACCCTCTCTAGTCTTTTGCACATGCTATGCGGGAGAAATGATGATACCATGCCAATTTCCAACATTTTCAGAGTTCATTTTGTAGTGATTTTCAATTTCACCGTCATTTAGCTCCCAAAACAAATCGGTAAATGACTGAAAAACAGCAAATGATGTTAGAACGTGTTGGAAATTGATGACGTCGCTTTGAATGATGCATACTGAACGCGAAAATAGGCTGGAGTTCAAATAAGTTTAAAAAACATTAAAGTTCCCGTGTAACAGATGAGTTCTCGTCCGAAACCCTGATACTCCGAAAGAGATTGTCCAGTTTGTACACGAGGTGCGTCCAGTTTTCGCCGTGACCCTGTCTACTCTTTTGCACATGCTATGCGGGCAAAAGGATGATACCATGCCAAGTTCCAACATTTTCAGAGTTCATTTTGTAGTGATTTTCAATTTCACCGTCATTTAGCTCCCTAAACAAATCGGTAAATGAATGAAAAACAGCAAATGATGTCAGAACATGTTGGAAATTGATGATGTCGCTTTGAATGATGCATACTGAACGCCAAAATAGGCTAGAGTTCAAATAAGTTTAAAAAACATTGAAGTGCCCGTGTAACAGATGAGTTCTCGACCCAAACCCTGATACTCCGAAAGAGATTGTCCAGTTTGTACACGAGGTGCATCTAGTTTTCGCCGTGACCCTCTCTACTCTTTGGCACATGCTATGCGGGCGAAATGATGATACCATGCCAAGTTCCAACATTTTCAGAGTTCATTTTGTAGTGATTTTCAATTTCACCGTCATTTAGCTCCCAAAACAAATCGGTAAATGACTGAAAAACAACAAATGATGTCAGAAAGTGTTGGAAATTGATGACGTCGCTTTGAATGATGCATACTGAACGCAAAAATAGGCTGGAGTTCAAATAAGTTAATAAAACATTGAAGTGCCCGTGTAACAGATGAGTTCTCATCCGAAACCCTGATACTCCGAAAGAGATTGTCTAGTTTGTACACGAGGTGCGTCCAGTTTTCGCCGTGACCCTCTCTACTCTTTTGCACATGCTATGCGGGAGAAATGATGATACCATGCCAAGTTCCAACATTTTCAGAGTTCATTTTGTAGTGATTTTCAATTTCACAGTCATTTAGCTCCCTAAACAAATCGGTAAATGACTGAAAAACAGCAAATGATGTCAGAACGTGTTGGAAATTGATGACGTCGCTTTGAATGATGCATACTGAACGCGAAAATTGGCTGGAGTTCAAGTAAGTTTAAAATCATTGAAGTGCCCGTGTAACAGATGATTTCTCGTCCGAAACCCTGATACTCCGAAAGAGATTGTCCAGTTTGTACACGAGGTGCGTCCAGTTTTCGCTAGTCTATCGCACATGCTATGCGGGCGAAATGATGATACCATGCCAAGTTCCAGCATTTTCAGAGTTCATTTTGTAGTGATTTTCAATTTCACCGTCATTTAGCTCCCAAAACAAATCGGTAAACAACGGAAAAATAGCAAATGATGTTAGAACGTGTTGGAAATTGATGACGTCGCTTTGAATGATGCATACTGAACGCGAAAATAGGCTGGAGTTCAAATAAGTTTAAAAAACATTGAAGTGCCCATGTAACAGATGAGTTCTCGTCCTAAACCCTGATACTCCGAAAGAGATTGTCCAGTTTGTACACGAGGTGCGTCCAGTTTTCGCCGTGACCCTCTCTACTCTTTTGCACATGCTATGCGGGCGAAATGATGATACCATGCCAAGTTCCAACATTTTCAGAGTTCATTTTGTAGTGATTCTCAATTTCACCGTCATTTAGCTCCCTAAACAAATCGGTAAATGACTGAAAAACAACAAATGATGTCAGAACGTGTTGGAAATTGATGATGTCTCTTTGAATGATGCATACTGAACGCAAAAATAGGCTGGAGTTCAAATAAGTTTTAAAAACATTGAAGTGCCCGTGTAACAGATGAGTTCTCGTCCGAAACCCTGATACTCCGAAAGAGATTGTCCAGTTTGTACACGAGGTGCGTCCAGTTTTCGCCGTGACCCTCTCTACTCTTTTGCACATGCTATGCGGGCGAAATGATGATACCATGCCAAGTTCCAACATTTTCAGAGTTCATTTTGTAGTGATTTTCAATTTCACCGTCATTTAGCTCCCTAAACAAATCGGTAAATGACTAAAAAACAGCAAATGATGTCAGAACGTGTTGGAAATTGATGACGTCGCTTTGAATGATGCATACTGAACGTGAAAATAGGTTGGAGTTCAAATAAATTTAAAAACCATTGAAGTTCCCGTGTAACAGATTAGTTCTCGTCCGAAACCCTGATACTCCGAAAGAGATTGTCCAGTTTGTACACGAGGTGCGTCCAGTTTTCGCCGTGACCCTCTCTAGTCTTTTGCACATGCTATGCGGGAGAAATGATGATACCATGCCAATTTCCAACATTTTCAGAGTTCATTTTGTAGTGATTTTCAATTTCACCGTCATTTAGCTCCCAAAACAAATCGGTAAATGACTGAAAAACAGCAAATGATGTTAGAACGTGTTGGAAATTGATGACGTCGCTTTGAATGATGCATACTGAACGCGAAAATAGGCTGGAGTTCAAATAAGTTTAAAAAACATTAAAGTTCCCGTGTAACAGATGAGTTCTCGTCCGAAACCCTGATACTCCGAAAGAGATTGTCCAGTTTGTACACGAGGTGCGTCCAGTTTTCGCCGTGACCCTGTCTACTCTTTTGCACATGCTATGCGGGCAAAAGGATGATACCATGCCAAGTTCCAACATTTTCAGAGTTCATTTTGTAGTGATTTTCAATTTCACCGTCATTTAGCTCCCTAAACAAATCGGTAAATGAATGAAAAACAGCAAATGATGTCAGAACATGTTGGAAATTGATGACATCGCTTTGAATGATGCATACTGAACGCCAAAATAGGCTAGAGTTCAAATAAGTTTAAAAAACATTGAAGTGCCCGTGTAACAGATGAGTTCTCGACCCAAACCCTGATACTCCGAAAGAGATTGTCCAGTTTGTACACGAGGTGCATCTAGTTTTCGCCGTGACCCTCTCTACTCTTTGGCACATGCTATGCGGGCGAAATGATGATACCATGCCAAGTTCCAACATTTTCAGAGTTCATTTTGTAGTGATTTTCAATTTCACCGTCATTTAGCTCCCAAAACAAATCGGTAAATGACTGAAAAACAACAAATGATGTCAGAAAGTGTTGGAAATTGATGACGTCGCTTTGAATGATGCATACTGAACGCAAAAATAGGCTGGAGTTCAAATAAGTTAAAAAAACATTGAAGTGCCCGTGTAACAGATGAGTTCTCATCCGAAACCCTGATACTCCGAAAGAGATTGTCTAGTTTGTACACGAGGTGCGTCCAGTTTTCGCCGTGACCCTCTCTACTCTTTTGCACATGCTATGCGGGAGAAATGATGATACCATGCCAAGTTCCAACATTTTCAGAGTTCATTTTGTAGTGATTTTCAATTTCACAGTCATTTAGCTCCCTAAACAAATCGGTAAATGACTGAAAAACAGCAAATGATGTCAGAACGTGTTGGAAATTGATGACGTCGCTTTGAATGATGCATACTGAACGCGAAAATTGGCTGGAGTTCAAGTAAGTTTAAAATCATTGAAGTGCCCGTGTAACAGATGATTTCTCGTCCGAAACCCTGATACTCCGAAAGAGATTGTCCAGTTTGTACACGAGGTGCGTCCAGTTTTCGCTAGTCTATCGCACATGCTATGCGGGCGAAATGATGATACCATGCCAAGTTCCAGCATTTTCAGAGTTCATTTTGTAGTGATTTTCAATTTCACCGTCATTTAGCTCCCAAAACAAATCGGTAAACAACGGAAAAATAGCAAATGATGTTAGAACGTGTTGGAAATTGATGACGTCGCTTTGAATGATGCATACTGAACGCGAAAATAGGCTGGAGTTCAAATAAGTTTAAAAAACATTGAAGTGCCCATGTAACAGATGAGTTCTCGTCCTAAACCCTGATACTCCGAAAGAGATTGTCCAGTTTGTACACGAGGTGCGTCCAGTTTTCGCCGTGACCCTCTCTACTCTTTTGCACATGCTATGCGGGCGAAATGATGATACCATGCCAAGTTCCAACATTTTCAGAGTTCATTTTGTAGTGATTCTCAATTTCACCGTCATTTAGCTCCCTAAACAAATCGGTAAATGACTGAAAAACAACAAATGATGTCAGAACGTGTTGGAAATTGATGATGTCTCTTTGAATGATGCATACTGAACGCAAAAATAGGCTGGAGTTCAAATAAGTTTTAAAAACATTGAAGTGCCCGTGTAACAGATGAGTTCTCGTCCGAAACCCTGATACTCCGAAAGAGATTGTCCAGTTTGTACACGAGGTGCGTCCAGTTTTCGCCGTGACCCTCTCTACTCTTTTGCACATGCTATGCGGGCGAAATGATGATACCATGCCAAGTTCCAACATTTTCAGAGTTCATTTTGTAGTGATTTTCAATTTCACCGTCATTTAGCTCCCTAAACAAATCGGTAAATGACTAAAAAACGGCAAATGATGTCAGAACGTGTTGGAAATTGATGACGTCGCTTTGAATGATGCATACTGAACGTGAAAATAGGTTGGAGTTCAAATAAATTTAAAAACCATTGAAGTTCCCGTGTAACAGATTAGTTCTCGTCCGAAACCCTGATACTCCGAAAGAGATTGTCCAGTTTGTACACGAGGTGCGTCCAGTTTTCGCCGTGACCCTCTCTAGTCTTTTGCACATGCTATGCGGGAGAAATGATGATACCATGCCAATTTCCAACATTTTCAGAGTTCATTTTGTAGTGATTTTCAATTTCACCGTCATTTAGCTCCCAAAACAAATCGGTAAATGACTGAAAAACAGCAAATGATGTTAGAACGTGTTGGAAATTGATGACGTCGCTTTGAATGATGCATACTGAACGCGAAAATAGGCTGGAGTTCAAATAAGTTTAAAAAACATTAAAGTTCCCGTGTAACAGATGAGTTCTCGTCCGAAACCCTGATACTCCGAAAGAGATTGTCCAGTTTGTACACGAGGTGCGTCCAGTTTTCGCCGTGACCCTGTCTACTCTTTTGCACATGCTATGCGGGCAAAAGGATGATACCATGCCAAGTTCCAACATTTTCAGAGTTCATTTTGTAGTGATTTTCAATTTCACCGTCATTTAGCTCCCTAAACAAATCGGTAAATGAATGAAAAACAGCAAATGATGTCAGAACATGTTGGAAATTGATGACATCGCTTTGAATGATGCATACTGAACGCCAAAATAGGCTAGAGTTCAAATAAGTTTAAAAAACATTGAAGTGCCCGTGTAACAGATGAGTTCTCGACCCAAACCCTGATACTCCGAAAGAGATTGTCCAGTTTGTACACGAGGTGCATCTAGTTTTCGCCGTGACCCTCTCTACTCTTTGGCACATGCTATGCGGGCGAAATGATGATACCATGCCAAGTTCCAACATTTTCAGAGTTCATTTTGTAGTGATTTTCAATTTCACCGTCATTTAGCTCCCAAAACAAATCGGTAAATGACTGAAAAACAACAAATGATGTCAGAAAGTGTTGGAAATTGATGACGTCGCTTTGAATGATGCATACTGAACGCAAAAATAGGCTGGAGTTCAAATAAGTTAATAAAACATTGAAGTGCCCGTGTAACAGATGAGTTCTCATCCGAAACCCTGATACTCCGAAAGAGATTGTCTAGTTTGTACACGAGGTGCGTCCAGTTTTCGCCGTGACCCTCTCTACTCTTTTGCACATGCTATGCGGGAGAAATGATGATACCATGCCAAGTTCCAACATTTTCAGAGTTCATTTTGTAGTGATTTTCAATTTCACAGTCATTTAGCTCCCTAAACAAATCGGTAAATGACTGAAAAACAGCAAATGATGTCAGAACGTGTTGGAAATTGATGACGTCGCTTTGAATGATGCATACTGAACGCGAAAATTGGCTGGAGTTCAAGTAAGTTTAAAATCATTGAAGTGCCCGTGTAACAGATGATTTCTCGTCCGAAACCCTGATACTCCGAAAGAGATTGTCCAGTTTGTACACGAGGTGCGTCCAGTTTTCGCTAGTCTATCGCACATGCTATGCGGGCGAAATGATGATACCATGCCAAGTTTCAGCATTTTCAGAGTTCATTTTGTAGTGATTTTCAATTTCACCGTCATTTAGCTCCCAAAACAAATCGGTAAACAACGGAAAAATAGCAAATGATGTTAGAACGTGTTGGAAATTGATGACGTCGCTTTGAATGATGCATACTGAACGCGAAAATAGGCTGGAGTTCAAATAAGTTTAAAAAACATTGAAGTGCCCATGTAACAGATGAGTTCTCGTCCTAAACCCTGATACTCCGAAAGAGATTGTCCAGTTTGTACACGAGGTGCGTCCAGTTTTCGCCGTGACCCTCTCTACTCTTTTGCACATGCTATGCGGGCGAAATGATGATACCATGCCAAGTTCCAACATTTTCAGAGTTCATTTTGTAGTGATTCTCAATTTCACCGTCATTTAGCTCCCTAAACAAATCGGTAAATGACTGAAAAACAACAAATGATGTCAGAACGTGTTGGAAATTGATGATGTCTCTTTGAATGATGCATACTGAACGCAAAAATAGGCTGGAGTTCAAATAAGTTTTAAAAACATTGAAGTGCCCGTGTAACAGATGAGTTCTCGTCCAAAACCCTGATACTCCGAAAGAGATTGTCCAGTTTGTACACGAGGTGCGTCCAGTTTTCGCCATGACCCTCTCTACTCTTTCGCACATGCTATGCGGGCGAAATGATGATACCATGCCAAGGTCCAACATTTTCAGAGTTCATTTTGTAGTGATTTTCAATTTCACCGTCATTTAGCTCCCAAAAAAATCGGTAAATGACAGAAAAACAGCAAATGGTGTCAGAACATGTTGGAAATTGATGTCGTCGCTTTGAATGATGCATACTGAACGCAAAAATAGGCTGGAGTTCAAATAAGTTTAAAAAACATTGAAGTGCCCGTGTAACAGATGAGTTCTCGTCCGAAACCCTGATACTCCGAAAGAGATTGTCCAGTTTGTACACGAGGTGCGTCTAGTTCTCGCCGTGACCCTCTCTACTCTTTTGCACATGCTATGCGGGCGAAATGATGATACCATGCCAAGTTCCAACATTTTCAGAGTTCATTTTGTAGTGATTTTCAATTTCACCGTCATTCAGCTCCCTAAACAAATCGGTGAATGACTGAAAAATATCAAATGATGTCAGAACGTGTTGGAAATTGATGACATCGCTTTGAATGATGCATACTAAACGCGAAAATAGGCTGGAGTTCAAATAAGTTTAAAAAACATTGAAGTGCCCGTGTAACAGATGAGTTCTCGTCCGAAACCCTGATACTCCGAAAGAGATTGTCCAGTTTGTACACGAGGTGCGTCCAGTTTTCGCCGTGACCCTCTCTACTCTTTTGCACATGCTATGCAGGCGAAATGATGATACCATGCCAAGTTCCAACATTTTCAGAGTTCATTTTGTAGTGATTTTCAATTACACCGTCATTTAGCTCCCTAAACAAGTCGGTAAATGACTGAAAAACAGCAAATCATGTCAGAACACGTTGGAAATTGATGACATCGCTTAGAATGATGCATACTGAACACAAAAATAGGCTGGAGTTCAAATAAGTTTAAAAAACATTGAAGTGCCCTTGTAACAGATGAGTTCTCGTCCCAAACCCTGATACTCCGAAAGAGATTGTCCAGTTTGTACACGAGGTGCGTCCAGTTTTTGCCGTGACCCTCTCGACTCTTTTGCACATGCTATGCGGGCGAAATGATGATACCATGCCAAGTTCCAAAATTTTCAGAGTTCATTTTGTAGTGATTTTCAATTTCACCGTCATTTAGCTCCCAAAACAAATCGGTAAATGACTGAAAAACAGCAAATGATGTCAGAACGTGTTGGAAATTGATGATGTCTCTTTGAATGATGCATACTGAACGCAAAAATAGGCTGGAGTACAAATAAGTTTATAAAACATTGAAGTGCCCGTGTAACAGATGAGTTCTCATCCGAAACCCTGATACTCCGAAAGAGATTGTCCAGTTTGTACACGAGGCGCGTCCAGTTTTCGCCGTGACCCTCTCTACTCTTTTGCACATGCTGTGCGAGCGAAATGATGACACCATGCCAAGTTCCAACATTTTCAGAGTTCATTTTGTAGTGATTTTCAATTTCACCGTCATTTAGCTCCCTAAGCAAATCGGTAAATGACTGAAAAACAGCAAATGATGTCAGAACATGTTGGAAATTGATGACTTCGCTTTGAATGATGCATACTGAACGCGAAAATAGGCTGGAGTTCAAATAAGTTTAAAAAACATTGAAGTGCCCGTGTAACAGATGAGTTCTCGTCCGAAACCCTAATACTCCGAAAGAGACTGTCCAGTTTGTACACGAGGTACGTCCAGTTCTCGCCGTGACCCTCTCTACTCTTTTGCACATGCTACGCGGGCGAAATGATGATACCATGCCAAGTTCCAACATTTTCAGAGTTCATTTTGTAGTGATTTTCAATTTCACCATCATTTAGCTCCCTAAACAAATCGGTAAATGACTGAAAAACATCAAATGATGTCAGAACGTGTTGGAAATTGATGACATCGCTTTGAATGATGCATACTGAACGCGAAAATAGGCTGGAGTTCAAATAAGTTTAAAAAACATTGAAGTGCCCGTGTAACAGATGAGTTCTCGTCCGAAACCCTGATACTCCGAAAGAGATTGTCCAGTTTGTACACGAGGTGCGTCCAGTTTTCGCCGTGACCCTCTCTACTCTTTTGCACATGCTATGCGGGCGAAATGATGATACCATGCCAAGTTCCAACATTTTCAGAGTTCATTTTGTAGTGATTCTCAATTTCACCGTCATTTAGCTCCCTAAGGAAATCGGTAAATGACTGAAAAACAGCAAATGATGTCAGAACGTGTTGGAAATTGATGACGTCGCTTGGAATGATGCATACTGAACGCGAAAATAGGCTGGATTTCAAATAAGTTTAAAAAACATTCAAGTGCCCGTGTAACAGATGAGTTCTCGTCCGAAACCCTGATACTCCGAAAGAGATTGTCCAGTTTGTACACGAGGTGCGTCCAGTTTTCGCCGTGACCCTCTCTACTCTTTTGCACATGCTATGCGGGCGAAATGATGATACCATGCCAAGTTCCAACATTTTCAGAGTTCATTTTGTAGTGATTTTCAATTTCACCGTCATTTAGCTCCCTAAACAAGTCGGTAAATGACTGAAAAACAGCAAATCATGTCAGAACACGTTGGAAATTGATGACATCGCTTAGAATGATGCATACTGAACGCAAAAATAGGCTGGAGTTCAAATAAGTTTGAAAAACATTGAAGTGCCCGTGTAACAGATGAGTTCTCGTCCCAAACCCTGATACTCCGAAAGAGATTGTCCAGTTTGTACACGAGGTGCGTCCAGTTTTCGCCGTGACCCTTTCTACTCTTTTGCACATGCTGTGCGGGTGAAATGATGATACCATGCCAAGTTCCAACATTTTCAGAGTTCATTTTGTAGTGATTTTCAATTTCACCGGCATTTAGCTCCCTAAACAAATCGGTAAATGACTGAAAAACAGCAAATGATGTCAGAACGTCTTGGAAACTGATGACGTCGCTTTGAATGATGCATAATGAACGCAAAAATAGGCTGGAGTTCAAATAAGTTTTAAAAACATTGAAGTGCCCGTGTAACAGATGAGTTCTCGTCCGAAACCTTGATACTCCGAAAGACATTGTCCAGTTTGTACACGAGGTGCGTCCAGTTTTCGCCGTGACCCTCTCTACTCTTTTGCACATGCTATGCGGGCGAAATGATGATACCATGCCAAGTTCCAACATTTTCAGAGTTCATTTTGTAGTGATTTTCAATTTCACCGTCATTTAGCTCCCTAAACAAATCGGTAAATGACTAAAAAACAGCAAATGATGTCAGAACGTGTTGGAAATTGATGACGTCGCTTTGAATGATGCATACTGAACGTGAAAATAGGTTGGAGTTCAAATAAATTTAAAAACCATTGAAGTTCCCGTGTAACAGATTAGTTCTCGTCCGAAACCCTGATACTCCGAAAGAGATTGTCCAGTTTGTACACGAGGTGCGTCCAGTTTTCGCCGTGACCCTCTCTAGTCTTTTGCACATGCTATGCGGGAGAAATGATGATACCATGCCAATTTCCAACATTTTCAGAGTTCATTTTGTAGTGATTTTCAATTTCACCGTCATTTAGCTCCCAAAACAAATCGGTAAATGACTGAAAAACAGCAAATGATGTTAGAACGTGTTGGAAATTGATGACGTCGCTTTGAATGATGCATACTGAACGCGAAAATAGGCTGGAGTTCAAATAAGTTTAAAAAACATTAAAGTTCCCGTGTAACAGATGAGTTCTCGTCCGAAACCCTGATACTCCGAAAGAGATTGTCCAGTTTGTACACGAGGTGCGTCCAGTTTTCGCCGTGACCCTGTCTACTCTTTTGCACATGCTATGCGGGCGAAATGATGATACCATGCCAAGTTCCAAAATTTTCAGAGTTCATTTTGTAGTGATTTTCAATTTCACCGTCATTTAGCTCCCAAAACAAATCGGTAAATGACTGAAAAACAGCAAATGATGTCAGAACGTGTTGGAAATTGATGATGTCTCTTTGAATGATGCATACTGAACGCAAAAATAGGCTGGAGTACAAATAAGTTTATAAAACATTGAAGTGCCCGTGTAACAGATGAGTTCTCATCCGAAACCCTGATACTCCGAAAGAGATTGTCCAGTTTGTACACGAGGCGCGTCCAGTTTTCGCCGTGACCCTCTCTACTCTTTTGCACATGCTGTGCGAGCGAAATGATGACACCATGCCAAGTTCCAACATTTTCAGAGTTCATTTTGTAGTGATTTTCAATTTCACCGTCATTTAGCTCCCTAAGCAAATCGGTAAATGACTGAAAAACAGCAAATGATGTCAGAACATGTTGGAAATTGATGACTTCGCTTTGAATGATGCATACTGAACGCGAAAATAGGCTGGAGTTCAAATAAGTTTAAAAAACATTGAAGTGCCCGTGTAACAGATGAGTTCTCGTCCGAAACCCTAATACTCCGAAAGAGACTGTCCAGTTTGTACACGAGGCGCGTCCAGTTCTCGCCGTGACCCTCTCTACTCTTTTGCACATGCTATGCGAGCGAAATGATGACACCATGCCAAGTTCCAACATTTTCAGAGTTCATTTTGTAGTGATTTTCAATTTCACCGTCATTTAGCTCCCTAAGCAAATCGGTAAATGACTGAAAAACAGCAAATGATGTCAGAACATGTTGGAAATTGATGACTTCGCTTTGAATGATGCATACTGAACGCGAAAATAGGCTGGAGTTCAAATAAGTTTAAAAAACATTGAAGTGCCCGTGTAACAGATGAGTTCTCGTCCGAAACCCTAATACTCCGAAAGAGACTGTCCAGTTTGTACACGAGGTACGTCCAGTTCTCGCCGTGACCCTCTCTACTCTTTTGCACATGCTATGTGGGCGAAATGATGATACCATGCCAAGTTCCAACATTTTCAGAGTTCATTTTGTAGTGATTTTCAATTTCACCATCATTTAGCTCCCTAAACAAATCGGTAAATGACTGAAAAACATCAAATGATGTCAGAACGTGTTGGAAATTGATGACATCGCTTTGAATGATGCATACTGAACGCGAAAATAGGCTGGAGTTCAAATAAGTTTAAAAAACATTGAAGTGCCCGTGTAACAGATGAGTTCTCGTCCGAAACCCTGATACTCCGAAAGAGATTGTCCAGTTTGTACACGAGGTGCGTCCAGTTTTCGCCGTGACCCTCTCTACTCTTTTGCACATGCTATGCGGGCGAAATGATGATACCATGCCAAGTTCCAACATTTTCAGAGTTCATTTTGTAGTGATTCTCAATTTCACCGTCATTTAGCTCCCTAAGGAAATCGGTAAATGACTGAAAAACAGCAAATGATGTCAGAACGTGTTGGAAATTGATGACGTCGCTTGGAATGATGCATACTGAACGCGAAAATAGGCTGGATTTCAAATAAGTTTAAAAAACATTCAAGTGCCCGTGTAACAGATGAGTTCTCGTCCGAAACCCTGATACTCCGAAAGAGATTGTCCAGTTTGTACACGAGGTGCGTCCAGTTTTCGCCGTGACCCTCTCTACTCTTTTGCACATGCTATGCGGGCGAAATGATGATACCATGCCAAGTTCCAACATTTTCAGAGTTCATTTTGTAGTGATTTTCAATTTCACCGTCATTTAGCTCCCTAAACAAGTCGGTAAATGACTGAAAAACAGCAAATCATGTCAGAACACGTTGGAAATTGATGACATCGCTTAGAATGATGCATACTGAACGCAAAAATAGGCTGGAGTTCAAATAAGTTTGAAAAACATTGAAGTGCCCGTGTAACAGATGAGTTCTCGTCCCAAACCCTGATACTCCGAAAGAGATTGTCCAGTTTGTACACGAGGTGCGTCCAGTTTTCGCCGTGACCCTTTCTACTCTTTTGCACATGCTGTGCGGGTGAAATGATGATACCATGCCAAGTTCCAACATTTTCAGAGTTCATTTTGTAGTGATTTTCAATTTCACCGGCATTTAGCTCCCTAAACAAATCGGTAAATGACTGAAAAACAGCAAATGATGTCAGAACGTCTTGGAAACTGATGACGTCGCTTTGAATGATGCATAATGAACGCAAAAATAGGCTGGAGTTGAAATAAGTTTTAAAAACATTGAAGTGCCCGTGTAACAGATGAGTTCTCGTCCGAAACCTTGATACTCCGAAAGACATTGTCCAGTTTGTACACGAGGTGCGTCCAGTTTTCGCCGTGACCCTCTCTACTCTTTTGCACATGCTATGCGGGCGAAATGATGATACCATGCCAAGTTCCAACATTTTCAGAGTTCATTTTGTAGTGATTTTCAATTTCACCGTCATTTAGCTCCCTAAACAAATCGGTAAATGACTAAAAAACAGCAAATGATGTCAGAACGTGTTGGAAATTGATGACGTCGCTTTGAATGATGCATACTGAACGTGAAAATAGGTTGGAGTTCAAATAAATTTAAAAACCATTGAAGTTCCCGTGTAACAGATTAGTTCTTGTCCGAAACCCTGATACTCCGAAAGAGATTGTCCAGTTTGTACACGAGGTGCGTCCAGTTTTCGCCGTGACCCTCTCTAGTCTTTTGCACATGCTATGCGGGAGAAATGATGATACCATGCCAATTTCCAACATTTTCAGAGTTCATTTTGTAGTGATTTTCAATTTCACCGTCATTTAGCTCCCAAAACAAATCGGTAAATGACTGAAAAACAGCAAATGATGTTAGAACGTGTTGGAAATTGATGACGTCGCTTTGAATGATGCATACTGAACGCGAAAATAGGCTGGAGTTCAAATAAGTTTAAAAAACATTAAAGTTCCCGTGTAACAGATGAGTTCTCGTCCCAAACCCTGATACTCCGAAAGAGATTGTCCAGTTTGTACACGAGGTGCGTCCAGTTTTTGCCGTGACCCTCTCGACTCTTTTGCACATGCTATGCGGGCGAAATGATGATACCATGCCAAGTTCCAAAATTTTCAGAGTTCATTTTGTAGTGATTTTCAATTTCACCGTCATTTAGCTCCCAAAACAAATCGGTAAATGACTGAAAAACAGCAAATGATGTCAGAACGTGTTGGAAATTGATGATGTCTCTTTGAATGATGCATACTGAACGCAAAAATAGGCTGGAGTACAAATAAGTTTATAAAACATTGAAGTGCCCGTGTAACAGATGAGTTCTCATCCGAAACCCTGATACTCCGAAAGAGATTGTCCAGTTTGTACACGAGGCGCGTCCAGTTTTCGCCGTGACCCTCTCTACTCTTTTGCGCATGCTGTGCGAGCGAAATGATGACACCATGCCAAGTTCCAACATTTTCAGAGTTCATTTTGTAGTGATTTTCAATTTCACCGTCATTTAGCTCCCTAAGCAAATCGGTAAATGACTGAAAAACAGCAAATGATGTCAGAACATGTTGGAAATTGATGACTTCGCTTTGAATGATGCATACTGAACGCGAAAATAGGCTGGAGTTCAAATAAGTTTAAAAAACATTGAAGTGCCCGTGTAACAGATGAGTTCTCGTCCGAAACCCTAATACTCCGAAAGAGACTGTCCAGTTTGTACACGAGGTACGTCCAGTTCTCGCCGTGACCCTCTCTACTCTTTTGCACATGCTATGTGGGCGAAATGATGATACCATGCCAAGTTCCAACATTTTCAGAGTTCATTTTGTAGTGATTTTCAATTTCACCATCATTTAGCTCCCTAAACAAATCGGTAAATGACTGAAAAACATCAAATGATGTCAGAACGTGTTGGAAATTGATGACATCGCTTTGAATGATGCATACTGAACGCGAAAATAGGCTGGAGTTCAAATAAGTTTAAAAAACATTGAAGTGCCCGTGTAACAGATGAGTTCTCGTCCGAAACCCTGATACTCCGAAAGAGATTGTCCAGTTTGTACACGAGGTGCGTCCAGTTTTCGCCGTGACCCTCTCTACTCTTTTGCACATGCTATGCGGGCGAAATGATGATACCATGCCAAGTTCCAACATTTTCAGAGTTCATTTTGTAGTGATTCTCAATTTCACCGTCATTTAGCTCCCTAAGGAAATCGGTAAATGACTGAAAAACAGCAAATGATGTCAGAACGTGTTGGAAATTGATGACGTCGCTTGGAATGATGCATACTGAACGCGAAAATAGGCTGGATTTCAAATAAGTTTAAAAAACATTCAAGTGCCCGTGTAACAGATGAGTTCTCGTCCGAAACCCTGATACTCCGAAAGAGATTGTCCAGTTTGTACACGAGGTGCGTCCAGTTTTCGCCGTGACCCTCTCTACTCTTTTGCACATGCTATGCGGGCGAAATGATGATACCATGCCAAGTTCCAACATTTTCAGAGTTCATTTTGTAGTGATTTTCAATTTCACCGTCATTTAGCTCCCTAAACAAGTCGGTAAATGACTGAAAAACAGCAAATCATGTCAGAACACGTTGGAAATTGATGACATCGTTTAGAATGATGCATACTGAACGCAAAAATAGGCTGGAGTTCAAATAAGTTTGAAAAACATTGAAGTGCCCGTGTAACAGATGAGTTCTCGTCCCAAACCCTGATACTCCGAAAGAGATTGTCCAGTTTGTACACGAGGTGCGTCCAGTTTTCGCCGTGACCCTTTCTACTCTTTTGCACATGCTGTGCGGGTGAAATGATGATACCATGCCAAGTTCCAACATTTTCAGAGTTCATTTTGTAGTGATTTTTAATTTCACCGGCATTTAGCTCCCTAAACAAATCGGTAAATGACTGAAAAACAGCAAATGATGTCAGAACGTCTTGGAAACTGATGACGTCGCTTTGAATGATGCATAATGAACGCAAAAATAGGCTGGAGTTCAAATAAGTTTTAAAAACATTGAAGTGCCCGTGTAACAGATGAGTTCTCGTCCGAAACCTTGATACTCCGAAAGACATTGTCCAGTTTGTACACGAGGTGCGTCCAGTTTTCGCCGTGACCCTCTCTACTCTTTTGCACATGCTATGCGGGCGAAATGATGATACCATGCCAAGTTCCAACATTTTCAGAGTTCATTTTGTAGTGATTCTCAATTTCACCGTCATTTAGCTCCCTAAGGAAATCGGTAAATGACTGAAAAACAGCAAATGATGTCAGAACGTGTTGGAAATTGATGACGTCGCTTGGAATGATGCATACTGAACGCGAAAATAGGCTGGATTTCAAATAAGTTTAAAAAACATTCAAGTGCCCGTGTAACAGATGAGTTCTCGTCCGAAACCCTGATACTCCGAAAGAGATTGTCCAGTTTGTACACGAGGTGCGTCCAGTTTTCGCCGTGACCCTCTCTACTCTTTTGCACATGCTATGCGGGCGAAATGATGATACCATGCCAAGTTCCAACATTTTCAGAGTTCATTTTGTAGTGATTTTCAATTTCACCGTCATTTAGCTCCCTAAACAAGTCGGTAAATGACTGAAAAACAGCAAATCATGTCAGAACACGTTGGAAATTGATGACATCGTTTAGAATGATGCATACTGAACGCAAAAATAGGCTGGAGTTCAAATAAGTTTGAAAAACATTGAAGTGCCCGTGTAACAGATGAGTTCTCGTCCCAAACCCTGATACTCCGAAAGAGATTGTCCAGTTTGTACACGAGGTGCGTCCAGTTTTCGCCGTGACCCTTTCTACTCTTTTGCACATGCTGTGCGGGTGAAATGATGATACCATGCCAAGTTCCAACATTTTCAGAGTTCATTTTGTAGTGATTTTTAATTTCACCGGCATTTAGCTCCCTAAACAAATCGGTAAATGACTGAAAAACAGCAAATGATGTCAGAACGTCTTGGAAACTGATGACGTCGCTTTGAATGATGCATAATGAACGCAAAAATAGGCTGGAGTTCAAATAAGTTTTAAAAACATTGAAGTGCCCGTGTAACAGATGAGTTCTCGTCCGAAACCTTGATACTCCGAAAGACATTGTCCAGTTTGTACACGAGGTGCGTCCAGTTTTCGCCGTGACCCTCTCTACTCTTTTGCACATGCTATGCGGGCGAAATGATGATACCATGCCAAGTTCCAACATTTTTAGAGTTCATTTTGTAGTGATTTTCAATTTCACCGTCATTTAGCTCCCTAAACAAATCGGTAAATGACTAAAAAACAGCAAATGATGTCAGAACGTGTTGGAAATTGATGACGTCGCTTTGAATGATGCATACTGAACGTGAAAATAGGTTGGAGTTCAAATAAATTTAAAAACCATTGAAGTTCCCGTGTAACAGATTAGTTCTCGTCCGAAACCCTGATACTCCGAAAGAGATTGTCCAGTTTGTACACGAGGTGCGTCCAGTTTTCGCCGTGACCCTCTCTAGTCTTTTGCACATGCTATGCGGGAGAAATGATGATACCATGCCAATTTCCAACATTTTCAGAGTTCATTTTGTAGTGATTTTCAATTTCACCGTCATTTAGCTCCCAAAACAAATCGGTAAATGACTGAAAAACATCAAATGATGTCAGAACGTGTTGGAAATTGATGACATCGCTTTGAATGATGCATACTGAACGCGAAAATAGGCTGGAGTTCAAATAAGTTTAAAAAACATTGAAGTGCCCGTGTAACAGATGAGTTCTCGTCCGAAACCCTGATACTCCGAAAGAGATTGTCCAGTTTGTACACGAGGTGCGTCCAGTTTTCGCCGTGACCCTCTCTACTCTTTTGCACATGCTATGCGGGCGAAATGATGATACCATGCCAAGTTCCAACATTTTCAGAGTTCATTTTGTAGTGATTCTCAATTTCACCGTCATTTAGCTCCCTAAGGAAATCGGTAAATGACTGAAAAACAGCAAATGATGTCAGAACGTGTTGGAAATTGATGACGTCGCTTGGAATGATGCATACTGAACGCGAAAATAGGCTGGATTTCAAATAAGTTTAAAAAACATTCAAGTGCCCGTGTAACAGATGAGTTCTCGTCCGAAACCCTGATACTCCGAAAGAGATTGTCCAGTTTGTACACGAGGTGCGTCCAGTTTTCGCCGTGACCCTCTCTACTCTTTTGCACATGCTATGCGGGCGAAATGATGATACCATGCCAAGTTCCAACATTTTCAGAGTTCATTTTGTAGTGATTTTCAATTTCACCGTCATTTAGCTCCCTAAACAAGTCGGTAAATGACTGAAAAACAGCAAATCATGTCAGAACACGTTGGAAATTGATGACATCGTTTAGAATGATGCATACTGAACGCAAAAATAGGCTGGAGTTCAAATAAGTTTGAAAAACATTGAAGTGCCCGTGTAACAGATGAGTTCTCGTCCCAAACCCTGATACTCCGAAAGAGATTGTCCAGTTTGTACACGAGGTGCGTCCAGTTTTCGCCGTGACCCTTTCTACTCTTTTGCACATGCTGTGCGGGTGAAATGATGATACCATGCCAAGTTCCAACATTTTCAGAGTTCATTTTGTAGTGATTTTTAATTTCACCGGCATTTAGCTCCCTAAACAAATCGGTAAATGACTGAAAAACAGCAAATGATGTCAGAACGTCTTGGAAACTGATGACGTCGCTTTGAATGATGCATAATGAACGCAAAAATAGGCTGGAGTTCAAATAAGTTTTAAAAACATTGAAGTGCCCGTGTAACAGATGAGTTCTCGTCCGAAACCTTGATACTCCGAAAGACATTGTCCAGTTTGTACACGAGGTGCGTCCAGTTTTCGCCGTGACCCTCTCTACTCTTTTGCACATGCTATGCGGGCGAAATGATGATACCATGCCAAGTTCCAACATTTTCAGAGTTCATTTTGTAGTGATTCTCAATTTCACCGTCATTTAGCTCCCTAAGGAAATCGGTAAATGACTGAAAAACAGCAAATGATGTCAGAACGTGTTGGAAATTGATGACGTCGCTTGGAATGATGCATACTGAACGCGAAAATAGGCTGGATTTCAAATAAGTTTAAAAAACATTCAAGTGCCCGTGTAACAGATGAGTTCTCGTCCGAAACCCTGATACTCCGAAAGAGATTGTCCAGTTTGTACACGAGGTGCGTCCAGTTTTCGCCGTGACCCTCTCTACTCTTTTGCACATGCTATGCGGGCGAAATGATGATACCATGCCAAGTTCCAACATTTTCAGAGTTCATTTTGTAGTGATTTTCAATTTCACCGTCATTTAGCTCCCTAAACAAGTCGGTAAATGACTGAAAAACAGCAAATCATGTCAGAACACGTTGGAAATTGATGACATCGTTTAGAATGATGCATACTGAACGCAAAAATAGGCTGGAGTTCAAATAAGTTTGAAAAACATTGAAGTGCCCGTGTAACAGATGAGTTCTCGTCCCAAACCCTGATACTCCGAAAGAGATTGTCCAGTTTGTACACGAGGTGCGTCCAGTTTTCGCCGTGACCCTTTCTACTCTTTTGCACATGCTGTGCGGGTGAAATGATGATACCATGCCAAGTTCCAACATTTTCAGAGTTCATTTTGTAGTGATTTTTAATTTCACCGGCATTTAGCTCCCTAAACAAATCGGTAAATGACTGAAAAACAGCAAATGATGTCAGAACGTCTTGGAAACTGATGACGTCGCTTTGAATGATGCATAATGAACGCAAAAATAGGCTGGAGTTCAAATAAGTTTTAAAAACATTGAAGTGCCCGTGTAACAGATGAGTTCTCGTCCGAAACCTTGATACTCCGAAAGACATTGTCCAGTTTGTACACGAGGTGCGTCCAGTTTTCGCCGTGACCCTCTCTACTCTTTTGCACATGCTATGCGGGCGAAATGATGATACCATGCCAAGTTCCAACATTTTTAGAGTTCATTTTGTAGTGATTTTCAATTTCACCGTCATTTAGCTCCCTAAACAAATCGGTAAATGACTAAAAAACAGCAAATGATGTCAGAACGTGTTGGAAATTGATGACGTCGCTTTGAATGATGCATACTGAACGTGAAAATAGGTTGGAGTTCAAATAAATTTAAAAACCATTGAAGTTCCCGTGTAACAGATTAGTTCTCGTCCGAAACCCTGATACTCCGAAAGAGATTGTCCAGTTTGTACACGAGGTGCGTCCAGTTTTCGCCGTGACCCTCTCTAGTCTTTTGCACATGCTATGCGGGAGAAATGATGATACCATGCCAATTTCCAACATTTTCAGAGTTCATTTTGTAGTGATTTTCAATTTCACCGTCATTTAGCTCCCAAAACAAATCGGTAAATGACTGAAAAACAGCAAATGATGTTAGAACGTGTTGGAAATTGATGACGTCGCTTTGAATGATGCATACTGAACGCGAAAATAGGCTGGAGTTCAAATAAGTTTAAAAAACATTAAAGTTCCCGTGTAACAGATGAGTTCTCGTCCGAAACCCTGATACTCCGAAAGAGATTGTCCAGTTTGTACACGAGGTGCGTCCAGTTTTCGCCGTGACCCTGTCTACTCTTTTGCACATGCTATGCGGGCAAAAGGATGATACCATGCCAAGTTCCAACATTTTCAGAGTTCATTTTGTAGTGATTTTCAATTTCACCGTCATTTAGCTCCCTAAACAAATCGGTAAATGAATGAAAAACAGCAAATGATGTCAGAACATGTTGGAAATTGATGACGTCGCTTTGAATGATGCATACTGAACGCCAAAATAGGCTAGAGTTCAAATAAGTTTAAAAAACATTGAAGTGCCCGTGTAACAGATGAGTTCTCGACCCAAACCCTGATACTCCGAAAGAGATTGTCCAGTTTGTACACGAGGTGCGTCTAGTTTTCGCCGTGACCCTCTCTACTCTTTGGCACATGCTATGCGGGCGAAATGATGATACCATGCCAAGTTCCAACATTTTCAGAGTTCATTTTGTAGTGATTTTCAATTTCACCGTCATTCAGCTCCCTAAACAAATCAGTAAATGACTGAAAAACAACAAATGATGTCAGAACATGTTGGAAATTGATGACGTCGCTTTGAATGATGCATACTGACCGCAAAAATAGGCTGGAGTACAAATAAGTTTAAAAAACATTGAAGTGCCCGTGTAACCGATGAGTTCTCATCCGAAACCCTGATACTCCGAAAGAGATTGTCCAGTTTGTACACGAGGTGCGTCCAGTTTTCGCCGTGACCCTCTCTACTCTTTTGCACATGCTATGCGGGCGAAATGATCATACCATGCCAAGTTCCAACATTTTCAGAGTTCATTTTGTAGTGATTTTCAATTTCACCGTCATTTAGCTCCCTAAACAAATCGGTAAATGACTGAAAAACTGCAAATGATGTCAGAACGTGTTGGAAATTGATGACGTCGCTTTGAATGATGCATACTGAACGCAAAAATAGGCTGGAGTACAAATAAGCTAATAAAACATTGAAGTGCCCGTGTAACAGATGAGTTCTCATCCGAAACCCTGATACTCCGAAAGAGATTGTCCAGTTTGTACACGAGGTGCGTCCAGTTTTCGCCGTGACCCTCTCTACTCTTTTGCACATGCTATGCGGGCGAAATGATGATACCATGCCAAGTTCCAACATTTTCAGAGTTCATTTTGTAGTGATTTTCAATTTCACCATCATTTAGCTCCCTAAACAAATCGGTAAATGACTGAAAAACAGCAAATGATGTCAGAACGTGTTGGAAATTGATGACGTCGCTTTGAATGATGCATACTGAAGGCGAAAATAGGTTGGAGTTCAAATAAGTTTAAAAACCATTGAAGTGCCCGTGTAACATATGAGTTCTCGTCCGAAACACTGATACTCCGAAAGAGATTGTCCAGTTTGTACACGAGGTGCGTCCAGTTTTCGCCGTGACCCTCTCTACTCTTTTGCACATGCTATGCGGGCGAAATGATGATACGATGCCAAGTTCCAACATTTTCAGAGTTCATTTTGTAGTGATTTTCAATTTCACCGTCATTTAGCTCCCAAAACAAATCGGTAAATGACTGAAAAACAGCAAATGATGTTAGAACGTGTTGGAAATTGATGACGTCGCTTTGAATGATGCATACTGAACGCGAAAATAGGCTGGAGTTCAAATAAGTTTAAAAAACATTAAAGTTCCCGTGTAACAGATGAGTTCTCGTCCGAAACCCTGATACTCCGAAAGAGATTGTCCAGTTTGTACACGAGGTGCGTCCAGTTTTCGCCGTGACCCTGTCTACTCTTTTGCACATGCTATGCGGGAAAAAGGATGATACCATGCCAAGTTCCAACATTTTCAGAGTTCATTTTGTAGTGATTTTCAATTTCACCGTCATTTAGCTCCCTAAACAAATCGGTAAATGACTGAAAAACATCAAATGATGTCAGAACATGTTGGAAATTGATGACGTCGCTTTGAATGATGCATACTGAACGCCAAAATAGGCTGGAGTTCAAATAAGTTTAAAAAACATTGAAGTGCAAGTGTAACAGATGAGTTCTCATCCGATACCCTGATACTCCGAAAGAGATTGTCCAGTTTGTACACGAGGTGCGTCCAGTTTTCGCCGTGACCCTCTCTACTCTTTCGCACATGCTATGCGGGCGAAATGATGATACCATGCCAAGTTCCAACATTTTCGGAGTTCATTTTGTAGCGATTTTAAATTTCACCGTCATTTAGCTCCCTAAACAAATCGGTAAATGACTCAAAAACAACAAACGATGTCAGAACGTGTTGAAAATTGATGACGTCGCCTTGAATGATGCATACTGAACGCAAAAATAGGCTGGAGTACAAATAAGTTTATAAAACATTGAAGTGCCCGTGTAACAGATGAGTTCTCATCCAAAACCCTGATACTCCGAAAGAGATTGTCCAGTTTGTACACGAGGTGCGTCCAGTTTTCGCCGTGACCCTCTCTACTCTTTTGCACATGCTATGCGTGCGAAATGATGATACCATGCCAAGTTCCAACATTTTCAGAGTTCATTTTGTAGTGATTTTCAATTTCACCGTCATTTAGCTCCCTAAACAAATCGGTAAATGACTGAAAAACAGCAAATGATGTCAGAACGTGTTGGAAATTGATGACGTCGCTTTGAATGATGCATACTGAACGCAAAAATAGGCTGTAGTTCAAATAAGTTTAAAAAACATTAAAGTTCCCGTGTAACAGATGAGTTCTCGTCCGAAACCCTGATACTCCGAAAGAGATTGTCCAGTTTGTACACGAGGTGCGTCCAGTTTTCGCCGTGACCCTGTCTACTCTTTTGCACATGCTATGCGGGCAAAAGGATGATACCATGCCAAGTTCCAACATTTTCAGAGTTCATTTTGTAGTGATTTTCAATTTCACCGTCATTTAGCTCCCTAAACAAATCGGTAAATGACTGAAAAACAGCAAATGATGTCAGAACGTGTTGGAAATTGATGACGTCGCTTTGAATGATGCATACTGAACGCGACAATAGGTTGGAGTTCAAATAAGTTTAAAAAACATTGAAGTGCCCGTGTAACAGATGAGTTCTCGTCCCAAACCCTGATACTCCGAAAGAGATTGTCCAGTTTGTACACGAGGTGCGTCCAGTTCTCGCCGTGACCCTCTCTACTCTTTTGCACATGCTATGCGGGCGAAATGATGATACCATGCCAAGTTCCAACATTTTCAGAGTTCATTTTGTAGTGATTTTCAATTTCACCGTCATTTAGCTCCCAAAACAAATCGGTAAATGACTGAAAAACAGCAAATGATGTTAGAACCTGTTGGAAATTGATGACGTCGCTTTGAATGATGCATACTGAACGCGAAAATAGGCTGGAGTTCAAATAATTTTAAAAACCATTGAAGTGCAAGTGTAACAGATGAGTTCTCGTCCGATACCCTGATACTCCGAAAGAGTTTGTCCAGTTTGTACACGAGGTGCGTCCAGTTTTCGCCGTGACCCTCTCTACTCTTTCGCACATGCTATGCGGGCGAAATGATCATACCATGCCAAGTTCCAACATTTTCGGAGTTCATTTTGTAGCGATTTTCAATTTCACCGTCATTTAGCTCCCTAAACAAATCGGTAAATGACTGAAAAACAGCAAATGATGTCAGAACGTGTTTTAAATTGATGACGTCGCTTTGAATGATGCATACTGAACGCAAAAATAGGCTGGAGTACAAATAAGTTTATAAAACATTGAAGTGCCCGTGTAACAGATGAGTTCTCATCCGAAACCCTGATACTCCGAAAGAGATTGTCCAGTTTGTACACGAGGTGCGTCCAGTTTTCGCCGTGACCCTGTCTACTATTTTGCACATGCTATGCGGGCAAAAGGATGATACCATGCCAAGTTCCAACATTTTCAGAGTTCATTTTGTAGGGATTTTCAATTTCACCGTCATTTAGCTCCCTAAACAAATCGGTAAATGACTGAAAAACAGCAAAGGATGTCAGAACATGTTGGAAATTGATGACGTCGCTTTGAATGATGCATACTGAACGCCAAAATAGGCTGGAGTTCAAATAAGTTTAAAAAACATTGAAGTGCAAGTGTAACAGATGAGTTCTCGTCCGATACCCTGATACTCCGAAAGAGATTGTCCAGTTTGTACACGAGGTGCGTCCAGTTTTCGCCGTGACCCTCTCTACTCTTTCGCACATGCTATGCGGGCGAAATGATGATACCATGCCAAGTTACAACATTTTCGGAGTTCATTTTGTAGCGATTTTCAATTTCACCGTCATTTAGCTCCCTAAACAAATCGGTAAATGACTCAAAAACAACAAACGATGTCAGAACGTGTTGAAAATTGATGATGTCGCCTTGAATGATGCATACTGAACGCAAAAATAGGCTGGAGTACAAATAAGTTTATAAAACATTGAAGTGCCCGTGTAACAGATGAGTTCTCATCCGAAACCCTGATACTCCGAAAGAGATTGTCCAGTTTGTACACGAGGTGCGTCCAATTTTCGCCGTGACCCTCTCTACTCTTTTGCACATGCTATGCGTGCGAAATGATGATACCATGCCAAGTTGCAACATTTTCAGAGTTCATTTTGTAGTGATTTTCAATTTCACCGTCATTTAGCTCCCTAAACAAATCGGTAAATGACTGAAAAACAGCAAATGATGTCAGAACGTGTTGGAAATTGATGACGTCGCTTTGAATGATGCATACTGAACGCGAAAATAGGCTGTAGTTCAAATAAGTTTAAAAAACATTAAAGTTCCCGTGTAACAGATGAGTTCTCGTCCGAAACCCTGATACTCCGAAAGAGATTGTCCAGTTTGTACACGAGGTGCGTCAAGTTTTCGCCGTGACCCTGTCTACTCTTTTGCACATGCTATGCGGGAAAAAGGATGATACCATGCCAAGTTCCAACATTTTCAGAGTTCATTTTGTAGTGATTTTCAATTTCACCGTCATTTAGCTCCCTAAACAAATCGGTAAATGACTGAAAAACAGCAAATGATGTCAGAACCTGTTGGAAATGGATGACGTCGCTTTGAATGATGCATACTGAACGCGAAAATAGGCTGGAGTTCAAATAAGTTTAAAAAACATTTAAGTGCAAGTGTAACAGATGAGTTCTCGTCCGATACCCTGATACTCCGAAAGAGATTGTCCAGTTTGTACACGAGGTGCGTCCAGTTTTCGCCGTGACCCTCTCTACTCTTTCGCACATGCTATGCGGGCGAAATGATGATACCATGCCAAGTTCCAACATTTTCAGAGTTCATTTTGTAGCGATTTTCAATTTCACCGTCATTTAGCTCCCTAAACAAATCTGTAAATGACTGAAAAACAGGAAATGATGTCAGAACGTGTTGGAAATTGATGACGTCGCTTTGAATGATGCATACTGAACGCGAAAATAGGTTGGAGTTCAAATAAGTTTAAAAACCATTGAAGTGCCCGTGTAATAGATGAGTTCTCGTCCGAAACCCTGATACTCCGAAAGAGATTGTCCAGTTTGTACACGAGGTGCGTCCAGTTTTCGCCGTGACCCTCTCTACTCTTTGGCACATGCTGTGCGGGCGAAATGATGATACCATGCCAAGTTCCAACATTTTCAGAGTTCATTTTGTAGCGATTTTCAATTTCACCGTCATTTAGCCTCCTAAACAAATCGGTAAATGACTCAAAAACAACAAATGATGTCAGAACGTGTTGAAAATTGATGACGTCGCCTTGAATGATGCATACTGAACGCAAAAATAGGCTGGAGTAAATATAAGTTTATAAAACATTGAAGTGCCCGTGTAACAGATGAGTTCTCATCCGAAACCCTGATACTCCGAAAGAGATTGTCCAGTTTGTACACGAGGTGCGTCCAGTTTTTGCCGTGACCCTGTCTACTCTTTTGCACATGCTATGCATGCGAAATGATGATACCATGCCAAGTTCCAACATTTTCAGAGTTCATTTTGTAGTGATTTTCAATTTCACCGTCATTTAGCTCCCTAAACAAATCTGTAAATGACTGAAAAACAGCAAATGATGTCAGAACGTGTTGGAAATTGATGACGTCACTTTGAATGATGCATACTGAACGCGAAAATAGGTTGGAGTTCAAATAAGTTTAAAAACCATTGAAGTGCCCGTGTAATAGATGAGTTCTCGTCCGAAACCCTGATACTCCGAAAGAGATTGTCCAGTTTGTACACGAGGTGCGTCCAGTTTTCGCCGTGACCCTCTCTACTCTTTGGCACATGCTATGCGGGCGAAATGATGATACCATGCCAAGTTCCAACATTTTCAGAGTTCATTTTGTAGCGATTTTCAATTTCACCGTCATTTAGCTCCCTAAACAAATCGGTAAATGACTCAAAAACAACAAATGATGTCAGAACGTGTTGAAAATTGATGACGTCGCCTTGAATGATGCATACTGAACGCAAAAATAGGCTGGAGTACAAATAAGTTTATAAAACATTGAAGTGCCCGTGTAACAGATGAGTTCTCATCCGAAACCCTGATACTCCGAAAGAGATTGTCCAGTTTGTACACGAGGTGCGTCCAGTTTTCGCCGTGACCCTCTCTACTCTTTTGCACATGCTATGCATGCGAAATGATGATACCATGCCAAGTTCCAACATTTTCAGAGTTCATTTTGTAGTGATTTTCAATTTCACCGTCATTTAGCTCCCTAAACAAATCGGTAAATGACTGAAAAACAGCAAATGATGTCAGAACGTGTTGGAAATTGATGACGTCGCTTTGAATGATGCATACTGAACGCCAAAATAGGCTGGAGTACGAATAAGTTTAAAAAACATTAATGTTCCCGTGTAACAGATGAGTTCTCGTCCGAAACCCTGATACTCCGAAAGAGATTGTCCAGTTTGTACACGAGGTGCGTCCAGTTTTCGCCGTGACCCTGTCTACTCTGTTGCACATGCTATGCGGGCAAAAGGATGATACCAAGCCAAGTTCCAACATTTTTAGAGTTCATTTTGTAGTGATTTTCAATTTCACCGTCATTTAGCTCCCTAAACAAATCGGTAAATGACTGAAAAACAGCAAATGATGTCAGAACGTGTTGGAAATTGATGACGTCGCTTTGAATGATGCATACTGAACGCGAAAATAGGTTGGAGTTCAAATAAGTTTAAAAACCATTGAAGTGCCCGTGTAACAGATGAGTTCTCGTCCGAAACCCTGATACTCAGAAAGAGATTGTCCAGTTTGTACACGAGGTGCATCCAGTTTTCGCCGTGACCCTCTCTACTCTTTTGCACATGCTATGCGGGCGAAATGATGATACCATGCAAAGTTCCAACATTTTCAGAGTTCATTTTGTAGTGATTTTCAATTTCACCGTCATTTAGCTCCCTAAACAAATCTGTAAATGACTGAAAAACAGCAAATGATGTCAGAACGTGTTGGAAATTGATGACGTCGCTTTGAATGATGCATACTGAACGCGAAAATAGGTTGGAGTTCAAATAAGTTTAAAAAACATTGAAGTGCCCGTGTAATAGATGAGTTCTCGTCCGAAACCCTGATACTCCGAAAGAGATTGTCCAGTTTGTACACGAGGTGCGTCCAGTTTTCGCCGTGACCCTCTCTACTCTTTGGCACATGCTATGCGGGCAAAAGGATGATACCATGCCAAGTTCCAACATTTTCAGAGTTCATTTTGTAGCGATTTTCAATTTCACCGTCATTTAGCTCCCTAAACAAATCGGTAAATGACTCAAAAACAGCAAATGATGTCAGAACGTGTTGAAAAGGATGACGTCGCCTTGAATGACGCATACTGAACGCCAAAATAGGCTGGAGTACAAATAAGTTTAAAAAACATTGAAGTGCCCGTGTAACAGATGAGTTCTCATCCGAAACCCTGATACTCCGAAAGAGATTGTCCAGTTTGTACACGAGGTGCGTCCAGTTTTCGCCGTGACCCTCTCTACTCTTTTGCACATGCTATGCGTGCGAAATGATGATACCATGCCAAGTTCCAACATTTTCAGAGTTCATTTTGTAGTGATTTTCAATTTCACCGTCATTTAGCTCCCTAAACAAATCGGTAAATGACTGAAAAACAGCAAATGATGTCAGAACGTGTTGGAAATTAATGACGTCGCTTTGAATGATGCATACTGAACGCCAAAATAGGCTAGAGTTCAAATAAGTTTAAAAAACATTAATGTTCCCGTGTAACAGATGAGTTCTCGTCCGAAACCCTGATACTCCGAAAGAGATTGTCCAGTTTGTACACGAGGTGCGTCCAGTTTTCGCCGTGACCCTCTCTACTCTTTTGCACATGCTATGCATGCGAAATGATGATACCATGCCAAGTTCCAACATTTTCAGAGTTCATTTTGTAGTGATTTTCAATTTCACCGTCATTTAGCTCCCTAAACAAATCGGTAAATGACTGAAAAACAGCAAATGATGTCAGAACGTGTTGGAAATTGATGACGTCGCTTTGAATGATGCATACTGAACGCCAAAATAGGCTGGAGTACAAATAAGTTTAAAAAACATTAATGTTCCCGTGTAACAGATGAGTTCTCGTCCGAAACCCTGATACTCCGAAAGAGATTGTCCAGTTTGTACACGAGGTGCGTCCAGTTTTCGCCGTGACCCTGTCTACTCTGTTGCACATGCTATGCGGGCAAAAGGATGATACCATGCCAAGTTCCAAGATTTTTAGAGTTCATTTTGTAGTGATTTTCAATTTCACCGTCATTTAGCTCCCTAAACAAATCGGTAAATGACTGAAAAACAGCAAATGATGTCAGAACGTGTTGGAAATTGATGACGTCGCTTTGAATGATGCATACTGAACGCGAAAATAGGTTGGAGTTCAAATAAGTTTAAAAACCATTGAAGTGCCCGTGTAACAGATGAGTTCTCGTCCGAAACCCTGATACTCAGAAAGAGATTGTCCAGTTTGTACACGAGGTGCGTCCAGTTTTCGCCGTGACCCTCTCTACTCTTTTGCACATGCTATGCGGGCGAAATGATGATACCATGCAAAGTTCCAACATTTTCAGAGTTCATTTTGTAGTGATTTTCAATTTCACCGTCATTTAGCTCCCTAAACAAATCTGTAAATGACTGAAAAACAGCAAATGATGTCAGAACGTGTTGGAAATTGATGACATCGCTTTGAATGATGCATACTGAACGCGAAAATAGGCTGGAGTTCAAATAAGTTTAAAAAACATTGAAGTGCCCGTGTAACAGATGAGTTCTCGTCCGAAACCCTGATACTCCGAAAGAGATTGTCCAGTTTGTACACGAGGTGCGTCCAGTTTTCGCCGTGACCCTCTCTACTCTTTTGCACATGCTATGCGGGCGAAATGATGATACCATGCCAAGTTCTAACATTTTCAGAGTTCATTTTGTAGTGATTCTCAATTTCACCGTCATTTAGCTCCCTAAGGAAATCGGTAAATGACTGAAAAACAGCAAATGATGTCAGAACGTGTTGGAAATTGATGACGTCGCTTGGAATGATGCATACTGAACGCGAAAATAGGCTGGATTTCAAATAAGTTTAAAAAACATTCAAGTGCCCGTGTAACAGATGAGTTCTCGTCCGAAACCCTGATACTCCGAAAGAGATTGTCCAGTTTGTACACGAGGTGCGTCCAGTTTTCGCCGTGACCCTCTCTACTCTTTTGCACATGCTATGCGGGCGAAATGATGATACCATGCCAAGTTCCAACATTTTCAGAGTTCATTTTGTAGTGATTTTCAATTTCACCGTCATTTAGCTCCCTAAACAAGTCGGTAAATGACTGAAAAACAGCAAATCATGTCAGAACACGTTGGAAATTGATGACATCGTTTAGAATGATGCATACTAAACGCAAAAATAGGCTGGAGTTCAAATAAGTTTGAAAAACATTGAAGTGCCCGTGTAACAGATGAGTTCTCGTCCCAAACCCTGATACTCCGAAAGAGATTGTCCAGTTTGTACACGAGGTGCGTCCAGTTTTCGCCGTGACCCTTTCTACTCTTTTGCACATGCTGTGCGGGTGAAATGATGATACCATGCCAAGTTCCAACATTTTCAGAGTTCATTTTGTAGTGATTTTTAATTTCACCGGCATTTAGCTCCCTAAACAAATCGGTAAATGACTGAAAAACAGCAAATGATGTCAGAACGTCTTGGAAACTGATGACGTCGCTTTGAATGATGCATAATGAACGCAAAAATAGGCTGGAGTTCAAATAAGTTTTAAAAACATTGAAGTGCCCGTGTAACAGATGAGTTCTCGTCCGAAACCTTGATACTCCGAAAGACATTGTCCAGTTTGTACACGAGGTGCGTCCAGTTTTCGCCGTGACCCTCTCTACTCTTTTGCACATGCTATGCGGGCGAAATGATGATACCATGCCAAGTTCCAACATTTTTAGAGTTCATTTTGTAGTGATTTTCAATTTCACCGTCATTTAGCTCCCTAAACAAATCGGTAAATGACTAAAAAACAGCAAATGATGTCAGAACGTGTTGGAAATTGATGACGTCGCTTTGAATGATGCATACTGAACGTGAAAATAGGTTGGAGTTCAAATAAATTTAAAAACCATTGAAGTTCCCGTGTAACAGATTAGTTCTCGTCCGAAACCCTGATACTCCGAAAGAGATTGTCCAGTTTGTACACGAGGTGCGTCCAGTTTTCGCCGTGACCCTCTCTAGTCTTTTGCACATGCTATGCGGGAGAAATGATGATACCATGCCAATTTCCAACATTTTCAGAGTTCATTTTGTAGTGATTTTCAATTTCACCGTCATTTAGCTCCCAAAACAAATCGGTAAATGACTGAAAAACAGCAAATGATGTTAGAACGTGTTGGAAATTGATGACGTCGCTTTGAATGATGCATACTGAACGCGAAAATAGGCTGGAGTTCAAATAAGTTTAAAAAACATTAAAGTTCCCGTGTAACAGATGAGTTCTCGTCCGAAACCCTGATACTCCGAAAGAGATTGTCCAGTTTGTACACGAGGTGCGTCCAGTTTTCGCCGTGACCCTGTCTACTCTTTTGCACATGCTATGCGGGCAAAAGGATGATACCATGCCAAGTTCCAACATTTTCAGAGTTCATTTTGTAGTGATTTTCAATTTCACCGTCATTTAGCTCCCTAAACAAATCGGTAAATGAATGAAAAACAGCAAATGATGTCAGAACATGTTGGAAATTGATGACGTCGCTTTGAATGATGCATACTGAACGCCAAAATAGGCTAGAGTTCAAATAAGTTTAAAAAACATTGAAGTGCCCGTGTAACAGATGAGTTCTCGACCCAAACCCTGATACTCCGAAAGAGATTGTCCAGTTTGTACACGAGGTGCGTCTAGTTTTCGCCGTGACCCTCTCTACTCTTTGGCACATGCTATGCGGGCGAAATGATGATACCATGCCAAGTTCCAACATTTTCAGAGTTCATTTTGTAGCGATTTTCAATTTCACCGTCATTTAGCTCCCTAAACAAATCGGTAAATGACTCAAAAACAACAAATGATGTCAGAACGTGTTGAAAATCGATGACGTCGCCTTGAATGATGCATACTGAACGCAAAAATAGGCTAGAGTACAAATAAGTTTATAAAACATTGAAGTGCCCGTGTAACCGATGAGTTCTCATCCGAAACCCTGATACTCCGAAAGAGATTGTCCAGTTTGTACACGAGGTGCGTCCAGTTTTCGCCGTGACCCTCTCTACTCTTTTGCACATGCTATGCGGGCGAAATGATCATACCATGCCAAGTTCCAACATTTTCAGAGTTCATTTTGTAGTGATTTTCAATTTCACCGTCATTTAGCTCCCTAAACAAATCGGTAAATGACTGAAAAACTGCAAATGATGTCAGAACGTGTTGGAAATTGATGACGTCGCTTTGAATGATGCATACTGAACGCAAAAATAGGCTGGAGTACAAATAAGCTAATAAAACATTGAAGTGCCCGTGTAACAGATGAGTTCTCATCCGAAACCCTGATACTCCGAAAGAGATTGTCCAGTTTGTACACGAGGTGCGTCCAGTTTTCGCCGTGACCCTCTCTACTCTTTTGCACATGCTATGCGGGCGAAATGATGATACCATGCCAAGTTCCAACATTTTCAGAGTTCATTTTGTAGTGATTTTCAATTTCACCATCATTTAGCTCCCTAAACAAATCGGTAAATGACTGAAAAACAGCAAATGATGTCAGAACGTGTTGGAAATTGATGACGTCGCTTTGAATGATGCATACTGAAGGCGAAAATAGGTTGGAGTTCAAATAAGTTTAAAAACCATTGAAGTGCCCGTGTAACATATGAGTTCTCGTCCGAAACACTGATACTCCGAAAGAGATTGTCCAGTTTGTACACGAGGTGCGTCCAGTTTTCGCCGTGACCCTCTCTACTCTTTTGCACATGCTATGCGGGCGAAATGATGATACGATGCCAAGTTCCAACATTTTCAGAGTTCATTTTGTAGTGATTTTCAATTTCACCGTCATTTAGCTCCCAAAACAAATCGGTAAATGACTGAAAAACAGCAAATGATGTTAGAACGTGTTGGAAATTGATGACGTCGCTTTGAATGATGCATACTGAACGCGAAAATAGGCTGGAGTTCAAATAAGTTTAAAAAACATTAAAGTTCCCGTGTAACAGATGAGTTCTCGTCCGAAACCCTGATACTCCGAAAGAGATTGTCCAGTTTGTACACGAGGTGCGTCCAGTTTTCGCCGTGACCCTGTCTACTCTTTTGCACATGCTATGCGGGAAAAAGGATGATACCATGCCAAGTTCCAACATTTTCAGAGTTCATTTTGTAGTGATTTTCAATTTCACCGTCATTTAGCTCCCTAAACAAATCGGTAAATGACTGAAAAACATCAAATGATGTCAGAACATGTTGGAAATTGATGACGTCGCTTTGAATGATGCATACTGAACGCCAAAATAGGCTGGAGTTCAAATAAGTTTAAAAAACATTGAAGTGCAAGTGTAACAGATGAGTTCTCATCCGATACCCTGATACTCCGAAAGAGATTGTCCAGTTTGTACACGAGGTGCGTCCAGTTTTCGCCGTGACCCTCTCTACTCTTTCGCACATGCTATGCGGGCGAAATGATGATACCATGCCAAGTTCCAACATTTTCGGAGTTCATTTTGTAGCGATTTTAAATTTCACCGTCATTTAGCTCCCTAAACAAATCGGTAAATGACTCAAAAACAACAAACGATGTCAGAACGTGTTGAAAATTGATGACGTCGCCTTGAATGATGCATACTGAACGCAAAAATAGGCTGGAGTACAAATAAGTTTATAAAACATTGAAGTGCCCGTGTAACAGATGAGTTCTCATCCAAAACCCTGATACTCCGAAAGAGATTGTCCAGTTTGTACACGAGGTGCGTCCAGTTTTCGCCGTGACCCTCTCTACTCTTTTGCACATGCTATGCGTGCGAAATGATGATACCATGCCAAGTTCCAACATTTTCAGAGTTCATTTTGTAGTGATTTTCAATTTCACCGTCATTTAGCTCCCTAAACAAATCGGTAAATGACTGAAAAACAGCAAATGATGTCAGAACGTGTTGGAAATTGATGACGTCGCTTTGAATGATGCATACTGAACGCAAAAATAGGCTGTAGTTCAAATAAGTTTAAAAAACATTAAAGTTCCCGTGTAACAGATGAGTTCTCGTCCGAAACCCTGATACTCCGAAAGAGATTGTCCAGTTTGTACACGAGGTGCGTCCAGTTTTCGCCGTGACCCTGTCTACTCTTTTGCACATGCTATGCGGGCAAAAGGATGATACCATGCCAAGTTCCAACATTTTCAGAGTTCATTTTGTAGTGATTTTCAATTTCACCGTCATTTAGCTCCCTAAACAAATCGGTAAATGACTGAAAAACAGCAAATGATGTCAGAACGTGTTGGAAATTGATGACGTCGCTTTGAATGATGCATACTGAACGCGACAATAGGTTGGAGTTCAAATAAGTTTAAAAAACATTGAAGTGCCCGTGTAACAGATGAGTTCTCGTCCCAAACCCTGATACTCCGAAAGAGATTGTCCAGTTTGTACACGAGGTGCGTCCAGTTCTCGCCGTGACCCTCTCTACTCTTTTGCACATGCTATGCGGGCGAAATGATGATACCATGCCAAGTTCCAACATTTTCAGAGTTCATTTTGTAGTGATTTTCAATTTCACCGTCATTTAGCTCCCAAAACAAATCGGTAAATGACTGAAAAACAGCAAATGATGTTAGAACCTGTTGGAAATTGATGACGTCGCTTTGAATGATGCATACTGAACGCGAAAATAGGCTGGAGTTCAAATAATTTTAAAAACCATTGAAGTGCAAGTGTAACAGATGAGTTCTCGTCCGATACCCTGATACTCCGAAAGAGTTTGTCCAGTTTGTACACGAGGTGCGTCCAGTTTTCGCCGTGACCCTCTCTACTCTTTCGCACATGCTATGCGGGCGAAATGATCATACCATGCCAAGTTCCAACATTTTCGGAGTTCATTTTGTAGCGATTTTCAATTTCACCGTCATTTAGCTCCCTAAACAAATCGGTAAATGACTGAAAAACAGCAAATGATGTCAGAACGTGTTTTAAATTGATGACGTCGCTTTGAATGATGCATACTGAACGCAAAAATAGGCTGGAGTACAAATAAGTTTATAAAACATTGAAGTGCCCGTGTAACAGATGAGTTCTCATCCGAAACCCTGATACTCCGAAAGAGATTGTCCAGTTTGTACACGAGGTGCGTCCAGTTTTCGCCGTGACCCTGTCTACTATTTTGCACATGCTATGCGGGCAAAAGGATGATACCATGCCAAGTTCCAACATTTTCAGAGTTCATTTTGTAGGGATTTTCAATTTCACCGTCATTTAGCTCCCTAAACAAATCGGTAAATGACTGAAAAACAGCAAAGGATGTCAGAACATGTTGGAAATTGATGACGTCGCTTTGAATGATGCATACTGAACGCCAAAATAGGCTGGAGTTCAAATAAGTTTAAAAAACATTGAAGTGCAAGTGTAACAGATGAGTTCTCGTCCGATACCCTGATACTCCGAAAGAGATTGTCCAGTTTGTACACGAGGTGCGTCCAGTTTTCGCCGTGACCCTCTCTACTCTTTCGCACATGCTATGCGGGCGAAATGATGATACCATGCCAAGTTACAACATTTTCGGAGTTCATTTTGTAGCGATTTTCAATTTCACCGTCATTTAGCTCCCTAAACAAATCGGTAAATGACTCAAAAACAACAAACGATGTCAGAACGTGTTGAAAATTGATGATGTCGCCTTGAATGATGCATACTGAACGCAAAAATAGGCTGGAGTACAAATAAGTTTATAAAACATTGAAGTGCCCGTGTAACAGATGAGTTCTCATCCGAAACCCTGATACTCCGAAAGAGATTGTCCAGTTTGTACACGAGGTGCGTCCAATTTTCGCCGTGACCCTCTCTACTCTTTTGCACATGCTATGCGTGCGAAATGATGATACCATGCCAAGTTGCAACATTTTCAGAGTTCATTTTGTAGTGATTTTCAATTTCACCGTCATTTAGCTCCCTAAACAAATCGGTAAATGACTGAAAAACAGCAAATGATGTCAGAACGTGTTGGAAATTGATGACGTCGCTTTGAATGATGCATACTGAACGCGAAAATAGGCTGTAGTTCAAATAAGTTTAAAAAACATTAAAGTTCCCGTGTAACAGATGAGTTCTCGTCCGAAACCCTGATACTCCGAAAGAGATTGTCCAGTTTGTACACGAGGTGCGTCAAGTTTTCGCCGTGACCCTGTCTACTCTTTTGCACATGCTATGCGGGAAAAAGGATGATACCATGCCAAGTTCCAACATTTTCAGAGTTCATTTTGTAGTGATTTTCAATTTCACCGTCATTTAGCTCCCTAAACAAATCGGTAAATGACTGAAAAACAGCAAATGATGTCAGAACCTGTTGGAAATGGATGACGTCGCTTTGAATGATGCATACTGAACGCGAAAATAGGCTGGAGTTCAAATAAGTTTAAAAAACATTTAAGTGCAAGTGTAACAGATGAGTTCTCGTCCGATACCCTGATACTCCGAAAGAGATTGTCCAGTTTGTACACGAGGTGCGTCCAGTTTTCGCCGTGACCCTCTCTACTCTTTCGCACATGCTATGCGGGCGAAATGATGATACCATGCCAAGTTCCAACATTTTCAGAGTTCATTTTGTAGCGATTTTCAATTTCACCGTCATTTAGCTCCCTAAACAAATCTGTAAATGACTGAAAAACAGGAAATGATGTCAGAACGTGTTGGAAATTGATGACGTCGCTTTGAATGATGCATACTGAACGCGAAAATAGGTTGGAGTTCAAATAAGTTTAAAAACCATTGAAGTGCCCGTGTAATAGATGAGTTCTCGTCCGAAACCCTGATACTCCGAAAGAGATTGTCCAGTTTGTACACGAGGTGCGTCCAGTTTTCGCCGTGACCCTCTCTACTCTTTGGCACATGCTGTGCGGGCGAAATGATGATACCATGCCAAGTTCCAACATTTTCAGAGTTCATTTTGTAGCGATTTTCAATTTCACCGTCATTTAGCCTCCTAAACAAATCGGTAAATGACTCAAAAACAACAAATGATGTCAGAACGTGTTGAAAATTGATGACGTCGCCTTGAATGATGCATACTGAACGCAAAAATAGGCTGGAGTAAATATAAGTTTATAAAACATTGAAGTGCCCGTGTAACAGATGAGTTCTCATCCGAAACCCTGATACTCCGAAAGAGATTGTCCAGTTTGTACACGAGGTGCGTCCAGTTTTTGCCGTGACCCTGTCTACTCTTTTGCACATGCTATGCATGCGAAATGATGATACCATGCCAAGTTCCAACATTTTCAGAGTTCATTTTGTAGTGATTTTCAATTTCACCGTCATTTAGCTCCCTAAACAAATCTGTAAATGACTGAAAAACAGCAAATGATGTCAGAACGTGTTGGAAATTGATGACGTCACTTTGAATGATGCATACTGAACGCGAAAATAGGTTGGAGTTCAAATAAGTTTAAAAACCATTGAAGTGCCCGTGTAATAGATGAGTTCTCGTCCGAAACCCTGATACTCCGAAAGAGATTGTCCAGTTTGTACACGAGGTGCGTCCAGTTTTCGCCGTGACCCTCTCTACTCTTTGGCACATGCTATGCGGGCCAAATGATGATACCATGCCAAGTTCCAACATTTTCAGAGTTCATTTTGTAGCGATTTTCAATTTCACCGTCATTTAGCTCCCTAAACAAATCGGTAAATGACTCAAAAACAACAAATGATGTCAGAACGTGTTGAAAATTGATGACGTCGCCTTGAATGATGCATACTGAACGCAAAAATAGGCTGGAGTACAAATAAGTTTATAAAACATTGAAGTGCCCGTGTAACAGATGAGTTCTCATCCGAAACCCTGATACTCCGAAAGAGATTGTCCAGTTTGTACACGAGGTGCGTCCAGTTTTCGCCGTGACCCTCTCTACTCTTTTGCACATGCTATGCATGCGAAATGATGATACCATGCCAAGTTCCAACATTTTCAGAGTTCATTTTGTAGTGATTTTCAATTTCACCGTCATTTAGCTCCCTAAACAAATCGGTAAATGACTGAAAAACAGCAAATGATGTCAGAACGTGTTGGAAATTGATGACGTCGCTTTGAATGATGCATACTGAACGCCAAAATAGGCTGGAGTACGAATAAGTTTAAAAAACATTAATGTTCCCGTGTAACAGATGAGTTCTCGTCCGAAACCCTGATACTCCGAAAGAGATTGTCCAGTTTGTACACGAGGTGCGTCCAGTTTTCGCCGTGACCCTGTCTACTCTGTTGCACATGCTATGCGGGCAAAAGGATGATACCATGCCAAGTTCCAACATTTTTAGAGTTCATTTTGTAGTGATTTTCAATTTCACCGTCATTTAGCTCCCTAAACAAATCGGTAAATGACTGAAAAACAGCAAATGATGTCAGAACGTGTTGGAAATTGATGACGTCGCTTTGAATGATGCATACTGAACGCGAAAATAGGTTGGAGTTCAAATAAGTTTAAAAACCATTGAAGTGCCCGTGTAACAGATGAGTTCTCGTCCGAAACCCTGATACTCAGAAAGAGATTGTCCAGTTTGTACACGAGGTGCATCCAGTTTTCGCCGTGACCCTCTCTACTCTTTTGCACATGCTATGCGGGCGAAATGATGATACCATGCAAAGTTCCAACATTTTCAGAGTTCATTTTGTAGTGATTTTCAATTTCACCGTCATTTAGCTCCCTAAACAAATCTGTAAATGACTGAAAAACAGCAAATGATGTCAGAACGTGTTGGAAATTGATGACGTCGCTTTGAATGATGCATACTGAACGCGAAAATAGGTTGGAGTTCAAATAAGTTTAAAAAACATTGAAGTGCCCGTGTAATAGATGAGTTCTCGTCCGAAACCCTGATACTCCGAAAGAGATTGTCCAGTTTGTACACGAGGTGCGTCCAGTTTTCGCCGTGACCCTCTCTACTCTTTGGCACATGCTATGCGGGCAAAAGGATGATACCATGCCAAGTTCCAACATTTTCAGAGTTCATTTTGTAGCGATTTTCAATTTCACCGTCATTTAGCTCCCTAAACAAATCGGTAAATGACTCAAAAACAGCAAATGATGTCAGAACGTGTTGAAAAGGATGACGTCGCCTTGAATGACGCATACTGAACGCCAAAATAGGCTGGAGTACAAATAAGTTTAAAAAACATTGAAGTGCCCGTGTAACAGATGAGTTCTCATCCGAAACCCTGATACTCCGAAAGAGATTGTCCAGTTTGTACACGAGGTGCGTCCAGTTTTCGCCGTGACCCTCTCTACTCTTTTGCACATGCTATGCGTGCGAAATGATGATACCATGCCAAGTTCCAACATTTTCAGAGTTCATTTTGTAGTGATTTTCAATTTCACCGTCATTTAGCTCCCTAAACAAATCGGTAAATGACTGAAAAACAGCAAATGATGTCAGAACGTGTTGGAAATTAATGACGTCGCTTTGAATGATGCATACTGAACGCCAAAATAGGCTAGAGTTCAAATAAGTTTAAAGAACATTAATGTTCCCGTGTAACAGATGAGTTCTCGTCCGAAACCCTGATACTCCGAAAGAGATTGTCCAGTTTGTACACGAGGTGCGTCCAGTTTTCGCCGTGACCCTCTCTACTCTTTTGCACATGCTATGCATGCGAAATGATGATACCATGCCAAGTTCCAACATTTTCAGAGTTCATTTTGTAGTGATTTTCAATTTCACCGTCATTTAGCTCCCTAAACAAATCGGTAAATGACTGAAAAACAGCAAATGATGTCAGAACGTGTTGGAAATTGATGACGTCGCTTTGAATGATGCATACTGAACGCCAAAATAGGCTGGAGTACAAATAAGTTTAAAAAACATTAATGTTCCCGTGTAACAGATGAGTTCTCGTCCGAAACCCTGATACTCCGAAAGAGATTGTCCAGTTTGTACACGAGGTGCGTCCAGTTTTCGCCGTGACCCTGTCTACTCTGTTGCACATGCTATGCGGGCAAAAGGATGATACCATGCCAAGTTCCAACATTTTTAGAGTTCATTTTGTAGTGATTTTCAATTTCACCGTCATTTAGCTCCCTAAACAAATCGGTAAATGACTGAAAAACAGCAAATGATGTCAGAACGTGTTGGAAATTGATGACGTCGCTTTGAATGATGCATACTGAACGCGAAAATAGGTTGGAGTTCAAATAAGTTTAAAAACCATTGAAGTGCCCGTGTAACAGATGAGTTCTCGTCCGAAACCCTGATACTCAGAAAGAGATTGTCCAGTTTGTACACGAGGTGCGTCCAGTTTTCGCCGTGACCCTCTCTACTCTTTTGCACATGCTATGCGGGCGAAATGATGATACCATGCAAAGTTCCAACATTTTCAGAGTTCATTTTGTAGTGATTTTCAATTTCACCGTCATTTAGCTCCCTAAACAAATCTGTAAATGACTGAAAAACAGCAAATGATGTCAGAACGTGTTGGAAATTGATGACGTCGCTTTGAATGATGCATACTGAACGCGAAAATAGGTTGGAGTTCAAATAAGTTTAAAAAACATTGAAGTGCCCGTGTAATAGATGAGTTCTCGTCCGAAACCCTGATACTCCGAAAGAGATTGTCCAGTTTGTACACGAGGTGCGTCCAGTTTTCGCCGTGACCCTCTCTACTCTTTGGCACATGCTATGCGGGCAAAAGGATGATACCATGCCAAGTTCCAACATTTTCAGAGTTCATTTTGTAGCGATTTTCAATTTCACCGTCATTTAGCTCCCTAAACAAATCGGTAAATGACTCAAAAACAGCAAATGATGTCAGAACGTGTTGAAAAGGATGACGTCGCCTTGAATGACGCATACTGAACGCCAAAATAGGCTGGAGTACAAATAAGTTTAAAAAACATTGAAGTGCCCGTGTAACAGATGAGTTCTCATCCGAAACCCTGATACTCCGAAAGAGATTGTCCAGTTTGTACACGAGGTGCGTCCAGTTTTCGCCGTGACCCTCTCTACTCTTTTGCACATGCTATGCGTGCGAAATGATGATACCATGCCAAGTTCCAACATTTTCAGAGTTCATTTTGTAGTGATTTTCAATTTCACCGTCATTTAGCTCCCTAAACAAATCGGTAAATGACTGAAAAACAGCAAATGATGTCAGAACGTGTTGGAAATTAATGACGTCGCTTTGAATGATGCATACTGAACGCCAAAATAGGCTAGAGTTCAAATAAGTTTAAAAAACATTGTGGTGCCCGTGTAACAGATGAGTTCTCGTCCGAAACCCTGATACTCCGAAAGAGATTGTCCAGTTTGTACACGAGGTGCGTCCAGTTTTCGCCGTGACCCTGTCTACTCTGTTGCACATGCTATGCGGGCAAAAGGATGATACCATGCCAAGTTCCAACATTTTCAGAGTTCATTTTGTAGTGATTTTCAATTTCACCGTCATTTAGCTCCCTAAACAAATCGGTAATTGACTGAAAAACAACAAATGATGTCAGAACGTGTTGGAAATTGATGACGTCGCTTTGAATGATGCATACTGAACGCGAAAATAGGTTGGAGTTCAAATAAGTTTAAAAACCATTGAAGTGCCCGTGTAACAGATGAGTTCTCGTCCGAAACCCTGATACTCAGAAAGAGATTGTCCAGTTTGTACACGAGGTGCGTCCAGTTTTCGCCGTGACCCTCTCTACTCTTTTGCACATGCTATGCGGGCGAAATGATGATACCATGCAAAGTTCCAACATTTTCAGAGTTCATTTTGTAGTGATTTTCAATTTCACCGTCATTTAGCTCCCTAAACAAATCGGTAAATGACTGAAAAACAGCAAATGATGTCAGAACGTGTTGGAAATTAATGACGTCGCTTTGAATGATGCATACTGAACGCCAAAATAGGCTAGAGTTCAAATAAGTTTAAAAAACATTGTGGTGCCCGTGTAACAGATGAGTTCTCGTCCGAAACCCTGATACTCCGAAAGAGATTGTCCAGTTTGTACACGAGGTGCGTCCAGTTTTCGCCGTGACCCTGTCTACTCTTTTGCACATGCTATGCGGGCAAAAGGATGATACCATGCCAAGTTCCAACATTTTCAGAGTTCATTTTGTAGTGATTTTCAATTTCACCGTCATTTAGCTCCCTAAACAAATCGGTAAATGGCTGAAAAACAGCAAATGATGTCAGAACCTGTTGGAAATGGATGACGTCGCTTTGAATGACGCATACTGAACGCCAAAATAGGCTGGAGTACAAATAAGTTTAAAAAACATTGAAGTGCCCGTGTAACAGATGAGTTCTCGTGCGAAACCCTGATACTCCGAAAGAGATTGTCCAGTTTGTACACGAGGTGCGTCCAGTTTTCGCCGTGACCCTCTCTACTCTTTGGCACATGCTATGCGGGAGAAATGATGATACCATGCCAAGTTCCAACATTTTCAGAGTTCATTTTGTAGTGATTTTCAATTTCACCGTCATTTAGCTCCCTAAACAAATCGGTAAATGACTGAAAAACAGCAAATGATGTCAGAACAGGTTGGAAATTGATGACGTCGCTTTGAATGATGCATACTGAACGCCAAAATAGGCTAGAGTTCAAATAAGTTTAAAAAACATTGTGGTGCCCGTGTAACAGATGAGTTCTCGTCCGAAACCCTGATACTCCGAAAGAGATTGTCCAGTTTGTACACGAGGTGCGTCTAGTTTTTGCCGTGACCCTCTCTACTCTTTGGCACATGCTATGCGGGCGAAATGATGATACCATGCCAAGTTCCAACATTTTCAGAGTTCATTTTGTAGCGATTTTCAACTTCACCGTCATTTAGCTCCCTAAACAAATCGGTAAATGACTCAAAAACAACAAATGATGTCAGAACGTGTTGAAAATTGATGACGTCGCCTTGAATGATGCATACTGAACGCAAAAATAGGCTGGAGTACAAATAAGTTTATAAAACATTGAAGTGCCCGTGTAACAGATGAGTTCTCATCCGAAACCCTGATACTCCGAAAGAGATTGTCCAGTTTGTACACGAGGTGCGTCCAGTTTTCCCCGTGACCCTCTCTACTCTTTTGCACATGCTATGCGGGCGAAATGATGATACCATGCCAAGTTCCAACATTTTCAGAGTTCATTTTGTAGTGATTTTCAATTTCACCGTCATTTAGCTCCCTAAACAAAACGATAAATGACTGAAAAACAGCAAATGATGTCAGAATGTGTTGGAAATTGATGACGTCGCTTTGAATGATGCTTACTGAACGCAAAAATAGGCTGGAGTACAAATAAGTTTATTAAACATTGAAGTGCCCGTGTAACAGATGAGTTCTCATCCGAAACCCTGATACTCCGAAAGAGATTGTCCAGTTTGTACACGAGGTGCGTCCAGTTTTCGCCGTGACCCTCTCTACTCTTTTGCACATGCTATGCGGGCGAAATGATGATACCATGCCAAGTTCCAACATTTTCAGAGTTCATTTTGTAGTGATTTTCAATTTCACAATCATTTAGCTCCCTAAACAAATTGGTAAATGACTGAAAAACAACAAATGATGTCAGAACGTGTTGGAAATTGATGACGTCGCTTTGAATGATGCATATTGAACGCGAAAATAGGCTAGAGTTCAAATAAGTTTAAAAAACATTGTGGTGCCCGTGTAACAGATGAGTTCTCGTCCGAAACCCTGATACTCCGAAAGAGATTGTCCAGTTTTTACACGAGGTGCGTCCAGTTTTCGCCGTGACCCTCTCTACTCTTTTGCACATGCTATGCGGGCGAAATGATGATACCATGCCAAGTTCCAACATTTTCAGAGTTCATTTTGTAGTGATTTTCAATTTCACCGTCATTTAGCTCCCAAAACAAATCGGTAAATGACTGAAAAACAGCAAATGATGTTAGAACGTGTTGGAAATTGATGACGTCGCTTTGAATGATGCATACTGAACGCGAAAATAGGCTGGAGTTCAAATAAGTTTAAAAAACATTAAAGTTCCCGTGTAACAGATGAGTTCTCGTCCGAAACCCTGATACTCCGAAAGAGATTGTCCAGTTTGTACACGAGGTGCGTCCAGTTTTCGCCGTGACCCTGTCTACTCTTTTGCACATGCTATGCGGGCAAAAGGATGATACCATGCCAAGTTCCAACATTTTCAGAGTTCATTTTGTAGTGATTTTCAATTTCACCGTCATTTAGCTCCCTAAACAAATCGGTAAATGACTGAAAAACAGCAAATGATGTCAGAACATGTTGGAAATTGATGACGTCGCTTTGAATGATGCATACTGAACACCAAAATAGGCTGGAGTTCAAATAAGTTTCAAAAACATCGAAGTGCAAGTGTAACAGATGAGTTCTCGTCCGAAACCCTGATACTCTGAAAGAGATTGTACAGTTTGTACACAAGGTGCGTCCAGTTTTCGCCGTGACCCTCTCTACTCTTTGGCACATGCTATGCGGGCGAAATGATGATACCATGCCAAGTTCCAACATTTTCAGAGTTCATTTTGTAGCGATTTTCAATTTCACCGTCATTTAGCTCCCTAAACAAATCGGTAAATGACTCAAAAACAACAAACGATGTCAGAACGTGTTGAAAATTGATGACGTCGCCTTGAATGATGCATACTGAATGCAAAAATAGGCTGGAGTACAAATAAGTTTATAAAACATTGAATTGCCCGTGTAACAGATGAGTTCTCATCCGAAACCCTGATACTCCGAAAGAGATTGTCCAGTTTGTACACGAGGTGCGTCTAGTTTTTGCCGTGACCCTCTCTACTCTTTGGCACATGCTATGCGGGCGAAATGATGATACCATGCCAAGTTCCAACATTTTCAGAGTTCATTTTGTAGCGATTTTCAACTTCACCGTCATTTAGCTCCCTAAACAAATCGGTAAATGACTGAAAAACAGCAAATGATGTCAGAACGTGTTGGAAATTGATGACATCGCTTTGAATGATGCATACTGAACGCGAAAATACGCTGGAGTTCAAATAAGTTTACAAAACATTGAAGTGCCCGTGTAACAGATGAGTTCTCGTCCGAAACCCTGATACTCCGAAAGAGATTGTCCAGTTTGTACACGAGGTGCCTCCAGTTTTCGCCGTGACCCTCTCTACTCTTTTGCACATGCTATTCGGGCGAAATGATGATACCATGCCAAGTTCCAACATTTTCAGAGTTCATTTTGTAGTGATTTTCAATTTCACCGTCATTTAGCTCCCTAAACAAATCGATAAATGACTGAAAAACAGCAAATGATGTCAGAATGTGTTGGAAATTGATGACGTCGCTTTGAATGATGCTTACTGAACGCAAAAATAGGCTGGAGTACAAATAAGTATATAAAACATTGAAGTGCCCGTGTAACAGATGAGTTCTCGTCCGAAACCCTGATACTCCGAAAGAGATTGTCCAGTTTGTACACGAGGTGCGTCCAGTTTTCGCCGTGACCCTCTCTACTCTTTTGCACATGCTATGCGGGCGAAATGATGATACCATGCCAAGTTCCAACATTTTCAGAGTTCATTTTGTAGCGATTTTCAATTTCACCGTCATTTAGCTCCCTAAACAAATCGGTAAATGACTCAAAAACAACAAATGATGTCAGAACGTGTTGAAAATTGATGACGTCGCCTTGAATGATGCATACTGAACGCAAAAATAGGCTGCAGTACAAATAAGTTTATAAAACATTGAAGTGCCCGTGTAACAGATGAGTTCTCATCCGAAACCCTGATACTCCGAAAGAGATTGTCCAGTTTGTACACGAGGTGCGTCCAGTTTTCGCCGTGACCCTCTCTACTCTTTTGCACATGCTATGCGTGCGAAATGAAGATACCATGCCAAGTTCCAACATTTTCAGAGTTCATTTTGTAGTGATTTTCAATTTCACCGTCATTTAGCTCCCAAAACAAATCGGTAAATGACTGAAAAACAGCAAATGATGTTAGAACGTGTTGGAAATTGATGACGTCGCTTTGAATGATGCATACTGAACGCGAAAATAGGCTGGAGTTCAAATAAGTTTAAAAAACATTAAAGTTCCCGTGTAACAGATGTGTTCTCGTCCGAAACCCTGATACTCCGAAAGAGATTGTCCAGTTTGTACACGAGGTGCGTCCAGTTTTCGCCGTGACCCTGTCTACTCTTTTGCACATGCTATGCGGGCAAAAGGATGATACCATGCCAAGTTCCAACATTTTCAGAGTTCATTTTGTAGTGATTTTCAATTTCACCGTCATTTAGCTCCCTAAACAAATCGGTAAATGACTGAAAAACAGCAAATGATGTCAGAACATGTTGGAAATTGATGACGTCGCTTTGAATGATGCATACTGAACACCAAAATAGGCTGGAGTTCAAATAAGTTTCAAAAACATCGAAGTGCAAGTGTAACAGATGAGTTCTCGTCCGAAACCCTGATACTCTGAAAGAGATTGTACAGTTTGTACACGAGGTGCGTCCAGTTTTCGCCGTGACCCTCTCTACTCTTTGGCACATGCTATGCGGGCGAAATGATGATACCATGCCAAGTTCCAACATTTTCAGAGTTCATTTTGTAGCGATTTTCAATTTCACCGTCATTTAGCTCCCTAAACAAATCGGTAAATGACTCAAAAACAACAAACGATGTCAGAACGTGTTGAAAATTGATGACGTCGCCTTGAATGATGCATACTGAATGCAAAAATAGGCTGGAGTACAAATAAGTTTATAAAACATTGAATTGCCCGTGTAACAGATGAGTTCTCATCCGAAACCCTGATACTCCGAAAGAGATTGTCCAGTTTGTACACGAGGTGCGTCCAGTTTTCGCCGTGACCCTCTCTACTCTTTTGCACATGCTATGCGGGCGAAATGATGATACCATGCCAAGTTCCAACATTTTCAGAGTTCATTTTGTAGCGATTTTCAATTTCACCGTCATTTAGCTCCCTAAACAAATCGGTAAATGACTCAAAAACAACAAATGATGTCAGAACGTGTTGAAAATTGATGACGTCGCCTTGAATGATGCATACTGAACGCAAAAATAGGCTGCAGTACAAATAAGTTTATAAAACATTGAAGTGCCCGTGTAACAGATGAGTTCTCATCCGAAACCCTGATACTCCGAAAGAGATTGTCCAGTTTGTACACGAGGTGCGTCCAGTTTTCGCCGTGACCCTCTCTACTCTTTTGCACATGCTATGCGTGCGAAATGAAGATACCATGCCAAGTTCCAACATTTTCAGAGTTCATTTTGTAGTGATTTTCAATTTCACCGTCATTTAGCTCCCTAAACAAATCGATAAATGACTGAAAAACAGCAAATGATGTCAGAACGTGTTGGAAATTGATGACGTCGCTTTGAATGATGCATACTGAAGGCAAAAATAGGCTGGAGTACAAATAAGTTTAAAAAACATTGAAGTGCCCGTGTAACAGATGAGTTCTCGTCCGAAACCCTGATACTCCGAAAGAGATTGTCCAGTTTGTACACGAGGTGCGTCCAGTTTTCGCCGTGACCCTGTCTATTCTTTTGCACATACTATGCGGGCAAAAGGATGATACCATGCCAAGTTCCAACATTTTCAGAGTTCATTTTGTAGTGATTTTCAATTTCACCGTCATTTAGCTCCCTAAACAAATCGGTAAATGACTGAAAAACAGCAAATGATGTCAGAACATGTTGGAAATTGATGACGTCGCTTTGAATGATGCATACTGAACACCAAAATAGGCTGGAGTTCAAATAAGTTTCAAAAACATTGAAGTGCAAGTGTAACAGATGAGTTCTCGTCCGAAACACTGATACTCCGAAAGAGATTGTACAGTTTGTACACGAGGTGCGTCCAGTTTTCGCCGTGACCCTCTCTACTCTTTGGCACATTCTATGCGGGCGAAATGATGATACCATGCCAAGTTCCAACATTTTCAGAGTTCATTTTGTAGCGATTTTCAATTTCACCGTCATTTAGCTCCCTAAACAAATCCGTAAATGACTCAAAAACAACAAACGATGTCAGAACGTGTTGAAAATTGATGACGTCGCCTTGAATGATGCATACTGAACGCAAAAATAGGCTGGAGTACAAATAAGTTTATAAAACATTGAATTGCCCGTGTAACAGATGAGTTCTCATCCGAAACCCTGATACTCCGAAAGAGATTGTCCAGTTTGTACACGAGGTGCGTCCAGTTTTCGCCGTGACCCTCTCTACTCTTTTGCACATGCTATGCGGGCGAAATGATGATACCATGCCAAGTTCCAACATTTTCAGAGTTCATTTTGTAGCGATTTTCAATTTCACCGTCATTTAGCTCCCTAAACAAATCGGTAAATGACTCAAAAACAACAAATGATGTCAGAACGTGTTGAAAATTGATGACGTCGCCTTGAATGATGCATACTGAACGCAAAAATAGGCTGCAGTACAAATAAGTTTATAAAACATTGAAGTGCCCGTGTAACAGATGAGTTCTCATCCGAAACCCTGATACTCCGAAAGAGATTGTCCAGTTTGTACCCGAGGTGCGTCCAGTTTTCGCCGTGACCCTCTCTACTCTTTTGCACATGCTATGCGTGCGAAATGAAGATACCATGCCAAGTTCCAACATTTTCAGAGTTCATTTTGTAGTGATTTTCAATTTCACCGTCATTTAGCTCCCTAAACAAATCGATAAATGACTGAAAAACAGCAAATGATGTCAGAACGTGTTGGAAATTGATGACGTCGCTTTGAATGATGCATACTGAAGGCAAAAATAGGCTGGAGTACAAATAAGTTTAAAAAACATTGAAGTGCCCGTGTAACAGATGAGTTCTCGTCCGAAACCCTGATACTCCGAAAGAGATTGTCCAGTTTGTACACGAGGTGCGTCCAGTTTTCGCCGTGACCCTGTCTACTCTTTTGCACATACTATGCGGGCAAAAGGATGATACCATGCCAAGTTCCAACATTTTCAGAGTTCATTTTGTAGTGATTTTCAATTTCACCGTCATTTAGCTCCCTAAACAAATCGGTAAATGACTGAAAAACAGCAAATGATGTTAGAACGTGTTGGAAATTGATGACGTCGCTTTGAATGATGCATACTGAACGCGAAAATAGGCTGGAGTTCAAATAAGTTTAAAAAACATTAAAGTTCCCGTGTAACAGATGAGTTCTCGTCCGAAACACTGATACTCCGAAAGAGATTGTCCAGTTTGTACACGAGGTGCGTCCAGTTTTCGCCGTGACCCTGTCTACTCTTTTGCACATGCTATGCGGGCAAAAGGATGATACCATGCCAAGTTCCAACATTTTCAGAGTTCATTTTGTAGTGATTTTCAATTTCACCGTCATTTAGCTCCCTAAACAAATCGGTAAATGACTGAAAAACAGCAAATGATGTCAGAACATGTTGGAAATTGATGAGGTCGCTTTGAACGATGCATACTGAACACCAAAATAGGCTGGAGTTCAAATAAGTTTCAAAAACATTGAAGTGCAAGTGTAACAGATGAGTTCTCGTCCGAAACCCTGATACTCCGAAAGAGATTGTACAGTTTGTACACGAGGTGCGTCCAGTTTTCGCCGTGACCCTCTCTACTCTTTGGCACATTCTATGCGGGCGAAATGATGATACCATGCCAAGTTCCAACATTTTCAGAGTTCATTTTGTAGCGATTTTCAATTTCACCGTCATTTAGCTCCCTAAACAAATCCGTAAATGACTCAAAAACAACAAACGATGTCAGAACGTGTTGAAAATTGATGACGTCGCTTTGAATGATGCATACTGAACGCCAAAATAGGCTAGAGTTCAAATAAGTTTAAAAAACATTGTGGTGCCCGTGTAACAGATGAGTTCTCGTCCGAAACCCTGATACTCCGAAAGAGATTGTCCAGTTTGTACACGAGGTGCGTCCAGTTTTCGCCGTGACCCTCTCTACTCTTTTGCACATGCTATGCGGGCGAAATGATGATACCATGCCAAGTTCCAACATTTTCAGAGTTCATTTTGTAGCGATTTTCAATTTCACCGTCATTTAGCTCCCTAAACAAATCGGTAAATGACTCAAAAACAACAAATGATGTCAGAACGTGTTGAAAATTGATGACGTCGCCTTGAATGATGCATACTGAACGCAAAAATAGGCTGCAGTACAAATAAGTTTATAAAACATTGAAGTGCCCGTGTAACAGATGAGTTCTCATCCGAAACCCTGATACTCCGAAAGAGATTGTCCAGTTTGTACCCGAGGTGCGTCCAGTTTTCGCCGTGACCCTCTCTACTCTTTTGCACATGCTATGCGTGCGAAATGAAGATACCATGCCAAGTTCCAACATTTTCAGAGTTCATTTTGTAGTGATTTTCAATTTCACCGTCATTTAGCTCCCTAAACAAATCGGTAAATGACTGAAAAACAGCAAATGATGTCAGAACGTGTTGGAAATTGATGACATCGCTTTGAATGATGCATACTGAAGGCAAAAATAGGCTGGAGTACAAATAAGTTTAAAAAACATTGAAGTGCTCGTGTAACAGATGAGTTCTCGTCCGAAACCCTGATACTCCGAAAGAGATTGTCCAGTTTGTACACGAGGTGCGTCCAGTTTTCGCCGTGACCCTGTCTACTCTTTTGCACATGCTATGCGGGCAAAAGGATGATACCATGCCAAGTTCCAACATTTTCAGAGTTCATTTTGTAGTGATTTTCAATTTCACCGTCATTTAGCTCCCTAAACAAATCGGTAAATGACTGAAAAACAGCAAATGATGTCAGAACGTGTTGGAAATTGATGATGTCACTTTGAATGATGCATACTGAACGCGAAAATAGGTTGGAGTTCAAATAAGTTTAAAAACCATTGAAGTGCCCGTGTAACAGGTGAGTTCTCGTCCGAAACCCTGATACTCCGAAAGAGATTATCCAGTTTTTACACGAGGTGCGTCCAGTTTTCGCCGTGACCCTCTCTACTCTTTTGCACATGCTATGCGGGCGAAATGATGATACCATGCCAAGTTCCAACATTTTCAGAGTTCATTTTGTAGTGATTTTCAATTTCACCGTCATTTAGCTCCCAAAACAAATCGGTAAATGACTGAAAAACAGCAAATGATGTTAGAACGTGTTGGAAATTGATGACGTCGCTTTGAATGATGCATACTGAACGCGTAAATAGGCTGTAGTTCAAATGAGTTTAAAAAACATTAAAGTTCCCGTGTAACAGATGAGTTCTCGTCCGCAACCCTGATACTCCGAAAGAGATTGTCCAGTTTGTACACGAGGTGCGTCCAGTTTTCGCCGTGACCCTGTCTACTCTTTTGCACATGCTATGCGGGCAAAAGGATGATACCATGCCAAGTTCCAACATTTTCAGAGTTCATTTTGTAGTGATTTTCAATTTCACCGTCATTTAGCTCCCTAAACAAATCGGTAAATGACTGAAAAACAGCAACTGATGTCAGAACCTGTTGGAAATTGATGACGTCGCTTTGAATGATGCATACTGAATGCCAAAATAGGCTGGAGTACAAATAAGTTTAAAAAACATTGAAGTGCCCGTGTAACAGATGAGTTCTCGTCCGAAACCCTGATACTCCGAAAGAGATTGTCCAGTTTGTACACGAGGTGCGTCCAGTTTTCGCCGTGACACTCTCTACTCTTTGGCACATGCTATGCGGGCGAAATGATGATACCATGCCAAGTTCCAACATTTTCAGAGTTCATTTTGTAGTGATTTTCAATTTCACCGTCATTTAGCTCCCTAACAAATCGGTAAATGACTGAAAAACAGCAAATGATGTCAGAACGTGTTGGAAATTGATGACGTCGCTTTGAATGATGCACACTGAACGCGAAAATAGGTTGGAGTTAAAATAAGTTTAAAAACCATTGAAGTGCCCGTGTTACAGATGAGTTCTCGTCCGAAACCCTGATACTCCGAAAGAGATTGTCCAGTTTGTACACGAGGTGCGTCCAGTTTTCGCCGTGACCCTCTCTAGTCTTTTGCACATGCTATGCGGGAGAAATGATGATACCATGACAAGTTCCAACATTTTCAGAGTTCATTTTGTAGTGATTTTCAATTTCACCGTCATTTAGCTACCAAAACAAATCGGTAAATGACTGAAAACAGCAAATGATGTTAGAACGTGTTGGAAATTGATGACGTCGCTTTGAATGATGCATACTAAACGCGAAAATAGGCTGGAGTTCAAATAAGTTTAAAAAACATTGAAGTGCCCGTGTAACAGATGAGTTCTCGTCCGAAACCCTGATACTCCGAAAGAGATTGTCCAGTTTGTACACGAGGTGCGTCCAGTTTTCGCCGTGACCCTCTCTACTCTTTTGCACATGCTATGCGGGCGAAATGATGATACCATGCCAAGTTCCAACATTTTCAGAGTTCATTTTGTAGTGATTTTCAATTTCATTGTCATTTAGCTCCCTAAACAAATCGGTAAATGACTGAAAAACAGCAAATGATGTCAGAACGTGTTGGAAATTGATGATGTCGCTTTGGATGATGCATACTGAACGCGAAAATAGGCTGGAGTTCAAATAAGTTTAAAAAACATTAAAGTTCCCGTGTAACAGATGAGTTCTCGTCCGAAACCCTGATACTCCAAAAGAGATTGTCCAGTTTGTACACGAGGTGCGTCCAGTTTTTGCCGTGACCCTCTCTACTCTTTGGCACATGCTATGCGGGCGAAATGATGATACCATGCCAAGTTCCAACATTTTCAGAGTTCATTTTGTAGTGATTTTCAATTTCACCGTCATTTAGCTCCCAAAACAAATCGGTAAATGACTGAAAAACAGCAAATGATGTTAGAACGTGTTGGAAATTGATGACGTCGCTTTGAATGATGCATACTGAACGCGAAAATAGGCTGTAGTTCAAATAAGTTTAAAAAACATTAAAGTTCCCGTGTAACAGATGAGTTCTCGTCCGCAACCCTGATACTCCGAAAGAGATTGTCCAGTTTGTACACGAGGTGCGTCCAGTTTTCGCCGTGACCCTGTCTACTCTTTTGCACATGCTATGCGGGCAAAAGGATGATACCATGCCAAGTTCCAACATTTTCAGAGTTCATTTTGTAGTGATTTTCAGTTTCACCGTCATTTAGCTCCCTAAACAAATCGGTAAATGACTGAAAAACAGCAACTGATGTCAGAACCTGTTGGAAATTGATGACGTCGCTTTGAATGATGCATACTGAATGCCAAAATAGGCTGGAGTACAAATAAGTTTAAAAAACATTGAAGTGCCCGTGTAACAGATGAGTTCTCGTCCGAAACCCTGATACTCCGAAAGAGATTGTCCAGTTTGTACACGAGGTGCGTCCAGTTTTCGCCGTGACACTCTCTACTCTTTGGCACATGCTATGCGGGCGAAATGATGATACCATGCCAAGTTCCAACATTTTCAGAGTTCATTTTGTAGTGATTTTCAATTTCACCGTCATTTAGCTCCCTAACAAATCGGTAAATGACTGAAAAACAACAAATGATGTCAGAACGTGTTGGAAATTGATGACGTTGCTTTGAATGATGCACACTGAACGCGAAAATAGGTTGGAGTTAAAATAAGTTTAAAAACCATTGAAGTGCCCGTGTTACAGATGAGTTCTCGTCCGAAACCCTGATACTCCGAAAGAGATTGTCCAGTTTGTACACGAGGTGCGTCCAGTTTTCGCCGTGACCCTCTCTAGTCTTTTGCACATGCTATGCGGGAGAAATGATGATACCATGACAAGTTCCAACATTTTCAGAGTTCATTTTGTAGTGATTTTCAATTTCACCGTCATTTAGCTACCAAAACAAATCGGTAAATGACTGAAAACAGCAAATGATGTTAGAACGTGTTGGAAATTGATGACGTCGCTTTGAATGATGCATACTAAACGCGAAAATAGGCTGGAGTTCAAATAAGTTTAAAAAACATTGAAGTGCCCGTGTAACAGATGAGTTCTCGTCCGAAACCCTGATACTCCGAAAGAGATTGTCCAGTTTGTACACGAGGTGCGTCCAGTTTTCGCCGTGACCCTCTCTACTCTTTTGCACATGCTATGCGGGCGAAATGATGATACCATGCCAAGTTCCAACATTTTCAGAGTTCATTTTGTAGTGATTTTCAATTTCATTGTCATTTAGCTCCCTAAACAAATCGGTAAATGACTGAAAAACAGCAAATGATGTTAGAACGTGTTGGAAATTGATGACGTCGCTTTGGATGATGCATACTGAACGCGAAAATAGGCTGGAGTTCAAATAAGTTTAAAAAACATTAAAGTTCCCGTGTAACAGATGAGTTCTCGTCCGAAACCCTGATACTCCAAAAGAGATTGTCCAGTTTGTACACGAGGTGCGTCCAGTTTTTGCCGTGACCCTCTCTACTCTTTGGCACATGCTATGCGGGCGAAATGATGATACCATGCCAAGTTCCAACATTTTCAGAGTTCATTTTGTAGTGATTTTCAATTTCACCGTCATTTAGCTCCCAAAACAAATCGGTAAATGACTGAAAAACAGCAAATGATGTTAGAACGTGTTGGAAATTGATGACGTCGCTTTGAATGATGCATACTGAACGCGAAAATAGGCTGTAGTTCAAATAAGTTTAAAAAACATTAAAGTTCCCGTGTAACAGATGAGTTCTCGTGCGCAACCCTGATACTCCGAAAGAGATTGTCCAGTTTGTACACGAGGTGCGTCCAGTTTTCGCCGTGACCCTGTCTACTCTTTTGCACATGCTATGCGGGCAAAAGGATGATACCATGCCAAGTTCCAACATTTTCAGAGTTCATTTTGTAGTGATTTTCAATTTCACCGTCATTTAGCTCCCTAAACAAATCGGTAAATGACTGAAAAACAGCAAATGATGTCAGAACCTGTTGGAAATTGATGTCGTCGCTTTGAATGATGCATACTGAACGCCAAAATAGGCTGGAGTACAAATAAGTTTAAAAAACATTGAAGTGCCCGTGTAACAGATGAGTTCTCGTCCGAAACCCTGATACTCCGAAAGAGATTGTCCAGTTTGTACACGAGGTGCGTCCAGTTTTTGCCGTGACCCTCTCTACTCTTTGGCACATGCTATGCGGGCGAAATGATGATACCATGCCAAGTTCCAACATTTTCAGAGTTCATTTTGTAGTGATTTTCAATTTCACCGTCATTTAGCTCCCTAAACAAATCGGTAAATGACTGAAAAACAGCAACTGATGTCAGAACCTGTTGGAAATTGATGACGTCGCTTTGAATGATGCATACTGAATGCCAAAATAGGCTGGAGTACAAATAAGTTTAAAAAACATTGAAGTGCCCGTGTAACAGATGAGTTCTCGTCCGAAATCCTGATACTCCGAAAGAGATTGTCCAGTTTGTACACGAGGTGCGTCCAGTTTTCGCCGTGACACTCTCTACTCTTTGGCACATGCTATGCGGGCGAAATGATGATACCATGCCAAGTTCCAACATTTTCAGAGTTCATTTTGTAGTGATTTTCAATTTCACCGTCATTTAGCTCCCTAACAAATCGGTAAATGACTGAAAAACAACAAATGATGTCAGAACGTGTTGGAAATTGATGACGTCGCTTTGAATGATGCATACTGAATGCCAAAATAGGCTGGAGTTAAAATAAGTTTAAAAAACATTGAAGTGCCCGTGTAACAGATGAGTTCTCGTCCGAAATCCTGATACTCCGAAAGAGATTGTCCAGTTTGTACACGAGGTGCGTCCAGTTTTCGCCGTGACACTCTCTACTCTTTGGCACATGCTATGCGGGCGAAATGATGATACCATGCCAAGTTCCAACATTTTCAGAGTTCATTTTGTAGTGATTTTCAATTTCACCGTCATTTAGCTCCCTAACAAATCGGTAAATGACTGAAAAACAACAAATGATGTCAGAACGTGTTGGAAATTGATGACGTTGCTTTGAATGATGCACACTGAACGCGAAAATAGGTTGGAGTTAAAATAAGTTTAAAAACCATTGAAGTGCCCGTGTTACAGATGAGTTCTCGTCCGAAACCCTGATACTCCGAAAGAGATTGTCCAGTTTGTACACGAGGTGCGTCCAGTTTTCGCCGTGACCCTCTCTACTCTTTGGCACATGCTATGCGGGCGAAATGATGATACCATGCCAAGTTCCAACATTTTCAGAGTTCATTTTGTAGTGATTTTCAATGTCACCGTCATTTAGCTCCCTAAACAAATCGGTAAATGACTGAAAAACAGCAAATGATGTCAGAACGTGTTGGAAATTGATGACGTCGCTTTGAATGATGCATACTGAACGCCAAAATAGGCTGGAGTTCAAATAAGTTTAAAAAACATTGAAGTGCCCGTGTAACAGATGAGTTCTCGTCCGAAACCCTGATACTCCGAAAGAGATTGTCCAGTTTGTACCCGAGGTGCGTCCAGTTTTCGCCGTGACCCTCTCTACTCTTTTGCACATGCTATGCGGGCAAAAGGATGATACCATGCCAAGTTCCAACATTTTCAGAGTTCATTTTGTAGTGATTTTCAATTTCACCGTCATTTAGCTCCCTAAACAAATCGGTAAATGACTGAAAAACAGCAAATGATGTCAGAACGTGTTGGAAATTGATGATGTCACTTTGAATGATGCATACTGAACGCGAAAATAGGTTGGAGTTCAAATAAGTTTAAAAACCATTGAAGTGCCCGTGTAACAGGTGAGTTCTCGTCCGAAACCCTGATACTCCGAAAGAGATTATCCAGTTTTTACACGAGGTGCGTCCAGTTTTCGCCGTGACCCTCTCTACTCTTTTGCACATGCTATGCGGGCGAAATGATGATACCATGCCAAGTTCCAACATTTTCAGAGTTCATTTTGTAGTGATTTTCAATTTCACCGTCATTTAGCTCCCAAAACAAATCGGTAAATGACTGAAAAACAGCAAATGATGTTAGAACGTGTTGGAAATTGATGACGTCACTTTGAATGATGCATACTGAACGCGTAAATAGGCTGTAGTTCAAATGAGTTTAAAAAACATTAAAGTTCCCGTGTAACAGATGAGTTCTCGTCCGCAACCCTGATACTCCGAAAGAGATTGTCCAGTTTGTACACGAGGTGCGTCCAGTTTTCGCCGTGACCCTGTCTACTCTTTTGCACATGCTATGCGGGCAAAAGGATGATACCATGCCAAGTTCCAACATTTTCAGAGTTCATTTTGTAGTGATTTTCAATTTCACCGTCATTTAGCTCCCTAACAAATCGGTAAATGACTGAAAAACAACAAATGATGTCAGAACGTGTTGGAAATTGATGACGTTGCTTTGAATGATGCACACTGAACGCGAAAATAGGTTGGAGTTAAAATAAGTTTAAAAACCATTGAAGTGCCCGTGTTACAGATGAGTTCTCGTCCGAAACCCTGATACTCCGAAAGAGATTGTCCAGTTTGTACACGAGGTGCGTCCAGTTTTCGCCGTGACCCTCTCTAGTCTTTTGCACATGCTATGCGGGAGAAATGATGATACCATGCCAAGTTCCAACATTTTCAGAGTTCATTTTGTAGTGATTTTCAATTTCACCGTCATTTAGCTACCAAAACAAATCGGTAAATGACTGAAAACAGCAAATGATGTTAGAACGTGTTGGAAATTGATGACGTCGCTTTGAATGATGCATACTAAACGCGAAAATAGGCTGGAGTTCAAATAAGTTTAAAAAACATTGAAGTGCCCGTGTAACAGATGAGTTCTCGTCCGAAACCCTGATACTCCGAAAGAGATTGTCCAGTTTGTACACGAGGTGCGTCCAGTTTTCGCCGTGACCCTCTCTACTCTTTTGCACATGCTATGCGGGCGAAATGATGATACCATGCCAAGTTCCAACATTTTCAGAGTTCATTTTGTAGTGATTTTCAATTTCATTGTCATTTAGCTCCCTAAACAAATCGGTAAATGACTGAAAAACAGCAAATGATGTCAGAACGTGTTGGAAATTGATGACGTCGCTTTGGATGATGCATACTGAACGCGAAAATAGGCTGGAGTTCAAATAAGTTTAAAAAACATTAAAGTTCCCGTGTAACAGATGAGTTCTCGTCCGAAACCCTGATACTCCAAAAGAGATTGTCCAGTTTGTACACGAGGTGCGTCCAGTTTTTGCCGTGACCCTCTCTACTCTTTGACACATGCTATGCGGGCGAAATGATGATACCATGCCAAGTTCCAACATTTTCAGAGTTCATTTTGTAGTGATTTTCAATTTCACCGTCATTTAGCTCCCAAAACAAATCGGTAAATGACTGAAAAACAGCAAATGATGTCAGAACGTGTTTGAAATTGATGACGTCGCTTTGAATGATGCATACTGAACGCGAAAATAGGCTGTAGTTCAAATAAGTTTAAAAAACATTAAAGTTCCCGTGTAACAGATGAGTTCTCGTGCGCAACCCTGATACTCCGAAAGAGATTGTCCAGTTTGTACACGAGGTGCGTCCAGTTTTCGCCGTGACCCTGTCTACTCTTTTGCACATGCTATGCGGGCAAAAGGATGATACCATGCCAAGTTCCAACATTTTCAGAGTTCATTTTGTAGTGATTTTCAATTTCACCGTCATTTAGCTCCCTAAACAAATCGGTAAATGACTGAAAAACAACAAATGATGTCAGAATGTGTTGGAAATTGATGACGTCGCTTTGAATGATGCATACTGAACGCCAAAATAGGCTGGAGTACAAATAAGTTTATTAAACATTGAAGTGCCCGTGTAACAGATGAGTTCTCGTCCGAAACCCTGATACTCCGAAAGAGATTGTCCAGTTTGTACACGAGGTGCGTCCAGTTTTCGCCGTGACCCTCTCTACTCTTTGGCACATGCTATGCGGGCGAAATGATGATACCATGCCAAGTTCCAACATTTTCAGAGTTCATTTTGTAGTGATTTTCAATTTCACCATCATTTAGCTCCCTAAACAAATCGGTAAATGACTGAAAAACAGCAAATGATGTCAGAACGTGTTGGAAATTGATGACGTCGCTTTGAATGATGCATACTGAACGCGAAAATAGGTTGGAGTTCAAATAAGTTTAAAAACCATTGAAGTGCCCGTGTAACAGATGAGTTCTCGTCCGAAACCCTGATACTCCGAAAGAGATTGTCCAGTTTGTACACGAGGTGCGTCCAGTTTTCGCCGTGACCCTCTCTACTCTTTTGCACATGCTATGCGGGCGAAATGATGATACCATGCCAAGTTCCAACATTTTCAGAGTTCATTTTGTAGTGATTTTCAATTTCACCGTCATTCAGCTCCCTAAACAAATCGGTAAATGACTGAAAAACAGCAAATGATGTCAGAACATGTTGGAAATTGATGACGTCGCTTTGAATGATGCATACTGAACGCAAAAATAGGCTCGAGTTCAAACAAGTTTCAAAAACATTGAAGTGCCCGTGTAACAGATGAGTTCTCGTCCGAAACCCTGATACTCCGAAAGAGATTGTCCAGTTTGTACACGAGGTGCCTCTAGTTTTCGCCGTGAGCCTCTCTACTCTTTTGCACATGCTATGCGGGCGAAATGATGATACCATGCCAAGTTCCAACATTTCCAGAGTTCATTTTGTAGTGATTTTCAATTTCACCGTCATTCAGCTCCCTAAACAAATCGGTAAATGACTGAAAAACAGCAAATGATGTCAGCACATGTTGGAAATTGATGACGTCACTTTGAATGATGCATACTGACCGCAAAAATAGGCTGGAGTTCAAATAAGTTTAAAAAACATTCAAGTGCCCGTGTAACAGATGAATTCTCGTCCAAAACCCTGATACTCCGAAATAGATTGTCCAGTTTGTACACGAGGTGCGTCCAGTTTTCGCCGTGACCCTCTCTACTCTTTTGCACATGCTATGCGGGCGAAATGATGATACCATGCCAAGTTCCAACATTTTCAGAGTTCATTTTGTAGTGATTTTCAATTTCACCGTCATTTAGCTCCCTAAACAAATCGGTAAATACCTGAAAAACAGCAAATGATGTCAGAACGTGTTGGAAATTGATGATGTCACTTTGAATGATGCATACTGAACGCGAAAATAGGTTGGAGTTCAAATAAGTTTAAAAACCATTGAAGTGCCCGTGTAACAGATGAGTTCTCGTCCGAAACCCTGATACTCCGAAAGAGATTGTCCAGTTTGTACACGAGGTGCGTCCAGTTTTCGCCGTAACCCTCTCTACTCTTTTGCACATGCTATGCGGGTGAAATGATGATACCATGCCAAGTTCCAACATTTTCAGAGTTCATTTTGTAGTGATTTTCAATTTCACCGTCATTTAGCTCCCTAAACAAATCGGTAAATGACTGAAAAACAACAAATGATGTCAGAATGTGTTGGAAATTGATGACGTCGCTTTGAATGATGCATACTGAACGCAAAAATAGGCTGGAGTACAAATAAGTTTATTAAACATTGAAGTGCCCGTGTAATAGATGAGTTCTCATCCGAAACCCTGATACTCCGAAAGAGATTGTCCAGTTTGTACACGAGGTGCGTCCAGTTTTCGCCGTGACCCTCTCTACTCTTTTGCACATGCTATGCGGGCGAAATGATGATACCATGCCAAGTTCCAACATTTTCAGAGTTCATTTTGTAGTGATTTTCAATTTCACCATCATTTAGCTCCCTAAACAAATCGGTAAATGACTGAGAAACAACAAATGATGTCAGAACGTGTTGGAAATTGATGACGTCGCTTTGAATGATGCATACTGAACGCGAAAATAGGTTGGAGTTCAAATAAGTTTAAAAACCATTGAAGTGCCCGTGTAACAGATGAGTTCTCGTCCGAAACCCTGATACTCCGAAAGAGATTGTCCAGTTTGTACACGAGGTGCGTCCAGTTTTCGCCGTGACCCTCTCTACTCTTTTGCACATGCTATGCGGGCGAAATGATGATACCATGCCAAGTTCCAACATTTTCAGAGTTCATTTTGTAGTGATTTTCAATTTCACCGTCATTCAGCTCCCTAAACAAATCGGTAAATGACTGAAAAACAGCAAATGATGTCAGAACATGTTGGAAATTGATGACGTCGCTTTGAATGATGCATACTGAACGCAAAAATAGGCTCGAGTTCAAATAAGTTTCAAAAACATTGAAGTGCCCGTGTAACAGATGAGTTCTCGTCCGAAACCCTGATACTCCGAAAGAGATTGTCCAGTTTGTACACGAGGTGCCTCTAGTTTTCGCCGTGAGCCTCTCTACTCTTTTGCACATGCTATGCGGGCGAAATGATGATACCATGCCAAGTTCCAACATTTCCAGAGTTCATTTTGTAGTGATTTTCAATTTCACCGTCATTCAGCTCCCTAAACAAATCGGTAAATGACTGAAAAACAGCAAATGATGTCAGCACATGTTGGAAATTGATGACGTCACTTTGAATGATGCATACTGACCGCAAAAATAGGCTGGAGTTCAAATAAGTTTAAAAAACATTCAAGTGCCCGTGTAACAGATGAATTCTCGTCCAAAACCCTGATACTCCGAAATAGATTGTCCAGTTTGTACACGAGGTGCGTCCAGTTTTCGCCGTGACCCTCTCTACTCTTTTGCACATGCTATGCGGGCGAAATGATGATACCATGCCAAGTTCCAACATTTTCAGAGTTCATTTTGTAGTGCTTTTCAATTTCACCGTCATTTAGCTCCCTAAACAAATCGGTAAATGACTGAAAAATAGCAAATCATGTCAGAACGTGTTGGAAATTGATGACGTCGGTTTGAATGATGCATACTGAACGCAAAAATAGGCTGGAGTTCAAATAAGTTTAAAAAACATTGAAGTGCCCGTGTAACAGATGAGTTCTCGTCCGAAACCCTGATACTCCGAAAGAGATTGTCCTGTTTGTACACGAGGTGCGTCCAGTTTTCGCCGTGACCCTCTCTACTCTTTTGCACATGCTATGCGGGCGAAATGATGATACCATGCCAAGTTCCAACATTTTGAGAGTTCATTTTGTAGTGATTTTCAATTTCATCGTCATTTAGGTCCCTAAACAAATTGGTAAATGACGGAAAAACAGCAAATGATGTCAGATCGTGTTGGAAATTGATGACATCGCTTTGAATGATGCATACTGAACGCAAAAATAGGCTGGAGTTCAAATAAGTTTAAAGAACATTGAAGTGCCCGTGTAACAGATGAGTTCTCGTCCGAAACCCTGATACTCCGAAAGATATTGTCCAGTTTGTACACGAGGTGCGTCCAGTTTTCGCCGTGACCCTCTCTACTCTTTTGCACATGCTATGCGGGCGAAATGATGATACCATGCCAAGTTCCAACATTTTCACAGTTCATTTTGTAGTGATTTTCAATTTCACCGTCATTCAGCTCCCTAAACAAATCGGTAAATGACTGAAAAACAGCAAATGATATCAGAACATGTTGGAAATTGATGACGTCGCTTCGAATGATGCATACTGAACGCAAAAATAGGCTGGAGTTCAAATAAGTTTCAAAAACATTGAAGTGCCCGTGTAACAGATGAGTTCTCGTCCGAAACCCTGATACTCCGAAAGAGATTGTCCAGTTTGTACACGAGGTGCCTCTAGTTTTCGCCGTGAGCCTCTCTACTCTTTTGCACATGCTATGCGGGCGAAATGATGATACCATGCCAAGTTCCAACATTTCCAGAGTTCACTTTGTAGTGATTTTCAATTTCACCGTCATTTAGCTCCCTAAACAAATCGGTAAATGACTGAAAAACAGCAAATGATGTCAGAACATGTTGGAAATTGATGACGTCACTTTGAATGATGCATACTGACCGCAAAAATAGGCTGGAGTTCAAATAAGTTTAAAAAACATTCAAGTGCCCGTGTAACAGATGAGTTCTCGTCCAAAACCCTGATACTCCGAAATAGATTGTCCAGTTTGTAGACGTGGTGCGTCCAGTTTTCGCCGTGACCCTCTCTACTCTTTTGCACATGCTATGCGGGCGAAATGATGATACCATGCCAAGTTCCAACATTTTCAGAGTTCATTTTGTAGTGATTTTCAATTTCACCGTCATTTAGCTCCCTAAACAAATCGGTAAATGACTGAAAAACAGCAAATCATGTCAGAACGTGTTGGAAATTAATGACGTCGCTTTGAATGATGCATACTGAACATAAAAATAGGCTGGAGTTCAAATAAGTTTAAAAAACATTGAAGTGCCCGTGTAACAGATGAGTTCTCGTCCGAAACCCTGATACTCCGAAAGAGATTGTCCAGTTTGTACACGAGGTGCGTCCAGTTTTCGCCGTGACCCTCTCTACTCTTTTGCACATGCTATGCGGGCGAAATGATGATACCATGCCAAGTTCCAACATTTTGAGAGTTCATTTTGTAGTGATTTTCAATTTCACCGTCATTTAGGTCCCTAAACAAATTGGTAAATGACGGAAAAACAGCAAATGATGTCAGAACGTGTTGGAAATTGATGACATCACTTTGAATGATGCATACTGAACGCAAAAATAGGCTGGAGTTCAAATAATTTTAGAAAACATTGAAGTGCCCGTGTAACAGATGAGTTCTCGTCCGAAACCCTGATACTCCGAAAGATATTGTCCAGTTTGTACACGAGGTGCCTCTAGTTTTCGCCGTGACCCTATCTACTATTTTGCACATGCTATGCGGGTGAAATGATGATACCATGCCAAGTTCCAACATTTCCAGAGTTCATTTTGTAGTGATTTTCAATTTCACCGTCATTCAGCTCCCTAAACAAATCGGTAAATGACTGAAAAACAGCAAATGATGTCAGCACATGTTGGAAATTGATGACGTCACTTTGAATGATGCATACTGACCGCAAAAATAGGCTGGAGTTCAAATAAGTTTAAAAAACATTCAAGTGCCCGTGTAACAGATGAATTCTCGTCCAAAACCCTGATACTCCGAAATAGATTGTCCAGTTTGTACACGAGGTGCGTCCAGTTTTCGCCGTGACCCTCTCTACTCTTTTGCACATGCTATGCAGGCGAAATGATGATACCATGCCAAGTTTCAACATTTTCAGAGTTCATTTTGTAGTGATTTTCAATTTCACCGTCATTTAGCTCCCTAAACAAATCGGTAAATGACTGAAAAACAGCAAATCATGTCAGAACGTGTTGGAAATTGATGACGTCGGTTTGAATGATGCATACTGAACGCAAAAATAGGCTGGAGTTCAAATAAGTTTAAAAAACATTGAAGTGCCCGTGTAACAGATGAGTTCTCGTCCGAAACCCTGATACTCCGAAAGAGATTGTCCAGTTTGTACACGAGGTGCGTCCAGTTTTCGCCGTGACCCTCTCTACTCTTTTGCACATGCTATGCGGGCGAAATGATGATACCATGCCAAGTTCCAACATTTTGAGAGTTCATTTTGTAGTGATTTTCAATTTCATCGTCATTTAGGTCCCTAAACAAATTGGTAAATGACGGAAAAACAGCAAATGATGTCAGATCGTGTTGGAAATTGATGACATCGCTTTGAATGATGCATACTGAACGCAAAAATAGGCTGGAGTTCAAATAAGTTTAAAGAACATTGAAGTGCCCGTGTAACAGATGAGTTCTCGTCCGAAACCCTGATACTCCGAAAGATATTGTCTAGTTTGTACACGAGGTGCGTCCAGTTTTCGCCGTGACCCTCTCTACTCTTTTGCACATGCTATGCGGGCGAAATGATGATACCATGCCAAGTTCCAACATTTTCACAGTTCATTTTGTAGTGATTTTCAATTTCACCGTCATTCAGCTCCCTAAACAAATCGGTAAATGACTGAAAAACAGCAAATGATATCAGAACATGTTGGAAATTGATGACGTCGCTTTGAATGATGCATACTGAACGCAAAAATAGGCTGGAGTTCAAATAAGTTTCAAAAACATTGAAGTGCCCGTGTAACAGATGAGTTCTCGTCCGAAACCCTGATACTCCGAAAGAGATTGTCCAGTTTGTACACGAGGTGCCTCTAGTTTTCACCGTGAGCCTCTCTACTCTTTTGCACATGCTATGCGGGCGAAATGATGATACCATGCCAAGTTCCAACATTTCCAGAGTTCACTTTGTAGTGATTTTCAATTTCACCGTCATTTAGCTCCCTAAACAAATCGGTAAATGACTGAAAAACAGCAAATGATGTCAGAACATGTTGGAAATTGATGACGTCACTTTGAATGATGCATACTGACCGCAAAAATAGGCTGGAGTTCAAATAAGTTTAAAAAACATTGAAGTGCCCGTGGAAGAGATGAGTTCTCGTCCAAAACCCTGATACTCCGAAATAGATTGTCCAGTTTGTAGACGAGGTGCGTCCAGTTTTCGCCGTGACCCTCTCTACTCTTTTGCACATGCTATGCGGGCGAAATGATGATACCATGCCAAGTTCCAACATTTTCAGAGTTCATTTTGTAGTGATTTTCAATTTCACCGTCATTTAGCTCCCTAAACAAATCGGTAAATGACTGAAAAACAGCAAATCATGTCAGAACGTGTTGGAAATTAATGACGTCGCTTTGAATGATGCATACTGAACATAAAAATAGGCTGGAGTTAAAATAAGTTTAAAAAACATTGAAGTGCCCGTGTAACAGATGAGTTCTCGTCCGAAACCCTGATACTCCGAAAGAGATTGTCCAGTTTGTACACGAGGTGCGTCCAGTTTTCGCCGTGACCCTCTCTACTCTTTTGCACATGCTATGCGGGCGAAATGATGATACCATGACAAGTTCCAACATTTTGAGAGTTCATTTTGTAGTGATTTTCAATTTCACCGTCATTTAGGTCCCTAAACAAATTGGTAAATGACGGAAAAACAGCAAATGATGTCAGAACGTGTTGGAAATTGATGACATCACTTTGAATGATGCATATTGAACGCAAAAATAGGCTGGAGTTCAAATAATTTTAGAAAACATTGAAGTGCCCGTGTAACAGATGAGTTCTCGTCCGAAACCCTGATACTCCGAAAGATATTGTCCAGTTTGTACACGAGGTGTGTCCAGTTTTCGCCGTGACCCTATCTACTCTTTTGCACATGCTATGCGGGCGAAATGATGATACCATGCCAAGTTCCAACATTTTCAGAGTTCATTTTGTAGTGATTTTCAATTTCACCGTCATTCAGCTCCCTAAACAAATTGGGAAATGACTGAAAAACAGCAAATGATGTCAGAACATGTTGGAAATTGATGACGTCGCTTTGAATGATGCATACTGAACGCAAAAATAGGCTGGAGTTCAAATAAGTTTTAAAAACATTGAAGTGCCCGTGTAACAGATGAGTTCTCGTCCAAAACCCTGATACTCCGAAATAGATTGTCCAGTTTGTACACGAGGTGCGTCCAGTTTTCGTAGTGAGCCACTCTACTCTTTTGCACATGCTATGCGGGCGAAATGATGATACCATGCCAAGTTCCAACATTTTCAGAGTTCATATTGTAGTGATTTTCAATTTCATCGTCATTTAGCTCCCTAAACAAATCGGTAAATGACTGAAAAACAGCAAATCATGTCAGAACGTGTTGGAAATTGATGACGTCGCTTTGAATGATGCATACTGAACGCAAAATGCGCTGGAGTTCAAATAAGTTTAAAAAAACTTCAAGTGCCCGTGTAACAGATGAGTTCTCATCCGAAACCCTGATACTCCGAAAGTGATTGTCCAGTTTGTACACGAGGTGCGTCCAGTTTTCGCCGTGACCCTCTCTACTCTTTTGCACATGCTATGCGGGCGAAATAATGATACCATGCCAAGTTCCAACATTTTCAGAGTTCATTTTGTAGTGATTTTCAATTTCACCGTCATTGAGCTCCCTAAACAAATCGGTAAATGACTGAAAAACAGCAAATGATGTCAGAACAAGTTGGAAATTGATGACGTCGCTTTGAATGATGCATACTGAACGCAAAAATAGGCTGGAGTTCAAATAATTTTTAAAACATTGAAGTGCCCGTGTAATAGATGAGTTCTCGTCCGAAACCCTGATACTCCGAAAGAGATTGTCCAGTTTGTACACGAGGTGTGTCCAGTTTTCGCCGTGACCCTCTCTACTCTTTTGCACATGCTATGCGGGCGAAATGATGATACCATGCCAAGTTCCAACATTTTCAGAGTTTATTTTGTAGTGATTTTCAATTTCACCGTCATTCAGCTCCCTAAACAAATCGGTAAATGACTGAAAAACAGCAAATGATGTCAGAACATGTTGGAAATTGATGACGTCGCTTTGAATGATGCATACTGAACGCAAAAATAGGCTGGAGTTCAAATAAGTTTTAAAAACATTGAAGTGCCCGTGTAACAGATGAGTTCTCGTCCAAAACCCTGAAACTCCGAAATAGATTGTCCAGTTTGTACATGAGGTGTGTCCAGTTTTCCCCGTGAGCCTCTCTACTCTTTTGCACATGCTATGCGGGCGAAATGATGATACCATGCCAAGTTCCAACATTTTCAGAGTTCATTTTGTAGTGATTTTCAATTTCACCATCATTTAGCTCCCTAAACAAATCGGTAAATGACTGAAAAACAGCAAATGATGTCAGAAAGTGTTGGAAATTGATGACGTCGCTTTGAATGATGAATACTGAACACAAAAATAGGCTCGAGTTCAAATAAGTTTAAAAAACATTGAAGTGCCCGTGTAACAGATGAGTTCTCGTCCGAAACCCTGATACTCCGAAATAGATTGTCCAGTTTGTACACGAGGTGTGTCCAGTATTCGCCGTGATCCTCTCTACTCTTTTGCACATGCTATGCGGGCGAAATGATGATACCATGCCAAGTTCCAACATTTTCAGAGTTCATTTTGTAGTGATTTTCAATTTCACCGTCATTCAGCTCCCTAAACAAATCGGTAAATGACTGAAAAACAGGAAATGATGTCAGAACATGTTGGAAATTGATGACGTCGCTTTGAATGATGCATACTGACCGCAAAAATAGGCTGGAGTTCAAATAAGTTTTAAAAATATTGAAGTGCCCGTGTAACAGATGAGTTCTCGTGCAAAACCCAGATACTCCGAAATAGATTGTCCAGTTTGTACACGAGGTGCGTCTAGTTTTCGTTGTGAGCCTCTCTACTCTTTTGCACATGCTATGCGGGCGAAATGATGATACCATGCCAAGTTCCAACATTTTCAGTGTTCATTTTGTAGTGATTTTCAATTTCACCATAATTTAGCTCCCCAAACAAATCGGTAAATGACTGAAAAACAGCAAATGATGTCAGAACGTGTTGGAAATTGATGACGTCGCTTTGAATGACGCATACTGAACGCAAAATTAGGCTGGAGTTCAAATAAGTTTTAAAAACATTGAAGTGCCCGTGTAACAGATGAGTTCTCGTCCGAAACCCTGATACTCCGAAATAGATTGTCCAGTTTGTACACGAGGTGTGTCCAGTATTCGCCGTGATCCTCTCTACTCTTTTGCACATGCTATGCGGGCGAAATGATGATACCATGCCAAGTTCCAACATTTTCAGAGTTCATTTTGTAGTTATTTTCAATTTCACCGTCATTCAGCTCCCTAAACAAATTGGGAAATGACTGAAAAACAGCAAATGATGTCAGAACATGTTGGAAATTGATGACGTCGCTTTGAATGATGCATACTGAACGCAAAAATAGGCTGGAGTTCAAATAAGTTTTAAAAACATTGAAGTGCCCGTGTAACAGATGAGTTCTCGTCCAAAACCCTGATACTCCGAAATAGATTGTCCAGTTTGTACACGAGGTGCGTCCAGTTTTCGTAGTGAGCCACTCTACTCTTTTGCACATGCTATGCGGGCGAAATGATGATACCATGCCAAGTTCCAACATTTTCAGAGTTCATATTGTAGTGATTTTCAATTTCATCGTCATTTAGCTCCCTAAACAAATCGGTAAATGACTGAAAAACAGCAAATCATGTCAGAACGTGTTGGAAATTGATGACGTCGCTTTGAATGATGCATACTGAACGCAAAATGCGCTGGAGTTCAAATAAGTTTAAAAAAACTTCAAGTGCCCGTGTAACAGATTAGTTCTCATCCGAAACCCTGATACTCCGAAAGTGATTGTCCAGTTTGTACACGAGGTGCGTCCAGTTTTCGCCGTGACCCTCTCTACTCTTTTGCACATGCTATGCGGGCGAAATAATGATACCATGCCAAGTTCCAACATTTTCAGAGTTCATTTTGTAGTGATTTTCAATTTCACCGTCATTGAGCTCCCTAAACAAATCGGTAAATGACTGAAAAACAGCAAATGATGTCAGAACAAGTTGGAAATTGATGACGTCGCTTTGAATGATGCATACTGAACGCAAAAATAGGCTGGAGTTCAAATAATTTTTAAAACATTGAAGTGCCCGTGTAACAGATGAGTTCTCGTCCGAAACCCTGATACTCCGAAAGAGATTGTCCAGTTTGTACACGAGGTGTGTCCAGTTTTCGCCGTGACCCTCTCTACTCTTTTGCACATGCTATGCGGGCGAAATGATGATACCATGCCAAGTTCCAACATTTTCAGAGTTTATTTTGTAGTGATTTTCAATTTCACCGTCATTCAGCTCCCTAAACAAATCGGTAAATGACTGAAAAACAGCAAATGATGTCAGAACATGTTGGAAATTGATGACGTCGCTTTGAATGATGCATACTGAACGCAAAAATAGGCTGGAGTTCAAATAAGTTTTAAAAACATTGAAGTGCCCGTGTAACAGATGAGTTCTCGTCCAAAACCCTGAAACTCCGAAATAGATTGTCCAGTTTGTACATGAGGTGTGTCCAGTTTTCCCCGTGAGCCTCTCTACTCTTTTGCACATGCTATGCGGGCGAAATGATGATACCATGCCAAGTTCCAACATTTTCAGAGTTCATTTTGTAGTGATTTTCAATTTCACCATCATTTAGCTCCCTAAACAAATCGGTAAATGACTGAAAAACAGCAAATGATGTCAGAAAGTGTTGGAAATTGATGACGTCGCTTTGAATGATGAATACTGAACACAAAAATAGGCTCGAGTTCAAATAAGTTTAAAAAACATTGAAGTGCCCGTGTAACAGATGAGTTCTCGTCCGAAACCCTGATACTCCGAAATAGATTGTCCAGTTTGTACACGAGGTGTGTCCAGTATTCGCCGTGATCCTCTCTACTCTTTTGCACATGCTATGCGGGCGAAATGATGATACCATGCCAAGTTCCAACATTTTCAGAGTTCATTTTGTAGTGATTTTCAATTTCACCGTCATTCAGCTCCCTAAACAAATCGGTAAATGACTGAAAAACAGCAAATGATGTCAGAACATGTTGGAAATTGATGACGTCGCTTTGAATGATGCATACTGACCGCAAAAATAGGCTGGAGTTCAAATAAGTTTTAAAAATATTGAAGTGCCCGTGTAACAGATGAGTTCTCGTGCAAAACCCAGATACTCCGAAATAGATTGTCCAGTTTGTACACGAGGTGCGTCTAGTTTTCGTTGTGAGCCTCTCTACTCTTTTGCACATGCTATGCGGGCGAAATGATGATACCATGCCAAGTTCCAACATTTTCAGTGTTCATTTTGTAGTGATTTTCAATTTCACCATAATTTAGCTCCCCAAACAAATCGGTAAATGACTGAAAAACAGCAAATGATGTCAGAACGTGTTGGAAATTGATGACGTCGCTTTGAATGACGCATACTGAACGCAAAAATAGGCTGGAGTTCAAATAAGTTTTAAAAACATTGAAGTGCCCGTGTAACAGATGAGTTCTCGTCCGAAACCCTGATACTCCGAAATAGATTGTCCAGTTTGTACACGAGGTGTGTCCAGTATTCGCCGTGATCCTCTCTACTCTTTTGCACATGCTATGCGGGCGAAATGATGATACCATGCCAAGTTCCAACATTTTCAGAGTTCATTTTGTAGTGATTTTCAATTTCACCGTCATTCAGCTCCCTAAACAAATCGGTAAATGACTGAAAAACAGGAAATGATGTCAGAACATGTTGGAAATTGATGACGTCGCTTTGAATGATGCATACTGACCGCAAAAATAGGCTGGAGTTGAAATAAGTTTTAAAAATATTGAAGTGCCCGTGTAACAGATGAGTTCTCGTGCAAAACCCAGATACTCCGAAATAGATTGTCCAGTTTGTACACGAGGTGCGTCCAGTTTTCGTTGTGAGCCTCTCTACTCTTTTGCACATGCTATGCGGGAGAAATGATGATACCATGCCAAGTTCCAACATTTTCAGAGTTCATTTTGTAGTGATTTTCAATTTCACCATAATTTAGCTCCCCAAACAAATCGGTAAATGACTGAAAAACAGCAAATGATGTCAGAACGTGTTGGAAATTGATGACGTCGCTTTGAATGATGCATACTGAACGCAAAAATAGGATGGAGTTCAAATAAGTTTTAAAAACATTGAAGTGCCCGTGTAACAGATGAGTTCTTGTGCAAAACCCTGATACTCCGAAATAGATTGTGTAGTTTGTACACGAGGTGCGTCCAGTTTTCGTTGTGAGCCTCTCTACTCTTTTGCACATGCTATGCGGGCGAAATGATGATACCATGCCAAGTTCCAACATTTTCAGAGTTCATTTTGTAGTGATTTTCAATTTCACCATAATTTAGCTCCCTAAACAAATCGGTAAATGACTGAAAAACAGCAAATGATGTCAGAACGTGTTGGAAATTGATGACGTCGCTTTGAATGATGCATACTGAACGCAAAAATAGGCTCGAGTTCAAATAAGTTTAAAAAACATTGAAGTGCCCGTGTAACAGATGAGTTCTCGTCCGAAACCCTGATACTCCGAAAGAGATTGTCCAGTTTGTACACGAGGTGCGTCCAGTTTTCGCCGTGACCCTCTCTACTCTTTTGCACATGCTATGCGGGCGAAATGATGATACCATGCCAAGTTCCAACATTTTCAGTGTTCATTTTGTAGTGATTTTCAATTTCACCGTCATTCAGCTCCCTAAACAAATCGGTAAATGACTGAAAAACAGCAAATGATGTCAGAACATGTTGGAAATTGATGACGTCGCTTTGAATGATGCATACTGAACGCAAAAATAGGCTGGAGTTCAAATAAGTTTCAAAAACATTGAAGTGCCCGTGTAACAGATGAGTTCTCGTCCGAAACCCTGATACTCCGAAAGAGATTGTCCAGTTTGTACACGAGGTGCCTCTAGTTTTCGCCGTGAGCCTCTCTACTCTTTTGCACATGCTATGCGGGCGAAATGATGATACCATGCCAAGTTCCAACATTTCCAGAGTTCATTTTGTAGTTATTTTCAATTTCACCGTCATTCAGCTCCCTAAACAAATCGGTAAATGACTGAAAAACAGCAAATGATGTCAGCACATGTTGGAAATTGATGACGTCACTTTGAATGATGCATACTGACCGCAAAAATAGGCTGGAGTTCAAATAAGTTTAAAAAACATTGAAGTGCCCGTGTAACAGATGAGTTCTCGTCCAAAACCCTGATACTCCGAAATAGATTGTCCAGTTTGAACATGAGGTGTGTCCCGTTTTCCCCGTGAGCCTCTCTACTCTTTTGCACATGCTATGCGGGCGAAATGATGATACCATGCCAAGTTCCAACATTTTCAGAGTTCATTTTGTAGTGATTTTCAATTTCACCATCATTTAGCTCCCTAAACAAATCGGTAAATGACTGAAAAACAGCAAATGATGTCAAAAAGTGTTGGAAATTGATGACGTCGCTTTGAATGATGAATACTGAACACAAAAATAGGCTCGAGTTCAAATAAGTTTAAAAAACATTGAAGTGCCCGTGTAACAGATGAGTTCTCGTCCGAAACCCTGATACTCCGAAATAGATTGTCCAGTTTGTACACGAGGTGTGTCCAGTATTCGCCGTGATCCTCTCTACTCTTTTGCACATGCTATGCGGGCGAAATGATGATACCATGCCAAGTTCCAACATTTTCAGAGTTCATTTTGTAGTGATTTTCAATTTCACCGTCATTCAGCTCCCTAAACAAATCGGTAAATGACTGAAAAACAGGAAATGATGTCAGAACATGTTGGAAATTGATGACGTCGCTTTGAATGATGCATACTGACCGCAAAAATAGGCTGGAGTTCAAATAAGTTTTAAAAATATTGAAGTGCCCGTGTAACAGATGAGTTCTCGTGCAAAACCCAGATACTCCGAAATAGATTGTCCAGTTTGTACACGAGGGGCGTCCAGTTTTCGTTGTGAGCCTCTCTACTCTTTTGCACATGCTATGCGGGCGAAATGATGATACCATGCCAAGTTCCAACATTTTCAGAGTTCATTTTGTAGTGATTTTCAATTTCACCATAATTTAGCTCCCCAAACAAATCGGTAAATGACTGAAAAACAGCAAATGATGTCAGAACGTGTTGGAAATTGATGACGTCGCTTTGAATGATGCATACTGAACGCAAAAATAGGCTGGAGTTCAAATAAGTTTTAAAAACATTGAAGTGCCCGTGTAACAGATGAGTTCTCGTCCGAAACCCTGATACTCCGAAATAGATTGTCCAGTTTGTACACGAGGTGTGTCCAGTATTCGCCGTGATCCTCTCTACTCTTTTGCACATGCTATGCGGGCGAAATGATGATACCATGCCAAGTTCCAACATTTTCAGAGTTCATTTTGTAGTGATTTTCAATTTCACCGTCATTCAGCTTCCTAAACAAATCGGTAAATGACTGAAAAACAGGAAATGATGTCAGAACATGTTGGAAATTGATGACGTCGCTTTGAATGATGCATACTGACCGCAAAAATAGGCTGGAGTTGAAGTAAGTTTTAAAAATATTGAAGTGCCCGTGTAACAGATGAGTTCTCGTGCAAAACCCAGATACTCCGAAATAGATTGTCCAGTTTTTACACGAGGTGCGTCCAGTTTTCGTTGTGAGCCTCTCTACTCTTTTGCACATGCTATGCGGGAGAAATGATGATACCATGCCAAGTTCCAACATTTTCAGAGTTCATTTTGTAGTGATTTTCAATTTCACCATAATTTAGCTCCCCAAACAAATCGGTAAATGACTGAAAAACAGCAAATGATGTCAGAACGTGTTGGAAATTGATGACGTCGCTTTGAATGATGCATACTAACCGCAAAAATAGGCTGGAGTTCAAATAAGTTTTAAAAACATTGAAGTGCCCGTGTAACAGATGAGTTCTTGTGCAAAACCCTGATACTCCGAAATAGATTGTCCAGTTTGTACACGAGGTGCGTCCAGTTTTCGGTGTGAGCCTCTCTACTCTTTTGCACATGCTATGCGGGCGAAATGATGATACCATGCCAAGTTCCAACATTTTCAGAGTTCATTTTGTAGTGATTTTCAATTTCACCATAATTTAGCTCCCTAAACAAATCGGTAAATGACTGAAAAACAGCAAATGATGTCAGAACGTGTTGGAAATTGATGACGTCGCTTTGAATGATGCATACTGAACGCAAAAATAGGCTCGAGTTCAAATAAGTTTAAAAAACATTGAAGTGCCCGTGTAACAGATGAGTTCTCGTCCGAAACCCTGATACTCCGAAAGAGATTGTCCAGTTTGTACACGAGGTGCGTCCAGTTTTCGCCGTGACCCTCTCTACTCTTTTGCACATGCTATGCGGGCGAAATGATGATACCATGCCAAGTTCCAACATTTTCAGTGTTCATTTTGTAGTGATTTTCAATTTCACCGTCATTCAGCTCCCTAAACAAATCGGTAAATGACTGAAAAACAGCAAATGATGTCAGAACATGTTGGAAATTGATGACGTCGCTTTGAATGATGCATACTGAACGCAAAAATAGGCTGGAGTTCAAATAAGTTTCAAAAACATTGAAGTGCCCGTGTAACAGATGAGTTCTCGTCCGAAACCCTGATACTCCGAAAGAGATTGTCCAGTTTGTACACGAGGTGCCTCTAGTTTTCGCCGTGAGCCTCTCTACTCTTTTGCACATGCTATGCGGGCGAAATGATGATACCATGCCAAGTTCCAACATTTCCAGAGTTCATTTTGTAGTGATTTTCAATTTCACCGTCATTCAGCTCCCTAAACAAATCGGTAAATGACTGAAAAACAGCAAATGATGTCAGCACATGTTGGAAATTGATGACGTCACTTTGAATGATGCATACTGACCGCAAAAATAGGCTGGAGTTCAAATAAGTTTAAAAAACATTGAAGTGCCCGTGTAACAGATGAGTTCTCGTCCAAAACCCTGATACTCCGAAATAGATTGTCCAGTTTGTACACGAGGTGTGTCCAGTTTTCGCCGTGAGCCTCTCTACTCTTTTGCACATGCTATGCGGGCGAAATGATGATACCATGCCAAGTTCCAACATTTTCAGAGTTCATTTTGTAGTGATTTTCAATTTCACCATCATTCAGCTCCCTAAACAAATCGGTAAATGACTGAAAAACAGCAAATGATGTCAGAAAGTGTTGGAAATTGATGACGTCGCTTTGAATGATGCATACTGAACGCAAAAATAGGCTCGAGTTCAAATAAGTTTAAAAAACATTGAAGTGCCCGTGTAACAGATGAGTTCTCGTCTGAAACCCTGATACTCCGAAATAGATTGTCCAGTTTGTACACGAGGTGTGTCCAGTATTCGCCGTGACCCTCTCTACTCTTTTGCACATTCTATGCGGGCGAAATGATGATACCATGCCAAGTTCCAACATTTTCAGAGTTCATTTTGTAGTGATTTTCAATTTCACCGTCATTCAGCTCCCTAAACAAATCGGTAAATGACTGAAAAACAGGAAATGATGTCAGAACATGTTGGAAATTGATGACGTCGCTTTGAATGATGCATACTGACCGCAAAAATAGGCTGGAGTTCAAATAAGTTTTAAAAACATTGAAGTGCCCGTGGAAGAGATGAGTTCTCGTGCAAAACCCAGATACTCCGAAATAGATTGTCCAGTTTGTACACGAGGTGCGTCCAGTTTTCGTTGTGAGCCTCTCTACTATTTTGCACATGCTATGCAGGCGAAATGATGATAGCATGCCAAGTTCCAACATTTTCAGAGTTCATTTTGTAGTGATTTTCAATTTCACCATAATTTAGCTCCCCAAACAAATCGGTAAATGACTGAAAAACAGCAAATGATGTCAGAACGTGTTGGAAATTGATGACGTCGCTTTGAATGATGCATAATGAACGCAAAAATAGGCTGGAGTTCAAATAAGTTTTAAAAACATTGAAGTGCCCGTGTAACAGATGAGTTCTCGTGCAAAACCCTGATACTCCGAAATAGATTGTCCAGTTTGTACACGAGGTGCGTCCAGTTTTCGCCGTGAGCCTCTCTACTCTTTTGCACATGCTATGCGGGCGAAATGATGATACCATGCCAAGTTCCAACATTTTCAGAGTTCATTTTGTAGTGATTTTCAATTTCACCATCATTTAGCTCCCTAAACAAATCGGTAAATGACTGAAAAACAGCAAATGATGTCAGAAAGTGTTGGTAATTGATGACGTCGCTTTGAATGATGAATACTGAACGCAAAAATAGGCTCGAGTTCAAATAAGTTTAAAAAACATTGAAGTGCCCGTGTAACAGATGAGTTCTCGTCCGAAACCCTGATACTCCGAAATAGATTGTCCAGTTTGTACACGAGGTGTGTCCAGTATTCGCCGTGATCCTCTCTACTCTTTTGCACATGCTATGCGGGCGAAATGATGATACCATGCCAAGTTCCAACATTTTCAGAGTTCATTTTGTAGTGATTTTCAATTTCACCGTCATTCAGCTCCCTAAACAAATCGGTAAATGACTGAAAAACAGGAAATGATGTCAGAACATGTTGGAAATTGATGACGTCGCTTTGAATGATGCATACTGACCGCAAAAATAGGCTGGAGTTGAAATAAGTTTTAAAAATATTGAAGTGCCCGTGTAACAGATGAGTTCTCGTGCAAAACCCAGATACTCCGAAATAGATTGTCCAGTTTGTACACGAGGTGCGTCCAGTTTTCGTTGTGAGCCTCTCTACTCTTTTGCACATGCTATGCGGGCGAAATGATGATACCATGCCAAGTTCCAACATTTTCAGAGTTCATTTTGTAGTGATTTTCAATTTCACCATAATTTAGCTCCCTAAACAAATCGGTAAATGACTGAAAAACAGCAAATGATGTCAGAACGTGTTGGAAATTGATGACGTCGCTTTGAATGATGCATACTGAACGCAAAAATAGGCTCGAGTTCAAATAAGTTTAAAAAACATTGAAGTGCCCGTGTAACAGATGAGTTCTCGTCCGAAACCCTGATACTCCGAAAGAGATTGTCCAGTTTGTACACGAGGTGCGTCCAGTTTTCGCCGTGACCCTCTCTACTCTTTTGCACATGCTATGCGGGCGAAATGATGATACCATGCCAAGTTCCAACATTTTCAGTGTTCATTTTGTAGTGATTTTCAATTTCACCGTCATTCAGCTCCCTAAACAAATCGGTAAATGACTGAAAAACAGCAAATGATGTCAGAACATGTTGGAAATTGATGACGTCGCTTTGAATGATGCATACTGAACGCAAAAATAGGCTGGAGTTCAAATAAGTTTCAAAAACATTGAAGTGCCCGTGTAACAGATGAGTTCTCGTCCGAAACCCTGATACTCCGAAAGAGATTGTCCAGTTTGTACACGAGGTGCCTCTAGTTTTCGCCGTGAGCCTCTCTACTCTTTTGCACATGCTATGCGGGCGAAATGATGATACCATGCCAAGTTCCAACATTTCCAGAGTTCATTTTGTAGTGATTTTCAATTTCACCGTCATTCAGCTCCCTAAACAAATCGGTAAATGACTGAAAAACAGCAAATGATGTCAGCACATGTTGGAAATTGATGACGTCACTTTGAATGATGCATACTGACCGCAAAAATAGGCTGGAGTTCAAATAAGTTTAAAAAACATTGAAGTGCCCGTGTAACAGATGAGTTCTCGTCCAAAACCCTGATACTCCGAAATAGATTGTCCAGTTTGTACACGAGGTGTGTCCAGTTTTCGCCGTGAGCCTCTCTACTCTTTTGCACATGCTATGCGGGCGAAATGATGATACCATGCCAAGTTCCAACATTTTCAGAGTTCATTTTGTAGTGATTTTCAATTTCACCATCATTTAGCTCCCTAAACAAATCGGTAAATGACTGAAAAACAGCAAATGATGTCAGAAAGTGTTGGAAATTGATGACGTCGCTTTGAATGATGCATACTGAACGCAAAAATAGGCTCGAGTTCAAATAAGTTTAAAAAACATTGAAGTGCCCGTGTAACAGATGAGTTCTCGTCTGAAACCCTGATACTCCGAAATAGATTGTCCAGTTTGTACACGAGGTGTGTCCAGTATTCGCCGTGACCCTCTCTACTCTTTTGCACATTCTATGCGGGCGAAATGATGATACCATGCCAAGTTCCAACATTTTCAGAGTTCATTTTGTAGTGATTTTCAATTTCACCGTCATTCAGCTCCCTAAACAAATCGGTAAATGACTGAAAAACAGGAAATGATGTCAGAACATGTTGGAAATTGATGACGTCGCTTTGAATGATGCATACTGACCGCAAAAATAGGCTGGAGTTCAAATAAGTTTTAAAAACATTGAAGTGCCCGTGGAACAGATGAGTTCTCGTGCAAAACCCAGATGCTCCGAAATAGATTGTCCAGTTTGTACACGAGGTGCGTCCAGTTTTCGTTGTGAGCCTCTCTACTGTTTTGCACATGCTATGCAGGCGAAATGATGATAGCATGCCAAGTTCCAACATTTTCAGAGTTCATTTTGTAGTGATTTTCAATTTCACCATAATTTAGCTCCCCAAACAAATCGGTAAATGACTGAAAAACAGCAAATGATGTCAGAACGTGTTGGAAATTGATGACGTCGCTTTGAATGATGCATACTGAACGCAAAAATAGGCTGGAGTTCAAATAAGTTTTAAAAACATTGAAGTGCCCGTGTAACAGATGAGTTCTCGTGCAAAACCCTGATACTCCGAAATAGATTGTCCAGTTTGTACACGAGGTGTGTCCAGTTTTCGCCGTGAGCCTCTCTACTCTTTTGCACATGCTATGCGGGCGAAATGATGATACCATGCCAAGTTCCAACATTTTCAGAGTTCATTTTGTAGTGATTTTCAATTTCACCATCATTTAGCTCCCTAAACAAATCGGTAAATGACTGAAAAACAGCAAATGATGTCAGAAAGTGTTGGAAATTGATGACGTCGCTTTGAATGATGAATACTGAACGCAAAAATAGGCTCGAGTTCAAATAAGTTTAAAAAACATTGAAGTGCCCGTGTAACAGATGAGTTCTCGTCCGAAACCCTGATACTCCGAAATAGATTGTCCAGTTTGTACACGAGGTGTGTCCAGTATTCGCCGTGATCCTCTCTACTCTTTTGCACATGCTATGCGGGCGAAATGATGATACCTTGCCAAGTTCCAACATTTTCAGAGTTCATTTTGTAGTGATTTTCAATTTCACCGTCATTCAGCTCCCTAAACAAATCGGTAAATGACTGAAAAACAGGAAATGATGTCAGAACATGTTGGAAATTGATGACGTCGCTTTGAATGATGCATACTGACCGCAAAAATAGGCTGGAGTTGAAATAAGTTTTAAAAATATTGAAGTGCCCGTGTAACAGATGAGTTCTCGTGCAAAACCCAGATACTCCGAAATAGATTGTCCAGTTTGTACACGAGGTGCGTCCAGTTTTCGTTGTGAGCCTCTCTACTCTTTTGCACATGCTATGCGGGCGAAATGATGATACCATGCCAAGTTCCAACATTTTCAGAGTTCATTTTGTAGTGATTTTCAATTTCACCATAATTAGCTCCCCAAACAAATCGGTAAATGACTGAAAAACAGCAAATGATGTCAGAACGTGTTGGAAATTGATGACGTCGCTTTGAATGATGCATACTGAACGCAAAAATAGGCTGGAGTTCAAATAAGTTTTATAAACATTGAAGTGCCCGTGTAACAGATGAGTTCTCGTGCAAAACCCTGATACTCCGAAATAGATTGTCCAGTTTGTACACGAGGTGCGTCCAGTTTTCGTTGTGAGCCTCTCTACTCTTTTGCACATGCTATGCGGGTGAAATGATGATACCATGCCAAGTTCCAACATTTTCAGAGTTCATTTTGTAGCGATTTTCAATTTCACCATAATTTAGCTCCCTAAACAAATCGGTAAATGACTGAAAAACAGCAAATGATGTCAGAACGTGTTGGAAATTGATGACGTCGCTTTGAATGATGCATACTAAACGCAAAAATAGGCTCAAGTTCAAATAAGTTTAAAAAACATTGAAGTGCCCGTGTAACAGATGTGTTCTCGTCCGAAACCCTGATACTCCGAAAGAGATTGTCCAGTTTGTACACGAGGTGTGTCCAGTTTTCGCCGTGACCCTCTCTACTCTTTTGCACATGCTGTGCGGGCGAAATGATGATACCATGCCAAGTTCCAACATTTTCAGTGTTCATTTTGTAGTGATTTCCAATTTCACCGTCATTCAGCTCCCTAAACAAATCGGTTAATGACTGAAAAACAGCAAATGATGTCAGAACATGTTGGAAATTGATGACGTCGCTTTGAATGATGCATACTGAACGCAAAAATAGGCTGGAGTTCAAATAAGTTTTAAAAACATTGAAGTGCCCGTGTAACAGATGAGTTCTCGTGCAAAACCCTGATACTCCGAAATAGATTGTCCAGTTTGTACACGAGGTGTGTCCAGTTTTCGCCGTGAGCCTCTCTACTCTTTTGCACATGCTATGCGGGCGAAATGATGATACCATGCCAAGTTCCAACATTTTCAGAGTTCATTTTGTAGTGATTTTCAATTTCACCGTCATTCAGCTCCCTAAACAAATCGGTAAATGACTGAAAAACAACAAATGATGTCAGAACATGTTGGAAATTGATGACGTCGCTCTGAATGATGCATACTGAACGCAAAAATAGGCTGGAGTTCAAATAAGTTTAAAAAACATTGAAGTGCCCATGTAACAGATGAGTTCTCGTCCGAAACCCTGATACTCCGAAAGAGATTGTCCAGTTTGTACACGAGGTGCGTCCAGTTTTCGCCGTGACCCTCTCTACTCTTTTGCACATGCTATGCGGGCGAAATGATGATACCATCCCAAGTTCCAACATTTTCAGAGTTCATTTTGTAGTGATTTTCAATTTCACCGTCATTTAGGTCCCTAAACAAATTGGTAAATGACGGAAAAACAGCAAATGATGTCACAACGTGTAGGAAATTGATGACATCGCTTTGAATCATGCATACGGAACGCAAAAATAGGCTGGAGTTGAAATAAGTTTAAAAAACATTGAAGTGCCCGTGTAACAGATGAGTTCTCGTCCGAAACCCTGATACTCCGAAAGAGATTGTCCAGTTTGTACACGAGGTGCGTCCAGTTTTCGCCGTAACCCTCTCTACTCTTTTGCACATGCTATGCGGGCGAAATGATGATACCATGCCAAGTTCCAACATTTTCAGATATCATTTTGTAGTGATTTTCAATTTCACCGTCATTTAGCTCCCTAAACAAATTGGTAAATGACGGAAAAACAACAAATGATGTCACAACGTGTTGGAAATTGATGACATCGCTTTGAGTGATGCATACTGACCGCAAAAATTGGCTGGAGTTCAAATAAGTTTTAAAAACATTGAAGTGCCCGTGTAACAGATGAGTTCTCGTCCGAAACCCTGATACTCCGAAAGAGATTGTCCAGTTTGTACACGAGGTGTGTCCAGTTTTCGCCGTGACCCTCTCTACTCTTTTGCACATGCTATGCGGGCGAAATGATGATACCATGCCAAGTTCCAACATTTTCAGAGTTCATTTTGTGGTGATTTTCAATTTCACCGTCATTCAGCTCCCTAAACAAATCGGTAAATGACTGAAAAACAGCAAATGATGTCAGAACATGTTGGAAATTGATGACGTCGCTTTGAATGATGCATACTGAACGCAAAAATAGGCTCGAGTTCAAATAAGTTTTAAAAACATTGAAGTGCCCGTGTAACAGATGAGTTCTCCTCCTAAACCCTGATACTCCGAAAGAGATTGTCCAGTTTGTACACGAGGTGTGTCCAGTTTTCGCCGTGACCCTCTCTACTCTTTTGCACATGCTGTGCGGGCGAAATGATGATACCATGCCAAGTTCCAACATTTTCAGTGTTCATTTTGTAGTGATTTCCAATTTCACCGTCATTCAGCTCCCTAAACAAATCGGTTAATGACTGAAAAACAGCAAATGATGTCAGAACATGTTGGAAATTGATGACGTCGCTTTGAATGATGCATACTGAACGCAAAAATAGGCTGGAGTTCAAATAAGTTTTAAAAACATTGAAGTGCCCGTGTAACAGATGAGTTCTCGTGCAAAACCCTGATACTCCGAAATAGATTGTCCAGTTTGTACACGAGGTGTGTCCAGTTTTCGCCGTGAGCCTCTCTACTCTTTTGCACATGCTATGCGGGCGAAATGATGATACCATGCCAAGTTCCAACATTTTCAGAGTTCATTTTGTAGTGATTTTCAATTTCACCGTCATTCAGCTCCCTAAACAAATCGGTAAATGACTGAAAAACAACAAATGATGTCAGAACATGTTGGAAATTGATGACGTCGCTCTGAATGATGCATACTGAACGCAAAAATAGGCTGGAGTTCAAATAAGTTTAAAAAACATTGAAGTGCCCATGTAACAGATGAGTTCTCGTCCGAAACCCTGATACTCCGAAAGAGATTGTCCAGTTTGTACACGAGGTGCGTCCAGTTTTCGCCGTGACCCTCTCTACTCTTTTGCACATGCTATGCGGGCGAAATGATGATACCATCCCAAGTTCCAACATTTTCAGAGTTCATTTTGTAGTGATTTTCAATTTCACCGTCATTTAGGTCCCTAAACAAATTGGTAAATGACGGAAAAACAGCAAATGATGTCACAACGTGTAGGAAATTGATGACATCGCTTTGAATCATGCATACGGAACGCAAAAATAGGCTGGAGTTGAAATAAGTTTAAAAAACATTGAAGTGCCCGTGTAACAGATGAGTTCTCGTCCGAAACCCTGATACTCCGAAAGAGATTGTCCAGTTTGTACACGAGGTGCGTCCAGTTTTCGCCGTAACCCTCTCTACTCTTTTGCACATGCTATGCGGGCGAAATGATGATACCATGCCAAGTTCCAACATTTTCAGATATCATTTTGTAGTGATTTTCAATTTCACCGTCATTTAGCTCCCTAAACAAATTGGTAAATGACGGAAAAACAACAAATGATGTCACAACGTGTTGGAAATTGATGACATCGCTTTGAGTGATGCATACTGACCGCAAAAATTGGCTGGAGTTCAAATAAGTTTTAAAAACATTGAAGTGCCCGTGTAACAGATGAGTTCTCGTCCGAAACCCTGATACTCCGAAAGAGATTGTCCAGTTTGTACACGAGGTGTGTCCAGTTTTCGCCGTGACCCTCTCTACTCTTTTGCACATGCTATGCGGGCGAAATGATGATACCATGCCAAGTTCCAACATTTTCAGAGTTCATTTTGTGGTGATTTTCAATTTCACCGTCATTCAGCTCCCTAAACAAATCGGTAAATGACTGAAAAACAGCAAATGATGTCAGAACATGTTGGAAATTGATGACGTCGCTTTGAATGATGCATACTGAACGCAAAAATAGGCTCGAGTTCAAATAAGTTTTAAAAACATTGAAGTGCCCGTGTAACAGATGAGTTCTCCTCCTAAACCCTGATACTCCGAAATAGATTGTCCAGTTTGTACACGAGGTGCGTCCAGTTTTCGCCGTGACCCTCTCTACTCTTTTGCACATTCTATGCGGGCGAAATGATGAAACCATGCCAAGTTCCAACATTTTCAGAGTTCATTTTGTAGTGATTTTCAATTTCACCGTCATTCAGCTCCCTAAACAAATCGGTAAATGACTGAAAAACAGGAAATGATGTCAGAACATGTTGGAAATTGATGACGTCGCTTTGAATGATGCATACTGACCGCAAAAATAGGCTGGAGTTCAAATAAGTTTTAAAAACATTGAAGTGCCCGTGTAACAGATGAGTTCTCGTGCAAAACCCAGATACTCCGAAATAGATTGTCCAGTTTGTACACGAGGTGCGTCCAGTTTTCGTTGTGAGCCTCTCTACTCTTTTGCACATGCTATGCAGGCGAAATGATGATAGCATGCCAAGTTCCAACATTTTCAGAGTTCATTTTGTAGCGATTTTCAATTTCACCATAATTTAGCTCCCCAAACAAATCGGTAAATGACTGAAAAACAGCAAATGATGTCAGAACGTGTTGGAAATTGATGACGTCGCTTTGAATGATGCATACTGAACGCAAAAATAGGCTGGAGTTCAAATAAGTTTTAAAAACATTGAAGTGCCCGTGTAACAGATGAGTTCTCGTGCAAAACCCTGATACTCCGAAATAGATTGTCCAGTTTGTACACAAGGTGCGTCCAGTTTTCGTTGTGAGCCTCTCTACTCTTTTGCACATGCTATGCGTGCGAAATGATGATACCATGCCAAGTTCCAACATTTTCAGAGTTCATTTTGTAGTGATTTTCAATTTCAACATAATTTAGCTCCCTAAACAAATCGGTAAATGACTGAAAAACAGCAAATGATGTCAGAACGTGTTGGAAATTGATGACGTCGCTTTGAATAATGCATACTGAACGCAAAAATAGGCTCGAGTTCAAATAAGTTTAAAAAACATTGAAGTGCCCGTGTAGCAGATGAGTTCTCGTCCGAAACCCTGATACTCCGAAAGAGATTGTCCAGTTTGTACACGAGGTGTGTCCAGTTTTCGCCGTGACCCTCTTTACTCTTTTGCACATGCTATGCGGGCGAAATGATGATACCATGCCAAGTTCCAACATTTTCAGAGTTCATTTTGTAGTGATTTTCAATTTCACCGTCATTCAGCTCCCTAAACAAATCGGTAAATGACTGAAAAACAGCAAATCATGTCAGAACATGTTGGAAATTGATGACGTCGCTTTGAATGATGCATACTGAATGCAAAAATAGGCTGGAGTTCAAATAATTTTAAAAGACATTGAAGTGCCCGTGTAACAGATGAGTTCTCGTCCGAAACCCTGATACTCCGAAAGAGATTGTCCAGTTTGTACACGAGGTGCGTCCAGTTTTCGCCGTGACCCTCTCTACACTTTTGCACATGCTATGCGGGCAAAATGATGATACCATGCCAAGTTCCAACATTTTCAGAGTTCATTTGGTAGTGATTTTCAATTTCACCGTCATTCAGCTCCCTAAACAAATCGGTAAATGACTGAAAAACAACAAATGATGTCAGAACATGTTGGAAATTGATGACGTCGCTTTGAATGATGCATACTGACCGCAAAAATAGGCTGGAGTTCAAATAAGTTTTAAAAACATTGAAGTGCCCGTGTAACAGATGAGTTCTCGTCCAAAACCCTGATACTCCGAAATAGATTGTCAGTTTGTACACGAGGTGGGTCCAGTTTTCGCCGTGACCCTCTCTACTCTTTTGCACATGCTATGCGGGCGAAATGATGATACCATGCCAAGTTCCAACATTTTCAGAGTTCATTTTGTAGTGATTTTCAATTTCACCGTCATTTAGCTCCCTAAACAAATCGGTAAATGACTGAAAAACAGCAAATGATGTCAGAACGTGTTGGAAATTGATAACGTCGCTTTGAATGATGCATACTGAACGCAAAAATAGGCTGGAGTTCAAATAAGTTTAAAAAACATTGAAGTGCCCGTGCAACAGATGAGTTCTCGTCCGAAACCCTGATACTCCGAAAGAGATTGTCCAGTTTGTACACGAGGTGCGTCCAGTTTTTGCCGTGACCCTCTCTACTCTTTTGCACATGCTATGTGGGCAAAATGATGATACCATGCCAAGTTCCAACATTTTCAGAGTTCATTTTGTAGTGATTTTCAATTTCACCGTCATTCAGCTCCCTAAACAAATCGGTAAATGACTGAAAAACAACAAATGATGTCACAACATGTTGGAAATTGATGACGTTGCTTTGAATGATGCATACTGACCGCAAAAATAGGCTGGAGTTCAAATAAGTTTTAAAAACATTGAAGTCCCCGTGTAACAGATGAGTTCTCGTCCGAAACCCTGATACTCCGAAAGAGATTGTCCAGTTTGTACACGAGGTGTGTCCAGTTTTCACCGTGACCCTCTCTACTCTTTTGCACATGCTATGCGGGCGAAATGATGATACCATGCCAAGTTCCAACATTTTCAGAGTTCATTTTGTAGTGATTTTCAATTTCACCGTCATTCAGCTCCCTAAACAAATCGGTAAATGACTGAAAAACAGCAATAGATGTCAGAACATGTTGGAAATTGATGACGTCGCTTTGAATGATGCATACTGACCGCAAAAATAGGCTGGAGTTCAAATAAGTTTTACAAACATTGAAGTGCCCGTGTAACAGATGAGTTCTCGTCCAAAACCCTGATACTCCGAAAGAGATTGTCCAGTTTGTACACGAGGTGCGTCCAGTTTTCGCCGTGAGCCTCTCTACTCTTTTGCACATGCTATGCGGGCGAAATGATGATACCATGCCAAGTTCCAACATTTTCAGAGTTCATTTTGTAGTGATTTTCAATTTCACCGTCATTTAGCTCCCTAAACAAATCGGTAAATGACTGAAAAACAGCAAATCATGTCAGAACGTGTTGGAAATTGATGACGTCGCTTTGAATGATGCATACTGAACGCAAAAATAGGCTGGAGTTCAAATAAGTTTAAAAAACATTGAAGTGCCCGTGTAAGAGATGAGTTCTCGTCCGAAACCCTGATACTCCGAAAGAGATTGTCCAGTTTGTACACGAGGTGCGTCCAGTTTTCGCCGTGACCCTCTCTACTCTTGTGCACATGCTATGCAGGCGAAATGATGATACCATGCTAAGTTCCAACATTTTCAGAGTTCATTTTGTAGTGATTTTCAATTTCACCGTCATTTAGCTCCCTAAACAAATCGGTAAATGACTGAAAAACAGCAAATCATGTCAGAACGTGTGGGAAATTGATGACGTCGCTTTGAATGATGCATACTGGACACAAAAATAGGCTGGAGTTCAAATAATTTTAAAAAACATTGAAGTGCCCGTGTAACAGATAAGTTCTCGTCCGAAACCCTGATACTCCGAAAGAGATTGTCCAGTTTGTACACGAGGTGCGTCCAGTTTTCGCCGTGACCCTCTCTACTCTTTTGCACATGCTGTGCGGGCGAAATGATGATACCATGCCAAGTTCCAACATTTTCAGAGTTCATTTTGTAGTGATTTTCAATTTCACCGTCATTTAGGTCCCTAAACAAATCGGTAAATGACTGAAAAACAGCAAATCATGTCAGAACGTGTTGGAAATTGATGACGTCGCTTTGAATGATGCATACTGAACGCAAAAATAGGCTGGAGTTCAAATAAGTTTTAAAAACATTGAAGTGCCCGTGTAACAGATGAGTTCTCATGCAAAACCCTGATACTCCGAAATAGATTGTCCAGTTTGTACACGAGGTGCGTCCAGTTTTCGGTGTGAGCCTCTCTACTCTTTTGCACATGCTATGCGGGCGAAATGATGATACCTCGCCAAGTTCCAACATTTTCAGAGTTCATTTTGTAGTGATTTTCAATTTCACCATAATTTAGCTCCCTAAACAAATCGGTAAATGACTGAAAAACAGCAAATGATGTCAGAACGTGTTGGAAATTGATGACGTCGCTTTGAATGATGCATACTGAACGCAAAAATAGGCTCGAGTTCAAATAAGTTTAAAAAACATTGAAGTGCCCGTGTAACAGATGAGTTCTCGTGCGAAACCCTGATACTCCGAAAGAGATTGTCCAGTTTGTACACGAGGTGTGTCCAGTTTTCGCCGTGACCCTCTCTACTCTTTTGCACATGCTATGCGGGCGAAATGATGATACCATGCCAAGTTCCAACATTTTCAGAGTTCATTTTGTAGTGATTTTCAATTTCACCGTCATTTAGCTCCCTAAACAAATCGGTAAATGACTGAAAAACAGCAAATGATGTCAGAACATGTTGGAAATTGATGACGTCGCTTTGAATGATGCATACTGACCGCAAAAATAGGCTGGAGTTCAAATAAGTTTTAAAAACATTGAAGTGCCCGTGTAACAGATGAGTTCTCCTCCAAAACCCTGATACTCCGAAATAGATTGTCCAGTTTGTACACGAGGTGCATCCAGTTTTCGCCGTGAGCCTCTCTACTCTTTTGCACATGCTATGCGGGCGAAATGATGATACCATGCCAAGTTCCAACATTTTCAGAGTTCATTTTGTAGTGATTTTCAATTTCACCGTTATTTAGCTCCCTAAACAAATCGGTTAATGACTGAAAAACAGCAAATCATGTGAGAACGTGTTGGAAATTGATGATGTGGCTTTGAATGATGCATACTGAACGCAAAAATAGGCTGGAGTTCAAATAAGTTTAAAAAACATTGAAGTGCCCGTGTAACAGATGAGTTCTCGTCCGAAACCCTGATACTCCGAAAGAGATTGTCCAGTTTGTACACGAGGTGCGTCCAGTTTTCGTCGTGACCCTCTCTACTCTTGTGCACATGCTATGCAGGCGAAATGATGATACCATGCCAAGTTCCAACATTTTCAGAGTTCAATTTGTAGTGATTTTCAATTTCACCGTCATTTAGCTCCCTAAACAAATCGGTAAATGACTGAAAAACAGCAAATCATGTCAGAACGTGTTGGAAATTGATGACGTCGCTTTGAATGATGCATACTGGACGCAAAAATAGGCTGGAGTTCAAATAATTTTAAAAAACATTGAAGTGCCCGTGTAACAGATAAGTTCTCGTCCGAAACCCTGATACTCCGAAAGAGATTGTCCAGTTTGTACACGAGGTGCGTCCAGTTTTTGCCGTGACCCTCTCTACTCTTTTGCACATGCTATGCGGGCGAAATGATGATACCATGCCAAGTTCAAACATTTTCGGAGTTCATTTTGTAGTGATTTTCAACTTCACCATAATTTAGCTCCCTATGCAAATCGGTAAATGACTGAAAAACAGCAAATGATGTCAGAACGTGTTGGAAATTGATGACGTCGCTTTGAATGATGCAAACTGAACGCAAAAATAGGCTGGAGTTCAAATAAGTTTTAAAAACATTGAAGTGCCCGTGTAACAGATGAGTTCTCATGCAAAACCCTGATACTCCGAAATAGATTGTCCAGTTTGTGCACGAGGTGCGTCCAGTTTTCGGTGTGAGCCTCTCTACTCTTTTGCACATGCTATGCGGGCGAAATGATGATACCATGCCAAGTTCCAACATTTTCAGAGTTCATTTTGTAGTGATTTTCAATTTCACCATAATTTAGCTCCCTAAACAAATCGGTAAATGACTGAAAAACAGCAAATGATGTCAGAACGTGTTGGAAATTGATGACATCGCTTTGAATGATGCATACTGAACGCAAAAATAGGCTCGAGTTCAAATAAGTTTAAAAAACATTGAAGTGCCCGTGTAACAGATGAGTTCTCGTCCGAAACCCTGATACTCCGAAAGAGATTGTCCAGTTTGTACACGAGGTGTGTCCAGTTTTCGCCGTGACCCTCTCTACTCTTTTGCACATGCTATGCGGGCGAAATGATGATACCATGCCAAGTTCCAACATTTTCAGATTTCATTTTGTAGTGATTTTCAATTTCACCGTCATTCAGCTCCCTAAACAAATCGGTAAATGACTGAAAAACAGCAATAGATGTCAGAACATGTTGGAAATTGATGACGTCGCTTTGAATGATGCATACTGACCGCAAAAATAGGCTGGAGTTCAAATAAGTTTTACAAACATTGAAGTGCCCGTGTAACAGATGAGTTCTCCTCCAAAACCCTGATACTCCGAAATAGATTGTCCAGTTTGTACACGAGGTGCGTCCAGTTTTCGCCGTGAGCCTCTCTACTCTTTTGCACATGCTATGCGGGCGAAATGATGATACCATGCCAAGTTCCAACATTTTCAGAGTTCATTTTGTAGTGATTTTCAATTTCACCGTTATTTAGCTCCCTAAACAAATCGGTTAATGACTGAAAAACAGCAAATCATGTCAGAACGTGTTGGAAATTGATGACGTCGCTTTGAATGATGCATACTGAACGCAAAAATAGGCTGGAGTTCAAATAAGTTTAAAAAACATTGAAGTGCCCGTGTAACAGATGAGTTCTCGTCTGAAACCCTGATACTCCGAAAGAGATTGTCCAGTTTGTACACGAGGTGCGTCCAGTTTTCGCCGTGACCCTCTCTACTCTTTTGCACATGCTATGCAGGCGAAATGATGATACCATGCCATGTTCCAACATTTTCAGAGTTCATTTTGTAGTGATTTTCTATTTCACCGTCATTTAGCTCCCTAAACAAATCGGTAAATGACTGAAAAACAGCAAATCATGTCAGAACGTGTTGGAAATTGATGACGCCGCTTTGAATGATGCATACTGAACGCAAAAATAGGCTGGAGTTCAAATAAGTTTAAAAAACATTGAAGTGCCCGTGTAACAGATGAGTTCTCGTCCGAAACACTGATACTCCGAAAGAGATTGTCCAGTTTGTACACGAGGTGTGTCCAGTTTTCGCCGTGACCCTCTCTACTCTTTTGCACATGCTATGCGGGCGAAATGATGATACCATGCCAAGTTCCAACATTTTCAGATTTCATTTTGTAGTGATTTTCAATTTCACCGTCATTCAGCTCCCTAAAGAAATCGGTAAATGACTGAAAAACAGCAATAGATGTCAGAACATGTTGGAAATTGATGACGTCGCTTTGAATGATGCATACTGACCGCAAAAATAGGCTGGAGTTCAAATAAGTTTTACAAACATTGAAGTGCCCGTGTAACAGATGAGTTCTCCTCCAAAACCCTGATACTCCGAAATAGATTGTCCAGTTTGTACACGAGGTGCGTCCAGTTTTCGCCGTGAGCCTCTCTACTCTTTTGCACATGCTATGCGGGGGAAATGATGATACCATGCCAAGTTCCAACATTTTCAGAGTTCATTTTGTAGTGATTTTCAATTTCACCGTCATTTAGCTCCCTAAACAAATCGGTAAATGACTGAAAAACAGCAAATCATGTCAGAACGTGTTGGAAATTGATGACGTCGCTTTGAATGATGCATACTGAATGCAAAAATAGGCTGGAGTTCAAATAAGTTTAAAAAACATTGAAGTGCCCGTGTAACAGATGAGTTCTCGTCCGAAACCCTGATACTCCGAAAGAGATTGTCCAGTTTGTACACGAGGTGCGGCCAGTTTTCGCCGTGACCCTCTCTACTCTTGTGCACATGCTATGCGGGCGAAATGATGATACCATGCCAAGTTCCAACATTTTCAGAGTTCATTTTGTCGTGATTTTCAATTTCACCGTCATTTAGCTCCCTAAACAAATCGGTAAATGACTGAAAACAGCAAATCATGTCAGAACGTGTTGGAAATTGATGACATCGCTTTGAATGATGCATACTGGACGCAAAAATAGGCTGGAGTTCAAATAATTTTAAAAAACATTGAAGTGCCCGTGTAACAGATAATTCTCGTCCGAAACCCTGATACTCCGAAAGAGATTGTCCAGTTTGTACACGAGGTGCGTCCAGTTTTCGCCGTGACCCTCTCTACTCTTTTGCACATGCTATGCGGGCAAAATGATGATACCATGCCAAGTTCCAACATTTTCAGAGTTCATTTTGTAGTGATTTTCAATTTCACCATAATTTAGCTCCCTAAGCAAATCGGTAAATGACTGAAAAACAACAAATGATGTCAGAACGTGTTGGAAATTGATGATGTCGCTTTGAATGATGCATACTGAACGCAAAAATAGGCTGGAGTTCAAATAAGTTTTAAAAACATTGAAGTGCCCGTGTAACAGATGAGTTCTCATGCAAAACCCTGATACTCCAAAATAGATTGTCCAGTTTGTACACGAGGTGCGTCCAGTTTTCGGTGTGAGCCTCTCTACTCTTTTGCACATGCTATGCGGGCAAAATGATGATACCATGCCAAGTTCCAACATTTTCAGAGTTCATTTTGTAGTGATTTTCAATTTCACCATAATTTAGCAGCCTAAACAAATCGGTAAATGACTGAAAAACAGCAAATGATGTCAGAACGTGTTGGAAATTGATGACGTCGCTTTGAATGATGCATACTGAACGCAAAGATAGGCTCGAGTTCTAATAAGTTTAAAAAACATTGAAGTGCCCGTGTAACAGATGAGTTCTCGTCCGAAACCCTGATACTCCGAAAGAGATTGTCCAGTTTGTACACGAGGTGTGTCCAGTTTTCGCCGTGACCCTCTCTACTCTTTTGCACATGCTATGCGGGCGAAATGATGATACCATGCCAAGTTCCAACATTTTCAGAGTTCATTTTGTAGTGATTTTCAATTTCACCGTCATTTAGCTCCCTAAACAAATCGGTTAATGACTGAAAAACAGCAAATCATGTCAGAACGTGTTGGAAATTGATGACGTCGCTTTGAATGATGCATACTGAACGCAAAAATAGGCTGGAGTTCAAATAAGTTTAAAAAACATTGAAGTGCCCGTGTAACAGATGAGTTCTCGTCCGAAACCCTGATACTCCGAAAGAGATTGTCCAGTTTGTACACGAGGTGCGTCCAGTTTTCGCCGTGACCCTCTCTACTCTTTTGCACATGCTATGAAGGCGAAATGATGATACCATGCCATGTTCCAACATTTTCAGAGTTCATTTTGTAGTGATTTTCAATTTCACCGTCATTTAGCTCCCTAAACAAATCGGTAAATGACTGAAAAACAGCAAATCATGTCAGAACGTGTTGGAAATTGATGACGTCGCTTTGAATGATGCATACTGGACGCAAAAATAGGCTGGAGTTCAAATAATTTTAAAAAACATTGAAGTGCCCGTGTAACAGATAATTCTCGTCCGAAACCCTGATACTCCGAAAGAGATTGTCCAGTTTGTACACGAGGTGCGTCCAGTTTTCGCCGTGACCATCTCTACTCTTTTGCACATGCTATGCGGGCAAAATGATGATACCATGCCAAGTTCCAACATTTTCAGAGTTCATTTTGTAGTGATTTTCAATTTCACCATAATTTAGCTCCCTAAGCAAATCGGTAAATGACTGAAAAACAACAAATGATGTCAGAACGTGTTGGAAATTGATGATGTCGCTTTGAATGATGCATACTGAACGCAAAAATAGGCTGGAGTTCAAATAAGTTTTAAAAACATTGAAGTGCCCGTGTAACAGATGAGTTCTCATGCAAAACCCTGATACTCCGAAATAGATTGTCCAGTTTGTACACGAGGTGCGTCCAGTTTTCGGTGTGAGCCTCTCTACTCTTTTGCACATGCTATGCGGGCGAAATGATGATACCATGCCAAGTTCCAACATTTTCAGAGTTCATTTTGTAGTGATTTTCAATTTCACCATAATTTAGCAGCCTAAACAAATCGGTAAATGACTGAAAAACAGCAAATGATGTCAGAACGTGTTGGAAATTGATGACGTCGCTTTGAATGATGCATACTGAACGCAAAGATAGGCTCGAGTTCAAATAAGTTTAAAAAACATTGAAGTGCCCGTGTAACAGATGAGTTCTCGTCCGAAACCCTGATACTCCGAAAGAGATTGTCCAGTTTGTACACGAGGTGTGTCCAGTTTTCGCCGTGACCCTCTCTACTCTTTTGCACATGCTATGCGGGCGAAATGATGATACCATGCCAAGTTCCAACATTTTCAGAGTTCATTTTGTAGTGATTTTCAATTTCACCGTCAGTCAGCTCCCTAAACAAATCGGTAAATGACTGAAAAACAGCAAATGATGTCAGAACATGTTGGAAATTGATGACGTCGCTTTGAATGATGCATACTGACCGCAAAAATAGGCTGGAGTTCAAATAAGTTTTAAAAACATTGAAGTGCCCGTGTAACAGATGAGTTCTCCTCCAAAACCCTGATACTCCGAAATAGATTGTCCAGTTTGTACACGAGGTGCGTCCAGTTTTCGCCGTGAGCCTCTCTACTCTTTTGCACATGCTATGCGGGCGAAATGATGATACCATGCCAAGTTCCAACATTTTCAGAGTTCATTTTGTAGTGATTTTCAATTTCACCGTCATTTAGCTCCCTAAACAAATCGGTTAATGACTGAAAAACAGCAAATCATGTCAGAACGTGTTGGAAATTGATGACGTCGCTTTGAATGATGCATACTGAACGCAAAAATAGGCTGGAGTTCAAATAAGTTTAAAAAACATTGAAGTGCCCGTGTAACAGATGAGTTCTCGTCCGAAACCCTGATACTCCGAAAGAGATTGTCCAGTTTGTACACGAGGTGCGTCCAGTTTTCGCCGTGACCCTCTCTACTCTTTTGCACATGCTATGAAGGCGAAATGATGATACCATGCCATGTTCCAACATTTTCAGAGTTCATTTTGTAGTGATTTTCAATTTCACCGTCATTTAGCTCCCTAAACAAATCGGTAAATGACTGAAAAACAGCAAATCATGTCAGAACGTGTTGGAAATTGATGACATCGCTTTGAATGATGCATACTGAACGCAAAAATAGGCTGGAGTTCAAATAATTTTAAAAAACATTGAAGTGCCCGTGTAACAGATGAGTTCTCGTCCGAAACCCTGATACTCCGAAAGAGATTGTCCAGTTTGTACACGAGGTGCGTCCAGTTTTCGCCGTGACCCTCTCTACACTTTTGCACATGCTATGCGGGCGAAATGATGATACCATGCCAAGTTCCAACATTTTCAGAGTTCATTTTGTAGTGATTTTCAATTTCACCGTCATTCAGCTCCCTAAACAAATCGGTAAATGACTGAAAAACAACAAATGATGTCAGAACATGTTGGAAATTGATGACGTCGCTTTGAATGATGCATACTAACCGCAAAAATAGGCTGGAGTTCAAATAAGTTTTAAAAACATTGATGTGCCCGTGTAACAGATGAGTTCTCGTCCAAAACCCTGACACTCCGAAATAGATTGTCAAGTTTGTACACGAGGTGCGTCCAGTTTTCGCCATGACCCTCTCTACTCTTTTGCACATGCTATGCGGGCGAAATGATGATACCATGCCAAGTTCCAACATTTTCAGAGTTCATTTTGTAGTGATTTTCAATTTCACTGTCATTTAGCTCCCTAAACAAATCGGTAAATGACTGAAAAACAGCAAATCATGTCAGAACGTGTTGGAAATTGATGACGTTGCTTTGAATGATGCATACTGAACGCAAAAATAGGCTGGAGTTCAAATAAGTTTAAAAAACATTGAAGTGCCCGTGCAACAGATGAGTTCTCGTCCGAAACCCTGACACTCCGAAAGAGATTGTCCAGTTTGTACACGAGGTGCGTCCAGTTTTTGCCGTGACCCTCTCTACTCTTTTGCACATGCTATGCGGGCGAAATGATGATACCATGCCAAGTTCCAACATTTTCAGAGTTCATTTTGTAGTGATTTTCAATTTCACCGTCATTTAGCTCCCTAAACAAATTGGTAAATGACTGAAAAACAGCAAATGATGTCAGAACGTGTTGGAAATTGATGACGTCGCTTTGAATGATGCATACTGGACGCAAAAATAGGCTGGAGTTCAAATAAGTTTAAAAAACATTGAAGTGCCCGTGTAACAGATAAGTTCTCGTCCGAAACCCCGATACTCCGAAAGAGATTGTCCAGTTTGTACACGAGGTGCGTCCAGTTTTCGCCGTGACCCTCTCTACTCTTTTGCACATGCTATGCGGGCGAAATGATGATACCATGCCAAGTTCCAACATTTTCAGAGTTCATTTTGTAGTGATTTTCAATTTCACCGTCATTTAGCTCCCTAAGCAAATCGGTAAATGACTGAAAAACAGCAAATGATGTCAGAACGTGTTGGAAATTGATGACGTCGCTTTGAATGATGCATACTGAACGCAAAAATAGGCTGGAGTTCAAATAAGTTTAAAAAACATTGAAGTGCCCATGTAACAGATGAGTTCTCGTCCGAAACCCTGATACTCCGAAAGAGATTGTCCAGTTTGTACACGAGGTGCGTCCAGTTTTCGGTGTGAGCCTCTCTACTCTTTTGCACATGCTATGCGGGCGAAATGATGATACCATGCCAAGTTCCAACATTTTCAGAGTTCATTTTGTAGTGATTTTCAATTTCACCATAATTTAGCTCCCTAAACAAATCGGTAAATGACTGAAAAACAGCAAATGATGTCAAAACGTGTTGGAAATTGATGACGTCGCTTTGAATGATGCATACTGAACGCAAAAATAGGCTCGAGTTCAAATAAGTTTTAAAAACATTGAAGTGCCCGTGTAACAGATGAGTTCTCGTCCGAAACCCTGATACTCCGAAAGAGATTGTCCAGTTTGTACACGAGGTGTGTCCAGTTTTCGCCGTGACCCTCTCTACTCTTTTGCACATGCTATGCGGGCGAAATGATGATACCATGCCAAGTTCCAACATTTTCAGAGTTCATTTTGTAGTGATTTTCAATTTCACCGTCATTCAGCTCCCTAAACAAATCGGTAAATGACTGAAAAACAGCAAATGATGTCAGAACATGTTGGAAATTGATGACGTCGCTTTGAATGATGCATACTGACCGCAAAAATAGGCTGGAGTTCAAATAAGTTTTAAAAACATTGAAGTGCCCGTGTAACAGATGAGTTCTCCTCCAAAACCCTGATACTCCGAAATAGATTGTCCAGTTTGTACACGAGGTGCGTCCAGTTTTCGCCGTGAGCCTCTCTACTCTTTTGCACATGCTATGCGGGCGAAATGATGATACCATGCCAAGTTCCAACATTTTCAGAGTTCATTTTGTAGTGATTTTCAATTTCACCGTCATTTAGCTCCCTAAACAAATCGGTTAATGACTGAAAAACAGCAAATCATGTCAGAACGTGTTGGAAATTGATGACGTCGCTTTGAATGATGCATACTGAATGCAAAAATAGGCTGGAGTTCAAATAAGTTTAAAAAACATTGAAGTGCCCGTGTAACAGATGAGTTCTCGTCCGAAACCCTGATACTCCGAAAGAGATTGTCCAGTTTGTACACGAGGTGCGTCCAGTTTTCGCCGTGACCCTCTCTACACTTTTGCACATGCTATGCGGGCGAAATGATGATACCATGCCAAGTTCCAACATTTTCAGAGTTCATTTTGTAGTGATTTTCAATTTCACCGTCATTCAGCTCCCTAAACAAATCGGTAAATGACTGAAAAACAACAAATGATGTCAGAACATGTTGGAAATTGATGACGTCGCTTTGAATGATGCATACTGAACGCAAAAATAGGCTAGAGTTCAAATAAGTTTTGAAAACATTGAAGTGCCCGTGTAACAGATGAGTTCTCGTCCAAAACCCTGATACTCCGAAATAGATTGTCCAGTTTGTACACGAGGTGCGTCCAGTTTTCGCCATGTGCCTCTCTACTCTTTTGCACATGCTATGCGGGCGAAATGATGATACCATGCCAAGTTCCAACATTTTCAGAGTTCATTTTGTAGTGATTTTCAATTTCACCGTCATTTAGCTCCCTAAACAAATCGGTAAATGACTGAAAAACAGCAAATCATGTCAGAACGTGTTGGAAATTGATGACGTCGCTCTGAATGATGCATACTGAACGCAAAAATAGGCTGGAGTTCAAATAAGTTTAAAAAACATTGAAGTGCCCATGTAACAGATGAGTTCTCGTCCGAAACCCTGATACTCCGAAAGAGATTGTCCAGTTTGTACACGAGGTGCGTCCAGTTTTCGCCGTGACCCTCTCTACTCTTTTGCACATGCTATGCGGGCGAAATGATGATACCATCCCAAGTTCCAACATTTTCAGAGTTCATTTTGTAGTGATTTTCAATTTCACCGTCATTTAGGTCCCTAAACAAATTGGTAAATGACGGAAAAACAGCAAATGATGTCACAACGTGTTGGAAATTGATGACATCGCTTTGAATCATGCATACGGAACGCAAAAATAGGCTGGAGTTGAAATAAGTTTAAAAAACATTGAAGTGCCCGTGTAACAGATGAGTTCTCGTCCGAAACCCTGATACTCCGAAAGAGATTGTCCAGTTTGTACACGAGGTGCGTCCAGTTTTCGCCGTAACCCTCTCTACTCTTTTGCACATGCTATGCGGGCGAAATGATGATACCATGCCAAGTTCCAACATTTTCAGAGTTCATTTTGTAGTGATTTTCAATTTCACCGTCATTCAGCTCCCTAAACAAATCGGTAAATGACTGAAAAACAACAAATGATGTCAGAACATGTTGGAAATTGATGACGTCGCTTTGAATGATGCATACTGACCGCAAAAATAGGCTGGAGTTCAAATAAGTTTTAAAAACATTGAAGTGCCCGTGTAACAGATGAGTTCTCGTCCAAAACCCTGATACTCCGAAATAGATTGTCCAGTTTGTACACGAGGTGCGTCCAGTTTTCGCCATGAGCCTGTCTACTCTTTTGCACATGCTATGCGGGCGAAATGATGATACCATGCCAAGTTCCAACATTTTCAGAGTTCATTTTGTAGTGATTTTCAATTTCACCGTCATTTAGCTCCCTAAACAAATTGGTAAATGACGGAAAAACAGCAAATGATGTCACAACGTGTTGGAAATTGATGACATCGCTTTGAATCATGCATACGGAACGCAAAAATTGGCTGGAGTTCAAATAAGTTTTAAAAACATTGAAGTGCCCGTGTAACAGATGAGTTCTCGTCCGAAACCCTGATACTCCGAAAGAGATTGTCCAGTTTGTACACGAGGTGTGTCCAGTTTTCGCCGTGACCCTCTCTACTCTTTTGCACATGCTATGCGGGCGAAATGATGATACCATGCCAAGTTCCAACATTTTCAGAGTTCATTTTGTAGTGATTTTCAATTTCACCGTCATTTAGGTCCCTAAACAAATCGGTAAATGACTGAAAAACAGCAAATGATGTCAGAACATGTTGGAAATTGATGACGTCGCTTTGAATGATGCATACTGACCGCAAAAATAGGCTGGAGTTCAAATAAGTTTTAAAAACATTGAAGTGCCCGTGTAACAGATGAGTTCTCCTCCAAAACCCTGATACTCCGAAATAGATTGTCCAGTTTGTACACGAGGTGCGTCCAGTTTTCGCCGTGAGCCTCTCTACTCTTTTGCACATGCTATGCGGGCGAAATGATGATACCATGCCAAGTTCCAACATTTTCAGAGTTCATTTTGTAGTGATTTTCAATTTCACCGTCATTTAGCTCCCTAAACAAATCGGTTAATGACTGAAAAACAGCAAATCATGTCAGAACGTGTTGGAAATTGATGACGTCGCTTTGAATGATGCATACTGAATGCAAAAATAGGCTGGAGTTCAAATAAGTTTAAAAAACATTGAAGTGCCCGTGTAACAGATGAGTTCTCGTCCGAAACCCTGATACTCCGAAAGAGATTGTCCAGTTTGTACACGATGTGCGTCCAGTTTTCGCCGTGAGCCTCTCTACTCTTTTGCACATGCTATGCGGGCGAAATGATGATACCATGCCAAGTTCCAACCTTTTCAGAGTTCATTTTGTAGTGATTTTCAATTTCACCGTCATTTAGCTCCCTAAACAAATTGGTAAATGACGGAAAAACAGCAAATGATGTCACAACGTGTTGGAAATTGATGACATCGCTTTGAATCATGCATACGGAACGCAAAAATAGGCTGGAGTTGAAATAAGTTTAAAAAACATTGAAGTGCCCGTGTAACAGATGAGTTCTCGTCCGAAACCCTGATACTCCGAAAGAGATTGTCCAGTTTGTACACGAGGTGCGTCCAGTTTTCGCCGTAACCCTCTCTACTCTTTTGCACATGCTATGCGGGCGAAATGATGATACCATGCCAAGTTCCAACATTTTCAGAGTTCATTTTGTAGTGATTTTCAATTTCACCATCATTCAGCTCCCTAAACAAATCGGTAAATGACTGAAAAACAACAAATGATGTCAGAACATGTTGGAAATTGATGACGTCGCTTTGAATGATGCATACTGACCGCAAAAATAGGCTGGAGTTCAAATAAGTTTTAAAAACATTGAAGTGCCCGTGTAACAGATGAGTTCTCGTCCAAAACCCTGATACTCCGAAATAGATTGTCCAGTTTGTACACGAGGTGCGTCCAGTTTTCGCCATGAGCCTCTCTACTCTTTTGCACATGCTATGCGGGCGAAATGATGATACCATGCCAAGTTCCAACATTTTCAGAGTTCATTTTGTAGTGATTTTCAATTTCACCGTCATTTAGCTCCCTAAACAAATTTGTAAATGACGGAAAAACAGCAAATGATGTCACAACGTGTTGGACATTGATGACATCGCTTTGAATCATGCATACGGAACGCAAAAATTGGCTGGAGTTCAAATAAGTTTTAAAAACATTGAAGTGCCCGTGTAACAGATGAGTTCTCGTCCAAAACCCTGATACTCCGAAATAGATTGTCCAGTTTGTACACGAGGTGCGTCCAGTTTTCGCCGTGACCCTGTCTACTCTTTTGCACATGCTATGCGGGCAAAAGGATGATACCATGCCAAGTTCCAACATTTTCAGAGTTCATTTTGTAGTGATTTTCAATTTCACCGTCATTTAGCTCCCTAAACAAATCGGTAAATGAATGAAAAACAGCAAATGATGTCAGAACATGTTGGAAATTGATGACGTCGCTTTGAATGATGCATACTGAACGCAAATTTTGGCTGGAGTTCAAATAAGTTTTAAAAACATTGAAGTGCCCGTGTAACAGATGAGTTCTCGTCCAAAACCCTGATACTCCAAAAGAGATTGTCCAGTTTGTACACGAGGTGCGTCCAGTTTTCGCCATGAGCCTCTCTACTCTTTTGCACAGGCTATGCGGGCGAAATGATGATACCATGCCAAGTTCCAACATTTTCAGAGTTCATTTTGTAGTGATTTTCAATTTCACCGTCATTTAGCTCCCTAAACAAATCGGTAAATGACTGAAAAACAGCAAATGATGTCAGAACGTGTTGGAAATTGATGACGTCGCTTTGAATGATGCATACTGAACGCAAAAATAGGCTAGAGTTCAAATAAGTTTAAAAAACATTGAAGTGCCCGTGCAACAGATGAGTTCTCGTCCGAAACCCTGATACTCCGAAAGAGATTGTCTAGTTTGTACATGAGGTGCGTCCAGTTTTTGCCGTGACCCTCTCTACTCTTTTGCACAGGCTATGCGGGCGAAATGATGATACCATGCCAAGTTCCAACATTTTCAGAGTTCATTTTGTAGTGATTTTCAATTTCACCGTCATTTAGCTCCCTAAACAAATTGGTAAATGACTGAAAAACAGCAAATGATGTCAGAACGTGTTGGAAATTGATGACGTCGCTTTGAATGATGCATACTGAACGCAAAAATAGGCTGGAGTTCAAATAAGTTTAAAAAACATTGAAGTGCCCGTGTAACAGATGAGTTCTCGTCCGAAACCCTGATACTCCGAAAGAGATTGTCCAGTTTGTACACGAGGTGCGTCCAGTTTTCGCCGTGACCCTCTCTACTCTTTTGCACATGCTATGCGGGCGAAATGATGATACCATGCCAAATTCCAACATTTTCAGAGTTCATTTTGTAGTGATTTTCAATTTCACCGTCATTTAGGTCCCTAAACAAATTGGTAAATGACGGAAAAACAGCAAATGATGTCACAACGTGTTGGAAATTGATGACATCGCTTTGAATCATGCATACTGAACGCAAAAATAGGCTGGAGTTGAAATAAGTTTAAAAAACATTGAACTGCCCGTGTAATAGATGAGTTCTCGTCCGAAACCGTGATACTCCGAAAGAGATTGTCCAGTTTGTACACGAGGTGCATCCAGTTTTCGCCGTGACCCTCTCTACTCTTTTGCACATGCTATGCAGGCGAAATGATGATACCATGCCATGTTCCAACATTTTCAGAGTTCATTTTGTAGTGATTTTCAATTTTACCGTCATTTACCTCCCTAAACAAATCGGTAAATGACTGAAAAACAACAAATGATGTCAGAACATGTTGGAAATTGATGACGTCGCTTTGAATGATGCATACTGACCGCAAAAATAGGCTGGAGTTCAAATAAGTTTTAAAAACATTGAAGTGCCCGTGTAACAGATGAGTTCTCGTCCAAAACCCTGATACTCCGAAATAGATTGTCCAGTTTGTACACGAGGTGCGTCCAGTTTTTGCCATGAGCCTCTCTACTCTTTTGCACATGCTATGCGGGCGAAATGATGATACCATGCCAAGTTCCAACATTTTCAGAGTTCATTTTGTAGTGATTTTCAATTTCACCGTCATTTAGCTCCCTAAACAAATCGGTAAATGACTGAAAAACAGCAAATCATGTCAGAACGTGTTGGAAATTGATGACGTCGCTTTGAATGATGCATACTGAACGCAAAAATAGGCTGGAGTTCAAATAAGTTTAAAAAACATTGAAGTGCCCGTGCAACAGATGAGTTCTTGTCCGAAACCCTGACACTCCGAAAGAGATTGTCCAGTTTGTACACGAGGTGCTTCCAGTTTTTGCCGTGACCCTCTCTACTCTTTTGCACATGCTATGCGGACGAAATGATGATACCATGCCAAGTTCCAACATTTTCAGAGTTCATTTTGTAGTGATTTTCAATTTCACCGTCATTTAGCTCCCTAAACAAATTGATAAATGACTGAAAAACAGCAAATGATGTCAGAACGTGTTGGAAATTGATGACGTCGCTTTGAATGATGCATACTGAACGCAAAAATAGGCTGGAGTTCAAATAAGTTTAAAAAACATTGAAGTGCCCATGTAACAGATGAGTTCTCGTCCGAAACCCTGATACTCCGAAAGAGATTGTCCAGTTTGTACACGAGGTGCGTCCAGTTTTCGCCATGAGCCTCTCTACTCTTTTGCACATGCTATGCGGGCGAAATGATGATACCATGCCAAGTTCCAACATTTTCAAAGTTCATTTTGTAGTGATTTTCAATTTCACCGTCATTTAGCTCCCTAAACAAATCGGTAAATGACTGAAAAACAGCAAATCATGTCAGAACGTGTTGGAAATTGATGACGTCGCTTTGAATGATGCATACTGAACGCAAAAATAGGCTGGAGTTCAAATAAGTTTAAAAAACATTGAAGTGCCCGTGTAACAGATGAGTTCTCGTCCGAAACCCTGATACTCCAAAAGAGATTGTCCAGTTTGTACACGAGGTGCGTCCAGTTTTCGCCGTGACCCTCTCTACTCTTTTGCACATGCTATGCGGGCGAAATGATGATACCATGCCAAGTTCCAACATTTTCAGAGTTCATTTTGTAGTGATTTTCAATTTCACCGTCATTTAGGTCGCTAAACAAATCGGTAAATGACGGAAAAACAGCAAATGATGTCACAACGTGTTGGAAATTGATGACATCGCTTTGAATCATGCATACTGAACGCAAAAATAGGCTGGAGTTGAAATAAGTTTAAAAAACATTGAAGTGCCCGTGTAACAGATGAGTTCTCGTCCGAAACCCTGATACTCCGAAAGAGATTGTCCAGTTTGTACACGAGGTGCGTCCAGTTTTCGCCGTGACCCTCTCTACTCTTTTGCACATGCTATGCGGGCGAAATGATGATACCATGCCAAGTTCCAACATTTTCAGAGTTCATTTTGTAGTGATTTTCAATTTCACCGTCATTCAGCTCCCTAAACAAATCGGTAAATGACTGAAAACAACAAATGATGTCAGAACATGTTGGAAATTGATGACGTCTCTTTGAATGATGCATACTGACCGCAAAAATAGGCTGGAGTTCAAATAAGTTTTAAAAACATTGAAGTGCCCGTGTAACAGATGAGTTCTCGTCCAAAACCCTGATACTCCGAAATAGATTGTCCAGTTTGTACATGAGGTGCGTCCAGTTTTCGCCGTGAGCCTCTCTACTCTTTTGCACATGCTATGCGGGCGAAATGATGATACCATGCCAAGTTCCAACATTTTCAGAGTTCATTTTGTAGTGATTTTCAATTTCACCGTCATTTAGCTCCCTAAACAAATCGGTAAATGACTGAAAAACAGCAAATCATGTCAGAACGTGTTGGAAATTGATGACGTCGCTTTGAATGATGCATACTGAATGCAAAAATAGGCTGGAGTTGAAATAAGTTTAAAAAACATTGAAGTGCCCGTGTAACTGATGAGTTCTCGTCCGAAACCCTGATACTCCGAAAGAGATTGTCCAGTTTGTACACGAGGTGCGTCCAGTTTTCGCCGTGACCCTCTCTACTCTTTTGCACATGCTATGCAGGCGAAATGATGATACCATGCCAAGTTCCAACATTTTCAGAGTTCATTTTGTAGTGATTTTCAATTTCACCGTCATTTAGCTCCCTAAACAAATCGGTAAATGACTGAAAAACAGCAAATCATGTCAGAACGTGTTGGAAATTGATGACGTCGCTTTGAATGATGCATACTGAACGCAAAAATAGGCTGGAGTTCAAATTATTTTAAAAATCATTGAAGTGCCCATGTAACAGATGAGTTCTCGTCCGAAACCCTGATACTCCGAAAGAGATTGTCCAGTTTGTACACGAGGTGCGTCCAGTTTTCGCCGTGACCCTCTCTACTCTTTTGCACATGCTATGCGGGCGAAATGATGATACCATGCCAAGTTCCAACATTTTCAGAGTTCATTTTGTAGTGATTTTCAATTTCACCGTCATTCAGCTCCCTAAACAAATCAGTAAATGACTGAAAAACAACAAATGATGTCAGAACATGTTGGAAATTGATGACGTCGCTTTGAATGATGCATACTGACCGCAAAAATAGGCTGGAGTTCAAATAAGTTTTAAAAACATTGAAGTGCCCGTGTAACAGATGAGTTATCGTCCAAAACCCTGATACTCCGAAATAGATTGTCCAGTTTGTACACGAGGTGCGTCCAGTTTTCGCCATGAGCCTCTCTACTCTTTTGCACATGCTATGCGGGCGAAATGATGATACCATGCCAAGTTCCAACATTTTCAGAGTTCATTTTGTAGTGATTTTCAATTTCACCGTCATTTAGCTCCCTAAACAAATCGGTAAATGACTGAAAAACAGCAAATCATGTCAGAACGTGTTGGAAATTGATGACGTCGCTTTGAATGATGCATACTGAACGCAAAAATAGGCTGGAGTTCAAATAAGTTTAAAAAACATTGAAGTGCCCGTGCAACAGATGAGTTCTCGTCCGAAACCCTGATACTCCGAAAGAGATTGTGCAGTTTGTACACGAGGTGCGTCCAGTTTTTGCCGTGACCCTCTCTACTCTTTTGCACATGCTGTGCGGGCGAAATGATGATACCATGCCAAGTTCCAACATTTTCAGAGTTCATTTTGTAGTGATTTTCAATTTCACCGTCATTTAGCTCCCTAAACAAATTGGTAAATGACTGAAAAACAGCAAATGATGTCAGAACGTGTTGGAAATTGATGACGTCGCTTTGAATGATGCATACTGAACGCAAAAATAGGCTGGAGTTCAAATAAGTTTAAAAAACATTGAAGTGCCCGTGTAACAGATGAGTTCTCGTCCGAAACCCTGATACTCCAAAAGAGATTGTCCAGTTTGTACACGAGGTGCGTCCAGTTTTCGCCGTGACCCTCTCTACTCTTTTGCACATGCTATGCGGGCGAAATTATGATACCATGCCAAGTTCCAACATTTTCAGAGTTCATTTTGTAGTGATTTTCAATTTCACCGTCATTTAGGTCCCTAAACAAATTGGTAAATGACGGAAAAACAGCAAATGATGTCACAACGTGTTGGAAATTGATGACATCGCTTTGAATGATGCATACTGACCGCAAAAATAGGCTGGAGTTCAAATAAGTTTTAAAAACATTGAAGTGCCCGTGTAACAGATGAGTTCTCGTCCAAAACCCTGATACTCCGAAATAGATTGTCCAGTTTGTACACGAGGTGCGTCCAGTTTTTGCCATGAGCCTCTCTACTCTTTTGCACATGCTATGCGGGCGAAATGATGATACCATGCCAAGTTCCAACATTTTCAGAGTTCATTTTGTAGTGATTTTCAATTTCACCGTCATTTAGCTCCCTAAACAAATCGGTAAATAACTGAAAAACAGCAAATCATGTCAGAACGTGTTGGAAATTGATGACGTCGCTTTGAATGATGCATACTGAACGCAAAAATAGGCTGGAGTTGAAATAAGTTTAAAAAACATTGAAGTGCCCGTGCAACAGATGAGTTCTTGTCCGAAACCCTGATACTCCGAAAGAGATTGTCCAGTTTGTACACGAGGTGCGTCCAGTTTTTGCCGTGACCCTCTCTACTCTTTTGCACATGCTATGCGGGCGAAATGATGATACCATGCCAAGTTCCAACATTTTCAGAGTTCATTTTGTAGTGATTTTCAATTTCACCGTCATTTAGCTCCCTAAACAAATCGGTAAATGACTGAAAAACAGCAAATCATGTCAGAACGTGTTGGACATTGATGACGTCGCTTTGAATGATGCATACTGAACGCAAAAATAGGCTGGAGTTGAAATAAGTTTAAAAAACATTGAAGTGCCCGTGTAACAGATGAGTTCTCGTCCGAAACCCTGATACTCCGAAAGAGATTGTCCAGTTTGTACACGAGGTGCGTCCAGTTTTTGCCGTGACCCTCTCTACTCTTTTGCACATGCTGTGCAGGCGAAATGATGATACCATGCCATGTTCCAACAGTTTCAGAGTTCATTTTGTAGTGATTTTCAATTTCACCGTCATTTAGCTCCCTAAACAAATCGGTAAATGACTGAAAAACAGCAAATCATGTCAGAACGTGTTGGAAATTGATGACGTCGCTTTGAATGATGCATACTGAACGCAAAAATAGGCTGGAGTTCAAATAAGTTTAAAAAACATTGAAGTGCCCGTGTAACAGATGAGTTCTCGTCCGAAACCCTGATACTCCGAAAGAGATTGTCCAGTTTGTACACGAGGTGCGTCCAGTTTTCGCCGTGACCCTCTCTACTCTTTTGCACATGCTATGCGGGCGAAATGATGATACCATGCCAAGTTCCAACATTTTCAGAGTTCATTTTGTAGTGATTTTCAATTTCACCGTCATTTAGGTCCCTAAACAAATCGGTAAATGACTGAAAAACAACAAATGATGTCACAACGTGTTGGAAATTGATGACGTCGCTTTGAATGATGCATACTGACCGCAAAAATAGGCTGGAGTTCAAATAAGTTTTAAAAACATTGAAGTGCCCGTGTAACAGATGAGTTCTCGTCCAAAACCCTGATACTCCGAAATAGATTGTCCAGTTTGTACATGAGGTGCGTCCAGTTTTCGCCATGAGCCTCTCTACTCTTTTGCACATGCTATGCGGGCGAAATGATGATACCATGCCAAGTTCCAACATTTTCAGAGTTCATCTTGTAGTGATTTTCAATTTCACCGTCATTTAGCTCCCTAAACAAATCGGTAAATGACTGAAAAACAGCAAATCATGTCAGAACGTGTTGGAAATTGATGACGTCGCTTTGAATGATGCATACTGAACGCATAAATAGGCTGGAGTTCAAATAAGTTTAAAAAACATTGAAGTGCCCGTGTAACAGATGAGTTCTCGTCCGAAACCCTGATACTCCGAAAGAGATTGTCCAGTTTGTACACGAGGTGCGTCCAGTTTTTGCCGTGACCCTCTCTACTCTTTTGCACATGCTGTGCGGGCGAAATGATGATACCATGCCAAGTTCCAACATTTTCAGAGTTCATTTTGTAGTGATTTTCAATTTCACCGTCATTTAGCTCCCTAAACAAATTGGTAAATGACTGAAAAACAGCAAATGATGTCAGAACGTGTTGGAAATTGATGACGTCGCTTTGAATGATGCATACTGAACGCAAAAATAGGCTGGAGTTCAAATAAGTTTAAAAAACATTGAAGTGCCCGTGTAACAGATGAGTTCTCGTCCGAAACCCTGATACTCCAAAATAGATTGTCCAGTTTGTACACGAGGTGCGTCCAGTTTTCGCCGTGACCCTCTCTACTCTTTTGCACATGCTATGCGGGCGAAATGATGATACCATGCCAAGTTCCAACATTTTCAGAGTTCATTTTGTAGTGATTTTCAATTTCACCGTCATTCAGCTCCCTAAACAAATCGGTAAATGACTGAAAAACAACAAATGATGTCAGAACATATTGGAAATTGATGACGTCGCTTTGAATGATGCATACTGACCGCAAAAATAGGCTGGAGTTCAAATAAGTTTTAAAAACATTGAAGTGCCCGTGTAACAGATGAGTTCTCGTCCAAAACCCTGATACTCCGAAATAGATTGTCCAGTTTGTACACGAGGTGCGTCCAGTTTTCGCCGTGAGCCTCTCTACTCTTTTGCACATGCTATGCGGGCGAAATGATTATACCATGCCAAGTTCCAACATTTTCAGAGTTCATTTTGTAGTGATTTTCAATTTCACCGTCATTTAGCTCCCTAAACAAATCGGTAAATGACTGAAAAACAGCAAATCATGTCAGAACGTGTTGGAAATTGATGACGTCGCTTTGAATGATGCATACTGACCGCAAAAATAGGCTGGAGTTCAAATAAGTTTTAAAAACATTGAAGTGCCCGTGTAACAGATGAGTTCTCGTCCAAAACCCTGATACTCCGAAATAGATTGTCCAGTTTGTACACGAGGTGCGTCCAGTTTTCGCCGTGAGCCTCTCTACTCTTTTGCACATGCTATGCGGGCGAAATGATGATACCATGCCAAGCTCCAACATTTTCAGAGTTCATTTTGTAGTGATTTTCAATTTCACCGTCATTTAGCTCCCTAAACAAATCGGTAAATGACTGAAAAACAGCAAATCATGTCAGAACGTGTTGGAAATTGATGACGTCGCTTTGAATGATGCATACTGAACGCAAAAATAGGCTGGAGTTCAAATAAGTTTAAAAAACATTGAAGTGCCCGTGTAACAGATGAGTTCTCGTCCAAAACCCTGATACTCCGAAATAGATTGTCCAGTTTGTACATGAGGTGCGTCCAGTTTTCGCCATGAGCCTCTCTACTCTTTTGCACATGCTATGCGGGCGAAATGATGATACCATGCCAAGTTCCAACATTTTCAGAGTTCATCTTGTAGTGATTTTCAATTTCACCGTCATTTAGCTCCCTAAACAAATCGGTAAATGACTGAAAAACAGCAAATCATGTCAGAACGTGTTGGAAATTGATGACGTCGCTTTGAATGATGCATACTGCACGCAAAAATAGGCTGGAGTTCAAATAAGTTTAAAAAACATTGAAGTGCCCGTGCAACAGATGAGTTCTCGTCCGAAACCCTGATACTCCGAAAGAGATTGTCCAGTTTGTACACGAGGTGCGTCCAGTTTTTGCCGTGACCCTCTCTACTCTTTTGCACATGCTATGCGGGCGAAATGATGATACCATGCCAAGTTCCAACATTTTCAGAGTTCATTTTGTAGTGATTTTCAATTTCACCGTCATTTAGCTCCCTAAACAAATTGGTAAATGACTGAAAAACAGCAAATGATGTCAGAACGTGTTGGAAATTGATGACGTCGCTTTGAATGATGCATACTGAACGCAAAAATAGGCTGGAGTTCAAATAAGTTTAAAAAACATTGAAGTGCCCGTGTAACAGATGAGTTCTCGTCCGAAACCCTGATACTCCAAAAGAGATTGTCCAGTTTGTACACGAGGTGCGTCCAGTTTTCGCCGTGACCCTCTCTACTCTTTTGCACATGCTATGCGGGCGAAATGATGATACCATGCCAAGTTCCAACATTTTCAGAGTTCATTTTGTAGTGATTTTCAATTTCACCGTCATTCAGCTCCCTAAACAAATCGGTAAATGACTGAAAAACAACAAATGATGTCAGAACATGTTGGAAATTGATGACGTCGCTTTGAATGATGCATACTGACCGCAAAAATAGGCTGGAGTTCAAATAAGTTTTAAAAACATTGAAGTGCCCGTGTAACAGATGAGTTCTCGTCCAAAACCCTGATACTCCGAAATAGATTGTCCAGTTTGTACACGAGGTGCGTCCAGTTTTCGCCGTGAGCCTCTCTACTCTTTTGCACATGCTATGCGGGCGAAATGATGATACCATGCCAAGCTCCAACATTTTCAGAGTTCATTTTGTAGTGATTTTCAATTTCACCGTCATTTAGCTCCCTAAACAAATCGGTAAATGACTGAAAAACAGCAAATCATGTCAGAACATGTTGGAAATTGATGACGTCGCTTTGAATGATGCATACTGACCGCAAAAATAGGCTGGAGTTCAAATAAGTTTAAAAAACATTGAAGTGCCCGTGCAACAGATGAGTTCTCGTCCGAAACCGTGATACTCCGAAAGAGATTGTCCAGTTTGTACACGAGGTGCGTCCAGTTTTTGCCGTGACCCTCTCTACTCTTTTGCACATGCTATGCGGGCGAAATGATGATACCATGCCAAGTTCCAACATTTTCAGAGTTCATTTTGTAGTGATTTTCAATTTCACCGTCATTTAGCTCCCTAAACAAATCGGTAAATGACTGAAAAACAGCAAATCATGTCAGAACGTGTTGGAAATTGATGACGTCGCTTTGAATGATGCATACTGACCGCAAAAATAGGCTGGAGTTCAAATAAGTTTTAAAAACATTGATGTGCCCGTGTAACAGATGAGTTCTCGTCCAAAACCCTGATACTCCGAAATAGATTGTCCAGTTTGTACACGAGGTGCGTCCAGTTTTCGCCGTGAGCCTCTCTACTCTTTTGCACATGCTATGCGGGCGAAATGATGATACCATGCCAAGCTCCAACATTTTCAGAGTTCATTTTGTAGTGATTTTCAATTTCACCGTCATTTAGCTCCCTAAACAAATCGGTAAATGACTGAAAAACAGCAAATCATGTCAGAACGTGTTGGAAATTGATGACGTCGCTTTGAATGATGCATACTGAACGCAAAAATAGGCTGGAGTTCAAATAAGTTTAAAAAACATTGAAGTGCCCGTGCAACAGATGAGTTCTCGTCCGAAACCCTGATACTCCGAAAGAGATTGTCCAGTTTGTACACGAGGTGCGTCCAGTTTTTGCCGTGACCCTCTCTACTCTTTTGCACATGCTATGCGGGCGAAATGATGATACCATGCCAAGTTCCAACATTTTCAGAGTTCATTTTTTAGTGATTTTTAATTTCACCGTCATTCAGCTCCCTAAACAAATTGGTAAATGACTGAAAAACAGCAAATGATGTCAGAACGTGTTGGAAATTGATGACGTCGCTTTGAATGATGCATACTGAACGCAAAAATAGGCTGGAGTTCAAATAAGTTTAAAAAACATTGAAGTGCCCGTGTAACAGATGAGTTCTCGTCCGAAACCCTGATACTCCGAAATAGATTGTCCAGTTTGTACACGAGGTGCGTCCAGTTTTCGCCGTGAGCCTCTCTACTCTTTTGCACATGCTATGCGGGCGAAATGATGATACCATGCCAAGCTCCAACATTTTCAGAGTTCATTTTGTAGTGATTTTCAATTTCACCGTCATTTTGCTCCCTAAACAAATCGGTAAATGACGGAAAAACAGCAAATCATGTCAGAACGTGTTGGAAATTGATGACGTCGCTTTGAATGATGCATACTGAACGCAAAAATAGGCTGGAGTTCAAATAAGTTTAAAAAACATTGAAGTGCCCGTGCAACAGATGAGTTCTCGTCCGAAACCGTGATACTCCGAAAGAGATTGTCCAGTTTGTACACGAGGTGCGTCCAGTTTTTGCCGTGACCCTCTCTACTCTTTTGCACATGCTATGCGGGCGAAATGATGATACCATGCCAAGTTCCAACATTTTCAGAGTTCATTTTGTAGTGATTTTCAATCTCACCGTCATTTAGCTCCCTAAACAAATCGGTAAATGACTGAAAAACAGCAAATCATGTCAGAACATGTTGGAAATTGATGACGTCGCTTTGAATGATGCATACTGACCGCAAAAATAGGCTGGAGTTCAAATAAGTTTTAAAAACATTGAAGTGCCCGTGTAACAGATGAGTTCTCGTCCAAAACCCTGATAATCCGAAAGAGATTGTCCAGTTTGTACACGAGGTGCGTCCAGTTTTCGCCGTGACCCTCTCTACTCTTTTGCACATGCTATGCGGGCGAAATGATGATACCATGCCAAGCTCCAACATTTTCAGAGTTCATTTTGTAGTGATTTTCAATTTCACCGTCATTTAGCTCCCTAAACAAATCGGTAAATGACTGAAAAACAGCAAATCATGTCAAAACGTGTTGGAAATTGATGACGTCGCTTTGAATGATGCATACTGAACGCAAAAATAGGCTGGAGTTCAAATAAGTTTAAAAAACATTGAAGTGCCCGTGCAACAGATGAGTTCTCGTCCGAAACCCTGATACTCCGAAAGAGATTGTCCAGTTTGTACACGAGGTGCGTCCAGTTTTTGCCGTGACCCTCTCTACTCTTTTGCACATGCTATGCGGGCGAAATGATGATACCATGCCAAGTTCCAACATTTTCAGAGTTCATTTTTTAGTGATTTTTAATTTCACCGTCATTTAGCTCCCTAAACAAATTGGTAAATGACTGAAAAACAGCAAATGATGTCAGAACGTGTTGGAAATTGATGACGTCGCTTTGAATGATGCATACTGAACGCAAAAATAGGCTGGAGTTCAAATAAGTTTAAAAAACATTGAAGTGCCCGTGTAACAGATGAGTTCTCGTCCGAAACCCTGATACTCCGAAATAGATTGTCCAGTTTGTACACGAGGTGCGTCCAGTTTTCGCCGTGAGCCTCTCTACTCTTTTGCACATGCTATGCGGGAGAAATGATGATACCATGCCAAGCTCCAACATTTTCAGAGTTCATTTTGTAGTGATTTTCAATTTCACCGTCATTTTGCTCCCTAAACAAATCGGTAAATGACGGAAAAACAGCAAATCATGTCAGAACGTGTTGGAAATTGATGACGTCGCTTTGAATGATGCATACTGAACGCAAAAATAGGCTGGAGTTCAAATAAGTTTAAAAAACATTGAAGTGCCCGTGCAACAGATGAGTTCTCGTCCGAAACCGTGATACTCCGAAAGAGATTGTCCAGTTTGTACACGAGGTGCGTCCAGTTTTTGCCGTGACCCTCTCTACTCTTTTGCACATGCTGTGCGGGCGAAATGATGATACCATGCCAAGTTCCAACATTTTCAGAGTTCATTTTGTAGTGATTTTCAATTTCACCGTCATTTAGCTCCCTAAACAAATTGGTAAATGACTGAAAAACAGCAAATGATGTCAGAACGTGTTGGAAATTGATGACGTCGCTTTGAATGATGCATACTGAACGCAAAAATAGGCTGGAGTTCAAATAAGTTTAAAAAACATTGAAGTGCCCGTGTAACAGATGAGTTCTCATCCGAAACCCTGATACTCCAAAAGAGATTGTCCAGTTTGTACACGAGGTGCGTCCAGTTTTCGCCGTCACCCTCTCTACTCTTTTGCACATGCTATGCGGGCGAAATGATGATACCATGCCAAGTTCCAACATTTTCAGAGTTCATTTTGTAGTGATTTTCAATTTCACCGTCATTCAGCTCCCTAAACAAATTGGTAAATGACTGAAAAACAACAAATGATGTCAGAACATGTTGGAAATTGATGACGTCGTTTTGAATGATGCATACTGACCGCAAAAATAGGCTGGAGTTCAAATAAGTTTTAAAAACATTGAAGTGCCCGTGTAACAGATGAGTTCTCGTCCAAAACCCTGATACTCCGAAATAGATTGTCCAGTTTGTACACAAGGTGCGTCCAGTTTTCGCCGTGAGCCTCTCTACTCTTTTGCACATGCTATGCGGGCGAAATGATGATACCATGCCAAGCTCCAACATTTTCAGAGTTCATTTTGTAGTGATTTTCAATTTCACCGTCATTTAGCTCCCTAAACAAATCGGTAAATGACTGAAAAACAGCAAATCATGTCAGAACGTGTTGGAAATTGATGACGTCGCTTTGAATGATGCATACTGAACGCAAAAATAGGCTGGAGTTGAAATATGTTTAAAAAACATTGAAGTGCCCGTGCAACAGATGAGTTCTCGTCCGAAACCGTGATACTCCGAAAGAGATTGTCCAGTTTGTACACGAGGTGCGTCCAGTTTTTGCCGTGACCCTCTCTACTCTTTTGCACATGCTATGCGGGCGAAATGATGATACCATGCCAAGTTCCAACATTTTCAGAGTTCATTTTGTAGTGATTTTCAATTTCACCGTCATTTAGCTCCCTAAACAAATCGGTAAATGACTGAAAAACAGCAAATCATGTCAGAACGTGTTGGAAATTGATGACGTCGCTTTGAATGATGCATACTGACCGCAAAAATAGGCTGGAGTTCAAATAAGTTTTAAAAACATTGATGTGCCCGTGTAACAGATGAGTTCTCGTCCAAAACCCTGATACTCCGAAATAGATTGTCCAGTTTGTACACGAGGTGCGTCCAGTTTTCGCCGTGAGCCTCTCTACTCTTTTGCACATGCTATGCGGGCGAAATGATGATACCATGCCAAGCTCCAACATTTTCAGAGTTCATTTTGTAGTGATTTTCAATTTCACCGTCATTTAGCTCCCTAAACAAATCGGTAAATGACTGAAAAACAGCAAATCATGTCAGAACGTGTTGGAAATTGATGACGTCGCTTTGAATGATGCATACTGAACGCAAAAATAGGCTGGAGTTCAAATAAGTTTAAAAAACATTGAAGTGCCCGTGCAACAGATGAGTTCTCGTCCGAAACCCTGATACTCCGAAAGAGATTGTCCAGTTTGTACACGAGGTGCGTCCAGTTTTTGCCGTGACCCTCTCTACTCTTTTGCACATGCTATGCGGGCGAAATGATGATACCATGCCAAGTTCCAACATTTTCAGAGTTCATTTTTTAGTGATTTTTAATTTCACCGTCATTCAGCTCCCTAAACAAATTGGTAAATGACTGAAAAACAGCAAATGATGTCAGAACGTGTTGTAAATTGATGACGTCGCTTTGAATGATGCATACTGAACGCAAAAATAGGCTGGAGTTCAAATAAGTTTAAAAAACATTGAAGTGCCCGTGTAACAGATGAGTTCTCGTCCGAAACCCTGATACTCCGAAATAGATTGTCCAGTTTGTACACGAGGTGCGTCCAGTTTTCGCCGTGAGCCTCTCTACTCTTTTGCACATGCTATGCGGGCGAAATGATGATACCATGCCAAGTTCCAACATTTTCAGAGTTCATTTTGTAGTGATTTTCAATTTCACCGTCATTTAGCTCCCTAAACAAATCGGTAAATGACTGAAAAACAGCAAATCATGTCAGAACGTGTTGGAAATTGATGACGTCGCTTTGAATGATGCATACTGACCGCAAAAATAGGCTGGAGTTCAAATAAGTTTTAAAAACATTGATGTGCCCGTGTAAGAGATGAGTTCTCGTCCAAAACCCTGATACTCCGAAATAGATTGTCCAGTTTGTACACGAGGTGCGTCCAGTTTTCGCCGTGAGCCTCTCTACTCTTTTGCACATGCTATGCGGGCGAAATGATGATACCATGCCAAGCTCCAACATTTTCAGAGTTCATTTTGTAGTGATTTTCAATTTCACCGTCATTTAGCTCCCTAAACAAATCGGTAAATGACTGAAAAACAGCAAATCATGTCAGAACGTGTTGGAAATTGATGACGTCGCTTTGAATGATGCATACTGAACGCAAAAATAGGCTGGAGTTCAAATAAGTATAAAAAACATTGAAGTGCCCGTGCAACAGATGAGTTCTCGTCCGAAACCCTGATACTCCGAAAGAGATTGTCCAGTTTGTACACGAGGTGCGTCCAGTTTTTGCCGTGACCCTCTCTACTCTTTTGCACATGCTATGCGGGCGAAATGATGATACCATGCCAAGTTCCAACATTTTCAGAGTTCATTTTTTAGTGATTTTTAATTTCACCGTCATTCAGCTCCCTAAACAAATTGGTAAATGACTGAAAAACAGCAAATGATGTCAGAACGTGTTGTAAATTGATGACGTCGCTTTGAATGATGCATACTGAACGCAAAAATAGGCTGGAGTTCAAATAAGTTTAAAAAACATTGAAGTGCCCGTGTAACAGATGAGTTCTCGTCCGAAACCCTGATACTCCGAAATAGATTGTCCAGTTTGTACACGAGGTGCGTCCAGTTTTCGCCGTGAGCCTCTCTACTCTTTTGCACATGCTATGCGGGCGAAATGATGATACCATGCCAAGCTCCAACATTTTCAGAGTTCATTTTGTAGTGATTTTCAATTTCACCGTCATTTTGCTCCCTAAACAAATCGGTAAATGACGGAAAAACAGCAAATCATGTCAGAACGTGTTGAAATTGATGACGTCGCTTTGAATGATGCATACTGAACGCAAAAATAGGCTGGAGTTCAAATAAGTTTAAAAAACATTGAAGTGCCCGTGCAACAGATGAGTTCTCGTCCGAAACCGTGATACTCCGAAAGAGATTGTCCAGTTTGTACACGAGGTGCGTCCAGTTTTTGCCGTGACCCTCTCTACTCTTTTGCACATGCTATGCGGGCGAAATGATGATACCATGCCAAGTTCCAACATTTTCAGAGTTCATTTTGTAGTGATTTTCAATTTCACCGTCATTTAGCTCCCTAAACAAATCGGTAAATGACTGAGAAACAGCAAATCATGTCAGAACATGTTGGAAATTGATGACGTCGCTTTGAATGATGCATACTGACCGCAAAAATAGGCTGGAGTTCAAATAAGTTTTAAAAACATTGAAGTGCCCGTGTAACAGATGAGTTCTCGTCCAAAACCCTGATAATCCGAAAGAGATTGTCCAGTTTGTACACGAGGTGCGTCCAGTTTTCGCCGTGACCCTCTCTACTCTTTTGCACATGCTATGCGGGCGAAATGATGATACCATGCCAAGCTCCAACATTTTCAGAGTTCATTTTGTAGTGATTTTCAATTTCACCGTCATTTAGCTCCCTAAACAAATCGGTAAATGACTGAAAAACAGCAAATCATGTCAGAACGTGTTGGAAATTGATGACGTCGCTTTGAATGATGCATACTGAACGCAAAAATAGGCTGGAGTTCAAATAAGTTTAAAAAACATTGAAGTGCCCGTGCAACAGATGAGTTCTCGTCCGAAACCCTGATACTCCGAAAGAGATTGTCCAGTTTGTACACGAGGTGCGTCCAGTTTTTGCCGTGACCCTCTCTACTCTTTTGCACATGCTATGCGGGCGAAATGATGATACCATGCCAAGCTCCAACATTTTCAGAGTTCATTTTGTAGTGATTTTCAATTTCACCGTCATTTAGCTCCCTAAACAAATCGGTAAATGACTGAAAAACAGCAAATGATGTCAGAACGTGTTGTAAATTGATGACGTCGCTTTGAATGATGCATACTGAACGCAAAAATAGGCTGGAGTTCAAATAAGTTTAAAAAACATTGATGTGCCCGTGTAACAGATGAGTTCTCGTCCGAAACCCTGATACTCCGAAATAGATTGTCCAGTTTGTACACGAGGTGCGTCCAGTTTTCGCCGTGAGCCTCTCTACTCTTTTGCACATGCTATGCGGGCGAAATGATGATACCATGCCAAGCTCCAACATTTTCAGAGTTCATTTTGTAGTGATTTTCAATTTCACCGTCATTTAGCTCCCTAAACAAATCGGTAAATGACTGAAAAACAGCAAATCATGTCAGAACGTGTTGGAAATTGATGACGTCGCTTTGAATGATGCATACTGAACGCAAAAATAGGCTGGAGTTCAAATAAGTTTAAAAAACATTGAAGTGCCCGTGCAACAGATGAGTTCTCGTCCGAAACCCTGATACTCCGAAAGAGATTGTCCAGTTTGTACACGAGGTGCGTCCAGTTTTTGCCGTGACCCTCTCTACTCTTTTGCACATGCTATGCGGGCGAAATGATGATACCATGCCAAGTTCCAACATTTTCAGAGTTCATTTTTTAGTGATTTTTAATTTCACCGTCATTCAGCTCCCTAAACAAATTGGTAAATGACTGAAAAACAGCAAATGATGTCAGAACGTGTTGTAAATTGATGACGTCGCTTTGAATGATGCATACTGAACGCAAAAATAGGCTGGAGTTCAAATAAGTTTAAAAAACATTGAAGTGCCCGTGTAACAGATGAGTTCTCGTCCGAAACCCTGATACTCCGAAATAGATTGTCCAGTTTGTACACGAGGTGCGTCCAGTTTTCGCCGTGAGCCTCTCTACTCTTTTGCACATGCTATGCGGGCGAAATGATGATACCATGCCAAGCTCCAACATTTTCAGAGTTCATTTTGTAGTGATTTTCAATTTCACCGTCATTTAGCTCCCTAAACAAATCGGTAAATGACTGAAAAACAGCAAATCATGTCAGAACGTGTTGGAAATTGATGACGTCGCTTTGAATGATGCATACTGAACGCAAAAATAGGCTGGAGTTCAAATAAGTTTAAAAAACATTGAAGTGCCCGTGCAACAGATGAGTTCTCGTCCGAAACCCTGATACTCCGAAAGAGATTGTCCAGTTTGTACACGAGGTGCGTCCAGTTTTTGCCGTGACCCTCTCTACTCTTTTGCACATGCTATGCGGGCGAAATGATGATACCATTTCAAGCTCCAACATTTTCAGAGTTCATTTTGTAGTGATTTTCAATTTCACCGTCATTTAGCTCCCTAAACAAATCGGTAAATGACTGAAAAACAGCAAATCATGTCAGAACGTGTTGGAAATTGATGACGTCGCTTTGAATGATGCATACTGAACGCAAAAATAGGCTGGAGTTCAAATAAGTTTAAAAAACATTGAAGTGCCCGTGCAACAGATGAGTTCTCGTCCGAAACCCTGATACTCCGAAAGAGATTGTCCAGTTTGTACACGAGGTGCGTCCAGTTTTTGCCGTGACCCTCTCTACTCTTTTGCACATGCTATGCGGGCGAAATGATGATACCATGCCAAGTTCCAACATTTTCAGAGTTCATTTTTTAGTGATTTTTAATTTCACCGTCATTCAGCTCCCTAAACAAATTGGTAAATGACTGAAAAACAGCAAATGATGTCAGAACGTGTTGTAAATTGATGACGTCGCTTTGAATGATGCATACTGAACGCAAAAATAGGCTGGAGTTCAAATAAGTTTAAAAAACATTGAAGTGCCCGTGTAACAGATGAGTTCTCGTCCGAAACCCTGATACTCCGAAATAGATTGTCCAGTTTGTACACGAGGTGCGTCCAGTTTTCGCCGTGAGCCTCTCTACTCTTTTGCACATGCTATGCGGGCGAAATGACGATACCATGCCAAGTTCCAACATTTTCAGAGTTCATTTTGTAGTGATTTTCAATTTCACCGTCATTTAGCTCCCTAAACAAATCGGTAAATGACTGAAAAACAGCAAATCATGTCAGAACGTGTTGGAAATTGATGACGTCGCTTTGAATGATGCATACTGACCGCAAAAATAGGCTGGAGTTCAAATAAGTTTTAAAAACATTGATGTGCCCGTGTAACAGATGAGTTCTCGTCCAAAACCCTGATACTCCGAAATAGATTGTCCAGTTTGTACACGAGGTGCGTCCAGTTTTCGCCGTGAGCCTCTCTACTCTTTTGCACATGCTATGCGGGCGAAATGATGATACCATGCCAAGCTCCAACATTTTCAGAGTTCATTTTGTAGTGATTTTCAATTTCACCCTCATTTAGCTCCCTAAACAAATCGGTAAATGACTGAAAAACAGCAAATCATGTCAGAACGTGTTGGAAATTGATGACGTCGCTTTGAATGATGCATACTGAACGCAAAAATAGGCTGGAGTTCAAATAAGTTTAAAAAACATTGAAGTGCCCGTGCAACAGATGAGTTCTCGTCCGAAACCCTGATACTCCGAAAGAGATTGTCCAGTTTGTACACGAGGTGCGTCCAGTTTTTGCCGTGACCCTCTCTACTCTTTTGCACATGCTATGCGGACGAAATGATGATACCATGCCAAGTTCCAACATTTTCAGAGTTCATTTTTTAGTGATTTTTAATTTCACCGTCATTCAGCTCCCTAAACAAATTGGTAAATGACTGAAAAACAGCAAATGATGTCAGAACGTGTTGTAAATTGATGACGTCGCTTTGAATGATGCATACTGAACGCAAAAATAGGCTGGAGTTCAAATAAGTTTAAAAAACATTGAAGTGCCCGTGTAACAGATGAGTTCTCGTCCGAAACCCTGATACTCCGAAATAGATTGTCCAGTTTGTACACGAGGTGCGTCCAGTTTTCGCCGTGAGCCTCTCTACTCTTTTGCACATGCTATGCGGGCGAAATGATGATACCATGCCAAGCTCCAACATTTTCAGAGTTCATTTTGTAGTGATTTTCAATTTCACCGTCATTTTGCTCCCTAAACAAATCGGTAAATGACGGAAAAACAGCAAATCATGTCAGAACGTGTTGGAAATTGATGACGTCGCTTTGAATGATGCATACTGAACGCAAAAATAGGCTGGAGTTCAAATAAGTTTAAAAAACATTGAAGTGCCCGTGCAACAGATGAGTTCTCGTCCGAAACCGTGATACTCCGAAAGAGATTGTCCAGTTTGTACACGAGGTGCGTCCAGTTTTTGCTGTGACCCTCTCTACTCTTTTGCACATGCTATGCGGGCGAAATGATGATACCATGCCAAGTTCCAACATTTTCAGAGTTCATTTTGTAGTGATTTTCAATTTCACCGTCATTTAGCTCCCTAAACAAATCGGTAAATGACTGAGAAACAACAAATCATGTCAGAACATGTTGGAAATTGATGACGTCGCTTTGAATGATGCATACTGACCGCAAAAATAGGCTGGAGTTCAAATAAGTTTTAAAAACATTGAAGTGCCCGTGTAACAGATGAGTTCTCGTCCAAAACCCTGATAATCCGAAAGAGATTGTCCAGTTTGTACACGAGGTGCGTCCAGTTTTCGCCGTGACCCTCTCTACTCTTTTGCACATGCTATGCGGGCGAAATGATGATACCATGCCAAGCTCCAACATTTTCAGAGTTCATTTTGTAGTGATTTTCAATTTCACCGTCATTTAGCTCCCTAAACAAATCGGTAAATGACTGAAAAACAGCAAATCATGTCAGAACGTGTTGGAAATTGATGACGTCGCTTTGAATGATGCATACTGAACGCAAAAATAGGCTGGAGTTCAAATAAGTTTAAAAAACATTGAAGTGCCCGTGCAACAGATGAGTTCTCGTCCGAAACCCTGATACTCCGAAAGAGATTGTCCAGTTTGTACACGAGGTGCGTCCAGTTTTTGCCGTGACCCTCTCTACTCTTTTGCACATGCTATGCGGGCGAAATGATGATACCATGCCAAGTTCCAACATTTTCAGAGTTCATTTTTTAGTGATTTTTAATTTCACCGTCATTCAGCTCCCTAAACAAATTGGTAAATGACTGAAAAACAGCAAATGATGTCAGAACGTGTTGTAAATTGATGACGTCGCTTTGAATGATGCATACTGAACGCAAAAATAGGCTGGAGTTCAAATAAGTTTAAAAAACATTGAAGTGCCCGTGTAACAGATGAGTTCTCGTCCGAAACCCTGATACTCCGAAATAGATTGTCCAGTTTGTACACGAGGTGCGTCCAGTTTTCGCCGTGAGCCTCTCTACTCTTTTGCACATGCTATGCGGGCGAAATGATGATACCATGCCAAGCTCCAACATTTTCAGAGTTCATTTTGTAGTGATTTTCAATTTCACCGTCATTTTGCTCCCTAAACAAATCGGTAAATGACGGAAAAACAGCAAATCATGTCAGAACGTGTTGAAATTGATGACGTCGCTTTGAATGATGCATACTGAACGCAAAAATAGGCTGGAGTTCAAATAAGTTTAAAAAACATTGAAGTGCCCGTGCAACAGATGAGTTCTCGTCCGAAACCGTGATACTCCGACAGAGATTGTCCAGTTTGTACACGAGGTGCGTCCAGTTTTTGCCGTGACCCTCTCTACTCTTTTGCACATGCTATGCGGGCGAAATGATGATACCATGCCAAGTTCCAACATTTTCAGAGTTCATTTTGTAGTGATTTTCAATTTCACCGTCATTTAGCTCCCTAAACAAATCGGTAAATGACTGAGAAACAGCAAATCATGTCAGAACATGTTGGAAATTGATGACGTCGCTTTGAATGATGCATACTGACCGCAAAAATAGGCTGGAGTTCAAATAAGTTTTAAAAACATTGAAGTGCCCGTGTAACAGATGAGTTCTCGTCCAAAACCCTGATAATCCGAAAGAGATTGTCCAGTTTGTACACGAGGTGCGTCCAGTTTTCGCCGTGACCCTCTCTACTCTTTTGCACATGCTATGCGGGCGAAATGATGATACCATGCCAAGCTCCAACATTTTCAGAGTTCATTCTGTAGTGATTTTCAATTTCACCGTCATTTAGCTCCCTAAACAAATCGGTAAATGACTGAAAAACAGCAAATCATGTCAGAACGTGTTGGAAATTGATGACGTCGCTTTGAATGATGCATACTGAACGCAAAAATAGGCTGGAGTTCAAATAAGTTTAAAAAACATTGAAGTGCCCGTGCAACAGATGAGTTCTCGTCCGAAACCCTGATACTCCGAAAGAGATTGTCCAGTTTGTACACGAGGTGCGTCCAGTTTTTGCCGTGACCCTCTCTACTCTTTTGCACATGCTATGCGGGCGAAATGATGATACCATGCCAAGCTCCAACATTTTCAGAGTTCATTTTGTAGTGATTTTCAATTTCACCGTCATTTAGCTCCCTAAACAAATCGGTAAATGACTGAAAAACAGCAAATCATGTCAGAACGTGTTGGAAATTGATGACGTCGCTTTGAATGATGCATACTGAACGCAAAAATAGGCTGGAGTTCAAATAAGTTTAAAAAACATTGAAGTGCCCGTGCAACAGATGAGTTCTCGTCCGAAACCCTGATACTCCGAAAGAGATTGTCCAGTTTGTACACGAGGTGCGTCCAGTTTTTGCCGTGACCCTCTCTACTCTTTTGCACATGCTATGCGGGCGAAATGATGATACCATGCCAAGTTCCAACATTTTCAGAGTTCATTTTGTAGTGATTTTCAATTTCACCGTCATTTAGCTCCCTAAACAAATCGGTAAATGACTGAAAAACAGCAAATCATGTCAGAACGTGTTGGAAATTGATGACGTCGCTTTGAATGATGCATACTGACCGCAAAAATAGGCTGGAGTTCAAATAAGTTTAAAAAACATTGAAGTGCCCGTGTAACAGATGAGTTCTCATCCGAAACCGTGATACTCCAAAAGAGATTGTCCAGTTTGTACACGAGGTGCGTCCAGTTTTTGCCGTGACCCTCTCTACTCTTTTGCACATGCTATGCGGGCGAAATGATGATACCATGCCAAGCTCCAACATTTTCAGAGTTCATTCTGTAGTGATTTTCAATTTCACCGTCATTTAGCTCCCTAAACAAATCGGTAAATGACTGAAAAACAGCAAATCATGTCAGAACGTGTTGGAAATTGATGACGTCGCTTTGAATGATGCATACTGAACGCAAAAATAGGCTGGAGTTCAAATAAGTTTAAAAAACATTGAAGTGCCCGTGCAACAGATGAGTTCTCGTCCGAAACCGTGATACTCCGACAGAGATTGTCCAGTTTGTACACGAGGTGCGTCCAGTTTTTGCCGTGACCCTCTCTACTCTTTTGCACATGCTATGCGGGCGAAATGATGATACCATGCCAAGTTCCAACATTTTCAGAGTTCATTTTGTATTGATTTTCAATTTCACCGTCATTTAGCTCCCTAAACAAATCGGTAAATGACTGAGAAACAGCAAATCATGTCAGAACATGTTGGAAATTGATGACGTCGCTTTGAATGATGCATACTGACCGCAAAAATAGGCTGGAGTTCAAATAAGTTTTAAAAACATTGAAGTGCCCGTGTAACAGATGAGTTCTCGTCCAAAACCCTGATAATCCGAAAGAGATTGTCCAGTTTGTACACGAGGTGCGTCCAGTTTTCGCCGTGACCCTCTCTACTCTTTTGCACATGCTATGCGGGCGAAATGATGATACCATGCCAAGCTCCAACATTTTCAGAGTTCATTCTGTAGTGATTTTCAATTTCACCGTCATTTAGCTCCCTAAACAAATCGGTAAATGACTGAAAAACAGCAAATCATGTCAGAACGTGTTGGAAATTGATGACGTCGCTTTGAATGATGCATACTGAACGCAAAAATAGGCTGGAGTTCAAATAAGTTTAAAAAACATTGAAGTGCCCGTGCAACAGATGAGTTCTCGTCCGAAACCCTGATACTCCGAAAGAGATTGTCCAGTTTGTACACGAGGTGCGTCCAGTTTTTGCCGTGACCCTCTCTACTCTTTTGCACATGCTATGCGGGCGAAATGATGATACCATGCCAAGCTCCAACATTTTCAGAGTTCATTTTGTAGTGATTTTCAATTTCACCGTCATTTAGCTCCCTAAACAAATCGGTAAATGACTGAAAAACAGCAAATCATGTCAGAACGTGTTGGAAATTGATGACGTCGCTTTGAATGATGCATACTGAACGCAAAAATAGGCTGGAGTTCAAATAAGTTTAAAAAACATTGAAGTGCCCGTGCAACAGATGAGTTCTCGTCCGAAACCCTGATACTCCGAAAGAGATTGTCCAGTTTGTACACGAGGTGCGTCCAGTTTTTGCCGTGACCCTCTCTACTCTTTTGCACATGCTATGCGGGCGAAATGATGATACCATGCCAAGTTCCAACATTTTCAGAGTTCATTTTTTAGTGATTTTTAATTTCACCGTCATTCAGCTCCCTAAACAAATTGGTAAATGACTGAAAAACAGCAAATGATGTCAGAACGTGTTGTAAATTGATGACGTCGCTTTGAATGATGCATACTGAACGCAAAAATAGGCTGGAGTTCAAATAAGTTTAAAAAACATTGAAGTGCCCGTGTAACAGATGAGTTCTCGTCCGAAACCCTGATACTCCGAAATAGATTGTCCAGTTTGTACACGAGGTGCGTCCAGTTTTCGCCGTGAGCCTCTCTACTCTTTTGCACATGCTATGCGGGCGAAATGATGATACCATGCCAAGTTCCAACATTTTCAGAGTTCATTTTGTAGTGATTTTCAATTTCACCGTCATTTAGCTCCCTAAACAAATCGGTAAATGACTGAAAAACAGCAAATCATGTCAGAACGTGTTGGAAATTGATGACGTCGCTTTGAATGATGCATACTGACCGCAAAAATAGGCTGGAGTTCAAATAAGTTTTAAAAACATTGATGTGCCCGTGTAACAGATGAGTTCTCGTCCAAAACCCTGATACTCCGAAATAGATTGTCCAGTTTGTACACGAGGTGCGTCCAGTTTTCGCCGTGAGCCTCTCTACTCTTTTGCACATGCTATGCGGCCGAAATGATGATACCATGCCAAGCTCCAACATTTTCAGAGTTCATTTTGTAGTGATTTTCAATTTCACCGTCATTTAGCTCCCTAAACAAATCGGTAAATGACTGAAAAACAGCAAATCATGTCAGAACGTGTTGGAAATTGATGACGTCGCTTTGAATGATGCATACTGAACGCAAAAATAGGCTGGAGTTCAAATAAGTTTAAAAAACATTGAAGTGCCCGTGCAACAGATGAGTTCTCGTCCGAAACCCTGATACTCCGAAAGAGATTGTCCAGTTTGTACACGAGGTGCGTCCAGTTTTTGCCGTGACCCTCTCTACTCTTTTGCACATGCTATGCGGGCGAAATGATGATACCATGCCAAGTTCCAACATTTTCAGAGTTCATTTTTTTAGTGATTTTTAATTTCACCGTCATTCAGCTCCCTAAACAAATTGGTAAATGACTGAAAAACAGCAAATGATGTCAGAACGTGTTGTAAATTGATGACGTCGCTTTGAATGATGCATACTGAACGCAAAAATAGGATGGAGTTCAAATAAGTTTAAAAAACATTGAAGTGCCCGTGTAACAGATGAGTTCTCGTCCGAAACCCTGATACTCCGAAATAAATTGTCCAGTTTGTACACGAGGTGCGTCCAGTTTTCGCCGTGAGCCTCTCTACTCTTTTGCACATGCTATGCGGGCGAAATGATGATACCATGCCAAGCTCCAACATTTTCAGAGTTCATTTTGTAGTGATTTTCAATTTCACCGTCATTTTGCTCCCTAAACAAATCGGTAAATGACGGAAAAACAGCAAATCATGTCAGAACGTGTTGGAAATTGATGACGTCGCTTTGAATGATGCATACTGAACGCAAAAATAGGCTGGAGTTCAAATAAGTTTAAAAAACATTGAAGTGCCCGTGCAACAGATGAGTTCTCGTCCGAAACCGTGATACTCCGAAAGAGATTGTCCAGTTTGTACACGAGGTGCGTCCAGTTTTTGCCGTGACCCTCTCTACTCTTTTGCACATGCTATGCGGGCGAAATGATGATACCATGCCAAGTTCCAACATTTTCAGAGTTCATTTTGTAGTGATTTTCAATTTCACCGTCATTTAGCTCCCTAAACAAATCGGTAAATGACTGAGAAACAGCAAATCATGTCAGAACATGTTGGAAATTGATGACGTCGCTTTGAATGATGCATACTGACCGCAAAAATAGGCTGGAGTTCAAATAAGTTTTAAAAACATTGAAGTGCCCGTGTAACAGATGAGTTCTCGTCCAAAACCCTGATAATCCGAAAGAGATTGTCCAGTTTGTACACGAGGTGCGTCCAGTTTTCGCCGTGACCCTCTCTACTCTTTTGCACATGCTATGCGGGCGAAATGATGATACCATGCCAAGCTCCAACATTTTCAGAGTTCATTTTGTAGTGATTTTCAATTTCACCGTCATTTAGCTCCCTAAACAAATCGGTAAATGACTGAAAAACAGCAAATCATGTCAGAACGTGTTGGAAATTGATGACGTCGCTTTGAATGATGCATACTGAACGCAAAAATAGGCTGGAGTTCAAATAAGTTTAAAAAACATTGAAGTGCCCGTGCAACAGATGAGTTCTCGTCCGAAACCCTGATACTCCGAAAGAGATTGTCCAGTTTGTACACGAGGTGCGTCCAGTTTTTGCCGTGACCCTCTCTACTCTTTTGCACATGCTATGCGGGCGAAATGATGATACCATGCCAAGTTCCAACATTTTCAGAGTTCATTTTTTAGTGATTTTTAATTTCACCGTCATTTAGCTCCCTAAACAAATTGGTAAATGACTGAAAAACAGCAAATGATGTCAGAACGTGTTGGAAATTGATGACGTCGCTTTGAATGATGCATACTGAACGCAAAAATAGGCTGGAGTTCAAATAAGTTTAAAAAACATTGAAGTGCCCGTGTAACAGATGAGTTCTCGTCCGAAACCCTGATACTCCGAAATAGATTGTCCAGTTTGTACACGAGGTGCGTCCAGTTTTCGCCGTGAGCCTCTCTACTCTTTTGCACATGCTATGCGGGCGAAATGATGATACCATGCCAAGCTCCAACATTTTCAGAGTTCATTTTGTAGTGATTTTCAATTTCACCGTCATTTTGCTCCCTAAACAAATCGGTAAATGACGGAAAAACAGCAAATCATGTCAGAACGTGTTGGAAATTGATGACGTCGCTTTGAATGATGCATACTGAACGCAAAAATAGGCTGGAGTTCAAATAAGTTTAAAAAACATTGAAGTGCCCGTGCAACAGATGAGTTCTCGTCCGAAACCGTGATACTCCGAAAGAGATTGTCCAGTTTGTACACGAGGTGCGTCCAGTTTTTGCCGTGACCCTCTCTACTCTTTTGCACATGCTATGCGGGCGAAATGATGATACCATGCCAAGTTCCAACATTTTCAGAGTTCGTTTTGTAGTGATTTTCAATTTCACCGTCATTCAGCTCCCTAAACAAATCGGTAAATGACTGAAAAACAACAAATGATGTCAGAACATGTTGGAAATTGATGACGTCGCTTTGAATGATGCATACTGACCGCAAAAATAGGCTGGAGTTCAAATAAGTTTAAAAAACATTGAAGTGCCCGTGTAACAGATGAGTTCTCGTCCGAAACCCTGATACTCCGAAAGAGATTGTCCAGTTTGTACACGAGGTGCGTCCAGTTTTTGCCGTGACCCTCTCTACTCTTTTGCACATGCTATGCGGGCGAAATGATGATACCATGCCAAGTTCCAACATTTTCAGAGTTCATTTTGTAGTGATTTTCAATTTCACCGTCATTCAGCTCCCTAAACAAATCGGTAAATGACTGAAAAACAACAAATGATGTCAGAACATGTTGGAAATTGATGACGTCGCTTTGAAGGATGCATACTGACCGCAAAAATAGGCTGGAGTTCAAATAAGTTTAAAAAACATTGAAGTGCCCGTGTAACAGATGAGTTCTCGTCCGAAACCCTGATACTCCGAAAGAGATTGTCCAGTTTGTACACGAGGTGCGTCCAGTTTTTGCCGTGAGCCTCTCTACTCTTTTGCACATGCTATGCGGGCGAAATGATGATACCATGCCAAGTTCCAACATTTTCAGAGTTCATTTTGTAGTGATTTTCAATTTCACCGTCATTTAGCTCCCTAAACAAATCGGTAAATGACTGAAAAACAGCAAATCATGTCAGAACGTGTTGGAAATTGATGACGTCGCTTTGAATGATGCATACTGAACGCAAAAATAGGCTGGAGTTCAAATAAGTTTAAAAAACATTGAAGTGCCCGTGTAACAGATGAGTTCTCGTCCGAAACCCTGATACTCCGAAAGAGATTGTCCAGTTTGTACACGAGGTGCGTCCAGTTTTCGCCGTGACCCTCTCTACTCTTTTGCACATGCTATGCAGGCGAAATGATGATACCATGCCAAGTTCCAACATTTTCAGAGTTCATTTTGTAGTGATTTTCAATTTCACCGTCATTTAGCTCCCTAAACAAATCGGTAAATGACTGAAAAACAGCAAATCATGTCAGAACGTGTTGGAAATTGATGACGTCGCTTTGAATGATGCATACTGAACGCAAAAATAGGCTGGAGTTCAAATAATTTTAAAAAACATTGAAGTGCCCATGTAACAGATGAGTTCTCGTCCGAAACCCTGATACTCCGAAAGAGATTGTCCAGTTTGTACACGAGGTGCGTCCAGTTTTCGCCGTGACCATCTTTACTCTTTTGCACATGCTATGCGGGCGAAATGATGATACCATGCCAAGTTCCAACATTTTCAGAGTTCATTTTGTAGTGATTTTCAATTTCACCGTCATTCAGCTCCCTAAACAAATCGGTAAATGACTGAAAAACAACAAATGATGTCAGAACATGTTGGAAATTGATGACGTCGCTTTGAATGATGCATACTGAACGCAAAAATAGGCTGGAGTTCAAATAAGTTTTAAAAACATTGAAGTGCCCGTGTAACAGATGAGTTCTCGTCCGAAACCCTGATACTCCGAAATGGATTGTCCAGTTTGTACACGAGGTGCGTCCAGTTTTCGCCGTGACCCTCTCTACTCTTTTGCACATGCTATGCGGGCGAAATGATGATACCATGACAAGTTCCAACATTTTCAGAGTTCATCTTGTAGTGATTTTCAATTTCACCGTCATTTAGCTCCCTAAACAAATCGGTAAATGACTGAATAACAGCAAATCATGTCAGAACGTGTTGGAAATTGATGACGTCGCTTTGAATGATGCATACTGAACGCAAAAATAGGCTGGAGTTCAAATAAGTTTAAAAAACATTGAAGTGCCCGTGCAACAGATGAGTTCTCGTCCGAAACCCTGATACTCCGAAAGAGATTGTCCAGTTTGTACACGAGGTGCGTCCAGTTTTTGCTGTGACCCTCTCTAATCTTTTGCACATGCTGTGCGGGCGAAATGATGATACCATGCCAAGTTCCAACATTTTCAGAGTTCATTTTGTAGTGATTTTCAATTTCACCGTCATTTAGCTCCCTAAACAAATTGGTAAATGACTGAAAAACAGCAAATGATGTCAGAACGTGTTGGAAATTGATGACGTCGCTTTGAATGATGCATACTGAACGCAAAAATAGGCTGGAGTTCAAATAAGTTTAAAAAACATTGAAGTGCCCGTGTAACAGATGAGTTCTCGTCCGAAACCCTGATACTCCAAAAGAGATTGTCTAGTTTGTACACGAGGTGCATCCAGTTTTCGCCGTGACCCTCTCTACTCTTTTGCACATGCTATGCGGGCGAAATGATGATACCATGCCAAGTTCCAACATTTTCAGAGTTCATTTTGTAGTGATTTTCAATTTCACCGTCATTTAGGTCCCTAAACAAATTGGTAAATGACGGAAAAACAGCAAATGATGTCACAACGTGTTGGAAATTGATGACATCGCTTTGAATGATGCATACTGACCGCAAAAATAGGCTGGAGTTCAAATAAGTTTTAAAAACATTGAAGTGCCCGTGTAACAGATGAGCTCTCGTCCAAAACCCTGATACTCCGAAATAGATTGTCCAGTTTGTACACGAGGTGCGTCCAGTTTTCGCCATGAGCCTCTCTACTCTTTTGCACATGCTATGCGGGCGGAATGATGATACCATGCCAAGTTCCAACATTTTCAGAGTTCATTTTGTAGTGATTTTCAATTTCACCGTCATTTAGCTCCCTAAACAAATCGGTAAATGACTGAAAAACAGCAAATCATGTCAGAACGTGTTGGAAATTGATGACGTCGCTTTGAATGATGCATACTGAACGCAAAAATAGGCTGGAGTTCAAATAAGTTTAAAAAACATTGAAGTGCCCGTGCAACAGATGAGTTCTCGTCCGAAACCCTGATACTCCGAATGAGATTGTCCAGTTTGTACACGAGGTGCGTCCAGTTTTTGCCGTGACCCTCTCTACTCTTTTGCACATGCTATGCGGGCGAAATGATGATACCATGCCAAGTTCCAACATTTTCAGAGTTCATTTTGTAGTGATTTTCAATTTCACCGTCATTTAGCTCCCTAAACAAATCGGTAAATGACTGAAAAACAGCAAATCATGTCAGAACGTGTTGGAAATTGATGACGTCGCTTTGAATGATGCATACTGAACGCAAAAATAGGCTGGAGTTCAAATAAGTTTAAAAAACATTGAAGTGCCCGTGCAACAGATGAGTTCTCGTCCGAAACCCAGATACTCCGAAAGAGATTGTCCAGTTTGTACACGAGGTGCGTCCAAATTTCGCCGTGACCCTCTCTACTCTTTTGCACATGCTATGCAGGCGAAATGATGATACCATGCCAAGTTCCAACATTTTCAGAGTTCATTTTGTAGTGATTTTCAATTTCACCGTCATTTAGCTCCCTAAACAAATCGGTAAATGACTGAAAAACAGCAAATCATGTGAGAACATGTTGGAAATTGATGACGTCGCTTTGAATGATGCATATTGAACGCAAAAATAGGCTGGAGTTCAAATAAGTTTAAAAAACATTGAAGTGCCCGTGTAACAGATGAGTTCTCGTCCGAAACCGTGATACTCCGAAAGAGATTGTCCAGTTTGTACACGAGGTGCGTCCAGTTTTTGCCGTGACCCTCTCTACTCTTTTGCACATGCTATGCGGGCGAAATGATGATACCATGCCAAGTTCCAACATTTTCAGAGTTCATTTTGTAGTGATTTTCAATTTCACCGTCATTTAGCTCCCTAAACAAATCGGTAAATGACTGAAAAACAGCAAATCATGTCAGAACGTGTTGGAAATTGATGACGTCGCTTTGAATGATGCATACTGAACGCAAAAATAGGCTGGAGTTCAAATAAGTTTAAAAAACATTGAAGTGCCCGTGCAACAGATGAGTTCTCGTCCGAAACCCAGATACTCCGAAAGAGATTGTCCAGTTTGTACACGAGGTGCGTCCAAATTTCGCCGTGACCCTCTCTACTCTTTTGCACATGCTATGCAGGCGAAATGATGATACCATGCCAAGTTCCAACATTTTCAGAGTTCATTTTGTAGTGATTTTCAATTTCACCGTCATTTAGCTCCCTAAACAAATCGGTAAATGACTGAAAAACAGCAAATCATGTGAGAACATGTTGGAAATTGATGACGTCGCTTTGAATGATGCATATTGAACGCAAAAATAGGCTGGAGTTCAAATAAGTTTAAAAAACATTGAAGTGCCCGTGTAACAGATGAGTTCTCGTCCGAAACCGTGATACTCCGAAAGAGATTGTCCAGTTTGTACACGAGGTGCGTCCAGTTTTTGCCGTGACCCTCTCTACTCTTTTGCACATGCTATGCGGGCGAAATGATGATACCATGCCAAGTTCCAACATTTTCAGAGTTCATTTTGTAGTGATTTTCAATTTCACCGTCATTCAGCTCCCTAAACAAATCGGTAAATGACTGAAAAACAACAAATGATGTCAGAACATGTTGGAAATTGATGACGTCGCTTTGAATGATGCATACTGACCGCAAAAATAGGCTGGAGTTCAAATAAGTTTTAAAAACATTGAAGTGCCCGTGTAACAGATGAGTTCTCGTCCAAAACCCAGATACTCCGAAATAGATTGTCCAGTTTGTACACGAGGTGCGTCCAGTTTTCGCCGTGAGCCTCTCTACTCTTTTGCACATGCTATGCGGGCGAAATGATGATACCATGCCAAGCTCCAACATTTTCAGAGTTCATTTTGTAGTGATTTTCAATTTCACCGTCATTTAGCTCCCTAAACAAATCGGTAAATGACTGAAAAAAAGCAAATCATGTCAGAACGTGTTGGAAATTGATGACGTCGCTTTGAATGATGCATACTGAACGCAAAAATAGGCTGGAGTTCAAATAAGTTTAAAAAACATTGAAGTGCCCGTGCAACAGATGAGTTCTCGTCCGAAACCGTGATACTCCGAAAGAGATTGTCCAGTTTGTACACGAGGTGCGTCCAGTTTTTGCCGTGACCCTCTCTACTCTTTTGCACATGCTATGCGGGCGAAATGATGATACCATGCCAAGTTCCAACATTTTCGGAGTTCATTTTGTAGTGATTTTCAATTTCACCGTCATTTAGCTCCCTAAACAAATCGGTAAATGACTGAAAAACAGCAAATCATGTCAGAACGTGTTGGAAATTGATGACGTCGCTTTGAATGATGCATACTGACCGCAAAAATAGGCTGGAGTTCAAATAAGTTTAAAAAACATTGAAGTGCCCGTGTAACAGATGAGTTCTCGTCCGAAACCCTAATAATCCGAAAGAGATTGTCCAGTTTGTACACGAGGTGCGTCCAGTTTTCGCCGTGACCCTCTCTACTCTTTTGCACATGCTATGCGGGCGAAATGATGATACCATGCCAAGCTCCAACATTTTCAGAGTTCATTTTGTAGTGATTTTCAATTTCACCGTCATTTAGCTCCCTAAACAAATCGGTAAATGACTGAAAAACAGCAAATCATGTCAGAACGTGTTGGAAATTGATGACGTCGCTTTGAATGATGCATACTGAATGCAAAAATAGGCTGGAGTTCAAATAAGTTTAAAAAACATTGAAGTGCCCGTGCAACAGATGAGTTCTTGTCCGAAACCCTGATACTCCGAAAGAGATTGTCCAGTTTGTACACGAGGTGCTTCCAGTTTTTGCCGTGACCCTCTCTACTCTTTTGCACATGCTATGCGGGCGAAATGATGATACCATGCCAAGTTCCAACATTTTCAGAGTTCATTTTTTAGTGATTTTTAATTTCACCGTCATTTAGCTCCCTAAACAAATTGGTAAATGACTGAAAAACAGCAAATGATGTCAGAACGTGTTGGAAATTGATGACGTCGCTTTGAATGATGCATACTGAACGTAAAAATAGGCTGGAGTTCAAATAAGTTTAAAAAACATTGAAGTGCCCGTGTAACAGATGAGTTCTCGTCCGAAACCCTAATACTCCGAAAGAGATTGTCCAGTTTGTACACGAGGTGCGTCCAGTTTTCGCCGTGACCCTCTCTACTCTTTTGCACATGCTATGCGGGCGAAATGATGATACCATGCCAAGTTCCAACATTTTCAGAGTTCATTTTGTAGTGATTTTCAATTTCACCGTCATTTTGGTCCCTAAACAAATTGGTAAATGACGGAAAAACAGCAAATGATGTCAGAACGTGTTGGAAATTGATCACATCGCTTTGAATGATGCATACTGAACGCAAAAATAGGCTGGAGTTGAAATAAGTTTAAAAAACATTGAAGTGCCCGTGTAACAGATGAGTTCTCGTCCGAAACCCTGATACTCCGAAAGAGATTGTCCAGTTTGTACATGAGGTGCGTCCAGTTTTCGCCGTGACCCTCTCTACTCTTTTGCACATGCTATGCGGGCGAAATGATGATACCATGCCAAGTTCCAACATTTTCGGAGTTCATTTTGCAGTGATTTTCAATTTCACCGTCATTTAGCTCCCTAAACAAATCGGTAAATGACTGAAAAACAGCAAATCATGTCAGAACATGTTGGAAATTGATGACGTCGCTTTGAATGATGCATACTGACCGCAAAAATAGGCTGGAGTTCAAATAAGTTTTAAAAACATTGAAGTGCCCGTGTAACAGATGAGTTCTCGTCCAAAACCCTGATACTCCGAAATAGATTGTCCAGTTTGTACACGAGGTGCAACCAGTTTTCGCCGTGAGCCTCTCTACTCTTTTGCACATGCTATGCGGGCGAAATGATGATACCATGCCAAGCTCCAACATTTTCAGAGTTCATTTTGTAGTGATTTTCAATTTCACCGTCATTTAGCTCCCTAAACAAATCGGTAAATGACTGAAAAACAACAAATCATGTCAGAACGTGTTGGAAATTGATGACGTCGCTTTGAATGATGCATACTGAACGCAAAAATAGGCTGGAGTTCAAATAAGTTTAAAAAACATTGAAGTGCCCGTGCAACAGATGAGTTCTCGTCCGAAACCCTGATACTCCGAAAGAGATTGTCCAGTTTGTACACGAGGTGCGTCCAGTTTTTGCCGTGACCCTCTCTACTCTTTTGCACATGCTATGCGGGCGAAATGATGATACCATGCCAAGTTCCAACATTTTCAGAGTTCATTTTTAGTGATTTTTAATTTCACCGTCATTTAGCTCCCTAAACAAATTGGTAAATGACTGAAAAACAGCAAATGATGTCAGAACGTGTTGGAAATTGATGACGTCGCTTTGAATGATGCATACTGAACGCAAAAATAGGCTGGAGTTCAAATAAGTTTAAAAAACATTGAAGTGCCCGTGTAACAGATGAGTTCTCGTCCGAAACCCTGATACTCCGAAAGAGATTGTCCAGTTTGTACACAAGGTGCGTCCAGTTTTCGCCGTGACCCTCTCTACTCTTTTGCACATACTATGCGGGCGAAATGATGATACCATGCCAAGTTCCAACATTTTCAGAGTTCATTTTGTAGTGATTTTCAATTTCACCGTCATTTTGGTCCCTAAACAAATTGGTAAATGACGGAAAAACAGCAAATGATGTCAGAACGTGTTGGAAATTGATGACATCGCTTTGAATGATGCATACTGAACGCAAAAATAGGCTGGAGTTGAAATAAGTTTAAAAAACATTGAAGTGCCCGTGTAACAGATGAGTTCTCGTCCGAAACCCTGATACTCCGAAAGAGATTGTCCAGTTTGTACATGAGGTGTGTCCAGTTTTCGCCGTGACCCTCTCGACTCTTTTGCACATGCTATGCGGGCGAAATGATGATACCATGCCAAGTTCCAACATTTTCAGAGTTCATTTTGTAGTGATTTTCAATTTCACCGTCATTTAGCTCCCTAAACAAATCGGTAAATGACTGAAAAACAGCAAATCATGTCAGAACATGTTGGAAATTGATGACGTCGCTTTGAATGATGCATACTGAATGCAAAAATAGGCTGGAGTTCAAATAAGTTTAAAAAACATTGAAGTGCCCGTGTAACAGATGAGTTCTCGTCCGAAACCCTAATAATCCGAAAGAGATTGTCCAGTTTGTACACGAGGTGCGTCCAGTTTTCGCCGTGACCCTCTCTACTCTTTTGCACATGCTATGCGGACGAAATGATGATACCATGCCAAGTTCCAACATTTTCAGAGTTCATTTTGTAGTGATTTTCAATTTCACCGTCATTCAGCTCCCTAAACAAATCGGTAAATGACTGAAAAAGAACAAATGATGTCAGAACATGTTGGAAATTGATGACGTCGCTTTGAATGATGCATACTGACCGCAAAAATAGGCTGGAGTTCAAATAAGTTTTAAAAACATTGAAGTGCCCGTGCAACAGATGAGTTCTCGTCCGAAACCCTGATACTCCGAAAGAGATTGTCCAGTTTGTACACGAGGTGCGTCCAGTTTTTGCCGTGACCCTCTCTACTCTTTTGCACATGCTATGCGGGCGAAATGATGATACCACGCCAAGTTCCAACATTTTCAGAGTTCATTTTTTAGTGATTTTCAATTTCACCGTCATTTAGCTCCCTAAACAAATTGGTAAATGACTGAAAAACAGCAAATGATGTCAGAACGTGTTGGAAATTGATGACGTCGCTTTGAGTGATGCATACTGAACGCAAAAATAGGCTGGAGTTCAAATAAGTTTAAAAAACATTGAAGTGCCCGTGTAACAGATGAGTTCTCGTCCGAAACCCTGATACTCCGAAAGAGATTGTCCAGTTTGTACACGAGGTGCGTCCAGTTTTCGCCGTGAACCTCTCTACTCTTTTGCACATGCTATGCGGGCGAAATGATGATACCATGCCAAGTTCCAACATTTTCAGAGTTCATTTTGTAGTGATTTTCAATTTCACCGTCATTTTGGTCCCTAAACAAATTGGTAAATGACGGAAAAACAGCAAATGATGTCAGAACGTGTTGGAAATTGATGACATCGCTTTGAATGATGCATATTGAACGCAAAAATAGGCTGGAGTTGAAATAAGTTTAAAAAACATTGAAGTGCCCGTGTAACAGATGAGTTCTCGTCCGAAACCCTGATACTCCGAAAGAGATTGTCCAGTTTGTACATGAGGTATGTCCAGTTTTCGCCGTGACCCTCTCGACTCTTTTGCACATGCTATGCGGGCGAAATGATGATACCATGCCAAGTTCCAACATTTTCAGAGTTCATTTTGTTGTGATTTTCAATTTCACCGTCATTTAGCTCCCTAAACAAATCGGTAAATGACTGAAAAATAGCAAATCATGTCAGAACATGTTGGAAATTGATGACGTCGCTTTGAATGATGCATACTGAACGCAAAAATAGGCTGGAGTTAAAATAAGTTTAAAAAACATTGAAGTGCCCGTGTAACAGATGAGTTCTCGTCCGAAACCCTGATACTCCGAAAGAGATTGTCCAGTTTGTACACGAGGTGCGTCCAGTTTTCGCCGTGACCCTCTCTACTCTTTTGCACATGCTATGCGGGCGAAATGATGATACCATGCCAAGTTCCAACATTTTCAGAGTTCATTTTGTAGTGATTTTCAATTTCACCGTCATTCAGCTCCCTAAACAAATCGGTAAATGACTGAAAAACAACAAATGATGTCAGAACATGTTGGAAATTGATGACGTCGCTTTGAATGATGCATACTGACCGCAAAAATAGGCTGGAGTTCAAATAAGTTTCAAAAACATTGAAGTGCCCGTGTAACAGATGAGTTCTCGTCCAAAACCCTGATACTCCGAAATAGATTGTCCAGTTTGTACACGAGGTGCGTCTAGTTTTCGCCGTGAGCCTCTCTACTCTTTTGCACATGCTATGCGGGCGAAATGATGATACCATGCCAAGTTCCAACATTTTCAGAGTTCATTTTGTAGTGATTTTCAATTTCACCGTCATTCAGCTCCCTAAACAAATCGGTAAATGACTGAAAGACAACAAATGATGTCAGAACATGTTGGAAATTGATGACGTCGCTTTGAATGATGCATACTGACCGCAAAAATAGGCTGGAGTTCAAATAAGTTTTAAAAACATTGAAGTGCCCGTGTAACAGATGAGTTCTCGTCCAAAACCCTGATACTCCGAAATAGATTGTCCAGTTTGTACACGAGGTGCGTCCAGTTTTCGCCGTGAGCCTCTCTACTCTTTTGCACATGCTATGCGGGCAAAATGATGATACCATGCCAAGTTCCAACATTTTCAGAGTTCATTTTGTAGTGATTTTCAATTTCTCCGTCATTGAGCTCCCTAAACAAATCGGTAAATGACTGAAAAACAGCAAATCATGTCAGAACGTGTTGGAAATTGATGACGTCGCTTTGAATGATGCATACTGAACGCAAAAATAGGCTGGAGTTCAAATAAGTTTAAAAAACATTGAAGTGCCCGTGCAACAGATGAGTTCTCGTCCGAAACCCTGATACTCCGAAAGAGATTGTCCAGTTTGTACACGAGGTGCGTCCAGTTTTGGCCGTGACCCTCTCTACTCTTTTGCACATGCTATGCGGGCGAAATGATGATACCATGCCAAGTTCCAACATTTTCAGAGTTCATTTTTTAGTGATTTTCAATTTCACCGTCATTTAGCTCCCTAAACAAATCGGTAAATGACTGAAAAACAGCAAATCATGTCAGAACATGTTGGAAATTGATGACGTCGCTTTGAATGATGCATACTGAACGCAAAAATAGGCTGGAGTTCAAATAAGTTTAAAAAACATTGAAGTGCCCGTGTAACAGATGAGTTCTCATCCGAAACCCTGATACTCCGAAAGAGATTGTCCAGTTTGTACACGAGGTGCGTCCAGTTTTCGCCGTGACCCTCTCTACTCTTTTGCACATGCTATGCGGGCGAAATGATGATACCATGCCAAGTTCCAACATTTTCAGAGTTCATTTTGTAGTGATTTTCAATTTCACCGTCATTCAGCTCCCTAAACAAATCGGTAAATGACTGAAAAACAACAAATGATGTCAGAACATGTTGGAAATTGATGACGTCGCTTTGAATGATGCATACTGACCGCAAAAATAGGCTGGAGTTCAAATAAGTTTCAAAAACATTGAAGTGCCCGTGTAACAGATGAGTTCTCGTCCAAAACCCTGATACTCCGAAATAGATTGTCCAGTTTGTACACGAGGTGCGTCCAGTTTTCGCCGTGAGCCTCTCTACTCTTTTGCACATGCTATGCGGGCGAAATGATGATACCATGCCAAGTTCCAACATTTTCAGAGTTCATTTTGTAGTGATTTTCAATTTCACCGTCATTTAGCTCCCTAAACAAATCGGTAAATGACTGAAAAACAGCAAATGATGTCAGAACGTGTTGGAAATTGATGACGTCGCTTTGAGTGATGCATACTGAACGCAAAAATAGGCTGGAGTTCAAATAAGTTTAAAAAACATTGAAGTGCCCGTGTAACAGATGAGTTCTCGTCCGAAACCCTGATACTCCGAAAGAGATTGTCCAGTTTGTACACAAGGTGCGTCCAGTTTTCGCCGTGACCCTCTCTACTCTTTTGCACATACTATGCGGGCGAAATGATGATACCATGCCAAGTTCCAACATTTTCAGAGTTCATTTTGTAGTGATTTTCAATTTCACCGTCATTTAGCTCCCTAAACAAATTGGTAAATGACTGAAATACAGCAAATGATGTCAGAACGTGTTGGAAATTGATGACGTCGCTTTGAGTGATGCATACTGAACGCAAAAATAGGCTGGAGTTCAAATAAGTTTAAAAAACATTGAAGTGCCCGTGTAACAGATGAGTTCTCGTCCGAAACCCTGATACTCCGAAAGAGATTGTCCAGTTTGTACACAAGGTGCGTCCAGTTTTCGCCGTGACCCTCTCTACTCTTTTGCACATACTATGCGGGCGAAATGATGATACCATGCCAAGTTCCAACATTTTCAGAGTTCATTTTGTAGTGATTTTCAATTTCACCGTCATTTTGGTCCCTAAACAAATTGGTAAATGACGGAAAAACAGCAAATGATGTCAGAACGTGTTGGAAATTGATGACATCGCTTTGAATGATGCATACTGAACGCAAAAATAGGCTGGAGTTGAAATAAGTTTAAAAAACATTGAAGTGCCCGTGTAACAGATGAGTTCTCGTCCGAAACCCTGATACTCCGAAAGAGATTGTCCAGTTTGTACATGAGGTGTGTCCAGTTTTCGCCGTGACCCTCTCGACTCTTTTGCACATGCTATGCGGGCGAAATGATGATACCATGCCAAGTTCCAACATTTTCAGAGTTCATTTTGTAGTGATTTTCAATTTCACCGTCATTTAGCTCCCTAAACAAATCGGTAAATGACTGAAAAACAGCAAATCATGTCAGAACATGTTGGAAATTGATGACGTCGCTTTGAATGATGCATACTGAATGCAAAAATAGGCTGGAGTTCAAATAAGTTTAAAAAACATTGAAGTGCCCGTGTAACAGATGAGTTCTCGTCCGAAACCCTAATAATCCGAAAGAGATTGTCCAGTTTGTACACGAGGTGCGTCCAGTTTTCGCCGTGACCCTCTCTACTCTTTTGCACATGCTATGCGGGCGAAATGATGATACCATGCCAAGTTCCAACATTTTCAGAGTTCATTTTGTAGTGATTTTCAATTTCACCGTCATTCAGCTCCCTAAACAAATCGGTAAATGACTGAAAAAGAACAAATGATGTCAGAACATGTTGGAAATTGATGACGTCGCTTTGAATGATGCATACTGACCGCAAAAATAGGCTGGAGTTCAAATAAGTTTTAAAAACATTGAAGTGCCCGTGCAACAGATGAGTTCTCGTCCGAAACCCTGATACTCCGAAAGAGATTGTCCAGTTTGTACACGAGGTGCGTCCAGTTTTTGCCGTGACCCTCTCTACTCTTTTACACATGCTATGCGGGCGAAATGATGATACCACGCCAAGTTCCAACATTTTCAGAGTTCATTTTTTAGTGATTTTCAATTTCACCGTCATTTAGCTCCCTAAACAAATTGGTAAATGACTGAAAAACAGCAAATGATGTCAGAACGTGTTGGAAATTGATGACGTCGCTTTGAGTGATGCATACTGAACGCAAAAATAGGCTGGAGTTCAAATAAGTTTAAAAAACATTGAAGTGCCCGTGTAACAGATGAGTTCTCGTCCGAAACCCTGATACTCCGAAAGAGATTGTCCAGTTTGTACACGAGGTGCGTCCAGTTTTCGCCGTGAACCTCTCTACTCTTTTGCACATGCTATGCGGGCGAAATGATGATACCATGCCAAGTTCCAACATTTTCAGAGTTCATTTTGTAGTGATTTTCAATTTCACCGTCATTTTGGTCCCTAAACAAATTGGTAAATGACGGAAAAACAGCAAATGATGTCAGAACGTGTTGGAAATTGATGACATCGCTTTGAATGATGCATATTGAACGCAAAAATAGGCTGGAGTTGAAATAAATTTAAAAAACATTGAAGTGCCCGTGTAACAGATGAGTTCTCGTCCGAAACCCTGATACTCCGAAAGAGATTGTCCAGTTTGTACATGAGGTATGTCCAGTTTTCGCCGTGACCCTCTCGACTCTTTTGCACATGCTATGCGGGCGAAATGATGATACCATGCCAAGTTCCAACATTTTCAGAGTTCATTTTGTTGTGATTTTCAATTTCACCGTCATTTAGCTCCCTAAACAAATCGGTAAATGACTGAAAAATAGCAAATCATGTCAGAACATGTTGGAAATTGATGACGTCGCTTTGAATGATGCATACTGAACGCAAAAATAGGCTGGAGTTCAAATAAGTTTAAAAAACATTGAAGTGCCCGTGTAACAGATGAGTTCTCGTCCGAAACCCTGATACTCCGAAAGAGATTGTCCAGTTTGTACACGAGGTGCGTCCAGTTTTCGCCGTGACCCTCTCTACTCTTTTGCACATGCTATGCGGGCGAAATGATGATACCATGCCAAGTTCCAACATTTTCAGAGTTCATTTTGTAGTGATTTTCAATTTCACCGTCATTCAGCTCCCTAAACAAATCGGTAAATGACTGAAAAACAACAAATGATGTCAGAACATGTTGGAAATTGATGACGTCGCTTTGAATGATGCATACTGACCGCAAAAATAGGCTGGAGTTCAAATAAGTTTCAAAAACATTGAAGTGCCCGTGTAACAGATGAGTTCTCGTCCAAAACCCTGATACTCCGAAATAGATTGTCCAGTTTGTACACGAGGTGCGTCCAGTTTTCGCCGTGAGCCTCTCTACTCTTTTGCACATGCTATGCGGGCGAAATGATGATACCATGCCAAGTTCCAACATTTTCAGAGTTCATTTTGTAGTGATTTTCAATTTCACCGTCATTCAGCTCCCTAAACAAATCGGTAAATGACTGAAAGACAACAAATGATGTCAGAACATGTTGGAAATTGATGACGTCGCTTTGAATGATGCATACTGACCGCAAAAATATGCTGGAGTTCAAATAAGTTTTAAAAACATTGAAGTGCCCGTGTAACAGATGAGTTCTCGTCCAAAACCCTGATACTCCGAAATAGATTGTCCAGTTTGTACACGAGGTGCGTCCAGTTTTCGCCGTGAGCCTCTCTACTCTTTTGCACATGCTATGCGGGCAAAATGATGATACCATGCCAAGTTCCAACATTTTCAGAGTTCATTTTGTAGTGATTTTCAATTTCTCCGTCATTTAGCTCCCTAAACAAATCGGTAAATGACTGAAAAACAGCAAATCATGTCAGAACGTGTTGGAAATTGATGACGTCGCTTTGAATGATGCATACTGAACGCAAAAATAGGCTGGAGTTCAAATAAGTTTAAAAAACATTGAAGTGCCCGTGCAACAGATGAGTTCTCGTCCGAAACCCTGATACTCCGAAAGAGATTGTCCAGTTTGTACACGAGGTGCGTCCAGTTTTTGCCGTGACCCTCTCTACTCTTTTGCACATGCTATGCGGGCGAAATGATGATACCATGCCAAGTTCCAACATTTTCAGAGTTCATTTTTTAGTGATTTTCAATTTCACCGTCATTTAGCTCCCTAAACAAATTGGTAAATGACTGAAAAACAGCAAATGATGTCAGAACGTGTTGGAAATTGATGACGTCGCTTTGAATGATGCATACTGAACGCAAAAATAGGCTGGAGTTCAAATAAGTTTAAAAAACATTGAAGTTCCCGTGTAACAGATGAGTTCTCATCCGAAACCCTGATACTCCGAAAGAGATTGTCCAGTTTGTACACGAGGTGCGTCCAGTTTTCGCCGTGACCCTCTCTACTCTTTTGCACATGCTATGCGGGCGAAATGATGATACCATGCCAAGTTCCAACATTTTCAGAGTTCATTTTGTAGTGATTTTCAATTTCACCGTCATTCAGCTCCCTAAACAAATCGGTAAATGACTGAAAAACAACAAATGATGTCAGAACATGTTGGAAATTGATGACGTCGCTTTGAATGATGCATACTGACCGCAAAAATAGTCTGGAGTTCAAATAAGTTTCAAAAACATTGAAGTGCCCGTGTAACAGATGAGTTCTCGTCCAAAACCCTGATATCCGAAATAGATTGTCCAGTTTGTACACGAGGTGCGTCCAGTTTTCGCCGTGACCCTCTCTACTCTTTTGCACATGCTATGCGGGCGAAATGATGATACCATGCCAAGTTCCAACATTTTCAGAGTTCATTTTGTAGTGATTTTCAATTTCACCGTCATTCAGCTCCCTAAATAAATCGGTAAATGACTGAAAAACAGCAAATGATGTCAGAACATGTTGGAAATTGATGACGTCGCTTTGAATGATGCATACTGACCGCAAAAATAGGCTGGAGTTCAAATAAGTTTTAAAACATTGAAGTGCCCGTGTAACAGATGAGTTCTCGTCCAAAACCCTGATACTCCGAAATAGATTGTCCAGTTTGTACACGAGGTGCGTCCAGTTTTCGCCGTGACCCTCTCTACTCTTTTGCACATGCTATGCGGGCGAAATGATGATACCATGCCAAGTTCCAACATTTTCAGAGTTCATTTTGTAGTGATTTTCAATTTCACCGTCATTTAGCTCCCTAAACAAATCGGTAAATGACTGAAAAACAGCAAATCATGTCAGAACGTGTTGGAAATTGATGACGTCGCTTTGAATGATGCATACTGAACGCAAAAATAGGTTGGAGTTCAAATAAGTTTAAAAAACATTGAAGTGCCCGTGTAACAGATGAGTTCTCATCCGAAACCCTGATACTCCGAAAGAGATTGTCCAGTTTGTACACGAGGTGCGTCCAGTTTTCGCCGTGACCCTCTCTACTCTTTTGCACATGCTATGTGGGCGAAATGATGATACCATGCCAAGTTCCAACATTTTCAGAGTTCATTTTGTAGTGATTTTCAATTTCACCGTCATTTTGGTCCCTAAACAAATTGGTAAATGACGGAAAAACAGCAAATGATGTCAGAAAGTGTTGGAAATTGATGACATCGCTTTGAATGATGCATACTAAACGCAAAAATAGGCTGGAGTTGAAATAACTTTAAAAAACATTGAAGTGCCCGTGTAACAGATGAGTTCTCGTCCGAAACCATGATACTCCGAAAGAGATTGTCCAGTTTGTACATGAGGTGTGTCCAGTTTTCGCCGTGACCCTCTCGACTCTTTTGCACATGCTATGCGGGCGAAATGATGATACCATGCCAAGTTCCAACATTTTCAGAGTTCATTTTGTAGTGATTTTCAATTTCACCGTCATTCAGCTCCCTAAACAAATCGGTAAATGACTGAAAAACAACAAATGATGTCAGAACATGATGGAAATTGATGACGTCGCTTTGAATGATGCATACTGACCGCAAAAATAGGCTGGAGTTCAAATAAGTTTAAAAAACATTGAAGTGCCCGTGTAACAGATGAGTTCTCGTCCGAAACCCTGATACTCCGAAAGAGATTGTCCAGTTTGTACACGACGTGCGTCCAGTTTTCGCCGTGACCCTCTCTACTCTTTTGCACATGCTATGCGGGCGAAATGATGATACCATGCCAAGTTCCAACATTTTCAGAGTTCATTTTGTAGTGATTTTCAATTTCACCGTCATTTAGCTCCCTAAACAAATCGGTAAATGACTGAGAAACAGCAAATGATGTTAGAACATGTTGGAAATTGATGACGTCGCTTTTAATGATGCATACTGACCGCAAAAATAGTCTGGAGTTCAAATAAGTTTAAAAAACATTGAAGTGCCCGTGTAACAGATGAGTTCTCGTCCGAAACCCTGATACTCCGAAAGAGATTGTCCAGTTTGTACACGAGGTGTGTCCTGTTTTCGCCGTGACCCTCTCTACTCTTTTGCACATGCTATGCGGGTGAAATGATGATACCATGCCAAGTTCCAACATTTTCAGAGTTCATTTTGTAGTGATTTTCAATTTCACCGTCATTCAGCTCCCTAAACAAATCGGTAAATGACTGAAAAACAGCAAATGATGTCAGAACATGTTGGAAATTGATGACGTCGCTTTGAATGATGCATACTGACCGCAAAAATAGGCTGGAGTTCAAATAAGTTTTAAAACATTGAAGTGCCCGTGTAACAGATGAGTTCTCGTCCAAAACCCTGATACTCCGAAATAGATTGTCCAGTTTGTACACGAGGTGCGTCCAGTTTTCGCCGTGACCCTCTCTACTCTTTTGCACATGCTATGCGGGCGAAATGATGATACCATGCCAAGTTCCAACATTTTCAGAGTTCATTTTGTAGTGATTTTCAATTTCACCGTCATTTAGCTCCCTAAACAAATCGGTAAATGACTGAAAAACAGCAAATCATGTCAGAACGTGTTGGAAATTGATGACGTCGCTTTGAATGATGCATACTGAACGCAAAAATAGGCTGGAGTTGAAATAAGTTTAAAAAACATTGAAGTGCCCGTGCAACAGATGAGTTCTCGTCCGAAACCCTGATACTCCGAAAGAGATTGTCCAGTTTGTACACGAGGTGCGTCCAGTTTTTGGCGTGACCCTCTCTACTCTTTTGCACATGCTATGCGGGCGAAATGATGATACCATGCCAAGTTCCAACATTTTCAGAGTTCATTTTGTAGTGATTTTCAATTTCACCGTCATTTTGGTCCCTAAACAAATTGGTAAATGACTGAAAAACAGCAAATGATGTCAGAACGTGTTGGAAATTGATGACGTCGCTTTGAATGATGCATACTGAACGCAAAAATAGGCTGGAGTTCAAATAAGTTTAAAAAACATTGAAGTTCCCGTGTAACAGATGAGTTCTCATCCGAAACCCTGATACTCCGAAAGAGATTGTCCAGTTTGTACACGAGGTGCGTCCAGTTTTCGCCGTGACCCTCTCTACTCTTTTGCACATGCTATGCGGGCGAAATGATGATACCATGCCAAGTTCCAACATTTTCAGAGTTCATTTTGTAGTGATTTTCAATTTCACCGTCATTCAGCTCCCTAAACAAATCGGTAAATGACTGAAAAACAACAAATGATGTCAGAACATGTTGGAAATTGATGACGTCACTTTTAATGATGCATACTGACCGCAAAAATAGTCTGGAGTTCAAATAAGTTTAAAAAACATTGAAGTGCCCGTGTAACAGATGAGTTCTTGTCCGAAACCCTGATACTCCGAAAGAGATTGTCCAGTTTGTACACGAGGTGTGTCCAGTTTTCGCCGTGACCCTCTCTACTCTTTTGCACATGCTATGCGGGCGAAATGATGATACCATGCCAAGTTCCAACATTTTCAGAGTTCATTTTGTAGTGATTTTCAATTTCACCGTCATTCAGCTCCCTAAACAAATCGGTAAATGACTGAAAAACAGCAAATGATGTCAGAACATGTTGGAAATTGATGACGTCGCTTTGAATGATGCATACTGACCGCAAAAATAGGCTGGAGTTCAAATAAGTTTTAAAACATTGAAGTGCCCGTGTAACAGATGAGTTCTCGTCCAAAACCCTGATACTCCGAAATAGATTGTCCAGTTTGTACACGAGGTGCGTCCAGTTTTCGCCGTGACCCTCTCTACTCTTTTGCACATGCTATGCGGGCGAAATGATGATACCATGCCAAGTTCCAACATTTTCAGAGTTCATTTTGTAGTGATTTTCAATTTCACCGTCATTTAGCTCCCTAAACAAATCGGTAAATGACTGAAAAACAGCAAATCATGTCAGAACGTGTTGGAAATTGATGACGTCGCTTTGAATGATGCATACTGAACGCAAAAATAGGCTGGAGTTGAAATAAGTTTAAAAAACATTGAAGTTCCCGTGCAACAGATGAGTTCTCGTCCGAAACCCTGATACTCCGAAAGAGATTGTCCAGTTTGTACACGAGGTGCGTCCAGTTTTCGCCGTGACCCTCTCTACTCTTTTGCACATGCTATGCGGGCGAAATGATGATACCATGCCAAGTTCCAACATTTTCAGAGTTCATTTTGTAGTGATTTTCAATTTCACCGTCATTTTGGTCCCTAAACAAATTGGTAAATGACGGAAAAACAGCAAATGATGTCAGAACGTGTTGGAAATTGATGACATCGCTTTGAATGATGCATATTGAACGCAAAAATAGGCTGGAGTTGAAATAAATTTAAAAAACATTGAAGTGCCCGTGTAACAGATGAGTTCTCGTCCGAAACCCTGATACTCCGAAAGAGATTGTCCAGTTTGTACATGAGGTATGTCCAGTTTTCGCCGTGACCCTCTCGACTCTTTTGCACATGCTATGCGGGCGAAATGATGATACCATGCCAAGTTCCAACATTTTCAGAGTTCATTTTGTTGTGATTTTCAATTTCACCGTCATTTAGCTCCCTAAACAAATCGGTAAATGACTGAAAAATAGCAAATCATGTCAGAACATGTTGGAAATTGATGACGTCGCTTTGAATGATGCATACTGAACGCAAAAATAGGCTGGAGTTCAAATAAGTTTAAAAAACATTGAAGTGCCCGTGTAACAGATGAGTTCTCGTCCGAAACCCTGATACTCCGAAAGAGATTGTCCAGTTTGTACACGAGGTGCGTCCAGTTTTCGCCGTGACCCTCTCTACTCTTTTGCACATGCTATGCGGGCGAAATGATGATACCATGCCAAGTTCCAACATTTTCAGAGTTCATTTTGTAGTGATTTTCAATTTCACCGTCATTCAGCTCCCTAAACAAATCGGTAAATGACTGAAAAACAACAAATGATGTCAGAACATGTTGGAAATTGATGACGTCGCTTTGAATGATGCATACTGACCGCAAAAATAGGCTGGAGTTCAAATAAGTTTCAAAAACATTGAAGTGCCCGTGTAACAGATGAGTTCTCGTCCAAAACCCTGATACTCCGAAATAGATTGTCCAGTTTGTACACGAGGTGCGTCCAGTTTTCGCCGTGAGCCTCTCTACTCTTTTGCACATGCTATGCGGGCGAAATGATGATACCATGCCAAGTTCCAACATTTTCAGAGTTCATTTTGTAGTGATTTTCAATTTCACCGTCATTCAGCTCCCTAAACAAATCGGTAAATGACTGAAAGACAACAAATGATGTCAGAACATGTTGGAAATTGATGACGTCGCTTTGAATGATGCATACTGACCGCAAAAATATGCTGGAGTTCAAATAAGTTTTAAAAACATTGAAGTGCCCGTGTAACAGATGAGTTCTCGTCCAAAACCCTGATACTCCGAAATAGATTGTCCAGTTTGTACACGAGGTGCGTCCAGTTTTCGCCGTGAGCCTCTCTACTCTTTTGCACATGCTATGCGGGCAAAATGATGATACCATGCCAAGTTCCAACATTTTCAGAGTTCATTTTGTAGTGATTTTCAATTTCTCCGTCATTTAGCTCCCTAAACAAATCGGTAAATGACTGAAAAACAGCAAATCATGTCAGAACGTGTTGGAAATTGATGACGTCGCTTTGAATGATGCATACTGAACGCAAAAATAGGCTGGAGTTCAAATAAGTTTAAAAAACATTGAAGTGCCCGTGCAACAGATGAGTTCTCGTCCGAAACCCTGATACTCCGAAAGAGATTGTCCAGTTTGTACACGAGGTGCGTCCAGTTTTTGCCGTGACCCTCTCTACTCTTTTGCACATGCTATGCGGGCGAAATGATGATACCATGCCAAGTTCCAACATTTTCAGAGTTCATTTTTTAGTGATTTTCAATTTCACCGTCATTTAGCTCCCTAAACAAATTGGTAAATGACTGAAAAACAGCAAATGATGTCAGAACGTGTTGGAAATTGATGACGTCGCTTTGAATGATGCATACTGAACGCAAAAATAGGCTGGAGTTCAAATAAGTTTAAAAAACATTGAAGTTCCCGTGTAACAGATGAGTTCTCATCCGAAACCCTGATACTCCGAAAGAGATTGTCCAGTTTGTACACGAGGTGCGTCCAGTTTTCGCCGTGACCCTCTCTACTCTTTTGCACATGCTATGCGGGCGAAATGATGATACCATGCCAAGTTCCAACATTTTCAGAGTTCATTTTGTAGTGATTTTCAATTTCACCGTCATTCAGCTCCCTAAACAAATCGGTAAATGACTGAAAAACAACAAATGATGTCAGAACATGTTGGAAATTGATGACGTCGCTTTGAATGATGCATACTGACCGCAAAAATAGTCTGGAGTTCAAATAAGTTTCAAAAACATTGAAGTGCCCGTGTAACAGATGAGTTCTCGTCCAAAACCCTGATACTCCGAAATAGATTGTCCAGTTTGTACACGAGGTGCGTCCAGTTTTCGCCGTGACCCTCTCTACTCTTTTGCACATGCTATGCGGGCGAAATGATGATACCATGCCAAGTTCCAACATTTTCAGAGTTCATTTTGTAGTGATTTTCAATTTCACCGTCATTCAGCTCCCTAAATAAATCGGTAAATGACTGAAAAACAGCAAATGATGTCAGAACATGTTGGAAATTGATGACGTCGCTTTGAATGATGCATACTGAACGCAAAAATAGGCTGGAGTTCAAATAAGTTTAAAAAACATTGAAGTGCCCGTGTAACAGATGAGTTCTCATCCGAAACCCTGATACTCCGAAAGAGATTGTCCAGTTTGTACACGAGGTGCGTCCAGTTTTCGCCGTGACCCTCTCTACTCTTTTGCACATGCTATGTGGGCGAAATGATGATACCATGCCAAGTTCCAACATTTTCAGAGTTCATTTTGTAGTGATTTTCAATTTCACCGTCATTTTGGTCCCTAAACAAATTGGTAAATGACGGAAAAACAGCAAATGATGTCAGAAAGTGTTGGAAATTGATGACATCGCTTTGAATGATGCATACTAAACGCAAAAATAGGCTGGAGTTGAAATAACTTTAAAAAACATTGAAGTGCCCGTGTAACAGATGAGTTCTCGTCCGAAACCATGATACTCCGAAAGAGATTGTCCAGTTTGTACATGAGGTGTGTGCAGTTTTCGCCGTGACCCTCTCGACTCTTTTGCACATGCTATGCGGGCGAAATGATGATACCATGCCAAGTTCCAACATTTTCAGAGTTCATTTTGTAGTGATTTTCAATTTCACCGTCATTCAGCTCCCTAAACAAATCGGTAAATGACTGAAAAACAACAAATGATGTCAGAACATGATGGAAATTGATGACGTCGCTTTGAATGATGCATACTGACCGCAAAAATAGGCTGGAGTTCAAATAAGTTTAAAAAACATTGAAGTGCCCGTGTAACAGATGAGTTCTCGTTCGAAACCCTGATACTCCGAAAGAGATTGTCCAGTTTGTACACGAGGTGCGTCCAGTTTTCGCCGTGACCCTCTCTACTCTTTTGCACATGCTATGCGGGCGAAATGATGATACCATGCCAAGTTCCAACATTTTCAGAGTTCATTTTGTAGTGATTTTCAATTTCACCGTCATTCAGCTCCCTAAACAAATCGGTAAATGACTGAAAAACAACAAATGATGTCAGAACATGTTGGAAATTGATGACGTCACTTTTAATGATGCATACTGACCGCAAAAATAGTCTGGAGTTCAAATAAGTTTAAAAAACATTGAAGTGCCCGTGTAACAGATGAGTTCTCGTCCGAAACCCTGATACTCCGAAAGAGATTGTCCAGTTTGTACACGAGGTGTGTCCAGTTTTCGCCGTGACCCTCTCTACTCTTTTGCACATGCTATGCGGGCGAAATGATGATACCATGCCAAGTTCCAACATTTTCAGAGTTCATTTTGTAGTGATTTTCAATTTCACCGTCATTCAGCTCCCTAAACAAATCGGTAAATGACTGAAAAACAGCAAATGATGTCAGAACATGTTGGAAATTGATGACGTCGCTTTGAATGATGCATACTGACCGCAAAAATAGGCTGGAGTTCAAATAAGTTTTAAAACATTGAAGTGCCCGTGTAACAGATGAGTTCTCGTCCAAAACCCTGATACTCCGAAATAGATTGTCCAGTTTGTACACGAGGTGCGTCCAGTTTTCGCCGTGACCCTCTCTACTCTTTTGCACATGCTATGCGGGCGAAATGATGATACCATGCCAAGTTCCAACATTTTCAGAGTTCATTTTGTAGTGATTTTCAATTTCACCGTCATTTAGCTCCCTAAACAAATCGGTAAATGACTGAAAAACAGCAAATCATGTCAGAACGTGTTGGAAATTGATGACGTCGCTTTGAATGATGCATACTGAACGCAAAAATAGGCTGGAGTTGAAATAAGTTTAAAAAACATTGAAGTGCCCGTGCAACAGATGAGTTCTCGTCCGAAACCCTGATACTCCGAAAGAGATTGTCCAGTTTGTACACGAGGTGCGTCCAGTTTTTGGCGTGACCCTCTCTACTCTTTTGCACATGCTATGCGGGCGAAATGATGATACCATGCCAAGTTCCAACATTTCCAGAGTTCATTTTGTAGTGATTTTCAATTTCACCGTCATTTTGGTCCCTAAACAAATTGGTAAATGACTGAAAAACAGCAAATGATGTCAGAACGTGTTGGAAATTGATGACATCGCTTTGAATGATGTATACTGAATGCAAAAAAAGGCTGGAGTTCAAATAAGTTTAAAAAACATTGAAGTGCCCGTGCAACAGATGAGTTCTCGTCCGAAACCCTGATACTCCGAAATAGATTGTCCAGTTTGTACACGAGGTGCGTCCAGTTTTCGCCGTGAGCCTCTCTACTCTTTTGCACATGCTATGCGGGCGAAATGATGATACCATGCCAAGTTCCAACATTTTCAGAGTTCATTTTGTAGTGATTTTCAATTTCACCGTCATTTAGCTCCCTAAACAAATCGGTAAATGACTGAAAAACAGCAAATCATGTCAGAACGTGTTGGAAATTGATGACGTCGCTTTGAATGATGCATACTGAACGCAAAAATAGGCTGGAGTTCAAATAAGTTTAAAAAACATTGAAGTTCCCGTGCAACAGATGAGTTCTCGTCCGAAACCCTGATACTCCGAAAGAGATTGTCCAGTTTGTACACGAGGTGCGTCCAGTTTTCGCCGTGACCCTCTCTACTCTTTTGCACATGCTATGCGGGCGAAATGATGATACCATGCCAAGTTCCAACATTTTCAGAGTTCATTTTGTAGTGATTTTCAATTTCACCGTCATTCAGCTCCCTAAACAAATCGGAAAATGACTGAAAAACAACAAATGATGTCAGAACATGTTGGAAATTGATGACGTCGCTTTGAATGATGCATACTGACCGCAAAAATAGACTAGAGTTCAAATAAGTTTTAAAAACATTGAAGTGCCCGTGCAACAGATGAGTTCTCGTCCGAAACCCTGATACTCCGAAAGAGATTGTCCAGTTTGTACACGAGGTGCGTCCAGTTTTTGCCGTGACCCTCTCTACTCTTTTGCACATGCTATGCGGGCGAAATGATGATACCACGCCAAGTTCCAACATTTTCAGAGTTCATTTTTTAGTGATTTTCAATTTCACCGTCATTTAGCTCCCTAAACAAATTGGTAAATGACTGAAAAACAGCAAATGATGTCAGAACGTGTTGGAAATTGATGACGTCGCTTTGAGTGATGCATACTGAACGCAAAAATAGGCTGGAGTTCAAATAAGTTTAAAAAACATTGAAGTGCCCGTGTAACAGATGAGTTCTCGTCCGAAACCCTGATACTCCGAAAGAGATTGTCCAGTTTGTACACGAGGTGCGTCCAGTTTTCGCCGTGAACCTCTCTACTCTTTTGCACATGCTATGCGGGCGAAATGATGATACCATGCCAAGTTCCAACATTTTCAGAGTTCATTTTGTAGTGATTTTCAATTTCACCGTCATTTTGGTCCCTAAACAAATTGGTAAATGACGGAAAAACAGCAAATGATGTCAGAACGTGTTGGAAATTGATGACATCGCTTTGAATGATGCATATTGAACGCAAAAATAGGCTGGAGTTGAAATAAGTTTAAAAAACATTGAAGTGCCCGTGTAACAGATGAGTTCTCGTCCGAAACCCTGATACTCCGAAAGAGATTGTCCAGTTTGTACATGAGGTATGTCCAGTTTTCGCCGTGACCCTCTCGACTCTTTTGCACATGCTATGCGGGCGAAATGATGATACCATGCCAAGTTCCAACATTTTCAGAGTTCATTTTGTTGTGATTTTCAATTTCACCGTCATTTAGCTCCCTAAACAAATCGGTAAATGACTGAAAAATAGCAAATCATGTCAGAACATGTTGGAAATTGATGACGTCGCTTTGAATGATGCATACTGAACGCAAAAATAGGCTGGAGTTCAAATAAGTTTAAAAAACATTGAAGTGCCCGTGTAACAGATGAGTTCTCGTCCGAAACCCTGATACTCCGAAAGAGATTGTCCAGTTTGTACACGAGGTGCGTCCAGTTTTCGCCGTGACCCTCTCTACTCTTTTGCACATGCTATGCGGGCGAAATGATGATACCATGCCAAGTTCCAACATTTTCAGAGTTCATTTTGTAGTGATTTTCAATTTCACCGTCATTCAGCTCCCTAAACAAATCGGTAAATGACTGAAAAACAACAAATGATGTCAGAACATGTTGGAAATTGATGACGTCGCTTTGAATGATGCATACTGACCGCAAAAATAGGCTGGAGTTCAAATAAGTTTCAAAAACATTGAAGTGCCCGTGTAACAGATGAGTTCTCGTCCAAAACCCTGATACTCCGAAATAGATTGTCCAGTTTGTACACGAGGTGCGTCCAGTTTTCGCCGTGAGCCTCTCTACTCTTTTGCACATGCTATGCGGGCGAAATGATGATACCATGCCAAGTTCCAACATTTTCAGAGTTCATTTTGTAGTGATTTTCAATTTCACCGTCATTCAGCTCCCTAAACAAATCGGTAAATGACTGAAAGACAACAAATGATGTCAGAACATGTTGGAAATTGATGACGTCGCTTTGAATGATGCATACTGACCGCAAAAATAGGCTGGAGTTCAAATAAGTTTTAAAAACATTGAAGTGCCCGTGTAACAGATGAGTTCTCGTCCAAAACCCTGATACTCCGAAATAGATTGTCCAGTTTGTACACGAGGTGCGTCCAGTTTTCGCCGTGAGCCTCTCTACTCTTTTGCACATGCTATGCGGGCAAAATGATGATACCATGCCAAGTTCCAACATTTTCAGAGTTCATTTTGTAGTGATTTTCAATTTCTCCGTCATTTAGCTCCCTAAACAAATCGGTAAATGACTGAAAAACAGCAAATCATGTCAGAACGTGTTGGAAATTGATGACGTCGCTTTGAATGATGCATACTGAACGCAAAAATAGGCTGGAGTTCAAATAAGTTTAAAAAACATTGAAGTGCCCGTGCAACAGATGAGTTCTCGTCCGAAACCCTGATACTCCGAAAGAGATTGTCCAGTTTGTACACGAGGTGCGTCCAGTTTTTGCCGTGACCCTCTCTACTCTTTTGCACATGCTATGCGGGCGAAATGATGATACCATGCCAAGTTCCAACATTTTCAGAGTTCATTTTTTAGTGATTTTCAATTTCACCGTCATTTAGCTCCCTAAACAAATCGGTAAATGACTGAAAAATAGCAAATCATGTCAGAACATGTTGGAAATTGATGACGTCGCTTTGAATGATGCATACTGAACGCAAAAATAGGCTGGAGTTCAAATAAGTTTAAAAAACATTGAAGTGCCCGTGTAACAGATGAGTTCTCATCCGAAACCCTGATACTCCGCAAGAGATTGTCCAGTTTGTACACGAGGTGCGTCCAGTTTTCGCCGTGACCCTCTCTACTCTTTTGCACATGCTATGCGGGCGAAATGATGATACCATGCCAAGTTCCAACATTTTCAGAGTTCATTTTGTAGTGATTTTCAATTTCACCGTCATTCAGCTCCCTAAACAAATCGGTAAATGACTGAAAAACAACAAATGATGTCAGAACATGTTGGAAATTGATGACGTCGCTTTGAATGATGCATACTGACCGCAAAAATAGGCTGGAGTTCAAATAAGTTTCAAAAACATTGAAGTGCCCGTGTAACAGATGAGTTCTCGTCCAAAACCCTGATACTCCGAAATAGATTGTCCAGTTTGTACACGAGGTGCGTCCAGTTTTCGCCGTGAGCCTCTCTACTCTTTTGCACATGCTATGCGGGCGAAATGATGATACCATGCCAAGTTCCAACATTTTCAGAGTTCATTTTGTAGTGATTTTCAATTTCACCGTCATTCAGCTCCCTAAACAAATCGGTAAATGACTGAAAAACAACAAATGATGTCAGAACATGTTGGAAATTGATGACGTCGCTTTGAATGATGCATACTGACTGCAAAAATAGGCTGGAGTTCAAATAAGTTTTAAAAACATTGAAGTGCCCGTGTAACAGATGAGTTCTCGTCCAAAACCCTGATACTCCGAAATAGATTGTCCAGTTTGTACACGAGGTGCGTCCAGTTTTCGCCGTGAGCCTCTCTACTCTTTTGCACATGCTATGCGGGCAAAATGATGATACCATGCCAAGTTCCAACATTTTCAGAGTTCATTTTGTAGTGATTTTCAATTTCTCCGTCATTTAGCTCCCTAAACAAATCGGTAAATGACTGAAAAACAGCAAATCATGTCAGAACGTGTTGGAAATTGATGACGTCGCTTTGAATGATGCATACTGAACGCAAAAATAGGCTGGAGTTCAAATAAGTTTAAAAAACATTGAAGTGCCCGTGCAACAGATGAGTTCTCGTCCGAAACCCTGATACTCCGAAAGAGATTGTCCAGTTTGTACACGAGGTGCGTCCAGTTTTTGCCGTGACCCTCTCTACTCTTTTGCACATGCTATGCGGGCGAAATGATGATACCATGCCAAGTTCCAACATTTTCAGAGTTCATTTTTTAGTGATTTTCAATTTCACCGTCATTTAGCTCCCTAAACAAATTGGTAAATGACTGAAAAACAGCAAATGATGTCAGAACGTGTTGGAAATTGATGACGTCGCTTTGAATGATGCATACTGACCGCTAAAATAGGCTGGAGTTCAAATAAGTTTAAAAAACATTGAAGTTCCCGTGTAACAGATGAGTTCTCATCCGAAACCCTGATACTCCGAAAGAGATTGTCCAGTTTGTACACGAGGTGCGTCCAGTTTTCGCCGTGACCCTCTCTACTCTTTTGCACATGCTATGCGGGCGAAATGATGATACCATGCCAAGTTCCAACATTTTCAGAGTTCATTTTGTAGTGATTTTCAATTTCACCGTCATTCAGCTCCCTAAACAAATCGGTAAATGACTGAAAAACAACAAATGATGTCAGAACATGTTGGAAATTGATGACGTCACTTTTAATGATGCATACTGACCGCAAAAATAGTCTGGAGTTCAAATAAGTTTAAAAAACATTGAAGTGCCCGTGTAACAGATGAGTTCTCGTCCGAAACCCTGATACTCCGAAAGAGATTGTCCAGTTTGTACACGAGGTGTGTCCAGTTTTCGCCGTGACCCTCTCTACTCTTTTGCACATGCTATGCGGGCGAAATGATGATACCATGCCAAGTTCCAACATTTTCAGAGTTCATTTTGTAGTGATTTTCAATTTCACCGTCATTCAGCTCCCTAAATAAATCGGTAAATGACTGAAAAACAGCAAATGATGTCAGAACATGTTGGAAATTGATGACGTCGCTTTGAATGATGCATACTGACCGCAAAAATAGGCTGGAGTTCAAATAAGTTTTAAAACATTGAAGTGCCCGTGTAACAGATGAGTTCTCGTCCAAAACCCTGATACTCCGAAATAGATTGTCCAGTTTGTACACGAGGTGCGTCCAGTTTTCGCCGTGACCCTCTCTACTCTTTTGCACATGCTATGCGGGCGAAATGATGATACCATGCCAAGTTCCAACATTTTCAGAGTTCATTTTGTAGTGATTTTCAATTTCACCGTCATTTAGCTCCCTAAACAAATCGGTAAATGACTGAAAAACAGCAAATCATGTCAGAACGTGTTGGAAATTGATGACGTCGCTTTGAATGATGCATACTGAACGCAAAAATAGGCTGGAGTTCAAATAAGTTTAAAAAACATTGAAGTGCCCGTGCAACAGATGAGTTCTCGTCCGAAACCCTGATACTCCGAAAGAGATTGTCCAGTTTGTACATGAGGTGCGTCCAGTTTTTGCCGTGACCCTCTCTACTCTTTTGCACATGCTATGCGGGCGAAATGATGATACCATGCCAAGTTCCAACATTTTCAGAGTTCATTTTTTAGTGATTTTCAATTTCACCGTCATTTAGCTCCCTAAACAAATCGGTAAATGACTGAAAAATAGCAAATCATGTCAGAACATGTTGGAAATTGATGACGTCGCTTTGAATGATGCATACTGAACGCAAAAATAGGCTGGAGTTCAAATAAGTTTAAAAAACATTGAAGTGCCCGTGTAACAGATGAGTTCTCATCCGAAACCCTGATACTCCGCAAGAGATTGTCCAGTTTGTACACGAGGTGCGTCCAGTTTTCGCCGTGACCCTCTCTACTCTTTTGCACATGCTATGCGGGCGAAATGATGATACCATGCCAAGTTCCAACATTTTCAGAGTTCATTTTGTAGTGATTTTCAATTTCACCGTCATTCAGCTCCCTAAACAAATCGGTAAATGACTGAAAAACAACAAATGATGTCAGAACATGTTGGAAATTGATGATGTCGCTTTGAATGATGCATACTGACCGCAAAAATAGGCTGGAGTTCAAATAAGTTTCAAAAACATTGAAGTGCCCGTGTAACAGATGAGTTCTCGTCCAAAACCCTGATACTCCGAAATAGATTGTCCAGTTTGTACACGAGGTGCGTCCAGTTTTCGCCGTGAGCCTCTCTACTCTTTTGCACGTGCTATGCGGGCGAAATGATGATACCATGCCAAGTTCCAACATTTTCAGAGTTCATTTTGTAGTGATTTTCAATTTCACCGTCATTCAGCTCCCTAAACAAATCGGTAAATGACTGAAAAACAACAAATGATGTCAGAACATGTTGGAAATTGATGACGTCGCTTTGAATGATGCATACTGACTGCAAAAATAGGCTGGAGTTCAAATAAGTTTTAAAAACATTGAAGTGCCCGTGTAACAGATGAGTTCTCGTCCAAAACCCTGATACTCCGAAATAGATTGTCCAGTTTGTACACGAGGTGCGTCCAGTTTTCGCCGTGAGCCTCTCTACTCTTTTGCACATGCTATGCGGGCAAAATGATGATACCATGCCAAGTTCCAACATTTTCAGAGTTCATTTTGTAGTGATTTTCAATTTCTCCGTCATTTAGCTCCCTAAACAAATCGGTAAATGACTGAAAAACAGCAAATCATGTCAGAACGTGTTGGAAATTGATGACGTCGCTTTGAATGATGCATACTGAACGCAAAAATAGGCTGGAGTTCAAATAAGTTTAAAAAACATTGAAGTGCCCGTGCAACAGATGAGTTCTCGTCCGAAACCCTGATACTCCGAAAGAGATTGTCCAGTTTGTACACGAGGTGCGTCCAGTTTTTGCCGTGACCCTCTCTACTCTTTTGCACATGCTATGCGGGCGAAATGATGATACCATGCCAAGTTCCAACATTTTCAGAGTTCATTTTTTAGTGATTTTCAATTTCACCGTCATTTAGCTCCCTAAACAAATCGGTAAATGACTGAAAAATAGCAAATCATGTCAGAACATGTTGGAAATTGATGACGTCGCTTTGAATGATGCATACTGAACGCAAAAATAGGCTGGAGTTCAAATAAGTTTAAAAAACATTGAAGTGCCCGTGTAACAGATGAGTTCTCATCCGAAACCCTGATACTCCGCAAGAGATTGTCCAGTTTGTACACGAGGTGCGTCCAGTTTTCGCCGTGACCCTCTCTACTCTTTTGCACATGCTATGCGGGCGAAATGATGATACCATGCCAAGTTCCAACATTTTCAGAGTTCATTTTGTAGTGATTTTCAATTTCACCGTCATTCAGCTCCCTAAACAAATCGGTAAATGACTGAAAAACAACAAATGATGTCAGAACATGTTGGAAATTGATGATGTCGCTTTGAATGATGCATACTGACCGCAAAAATAGGCTGGAGTTCAAATAAGTTTCAAAAACATTGAAGTGCCCGTGTAACAGATGAGTTCTCGTCCAAAACCCTGATACTCCGAAATAGATTGTCCAGTTTGTACACGAGGTGCGTCCAGTTTTCGCCGTGAGCCTCTCTACTCTTTTGCACGTGCTATGCGGGCGAAATGATGATACCATGCCAAGTTCCAACATTTTCAGAGTTCATTTTGTAGTGATTTTCAATTTCACCGTCATTCAGCTCCCTAAACAAATCGGTAAATGACTGAAAAACAACAAATGATGTCAGAACATGTTGGAAATTGATGACGTCGCTTTGAATGATGCATACTGACTGCAAAAATAGGCTGGAGTTCAAATAAGTTTTAAAAACATTGAAGTGCCCGTGTAACAGATGAGTTCTCGTCCAAAACCCTGATACTCCGAAATAGATTGTCCAGTTTGTACACGAGGTGCGTCCAGTTTTCGCCGTGAGCCTCTCTACTCTTTTGCACATGCTATGCGGGCAAAATGATGATACCATGCCAAGTTCCAACATTTTCAGAGTTCATTTTGTAGTGATTTTCAATTTCTCCGTCATTTAGCTCCCTAAACAAATCGGTAAATGACTGAAAAACAGCAAATCATGTCAGAACGTGTTGGAAATTGATGACGTCGCTTTGAATGATGCATACTGAACGCAAAAATAGGCTGGAGTTCAAATAAGTTTAAAAAACATTGAAGTGCCCGTGCAACAGATGAGTTCTCGTCCGAAACCCTGATACTCCGAAAGAGATTGTCCAGTTTGTACACGAGGTGCGTCCAGTTTTTGCCGTGACCCTCTCTACTCTTTTGCACATGCTATGCGGGCGAAATGATGATACCATGCCAAGTTCCAACATTTTCAGAGTTCATTTTTTAGTGATTTTCAATTTCACCGTCATTTAGCTCCCTAAACAAATTGGTAAATGACTGAAAAACAGCAAATGATGTCAGAACGTGTTGGAAATTGATGACGTCGCTTTGAATGATGCATACTGACCGCTAAAATAGGCTGGAGTTCAAATAAGTTTAAAAAACATTGAAGTTCCCGTGTAACAGATGAGTTCTCATCCGAAACCCTGATACTCCGAAAGAGATTGTCCAGTTTGTACACGAGGTGCGTCCAGTTTTCGCCGTGACCCTCTCTACTCTTTTGCACATGCTATGCGGGCGAAATGATGATACCATGCCAAGTTCCAACATTTTCAGAGTTCATTTTGTAGTGATTTTCAATTTCACCGTCATTCAGCTCCCTAAACAAATCGGTAAATGACTGAAAAACAACAAATGATGTCAGAACATGTTGGAAATTGATGACGTCACTTTTAATGATGCATACTGACCGCAAAAATAGTCTGGAGTTCAAATAAGTTTAAAAAACATTGAAGTGCCCGTGTAACAGATGAGTTCTCGTCCGAAACCCTGATACTCCGAAAGAGATTGTCCAGTTTGTACACGAGGTGTGTCCAGTTTTCGCCGTGACCCTCTCTACTCTTTTGCACATGCTATGCGGGCGAAATGATGATACCATGCCAAGTTCCAACATTTTCAGAGTTCATTTTGTAGTGATTTTCAATTTCACCGTCATTCAGCTCCCTAAATAAATCGGTAAATGACTGAAAAACAGCAAATGATGTCAGAACATGTTGGAAATTGATGACGTCGCTTTGAATGATGCATACTGACCGCAAAAATAGGCTGGAGTTCAAATAAGTTTTAAAACATTGAAGTGCCCGTGTAACAGATGAGTTCTCGTCCAAAACCCTGATACTCCGAAATAGATTGTCCAGTTTGTACACGAGGTGCGTCCAGTTTTCGCCGTGACCCTCTCTACTCTTTTGCACATGCTATGCGGGCGAAATGATGATACCATGCCAAGTTCCAACATTTTCAGAGTTCATTTTGTAGTGATTTTCAATTTCACCGTCATTTAGCTCCCTAAACAAATCGGTAAATGACTGAAAAACAGCAAATCATGTCAGAACGTGTTGGAAATTGATGACGTCGCTTTGAATGATGCATACTGAACGCAAAAATAGGTTGGAGTTCAAATAAGTTTAAAAAACATTGAAGTGCCCGTGTAACATATGAGTTCTCATCCGAAACCCTGATACTCCGAAAGAGATTGTCCAGTTTGTACACGAGGTGCGTCCAGTTTTCGCCGTGACCCTCTCTACTCTTTTGCACATGATATGTGGGCGAAATGATGATACCATGCCAAGTTCCAACATTTTCAGAGTTCATTTTGTAGTGATTTTCAATTTCACCGTCATTTTGGTCCCTAAACAAATTGGTAAATGACGGAAAAACAGCAAATGATGTCAGAAAGTGTTGGAAATTGATGACATCGCTTTGAATGATGCATACTAAACGCAAAAATAGGCTGGAGTTGAAATAACTTTAAAAAACATTGAAGTGCCCGTGTAACAGATGAGTTCTCGTCCGAAACCATGATACTCCGAAAGAGATTGTCCAGTTTGTACATGAGGTGTGTCCAGTTTTCGCCGTGACCCTCTCGACTCTTTTGCACATGCTATGCGGGCGAAATGATGATACCATGCCAAGTTCCAACATTTTCAGAGTTCATTTTGTAGTGATTTTCAATTTCACCGTCATTCAGCTCCCAAAACAAATCGGTAAATGACTGAAAAACAACAAATGATGTCAGAACATGATGGAAATTGATGACGTCGCTTTGAATGATGCATACTGACCGCAAAAATAGGCTGGAGTTCAAATAAGTTTAAAAAACATTGAAGTGCCCGTGTAACAGATGAGTTCTCGTCCGAAACCCTGATACTCCGAAAGAGATTGTCCAGTTTGTACACGAGGTGCGTCCAGTTTTCGCCGTGACCCTCTCTACTCTTTTGCACATGCTATGCGGGCGAAATGATGATACCATGCCAAGTTCCAACATTTTCAGAGTTCATTTTGTAGTGATTTTCAATTTCACCGTCATTCAGCTCCCTAAACAAATCGGTAAATGACTGAAAAACAACAAATGATGTCAGAACATGTTGGAAATTGATGACGTCACTTTTAATGATGCATACTGACCGCAAAAATAGTCTGGAGTTCAAATAAGTTTAAAAAACATTGAAGTGCCCGTGTAACAGATGAGTTCTCGTCCGAAACCCTGATACTCCGAAAGAGATTGTCCAGTTTGTACACGAGGTGTGTCCAGTTTTCGCCGTGACCCTCTCTACTCTTTTGCACATGCTATGCGGGCGAAATGATGATACCATGCCAAGTTCCAACATTTTCAGAGTTCATTTTGTAGTGATTTTCAATTTCACCGTCATTCAGCTCCCTAAACAAATCGGTAAATGACTGAAAAACAGCAAATGATGTCAGAACATGTTGGAAATTGATGACGTCGCTTTGAATGATGCATACTGACCGCAAAAATAGGCTGGAGTTCAAATAAGTTTTAAAACATTGAAGTGCCCGTGTAACAGATGAGTTCTCGTCCAAAACCCTGATACTCCGAAATAGATTGTCCAGTTTGTACACGAGGTGCGTCCAGTTTTCGCCGTGACCCTCTCTACTCTTTTGCACATGCTATGCGGGCGAAATGATGATACCATGCCAAGTTCCAACATTTTCAGAGTTCATTTTGTAGTGATTTTCAATTTCACCGTCATTTAGCTCCCTAAACAAATCGGTAAATGACTGAAAAACAGCAAATCATGTCAGAACGTGTTGGAAATTGATGACGTCGCTTTGAATGATGCATACTGAACGCAAAAATAGGCTGGAGTTGAAATAAGTTTAAAAAACATTGAAGTGCCCGTGCAACAGATGAGTTCTCGTCCGAAACCCTGATACTCCGAAAGAGATTGTCCAGTTTGTACACGAGGTGCGTCCAGTTTTTGGCGTGACCCTCTCTACTCTTTTGCACATGCTATGCGGGCGAAATGATGATACCATGCCAAGTTCCAACATTTTCAGAGTTCATTTTGTAGTGATTTTCAATTTCACCGTCATTTTGGTCCCTAAACAAATTGGTAAATGACTGAAAAACAGCAAATGATGTCAGAACGTGTTGGAAATTGATGACATCGCTTTGAATGATGTATACTGAATGCAAAAATAGGCTGGAGTTCAAATAAGTTTAAAAAACATTGAAGTGCCCGTGCAACAGATGAGTTCTCGTCCGAAACCCTGATACTCCGAAATAGATTGTCCAGTTTGTACACGAGGTGCGTCCAGTTTTCGTCGTGAGCCTCTCTACTCTTTTGCACATGCTATGCGGGCGAAATGATGATACCATGCCAAGTTCCAACATTTTCAGAGTTCATTTTGTAGTGATTTTCAATTTCACCGTCATTTAGCTCCCTAAACAAATCGGTAAATGACTGAAAAACAGCAAATCATGTCAGAACGTGTTGGAAATTGATGACGTCGCTTTGAATGATGCATACTGAACGCAAAAATAGGCTGGAGTTCAAATAAGTTTAAAAAACATTGAAGTTCCCGTGCAACAGATGAGTTCTCGTCCGAAACCCTGATACTCCGAAAGAGATTGTCCAGTTTGTACACGAGGTGCGTCCAGTTTTCGCCGTGACCCTCTCTACTCTTTTGCACATGCTATGCGGGCGAAATGATGATACCATGCCAAGTTCCAACATTTTCAGAGTTCATTTTGTAGTGATTTTCAATTTCACCGTCATTCAGCTCCCTAAACAAATCGGAAAATGACTGAAAAACAACAAATGATGTCAGAACATGTTGGAAATTGATGACGTCGCTTTGAATGATGCATACTGACCGCAAAAATAGGCTAGAGTTCAAATAAGTTTTAAAAACATTGAAGTGCCCGTGCAACAGATGAGTTCTCGTCCGAAACCCTGATACTCCGAAAGAGATTGTCCAGTTTGTACACGAGGTGCGTCCAGTTTTTGCCGTGACCCTCTCTACTCTTTTGCACATGCTATGCGGGCGAAATGATGATACCACGCCAAGTTCCAACATTTTCAGAGTTCATTTTTTAGTGATTTTCAATTTCACCGTCATTTAGCTCCCTAAACAAATTGGTAAATGACTGAAAAACAGCAAATGATGTCAGAACGTGTTGGAAATTGATGACGTCGCTTTGAATGATGCATACTGAACGCAAAAATAGGCTGGAGTTCAAATAAGTTTAAAAAACATTGAAGTGCCCGTGTAACAGATGAGTTCTCGTCCGAAACCCTGATACTCCGAAAGAGATTGTCCAGTTTGTACACGAGGTGCGTCCAGTTTTCGCCGTGACCCTCTCTACTCTTTTGCACATGCTATGCGGGCGAAATGATGATACCATGCCAAGTTCCAACATTTTCAGAGTTCATTTTGTAGTGATTTTCAATTTCACCGTCATTTTGGTCCCTAAACAAATTGGTAAATGACGGAAAAACAGCAAATGATGTCAGAACGTGTTGGAAATTGATGACATCGCTTTGAATGATGCATACTGAACGCAAAAATAGGCTGGAGTTCAAATAAGTTTAAAAAACATTGAAGTGCCCGTGTAACAGATGAGTTCTCATCCGAAACCCTGATACTCCGAAAGAGATTGTCCAGATTGTACATGAGGTGTGTCCAGTTTTCGCCGTGACCCTCTCGACTCTTTTGCACATGCTATGCGGGCGAAATGATGATACCATGCCAAGTTCCATCATTTTCAGAGTTCATTTTCTAGTGATTTTCAATTTCACCGTCATTTAGCTCCCTAAACAAATCGGTAAATGACTGAAAAACAGCAAATCATGTCAGAACATGTTGGAAATTGATGACGTCGCTTTGAATGATGCATACTGAACGCAAAAATAGGCTGGAGTTCAAATAAGTTTAAAAAACATTGAAGTGCCCGTGTAACAGATGAGTTCTCGTCCGAAACCCTGATACTCCGAAAGAGATTGTCCAGTTTGTACACGAGGTGCGTCCAGTTTTCGCCGTGACCCTCTCTACTCTTTTGCACATGCTATGCGGGCGAAATGATGATACCATGCCAAGTTCCAACATTTTCAGAGTTCATTTTGTAGTGATTTTCAATTTCACCGTCATTCAGCTCCCTAAACAAATCGGTAAATGACTGAAAAACAACAAATGATGTCAGAACATGTTGGAAATTGATGACGTCGCTTTGAATGATGCATACTGACCGCAAAAATAGGCTGGAGTTCAAATAAGTTTTAAAAACATTGAAGTGCCCGTGTAACAGATGAGTTCTCGTCCAAAACCCTGATACTCCGAAATAGATTGTCCAGTTTGTACACGAGGTGCGTCCAGTTTTCGCCGTGACCCTCTCTACTCTTTTGCACATGCTATGCGGGCGAAATGATGATACCATGCCAAGTTCCAACATTTTCAGAGTTCATTTTGTAGTGATTTTCAATTTCACCGTCATTTAGCTCCCTAAACAAATCGGTAAATGACTGAAAAACAGCAAATCATGTCAGAACGTGTTGGAAATTGATGACGTCGCTTTGAATGATGCATACTGAATGCAAAAATAGGCTGGAGTTCAAATAAGTTTAAAAAACATTTAAGTTCCCGTGCAACAGATGAGTTCTCGTCCGAAACCCTGATACTCCGAAAGAGATTGTCCAGTTTGTACAAGAGGTGCGTCCAGTTTTTGGCGTGACCCTCTCTACTCTTTTGCACATGCTATGCGGGCGAAATGATGATACCATGCCAAGTTCCAACATTTTCAGAGTTCATTTTTTAGTGATTTTCAATTTCACCGTCATTTAGCTCCCTAAACAAATTGGTAAATGACTGAAAAACAGCAAATGATGTCAGAACGTGTTGGAAATTGATGACGTCGCTTTGAATGATGCATACTGAACGCAAAAATAGGCTGGAGTTCAAATAAGTTTAAAAAACATTGAAGTGCCCGTGTAACAGATGAGTTCTCGTCCGAAACCCTGATACTCCGAAAGAGATTGTCCAGTTTGTACACGAGGTGCGTCCAGTTTTCGCCGTGACCCTCTCTACTCTTTTGCACATGCTATGCGGGCGAAATGATGATACCATGCCAAGTTCCAACATTTTCAGAGTTCATTTTGTAGTGATTTTCAATTTCACCGTCATTTTGGTCCCTAAACAAATTGGTAAATGACGGAAAAACAGCAAATGATGTCAGAACGTGTTGGAAATTGATGACATCGCTTTGAATGATGCATACTGAACGCAAAAATAGGCTGGAGTTCAAATAAGTTTAAAAAACATTGAAGTGCCCGTGTAACAGATGAGTTCTCGTCCGAAACCCTGATACTCCGAAAGAGATTGTCCAGATTGTACATGAGGTGTGTCCAGTTTTCGCCGTGACCCTCTCGACTCTTTTGCACATGCTATGCGGGCGAAATGATGATACCATGCCAAGTTCCATCATTTTCAGAGTTCATTTTCTAGTGATTTTCAATTTCACCGTCATTTAGCTCCCTAAACAAATCGGTAAATGACTGAAAAACAGCAAATCATGTCAGAACATGTTGGAAATTGATGACGTCGCTTTGAATGATGCATACTGAACGCAAAAATAGGCTGGAGTTCAAATAAGTTTAAAAAACATTGAAGTGCCCGTGTAACAGATGAGTTCTCGTCCGAAACCCTGATACTCCGAAAGAGATTATCCAGTTTGTACACGAGGTGCGTCCAGTTTTCGCCGTGACCCTCTCTACTCTTTTGCACATGCTATGCAGGCGAAATGATGATACCATGCCAAGTTCCAACATTTTCAGAGTTCATTTTGTAGTGATTTTCAATTTCACCGTCATTCAGCTCCCTAAACAAATCGGTAAATGACTGAAAAACAACAAATGATGTCAGAACATGTTGGAAATTGATGACGTCGCTTTGAATGATGCATACTGACCGCAAAAATAGGCTGGAGTTCAAATAAGTTTTAAAAACATTGAAGTGCCCGTGTAACAGATGAGTTCTCGTCCAAAACCCTGATACTCCGAAATAGATTGTCCAGTTTGTACACGAGGTGCGTCCAGTTTTCGCCGTGACCCTCTCTACTCTTTTGCACATGCTATGCGGGCGAAATGATGATACCATGCCAAGTTCCAACATTTTCAGAGTTCATTTTGTAGTGATTTTCAATTTCACCGTCATTTAGCTCCCTAAACAAATCGGTAAATGACTGAAAAACAGCAAATCATGTCAGAACGTGTTGGAAATTGATGACGTCGCTTTGAATGATGCATACTGAATGCAAAAATAGGCTGGAGTTCAAATAAGTTTAAAAAACATTGAAGTTCCCGTGCAACAGATGAGTTCTCGTCCGAAACCCTGATACTCCGAAAGAGATTGTCCAGTTTGTACACGAGGTGCGTCCAGTTTTTGCCGTGACCCTCTCTACTCTTTTGCACATGCTATGCGGGCGAAATGATGATACCATGCCAAGTTCCAACATTTTCAGAGTTCATTTATAGTGATTTTCAATTTCACCGTCATTTAGCTCCCTAAACAAATTGGTAAATGACTGAAAAACAGCAAATGATGTCAGAACGTGTTGGAAATTGATGACGTCGCTTTGAATGATGCATACTGAACGCAAAAATAGGCTGGAGTTCAAATAAGTTTAAAAAACATTGAAGTGCCCGTGTAACAGATGAGTTCTCGTCCGAAACCCTGATACTCCGAAAGAGATTGTCCAGTTTGTACACGAGGTGCGTCCAGTTTTCGCCGTGACCCTCTCTACTCTTTTGCACATGCTATGCGGGCGAAATGATGATACCATGCCAAGTTCCAACATTTTCAGAGTTCATTTTGTAGTGATTTTCAATTTCACCGTCATTTTGGTCCCTAAACAAATTGGTAAATGACGGAAAAACAGCAAATGATGTCAGAACGTGTTGGAAATTGATGACATCGCTTTGAATGATGCATACTGAACGCAAAAATAGGCTGGAGTTCAAATAAGTTTAAAAAACATTGAAGTGCCCGTGTAACAGATGAGTTCTCGTCCGAAACCCTGATACTCCGAAAGAGATTGTCCAGATTGTACATGAGGTGTGTCCAGTTTTCGCCGTGACCCTCTCGACTCTTTTGCACATGCTATGCGGGCGAAATGATGATACCATGCCAAGTTCCATCATTTTCAGAGTTCATTTTCTAGTGATTTTCAATTTCACCGTCATTTAGCTCCCTAAACAAATCGGTAAGTGACTAAAAAACAGCAAATCATGTCAGAACATGTTGGAAATTGATGACGTCGCTTTGAATGATGCATACTGAACGCAAAAATAGGCTGGAGTTCAAATAAGTTTAAAAAACATTGAAGTGCCCGTGTAACAGATGAGTTCTCGTCCGAAACCCTGATACTCCGAAAGAGATTGTCCAGTTTGTACACGAGGTGCGTCCAGTTTTCGCCGTGACCCTCTCTACTCTTTTGCACATGCTATGCGGGCGAAATGATGATACCATGCCAAGTTCCAACATTTTCAGAGTTCATTTTGTAGTGATTTTCAATTTCACCGTCATTCAGCTCCCTAAACAAATCGGTAAATGACTGAAAAACAACAAATGATGTCAGAACATGTTGGAAATTGATGACGTCGCTTTGAATGATGCATACTGACCGCAAAAATAGGCTGGAGTTCAAATAAGTTTTAAAAACATTGAAGTGCCCGTGTAACAGATGAGTTCTCGTCCAAAACCCTGATACTCCGAAATAGATTGTCCAGTTTGTACACGAGGTGCGTCCAGTTTTCGCCGTGACCCTCTCTACTCTTTTGCACATGCTATGCGGGCGAAATGATGATACCATGCCAAGTTCCAACATTTTCAGAGTTCATTTTGTAGTGATTTTCAATTTCACCGTCATTTAGCTCCCTAAACAAATCGGTAAATGACTGAAAAACAGCAAATCATGTCAGAACGTGTTGGAAATTGATGACGTCGCTTTGAATGATGCATACTGAATGCAAAAATAGGCTGGAGTTCAAATAAGTTTAAAAAACATTGAAGTTCCCGTGCAACAGATGAGTTCTCGTCCGAAACCCTGATACTCCGAAAGAGATTGTCCAGTTTGTACACGAGGTGCGTCCAGTTTTTGCCGTGACCCTCTCTACTCTTTTGCACATGCTATGCGGGCGAAATGATGATACCATGCCAAGTTCCAACATTTTCAGAGTTCATTTTTTAGTGATTTTCAATTTCACCGTCATTTAGCTCCCTAAACAAATTGGTAAATGACTGAAAAACAGCAAATGATGTCAGAACGTGTTGGAAATTGATGACGTCGCTTTGAATGATGCATACTGAACGCAAAAATAGGCTGGAGTTCAAATAAGTTTAAAAAACATTGAAGTGCCCGTGTAACAGATGAGTTCTCGTCCGAAACCCTGATACTCCGAAAGAGATTGTCCAGTTTGTACACGAGGTGCGTCCAGTTTTCGCCGTGACCCTCTCTACTCTTTTGCACATGCTATGCGGGCGAAATGATGATACCATGCCAAGTTCCAACATTTTCAGAGTTCATTTTGTAGTGATTTTCAATTTCACCGTCATTTTGGTCCCTAAACAAATTGGTAAATGACGGAAAAACAGCAAATGATGTCAGAACGTGTTGGAAATTGATGACATCGCTTTGAATGATGCATACTGAACGCAAAAATAGGCTGGAGTTCAAATAAGTTTAAAAAACATTGAAGTGCCCGTGTAACAGATGAGTTCTCGTCCGAAACCCTGATACTCCGAAAGAGATTGTCCAGATTGTACATGAGGTGTGTCCAGTTTTCGCCGTGACCCTCTCGACTCTTTTGCACATGCTATGCGGGCGAAATGATGATACCATGCCAAGTTCCATCATTTTCAGAGTTCATTTTCTAGTGATTTTCAATTTCACCGTCATTTAGCTCCCTAAACAAATCGGTAAATGACTGAAAAACAGCAAATCATGTCAGAACATGTTGGAAATTGATGACGTCGCTTTGAATGATGCATACTGAACGCAAAAATAGGCTGGAGTTCAAATAAGTTTAAAAAACATTGAAGTGCCCGTGTAACAGATGAGTTCTCGTCCGAAACCCTGATACTCCGAAAGAGATTGTCCAGTTTGTACACGAGGTGCGTCCAGTTTTCGCCGTGACCCTCTCTACTCTTTTGCACATGCTATGCGGGCGAAATGATGATACCATGCCAAGTTCCAACATTTTCAGAGTTCATTTTGTAGTGATTTTCAATTTCACCGTCATTCAGCTCCCTAAACAAATCGGTAAATGACTGAAAAACAACAAATGATGTCAGAACATGTTGGAAATTGATGACGTCGCTTTGAATGATGCATACTGACCGCAAAAATAGGCTGGAGTTCAAATAAGTTTTAAAAACATTGAAGTGCCCGTGTAACAGATGAGTTCTCGTCCAAAACCCTGATACTCCGAAATAGATTGTCCAGTTTGTACACGAGGTGCGTCCAGTTTTCGCCGTGACCCTCTCTACTCTTTTGCACATGCTATGCGGGCGAAATGATGATACCATGCCAAGTTCCAACATTTTCAGAGTTCATTTTGTAGTGATTTTCAATTTCACCGTCATTTAGCTCCCTAAACAAATCGGTAAATGACTGAAAAACAGCAAATCATGTCAGAACGTGTTGGAAATTGATGACGTCGCTTTGAATGATGCATACTGAATGCAAAAATAGGCTGGAGTTCAAATAAGTTTAAAAAACATTGAAGTTCCCGTGCAACAGATGAGTTCTCGTCCGAAACCCTGATACTCCGAAAGAGATTGTCCAGTTTGTACACGAGGTGCGTCCAGTTTTTGGCGTGACCCTCTCTACTCTTTTGCACATGCTATGCGGGCGAAATGATGATACCATGCCAAGTTCCAACATTTTCAGAGTTCATTTTTTAGTGATTTTCAATTTCACCGTCATTTAGCTCCCTAAACAAATTGGTAAATGACTGAAAAACAGCAAATGATGTCAGAACGTGTTGGAAATTGATGACGTCGCTTTGAATGATGCATACTGAACGCAAAAATAGGCTGGAGTTCAAATAAGTTTAAAAAACATTGAAGTGCCCGTGTAACAGATGAGTTCTCGTCCGAAACCCTGATACTCCGAAAGAGATTGTCCAGTTTGTACACGAGGTGCGTCCAGTTTTCGCCGTGACCCTCTCTACTCTTTTGCACATGCTATGCGGGCGAAATGATGATACCATGCCAAGTTCCAACATTTTCAGAGTTCATTTTGTAGTGATTTTCAATTTCACCGTCATTTTGGTCCCTAAACAAATTGGTAAATGACGGAAAAACAGCAAATGATGTCAGAACGTGTTGGAAATTGATGACATCGCTTTGAATGATGCATACTGAATGCAAAAATAGGCTGGAGTTCAAATAAGTTTAAAAAACATTGAAATGCCCGTGTAACAGATGAGTTCTCGTCCGAAACCCTGATACTCCGAAAGAGATTGTCCAGATTGTACATGAGGTGTGTCCAGTTTTCGCCGTGACCCTCTCGACTCTTTTGCACATGCTATGCGGGCGAAATGATGATACCATGCCAAGTTCCATCATTTTCAGAGTTCATTTTCTAGTGATTTTCAATTTCACCGTCATTTAGCTCCCTAAACAAATCGGTAAATTACTGAAAAACAGCAAATCATGTCAGAACATGTTGGAAATTGATGACGTCGCTTTGAATGATGCATACTGAACGCAAAAATAGGCTGGAGTTCAAATAAGTTTAAAAAACATTGAAGTGCCCGTGTAACAGATGAGTTCTCGTCCGAAACCCTGATACTCCGAAAGAGATTGTCCAGTTTGTACACGAGGTGCGTCCAGTTTTCGCCGTGACCCTCTCTACTCTTTTGCACATGCTATGCAGGCGAAATGATGATACCATGCCAAGTTCCAACATTTTCAGAATTCATTTTGTAGTGATTTTCAATTTCACCGTCATTCAGCTCCCTAAACAAATCGGTAAATGACTGAAAAACAACAAATGATGTCAGAACATGTTGGAAATTGATGACGTCGCTTTGAATGATGCATACTGACCGCAAAAATAGGCTGGAGTTCAAATAAGTTTTAAAAACATTGAAGTGCCCGTGTAACAGATGAGTTCTCGTCCAAAACCCTGATACTCCGAAATAGATTGTCCAGTTTGTACACGAGGTGCGTCCAGTTTTCGCCGTGACCCTCTCTACTCTTTTGCACATGCTATGCGGGCGAAATGATGATACCATGCCAAGTTCCAACATTTTCAGAGTTCATTTTGTAGTGATTTTCAATTTCACCGTCATTTAGCTCCCTAAACAAATCGGTAAATGACTGAAAAACAGCAAATCATGTCAGAACGTGTTGGAAATTGATGACGTCGCTTTGAATGATGCATACTGAACGCAAAAATAGGCTGGAGTTCAAATAAGTTTAAAAAACATTGAAGTGCCCGTGTAACAGATGAGTTCTCGTCCGAAACCCTGATACTCCGAAAGAGATTGTCCAGTTTGTACACGAGGTGCGTCCAGTTTTCGCCGTGACCCTCTCTACTCTTTTGCACATGCTATGCGGGCGAAATGATGATACCATGCCAAGTTCCAACATTTTCAGAGTTCATTTTGTAGTGATTTTCAATTTCACCGTCATTTTGGTCCCTAAACAAATTGGTAAATGACGGAAAAACAGCAAATGATGTCAGAACGTGTTGGAAATTGATGACATCGCTTTGAATGATGCATACTGAACGCAAAAATAGGCTGGACTTCAAATAAGTTTAAAAAACATTGAAATGCCCGTGTAACAGATGAGTTCTCGTCCGAAACCCTGATACTCCGAAAGAGATTGTCCAGATTGTACATGAGGTGTGTCCAGTTTTCGCCGTGACCCTCTCGACTCTTTTGCACATGCTATGCGGGCGAAATGATGATACCATGCCAAGTTCCATCATTTTCAGAGTTCATTTTCTAGTGATTTTCAATTTCACCGTCATTTAGCTCCCTAAACAAATCGGTAAATTACTGAAAAACAGCAAATCATGTCAGAACATGTTGGAAATTGATGACGTCGCTTTGAATGATGCATACTGAACGCAAAAATAGGCTGGAGTTCAAATAAGTTTAAAAAACATTGAAGTGCCCGTGTAACAGATGAGTTCTCGTCCGAAACCCTGATACTCCGAAAGAGATTGTCCAGTTTGTACACGAGGTGCGTCCAGTTTTCGCCGTGACCCTCTCTACTCTTTTGCACATGCTATGCAGGCGAAATGATGATACCATGCCAAGTTCCAACATTTTCAGAATTCATTTTGTAGTGATTTTCAATTTCACCGTCATTCAGCTCCCTAAACAAATCGGTAAATGACTGAAAAACAACAAATGATGTCAGAACATGTTGGAAATTGATGACGTCGCTTTGAATGATGCATACTGACCGCAAAAATAGGCTGGAGTTCAAATAAGTTTTAAAAACATTGAAGTGCCCGTGTAACAGATGAGTTCTCGTCCAAAACCCTGATACTCCGAAATAGATTGTCCAGTTTGTACACGAGGTGCGTCCAGTTTTCGCCGTGACCCTCTCTACTCTTTTGCACATGCTATGCGGGCGAAATGATGATACCATGCCAAGTTCCAACATTTTCAGAGTTCATTTTGTAGTGATTTTCAATTTCACCGTCATTTAGCTCCCTAAACAAATCGGTAAATGACTGAAAAACAGCAAATCATGTCAGAACGTGTTGGAAATTGATGACGTCGCTTTGAATGATGCATACTGAACGCAAAAATAGGCTGGAGTTCAAATAAGTTTAAAAAACATTGAAGTGCCCGTGTAACAGATGAGTTCTCGTCCGAAACCCTGATACTCCGAAAGAGATTGTCCAGTTTGTACACGAGGTGCGTCCAGTTTTCGCCGTGACCCTCTCTACTCTTTTGCACATGCTATGCGGGCGAAATGATGATACCATGCCAAGTTCCAACATTTTCAGAGTTCATTTTGTAGTGATTTTCAATTTCACCGTCATTTTGGTCCCTAAACAAATTGGTAAATGACGGAAAAACAGCAAATGATGTCAGAACGTGTTGGAAATTGATGACATCGCTTTGAATGATGCATACTGAACGCAAAAATAGGCTGGAGTTCAAATAAGTTTAAAAAACATTGAAGTGCCCGTGTAACAGATGAGTTCTCGTCCGAAACCCTGATACTCCGAAAGAGATTGTCCAGATTGTACATGATGTGTGTCCAGTTTTCGCCGTGACCCTCTCGACTCTTTTGCACATGCTATGCGGGCGAAATGATGATACCATGCCAAGTTCCATCATTTTCAGAGTTCATTTTCTAGTGATTTTCAATTTCACCGTCATTTAGCTCCCTAAACAAATCGGTAAATGACTGAAAAACAGCAAATCATGTCAGAACATGTTGGAAATTGATGACGTCGCTTTGAATGATGCATACTGAACGCAAAAATAGGCTGGAGTTCAAATAAGTTTAAAAAACATTGAAGTGCCCGTGTAACAGATGAGTTCTCGTCCGAAACCCTGATACTCCGAAAGAGATTGTCCAGTTTGTACACGAGGTGCGTCCAGTTTTCGCCGTGACCCTCTCTACTCTTTTGCACATGCTATGCAGGCGAAATGATGATACCATGCCAAGTTCCAACATTTTCAGAATTCATTTTGTAGTGATTTTCAATTTCACCGTCATTCAGCTCCCTAAACAAATCGGTAAATGACTGAAAAACAACAAATGATGTCAGAACATCTTGGAAATTGATGACGTCGCTTTGAATGATGCATACTGACCGCAAAAATAGGCTGGAGTTCAAATAAGTTTTAAAAACATTGAAGTGCCCGTGTAACAGATGAGTTCTCGTCCAAAACCCTGATACTCCGAAATAGATTGTCCAGTTTGTACACGAGGTGCGTCCAGTTTTCGCCGTGACCCTCTCTACTCTTTTGCACATGCTATGCGGGCGAAATGATGATACCATGCCAAGTTCCAACATTTTCAGAGTTCATTTTGTAGTGATTTTCAATTTCACCGTCATTTAGCTCCCTAAACAAATCGGTAAATGACTGAAAAACAGCAAATCATGTCAGAACGTGTTGGAAATTGATGACGTCGCTTTGAATGATGCATACTGAACGCAAAAATAGGCTGGAGTTCAAATAAGTTTAAAAAACATTGAAGTGCCCGTGTAACAGATGAGTTCTCGTCCGAAACCCTGATACTCCGAAAGAGATTGTCCAGTTTGTACACGAGGTGCGTCCAGTTTTCGCCGTGACCCTCTCTACTCTTTTGCACATGCTATGCGGGCGAAATGATGATACCATGCCAAGTTCCAACATTTTCAGAGTTCATTTTGTAGTGATTTTCAATTTCACCGTCATTTTGGTCCCTAAACAAATTGGTAAATGACGGAAAAACAGCAAATGATGTCAGAACGTGTTGGAAATTGATGACATCGCTTTGAATGATGCATACTGAACGCAAAAATAGGCTGGAGTTCAAATAAGTTTAAAAAACATTGAAGTGCCCGTGTAACAGATGAGTTCTCGTCCGAAACCCTGATACTCCGAAAGAGATTGTCCAGATTGTACATGAGGTGTGTCCAGTTTTCGCCGTGACCCTCTCGACTCTTTTGCACATGCTATGCGGGCGAAATGATGATACCATGCCAAGTTCCATCATTTTCAGAGTTCATTTTCTAGTGATTTTCAATTTCACCGTCATTTAGCTCCCTAAACAAATCGGTAAATGACTGAAAAACAGCAAATCATGTCAGAACATGTTGGAAATTGATGACGTCGCTTTGAATGATGCATACTGAACGCAAAAATAGGCTGGAGTTCAAATAAGTTTAAAAAACATTGAAGTGCCCGTGTAACAGATGAGTTCTCGTCCGAAACCCTGATACTCCGAAAGAGATTGTCCAGTTTGTACACGAGGTGCGTCCAGTTTTCGCCGTGACCCTCTCTACTCTTTTGCACATGCTATGCAGGCGAAATGATGATACCATGCCAAGTTCCAACATTTTCAGAATTCATTTTGTAGTGATTTTCAATTTCACCGTCATTCAGCTCCCTAAACAAATCGGTAAATGACTGAAAAACAACAAATGATGTCAGAACATGTTGGAAATTGATGACGTCGCTTTGAATGATGCATACTGACCGCAAAAATAGGCTGGAGTTCAAATAAGTTTTAAAAACATTGAAGTGCCCGTGTAACAGATGAGTTCTCGTCAAAACCCTGATACTCCGAAATAGATTGTCCAGTTTGTACACGAGGTGCGTCCAGTTTTCGCCGTGACCCTCTCTACTCTTTTGCACATGCTATGCGGGCGAAATGATGATACCATGCCAAGTTCCAACATTTTCAGAGTTCATTTTGTAGTGATTTTCAATTTCACCGTCATTTAGCTCCCTAAACAAATCGGTAAATGACTGAAAAACAGCAAATCATGTCAGAACGTGTTGGAAATTGATGACGTCGCTTTGAATGATGCATACTGAACGCAAAAATAGGCTGGAGTTCAAATAAGTTTAAAAAACATTGAAGTTCCCGTGCAACAGATGAGTTCTCGTCCGAAACCCTGATACTCCGAAAGAGATTGTCCAGTTTGTACACGAGGTGCGTCCAGTTTTTGGCGTGACCCTCTCTACTCTTTTGCACATGCTATGCGGGCGAAATGATGATACCATGCCAAGTTCCAACATTTTCAGAGTTCATTTTTTAGTGATTTTCAATTTCACCGTCATTTAGCTCCCTAAACAAATTGGTAAATGACTGAAAAACAACAAATGATGTCAGAACGTGTTGGAAATTGATGACGTCGCCTTGAATGATGCATACTGAACGCAAAAATAGGCTGGAGTTCAAATAAGTTTAAAAAACATTGAAGTGCCCGTGTAACAGATGTCTTCTCGTCCGAAACCCTGATACTCCGAAAGAGATTGTCCAGTTTGTACACGAGGTGCGTCCAGTTTTCGCCGTGACCCTCTCTACTCTTTTGCACATGCTATGCGGGCGAAATGATGATACCATGCCAAGTTCCAACATTTTCAGAGTTCATTTTGTAGTGATTTTCAATTTCACCGTCATTTTGGTCCCTAAACAAATTGGTAAATGACGGAAAAACAGCAAATGATGCCAGAACGTGTTGGAAATTGATGACATCGCTTTGAATGATGCATACTGAACGCAAAAATAGGCTGGAGTTGAAATAAGTTTAAAAAACATTGAAGTGCCCGTGTAACAGATGAGTTCTCGTCCGAAACCCTGATAGTCCGAAAGAGATTGTCCAGTTTGTACACGAGGTGTGTCCAGTTTTGGCCGTGACCCTCTCTACTCTTTTGCACATGCTATGCGGGCGAAATGATGATACCATGCCAAGTTCCAACTTTTTCCGAGTTCATTTTGTAGTGATTTTCAATTTCACCGTCATTCAGCTCCCTAAACAAATTGGTAAATGACTGAAAAACAGCAAATGATGTCAGAACATGTTGGAAATTGATGACGTCGCTTTGAATGATGCATACTGAACGCAAAAATAGGCTGGAGTTCAAATAAGTTTAAAAAACATTGAAGTGCCCGTGTAACAGATGAGTTCTCGTCCGAAACCCTGATACTCCGAAAGAGATTGTCCAGATTGTACATGAGGTGTGTCCAGTTTTCGCCGTGACCCTCTCGACTCTTTTGCACATGCTATGCGGGCGAAATGATGATACCATGCCAAGTTCCATCATTTTCAGAGTTCATTTTCTAGTGATTTTCAATTTCACCGTCATTTAGCTCCCTAAACAAATCGGTAAATGACTGAAAAACAGCAAATCATGTCAGAACATGTTGGAAATTGATGACGTCGCTTTGAATGATGCATACTGAACGCAAAAATAGGCTGGAGTTCAAATAAGTTTAAAAAACATTGAAGTGCCCGTGTAACAGATGAGTTCTCGTCCGAAACCCTGATACTCCGAAAGAGATTGTCCAGTTTGTACACGAGGTGCGTCCAGTTTTCGCCGTGACCCTCTCTACTCTTTTGCACATGCTATGCAGGCGAAATGATGATACCATGCCAAGTTCCAACATTTTCAGAATTCATTTTGTAGTGATTTTCAATTTCACCGTCATTCAGCTCCCTAAACAAATCGGTAAATGACTGAAAAACAACAAATGATGTCAGAACATCTTGGAAATTGATGACGTCGCTTTGAATGATGCATACTGACCGCAAAAATAGGCTGGAGTTCAAATAAGTTTTAAAAACATTGAAGTGCCCGTGTAACAGATGAGTTCTCGTCCAAAACCCTGATACTCCGAAATAGATTGTCCAGTTTGTACACGAGGTGCGTCCAGTTTTCGCCGTGACCCTCTCTACTCTTTTGCACATGCTATGCGGGCGAAATGATGATACCATGCCAAGTTCCAACATTTTCAGAGTTCATTTTGTAGTGATTTTCAATTTCACCGTCATTTAGCTCCCTAAACAAATCGGTAAATGACTGAAAAACAGCAAATCATGTCAGAACGTGTTGGAAATTGATGACGTCGCTTTGAATGATGCATACTGAACGCAAAAATAGGCTGGAGTTCAAATAAGTTTAAAAAACATTGAAGTGCCCGTGTAACAGATGAGTTCTCGTCCGAAACCCTGATACTCCGAAAGAGATTGTCCAGTTTGTACACGAGGTGCGTCCAGTTTTCGCCGTGACCCTCTCTACTCTTTTGCACATGCTATGCGGGCGAAATGATGATACCATGCCAAGTTCCAACATTTTCAGAGTTCATTTTGTAGTGATTTTCAATTTCACCGTCATTTTGGTCCCTAAACAAATTGGTAAATGACGGAAAAACAGCAAATGATGTCAGAACGTGTTGGAAATTGATGACATCGCTTTGAATGATGCATACTGAACGCAAAAATAGGCTGGAGTTCAAATAAGTTTAAAAAACATTGAAGTGCCCGTGTAACAGATGAGTTCTCGTCCGAAACCCTGATACTCCGAAAGAGATTGTCCAGATTGTACATGAGGTGTGTCCAGTTTTCGCCGTGACCCTCTCGACTCTTTTGCACATGCTATGCGGGCGAAATGATGATACCATGCCAAGTTCCATCATTTTCAGAGTTCATTTTCTAGTGATTTTCAATTTCACCGTCATTTAGCTCCCTAAACAAATCGGTAAATGACTGAAAAACAGCAAATCATGTCAGAACATGTTGGAAATTGATGACGTCGCTTTGAATGATGCATACTGAACGCAAAAATAGGCTGGAGTTCAAATAAGTTTAAAAAACATTGAAGTGCCCGTGTAACAGATGAGTTCTCGTCCGAAACCCTGATACTCCGAAAGAGATTGTCCAGTTTGTACACGAGGTGCGTCCAGTTTTCGCCGTGACCCTCTCTACTCTTTTGCACATGCTATGCAGGCGAAATGATGATACCATGCCAAGTTCCAACATTTTCAGAATTCATTTTGTAGTGATTTTCAATTTCACCGTCATTCAGCTCCCTAAACAAATCGGTAAATGACTGAAAAACAACAAATGATGTCAGAACATGTTGGAAATTGATGACGTCGCTTTGAATGATGCATACTGACCGCAAAAATAGGCTGGAGTTCAAATAAGTTTTAAAAACATTGAAGTGCCCGTGTAACAGATGAGTTCTCGTCAAAACCCTGATACTCCGAAATAGATTGTCCAGTTTGTACACGAGGTGCGTCCAGTTTTCGCCGTGACCCTCTCTACTCTTTTGCACATGCTATGCGGGCGAAATGATGATACCATGCCAAGTTCCAACATTTTCAGAGTTCATTTTGTAGTGATTTTCAATTTCACCGTCATTTAGCTCCCTAAACAAATCGGTAAATGACTGAAAAACAGCAAATCATGTCAGAACGTGTTGGAAATTGATGACGTCGCTTTGAATGATGCATACTGAACGCAAAAATAGGCTGGAGTTCAAATAAGTTTAAAAAACATTGAAGTTCCCGTGCAACAGATGAGTTCTCGTCCGAAACCCTGATACTCCGAAAGAGATTGTCCAGTTTGTACACGAGGTGCGTCCAGTTTTTGGCGTGACCCTCTCTACTCTTTTGCACATGCTATGCGGGCGAAATGATGATAGCATGCCAAGTTCCAACATTTTCAGAGTTCATTTTTTAGTGATTTTCAATTTCACCGTCATTTAGCTCCCTAAACAAATTGGTAAATGACTGAAAAACAGCAAATGATGTCAGAACGTGTTGGAAATTGATGACGTCGCCTTGAATGATGCATACTGAACGCAAAAATAGGCTGGAGTTCAAATAAGTTTAAAAAACATTGAAGTGCCCGTGTAACAGATGTCTTCTCGTCCGAAACCCTGATACTCCGAAAGAGATTGTCCAGTTTGTACACGAGGTGCGTCCAGTTTTCGCCGTGACCCTCTCTACTCTTTTGCACATGCTATGCGGGCGAAATGATGATACCATGCCAAGTTCCAACATTTTCAGAGTTCATTTTGTAGTGATTTTCAATTTCACCGTCATTTTGGTCCCTAAACAAATTGGTAAATGACGGAAAAACAGCAAATGATGCCAGAACGTGTTGGAAATTGATGACATCGCTTTGAATGATGCATACTGAACGCAAAAATAGGCTGGAGTTGAAATAAGTTTAAAAAACATTGAAGTGCCCGTGTAACAGATGAGTTCTCGTCCGAAACCCTGATAGTCCGAAAGAGATTGTCCAGTTTGTACACGAGGTGTGTCCAGTTTTGGCCGTGACCCTCTCTACTCTTTTGCACATGCTATGCGGGCGAAATGATGATACCATGCCAAGTTCCAACTTTTTCCGAGTTCATTTTGTAGTGATTTTCAATTTCACCGTCATTCAGCTCCCTAAACAAATTGGTAAATGACTGAAAAACAGCAAATGATGTCAGAACATGTTGGAAATTGATGACGTCGCTTTGAATGATGCATACTGAACGCAAAAATAGGCTGGAGTTCAAATAAGTTTAAAAAACATTGAAGTGCCCGTGTAACAGATGAGTTCTCGTCCGAAACCCTGATACTCCGAAAGAGATTGTCCAGTTTGTACACGAGGTGCGTCCAGTTTTTGCCGTGACCCTCTCTACTCTTTTGCACATGCTATGCGGGCGAAATGATGATACCATGCCAAGTTCCAACATTTTCAGAGTTCATTTTGTAGTGATTTTCAATTTCACCGTCATTTAGCTCCCTAAACAAATTGGTAAATGACTGAAAAACAGCAAATGATGTCAGAACGTGTTGGAAATTGATGACGTCGCTTTGAATGATGCATACTGAACGCAAAAATAGGCTGGAGTTCAAATAAGTTTAAAAAACATTGAAGTTCCCGTGTAACAGATGAGTTCTCGTCCGAAACCCTGATACTCCGAAAGAGATTGTCCAGTTTGTACACGAGGTGCGTCCAGTTTTCGCCGTGACCCTCTCTACTCTTTTGCACATGCTATGCGGGCGAAATGATGATACCATGCCAAGTTCCAACATTTTCAGAGTTCATTTTTTAGTGATTTTCAATTTCACCGTCATTTAGCTCCCTAAACAAATTGGTAAATGACTGAAAAACAGCAAATGATGTCAGAACGTGTTGGAAATTGATGACGTCGCTTTGAATGATGCATACTGAACGCAAAAATAGGCTGGAGTTCAAATAAGTTTAAAAAACATTGAAGTGCCCGTGTAACAGATGTCTTCTCGTCCGAAACCCTGATACTCCGAAAGAGATTGTCCAGTTTGTACACGAGGTGCGTCCAGTTTTCGCCGTGACCCTCTCTACTCTTTTGCACATGCTATTCGGGCGAAATGATGATACCATGCCAAGTTCCAACATTTTCAGAGTTCATTTTGTAGTGATTTTCAATTTCACCGTCATTTTGGTCCCTAAACAAATTGGTAAATGACGGAAAAACAGCAAATGATGCCAGAACGTGTTGGAAATTGATGACATCGCTTTGAATGATGCATACTGAACGCAAAAATAGGCTGGAGTTGAAATAAGTTTAAAAAACATTGAAGTGCCCGTGTAACAGATGAGTTCTCGTCCGAAACCCTGATAGTCCGAAAGAGATTGTCCAGTTTGTACACGAGGTGTGTCCAGTTTTGGCCGTGACCCTCTCTACTCTTTTGCACATGCTATGCGGGCGAAATGATGATACCATGCCAAGTTCCAACTTTTTCCGAGTTCATTTTGTAGTGATTTTCAATTTCACCGTCATTCAGCTCCCTAAACAAATTGGTAAATGACTGAAAAACAGCAAATGATGTCAGAACATGTTGGAAATTGATGACGTCGCTTTGAATGATGCATACTGAACGCAAAAATAGGCTGGAGTTCAAATAAGTTTAAAAAACATTGAAGTGCCCGTGTAACAGATGAGTTCTCGTCCGAAACCCTGATACTCCGAAAGAGATTGTCCAGTTTGTACACGAGGTGCGTCCAGTTTTTGCCGTGACCCTCTCTACTATTTTGCACATGCTATGCGGGCGAAATGATGATACCATGCCAAGTTCCAACATTTTCAGAGTTCATTTTGTAGTGATTTTCAATTTCACCGTCATTTAGCTCCCTAAACAAATTGGTAAATGACTGAAAAACAGCAAATGATGTCAGAACGTGTTGGAAATTGATGACGTCGCTTTGAATGATGCATACTGAACGCAAAAATAGGCTGGAGTTCAAATAAGTTTAAAAAACATTGAAGTGCCCGTGTAACAGATGAGTTCTCGTCCGAAACCCTGATACTCCGAAAGAGATTGTCCAGTTTGTACACGAGGTGCGTCCAGTTTTCGCCGTGACCCTCTCTACTCTTTTGCACATGCTATGCGGGCGAAATGATGATACCATGCCAAGTTCCAACATTTTCAGAGTTCATTTTGTAGTGATTTTCAATTTCACCGTCATTCAGCTCCCTAAACAAATCGGTAAATGACTGAAAAACAACAAATGATGTCAGAACGTGTTGGAAATTGATGACGTCGCTTTGAATGATGCATACTGACCACAAAAATAGGCTGGAGTTCAAATAAGTTTTAAAAACATTGAAGTGCCCGTGTAACAGATGTCTTCTCGTCCGAAACCCTGATACTCCGAAAGAGATTGTCCAGTTTGTACACGAGGTGGGTCCAGTTTTCGCCGTGACCCTCTCTACTCTTTTGCACATGCTATGCGGGCGAAATGATGATACCATGCCAAGTTCCAACATTTTCAGAGTTCATTTTGTAGTGATTTTCAATTTCACCGTCATTTTGGTCCCTAAACAAATTGGTAAATGACGGAAAAACAGCAAATGATGTCAGAACGTGTTGGAAATTGATGACATCGCTTTGAATGATGCATACTGAACGCAAAAATAGGCTGGAGTTGAAATAAGTTTAAAAAACATTGAAGTGCCCGTGTAACAGATGAGTTCTCGTCCGAAACCCTGATAGTCCGAAAGAGATTGTCCAGTTTGTACACGAGGTGTGTCTAGTTTTCGCCGTGACCCTCTCTACTCTTTTGCACATGCTATGCAGGCGAAATGATGATACCATGCCAAGTTCCAACTTTTTCCGAGTTCATTTTGTAGTGATTTTCAATTTCACCGTCATTCAGCTCCCTAAACAAATTGGTAAATGACTGAAAAACAGCAAATGATGTCAGAACATGTTGGAAATTGATGACGTCGCTTTGAATGATGCATACTGAACGCAAAAATAGGCTGGAGTTCAAATAAGTTTAAAAAACATTGAAGTGCCCGTGTAACAGATGAGTTCTCGTTCGAAACCCTGATACTCCGAAAGAGATTGTCCAGTTTGTACACGAGGTGCGTCCAGTTTTTGCCGTGACCCTCTCTACTCTTTTGCACATGCTATGCGGGCGAAATGATGATACCATGCCAAGTTCCAACATTTTCAGAGTTCATTTTGTAGTGATTTTCAATTTCACCGTCATTAGCTCCCTAAACAAATTGGTAAATGACTGAAAAACAGCAAATGATGTCAGAACGTGTTGGAAATTGATGACGTCGCTTTGAATGATGCATACTGAACGCAAAAATAGGCTGGAGTTCAAATAAGTTTAAAAAACATTGAAGTGCCTGTGTAACAGATGAGTTCTCGTCCGAAACCCTGATACTCCGAAAGAGATTGTCCAGTTTGTACACGAGGTGCGTCCAGTTTTCGCCGTGACCCTCTCTACTCTTTTGCACATGCTATGCGGGCGAAATGATGATACCATGCCAAGTTCCAACATTTTCAGAGTTCATTTTGTAGTGATTTTCAATTTCACCGTCATTCAGCTCCCTAAACAAATCGGTAAATGACTGAAAAACAACAAATGATGTCAGAACATGTTGGAAATTGATGACGTCGCTTTGAATGATGCATACTGACCACAAAAATAGGCTGGAGTTCAAATAAGTTTTAAAAACATTGAAGTTCCCGTGTAACAGATGAGTTCTCGTCCAAAACCCTGATACTCCGAAATAGATTGTCCAGTTTGTACACGAGGTGCGTCCAGTTTTCGCCGTGACCCTCTCTACTCTTTTGCACATGCTATGCGGGCGAAATGATGATACCATGCCAAGTTCCAACATTTTCAGAGTTCATTTTGTAGTGATTTTCAAATTCACCGTCATTCAGCTCCCTAAACAAATCGGTAAATGACTGAAAAACAACAAATGATGTCAGAACATGTTGGAAATTGATGACGTCGCTTTGAATGATGCATACTGACCACAAAAATAGGCTGGAGTTCAAATAAGTTTAAAAAACATTGAAGTTCCCGTGTAACAGATGAGTTCTCTTCCAAAACCCTGATACTCCGAAATAGATTGTCCAGTTTGTACACGAGGTGCGTCCAGTTTTCGCCGTGACCCTCTCTACTCTTTTGCACATGCTATGCGGGCGAAATGATGATACCATGCCAAGTTCCAACATTTTCAGAGTTCATTTTGTAGTGATTTTCAATTTCACCGTCATTTAGCTCCCTAAACAAATCGGTAAATGACTGAAAAACAGCAAATCATGTCAGAACGTGTTGGAAATTGATGACGTCGCTTTGAATGATGCATACTGAACGCAAAAATAGGCTGGAGTTCAAATAAGTTTAAAAAACATTGAAGTGACTGTGTAACAGATGAGTTCTCGTCCGAAACCCTGATACTCCGAAAGAGATTGTCCAGTTTGTACACGAGGTGCGTCCAGTTTTCGCCGTGACCCTCTCTACTCTTTTGCACATGCTATGCGGGCGAAATGATGATACCATGCCAAGTTCCAACATTTTCAGAGTTCATTTTGTAGTGATTTTCAATTTCACCGTCATTCAGCTCCCTAAACAAATCGGTAAATGACTGAAAAACAACAAATGATGTCAGAACATGTTGGAAATTGATGACGTCGCTTTGAATGATGCATACTGACCACAAAAATAGGCTGGAGTTCAAATAAGTTTTAAAAACATTGAAGTTCCCGTGTAACAGATGAGTTCTCGTCCAAAACCCTGATACTCCGAAATAGATTGTCCAGTTTGTACACGAGGTGCGTCCAGTTTTCGCCGTGACCCTCTCTACTCTTTTGCACATGCTATGCGGGCGAAATGATGATACCATGCCAAGTTCCAACATTTTCAGAGTTCATTTTGTAGTGATTTTCAATTTCACCGTCATTTAGCTCCCTAAACAAATCGGTAAATGACTGAAAAACAGCAAATCATGTCAGAACGTGTTGGAAATTGATGACGTCGCTTTGAATGATGCATACTGAACGCAAAAATAGGCTGGAGTTCAAATAAGTTTAAAAAACATTGAAGTTCCCGTGCAACAGATGAGTTCTCGTCCGAAACCCTGATACTCCGAAAGAGATTGTCCAGTTTGTACACGAGGTGCGTCCAGTTTTTGGCGTGACCCTCTCTACTCTTTTGCACATGCTATGCGGGCGAAATGATGATACCATGCCAAGTTCCAACATTTTCAGAGTTCATTTTTAGTGATTTTCAATTTCACCGTCATTTAGCTCCCTAAACAAATTGGTAAATGACTGAAAAACAGCAAATGATGTCAGAACGTGTTGGAAATTGATGACGTCGCTTTGAATGATGCATACTGAACGCAAAAATAGGCTGGAGTTGAAATAAGTTTAAAAAACATTGAAGTGCCCGTGTAACAGATGTCTTCTCGTCCGAAACCCTGATACTCCGAAAGAGATTGTCCAGTTTGTACACGAGGTGCGTCCAGTTTTCGCCGTGACCCTCTCTACTCTTTTGCACATGCTATGCGGGCGAAATGATGATACCATGCCAAGTTCCAACATTTTCAGAGTTCATTTTGTAGTGATTTTCAATTTCACCGTCATTTTGGTCCCTAAACAAATTGGTAAATGACGGAAAAACAGCAAATGATGTCAGAACGTGTTGGAAATTGATGACATCGCTTTGAATGATGCATACTGAACACAAAAATAGGCTGGAGTTGAAATAAGTTTAAAAAACATTGAAGTGCCCGTGTAACAGATGAGTTCTCGTCCGAAACCCTGATAGTCCGAAAGAGATTGTCCAGTTTGTACACGAGGTGTGTCCAGTTTTCGCCGTGACCCTCTCTACTCTTTTGCACATGCTATGCGGGCGAAATGATGATACCATGCCAAGTTCCAACTTTTTCCGAGTTCATTTTGTAGTGATTTTCAATTTCACCGTCATTCAGCTCCCTAAACAAATTGGTAAATGACTGAAAAACAGCAAATGATGTCAGAACATGTTGGAAATTGATGACGTCGCTTTGAATGATGCATACTGAACGGAAAAATAGGCTGGAGTTCAAATAAGTTTAAAAAACATTGAAGTGCCCGTGTAACAGATGAGTTCTCGTCCGAAACCCTGATACTCCGAAAGAGATTGTCCAGTTTGTACACGAGGTGCGTCCAGTTTTTGGCGTGACCCTCTCTACTCTTTTGCACATGCTATGCGGGCGAAATGATGATACCATGCCAAGTTCCAACATTTTCAGAGTTCATTTTGTAGTGATTTTCAATTTCACCGTCATTTAGCTCCCTAAACAAATTGGTAAATGACTGAAAAACAGCAAATGATGTCAGAATGTGTTGGAAATTGATGACGTCGCTTTGAATGATGCATACTGAACGCAAAAATAGGCTGGAGTTCAAATAAGTTTAAAAAACATTGAAGTGCCCGTGTAACAGATGAGTTCTCGTCCGAACCCCTGATACTCCGAAAGAGATTGTCCAGTTTGTACACGAGGTGCGTCCAGTTTTCGCCGTGACCCTCTCTACTCTTTTGCACATGGTATGCGAGCGAAATGATGATACCATGCCAAGTTCCAACATTTTCAGAATTCATTTTGTAGTGATTTTCAAATTCACCGTCATTCAGCTCCCTAAACAAATCGGTAAATGACTGAAAAACAGGAAATGATGTCAGAACGTGTTGGAAATTGATGACGTCGCTTTGAATGATGCATACTGACCGCCAAAATAGGCTGGAGTTCAAATAAGTTTAAAAAACATTGAAGTGCCCGTGTAACAGATGAGTTCTCGTGCAAAACCCTGATACTCCGAAATAGATTGTCCAGTTTGTACACGAGGTGCGTCCAGTTTTCGTTGTGAGCCTCTCTACTCTTTTGCACATGCTATGCGGGCGAAATGATGATACCATGCCAAGTTCCAACATTTTCAGAGTTCATTTTGTAGTGATTTTCAATTTCACCGTCATTTAGCTCCCTAAACAAATCGGTAAATGACTGAAAAACAGCAAATCATGTCAGAACGTGTTGGAAATTGATGACGTCGCTTTGAATGATGCATACTGAATGCAAAAATAGGCTGGAGTTCAAATAAGTTTAAAAAACATTGAAGTGCCTGTGTAACAGATGAGTTCTCGTCCGAAACCCTGATACTCCGAAAGAGATTGTCCAGTTTGTACACGAGGTGCGTCCAGTTTTCGCCGTGACCCTCTCTACTCTTTTGCACATGCTATGCGGGCGAAATGATGATACCATGCCAAGTTCCAACATTTTCAGAGTTCATTTTGTAGTGATTTTCAATTTCACCGTCATTCAGCTCCCTAAACAAATCGGTAAATGACTGAAAAACAACAAATGATGTCAGAACATGTTGGAAATTGATGACGTCGCTTTGAATGATGCATACTGACCACAAAAATAGGTTGGAGTTCAAATAAGTTTTAAAAACATTGAAGTTCCCGTGTAACAGATGAGTTCTCGTCCAAAACCCTGATACTCCGAAATAGATTGTCCAGTTTGTACACGAGGTGCGTCCAGTTTTCGCCGTGACCCTCTCTACTCTTTTGCACATGCTATGCGGGCGAAATGATGATACCATGCCAAGTTCCAACATTTTCAGAGTTCATTTTGTAGTGATTTTCAATTTCACCGTCATTTAGCTCCCTAAACAAATCGGTAAATGACTGAAAAACAGCAAATCATGTCAGAACGTGTTGGAAATTGATGACGTCGCTTTGAATGATGCATACTGAACGCAAAAATAGGCTGGAGTTCAAATAAGTTTAAAAAACATTGAAGTTCCCGTGCAACAGATGAGTTCTCGTCCGAAACCCTGATACTCCGAAAGAGATTGTCCAGTTTGTACACGAGGTGCGTCCAGTTTTTGGCGTGACCCTCTCTACTCTTTTGCACATGCTATGCGGGCGAAATGATGATACCATGCCAAGTTCCAACATTTTCAGAGTTCATTTTTAGTGATTTTCAATTTCACCGTCATTTAGCTCCCTAAACAAATTGGTAAATGACTGAAAAACAGCAAATGATGTCAGAACGTGTTGGAAATTGATGACGTCGCTTTGAATGATGCATACTGAACGCAAAAATAGGCTGGAGTTGAAATAAGTTTAAAAAACATTGAAGTGCCCGTGTAACAGATGTCTTCTCGTCCGAAACCCTGATACTCCGAAAGAGATTGTCCAGTTTGTACACGAGGTGCGTCCAGTTTTCGCCGTGACCCTCTCTACTCTTTTGCACATGCTATGCGGGCGAAATGATGATACCATGCCAAGTTCCAACATTTTCAGAGTTCATTTTGTAGTGATTTTCAATTTCACCGTCATTTTGGTCCCTAAACAAATTGGTAAATGACGGAAAAACAGCAAATGATGTCAGAACGTGTTGGAAATTGATGACATCGCTTTGAATGATGCATACTGAACGCAAAAATAGGCTGGAGTTGAAATAAGTTTAAAAAACATTGAAGTGCCCGTGTAACAGATGAGTTCTCGTCCGAAACCCTGATAGTCCGAAAGAGATTGTCCAGTTTGTACACGAGGTGTGTCCAGTTTTCGCCGTGACCCTCTCTACTCTTTTGCACATGCTATGCGGGCGAAATGATGATACCATGCCAAGTTCCAACTTTTTCCGAGTTCATTTTGTAGTGATTTTCAATTTCACCGTCATTCAGCTCCCTAAACAAATTGGTAAATGACTGAAAAACAGCAAATGATGTCAGAACATGTTGGAAATTGATGACGTCGCTTTGAATGATGCATACTGAACGGAAAAATAGGCTGGAGTTCAAATAAGTTTAAAAAACATTGAAGTGCCCGTGTAACAGATGAGTTCTCGTCCGAAACCCTGATACTCCGAAAGAGATTGTCCAGTTTGTACACGAGGTGCGTCCAGTTTTTGGCGTGACCCTCTCTACTCTTTTGCACATGCTATGCGGGCGAAATGATGATACCATGCCAAGTTCCAACATTTTCAGAGTTCATTTTGTAGTGATTTTCAATTTCACCGTCATTTAGCTCCCTAAACAAATTGGTAAATGACTGAAAAACAGCAAATGATGTCAGAATGTGTTGGAAATTGATGACGTCGCTTTGAATGATGCATACTGAACGCAAAAATAGGCTGGAGTTCAAATAAGTTTAAAAAACATTGAAGTGCCCGTGTAACAGATGAGTTCTCGTCCGAACCCCTGATACTCCGAAAGAGATTGTCCAGTTTGTACACGAGGTGCGTCCAGTTTTCGCCGTGACCCTCTCTACTCTTTTGCACATGGTATGCGAGCGAAATGATGATACCATGCCAAGTTCCAACATTTTCAGAATTCATTTTGTAGTGATTTTGAAATTCACCGTCATTCAGCTCCCTAAACAAATCGGTAAATGACTGAAAACAGGAAATGATGTCAGAACGTGTTGGAAATTGATGACGTCGCTTTGAATGATGCATACTGACCGCCAAAATAGGCTGGAGTTCAAATAAGTTTAAAAAACATTGAAGTGCCCGTGTAACAGATGAGTTCTCGTGCAAAACCCTGATACTCCGAAATAGATTGTCCAGTTTGTACACGAGGTGCGTCCAGTTTTCGTTGTGAGCCTCTCTACTCTTTTGCACATGCTATGCGGGCGAAATGATGATACCATGCCAAGTTCCAACATTTTCAGAGTTCATTTTGTAGTGATTTTCAATTTCACCGTCATTTAGCTCCCTAAACAAATCGGTAAATGACTGAAAAACAGCAAATCATGTCAGAACGTGTTGGAAATTGATGACGTCGCTTTGAATGATGCATACTGAACGCAAAAATAGGCTGGAGTTCAAATAAGTTTAAAAAACATTGAAGTGCCCGTGCAACAGATGAGTTCTCGTCCGAAACCCTGATACTCCGAAAGAGATTGTCCAGTTTGTACACGAGGTGCGTCCAGTTTTTGCCGTGACCCTCTCTACTCTTTTGCACATGCTATGCGGGCGAAATGATGATACCATGCCAAGTTCCAACATTTTCAGAGTTCATTTTTTAGTGATTTTCAATTTCACCGTCATTTAGCTCCCTAAACAAATCGGTAAATGACTGAAAAACAGCAAATGATGTCAGAACGTGTCGGAAATTGATGACGTCGCTTTGAATGATGCATACTGAACGCAAAAATAGGCTGGAGTTCAAATAAGTTTTAAAAACATTGAAGTGCCCGTGTAACAGATGAGTTCTCGTCCGAAACCCTGATACTCCGAAAGAGATTGTCCAGTTTGTACACGAGGTGCGTCCAGTTTTCGCCGTGACCCTCTCTACTCTTCTGCACATGGTATGCGAGCGAAATGATGATACCATGCCAAGTTCCAACATTTTCAGAATTCATTTTGTAGTGATTTTCAAATTCACCGTCATTCAGCTCCCTAAACAAATCGGTAAATGACTGAAAAACAGGAAATGATGTCAGAACGTGTTGGAAATTGATGACGTCGCTTTGAATGATGCATACTGACCGCAAAAATAGGCTGGAGTTCAAATAAGTTTAAAAAACATTAAAGTGCCCGTGTAACAGATGAGTTCTCGTCCGAAACCCTGATACTCCGAAAGAGATTGTCCAGTTTGTACACGAGGTGCGTCCAGTTTTCGCCGTGACCCTCTCTACTTTTTTGCACATGCTATGCGGGCGAAATGATGATACCATGCCAATTTCCAACATTTTCAGAGTTCATTTTGTAGTGATTTTCAATTTCACCGTCATTCAGCTCCCTAAACAAATCGGTAAATGACTGAAAAACAGCAAATGATGTCAGAACGTGTTGGAAATAGATGACGTCGCTTTGAATGATGCATACTAAACGCAAAAATAGGCTCGAGTTCGAATAAGTTTAAAAAACATTGAAGTGCCCGTGTAACAGATGAGTTCTCGTCCGAAACCCCGTTACTCCGAAAGAGATTGTCCAGTTTGTACACGAGGTGCGTCCAGTTTTCGCCGTGACCCTCTCTACTCTTTTGCACACGGTATGCGGGCGAAATGATGATACCATGCCAAGTTCCAACATTTTCAGAATTCATTTTGTAGTGATTTTCAAATTCACCGTCATTCAGCTCCCTAAACAAATCGGTAAATGACTGAAAAACAGGAAATGATGTCAGAACATGTTGGAAATTGATGACGTCGCTTTGAATGATGCATACTGACCGCAAAAATAGGCTGGAGTTCAAATAAGTTTAAAAAACATTGAAGTGCCCGTGTAACAGATGAGTTCTCGTGCAAAACCCTGATACTCCGAAATAGATTGTCCAGTTTGTACACGAGGTGCGTCCAGTTTTCGTTGTGAGCCTCTCTACTCTTTTGCACATGCTATGCGGGCGAAATGATGATACCATGCCAAGTTCCAACATTTTCAGAGTTCATTTTGTAGTGATTTTCAATTTCACCGTCATTTAGCTCCCTAAACAAATCGGTAAATGACTGAAAAGCAGCAAATCATGTCAGAACGTGTTGGAAATTGATGACGTCGCTTTGAATGATGCATACTGAACGCAAAAATAGGCTGGAGTTCAAATAAGTTTAAAAAACATTGAAGTGCCCGTGCAACAGATGAGTTCTCGTCCGAAACCCTGATACTCCGAAAGGGATTGTCCAGTTTGTACACGAGGTGCGTCCACTTTTTGCCGTGACCCTCTCTACTCTTTTGCACATGCTATGCGGGCGAAATGATGATACCATGCCAAGTTCCAACATTTTCAGAGTTCATTTTTTAGTGATTTTCAATTTCACCGTCATTCAGCTCCCTAAACAAATCGGTAAATGACTGAAAAACAACAAATGATGTCAGAACATGTTGGAAATTGATGACGTCGCTTTGAATGATGCATACTGAACGCAAAAATAGGCTGGAGTTCAAATAAGTTTTAAAAACATTGAAGTGCCCGTGTAACAGATGAGTTCTCGTCCGAAACCATGATACTCCGAAAGAGATTGTCCAGTTTGTACACAAGGTGCGTCCAGTTTTCGCCGTGACCCTCTCTACTCTTTTGCACATGCTATGCGGGCGAAATGATGATACCATGCCAAGTTCCAACATTTTCAGAGTTCATTTTGTAGTGATTTTCAATTTCACCGTCATTTAGCTCCCTAAACAAATCAGTAAATGACTGAAAAACAGCAAATCATGTCAGAACGTGTTGGAAATTGATGACGTCGCTTTGAATGATGCATACTGAACGCAAAAATAGGCTGGAGTTCAAATAAGTTTTAAAAACATTGAAGTGCCCGTGTAACAGATGAGTTCTCGTCCGAAACCATGATACTCCGAAAGAGATTGTCCAGTTTGTACACGAGGTGCGTCCAGTTTTCGCCGTGACCCTCTCTACTCTTTTGCACATGCTATGCGGGCGAAATGATGATACCATGCCAAGTTCCAACATTTTCAGAGTTCATTTTGTAGTGATTTTCAATTTCACCGTCATTTAGCTCCCTAAACAAATCAGTAAATGACTGAAAAACAGCAAATCATGTCAGAACGTGTTGGAAATTGATGACGTCGCTTTGAATGATGCATACTGAACGCAAAAATAGGCTGGAGTTCAAATAAGTTTAAAAAACATTGAAGTTCCCGTGCAACAGATGAGTTCTCGTCTGAAACCCTGATACTCCGAAAGAGATTGTCCAGTTTGTACACGAGGTGCGTCCAGTTTTTGGCGTGACCCTCTCTACTCTTTTGCACATGCTATGCGGGCGAAATGATGATACCATGCCAAGCTCCAACATTTTCAGAGTTCATTTTGTAGTGATTTTCAATTTCACCGTCATTTAGCTCCCTAAACAAATTGGTAAATGACTGAAAAACAGCAAATGATGTCAGAACGTGTTGGAAATTGATGACGTCGCTTTGAATGATGCATACTGAACGCAAAAATAGGCTGGAGTTCAAATAAGTTTAAAAAACATTGAAGTGCCCGTGTAACAGATGTCTTCTCGTCCGAAACCCTGATACTTCGAAAGAGATTGTCCAGTTTGTACACGAGGTGCGTCCAGTTTTCGCCGTGACCCTCTCTACTCTTTTGCACATGCTATGCGGGCGAAATGATGATACCATGCCAAGTTCCAACATTTTCAGAGTTCATTTTGTAGTGATTTTCAATTTCACCGTCATTTTGGTCCCTAAACAAATTGCTAAATGACGGAAAAACAGCAAATGATGTCAGAACGTGTTGGAAATTGATGACATCGCTTTGAATGAGGCATACTGAACGCAAAAATAGGCTGGAGTTGAAATAAGTTTAAAAAACATTGAAGTGCCCGTGTAACAGATGAGTTCTCGTCCGAAACCCTGATAGTCCGAAAGAGATTGTCCAGTTTGTACACGAGGTGTGTCCAGTTTTCGCCGTGACCCTCTCTACTCTTTTGCACATGCTATGCGGGCGAAATGATGATACCATGCCAAGTTCCAACTTTTTCCGAGTTCATTTTGTAGTGATTTTCAATTTCACCGTCATTCAGCTCCCTAAACAAATTGGTAAATGACTGAAAAACAGCAAATGATGTCAGAACATGTTGGAAATTGATGACGTCGCTTTGAATGATGCATACTGAACGCAAAAATAGGCTGGAATTCAAATAAGTTTAAAAAACATTGAAGTGCCCGTGTAACAGATGAGTTCTCGTCCGAAACCCTGATACTCCGAAAGAGATTGTCCAGTTTGTACACGAGGTGCGTCCAGTTTTTGCCGTGACCCTCTCTACTCTTTTGCACATGCTATGCGGGCGAAATGATGATACCATGCCAAGTTCCAACATTTTCAGAGTTCATTTTGTAGTGATTTTCAATTTCACCGTCATTTAGCTCCCTAAACAAATTGGTAAATGACTGAAAAACAGCAAATGATGTCAGAACGTGTTGGAAATTGATGACGTCGCTTTGAATGATGCATACTGAACGCAAAAATAGGCTGGAGTTCAAATAAGTTTAAAAAACATTGAAGTGCCCGTGTAACAGATGAGTTCTCGTCCGAAACCCTGATACTCCGAAAGAGATTGTCCAGTTTGTACACGAGGTGCGTCCAGTTTTCGCCGTGACCCTCTCTACTCTTTTGCACATGCTATGCGGGCGAAATGATGATACCATGCCAAGTTCCAACATTTTCAGAGTTCATTTTGTAGTGATTTTCAATTTCACCGTCATTCAGCTCCCTAAACAAATCGGTAAATGACTGAAAAACAACAAATGATGTCAGAACGTGTTGGAAATTGATGACGTCGCTTTGAATGATGCATACTGAACGCAAAAATAGGCTGGAGTTCAAATAAGTTTAAAAAACATTGAAGTACCCGTGTAACAGATGAGTTCTCGTCCGAAACCCTGATACTCCGAAAGAGATTGTCCAGTTTGTACACGAGGTGCGTCCAGTTTTCGCCGTGACCCTCTCTACTCTTTTGCACACGGTATGCGGGCGAAATGATGATACCATGCCAAGTTCCAACATTTTCAGAATTCATTTTGTAGTGATTTTCAAATTCACCGTCATTCAGCTCCCTAAACAAATCGGTAAATGACTGAAAAACAGGAAATGATGTCAGAACATGTTGGAAATTGATGACGTCGCTTTGAATGATGCATACTGACCGCAAAAATAGGCTGGAGTTCAAATAAGTTTAAAAAACATTGAAGTGCCCGTGTAACAGATGAGTTCTCGTCCGAAACCCTGATACTCCGAAAGAGATTGTCCAGATTGTACATGAGGTGTGTCCAGTTTTCGCCGTGACCCTCTCGACTGTTTTGCACATGCTATGCGGGCGAAATGATGATACCATGCCAAGTTCCATCATTTTCAGAGTTCATTTTCTAGTGATTTTCAATTTCACCGTCATTTAGCTCCCTAAACAAATCGGTAAATGACTGAAAAACAGCAAATCATGTCAGAACGTGTTGGAAATTGATGACGTCGCTTTGAATGATGCATACTGAACGCAAAAATAGGCTGGAGTTCAAATAAGTTTAAAAAACATTGAAGTGCCCGTGCAACAGATGAGTTCTCGTCCGAAACCCTGATACTCCGAAAGGGATTGTCCAGTTTGTACACGAGGTGCGTCCAGTTTTTGCCGTGACCCTCTCTACTCTTTTGCACATGCTATGCGGGCGAAATGATGATACCATGCCAAGTTCCAACATTTTCAGAGTTCATTTTTTAGTGATTTTCAATTTCACCGTCATTTAGCTCCCTAAACAAATCGGTAAATGACTGAAAAACAGCAAATGATGTCAGAACGTGTTGGAAATTGATGACGTCGCTTTGAATGATGCATACTGAACGCAAAAATAGGCTGGAGTTCAAATAAGTTTTAAAAACATTGAAGTGCCCGTGTAACAGATGAGTTCTCGTCCGAAACCATGATACTCCGAAAGAGATTGTCCAGTTTGTACACGAGGTGCGTCCAGTTTTCGCCGTGACCCTCTCTACTCTTTTGCACATGGTATGCGAGCGAAATGATGATACCATGCCAAGTTCCAACATTTTTAGAATTCATTTTGTAGTGAATTTCAAATTCACCGTCATTCATCTCCCTAAACAAATCGGTAAATGACTGAAAAACAGGAAATGATGTCAGAACGTGTTGGAAATTGATGACGTCGCTTTGAATGATGCATACTGACCGCAAAAATAGGCTGGAGTTCAAATAAGTTTAAAAAACATTGAAGTGCCCGTGTAACAGATGAGTTCTCGTCCGAAACCCTGATACTCCGAAAGAGATTGTCCAGTTTGTACACGAGGTGCGTCCAGTTTTTGCCGTGACCCTCTCTACTCTTTTGCACATGCTATGCGGGCGAAATGATGATACCATGCCAAGTTCCAACATTTTCAGAGTTCATTTTGTAGTGATTTTAAATTTCACCGTCATTTAGCTCCCTAAACAAATTGGTAAATGACTGAAAAACAGCAAATGATGTCAGAACGTGTTGGAAATTGATGACGTCGCTTTGAATGATGCATACTGAACGCAAAAATAGGCTGGAGTTCAAATAAGTTTAAAAAACATTGAAGTGCCCGTGTAACAGATGAGTTCTCGTCCGAAACCCTGATACTCCGAAAGAGATTGTCCAGTTTGTACACGAGGTGCGTCCAGTTTTCGCCGTGACCCACTCTACTCTTTTGCACATGGTATGCGAGCGAAATGATGATACCATGCCAAGTTCCAACATTTTCAGAGTTCATTTTGTAGTGATTTTCAATTTCACCGTCATTTAGCTCCCTAAACAAATCGGTAAATGACTGAAAAACAGCAAATGATGTCAGAACGTGTTGGAAATTGATGACGTCGCTTTGAATGATGCATACTGACCGCAAAAATAGGCTGGAGTTCAAATAAGTTCAAAAAACATTGAAGTGCCCGTGTAACAGATGAGTTCTCGTGCAAAACCCTGATACTCCGAAATAGATTGTCCAGTTTGTACACGAGGTGCGTCCAGTTTTCGTTGTGAGCCTCTCTACTCTTTTGCACATGCTATGCGGGCGAAATGATGATACCATGCCAAGTTCCAACATTTTCAGAGTTCATTTTGTAGTGATTTTCAATTTCACCGTCATTTAGCTCCCTAAACAAATCGATAAATGACTGAAAAACAGCAAATCATGTCAGAACGTGTTGGAAATTGATGACGTCGCTTTGAATGATGCATACTGAACGCAAAAATAGGCTGGAGTTCAAATAAGTTTAAAAAACATTGAAGTGCCCGTGCAACAGATGAGTTCTCGTCCGAAACCCTGATACTCCGAAAGAGATTGTCCAGTTTGTACACGAGGTGCGTCCAGTTTTTGCCGTGACCCTCTCTACTCTTTTGCACATGCTATGCGGGCGAAATGATGATACCATGCCAAGTTCCAACATTTTCAGAGTTCATTTTTTAGTGATTTTCAATTTCACCGTCATTTAGCTCCCTAAACAAATCGGTAAATGACTGAAAAACAGCAAATGATGTCAGAACGTGTTGGAAATTGATGACGTCGCTTTGAATGATGCATACTGAACGCAAAAATAGGCTGGAGTTCAAATAAGTTTTAAAAACATTGAAGTGCCCGTGTAACAGATGAGTTCTCGTCCGAAACCCTGATACTCCGAAAGAGATTGTCCAGTTTGTACACGAGGTGCGTCCAGTTTTCGCCGTGACCCTCTCTACTCTTTTGCACATGGTATGCGAGCGAAATGATGATACCATGCCAAGTTACAACATTTTTAGAATTCATTTTGTAGTGATTTTCAAATTCACCGTCATTCAGCTCCCTAAACAAATCGGTAAATGACTGAAAAACAGGAAATGATGTCAGAACGTGTTGGAAATTGATGACGTCGCTTTGAATGATGCATACTGACCGCAAAAATAGGCTGGAGTTCAAATAAGTTTTAAAAACATTGAAGTGCCCGTGTAACAGATGAGTTCTCGTCCGAAACCCTGATACTCCGAAAGAGATTGTCCAGTTTGTAGACGAGGTGCGTCCAGTTTTCGCCGTGACCCTCTCTACTTTTTTGCACATGCTATGCGGGCGAAATGATGATACCATGCCAAGTTCCAACATTTTCAGAGTTCATTTTGTAGTGATTTTCAATTTCACCGTCATTCAGCTCCCTAAACAAATCGGTAAATGACTGAAAAACAGCAAATGATGTCAGAACGTGTTGGAAATAGATGACGTCGCTTTGAATGATGCATACTAAACGCAAAAATAGGCTCGAGTTCGAATAAGTTTAAAAAACATTGAAGTGCCCGTGTAACAGATGAGTTCTCGTCCGAAACCCTGTTACTCCGAAAGAGATTGTCCAGTTTGTACACGAGGTGCGTCCAGTTTTCGCCGTGACCCTCTCTACTCTTTTGCACATGGTATGCGGGCGAAATGATGATACCATGCCAAGTTCCAACATTTTTAGAATTCATTTTGTAGTGATTTTCAAATTCACCGTCATTCAGCTCCCTAAACAAATCGGTAAATGACTGAAAAACAGGAAATGATGTCAGAACATGTTGGAAATTGATGACGTCGCTTTGAATGATGCATACTGACCGCAAAAATAGGCTGGAGTTCAAATAAGTTTAAAAAACATTGAAGTGCCCGTGTAACAGATGAGTTCTCGTGCAAAACCCTGATACTCCGAAATAGATTGTCCAGTTTGTACACGAGGTGCGTCCAGTTTTCGTTGTGAGCCTCTCTACTCTTTTGCACATGCTATGCGGGCGAAATGATGATACCATGCCAAGTTCCAACATTTTCAGAGTTCATTTTGTAGTGATTTTCAATTTCACCGTCATTTAGCTCCCTAAACAAATCGGTAAATGACTGAAAAACAGCAAATCATGTCAGAACGTGTTGGAAATTGATGACGTCGCTTTGAATGATGCATACTGAACGCAAAAATAGGCTGGAGTTCAAATAAGTTTAAAAAACATTGAAGTGCCCGTGTAACAGATGAGTTCTCGTGCAAAACCCTGATACTCCGAAATAGATTGTCCAGTTTGTACACGAGGTGCGTCCAGTTTTCGTTGTGAGCCTCTCTACTCTTTTGCACATGCTATGCGGGCGAAATGATGATACCATGCCAAGTTCCAACATTTTCAGAGTTCATTTTGCAGTGATTTTCAATTTCACCGTCATTTAGCTCCCTAAACAAATCGGTAAATGACTGAAAAACGGCAAATCATGTCAGAACGTGTTGGAAATTGATGACGTCGCTTTGAATAATGCATACTGAACGCAAAAATAGGCTGGAGTTCAAATAAGTTTAAAAAACATTGAAGTGCCCGTCCAACAGATGAGTTCTCGTCCGAAACCCTGATACTCCGAAAGAGATTGTCCAGTTTGTACACGAGGTGCGTCCAGTTTTTGCCGTGACCCTCTCTACTCTTTTGCACATGCTATGCGGGCGAAATGATGATACCATGCCAAGTTCCAACATTTTCAGAGTTCATTTTGTAGTGATTTTCAATTTCACCGTCATTCAGCTCCCTAAACAAATCGGTAAATGACTGAAAAACAGCAAATGATGTCAGAACATGTTGGAAATTGATGACGTCGCTTTGAATGATGCATACTGACCGCAAAAATAGGCTGTAGTTCAAATAAGTTTTACAGACATTGAAGTGCCCGTGTAACAGATGAGTTCTCGTCCGAAACCCTGATACTCCGAAAGAGATTGTCCAGTTTGTACACGAGGTGCGTCCAGTTTTCGCCGTGACCCTCTCTACTCTTTTGCACATGCTATGCTGGCGAAATGATGATACCATGCCAAGTTCCAACATTTTCAGAGTTCATTTTGTAGTGATTTTTAATTTCACCGTCATTCAGCTCCCTAAACAAATCGGTAAATGACTAAAAACAACAAATGATGTCAAAACATGTTGGAACTTGATGACGTCGCTTTGAATGATGCATACTGACCGCAAAAATAGGCTGGAGTTCAAATAAGTTTTAAAAACATTGAAGTGCCCGTGTAACAGATGAGTTCTTGTCCAAAACCCTGATACTCCGAAATAGATTGTCCAGTTTGTACACGAGGTGCGTCCAGTTTTCGCCGTGAGCCTCTCTACTCTTTTCCACATGCTATGCGGGCGAAATGATGATACCATGCCAAGTTCCAACATTTTCAGAGTTCATTTTGTAGTGATTTTCAATTTCACCGTCATTTAGCTCCCTAAACAAATCGGTAAATGACTGAAAAACAGCAAATGATGTCAGAACGTGTTGGAAATTGATGACGTCGCTTTGAATGATGCATACTGAACGCAAAAATAGGCTGGAGTTCAAATAAGTTTAAAAAACATTGAAGTGCCCGTGCAACAGATGAGTTCTCGTCCGAAACCCTGATACTCCGAAAGAGATTGTCCAGTTTGTACACGAGGTGCGTCCAGTTTTTGCCGTGACCCTCTCTACTCTTTTGCACATGCTATGCAGGCGAAATGATGATACCATGCCAAGTTCCAACATTTTCAGAGTTCATTTTTTAGTGATTTTCAATTTCACCGTCATTTAGCTCCCTAAATATATTGGTAAATGACTGAAAACAGCAAATGATGTCAGAACGTGTTGGAAATTGATGACGTCGCTTTGAATGATGCATGCTGAACGCAAAAATAGGCTGGAGTTCAAATAAGTTTTAAAAACATTGAAGTTCCCGTGTAACAGATGAGTTCTCGTCCGAAACCCTGATACTCCGAAAGAGATTGTCAAGTTTGTACACGAGGTGCGTCCAGTTTTTGCCGTGACCCTCTCTACTTTTTTGCACATGCTATGCGGGCGAAATGATGATACCATGCCAAGTTCCAACATTTTCAGAGTTCATTTTGTAGTGATTTTCAATTTCACCGTCATTCAGCTCCCTAAACAAATCGGTAAATGACTGAAAAACAGCAAATGATTTCAGAACGTGTTGGAAATAGATGACGTCGCTTTGAATGATGCATACTGAACGCAGAAATAGGCTCGAGTTCAAATAAGTTTAAAAAACATTGAAGTGCCCGTGTAACAGATGAGTTCTCGTCCGAAACCCTGTTACTCCGAAAGAGATTGTCCAGTTTGTACACGAGGTGTGTCTAGTTTTCGCCGTGACCCTCTCTACTCTTTTGCACATGGTATGCGGGCGAAATGATGATACCATGCCAAGTTCCAACATTTTCAGAATTCATTTTGTAGTGATTTTCAAATTCACCGTCATTCAGCTCCCTAAACAAATCGGTAAATGACTGAAAAACAGGAAATGATGTCAGAACATGTTGGAAATTGATGACGTCGCTTTGAATGATGCATACTGACCGCAAAAATAGGCTGGAGTTCAAATAAGTTGAAAAAACATTGAAGTGCCCGTGTAACAGATGAGTTCTCGTGCAAAACCCTGATACTCCGAAATAGATTGTCCAGTTTGTACACGAGGTGCGTCCAGTTTTCGTTGTGAGCCTCTCTACTCTTTTGCACATGCTATGCGGGCGAAATGATGATACCATGCCAAGTTCCAACATTTTCAGAGTTCATTTTGTAGTGATTTTCAATTTCACCATAATTTAGCTCCCTAAACAAATCTGTAAATGACTGAAAAACAGCAAATGATGTCAGAACGTGTTGGAAATAGATGACGTCGCTTTGAATGATGCATACTGAACGCAAAAATAGGCTCGAGTTCAAATAAGTTTAAAAAACATTGAAGTGCCCGTGTAACAGATGAGTTCTCGTCCGAAACCCTGATACTCTGAAAGAGATTGTCCAGTTTGTACACGAGGTGTGTCCAGTTTTCGCCGTGACCCTCTCTACTCTTTTGCACATGCTATGCGGGCAAAATGATGATACCATGCCAAGTTCCAACATTTTCAGAGTTCATTTTGTAGTGATTTTCAATTTCACCGTCATTCAGCTCCCTAAACAAATCGGTAAATGACTGAAAAACAGCAAATGATGTCAGAACATGTTGGATATTGATGACGTCGCTTTGAATGATGCATACTGACCGCAAAAATAGGCTGGAGTTCAAATAAGTTTTAAAAACATTGAAGTGCCCGTGTAACAGATGAGTTCTCGTCCAAAACCCTGATACTCCGAAATAGATTGTCCAGTTTGTACACGAGGTGCGTCCAGTTTTCGCCGTGAGCCTCTCTACTCTTTTGCACATGCTATGCGGGCGAAATGATGATACCATGCCAAGTTCCAACATTTTCAGAGTTCATTTTGTAGTGATTTTCAATTTCACTGTCATTTAGCTCCCTAAACAAATCGGTAAATGACTGAAAAACAGCAAATGATGTCAGAACGTGTTGGAAATTGATGACGTCGCCTTGAATGATGCATACTGAACGCAAAAATACGCTGGAGTTTAAATAAGTTTAAAAAACATTCAAGGGCCCGTGTAACAGATGAGTTCTCGTCCGAAACCCTGATACTCCGAAAGAGATTGTCCAGTTTGTACACGAGGTGCGTCCAGTTTTCGCCGTGACCCTCTCTACTCTTTTGCACATGCTGTGTGGGTGAAATGATGATACCATGCCAAGTTCCAACATTTTTAGAGTTCATTTTGTAGTGATTTTCAATTTCACCGTCATTTAGCTCCCTAAACAAATCGGTAAATGACTCAAAAAGAGCAAATGATGTCAGAACATGTTGAAAATTGGTGACGTCGCTTTGAATGATGCATACTGAACGCAAAAATAGGCTGGAGTTCAAATAAGTTTAAAAAACATTCAAGTGCCCGTGTAACAGATGAGTTCTCGTCCGAAACCCTGATACTCCGAAAGAGATTGTCCAGTTTGTACACGAGGTGCGTCCAGTTTTCGCCGTGACCCTCTCTACTTTTTTGCACATGCTATGCGGGCGAAATGATGATACCATGCCAAGTTCCAACATTTTCAGAGTTCATTTTGTAGTGATTTTCAATTTCACCGTCATTCAGCTCCCTAAACAAATCGGTAAATGACTGAAAAACAGCAAATGATGTCAGAACGTGTTGGAAATAGATGACGTCGCTTTGAATGATGCATACTGAACGCAAAAATAGGCTCGAGTTCAAATAAGTTTAAAAAACATTGAAGTGCCCGTGTAACAGATGAGTTCTCGTCCGAAACCCTGTTACTCCGAAAGAGATTGTCCAGTTTGTACACGAGGTGTGTCCAGTTTTCGCCGTGACCCTCTCTACTCTTTTGCACATGGTATGCGGGCGAAATGATGATACCATGCCAAGTTCCAACATTTTCAGAATTCATTTTGTAGTGATTTTCAAATTCACCGTCATTCAGCTCCCTAAACAAATCGGTAAATGACTGAAAAACAGGAAATGATGTCAGAACATGTTGGAAATTGATGACGTCGCTTTGAATGATGCATACTGACCGCAAAAATAGGCTGGAGTTCAAATAAGTTTAAAAAACATTGAAGTGCCCGTGTAACAGATGAGTTCTCGTGCAAAACCCTGATACTCCGAAATAGATTGTCCAGTTTGTACACGAGGTGCGTCCAGTTTTCGTTATGAGCCTCTCTACTCTTTTGCACATGCTATGCGGGCGAAATGATGATACCATGCCAAGTTCCAACATTTTCAGAGTTCATTTTGTAGTGATTTTCAATTTCACCATAATTTAGCTCCCTAAACAAATCTGTAAATGACTGAAAAACAGCAAATGATGTCAGAACATGTTGGAAATTGATGACGTCGCTTTGAATGATGCATACTGAACGCAAAAATAGGCTCGAGTTCAAATAAGTTTAAAAAACATTGAAGTGCCCGTGTAACAGATGAGTTCTCGTCCGAAACCCTGATACTCCGAAAGAGATTGTCCAGTTTGTACACGAGGTGTGTCCAGTTTTCGCCGTGACCCTCTCTACTCTTTTGCACATGCTATGCGGGCAAAATGATGATACCATGCCAAGTTCCAACATTTTCAGAGTTCATTTTGTAGTGATTTTCAATTTCACCGTCATTCAGCTCCCTAAACAAATCGGTAAATGACTGAAAAACAGCAAATGATGTCAGAACATGTTGGAAATTGATGACGTCGCTTTGAATGATGCATACTGACCGCAAAAATAGGGTGGAGTTCAAATAAGTTTTAAAAACATTGAAGTGCCCGTGTAACAGATGAGTTCTCGTCCAAAACCCTGATACTCCGAAATAGATTGTCCAGTTTGTACACGAGGTGCGTCCAGTTTTCGCCGTGAGCCTCTCTACTCTTTTGCACATGCTATGCGGGCGAAATGATGATACCATGCCAAGTTCCAACATTTTCAGAGTTCATTTTGTAGTGATTTTCAATTTCACCGTCATTTAGCTCCCTAAACAAATCGGTAAATGACTGAAAAACAGCAAATGATGTCAGAACGTGTTGGAAATTGATGACGTCGCCTTGAATGATGCATACTGAACGCAAAAATACGCTGGAGTTTAAATAAGTTTAAAAAACATTCAACGGCCCGTGTAACAGATGAGTTCTCGTCCGAAACCCTGATACTCCGAAAGAGATTGTCCAGTTTGTACACGAGGTGCGTCCAGTTTTCGCCGTGACCCTCTCTACTCTTTTGCACATGCTGTGTGGGTGAAATGATGATACCATGCCAAGTTCCAACATTTTTAGAGTTCATTTTGTAGTGATTTTCAATTTCACCGTCATTTAGCTCCCTAAACAAATCGGTAAATGACTCAAAAAGAGCAAATGATGTCAGAACGTGTTGAAAATTGGTGACGTCGCTTTGAATGATGCATACTGAACGCAAAAATAGGCTGGAGTTCAAATAAGTTTAAAAAACATTCAAGTGCCCGTGTAACAGATGAGTTCTCGTCCGAAACCCTGATACTCCGAAAGAGATTGTCCAGTTTGTACACGAGGTGCGTCCAGTTTTCGCCGTGACCCTCTCTACTTTTTTGCACATGCTATGCGGGCGAAATGATGATACCATGCCAAGTTCCAACATTTTCAGAGTTCATTTTGTAGTGATTTTCAATTTCACCGTCATTCAGCTCCCTAAACAAATCGGTAAATGACTGAAAAACAGCAAATGATGTCAGAACGTGTTGGAAATAGATGACGTCGCTTTGAATGATGCATACTGAACGCAAAAATAGGCTCGAGTTCAAATAAGTTTAAAAAACATTGAAGTGCCCGTGTAACAGATGAGTTCTCGTCCGAAACCCTGTTACTCCGAAAGAGATTGTCCAGTTTGTACACGAGGTGTGTCCAGTTTTCGCCGTGACCCTCTCTACTCTTTTGCACATGGTATGCGGGCGAAATGATGATACCATGCCAAGTTCCAACATTTTCAGAATTCATTTTGTAGTGATTTTCAAATTCACCGTCATTCAGCTCCCTAAACAAATCGGTAAATGACTGAAAAACAGGAAATGATGTCAGAACATGTTGGAAATTGATGACGTCGCTTTGAATGATGCATACTGACCGCAAAAATAGGCTGGAGTTCAAATAAGTTTAAAAAACATTGAAGTGCCCGTGTAACAGATGAGTTCTCGTGCAAAACCCTGATACTCCGAAATAGATTGTCCAGTTTGTACACGAGGTGCGTCCAGTTTTCGTTATGAGCCTCTCTACTCTTTTGCACATGCTATGCGGGCGAAATGATGATACCATGCCAAGTTCCAACATTTTCAGAGTTCATTTTGTAGTGATTTTCAATTTCACCATAATTTAGCTCCCTAAACAAATCTGTAAATGACTGAAAAACAGCAAATGATGTCAGAACATGTTGGAAATTGATGACGTCGCTTTGAATGATGCATACTGAACGCAAAAATAGGCTCGAGTTCAAATAAGTTTAAAAAACATTGAAGTGCCCGTGTAACAGATGAGTTCTCGTCCGAAACCCTGATACTCCGAAAGAGATTGTCCAGTTTGTACACGAGGTGTGTCCAGTTTTCGCCGTGACCCTCTCTACTCTTTTGCACATGCTATGCGGGCAAAATGATGATACCATGCCAAGTTCCAACATTTTCAGAGTTCATTTTGTAGTGATTTTCAATTTCACCGTCATTCAGCTCCCTAAACAAATCGGTAAATGACTGAAAAACAGCAAATGATGTCAGAACATGTTGGAAATTGATGACGTCGCTTTGAATGATGCATACTGACCGCAAAAATAGGGTGGAGTTCAAATAAGTTTTAAAAACATTGAAGTGCCCGTGTAACAGATGAGTTCTCGTCCAAAACCCTGATACTCCGAAATAGATTGTCCAGTTTGTACACGAGGTGCGTCCAGTTTTCGCCGTGAGCCTCTCTACTCTTTTGCACATGCTATGCGGGCGAAATGATGATACCATGCCAAGTTCCAACATTTTCAGAGTTCATTTTGTAGTGATTTTCAATTTCACCGTCATTTAGCTCCCTAAACAAATCGGTAAATGACTGAAAAACAGCAAATGATGTCAGAACGTGTTGGAAATTGATGACGTCGCCTTGAATGATGCATACTGAACGCAAAAATACGCTGGAGTTTAAATAAGTTTAAAAAACATTCAACGGCCCGTGTAACAGATGAGTTCTCGTCCGAAACCCTGATACTCCGAAAGAGATTGTCCAGTTTGTACACGAGGTGCGTCCAGTTTTCGCCGTGACCCTCTCTACTCTTTTGCACATGCTGTGTGGGTGAAATGATGATACCATGCCAAGTTCCAACATTTTTAGAGTTCATTTTGTAGTGATTTTCAATTTCACCGTCATTTAGCTCCCTAAACAAATCGGTAAATGACTCAAAAAGAGCAAATGATGTCAGAACGTGTTGAAAATTGGTGACGTCGCTTTGAATGATGCATACTGAACGCAAAAATAGGCTGGAGTTCAAATAAGTTTAAAAAACATTCAAGTGCCCGTGTAACAGATGAGTTCTCGTCCGAAACCCTGATACTCCGAAAGAGATTGTCCAGTTTGTACACGAGGTGCGTCCAGTTTTCGCCGTGACCCTCTCTACTTTTTTGCACATGCTATTCGGGCGAAATGATGATACCATGCCATGTTCCAACATTTTCAGAGTTCATTTTGTAGTGATTTTCAATTTCACCGTCATTCAGCTCCCTAAACAAATCGGTAAATGACTGAAAAACAGCAAATGATGTCAGAACGTGTTGGAAATAGATGACGTCGCTTTGAATGATGCATACTGAACGCAAAAATAGGCTCGAGTTCAAATAAGTTTAAAAAACATTGAAGTGCCCGTGTAACAGATGAGTTCTCGTCCGAAACCCTGTTACTCCGAAAGAGATTGTCCAGTTTGTACACGAGGTGTGTCCAGTTTTCGCCGTGACCCTCTCTACTCTTTTGCACATGGTATGCGGGCGAAATGATGATACCATGCCAAGTTCCAACATTTTCAGAATTCATTTTGTAGTGATTTTCAAATTCACCGTCATTCAGCTCCCTAAACAAATCGGTAAATGACTGAAAAACAGGAAATGATGTCAGAACATGTTGGAAATTGATGACGTCGCTTTGAATGATGCATACTGACCGCAAAAATAGGCTGGAGTTCAAATAAGTTTAAAAAACATTGAAGTGCCCGTGTAACAGATGAGTTCTCGTGCAAAACCCTGATACTCCGAAATAGATTGTCCAGTTTGTACACGAGGTGCGTCCAGTTTTCGTTGTGAGCCTCTCTACTCTTTTGCACATGCTATGCGGGCGAAATGATGATACCATGCCAAGTTCCAACATTTTCAGAGTTCATTTTGTAGTGATTTTCAATTTCACCATAATTTAGCTCCCTAAACAAATCTGTAAATGACTGAAAAACAGCAAATGATGTCAGAACATGTTGGAAATTGATGACGTCGCTTTGAATGATGCATACTGAATGCAAAAATAGGCTGGAGTTCAAATAAGTTTAAAAAACATTGAAGTGCCCGTGTAACAGATGAGTTCTCGTCCGAAACCCTGATACTCCGAAAGAGATTGTCCAGTTTGTACACGAGGTGTGTCCAGTTTTCGCCGTGACCCTCTCTACTCTTTTGCACATGCTATGCGGGCAAAATGATGATACCATGCCAAGTTCCAACATTTTCAGAGTTCATTTTGTAGTGATTTTCAATTTCACCGTCATTTAGCTCCCTAAACAAATCGGTAAATGACTGAAAAACAGCAAATGATGTCAGAACATGTTGGAAATTGATGACGTCGCTTTGAATGATGCATACTGACCGCAAAAATAGGGTGGAGTTCAAATAAGTTTTAAAAACATTGAAGTGCCCGTGTAACAGATGAGTTCTCGTCCAAAACCCTGATACTCCGAAATAGATTGTCCAGTTTGTACACGAGGTGCGTCCAGTTTTCGCCGTGAGCCTCTCTACTCTTTTGCACATGCTATGCGGGCGAAATGATGATACCATGCCAAGTTCCAACATTTTCAGAGTTCATTTTGTAGTGATTTTCAATTTCACCGTCATTTAGCTCCCTAAACAAATCGGTAAATGACTGAAAAACAGCAAATGATGTCAGAACGTGTTGGAAATTGATGACGTCGCTTTGAATGATGCATATTGAACGCAAAAATAGGCTGGAGTTCAAATAAGTTTAAAAAACATTGAAGTGCCCGTGCAACAGATGAGTTCTCGTCCGAAACCCTGATACTCCGAAAGAGATTGTCCAGTTTGTACACGAGGTGCGTCCAGTTTTCGCCGTGACCCTCTCTACTCTTTTGCACATGCTATGCGGGCGTAATGATGATACCATGCCAAGTTCCAACATTTTCAGAGTTCATTTTTTAGTGATTTTCAATTTCACCGTCATTTAGCTCCCTAAACAAATTGGTAAATGACTGAAAAACAGCAAATGATGTCAGAACGTGTTGGAAATTGATGACGTCGCTTTGAATGATGCATACTGAACGCAAAAATAGGCTGGAGTTCAAATAAGTTTTAAAAACATTGAAGTGCCCGTGTAACAGATGAGTTCTCGTCCGAAACCCTGATACTCCGAAAGAGATTGTCCAGTTTGTACACGAGGTGCGTCCAGTTTTCGACGTGACCCTCTCTACTTTTTTGCACATGCTATGCGGGCGAAATGATGATACCATGCCAAGTTCCAACATTTTCAGAGTTCATTTTGTAGTGATTTTCAATTTCACCGTCATTTAGCTCCCTAAACAAATCGGTAAATGACTGAAAAACAGCAAATGATGTCAGAACATGTTGGAAATAGATGACGTCGCTTTGAATGATGCATACTGAACGCAAAAATAGGCTCGAGTTCAAATAAGTTTAAAAAACATTGAAGTGCCCGTGTAACAGATGAGTTCTCGTCCGAAACCCTGATACTCCGAAAGAGATTGTCCAGTTTGTACACGAGGTGTGTCCAGTTTTCGCCGTGACCCTCTCTACTCTTTTGCACATGGTATGCGGGCGAAATGATGATACCATGCCAAGTTCCAACATTTTCAGAATTCATTTTGTAGTGATTTTCAAATTCACCGTCATTCAGCTCCCTAAACAAATCGGTAAATGACTGAAAAACAGGAAATGATGTCAGAACATGTTGGCAATTGATGACGTCGCTTTGAATGATGCATAATGACCGCAAAAATAGGCTGGAGTTCAAATAAGTTTAAAAAACATTGAAGTGCCCGTGTAACAGATGAGTTCTCGTGCAAAACCCTGATACTCCGAAATAGATTGTCCAGTTTGTACACGAGGTGCGTCCAGTTTTCGTTGTGAGCCTCTCTACTCTTTTGCACATGCTATGCGGGCAAAATGATGATACTATGCCAAGTTCCAACATTTTCAGAGTTCATTTTGTAGTGATTTTCAATTTCACCGTCATTCAGCTCCCTAAACAAATCGGTAAATGACTGAAAAACAGCAAATGATGTCAGAACGTGTTGGAAATTGATGACGTCGCTTTGAATGATGCATACTGACCGCAAAAATAGGGTGGAGTTCAAATAAGTTTTAAAAACATTGAAGTGCCCGTGTAACAGATGAATTCTCGTCCAAAACCCTGATACTCCGAAAGAGATTGTCCAGTTTGTACACGAGGTGCGTCCAGTTTTCGCCGTGAGCCTCTCTACTCTTTTGCACATGCTATGCGGGCGAAATGATGATACCATGCCAAGTTCCAACATTTTCAGAGTTCATTTTGTAGTGATTTTCAATTTCACTGTCATTTAGCTCCCTAAACAAATCGGTAAATGACTGAAAAACAGCAAATCATGTCAGAACGTGTTGGAAATTGATGACGTCGCTTTGAATGATGCATACTGAACACAAAATAGGCTGGAGTTCGAATAAGTTTAAAAAACATTCAAGTGCCCGTGTAACAGATGAATTCTCGTCCAAAACACTGGTACTCCGAAAGAGATTGTCCAGTTTGTACACGAGGTGCGTCCAGTTTTTGCCGTGAGCCTCTCTACTCTTTTGCACATGCTATGCAGGCGAAATGATGATACCATGCCAAGTTCCAACATTTTCAGAGTTCATTTTTTAGTGATTTTCAATTTCACCGTCATTTAGCTCCCTAAACAAATCGGTAAATGACTGAAAAACAGCAAATGATGTCAGAACGTGTTGGAAATTGATGACGTCGCTTTGAATGATGCATACTGAACGCAAAAATAGGCTGGAGTTCAAATAAGTTTTAAAAACATTGAAGTGCCCGTGTAACAGATGAGTTCTCGTCCGAAACCCTGATACTCCGAAAGAGATTGTCCAGTTTGTACACGAGGTGTGTCCAGTTTTCGCCGTGACCCTCTCTACTTTTTTGCACATGCTGTGCGGGCGAAATGATGATACCATGCCAAGTTCCAACATTTTCAGAGTTCATTTTGTAGTGATTTTCAATTTCACCGTCATTCAGCTCCCTAAACAAATCGGTAAATGACTGAAAAACAGCAAATGATGTCAGAATGTGTTGGAAATAGATGACGTCGCTTTGAATGATGCATACTGAACGCAAAAATAGGCTCGAGTTCAAATAAGTTTAAAAAACATTGAAGTGCCCGTGTAACAGATGAGTTCTCGTCCGAAACCCTGATACTCCGAAAGAGATTGTCCAGTTTGTACACGAGGTGTGTCCAGTTTTCGCCGTGACCCTCTCTACTCTTTTGCACATGGTATGCGGGCGAAATGATGATACAATGCCAAGTTCCAACATTTTCAGAATTCATTTTGTAGTGATTTTCAAATTCACCGTCATTCAGCTCCCTAAACAAATCGGTAAATGACTGAAAAACAGGAAATGATGTCAGAACATGTTGGCAATTGATGACGTCGCTTTGAATGATGCATAATGACCGCAAAAATAGGCTGGAGTTCAAATAAGTTTAAAAAACATTGAAGTGCCCGTGTAACAGATGAGTTCTCGTGCAAAACCCTGATACTCCGAAATAGATTGTCCAGTTTGTACACGAGGTGCGTCCAGTTTTCGTTGTGAGCCTCTCTACTCTTTTGCACATGCTATGCGGGCAAAATGATGATACTATGCCAAGTTCCAACATTTTCAGAGTTCATTTTGTAGTGATTTTCAATTTCACCGTCATTCAGCTCCCTAAACAAATCGGTAAATGACTGAAAAACAGCAAATGATGTCAGAACGTGTTGGAAATTGATGACGTCGCTTTGAATGATGCATACTGACCGCAAAAATAGGGTGGAGTTCAAATAAGTTTTAAAAACATTGAAGTGCCCGTGTAACAGATGAATTCTCGTCCAAAACCCTGATACTCCGAAAGAGATTGTCCAGTTTGTACACGAGGTGCGTCCAGTTTTCGCCGTGAGCCTCTCTACTCTTTTGCACATGCTATGCGGGCGAAATGATGATACCATGCCAAGTTCCAACATTTTCAGAGTTCATTTTGTAGTGATTTTCAATTTCACTGTCATTTAGCTCCCTAAACAAATCGGTAAATGACTGAAAAACAGCAAATCATGTCAGAACGTGTTGGAAATTGATGACGTCGCTTTGAATGATGCATACTGAACACAAAATAGGCTGGAGTTCAAATAAGTTTAAAAAACATTCAAGTGCCCGTGTAACAGATGAATTCTCGTCCAAAACCCTGATACTCCGAAAGAGATTGTCCAGTTTGTACACGAGGTGCGTCCAGTTTTTGCCGTGAGCCTCTCTACTCTTTTGCACATGCTATGCGGGCGAAATGATGATACCATGCCAAGTTCCAACATTTTCAGAGTTCATTTTGTAGTGATTTTCAATTTCACCGTCATTCAGCTCCCTAAACAAATCGGTAAATGACTGAAAAACAGCAAATGATGTCAGAACGTGTTGGAAATAGATGACGTCGCTTTGAATGATGCATACTGAACGCAAAAATAGGCTCGAGTTCAAATAAGTTTAAAAAACATTGAAGTGCCCGTGTAACAGATGAGTTCTCGTCCGAAACCCTGATACTCCGAAAGAGATTGTCCAGTTTGTACACGAGGTGTGTCCAGTTTTCGCCGTGACCCTCTCTACTCTTTTGCACATGGTATGCGGGCGAAATGATGATACCATGCCAAGTTCCAACATTTTCAGAATTCATTTTGTAGTGATTTTCAAATTCACCGTCATTCAGCTCCCTAAACAAATCGGTAAATGACTGAAAAACAGGAAATGATGTCAGAACATGTTGGAAATTGATGACGTCGCTTTGAATGATGCATACTCACCGCAAAAATAGGCTGGAGTTCAAATAAGTTTAAAAAACATTGAAGTGCCCGTGTAACAGATGAGTTCTCGTGCAAAACCCTGATACTCCGAAATAGATTGTCCAGTTTGTACACGAGGTGCGTCCAGTTTTCGTTGTGAGCCTCTCTACTCTTTTGCACATGCTATGCGGGCAAAATGATGATACCATGCCAAGTTCCAACATTTTCAGAGTTCATTTTGTAGTGATTTTCAATTTCACCGTCATTCAGCTCCCTAAACAAATCGGTAAATGACTGAAAAACAGCAAATGATGTCAGAACGTGTTGGAAATTGATGACGTCGCTTTGAATGATGCATACTGACCGCAAAAATAGGGTGGAGTTCAAATAAGTTTTAAAAACATTGAAGTGCCCGTGTAACAGATGAATTCTCGTCCAAAACCCTGATACTCCGAAAGAGATTGTCCAGTTTGTACACGAGGTGCGTCCAGTTTTCGCCGTGATCCTCTCTACTCTTTTGCACATGCTATGCGGGCGAAATGATGATACCATGCCAAGTTCCAACATTTTTAGAGTTCATTTTGTAGTGATTTTCAATTTCACTGTCATTTAGCTCCCTAAACAAATCGGTAAATGACTGAAAAACAGCAAATCATGTCAGAACGTGTTGGAAATTGATGACGTCGCTTTGAATGATGCATACTGAACACAAAATAGGCTGGAGTTCAAATAAGTTTAAAAAACATTCAAGTGCCCGTGTAACAGATGAATTCTCGTCCAAAACTCTGATACTCCGAAAGAGATTGTCCAGTTTGTACACGAGGTGCGTCCAGTTTTTGCCGTGAGCCTCTCTACTCTTTTGCACATGCTATGCGGGCGAAATGATGATACCATGCCAAGTTCCAACATTTTCAGAGTTCATTTTGTAGTGATTTTCAATTTCACTGTCATTTAGCTCCCTAAACAAATCGGTAAATGACTGAAAAACAGGAAATGATGTCAGAACATGTTGGCAATTGATGACGTCGCTTTGAATGATGCATACTGACCGCAAAAATAGGCTGGAGTTCAAATAAGTTTAAAAAACATTGAAGTGCCCGTGTAACAGATGAGTTCTCGTGCAAAACCCTGATACTCCGAAATAGATTGTCCAGTTTGTACACGAGGTGCGTCCAGTTTTCGTTGTGAGCCTCTCTACTCTTTTGCACATGCTATGCGGGCAAAATGATGATACCATGCCAAGTTCCAACATTTTCAGAGTTCATTTTGTAGTGATTTTCAATTTCACCGTCATTCAGCTCCCTAAACAAATCGGTAAATGACTGAAAAACAGCAAATGATGTCAGAACGTGTTGGAAATTGATGACGTCGCTTTGAATGATGCATACTGACCGCAAAAATAGGGTGGAGTTCAAATAAGTTTTAAAAACATTGAAGTGCCCGTGTAACAGATGAATTCTCGTCCAAAACCCTGATACTCCGAAAGAGATTGTCCAGTTTGTACACGAGGTGCGTCCAGTTTTCGCCGTGAGCCTCTCTACTCTTTTGCACATGCTATGCGGGCGAAATGATGATACCATGCCAAGTTCCAACATTTTCAGAGTTCATTTTGTAGTGATTTTCAATTTCACTGTCATTTAGCTCCCTAAACAAATCGGTAAATGACTGAAAAACAGCAAATCATGTCAGAACGTGTTGGAAATTGATGACGTCGCTTTGAATGATGCATACTGAACACAAAATAGGCTGGAGTTCAAATAAGTTTAAAAAACATTCAAGTGCCCGTGTAACAGATGAATTCTCGTCCAAAACTCTGATACTCCGAAAGAGATTGTCCAGTTTGTACACGAGGTGCGTCCAGTTTTTGCCGTGAGCCTCTCTACTCTTTTGCACATGCTATGCGGGCGAAATGATGATACCATGCCAAGTTCCAACATTTTCAGAGTTCATTTTGTAGTGATTTTCAATTTCACTGTCATTTAGCTCCCTAAACAAATCGGTAAATGACTGAAAAACAGGAAATGATGTCAGAACATGTTGGCAATTGATGACGTCGCTTTGAATGATGCATACTGACCGCAAAAATAGGCTGGAGTTCAAATAAGTTTAAAAAACATTGAAGTGCCCGTGTAACAGATGAGTTCTCGTGCAAAACCCTGATACTCCGAAATAGATTGTCCAGTTTGTACACGAGGTGCGTCCAGTTTTCGTTGTGAGCCTCTCTACTCTTTTGCACATGCTATGCGGGCAAAATGATGATACCATGCCAAGTTCCAACATTTTCAGAGTTCATTTTGTAGTGATTTTCAATTTCACCGTCATTCAGCTCCCTAAACAAATCGGTAAATGACTGAAAAACAGCAAATGATGTCAGAACGTGTTGGAAATTGATGACGTCGCTTTGAATGATGCATACTGAACGCAAAAATAGGCTCGAGTTCAAATAAGTTTAAAAAACATTGAAGTGCCCGTGTAACAGATGAATTCTCGTCCAAAACCCTGATACTCCGAAAGAGATTGTCCAGTTTGTACACGAGGTGCGTCCTGTTTTCGCCGTGACCCTCTCTACTCTTTTGCACATGCTATGCGGGCGAAATGATGATACCATGCCAAGTTCCAACATTTTCAGAGTTCATTTTGTAGTGATTTTCAATTTCACTGTCATTTAGCTCCCTAAACAAATCGGTAAATGACTGAAAAACAGCAAATCATGTCAGAACGTGTTGGAAATTGATGACGTCGCTTTGAATGATGCAAACTGAACACAAAATAGGCTGGAGTTCAAATAAGTTTAAAAAACATTCAAGTGCCCGTGTAACAGATGAATTCTCGTCCAAAACCCTGATACTCCGAAAGAGATTGTCCAGTTCGTACACGAGGTGCGTCCAGTTTTTGCCGTGAGCCTCTCTACTCTTTTGCACATGCTATGCGGGCGAAATGATGATACCATGCCAAGTTCCAACATTTTCAGAGTTCATTTTGTAGTGATTTTCAATTTCACCGTCATTCAGCTCCCTAAACAAATCGGTAAATGACTGAAAAACAGCAAATGATGTCAGAACGTGTTGGAAATAGATGACGTCGCTTTGAATGATGCATACTGAACGCAAAAATAGGCTCGAGTTCAAATAAGTTTAAAAAACATTGAAGTGCCCGTGTAACAGATGAGTTCTCGTCCGAAACCCTGATACTCCGAAAGAGATTGTCCAGTTTGTACACGAGGTGTGTCCAGTTTTCGCCGTGACCCTCTCTACTCTTTTGCACATGGTATGCGGGCGAAATGATGATACCATGCCAAGTTCCAACATTTTCAGAATTCATTTTGTAGTGATTTTCAAATTCACCGTCATTCAGCTCCCTAAACAAATCGGTAAATGACTGAAAAACAGGAAATGATGTCAGAACATGTTGGAAATTGATGACGTCGCTTTGAATGATGCATACTGACCGCAAAAATAGGCTGGAGTTCAAATAAGTTTAAAAAACATTGAAGTGCCCGTGTAACAGATGAGTTCTCGTGCAAAACCCTGATACTCCGAAATAGATTGTCCAGTTTGTACACGAGGTGCGTCCAGTTTTCGTTGTGAGCCTCTCTACTCTTTTGCACATGCTATGCGGGCAAAATGATGATACCATGCCAAGTTCCAACATTTTCAGAGTTCATTTTGTAGTGATTTTCAATTTCACCGTCATTCAGCTCCCTAAACAAATCGGTAAATGACTGAAAAACAGCAAATGATGTCAGAACGTGTTGGAAATTGATGACGTCGCTTTGAATGATGCATACTGACCGCAAAAATAGGGTGGAGTTCAAATAAGTTTTAAAAACATTGAAGTGCCCGTGTAACAGATGAATTCTCGTCCAAAACCCTGATACTCCGAAAGAGATTGTCCAGTTTGTACACGAGGTGCGTCCAGTTTTCGCCGTGAGCCTCTCTACTCTTTTGCACATGCTATGCGGGCGAAATGATGATACCATGCCAAGTTCCAACATTTTCAGAGTTCATTTTGTAGTGATTTTCAATTTCACTGTCATTTAGCTCCCTAAACAAATCGGTAAATGACTGAAAAACAGCAAATCATGTCAGAACGTGTTGGAAATTGATGACGTCGCTTTGAATGATGCATACTGAACACAAAATAGGCTGGAGTTCAAATAAGTTTAAAAAACATTCAAGTGCCCGTGTAACAGATGAATTCTCGTCCAAAACCCTGATACTCCGAAAGAGATTGTCCAGTTTGTACACGAGGTGCGTCCAGTTTTTGCCGTGAGCCTCTCTACTCTTTTGCACATGCTATGCGGGCGAAATGATGATACCATGCCAAGTTCCAACATTTTCAGAGTTCATTTTGTAGTGATTTTCAATTTCACTGTCATTTAGCTCCCTAAACAAATCGGTAAATGACTGAAAAACAGCAAATGATGTCAGAACGTGTTGGAAATTAATGAAGTGCTTTGAATGATGCATACTGAACGCAGAAATAGGCTGGAGTTCAAATAAGTTTAAAAAACATTCAAGTGCCCGTGTAACAGATGAGTTCTCGTCCGAAACCCTGATACTCCGAAATAGATTATCCAGTTTGTACACGAGGTGCGTCCAGTTTTCGCCGTGACCCTCTCTACTCTTTTACACATGCTATGCGGGCGAAATGATGATACCATGCTAAGTTCCAACATTTTCAGAGTTCATTTTGTAGTGATTTTCAATTTCACCGTCATTTAGGTCCCTAAACAAATCGGTAAATAATTGAAAAACAGCAAATGATGTCAGAACATGTTGGAAATTGATGACGTCGCTTTGAATGATGCATACTGAACGCAAAAATAGGCTGCAGTTCAAATAAGTTTAAAAAACATTGAAGTGCCCGTGTAACAGATGAGTTCTCGTCCGAAACCCTGATACTCTGAAATAGATTGTCCAGTTTCTACACGAGGTGCATGCAGTTTTCCCCGTGAGCCTCTCTACTCTTTTGCACATGCTATGCGGGCGAAATGATGACACCATGCCAAGTTCCAACATATCCAAAGTTCATTTTGTTGTGATTTTCAATTTCACCGTCATTTAGCTCCCTAAACAAATCGGTAAATGACTGAAATACATTAAATGATGTCAGAACGTGTTGGAAATTGATGACGTCGCTTTGAATGATGCATACTGAACGCAAAAATAGGCTGGAGTTCAAATAAGTTTTAAAAACATTGAAGTGCCCGTGTAACAGATGAGTTCTCGTCCGAAACCCTGGTACTCCGAAAGAGATTGTACAGTTTATACACAAGGTGCGTCCAGTTTTCGCCGTGAGCCTCCCTACTCTTTTGCACATGCTATGCGGGCGAAATGATGATTTCATGCCAAGTTCCAACATTTTCAGAGTTCATTTTGTAGTGATTTTCAATTTCACCGTCATTTAGCTCCCTAAACAAATCAGTAAATGACTGAAAAACAGCAAATGATGTCAGATCGTGTTGGAAATTGATGACGTCGCTTTGAATGATGCATACTGAACGCAAAAATAGGCTGCAGTTCAAATAAGTTTAAAAAACATTGAAGTGCCCGTGTAACAGATGAGTTCTCGTCCGAAACCCTGATACTCCGAAATAGATTGTCCAGTTTCTACACGAGGTGCGTCCAGTTTTCCCCGTGAGCCTCTCTACTCTTTTGCACATGCTATGCGGGCGAAATGATGACACCATGCCAAGTTCCAACATTTTCAGAGTTCATTTTGTAGTGATTTTCAATTTCACCGTCATTTAGCTCCCTAAACAAATCGGTAAATGACTGAAAAACAGCAAATCATGTCAGAACGTGTTGGAAATTGATGACGTCGCTTTGAATGATGCATACTGAACGCAAAAATAGGCTGGAGTTCAAATAAGTTTTAAAAACATTGAAGTGCCCGTGTAACAGATGAGTTCTCGTCCGAAACCCTGCTACTCCGAAAGAGATTGTCCAGTTTATACACGAGGTGCGTCCAGTTTTCGCCGTGACCCTCTCTACTCTTTTGCACATGCTATGCGGGCGAAATAATGATACCATGCCAAGTTCCAACATTTTTAGAGTTCATTTTGTCGTGATTTTCAATTTCACCGTCATTTAGCTCCCTAAACAAATCGGTAAATGACTGAAAAACAGCAAATGATGTCAGAACGTGTTGGAAATTGATGACGTCGCTTTGAATGATGCATACTGAACGCAAAAATAGGCTGGAGTTCAAATAAGTTTAGAAAAACATTGAAGTGCCCGTGTAACAGATGAGTTCTCGTTCGAAACCCTGATACTCCGAAGGAGATTGTCCAGTTTCTACACGAGGTGCGCCCAGTTTTCGCCGTGACCCTCTCTACTCTTTTGCACATGCTATGCGGGCGAAATGATGATACCATGCAAAGTTCCAACATTTTCCGAGTTCATTTTGTAGTGATTTTCAATTTTACCGTCATTTAGCTCCCTAAACAAATCGGTAAATGACTGAAAAACAGCAAATCATGTCAGAACGTGTTGGAAATTGATGACGTCGCTTGGAATGATGCATACTGAACGCAAAATAGGCTGGAGTTCAAATAAGTTTAAAAAACATTCAAGTGCCCGTGTAACAGATGAGTTCTCGTCCGAAACCCTGATACTCCGAAAGAGATTGTCCAGTTTGTACACGAGGTGCGTCCAGTTTTCGCCGTGACCCACTCTACTCTTTTGCACATGCTATGCGGGCGAAATAATGATACCATGCCAAGTTCCAACATTTTTAGAGTTCATTTTGTCGTGATTTTCAATTTCACCGTCATTTAGCTCCCTAAACAAATCGGTAAATGACTGCAAAACAGCAAATGATGTCAGAACGTGTTGGAAATTGATGACGTCGCTTTGAATGATGCATACTGAACGCAAAAATAGGCTGGAGTTCAAATAAGTTTAGAAAAACATTGAAGTGCCCGTGTAACAGATGAGTTCTCGTTCGAAACCCTGATACTCCGAAAGAGATTGTCCAGTTTCTACACGAGGTGCGCCCAGTTTTCGCCGTGACCCTCTCTACTCTTTTGCACATGCTATGCGGGCGAAATGATGATACCATGCTAAGTTCCAACATTTTCAGAGTTCATTTTGTAGTGATTTTCAATTTCACCGTCATTTAGCTCCCTAAACAAATCGGTAAATGACTGAAAAACAGCAAATGATGTCAGAACGTGTTGGAAATTGATGACGTCGCTTTGAATGATGCATACTGAACGCAAAATAGGCTGGAGTTCAAATAAGTTTAAAAAACATTCAAGTGCCCGTGTAACAGATGAGTTCTCGTCCGAAACCCTGATACTCCGAAAGAGATTGTCCAGTTTGTACACGAGGTGCGTCCAGTTTTCGCCGTGACCCTCTCTACTCTTTTGCACATGCTATGCGGGCGAAATGATGATACCATGCCAAGTTCCAACATTTTCAGAGTTCATTTTGTAGTGATTTTCAATTTCACCGTCATTTAGCTCCCTAAACAAATCGGTAAATGACTGAAAAACAGCAAATGATGTCAGAACGTGTTGGAAATTGATGACGTGCTTTGAATGATGCATACTGAACGCAGAAATAGGCTGGAGTTCAAATAAGTTTAAAAAACATTGAAGTGCCCGTGTAACAGATGAGTTCTCGTCCGAAACCCTGATACTCCGAAAGAGATTGTCCAGTTTGTACACGAGGTGCGTCCAGTTTTCGCCGTGACCCTCACTACTCTTTTGCACATGCTATGCGGGCGAAATGATGATACCATGCCAAGTTCCAACATTTTCAGAGTTCATTTTGTAGTGATTTTCAATTTCACCGTCATTTAGCTCCCTAAACAAATCGGTAAATGACTGAAAAACAGCAAATGATGTCAGAACGTGTTGGAAATTGATGACGTCTCTTTGAATGATGCATACTGAACGCAAAAATAGGCTGAAGTTTAAATAAGTTTAAAAAACATTCAAGTGCCCGTGTAACAGATGAGTTCTCGTCCGAAACCCTGATACTCCGAAAGAGATTGTCCAGTTTGTACACGAGGTGCGTCCAGTTTTCGCCGTGACCCTCACTACTCTTTTGCACATGCTATGCGGGCGAAATGATGATACCATGCCAAGTTCCAACATTTTCAGAGTTCATTTTGTAGTGATTTTCAATTTCACCATCATTTAGCTCCCTAAACAAATCGGTAGATGACTGAAAAACAGCAAATCATGTCAGAACGTGTTGGAAATTGTTGACGTCGCTTTGAATGATGCATACTGAACGCAAAAATAGGCTGGAGTTCAAATAAGTTTAAAAAACATTCATGTGCCCGTGTAACAGATGAGTTCTCGTCCGAAACCCTGATACTCCGAAAAAGATTGTCCAGTTTGTACACGAGGTGCGTCCAGTTTTCGCCGTGACCCTCTCTACTCTTTTGCACATGCTATGCGGGCGAAATGATGATACCATGCCAAGTTCCAACATTTTCAGAGTTCATTTTGTAGTGATTTTCAATTTCACCGTCATTTAGCTCCCTAAACAAATCGGTAAATGACTGAAAAACAGCAAATGATGTCAGAACGTGTTGGAAATTGATGACGTCTCTTTGAATGATGCATACTGAATGCAAAAATAGGCTGGAGTTCAAATAAGTTTAAAAAACATTCAAGTGCCCGTGTAACAGATGAGTTCTCGTCCGAAACCCTGATACTCCGAAAAAGATTGTCTAGTTTGTACACGAGGTGCGTCCAGTTTTCGCCGTGACCCTCACTACTCTTTTGCACATGCTATGCGGGCGAAATGATGATACCATGCCAAGTTCCAACATTTTCAGAGTTCATTTTGTAGTGATTTTCAATTTCACCGTCATTTAGCTCCCTAAACAAATCGGTAAATGACTGAAAAACAGCAAATGATGTCAGAACGTGTTGGAAATTGATGACGTCTCTTTGAATGATGCATACTGAACGCAAAAATAGGCTGGAGTTTAAATAAGTTTAAAAAACATTCAAGTGCCCGTGTAACAGATGAGTTCTCGTCCGAAACCCTGATACTCCGAAAGAGATTGTCCAGTTTGTACACGAGGTGCGTCCAGTTTTCGCCGTGACCCTCACTACTCTTTTGCACATGCTATGCGGGCGAAATGATGATACCATGCCAAGTTCCAACATTTTCAGAGTTCATTTTGTAGTGATTTTCAATTTCACCATCATTTAGCTCCCTAAACAAATCGGTAGATGACTGAAAAACAGCAAATCATGTCAGAACGTGTTGGAAATTGTTGACGTCGCTTTGAATGATGCATACTGAACGCAAAAATAGGCTGGAGTTCAAATAAGTTTAAAAAACATTCATGTGCCCGTGTAACAGATGAGTTCTCGTCCGAAACCCTGATACTCCGAAAAAGATTGTCCAGTTTGTACACGAGGTGCGTCCAGTTTTCGCCGTGACCCTCTCTACTCTTTTGCACATGCTATGCGGGCGAAATGATGATACCATGCCAAGTTCCAACATTTTCAGAGTTCATTTTGTAGTGATTTTCAATTTCACCGTCATTTAGCTCCCTAAACAAATCGGTAAATGACTGAAAAACAGCAAATGATGTCAGAACGTGTTGGAAATTGATGACGTCTCTTTGAATGATGCATACTGAATGCAAAAATAGGCTGGAGTTCAAATAAGTTTAAAAAACATTCAAGTGCCCGTGTAACAGATGAGTTCTCGTCCGAAACCCTGATACTCCGAAAAAGATTGTCTAGTTTGTACACGAGGTGCGTCCAGTTTTCGCCGTGACCCTCACTACTCTTTTGCACATGCTATGCGGGCGAAATGATGATACCATGCCAAGTTCCAACATTTTCAGAGTTCATTTTGTAGTGATTTTCAATTTCACCGTCATTTAGCTCCCTAAACAAATCGGTAAATGACTGAAAAACAGCAAATGATGTCAGAACGTGTTGGAAATTGATGACGTCTCTTTGAATGATGCATACTGAACGCAAAAATAGGCTGGAGTTTAAATAAGTTTAAAAAACATTCAAGTGCCCGTGTAACAGATGAGTTCTCGTCCGAAACCCTGATACTCCGAAAGAGATTGTCCAGTTTGTACACGAGGTGCGTCCAGTTTTCGCCGTGACCCTCACTACTCTTTTGCACATGCTATGCGGGCGAAATGATGATACCATGCCAAGTTCCAACATTTTCAGAGTTCATTTTGTAGTGATTTTCAATTTCACCATCATTTAGCTCCCTAAACAAATCGGTAGATGACTGAAAAACAGCAAATCATGTCAGAACGTGTTGGAAATTGTTGACGTCGCTTTGAATGATGCATACTGAACGCAAAAATAGGCTGGAGTTCAAATAAGTTTAAAAAACATTCAAGTGCCCGTGTAACAGATGAGTTCTCGTCCGAAACCCTGATACTCCGAAAAAGATTGTCCAGTTTGTACACGAGGTGCGTCCAGTTTTCGCCGTGACCCTCTCTACTCTTTTGCACATGCTATGCGGGCGAAATGATGATACCATGCCAAGTTCCAACATTTTCAGAGTTCATTTTGTAGTGATTTTCAATTTCACCGTCATTTAGCTCCCTAAACAAATCGGTAAATGACTGAAAAACAGCAAATGATGTCAGAACGTGTTGGAAATTGATGACGTGCTTTGAATGATGCATACTGAACGCAGAAATAGGCTGGAGTTCAAATAAGTTTAAAAAACATTGAAGTGCCCGTGTAACAGATGAGTTCTCGTCCGAAACCCTGATACTCCGAAAGAGATTGTCCAGTTTGTACACGAGGTGCGTCCAGTTTTCGCCGTGACCCTCACTACTCTTTTGCACATGCTATGCGGGCGAAATGATGATACCATGCCAAGTTCCAACATTTTCAGAGTTCATTTTGTAGTGATTTTCAATTTCACCGTCATTTAGCTCCCTAAACAAATCGGTAAATGACTGAAAAACAGCAAATGATGTCAGAACGTGTTGGAAATTGATGACGTCTCTTTGAATGATGCATACTGAACGCAAAAATAGGCTGGAGTTTAAATAAGTTTAAAAAACATTCAAGTGCCCGTGTAACAGATGAGTTCTCGTCCGAAACCCTGATACTCCGAAAGAGATTGTCCAGTTTGTACACGAGGTGCGTCCAGTTTTCGCCGTGACCCTCACTACTCTTTTGCACATGCTATGCGGGCGAAATGATGATACCATGCCAAGTTCCAACATTTTCAGAGTTCATTTTGTAGTGATTTTCAATTTCACCATCATTTAGCTCCCTAAACAAATCGGTAGATGACTGAAAAACAGCAAATCATGTCAGAACGTGTTGGAAATTGTTGACGTCGCTTTGAATGATGCATACTGAACGCAAAAATAGGCTGGAGTTCAAATAAGTTTAAAAAACATTCATGTGCCCGTGTAACAGATGAGTTCTCGTCCGAAACCCTGATACTCCGAAAAAGATTGTCCAGTTTGTACACGAGGTGCGTCCAGTTTTCGCCGTGACCCTCTCTACTCTTTTGCACATGCTATGCGGGCGAAATGATGATACCATGCCAAGTTCCAACATTTTCAGAGTTCATTTTGTAGTGATTTTCAATTTCACCGTCATTTAGCTCCCTAAACAAATCGGTAAATGACTGAAAAACAGCAAATGATGTCAGAACGTGTTGGAAATTGATGACGTCTCTTTGAATGATGCATACTGAATGCAAAAATAGGCTGGAGTTCAAATAAGTTTAAAAAACATTCAAGTGCCCGTGTAACAGATGAGTTCTCGTCCGAAACCCTGATACTCCGAAAAAGATTGTCTAGTTTGTACACGAGGTGCGTCCAGTTTTCGCCGTGACCCTCACTACTCTTTTGCACATGCTATGCGGGCGAAATGATGATACCATGCCAAGTTCCAACATTTTCAGAGTTCATTTTGTAGTGATTTTCAATTTCACCGTCATTTAGCTCCCTAAACAAATCGGTAAATGACTGAAAAACAGCAAATGATGTCAGAACGTGTTGGAAATTGATGACGTCTCTTTGAATGATGCATACTGAACGCAAAAATAGGCTGGAGTTTAAATAAGTTTAAAAAACATTCAAGTGCCCGTGTAACAGATGAGTTCTCGTCCGAAACCCTGATACTCCGAAAGAGATTGTCCAGTTTGTACACGAGGTGCGTCCAGTTTTCGCCGTGACCCTCACTACTCTTTTGCACATGCTATGCGGGCGAAATGATGATACCATGCCAAGTTCCAACATTTTCAGAGTTCATTTTGTAGTGATTTTCAATTTCACCGTCATTTAGCTCCCTAAACAAATCGGTAAATGACTGAAAAACAGCAAATGATGTCAGAACGTGTTGGAAATTGATGACGTCTCTTTGAATGATGCATACTGAATGCAAAAATAGGCTGGAGTTCAAATAAGTTTAAAAAACATTCAAGTGCCCGTGTAACAGATGAGTTCTCGTCCGAAACCCTGATACTCCGAAAAAGATTGTCTAGTTTGTACACGAGGTGCGTCCAGTTTTCGCCGTGACCCTCACTACTCTTTTGCACATGCTATGCGGGCGAAATGATGATACCATGCCAAGTTCCAACATTTTCAGAGTTCATTTTGTAGTGATTTTCAATTTCACCGTCATTTAGCTCCCTAAACAAATCGGTAAATGACTGAAAAACAGCAAATGATGTCAGAACGTGTTGGAAATTGATGACGTCTCTTTGAATGATGCATACTGAACGCAAAAATAGGCTGGAGTTTAAATAAGTTTAAAAAACATTCAAGTGCCCGTGTAACAGATGAGTTCTCGTCCGAAACCCTGATACTCCGAAAGAGATTGTCCAGTTTGTACACGAGGTGCGTCCAGTTTTCGCCGTGACCCTCTCTACTCTTTTGCACATGCTATGCGGGCGAAATGATGATACCATGCCAAGTTCCAACATTTTCAGAGTTCATTTTGTAGTGATTTTCAATTTCACCGTCATTTAGCTCCCTAAACAAATCGGTAAATGACTGAAAAACAGCAAATGATGTCAGAACGTGTTGGAAATTGATGACGTCTCTTTGAATGATGCATACTGAATGCAAAAATAGACTGGAGTTCAAATAAGTTTAAAAAACATTCAAGTGCCCGTGTAACAGATGAGTTCTCGTCCGAAACCCTGATACTCCGAAAAAGATTGTCTAGTTTGTACACGAGGTGCGTCCAGTTTTCGCCGTGACCCTCACTACTCTTTTGCACATGCTATGCGGGCGAAATGATGATACCATGCCAAGTTCCAACATTTTCAGAGTTCATTTTGTAGTGATTTTCAATTTCACCGTCATTTAGCTCCCTAAACAAATCGGTAAATGACTGAAAAACAGCAAATGATGTCAGAACGTGTTGGAAATTGATGACGTCTCTTTGAATGATGCATACTGAACGCAAAAATAGGCTGGAGTTTAAATAAGTTTAAAAAACATTCAAGTGCCCGTGTAACAGATGAGTTCTCGTCCGAAACCCTGATACTCCGAAAGAGATTGTCCAGTTTGTACACGAGGTGCGTCCAGTTTTCGCCGTGACCCTCACTACTCTTTTGCACATGCTATGCGGGCGAAATGATGATACCATGCCAAGTTCCAACATTTTCAGAGTTCATTTTGTAGTGATTTTCAATTTCACCATCATTTAGCTCCCTAAACAAATCGGTAAATGACTGAAAAACAGCAAATGATGTCAGAACGTGTTGGAAATTGATGACGTGCTTTGAATGATGCATACTGAACGCAGAAATAGGCTGGAGTTCAAATAAGTTTAAAAAACATTGAAGTGCCCGTGTAACAGATGAGTTCTCGTCCGAAACCCTGATACTCCGAAAGAGATTGTCCAGTTTGTACACGAGGTGCGCCCAGTTTTCGCCGTGACCCTCACTACTCTCTTGCACATGCTATGCGGGCGAAATGATGATACCATGCCAAGTTCCAACATTTTCAGAGTTCATTTTGTAGTGATTTTCAATTTCACCGTCATTTAGCTCCCTAAACAAATCGGTAAATGACTGAAAAACAGCAAATGATGTCAGAACGTGTTGGAAATTGATGACGTGCTTTGAATGATGCATACTGAAGGCAGAAATAGGCTGGAGTTCAAATAAGTTTTAAAAACATTGAAGTGCCCGTGTAACAGATGAATTGTCGTCCGAAACCCTGATACTCCGAAAGAGATTGTCCAGTTTGTACACGAGGTGCGTCCAATTTTCGCCGTGGCCCTCTCTACTCTTTTGCACATGCTATGCAGGCGAAATGATGATACCATGCCAAGTTCCAACATTTTCAGAGTTCATTTTGTAGTGATTTTCAATTTCACCGTCATTTAGCTCCCTAAACAAATCGGTAAATGACTGAAAAACAGCAAATGATGTCAGAACGTGTTGGAAATTGATGACGTCTCTTTGAATGATGCATACTGAACGCAAAAATAGGCTGGAGTTCAAATAAGTTTAAAAAACATTCAAGTGCCCGTGTAACAGATGAGTTCTCGTCCGAAACCCTGATACTCCGAAAAAGATTGTCCAGTTTGTACACGAGGTGCGTCCAGTTTTCGCCGTGACCCTCTCTACTCTTTTGCACATGCTATGTGGGCGAAATGATGATACCATGCCAAGTTCCAACATTTTCAGAGTTCATTTTGTAGTGATTTTCAATTTCACCGTCATTTAGCTCCCTAAACAAATCAATAAATGACTGAAAAACAGCAAATGATGTCAGAACGTGTTGGAAATTGATGACGTCGCTTTGAATGATGCATACTGAACGCAAAAATAGGCTGGAGTTCAAATAAGTTTAAAAAACATTCAAGTGCCCGTGTAACAGATGAGTTCTCGTCCGAAACCCTGATACTCCGAAAAAGATTGTCCTGTTTGTACACGAGGTGCGTCCAGTTTTTGCCGTGACCCTCTCTACTCTTTTGCACATGCTATGCGGGAGAAATGATGATACCATGCCAAGTTCCAACATTTTCAGAGTTCATTTTGTAGTGATTTTCAATTTCACCGTCATTTAGCTCCCTAAACAAATCGGTAAATGACTGAAAAACAGCAAATCATGTCAGAACGTGTTGGAAATTGATGACGTTGCTTTGAATGATGCACACTGAACGCAAAAATAGGCTGGAGTTCAAATAAGTTTTAAAAACATTGAAGTGCCCGTGTAACAGATGAGTTCTCGTCCGAAACACTGGTACTCCGAAAGAGATTGTCCAGTTTGTACACGAGGTGCGTCCAGTTTTCGCCGTGACCATCTCTACTCTTTTGCACATGCTATGCGGGCGAAATGATGATACCATGCCAAGTTCCAACATTTTCAGAGTTCATTTTGTAGTGATTTTCAATTTCACCATCATTTAGCTCCCTAAACAAATCAGTAAATGACTGAAAAACAGCAAATGATGTCAGAACGTGTTAGAAATTGATGACGTCGCTTTGAATGATGCATACTGAACGCAAAAATAGGCTGGAGTTCAAATAAGTTTAAAAAACATTGAAGTGCCTGTGTAACAGATGAGTTCTCGTCCGAAACCCTGATACTCCGAAAGAGATTGTCCAGTTTGTACACGAGGTGCGTCCAGTTTTCGCCGTGACCCTCTCTACTCTTTTGCACATGCTATGCGGGAGAAATAATGATACCATGCCAAGTTCCAACATTTTTAGAGTTCATTTTGTAGTGATTTTCAATTTCACCGTCATTTAGCTCCCTAAACAAATCGGTAAATGACTGCAAAACAGCAAATGATGTTAGAACGTGTTGGAAATTGATGACGTCGCTTTGAATGATGCATACTGAACGCAAAAATAGGCTGGAGTTCAAATAAGTTTAAAAAACATTGAAGTGCCCGTGTAACAGATGAGTTCTCGTCCGAAACCCTGATACTCCGAAAGAGATTGTCCAGTTTGTACACGAGGTGCGCCCAGTTTTCGCCGTGACCCTCACTACTCTTTTGCACATGCTATGCGGGCGAAATGATGATACCATGCCAAGTTCCAACATTTTCAGAGTTCATTTTGTAGTGATTTTCAATTTCACCGTCATTTAGCTCCCTAAACAAATCGGTAAATGACTGAAAAACAGCAAATGATGTCAGAACGTGTTGGAAATTGATGACGTGCTTTGAATGATGCATACTGAATGCAGAAATAGGCTGGAGTTCAAATAAGTTTTAAAAACATTGAAGTGCCCGTGTAACAGATGAGTTGTCGTCCGAAACCTTGATACTCCGAAAGAGATTGTCCAGTTTGTACACGAGGTGCGTCCAATTTTCGCCGTGGCCCTCTCTACTCTTTTGCACATGCTATGCAGGCGAAATGATGATACCATGCCAAGTTCCAACATTTTCAGAGTTCATTTTGTAGTGATTTTCAATTTCACCGTCATTTAGCTCCCTAAACAAATCGGTAAATGACTGAAAAACAGCAAATGATGTCAGAACGTGTTGGAAATTGATGACGTCTCTTTGAATGATGCATACTGAACGCAAAAATAGGCTGGAGTTCAAATAAGTTTAAAAAACATTCAAGTGCCCGTGTAACAGATGAGTTCTCGTCCGAAACCCTGATACTCCGAAAAAGATTGTCCAGTTTGTACACGAGGTGCGTCCAGTTTTTGCCGTGACCCTCTCTACTCTTTTGCACATGCTATGCGGGCGAAATGATGATACCATGCCAAGTTCCAACATTTTCAGAGTTCATTTTGTAGTGATTTTCAATTTCACCGTCATTTAGCTCCCTAAACAAATCGGTAAATGACTGAAAAACAGCAAATCATGTCAGAACGTGTTGGAAATTGATGACGTCGCTTTGAATGATGCATACTGAACGCAAAAATAGGCTGGAGTTCAAATAAGTTTTAAAAACATTGAAGTGCCCGTGTAACAGATGAGTTCTCGTCCGAAACACTGGTACTCCGAAAGAGATTGTCCAGTTTGTACACGAGGTGCGTCCAGTTTTCGCCGTGACCCTCTCTACTCTTTTGCACATGCTATGCGGGCGAAATGATGATACCATGCCAAGTTCCAACATTTTCAGAGTTCATTTTGTAGTGATTTTCAATTTCACCGTCATTTAGCTCCCTAAACAAATCAATAAATGACTGAAAAACAGCAAATGATGTCAGAACGTGTTGGAAATTGATGACGTCGCTTTGAATGAAGCATACTGAATGCAAAAATAGGCTGGAGTTCAAATAAGTTTAAAAAACATTGAAGTGCCCGTGTAACAGATGAGTTCTCGTCCGAAACCCTGATACTCCGAAAGAGATTGTCCAGTTTGTACACGAGGTGCGTCCAGTTTTCGCCGTGACCCTCTCTACTCTTTTGCACATGCTATGTGGGCGAAATAATGATACCATGCCAAGTTCCAACATTTTTAGAGTTCATTTTGTAGTGATTTTCAATTTCACCGTCATTTAGCTCCCTAAACAAATCGGTAAATCACTGCAAAACAGCAAATGATGTCAGAACGTGTTGGAAATTGATGACGTCGCTTTGAATGATGCATACTGAACGCAAAAATAGGCTGGAGTTCAAATAAGTTTAAAAAACATTGAAGTGCCCGTGTAACAGATGAGTTCTCGTCCGAAACCCTGATACTCCGAAAGAGATTGTCCAGTTTCTGCACGAGGTGCGCCCAGTTTTCGCCGTGACCCTCTCTACTCTTTTGCACATGCTATGCGGGCGAAATGATGATACCATGCCAAGTTCCAACATTTTCAGAGTTCATTTTGTAGTGATTTTCAATTTCACCGTCATTTAGCTCCCTAAACAAATCGGTAAATGACTGAAAAACAGCAAATGATGTCAGAACGTGTTGGAAATTGATGACGTCACTTTGGATGATGCATACTGAACACAAAAATAGGCTGGAGTTCAAATAAGTTTAAAAAACATTCAAGTGCCCGTGTAACAGATGAGTTCTCGTCCGAAACCCTCTTACACCGAAAGAGATTGTCCAGTTTGTACACGAGGTGCGTCCAGTTTTCGCCGTGACCCTCTCTACTCTTTTGCACATGCTATGCGGGCGAAATGATGATACCATGCCAAGTTCCAACATTTTCAGAGTTAATTTTGTAGTGATTTTCAATTTCACCGTCATTTAGCTCCCTAAACAAATCGGTAAATGACTAAAAAACAGCAAATGATGTCAGAACATGTTGGAAATTGATGACGTTCTTTGGATGATGCATACTGAACGCAAAAATAGGCTGGAGTTCAAATAAGTTTAAAAAACATTCAAGTGCCCGTGTAACAGATGAGTTCTCGTCCGAAACCCTGATACTCCGAAAGAGATTGTCCAGTTTGTACACGAGGTGCGTCCAGTTTTCGCCGTGACCCTCTCTACTCTTTTGCACATGCTATGCGGGCGAAATGATGATACCATGCCAAGTTCCAACATTTTCAGAGTTCATTTTCTAGTGATTTTCAATTTCACCGTCATTTAGCTCCCTAAACAAATCGGTAAATCACTGCAAAACAGCAAATGATGTCAGAACGTGTTGGAAATTGATGACGTCTCTTTGAATGATGCATACTGAACGCAAAAATAGGCTGGAGTTCAAATAAGTTTAAAAAACATTGAAGTGCCCGTGTAACAGATGAGTTCTCGTCCGAAACCCTGATACTCCGAAAGAGATTGTCCAGTTTGTACACGAGGTGCGTCCAGTTTTCGCCGTGACCCTCTCTACTCTTTTGCACATGCTATGTGGGCGAAATAATGATACCATGCCAAGTTCCAACATTTTTAGAGTTCATTTTGCAGTGATTTTCAATTTCACCGTCATTTAGCTCCCTAAACAAATCGGTAAATCACTGCAAAACAGCAAATGATGTCAGAACGTGTTGGAAATTGATGACGTCGCTTTGAATGATGCATACTGAACGCAAAAATAGGCTGGAGTTCAAATAAGTTTAAAAAACATTGAAGTGCCCGTGTAACAGATGAGTTCTCGTCCGAAACCCTGATACTCCGAAAGAGACTGTCCAGTTTCTGCACGAGGTGCGCCCAGTTTTCGCCGTGACCCTCTCTACTCTTTTGCACATGCTATGCGGGCGAAATGATGATACCATGCCAAGTTCCAACATTTTCAGAGTTCATTTTGTAGTGATTTTCAATTTCACCGTCATTTAGCTCCCTAAACAAATCGGTAAATGACTGAAAAATAGCAAATGATGTCAGAACGTGTTGGAAATTGATGACGTCACTTTGAATGATGCATACTGAACACAAAAATAGGCTGGAGTTCAAATAAGTTTAAAAAACATTGAAGTGCCCGTGTAACAGATGAGTTCTCGTCTGAAACCCTCATACACCGAAAGAGATTGTCCAGTTTGTACACGAGGTGCGTCCAGTTTTCGCCGTGACCCTCTCTACTATTTTGCACATGCTATGCGGGCGAAATGATGATACCATGCCAAGTTCCAACATTTTCAGAGTTCATTTTGTAGTGATTTTCAATTTCACCGTCATTTAGCTCCCTAAACAAATCGGTAAATGACTGAAAAACAGCAAATGATGTCAGAACGTGTTGGAAATTGATGACGTTCTTTGGATGATGCATACTGAACGCAAAAATAGGCTGGAGTTCAAATAAGTTTAAAAAACATTCAAGTGCCCGTGTAACAGATGAGTTCTCGTCCGAAACCCTGATACTCCGAAAGAGATTGTCCAGTTTGTACACGAGGTGCGTCCAGTTTTCGCCGTGACCCTCTCTACTCTTTTGCACATGCTATGCGGACGAAATGATGATACCATGCCAAGTTCCAACATTTTCAGAGTTCATTTTGTAGTGATTTTCAATTTCACCGTCATTTAGCTCCCTAAACAAATCGGTAAATGACTGAAAAACAGCAAATGATGTCAGAACGTGTTGGAAATAGATGACGTCGCTTTGAATGATGCATACTGAACGCAAAAATAGGCTGGAGTTCAAATAAGTTTAAAAAACATTCAAGTGCCCGTGTAACAGATGAGTTCTCTTCCGAAACCCTGATACTCCAAAAAAGATTGTCGAGTTTGTACACGAGGTGCGTCCAGTTTTCGCCGTGACCCTATCTACTCTTTTGCACATGCTATGCAGGCGAAATGATGATACCATGCCAAGTTCCAACATTTTCAGAGTTCATTTTGTAGTGATTTTCAATTTCACCGTCATTTAGCTCCCTAAACAAATCGGTAAATGACTGAAAAACAGCAAATGATGTCAGAACATGTTGGAAATTGATGACATCGCTTTGAATGATGCATACTGAACGCAAAATAGGTTGGAGTTCAAATAAGTTTAAAAAACATTGAAGTGCCCGTGTAACAGATGAGTTCTCGTCCGAAACCCTGATACTCCGAAAGAGATTGTCCAGTTTGTACACGAGGTGCGTCCAGTTTTCGCCGTGACCCTCTCTACTCTTTTGCACATGCTATGCGGGCGAAATGATGATACCATGCCAAGTTCCAACATTTTCAGAGTTTATTTTGTAGTGATTTTCAATTTCACCGTCATTTAGCTCCCTAAACAAATCGGTAAATGACTGAAAAACAGCAAATGATGTCAGAACGTGTTGGAAATTGATGACGTCACTTTGAATGATGCATACTGAACACAAAAATAGGCTGGAGTTCAAATAAGTTTAAAAAACATTGAAGTGCCCGTGTAACAGATGAGTTCTCGTCCGAAACCCTCATACACCGAAAGAGATTGTCCAGTTTGTACACGAGGTGCGTCCAGTTTTCGCCGTGACCCTCTCTACTCTTTTGCACATGCTATGCGGGCGAAATGATGATACCATGCCAAGTTCCAACATTTTCAGTGTTCATTTTGTAGTGATTTTCAATTTCACCGTCATTTAGCTCCCTAAACAAATCGGTAAATGACTGAAAAACAGCAAATGATGTCAGAACGTGTTGGAAATTGATGACGTCGCTTTGAATGATGCATATTGATTGCAAAATAGGCTAGAGTTCAAATAAGTTTAAAAAACATTCAAGTGCCCTTGTAACAGATGAGTTCTCGTCCGAAACCCTGATACTCCGAAAGAGATTGTCCAGTTTGTACACGAGGTGCGTCCAGTTTTCGCCGTGACCCTCTCTACTCTTTTGCACATGCTATGCGGGCGAAATGATGATACCATGCCAAGTTCCAACATTTTCAGAGTTCATTTTGTAGTGATTTTCAATTTCACCGTCATTTAGCTCCCTAAACAAATCGGTAAATGACTGAAAAACAGCAACAGATGAGTTCTCGTCAGAAACCCTGATACTTCGAAAGAGATTGTCCAGTTTGTACACGAAGTGCGTCCAGTTTTTGCCGTAACACAAGAAGTCCGGAGTTGTAATAAGTTATTAAAGATAAAAAAGAGGCACAATGCTCGTTAATTAGCTTCAAGCCTTTCGGAATAGTGCAAACTGCACTGCACATAGCTCCGTGCAGTCTACACTATTCTTCAAGGCTTAAAACTAAGCAACGTGCAGATAAGCATTGCGCCTCTCCTTCATCGTCTCTACACTCAGGGCTTATAAACCGCTCCTAGTGCCTCTCTCTTCGCGAGGTGGGACTAAAAAACAGCTTACTAAGAAACTATAGTACCGGTTCATGGCACGAACCGGTACTAAAGGTGCCCGTGGGGCCCCAGCCAGACCACAGCCTGACGCAGCATCATTAGTACCGGTTCGTGACACGAACCGGTACAAAAGGTTGCTTACGAACCGGTACTAATGATCTCCGCCCGCCTAACCGTTGGAACCGGCACTAATGGACACATTAGTGCCGGCTCAAAATCAAACCGGCACTAATGTGCTTCACATTTGACCCTTTTTCTACTAGTGTACATGCTAAATAAAACGAGGGATGGTACATAATGGAAGTGCACTTCTCTCAAATCTATATCTCTCTATCTATCTATATCTATATCTATATCTATATCTATCTATATCTATATATTTATATATCTATATATCTATATACTTATACTTACTTACTTATACTAATTAGGCACTTCCAAGAAATTCCCATGTTAATTAGAATTTATGAGCCGTTAATCTGGTGGGACCGAGTTATTACGGTGTAGATTGATCTATATAATTCTCGGTTATATTTCCGCTCTCTTGTGAAAAAAAACTTGATCAACATAAAACCAAAACGTTTTAAAGAAAGAGTCCATCTTAAACAAGACTGCTCCAGTACGTGATCTAGGGATTGGTTGATCGTAAAACCAAAACAAGAGTCCATGTCAAAGAAATTACATGTCAAACCAGTACGTGTGAGTAATAAACCTGCAAGATGAGAAGCCCCCAAAAGAAATTCTTGACGCCTTTGTCACAGCAGCAGGTCAAATTGAGGCAAATTTGTTCAGTATTGCCGTCCTACAAGAATTGATCTGGCCAGCCGTCAAACACATGCATGCGATGCTCTGGCCGCTGGAAACTGCTGCTGATAGCCGTTCCGCTATTCCTCAGAGCTGCCATCAAGTTCTACTACTCTGAGTTGCGCTGCTTGCAGGATGGCATTGCCGTTGTAGCCACACGATTTGATCTGCTGTTGTTGCGTCAATGCACTGCTCCCTTTGTCTAATTGGAAGAGAGAAGGGTACAACCAATTTGAGGAGAGCAATGTGACAGTAAATTGGGGCGTTAGAAGACAAGGGAAGAAGGAGACTTTGTATGCTTCCCATGGAAGATGATTCCGCAAAGCGAAGGTAAACTCTAATTAGTCATTAGTTGGAACGTAGACATATGACCGGAGAGATTCATGCTAATTGTTGATCTAGGGATTGGTTGTCTTCTAAGAATTGTAGAAAAAGACACGTCCAGTATCAACCTTTCATGCACAGGTGGATCTCTATTTTCTCTTCTCATAACCCTAACTCAATCATCAACTCACTGCTGTGCAGGGGTTGGGGTTATGGAGAAGGAAGGAGCTACTATGATTTGTGCCGTCTGCATCGCTCCTCCCGTCCAACGCTCACGCCGCACGTTCCTCGCTGGTAGCATGACCAAGACCTTGCCACGGTTGATGACTTCAACAAGGACAATTGTAATCATGAGCTAAGTTAAAGGAAAACCGCGGCACAACAGGAGATAAAACATGAACCCTGTGATTTGTCCAGTGTGAAGCAAACAGATCGCAGGACTTCTTCCCACCTCAAGATTCCAGCTGTACTAACGGCAACACAAGTTGATGTGCATGAATCAATTGATTCCCAAGTTTCCTTCGACCCCTATGCAATCACAGCAAATTTTTGTATGCTACCTTTTGTGATTTCTCACCGGATCTTCCGTGATTGCAGATATTATATAAATTAGGTCAGTCTGGGTCATCGCAGGCAACACATGCATATCAAAGTGGGAAAGTAAGACAAGGGAAGTTGCAAGCATAACCTACATGCAGAAAGCAGCAGGGAGTCCAGACAGGCCGACGGATACGTGCATGCTTTTTTTATAAAAGGAGGAGTACCCCCGGCCTCTGCATCTCTTGATGCACGCAACCATAGGATACTTACATGCTTGGGGGATTGGATCTTAAGTAGCCCGTTTAACTAACAAGTTGCTTCTGGATTAATTCCTTTGACGGCTAGAACTGAATTAGGCTTTATTACGCTTCACATGTATAATTTTTTTTTGAAGGAAGTAATGATCCTCTCAATATATTATTTCAAAATTCTTTGATTCTAATTGGCTTGAAATAATCAGTTTTAAAGTGCAGTTTAATTGGTTTTAGTTTGGTGGATGCATGAATGTATTGTTATTGTGTACTTACGTTCTTGGGGGATTGGATCTTAATTAGCCCTTCTAACTAAAAAGTTGCTTCTGGATTAATTCCTTTGACGGCTAGAACTGAATTAGGCTTTTGTTGCGCTTCACATGTATGGTTATTTTTTTCGAATAACGTAATGATCCTCTCAATATATTATTTCCAAATTCTTTGATTCTCATTGACTTGAAATAATCAGTTTTAAATTGTAGTTTAGTTGGTTTTAGGTGGGTGGATGCATGAATGTATTCTAATTATTGTATACTTACGTGCTTGGAGGATTAGATCTTAATTATCCCGTTTAACTAACAAGTTGCTTCTGGATTAATTCCTTTGATGGCTAGAACTGAATTTGGCTTTTGTTGCGCTTCACATGTATGATATGATCCTCTCAATATATTATTTCCAAATTCTTTGATTCTCTTTGACTTGAAATAATCAGTTTTAAAGTTCAGTTTAGTTGGTTTTAGGTGGGTCGATGCATGAATGTATTCTAATTATTGTTTTTTTCATGTTCTATATTATTGCAGGTGTAACAGTGACAACCAGCAGGATGCTCTATGATTCTTGGAAGAGATAGAAATAAAATAGAAGTCTCATGTTTGAAAGTATCTTAACAAGGTACTAGGTAATGATTCCGAATACATCCTTAAAAAAGAGTGCAGATGTCTCCCTCATGGCATGCATTCATACAGACTCTTCGCTGACGCCCCATGGAGTCCTGCATGGTGACAAATTAAGAAGAAGGCAAACATATTGGTGTTATCCCAGCCTGCTAGACGTGTACTGATATGGCGCACACCGTCCACGGGACGACAAAGTCAGAAGTTTTTATTTATGAAATACAATCTTTTTAATTAATTTCCCAATTGGTGAGGATATCAACCTTATGTCTCTGTGTATACGGAATACCAAGCCATATGATTCCACACCATCTGTCAAATTACAGCCGAGGGCATAGGGTGTCATACTAAATGTAAGAACTTGTTCTGTGCGTCAGACAATTGGATATCGGCAAACTTTTTGTCGCCAATGGTTGCTTTTAGCTAGGTGGGTATTGAGTGATACATATACCTCATGGGAATTTGCATTTTGAGAAGCTTATTTCTTCCTCAAGCTTAATGGGTTACCTTGCTGTCCACAATGGGCAATCGGTGAAAATTGTAGAATTTGTGGTGATAATCCATTGGAGTTCTATCTGTATCGTCATAAAATTCAAGATTACACACATGGATCATTTTGTAATCAATTTCCATCTGTTAGTCGATGGAATGGCAGCTTGGCGACGTGACTTGATTACAGGGGCCTAACTAGAACGAGGGGATTGTACTTCGCCACATGTCCTGCACTAACGAGGAGACACGTTTGACAGTCCCTACCGATTTGGGGCACACGATTCACAGGAAAACACAACCTTTTTTTCTAAATAATATATTTCTAATTCATCGTCCAATAGGTGTAGATAACAAACTTAGCTTTGTGCTTATATGGAGTACCACGCCATATGATTTTGCCACATATATCATATTTGCGGGCATACAACAGTAATGATGTAACTACAACAGATATGTATGTTGCTTCCTACATATGTAGGATCTATCAAATGTCACCCACCTCTAAATTGATGCGTACTTTTGTGGTTGCACCAACCCTATATCAAGGCTGGTGACGACTGAGAGAACCTAACCAAATAAATATGCAAACAGACTTCCTTCCCCATATCAAGTGAACTGAGCTAAATGTAAAAACTTGTTTAGTACTGACCATAACGATCGACAGACTTTTTTGTTTTTTGAGAGGGGTCTTTATTCCACAAGCTTAAATGGTTACCTTATGTCTACAACAGTCGATCCATGGAAAATAATTATTTCCATGATCATAGTAAATTTTGGATTACACGCATCCATCCTGTTGTAGATAAATTAGTCAACGGAATGGTAGTTGACCAACGTGACTAGATTAGATCGGTCTAATAAGCATGAACATGACTCGCTTGCTCGTTGGCCTAATATATTCAAACGGATTGAGTACGTCCGAAATAAAACTAGGGATCCTTCAGAACATAACTTCAGTGCTCTCAACTGCTTAATTGATTGGAAAATTTTGCTATGTGCCATTATCAAAGTGTGATATTCTTAGGCTTCCACTTGACCTTCATGAAATTGGCTGGAAAATTTTGGTCCGGGCCATTATCAATGTGTGATATTCGTAGGCTTTCACTTAACCTTGACGAAATTGGCCTCGGTAATTAGCACTTGCAAAGATATTGGCTCAATGCTACTACATAGTGTCTACGTGAGCTGTCATCACTTTGTCATCTGTTTTCACTCGCTTCCATATCTATGGGACCCACTACTTCACCACATCAACTGTACAACCGAGTAGACGCTTTGACGGTTCCTACCTATATGTCGCATGCCGTCCATGGGACGACAAAGCCATAATTTTTATCAACCATAGGTCTCTATGTCTATGGAGTAGCATGCCATATGATTGCGCACCATCTATCAAATTACACATGAGGGCATACAACATCATACTAAATGTAAGAACTTGTTTTGTACGTAACACCATTGGATATCCGCAAACTTTTTGCAGCTAATGGTTGCTTTTAGCTAGCAGGGTACTGGATATTACATCTGTGTGACGGGCATTTTGCATTTTGAGAATGATCTTTGTTCCTCAAGCTCAATGTGTTACCTTACTGTTCTCGGAAGGCGATCAGTGCAAATTCATGAATTTGTGGTGATCTCTATGCAAGGCTCACCTCGTGAGGTTCGGATGACGTGAGCCATGATGACCAAGGCCAGGCGGGCGCTAGCGGGCGCAGTGTACCAGTTTCCTCTTTGGTGCTAAGTGGGAAAGCTCAGATGCGGAGTCCCGAGGAATCAGCTAAAGGTTTCCATTCCGGTGCAACAAGACCAAGACCGCCAGTACGGCAGGACGGAGGTCATCGCCGAGCCCACCATGGCATCACGGCCAGAGGCTTTTGCAGGCGAAGACTGCTTTTGTCAGGATAAGATGTACTAGATGTTCCCCTTCGAATTTGGCCGTTGTTGGATCCCTTCCCGCCTTCATTTTTGGAAGAGGACCGTGGCCACTAGAAATAGAGCAACACCACCACCATAGGAAGACAGATCATTCAGATCATCCCCACACCCACCAGATCACTCGAGCCCAAGAACAGACCTCCTTCTGAGGTTGTTCTCTCACTGTACTAGTTGATCCTTAGCCCCTCGAGGCTAATCCACCAGAAAGTAGGAGTAGGGTTTTACACCGCAAGGTGGCCCGAACCTGGATAAACTACTGTGTCCCGTTTCCTTCCAGTTCATCGAGCTAGGCCGTAATATTGACGAGTAGGCGGACTGGGGAGGTTCAGTTCTTCGCACGCACCCCAGTGTTCGTACATCTCAAGGGTCTGCAGAACCCGAGATCCGACAATAGGTTAGTTACCAAAAAATGATGGAAAATTGCATATTAAATCATATAAAGTATCAAAATTGATAATATAATAACATGAAATAAAAAGATATAGATACGTTGGAGACATATCATCCCGTTCTCTCTGGTTTACTCTCTCTCCAGTTGTTGTGCCTCGGTCTACAGAAAGGCCATGACACTTTGTAATTGACTTTCCTATAGGTCTCTACATCTACGGTGTATAATGCCATATGATTCCACACCATCTATCAAGTTACACTTCATGGCATACATATGTATGATGTATCAAATGTCGCCCATCTTTATATTGATTCGTACATGTGGATGCACGAACCCTATATCAATGATGATGATGACCGAGAGAACCTAACCAAATCAACACGTAAACAGACTTGCTTCCCCATATCTAGTCAAGCGAACTAAATGTGATAACTTGTTGCGAGCTAAGTCTGTATGTACCATCATTGGAGATCAGATTTTTTTTCCAGCCAATGGATGGTTTTAGGAGGAGAGTATTGATGTTACATCTGCATCTCGGAGATTTTGCATTTTGATAAGGGTCTTTGTTCCTCGAGCTTAATGGGTTACCTTGTTATCCACAAGAGACGATCCATGCAAAGTAATGAATTTGTGGTGATAATTCATTGGATAATTAATCTATCATCATAGTAAATTTTGGATTACACCGAGTCATCCTTTTGTAATCAATTTCCCTCTATTAGCCAATGAAAGGGAAGCTAAGCAACGTGACTCCATGATAGCAGTCTAATAAGAAAGAATATGACTCGCTTGCTCGTTGTCCTAATATATATGAAAGGACAGAGTACGTCATAAATAAAACTCGCGATGGTACATAACACAAGTCCACTCCTCGCAACTACTTAATAGGTTGGAAAATTCTGGTTCGTGCCATTATGAAATCACAATGCGATATCCGTAGGCTGCCACTGAACCTTCATGAGATTGTCCTCTGAATCTAACACCTGCAAATATATTAACTACGTGCTACTACACACTGTCTCCGCGAGTTGTTGTGATTTTGGCGTTTGTTTTCACTCGCTTCCTTGTCTGTGGGACTCACTACTTGGCCACATGAACCGTAACTATTCCTACCGATGTGGCGCACACGTCCATGGGACGACAAAGTCATAAGTTTTTAATTGCGAAATACAATCTTCTTAATGAAATTCCCAATAGGTGGAGATATCAACCTTAGGGCTCTCCGTCAATGGACTACCATGCCATAAGATGCCACACCATGTGTCAAATTACACATGAGGCATACAACATCATCCTAAATGTAAGAACGTTTCGCACCCAATGGTTGCCTTTAATTAGGAGGGTACTAGATGTTATATCTACGTCACGGGCATTTTGCATTTTGAGAAGGGTCTAGGTTCCTCGAGACTAATGGGCTACATTGCTCTCCACAATTGGACGCATGCATCATTTTCTAATGAACTTCCATCTATTAGTCGACTGAATGGCAGCTAAGCAATGTAAATTGACTACGGCGACTTCATTAGAACGAATATGACTCGCTTGTCCATCCGCCTAATAAATTGGAAATGATAGAGTACGTCGTAAATAAAATGAGGGATGGGCATAAGGAAATCGCACTCCTCTCAACTACTTAATTAAATGGAAAACTTTGGTTTGTGTCATTATCGAATTGGGACGTTCGAACGCTGCCACTAGAAGTTCATGGAATTGGCCTCTGCAACTAGCAGCTGGGAAGGTATTCGCCACATGCTGCTACACGCTTTCTTCGCCAGTTTCCGTCATGTTGTCGTCGGCTTTCGGTGGTTCCTTGTTTGTGGGAGCTACTACTTTGCCACATCTACCGCACCAACGAGAGGTCAAAGAGCCAACCAAAAAAAGAGAAAGAAAAAAAATAAAAAAGAGAGAGGAGGCACACTACTATCCTTTATAGACACTTTTACTTCAAAGTAGCACCATGTATTTCATATATAGAGTTTTCATATTATTCATTTCATATGCTAGTAGGATTAGAGAGGCGCTAGATGTGGTGCATCTACTACTTATTACTGTTGGGCAATCTGTTATATATAAAAAGTAAGATACGGTGAACGAGGAGCAAGAGAAATACTTAGAAATTTTTACAGTAATCAGAAAATACCAGTCGTTGATCTAATATATATTTAATATTCAAAAACAAGAATCATTCAATGTGCGTAACGATATAAATATGGTGGACCATACTCAAAACTGATTATCCTCATATTTTTTGTGTATCACATGAAAATAAAGAAGGGGCCGAACACGTCTAGCTAGCTACCCTTGAATCAAACATGTCTAGCTAGCTAGACATAGATGTACAATTGAAAAAAGAAGGACAGGTAAGTGAGACGTGTGGCTTATGGATTGTTTGAATTGGAAAAAAATAGGCCATGTGTCCATGGAAGACATGTGCCTACAAGCTCAAAAAGATAATACCAGCCCTTGATCTAATAAAGTTGAACGAGGAACAAGAGAAATACTTAGAAAAACCAGAACCGTTCAATTTGTCTAACATTATAAATATGGTGGACCTATAGTGAAATATTGATTATCCTCATATTTTTTGTGTATCAGGTGGAAATAAAGCGGAGGCCCAACAAGTCTAGCTAGCTACCCTTGAATCCAACACGTCTAGATAGCTACCCTTGAATCCATCACGTCTAGCTAGATATATATTGATGTACAATTGAAAAAATAAGGATGGGTACTTGAGACGTGTGGTTTATGGATTGTTCGAATTGAAAAAAATAGGCCATGTGTCCATGGAGGTCGTGTGCGTGCAAGCTAAAAAAAAAAAACTTCACATTAATCAGAGAATATCAGACCATGATCTAATAAATATTTATATTTAAAAACTAGACCTGTTCAATCTGCATAACAATATTAAAATGGTGGACCCATACTCTAATATTAATTATCCTCAGATATTTTGTGTATCACGTGAAATCTGTGTACATGGAAGACATGTACGTGTTCATCATGCATTCAAATTTATAAAACGTTTTCACAAATATGGTTAGCGTCCATATCCCCACTAGGAAATAGCAAAAGTAAAACACATGCAAAAAATTAGAGGAAAACACGTCCGAGAAAGGAATATAAATTTTGGATGTGGTGGGTAAAATATACACTATGATGTGTAAATTTATGTCTTATTATTATTGAGTTTGAAAAATATTAAATTCACTTAGACTAAAAACTTAATATCACATAGTGACATTTTCAAGTTAAACGTTAAATCATGTCTAGGACTAGATGCAACGATCAAACTATGGCGCACTTGATGGATAGATATGTTGGCCATGTATACTTTCCCCAAATCATATACATTGATGAGTACACACTATATTATAAGATCGAGGGAGTACATAATGCTCAATATCATATTGTGAAAATTCGCCATGTTATAAAAGTACACATTTTACAATAGAGGAAGAATGCCGCATATTCAAATAAATAGGAACAAATGACAGAAAGAAATATTTGCACAAATTAAAATGAAGAACTAACTCTTTACCTTGCCATTCAATTAAGAAGATTTTGTATTCCACGCCATTAGACAAATTCATTTTCATGTGCCATTAGAAGTATCACTTAACCATCGTCTTAGCATTGCTCAGGTGGACCGAAATTATTATTTGTACCATAACATGTAGAATATCATAGTGAATAAGTAGCGAGGTTAATATTCTAATCACAAAATATTCTACATCATGTGAAAATCATCGGCTAGAAGATCTTCTATATATTAAGAACAACATACAGAGGAAAAGAAGAAGATGTGCTAGAAATTCACATAATGATCAAAAACCTCTGACTATTTATTCAATGGACACTCATAATTAGGTGACTTTGAAGGCTGAAATTAGTTTCGCTATTGCTTTGTTGGGTCTTAATTATTGTTTAGCCACAAAATATAGAATTTCATAATTTTATATCAAAACAATTATCGATAGTCTAATGTTTAAGCTCACGTGGTGACTGGGTTATCTGACAATGTATACCACGTGTGAATGACAAAAATTGTGTCCATAAGAATGTGATAATGTCATATTAGTTTATGTGAAACATAAAAATGTTCCTCAAATACTTTCAACTACTAAAGATGATGCCCTCGCGAGGGCCACTGTGCTAGTTGATAGAAAAGCGCATAATTATGATGTTATTCATGGCAATGATCACATATATAGACATCACGTTCGTGACAAGTAGACCGACTCCTGCCTTCATGTACTACTATTACTCCACCAATCGACTGCTATCCAGCATGAATCAATGGTAGTAAGTTAATGACAAACAGAGTAACGCCTTTAGCAGTATGACATGATGTGGAGAAAGTAAACTCAAGCAATGAATAAACCCCATCCCTTTTTCATTAATGGAAATAATACAAATACATGCCTCGCTACCATTTCTATCACAGGGTGAGGACACCGCAATATTGAACCCATTACAAAGAACCTCTCCCACCGAAGATGAATCATTCTAATCGGCCAAACCAAACGAATAGATCGGAGAGAAATACAAAGATATCAAGATCATGAATAATAAATTTCAATGAATAATCTGATCATAAACCCCCAATTCATCATATCTCAACAAACACACTGCAAAAAAAGATTACATCGGTTAGAACTCCTTAGAGATCATGGAGAACATGGTATTGAAGATCAAAGAGAGAGCAGAAGTCATCTAGATACTAGCAATGTACCCATAGGTGTGTGGTGAACTGCTCACACATAATCGGAAGGGCAGGAAGGTTCTTGTAGAAGCCCTCAGTGATCGAATCCCCCTTCGGCAGAGTACCGGAAAGGCCTCCAGATGGGATCGCAAAAGAACAGAGACTTGCAGTGGCGTAAAAATTGTTTCGGGAAGCTATCAGGTGGTTTCCCAATATTTGAGAATTCATAAAAGCGAAATTAGGTTAGATGGAGCCACGTGCGGCCCACAAGGCAACAGGACGCACCTACCCACACCTAGGGGGCGCCCTGTTGCCTTGTCGTCTCCTCGTTTGTTCTCTGTTCTCCTCCTGAAGCTTCTAGGGCTCTTTTATCAAGAAAAAAATAAAAAAAGTTTCGTAACGTTTGGACTTCATTTGGTACAGATTTTCTAGAAAACCAGAAACAAGCACAAAACATCAACTGGCACTATGCACTTGGTTAATAGGTTAGTTCCCAAAAAATTATATAAAATTGCATATTAAGCATATGAAGTATCAAAGATTGATAGTATAATAGCATGAAATAACAAAAATATATAGATATGTTTAGATGTATCACCCCATTCTCTCGGGCATGCTCTCTCTTCAGTCGTTGTGCCTTGGTCTACTAAAAGGCCATGACACTTTGTAATAAATTTTCCAGTAGGTGTTGATATGAACTTTAGGTATCAACGTCTACGGTGACAATGCCATATGATTCCACACCATCTATAAGATTACACGTGAAGGCATACATATGTACGTTCTATGAAATGTCACCCATCTTTATATTGATTCCTACATCTGGTTGCATGATCCCTATATCAATGATGATGCTGAACGAGAGAACCTGACCAAATCAACACGTAGAAAGGCATACTTCCTCATATCAAGTCGAGCGAACTAAGTGCGATAAGGGTCTTAGTTCTTCGAGCTTAATCATTTACCTTGTTGTCCATAACAGACGATCCATGCAAAGTAATGAATTTGTGGTGACAATTCATTGGATAATTATTTCTATCATCCTAGTAAATTTTGGATTACACCCATTCATCCTTTTGTAATTAATTTCCCTCTATTAGCCGATGAAAGGGCAGCGAGGCAACGTGGAATGATGATAGCGGTCTAATAAGAACGAATGTGACTCGCTTGCTCGTTCTCTAAATATATCTAAAAGGACAGAGTATGTCATACATAAAACTAGGGATGGTACATAATAGAAGTCCACTCCTTGCAACTACTTAATAGATTGGAAAATTCTGGTCCATGCCATTATCAAATCAAAGTGCGATATTCTTATGCTGCCACTGAACCTTCAGGAAATTGGCCTCTGCAACTAACACGTGCAAATATATTAGCTACATGCTACTACACACCGTCTCCGCAAGTAGTTGTAATTTTTCGGTCAGTTTTCACTTGTTTCCATGTCTGTGGGACTCAATACTTCGCCACATGAACCGTACCAATAAGGAGACACATTTGACTGTTCCTCCCGATATGGCGCACACGTCCCTAGGATGAAAAAGTCATAAGTTTTTAATTGCAAAATACAATCTTTTAGTGAATTTCCCAATATGTGGAGATATCAACCTTAGGGGCCTGTTCGGTACTTCTCCATGGCCTCAAAATCCTGAACTCCACCACCAGCTTCCCATCGCCAGCTTCTCACGAGAGCGCCGCGATCGAGCGATCCATTCGGCAGCACAGCTTCTTTCTCGCTAGCATTGGCCTGGGCCAGCGGCCCATATGGGCCGGATATGGCCCGACTAGAGAGAAAATCAGTAGGTGCTCGCTGTATGTCGGTGGCATCAATAGGTAATTTTGACCAAACTCCAGCTCCTGAAGAACCTGGGAGCCCGGAATGACCACCTCCGCGACTCCACAAAAAATGCACTGCGCTCCGTGCCGGCTTCTGTAGCTGAACTCTAGGAATTGACCCGTTCGGTTGGACTCCACGCGCGGATTCGAGGATTTGAGAAGCCAGACCACTACCGAACACACCCTAGGTTTTACTATCAATGGACTACCATGCCATATGATTCCACACCATCGGTCAAATTACAAATGACAGCATCGGCACCATACCAAATGTAAAACATTTCACAGCCAATGGTTGCCTTCAACAAGGAGGGTACCGGATGTTATATCTACGTCATAGGTATTTTGCATTTTGAGAAGGGGCTTGGTTCCTCAACACTAATGGGGTACATTGCTATCCACAATATGCGATCGGTACCAATTGATAAATTTGTCGTTACAATCCATTGGTTTATCATTTCTATCGTCATAGTAAATTCTGATTACATGCATGCATCATTTTGTAAAAAAATTCCATCTATTAGTCGATGGCATGGCAACTGAGTGACGTAACTTGATTACGGAGGCTTCATAAGAACGAATATCACTCGCTTGTCCGTGTGCCTAATATATTGGAAAGGATAGAGTACGTCATAAATAAAATGAGGGATGGGCGTACTGAAACTGTACTCGTCTCAACTACTTAATTAATTGGAAAATTTTGGTTTGTGTCATTATCGAATTGAGACTTTCGAAGGCTGCCACTGAAACTTCATTAAATTGGCCTCTGCAACTAGCAGCTGGGAAGTTATTCGCCACATGCTGCTAGACACTTTCTTCCCAAGCATCGGTCATGTTGTCATCAGCTTTCGGTTGTTCCTGAATTGTCGGACCTACAACTTCGCCACATCGACCGCACCAACGAGTGGTTAAAGAGCCCACCAAAAAAAGAGAAAGAAAAATAATAAAAGAGAGAGAAGGAGAGAGAGGAGGCACACTAATATGCTTTATAGACACTTATACTTCAAAGTAGCACCATGTATTTCATAGATAGAGTTTTTATATTATCCATTTCATATGCTACACTACTACAAAAACAGCTATAGCCAATATGGACACTAATGGCGTACTGTACATGTGGTGCGCCATTACTAAATACTAATGGCGCACCATGTGTTGGTGCGCCATTAGTGTGCAAATACGAATGGCGCACCACATCCACGGTGCGCCATTAGTAAAAAAAAATTCTTTAAATTTTTTCAAAACTACTAATGGCGCACCGTGGGATGGTGCGCCATTACTATTGCAACTAGTAATGGCGCACCACTCCCACGGTGCGCCATTAGTAATTATGTTTCAATTTTTTTTCAATTTTTTTATTTTTATTTTTTAAACTACTAATGGCGCACCGTGGGAGGGGTGTGCCATTACTAGTTTCAACTAGTAATGGCGCACCATCCCACGGTGCGCCATTAGTAATTTGGTCCAAACATTCCCTCGAATGCACCCCCTGGACCGCCTTTTCAGTTTGAAAAAAAATGAAAGAAAATGATAGAAATGTCAAAAAAATAAAAGAAAATAAGATTCCCATGTGATATGTGGTCTAGTTGTTAGCAAAATTTACAAACATGAATTTTCGACTTTTTTGCAAAATCTCTCGAGAATTTTTGAAAATGGGCATAACTTTTGCATACGAACTCGGATGAAAAAGTTTTTTATACGAAAAATCTTCTACTCGAAAAGTTACATCCGAATTTATGCTGCCACTGAACCTTCAGGAAATTGGCCTCTGCAACTAACACGTGCAAATATATTAGCTACATGCTACTACACACCGTCTCCGCAAGTAGTTGTAAATTTTCGGTCAGTTTTCACTTGTTTCCATGTCTGTGGACTCAATACTTCGCCACATGAACCGTACCAATAAGGAGACACATTTGACTGTTCCTCCCGATATGGCGCACACGTCCCTACGATGAAAAAGTCATAAGTTTTTAACTGCAAAATACAATCTTTTAGTGAATTTCCCAATATGTGGAGATATCAACCTTAGGGGCCTGTTCGGTACTTCTCCATGGCCTCAAAATCCTGAACTCCACCACCAGCTTCCCATCGCCAGCTTCTCACGAGAGCGCCGCGATCGAGCGATCCATTCGGCAGCACAGCTTCTTTCTCGCTAGCATTGGCCTGGGCCAGCGGCCCATATGGGCCGGATATGGCCCGACTAGAGAGAAAATCAGTAGGTGCTCACTGTATGTATCGCACGTGAAATAAGGCTCGAACCGGTACGTTCACTTGGCGGTGGCATCAACAGGTAATTTTGACCAAACTCCAACTCCTGAAGAACCTGGGAGCCCGGAATGACCACCTCCGCGACTCCACAAAAAATGCACTGCGCTCCGCGCCGGCTTCTGTAGCTGAACTCTAGGAATTGACCCGTTCGGTTGGACTCCACGCGCGGATTCGAGGATTTGAGAAGCCAGACCACTACCGAACACACCCTAGGTTTTACTATCAATGGACTACCATGCCATATGATTCCACACCATCGGTCAAATTACAAATGACGGCATCGGCACCATACCAAATGTAAAACTTTTCGCAGCCAATGGTTGCCTTCAACAAGGAGGGTACCGGATGTTATATCTACGTCATAGGTATTTTGCATTTTGAGAAGGGGCTTGGTTCCTCAACACTAATGGGGTACATTGCTATCCACAATATGCGATTGGTACCAATTGATAAATTTGTCGTTACAATCCATTGGTTTATCATTTCTATCGTCATAGTAAATTCTGATTACATGCATGCATCCTTTTGTAAAAAAATTCCATCTATTAGTCGATGGCATGGCAACTGAGTGACGTAACTTGATTACGGAGGCTTCATAAGAACGAATATCACTCGCTTGTCCGTGTGCCTAATATATTGGAAAGGATAGAGTACGTCATAAATAAAATGAGGGATGGGCGTACTGAAACTGTACTCGTCTCAACTACTTAATGAATTGGAAAATTTTGGTTTGTGTCATTATCGAATTGAGACTTTCGAAGGCTGCCACTGAAACTTCATTAAATTGGCCTCTGCAACTAGCAGCTGGGAAGTTATTCGCCACATGCTGCTAGACACTTTCTTCCCAAGCATCGGTCATGTTGTCATCAGCTTTCAGTTGTTCCTGAATTGTCGGACCTACAACTTCGCCACATCGACCGCACCAACGAGTGGTCAAAGAGCCCACCAAAAAAAGAGAAAGAAAAATAATAAAAGAGAGAGAAGGAGAGAGAGGAGGCACACTAATATGCTTTATAGACACTTATACATCAAAGTAGCACCATGTATTTCATAGATAGAGTTTTTATATTATCCATTTCATATGCTACACTACTACAAAAACAGCTATAGCCAATATGGACACTAATGGCGCACTGTACATGTGGTGCGCCATTACTAAATACTAATGGCGCACCATGTGTTGGTGCGCCATTAGTGTGCAAATACTAATGGCGCACCACATCCACGATGCGCCATTAGTAAAAAAAATTCTTTAAATTTTTTCAAAACTACTAATGGCGCACCGTGGGATGGTGCGCCATTACTATTGCAACTAGTAATGGCGCACCACTCCCACGTGGGATGGTGCGACATTACTATTTCAACTAGTAACGGCGCACCACTCCCACGGTGCGCCATTAGTAATTATGTTTCAATTTTTTTTTCAATTTTATTTTTGTTTTTATTTTTTAAACTACTAATGGCGCACCGTGGGAGGGGTGCGCCATTACTAGTTGAACCAGTAATGGCGCACCATCCCACGGTGCGCCATTAGTAATTTGGCCCAAACATTCCCCCGAATGCAACCCCCCCCCCCCCCGGACCGCCTTTTCGGTTTGAAAAAAATAAAAGAAAATGATAGAAATGTCAAAAAAATAAAAGAAAATAAGATTCCCATGTGATATGTGGTCTAGTTGTTAGCAAAATTTACAAACATGAATTTTCGACTTTTTTGCAAAATCTCTCGAATTTTTTTAAAAATGGGCATAACTTTTGCATACGAACTCGGATGAAAAAGTTTTTTATATGAAAAATCATCTACCCGAAAAGTTACATCCGAATTTATGCTGCCACTGAACCTTCAGGAAATTGGCCTCTGCAACTAACACGTGCAAATATATTAGCTACATGCTACTACACACCGTCTCCGCAAGTAGTTGTAATTTTTCGGTCAGTTTTCACTTGTTTCCATGTCTGTGGGACTCAATACTTCGCCACATGAACCGTACCAATAAGGAGACACATTTGACTGTTCCTCCCGATATGGCGCACACGTCCCTAGGATGAAAAAAGTCATAAGTTTTTAATTGCAAAATACAATCTTTTAGTGAATTTCCCAAACTGTGGAGATATCAACCTTAGGGGCCTGTTCGGTACTTCTCCATGGCCTCAAAATCCTGAACTCCACCACCAGCTTCCCATCGCCAGCTTCTCACGAGAGCGCCGCGATCGAGCGATCCATTCGGCAGCACAGCTTCTTTCTCGCTAGCATTGGCCTGGGCCAGCGGCCCATATGGGCCGGATATGGCCCGACTAGAGAGAAAATCAGTAGGTGCTCACTGTATGTATAGCACGTGAAATAAGGCTCGAACCGGTACGTTCACTTGGCGGTGGCATCAACAGGTAATTTTGACCAAACTCCAACTCCTGAAGAACCTGGGAGCCCGGAATGACCACCTCCGCGACTCCACAAAAAATGCACTGCGCTCCGCGCCGGCTTCTGTAGCTGAACTCTAGGAATTGACCCGTTCGGTTGGACTCCACGCGCGGATTCGAGGATTTGAGAAGCCAGACCACTACCGAACACACCCTAGGTTTTACTATCAATGGACTACCACGCCATATGATTCCACACCATCGGTCAAATTACAAATGACGGCATCGACACCATACCAAATGTAAAACTTTTCGCAGCCAATGGTTGCCTTCAACAAGGAGGGTACCGGATGTTATATCTACGTCATAGGTATTTTGCATTTTGAGAAGGGGCTTGGTTCCTCAACACTAATGGGGTACATTGCTATCCACAATATGCGATTGGTACCAATTGATAAATTTGTCGTTACAATCCATTGGTTTATCATTTCTATCGTCATAGTAAATTCTGATTACATGCATGCATCCTTTTGTAAAAAAATTCCATCTATTAGTCGATGGCATGGCAACTGAGTGACGTAACTTGATTACGGAGGCTTCATAAGAACGAATATCACTCGCTTGTCCGTGTGCCTAATATATTGGAAAGGATAGAGTACGTCATAAATAAAATGAGGGATGGGCGTACTGAAACTGTACTCGTCTCAACTACTTAATTAATTGGAAAATGTTGGTTTGTGTCATTATCGAATTGAGACTTTCGAAGGCTGCCACTGAAACTTCATTAAATTGGCCTCTGCAACTAGCAGCTGGGAAGTTATTCGCCACATGCTGCTAGACACTTTCTTCCCAAGCATCGGTCATGTTGTCATCAGCTTTCGGTTGTTCCTCAATTGTCGGACCTCCAACTTCGCCACATCGACCACAACAACGAGTGGTCAAAGAGCCCACCAAAAAAAGAGAAAGAAAAATAATAAAAGAGAGAGAAGGAGAGAGAGGAGGCACACTAATATGCTTTATAGACACTTATACTTCAAAGTAGCACCATGTATTTCATAGATAGAGTTCTTATATTATCCATTTCATATGATACACTACTACAAAAACAGCTATAGCCAATATGGACACTAATGGCGCACTGTACATGTGGTGCGCCATTACTAAATACTAATGGTGCACCATGTGTTGGTGCGCCATTAGTGTGCAAATACTAATGGCGCACCACATCCACGGTGCGCCATTAGTAAAATTTTGTTTTCTTCACATTTTTTCAAAACTACTAATGGCGCACCGTGGGATGGTGCGCCATTACTATTTCAACTAGTAATGGCGCACCACTCCCACGTGGGATGGTGCGACATTACTATTTCAACTAGTAATGGCGCACCACTCCCACGGTGCGCCATTAGTAATTATGTTTCAATTTTTTTTTAATTTTTTTTTATTTTTATTTTTGAAACTACTAATGGCGCACCGTGGGAGGGGTGCGCCATTACTAGTTGAACCAGTAATGGCGCACCATCCCACGGTGCGCCATTAGTAATTTGGCCCAAACATTCCCCCGAATGCAACCCCCCCCCCCCCCGGACCGCCTTTTCGGTTTGAAAAAAATAAAAGAAAATGATAGAAATGTCAAAAAAATAAAAGAAAATAAGATTCCCATGTGATATGTGGTCTAGTTGTTAGCAAAATTTACAAACATGAATTTTCGACTTTTTTGCAAGATCTCTAGAATTTTTTTAAAAATGGGCATAACTTTTGCATACGAACTCGGATGAAAAAGTTTTTTATATGAAAAATCATCTACCCGAAAAGTTACATCCGAATTTATGCTGCCACTGAACCTTCAGGAAATTGGCCTCTGCAACTAACACGTGCAAATATATTAGCTACATGCTACTACACACCGTCTCCGCAAGTAGTTGTAATTTTTCGGTCAGTTTTCACTTGTTTCCATGTCTGTGGGACTCAATACTTCGCCACATGAACCGTACCAATAAGGAGACACATTTGACTGTTCCTCCCGATATGGCGCACACGTCCCTAGGATGAAAAAAGTCATAAGTTTTTAATTGCAAAATACAATCTTTTAGTGAATTTCCCAAACTGTGGAGATATCAACCTTAGGGGCCTGTTCGGTACTTCTCCATGGCCTCAAAATCCTGAACTCCACCACCAGCTTCCCATCGCCAGCTTCTCACGAGAGCGCCGCGATCGAGCGATCCATTCGGCAGCACAGCTTCTTTCTCGCTAGCATTGGCCTGGGCCAGCGGCCCATATGGGCCGGATATGGCCCGACTAGAGAGAAAATCAGTAGGTGCTCACTGTATGTATCGCACGTGAAATAAGGCTCGAACCGGTACGTTCACTTTGCGGTGGCATCAACAGGTAATTTTGACCAAACTCCAACTCCTGAAGAACCTGGGAGCCCGGAATGACCACCTCCGCGACTCCACAAAAAATGCACTGCGCTCCGCCCCGGCTTCTGTAGCTGAACTCTAGGAATTGACCCGTTCGGTTGGACTCGACGCGCGGATTCGAGGATTTGAGAAGCCAGACCACTACCGAACACACCCTAGGTGTTACTATCAATGGACTACCATGCCATATGATTCCACACCATCGGTCAAATTACAAATGACGGCATCGGCACCATACCAAATGTAAAACTTTTCGCAGCCAATGGTTGCCTTCAACAAGGAGGGTACCGGATGTTCTATCTAGGTCATAGGTATTTTGCATTTTGAGAAGGGGCTTGCTTCCTCAACACTAATGGGGTACATTGCTATCCACAATATGCGATCGGTGCCAATTGATAAATTTGTCGTTACAATCATTGGTTTAACATTTCTATCGTCATAGTAAATTCTGATTACATGCATGCATCATTTTGTAAAAAAATTCCATCTATTAGTCGATGGCATGGCAACTGAGTGACGTAACTTGATTACGGAGGCTTCATAAGAACGAATATCACTCGCTTGTCCGTGTGCCTAATAAATTGGAAAGGATAGAGTACGTCATAAATAAAATGAGGGATGGGCGTACTGAAACAGTACTCATCTCAACTACTTAATTAATTGGAAAATTTTGGTTTGTGTCATTATCGAATTGAGACTTTCGAAGGCTGCCACTGAAACTTCATTAAATTGGCCTCTGCAACTAGCAGCTGGGAAGTTATTCGCCACATGCTGCTACACACTTTCTTCCCAAGCATCGGTCATGTTGTCATTAGCTTTCGGTTGTTCCTCGATTGTCGGACCTACAACTTCGCCACATCGACCGCACCAACTAGTGGTCAAAGAGCCCACCAAAAAAAGAGAAAGAAAAATAATAAAAGAGAGAGAAGGAGAGAGAGGAGGCACACTAATATGCTTTATAGACACTTATACTTCAAAGTAGCACCATGTATTTCGTAGATAGAGTTTTTATATTATCCATTTCATATGCTACACTACTACAAAAACAGCTATAGCCAATATGGACACTAATGGCGCACTGTACATGTGGTGCGCCATTACTAAATACTAATGGCGCACCATGTGTTGGTGCGCCATTACTAAATACTAATGGCGCACCATGTGTTGGTGCGCCATTAGTGTGCAAATACTAATGGCGCACCACATCCACGGTGCGCCATTAGTAAAAAAAAATTCTTTAAATTTTTTCAAAACTACTAATGGCGCACCGTGGGATGGTGCGCCATTACTATTGCAACTAGTAATGGCGCACCACTCCCACGGTGCGCCATTAGTAATTATGTTTCAAAAAATTTCAATTTTTTATTTTTATTTTTTAAATTACTAATGGCGCACCGTGGGAGGGGTGCGCCATTACTAGTTTCAACTAGTAATGGCGGACCATCCCACGGTGCGCCATTAGTAATTTGGTCCAAACATTCCCCCGAATGCACCCCCTGGACCGCCTTTTCAGTTTGAAAAAAAATGAAAGAAAATGATATAAATGTCAAAAAAATAAAAGAAAATAAGATTCCCATGTGATATGTGGTCTAGTTGTTAGCAAAATTTACAAACATGAATTTTCGACTTTTTTGCAAAATCTCTCGAGAATTTTTGAAAATGGGCATAACTTTTGCATACGAACTCGGATGAAAAAGTTTTTTATATGAAAAATCTTCTACTCGAAAAGTTACATCCGAATTTATGCTGCCACTGAACCTTCAGGAAATTGGCCTCTGCAACTAACACGTGCAAATATATTAGCTACATGCTACTACACACCGTCTCCGCAAGTAGTTGTAAATTTTCGGTCAGTTTTCACTTGTTTCCATGTCTGTGGGACTCAATACTTCGCCACATGAACCGTACCAATAAGGAGACACATTTGACTGTTCCTCCCGATATGGCGCACACGTCCCTACGATGAAAAAGTCATAAGTTTTTAACTGCAAAATACAATATTTTCGTGAATTTCCCAATATGTGGAGATATCAACCTTAGGGGCCTGTTCGGTACTTCTCCATGGCCTCAAAATCCTGAACTCCACCACCAGCTTCCCATCGCCAGCTTCTCACGAGAGCGTCGCGATCGAGTGATCCATTCGGCAGCACAGCTTCTTTCTCGCTAGCATTGGCCTGGGCCAGCGGCCCATATGGGCCGGATATGGCCCGACTAGAGAGAAAATCAGTAGGTGCTCACTGTATGTATAGCACGTGAAATAAGGCTCGAACCGGTACGTTCACTTGGCGGTGGCATCAACAGGTAATTTTGACCAAACTCCAACTCCTGAAGAACCTGGGAGCCCGGAATGACCACCTCCGCGACTCCACAAAAAATGCACTGCGCTCCGCGCCGGCTTCTGTAGCTGAACTCTAGGAATTGACCCGTTCGGTTGGACTCCACGCGCGGATTCGAGGATTTGAGAAGCCAGACCACTACCGAACACACCCTAGGTTTTACTATCAATGGACTACCATGCCATATGATTCCACACCATCGGTCAAATTACAAATGACGGCATCGGCACCATACCAAATGTAAAACTTTTCGCAGCCAATGGTTGCCTTCAACAAGGAGGGTACCGGATGTTATATCTACGTCATAGGTATTTTGCATTTTGAGAAGGGGCTTGGTTCCTCAACACTAATGGGGTACATTGCTATCCACAATATGCGATTGGTACCAATTGATAAATTTGTCGTTACAATCCATTGGTTTATCATTTCTATCGTCATAGTAAATTCTGATTACATGCATGCATCCTTTTGTAAAAAAATTCCATCTATTAGTCGATGGCATGGCAACTGAGTGACGTAACTTGATTACGGAGGCTTCATAAGAACGGATATCACTCACTTGTCCGTGTGCCTAATATATTGGAAAGGATAGAGTACGTCATAAATAAAATGAGGGATGGGCGTACTGAAACTGTACTCGTCTCAACTACTTAATTAATTGGAAAATTTTGGTTTGTGTCATTATCGAATTGAGACTTTCGAAGGCTGCCACTGAAACTTCATTAAATTGGCCTCTGCAACTAGCAGCTGGGAAGTTATTCGCCACATGCTGCTAGACACTTTCTTCCCAAGCATCGGTCATGTTGTCATCAGCTTTCGGTTGTTCCTCAATTGTCGGACCTATAACTTCGCCACATCGACCACAACAACGAGTGGTCAAAGAGCCCACCAAAAAAAGAGAAAGAAAAATAATAAAAGAGAGAGAAGGAGAGAGAGGAGGCACACTAATATGCTTTATAGACACTTATACTTCAAAGTAGCACCATGTATTTCATAGATAGAGTTCTTATATTATCCATTTCATATGATACACTACTACAAAAACAGCTATAGCCAATATGGACACTAATGGCGCACTGTACATGTGGTGCGCCATTACTAAATACTAATGGTGCACCATGTGTTGGTGCGCCATTAGTGTGCAAATACTAATGGCGCACCACATCCACGGTGCGCCATTAGTAAAATTTTGTTTTCTTTAAATTTTTTCAAAACTACTAATGGCGCACCGTGGGATGGTGCGCCATTACTATTTCAACTAGTAATGGCGTACCACTCCCACGTGGGATGGTGCGACATTACTATTTCAACTAGTAATGGCGCACCACTCCCACGGTGCGCCATTAGTAATTATGTTTCAATTTTTTTTCAATTTTATTTTTATTTTTATTTTTTAAACTACTAATGGCGCACCGTGGGAGGGGTGCGCCATTACTCACGGTGCGCCATTAGTAATTTGGCCCAAACATTCCCCCGAATGCAACCCCCCCTGGACCGCCGTTTCAGTTTGAAAAAAAATAAAAGAAAATGATAGAAATGTCAAAAAAATAAAAGAAAATAAGATTCCCATGTGATATGTGGTCTAGTTGTTAGCAAAATTTACAAACATGAATTTTCGACTTTTTTGCAAAATCTCTCGAATTTTTTTAAAAATGGGCATAACTTTTGCATACGAACTCGGATGAAAAAGTTTTTTATATGAAAAATCATCTACCCGAAAAGTTACATCCGAATTTATGCTGCCACTGAACCTTCAGGAAATTGGCCTCTGCAACTAACACGTGCAAATATATTAGCTACATGCTACTACACACCGTCTCCGCAAGTAGTTGTAATTTTTCGGTCAGTTTTCACTTGTTTCCATGTCTGTGGGACTCAATACTTCGCCACATGAACCGTACCAATACGGAGACACATTTGACTGTTCCTCCCGATATGGCGCACACGTCCCTAGGATGAAAAAAGTCATAATTTTTTAATTGCAAAATACAATCTTTTAGTGAATTTCCCAAACTGTGGAGATATCAACCTTAGGGGCCTGTTCGGTACTTCTCCATGGCCTCAAAATCCTGAACTCCACCACCAGCTTCCCATCGCCAGCATCTCACGAGAGCGCCGCGATCTAGCGATCCATTCGGCAGCACAGCTTCTTTCTCGCTAGCATTGGCCTGGGCCAGCGGCCCATATGGGCCGGATATGGCCCGACTAGAGAGAAAATCAGTAGGTGCTCACTGTATGTATCGCACGTGAAATAAGGCTCGAACCGGTACGTTCACTTGGGGGTGGCATCAACAGGTAATTTTGACCAAACTCCAACTCCTGAAGAACCTGGGAGCCCGGAATGACCACCTCCGCGACTCCACAAAATATGCACTGCGCTCCGCCCCGGCTTCTGTAGCTGAACTCTAGGAATTGACACGTTCGGTTGGACTCGACGAGCGGATTCGAGGATTTGAGAAGCCAGACCACTACCGAACACACCCTAGGTGTTACTATCAATGGACTACCATGCCATATGATTCCACACCATCGGTCAAATTACAAATGACGGCATCGGCACCATACCAAATGTAAAACTTTTCGCAGCCAATGGTTGCCTTCAACAAGGTGGGTACCGGATGTTATATCTAGGTCATAGGTATTTTGCATTTTGAGAAGGGGCTTGGTTCCTCAACACTAATGGGCTACATTGCTATCCACAATATGCGATCGGTGCCAATTGATAAATTTGTCGTTACAATCATTGGTTTAACATTTCTATCGTCATAGTAAATTCTGATTACATGCATGCATCATTTTGTAAAAAAATTCCATCTATTAGTCGATGGCATGGCAACTGAGTGACGTAACTTGATTACGGAGGCTTCATAAGAACGAATATCACTCGCTTGTCCGTGTGCCTAATAAATTGGAAAGGATAGAGTACGTCATAAATAAAATGAGGGATGGGCGTACTGAAACAGTACTCGTCTCAACTACTTAATTAATTGGAAAATTTTGGTTTGTGTCATTATCGAATTGAGACTTTCGAAGGCTGCCACTGAAACTTCATTAAATTGGCCTCTGCAACTAGCAGCTGGGAAGTTATTCGCCACATGCTGCTAGACACTTTCTTCCCAAGCATCGGTCATGTTGTCATCTGCTTTCGGTTGTTCCTCGATTGTCGGACCTACAACTTCGCCACATCGACCGCACCAACGAGTGGTCAAAGAGCCCACCAAAAAAAGAGAAAGAAAAATAATAAAAGAGAGAGAAGGAGAGAGAGGAGGCACACTAATATGCTTTATAGACACTTATACTTCAAAGTAGCACCATGTATTTCGTAGATAGAGTTTTTATATTATCCATTTCATATGCTATACTACTACAAAAACAGCTATAGCCAATATGGACACTAATGGCGCACTGTACATGTGGTGCGCCATTACTAAATACTAATGGCGCACCATGTGTTGGTGCGCCATTAGTGTGCAAATTCTAATGGCGCACCACATCACGGTGCGCCATTAGTAAAAAAAAATTCTTTAATTTTTTTCAAAACTTTTAATGGCGCACCGTGGGATGGTGCGCCATTACTATTTCAACTAGTAATGGCGCACCACTCCCACGGTGCGCCATTAGTAATTATGTTTGAAAAAAAATTCAATTCAAAATTTACAAACATGAATTTTCGACTTTTTTGCAAAATCTCTCGAGAATTTTCAAAAATGGGCATAACTTTTGCATACGAACTCGGATGAAAAAGTTTTTTATATGAAAAATCATCTACTCGAAAAGTTACATCCGAATTTATGCTGCCACTGAACCTTCAGGAAATTGGCCTCTGCAACTAACACGTGCAAATATATTTGCTACATGCTACTACACACCGTCTCCGCAAGTGGTTGTAATTTTTCGGTCAGTTTTCACTTGTTTCCATGTCTGTGGGACTCAATACTTCGCCACATGAACCGTACCAATAAGGAGACACATTTGACTGTTCCTCCCGATATGGCGCACACGTCCCTAGGATGAAAAAGTCATAAGTTTTTAATTGCAAAATACAATCTTTTAGTGAATTTCCCAATATGTGGAGATATCAACCTTAGGGGCCTGTTCGGTACTTCTCCATGGCCTCAAAATCCTGAACTCCACCACCAGCTTCCCATCGCCAACTTCTCACGAGAGCGCCACGATCGAGCGATCCATTCGGCAGCACAGCTTCTTTCTCGCTAGCATTGGCCTGGGCCAGCGGCCCATATGGGCCAGATATGGCCCGACTAGAGAGAAAATCAGTAGGTGCTCGCTGTATGTATCGCACGTGAAATAAGGCTCGAACCGGTACGTTCACTTGGCGGTGGCATCAACAGGTAATTTTGACCAAACTCCAACTCCTGAAGAACCTGGGAGCCCGGAATGACCAGCTCCGGGACTCCACAAATAATGCTCTGCGCTCCGCGCCGTCTTCTGTAGCTGAACTCTAGGAATTGACACGTTCGGTTGGACTCCACGCGCGGATTCGAGGATTTGAGAAGCCAGACCACTACCGAACACACCCTAGGTTTTACTATCAATGGACTACCATGCCATATGATTCCGCACCATCGGTCAAATTACAAATGACGGCATCGGCACCATACCAAATGTAAAACTTTTCGCAGCCAATGGTTGCCTTCAACAAGGAGGGTACCGGATGTTATATCTACGTCATAGGTATTTTGCATTTTGAGAAGGGGCTTGGTTCCTCAACACTAATGGGGTACATTGCTATCCACAATATGCGATCGGTACCAATTGATAAATTTGTCGTTACAATCCATTGGTTTAACATTTCTATCGTCATAGTAAATTCTGATTACATGCATGCATCATTTTGTAAAAAAATTCCATCTATTTGTCGATGGCATGGCAACTGAGTGACGTAACTTGATTACGGAGGCTTCATAAGAACGAATATCACTCGCTTGTCTGTGTGCCTAATAAATTGGAAAGGATAGAGTACGTCATAAATAAAATGAGGGATGGGCGTACTGAAACTGTACTCGTCTCAACTACTTAATTAATTGGAAAATTTTGGTTTGTGTCATTATCGAATTGAGACTTTCGAAGGCTGCCACTGAAACTTCATTAAATTGGCCTCTGCAACTAGCAGCTGGGAAGTTATTCGCCACATGCTGCTAGACACTTTCTTCCCAAGCATCGGTCATGTTGTCATCTGCTTTCGGTTGTTCCTCGATTGTCGGACCTACAACTTCGCCACATCGACCGCACCAACGAGTGGTCAAAGAGCCCACCAAAAAAAGATAAAGAAAAATAATAAAAGAGAGAGAAGGAGAGAGAGGAGGCACACTAATATGCTTTATAGACACTTATACTTCAAAGTAGCACCATGTATTTCATAGATAGAGTTCTTATATTATCCATTTCATATGCTACACTACTACAAAAACAGCTATAGCCAATATGGACACTAATGGCGCACTGTACATGTGGTGCGCCATTACTAAATACTAATGGCGCACCATGTGTTGGTGCGCCATTAGTGTGCAAATTCTAATGGCGCACCACATCACGGTGCGCCATTAGTAAAAAAAAAATCTTTAATTTTTTTCAAAACTTTTAATGGCGCACCGTGGGATGGTGCGCCATTACTATTTCAACTAGTAATGGCGCACCACTCCCACGGTGCGCCATTAGTAATTATGTTTGAAAAAAAATTCAATTCAAAATTTACAAACATGAATTTTCGACTTTTTTGCAAAATCTCTCGAGAATTTTCAAAAATGGGCATAACTTTTGCATACGAACTCGGATGAAAAAGTTTTTTATATGAAAATTCATCTACTCGAAAAGTTACATCCGAATTTATGCTGCCACTGAACCTTCAGGAAATTGGCCTCTGCAACTAACACGTGCAAATATATTTGCTACATGCTACTACACACCGTCTCCGCAAGTGGTTGTAATTTTTCGGTCAGTTTTCACTTGTTTCCATGTCTGTGGGACTCAATACTTCGCCACATGAACCGTACCAATAAGGAGACACATTTGACTGTTCCTCCCGATATGGCGCACACGTCCCTAGGATGAAAAAGTCATAAGTTTTTAATTGCAAAATACAATCTTTTAGTGAATTTCCCAATATGTGGAGATATCAACCTTAGGGGCCTGTTCGGTACTTCTCCATGGCCTCAAAATCCTGAACTCCACCACCAGCTTCCCATCGCCAGCTTCTCACGAGAGCGCCACGATCGAGCGATCCATTCGGCAGCACAGCTTCTTTCTCGCTAGCATTGGCCCGGGCCAGCGGCCCATATGGGCCAGATATGGCCCGACTAGAGAGAAAATCAGTAGGTGCTCGCTGTATGTATCGCACGTGAAATAAGGCTCGAACCGGTACGTTCACTTGGCGGTGGCATCAACAGGTAATTTTGACCAAACTCCAACTCCTGAAGAACCTGGGAGCCCGGAATGACCAGCTCCGGGACTCCACAAATAATGCACTGCGCTCCGCGCCGTCTTCTGTAGCTGAACTCTAGGAATTGACACGTTCGGTTGGACTCCACGCACGGATTCGAGGATTTGAGAAGCCAGACCACTACCGAACACACCCTAGGTTTTACTATCAATGGACTACCATGCCATATGATTCCACACCATCGGTCAAATTACAAATGACGGCATCGGCACCATACCAAATGTAAAACTTTTCGCAGCCAATGGTTGCCTTCAACAAGGAGGGTACCGGATGTTATATCTACGTCATAGGTATTTTGCATTTTGAGAAGGGGCTTGGTTCCTCAACACTAATGGGGTACATTGCTATCCACAATATGCGATCGGTACCAATTGATAAATTTGTCGTTACAATCCATTGGTTTAACATTTCTATCGTCATAGTAAATTCTGATTACATGCATGCATCATTTTGTAAAAAAATTCCATCTATTTGTCGATGGCATGGCAACTGAGTGACGTAACTTGATTACGGAGGCTTCATAAGAACGAATATCACTCGCTTGTCTGTGTGCCTAATAAATTGGAAAGGATAGAGTACGTCATAAATAAAATGAGGGATGGGCGTACTGAAACTGTACTCGTCTCAACTACTTAATTAATTGGAAAATTTTGGTTTGTGTCATTATCGAATTGAGACTTTCGAAGGCTGCCACTGAAACTTCATTAAATTGGCCTCTGCAACTAGCAGCTGGGAAGTTATTCGCCACATGCTGCTAGACACTTTCTTCCCAAGCATCGGTCATGTTGTCATCTGCTTTCGGTTGTTCCTCGATTGTCGGACCTACAACTTCGCCACATCGACCGCACCAACGAGTGGTCAAAGAGCCCACCAAAAAAAGATAAAGAAAAATAATAAAAGAGAGAGAAGGAGAGAGAGGAGGCACACTAATATGCTTTATAGACACTTATACTTCAAAGTAGCACCATGTATTTCATAGATAGAGTTTTTATATTATCCATTTCATATGCTACACTACTACAAAAACAGCTATAGCCAATATGGACACTAATGGCGCACTGTACATGTGGTGCGCCATTACTAAATACTAATGGCGCACCATGTGTTGGTGCGCCATTAGTGTGCAAATTCTAATGGCGCACCACATCACGGTGCGCCATTAGTAAAAAAAAATTCTTTAATTTTTTTCAAAACTTTTAATGGCGCACCGTGGGATGGTGCGCCATTACTATTTCAACTAGTAATGGCGCACCACTCCCACGGTGCGCCATTAGTAATTATGTTTGAAAAAAAATTCAATTCAAAATTTACAAACATGAATTTTCGACTTTTTTGCAAAATCTCTCGAGAATTTTCAAAAATGGGCATAACTTTTACATACGAACTCGGATGAAAAAGTTTTTGATATGAAAAATCATCTAGTCGAAAAGTTACATCCGAATTTATGCTGCCACTGAACCTTCAGGAAATTGGCCTCTGCAACTAACACGTGCAAATATATTAGCTACATGCTACTACACACCGTCTCCGCAAGTAGTTGTAATTTTTCGGTCAGTTTTCACTTGTTTCCATGTCTGTGGGACTCAATACTTCGCCACATGAACCGTACCAATAAGGAGACACATTTGACTGTTCCTCCCGATATGGCGCACATGTCCCTAGGATGAAAAATTCATAAGTTTTTAATTGCAAAATACAATCTTTTAGTGAATTTCCCAATATGTGGAGATATCGACCTTAGGGGCCTGTTCGGTACTTCTCCATGGCCTCAAAATCCTGAACTCCACCACCAGCTTCCCATCGCCAGCTTCTCACGAGAGCGCCGCGATCGAGCGATCCATTCGGCAGCACAGCTTCTTTCTCGCTAGCATTGGCCTGGGCCAGCGGCCCATATGGGCCGGATATGGCCCGACTAGAGAGAAAATCAGTAGGTGCTCGCTGTATGTATCGCACGTGAAATAAGGCTCGAACCGGTACGTTCACTTGGCGGTGGCATCAACAGGTAATTTTGACCAAACTCCAACTCCTGAAGAACCTGGGAGCCCGGAATGACCAGCTCCGCGACTCCACAAAAAATGCAATGCGCTCCGCGCCGGCTTCTGTAGCTGAACTCTAGGAATTGACACGTTCGGTTGGACTCCACGCGCGGACTCGAGGATTTGAGAAGCCAGACCACTACCGAACACACCCTAGGTTTTACTATCAATGGACTACCATGCCATATGATTCCACACCATCGGTCAAATTACAAATGACGGCATCGTCACCATACCAAATGTAAAAAAATTCGCAGCCAATGGTTGCCTTCAACAAGGAGGGTACCGGATGTTATATCTACGTCATAGGTATTTTGCATTTTGAGAAGGGGCTTGGTTCATCAACACTAATGGGGTACATTGCTATCCACAATATGCGATCGGTACCAATTGATAAATTTGTCGTTAAATCCATTGGTTTAACATTTCTATCGTCATAGTAAATTCTGATTACATGCATGCATCATTTTGTAAAAAAATTCCATCTCTTAGTCGATGGCATGGCAACTGAGTGACGTAACTTGATTACGGAGGCTTCATAAGGACGAATATCACTCGCTTGTCCGTGTGCCTAATAAATCGGAAAGGATAGAGTACGTCATAAATAAAATGAGGGATGGGCGTACTGAAACTGTACTCGTCTCAACTACTTAATTAATTGGAAAATTTTGGTTTGTGTCATTATCGAATTGAGACTTTCGAAGGCTGCCACTGAAACTTCATTAAATTGGCCTCTGCAACTAGCAGCTGGGAAGTTATTCGCCACACGCTGCTAGACACTTTCTTCCCAAGCATCGGTCATGTTTTCATCAGCTTTCGGTTGTTTCTCGATTGTCGGACCTACAACTTCGCCACATCGACCGCACCAACGAGTGGTCAAAGAGCCCACCAAAAAAAGAGAAAGAAAAATAATAAAAGAGAGAGAAGGAGAGAGAGGAGGCACACTAATATGCTTTATAGACACTTATACTTCAAAGTAGCACCATGTATTTCATAGATAGAGTTTTTATATTATCCATTTCATATGCTACACTACTACAAAAACAGCTATAGCCAATATGGACACTAATGACGCACTGTACATGTGGTGCACCATTACTAAATACTAATGGCGCACCATGTGTTGGTGCGCCATTTGTGTGCAAATACTAATGTCGCACCACATCCACCGTGCGCCATTAGTAAAAGAAAATTTCTTTAAATTTTTCAAAACTACTAATGGCGCACCGTGGGATGGTGCGCCATTACTATTTCAACTAGTAATGGCGCACCACTCCCACGGTGCGCCATTAGTAATTATGTTTCAAATTTTTTTTCAATTTTTTTTATTTTTATTTTTTAAACTACTAATGGCGCAACGTGGGAGGGGTGCGCCATTACTAGTTGAACTACTAATGGCGCACCATCCCACGGTGCGCCATTAGTAATTTGGCCCAAACATTCCCCAGAATGCACCCCCCCTCCCCTTGGACCGCCTTCTCAGTTTGAAAAAAAATAAAAGAAAATGATAGAAATGTCAAAAAAATAAAAGAAAATAAGATTCCCATGTGATATGTGGTCTACTTGTTAGCAAAATTTACAAACATGAATTTTCGACTTTTTTGCAAAATCTCTCGAGAATTTTTTAAAATGGGCATAACTTTTGCATACGAACTCGGATGAAAAAGTTTTTTATATGAAAAATCATCTACTCGAAAAGTTACATCCGAATTTATGCTGCCACTGAACCTTCAGGAAATTGGCCTCTGCAACTAACACGTGCAAATATATTAGCTACATGCTACTACACACCGTCTCCGCAAGTAGTTGTAATTTTTCGGTCAGTTTTCACTTGGTTCCATGTCTGTGGGACTCAATACTTCGCCACATGAACCGTACCAATAAGGAGACACATTTGACTGTTCCTCCCGATATGGCGCACACGTCCCTAGGATGAAAAAGTCATAAGTTTTTAATTGCAAAATACAATCTTTTAGTGAATTTCCCAATATGTGGAGATATCAACCTTAGGGGCCTGTTCGGTACTTCTCCATGGCCTCAAAATCCTGAACTCCACCACCAGCTTCCCATCGCCAGCTTGTCACGAGAGCGCCGTGATCGAGCGATCCATTCGGCAGCACAACTTCTTTCTCGCTAGCATTGGCCTGGGCCAGCGGCCCATATGGGCCGGATATGGCCCGACTAGAGAGAAAATCAGTAGGTGCTCGCTGTATGTATTGCACGTGAAATAAGGCTCGAACCGGTACGTTCACTTGGCGGTGGCATCAACAGATAATTTTGACCAAACTCCAACTCCTGAAGAACCTGGGAGCCCGGAATGACCACCTCCGCGACTCCACAAATAATGCACTGCGCTTCGCGCCGGCTTCTGTAGCTGAACTCTAGGAATTGACACGTTCGTTTGGACTCCACGCGCGGATTCGAGGATTTGAGAAGCCAGACCACTACCGAACACACCCTAGGATTTACTATCAATGGACTACCATGCCATATGATTCCACACCATCGGTCAAATTAGAAATGACGGCATCGGCACCATACAAAATGTAAAACTTTTCGCAGGCAATGGTTGCCTTCAACAAGGAGGGTACCGGATGTTATATCTACGTCATAGGTATTTTGCATTTTAAGAAGGGGCTTGGTTCCTCAACACTAATGGGGTACATTGCTATGCACAATATGCGATCGGTACCAATTGATAAATTTGTGGTTACAATCCATTGATTTAACATTTCTATCGTCATAGTAAATTCTGATTACATGCATGCATCATTTTGTAAAAAAATTCCATCTATTAGTCGATGGCATGGCAACTGAGTGACGTAACTTGATTACGGAGGCTTCATAAGAACGAATATCACTCGCTTGTCCGTGTGCCTAATAAATCGGAAAGGATAGAGTACGTCATAAATAAAATGAGGGATGGGCGTACTGAACCTGTACTCGTCTCAACTACTTAATTAATTGGAAATTTTTGGTTTGTGTCATTATCGAATTGAGACTTTCGAAGGCTGCCACTGAAACCTCATTAAATTGGCCTCTGCAACTAGCAGCTAGGAAGTTATTCGCCACATGCTGCTAGACACTTTCTTCCCAGGCATCGGTCATGTTGTCATCAGCTTTCGGTTGTTCCTCGATTGTCGGGCCTACAACTTCGCCACATCGACGGCACCAACGAGTGGTCAAAGAGCCCACCAAAAAAAGAGAAAGAAAAATAATAAAAGAGAGAGGAGGCACACTAATATGCTTTATAGACACTTATACTTCAAAGTAGCACCATGTATTTCATAGATAGAGTTTTTATATTATCCATTTCATATGCTACACTACTACAAAAACAGCTATAGCCAATATGGACACTAATGGCGCACTGTACATGTGGTGCGCCATTACTAAATACTAATGGCGCACCATGTATTGGTGCGCCATTAGTGTGCAAATACTAATGGTGCACCACATCCACGGTGCGCCATTAGTAAATTTTTTTTTCTTTTAATTTTTTCAAAACTACTAATGGCGCACCGTGGGATGGTGCGCCATTACTATTTCAACTAGTAATGGCGCACCACACCCGGTGCGCCATTAGTAATTATGTTTCAAAAAAAATTCAATTTTTTATTTTTTATTTTTTAAACTAGTAATGGCGCATAGTAATGGCGCACCATCCCACGGTGCGCCATTAGTAATTTGGCCCAAACATTCCCCCGAATGCACCCCCCATGTGGACCGCCTTTTCAGTTTGAAAAAAAAGAAAATGATAGAAATGTCAAAAAAATAAAAGAAAATAAGATTCCCATGTGATATGTGGTCTAGTTGTTAGCAAAATTTACAAACATGAATTTTCGTCTTTTTTGCAAAATCTCTCGAGAATTTTTAAAAATGGGCATAACTTTTGCATACGAACTCGGATGAAATAGTTTTTTATATAAAAAATCATCTACTCGAAAAGTTAAATCTGAATTTATGCTGCCACTGAATTTTCAAGAAATTGGCCTCTGCAACTAACACGTGCAAATATATTAGCTACATGCTACTACACACCGTCTCCGCAAGTAGTTGTAATTTTTCGGTCAGTTTTCACTTGTTTCCATGTCTGTGGGACTCAATACTTCGCCACATGAACCGTACCAATAAGGAGACACATTTGCCTGTTCCTCCCGATATGGCGCACACGTCCATAGGATGAAAAAGTCATAAGTTTTTAATTGCAAAATACAATCTTTTAGTGAATTTCCCAATATGTGGAGATATCAACCTTAGGGGCCTGTTCGGTACTTCTCCATGGCCTCAAAATCCTGAACTCCACCACCAGCTTCCCATCGCCAGCTTCTCACGAGAGCGCCGCGATCGAGCGATCCATTCGGCAGCATAGCTTCTTTCTCGCTAGCATTGGCCTGGGCCAGCGGCCCATATGGGCCGGATATGGCCCGACTAGAGAGAAAATCAGTAGGTGCTCGCTGTATGTATCGCACGTGAAATAAGGCTCGAACCGGTACGTTCACTTGGCGGTGGCATCAACAGGTAATTTTGACCAAACTCCAACTCCTGAAGAACCTGGGAGCCCGGAATGACCACCTCCGCGACTCCACAAATAATATACTGCGCTCCGCGCCGGCTTCTGTAGCTGAACTCTAGGAATTGACACGTTCGGTTGGACTCCACGCGCGGATTCGAGGATTTGAGAAGCCAGACCACTACCGAACACACCCTAGGATTTACTATCAATGGACTACCATGCCATATGATTCCACACCATGGGTCAAATTAGAAATGACGGCATCGGCACCATACAAAATGTAAAACTTTTCGCAGCCAATGGTTGCCTTCGACAAGGAGGGTACCGGATGTTATATCTACGTCATAGGTATTTTGCATTTTGAGAAGGGGCTTGGTTCCTCAACACTAATGGGGTACATTGCTATCCACAATATGCGATCGGTACCAATTGATAAATTTGTGGTTACAATCCATAGGTTTAACATTTCTATCGTCATAGTAAATTCTGATTACATGCATGCATCATTTTGTAAAAAAAATTCCATCAATTAGTCGATGGCATGGCAACTGAGTGATTTAACTTGATTACGGAGGCTTCATAAGAACGAATATCACTCGCTTGTCCGTGTGCCTAATAAATTGGAAAGGATAGAGTACGTCATAAATAAAATGAGGGATGGGCGTACTGAAACTGTACTCGTCTCAACTACTTAATTAATTGGAAAATTTTGGTTTGTGTCATTATCGAATTGAGACTTTCGAAGGCTGCCACTGAAACTTCATTAAATTGGCCTCTGCAACTAGCAGCTGGGAAGTTATTCGCCACATGCTGCTAGACACTTTCTTCCCAAGCATCGGTCATGTTGTCATCAGCTTTCGGTTGTTCCTTGTTTGTCGGACCTACAACTTCGCCACATCGACCGCACCAACGAGTGGTCAAAGAGCCCACCAAAAAAAGAGAAAGAAAAATAATAAAAGAGAGAGGAGGCACACTAATATGCTTTATAGACACTTATACTTCAAAGTAGCACCATGTATTTCATAGATAGAGTTTTTATATTATCCATTTCATATGCTACACTACTACAAAAACAGCTATAGCCAATATGGACACTAATGGCGCACTGTACATGTGGTGCGCCATTACTAAATACTAATGGCGCACCATGTGTTGGTGCGCCATTAGTGTGCAAATACTAATGTCGCACCACATCCACCGTGCGCCATTAGTAAAATAAAAATTCTTTAAATTTTTCAAAACTACTAATGGCGCACCGTGGGATGGTGCGCCATTACTATTTCAACTAGTAATGGCGCACCACTCCCACGGTGCGCCATTAGTAATTATGTTTCAAATTTTTTTTCAATTTTTTTTATTTTTATTTTTTAAACTACTAATGGCGCACCGTGGGAGGGTGCGCCATTACTAGTTGAACTGCTAATGGCGCACCATCCCACGGTGCGCCATTAGTAATTTGGCCCAAACATTCCCCAGAATGCACCCCCCCCCCCTTGGACCGCCTTCTCAGTTTGAAAAAAATAAAAGAAAATGATAGAAATGTCAAAAAAATAAAAGAAAATAAGATTCCCATGTGATATGTGGTCTAGTTGTTAGCAAAATTTACAAACATGAATTTTTGACTTTTTTGCAAAATCTCTCGAGAATTTTTTAAAATGGGCATAACTTTTGCATACGAACTCGGATGAAAAAGTTTTTTATATGAAAAATCATCTACTCGAAAAGTTACATCCGAATTTATGCTGCCACTGAACCTTCAGGAAATTGGCCTCTGCAACTAACACGTGCAAATATATTAGCTACATGCTACTACACACCGTCTCCGCAAGTAGTTGTAATTTTTCGGTCAGTTTTCACTTGTTTCCATGTCTGTGGGACTCAATACTTCGCCACATGAACCGTACCAATAAGGAGACACATTTGACTGTTCCTCCCGATATGGCGCACACGTCCCTAGGATGAAAAAGTCATAAGTTTTTAATTGCAAAATACAATCTTTTAGTGAATTTCCCAATATGTGGAGAGATCAACCTTAGGGGCCTGTTCGGTACTTCTCCATGGCCTCAAAATCCTGAACTCCACCACCAGCTTCCCATCGCCAGCTTCTCACGAGAGCGCCGTGATCGAGCGATCCATTCGGCAGCATAGCTTCTTTCTCGCTAGCATTGGCCTGGGCCAGCGGCCCATATGGGCCGGATATGGCCCGACTAGAGAGAAAATCAGTAGGTGCTCGCTGTATGTATCGCACGTGAAATAAGGCTCGAACCGGTACGTTCACTTGGCGGTGGCATCAACAGGTAATTTTGACCAAACTCCAACTCCTGAAGAACCTGGGAGCCCGGAATGACCACCTCCGCGACTCCACAAATAATATACTGCGCTCCGCGCCGGCTTCTGTAGCTGAACTCTAGGAATTGACACGTTCGGTTGGACTCCACGCGCGGATTCGAGGATTTGAGAAGCCAGACCACTACCGAACACACCCTAGGATTTACTATCAATGGACTACCATGCCATATGATTCCACACCATGGGTCAAATTAGAAATGACGGCATCGGCACCATACAAAATGTAAAACTTTTCGCAGCCAATGGTTGCCTTCGACAAGGAGGGTACCGGATGTTATATCTACGTCATAGGTATTTTGCATTTTGAGAAGGGGCTTGGTTCCTCAACACTAATGGGGTACATTGCTATCCACAATATGCGATCGGTACCAATTGATAAATTTGTGGTTACAATCCATAGGTTTAACATTTCTATCGTCATAGTAAATTCTGATTACATGCATGCATCATTTTGTAAAAAAAATTCCATCAATTAGTCGATGGCATGGCAACTGAGTGATTTAACTTGATTACGGAGGCTTCATAAGAACGAATATCACTCGCTTGTCCGTGTGCCTAATAAATTGGAAAGGATAGAGTACGTCATAAATAAAATGAGGGATGGGCGTACTGAAACTGTACTCGTCTCAACTACTTAATTAATTGGAAAATTTTGGTTTGTGTCATTATCGAATTGAGACTTTCGAAGGCTGCCACTGAAACTTCATTAAATTGGCCTCTGCAACTAGCAGCTGGGAAGTTATTCGCCACATGCTGCTAGACACTTTCTTCCCAAGCATCGGTCATGTTGTCATCAGCTTTCGGTTGTTCCTTGTTTGTCGGACCTACAACTTCGCCACATCGACCGCACCAACGAGTGGTCAAAGAGCCCACCAAAAAAAGAGAAAGAAAAATAATAAAAGAGAGAGGAGGCACACTAATATGCTTTATAGACACTTATACTTCAAAGTAGCACCATGTATTTCATAGATAGAGTTTTTATATTATCCATTTCATATGCTACACTACTACAAAAACAGCTATAGCCAATATGGACACTAATGGCGCACTGTACATGTGGTGCGCCATTACTAAATACTAATGGCGCACCATGTGTTGGTGCGCCATTAGTGTGCAAATACTAATGTCGCACCACATCCACCGTGCGCCATTAGTAAAAAAAAAATTCTTTAAATTTTTCAAAACTACTAATGGCGCACCGTGGGATGGTGCGCCATTACTATTTCAACTAGTAATGGCGCACCACTCCCACGGTGCGCCATTAGTAATTATGTTTCAATTTTTTTTTCAATTTTTTTTATTTTTATTTTTTAAACTACTAATGGCGCACCGTGGGAGGGTGCGCCATTACTAGTTGAACTGCTAATGGCGCACCATCCCACGGTGCGCCATTAGTAATTTGGCCCAAACATTCCCCAGAATGCACCCCCCCCCCCCCCCTTGGACCGCCTTCTCAGTTTGAAAAAAATAAAAGAAAATGATAGAAATGTCAAAAAAAATAAAAGAAAATACGATTCCCATGTGATATGTGGTCTAGTTGTTAGCAAAATTTACAAACATGAATTTTTGACTTTTTTGCAAAATCTCTCGAGAATTTTTTAAAATGGGCATAACTTTTGCATACGAACTCGGATGAAAAAGTTTTTTATATGAAAAATCATCTACTCGAAATGTTACATCCGAATTTATGCTGCCACTGAACCTTCAGGAAATTGGCCTCTGCAACTAACACGTGCAAATATATTAGCTACATGCTACTACACACCGTCTCCGCAAGTAGTTGTAATTTTTCGGTCAGTTTTCACTTGTTTCCATGTCTGTGGGACTCAATACTTCGCCACATGAACCGTACCAATAAGGAGACACATTTGACTGTTCCTCCCGATATGGCGCACACGTCCCTAGGATGAAAAAGTCATAAGTTTTTAATTGCAAAATACAATCTTTCAGTGAATTTCCCAATATGTGGAGAGATCAACCTTAGGGGCCTGTTCGGTACTTCTCCATGGCCTCAAAATCCTGAACTCCACCACCAGCTTCCCATCGCCAGCTTCTCACGAGAGCGCCGCGATCGAGCGATCCATTCGGCAGCACAGCTTCTTTCTCGCTAGCATTGGCCTGGGCCAGCGGCCCATATGGGCCGGATATGGCCCGACTAGAGAGAAAATCAGTAGGTGCTCGCTGTATGTATCGCACGTGAAATAAGGCTCGAACCGGTACGTTCACTTGGCGGTGGCATCAACAGGTAATTTTGACCAAACTCCAACTCCTGAAGAACCTGGGAGCCCGGAATGACCACCTCCGCGACTCCACAAATAATATACTGCGCTCCGCGCCGGCTTCTGTAGCTGAACTCTAGGAATTGACACGTTCGGTTGGACTCCACGCGCGGATTCGAGGATTTGAGAAGCCAGACCACTACCGAACACACCCTAGGATTTACTATCAATGGACTACCATGCCATATGATTCCACACCATGGGTCAAATTAGAAATGACGGCATCGGCACCATACAAAATGTAAAACTTTTCGCAGCCAATGGTTGCCTTCGACAAGGAGGGTACCGGATGTTATATCTACGTCATAGGTATTTTGCATTTTGAGAAGGGGCTTGGTTCCTCAACACTAATGGGGTACATTGCTATCCACAATATGCGATCGGTACCAATTGATAAATTTGTGGTTACAATCCATAGGTTTAACATTTCTATCGTCATAGTAAATTCTGATTACATGCATGCATCATTTTGTAAAAAAAATTCCATCTATTAGTCGATGGCATGGCAACTGAGTGATTTAACTTGATTACGGAGGCTTCATAAGAACGAATATCACTCGCTTGTCCGTGTGCCTAATAAATTGGAAAGGATAGAGTACGTCATAAATAAAATGAGGGATGGGCGTACTGAAACTGTACTCGTCTCAACTACTTAATTAATTGGAAAATTTTGGTTTGTGTCATTATCGAATTGAGACTTTCGAAGGCTGCCACTGAAACTTCATTAAATTGGCCTCTGCAACTAGCAGCTGGGAAGTTATTCGCCACATGCTGCTAGACACTTTCTTCCCAAGCATCGGTCATGTTGTCATCAGCTTTCGGTTGTTCCTTGTTTGTCGGACCTACAAGTTCGCCACATCGACCGCACCAACGAGTGGTCAAAGAGCCCACCAAAAAAAGAGAAAGAAAAATAATAAAAGAGAGAGGAGGCACACTAATATGCTTTATAGACACTTATACTTCAAAGTAGCACCATGTATTTCATAGATAGAGTTTTTATATTATCCATTTCATATGCTACACTACTACAAAAACAGCTATAGCCAATATGGACACTAATGGCGCACTGTACATGTGGTGCGCCATTACTAAATACTAATGGCGCACCATGTGTTGGTGCGCCATTAGTGTGCAAATACTAATGTCGCACCACATCCACCGTGCGCCATTAGTAAAAAAAAAATTCTTTAAATTTTTCAAAACTACTAATGGCGCACCGTGGGATGGTGCGCCATTACTATTTCAACTAGTAATGGCGCACCACTCCCACGGTGCGCCATTAGTAATTATGTTTCAAATTTTTTTTCAATTTTTTTTATTTTTATTTTTTAAACTACTAATGGCGCACCGTGGGAGGGTGCGCCATTACTAGTTGAACTGCTAATGGCGCACCATCCCACGGTGCGCCATTAGTAATTTGGCCCAAACATTCCCCAGAATGCACCCCCCCCCCTTGGACCGCCTTCTCAGTTTGAAAAAAATAAAAGAAAATGATAGAAATGTCAAAAAAATAAAAGAAAATAAGATTCCCATGTGATATGTGGTCTAGTTGTTAGCAAAATTTACAAACATGAATTTTTGACTTTTTTGCAAAATCTCTCGAGAATTTTTTAAAATGGGCATAACTTTTGCATACGAACTCGGATGAAAAAGTTTTTTATATGAAAAATCATCTACTCGAAATGTTACATCCGAATTTATGCTGCCACTGAACCTTCAGGAAATTGGCCTCTGCAACTAACACGTGCAAATATATTAGCTACATGCTACTACACACCGTCTCCGCAAGTAGTTGTAATTTTTCGGTCAGTTTTCACTTGTTTCCATGTCTGTGGGACTCAATACTTCGCCACATGAACCGTACCAATAAGGAGACACATTTGACTGTTCCTCCCGATATGGCGCACACGTCCCTAGGATGAAAAAGTCATAAGTTTTTAATTGCAAAATACAATCTTTTAGTGAATTTCCCAATATGTGGAGAGATCAACCTTAGGGGCCTGTTCGGTACTTCTCCATGGCCTCAAAATCCTGAACTCCACCACCAGCTTCCCATCGCCAGCTTCTCACGAGAGCGCCGCGATCGAGCGATCCATTCGGCAGCACAGCTTCTTTCTCGCTAGCATTGGCCTGGGCCAGCGGCCCATATGGGCCGGATATGGCCCGACTAGAGAGAAAATCAGTAGGTGCTCGCTGTATGTATCGCACGTGAAATAAGGCTCGAACCGGTACGTTCACTTGGCGGTGGCATCAACAGGTAATTTTGACCAAACTCCAACTCCTGAAGAACCTGGGAGCCCGGAATGACCACCTCCGCGACTCCACAAATAATGCACTGCGCTCCGCGCCGGCTTCTGTAGCTGAACTCTAGGAATTGACACGTTCGGTTGGACTCCACGCGCGGATTCGAGGATTTGAGAAGCCAGACCACTACCGAACACACCCTAGGATTTACTATCAATGGACTACCATGCCATATGATTCCACACCATGGGTCAAATTAGAAATGACGGCATCGGCACCATACAAAATGTAAAACTTTTCGCTGCCAATGGTTGCCTTCGACAAGGAGGGTACCGGATGTTATATCTACGTCATAGGTATTTTGCATTTTGAGAAGGGGCTTGGTTCCTCAACACTAATGGGGTACATTGCTATCCACAATATGCGATCGGTACCAATTGATAAATTTGTGGTTACAATCCATAGGTTTAACATTTCTATCGTCATAGTAAATTCTGATTACATGCATGCATCATTTTGTAAAAAAATTCCATCTATTAGTCGATGGCATGGCAACTGAGTGACGTAACTTGATTACGGAGGCTTCATAAGAACGAATATCACTCGCTTGTCCGTGTGCCTAATATATTGGAAAGGATAGAGTACGTCATAAATAAAATGAGGGATGGGCGTACTGAACCTGTACTCGTCTCAACTACTTAATTAATTGGAAATTTTTGGTTTGTGTCATTATCGAATTGAGACTTTCGAAGGCTGCCAATGAAACTTCATTAAATTGGCCTCTGCAACTAGCAGCTAGGAAGTTATTCGCCACATGCTGCTAGACACTTTCTTCCCAAGCATCGGTCATGTTGTCATCAGCTTTCGGTTGTTCCTCGATTGTGGGGCCTACAACTTCGCCACATCGACCGCACCAACGAGTGGTCAAAGAGCACACCAAAAAAAGAGAAAGAAAAATAATAAAAGAGAGAGGAGGCACACTAATATGCTTTATAGACACTTATACTTCAAAGTAGCACCATGTATTTCATAGATAGAGTTTTTATATTATCCATTTCATATGCTACACTACTACAAAAACAGCTATAGCCAATATGGACACTAATGGCGCACTGTACATGTGGCGCGCCATTACTAAATACTAATGGCGCACCATGTGTTGGTGCGCCATTAGTGTGCAAATACTAATGGTGCACCACATCCACGGTGCGCCATTAGTAAATTTTTTTTTCTTCATATTTTTTCAAAACTACTAATGGCGCACCGTGGGATGGTGCGCCAAAACTATTTCAACTAGTAATGGCGCACCACTCCCACGGTGCGCCATTAGTAATTATGTTTCAATTTTTTTTTCAATTTTTTATTTTTTATTTTTTAAACTACTAATGGCGCACCGTGGGAGGGGTGCGCCATTACTAGTTGAACTAGTAATGGCGCACCATCCCACGGTGCGCCATTAGTAATTTGGCCCAAACATTCCCCAGAATGCACCCCCCGTGTGGACCGCCTTTTCAGTTTGAAAAAAAAGAAAATGATAGAAATGTCAAATAAATAAAAGAAAATAAGATTCCCATGTGATATGTGGTCTAGTTGTTAGCAAAATTTACAAACATGAATTTTCGACTTTTTTGCAAAATCTCTCGAGAATTTTTAAAAATGGGCATAACTTTTGCATAAGAACTCGGATGAAAAAGTTTTTTATATGAAAAATCATCTACTCGAAAAGTTACATCTGAATTTATGCTGCCACTGAACCTTCAAGAAATTGGCCTCTGCAACTAACACGTGCAAATATATTAGCTACATGCTACTACACACCGTCTCCGCAAGTAGTTGTAATTTTTCGGTCAGTTTTCACTTGTTTCCATGTCTGTGGGACTCAATACTTCGCCACATGAACCGTACCAATAAGGAGACACATTTGCCTGTTCCTCCCGATATGGCGCACACGTCCATAGGATGAAAAACTCATAAGTTTTTAATTGCAAAATACAATCTTTTAGTGAATTTCCCAATATGTGGAGATATAAACCTTAGGGGCCTGTTCGGTACTTCTCCATGGCCTCAAAATCCTGAACTCCACCACCAGCTTCCCATCGCCAGCTTCTCACGAGAGCGCCGCGATCGAGCGATCCATTCGGCAGCACAGCTTCTTTCTCACTAGCATTGGCCTGGGCCAGCGGCCCATATGGGCCGGATATGGCCAGACTAGAGAGAAAATCAGTAGGTGCTCGCTGTATGTATCGCACCTGAAATAAGGCTCGAACCGGTACGTTCACTTGGCGGTGGCATCAACAGGTAATTTTGACCAAACTCCAACTCCTGAAGAACCTGGGAGCCCGGAATGACCAACTCCGCGACTTCACAAAAAATGCATTGCGCTCCGTGCCGGCTTCTGTAGCTGAACTCTAGGAATTGACACGTTCGGTTGGACTCCACGCGCGGATTCGAGGATTTTAGAAGCCAGACCACTACCGAACACACCCTAGGATTTACTATCAATGGACTACCATGCCATATGATTCCACACCATCGGTCAAATTACAAATGACGGCATCGGCACCATACCAAATGTAAAACTTTTCGCAGCCAATGGTTGCCTTCAACAAGGAGGGTACCGGATGTTATATCTACGTCATAGGTATTTTGCATTTTGAGAAGGGGCTTGGTTCCTCAACACTAATGGGGTACATTGCTATCCACAATATGCGATCGGTACCAATTGATAAATTTGTCGTTACAATCCATTGGTTTAACATTTCTATCGTCATAGTAAATTCTGATTACATGCATGCATCATTTTGTAAAAAAATTCCATCTATTAGTCGATGGCATGGCAACTGAGTGATGTAACTTGATTACGGAGGCTTCATAAGAACGAATATCACTCGCTTGTCCGTGTGCCTAATAAATTGGAAAGGATAGAGTACGTCATAAATAAAATGAGGGATGGGCGTACTGAAACAATACTCGTCTCAACTACTTAATTAATTGGAAATTTTTGGTTTGTGTCATTATCGAATTGAGACTTTCGAAGGCTGCCATTGAAACTTCATTAAATTGGCTTCTGCAACTAGCAGCTGGGAAGTTATTCGCCACATGCTGCTAGACACTTTCTTCCCAAGCATCGGTCATGTTGTCATCAGCTTTCGGTTGTTCCTTGTTTGTCGGACCTACAACTTCGCCACATCGACCGCACCAACGAGTGGTCAAAGAGCCCACCAAAAAAAGAGAAAGAAAAATTATAAAAGAGAGAGGAGGCACACTAATATGCTTTATAGACACTTATACTTCAAAGTAGCACCATGTATTTCATAGATAGAGTTTTTATATTATCCATTTCATATGCTACACTACTATAAAAACAGCTATAGCCAATATGGACACTAGTGGCGCACTGTACATGTGGTGCGGCATTACTAAATACTAATGGAGCACCATGTGTTGGTGCGCCATTAGTGTGCAAATACTAATGGCGCACCACATCCACGGTGCGCCATTAGTAAAAAAAAATTTCTTTAAATTTTTTCAAAACTACTAATGGCGCACCGTGGGATGGTGCGCCATTACTATTTCAATTAGTACTGGCGCACCACTCCCACGGTGCGCCATTAGTAATTATGTTTAAAAAAAATTCATTTTTTTTATTTTTATTTTTTAAACTACTAATGGCGCACCGTGGGATGGTGCGCCATTACTAGTCACGGTGCGCCATTAGTAATTTGGCCCAAACATTCCACCGAATACACCCCCCCCCTCGACCGCGTTTTTAGTTTGAAAAAAATAAAAGAAAATGATAGAAATGTCAAAAAGATAAAAGAAAATAAGATTCCAATGTGATCTGTGGTCTAGTTGTTAGCAAAATTTACAAACATGAATTTTCGACTTTTTTGCAAAATCTCTCGAGAATTTTTAAAAATGGGCATAACTTTTGCATACGAACTCGGATGAAAAAGTTTTTTATATGAAAAATCATCTACTCGAAAAGTTACATCCGAATTTAACCGGGGGGAACCCCGTTAAACATTTTCAAAATCCTCAAAAACCTAACAGAAAAAAAGATACAGGGCTTTTAAGATCCGGAGAGGCAAAAAAATTCAAAGAAAATCAAACTTACTAATGGCGCACCTGCCCATGGTGCGCCATTAATATCTTCCTGCCTTCAAAATTCAAAATAAATCAAAAAAAATAAAAAAAAGTTACTAATGGCGCACCTGCCCATGGTGCGCCATTACTATCTTCCCGCCTTCAAAATTCAAAATAAATCAAAAAAATAAAAAGAAGTTACTAATGGCGCACCTGCCCATGGTGCGCCATTAGTATCTTCCCGCCTTCAAAATTCAAAATAAAAAAAAAATAAAAAAAATAGTAATGGCGCACCTGCCCACGGTGCACCATTACTATGCCTTATATATGGCTGGGCGTGTCCTCTCCTCCTTACCTCTTCATTCTTCTCCTCCACAACACCTCTCCTCCACTTCATCTCCTCCTCTCCTCCACTCCATCTTCCCTTCTCTCCTCCACCATACTACCCTCCTCCTCTCCGGCGACCTCCTCCTCCTCTCCGGCGACTTGCTCCTCCCTCCTCTCCTTCCCTCCCCTCCCCTCACGGTTTCTCCTCCCTCCTCTTCGGTGAGCTCCTCCTCCCTCCTCTCCGGTGAGCTCCTCCTCCCTCCTCTCCGGTGAGCTCCTCCTCCCTCCTCTCCTCCCATCCCCTCATGGTTTCTCCTTCCTCCTCTCCGATGCTCCGGTGAACTCCTCTCCGGCGACCTCCTCCTCCTCTCCGGCGATGTAGGCGAGCACCTCTCCGGTGACCTCCTCCTCCTCCTCTCCGGCGAACTCCTCTCCGGCAAAAGAACACGGCAAAAGAACGTACAAGATCCAAAAACAGGAACAAAATTTGAAATAATATCGTGCAAAAATACGAGCAAAAAATGGGCAAAAAAATCGCGATCCAGATCCAAATTCAAAATTCAAAAATAGCAATGGCGCACGGTGGGGGTTAGACGGTGTGCCACTACTATTTTCCCGCCGTCAAAATTCAAAAATACTAATGGCGCACCGTGGCCTATACTAATGGCACACCAGTGGCCTATACTAATGGCGCACCATGGCATATACTAATGGCGCTTCAGTGGTGCGCCATTAGTATACCAGATACTAATGGCGCACCACTGGTGCGCCATTAGTAAAAAATACTAGTGGCGTGATGCTACTGGCGCACCAGTAGTGCGCCATTAGTAGGCAAAACTGGTGCGCCACTAGTAAGCCTTTTTCTAGTAGTGCTAGTATGATTTGCGAGGCGGTAGATGTGCTCCATGTAATACTTACTATTGGGCAATTGACCGAAAATTGCATAATTATGATGTTATTCATGGCAATAATCACATATATACGCATCACGTCTATGAGAAGTAGACCGACTCCTACATGCATCGACTACTATTACTCCAGCAATCGACCGCTATCTAGGATGCATCTATGGTAGTAAGTTAATGGCAAACACAGTAACGCCTTAAGCAGTATGACATGATCTGGATAGAGTAAACTCAAGTAATATGAACAAAGTAACACTAATCTTGAAAATACGTATATCTTTTTTATCTAAGACAAAATGATTGTGCCTTGTATACTATCTTGTCGACAACGGCCTTATTACTACTTGTCTAATTGCTAGTATGGAAAAAAACAGCCAACAAAATATATTGACTGATACACATCATCACGTGATGTCATTGTTTCGAATACTATGGGATGCCAATTTATACAAATCTGATTTCCACTACGGCACAGTTTTTTTAATTGACGTGAATCTACGCCACACCACTCTTGTCTTAAGAAAGTGTAAGAACCGGACTACTCTAGATTCTTTTTTTTGTCCATCGAGTGTGGCGGCCGTCAAATAATCTTATCTGTGACATGAATCCACGCCATCACCCTTTGCCTTACAAAGGTGTGAAAACGGGACTCCTCGGGTTACTTTTTTTGTCCAGCGAGGTTACTTGTACGTGCTTGTAATACCTTTCTGGTTCCAATCTGGCCTAGATCAAAAACGTTTTGCATTATTAGTAGCTTCTTTAAATCTGTCCCCTTCTTTTTTGCTAGTTAAATCTTGTCTGTTCGTTTTCTACCGTTTTAATAATGTAATAGATAGATATATTATGGATTATGCGCATCCATCCTGATGTAATTAATTTCCCTCAATTAGTCGAGGGAATGACAGCTGAGCAATATGACTTCACTACAACTTTCTAATAAGAGTAACGCCTTAAGCAATATGACATGATGTGGACAAAGTAAACTCAAGCAATATGAATAAAGCCCATCGTATTATCCTAAATGGAAATAATTCAAATATGTGCCTCGCAACCCTTTCTGTCACTGGGTGAGGACACCACACGATTCAACCCATTACAAAGCACCTCTCCCGCAAATTATAAATCAATCTAGTCGTCCAACCCAAACGGATAGATCAACGAGAAATACATAGCTATCAAAATCATGCATAATAAAGTTCAGAAAAGACTGAATTATTTTCAATGAATAATCTGATCATAAACCCACAATTCATTGGATCTATATGGAAGATGAAATAGAGAAAATGCCATCTATCTACAAGCTATGTACCCATAGGTTTGTGGTTAAGTACTCACACATCATCGGAAGGGTAGCAAGGTTGATGTAGAAGCCTTCCATGATCGATTCCACATGCAGTAGAGTACCGGAAAGGCCTCCTAATGGGATCACGGAAGGAGTTGCGGAGGCATTAAAATTGTCTCAGGAGGATCTCGGGTGGTTTCCCTATGAAAAAAAAAATCTTTCAGACGAAACCACGTGGCGCTCACAAGGCATCAGGACGTGCCTACCCCCCAGGGTGTGCCCTGTTGCATTATCGTCTCCTCATTTGTCCTCTGGTCTCCTACTGAAGCTTCTAGGGCTCATTCTTCAAGAAAAAAATCGTCAAAAAGTTTCATATCATTTGGACTCCGTTTGGTACAGATTTTCTAGAAAACAAGAGACAAGCACAAAATAGCCACTGGCACTGGGCACTGGGTTAATAGGTTAGTTCCCAAAATAATTTAAAGTTGCATATAAAGCATACGAAGTATTCAATATTGATAGCATATAACAATATATGAATATAGATACGTTGGAGACGTGTCACCCTATTCTCTCTGGTGTGGACATGAACTTTAGGTCTCAAATTACATGTGATGGCATAGATATAATGATCTATCAAATGTCGCCATTTTTATATTGATTCGTACATGTGCTTCCACGAACCCTATATCAATGATGATGATGACCGAGAAACCCTGACCATATCAACACGTAAATAGACTTGCTTCTCCATATCAAGTCAAGCGAACTAAATGCAATAACTTGTTGCAAGCTAAATTAGTATGTACCAACATTGGAGATTAGATTCTTTTTCCACGACGGACGATTTTAGGACGAGAGTATTGATGTTACATCTGCATCACGGGTATTTTGCATTTTGATATGGTTCTTCGTTTCTCAAGCATAATGGGTTACCTTGTTGTCCACAACAGACGATCCATGTAGAGTAATGAATTTGTGGTGATAATTCATTGGATAATTATTCCAATCATCATAGTAAATTTTGGAATACACGCATTCATCCTTGTGTAATTAATTTCCCTCTATTAGCCGACGAAATGGCAGCTAAGCAACATGACTTGATGATAGCGATCAAATAAACTCAAACGTGACTCGCTTGCTCGTTGTCCTAATATATTTGAAAGGACAGAGTACGTCATTAATAAAACTAGTGATGGTACATAATAGAAGTCCACTCCTCGCAACTAAATAGATTAGAAAATTCTGGTCCATGCCATTATCAAATTAAAGTGCGATATTCATAGGCTGCCACTGAACCTTCATGAAATTGGCCTCTCCAACTAACACTTGCAAATATATTAGCTACATGCTACTACACACTGTCTCCGAGAGTTGTTCTCATTTTGCCATTTGTTTTTACTCGCTTCCATGTCTGTGGGACTCACTTCTTCGCCACATGAACCGTACCAATGAGGAGACACGTTTGACAGTTCCTACCAATATGACGCACACGTCCAAGGGACGACAAACTCATAAGTTTTTAGAGACGAAATACAATCCTCTTAGTGAATGTCCCAATAGGTGGAGATATCAACCCTAGGTCTCTTTATCAATGGACTACCATGCCATATGATTCCACACCATCTGTCAAATAACACATAAGGGCATACGGTATCATACTAAATGTAAGAACTTTTCGTAGCAAATGGTTTCCATTAACTAGGAGGGTACTGGATGTTATATCTACGTCACAGGAATTTTGCATTTTGAGAAGGGTATCGGTTCCTCAAGACTAATGGGTTACATTGTTGTCCACAATATGCAATCGGTTCAAATTGATGAATTTTTCATTATAATCCATAGGATAAATATTACGTGTGCATAATTTTGTAACCATTTCTGTCTATTAGTCAATGGAATGGCAGTTGAGAGACGTAACTTCATTATGACAGCTTCATAAGAGCTAATACGACTCACTTGTCCATCGGCCTAATCAATCGGAAAGGATAGAATGTGTTGCAATTGAAGTGAGGGATGGGCATAATGAAAGTGCACTCCTCTCAACGACTTAATTAATTGCGAAAAATTTGGTTTCTGTCATTAGTGGAAAAGGGTCGTTCGAAGGCTGCCACTGAAATTTCATGAAATTGGCCTCTGCAACTAGCAGTTGTGAAGATATTCGCCATATGCTGCTACATGGTTTCTTTGCCAGTTTCGGTCATGCCGGTGTCAGCTTTCGGTGGTTCCTCGTTTGTTGGATCTACTACTTCACCACATCTACCGCACCAAGAAAGGTCAAAGAGCCCACCAGAAAAAGAGAAAGAAAGAAATAAAAAAGAGAGAAAAGGAGAGAGGAGGCACACTATACTATCCTTTATACACACTTGTACTTCAAAGTAGCACCATGTATTTCAAATCTAGAGTTTTCATATTATTCATTTCATATGCTAGTAGGATTTTTTACATTACATAATTTGGCTCGTATATTCCGGACTGCTCTAGATTCTTTTTTTTGTCCATCGAGTGTGGCGGCCGTCAGATAATCTTATCTGTGACATGAATCCATGCCATCACCCTTTGCCTTACAAAGGTGTGAAAACGGGACTCCTCGGGTTACTTTTTTTGTCCTGCGAGGTTACTTGTAGGTGCTTGTAATACCTTTCTGGTTCCAATCTGGCCTAGATCAAAAGCGTTTTGCATTATTAGTAGCTTCTTTAAATCTGTCCCCTTCTTTTTTGCTAGTTAAATCTTGTCTGTTCGTTTTCTACCGTTTTAATAATGTAATAGATAGATATATTATGGATTATGCGCATCCATCCTGATGTAATTAATTTCCCTCAATTAGTCGAGGGAATGACAGCTGAGCAATATGACTTCACTACAACTTTCTAATAAGAGTAACGCCTTAAGCAATATGACATAATGTGGACAAAGTAAACTCAAGCAATATGAATAAAGCCCATCGTTTTATCCTAAATGGAAATAATTCAAATATGTGCCTCACAACCCTTTCTGTCACTGGGTGAGGACACCACACGATTCAACCCATTACAAAGCACCTCTCCCGCAAATTATAAATCAATCTAGTCATCCAAACCAAACGGATAGATCAAAGAGAAATACATAGCTATCAAAATCATGCATAATAAAGTTCAGAAAAGACTGAATTATTTTCAATGAATAATCTGATCATAAACCCACAATTCATCAGATCTATATGGAAGATGAAATAGAGAAAATGCCATCTATCTTACAAGCTATGTACCCATAGGTTTGTGGTTAAGTACTCACACTTCATCGGAAGGGCAGCAAGGTTGATGTAGAAGCCCATGATCGGTTCCACATGCAGTAGAGTACCGGAAAGGCCTCCTAATGGGATCGCGGAAGGAGTTGCGGAGGCATTAAAATTGTCTCAGGAGGATCTTGGGTGGTTTCCCTATGAAAAAACAATCTTTCAGACGAAACCACGTGGCGCTCATAAGGCATCAGGACGTGCCTACCCCCCAGGGTGTGCCCTGTTGCATTGTCGTCTCCTCATTTGTCCTCTGGTCTCCTACTGAAGCTTCTCGGGCTCATTCTTCAAGAAAAAAATCGTCTAAAAGATTCATATCATTTGGACTCCATTTGGTACAGATTTTCTAGAAAACAAGAGACAAGCACAAAATAGCCACTGGCACTGGGCACTGGGTTAATAGGTTAGTTCCCAAAATAATTTAAAGTGGCATATAAAGCATACAAAGTATTCAATATTGATAGCATATAACAATATATGAATATAGATACGTTGGAGACGTCACTACAGGAAAACTCTACTTTGCCGTCTGCCACGGCGGACGGCAAAGGCTCGAAAGGCGGACGGCAAAGACCTTTGCCGTCAGCCGCGGACGGCAAAAGGCTCCGGCAAAGAAGGCTACGGTAAACAGCTGCTTTGCCGTCTGCTTCCTGGCGGCGGATGGCAAAGGCTCTTTGCCGTCTGCGGCGGACGGCAATAATTGCGCTGTCAGTCCGTTAAGTGGCTAACGGCAGATCTTTGCCGTCCGCCGCAGACGGCAAAATTTCTCCGGTCTTTGCCGTCCTCCTCCTCCTCCTCCTCTTCTTCTTCTTCTTCTTCTTCTTCTTCTTCTTCCCCCTTCTACTTAACCTAAACCTAAACTAAAAACCTAAACTAATTAAAACTAAACTATTTAAACTAATTAAACCTAAACTAATTAAACTAAATAACCTAAACTAATTAATTCTAAACTGAAAAAACTTAAACTAAAAACCTTATCTAAACTGAAAAAAACAAAAAAACAGAAAAAATGGGAGGGGCTCACTGTGGGGGGCGGCGACGGGTCGGGGCGGGGCCGGCGACGGGGGGCCGGGGCGGGGCGGTGGAGGAGGCGGGGCGGCGGGGGCTCGGGCGGCGGGGGGCCGGGGCGGGGCGATGGAGGAGGCGGCGGGGGCCGCGGGGCGGCGGGGGGCCGGGGCGGCTGTGGGCCGGGGCGGCGGTGAGGCGCGGGGCGGCGGGGGGCCGGGGCTGGGGGGCGACGGGGCTGCGGGGCGGCGGGGAGCCGGGGCGGCGGGGCGACGGGGCGGCGGGGGCGACGGGGCGGCGGGCGTCGGCGGCGGCGGCGGGGTGGGAGGAGAAGGGCGCGCGAGGACGAAGTGAGTAATGGGCGGGGGGGTACCTGCCGTTAGGCAAGTGCCCTCTTTGCCGTCAGCCAGCCTTTGTCGTCTGCCTTTTTGCCTCTTTGTCGTCTGCTAGCGGACGGCAAAGAGGTGGGCCGTTAAGATTTTTTCAAACGAGCGGGGGGTGGGGGCCACCACACTCTTTGCCGTCTGCCAGCGGACGGCAAAGATTCTTTGCCGTCTGCTGGCAGACGGCAAAGAGCTGGCGGATGGCAAAGAGCTTCTTTGCCGTCAGCCTTTTCTTTGCCGTCTGCTTATGTGTAGCTGATGGCAAAGAGCTTCTTTGCCGTCAGCTAGCAGACGGCAAAGAGCTGGCAGATGGCAAATTAGCTGATTCCAGTAGTGCGTGTCACCCTATTCTCTCTGGTGTGGATATGAACTTTAGGTCTCAAATTACATGTGATGGCATACATATAATGATCTATCAAATGTCGCCATTTTTATATTGATTCGTACATGTGCTTCCAAGAACCCTATATCAATGATGATGATGACCGAGAAACCCTGACCATATCAACACGTAAATAGACTTGCTTCTCCATATCAAGTCAAGGGAACTAAATGCAATAACTTGTTGCAAGCTAAATTAGTATGTACCAACATTGGAGATTAGATTCTTTTTCCACGACGGACGATTTTAGGACGAGAGTATTGATGTTACATCTGCATCACGGGGATTTTGCATTTTGATATGGTTCTGAGTTTCTCAAGCATAATGGGTTACCTTGTTGTCCACAACAGACGATCCTTGTAGAGTAATGAATTTGTGGTGATAATTCATTGGATAATTATTTCAATCATCATAGTAAATTTTGGAATACACGCATTCATCCTTGTGTAATTAATTTCCCTCTATTAGCCGACGAAATGGCAGCTAAGCAACATGACTTGATGATAGCGATCAAATAAAATCGAACGTGACTCGCTTGCTCGTTGTCCAAATATATTTGAAAGGATAGAGTACGTTATTAATAAAACTAGTGATGGTACATAATAGAAGTCCACTCCTCGCAACTAAATAGATTAGAAAATTCTGGTCCATGCCATTATCAAATTAAAGTGCGATATTCATAGGCTGCCACTGAACCTTCATGAAATTGGCCTCTCCAACTAACACTTGCAAATATATTAGCTACATGCTACTACACACTGTCTCCGAGAGTTGTTGTCATTTTGCCATTTGTTTTTTACTCGCTTCCATGTCTGTGGGACTCACTTCTTCGCCACCTTAACCGTACCAAAGAGGAGACACGTTTGATAGTTCCTACCAATACGACGCACACGTCCAAGGGACGACAAACTTATAAGTTTTTAGAGACGAAATACGATCCTCTTAATGAATGTCCCAATAGGTGGAGATATCAACCCTAGGTCTCTTTATCAATGGACTACCATGCCATATGATTCCACACCATCTGTCAAATTACACATAAGGGCATATGGTATCATACTAAATGTAAGAACTTTTCGCAGCAAATGGTTTCCTTTAACTAGGAGGGTACTGGATGTTATATCTACGTCACAGGAATTTTGCATTTTGAGAAGGGTATCGGTTCCTCAAGACTAATGGGTTACATTGTTGTCCACAATATGCAATCGGTTCAAATTGATGAATATTTCATTATAATCCATAGGATAAATATTACGTGTGCATAATTTTGTAACCATTTCTGTCTATTAGTCAATGGAATGGCAGTTGAGAGACGTAACTTGATTATGACAGCTTCATAAGAGCTAATACGACTCGCTTGTCCATCGTCCTAATCAATCGGAAAGGATAGAATGCGTTGCAATTGAAGTGAGGGATGGGCATAATAAAAGTGCACTCCTCTCAACGACTTAATTAATTGCAAAAAAATTGGTTTCTGTCATTAGTGGAAAAGGGTCGTTCGAAGGCTGCCACTGAAATTTCACGAAATTGGCCTCTGCAACTAGCAGTTGTGAAGATATTCGCCATATGCTGCTACATGGTTTCTTTGCCAGTTTCGGTCATGCCGGCGTCAGCTTTCGGTGGTTCCTCGTTTGTTGGATCTACTACTTCGCCACATCTACCGCACCAAGAAAGGTCAAAGAGCCCACCAGAAAAAGAGAAAGAAAAAAATAAAAAAGAGCGAAAAGGAGAGAGGATGCACACTATACTATCCTTTATACACACTTGTACTTCAAAGTAGCACCATGTATTTCAAATATAGAGTTTTCATATTATTCATTTCATATGCTAGTAGGATTTTTTACATTACATAAATTGGCTCGTATATTCCGTCGACGAGCTTTCTCAAATGCTTGATGTCGTCATGAGTAAGCAAGTTTGATCCGCACCAAGTTAGTAATATTAGGAGAGCTTTCATACACTTATGGTTCTAGTGTATCTGTTTCACGACAATCCATGTAATCCTCATAGTAATACCGATTGTAAGGACCCTCGATTGCTAATGATCAACCGCATTGATGACAGTCGTTCTTATTTTTTCTTCTTATAAATCCCCAGCATCATTCTATTTGCCATCATAAGTGCTAAGACCACTTCTTGTAAGTTCATCATTGAACAAAGTGCTAAGTAGTTGAAAAGGTTCATCATAAATATTAATTGTTTGACTGAAACTCTAGGTTGTGTATGATAAAATGTTGAATATGACAAATCCTCGATTGATTGGGGACATGATATGAAATAGGAGTATTGATTGCTATTACATAAAAACATTATTCCTTGAAAATCAATAGTGATATTTGTTTACACATTTTGATGTTACTTGCTTATTATCAAATATAGATTGTTGCTTTGATTAAAAAATTCCCTGAGTTCAGACCATGATGAAAATGATTATGTTGTTGATTAAAATATAGAAAGTGCACTCCAACTACTAAATATAGGTTAGTTCACAAAATAATTTAAAGTTGCATATAAAGCATATGAAGTATTAAATATTGATAGCATATAACAATATATGAATATAGATACGTTGGAGACGTGTCACCCTGTTCTCTCTGGTGTGGATATGAACTTTAGGTCTCAAATTACATGTGATGGCATACATATAATGATCTATCAAATGTGGCCATTTTTATATTGATTCGTACATGTGCTTCCATGAACCCTATATCAATGATGATGATGACCGAGAAACCCTGACCAAATCAACACGTAAATAGACTTTCTTCCCCATATCAAGTCAAGCGAACTAAATGCAATAACTTTTTGCAAGCTAATTAGTATGTACCAACATTGGAGATTAGATTCTTATTCCACGACGGAAGATTTTAGGACAAGAGTATTGATGTTACATCTACATCACGGGGATTTTGCATTTTGATATGGTTCTTTTTTTCTCGAGCATAATGGATTACCTTGTTGTCCACAACAGACGATCCATGTAGAGTAATGAATTTGTGATGATAATTCATTGGATAATTATTTCAATCATCATAGTAAATTTTGGAATACACGCATTCATCCTTGTGTAATGAATTCCCTCTATTAGCCGACGAAATGGCAGCTAAGCAACATGACTTGATGATAGCGATCAAATAAAATCGAACGTGACTCGCTTGCTCGTTGTCCAAATATATTTGAAAGCACAGAGTACGTCATTAATAAAACTGGTGATGGTACATAATAGAAGTCCACTCCTTGCAACTAAATAGATTAGAAAATTCTGGTCCATGCCATTATCAAATTAAAGTGTGATGTTCATAGGCTGCCACTGAACCTTCATGAAATTGGCCTCTCCAACTAACACTTGCAAATATATTAGCTACATGCTACTACACAATGTCTTCGAGAGTTGTTGTCCTTTTGCCATTTGTTTTTACTCGCTTCCATGTCTGTGCGACTCACTTCTTCGCCACATGAACCGTACCAAAGAGGAGACACGTTTGGCAGTTTCTACCAATATGACGCACACGTCCAAGGGACGACAAACTCATAAGTTTTTAGAGACGAAATACAATCCTCTTAATGAATGTCCCAATAGGTGGAGATATCGACCCTAGGTCTCTTTATCAATGGACTACCATGCCACATGATTCCACACCATCTGTCAAATTACACATAAGGGCATACGGTATCATACTAAATGTAAGAACTTTTCGCAGCAAATGGTTTCCTTTAACTAGGAGGGTACTGGATGTTATATCTACGTCACAGGAATTTTGCATTTTGAGAAGGGGTATCGGTTCCTCAAGACTAATGGATTACATTGTTGTCCACAATATGCAATCGGTTAAAATTGATGAATTTTTCATTATAATCCATAGGATAAATATTACGTGTGCATAATTTTGTAACCATTTCTGTCTATTAGTCAATGGAATGGCAGTTGAGAGACGTAACTTGATTATGACAGCTTCATAAGAGCTAATACGACTCGCTTGTCCATCGGCCTAATCAATCGGAAAAGATAGAATGCATTGCGATTGAAGTGAGGGATGGGCATAATGAAAGTGCACTCCTCTCAACGACTTAATTAATTGCGAAAAATTTGGTTTCTGTCATTAGTGGAAAAGGGTCGTTCGAAGGCTGCCACTGAAATTTCTTCAAATTGGCCTCTGCAACTAGCAGTTGTGAAGATATTCGCCATATGCTGCTACATGGTTTCTTTGCCAGTTTCAGTCATGCCGTCGTCAGCTTTCGGTGGTTCCTCGTTTGTTGGATCTACTACTTCGCCACATCTACCGCACCAAGAAAGGTCAAAGAGCCCACCAGAAAAAGAGAAAGAAAAAAATAAAAAAGAGAGAAAAGGAGAGAGAAGGCACACTATACTATCCTTTATATACACTTGTACTTCAAAGTAGCACCATGTATTTCAAATATAGAGTTTTCATATTATTCATTTCATATGCTAGTAGGATTTTTACATTACATAAATTGGCTCGTATATTCCGTCGACGAGCTTTCTCAAATGCTTGATGTCGTCATGAGTAAGCAAGTTTGATCCGCACCAAGTTAGTAACATTAGGAGAGCTTTCATACACTTATGGTTCTAGTGTATCTGTTTCACGACAATCCATGTAATCCTCATAGTAATACCGATTGTAAGGACCCTCAATTGCTAATGATCAACCGCATTGATGACAGTCGTTCTTTTTTTTGTCTTCTTATAAATCCCCAGCATCATTCTATATGCCATCATAAGTGCTAAGACCACTTCTTGTAAGTTCATCATTGAACAAAGTGCTAAGTAGTTGAAAAGGTTCATCATAAATATTAATTGTTTGACTGAAACTCTAGGTTGTGTATGATAAAATGTTGAATATGACAAATCCTCGATTGATTGGGGACATGATATGAAATAGGAGTATTGATTGGTATTACATAAAAACATTATTCCTTGAAAATCAATAGTGATTTTTGTTTACACATTTTGATGTTACATGCTTATTATCAAATATAGATTGTTGCTTTGATTAAAAAATTCCCTGAGTTCAGACCATGATGACAATGATTATGTTGTTGATTAAAATATAGAAAGTGCACTCCAACTACTAAATATTGGTTAGTTCACAAAATAATTTAAAGTTGCATATAAAGCATATGAAGTATTAAATATTGATAGCATATAACAATATATGAATATAGATACGTTGGAGACGTGTCACCCTGTTCTCTATGGTGTGGATATGAACTTTAGGTCTCAAATTACATGTGATGGCATACATATAATGATCTATCAAATGTCGCCATTTTTATATTTATTCGTACATGTGCTTCCACGAACCCTATATCAATGATGATGATGACCGAGAAACCCTGACCAAATCAACACGTAAATAGACTTGCTTCCCCATATCAAGTCAAGCGAACTAAATGCAATAACTTGTTGCAAGCTAAATTAGTATGTACCAACATTGGAGATTAGATTCTTATTCCACGACGGACGATTTTAGGACGAGAGTATTGATGTTACATCTGCATCACGGGGATTTTGCATTTTGATATGGTTCTTCATTTCTCGAGCATAATGGATTACCTTGTTGTCCACAACAGACGATCCATGTAGAGTAATGAATTTGTGGTGATAATTCATTGGATAATTATTTCAATCATCATAGTAAATTTTGGAATACACACATTCATCCTTGTGTAATTAATTTCCCTCTATTAGTCGACGAAATGGCAGCTAAGCACCATGACTTGATGATAGCGATCAAATAAACTCAAACGTGACACGCTTGCTCGTTGTCCAAATATATTTGAAAGGACAGAGTACGTCATTAATAAAACTAGTGATGGTACATAATAGAAGTCCACTCCTCGCAACTAAATAGATTAGAAAATTCTGGTCCATGCCATTATCAAATTAAAGTGCGATATTCATAGGCTGCCACTTAAACCTTCATGAAATTGGCCTCTCCAACTAACACTTGCAAATATATTAGCTACATGCTACTACACACTGTCTCCGAGAGTTGTTGTCATTTTGCCATTTGTTTTTACTCGCTTCCATGTCTGTGGGACTCACTTCTTCGCCACATGAACCGTACCAATGAGGAGACACGTTTGACAGTTCCTACCAATATGACGCACACGTCCAAGGGACGACAAACTCATAAGTTTTTAGAGACGAAATACAATCCTCTTAATGAATGTCCCAATAGGTGGAGATATCAACCCTAGGTCTCTTTATCAATGGACTACCATGCCATATGATTCCACACCATCTGTGAAATTACACATAAGGGCATACGGTATCATACTAAATGTAAGAACTTTTCGCAGCAAATGGTTTCCTTTAACTAGGAGGGTACTGGATGTTATATCTACGTCACAGGAAATTTGCATTTTGAGAAGGGCTATCGGTTCCTCAAGACTAATGGGTTACATTGTTGTCCACAATATCCAATCGGTTCAAATTGATGAATTTTTCATTATAATCCATAGGATAAATATTACGTGTGCATAATTTTGTAACCATTTCTGTCTATTAGTCAATGGAATGGCAGTTGAGAGACGTAACTTGATTATGACAGCTTCATAAGAGCTAATACGACTCGCTTGTCCATCGGCCTAATCAATCGGAAAGGATAGAATGCGTTGCAATTGAAGTGAGGGATGGGTATAATGAACGTAGACTCCTCTCAACGACTTAATTAATTGCGAAAAATTTGGTTTCTGTCATTAGTGGAAAAGGGTCGTTCGAAGGCTGCCACTGAAATTTCATGAAATTGGCCTCTGCAACTAGCAGTTGTGAAGATATTCACCATATGCTGCTACATGGTTTCTTTGCCAGTTTCGGTCATGCTGGCGTCAGCTTTCAGTGGTTCCTCGTTTCTTGGATCTACTACTTCGCCACATCTACCGCACCAAGAAAGGTCAAAGAGCCCACCAGAAAAAGAGAAAGAAAAAAATAAAAAAGAGAGAAAAGGAGAGAGGAGGCACACTATACTATCCTTTATACACACTTGTACTTCAAAGTAGCACCATGTATTTCAAATATAGAGTTTTCATATTATTCATTTCATATGCTAGTAGGATTTTTTACATTACATAAATTGGCTCATATATTCCGTCGACAAGGTTTCTCAAATGCTTGATGTCGTCATGAGTAAGAAAGTTTGATCCGCACCAAGTTAGTAACATTAGGAGAGCTTTCATACACTTATGGTTCTAGTGTATCTGTTTCACGACAGTCCATGTAAATCCTCATAGTAATACCGATTGTAAGGACCCTCAATTGCTATTGATCAACCGCATTGATGACAGTCATTCTTATTTTTGTCTTCTTAGAAATCCCCAGCATCATTCTATTTGCCATCATAAGTGCTAAGACCACTTCTTGTAAGTTCATCATTGAACAAAGTGCTAAGTAGTTGAAATGGTTCATCATAAATATTAATTGTTTGACTGAAACTCTAGGTTGTGTATGATAAAATGTTGAATATGACAAATCCTCGATTGATTGGGGACATGATATGAAATAGGAGTATTGATTGGTATTACATAAAAACATTATTCCTTGAAAATCAATAGTGATTTTTGTTTACACATTTTGATGTTACTTGCTTATTATCAAATATAGATTGTCGCTTTGATTAAATAATTCACTGAGTTCAGACCATGATGAAAATGATTATGTTGTTGATTAAAATATAGAAAGTGCACTCCAACTACTAAATAGAGGGTAGTTCCCAAAATAATTTAAATTTGCATATAAAACATATGAAGTATTAAATATTGATAGCATATAACAATATATGAATATAGATACGTTGGAGACGTGTCACCCTGTTCTCTCTGGTGTGGACATGAACTTTAGGTCTCAAATTGCATGTGATGGCATACATATAATGATCTATCAAATGTCGCCATTTTTATATTTATTCGTACATGTGCTTCCACGAACCCTATATCAATGATGATGATGATGACCGAGAAACCCTGACCAAATCAACACGTAAATAGACTTGCTTCTCCATATCAAGTCAAGCGAACTAAATGCAATAACTTGTTGCAAGCTAAATTAGTATGTACCAACATTGGAGATTAGATTCTTTTTCCACGACGGACGATTTTAGGACGAGTGTATTGATGTTACATCTGCCTCACGGGGATTTTGCATTTTGATATGTTTCTTCGATTCTCGAGCATAATGGATTACCTTGTTGTCCACAACAGACGATCCACGTAGAGTAATGAATTTGTGGTGATAATTCATTGGATAATTATTTCAATCATCATAGTAAATTTTGGAATACACGCATTCATCCTTGTGTAATTAATTTCCCTCTATTAGCCGACGAAATGGCAGCTAAGCAACATGACTTGATGATAGCGATCAAATAAAATCGAACGTGACTCGCTTGCTCGTTGTCCTAATATATTTGAAAGGACAGAGTACGTCATTAATAAAACTAGTGATGGTACATAATAGAAGTCCACTCCACGCAACTAAATAGATTAGAAAATTCTGGTCCATGCCATTATCAAATTAAAGTGCGATATTCATAGGCTGCCACTGAACCTTGATGAAATTGGCCTCTGCAACTAACACTTGCAAATATATTAGCTACATGCTACTACACACTGTCTCCGAGAGTTGTTGTCATTTTGCCATTTGTTTTTACTCGCTTCCATGTCTGTGGGACCCACTTCTTCGCCACATGAACCGTACCAAAGAGGAGACACGTTTGACAGTTCCTACCAATATGACGCACACGTCCAAGGGACGACAAACTCATAAGTTTTTAGAGACGAAATACAATCCTCTTAATGAATGTCCCAATAGGTGGAGATATCAACCCTAGGTCTCTTTATCAATGGACTACCATGCCATATGATTCCACACCATCTGTCAAATTACACATAAGGGCATACGGTATAATACTAAATGTAAGAACTTTTCGCAGCAAATGGTTTCCTTTAACTAGCAGGGTACTGGATGTTATATCTACGTCACAAGAATTTTGCATTTTGAGAAGGGTATCGGTTCCTCAAGACTAATGGGTTATATTGCTGTCCACAATATGCAATCAGTTCAAATTGATGAATTTTTCATTATAATCCATAGGATAAATATTATGTGTGCATAATTTTGTGACCATTTCTGTCTATTAGTCAATGGAATGGCAGTTCAGAGACGTAACTTGATTATGACAGCTTCATAAGAGCTAATACGACTCGCTTGTCCATCGGCCTAATCAATCGGAAAGGATAGAATGCGTTGCAATTGAAGTGAGGGATGGGCATAATGAAAGTGCACTCCTCTCAACGACTTAATTAATTGTGAAAAATTTGGTTTCTGTCATTAGTGGAAAAGGGTCGTTCGAAAGCTGCCACTGAAATTTCATGAAATTGGCCTCTGCAACTAACAGTTGTGAAGATATTCACCATATGCTGCTACATGGTTTCTTTGCCAGTTTCGGTCATGCCGGCGTCAGCTTTCGGTGGTTCCTCGTTTGTTGGATCTACTAGTTCGCCACATCTACTGCACCAAGAAAGGTCAAAGAGCCCACCAGAAAAAGAGAAAGAAAAAAATAAAAAAGAGAGAAAAGGAGAGAGGAGGCACACTATACTATCCTTTATACACACTTGTACTTCAAAGTAGCACCATGTATTTCAAATATAGAGTTTTCATATTATTCATTTCATACGCTAGTAGGATTTTTTACATTACATAATTTGGCTCGTATATTCCGTCGACGAGCTTTCTCAAATGCTTGATGTCGTCATGACTAAGCAAGTTTGATCCGCACCAAGTTAGTAACATTAGGAGAGCTTTCATACACTTATGGTTCTAGTGTATCTGTTTCACGACAATCCATGTAATCCTCATAGTAATACCGATTGTAAGGACCCTCAATGGCTAATGATCAACCGCATTGATGACAGTCGTTCTTATTTTTGTCTTCTTATAAATCCCCAGCATCATTCTATTTGCCATCATAAGTGCTAAGACCACTTCTTGTAAGTTCATCATTGAACAAAGTGCTAAGTAGTTGAAAAGGTTCATCATAAATATTAATTGTTTGACTGAAACTCTAGGTTGTGTATGATAAAATGTTGAATATGACAAATCCTTGATTGATTGGGGAGATGATATGAAATAGGAGTATTGATTGGTATTACATAAAACATTATTCCTTGAAAATCAATAGTGATTTTTGTTTACACATTTTGATGTTACTTGCTTATTATCAAATATAGATTGTCGCTTTGATTAAAAAATTCCCTGAGTTCAGACCATGATGAAAATGATTATGTTGTTGATTAAAATATAGAAAGTGCACTCCAACAACTAAATATAGGGTAGTTCCCAAAATAAGTTAAAGTTGCATATAAAACATATGAAGTATTAAATATTGATAGCATATAACAATATATGAATATAGATACGTTGGAGACGTGTCACCCTGTTCTCTCTGGTGTGGAGATGAACTTTAGGTCTCAAATTACATGTGATGGCATACATATAATGATCTATCAAATGTCGCCATTTTTATATTTATTCATACATGTGCTTCCACGAACCCTATATCAATGATGATGATGATGACCGGGAAACCCTGACCAAATCAACACGTAAATAGACTTGCTTCCCCATATCAAGTCAAGCGAACTAACTGCAATAACTTGTTGCAAGCTAAATTATTATGTACCAACATTGGAGATTAGATTCTTTTTCCACGACGGACGATTTTAGGACGAGTGTATTGATGTTACATTTGCCTCACGGGGATTTTGCATTTTGATATGTTTCTTCGATTCTCGAGCATAATGGATTACCTTGTTGTCCACAACAGACGATCCATGTAGAGTAATGAATTTGTGGTGATAATTCATTGGATAATTATTTCAATCATCATAGTAAATTTTGGAATACACGCATTCATCCTTGTGTAATTAATTTCCCTCTATTAGCCGACGAAATGGCAGCGAAGCAACATGACTTGATGATAGCGATCAAATAAAATCGAACGTGACTCGCTTGCTCGTTGTCCTAATATATTTGAAAGGACAGAGTACGTCATTAATAAAACTAGTGATGGTACATAATAGAAGTCCACTCCTCGCAACTAAATAGATTAGAAAATTCTGGTCCATGCCATTATCAAATTAAAGTGCGATATTCATAGGCTGCCACTGAACCTTGATGAAATTGGCCTCTCCAACTAACACTTGCAAATATATTAGCTACATGCTACTACACACTGTCTCCGAGAGTTGTTGTCATTTTGCCATTTGTTTTTACTCGCTTCCATGTCTGTGGGACCCACTTCTTCGCCACATGAACCGTACCAAAGAGGAGACACGTTTGACAGTTCCTACCAATATGACGCACACGTCCAAGGGACGACAAACTCATAAGTTTTTAGAGACGAAATACAATCCGCTTAATGAATGTCCCAATAGGTGGAGATATCAACCCTAGGTCTCTTTATCAATGGACTACCATGCTATATGACTCCACACCATCTGTCAAATTACACATAAGGGCATACGGTATAATACTAAATGTAAGAACTTTTCGCAGCAAATGGTTTCCTTTAACTAGGAGGGTACTCGATGTTAATTCTACGTCACAGGAATTTTGCATTTTGAGAAGGGTATCGGTTCCTCAAGGCTAATGGGTTATATTGCTGACCACAATATGCAATCGGTTCAAATTGATGAATTTTTCATTATAATCCATAGGATAAATATTATGTGTGCATAATTTTGTAACCATTTCTGTCTATTAGTCAATGGAATGGCAGTTCAGAGACGTAACTTGATTATGACAGATCATAAGAGCTAATACGACTCGCTTGTCCATCGGCCTAATCAATCGGAAATGATAGAATGCGTTGCAATTGATGTGAGGGATGGGCATAATGAAAGTGCACTCCTCTCAACGACTTAATTAATTGCGAAAAATTTGGTTTCTGTCATTAGTGGAAAAGGGTCGTTCGAAGGCTGCCACTGAAATTTCATGAAATTAGCCTCTGCAACTAGCAGTTGTGAACATATTCACCATATGCTGCTACATGGTTTCTTTGCCAGTTTCGGTCATGCCGGCGTCAGCTTTCGGTGGTTCCTCGTTTGTTGGATCTACTACTTCGCCACATCTACCGCACCAAGAAAGGTCAAAGAGCCAACCAGAAAAAGAGAAAGAAAAAAATAAAAAAGAGAGAAAAGGAGAGAGGAGGCACACGATACTATCCTTTATACACACTTGTACTTCAAAGTAGCACCATGTATTTCAAATATAGAGTTTTCATATTATTCATTTCATATGCTAGTAGGATTTTTTACATTACATAATTTGGCTCGTATATTCCGTCGACGAGCTTTCTCAAATGCTTGATGTCGTCATGAGTAAGCAAGTTTGATCCGCACCAAGTTAGTAACATTAGGAGAGCTTTCATACACTTATGGTTCTAGTGTATCTGTTTCATGACAATCCATGTAATCCTCATAGTAATACCGATTGTAAGGACCCTCAATGGCTAATGATCAACCGCATTGATGATAGTCGTTCTCATTTTTGTCTTCTTATAAATCCCCAGCATCATTCTATTTGCCATCATAAGTGCTAAGACCACTTCTTGTAAGTTCATCATTGAACAAAGTGCTAAGTAGTTGAAAAGGTTCATCATAAATATTAATTGTTTGACCGAAACTCTAGGTTGTGTATGATAAAATGCTGAATATGACAAATCCTCGATTGATTGGGGACATGATATGAAATAGGAGTATTGATTGGTATTACATAAAAACATTATTCCTTGAAAATCAATAGTGATTTTTGTTTACACATTTTGATGTTACTTGCTTATTATCAAATATAGATTATCGCTTTGATTCAAAAATTCCCTGAGTTCAGACCATGATGAAAATGATTATGTTGTTGATTAAAATATAGAAAGTGCACTCCAACTACTAAATATAGGGTAGTTCCCAAAATAATTTAAAGTTGCATATAAAACATATGAAGTATTAAATATTGATAGCATATAACAATATATGAATATAGATACGTTGGAGACGTGTCACCCTGTTCTCTCTGGTGTGGACATGAACTTTAGGTCTCAAATTGCATGTGATGGCATACATATAATGATCTATCAAATGTCGCCATTTTTATATTGATTCGTACATGTGCTTCCACGAACCCTGTATCAATGATGATGATGATGACCGAGAAACCCTGACCAAATCAACACGTAAATAGACTTGCTTCCCCATATCAAGTCAAGCGAACTAAATGCAATAACTTGTTGCAAGCTAAATTAGTATGTACCAACATCGGAGATTAGATTCTTTTTCCACGACGGATGATTTTAGGACGAGTGTATTGATGTTACATCTGCCTCACGGGGATTTTGCATTTTGATATGTTTCTTCGATTCTCGAGCATAATGGATTACCTTGTTGTCCACAACAGACGATCCATGTAGAGTAATGAATTTGTGGTGATAATTCATTGGATAATTATTTCAATCATCATAGTAAATTTTGGAATACACGCATTCATCCTTGTGTAATTAATTTCCCTCTATTAGCCGACGAAATGGCAGCTAAGCAACATGACTTGATGATAGCGATCAAATAAAATCGAACGTGACTCGCTTGCTCGTTGTCCTAATATATTTGAAAGGACAGAGTACGTCATTAATAAAACTAGTGATGGTACATAATAGAAGTCCACTCCTCGCAACTAAATAGATTAGAAAATTCTGGTCCATGCCACTATCAAATTAAAGTGTGATATTCATAGGCTGCCACTGAACCTTGATGAAATTGGCCTCTCCAACTAACACTTGCAAATATATTAGCTACATGCTACTACACACTGTCTCCGAGAGTTGTTGTCATTTTGCCATTTGGTTTTACTCGCTTCCATGTCTGTGGAACCCACTTCTTCGCCACATGAACCGTACCAAAGAGGAGACACGTTTGACAGTTCCTACCAATATGACGCACACGTCCAAGGGACGACAAACTCATAAGTTTTTAGAGACGAAATACAATCCGCTTAATGAATGTCCCAATAGGTGGAGATATCAACCCTAGGTCTCTTTATCAATGGACTACCATGCTATATGACTCCACACCATCTGTCAAATTACACATAAGGGCATACGGTATAATACTAAATGTAAGAACTTTTCGCAGCAAATGGTTTCCTTTAACTAGGAGGGTACTGGATGTTATATCTACGTCACAGGAATTTTGCATTTTGAGAAGGGTATCGGGTCCTCAAGGCTAATGGGTTATATTGCTGACCACAATATGCAATCGGTTCAAATTGATGAATTTTTCATTATAATCCATAGGATAAATATTATGTGTGCATAATTTTGTAACCATTTCTGTCTATTAGTCAATGGAATGGCAGTTGAGAGACGTAACTTGATTATGACAGCTTCATAAGAGCTAATACGAATCGCTTGTCCATCGGCCTAATCAGTCGGAAAGGATAGAATGCGTTGCAATTGAAGTGAGGGATGGGCATAATGAAAGTGCACTCCTCTCAACGACTTAATTAATTGCGAAAAATTTGGTTTCTGTCATTAGTGGAAAAGGGTCGTTCGAAGGCTGCCACTGAAATTTCATGAAATTGGCCTCTGCAACTAGCAGTTGTGAAGATATTCACCATATGCTGCTACATGGTTTCTTTGCCAGTTTCGGTCATGCCGGCGTCAGCTTTCGGTGGTTCCTCGTTTGTTGGATCTACTACTTCGCCACATCTACCGCACCAAGAAAGGTCAAAGAGCCAACCAGAAAAAGAGAAAGAAAAAAATAAAAAAGAGAGAAAAGGAGAGAGGAGGCACACGATACTATCCTTTATACACACTTGTACTTCAAAGTAGCACCATGTATTTCAAATATAGAGTTTTCATATTATTAATTTCATATGCTAGTAGGATTTTTTACATTACATAATTTGGCTCGTATATTCCGTCGACGAGCTTTCTCAAATGCTTGATGTCGTCATGAGTAAGCAAGTTTGATCCGCACCAAGTTAGTAACATTAGGAGAGCTTTCATACACTTATGGTTCTAGTGTATCTGTTTCACGACAATCCATGTAATCCTCATAGTAATACCGATTGTAAGGACCCTCAATGGCTAATGATCAACCGCATTGATGACAGTCGTTCTTATTTTTGTCTTCTTATAAATCCCCAGCATCATTCTATTTTCCATCATAAGTGCTAAGACCACTTCTTGTAAGTTCATCATTGAACAAAGTGCTAAGTAGTTGAAAAGGTTCATCATAAATATTAATTGTTTGACTGAAACTCTAGGTTGTGTATGATAAAATGTTGAATATGACAAATCCTCGATTGATTGGGGACATGATATGAAATAGGAGTATTGATTGGTATTACATAAAAACATTATTCCTTGAAAATCAATAGTGATTTTTGTTTACACATTTTGATGTTACTTGCTTATTATCAAATATAGATTGTCGCTTTGATTAAAAAATTCCCTGAGTTCAGACCATGATGAAGATGATTATGTTGTTGATTAAAATATAGAAAGTGCACTCCAACTACTAAATATAGGGTAGTTCCCAAAATAATTTAAAGTTGCATATAAAACATATGAAGTATTAAATATTGATAGCATATAGCAATATATGAATATAGATACGTTGGAGACGTGTCACCCTGTTCTCTCTGGTGTGGATATGAACTTTAGGTCTCAAATTACATGTGATGGCATACATATAATGATCTATCAAATGTCGCCATTTTTATATTGATTCGTACATGTGCTTCCACGAACCCTATATCAATGATGATGATGATGACCGAGAAACCCTGACCAAATCAACACGTAAATAGACTTGCTTCCCCATATCAAGTCAAGCGAACTAAATGCAATAACTTGTTGCAAGCTAAATTAGTATGTACCAACATTGGATATTAGATTCTTTTTCCACGACGGACGATTTTAGGACGAGTGTATTGATGTTACATCTGCCTCACGGGGATTTTGCATTTTGATATGTTTCTTCGATTCTCGAGCATAATGGATTACCTTGTTGTCCACAACAGACGATCCATGTAGAGTAATGAATTTGTGGTGATAATTCATTGGATAATTATTTCAATCATCATTGTAAATTTTGGAATACACGCATTCATCCTTGTGTAATTAATTTCCCTCTATTAGCCGACGAAATGGCAGCAAAGCAACATGACTTGAAGATAGCGATCAAATAAAATCGAACGTGACTCGCTTGCTCGTTGTCCTAATATATTTGAAAGGACAGAGTACGTCATTAATAAAACTAGTGATGGTACATAATACAAGTCCACTCCTCGCAACTAAATAGATTAGAAAATTCTGGTCCATGCCATTATCAAATTAAAGTGCGATATTCATAGGCTGCCACTGAACCTTGATGAAATTGGCCTCTCCAACTAACACTTGCAAATATATTAGCTACATGCTACTACACACTGTCTCCGAGAGTTGTTGTCATTTTGCCATTTGTTTTTACTCGCTTCCATGTCTGTGGAACCCACTTCTTCGCCACATGAACCGTACCAAAGAGGAGACACGTTTGACAATTCCTACCAATATGACGCACACGTCCAAGGGACGACAAACTCATAAGTTTTTAGAGACGAAATACAATCCTCTTAATGAATGTCCCAATAGGTGGAGATATCAACCCTAGGTCTCTTTATCAATGGACTACGATGCCGTATGATTCCACACCATCTGTCAAATTACACATAAGGGCATACGGTATAATACTAAATGTAAGAACTTTTCGCAGCAAATGGTTTCCTTTAACTAGGAGGGTACTGGATGTTATATCTACGTCACAGGAATTTTGCATTTTGAGAAGGGTATCGGTTCCTCAAGACTAATGGGTTATATTGCTGTCCACAATATGCAATCAGTTCAAATTGATGAATTTTTCGTTATAATCCATAGGATAAATATTATGTGTGCATAATTTTGTAACCATTTCTGTCTATTAGTCAATGGAATGGCAGTTGAGAGACGTAACTTGATTATGACAGCTTCATAAGAGCTAATACGAATCGCTTGTCCATCGGCCTAATCAGTCGGAAAGGATAGAATGCGTTGCAATTGAAGTGAGGGATGGGCATAATGAAAGTGCACTCCTCTCAACGACTTAATTAATTGCGAAAAATTTGGTTTCTGTCATTAGTGGAAAAGGGTCGTTCGAAGGCTGCCACTGAAATTTCATGAAATTGGCCTCTGCAACTAGCAGTTGTGAAGATATTCACCATATGCTGCTACATGGTTTCTTTGCCAGTTTCGGTCATGCCGGCGTCAGCTTTCGGTGGTTCCTCGTTTGTTGGATCTACTACTTCGCCACATCTACCGCACCAAGAAAGGTCAAAGAGCCAACCAGAAAAAGAGAAAGAAAAAAATAAAAAAAGAGAGAAAAGGAGAAAGGAGGCACACGATACTATCCTTTATACACACTTGTACTTCAAAGTAGCACCATGTATTTCAAATATAGAGTTTTCATATTATTCATTTCATATGCTAGTAGGATTTTTTACATTACATAATTTGGCTCGTATATTCCGTCGACGAGCTTTCTCAAATGCTTGATGTCGTCATGAGTAAGCAAGTTTGATCCGCACCAAGTTAGTAACATTAGGAGAGCTTTCATACACTTATGGTTCTAGTGTATCTGTTTCACGACAATCCATGTAATCCTCATAGTAATACCGATTGTAAGGACCCTCAATGGCTAATGATCAACCGCATTGATGACAGTCGTTCTTATTTTTGTCTTCTTATAAATCCCCAGCATCATTCTATTTGCCATCATAAGTGCTAAGACCACTTCTTGTAAGTTCATCATTGAACAAAGTGCTAAGTAGTTGAAAAGGTTCATCATAAATATTAATTGTTTGACTGAAACTCTAGGTTGTGTATGATAAAATGTTGAATATGACGAATCCCCGATTGATTGGGGACATGATATGAAATAGGAGTATTGATTGGTATTACATAAAAACATTATTCCTTGAAAATCAATAGTGATTTTTGTTTACACATTTTGATGTTACTTGCTTATTATCAAATATAGATTGTCGCTTTGATTAAAAAATTCCCTGAGTTCAGACCATGATGAAGATGATTATGTTGTTGATTAAAATATAGAAAGTGCACTCCAACTACTAAATATAGGGTAGTTCCCAAAATAATTTAAAGTTGCATATAAAACATATGAAGTATTAAATATTGATAGCATATAGCAATATATGAATATAGATACGTTGGAGACGTGTCACCCTGTTCTCTCTGGTGTGGATATGAACTTTAGGTCTCAAATTACATGTGATGGCATACATATAATGATCTATCAAATGTCGCCATTTTTATATTGATTCGTACATGTGCTTCCACGAACCCTATATCAATGATGATGATGATGACCGAGAAACCCTGACCAAATCAACACGTAAATAGACTTGCTTCCCCATATCAATCAAGCGAACTAAATGCAATAACTTGTTGCAAGCTAAATTAGTATGTACCAACATTGGATATTAGATTCTTTTTCCACGACGGACGATTTTAGGACGAGTGTATTGATGTTACATCTGCCTCACGGGGATTTTGCATTTTGATATGTTTCTTCGATTCTCGAGCATAATGGATTACCTTGTTGTCCACAACAGACGATCCATGTAGAGTAATGAATTTGTGGTGATAATTCATTGGATAATTATTTCAATCATCATTGTAAATTTTGGAATACACGCATTCATCCTTGTGTAATTAATTTCCCTCTATTAGCCGACGAAATGGCAGCAAAGCAACATGACTTGAAGATAGCGATCAAATAAAATCGAACGTGACTCGCTTGCTCGTTGTCCTAATATATTTGAAAGGACAGAGTACGTCATTAATAAAACTAGTGATGGTACATAATACAAGTCCACTCCTCGCAACTAAATAGATTAGAAAATTCTGGTCCATGCCATTATCAAATTAAAGTGCGATATTCATAGGCTGCCACTGAACCTTGATGAAATTGGCCTCTCCAACTAACACTTGCAAATATATTAGCTACATGCTACTACACACTGTCTCCGAGAGTTGTTGTCATTTTGCCATTTGTTTTTACTCGCTTCCATGTCTGTGGAACCCACTTCTTCGCCACATGAACCGTACCAAAGAGGAGACACGTTTGACAATTCCTACCAATATGACGCACACGTCCAAGGGACGACAAACTCATATGTTTTTAGAGACGAAATACAATCCTCTTAATGAATGTCCCAATAGGTGGAGATATCAACCCTAGGTCTCTTTATCAATGGACTACGATGCCGTATGATTCCACACCATCTGTCAAATTACACATAAGGGCATACGGTATAATACTAAATGTAAGAACTTTTCGCAGCAAATGGTTTCCTTTAACTAGGAGGGTACTGGATGTTATATCTACGTCACAGGAATTTTGCATTTTGAGAAGGGTATCGGTTCCTCAAGACTAATGGGTTATATTGCTGTCCACAATATGCAATCAGTTCAAATTGATGAATTTTTCGTTATAATCCATAGGATAAATATTATGTGTGCATAATTTTGTAACCATTTCTGTCTATTAGTCATTGGAATGGCAGTTCAGAGACGTAACTTGATTATGACAGCTTCATAAGAGCTAATACGACTCGCTTGTCCATCAGCCTAATCAATCGGAAAGGATAGAATGCGTTGCAATTGAAGTGAGGGATGGGCATAATGAAAGTGCACTCCTCTCAACGACTTAATTAATTGCGAAAAATTTGGTTTCTGTCATTAGTGGAAAAGGGTCGTTCGAAGGCTGCCACTGAAATTTCATGAAATTGGCCTCTGCAACTAGCAGTTGTGAAGATATTCGCCATATGCTGCTACATGGTTTCTTTGCCAGTTTCGGTCATGCCGGCGTCAGCTTTTGGTGGTTCCTCGTTTGTTGGATCTACTACTTCGCCACATCTACCGCACCAAGAAAGGTCAAAGAGCCCACCATAAAAAGAGAAAGAAAAAAATAAAAAAGAGAGAAAAGGAGAGAGGAGGCACACTATACTATCCTTTATACACACTTGTACTTCAAAGTAGCACCATGTATTTCAAATATAGAGTTTTCATATTATTCATTTCATATGCTAGTAGGATTTTTTACATTACAAAATTTGGCTCGTATATTCCGTCGACGAGCTTTCTCAAATGCTTGATGTCGTCATGAGTAAGCAAGTTTGATCCGCACCAAGTTAGTAACATTAGGAGAGCTTTCATACACTTATGGTTCTAGTGTATCTGTTTCACGACAATCCATGTAATCCTCATAGTAATACCGATTGTAAGGACCCTCAATGGCTAATGATCAACCGCATTGATGACAGTCGTTCTTATTTTTGTCTTCTTATAAATCCCCAGCATCATTCTATTTGCCATCATAAGTGCTAAGACCACTTCTTGTAAGTTCATCATTGAACAAAGTGCTAAGTAGTTGAAAAGGTTCATCATAAATATTAATTGTTTGACTGAAACTCTAGGTTGTGTATGATAAAATGTTGAATATGACAAATCCTCGATTGATTGGGGACATGATATGAAATAGGAGTATTGATTGGTATTACATAAAAACATTATTCCTTGAAAATAAATAGTGATTTTTGTTTACACATTTTGATGTTACTTGCTTATTATCAAATATAGATTGTCGCTTTGATTAAAAAATTCCCTGAGTTCAGACCATGATGAAGATGATTATGTTGTTGATTAAAATATAGAAAGTGCACTCCAACTACTAAATATAGGGTAGTTCCCAAAATAATTTAAAGTTGCATATAAAACATATGAAGTATTAAATATTGATAGCATATAGCAATATATGAATATAGATACGTTGGAGACGTGTCACCCTGTTCTCTCTGGTGTGGATATGAACTTTAGGTCTCAAATTACATGTGATGGCATACATATAATGATCTATCAAATGTCGCCATTTTTATATTGATTCGTACATGTGCTTCCACGAACCCTATATCAATGATGATGATGATGACCGAGAAACCCTGACCAAATCAACACGTAAATAGACTTGCTTCCCCATATCAAGTCAAGCGAACTAAATGCAATAACTTGTTGCAAGCTAAATTAGTATGTACCAACATTGGATATTAGATTCTTTTTCCACGACGGACGATTTTAGGACGAGTGTATTGATGTTACATCTGCCTCACGGGGATTTTGCATTTTGATATGTTTCTTCGATTCTCGAGCATAATGGATTACCTTGTTGTCCACAACAGACGATCCATGTAGAGTAATGAATTTGTGGTGATAATTCATTGGATAATTATTTCAATCATCATTGTAAATTTTGGAATACACGCATTCATCCTTGTGTAATTAATTTCCCTCTATTAGCCGACGAAATGGCAGCGAAGCAACATGACTTGAAGATAGCGATCAAATAAAATCGAACGTGACTCGCTTGCTCGTTGTCCTAATATATTTGAAAGGACAGAGTACGTCATTAATAAAACTAGTGATGGTACATAATACAAGTCCACTCCTCGCAACTAAATAGATTAGAAAATTCTGGTCCATGCCATTATCAAATTAAAGTGCGATATTCATAGGCTGCCACTGAACCTTGATGAAATTGGCCTCTCCAACTAACACTTGCAAATATATTAGCTACATGCTACTACACACTGTCTCCGAGAGTTGTTGTCATTTTGCCATTTGTTTTTACTCGCTTCCATGTCTGTGGAACCCACTTCTTCGCCACATGAACCGTACCAAAGAGGAGACACGTTTGACAGTTCCTACCAATATGACGCACACGTCCAAGGGACGACAAACTCATAAGTTTTTAGAGACGAAATGCAATCCTCTTAATGAATGTCCCAATAGGTGGAGATATCAACCCTAGGTCTCTTTATCAATGGACTACCATGCCGTATGATTCCACACCATCTGTCAAATTACACATAAGGGCATACGGTATAATACTAAATGTAAGAACTTTTCGCAGCAAATGGTTTCCTTTAACTAGGAGGGTACTGGATGTTATATCTACGTCACAGGAATTTTGCATTTTGAGAAGGGTATCGGTTCCTCAAGACTAATGGGTTATATTGCTGTCCACAATATGCAATCAGTTCAAATTGATGAATTTTTCGTTATAATCCATAGGATAAATATTATGTGTGCATAATTTTGTAACCATTTCTGTCTATTAGTCAATGGAATGGCAGTTCAGAGACGTAACTTGATTATGACAGCTTCATAAGAGCTAATACGACTCGCTTGTCCATCAGCCTAATCAATCGGAAAGGATAGAATGCGTTGCAATTGAAGTGAGGGATGGGCATAATGAAAGTGCACTCCTCTCAACGACTTAATTAATTGCGAAAAATTTGGTTTCTGTCATTAGTGGAAAAGGGTCGTTCGAAGGCTGCCACTGAAATTTCATGAAATTGGCCTCTGCAACTAGCAGTTGTGAAGATATTCGCCATATGCTGCTACATGGTTTCTTTGCCAGTTTCGGTCATGCCGGCGTCAGCTTTCGGTGGTTCCTCGTTTGTTGGATCTACTACTTCGCCACATCTACCGCACCAAGAAAGGTCAAAGAGCCCACCATAAAAAGAGAAAGAAAAAAATAAAAAAGAGAGAAAAGGAGAGAGGAGGCACACTATACTATCCTTTATACACACTTGTACTTCAAAGTAGCACCATGTATTTCAAATATAGAGTTTTCATATTATTCATTTCATATGCTAGTAGGATTTTTTACATTACAAAATTTGGCTCGTATATTCCGTCGATGAGCTTTCTCAAATGCTTGATGTCGTCATGAGTAAGCAAGTTTGATCTGCACCAAGTTAGTAACATTAGGAGAGCTTTCATACACTTATGGTTCTAGTGTATCTGTTTCACGACAATCCATGTAATCCTCATAGTAATACCGATTGTAAGGACCCTCAATGGCTAATGATCAACCGCATTGATGACAGTCGTTCTTATTTTTGTCTTCTTATAAATCCCCAGCATCATTCTATTTGCCATCATAAGTGCTAAGACCACTTCTTGTAAGTTCATCATTGAACAAAGTGCTAAGTAGTTGAAAAGGTTCATCATAAATATTAATTGTTTGACTGAAACTCTAGGTTGTGTATGATAAAATGTTGAATATGACAAATCCTCGATTGATTGGGGACATGATATGAAATAGGAGTATTGATTGGTATTACATAAAAACATTATTCCTTGAAAATCAATAGTGATTTTTGTTTACACATTTTGATGTTACTTGCTTATTATCAAATATAGATTGTCGCTTTGATTAAAAAATTCCCTGAGTTTAGACCATGATGAAAATGATTATGTTGTTGATTAAAATATAGAAAGTGCACTCCAACTACTAAATATAGGGTAGTTCCCAAAATAATTTAAAGTTGCATATAAAACATATTAAGTATTAAATATTGATAGCATATAGCAATATATGAATATAGATACGTTGGAGACGTGTCACCCTGTTCTCTCTGGTGTGGATATGAACTTTAGGTCTCAAATTACATGTGATGGCATACATATAATGATCTATCAAATGTCGCCATTTTTATATTGATTCGTACATGTGCTTCCACGAACCCTATATCAATGATGATGATGATGACCGAGAAACCCTGACCAAATCAACACGTAAATAGACTTGCTTCCCCATATCAAGTCAAGCGAACTAAATGCAATAACTTGTTGCAAGCTAAATTAGTATGTACCAACATTGGATATTAGATTCTTTTTCCACGACGGACGATTTTAGGACGAGTGTATTGATGTTACATCTGCCTCACGGGGATTTTGCATTTTGATATGTTTCTTCGATTCTCGAGCATAATGGATTACCTTGTTGTCCACAACAGACGATCCATGTAGAGTAATGAATTTGTGGTGATAATTCATTGGATAATTATTTCAATCATCATTGTAAATTTTGGAATACACGCATTCATCCTTGTGTAATTAATTTCCCTCTATTAGCCGACGAAATGGCAGCGAAGCAACATGACTTGAAGATAGCGATCAAATAAAATCGAACGTGACTCGCTTGCTCGTTGTCCTAATATATTTGAAAGGACAGAGTACGTCATTAATAAAACTAGTGATGGTACATAATACAAGTCCACTCCTCGCAACTAAATAGATTAGAAAATTCTGGTCCATGCCATTATCAAATTAAAGTGCGATATTCATAGGCTGCCACTGAACCTTGATGAAATTGGCCTCTCCAACTAACACTTGCAAATATATTAGCTACATGCTACTACACACTGTCTCCGAGAGTTGTTGTCATTTTGCCATTTGTTTTTACTCGCTTCCATGTCTGTGGAACCCACTTCTTCGCCACATGAACCGTACCAAAGAGGAGACACGTTTGACAGTTCCTACCAATATGACGCACACGTCCAAGGGACGACAAACTCATAAGTTTTTAGAGACGAAATGCAATCCTCTTAATGAATGTCCCAATAGGTGGAGATATCAACCCTAGGTCTCTTTATCAATGGACTACCATGCCGTATGATTCCACACCATCTGTCAAATTACACATAAGGGCATACGGTATAATACTAAATGTAAGAACTTTTCGCAGCAAATGGTTTCCTTTAACTAGGAGGGTACTGGATGTTATATCTACGTCACAGGAATTTTGCATTTTGAGAAGGGTATCGGTTCCTCAAGACTAATGGGTTATATTGCTGTCCACAATATGCAATCAGTTCAAATTGATGAATTTTTCATTATAATCCATAGGATAAATATTATGTGTGCATAATTTTGTAACCATTTCTGTCTATTAGTCAATGGAATGGCAGTTCAGAGACGTAACTTGATTATGACAGCTTCATAAGAGCTAATACGAGTCGCTTGTCCATCAGCCTAATCAATCGGAAAGGATAGAATGCTTTGCAATTGAAGTGAGGGATGGGCATAATGAAAGTGCACTCCTCTCAACGACTTAATTAATTGCAAAAAATTTGGTTTCTGTCATTAGTGGAAAAGGGTCGTTCGAAGGCTGCCACTGAAATTTCATGAAATTGGCCTCTGCAACTAGCAGTTGTGAAGATATTCGCCATATGCTGCTACATGGTTTCTTTGCCAGTTTCGGTCATGCCGGCGTCAGCTTTCGGTGGTTCCTCGTTTGTTGGATCTACTACTTCGCCACATCTACCGCACCAAGAAAGGTCAAAGAGCCAACCAGAAAAAGAGAAAGAAAAAAATAAAAAAGAGAGAAAAGGAGAGAGGAGGCACACTATACTATCCTTTATACACACTTGTACTTCAAAGTAGCACCATGTATTTCAAATATAGAGTTTTCATATTATTCATTTCATATGCTAGTAGGATTTTTTACATTACATAATTTGGCTCGTATATTCCGTCGACGAGCTTTCTCAAATGCTTGATGTCGTCATGAGTAAGCAAGTTTGATCCGCACCAAGTTAGTAACATTAGGAGAGCTTTCATACACTTATGGTTCTAGTGTATCTGTTTCACGACAATCCATGTAATCCTCATAGTAATACCGATTGTAAGGACCCTCAATGGCTAATGATCAACCGCATTGATGACAGTCGTTCTTATTTTTGTCTTCTTATAAATCCCCAGCATCATTCTATTTGCCATCATAAGTGCTAAGACCACTTCTTGTAAGTTCATCATTGAACAAAGTGCTAAGTAGTTGAAAAGGTTCATCATAAATATTAATTGTTTGACTGAAACTCTAGGTTGTGTATGATAAAATGTTGAATATGACAAATCCTCGATTGATTGGGGACATGATATGAAATAGGAGTATTGATTGGTATTACATAAAAACATTATTCCTTGAAAATCAATAGTGATTTTTGTTTACACATTTTGATGTTACTTGCTTATTATCAAATATAGATTGTCGCTTTGATTAAAAAATTCCCTGAGTTCAGACCATGATGAAAATGATTATGTTGTTGATTAAAATATAGAAAGTGCACTCCAACTACTAAATATAGGTTAGTTCCCAAAATAATTTAAAGTTGCATATAAAGCATATGAAGTATTAAATATTGATAGCATATAACAATATATGAATATAGATACGTTGGAGACGTGTCACCTTGTTCTCTCTGGTGTGGATATGAACTTTAGGTCTCAAATTACATGTGATGGCATACATATAATGATCTATCAAATGTTGCCATTTTTATATTGATTCGTACATGTGCTTCCACGAACCCTATATCAATGATGATGATGACCGAGAAACCCTGACCAAATCAACACGTAAATAGACTTGCTTCCCCATATCAAGTCAAGCGAACTAAATGCAATAACTTGTTGCAAGCTAAATTAGTATGTACCAACATTGGAGATTAGATTCTTTTTCCACGACGGACGATTTTAGGACGAGTGTATTGATGTTACATCTGCATCACGGGGATTTTGCATTTTGATATGGTTCTTCGTTTCTCGAGCATAATGGATTACCTTGTTGTCCACAACAGACGATCCATGTAGAGTAATGAATTTGTGGTGATAATTCATTGGATAATTATTTCAATCATCATAGTAAATTTTGGAATACACGCATTCATCCTTGTGTAATTAATTTCCCTCTATTAGCCGACGAAATGGCAGCTAAGCAACATGAATTGATGATAGCGATCAAATAAAATCGAACATGACTCGCTTGCTCGTTGTCCAAATATATTTGAAAGGACAGAGTACGTCATTAATAAAACTAGTGATGGTACATAATAGAAGTCCACTCCTCGCAACTAAATAATTTAGAAAATTCTGGTCCATGCCATTATCAAATTAAAGTGTGATGTTCATAGGCTGCCACTGAACCTTCATGAAATTGGCCCCTCCAACTAACACTTGCAAATATATTAGCTACATGCTACTACACACTGTAGCGAGAGTTGTTGTCATTTTGCCATTTGTTTTTACTCCCTTCCATGTCTGTGGGACTCACTTCTTCGCCACATGAACCGTACCAAAGAGGAGACACGTTTGCCAGTTCCTACCAATATGACGCAGACGTCCAAGGGACGACAAACTCATATGTTTTTAGAGACGAAATACAATCCTCTTAATGAATGTCCCAATAGGTGGAGATATCAACCCTAGGTCTCTTTATCAATGGACTACCATGCCATATGATTCCACACCATCTGTGAAATTACACATAAGGGCATACGGTATCATACTAAATGTAAGAACTTCTCGCAGCAAATGGTTTCCTTTAACTAGGAGGGTACTGGATGTTATATCTACGTCACAGGAATTTTGCATTTTGAGAAGGGTATCGGTTCCTCAAGACTAATGGGTTACATTGTTGTCCACAATATGCAATCGGTTCAAATTGATGAATTTTTCATTATAATCCATAGGATAAATATTACGTGTGCATAATTTTGTAACCATTTCTGTCTACTATTCAATGGAATGGCAGTTCAGAGACGTAACTTGATTATGATAGCTTCATAAGAGCTAATACGACTCGCTTGTCCATCGGCCTAATCAATCGGAAAGGATAGAATGCGTTGCAATTGAAGTGAGGCACGGGCATAATGAAAGTGCACTCCTCTCAACGACTTAATTAATTGTGAAAAATTTGGTTTCTGTCATTAGTGGAAAAGGGTCGTTCGAAGGCTGCCACTAAAATTTCATGAAATTGGCCTCTGCAACTAGCAGTTGTCAAGATATTCGCCATATGCTGCTACATGGTTTCTTTGCCAGTTTCGGTCATGCCAGCGTCAGCTTTCGGTGGTTCCTCATTTGTTGGATCTACTACTTCGTCACATCTACCGCACCAAGAAAGGTCAAAGAGCCCACCAGAAAAAGAGAAAGAAAAAAATAAAAAAGTGAGAAAAGGAGAGAGGAGGCACACTATACTATCCTTTATACACACTTGTACTTCAAAGTAGCACCATGTATTTCAAATATAGAGTTTTCATATTATTCATTTCATATGCTAGTAGGATGTCTTACATTACATAAATTGGCTCGTATATTCCGTCGACAAGCTTTCTCAAATGCTTGATGTCGTCATGAGTAAGCAAGTTTGATCCGCACCAAGTTAGTAACATTAGGAGAGCTTTCATACACTTATGGTTCTAGTGTATCTGTTTCACGACAATCCATGTAATCCTCATAGTAATACCGATTGTAAGGACCCTCAATTGCTAATGATCAACCGCATTGATTACAGTCGTTCTTATTTTTGTCTTCTTATAAATCCCCAGCATCATTCTATTTGCCATCATAAGTGCTAAGACCACTTCTTGTAAGTTCATCATTGAACAAAGTGCTAAGTAGTTGAAAAGGTTCATCATAAATATTAATTGTTTGACTGAAACTCTAGGTTGTGTATGATAAAATGTTGAATATGACAAATCCTCGATTGATTGGGGACATGATATGAAATAGGAGTATTGATTGGTATTACATAAAAACATTATTCCTTGAAAATCAATAGTGATTTTTGTTTACACATTTTGATGTTACTTGCTTATTATCAAATATAGATTGTCGCTTTGATTAAAAAATTCCCTGAGTTTAGACCATGATGAAAATGATTATGTTGTTGATTAAAATATAGAAAGTGCACTCCAACTACTAAATATAGGTTAGTTCCCAAAATAATTTAAAGTTGCATATAAAGCATATGAAGTATTAGTTATTGAGAGCATATAACAATATATGAATATAGATACGTTGGAGACGTGTCACCCTGTTCTCTCTGGTGTGGATATGAACTTTAGGTCTCAAATTATATGTGATAGCATAGATATAATGATCTATCAAATGTCGCCATTTTTATATTGATTCATACGTGTGATTCCACGAACCCAATATCAATGATGATGATGACCGAGAAACCCTGACCAAATCAACATGTAAATAGACTTGGTTCCCCATATCAAGTCAAGCGAACTAAATGCAATAACTTGTTGCAAGATAAATTAGTATGTACCAACATTGGAGATTAGATTCTTTTTCCACGACGGACGATTTTAGGACGAGAGTATTGATGTTACATCTGCATCACGGGGATTTTGCATTTTGATATGGTTCTTCGTTTGTCGAGCATAATGGATTACCTTGTTATCCACAATAGACGATCCATGTAGAGTAATGAATTTGTGGTGATAATTCATTGGATAATTATTTCAATCATCATAGTAAATTTTGGAATACACGCATTCATCCTTGTGTAATTAATTTCCCTCTATTAGCCGACGAAATGGCAGCTAAGCAACATGACTTGATGATAGTGATCAAATAAAATCGAACGTGAATCGCTTGCTCGTTGTCCAAATATATTTGAAAGGACAGAGTACGTCATTAATAAACTAGTGATGGTACATAATAGAAGTCCACCCCTCGCAACTAAATAGATTAGAAAATTCTGGTCCATGCCATTATCAAATTAAAGTGCGATATTCATAGGCTGCCACTGAACCTTGATGAAATTGTCCTCGCCAACTAACACTTGCAAATATATTAGCTACATGCTACTACACACTGTCTCCGAGAGTTGTTGTCATTTTGCCATTTGTTTTTACTCGCTTCCATGTTTGTGGGACTCACTTCTTCGGCACATGAACCGTACCAACGAGGAGACACGTTTGACAGTTCCTGCCAATATGACGCACACGTCCAAGGGACGATAAACTCAGAAGTTTAGAGACGAAATACAATCCTCTTAATGAATGTCCCAATAGGTGGAGATATCAACCCTAGGTCTCTTTATCAATGGACTACCATGCAATATGATTCCACACCATCTGTCAAATTACACATAAGGGCATACGGTATCATACTAAGTGTAAGAACTTTTCGCAGCAAATGGTTTCCTTTAACTAGGAGGGTACTAGATGTTATATCTACGTCACAGGAATTTTGCATTTTGAGAAGGGCATCGGTTCCTCAAGACTAATGGGTTACATTGTTGTCCACAATATGCAATCGGTTCAAATTGATGAATTTTTCATTATAATCCATAGGATAAATATTACGTGTGCATAATTTTGTAACCATTTCTGTCTATTAGTCAATGGAATGGCAGTTGAGAGACGTAACTTGATTATGACAGCTTCATAAGAGCTAATACGACTCGCTTGTCCATCGGCCTAATCAATCGGAAAGGATAGAATGCGTTGCAATTGAAGTGAGGGATGGGCATAATGAAAGTGCACTCCTCTCAACGACTTAATGAATTGCAAAAAAATTGGTTTCTGTCATTAGTGGAAAAGGGTCGTTCGAAGGTTGCCACTGAAATTTCATCAAATTGGCCTCTGCAACTAGCAGTTGTGAAGATATTCGCCATATGCTGCTACATGGTTTCTTTGCCAGTTTCGGTCATGCCGGCGTCAGCTTTCGGTGGTTCCTCGTTTGTTGGATCTACTACTTCGCCACATCTACCGCACCAAGAAAGGTCAAAGAGCCCACCAGAAAAAGAGAAAGAAAAAAATAAAAAAGAGAGAAAAGGAGAGAGGAGGCACACTATACTATCCTTTATACACACTTATACTTCAAAGTAGCACCATGTATTTCAAATATAGAGTTTTCATATTATTCATTTCATATGCTACTAGGATTTTTTACATTACATAAATTGGCTCGTATATTCCGTGAACGAGCTTTCTCAAATGCTTGACGTCGTCATGAGTAAGCAAGTTTGATCCGCACCAAGTTAGTAACATTAGGAGAGCTTTCATACACTTATGGTTCTAGTGTATCTGTTTCACGACAATCCATGTAATCCTCATAGTAATACCGATTGTAAGGACCCTCAATTGCTAATGATCAACCGCATTGATGACAATCGTTCTTATTTTTGTCTTCTCATAAATCCCCAGCATCATTCTATTTGCCATCATAAGTGCTAAGACCACTTCTTGTAAGTTCATCATTGAACAAAGTGCTAAGTAGTTGAAAAGGTTCATCATAAATATTAATTGTTTGACTGAAACTCTAGGTTGTGTATGATAAAATGTTGAATATGACAAATCCTCGATTGATTGGGGACATGATATGAAATAGGAGTATTGATTGGTATTACATAAAAACATTATTCCTTGAAAATCAATAGTGATTTTTGTTTACAAATTTTGATGTTACTTGCTTATTATCAAATATAGATTGCCGCTTTGATTAAAAAATTCCCTGAGTTCAGACCATGATGAAAATGATTATGTTGTTGATTAAAATATAGAAAGTGCACTCCAACTACTAAATATAGGTTAGTTCCCAAAATAATTTAAAGTTGCATATAAAGCATATGAAGTATTAAATATTGATAGCATATAACAATATATGAATATAGATACGTTGGAGACCTGTCACCCTGTTCTCTCTGGTGTGGATATGAACTTTAGGTCTCAAATTATATGTGATGGCATAGATATAATGATCTATCAAATGTCGCCATTTTTATATTGATTCATACGTGTGATTCCACGAACCCAATATCAATGATGATGATGACCGAGAAACCCTGACCAAATCAACACGTAAATAGACTTGCTTCCCCATATCAAGTCAAGCGAACTATATGCAATAACTTGTTGCAAGCTAAATTAGTATGTACCAACATTGCAGATTAGATTCTTTTTCCACGACGAACGATTTTAGGACGAGAGTATTGATGTTACATCTGCATCTCGGGGATTTTGCATTTTGATATGGTTCTTAGTTTCTCGAGCATAATGGGTTACCTTGTTGTCCACAACAGACGATCCACGTAGAGTAATGAATTTGTGGTGATAATTCATTGGATAATTATTTCAATCATCATAGTAAATTTTGCAATACACGCATTCATCCTTGTGTAATTAATTTCCCTCTATTAGCTGACGAAATGGCAGCTAAGCAACATGACTTGATGATAGCGATCAAATAAAATCGAACGTGACTCGCTTGCTCATTGTCCTAATATATTTGAAAGGACAGAGTACGTCATTAATAAAACTAGTGATGGTACATAATAGAAGTCCACTCCTCGCAACTAAATAGATTAGAAAATTCTGGTCCATGCTATTATCAAATTAAAGTGCGATATTCATGGGCTGCCACTGAACCTTCATGAAATTGGCCTCTCCAACTAACACTTGCAAATATATTAGCTACATGCTACTACACACTGTCTCCGAGAGTTGTTGTCTTTTTGCCACTTGTTTTTACTCGCTTCCATGTCTATGGGACTCACTTCTTCGCCACATGAATCGTACCAACGAGGAGACACGTTTGATAGTTCCTGCCAATATGACGCACACGTCCAAGGGATGACAAACTCATAAGTTTTTAGAGATGAAATACAATCCTCTTAATGAATGTCCCAACAGGTGGAGATATCAACCCTAGGTCTCTTTATCAATGGACTACCATGCCATATGATTCCACACCATCTGTCAAATTACACATAAGGGCATACGGTATCATACTAAATGTAAAAACTTTTCGCAGCAAATGGTTTCCTTTAAGTAGGAGGGTACTGGATGTTATATCTACGTCACAGGAATTTTGCATTTTGAGAAAGGTATCGGTTCCTCAAGACTAATGGGTTACATTGTTGTCCACAATATGCAATCGGTTCAAATTGATGAATTTTTCATTATAATCCATAGGATAAATATTACGTGTGCATAATTTTGTAACCATTTCTGTCTATTAGTCAATGGAATGGCAGTTGAGACATGTAACTTGATTATGATAGCTTCATAAGAGCTAATACGACTCGCTTGTCCATCGGCCTAATCAATCGGAAAGGATAGAATGCGTTGCAATTGAAGTGAGGGATGGGCATAATGAAATTGCACTCCTCTCAACGACTTAATTAATTGCAAAAAAAATGGTTTTTGTCATTAGTGTAAAAGGGTCGTTCGAAGGCTGCCACTGAAATTTCATGAAATTGGCCTCTGCAACTAGAAGTTGTGAAGATATTCGCCATATGCTGCTACATGGTTTCTTTGCCAGTTTCGGTCATGCCGGCGTCAGCTTTCGGTGGTTCCTCGTTTGTTGGATCTACTATTTCGCCACATCTACCGCACCAAGAAAGGTCAAAGAGCCCACAAGAAAAAGAGAAAGAAAAAAATAAAAAAGAAAGAAAAGGAGAGAGGAGGCACACTATACTATCCTTTATACACACTTGTACTTCAAAGTAGCACCATGTATTTCAAATATAGAGTTTTCATATTATTCATTTCATATGTTAGTAGGATTTTTTACATTACATAAATTGGCTCGTATATTCCGTCGACGAGCTTTCTCAAATGCTTGATGTCGTCATGAGTAAGCAAGTTTGATCCGCACCAAGTTAGTAACATTAGGAGAGCTTTCATACACATATGGTTCTAGTGTATCTGTTTCACGACAATCCATGTAATCCTCATAGTAATACCGATTGTAAGGACCCTCAATTGCTAATGATCAACCGCATTGATGATAGTCATTCTTTTTTTTCTTATAAATCCCCAACATCATTCTATTTGCCATCATAAGTGCTAAGACCACTTCTTGTAAGTTCATCATTTAACAAAGTGCTAAGTAGTTGAAAAGGTTCATCATAAATATTAATTGTTTAACTGAAACTCTAGGTTGTGTATGATAAAATGTTTGAATATGACAAATCCTCGATTGATTGGGGACATGATATGAAATAGGAGTATTGATTGGTATTACATAAAAACATTATTCCTTGAAAATCAATAGTGATTTTTGTTTACACATTTTGATGTTACTTGCTTATTATCAAATATAGATTGTTGCTTTGATTAAAAAATTCCCTGAGTTCAGACCATGATGAAAATGATTATGTTGTTGATTAAAATATAGAAAGTGCACTCCAACTACTATATATAGGTTAGTTCCGAAAATAATTTAAAGTTGCATATAAAGCATATGAAGTATTAAATATTGATAGCATATAACAATATATGAATATAGATACGTTGGAGATGTGTCACCCTGTTCTCTCTGGTGTGGATATGAACTTTAGGTCTCAAATTACATGTCATGGCATACATATAATGATCTATCAAATGTCGCCATTTTTATATTGATTCGTACATGTGCTTCCACGAACCCTATATCAATGATCATGATGACCGAGAAACCCTGACCAAATCAACACGTAAATAGACTTCCTTCCCCATATCAAGTCAAGCGAACTAAATGCAATAACTTGTTGCAAGCTCAATTAGTATGTACCAACATTGGAGATTAGATTATTTTTCCACGACGGACGATTTTAGGACGAGAGTATTGATGTTACATCTGCATCACGGGGATTTTGCATTTTGATATGGTTCTGAGTTTCTCGAGCATAATGGGTTACCTTGTTGCCCACAACAGACGATCCATGTAGAGTAATGAATTTGTGGTGATAATTCATTGGATAATTATTTCAATCATCATAGTAAATTTTGGAATACACGCATTCATCCTTGTGTAATTAATTTCCCTCTATTAGCCGACGAAATGGCAGCTAAGCAACATGACTTGATGATAGCGATCAAATGAAATCGAACGTGACTCGCTTGCTCGTTGTCCTAATAGATTTGAAAGGACAGAGTACGTCATTAATAAAACTAGTGATGGTACATAATAGAAGTCCACCCCTCGCAACTAAATAGATTAGAAAATTCTGGTCCATGCCATTATCAAATTAAAGTGCGATATTCATAGGCTGCCACTGAACCTTCATGAAATTGGCCTCTCCAAATAACACTTGCAAATATATTAGCTACATTCTACTACACACTGTCTCCGAGAGTTGTTGTCATTTTGCCACTTGTTTTTACTCGCTTCCATGTCTATGGGACTCACTTCTTCGCCACATGAATCGTACCAACGAGGAGACACGTTTGATAGTTCCTACCAATATGACGCACACGTCCAAGGGAAGACAAACTCATAAGTTTTTGGAGATGAAATACAATCCTCTTAATGAATGTCCCAACAGGTGGAGATATCAACCCTAGGTCTCTTTATCAATGGACTACCATGCCATATGATTCCACACCATCTGTCAAATTACACATAAGGGCATACGGTATCATACTAAATGTAAAAACTTTTCGCAGCAAATGGTTTCCTTTAAGTAGGAGGGTACTGGATGTTATATCTACGTCACAGGAATTTTGCATTTTGAGAAAGGTATCGGTTCCTCAAGACTAATGGGTTACATTGTTGTCCACAATATGCAATCGGTTCAAATTGATGAATTTTTCATTATAATCCATAGGATAAATATTCCGTGTGCATAATTTTGTAACCATTTCTGTCTATTAGTCAATGGAATGGCAGTTGAGAGATGTAACTTGATTATGATAGCTTCATAAGAGCTAATACGACTCGCTTGTCCATCGGCCTAATCAATCGGAAAGGATAGAATGCGTTGCAATTGAAGTGAGGGATGGGCATAATGAAATTGCACTCCTCTCAACGACTTAATTAATTGCAAAAAAAATGGTTTTTGTCATTAGTGTAAAAGGGTCGTTCGAAGGCTGCCACTGAAATTTCATGATATTGGCCTCTGCAACTAGAAGTTGTGAAGATATTCGCCATATGCTGCTACATGGTTTCTTTGCCAGTTTCGGTCATGCCGGCGTCAGCTTTCGGTGGATCCTCGTTTGTTGGATCTACTATTTCGCCACATCTACCGCACCAAGAAAGGTCAAAGAGACCACCAGAAAAAGAGAAAGAAAAAAATAAAGAAGAGAGAAAAGGAGAGAGGAGGCACACTATACTATCCTTTATACACACTTGTACTTCAAAGTAGCACCATGTATTTCAAATATAGAGTTTTCATATTATTCATTTCATATGTTAGTAGGATTTTTTACATTACATAAATTGGCTCGTATATTCCGTCGACGAGCTTTCTCAAATGCTTGATGTCGTCATGAGTAAGCAAGTTTGATCCGCACCAAGTTAGTAACATTAGGAGAGCTTTCATACACATATGGTTCTAGTGTATCTGTTTCACGACAATCCATGTAATCCTCATAGTAATACCGATTGTAAGGACCCTCAATTGCTAATGATCAACCGCATTGATGATAGTCATTCTTATTTTTTTTTCTTATAAATCCCCAACATCATTCTATTTGCCATCATAAGTGCTAAGACCACTTCTTGTAAGTTCATCATTTAACAAAGTGCTAAGTAGTTGAAAAGGTTCATCATAAATATTAATTGTTTAACTAAAACTCTAGGTTGTGTATGATAAAATGTTTGAATATGACAAATCCTCGATTGATTGGGGACATGATATGAAATAGGAGTATTGATTGGTATTACATAAAAACATTATTCCTTGAAAATCAATAGTGATTTTTGTTTACACATTTTGATGTCACTTGCTTATTATCAAATATAGATTGTTGCTTTGATTAAAAAATTCCCTGAGTTCAGACCATGATGAAAATGATTATGTTGTTGATTAAAATATAGAAAGTGCACTCCAACTACTATATATAGGTTAGTTCCGAAAATAATTTAAAGTTGCATATAAAGCATATGAAGTATTAAATATTGATAGCATATAACAATATATGAATATAGATACGTTGGAGATGTGTCACCCTGTTCTCTCTGGTGTTGATATGAACTTTAGGTCTCAAATTACATGTCATGGCATACATATAATGATCTATCAAATGTCGCCATTTTTATATTGATTCGTACATGTGCTTCCACGAACCCTATATCAATGATCATGATGACCGAGAAACCCTGACAAAATCAACACGTAAATAGACTTGCTTCCCCATATCAAGTCAAGCGAACTAAATGCAATAACTTGTTGCAAGCTCAATTAGTATGTACCAACATTGGAGATTAGATTCTTTTTCCACGACGGACGATTTTAGGACGAGAGTATTGATGTTACATCTGCATCACGGGGATTTTGCATTTTGATATGGTTCTAAGTTTCTCGAGCATAATGGGTTACCTTGTTGCCCACAACAGACGATCCATGTAGAGTAATGAATTTGTGGTGATAATTCATTGGATAATTATTTCAATCATCATAGTAAATTTTGGAATACACGCATTCATCCTTGTGTAATTAATTTCCCTCTATTAGCCGACGAAATGGCAGCTAAGCAACATGACTTGATGATAGCGATCAAATGAAATCGAACGTGACTCGCTTGCTCGTTGTCCTAATAGATTTGAAAGGACAGAGTACGTCATTAATAAAACTAGTGATGGTACATAATAGAAGTCCACCCCTCGCAACTAAATAGATTAGAAAATTCTGGTCCATGCCATTATCAAATTAAAGTGCGATATTCATAGGCTGCCACTGAACCTTCATGAAATTGGCCTCTCCAAATAACACTTGCAAATATATTAGCTACATTCTACTACACACTGTCTCCGAGAGTTGTTGTCATTTTGCCACTTGTTTTTACTCGCTTCCATGTCTGTGGGACTCACTTCTTCGCCACATGAATCGTACCAACGAGGAGACACGTTTGATAGTTCCTACCAATATGACGCACACGTCCAAGGGAAGACAAACTCATAAGTTTTTAGAGATGAAATACAATCCTCTTAATGAATGTCCCAATAGGTGAAGATATCAACGATAGGTCTCTTTATCAATGGACTACCATGCCATAGGATTCCACACCATCTGTGAAATTACACATAAGGGCATACGATATCATACTAAATGTAAGAACTTTTCGCAGCAAATGGTTTCCTTTAACTAGGAGGGTACTGGATGTTATATCTACGTCACAGGAATTTTGCATTTTGAGAAGGGTATCAGTTCCTCAAGACTAATGGGTTACATTGTTGTCCACAATATGCAATCGGTTCAAATTGATGAATTTTTCATTATAATCCGTAGGATAAATATTACGTGTGCATAATTTTGTAACCATTTCTGTCTATTAGTCAATGGAATGGCAGTTGAGAGACGTAACTTGATTATGACAGCTTCATAAGACCTAATACGACTCGCTTGTCCATCGGCCTAATCAATCGGAAAGGATAGAATGCGTTGCAATTCAAGTGAGGGATGGGCATAATGAAAGTGCACTCCTCTCAACGACTTAATTAATTGCAAAAAATTTGGTTTCTGTCATTAGTGGAAAAGGGTCTTTCGAAGGCTGCCACTGAAATTTCATGAAATTGGCCTCTGCAACAAGCAGTTGTGAAGATATTCGCCATATGCTGCTACATGGTTTCTTTGCTAGTTTCGGTCATGCCGGCGTCAGCTTTCGGTGGTTCCTCGTTTGTTGGATCTACTACTTCGCCACATCTACCGCACCAAGAAAGGTCGAGAGCCCACCAGAAAAAGAGAAAGAAAAAAATAAAAAAGAGAGAAAAGGAGAGAGGAGGCACACTATACTATCCTTTATTCACACTTGTACTTCAAAGTTGCACCATGTATTTCAAATATAGAGTTTTCATATTATTCATTTCATATGCTAGTAGGATTTTTTACATTACATAAATTGGCTCGTATATACCTTCGACGAGCTTTCTCAAATGCTTGATGTCGTCATGAGTAAGCAAGTTTGATCCGCACCAAGTTAGTAACATTAGGAGAGCTTTCATAGACTTATGGTTCTAGTGTATCTGTTTCAAGACAATTCATGTAATCCTCATAGTAATACCGATTGTAAGGACCCTCAATTGCTAATGATCAACCGCATTGATGACAGACGTTCTTATTTTTGTCTTCTTATAAATCCCCAACATCATTCTATTTGCCATCATAAGTGCTAAGACCACTTCTTGTAAGTTCATCATTGAACAAAGTGCTAAGTAGTTGAAAAGGTTCATCATAAATATTAATTGTTTGACTGAAACTCTATGTTGTGTATGATAAAATGTTTGAATATGACAAATCCTCGATTGATTGGGGACATGATATGAAATAGGAGTATTGATTGGTATTACATAAAAACATTATTCCTTGAAAATCAATAGTGATTTTTGTTTACACATTTTGATGTTACTTGCTTATTATCAAATATAGATTGTCGCTTTGATTAAAAAACTCCCTGAGTTCAGACCATGATGAAAATGATTACGTTGTTGATTAAAATATAGAAAGTGCACTCCAACTACTAAATATAGGTAATATCCCAAACTAATTTAAAGTTGCATATAAAGCATATGAAGTATTAAATATTGATAGCATATAACAATATATGAATATAGATACGTTGGAGACGTGTCACCCTGTTCTTCTGTGTGGATATGAACTTTAGGTCTCAAATTACATGTGATGGCATACATATAATGATCTATCAAATGTCGCCATTTTTATATTGATTCGTACATGTGCTTCCACGAACCCTATATCAATGATGATGATGACCGAGAAACCCTGACCAAATCAACACGTAAATAGACTTGCTTCCCCATATCAAGTCAAGCGAACTAAATGCAATAACTTGTTGCAAGCTAAATTAGTATGTACCAACATTGGAGCTTAGATTCTTTTTCCACGACGGACGATTTTAGGACGGGAGTATTGATGTTACATCTGCATCACGGGGATTTTGCATTTTGATATGGTTCTTCGTTTCTCGAGCATAATGGGTTACCTTGTTGTCCACAACAGACGATCCATGTAGAGTAATGAATTTGTGGTGATAATTCATTGGATAATTATTTCAATCATCATAGTAATTTTTGGAATACACGCATTCATCCTTGTGTAATTAATTTCCCTCTATTAGCCGACGAAATGGCAGCTAAGCAACATGACTTGATGATAGCGATCAAATAAAATCGAACGTGACTCGCTTTCTCGTTGTCCTAATATATTTGAAAGGACAGAGTACGTCATTAATAAAACTGGTGATGGTACATAAGAGAAGTCCACTCCTCGCAACTAAATAGATTAGAAAATTCTGGTCCATGCCATTATCAAATTAAAGTGTGATATTCATAGGCCGCCACCGAACCTTCATGAAATTGGCCTCTCCAACTAACACATGCAAATATAGTAGTTACATGCTACTACACACTGTCTCCGAGAGTTGTTGTCATTTTTCCATTTGTTTTTACTCGCTTCCATGTCTGTGGAACTCACTTCTTCACCACATGAACCGTACCAACGAGGAGACACGTTTGACAGTTCCTACCAATATGACGCACGCGTCCACGGGACGACAAACTCATAAGTTTTTAGAGACGAAATACAATCCTCTTAATGAATGTCCCAATAGGTGGAGATATCAACCCTAGGTCTCTTTATCAATCGACTACCATGCCATATGATTCCACACCATCTCTCAAATTACACATAAGGGCATACGGTATCATACTAAATGTAAGAACTTTTCGCAGCAAATGGTTTCCTTTAACTAGGAGGGTACTGGATGTTATATCTACGTCACAGGAATTTTGCATTTTGAGAAGGGTATCGGTTCCTCAAGACTAATGGGTTACATTGTTGTCCACAATATGCAATCGGTTCAAATTGATGAATTTTTCATTATAATCCGTAGGATAAATATTACGTGTGCATAATTTTGTAACCATTTCTGTCTATTAGTCAATGGAATGGCAGTTGAGAGACGTAACTTGATTATGACAGCTTCATAACAGCTAATACGACTCGTTTGTCCATCGGCCTAATCAATCGGAAAGGATAGAATGTGTTGCAATTGAAGTGAGGGATGGGCATAATCAAAGTGCACTCCTCTCAACGACTTAATTAATTGCAAAAAATTTGGTTTCTGTCATTAGTGGAAAAGGGTCGTTCGAAAGCTGCCACTGAAATTTCATGAAATTGGCCTCTGCAACTAGCAGTTGTGAAGATATTCGCCATATGCTGCTACATGGTTTCTTTGCCAGTTTCGGTCATGCCGGCGTCAGCTTTCGGTGGTTCCTCGTTTGTTGGATCTACTACTTCGCCACATCTACCGCACCAAGAAAGGTCGAGAGCCCACCAGAAAAAGAGAAAGAAAAAAATAAAAAGGAGAGAAAAGGAGAGAGGAGGCACACTATACTATCCTTTATTCACACTTGTACTTCAAAGTTGCACCATGTATTTCAAATATAGAGTTTTCATATTATTCATTTCATATGCTAGTAGGATTTTTTACATTACATAAATTGGCTCGTATATACCTTCGACGAGCTTTCTCAAATGCTTGATGTCGTCATGAGTAAGCAAGTTTGATCCGCACCAAGTTAGTAACATTAGGAGAGCTTTCATAGACTTATGGTTCTAGTGTATCTGTTTCAAGACAATTCATGTAATCCTCATAGTAATACCGATTGTAAGGACCCTCAATTGCTAATGATCAACCGCATTGATGACAGTCGTTCTTATTTTTGTCTTCTTATAAATCCCCAACATCATTCTATTTGCCATCATAAGTGCTAAGACCACTTCTTGTAAGTTCATCATTGAACAAAGTGCTAAGTAGTTGAAAAGGTTCATCATAAATATTAATTGTTTGACTGAAACTCTATGTTGTGTATGATAAAATGTTTGAATATGACAAATCCTCGATTGATTGGGGATATGATATGAAATAGGAGTATTGATTGGTATTACATAAAAACATTATTCCTTGAAAATCAATAGTGATTTTTGTTTACACATTTTGATGTTACTTGCTTATTATCAAATATAGATTGTCGCTTTGATTAAAAAACTCCCTGAGTTCAGACCATGATGAAAATGATTACGTTGTTGATTAAAATATAGAAAGTGCACTCCAACTACTAAATATAGGTAATATCCCAAACTAATTTAAAGTTGCATATAAAGCATATGAAGTATTAAATATTGATAGCATATAACAATATATGAATATAGATACGTTGGAGACGTGTCACCCTGTTCTTCTGTGTGGATATGAACTTTAGGTCTCAAATTACATGTGATGGCATACATATAATGATCTATCAAATGTCGCCATTTTTATATTGATTCGTACATGTGCTTCCACGAACCCTATATCAATGATGATGATGACCGAGAAACCCTGACCAAATCAACACGTAAATAGACTTGCTTCCCCATATCAAGTCAAGCAAACTAAATGCAATAACTTGTTGCAAGCTAAATTAGTATGTACCAACATTGGAGCTTAGATTCTTTTTCCACGACGGACGATTTTAGGACGGGAGTATTGATGTTACATCTGCATCACGGGGATTTTGCATTTTGATATGGTTCTTCGTTTCTCGAGCATAATGGGTTACCTTGTTGTCCACAACAGACGATCCATGTAGAGTAATGAATTTGTGGTGATAATTCATTGGATAATTATTTCAATCATCATAGTAAATTTTGGAATACACGCATTCATCCTTGTGTAATTAATTTCCCTCTATTAGCCGACGAAATGGCAGCTAAGCAACATGACTTGATGATAGCGATCAAATAAAATCGAACGTGACTCGCTTTCTCGTTGTCCTAATATATTTGAAAGGACAGAGTACGTCATTAATAAAACTGGTGATGGTACATAAGAGAAGTCCACTCCTCGCAACTAAATAGATTAGAAAATTCTGGTCCATGCCATTATCAAATTAAAGTGTGATATTCATAGGCTGCCACCGAACCTTCATGAAATTGGCCTCTCCAACTAACACTTGCAAATATATTAGTTACATGCTACTACACACTGTCTCCGAGAGTTGTTGTTATATTTCCATTTGTTTTTACTCGCTTCCATGTCTGTGGGACTCACTTCTTCACCACATGAACCGTACCAACGAGGAGACACGTTTGACAGTTCCTACCAATATGACGCACGCGTCCACGGGACGACAAACTCATAAGTTTTTAGAGACGAAATACAATCCTCTTAATGAATGTCCCAATAGGTGGAGATATCAACCCTAGGTCTCTTTATCAATCGACTACCATGCCATATGATTCCACACCATCTCTCAAATTACACATAAGGGCATACGGTATCATACTAAATGTAAGAACTTTTCGCAGCAAATGGTTTCCTTTAACTAGGAGGGTACTGGATGTTATATCTACGTCACAGGAATTTTGCATTTTGAGAAGGGTATCGGTTCCTCAAGACTAATGGGTTACATTGTTGTCCACAATATGCAATCGGTTCAAATTGATGAATTTTTCATTATAATCCGTAGGATAAATATTACGTGTGCATAATTTTGTAACCATTTCTGTCTATTAGTCAATGGAATGGCAGTTGAGAGACGTAACTTGATTATGACAGCTTCATAAGAGCTAATACGACTCGCTTGTCCATCGGCCTAATCAATCGGAAAGGATAGAATGCGTTGCAATTGAAGTGAGGGATGGGCATAATCAAAGTGCACTCCTCTCAACGACTTAATTAATTGCAAAAAATTTGGTTTCTTTCATTAGTGGAAAAGGGTCGTTCGAATGCTGCCACTGAAATTTCATGAAATTGGCCTCTGCAACTAGCAGTTGTGAAGATATTCGCCATATGCTGCTACATGGTTTCTTTGCCAGTTTCGGTCATGCCGGCGTCAGCTTTCGGTGGTTCCTCGTTTGTTGGATCTACTACTTCGCCACATCTACCGCACCAAGAAATGTCGAAGAGCCCACCAGAAAAAGAGAAAGAAAAAAATAAGAAAGAGAGAAAAGGAGAGAGGAGGCACACTATACTATCCTTTATTCACACTTGTACTTCAAAGTAGCACCATGTATTTCAAATATAGAGTTTTCATATTATTCATTTCATATGCTAGTAGGATTTTTTACATTACATAAATTGGCTCGTATATACCTTCGACGAGCTTTCTCAAATGCTTGATGTCGTCATGAGTAAGCAAGTTTGATCCGCACCAAGTTAGTAACATTAGGAGAGCTTTCATAGACTTATGGTTCTAGTGTATCTGTTTCAAGACAATTCATGTAATCCTCGTAGTAATACCGATTGTAAGGACCCTCAATTGCTAATGATCAACCGCATTCATGACAGTCGTTCTTATTTTTGTCTTCTTATAAATCCCCAACATCATTCTATTTGCCATCATAAGTGCTAAGACCACTTCTTGTAAGTTCATCATTGAACAAAGTGCTAAGTAGTTGAAAAGGTTCATCATAAATATTAATTGTTTGACTGAAACTCTATGTTGTGTATGATAAAATGTTTGAATATGACAAATCCACGATTGATTGGGGACATGATATGAAATAGGAGTATTGATTGGTATTACATAAAAACATTATTCCTTGAAAATCAATAGTGATTTTTGTTTACACATTTTGATGTTACTTGCTTATTATCAAATATAGATTGTCGCTTTGATTAAAAAATTCCCTGAGTTCAGACCATGATGAAAATGATTATGTTGTTGATTAAAATATAGAAAGTGCACTCCAACAACTAAATATAGGTTAGTTCCCAAAATAATTTAAAGTTGCATATAAAGCATATGAAGTATTAAATATTGATAGCATATAACAATATATGAATATAGATACGTTGGAGACGTGTCACCCTGTTCTCACTGGAGTGGATATGAACTTTAGGTCTCAAATTAAAGGTGATGGCATACATATAATGATCTATCAAATGTCGCCATTTTTATATTGATTCGTACATGTGCTTCCACGAACCCTATATCAATGATGATGATGACCGAGAAACCCTGGCCAAATCAACACGTAAATAGACTTGCTTCCCCATATCAAGTCAAGCGAACTAAATGCAATAACTTGTTGCAAGCTAAATTAGTATGTACCAACATTGGAGATTTGATTCATTTTCCACGACGGACGATTTTAGGACGAGAGTATTGATGTTACATCTGCATCACGGGGATTTTGCATTTGAATATGGTTCTTTGTTTCTCAAGCATAATGGGTTACCTTGTTGTCCAGAACAGACGATCCATGTAGAGTAATGAATTTGTGGTGATAATTCAGTGGATAATTATTTCAATCATCATAGTAAATTTTGGAATACACGCATTCATCCTTGTGTAATTAATTTCCCTCTATTAGCCGACGAAATGGCAGCTAAGCAACATGACTTGATGATAGCGATCAAATAAAATCGAACGTGTCTCGCTTTCTCGTTGTCCTAATATATTTGAAAGGACAGAGTACGTCATTAATAAAACTGGTGATGGTACATAAGAGAAGTCCACTCCTCGCAACTAAATAGATTAGAAAATTCTGGTCCATGCCATTATCAAGTTAAAGTGTGATATTCATAGGCTGCCACCGAACCTTCATGAAATTGGCCTCTCCAACTAACACTTGCAAATATATTAGTTACATGCTACTACACACTGTCTCCGAGAGTTGTTGTCATTTTGCCATTTGTTTTTACTCGCTTCCATGTCTGTGGGACTCACTTCTTCGCCACATGAACCGTACCAACGAGGAGACACGTTTGACAGTTCCTACCAATATGACGCACGCGTCCACGGGACGACAAACTCATAAGTTTTTAGAGACGAAATACAATCCTCTTAATGAATGTCCCAATAGGTGGAGATATCAACCCTAGGTCTCTTTATCAATGGACTACCATGCCATATGATTCCACACCATCTCTCAAATTACACATAAGGGCATACGGTATCATACTAAATGTAAGAACTTTTCGCAGCAAATGGTTTCCTTTAACAAGGAGGGTACTGGATGTTATATCTACGTCACTGGAATTTTGCATTTTGAGAAGGGTATCGGTTCCTCAATACTAATGGGTTACATTGTTGTCCACAATATGCAATCGGTTCAAATTGATGAATTTTTCATTATAATCCATAGGATAAATATTACGTGTGCATAATTTTGTAACCATTTCTGTCTATTAGTCAATGGAATGGCAGTTGAGAGACGTAACTTGATTATGACAGCTTCATAAGACCTAATACGACTCGCTTGTCCATCGGCCTAATCAATCGGAAAGGATAGAATGCGTTGCAATTCAAGTGAGGGATGGGCATAATGAAAGTGCACTCCTCTCAACGACTTAATTAAATGCAAAAAATTTGGTTTCTGTCATTAGTGGAAAAGGGTCGTTCGAAGGCTGCCACTGAAATTTCATGAAATTGGCCTCTGCAACTAGCAGTTGTGAAGATATTCGCCATATGCTGCTACATGGTTTCTTTGCTAGTTTCGGTCATGCCGGCGTCAGCTTTCGGTGGTTCCTCGTTTGTTGGATCTACTACTTCGCCACATCTACCGCACCAAGAAAGGTCAAAGAGCCCACCAGAAAAAGAGAAAGAAAAAAATAAAAAAGAGAGAAAAGGAGAGAGGAGGCACACTATACTATCCTTTATTCACACTTGTACTTCAAAGTAGCACCATGTATTTCAAATATAGAGTTTTCATATGCTAGTAGGATTTTTTACATTACATAAATTGGCTCGTATATACCTTCGACGAGCTTTCTCAAATGCTTGATGTCGTCATGAGTAAGCAAGTTTGATCCGCACCAAGTTAGTAACATTAGGAGAGCTTTCATAGACTTATGGTTCTAGTGTATCTGTTTCAAGACAATTCATGTAATCCTCATAGTAATACCGAATGTAAGGACCCTCAATTGCTAATGATCAACCGCATTGATGACAGTCGTTCTTATTTTTGTCTTCTTATAAATCCCCAGCATCATTCTATTTGCCATCATAAGTGCTAAGACCACTTCTTGTAAGTTCATCATTGAACAAAGTGCTAAGTAGTTGAAAAGGTTCATCATAAATATTAATTGTTTGACTGAAACTCTAGGTTGTGTATGATAAAATGTTTGAATATGACAAATCCTCGATTGATTGGGGACATGATATGAAATAGGAGTATTGATTGGTATTGCATAAAAACATTATTCCTTGAAAATCAATAGTGATTTTTGTTTACACATTTTGATGTTACTTGCTTATTGTCAAATATAGATTGTCGCTTTGATTAAAAAAATTCCTGAGTTCAGACCATGATGAAAATGATTATATTATTGATTAAAATATAGATTGTCGCTTTGATTAAAATTTGATAATGATTATGTTGGGTAGCAATGAACATCTAAAAATATCTTTGTTTATCATTCACTTACCCAATGACGAGTAGGAATTAAACTTGGGGATGCTGATACATCTCAAACGTATCTATAAATTTTGATTTCTTAATGCTATTATATTATTAATTTTATAAATATTTTTTAGTAGTTATATTGTTTTTATGGACTAACCTATTAATTTAGTACCAGTGCCGGTTCCTCTTTTCTGGCATTTTTTTTGTTTCACAAGAAATCATTATCTATGGAGGTCAAAATTAGTTGCTGATTCAATACGATTTTTTTGGGAAACAAGAAACACACTAAGCTTCCGGGGATTTGGAGACGAGCGCGTAGGACCCCACATGGGTGACCGACACGGACTATGGGGGCACACCATTTGGCTGTGTGGGGCACACCTGCCCTGCCTTAGTCCAATTCCACCGTGATAAATCAATGTAAATACTAAAACCCTCACGTATTTTTACAAGAATTTTATCGCCACTTCAAGTCTTTGTTCCGCAAAGATCCCATTTGGAGGCCTGTTCCGGAGGGAAAGCCATTGTCAGAGCCATCTTCATTAACCTTGTTACCTCCATGACCATGTGTGAGTTATTCCATTAAGACACAGGAGTCCATACTGGTAGCTAGATGGCTCTATCTCTCTTTTTTTGTCATCAATACCATGTTCTCGTTTTTGATCGGGATCAATAAGATGTAATTTTTGGTGCATTTCTTGGCACATGAATTGTCACTTTATGATCAGATTGTTTATTCAAATTAACTGAATATTTTGAGGTTTTGTTGCTACATACTTAATTAGCTTTATATGCTCTCCAAGAGGTCTATATTCTTTGGCCAAGTTCGATGGGATTTTCTTCAGAGGGACTTGAGCTTTGTAGTGTGTTCAATCTTGACGTGTTCATACATAATGACAATACGGGACAAAGCACGTATTGTAGTGTTGCCACTAAGGATAAAACGACGGGATTTTGTCATATTGATTGAATTCTTCCTGTCTAAATTATGACATTTTGCTTGTTGCAACACTTTTTTTCTTGCAAACATAATACCTTGAGATGCATGCTAGATAACGGTTTTGGGGTGGAGTATTATTAGCAGATGAAGTTTGATTAATGGTCTACTTATCACAGACATAATGTGTATTAATGATCATAGTCATGAATGTTGCAATTTGGTCAATTGCCCAACTGTAAATTTCTTTACCATGCTACTTGTTGTTTTCGAAAGAGATGCCACCAGTGAACCTATGCCCCCCCCCCCCCCCCCCCCGAGAATATTATATATTAGTAAATTATTCTAAAAATCTATATTTTTATTTGTCATGCTATTTTACCACTAACTATCTCTAATATTTAGTTTTAATCTTGTAACTAGGAAGTTAAGGGTCTCGATAACCTTCTTGCCAAGTTGGGTGCAAGTTTGTATCTTGTTTGTGTGCAGGTGATATTTACCTTCTTATATTGGAAGTTTCCTACTGGATTGATAATCTTGATTTCGTAACCGAGCGAAAAACATAGCTGTTGTTCTACTTCACCCTTCCTCTTTTGGGGACCCAACAACTCCTACGTGACTCAGCACTCGTTGGCCAAATATATCTTATAGCTGAACATATCAACCACTTGTCTCTGGGTTCATAGAGTAGCATGCATATGATTCCACACCATCTATCAAATTAAACATGAGGGCCTACTACATCATGCTTGTTCTGTAGGTTCAAAATGGGATATCCGTAAAAAAATTGCAGTCAATGGTTGCTTTTAGCTAGGCGTGTTATAGATCTTACATCTGCCGTCACAAGCATTTTGAATTTTGAGAAGGGTATTTGCCCCTAAAGCTTTATGTGTTACCTTCTTGTCCACCATAGGCGATCGAGGTAAATTATTGAATTTGTGGAGATAATCAACTGGATAAATATTTCTATCACCAGAGTAAATTCTGGAAGCTGAGCGACATGACTTGATAACGGTGGCCTAATAAGAAGGAATATGACTCGTTTTCCCGTTGGCCTAACAAAATCGAAAGGATAGAGTACATGCTAAGTAAAACGAGGGATGGTACATAATGGAAGTGCACTTCTCTCAAATAGTTAACTAATTAGAAACTTCTTCTTTGCATCATTGTTGAAATAGGATACTCGAAGTCTGCCACTGAAACTTCAGGAAATTGTCCTCCGCAACTAGCAACTACAGAAATATTAGCCTCATGCTACTACACATCGTCATTTCCCGTTGTCGTCATGTTGTCGTTGGCTTTCACATGGTTCCTCATTTGCGGGACCAACTTATTTGGCACATCTACCGCACCAACAACGAGACACATTTGACCGTCCATTCCGAATTGGGGCACACAATTGACGGGACAATAGAACAAATTTTTGTGAAATAATATATTTCTAATTAATTGTCCTATAGGTGTAGATAACAACGTTAGCTCTGTGATTATGCGGAGTAGCATGCCATACGATTCCGCTATATATATCAAAATACACATGAGGGCATACAACAATAATGATACAACAACAACAACATATATGTATATTTCTTCCAAGATAGTATCATCCATCAAAGTTCACTTGTCTCTGTCTTGATGCGTGATTGGTTCCACGAAAATTATCTCGATGATGATGACAACTGAGAGAACCTTACCAAATCAACACGTAAACAAACTTGTTTAGTACTTATCACCGTTGGCAATCCGCAATCTAATTTGCAACCAGTGGTTGAAATTAGCAAGAGAGTATGGGATGTTACATCTTCTTCGTGGGCTGTTTGCATTTTGAGAAGGGTCCTTGTTCCTCAAGCTAAATTTGCTACCTTGTTGTCCACAACAGACGATCCATGCAAACTGTTGAAATAATCCATTGGATAATTATTTTTGTCTTCATAGTAAATTTGGATTCCACGCATCCATCCTTTTGGAATTAATTTGCCTATGTTAGTCGACGGAACAACAACTGAGCAATGTGACTCGATTGAAACGTTGTAATAAGAAAGAATGTAACTCGCTTGCTCATTGGCCTAATATATTCCAAAGGACGGAGTACATCCCAAATAAAACTAGTGATGCTACAGAACAGAAGTCCTCTCCTCTTAACTACTTAATTCATTAGAAACAAATTTTACCGAGCGATTATCAAACTGTGATATTAGTAGGCTGCCAGTGAGCCTTCATGAAATTTTCATCAGTAACTAGCACCTGTGAAGATATTAGCTACATACTACTACGCACCATCTCCGTGAGCTGTCATCATTTTGCCGTCTGTTTTCACTTGCTTCCATATCTATGGGACTCACTACTTCGCCACATGAACCACACTAATGAGGAGACACGTTTGACTCTTTGTACTGATATGGCGCACACCGTCCACGGGATGACAAAGTCAGAAGTTTTTATTTATGAAATACAATATTTTTAATTAATTTCCCAATTGGTGAGGGTATCAACCTTATGTCTCTGTGTCTACGGAATACCAAGCCATATGATTCCACACCATCTGTCAAATTACAGCCGAGGGCATAGGGTGTCATACTAAATGTAAGAACTTGTTCTATGCGTCAGACAATTGGATATCGGCAAACTTTTTGTCGCCAATGATTGCGTTTAGCTAGGAGGGTATTGAGTGATATGTATACCTCATGGGAATTTGCATTTTGAGAAGCGTATTTCTTCCTCAAGCTTAATGGGTTACCTTGCTGTCCACAATAGGCGATTGGTGAAAATTGTAGAATTTGTGGTGATAATCCATTGGAGTATTATCTGTATCGTCATAAAATTCTAGATTACACACATGGATCATTTTGTAATCAATTTCCATCTGTTATTCGATGGAATGGCAGCTTGGCGACATGACTTGATTACGGGGGCCTAATTAGAACAAGGGGACAGTACTTCGCCACATCTCCCGCACTAACGAGGAGACACGTTTGACAGTCCCTACCGATTTGGGGCACACAATTCACTGGAAAACACAACCTTTTTTTCTAAATTATATATTTCTAATTCATCGTCCTATAGGTGTAGATAACAAACTTAGCTTCGTGCTTATATGGAGTACCACGCCATATGATTTTGCCACATATATCATATATGCGGGCATACAACAGTAATTAATGATGTAACTACAACAGATATGTATGTTGCTTCCTACATATGTAGGATCTATCAAATGTCACCCACCTCTAAATTGATGCATACTTTTGTTGTTGCACCAACCCTATATCAAGGATGATGACGACCGAGAGAACCTAACCAAATAAATATGTAAACAGACTTCCTTCCCCATATCAAGTGATCTGAGCTAAATGTAAAAACTTGTTAAGTACTGACCATAACGATCGACAGACTTTTTAGCTTTTTGAGAAGGGTCTTTATTCCACAAGCTTAAATGGTTACCTTGTTGTCTACAACAGTCGATCCATGGAAACTAATTACTTACACGATCATAGTAAATTTTGGATTACACTCATCCATCCTGTTGTAGATAAATTAGTCAATGGAACGGTAGTTAACCAACATGACTAGATTAAATCGGTCTAATAAGCATGAATATGACTCGCTTGCTCGTTGGCCTAATATAATCAAACGGATTGAGTACGTCCGAAATAAAACTAGGGATCCTTCAGAACATAACTTCACTGCTCTAAACTGCTTAATTGATTGGAAAATTTTGGTATGTGCCAATCTCAAAGTGTGATATTCTTAGGCTTACACTTGACCTTCATGAAATTGGCCGGAAAATTTTGGTCCGTGCCAATATCAAAGTGTGATATTCGTAGGCTTCCACTTAACCTTGACGAAATTGGCCTCGGTAATTAGCACCTGCAAAGATATTGCATCAATGCTACTACACAGTGTCTACGTGAGCTGTCATCATTTTGCCATCTGTTTTCACCCGCAAAAAAAAACTGTACAACCGAGTAGACGCTTTGACGGTTCCTACCTATATGTCACACGCCGTCCATGGGACGACAAAGCCATAATTTTTATCAACCATAGGTCTCTATGTCTATGGAGTAGCATGCCATATGGTTTCGCACCATCTATCAAATTACACATAAGGGCATACAACATCATACTAAATGTAAGAACTTGTTTTGTACGTAACACCATTGGATATCCGCAAACTTTTTGCAGCTAATGGTTGCTTTTAGCTAGTAGGGTACTGGATATAACATCTGTTTGACGAGCATTTTGCATTTTGAGAATGATCTTTGTTCCTCAAGCTCAATGTGTTACCTTACTGTTCACGGAAGGCGATCAGTGCAAATTGATGAATTTGTAGTGATAATTCATTAGATAAATATTTCTTTTATCATAGTTAATACTTGATTACATGTGTGTATCCTTTTGTAGTAAATTTCCCTCTGTTAGTCGATCGAATGGCAGCTTAGCGCCGTGACATGATTACGCTGGCCTAATAAGCACGAATATGACTCACACGTCCGTCGGCCCAATAAATTCGAAAGAACAGAGTACGTCCTAACGAGCGATTGTACATAATGGAAGTTCACTCCTCTAAAGTACTTAAGTAATTGGAAAATGTTGGTGTGTATCATTTATTGAACTTGGATGTTCGAAGACTGCCACTAAAACTTCCGGAAATTGGCCTATGCAACTAGCAATTGCAAAGATATTAGCCACATGTTACTACACACCGTATTCGCCCGTTGTGGTCATGTTATCGTCAGCTTTCACACAGTTCCTCGTCCGTGGGACCCACTACTTCACCACATCTACTTCATGAACGAGGAGATGCATTCGACCGTTCCTGGTGATTTGGGGTACACAAGTGATGGGGCAACACAACTTTTTTTGTAAATAAGATATTTCTAACTAATTGTCCTTTGGGTGTAAATAACAACATTAGCCCTGTGCTTATACGGAGTAGCATCCTATATGACTCCGTAACATATATAAAATTACACATTAGGGCATACAGCAATAATGATGACTACAACATATATGTATATTTCTTCATTAAATCGCGGAGCGACGTGTTTGGATAAATATTTATATCATCATAGTAAATACTAGATTACACGCATGCATCATTTTGTTATCGATTTCCCTTTATACTATTAGTCGATGGAATGGCAGTTGAGCGACGTGACTTGATAACGGCTGCCTAATAAGAGTGAATATGACTTGCTTATCCATCGGCCTAATAAATTCGAAAGGATAGAGTACATCCTAATTAAATCACGGGTTGGTACATAATGGACGTGCACTCCTCTCAACTAGCTAATTAATTGGAAAATATTGGTCCGTGTCATTATCGAACTAGGATATTCTAAGGCTACCGCTGAAACTTCACAAAATTGGCCAACGAGCAAGCGAGTCATATTCATGCTTATTAGACCGATCTAACTAGCAACTACGAAGATATTAGCCATGTGCTAGAAAATGCCATCTCGACTAGTTTTAGTTAGCTTTCACATGGTTCCTTGTCTGCGGACCTACTACTTCGCCACATCTACCGCACCTGCGAGGAGATGCGTTTGATCGTTCCTACGGATGTAGGGCACACAATTGATGGGATGACACAACCTATTTTTTGCCTAATACTATATTTCTAATTAATTATTTTATAGATGTGGATAACAACCTTAGCTCTTTTCATATATGGAGTAGCATGCCATATGGAAATAATGATGCAACTACAAGGGATACGTAGGTGTGCCTATATATCTAGGATGTATCAAATGTCACCCATCTCTATCTTGATGTGTATGTGTGGCTGCACAAACCCTAGATCATTGATGATGCTGACTGAGAGAACATGACCACACCAATACGTAAACAAACTTGCTTCTCCATATCAAGTCAAAAGAATGAAATATAAGATCTTGTTTAGTTTGTAACACCATTGGAGATCAACAATCATTTTGCAGCCAATGGTTGGTTTTAGCTAGGAGGGTATTGGATGTTACACTTGCGTTGTGTCATTTACCATTTTGGTAAGGGTCTTGTTCCTCAAGTTTAATGTGTTACCTTGGTGTCCTTAACAGACGATCAATGCAAATTAATAATCCACTAGCACTAGTAGAAAATATGCCTTTAGTCCCGGTTCGCAAAGGCCATTAATCCCGGCTGTGCAACCGGGACTAAATATGCGCGACTAAAGGCTCCCCCCTTTAGTCGCCCCTCTTACGAACCGCGACTAAAGGCCCGTCCACGTGGGCGCCAGGAGTCCGTCGGGGCGGAGGACCTTTAGTCCCGGTTCTCGTGGCTAACCGGGACTAAAGGCCTCCTCCGCAGGTTTAGGGTTTTAGCCCCCCTAAACCTGGTTTCTTTTTAATTTATAGTGTTTTATTTCTTTTATATTTTATTTTGTGTTTTATTTTAATTTTGATGAAGTTTCAGTACACATATTCTACGCTACTATATACATGCATATGAAATTTCAAACAAGAAGAATTCAAGAGGAATATATAATATATATTCAATCTCGGGTGACCATATACAACTTCGAACAAGTTTCCATACACAATTAGGATGGATGACCATATACAACTTCGAACAAGTTTCAATCTCGGGTATGCATATAAATTTCTTCGTCCTCGGTATAGTGTTCTCCTTTAGGATTGATGACTTCCCTCATGAAAAATCCTGTTAATTCATCTTGAATTGGTCGGAAGCGAGCTTCTGGACTAAGCCTCCTCCGCAAGTTATCCGTCGCCTTCCGCACGCTATCCGATGCCTTCCGCTCAGAGGTGTGTCTCCGGATGTTCTCACAAACATAGTATCCACATAGATTGGTCCCCGGTGGCTGCTTATCCACATTAACTAACCTTCTAAAATCTAGCTCATGTTTGAATTCACCGACAATTTCTTCTGAGAACCGTCTCCAAACCCTACAGGGCAAAGAAAATTAAATGAACAAGGGAGTTATTAGTTACTTGATATTAGGAAATGAACGAAAGAGACCGATCGATATAGAGCTCAAATGATTGAAAATAATTACTTTTGCAGCATTTTTCTCATGTCGGCCCAACGCTTTGGATCCGAATCCATAGAGTCCATGATTAGAACTCTGGAGGTGTGAAGTTCAATATTTAGCAGAATCCAGTGGAACCTGCGGACACGTTACATGCACAGTCATGCATAACTCATCGATTAGACATACCATGCATGGAGTAAACAAAAGAGAATGGGCACAAGAGAGAAACACTCACCCAAAATGGTAAGGAAATAGAATATGACTTTTGAGTTGATGCTTTCTAAGAAACTTGTACAAGTCTTTCTCCACGTCTTCGGGGTGATTTTGTAACACATGTCCATTAACGATATGTGGGTCAATGAACCCAACATCATGGATGTTTCTTATTTTGCATTCCCAAATCTTCAATCTGCATAATAGCGTACGCAACAATATAGTTAGGACAATATATATATATATATATGTAGTGCAGGCAATGAAGAACGAGATGAGGTAGAAATAAATCACTTACAGAACGTAGCAACTCAGGATAGATTTGTCGAGCTCGCGCAGATTGAACAGCTGGAACAATTCACTCATATGAACTTGTACAGAGTACCGTTTGGTGTGATGCTCCTCTGTAACATCCGCATAAACATATTATTTGTCGACCCATGTTATGAATTGCTTGTACCAACGTAGCAGATTTCGCATTTGTGGTGGTAGACTCTTTTCCCACGCAGGCTCGACGAGAGGCCCATTCCGCACATATTGTAATGCTATCTCACATACTGGCGCATCCTCAAGGCCTAAGAAGGCACGAAGATTCAAACCCATCTCGGACGCTTGTTTCATGGCACTCGCTACAGTCAATCCAAGTGCTGCCGCAGCCGCTATGATCTCGGGGTCCTCTTCCGGACCGACTTTCACTATGAGCGGGGGGATCGATTGTTTATTCTGCATCCCGAGCTAGTCAACTTGTTTCCCGCTTTTTTTACTTTCTTCTTTCTCCTCCTTCAATATTTTTGCTTGCCTACGAAGTTCATGTCCATAGTCGTCAGGCATATTCAGCTCGGCTTGGGACAATGTCGTCAAAAAATCCTTAGCCCACTTCTTTTGCTTCTCAGTGAATACTTGCTTGGGCTCAGGCTCTTTTATCGCCTTCGTATCCGCCTTCCATTTCTCATAATGAGCAGAGGCGGCCAATTTGGTTTCAGCTTCACTAAGTTCCCAAGGCCTTGGGAGGAGAGGCTTCAGTGTTGGCTCCGGTACCCTTGTGGTCTTAGGTACATAAGGGTCCGGGTTAATAGTCCAGGAGCGGGTTTCCTTGCTGTCCGCCTGCTTCTGCTTCTTCGCCGGAGGTGGATTGGGGGGCGTCGTACCCGCTGGAGGAGGATTGGGGGGCGTCGTACCCGCCGGAGGAGGATTGGGGGGCGGCGGCTGCTTACCCGCCGGAGGTTGTGGATCGGGGGACGGCGTCGAATGGCGTGAAGGAGGTGTAAGTGAACCACCACGACCACCGCCACCGCCACCACCACCACCACCACCACCATCGGAGGGGGGTGGACTTGTTAGCCTTGGCGCCTCGCCTGGAAACACTATGTACTTCTTTTTCCATAGAATGATCTGGCGCTTGACATCTCCAAGTCTTCTCTCCCCTTCGGGTGTAGCTTTGTCAATCTCCGGGTCCTCAAACTCTTGGACTATGTCTTCCACCGTGACACGAGCATAGCCATATGCAATGGGGTTGTTGTGGTGGAGTGCTCCAGGTGTACAGGGTAAAGCACTGCCGGTAGCTACCTTCGTGGAAACATTCCCCACGGGATAATGCAGATCACATTCTTTCATCTCCTTTACATCATCCACGGGGTAGTGAGGCTCCGGTGCACGAATCTCAATCATCGGTGCATTAGCACCAGGCGGGGCATCCGTGGAAGCCATGCTGCTTCTTCGCTGCTGGCTTCCGCGATCCGCTTCATGATCTTCATGCGGCCCTGCAGCCGATTTTTCTTTTACTAGTTCATGCACGGTCTGCTTCAACTCATGGAGTTCCGATGCAAACTTCGCCAAAAGATCTGCATCCCGGTCCGTCTTTCTCTTACGGCTTCTGTAACAGTACGGGTCATTGTCCTGGGAAAACCCTACTTTCCACGGAATTCTGCCTTTGCCTCGTACACGTCCTCCGTGTTCATCATTCCCGAGGGCTGTTGTCAGTGCGTCTTTCTCTCTGTTGAACTTGATCAAGCCCTCTTGAGCTTGGGTCATTGCGTCAATAAGGGCTTGGGTGGGAGCAAACTTTTTCTTCCGATGAACACACACCCCTGTCTCCGGGTCTAGCGATCCCCCATGCCCGTACCACCAGCTTTTGGCCCTTGGGTCCCATCCCTCTGTACCTAGAGGGATTCCTCGCACCCTCAGGTCCTCCTCCATCTTCTACCACTTAGGCTCCGAAAGGCGGTATCCTCCTGGCCCCATAATATGATGGAACTTTTTCTTACTCGCATTATCCTTATTTTTTTCGATATTTCCTTGAAATGCTCCGATTTCTTTTGCCTCACAAATTCTGGCCAATCATCTTTCAGTTTCTCATGTTGTCCATTGAAATCCGGAGTCTTGCCCTTGTTGACGGCGCGCAGGGGCAGGGGCAGCGGTGGCGGCGGTGCGCAGGGCAGGGGCGGCGGCGGCAGTGCAGGGCAAGGGCGGCGGCGTAGGGCAGGGGAAGTGGGGGCAGAGCTCACTGGGGGCGTCGGCGTTGATCGGCGTCGGGGCAGGGCGTCGGCGTCGATCGGCGTCGGGGCAGTAGCCTGGCGGCGTCGGCGTCGATCGGCGTCGGGGCAGGGCGTCAGCGTCGAGAGGAGAATGGGAGGTGGGGAAAATTTACTAAGTGCTGTATATATAGACAGAGCATTAGTCCCGGTTGGGGACACCAACCGCGACTAAAGGTACCCTTTAGTCGCGGTTGGTGTCCCCAACCGGGAATAAAGGTTCTTTCGCACCACTTTCGTTCCCGCGCGGAAAGAGCCTTTAGTCGCGGTTCGTGTCACGAACCGCGACTAAAGGTCCTTTTTCGTATACTTTTCATTTTAAAATCTTAAAAATAGAAATAATATATCAAAAAATTCAAAAAAATAAAATTAATTCATTTTAAAATCTTAAAAATACAAATAATATATCAAAAAATTCAAAAAAATAAAACTAATTCATTTTAAAATCGTAAAAATACAAATAATATATCAAAAAATTAAAAAAAAATAAAACTAATTCATTTTAAAATCTTAAAAATACAAATAATATATCAAAAAATTCAGAAAAATAAAACTAATTCATTTTAAAATCTTAAAAATAGAAATAATATATCAAAAAATTCAAAAAAATAAAATTAATTCATTTTAAAATCTTAAAAATACAAATAATATATCAAAAAATTCAAAAAAATAAAACTAATTCATTTTAAAATCGTAAAAATACAAATAATATATCAAAAAATTAAAAAAAATAAAACTAATTCATTTTAAAATCTTAAAAATACAAATAATATATCAAAAAATTCAGAAAAATAAAACTAGCAGTTGTGCAGATATTCGCCATATGTAATATTTTGGAATACACGCATTCATCCTTGTGTAATTCATTTCCCTCTATTAGCCGACGAAATGGCAGCCAAGCAACATGACCTTATGATAGCGATCAAATAAAATCGAACGTGACTCGCTTGCTCGTTGTCCTAATATATTTGAAAGGACAAAGTAAGTCATTAATAAAACTAGTGATGGTACATAATAGAAGTCCACTCCTCGCAACTAAATAGATTAGAAAATTCTGGTCCATGCCATTATCAATATAAAGTGCGATATTCATAGGCTGCCACTGAACCTTCATGAAATTGGCCTCTCCAACTAACACTTGCAAATATATTAGCTACATGCTACTACACACTGTCTCCGAGAGTTGTTGTCATTTTGCCATTTGTTTTTATACGCTTCCATGTCTGTGGGACTCACTTCTTCGCCACATGAACCGTACCAATGAGGAGACACGTTTGACAGTTCCTACCAATATGACGCACACGTCCAAGGGACGACTAACTCATAAGTTTTTAGAGACGAAATACAATCCTCTTAATGAATGTCCCAATAGGTGGAGATAACAACCCTAGGTCTCTCTATCAATGGACTACCATGCCATATGATTCCACACCATCTGTCAAATTACACATAAGGGCATACGGTATCATACTAAATGTAAGAACTTTTCGCAGCAAATGGTTTCCTTTAACTAGGAGGGTACTGGATGTTATATCTACGTCACAGGAATTTTGCATTTTGAGAATGGTATCGGTTCCTCAAGACTAATGGGTTACATTGTTGTCCACAATATGCAATCGGTTGAAATTGATGAATTTTTCATTATAATCCATAGGATAAATATTACGTGTGCATAATTTTGTAACCATTTCTGTCTATTAGTCAATGGAATGGCAGTTGAGAGACGTAACTTGATTATGACAGCTTCATAAGAGCTAATACGACTCGCTTGTCCATCGGCCTAATCAATCGGAAAGGATAGAATGCGTTGCAATTGAAGTGAGGGACGGGCATAATAAAAGTGCACTCCTCTCAACGACTTAATTAATTGCAAAAAATTTGGATTCTGTCATTAGTGGAAAAGGGTCGTTCGAAGGCTGCCACTGAAATTTCATGAAATTGGTGTCTGCAACTAGCAGTTGTGCAGATATTCGCCATATGCTGCTACATGGTTTCTTTGCCAGTTTCGGTCATGCCGGCGTCAGCTTTCGGTGGTTCCTCGTTTGTTGGATCAAAGAGCCCACCAGAAAAAGAGAAAGAAAAAATAAAAAAGAGAGAAAAGGAGAGAGGAGGCACACTATACTATCCTTTATACACACTTGTACTTCAAAGTAGCACCATGTATTTCAAATATAGAGTTTTCATATTATTCATTTCATATGCTAGTAGGATTTTTTACATTACATAACTTGGCTCGTATATTCCGTCGACGAGCTTTCTCAAATGCTTGATGTCGTCATGAGTAAGCAAGTTTGATCCGCACCAAGTTAGTAACATTAGGAGAGCTTTCATACACTTATGGTTCTAGTGTATCTGTTTCACGACAATCTATGTAATCCTCATAGTAATATCGATTGTAAGGACCCTCAATTGCTAATGATCAACCGCATTGATGACAGTCGTTCTTATTTTTGTCTTCTTATAAATCCCTAGCATCATTCTATTTGCCATCATAAGTGCTAAGACCACTTCTTGTAAGTTCATCATTGAACAAAGTGCTAAGTAGTTGAAAAGGTTCATCATAAATATTAATTGTTTGACTGAAACTCTAGGTTGTGTATGATAAAATGTTTGAATATGACAAATCCTCGATTGATTGGGGACATGATATGAAATAGGAGTATTGATTGGTATTACATAAAAACATTATTCCTTGAAAATCAATAGTGATTTTTGTTTACACATTTTGATGTTACTTGCTTATTGTCAAATATAGATTGTCGCTTTGATTAAAAAAATTCCTGAGTTCAGACCATGATGAAAATGATTATATTATTGATTAAAATATAGATTGTCGCTTTGATTAAAATTTGATAATGATTATGTTGGGTAGCAATAAACATCTAAAAATATCTTTGTTTATCATTCACTTACCCAATGACGAGTAGGAATTAAACTTGGGGATGCTGATACATCTCAAACGTATCTATAAATTTTGATTTCTTAATGCTATTATATTATTAATTTTATAAATATTTTTTAGTAGTTATATTGTTTTTATGGACTAACCTATTAATTTAGTACCAGTGCCGGTTCCTCTTTTCTGGCATTTTTTTTTGTTTCACAAGAAATCATTATCTATGGAGGTCAAAATTAGTTGCTGATTCAATACGATTTTTTTGGGAAACAAGAAACACACTAAGCTTCCGGGGATTTGGAGACGAGCGCGTAGGACCCCACATGGGTGACCGACACGGACTATGGGGGCACACCATTTGGCTGTGTGGGGCACACCTGCCCTGCCTTAGTCCAATTCCACCGTGATAAATCAATGTAAATACTGAAACCCTCACGTATTTTTACAAGAATTTTATCGCCACTTCAAGTCTTTGTTCCGCAAAGATCCCATTTGGAGGCCTGTTCCGGAGGGAAAGCCATTGTCAGAGCCATCTTCATTAACCTTGTTACCTCCATGACCATGTGTGAGTTATTCCATTAAGACACAGGAGTCCATACTGGTAGCTAGATGGCTCTATCTCTCTTTTTTTGTCATCAATACCATGTTCTCGTTTTTGATCGGGATCAATAAGATGTAATTTTTGGTGCATTTCTTGGCACATGAATTGTCACTTTATGATCAGATTGTTTATTCAAATTAACTGAATATTTTGAGGTTTTGTTGCTACATACTTAATTAGCTTTATATGCTCTCCGAGAGGTCTATATTCTTTGGCCAAGTTCGATGGGATTTTCTTCAGAGGGACTTGAGCTTTGTAGTGTGTTCAATCTTGACGTGTTCATACATAATGACAATACGGGACAAAGCACGTATTGTAGTGTTGCCACTAAGGATAAAACGACGGGATTTTGTCATATTGATTGAATTCTTCCTGTCTAAATTATGACATTTTGCTTGTTGCAACACTTTTTTTCTTGCAAACATAATACCTTGAGATGCATGCTAGATAACGGTTTTGGGGTGGAGTATTATTAGCAGATGAAGTTTGATTAATGGTCTACTTATCACAGACATAATGTGTATTAATGATCATAGTCATGAATGTTGCAATTTGGTCAATTGCCCAACTGTAAATTTCTTTACCATGCTACTTGTTGTTTTCGAAAGAGATGCCACCAGTGAACCTATGCCCCCCCCCCCCCCCCCCGAGAATATTATATATTAGTAAATTATTCTAAAAATCTATATTTTTATTTGTCATGCTATTTTACCACTAACTATCTCTAATATTTAGTTTTAATCTTGTAACTAGGAAGTTAAGGGTCTCGATAACCTTCTTGCCAAGTTGGGTGCAAGTTTGTATCTTGTTTGTGTGCAGGTGATATTTACCTTCTTATATTGGAAGTTTCCTACTGGATTGATAATCTTGATTTCGTAACCGAGCGAAAAACATAGCTGTTGTTCTACTTCACCCTTCCTCTTTTGGGGACCCAACAACTCCTACGTGACTCAGCACTCGTTGGCCAAATATATCTTATAGCTGAACATATCAACCACTTGTCTCTGGGTTCATAGAGTAGCATGCATATGATTCCACACCATCTATCAAATTAAACATGAGGGCCTACTACATCATGCTTGTTCTGTAGGTTCAAAATGGGATATCCGTAAAAAAATTGCAGTCAATGGTTGCTTTTAGCTAGGCGTGTTATAGATCTTACATCTGCCGTCACAAGCATTTTGAATTTTGAGAAGGGTATTTGCCCCTAAAGCTTTATGTGTTACCTTCTTGTCCACCATAGGCGATCGAGGTAAATTATTGAATTTGTGGAGATAATCAACTGGATAAATATTTCTATCACCAGAGTAAATTCTGGAAGCTGAGCGACATGACTTGATAACGGTGGCCTAATAAGAAGGAATATGACTCGTTTTCCCGTTGGCCTAACAAAATCGAAAGGATAGAGTACATGCTAAGTAAAACGAGGGATGGTACATAATGGGAGTGCACTTCTCTCAAATAGTTAACTAATTAGAAACTTCTTCTTTGCATCATTGTTGAAATAGGATACTCGAAGTCTGCCACTGAAACTTCAGGAAATTGTCCTCCGCAACTAGCAACTACAGAAATATTAGCCTCATGCTACTACACATCGTCATTTCCCGTTGTCGTCATGTTGTCGTTGGCTTTCACACGGTTCCTCATTTGCGGGACCAACTTATTTGGCACATCTACCGCACCAACAACGAGACACATTTGACCGTCCATTCCGAATTGGGGCACACAATTGACGGGACAATAGAACAAATTTTTGTGAAATAATATATTTCTAATTAATTTTCCTATAGGTGTAGATAACAACGTTAGCTCTGTGATTATGCGGAGTAGCATGCCATACGATTCCGCTATATATATCAAAATACACATGAGGGCATACAACAATAATGATAGAACAACAACAACATATATGTATATTTCTTCCAAGATAGTATCATCCATCAAAGTTCACTTGTCTCTGTCTTGATGCGTGATTGGTTCCACGAAAATTATCTCGATGATGATGACAACTGAGAGAACCTTACCAAATCAACACGTAAACAAACTTGTTTAGTACTTATCACCGTTGGCAATCCGCAATCTAATTTGCAACCAATGGTTGAAATTAGCAAGAGAGTATGGGATGTTACATCTTCTTCGTGGGCTGTTTGCATTTTGAGAAGGGTCCTTGTTCCTCAAGCTAAATTTGCTACCTTGTTGTCCACAACAGACGATCCATGCAAACTGTTGAAATAATCCATTGGATAATTATTTTTGTCTTCATAGTAAATTTGGATTCCACGCATCCATCCTTTTGGAATTAATTTGCCTATGTTAGTCGACGGAACAACAACTGAGCAATGTGACTCGATTGAAACGTTGTAATAAGAAAGAATGTAACTCGCTTGCTCATTGGCCTAATATATTCCAAAGGACGGAGTACATCCCAAATAAAACTAGTGATGCTACAGAACAGAAGTCCTCTCCTCTTAACTACTTAATTCATTAGAAACAAATTTTACCGAGCGATTATCAAACTGTGATATTAGTAGGCTGCCAGTGAGCCTTCATGAAATTTTCATCAGTAACTAACACCTGTGAAGATATTAGCTACATACTACTACGCACCATCTCCGTGAGCTGTCATCATTTTGCCGTCTGTTTTCACTTGCTTCCATATCTATGGGACTCACTACTTCGCCACATGAACCACACTAATGAGGAGACACGTTTGACTCTTTGTACTGATATGGCGCACACCGTCCACGGGATGACAAAGTCAGAAGTTTTTATTTATGAAATACAATATTTTTAATTAATTTCCCAATTGGTGAGGGTATCAACCTTATGTCTCTGTGTCTACGGAATACCAAGCCATATGATTCCACACCATCTGTCAAATTACAGCCGAGGGCATAGGGTGTCATACTAAATGTAAGAACTTGTTCTATGCGTCAGACAATTGGATATCGGCAAACTTTTTGTCGCCAATGATTGCGTTTAGCTAGGAGGGTATTGAGTGATATGTATACCTCATGGGAATTTGCATTTTGAGAAGCGTATTTCTTCCTCAAGCTTAATGGGTTACCTTGCTGTCCACAATAGGCGATTGGTGAAAATTGTAGAATTTGTGGTGATAATCCATTGGAGTATTATCTGTATCGTCATAAAATTCTAGATTACACACATGGATCATTTTGTAATCAATTTCCATCTGTTATTCGATGGAATGGCAGCTTGGCGACATGACTTGATTACGGGGGCCTAATTAGAACAAGGGGACAGTACTTCGCCACATCTCCCGCACTAACGAGGAGACACGTTTGACAGTCCCTACCGATTTGGGGCACACAATTCACTGGAAAACACAACCTTTTTTTCTAAATTATATATTTCTAATTCATCGTCCTATAGGTGTAGATAACAAACTTAGCTTCGTGCTTATATGGAGTACCACGCCATATGATTTTGCCACATATATCATATATGCGGGCATACAACAGTAATTAATGATGTAACTACAACAGATATGTATGTTGCTTCCTACATATGTAGGATCTATCAAATGTCACCCACCTCTAAATTGATGCATACTTTTGTTGTTGCACCAACCCTATATCAAGGATGATGACGACCGAGAGAACCTAACCAAATAAATATGTAAACAGACTTCCTTCCCCATATCAAGTGATCTGAGCTAAATGTAAAAACTTGTTAAGTACTGACCATAACGATCGACAGACTTTTTAGCTTTTTGAGAAGGGTCTTTATTCCACAAGCTTAAATGGTTACCTTGTTGTATACAACAGTCGATCCATGGAAACTAATTACTTACACGATCATAGTAAATTTTGGATTACACTCATCCATCCTGTTGTAGATAAATTAGTCAATGGAACGGTAGTTAACCAACATGACTAGATTAGATCGGTCTAATAAGCATGAATATGACTCGCTTGCTCGTTGGCCTAATATAATCAAACGGATTGAGTACGTCCGAAATAAAACTAGGGATCCTTCAGAACATAACTTCACTGCTCTAAACTGCTTAATTGATTGGAAAATTTTGGTATGTGCCAATCTCAAAGTGTGATATTCTTAGGCTTACACTTGACCTTCATGAAATTGGCCGGAAAATTTTGGTCCGTGCCAATATCAAAGTGTGATATTCGTAGGCTTCCACTTAACCTTGACGAAATTGGCCTCGGTAATTAGCACCTGCAAAGATATTGCCTCAATGCTACTACACAGTGTCTACGTGAGCTGTCATCATTTTGCCATCTGTTTTCACCCGCAAAAAAAAAACTGTACAACCGAGTAGACGCTTTGACGGTTCCTACCTATATGTCACACGCCGTCCATGGGACGACAAAGCCATAATTTTTATCAACCATAGGTCTCTATGTCTATGGAGTAGCATGCCATATGGTTGCGCACCATCTATCAAATTACACATAAGGGCATACAACATCATACTAAATGTAAGAACTTGTTTTGTACGTAACACCATTGGATATCCGCAAACTTTTTGCAGCTAATGGTTGCTTTTAGCTAGTAGGGTACTGGATATAACATCTGTTTGACGAGCATTTTGCATTTTGAGAATGATCTTTGTTCCTCAAGCTCAATGTGTTACCTTACTGTTCACGGAAGGCGATCAGTGCAAATTGATGAATTTGTAGTGATAATTCATTAGATAAATATTTCTTTTATCATAGTTAATACTTGATTACATGTGTGTATCCTTTTGTAGTAAATTTCCCTCTGTTAGTCGATCGAATGGCAGCTTAGCGCCGTGACATGATTACGCTGGCCTAATAAGCACGAATATGACTCACACGTCCGTCGGCCCAATAAATTCGAAAGAACAGAGTACGTCCTAACGAGCGATTGTACATAATGGAAGTTCACTCCTCTAAAGTACTTAAGTAATTGGAAAATGTTGGTGTGTATCATTTATTGAACTTGGATGTTCGAAGACTGCCACTAAAACTTCCGGAAATTGGCCTATGCAACTAGCAATTGCAAAGATATTAGCCACATGTTACTACACACCGTATTCGCCCGTTGTGGTCATGTTATCGTCAGCTTTCACACAGTTCCTCGTCCGTGGGACCCACTACTTCACCACATCTACTTCATGAACGAGGAGATGCATTCGACCGTTCCTGGTGATTTGGGGTACACAAGTGATGGGGCAACACAACTTTTTTTGTAAATAAGATATTTCTAACTAATTGTCCTTTGGGTGTAAATAACAACATTAGCCCTGTGCTTATACGGAGTAGCATCCTATATGACTCCGTAACATATATAAAATTACACATTAGGGCATACAGCAATAATGATGACTACAACATATATGTATATTTCTTCATTAAATCGCGGAGCGACGTGTTTGGATAAATATTTATATCATCATAGTAAATACTAGATTACACGCATGCATCATTTTGTTATCGATTTCCCTTTATACTATTAGTCGATGGAATGGCAGTTGAGCGACGTGACTTGATAACGGCTGCCTAATAAGAGTGAATATGACTTGCTTATCCATCGGCCTAATAAATTCGAAAGGATAGAGTACATCCTAATTAAATCACGGGTTGGTACATAATGGACGTGCACTCCTCTCAACTAGCTAATTAATTGGAAAATATTGGTCCGTGTCATTATCGAACTAGGATATTCTAAGGCTACCGCTGAAACTTCACAAAATTGGCCAACGAGCAAGCGAGTCATATTCATGCTTATTAGACCGATCTAACTAGCAACTACGAAGATATTAGCCATGTGCTAGAAAATGCCATCTCGACTAGTTTTAGTTAGCTTTCACATGGTTCCTTGTCTGCGGACCTACTACTTCGCCACATCTACCGCACCTGCGAGGAGATGCGTTTGATCGTTCCTACGGATGTAGGGCACACAATTGATGGGATGACACAACCTATTTTTTGCCTAATACTATATTTCTAATTAATTATTTTATAGATGTGGATAACAACCTTAGCTCTTTTCATATATGGAGTAGCATGCCATATGGAAATAATGATGCAACTACAAGGGATACGTAGGTGTGCCTATATATCTAGGATGTATCAAATGTCACCCATCTCTATCTTGATGTGTATGTGTGGCTGCACAAACCCTAGATCATTGATGATGCTGACTGAGAGAACATGACCACACCAATACGTAAACAAACTTGCTTCTCCATATCAAGTCAAAAGAATGAAATATAAGATCTTGTTTAGTTTGTAACACCATTGGAGATCAACAATCATTTTGCAGCCAATGGTTGGTTTTAGCTAGGAGGGTATTGGATGTTACACTTGCGTTGTGTCATTTACCATTTTGGTAAGGGTCTTGTTCCTCAAGTTTAATGTGTTACCTTGGTGTCCTTAACAGACGATCAATGCAAATTAATAATCCACTAGCACTAGTAGAAAATATGCCTTTAGTCCCGGTTCGCAAAGGCCATTAATCCCGGCTGTGCAACCGGGACTAAATATGCGCGACTAAAGGCTCCCCCCTTTAGTCGCGCCTCTTACGAACCGCGACTAAAGGCCCGTCCACGTGGGCGCCAGGAGTCCGTCGGGGCGGAGGACCTTTAGTCCCGGTTCTCGTGGCTAACCGGGACTAAAGGCCTCCTCCGCAGGTTTAGGGTTTTAGCCCCCCTAAACCTGGTTTCTTTTTAATTTATAGTGTTTTATTTCTTTTATATTTTATTTTGTGTTTTATTTTAATTTTGATGAAGTTTCAGTACACATATTCTACGCTACTATATACATGCATATGAAATTTCAAACAAGAAGAATTCAAGAGGAATATATAATATATATTCAATCTCGGGTGACCATATACAACTTCGAACAAGTTTCCATACACAATTAGGATGGATGACCATATACAACTTCGAACAAGTTTCAATCTCGGGTATGCATATAAATTTCTTCGTCCTCGGTATAGTGTTCTCCTTTAGGATTGATGACTTCCCTCATGAAAAATCCTGTTAATTCATCTTGAATTGGTCGGAAGCGAGCTTCTGGACTAAGCCTCCTCCGCAAGTTATCCGTCACCTTCCGCACGCTATCCGATGCCTTCCGCTCAGAGGTGTGTCTCCGGATGTTCTCACAAACATAGTATCCACATAGATTGGTCCCCGGTGGCTGCTTATCCACATTAACTAACCTTCTAAAATCTAGCTCATGTTTGAATTCACCGACAATTTCTTCTGAGAACCGTCTCCAAACCCTACAGGGCAAAGAAAATTAAATGAACAAGGGAGTTATTAGTTACTTGATATTAGGAAATGAACGAAAGAGACCGATCGATATAGAGCTCAAATGATTGAAAATAATTACTTTTGCAGCATTTTTCTCATGTCGGCCCAACGCTTTGGATCCGAATCCATAGAGTCCATGATTAGAACTCTGGAGGTGTGAAGTTCAATATTTAGCAGAATCCAGTGGAACCTGCGGACACGTTACATGCACAGTCATGCATAACTCATCGATTAGACATACCATGCATGGAGTAAACAAAAGAGAATGGGCACAAGAGAGAAACACTCACCCAAAATGGTAAGGAAATAGAATATGACTTTTGAGTTGATGCTTTCTAAGAAACTTGTACAAGTCTTTCTCCACGTCTTCGGGGTGATTTTGTAACACATGTCCATTAACGATATGTGGGTCAATGAACCCAACATCATGGATGTTTCTTATTTTGCATTCCCAAATCTTCAATCTGCATAATAGCGTACGCAACAATATAGTTAGGACAATATATATATATATATGTAGTGCAGGCAATGAAGAACGAGATGAGGTAGAAATAAATCACTTACAGAACGTAGCAACTCAGGATAGATTTGTCGAGCTCGCGCAGATTGAACAGCTGGAACAATTCACTCATATGAACTTGTACAGAGTACCGTTTGGTGTGATGCTCCTCTGTAACATCCGCATAAACATATTATTTGTCGGCCCATGTTATGAATTGCTTGTACCAACGTAGCAGATTTCGCATTTGTGGTGGTAGACTCTTTTCCCGCGCAGGCTCGACGAGAGGCCCATTCCGCACATATTGTAATGCTATCTCACATACTGGCGCATCCTCAAGGCCTAAGAAGGCACGAAGAGTCAAACCCATCTCGGACGCTTGTTTCATGGCACTCGCTACAGTCAATCCAAGTGCTGCCGCAGCCGCTATGATCTCGGGGTCCTCTTCCGGACCGACTTTCACTATGAGCGGGGGGATCAATTGCTTATTCTGCATCCCGAGCTAGTCAACTTGTTTCCCGCTTTTTTTACTTTCTTCTTTCTCCTCCTTCAATATTTTTGCTTGCCTACGAAGTTCATGTCCATAGTCGTCAGGCATATTCAGCTCGGCTTGGGACAATGTCGTCAAAAAATCCTTAGCCCACTTCTTTTGCTTCTCAGTGAATACTTGCTTGGGCTCAGGCTCTTTTATCGCCTTCGTATCCGCCTTCCATTTCTCATAATGAGCAGAGGCGGCCAATTTGGTTTCAGCTTCACTAAGTTCCCAAGGCCTTGGGAGGAGAGGCTTCAGTGTTGGCTCCGGTACCCTTGTGGTCTTAGGTACATAAGGGTCCGGGTTAATAGTCCAGGAGCGGGTTTCCTTGCTGTCCGCCTGCTTCTGCTTCTTCGCCGGAGGTGGATTGGGGGGCGTCGTACCCGCTGGAGGAGGATTGGGGGGCGTCGTACCCGCCGGAGGAGGATTGGGGGGCGGCGGCTGCTTACCCGCCGGAGGTTGTGGATCGGGGGACGGCGTCGAATGGCGTGAAGGAGGTGTAAGTGAACCACCACGACCACCGCCACCGCCACCACCACCACCACCACCACCATCGGAGGGGGGTGGACTTGTTAGCCTTGGCGCCTCGCCTGGAAACACTATGTACTTCTTTTTCCATAGAATGATCTGGCGCTTGACATCTCCAAGTCTTCTCTCCCCTTCGGGTGTAGCTTTGTCAATCTCCGGGTCCTCAAACTCTTGGACTATGTCTTCCACCGTGACACGAGCATAGCCATATGCAATGGGGTTGTTGTGGTGGAGTGCTCCAGGTGTACAGGGTAAAGCACTGCCGGTAGCTACCTTCGTGGAAACATTCCCCACGGGATAATGCAGATCACATTCTTTCATCTCCTTTACATCATCCACGGGGTAGTGAGGCTCCGGTGCACGAATCTCAATCATCGGTGCATTAGCACCAGGCGGGGCATCCGTGGAAGCCACGCTGCTTCTCCGCTGCTGGCTTCCGCGATCCGCTTCATGATCTTCATGCGGCCCTGCAGCCGATTTTTCTTTTACTAGTTCATGCACGGTCTGCTTCAACTCATGGAGTTCCGATGCAAACTTCGCCAAAAGATCTGCATCCCGGTCCGTCTTTCTCTTACGGCTTCTGTAACAGTACGGGTCATTGTCCTGGGAAAACCCTACTTTCCACGGAATTCTGCCTTTGCCTCGTACACGTCCTCCGTGTTCATCATTCCCGAGGGCTGTTGTCAGTGCGTCTTTCTCTCTGTTGAACTTGATCAAGCCCTCTTGAGCTTGGGTCATTGCGTCAATAAGGGCTTGGGTGGGAGCAAACTTTTTCTTCCGATGAACACACACCCCTGTCTCCGGGTCTAGCGATCCCCCATGCCCGTACCACCAGCTTTTGGCCCTTGGGTCCCATCCCTCTATACCTAGAGGGATTCCTCGCACCCTCAGGTCCTCCTCCATCTTCTACCACTTAGGCTCCGAAAGGCGGTATCCTCCTGGCCCCATAATATGATGGAACTTTTTCTTACTCGCATTATCCTTATTTTTTTCGATATTTCCTTGAAATGCTCCGATTTCTTTTGCCTCACAAATTCTGGCCAATCATCTTTCAGTTTCTCATGTTGTCCATTGAAATCCGGAGTCTTGCCCTTGTTGACGGCGCGCAGGGGCAGGGGCAGCGGTGGCGGCGGCGCGCAGGGCAGGGGCAGCGGTGGCGGCAGCGCGCAAGGCAGGGCAGGGGCGGCGGCGGCAGTGCAGGGCAAGGGCGGCGGCGTAGGGCAGGGGAAGTGGGGGCAGAGCTCACTGGGGGCGTCGGCGTTGATCGGCGTCGGGGCAGGGCGTCGGCGTCGATCGGCGTCGGGGCAGTAGCCTGGCGGCGTCGGCGTCGATCGGCGTCGGGGCAGGGCGTCAGCGTCGAGAGGAGAATGGGAGGTGGGGAAAATTTACTAAGTGCTGTATATATAGACAGAGCATTAGTCCCGGTTGGGGACACCAACCGCGACTAAAGGTACCCTTTAGTCGCGGTTGGTGTCCCCAACCGGGAATAAAGGTTCTTTCGCACCGCTTTCGTTCCCGCGCGGAAAGAGCCTTTAGTCGCGGTTCGTGTCACGAACCGCGACTAAAGGTCCTTTTTCGTATACTTTTCATTTTAAAATCTTAAAAATAGAAATAATATATCAAAAAATTCAAAAAAATAAAATTAATTCATTTTAAAATCTTAAAAATACAAATAATATATCAAAAAATTCAAAAAAATAAAACTAATTCATTTTAAAATCGTAAAAATACAAATAATATATCAAAAAAATAAAAAAAAATAAAACTAATTCATTTTAAAATCTTAAAAATACAAATAATATATCAAAAAATTCAGAAAAATAAAACTAATTCATTTTAAAATCTTAAAAATAGAAATAATATATCAAAAAATTCAAAAAAATAAAATTAATTCATTTTAAAATCTTAAAAATACAAATAATATATCAAAAAATTCAAAAAAATAAAACTAATTCATTTTAAAATCGTAAAAATACAAATAATATATCAAAAAATTAAAAAAAATAAAACTAATTCATTTTAAAATCTTAAAAATACAAATAATATATCAAAAAATTCAGAAAAATAAAACTAATTCATTTTAAAATCTTAAAAATAGAAATAATATATCAAAAAATTCAAAAAAATAAAACTAATTCATTTTAAAATCTTAAAAATACAAATAATATATCAAAAAATTCAGAAAAATAAAACTAATTCATTTTAAAATCTTAAAAATAGATATAATATATCAAAAAATTCAAAAAAATAAAACTAATTCATTTGAAAATCTTAAAAATACAAATAATATATCAAAAAATTCAGAAAAATAAAACTAATCCATTTTAAAATCTTAAAAATAGAAATAATATATCAAAAATTCAAAAAAATAAAACTAATTCATTTTAAAATCTTAAAAATACAAATAATATATAAAAAATCCAGAAAAATAAAACTAATTCATTTTAAAAATTCAGACCGATTGTTTTGTTCTACATCCTCGATCCCTTGAAGGTTTGACAAAAGGTTTGATACATCATTCAGTTCATCGAACAAATACAAATCATCCGAATTCGCCATCGTACGTTTTAATTCACATGATCCATTCAACAAAGTTTGGTAGAATAAATTATTACACATCAATTCTTCCCTTGTGTCCCTGCTTGCTTACGATTGTGCCGTATCCATGGAGCATCCTCATCATTTAACTTAATGCTTGGGTCAGTGTTCACTTTGAAGGGCGGAATTTCACCAAACATATTATAATCTTCTGACATGTCTGTCTTGTCCTCCACTCCCACGATGTTTCTTTTCCCTGAAAGAACAATGTGGCGCTTTGGATCATCGCATGATGTACTGATCGTTTTCTTATCTTTCCGTTTCCTCGGTTTGCTACTCATGTCCTTCAAATAAAAAACCTAAGCGACATCTTTGGCAAGGACGAATGGTTCGTCAAGGTAACCAAGATTGTTGAAATCCACCATTGTCATTCCGTATTGCTCGTCCACCTTTACCCCACCTCCTGTTAGCTTGAACCATTTGCACCGGAACAAAGGGACCTTAAAGGAGGGTCCATAGTCAAGTTCCCATATCTCCTCTATGTAACCATAATATGTGACCTTTTGCCCATTCTCGGTTGCTTCATCAAAGCGGACACCACTGTTTTGGTTGGTGCTCTTTTTATCTTGGGCGATGGTGCAAAATGTATTCCCATTTATCTCGTACCCTTGGAAAGTCGTTATAGTCGAAGATGGTGTCTTGGCCAACATGTACAGCTGATCTCCAACATCATTGTCATTCATTAAATGTTTTCGCAACCAACTGCCGAAAGTCTCCATGTGGGCCTTTCTAATCCAGGATTCAGGCTTCCCCGGGTTGTCCGAGCATAAAATATTCTTGTGTTGCTCGAAGTACGGAGCCACCAAGCTGGAATTTTGCAGAACTGTGTGGTGTGCTTCAGTCATAGAATGACCGTCCATACATATCGTTGATTTCCTTCCGATCGTGCCTTTTCCACTTAGTCTCCCCTCGTGCCGCGATTGAGGAATACCAATCGGCTTAAGGTCAGGAACATAGTCAATACAGAACTCAATTACCTCCTCATTTCCATAGCCCTTGACGATGCTTCCTTCTGGCCTAGCACGGTTACGAACATATTTCTTTAATACTCCCATGAACCTCTCAAAGGGGAACATATTGTGTAGGAATACAGGACCGAGAATGGAAATCTCTTCGACTAGGTGGAGCAGGAGGTGCGTCATAATATCGAAGAAGGATGGTGGGAACACCAACTCGAAACTGACAAGGCATTGGACCACATCGTTTTGTAACCGTGGTAGATCTTCTGGATTGATTACCTTCTAAGAGATTGCATTGAGGAATGCACATAGCTTCACAATGGCTACTCGAACATTTTCCGGTAGGAGCCCCCTCAAAGCAATCGAAAGCAATTGCGTCATAATCACGTGGCAGTCGTGAGACTTCAGGTTTAGGAACTTTTTGTCCGCCATGTTTATTATTCCCTTTATATTCGACGAGAAGCCAGACGGGACCTTCATACTGCTCAGGCATTCAAAAAAAATGACCTTCTCTTCTTTGGTAAGAGCGTAGCTGGCACGACCTTGAAACCATTCCGGATGCCGGTCATCTGGGTCTTTCAAAAGTTGCTGGTCCTGCCGTGCTTCCTTTGTATCATTTGTCTTCCCATACACGCCCAAGAAGCTTAGCAGGTTCACGCAAATATTCTTCGTAACATGCATCACGTCGATTGCAGAGCGGACATCTAGGACTTTCCAATATTCTAGCTCCCAAAATATAGATTTCTTCTTCCACATGGGTGCGTGCCCGTCAACTCCCCGCGGAACTGATTGTCCGCCAGGACCCTTTCCAAAGATGACTTTCAAATCCTTGACCATATCAAATATCTCAGCACCAGTACGTTCCGCAGGCTTCGGCCGGTGATCTGCCTTGTCGTTGAAATGCTTGCCTTTCTTTCTTACGTTATGATTTCGGGGAAGAAATCGACGATGACCCAGGTACACGTTCTTCTTACAATTACCCAAACGTACACTTTCAGTCTCATGTAAGCAGTGCGTGCATGCATTGTATCCCTTATTTGTCTGTCCCGAAAGGTTACTGAGAGCAGGCCAATCGTTGATGGTTACAAAAAGCAACGCTCGTAGGTCAAATTCCTCTTCTTTGTGCTCATCCCAGACACGTACACCAGGTCTGCCCCACAACTGTAAAAGTTCATCAACTAATGGCCTTAGGTACACATCGATGTCGTTCTCGGGTTGCTTTGGACCTTGGATGAGCACTGGCATCATAATGAACTTCCGCTTCATGCACAACCAAGGAGGAAGGTTGTAGATGCATAGAGTCACGGGCCAGGTGCTATGGCTGGAGCTCTGCTCGCCAAAAGGATTCATGCCATCAGTACTTAGACCAAATCTTATGTTCCTTGCGTCAGCTGCAAAATCTTTGAACACTCTGTCGATCTTTCTCCATTGCGTTCCATCAGCGGAGTGTCTCAACTCCCCGTCGGACTTACGGTCCTCTTTGTGCCATCGCAACGACTTGGCATGCTTTTTGTTCCTGAACAGACGTTTCAACCGTGGTATTATAGGAGCATACCACATCACCTTGGCGGGAACCCTCTTCCTGGGTTTCTCGCCCTCAACAACGTCACCAGGGTCATCGCCTCTGATCTTATAACGCAATGCAGTGCATACAGGGCATTCATTCAAATTCTCGTATTCACCGCGGTAGAGGATGCAGTCGTTAATGCATGCATGTATCTTCAGAACCTCTAAACCTAGAGGGCAGACAACTTTCTTTGCTTCGTACGTACTGGCGGGCAACTCGTTATTCTTCGGAAACATATTCTTCAACATTTTCAGCAAATTTTCAAATGATGAGTCAGCTACACCTTCCTGTGCCTTCCATTTTAGCAAATCCAGTGTGCAGCCCAGCTTTTTCTGACTATTATCGCATCCTGGGTACAACGACTTTTTGTGATCCTCTAACATGCGATCCAAATTCTCCCTCTCCTTGTCAGTTTCGCAGCATCTCCGTGCATCAGCAATGGTCCGACCAAGATCATCAGCGGGCTCATCATGTGCCTCTTCTTCACCTTCACCTAACCCTTCCCCACCTTCAGCATCATCCTCCATGAAAGTATCACCGAAATGATCATGATAGTTGTCATCGATATCATCCCCTTCTTCATCTTCTTCCATTCTAACCCCTCTTTCTCCATGCTTGGTCCAACAATTATAGCTTCGCATGAAACCGTGCCGAAGCAGGTGCATGTGAACGTCTCTTGAGGAGGAGTAACCCTTCTGATTCTTACAGACAGCACATGGACAGATAATAAAACCTCGCTGCTTGTTCGCATTTGCCACTACGAGGAAATCTTTCAAACCCGTAGTGAACTCGCCGGAGAGTCGGGGACCGTACATCCATTGCCGATTCATCTGCATTATTATTATATAAAGTATATAATTAACCATCATGCATTTGTTAAACTAACTAGCTAGAAATAATACAAATTAAACAATGAACTACACACATGCATATTTTATCAATGACACATGAAAGGTTCAAGTTGCTAACCGCGATCGCGGAGGAAAAATAAATGAGAAAGCTCAAGTGTGGCTCGGACACTTCATATCATGTTTGTTTAATGCTCTCGGGCATTTCATCGAACACCTTGTGTGCATAGGAGGAACCAAAAGCAAACCCACCACCCCCCTTCTGAATTGTGGCTAAGTGAAGTGAGCTGAGTCCTATATACAGGGATGGGCTTTTAGTCCCGGTTGGCCTGGCCAACCGCAACTAAAGGCCTTCGGGCCAGCCTGAGGACCTTTAGTCCCGGTTGGCCAGGCCAACCGGGACTAAAGCCCCTCCCGTCCGCCAGCTGTCGACCGAGCGCGCTGGGCCCAGATAGTTGGTCGCGGGTCTCCTCCCGAACCGCGACTAAAGACCCTTTGGTCGCGGTTCGATTATTTTAGGGACTAATGGGGGCGTATGGAAGCCTCTTTTTCTACTAACGTAGATAAATATTTCTATCATTTTAGTAAATTCTGGATTACAAGCATGCATTTTTTAGTTAATTTCCCTCTATTAGCCGATGGAAGGTCAACTAATACCGAGTATGACTCGCTCGCCCGTTGTCCTAAGTAATGTGAAAGGATAGAGTACGTGCTAAAATCAACGAGGCATGGTATGTAATGGAAGCACAATTCTCTCAACTACTTAATTAATTGGAAAATTTTGGTCCGTGTCATTATTGAACTGGGATAGTGGATAGCTGCCACTGTAACTTCACGAAATTGGCCTCTACAACTAGCTCCTGCACAGGATCAAATTGCACTCCTCTCAACTACTTAAATAATTGGTAAAGTTTGATCCGTGTCATTATCGAACCGGGATATCCGAAACCTGCAACTGAAACCTTACAAGATTCACATCGGCATCTAGCAACTGCGAAGATATTAGCTACATCCTACTACACTTGGTCTCCACCAGTTGCCGTCATCCGTGGGGCCCACTACTTCGCTATATCTACCACACCAACGAGGAGACGCGTTTGAACGTTGCTACCGATTTGCGGCACACATTTAACCTGACGACAATTTGTTTTTTGTAAAATACAATATTTCTAATTAATTGTCCGATAGGTGCCGACGACAACATTTGCTCCCCGTATATATGGAGTAGCATGCCGTATATAATTCCGCGACACATATCAAATTACACATGCGGGCATGCACAATAATGACGAAACTGCAAGGGATACCTAGGTGTGCCTATGTATGTACGATATATCAAAGGTCAGCCATCTCTATCTTGATGTGTATGTCAGTATGTGCTGCGTGAATCTTAGATCAATGATGATGTTGCCTGGGAGAACGTGGCCAAATGAACACATAAACAAACTTGCTCTCCATATCAAGTCAAACGAACTAAATGTATGATCTTGTTCACTACGTAACACCATTGGAGATTAAAATTCATTTTCTAGCTAATGGTTGCTTTTAGCTAGTCATAATTTTTTTACCAAATATACTGAAGATTGATCTAAATTGGCAGATAAACGTTAGAAGGGATAGAGAGATTGGTGGAATCGTTGATTGTGTTGCTTGAGCCTCGTGGGCATACATATAGGAGTACAATGATCAACTTGAAGTACAAGACAAAGCAGAAACTAATCCTAGTCTATCCTATACTTCCTAATAAACATTATATTCAACATCCCCCCCCCCCCCCCCCCACAACGGTAACGACGCAGACAGTGAGACCGGAGAAGAATCCGAAGGTAAGCCGAGGGACACCCCCCCACAGTCATAACGGTCGATGCATCGCGGAAGTCATGGCTGGCGCGAAAACCGACGAGGTTGCTCAAGTAAGGCGGTAGCCCTTTGTGCAGTTGTCGAGGTACCCGAGAGCATAGGGCGGTGGAGTCGTGGTCGAGGTAGCCGTGCCAGGGACGCCATGGTCGAGTTCGAGTCGAGGTGGCCGGTGTGGAGCTAGTCGCGGTGGACCGGGAGAAAGAGCGGCGACGACGGCCTGAGGAGGCGGCGGCGGCTAGGTTAGGAGCGCGGCGGCGGTGCTCGAAGTAGGCAAGGAAGAACCCGACAGCGTGACGAAGACCTGTGCAGACGGTGGCGTTCCTGCGCCTAGGAGGGTGGCGCGGCGCAGACCACACAGAGGTCAACAGCGTGAACGGCGAAGTGGACCGCATGCCGCAGCGCTACGGCCCGAATGGTCGACGCAGCAACAGAGGGCAGGTCGGGGCAATGGCGGGGAAGACCTCAGGGCGGTGGCAGGGACCGCATGCCACCCTTGCTACGACCCGCTGGGGTGACGCAGCGGCAGCGCGAAGGTCGGTGTAGCCACGGGGACGGCCTGGAGCAGACGGCCTTGAGATAGCGGTCAACCGCAGGCCACGACACTACGGCTAGAATGGCGATGCAGCGGCAGCGCGTGGGTCGGTGCATTCATGAAAGAACCACGGGACGACGGCGCGAGGGTCGATGCGGAGGCGCTTCCGGCCGCACAGTCGAAGATGCCGATGTTGTCCGTCGAGGGCGAAGTAGAGCTGTGTTCTAGATGACGAATGGCGACGGGCGACACAATCGGATCTTAGATCGGAAAACGAAAAAAGAACACCGATCAACCGATCGGCGAGAGAGAAAACCTCAATCAACAGATCAAGAAAAAGATTCTCTATTGTAGCCTATCAACACGATCCGCGGATGAACCGTAGGTACGGGTTGCGCGCCCCCAGTGACGATCATGGAGAACGACCGCCCCGGGGGCGGCGCGGTGTGGAAGCGGCGGTGGCTATGGTTTGGGTCGAGATTAGCCTAATACCATATTAGAAGGGAGAGAGAGATTGGTGGAATCGTTGATTGTATTGCTTGAGCCTTGTGATCATATATATATATATATATATATATATATATATATATATATATATATATATATGAGTACAATGATCAACTTGAAGTACAAGACAAGGCATAAATAAATCCTAGTGTATCCTATACTTCCTAATAGACATTATACTCAACAATAAAATTGGTTTAAATAGGGCATGGGCTAAAACCTGGTTTAAATATATCGGTACGATATGAAAAAATAGGTGGGAGAGGATTAACCGCAGTGGAGTAAACGCTACCGACTCCCTTTAATAGTAGAGAGTAGAATAGATTACAGACTTAAATTCATGTGCCTCAGTTATATTCCTATCCGGAGGTAGTAGAGTAAGCGTTTTACGCAATTAATTGTCTGGCAAACACAGCTTCAGGCAGCCGCATGTCCACCTTGCTTAATAGGGCACACCTCGGGCAACGACCTCGTTGTCTGTAACTCATTTCTTTGCCATAGGTGATCACGCAGGAGGATTCCATCTTGCAAAAAGTCAGGCGCAATTCCCGCAAAGAACCACATGATCTGGTGTCGGAAGTTGGGCACGCATAGTGGGCCGTGTCCGATCCAGCGCACTGCCGCGCGGGCGTAGGCGTCTGGCGTTGGCGTCAATGGCACAAAACGCCTGGCCTCGGCGAATCTTGACGCCATTGTGCCAGCCACGAAGAACGGTGCCTGCAGATTCGAATGGACGTTAATATAGTGCTGGCTCGTGGCTGCTCTATCCCACAAAGACTCGGGAACGTAGGAGTACATATATAGTATAGATTATGGGCGGTGAGTTACTTCACCTGGCATTGCACATCGATTCCTTTGCGTCTATACTCAACGTGAAGACATTTCGAGAACCGAGCGACATAGCTGAATGCAATGTATCATTGGAACAACATGAGCAGTCAAGGTCATTGATTGCTTAAGATGTATGTATGTGCTAGGTACCTAGCTAGCTTGTTCTAGCTTACCGTTTAGTTGCGGCGTACATCGTGTAGAGGGGTAAGGATGGGATGGCCTCCGACGAAGCCGAGCCCAAGTTGACCACAGCTCCCCTCCCGCGATTCACCATGCCGGGAATCACTGCCGCCGTCACCTCGGTCAGCGCTAGCAGGTTCACCCGTATCATATCCACACATGCCTCCACGTCGGCCTCGTGCAGGAACACCGCGCTGGGCTCCAGCACGCCCGCGTTGTTCACCAGCAGTCCAACGTCCAACTCCTCCACGGTCTGCTGCAGCTGCCGCATCGCCTCCTCACCTGCCAAATGAGCTCACGCTTAGCTTAAATACATGGAATGGATGCATGCTTGTGTAGGTGTGTAGTTTGCTATGCGCTTGTTTCACCCTGGGCGGTGGTGAGGAGCGACAGGTCGAAGAGTACAGTCTTGGTCTGCACGGTGGGAGCGGCCCTGGATATCGTCTCGGAGATGTCACGGAGCTTTGCCGGATCACGGCCGACGAGGACAAGGTTCAGTCCCCTGCGCGCAAGCTCCATGGCGACGGACCAGCCAATGCCCGATGTTGGCCCCGTGAGGACGGCCCACGTGCCATAGCAGCGCCGGAGGTCCTTTGGACGGCGGAGGCACACGGTAAGGTGCGAAAGGAGGCGGAACGCCAAGGCGGCTACATAGACGCTGCCAAGAATGACCAGTGAGGCGAACCATGCCATCATATCCTTCCTTCTCGCCGTGTGTTGTGGATTAAGTAATGGCTACTGTGCTAATCCCTGGTGCGTCCTCAACTCCTCGTCGCGAGGAAACGAAGCATCTACCATATAGTAGTAGGCTAGTAGCAAGGGACGACAAACAAGCAAAGCCATCTTTAACCAAGCCATTTATATAGGAGATATAACTAATATCTTCCACATGTATTTTCAATTTTTCATATGAACCCATGTTACTAGCTACATGTAACGACGATCTCACCAATGTTTGTTGTGTTACTGTATTTAGAAAACAGTTCATTGTGTATTAGGGAATATTCATCGTGTATATGAAATATGTTAGAATGTATTAAAAATTCTACATCATATATTAAAAGTGTTAATCGTGCATTAAGAAATGTTCATTATGTATTTTCAGAATATTCATTGTGAACAAAAAAATCATCAACCTATTAAAAAAGGTCATCATATATTTTATAAAATGTTCATTCTACATTTATAAAGGGTTATTTTTTCACAAAATGGCCAAAAACCATATTGTATATATCTAAGTGGATGTTGACCTAATTAAAGCCCTAAAATCAGAGTTGTTCTCTTTAGCGTGCACATATATACAATGGTTTCGATTTGTTTTGATCTCTTCGAATGGTGCCTCCGATTACTAGCCTAACCGCCACTAGTAGAAAACAGGGCAAAGGTCACAGGGCAGTTTTCACATTAGCCCCGGTTCAGTCACGAACCGGGACCCATGGGGGCATTCGTCCCGGTTCGTGAGCCCAGGGGGCCGGCCGGGGCCTCGTGGGCATTGGTCCCGGTTCGTATGGAACCATTTGTCCCGGTTCGAGCCACGAACCGGGACTAATGGTCCTCGCTCCTGGCCCACAACCATTTGTCCCGGTTCTTGGCATGAACCGGGACAGAAGGCCCGGATATAGAACCCGTTCATGTTACGAACCGGGACCAATGAGGTGCCTATATATACCCCTTGCCCGCGAGCAGAGCACTCCAGTGCTCTGTTTTTCTCTGGCCGGCGAGGGGAGGGCTTTGTGGTGCTCTAGCTCACCTCCTATGCACATGAGGTGTTCGATGAAATGCCCGAGCCACACTAGTTAAGCTTTGTCCTCTCGAAGCTCGACCTCAAAGCTCCATTTTCCTCGAGATTTGTCTAGGTTTAGCGGCCCGTCACGTCCCATTCCCGTCTTCACCGCCGTCGACCGCCCGCGCCGATCTCGTCGCCGGCACCACCGTGGTGAGCCTCTTGTTCTTATCTTCTTTTTGAAAGAAAAAAATTCTTACTTTAGATAGATACTTGTCTAATTTTCTTACTATTTTATTCCTTCTTATTACATAGTGCGATGGTTTTGGTATCCGCCCCCGTTGGCCCTCGTCCTGTCTATGATTCGGATGTGGTATATATTATCGTTTTATAACTATTTGATTCATCTTTTGTTTATGACAAATATACCGACCAGCGTGACATAGATTCTAACCGGAAATTCTAACCGACCCTATTGTCGAGAGGTTAAATTTAGTTGAAGAAGAAAACAATTACTTGAAGGAAAAAATAAAAAAAATTGAGGAGGAGAAGATGATATTGGAGTTGCATGTTGCGGATGTCGTCGATGATCACAAGATCAAGATGGATGCAATGCGCTTGAAGATTAGAAAGATTAGAAAATATGCCATTCATACCGAGGCTTGGTATCATTATGCCGTTGGATCAATTGTTACCTTGGTTGCGATTATGATCGCATTTGTTTTCGCATTGAAATGTTTTACATAGTTTCAATGTATGGTTTAATTAATTAGATGCTCTGGAGAGCTATATATATGTTGTTAGATGAGAACTATGTATGTACTTTGGTTCTAATGTGATGATGAACTTCTATTAATTTGGTCACTTAATTATCTATTCATGATGTTCTGTAATTGTTTTTGACACACTTAATTATATATAATGCACGCAGATGAACCGGCAATGGATGTGGTGACAGACACACCTCCGAGTACATTAAGGGCGTGCATGATTTTCTCGAAGTGGCTGAGGCAAACAAGCAGAATGGTTTTATGTGTTTTCCATGCCCTACATGTGGGAATACGAAGTCTTACTCTGACCGGAAAATCCTTCACGCCCACCTGCTTTACAAGGGTTTCATGCCACACTATAATGTTTGGATGAGGCACGGAGAAATGGGGGTTACGATGGAAGACGGCGAAGAAGAAGAGGACGATGACAACTATGTGCCCCCTGAATACGGTGATGCTGCAACGGGGGAAGCTGCTGAAGATCAAGAGGAACCAGACGATGTGCCCAATGATGCTGCAAGGGGGGAAGCTGCTGAAGATCAAGAGGAACCAGTGCCCGATGATGATGATCTCCGCCGGGTCATAGTCGATGCAAGGACGCAATGCGAAAGTCAAAAGGAGAAGCTGAAGTTCGATCGCATGTTAGAGGATCACAAAAAAGGATTGTACCACAATTGCGAAGATGGCAACACAAAGCTCGGTACCGTACTGGAATTGCTGCAGTGGAAGGCAGAGAATGCTGTGCCTGACAAAGGATTTGAGAAGCTATTGAAAATATTGAAGAAGAAGCTTCCCAAAGGATAACGAATTGCCCGACAGTACATACGCAGCAAAGAAGGTCGTATGCCCTCTAGGATTGGAGGTGCAGAAGATACATGCATGCCCTAATGACTGCATCCTCTACCGCGGTGCGTACAAGGATCTGAACGCATGCCCGGTATGCGGTGCATTGCGGTATAAGATCAGACGAGATGACCCTGGTGATGTTGACGGCGAGCCCCCCAGGAAGAGGGTTCCTGCGAAGGTGATGTGGTATGCTCCTATAATACCACGGTTGAAACGTCTGTTCAGAAACGAAGAGCATGCCAAGTTGATGCGATGGCATAGTGAGGACCGTAAGAAAGACGGGAAGTTGAGAGCACCCGCTGACGGGTCGCAGTGGAGAAAAATCGAGAGAAAGTACTGGGCTGAGTTTGCAGCTGACCCAAGGAACGTATGGTTTGGTTTAAGCGCGGATGGCATTAATCCTTTCGGGGAGCAGAGCAGCAATCACAGCACCTGGCCCGTGACTCTATGTATGTATAACCTTCCTCCTTGGATGTGCATGAAGCGGAAGTTCATTATGATGCCAGTTCTCATCCAAGGCCCTAAGCAACCCGGCAACGACATTGATGTGTACCTAAGGCCATTAGTTGAAGAAATTTTACAGCTGTGGAATGGAAACGGTGTACGTACGTGGGATGAGCACAAACAGGAGGAATTTAACCTGCACGCGTTGCTGTTTGTAACCATCAACGATTGGCCCGCTCTCAGTAACCTTTCAGGACAGACAAACAAGGGATACCACGCATGCACGCACTGTTTAGATGACACTGAAAGTATATACCTGGACAAAAGCAGGAAGAATGTGTACCTGGGCCATCGTCGATTTCTTCCGACCAACCATCAATGTCGAAAGAAAGGTAAGCATTTCAAAGGTGAGGCAGATCACCGGAAGAAGCCCGCCATGCGTACCGGTGATCACGTACTTGCTATGGTCAATGATTTACACGTAATCTTTGGAAAGGGTCCCGGCGGACTAGCTGTCCCGAATGATGCTGAGGGACACGCACCCATGTGGAAGAAGAAATCTATATTTTGGGAGCTACCCTACAGGAAAGAGCTAGAGATCCGCTCTTCAATCGACGTGATGCACGTGACGAAGAACCTTTGCGTGAACCTGCTAGGCTTCTTGGGCGTGTATGGGAAGACAAAAGATACACCTGAGGCACGGGAGGACCTGCAACGTTTGCACGAAAAAGACGGCATGCCTCCGAAGCAGTATGAAGGTCCTGCCAGCTATGCTCTTACGAAAGAAGAGAAAGAAATCTTCTTTGAATGCCTGCTCAGTATGAAGGTCCCGACTGGCTTCTCGTCGAATATAAAGGGAATAATAAATATGCCAGAGAAAAAGTTCCAGAACCTAAAGTCTCATGACTGTCACGTGATTATGACGCAACTGCTTCCGGTTGCATTGAGGGGGCTTCTACCGGAAAACGTCCGATTAGCCATTATGAAGCTATGTGCATTCCTCAATGCAATCTCTCAGAAGGTGATCGATCCAGAAATCATACCAAGGCTAAGGAGTGATGTGGCGCAATGTCTTGTCAGTTTCGAGCTGGTGTTCCCACCATCCTTCTTCAATATCATGACGCACGTCCTAGTTCATCTAGTCGACGAGATTGTCATTCTGGGGCCCGTATTTGTACACAATATGTTCCCCTTTGAGAGGTTCATGGGAGTCCTAAAGAAATATGTCCGTAACCGCGCTAGGCCAGAAGGAAGCATCTCCATGGGCCATCAAACAGAGGATGTCATTGGGTTTTGTGTTGACTTCATTCCTGGCCTTAATAAGATAGGTCTCCCTAAATCGCGGTATGAGGGGAGACTGACTGGAAAAGGCACACTTGGAGGGGGAACTCAATAATATGCAGGGACGGATATTCTTGGTCTGAAGCACACTACACAGTTCTACAGAACTCTACCTTGGTGACCCCGTATGTCGATGAACACAAGAACAGCCTGCGCTCCAAACACCCGGAGCAGTGTGACGACTGGATTACATGTGAACACATCAGGACTTTCAGCAGTTGGTTGGAAACACGTCTCAGAGGTGACACCACTGTTTGTGATGAGTTGTACTCGTTGTCTAGGGGACCATCTTCGACTGTATTGACTTACAAAGGATACGAGATAAATGGGAATACATTTTACACGATCGCCCAAGATCAAAAGAGCACCAACCAAAACAGCGGTGTCCGCTTTGATGCAGCAACCGAGAGGGGAAAGGACACATATTATGGTTACATAATGGACATATGGGAACTTGACTACGGACATGATTTTAAGGTCCCTTTGTTTAAGTGCAAATGGGTCAATCTGTCAGGAGGCGGGGTACAGGTAGACCCACAGTACGGAATGACAACAGTGGGTCTGAACAATCTTGGGTACACTGACGAACCGTTCGTCCTAGCCAATGATGTCGCACAGGTTATCTATGTGAAGGACATGTCTACCAGACCGAGGAAAAGAAAAGATAAGGAAGCGAATACATCATACGATGAGCCAAAGCGGCACATAGTTCTTTCAGGAAAAAGGGACATTGTGGGAGTGGAGGGCAAGACAGACATGTCTGAAGATTATGAAAACTTTCATGAAATTCCTCCCTTCAAAGTCAAGGCTGACCCAAGCATCCTGATAAACGATGAAGATTATCCATGGTTACGGCGCAATAAGCAAATGACACAAGCAAAGAAAAAGTGAAGACTTTCTCCCGCAACTATTATGATGATACCATGCCAACTTTGTAATAGACGAGTATGATACCATTGTCCGTTTTGTACAAGAAGTGCATCTAGTTTTTGCCGTAACCCTCTCAACTTTCTTGCACATGCTATGTGGATGAAATGATGATACCATGCCAACTTTCAACCTTTTCAGAGTTCATTTGAAATGCTTTATAAGCCCTGAGTGCGGAGAGGTTAGGCCCGTAAGCCTGCTTTAGAGAGGAGCTCGACAGCTCAGGCGCACCGCACCTTATAAACAGGTGCGGCTCTCTCTTCGCTAGCGAGGTGGGACTAAACTCACCACCACGCCGTTGTGCAAGGCTATTGGTCCCGGTTGGTGGCACGAACCGGGACCAATTCCACCCTTTGGTCCCTGTTGGTGCCACGAACCGGTACTAATGAGGCTGTGGCCCCACGAGCACCTTTAGTACCTGTTCGTGGCACGAACCGGTACTAGAGTTTCTTACTAGCTAAGCAGTTTTTTAGTCCCACCTTGCTAGCTGAGAGGCACTAGGAGCGGTTTATAAGCCCTAAGTGCAGAGACGATGAAGAAGAGGCGCAATGCTCACGTTGCTTAGCTTCAAGCCTTGAGGAATAAGGTAGACTGCATCGAGCTATGTGCAGTGCATTCTACACTATTCCGAAAGGCTTGAAGCAAATCAACGCGCATTGCGCCTCTTTTTTATTTTTAATCATTAAAAGCAAAAAGAATTTTCATAAAGAACTTTTTTTGATAGAAACTTTAATAGCAGAAAGAATTATCATAAAGTAAAATAAATAAGTAATTAGAAACAAAATAAAATAAAATAAATAAGTTTTTTGTTGTAAGTAGAAACAAAACAAAATAAATATAGCAAAAAAGAAAACAAAAAAACTAAATACAGCAAAAAGAATTTTCATAAAGAACTAATGGCACTAATAGAAAGTTTATATGTTTTCTAAAACTAATGGCACTAACAGACAGTTTAAAATTTTGCTGACCTAAAAGCAAAAAAGAATTAAAAAATAAAGCAAAAAACAAAAGAAAACAAATAATGCAAAAAACAGAACCAAAAAACAGGAATTTTTTTTTAAAAAACTGCCACCTATTGGGCACCACGGCCTGAATACGACTAGAAACCCAACCTGGGACAGGATTCAGGCCCGCAGAAGGCCCAATAGGCCAACGGACAGCACAGTGTGACATTTGGCCCGTAAGCCTGCATTTGAGAGGAGCTCGAGAGGGCAGCCGCAGTGGGGCTTATAAACCACCCCGAGCCCCTCTCAACTAGCAAGGTGGGACTAAACTTTTGGCTGCTGAAAAGGGGCCTTTGGTCCCGGTTGGTGGCACCAACCGGGACTAATGCCCACCTTTAGTCCGGGTTGGTGCCACCAACCGGGACTAAAGTCTTTGCTATATAAGTCCACACTTAGGAAATTTTTGAGATACCTCGCCAGTTGCCCCCGACGCCGCCAGGCTACCCGTGCTCGCCGTCGCCGCCCGCACCTCGTCGCCGTCGCCCCGCGCCCTTGCCTCGACGGGTCGCCGCCCGGTGCTCGTCGCCGTCGCCCTGCCCCCACGCGCCGCCCCGCCTCGTGCTCCCTTGTTCGCGCGCGCCGCCTCGGCGCCCCGAGCCCCCCTGCCCGGCCCGCGCGTGCTCGCCGGCACCCTCGCCGCCCCCGCCCCGTCCCGCCCTCGCCGCCCCCGCCGTCGCCATCGTCCTAGCCGCCGCCGCTGTGAGAGCCGCCGCCCCGGCTCTGTTTTTTTATTTTTATTAGTTTGATTTTTTTGTTCATATGTGATGTATATGTGTATATGGCTATAATGTATATGTGAACAAAAAAAAATTGTATGTATGTAGATGTTCAAAATGTATGAATATATATGTCAAAAATGTTTTTTTGTTCATAGAAAGTTTTTTGTTCATATATAGAAAGTTTTTATATATGACAATGGATATATATTCGATATATATGGGAAATGATGATCCACATGGAAAAGTTTTATATATGCAAAAGTTACAATTTTAGAAAAGTTTTATATATCTAGCTAGGAAGGGAAGAAGAAGAAAAAGAAGGATAGGAAAGAAGAAAATAAGAAGAGGAAAGAAAGAAGAAGAGGAGAGGAAGAAGAGGAGAAATAAATAAGAAGAGGAAAAAAGAAGAAAAAGAAGAGGAGAAGAAGAAAGGAATAGAGGAGAAGAAGAAAAAATAGAAAATATTCTATTTTTTCTTCTTCTCCTCTATTCCTTTCTTCTTCTCCTCTTTTTTCTTCTTCTTTTTTTTCTTCTTTTTTTTCTTCAATCCTCTCCTCTATTCCTTTCTTCTTCTCTCCTCTTTTTATTTATTCTTCGTTTTCTTATGTTTTATCGGGTCTGTCGTCGTCGATATTTACCCCCTCCTGATAACTTCAACACGTGGGGGGGGGGTCGATATACCCCCTCCCCGATAACATTATTTTCCCGTGTATGTATGTTGTCGTTGTCGATATTACCCCCTCCCGATAACTTCAACACAAGGGGGGATATAACTTCAACACGAGGGGGGGTCGATATACCCCCTCCTCGATAACATTATTTTCCCGTGTATGTATCTCGTCGTTGTCGATATATAAAACCCCCGCCCGATAACTTCAACACATGGGGGGGGGTCGATATATACCCCCTCCCCGATAACATTATTTTCCCGTGTATGTATGTCGTCGTTGTCGATATATATAACTCCCTCCCAGATAACTTCGACATGATGGACGGTCGATATGTATACCCCCTCTCGACCGTGATAACTTATACCACGGGAGCACCCCCCGGCCCTCTCGCTCGACCAAAACTCTCGAGGACACCCAAACCCTAGAAAAAAATGATGTCGGTCTCCTACCCCCTCCCGCCGCGCCCCTACCCTTGAAGCGTTGCCTAGGCCACCCCAAACCCGGAATAAGCTAGGTCTACGTTTGCACTAATATATCCACCTGCTGTCATGTTTGCGTAATAATTGCCATGTTGTAATATTTGCAGAAACAATGGAGCACGGACGAGATGAGCAAGCAGAAGAGGTGTTGGGGGACATAATCTTAGCCGGAGGTGATATCTTGTCGTATCTTAACGACAATGATGGTCTGGAAGAATAGGGTGAAGAAGCTGGCTGCGGTGATCGAAGAGTGGAGGAGGAAAGACATGATTATGATGGCTCCGGTGACCCAATGCTGGTGCAAGAAGGAGCCCGTGGTGACGGCTCCGGTGACCGAACAGAGTCCGGCCAGGTAAATATATTAGTTAAGCCTGTGCTGACTAGCTAATTGATGCATTCATTGTTTTGGTATGTACACATATTAATTAACACTCGTCTTTCTTCTTTTTTCTAGTGCTCCGGATCGAGCACAACTGCGGTAAAGAGACGAGGCCCGATGAGAAAGTTGCGCTCGGATGAAAGGTTTGAGATCACAGCAATCGCGCGCGACGGCCAACCGATTGAACCCCTCCAGACAAAGGATGCTTTTGCTGCTCAGTGCGGGGTTCTAGTTAGGGACAAGATCCCGATCAGCATCCACCAATGGTATAAGCCTAAGAAGGAAGACCCTGAGGTGTCTTATGTCAATGATATGCAGAAAGATGATCTTTGGACTGAGCTGAAGGCAAATTTCACCCTACCGCCAGAGGAGGATCCGGAGAAGCCAGTTATAGAGCAATTAATCAAGTCTCATGCTCTTAAGAAGATGGCAGACCTATTCAGGAGGTGGAAGAATGAGCTGAAAACGTTTGTCGACAAAGAAGAGACACCTGAATTCATCGGCCGGTATGAGAAGATCAGAGATCACTGGCCCGCATTTGTGGCCCACAAGACATCGGAAAACAGTAAGAAGATGTCAGCGACAAACAAGATGAATGCTGCGAAGAAGAAGCTTCACCATCGCACGGGGTCAGGTGGCTACCTCAAAGCCCGGCCTGAGTGGGCGAAGTCTGAGAGGGATCTGCTTGATAAAGGGATCGAACCACAGACAATGAACTGGCCAGACCGTTGCCGGACTTGGTTCTTCGGGGCTGGCGGAACCTTGGACCCTGTATCAGGGAGGTGTCATTGGACGGACGAGCAACTTGCAATACCCGTCAAGAAGATTCAGCACTATATCGATGCAGCGCGGCAAGGGACGTTCGTTCCAGACAGAGAGAACGACGAGCTCACAATGGCCCTCGGGAATCCTGAGCACCCTGGACGGACACGAGGCACGCCAGGCTCCGTTCTGTGGAAGGCTGGTTTTCCGGACGCGGGCGGTTACAAAACCTAGGAGAGGAGGAAAAAAGTGGAGCAGATCCAAATTCAGCATCTGCACAAAAGGGTTCAAGTGCTAGAGGAACGAGACGGCAATAGAGATGCCGAAACTGCCCCTGAAGCTACACCGCCATCTCAGCGTAGAAGCAGCGTGGCTTCCACCGAGCTGCCTCAGCTGGAGCATGCGGCTACTCCTAGCTACCCCGTGGATGCTATCACGGAGTCTCAACATTGCCACCTTATGGCAGAATGGCAGACCTTGAAAGTCAAGGCGGCTGTTGGCTCTGTTTTACCTACTGAACCCGGCGCAACCTACCACTGCCGGCCGATTCTAGAAGGATATGCTAGGGTGATGGTGGATGAAATAACGGAGGGATTTGAGGACCTCCAGCTTGACCACCCTACCGGTGAAGGGGAGACTCGGCTGGGTTTAGCTCTGAAGACTCCATGCCTATCACGGAAGGAGCTCATCAAGCTTCCGAACTGGACGGCTCCGACGAGTAAGGGCACTCCGCCTCCTCCTCCGCCTCCTCCTCCGACGAGTGATCAGGGCACTCAGCCTCCTTCTCCGGCACATGGCGGCACTCCGCCTCCTTCTCCGCCAGCGCCGACGCGCCAGAGCAGGCAGCCTCCTCCTTCTCAGCCTCGTCAGCAAGGGAGGAAGAGACTCGCCGCCGCTGCGGCTGCTCCGGTGCGTCGTAGTCCTTCTCCCCCGCCTCGTAAGCAAGGAAAGAAGACAGCCGCAGCCACTCCGTCTGCTCTGCCGGCGTCTAGCAGTACAGCTGCCAGAGGCGGGAGGCAATACAGATTCGGTCCTTCTCTGAAGACTCCAGAGAAGTTACCATATGAGAGGACCGAGGAGGAGAACGCGAAGATCGTGCGAGCCGAAGTGAAGAACTTCTTTGAAGGGGCCAAAGCAAAGAAACATCCACCTCCGGAGGAGAAGGTAGATCCGGTGAAAGCAAAGCGCACTCTGGCTGCCCTGACAAAACCACCAAAGTCTCCGCCGAGAGGCAACTATCAGCACGTTCTTGGAAAGGCATATGCCGAAGCGGAGCGGTCGGGAAGTACTGTCAGTGATAAAAGGATGAAAGAACGACGAGCTGGGAAAAAAATTGCCCAGCTCGGCGAACAAGCGAACCAATCGTGCCCCCCGCTCAAGGTGTCAAAAGACATCGTCGCTAATGAACCGGGTATGGTGCCCGGTTATAGCAATCTTGGAGATTACCTGCCCGACGATGTACATTATGAAATAATGGAGGTGTACGAACACAAATACCATTACGGGAAGCCTCTCGTCAAAGATGTCAGATCTCTAAGCACGATGATGCGAAGACTACATGATTGGTACATGAAAACCTGCAGAGAGTCTGATGGGATGAGTACTTTGATGCTGAGAGTTAAACCGGAGCATGACCTCGTTGGAATTGAACTGCTGAATGTTCCATTTGAGGATTTCTTCCAGTTTTACAATCAAAAGTCCCTCGATAAAACAACGATCACTTGCTACTGTCTGTAAGTAGTACTACTTCTGTCATTAAGTCTCTCTATATAGGTCAGCTCTTTCATTGCATGTATTTATACTTATCCTCACTATATTATGCAGATTGAAGATCGCCGAATTAAAGAAAAGACAAATCGGTGATATTGGGTTCATTAACACAAATCCCATAGATGCATATACGGTTGAAAAACATCCCAAAGAAGCCGAGGCCAACTTGCTACAATCGTTGGTATTAAATCAAAACAAAGATATAATACTCTTTCCTTACAACTTCAAGTGAGTGTTACTGTCTTCTGCATATTCGGTTTCCCTTATTAGTCCAGGTTATGGTAATGTAATTGATGACTTATGCATGCATGCACAGCTTCCACTATATTCTCCTAGAGATTAAGCTTGAGCCGGGAGTAGTAACCGTCTTAGACTCGAGACGAAAAGATCCCCAGGACTATGCGAACATGACTCAAATGCTCCAGAAGTAAGTTAAATCGATCATTATCCACCATATCAGCAACTTTGTTCATTTCCTGATATCAAGTAATTGTTTTCTTTGTCTGGCAGGGTTTGGAGAATGTTCACCTCAAAAGCCCCGGGACTGCCGAACCAGCTGCAATTTAGACACCCGAAAGTAAGTACTATAGTAACATGTTCCGCGCATCTCCTAGTGATTCAAGCGCTAGTTTGATCAATACCATTTAGCATGCTTGCTTATCAGTTTGATTGACCTCTATTTCTTGTAAAGTGGTTGTGGCAGCAACCCGGGAATAATTACTGTGGATACTACGTTTGCGAGTCCATCCGCTACCATACCTGTGAGCGGGGCTACACTGAAGAACAATATGAAGTGCGTAAGCAATAATATTCGCAATTTTATTTTATTACCATCATTTGTGTTGAGTTTCATTTATTCACATATATATGTATTGACCCCCTTCTTCAAATTAGATTTTCGGAAGCAGGATCAACTCCTAGCAGAAGATCGTATGCGAGGAATTCAAGAGGAATTGGCGGCATTATTCCTTGACCACATAATCGCTGAAAACGGAGAATACTATGTGGACCCTGTGTTCATACAATATAATTAGGAGATTGTATTGTAAGAGATAATTATTTGTATATATGTAGCCGTGTAGTGTCAGATAGATATACGAGAACTTGTTGTTCGACCAATATCTCGGAGAAGGAGAGGTGGTCGATATCACTTCTCTCTGTATGCATATGTTCATGACGATCTTCTGTTTCCTTCATTTGATTACTAGCTAGCGTGTCTAGTCCTCTCCATACGTATATAGTACGTAGCGTCGACCAAGCACAGAGATAAGAGAGGACACTTCTCTCTATTAATTAGCTAGCTAACACAATATCTGAAACACCTAAATTAACCCCCCAAAACCGCCAAACCCCCCCCCCCCCTCTTTCAAAAAAAAAACAAAAACCTCAGCTCCTGCCAGGTGCTGACGCGTGGATGCCTATTGGTCCCTGTTGGTGGCACCAACTGGGACCAAAGGCCCTCCTGCCTGGGCTCCCCGCACCGGCCACGTGGAGGGCCTTTAGTCCCAGTTCGTGTAAGAACCGGGACTAAAGGGTTAGGGCATTAGTAACGACCCTTTATTCCCGGTTCCAGAACCGGGACTAAAGGTCCTTATGAACCGGGGAAAAAGCCCCTTTTCCTACTAGTGCGTGTCTACAACTGGGCTTCTCAAACACTCCCTATATATCCGAACAAGCACACTAAAAATTAACCGGTCACAAAATCTTGAGCCGGGCACAAACCTCATATTGGCCGTATACATACGGGATGACCGACGCTCCTTATATTTAGTCCATGTCTGGGGCGAATATGGGAGGCCCGGACGCAGCCATGCGCATTTGGAATGTGCGATCCATCCCACGTTGACCCTGCCCGAGCCCACATAAATCGGTCCCTACTCGCATCCCGAACGAAGCCATAGCCACACCACCCCTAAGCTCCGTTCTGGTGATCTCTCTCCTTATCCGGCATGATGATCTCCCAAACTGTTGACTGGGACCTCTTCTCATGTGCAGCTGAGGAGGAGATGGCCTTCGGATGGCTCTCTACCGCCCCGGAGAGGAGTGCACTCGACCAAGGTCGGACTCGATCCGGCGGGAATCCATTGCTTTGCGCAAATTGCGCTTGGATCCATTAGGGCTGGTGTCGGGAAGCTTGTGACTGCAAGCTCCCAAACGCGGTGACCACCATCATATGTTGCAACCCCTTCTGTGGTGCGTCGTCCCAAAGGTGTCGTGCTCCGATTCGGTGGTTAATGGCAGCATTGCTTACGGCCACTGTGGTCACGAGGCGTTCCCGTTGTGCGAGGCAGAGGGCGCTGTAGGCAACGGCAGCCTTCAAGGTGAAGGCCATGGTGGCGGCGCATGCTGTAATGAAGGCAGAGCCGCAATGGCATACCGATGGACACTGCCAAGCACCACAAACCGGGAGGGGGGGGGGGGGGAGGAGGCGTCGGCCTCCCATAACGATGCTGGCCCGTCACGTCAATCATGGACCCCACCTAAATCGGCGACATCAAGGCCACAGACTCCGACGAGGAAAAGTAGGGCATGTAAGACAGCTGTGCCACGTTTCCCGTGTGAGCCAGTCCGTGCCCCATGTCCTACTCTTCGTCGCAGGCAACCGCACCTTCACTTCGCAGGGCTCATGGCTGCTGGACATGGACACAGAAGCGAACAACAAGGACTTGGAGCACGGACGTTGGCGAAGATTTAGAATAGTTTTAAGTTGCATGTAACTGTATGAATTTAAAGATCTTCTAATAAGGTATCCGGTTGTGGAAGTGGACATTTGAGGGGTGATCGGCGCGCCCGCGGACATTTAGGGGGGCAGATTTGCTAGATCTGGTCCGGCTGTTGATGCCCTAACTGTATTGCCTTTTGTACAACCACGTCCTGTACATGATACTTATAGTGATACAGATTGATAGCATTGCAGCCTTTTCGCCCTTCTGCGTGCTGTACTAAGCGTTTTCTCCTTGTCCCACTAGTGATCTGCAATCTGGTTGGGCAGTTGAACTAATTAAATACGGTATGGTTGCAGCAGTAGCCTCTATAAGTATCACGAGCAACGATCAGCCGCTGAACCAAGCCATAACACACAATACATCCAAGCAGTAGTCCGGTTCACCTCGCCAGCAATGGACGCCGGTGCTCTAGCTGGGTGTTTGAGAGACAAGAGCGTCCTCATCACAGGCTCAACTGGATTCCTCGGAAAATGTATATAGATACATACATATACCTTTCCTTTGTACATACAATGCTACAGATTACCACTTGCAGTATAAACATGCAGTATTCGTCGAGAAGATATTGAGGGTTCAGCCCGCTGTCAAGAAGATCTACCTGCTGGTGCGCGCCTCCCATGGTGCGTCTGCCGAGCAGCGTGTCATGTCCGAGGTACAAACATACGTAAGCTTGGACCATGTCCATACTTTGGACCAACTGCTAATTTTGTTGCGAGCCTTGTGTTCCATTGAACTTGCGTTTTCCAATACAAGTACTTAAGGGTTATGGCCGTTGACGCTTTCGCAGGACAAAGCCTTTTCTTTTATAAGATCACTTTCTTCTTGCTCACTTAAGGAATACTAATACTTCTACTTACTCTGCATGCATTCACTTCGTTTCATGCATGTAGGTCACTGGAGAGGCAGTCTTCGATATCCAGCGTGAAAAATACGGTCCCGTTGGCTTCCAAAACTTCATCAAAGAAAAGGTAGTTCCTATAGACGGAGATATCATGCATGACAACCTCGGTCTTGATAGTGCTCAAGTGTCAGTCTTGACGAAAGAAGTTGATGCTATCATCAATGGAGCTGCCACAACTAACTTCTATGAAAGGTACATATAGCAGTGCTAATTAAATTACTGGCCATCAATCCGTACACTTGTATGGGCAACAGATATTTATTCTGGAAAAAGTTGACTAATTTTCCATGACTAACTAGCAAGAGATCACCGGCTAGATAATTATAAATTTACCTCTTTTATTGTAAATCCATAGTACAATTTTTTCTATATAAACAAAGTATAATATTGAAACTTGTTATGTTATAATATCACTGTAATGCAATTAATTCCTTTATAACATCACAACTTATTCAGTAAATCACAATTCCTAAGTCATTTCTTGGTATTTCAAATCATTTATAAAGTGTGTTAAAACATAAAAGGTCAAATTTCATTGATGAATTGTCATTGTAATTCAATCACGAAAGCCATATATGCCTTTTATGCAAAATCGCCTCCCTAGCTCTTGCTTCTGAACTAAAGATGCCAATATCGAAGGGATTTTTCATTGATGATGACTTTTGAGTAGATATATTTGTTAAATGAGTACACACTTTTTTTAAGATGTAGTTGGGCTACTAAGTCTTTATAATGTTATTTTGCTTGGACTATTCATGATTCGAACTTAACTTTGATAATAACTAGCAAAGTGGCCTGCTCGATGCGCGGGCTAGAATTTTAGACAGTTTAATAAGGGCACATACTATTTGATTTGTGTAAAGAGAAATTGGCATCATCCTTATTTGTTTCTGTTTCAACATAAAATTGTAATACCATGTCATCATCATGCCATTACTGCTTGATCCAAGCTAAAGTTAATTAATTCAGCCAAGCTTAGTCGATGCTTTCTGGATTACTTCTTGCATCTTAAGATGAAGTTATGAAAATACTTGTTCGTATGCCAAGAACTATGATCTCGGTTGCAGACCAAGAAAAACCTAATGCTTAGATGATTGTGTGAGCACACGTATTCATATTGTACTCAACTTCCAACAACAAAGTACCGAGTCATATGATTTTTTTAGGATATAGTATTTTGTACATCGGAACCTACGTAATTTTAGAGATTTCAGGCCAGGTACAAAATTTACTCTACGCAGCATAATACTGATTAGAAGCATTTGTACCAAGCGATCAGCTTGGTAAGCTACCTACAAAAATTTGCAACCGATGATTAGAAGCATTTGTAGCATGCATGCACAAACAACGCTTCCCTTGTAATTAGTACATATATTAGTGTGTCTCATGCTCATGCTAATTACACGAACGAATTCTTTAAACCGAGCACTGTAGAAAAGATAGCAGTTACTAAATATGTACGTACCTTATATCCTGCATGCCATGGGAATGCAATGCATATTCTATGGCCGCCTAAATAGTGGTGTCATCAATACCATCTATCAGATCACATAATGGACTATATAGGCTCCTGAAAACATTAGACGTATATTACTAAATAACTAATAGATTATTGATAGATCGCTACTGCAGCTACATCTGTATCTCTCTTGTGAATACTACAACCCAGCCCATTAGCAAGTACAGCGCAGCTGCAGCTTTGCACCACACGATCAAAGCAATCGCTTCCTCACGTACGTTCTTATCCCCTCTCCATTCCAAGCCTCAAACACTACAACCGTCGACAGCCGACGACCGCCCCCGGTGCCGACGGCGGGATGTCCCGCCAAACTCCCTGGACCTCAACTCCTCAATGCCCTTCTTCACAGATCACAACCGTCTCTTTGATTGGAGCTGCACGTCAACGGCCCCAACGTCGGGATGCCTCTGATCTCTGAACCTCAATCCCCAAGTGCACCCTGGTTACTGCAGTTAACTCAATTGGTCAGTACGTATCTCCTTTTTTTGGACAATTTGATGCATACTTCGGGATTGAGATGTGATGGTAATTCATTAATTTATACCTCCACTCCATTCAACGACTCGATTGGTTAATTACTACAAAATTTGATACATTATAAATTTCTGATTAGATAGCATTGATGGGAAAGTAACAGACTACGCAGTCATTTTTCTTAAAGAATATGAGAAGAGGAAATCACTGAGAACAAAAAGGTTGTCCAGTTTAGTTGTCATTTGGTCATCAGACGTGCTCTTTTCTTTTGGAACCCCAAAATTTACTTTGTCATATCTGTCATATTTGTATGAACAAATTCACCGGTCCAAAACTATCTTTATATCTGTTCTATGACTTTGCTTTTTTCATGCATATTGTTTCTTCATATATATAGTTGGCCCCCCTTGTGTTTTGGTCACGCTCCGGCACTGCATATCAGAGTATCTAATTAAAGGAACTAAGTTCTGGAAGGAAAAATAGATCTTAGTGTGGATGGATCTCCCCTCAAACATATACCTCGATTCATGTTCTAAGTTCAGAAATCAATGATGGACCCCTTGATGTAGAAGCGAATGGCAGCAGCTGGTTGCCGCGATGTATGGAACGACGTTGGAACCGTTGAGCACCGAGCTTCTAGCAGAAACTGCTCGATGAAACCCGGCAAAACTGCACACCTCAGTTTTGATTGGAGGTAGTTTGGCCTATGCTGAGGCAGAGGAAGTTGAGCCAATTTTTGGCAGCCTTTTCGCCAGCCCCAGCCCTACCTCTCCTCCTGTCCATCAGTCGCTAATTGTTGTTCTTGTCCCAATTGCTCCATCCTCTTCTCTTTGTGCTTTGCTGTAGTAATTACTTATCAGGTCCTTCGATTGTATCTCAAGTTCCATGGCTTTTTTGCATGACAGCAGTAGATCACTCGTCCGCGTCAGCTTTCATCTCCAGGTTGATGCTGCTGTAACATCAACCACTATAGCAGCCACCAGAGGTATCCTGTGGAGGTCCATGTGGCTTCAATGACTCCTCGGTGGTGCGGTGATCCTCAGGAGAAATCTCTCGTGGGCAGACCAATGGGAGAGAACGTGATGGAGGAGTTAGGGCTGGGTTGAGGGTCCAATTCTGTAGAGAAGGATCTTCCTCTGGCAATCTTGTGTTGATGCAGGATGTGGAGGACGGTGGGGGCAGCTTGAAGGGTCTAGAGGTTAGGGCTCGTGCGTTTTTTTTTTGAGGGAAGGTCTCGTGAGTCTTTTTTTTTTAACTGGGAAGGCTCGTGAGGTCTTAGACATTGGTGCGTAATGGCAATGGTGGATTTATGTTGCAAAAAAAGTTATCGTTTCTTATTACGTTGAAAAGTTTATTTGCGTAATGGTCACTGATTTATGCTAAAAAAAATTTGTAAAAAAAGTTGTCGTTTCTTATTATGTTGAAAAGTTTTTTTGCGTAATGGCAATGGTGGGTAATTTTCACTGATTTACGTTGGAAAAAAAATGTCTCCATCCAACGGTTATGATTTCCTTTTCTACGAAATAAGCGGACAGATCTTTCTAATTATTGTGGATTTTTTCTAAAATATTCTCCTTTTTCTAGTGATCCCATCAAATACTTTTTATATATAATAGATTTTTATTTTTATGTACTTAAGCCATGGGTATAAATTTGCAAAAACTATATTCTTATATTGTATGTCTATCCTCAGGGCATTGACCTAATATTCTATGGCAATACATAACTTTATCTTCATTGTTATGAGCTTATTGACTTCGCTATTCCGAATCCAATGCATGTTCATGTTTCCTTATTCAGAAAAGGAAAATATTACTCGATCCTTTCGATTCTATTCACTAACTCCAAACCCCTACCGCCGCCACCACCTCCAACCTGCCTTCTTGAGTGGCCTCTCAATCATTACGGTGAAACAGAAGTAGTTTCCAGATGCCGTAGTAGCTCACCTTCTCATTTGATAGACTCGCCACATGACTTACCTAACAAAACCATTGCATCTCTTTAATTTGTCGTAACAACATAAACCCAATAGTGAGTTCCCAAATGATGCATTATCTTCCTAGTTTTCCAAACATAAACCTATATGATCTGTTTTGCACATTACTAGTATTAGTATGAGTGGGGTACTCATGTGCACCGCGAGATAGAGTTGGACATGCTTTGTGCCTTCTCACGATATTCTGCCTAGTGTGGTTTGTGCACGATTGACATTGTTTTGTTTTCTTGCCGTTGATTACATAAGTTATAAACATCTTGTACACTAGACATATATTCTATCTACCAGATGCACGAACAAATATATTAATAAAGTCATACAAGCAGTTTATGATAATTCATCATCTAATAAGTCTACACAAATCTAAGATTTTTGTTGATAAATTCCCTGATATTTTGATGATATTCTTGAGAAGTTGCATCTCCTATATATCATGGCCATTGGTGATACTTTGTATATTCTTTATATATGTATGCATGTGATTATTTTCACACGGGACAAGTTTGATTCATGTAATTTTCAAGATTCAATGGAAATTCATAGAAAATGGTACTACTACATAAAGCTATGTTTAATATGTTCTGATTTGTTAAAGATCATCATCACACCTAGCTTGGCGAGGCTTCCTAAACACACATAGTATTGTTTAATCTCAACTCTAATCTCGGATAGAACGAATGCAAACATGAACAAAAGAGAAGAAGAAATCTATTGGATTTTTGATATCATACATGGCATAAGCACATCTAATGCAACTAGGATTTGTTTCAAAGTTCAGCCCAAATTTCTCCTTGGTTTACTATTTCGGTAGGCACTTGTGTGTTTCTTTTGTAATATCAGGACATTTTTATTTTTAGTTATAAAAACTCAAGCAATAAATATACTTATCTACCAAATTGAAACTTCAAAATAATTTAGCTGGATGGTTCATTTGCCTCTTGCTTTATCGTGGCCATATAGATAATCATTTATATCTTTCTAGTTTTGCATTTTTATATCCTTTATACTATTTGAGCAGTTATACGTTGGACCATTGAAGTATGTGTGTCAAGTTTTTCTTATATATTTCTTAGTTTTGTGTATGATCATGTTTGAGCCATTATAGTTGGAATCTTTACGTTTTCATCAATTTTAGGTATGACTAGATCTAAGACCATTATATGTATGTTGTATATTTTCTCAATATTTATTATTATTTTATAATTTGGTTAGATATAACCAGTTAAAACGCAGACTCGTTACATGGTTTTCTTTTCAGCTTCGAACTACTATGACTCCACCGAACCGGATGAATCGCTTATGATCTTTTTCTAAGATATGAGCCCTTCAAGTTAGGTCCCACTATATTGGTGTCTTAGACAATTTCTCCTTTTGTTTTACCTTTCACGTGCAAAAATATCTGATGTTACATCGCCATCGAAGCCTAGCTATAGAGTCACTAGTCTCATTTTATTTTACTAATTTATGCATCTAATTCGCATTTTACAAATAATGTGTAATTAGTATAGTAATGAAATATTATCTAATGTTCAAAATATTGAGAAATATATTTGTAATTTCTGCTAGCGCGATTCAATATAAAGGAAAAATCTTCCCAAAATGTAAATAACATCTTATGCAATATTTCTAGTATATATACTCCTTCGGATATCGAAATGGAGGGAATAGTTGTACATATTTCAACAATTAACGTGCTAGTTCTTTGAAGTTTTTGTTCAAACATCCATATTTAACCTTTGGGAAAAAGGAAAATAACAATGTGCACAATATACACCCTCCACGCACATGTCTTTTTCTTAGAAACGTGGAGTGGGTTATATGTTGTGATACATGCTAAACCCTGCTTGTTAGGAGGAGCCAGCTCAAACACCTATTTAGATTTCTCCACCTTGATCATTTTTACCATTTGCATATTCCTCCCAATTTGGCATGTGCAGGTACGATGTGGCTTTGAATTCAAATGCCTTAGGAGCCAAAAATGTATGCGAGTTTGGAAAGAAGTGTTGTAATATGAAACTCTTACTTCATGTTTCAACAGGTATATCTCAGTCTCCCGTATAAAAAAATTAACCAAAATGATGGATCATATATGTTGAATAAATTATAATCAGGAAATATAATTTTTAGCTTTTGTAGCTGGTACCCAAGAAGGGTTGCTGCTTGAGAGAGCTTTCCATAATGGTGAAACACTAAGAGAAGGTTACTACTTGGACATTGAAGAAGAATTACAATTGGTTAGGAATGTGAAGACAGAACTCATGGAAGCCTTGAGTGATAATTCAGAAAAATTAGAGAAATCTAAAATGAAGGAACTTGGCTTAAAGAGGTATGCCATTTTTTATTTATTACTAGAATATTGTAAGTTATTTTGAATATAGTGTGATGTGTTTAAGAAGTTATGCATACTACACTAGGTAAAAAAACCACAAAACGTTTAACAGAACATAAAATGTTGCTTAAGAATGTATAAAACATAACTACAAACTACCCAAATTATAAAATAAATATGTTGATGTCCGGAATGTAAAACTGGAGATTTTTCTTCTCTAGGCCATACAAGCGACTCATGTATAAGACCGAAAAAATCAAGATGCTAAGATGTTCCATGTGTTAGCTTGGTGTCTGCCTCCAAGTATGATGTTGATTATTACTTCTTACTATATTTTTTAAAGCCAAGAAAATTCATCACGATCACAACAAAAACAATATGAGTGAATCAACGGCCATATACAAAATATGGATATGAATCCATTAATTCAAAACAACACAAACCTAGTATTTTTAAAAACTAGCATTACATCTAGTTTAGCAATGATGCATATTGTGGATTTACGACATTGCTCAAAAATTATTCCACCTCAAGTATCTCATAGGATCATATTTATATAAAAAAAATATAATCATAACATTAGGGAGATAGAAAAGAGTGTATAACTGTACCAAATTTCTTAACAAAGAAAACTAATCTATATGTAATAATAATGGGAGCAAACTTTCTTAGTTCTCCATATATCACCCCTCTATAACCATTAATTTCATGTTAACCATAATGATTGATGGCCGACATATCTCTGCTTTATATTATTTTTATTTTCTTATAAAAAAGTAATGTTCCCTATACGTCCATTTTTTCTTCAAGAACGGACCAATTGACAAGGATCGTTCAATCGGTTCCACCAAAAATATTGGTCGATCAATCGGCTCCACCAAAAAAAATTGATCGACCTTGACTAGGATCGTTCACAACCAGCATCGCCTAGCACATGCTTAGATTGATCTGTTTTCGGAAAAAGGGAACATGATCGATCGATTTGATAAGGGCCTGTGTCACTCACAAGTTTATCGGTTCAATATGTGGTCTTGCTAGTTTCGATTTGGTTGTTAACCCATGTAAACACGTATGTGATCCAAATTTTTTTTGCTAGAAACAACGAACACAAACGTTTTGTTTGAGCCGTCGATAAAATTGATCTGATCTAGAGCTTTGATTTATGTACATCTATGGCAAGACTTGCATGAACGGCTAAGAAATCAAAGAAGCCGAGCAAGCTTTTTGGGGCTAACTGTGCACAAATCGTGTATATAGCTCCTGGGTGGAGGATTGATCTACAGTTCTAAAACCAACAAGAGTCTGGCTCCGTGCAACGAGGTGCTACCCTCTCATCTATTTTTCCATCTCTTTCTTCGAAATGTCGGGCGTCCGGATGAGCATGTGCTGCCGCATGGGTGAGATTGGTCGTTGGTGCTGGATCTGCATTTGTGTGGTAGGATGGCGGCTCATGTTGCCTAGGCTGGCGATAACTCTAGCTCCCTCTCTTTGTCTCACCAGCTCATGGTAACGTTGTACCACCGCGCTAGTGGTAGGATGGGTGGTGTAAGAACTATTATAGCTGCAGGGGTGTGGCAGTGGTAGAGTGGATGGCATCAGTTTCCAAGTGCCATTTATTTGTTATTTTTCTTTGGTTACCTTCATCCAATACTTCTTCACATGACATGACATCCATTGATTACATGTCTCACTGTCTTAGATTAATGTTGTAGGTCTCCGACATTCTCCTTAACTCAAACACGGGCAATAGGACTATCCTCGCACCCTTCTTGCCTCCAAGATGCCTTCCGCTTCACCTTTGTTCCTCCTCAGGAGTGGTGACAACAATGACCAGGATGAGGATGACATGTACCGGAGCGACTAAGATATGCAAGCGAAAGAGAATGATGGCAGAAACAGCTAGAAATATAGTTGGATGCGATCCCATCCTCCTATACCGCATCTAGATCGTCGTCTCCATCACCGGGCGTGGTGCTCGAGGAGGACGTTTGGGCTGGTCATCAAGGCCATATCGTATGATGAACATGAATTAGGTTGTCCTCCCATGGAGCACGTGTACAAGGTGCATGTGGTTGCCAATGTAGTCTCATGTCTGCCTCGATAGTTGTGTGAACTAGCTAGCACCCTTCTCCGATGCGAAACTCTCCTGGGCATCGATGGGCAAAAGCCCGCTTTGCTCAACCTTCATCAACGCGTAAAGATTTGTACTCCGAGTCTATGGTGTCACATGATGGATCGTGTGTTCAATTTTTTCTTTTGTTGCAATGCACGAGTAGATTTGCTAGTAGTTTTGAAGGAGAGAAGATTAATGTGGCACAAACATGAGCATGACATAACAAAACATATCACCGGGATGTAACTTGACAATGTGACTGCAAATATGAAGTTTTTATTTAGGAGTCTAGGTACATGGTCCATGTCTGTCTACACAATAACAAAAGAGGGCCTAAAATTAATTTTTTAGATAATATTTTTCTATGAGATAGGCCAGTTAATATTTGACCACCCAAGCTAATAAAAAGAAAGGAATTGAAATTATAGTCTAAATTAATAACTGAAATTGTTCTTCATATTCCATTCAACAAAACTTCCCTTTTGAATTTTAATTATAGTGACACTAGATTCATACAAAATATAGTAATTCAAAAATATTATACTTTCTTATATTTTCTAAGTGCAAGAAATATGAAGTATATATGAACTCATTTTTGACTGGTTAATTGGAAGTATTTTTTATAGGGCTTGTCATTTTGGATGGCCAAACGTATATACATTCACGAAGGCAATGGGGGAAATATTACTTGGTCAATACAAAGGAGAGCTTCCGATTGTCATTATTAGACCCACCATGGTCACAAGCACTTATCAAGATCCATTTCCTGGATGGATTGAAGGAACGAGGTGTGCTCAAGATACCAACACTTACTAATGACATGTGCATGATTATTTGGCTATGAGTAATAAGAAGCTTGTGTGTTGAAAAACATAGTACACTACAGGCAATAGCATGCATTTACAAAGTTAAATTATGTACATGTTGTTTCAGGACAATTGACGCTCTAATTGTCGCCTACGATGAGCAAGCACTGCCATGTTTTCTAGGTGATCGTAACGACATAATTGATTTGGTGAGTAATACAAGAAATAATTATATTTGTCCCCCTGCTTGTAAATTCTTTTACTCTGAACTAATGAATTTGGACATTGCTTTTTAATATGAAGAACACGACAATAAACATCAGACACATACATTTTTGCGGTTATGCTTTGATAGTAATTATAATCATACCTTTTCACCTGATCATTCGAACATATTCTTTATAGAATAGTAAGCTCAAGAGATTACCTACCTATATATCATTTAGTCGAACCCCACAAGCATCAAGGTCTCAAAAGTTGTTGTACTATCTTCATTTCATTATAATCACTTATCTTTTATTGAAAATAGTTCACTTTATTTTGAGAAACACTTAACCAAGATAAATTTAGTTTTTAACAAATGTTTCATTCATTTTCTAATTCATTTATCTAACATTGTTTTTCTCCAAGAATAACTAGTGACTTCCCACCCGTAGATTAGAAACATTGTTCAAAAGAGCATTAGGATCCAATGTGGACCACTAATTAGACAAAATGGGATGGTTTATACGTTAAAAACGTTGTATGGTGCATTCTTGCTTTCTTGACATTACAAATTATTGGGCATTCTAGCCTGCCAATATAATTTTATCCTATTTAAAGTGAGTGCCGGAACTCACAATAAAATCCATGTTTGCTTCATATCGTCATAGTATATACGATTATGACAATTATAAACCTTTATACTTTGGGATAGAAGACAATTGCATAATAATAGGGACAGTACAACACTCCTTTGATCTAAAACCTTAAAAAAGTTCTTGATTGTGGTCATACATCTCAAAATGTAATGTTTGTTTGTTTGTTTTTGTGTTTTCCAGTAAGCTCTTTTGCAGATGAAATGGTATTAGCAATTTCCATCTAAATTGCCCTAAATTCATAAATATTGGATTGGTATTGGTGCACATCTAGCCATTCACTAGAGCAATAGGAAAACATATTAATGCATTTGTTCACACCAAAATGCATAGAAGCAATTCAATTACAAAGAGAGTGTAAAGAGGGGTTGTTTAGGCTTCAACACATATTGGCTCATGGAGTTTCTAGTCATTAATGCGACAGTATGCACTAGCTCAATATTCTTCACTTTCTTCATACAAGCTGTAATGTCGGCATATTTAAACTAGGATGCACTTCTCTTTTTAATGGGGGAGTAAATCTTACTATGTTAGTGCATGATCTAGCTTTTTCCTCAACATCTAAAGAATATTCTAAATAAAAACATCCAAAGGAAATGAGTACATAACCTATAATGATTATCTAAACCTTGACAGATTCCGGCCGACATGGTAATAAATGCTGCATTGGTAGCAATGGCAGTTCACTGGAATGAAAAATTGCAGGTCATTTACCATGTGAGCTCATCGTGCCAGAACCCACTTTCAGTTAATGATTTTGTGGACTCATGCTTCGATTACTTCTCCATTAGTCCTCGTATATTAAATGGGAGGGTCCTCCAAACAAGAAGACCATACTTGTTCAAGAGATATGCTTTCTTCCGTGTTTGTCTTATGATCATATTTTCGCTACCACTAATGGTACGTCGGTACAAAATAATATTTTGTATATGGTGAATTATTCATATTTTTGGGCATTTGGTCATACCATTTTTAGCAGATTTTGGAAGGATTCAATTTGTTATTATGTGGGTGTTTTTCCCGATATTGCAATGACCTCAACCGGAGATACAATTTCTTAACACTCCTTGTGAAGTTGTATGCACCATATGCATTCTTTAAAGGACGGTGAGATTAATTCCCTTTTCCATTTTGAAAGCTATAATCAAAGCAAACTAAGGGTCAGCATGTTAGCATTACTCTTTTTGCAAAGTTTCGAAGATTGTGATCTTAGATGGTGTTTCAAAAATTTAGTAGTCCTCTACTATGCTTTCATAACTTTTGACATGGTAGTCCTGAAAATCCATATAAAATTTCCTGGAATATCGTTTTGACACATATATGCACTCTCTATGTCCTCTCTGTCTCTATCTCTCTTTCTCCCTCCACTCTCTCTCTCTCTCTCTCTCTCTCTCACTATCTCTCTCTCTTCTCTCACTAGAATTGATATTTTGGAAGCATGAAAATTAAAATATTCAAAATTTAACAAACAATATATTCAACTTTTTTTGCCTTCAACATAGATGAATATTTGCATGTTTATAGGTGAGACTAAGAAAAGTTATCTTTCCAATATGATTTCTCGGGTTTAATAGAATCATTGAACTATAAATTAGTGGTCGACAAACGTTTGTTTTAGAGGCTTGTCGAGACCAACACTTGACTGTGAACAATAGACAGTAGTGCATCTATTTGTTTTAATTCCAATTCCCTATATCTTCTACTTTCTGTGCACACACGGCCCAATATTTGGTTATATTACTTTGTTCACATACAGAAAAGTTGAATATAAAAACAATAGTTAAACTTGTAAACCCCAATGAAACACGGTTCTTACATAGATGACTCGCCATCACCGATGTAGAATATATCCTTCGCGGTAGACTACAATGCTAATACCAAGTAGACAAATCATATGTCCACTCATAGAGCTAAGTCTCATGGTTTGTTAACAACCCAAATTAGCATCATTCAGAATCGCTTATAAACTGAATGTCAAATACTATTCTCAAAATTTATGTATCACAAACTCTACTTATTTAATGATATGAATTCTTGTTCTTCTTCTTCTTCTTCTTATTATTATTATTATTATTATTATTATTATTATTATTATTATTATTATTATTATTATTATTGTTATTATTATTATTATTATTTCACCACTTTAGAGACTTGTATGTTTTTATGTACTCTTAACCAGTATTCTTTCGTATTCTTGTGCAAAGCTTCGACGACAGCAACTTAACATGGCTAAGGATGGAAACAAAGATATGCAATGTCGATGGTGGAAACCTTAATTTTGATCCCAAGCAGATTAGTTGGCACTCATATCTCATTAGTGTCCATGTCCCTGCCGTCCTGAAGTACGCTCAGATGAAGAAGGGAACCACATTGCGCAGAACATCCTACTCCTACTCACAATAAGAACATGAAAGAGCTCACCGTCCCAATCAAGTTGCAATACATTATATTTTGTTGCAATGACGCATATATATGCAAGATTGTTAGAGATGTGCACATCTCGACTCCCAGATTATATTGAATAAAGAAAAGAATCATATGGAAAATTCAACTATGTCACATTGTACAAATGAGATAATTTACCTCTTCACAAAGTTGTGCAGATAGTTTTGTAGGACTACGACATCCTTGGATCGAGGTCAACTTTTATGTACCAGAAAATGTGCACAAGTGTGTAAATTCTTTGTCGATAATCTAAATTGACCATAGAGAATCATAGAAATGGCGCTAGGTAATGGTATTTGAAAAAAAACACCTTAGCAAAATTATAATTTTTTTACACATTTTGTCTCATCCTTCTTATAGTAATAAATGTATTGGTCTTAATCATAGAAGCATGCACTAGAAATTTCTAAAATAATAGGAAGCTATGGACATGAAGCAATAAAGTGGCTTGTCTATTCCTGCAGGGATATTGGTAGATCTCGAAGCTTGACTAAACAAAATCAGGGAAAATTCTTAGTTTATATATGTTAATAATTCTACTGCAGGGGATAAAAACTAGTGTCCCAAGGGTTTTCTCATTTCCCAATCATAATCTTCTTTCTAATTATGCCAACGAAAAGTAGATCCCATTTCTCATACATAGAATTCAACAAAGCTTATACATTTCTCTCTTTTATGGAATCCACAAGTTGTGGTACCCCATGTGCCTCACCTCTTCATACACCACCCACTGGATTTCGATCTAAAGTTGTCCCTCTTCTTTCACCACCAAATCCCTCATATAAGTGTCCTATCTTGGGTTCCCATTCATGGTAACCCTACCAAACACCAACATCAAGACAAAAAAGAATAGCCATCCTTAGAATTTATTAACACGGAATTGTCTGCATAGTCTTTTTCATGGGTCACCCTTCAATATTTTAGACATCTGATGGTAGAAGAGTCCATACTGCTTCAGAAATTTTAAATGGGTACATATATTGGTGGGTTCATTTATCTCGGTAATAGTGCCCAAGTATACACGATTTATAGTTTATATCCTTTGGATCTGAAATTCCATTTCTCATTGTGGTAGTGGAAGTTTCGACATGCTCACATTGTAAAATAATGTTAGATGGAGGGCTTCAAGATTCAAGTTTGATCCAATGCTAGACGAACTCACACCTACAAAGTATGTTCTATCCCATGACCAAAACCCTGGTGAAGAAGAACTAACCTTCACCTAAGAACTTTTTTTGTGATGGCCAACTACCACTTGTTTGTGGTAGTTTTATTACTATGTGGTAATTAGATCTGCTTCACTACGATGTGACTATTTTTACTGTCTAAGTTAGAGGCAGTGGTAATTCCTAGTGAGGATGTAGTAACCTATTGGTAGCTCTTACCACAGTTAAGAGTAATCACAAAAGCATGGTCATGTTATGTAATTTGTTGGTAGATTTTACTACTCCAGGAGACATGTGGTTAGGATGATATGGTTAGTGTTTTTGTTACCATCATTACTATGTAGTCAAAGTTTTTTACGTCCAACGTAGGATGTTCGGCTCGCTAATTAGCAGAGCAAAGGCAGAGGTAGTAATATTTTTCTGGCTGTTATGATTCTTTCAAGAGTTGTTGCGATTAGGCGGATGGCACGCAGAATAAAGAGTACGCACTCAGTCTCAGTTTAGCAAACCTAGGATTTAAAATAAGTTATTCTTCACCCGAAGTAATCTTACAATCATTTCATAAATAAATTAAATTTTAAATATTAATAGTTACAATCATATTGATTCACTGCATAAATTTTGGCATAAGAAAAAAATATAGGTCATAAAACCAGAAAAATTGCATTTTATGTACATTTTACACTATGTTTTTGCATTTGTAATTTTACGTAATATAAATATATATTTTACCGTGATTATATATTTTCTTACGTTCTCTTTTTAGTCTAAAATAAGACAAAATTTATGGAACGCAAAATCACGATACATTGATGTTAAAATATAGGTGGTGAAGAATAACTATTTCTCACGCAGGATGACGAATAGCAAATCCCTATCTTGCTTGGGTCTAACCAAACCACAGTTCGTTTGATCGAGGCAAAAGCCCACCGTACGTCCTCTCGCCGTAGGATTACAATGGGATCAAGGGAAAAGCGTTCCCTTCTCGTCGTCCTTTTTTGCTTAAAAAAACCTCGTCGTCTTTTCCCCACGTCCCCGTTCTTTCCTAATCCGTTGCATATGGTTTCGGGTGAACGGTGTCGTGGTGCTCGGCGGCAATTTGGCTTGCTGGTAGGAAGCCATTGTTTGGCATGCTGGCGTGGTGGCATGCGGCTAGGTCTCGGGGTTGGGTGGTCGCTGGGCAATTGGGGCGGCGTTGTGGTGTGTGGTGTCTGCATAGGTCTGGGTCCGTGTTGTGCACGGAGATGTGGCTAGTGATCTCCACGTAGCTGTGGCGGCAGGTGATGTCGGCAGCGCATTAGGCGCCCGTGCTTGGGCTACTACATGACAGCATTACCTCTGTTAGGATTGAAGTTTGGTTGGGCTTGAGTGAATCCGAGGAGCCGAGCAACCCCAATTTTAGTGATTTCCGTTCCCATATTCCAATTAACTTCCACTTATGTCTCCCTTTGTCATGTTCTTCCCAAATTGATATCCTTGCATCTCGGTGCTCCCGATCTGCTAGCTCCGGCGCCCCTCGAGGTCCTGATTTGACTACTAGTCGGTGGATGTGGGTTCTCCCGGTGGTGGAGTTGAAGGGGCCCATGTGCTTAAGGACTTGACCGGCAGGCACTTTTCAAGCCTTCTCACTAATCCATGTCATCAAAATTAATTACATCATTGGATTATAGAATTTACGTCTAATATAAGAGAAGAACTTACGTAATAACGATGGTCCCATAAAAAACATGTAACACGTTCAACGTTTCTTTAGATGGACTCATTTAATGTTGGTGAAAGAAAATAAGGAAAGCGTCCTTGGTTCCTTAAAATTTGTGAGTCTCCTTCCATAAAACCTCCACGGATGAAAAGGAAAACAATAGCATATTGCGTTTAACACGTTCAACTTACGTTGGTGAAACAAAACAAGGAAAGCATCCATCTTTCCCTTTTTAATGATAGCATCCTTATTTTTCAAAAAAATGGGTAGTCTCCTTCCATATAAACTCAATAATGAAAAGGAAAGAAATAACAGATTGCATTTGACATGTTTAATGTTGGTGAAACAAAAGGAAACATCAATGATTCCTTAAAAAATGATGGCCTCCTTTCCAATAAAAACTCCATCGAAGAAAAGAAAGAAAAAGAGATCCATTTGATGAGCCTTGAAATTCAGTTAATAAATTATTTCCCCGATTGAGAAAGGAAAAATCATTCATGCAAAACAAAATACATCCTACCACCCGGTGGTAGTTACCCCACATGTCTCAAATACTATCATGAAGTAGTATATACATACTAGTTTATCATTTTAAATATGTTCATATAATATATCTAAGATATTTCAAAGCAAGTTCCGTCAAAAAAATTCATATGAGCCCATAGTTTTTGTTATATTTACTAAATACATACATATTTGTACATAAAAAAGAGTATGCTCCAAATATGGTACATACTACCAAAAAAGTAGTATATATATATATACATACTATCAGTTTTGACAGATACTACATACAACATACAAAACTCAAGTGGTGGTAACTACCATATATATATATATATATATATATATATATATATATATATATATATATATATATATATGGAAAATCCAACCTACCACCCGGTGGTAGTTACCCCACATATCTCATATACTACCATGTGGTACTATATATATACTATTTTATTATTTTAAATATGTTCATATACTATATTTAAGATATTTCAAAGCAAGTTATATGAAAAAATTGCATATGAGTCCATAGTTTTTTCTATATTTGTGAAATATGTACATATTTGTACATAAAAAAGAGCATACTCAAAACATGGTACATAGTACCCAAAAATTAGTATATATACTACCTATCATTGATATATACTACATACTACACATACATACTCTTGGTTTCGACAGATACTACGTACAACATACAAAACGCAAGTGGTGGTAACTACCACTGTTCATATAATAAATCCGGGATTGCTTCTGGCCCTCCGTCATTGGCCTTTTTGCAAAAAAAGTCGCCCCGTTTCTTCCAAATTAACCCGCAATCCCTACTTAAAGTGTATGTGAGAAAACGTTTCATTTTTTCATAAAAGTCCGTGTAGCTCGGTATATTCAACTCGTAGGCTTTTAAAAATATATCACGCACGATCCCTTCATCCCTCCCCACGCATGAGCGGGCGCACCCCCACAGCCGGCGCCGGCGCCGCCGTCTTCCTCCCGGAGTCCGTAGCCGAATTCCACGCCGGGAACAGCGGTCTCCATCTCTTCAACTCCTCCCTCTCCCTTGAGCCTCGACCTCCCTGGCAGCCTTCCTCCCATCTTAAGTCCAGGAGACGCATGGGGACGGCAAGCTGACCTCTGCAACACCCCCTCCCTTCTGCTCCCCTTCTTCTTCCCTTGAACTAGATCTGTCCTCCATCGCCGGCCATTGGAGCACCGCCACTCCCGTCTCTAGCAGCCCCTACATCCCTTACCAGTGTTCATTTAACTTGTTGCATTGTTAAGTTACGAGTACAGTTCGTGCAGATTACAGAGATGCGAGAAAAAATGGACATTTAACTTCCTTTTAATATGCTTCATCGAGGAGTACAACAGCTGCCCCATGCTAGCCGAGATCGAGGACTTTGACGAGTGGCTCACGAACAAGCTGCACCAAATCCTACAAGAGGCTCAGGTAAGAATGCACATGTACATGAACCTCGATATCTACATGATTAATCAATTACCACTCTTCCCTTTTGAACCAATATATGCACTTTTAGTTGAGGACACTCATATTGCTAATTAATTTGTCTGGAAAATCTACATGGGCAGTTTAATTGTGTGATTGTTCAGTGATCCAGTGAGTAGTGCTGCTATATGCAAGGGAATGATAGAATGATAACTATGCAAAGTGAGCGAGCGAAGATCGATGTATCCTTTCTTAACAATGATAAAAATAAGTGTCCTGTTTTCCTATCAAAGGTTGGTCAATTATTTGTGGTGCATTAGATCTTTATCCAACTAGCAGATACTATCTTTTAACCATCATTATTGAACGTATATCTTAGTTTGACTGAATTTTACGTGCAGAATATGTACTAAGTACTTGTTTCTATTCAATTATGACGATGTTGCACTAACATGTTAAATAAGCAACTGATACAGCCGACCCTGAGATCCAAGGTCAATTATTTGTACTCATGTACATGGTAATCTTTGGTAAACAAGAACGGAATGTGATTCGCCAAAGTTGCATACATGTTTTGGCGTCGCAACAGATGGCGGAAGAAGAAGGGTTTTCCATTCATGGTGTGTATGATGGCACGAGCAAATGTTCCTGTAGAGAAGGGCTACTAATGGACTGGCATAAGCTGACTCTTGCACATTTAGATATGCCAGGTAAATAAGAAGTTAGCTGGTATTCTATGTTGATCATTGATGTCTGCTATTTTTATTGGATGGTTTATGCTACTTCATACTTATTAATAAAGCTGAAAGTGGAATTAAGACTGTAATTGTCGGATATAATCACGTAACTGAATTCATGTTAATGCTTGCCAACGCCATTTCCTTTGAATTGGATACATAATTGGTGGCCTATGTAGGTGTCCGGGAATTTTCGATTGGATTGAATTTGAGATGATAAAGGAGTAGATCGTTTTGGAGGTGATTATTTATTAAGTTTTGTTAGGGTGACCATTCGTCCACGAATCAGTTTCATTTTTTAAGCTGGTCTTTTCCTATTTCTAACAGAGTTTCTTCATTCAAGATGACATTGTGTGTTTGCTGGCTAGACATCTGATGCATTAGTTGGAAACATAATCTTTGATTGAAGAGGCATATAGTAGCAATCAAAGCACTTACAATTTTCATTTAGTATTTGCCCAACACAAAATCTTGGGGGATGTAATGTATCTTTATGCTAGCTTTGAAATAATGTTGTCGATACCAAATATCAGATCAGATCATATTGTGTTTGTACTTCTAGGATCAAATATTGGTGCAAGGGGTGAGTGATGTAGCCTCATGTCTTCGTCGGCGGTCGTGTCAATCACTCGGAGACCTTTACCCATGGACAAGGTGCCATCCTGGGTGACGCGAGGCAGTATGTCATGAAATCCTCACTCGACCCCATCCCATGAGGAGTAAGAATCCGGTATGTCATGAAATCCTCATTTTTCCTATTATTTTGGCTAGGATAGATGATTTTTTTACAACGCTCATGATTTCGTTCTTCTCTATTATTTTTTACCTAGAGGATGGTGGATCTTTCTGCAACGTTCCTGAACTCGTCACACACTATCGGTGTTCCGCTTCGACCCGACCAACCTGGTTAATGGCAACTAATTTGTTGTGCTATTTTTTTAATCTCCCATTGGAACGAAAAGGGGCACGCGTACATTTATACCATGGAAAATAGGTTTTGTTAGGCAAGTGTTAAAATAGATGTCTATAGTAGCTTTACCTGGTACAGTTGTTTGGATTTCTTGTTTTCAACCCATTGCAACGCACGGGCCCTTTTGCTAGTGTAACATATAGATCCCCCCGTCCAAAAAAAAGACACGTAGTGTTGGTGAGGCAAAAGAAGGAAATCATCCATCAATTCCTTTTAAGGATAGACTCCTTGCATAAAAAATCCACCGATGAAAAGAAAAAAACATATCCAATTGATGTCCACTGAAAATACATAAAGAAAATCTTCTACCGATTGAGAAAGGAAAACACCTCTCCCTCAAAAAATAGGAAAGAAAAACATCTCCTTCGGTATTTCTTGTCTTCTATGGCCGGTGGCGGCAGCTTTTCTCAGCGAAGGGATATGCCCATCACCATAAAGTGCGCTCCCCCATCCGCATGACAATTGGTTAAACACAAAGTAGCCAAAGCAAGGTGCTGCAAGGGATGATGAGCGACCCAAACGGCGATAGATCTTCATGTTTGCTAGGATCACCGCATCTCTCTCCATCCTCCGCAAGCTTCAAAGTACACTCACGCTTTCAAATATAAGAAAGGCCAACTATCAAAACCATCCTCTAACTATTCTTCTTGGCTTCAAGTTCCGCGAGGATTCTAATCCAACAAGGATAATGGTCGATGCAGCATACGATGAGTTGTACCGATGGTGGTCCAAGTAGATCGTATTGTTGTCCTAATAGGTACGCTGCCCATTGGAAAAACCTATAGCGGTAAGAAAGCATAGCGATTTATCTATCTGATATCATCGTGTTCGTCGTTGGTTCTGCAAGTCTGGAGACAAGAAAAACCTATCCTTGAATTTGTTGAATGTTCTACATGATTTTTAGCATGTCCGAATTACGAAAAACCGCAATAAATTAACGTGATACCAAACGTCCGAGAAAGAGGAATTTTTCTATATATATATGCCTATTTATGAGCACACTTTGCTGAATTATGTTCAAGAGTGGACCAGATTCAGCTGCATCCAAAGTCGCCACTTGCAAGATAGTGTAGTAATGCATATGTGTTCGATCACCTAAAGCATCGATTATTATTACGATTTTTTTACATATATACGACTTTACCTAATATGCATGCAAGTCGTGAATTACATTCATTCACATGATTCTTTGGAGGTGTAGATTGCTAATCCGTATATGCATATATATTACGTCTATGCAGGTCTTTTTTTTCGTCCTTATAACACAGAGATAAATTAACTATTAAACTATATTTATATACATATAAATTACCGCATTAACAACAAAAGAATCTGGATGTATCATGCGCCACAAAGTTCTCATATAAACAATGTCTATGCGATACACTAGATATGTATATTATGGATAGAAAATTTAAAATTTCAAGGCTCATGCAAATATCATCTCATGCACTAGTTGCAGTAGAAAATTTCATGAAGTTTCAGTGACAGCCTTCGAATATCCATTTCGATAATAGAACAGATCAAAATTTTCTAGTCAACTAAGTAGTTGAGACGAGTGCACATCCGTTATGTACCCTTCCTCGTTTTATTTAGAACGTACACTGTCCTTTCGGATTTATTAGGGCAACAAGCAAGCTAGTCACATTCGTTCCTATTATACCGTTGTAATTATCATGTACCAGTGGAATTTGCTGATCTCAAATGGGAATAGGAACGAATGTGACTAGCTTGCTCGTTGCCCTAATAAATCCGAAAGGACGGTGTACGTTCTAAATAAAACGAGGGAAGGTACATAACGGATGTGCACTCGTCTCAACTACTTAGTTGACTAGAAAATTTTGATCCGTTTGTAACATCCCAAATTTTCAATTTGGAATGTTATACATTAGATCATCATTGCATAGCATATTTTATTGCATTTTGACAAATCCTCGATAAATCCTAAGCAACTCAAGGACCCTCGGAGAGAGTTGGCGATTTTCCCGGTTTTTCATATTTGATTTTTATCAAATAACAAAACGAGGATTTTGGTTTTCACTATTTTTCTCTCCGAAAAATATTTCATATTAAAAATAAATGAGAGGAGAAAATATGACTTCTCCAAAACAATTGAAATATTATAGGAAAAATATTAAAATCATATATTGGATTTTATTCGGATTTTATTTGCAATTTTACTTGCATTAAAAAAAATTGCACGTTTTCGAAACTGCATTTTTGGGCCAAGAAAATGTTCACCTTGTTCTAATTATTTTAATTAGACGGGGAAATTTTGTTTTATCATTTTTGATTTTTTATTTATTTTTCTGCGATTTTTTTGATTCGGCGGAATATTAAAGAAAAACCAAAAAAACAAACCCGCGCCCGACTGGGCCGAGGCCGAGCCGAGCCAGGCCGGCCCACATCCCGTCGTCTCCCTCGCGCGCACGACGCCGCCGCCGCCCTGAGTCCGCCATGAGCACGGCCGCCGCCGCCTTGCGCCCTCCCCCACGCCAGCCCCCCCTCTCTTAAATATCCGTCGCCGCCCCTCTCCCTCACCCCGTCCCCGCCCCAAGCCGCCGCCGCCGGAGACCGCCGCCGCCGCCCGAGGAGCTCGCCGCCCCGCTCGCCGTACGCCGCCGCCGACGCCGCCCCGAGCCACCGCCCGAGCCCCGCCGCCCCGCCGCCCTCGCCGAGCCACGCCGGAGCCCGTCGCGACGAGGTACCGAGCCGCCGCCTTGCCGGTTTTTGTAGAAAAAAACCGTTCGTTTTTTCTAAACCCTAGTTTTTGTTTTTTTCAGATCGGTTTTTTTCGGTTTTATTACTTAGTGAACGTTCACCGACCCGTTCGTTTTAACGAACGTGTTCGTCGGATTTTCGCTGTTAATGAACGTTCGTTCGTTTAACTGTTCGTCAGTTTTCTTTTTCGTCGGATTTTTCCGCGATTTTTCCAGATCTCGATTTCTGATCAGATCTTCATTTTCGTTTAACTTTTCGTTCGTTTATCAGAATCAGGCGATTCAAGCGCCTAGAGTTTCGTCTCGAAATTCTCTTTCCGTTTAACCTACTCAAACAAGTTTTTGCTACTGTAAAATTTGACCTAGATCCAGATTGGTAAACGAAGCTTGTTTCTTTCGCCGTTTGACTTTCGTTGCTTCGTTCGATTTGATTCTTTTTGCAAACCGGAGTTCTTAAGTTGAACTTTCTGGTTGGATCTTTTATTCGAGTATTACCTGTGCATTAGATGAGTACTTATTGTTTGCTTGTTTGTTTGCGATAGAGTACCCGGAGTGCGCCGCTTGTTATTTCGAATCCCTAGGTTTCGCGGATCATCAGCAAGGCAAGTAACACTTTGATCATGTTTTTCCATACCCAGTTTTATTGCATTAGATCAATCCTCAAACATTGCATGAATAGGATCTAATTAAATTGTGGGTTTTGGGAAGTAGTTGAGGTAGTACCTATTACCTGTTTTATTATCAAACCCTTGGGAGTTACTTCTACGTTTGCTTATATTGCCATGCTATGCTCGTAGACGTGGATTGGGTTTGAGAGATATTCACGACAGATGTGAGATTGTTAATTAAGGTGGCAACTAAAACTCACATCTGGGTGGATTGAGGTACCTGGGTATTCCAGGATTGCCTGTTTTTCTTTTGGACCGCCACCCAGGTTCAAAGGGATCATGAGATTATTCATGCTAGAAACTTCCGTGTGCAGCCGCAAGCTATTATGGGCTCTAGCATAGTTGATTAAGTTGTGTGAACTCTTACAGTGGTAGACTAGCACATGTAGGGGATGTAGGTGGTACGGTCTATCACATCGTAAGGTGCAAACACTTCTGAAAGACTGTGTCTCGGTCATCCGTTTCTCAAACATCACGTAGTGCGAGAATCAAGCGGAGGCGATTGAGTCTTGTGGGGAAAAGTGCACAAACCTCTGCAGACTGTACAATCTAATCATGGTTAGTCGTGTCCCCGGTTATGGACAACTTGAGTATCTAGTACTTGGATTATCATGTGAATCTCATCATGTTACTTTAATTAATCTTGTTGGGTTAATGATGATACTTAATTGGGATTGAGATGCTGTCAACCATCTCAATGTTTAACAACCACCATGATAGTTAAATAAAATTTATTCCTTTGCAATAGGGAAAAATTGGCTTTTCGCAAAACTGTAACCATAGAGTTTTCCACCAGCCATATATGCATGTAGTATAGCATTATTATGTTCAATACTCTCTATATGTTACTTTGCCAGCATATTCCATGTGCTGACCCGTTTTTGGGCTGCAACTTGCAGACTTTTCAGACGACGAGTAAGGTGCCTTAGGTCGTGGTCTTATACTCAGTGATGCCGTTGGAGTTGATGGACTCACTTATCTTCGAAGCCTTCCGCTGTTATCATATTTAGATGGCCTTAAGCCATATTTATCATACTTATTCTCTTTTGAGATATCCGTTGTAATAAGTGTGTGATTGCTACTCTGTTATAAATCCTCCATCTGTACTGTGCGTGTCAGCATTACTGATCCAGGGATGACACTGGTGCACAGCAGCACAGACTGTTTGAGGTCTGGTCGCTACACCGTTCCATTTTCGAAATGGATATTCGAAGGCTGTCACTGAAACTTCATGAAATTTGCCACTACAACTAGTGCATGAGATGATATTTGCTACATGTTACTACATGCCGTCTCCGCATGTTCCCATCGATATATTGTTTATTTTCACAGGTTTCTGTTGTTTCGTGGGCTTTATGCATTTTGAGAAGGGTGCTTGTTCCTCAAGCTTGATTTGTTACCTTTGTGTCCGTAATAGATGATCAATTAAGTTGATGAATTTGTGTTGATAATCCATTGTATGAATATTTGTATTATGATAGTAAATTCTGGATTACACACATGCATCATGTTTTCATTAATTCATTGTTTGGTTATGTGCATCTTAGTTATGCAGAGGCTGGGTGTAATTCTTAAACCATTTAAGTAATAAAGCATCCCTTTGCCGAGAAAATATGGAATGGCAGCTGAGCATCATGAGTTGATTATATCGGTCTTATAGGAACGAATGTGACTAGCATGCTAGTTATCATAATAAATCATAAAGAATAATGTACGTACTAAATTAAATGAGGGGTGGTACATAACAGAAGTGCACTCCTCTCAATTACTTAGTTAATTAATAAATTTGGTCCATGCCATTATCAAAGTGGGTTATTCGAAGGCTGCCACTAAAACATCACGAAATTGGAATCTGCAACTACTGTCTATGATGATATAGCTACATGCTACTACACACCGTCTACACCTATTGTAGTCATGTTGTTGTCCATGTGCACTAGTTTCCTCGTGAATGGGACACACTACTTCATTACATAAACCGCACCAATGAGGAGACATGTTTGACAATTCGTGCCTATGAAGGGCACACCGTTGATGGGAGACACATCCATAATTCTCTTGTGCGAAATATCTATGTGATCGTCCGATAGTTGTAGATACAAACCTTAGGTCTTTGCGTCTACGGAGTAGGATTCCGTACGATTCCACACCCATCTATCAAATTACACATGTGGGCATATGACAATAATGATGGAACTACGTACGTGTGCGTACATACGGACAATATATGGAATTTCAAAAATCTCTGCCTTTATGTGTACGTGTGGCTACACGAACCCTCGATCAATGATGATGTCGACCAAGGCAACCTCACCAAATTAACATGTAAACATACTTCCTTCCCATTATCAAGTCAAAAGAACCAAATGTAAGAACTCCTTGTTTCAGAGTATCACCATGTACTTCGTATAGAGAGTCTCCATGATTCTCCACTATCATATACTAGTGGGATTTTTGCATTATAGAATTTGGCTTGTATATTCCGATGACGAGCTTCTTCAAATCCTCGAGGCCTTCATGAGGAAGCGAGTTGGATGCACGCCCACTTAGTTTCATACAGAGAACTTTCACACTCTTATAGCTCAAGTGGATCCGTTGCATGGAAATTCCTACTCCTTGCATTGACATCGATTGTAAGGGCTCTCCCTTGCCAAACGATCCGCCTCATTGATGTGAGACTTTCTTGTACTTTTGTCTTTCCTTATGAACCCCAATCATCATTTTCTTTGCCATCCAAAGTGCTAAATCCATGGCTCACGCTCGATTGTTTTGTGAAAGTTGAAAAAGCTAAGGTACTGATTCAATTATTTGGTTTTGCACCGGTCGGTGTGATCATGATAGATATCTTTGTGTTAAGAAGACTGAGCTATGCATGTTTGAATGATTAAATGAGTAGGGATTAGATTCTTTAAAATTCTTATTTTAAAGGGCAGCGGTTATTTACTAGTATTCATGTGTATTATAATTTTGATGTTAAATTGATAGACAATTGACTTAAATAATTCACTTCCCAATGTTCATACCACAAATGAAATACATGATCAAAGAAAAATGCTAGGTAGCATTTCACATTGAAAATTCTGTTTTATCATACACCTACTCGAGGATGTATAGAAATTAAGCTTGGGGAGGCTGATATGTCTCCGACGTAGTTATAAGTTTTGATTGTTTCACAATATTATATTATCATTCTCGTATGCTTTATATGTCATTTTATTTTATCTTTATGGACTAACCTATTAACCAAGTGCCTAGTCCTAGTTCCTATTTTTGCCTATTTATTTGTTTTGCAGAAAAACCATACCAAACGAAGTCTGCAAAACTTTACGATGATTTTTTCTGGACTACAAGAGACCATAGAAGTTTGATGGAGAGACCAGAAGACATGCGAGGGAGCCACAAGATCACGAATTGCTCCCTGTAGAGGGGGGGGGGGGGCGCCATCGGCACTTGTGCGGCCCACAAGGCTCCGTTTGACCTAATCTCAGGCCTAATATTCCAAAAACCCCGAAGCAAGACCTGAAAGAATTTTATCGCCGTCGCAAGCCTCTGTTCTTCCCCATATGTAGTCAAGAGGTCTAAATGTAAAAACATATTTAGTACGTAACATCATTGTAGACCAGCAAACTTTTTATATCCAATGGTTCATGTAAGAAGGAGAGTACTGGATGTTACATCTGCGTCACGGGCTCTTCGTTCCTCAAGCTTAATGGGTTACCTTGTTGCCCACAACAGATGATCCATGACAACTGATGAGTATGTGGTGGGAATTCATTGGATAAATATTTCTATCATACATGCTTTCATAAATAATTTCCCTATATTTGTCGAATGAACGACTGCTAAGCAGCATGACTAGATTTCAGCGGTCTAATTACAATGAAAGTGACTCACTTGCTCTTTGGCCAAATATATCCGAAAGGACAAAGTACGTTTGAAATAAGTCTAGGGATGGTACATAACAGTGGCCCACTCCTCTCAACTACTTAATTGGATGGAATTTTTTTGTCAGTGCCATTATCAAAGTGTGATATTTGTAGGCTGCTACTCAACCTTCACGAAATTGGGTGCGGCAAATTGCGGCTGTGAAAATATTAGCTACATGCTACTACACACTGTCTCCGTGAGTTTTCACTCCCTACATGCTACACGCTACTAGCGGCTGTTATGATATTTGCCGTATGTTTTCACTCGCTTCCATGTTTGTGGGGCCCAATACTTCCCCACATTAATCGTACCAACCAGGAGATGTGATTGACTATTCCCACTGATATGGCGCACACCATTGATGGGGGCAACACAACATAATTTTTATTTGCAAAATACAAGCTTTTTAATTAATTGCCCTATTGGTGAAGATATGAACCTTAGGTCTTTCTGTCTATAGAGTAGCAGGCCATATGAGTCCACACTATATATCAAATTACACATGAGGGCACACAACATCTTATTAAATTGAAGAACTTGTTCAATAAGTAACACCATTGGAGATCCTCAAACTTGTTCCAGCCAATGGTTGCTTTTAGCTAGGATGGTACTTGATGCTACATCTGAGTCGCAGGCATTTTGCATTTTTAGAAGGGTTTTTCTTCCTCAAGCCAAATAGGTTACGTTGCTGTCTAGAATAGGCGGTTGGTGCAAATTGATTATTTGTGGTGACAATCCAAAGGAAAGATATTTCTATCATCATAGTAAATTCTGCATTACCCCACATGCGTCATTCTATAATAGATTTCCCTCTATTGGTGGACGGAATGGAAGTTGAGGCACGTGCGGGTGTAATAACAACGAACTAGATCATCGATGGCGCACGTTGTTGCGCCCGTGTAGTTGCACAATGAAATGATAGGATTATTCATAAACATAAGAACACATGAAACATATTGAATTTGGATAACCATAGCAATTAATTAGTCGGTAATCTAAGAAAATTTGATATATATAATCCGTTAAAGTAAGGTTCACATATAAAAATTGGCTTGGCGTGACAACATACACAACGGTTTAGATAGTAAGTACAACATATCAAAACTGCCAAGACAGATGGTAGTAGTAGATTGTATACATGGTGCATAAATGAAATCTTCACATGGCTCTACCAAAGGGCCATCATGTTCCAAAACAAAGAAGAATGAGGTTAGCATGATTCACCGTCCATTTCCAGTGGAGGGCACTACAATAATGGGAGAATGCTAACAAGGATTACAAGGTCATGCATTTGTACCGAAATAAATTTCAGCAAAGAGTCAATCAAATCTTATTGCATGAGTAATCATGATGCAACTACGTATGTGTGCGTACATACGTACAATCTATCAAATGTCACCAATCTCTATCTTTATGGGTATGTGTGGCTGCAGGAATCCTCGGTCAATGATGATGCCGACCGAGGGAACCTTGCCAATTAACACATAAATAGACTTCCTTCCCCATGTCAAGTAAAATGAACTAGATGTAAGCAATTTTTTAGTACGCCATACAATTCGAGATCAGCAATTTTTTTTGAACTAATGGCTGCCTTTAGCTAGAACAGCACTGGATGTTACACATGCCTCATGGGCTTTTTGAGTTTTGAGAAGGGTCTTTGTTACTCAAGCTTAATGGTTTACGTCGGTCCGCTTGACGCAGATGGATGGTTGTGTAGTGGCGGCGGTCGAACCAGATGAATCTGCTGAGATCGTGGAACAGTGGTGGCAACACATAAGTGACTTCAATGTTGGTGCTATTTGAGCACCCAGGCTCGAGCTCCGGAGTGAAAGCCTAGGTCAGACCTGAGTGCTTATGCCTGACAATGGCAGTGTTTTCTAATATCATGACCTTGTCGAAGGCATTGCTCAGACATGTTCAGACTGGTTCTTTAGGGTGAAAACCTAAATTTTGGCCTTGCGTTTGGATCCGGTGATGGCAGTGCTTGAGTGTCGCTGCACTACTGAAGGCGTTGCAGTTGAAGAATCTCGTCGTTCATGCGGTGTCATGAGATGGTTGGTGTGGATATGGTCATTGTTGTACTTTGTCGATTGTAGATCTGGTCACTTTGGGGCATTGGTCTTATACGACTTTGCTAGTTGCCAGCGTGTTTTCGCGCGTGTGTGTGTGAGAGTTGATGTTGGCTGTGTGCATCCTAACTTTGCAAATGTCGAGTGTGCTCATTGTGTTATGTATCTTCTTGATGCTCCATTTTGGGAAAGTAAAATCCACCATTTATCAAAAAGATGGGTTACGTTAGTTTCCATAACAGAAGATCGATGATGAAGTTGTGTTGATAATCCATTGGCTAAATATTTCTATGATCATAGTAAATTCGAGATTACACGCATGCATCATTTTGTACTCTAATCCATATTGATCGGAGGAGCAAATGTGATTAGCTTGCATGTTGTCCTAATAAATCTAAAAGTACAGTGTACGTCCTAAATAACAGAAGGGATGGTACATAACGTAAGTGCACTCCTCTCAACTACTTAATATTTTTGAAAACAATTATCTGTACCACCATTGAGTAGGCATACTGAAAGGCTAGCTTGGTGTCCACAACAGATGATCGATGAAAATTGATGGAATTGTGGTGATAATGCATTGGATACCCCAAAACAAAATTCTAGGTTGTACTTTCTCATTAGATACCAAATATGGTATCGCACTAGAACAAAATAAACATTCTGACATACGAAAACCGACTCCCTTGTTGCTCCTTGGATACTTCCAATCAATGTGCCATAGTTCCTCGACAAGATAACTTCGCCAACAATGGGAGCTCTCCAATCTAATATGGAACCATATGGTATTGTTCAATTGTCTTCACGCCCGTCAACTTGAACTATCCAGGCTTAATTTTGGCGAGATTGTTTTATTACGGAAAATTAAGGAGGTTGCGCGGATCCAGCAATATAGAACCATATGTCTCCTTAATGTCAACTTCAAAATTTTCACCAAAGTGGCTACTAATAGGCTCAACATGGTTGCTGACCCTGTCATCTGGCCATCTCAAACAACTTTCATGCAAGGAACAAATATACTCGATGGAGTAGTAATCCTACATGAGACCATTCATGAGATGCACTGGAAAAACATGAGTGGGATCAAGATTGATTTTCAAAAGGCCAATGAAAAGGTCAATATGTCATTTCTTCAACATGCCCTGAGAATGAAAGGTTTCTCCGATAAATGGTGCCAAGGGATCAAAATATTTTTACTGAAGGTAGTGTGGCTGTCAAAGTCAGTTATGACATAGGCCATTACTTTCAGACAAAACAAAGACTCCGTCAAGGTGACCCATGTCTCTAGTGTTATTTAACATAGTTCCTGACATGTTGGCTATTGCGATTGAATGCGCCAAGCAGGACGACCAGATTGCTGGTGTAGTGCCACACCTTTTGGATGGTGGCCTCTCAACTTTGCAATATGATGATGATACGATTATTTTTATGTAACATGACCTGAATATGTCTAGAAACTTGAAGCTTGTTCTTTCAGCATTTGAGCAAATGTCTTGTCTTAAAATTAGCATCCAGAAAAGTGAATTGTTCTGCTTTGGGGAGCAAGTGTGGCAGCGACCGATTATGCTGACCCGTTTGGTTGTGCACAAGGCCAGTTCCTGATTAAATATTTGGGAATTCTGATTCATTATCGGTGTGTCACTAACGCAGAGTGGAAACATGTAGAGGAACACTTCGAGAAACGTTTGAGAAGTTGGCAAGGCAAGTTACTCTCTGCTGGAGGATGATTGGTCTTGATAAATTCCGTCCTCACAAATATGGTTCTCTATATGCCTTCCTTTTTCCAACTCCCTAAAGGGGTCTTTCGAAGGCTTCATTATTTCAGATCCAGTTTCTTTTTGCAAGGAGAAGGAAAAATACAGGTTGGTCAAGAATGATGCCTTACTTGTTTAATGGTCGTTCAAACTTCTTACTCAGGATGGCATGTAGCAAACCCTGTTGCGTAATAAGTATCTAAGCCAAAAAGTTTTGTCAGTGGCCTGCTCAAAACCTGCTGACTCGCACTTTTCGGCTGGTTTAATGGAGGCAAAGAAAATATTTTCCGTTTGGGATCCTTCAAATTAAAAGACGGTTCGGACATTCGGCTTTGCGAGGACAACTAGCTAGGCAATGCCAGCCTCCGAGAATGATATCCATCTTTGTACCTCATTGTTTGCGATAAGAATGATACTCTTGTGCATGTCTCAGTTATTTCCCGTCGGGTATTCATTCACGCGGGATTTAATTGGCCCCCGTCTTATTTTATAGCAAGATCCGCTTTCCCGTTTGATTTCGATTTACCTGACACAAGGGTGGGGTGCTTTTCGCTTGAACCTCACTACATCTGGATCCTTCATAGTTGACTCTATGCAACATGCACTCATGCAGTTAGAGGTCCCAGTGGATAATAACACGAGATTTTGGAAGTTGAAGATTACAGTAAGAGTTAAAATTTGCATGTGCTGTCTTCGGAGGGGAGTTGTGCTAACAAAACACAACCACACCCATCGCATCTGGCAAAGAAGGAAGAAGTATTGTTTTTGTATTCAAGATGAGACAATCAAACACCTCTTTTTTCAGTGCAAGTTTGTGCGTTCTTCATGGTCAGTCATATAAATAGCGTCCAATTTGTATCCGCCCATGAGTGTTGCAGGTAATTTTCTATCCTAATAAGGGTGGGAGCGTATACCTTATTATGGTCGGTATGGCTATGTAGAAAGGATTTGATTTTCAATGGCAAAAACTCGACTCCTTTGCAGGTAATTTTCCATTCTACGCACTGGTTTCGTACGTGGTCTATACTACACCGAGCAGACTACCAACCGTTGTTCAAGGTGGTGTGTATGCGGCTGGAACGGGTGGGCAAGGAGGTTTTCACCCAACATGGGTGGCAGCACAATTTTCGAACGTGTCCACCACCTCTGGTGCCAATATGTTGCTTTTTTCTTGTGTCGAACTGTCTGTGATTGGTTGTATGGAACTAGCTATACATAGGCCAGGTGTTACTCATTATGTTTCGTATCTGCTTGATGCTACATTCTGATTTAATAAAAGAGCCCTTTATTAAAAAATGGGTTGAATTGAAATGGTTAATAATCAATTCAAAATTCTCAATACAATATAAAACTATCTGATCAAGAATTTGTGTCGATCACGGCCGAAACATGTGCACATGAGAATGCAAAGGATTCCCAATTATGTTCAAAAAGTTTTTTCGAGATCGATTGCAACGAGGTTGATGCAGAACCAGAGAAATTAAGAACAACCATGCGCACCCGGGCCGAATTATGGATTCCAAACATTTGAAAATATTTCTTACATTAAGTTTTCCCAAGATTTGGGTTCTTGCCCGAGAATAGGGGAAATGCAGTGGATGGGTGTTCTTGACCGAAACTCACAAATTGTTGACTCGTGTGAGCAAAAGGAGAAAGCGGGGGAATAGGAGATGCATGATCAGACAGGTCGTTGGCCGGGAGTGGCGAAGGGGTCTAGAGGGACATTGTCGTTAGCCCTGTGGAAGGTCGAAGACCCGATGGTCTGCAGACCCGTCGACCGCCCTACACGCCCATTGCCCGGGCTCGATTTGAGCGTGGAGCATCGCTGGAGGTGAAGAAGTATCTTCTATACACTACTGTAGGAATGCCTAGCAGTGGCGGGTGCAAAATAGCCATCAGTGATGGGCTACGGGCCCAGGCAAGCCCGACACTGACCTCCCGCCATTGCTAAAAGGCCAGCAGTGGCGGGCGGAGCTGCCACTGCTAACTGGTTAGCAGTCGCGGGCATTAACTAGCACCCGCCACTAATAAAGGATGCACCAGAGCCGGTTCACCAAAGCAAGATGCACCAGTCGCGAGCACTGTGCTCTGCCTGCCCCTGGTAAGATGCGGCAGTGGCGAGCAGTGTGCTCTGCCTGCCACTGCTAGTAATTTCAGGATTTTTAAAAAAATTGTACGTACTGTACCATGACGTACACAGTACAGTTCATGTAATATATATAGGCTGGCAGCCAGCGCACAAATTTAGATACATCATCATGATTTACAAATTTACACAGGCTTGGACACAAATCATCAATGTTCTAAATCGACATGAAAGAAAATAAGAAGAATGAAAGGGTTGAATAGGGTAGACGTTCTCATCCTGGTAGCCTCTGCTCAACCATTCTTTCCCAATTGGACCTCACCTACAAAAGAAAAAGAATAAGACATGAAGCCACGAATACATGAACGAGAGCAAGATTGAGCATCAACGGGTGAGAATGATGAATATTACTTAACATGGGTAACACGTTTTCTCTAACAAAAGAATGAGTCTAACTTGTTTATCTTGTTCATTCTGGAGTAACTCTAGAACAGATGTACTACAGGAGAAATCTTTGCTTAGCATGTAAACAAGGCCAATCAGTATCCAAATGTGTCAAAAACATCATGTAGAATCATCATTTTCACAGCCAATATGCAAAGTGCAACAGCTTCTTAGTAAAGCCGAATGAACAAAGAAGAAAGCTGCCAGGATGCAACTAGTAAATATGTGTTAGCCAGTAAAATGATAAGATGAAGTACTTCCACTTTGAATTATATGAAATGACACCTTTAGTCACAACCAAACTGAAGGACGAAACATAACTCCCTCTCCTACCCACTATTCTTTATCAGGATAGAAAGGAAGAGACGAGACAGGTAGAACTGCAGCAGCTCACCGCCTATGCAGCAGCTTCTGCTTCCTTGGCACTTGACATCCGCCACACAATCAGAGAGATGAAGAAATCAAATCGGAACAACCTGCAAAAGGAAGGCACAAATCGGACGGGTAGATGAAGAAAAGAAATAATTCTACTGGACCTTTAAATCATAGGTTCATTGTATTGGATGGTTAATTAATCTGCATGTATTAGCGAGCAACAAGAAACTTCTTTGCACATTTAAAAAGGAAGAGACAGTATGTTGGATTCTAAGGAGACATGCTAAAGAAAAGGCAAGAGGCACTTTGCTAAACTCTGAAACACACATATTAAATCAGTAGTCATTGGTTTGTGCATATATTTGTCCAAAAGCAGCAGGCTACGGCAAATCACCCGCACAAGCACAAGGAAAAATGGCTTAATGCAAACTGCAACCATGAATTAATTAACCTTCTTGTGTGAACAAGCAACAAGAACAAATCCAGGCACACGTAAATAGCAGGATTGGCCATATATAAAGAATGACTAGGCAAAGAAGGTATAGCCCAGGGACTTTTATGAAAATAATGACCAAGCAATCATACGCATGTAAGGATGTGTTTTTTCCGACAAGATTAGGATAACCCCACAGGCAGCAAGGCAGAAAGAAAACAGTCAGGATGGTGCGGTGCAGATTATCATATGTCCAGTCTGAACTTATATCCTTCTATGTCCTGCATCTGAACTTATATCCTTAATCTGCTAATTCTTTGACCGATTCTATTGTATGGAGTAGTACTGATGGAATCACAGCCTCAAGTATAACTCTTTTCAACTAGCAAGGTGGCCCTCGCAAATGCGACGGTTAGATATTTAGTGCATTGAAACTGTCGATTCTTTGTTTTTATCTCATGCACATATTTAATACTCTTATTTACCCACTTTCATTATATAATACATGATGTTGTAGACACTGGTAGATTTATAAAGATGGAACTTTGATATTGTTTTTACATGAATGGAACATTACATTGCAAATAAATAAAAAAATTGAATTATGTGGCTTTGATATAATAGTCGGCCACCGACCTACATAGACACCGAACCATTTGCAACTTAAGTTGTCTTATGTTATGTGGAGTACATCCGCAATTCTATGCTATGTTGTCATTTTGTGTATGGCTATATAAAGGAACTGGTTGTCCCTATCCAGCCTCTTGCATGCTACATCCTCGCGTCCACAAATGGATCCATATTTTGTAAAAGAGAAAATGTAACAAAGCTAAATGACCAGAATGTTGGGGAACGTTGCATGGAAATTAAAAAATTTCTATGCACACGCAAGATCTATCCATGGAGATGCATAGCTACGAAGAGGGGGAGAGCATCTACATACCCTTGTAGATCGCTAAGCGAAAATGTTTATCAACGCGGTTGATGTAATCGTACACCTTCACGATCCGTCCTGATCAAGTACCGAATATACGACATCTCGGCGTTCAACTCGATGACGTCCTGCGCCCCCCCCCCCCACCTTCCTTCCTTCTTTGGCGCTAGGGGGAAAGGAAAGGGGGCTGGTTGCCTTAGGGCGCCCCCCTTTCCCTTTCTCTGTTCCTTGGAGAAAGGCAGGAGGGGGCCAGCCCCTCCCTTTCCTTTATAAGGCCGGCAGACAGGTTGGGGGCGCGCCAGCCCCTTGTGGGCTGGTGTGCTCCCCTCCCCTTGGCCCGTTAGGCCAAATAACTTACCGTGGCCTCCCGGAACCCCTTCCGTTGATCCGATAAATACCCGGTGCATTTCGAAACCTTTCCCGAGACCAAATACTATCATACTATATATCAATCTTTACCGCCGTACATTCGGGAGCTCCTCATCATGTTTGTGATCTCATCCGGGGCTCTGAACAACATTCGGTCACTATTTCACTTTTATGACAACATACGTAGTTCCCTTTATCTGTCGGTATTTTACTTGCCCGAGATTCGATCGTTGGTACCTCCACACCTAGTTCAATCTCGTTACCAGCAAGTCTTTTTAATAGTTTCGTAATACATCATCTCGTAACTAACTCCTTAGTTACTTTGCTTGCAAGCTTCTTGTGATGCTGTATTACCGAGAGGGCCAAGAGATACCTCTCCGATACACGGAGTGACAAATCCCAATCTCGATCCATGCCAACTCAATAGACACCTTCGGAGATACCTGTAGAGCATCTTTATGATCATCCAGTTACATTGTGACGTTTGATAGCACACAAGGTATTCCTCCGGTATCCGGGAGTTGCATAATCTCATGGACGAAGGAATATGTATTTGACATTAAGAAAGCAGTAGCAATAAACTGAATGATCATATGCTAAGCTAACGGATGGGCCTTGTCCATCACATCATTCTCGATCCAAATGATGTGATCCCGTTATCAAATGACAACATATGTCTATGGTTAGGAAACCTTAACCATCTTTTGATCAACAAGCTAGTCTAGTATAGGCTCACTAGGGACACGTATTTGTTTATGTTTCCACACATGTATTTAAGTTTCCGGTCAATACAATTCTAGCATGAATAATAAACCTTTGTCCTGATTAAGGAAATATAATAATAACCACGTTATTATTGCCTCTAGGGCATATTTCCAACATAGAAAACTCTAAAGCCCTCAGTACCAACAATCAATGCTCATTTATCTACTCCTATATAGATGCTTAAGATGGAGTCAAACCACTCAACCGATTTATTTTTCATATTAACCTTAGGAACTTTGTACGTTGCCGGCAATAGGAATAATCTAGAGAGCATGTTATTTTAAGAGGATTATTTACGCTCGCTATAATTTATATGTTCTAAGCTCCTTCTGTTTTGAAACATAGTAGTATTTGTTGTATCGATTTTCTCTAGCTGTAGTCATGCTACCTCAATCCATACTCTTCAATAGATTCAATGTATGTTCTAGCCACATGCATTTATTGTGTCATTTTTACCATGCTGCCTAATAAGGGATATTGCTAGCATCTTAAAATAATGATCGAATTTATGATGAGTTTTCATCGACGTAATAATTTTTCTCTTCAATATTCTGGGGAAGTTATACACATGATTAGAACAGATAGATATAAATTTATTCAATTGTAATGAGGTGCCCTTAAATCTTAAAATACACTAAACCTTGTAAATTGGAATAGATGGGTGTTTGATTATACTGTAGCTAGAAAAGGCATATATTGAGGCTGAACAGTAATTGGCATTGTCCAAAGAAGTGTGGTCTCTAGAAAGAATCTTGAGCTTTCCAGTCATGCAATCAAACCACGATCTCTCAAGATATTTAATAAATATCTCTCTCTCTCTCTCTCTCTCTCTCTCTCTCTCTCTCTCTATATATATATATATATATATATATATATATATATATCTTTCTCTATCTATCTATCTATCTCTTATCTCTTTCTCTCTCTCAAAACTGAGCCAACAAATGGTCATGTCACGGAGCTAGAAAAAAACTTCAAACTCTAATCTATCTAGTTTATCTTTTCGACACTAATTATGCTATAGGGAGAGATGTGCCGCATAATATCCTCGCTGACACGAATTTGCTTGCATTTTTTCAATGACATTTTCTTGCTTGTTGTTAGACTTAAGATGGACAATTACTGGTTCACGACTATTAGGACCTAACATTGGAACTTGTATTAATTTAATGTTTCTTGCATAAGTGTAGCCATGTAGTCATTTTTTTTGCTCTCATTAGATTGTTAGCTTCTTGCATTAGCATGCAATTTGTCCATGCCTCATACGAATGTTCGCGTAAAAAGTAAATTCACAATGTTTTTTAAATATTTTATGTTTGGACAAAGAGTCCTTCATATTACTATTCTAATTGGCAGCTTGATAATTGGTAATACGCTTGCCTTCTGATTTTATTTCTTTTCATATGCTTTGGTCTTTTTTAATAAGTACATACTCAGTAACATATACGTATAGTGAATTTACTTCTGATTATTATGTACTCCTGTAAAAAAACGAGTACTAAATAAAGCTAAAAAAATTAGTCTAGGACGTCTTCCTTTCCACTTCCTAGGGTAGTTAGCGTATTTTTTCTGACCTACCACATCTTTCCTTCCACTTTCTAGGGTAGCTAGTGTTTTTTTTATTGTTTTTTCCTTTCCACTTTCTAGGGTAGTTAGCGTTCTTTATTGTTTTTGGAGATTGGAAATTTTGGGTAGTTAGAGTTGAAAATCATGTGTAGCCATTCAGGAGCAATCACAACTTTTTTTGAGGGGCTACTAATCATGGCATGGGAAAAATATCTGATGCTCCCGATGCTTAGGTGATACTGTGACATGGACTCCTAGGAGCTGATCCAACGGTTCTCGGGAGCTCTTGAACATTTTATAAAGCTACCATCCATTTCTAAATATTTCAGGGAGACTCAAAATTGCGCGCATGTACAACAACTCCTCAGGAGCCATCGGATCTGAGATTAAACGGCCCAGGAGCCCGTATCACGTTAGCATATAAGGGCCGGTGTCACCTGAAACTTCTCAACACAACCTATATAGAATAAAACATCTTTGAGGTTTACCTGTCATGCCATGAGACTGAGTCATCACGGATGGAATTGCTGGGATTATTTAATCCTGACCATAGATTAGATATCTAAATATAAGACTTTTAGATAAATATCCTTTGAGACTGAAAATTGCTGGATTCACATGGTGACTCGAAAAATAACCCCATATTATAATTTTATTATATAATAATTTAAAATATTATAATACATTATAATATAATACTACTCCCTCCATTTTTAAATATAAGATTTTTTAGATAATTCCGATACGGACTGCGTACCGATTTATAGAGACGTAGTTCAGAGTGTAGATCCATTCATGTTGCTCTGTATGTAGTCCATGTTGAAATCTTTAAATGGGCTTGTATTTAAAAACGGAGGAAGTATAATATACTACCTCCATCCAGAAATACTTGTTGCTCAAATGGATATATGCAGAGTATATGAATGTTAGATACATCCGTTTGAGCGACAATGATTTCTGGAAGAGAGAAGTATAATGTAATACTCCTAGAAGAAGATAGATTAGGCAAGGAAAGTCAGTAGTTGTAACGGAATTTGGGTTTGTGCATGGAGCATCCTTTTTTTTTGTTCTCTGAACGGTGGATCAGTAATTGGTTCTGCTACGATGTATGCTTTTTTGGGTATTTTTCAGAGTATGTTACGGTGTATGTGGTCACAAAGGGGTGTATGTGGTCACAAAGTTTTCAATGGTTTATGCATCCAATTTTTCAACACGTCTGGCATCGAATGAAAAAGGCCCATGTGCGCATCAGGCATCAGCTATAGTCCTTTTCGTAGATTTAGAGTCTTCATCTGGTACGGAGACCTAGAGTTTTTGTTTGAGTTGGAGACCTAGTGTCTTACCTACCATGCGTTATCTTCTTTTAGAAAAAAATTCTACCATACTTTTACACCGATGCAGAATACACACGTGCCACTAATATGGGTCCACCAAACTTAAAAGCAATAATAGATCTAACGGTTATGTTTACTTGATCTTTCAGATGAAAGGTCGGATGGTTCGGATTCACGTGGGAATTTCTAGCTAATTCCTCTATTTTTCTTCCGTATTTTCCTTTTAGAATATAATAGAATAGATGTACAGTTGGCAGCAGAAGACCTGTTTTCCATGTATGTTTCTTTTATTAAAGATTACCGAGTAGTATTTGGGAATGGGTTGCTACGCTAGTGAATGACCTGTTTTCCATGCACGTTTCTTTTTTGCAAATATTGCAGCTTAGGACTTCTATCTAATCTCGACCAAACTTTGTTAATGAGGTACATGATACACTTATTAGTGCACATCAACTTGTTAAGTCATTCCCTGCTCAACATGCGTGTGTGCTTATCCAGGACCTACAACATGCATGAGCGCCAAAGTAATTGAATCTTAAACTGCAGGCATTTAAACAAACAGCTATTTTGAAAACAGGAACACCACCGGTAGCTTGCTTCTTCCATTTTGGCGAGTACTTGAGGATCAAACATGACTGCAAGTCTGTATATCTTGTGAACCTTTGCATCAACAAAAATACTATATTAGCTTCCCTTGAAATCCAAATCCGAATAACAAAGAACAACAGAATTATAAACCACGTGTGCAGGGCTCCATCCTCGACGGCGTTAATGAAAGTAACACAACAACAATAAACATAAGTATATAAACTGGACACGGGTTAATGGAAGCTTTACGGTCTGAATTTGGTGTTGCTACACTCTCCCTAATTCCTATTTGTCCTCTCATTCGGTGTGGTGAAGTATATAAACTGTCGTGACAAGGTGGAGGACGGCCTCCTCCCCTTCTTGTCGCGAAGCAGCCACGCAGAAGTTCCGATTGATATTCAAGAACTGTTTACCAGGTTCACATTCGACATGACGGCCAGGTCGGTCTTCAGGGTCGACCCTGGTCTCCTGTCAGTAGATATGCCACCCCTGACTGTGCCGAACGCCATGGAAGCCGTCATGGATGTAGGCTTCTTCCGGCACACGGTGCCAGCTTCTTGCTGGAGGTTTATGAAGCGTGTAAAAGTCGGCCCAGAGCGGCAGCTCGCGGCAGCGCAGTTGGAGCTCCGATGATTCGTTGCCGAGATGTTGGAGAAAAGGAGAGACGGACCAGTCCACGTGGATGAAGTGCGAGAAGAAAGGAACGAGGAAATTGTTTCTTCCTATCTCCATGACCCAGAGTACAGTGACGAGAACGGAAGACCTAATGCCTTCCTCTACGCAACCCTGATCAATTACATGTTTGCCGGGCGTGACACGGCCGGCATGAGCATGACCTGGTTCTTCTACAACCTCATCAAACACCCGCATGTGGTGTCGGCCATCAGAGTGGAACTAGCACCCATTGCCATGCACAAAGCTGCAACCTCCACCGGCAACAACCACATGGTAATCTTTGACCCCGAGGAGACGAAACCGCTCGTCTACCTCCAGGCGGCATTGTTCGAGTCGATGAGGCTGTACCCGCCGGGTCCGATCGAGCGCAAGACGGTGATGGCAGACGATGTGCTGCCCAGCGGGCACAGGGTGCAGAGGGGTGAAACCATCCTCATCGCGCTCTACTCGATGGGCAGGATGGAAGGTGTGTGGGGCGAGGACTGCCACGAGTACCGGCCAGAGAGATGGGTCAAGGAGGACGGCAAGCTGCTGCACGTGCCGTCGTACAAGTTCCTAGCCTTCAACGCCGGGGCAAGATCATGTTTGGGCAAGCACATCTCGGTAGTGCAGATGAAGAGTGTGATCGCCGCCATGGTGTGGAACTTCGATTTCGAGATGCTGACAGGACACGTTGTAGAGCCCAAGCCGTCCGTCGTGCTCAAAATGAAGAATGGGTTGCTGGCTAAGGTCCACAAACGGCGGGTCGAATAAACCATACAAAAGCCATCTACGTACTCGGTGTCTTTCTATTTTATTACTACATGGGAAGCATTTGTATTTCTCGTCTATGTTTGGCAGCAATAAGTATGTGTCCTTCCTTCCTCGCTGAAATAATAAGTATTTGCTCTTTCTTCCTCGCTGAAATAATAAGTATTTGCTATTCCTTCCTCACTAAAACAAGTATATATCCACATTTGGTTTCTTATAATTTTTCATACGTAACGTACCCTTCACATTTCTATATATATTTCTAGCATCACCTAGCATTTTATTACAAAAGTAGACGGCAACGCATGCCCATCATGATCTAGTCTCATGTATCATGTATGACAGAATGTGTGAATCTCACCGTAGCTCCATACGCTGCACAGCGTGTGCATCTCAACGTAGCTCCATACGCTGCGCAATTGGCAAAAGTAAATTAGCGAAGACTTCCCCTCAATTACAATGCATTAATATTCATGGAAAACCTCTCTTTTGCCACGAATATTAATGCACTGTACTTGTGCAAACCCATTTTTGTCCTTAATTGCCTACTTATTCACAACCACAATATATTATATACTAGGTGCATTCCCCGCGCGTTGCTGCGGGGATTTGATGACCAAATTTAGAGAAGCAATAGCTTTAATGAAGCAAGGAATAAAGTACCATGATGATTTTTGAGAATCATAGTATGTTAGTGGTGCAAATCACATCGCATGTGTCCTGAGTTGAGAGGCAAAAATTATGAAGATTATCATATCGAAAAATAAATTTGATGCAAGCACTCAGTACGGTATATTTACACAAATGGTGTTATGTGTAGAAATAAATTTATGTTTGAATATAATAGATTCATTAATAAATAAAGGGCTAATTTGTACAAATATATCTTGCAGGACCCCCTTGCTGAAAATGGAGTGGATATGGGATTCACCCTTTTTGATGGTGCCAACAATGATACTGTGATGGCCATGCCAGGGTTGGTGATGTGTTCATCCTAAGATGAACCTATGGTAGTTACGCAAGACTTTGCTTTTGTAAATTCCTTGAGCTGATTTAGAGGCATCTTGGAGTGCTTAGCGTTATCTTAATTGTTAGCAGCTCAGACGCTAGAACAACAATAAATGAATATACCAGGCAGGAGATAATTATGTGTTAAAAAAAGATAGTAACATGGTATATTTTGAAGCAATGAAGAACTAATTCCTGATTGGTGATGCTCCATGTCTTTGGCAATGAGGAGAAGAGAGTATTGTAGGATGAAGGGAGATGACGTTGTGAGCCTATATACCTGTGAACAGAAATAAGGGATATAAAGGCTAGTAAAGGAAGATTTGGAATTCATGACATATTTAAGTTGAATAAATAGTATTAATATGCACTATTGCAGGTACTTTGTCACAAAAACAGTGCTCGAGGTATCAATAAAAGAAAGTAAGGGAAGAGAGAATTAGCAACTGCGTGTTTTGTGGTGGAAACTTAAGCATCATGATCTGCCATACTTCTTTTAGAAAAAAATAAATCAGCGAATAGTTGGCATAGCCTAGAAAACAATAAAATTTGATATTGATAGGGCATCTCTCATCTTTCTAGCTGCAATTTCATACAGTAAGATGCATGAAAAGGGATGATAAATAGACGATGTATTTACAAATTAAAATAGAGTACATGCATGAGAAGTTGAAGCAGCAAACCTGAAGGTGACCAAACTTTTGCAATGATAAAGATTAGCCAGATTTAAGTACATAGAAAATCTTTGTCAGTCATTTGTATGTGAGATCCTGATTCAAGGGGAGAGAAGGTTGTCGGCCCTCGGTTTGGTGTCTGTTGTGATGCTGATTTTGGTAAAATATGCATGCACTGCCCTATTAATCTGCAAGCACAGACGAAGAAATCATGATGTTGCAAAAACCTCAAGATTCCAGTATAAAACGAAGGTGGTTAGCTAACCAATCTTCATTACGCACAAAGGACTCTTTGGTATGGAAGGTGATTAACTAACCAATCTTCATTACGCCGGAAGGACTCTTTGATATGGAACGCTTTATTATCTAGAAATAAAAAATGGGGGAATCCAAACCTTAGTTGTATTGTGTGTAGATATAGCGACGGGAGCCACGCCGCTTCGACCGTCGGAGGTGAGCAGTGGCCTGGGGTCTCGGCGAGTCGGCCGCCGTGGCGTCGAATAGGAGTAGCGCTGTTTTCCTTGTAGGTCGCTAATAGTTGTTTGGCCGGCTTGTCCGACACGGATCGCCGGGGAGGTAGGCGCCATGCACTAGTGCAGAACCGGGCATTATCACCGGTTCGTAAGGCCCTTTAGTGCCGGTTCTGTAACCAGCACTAAAGGGTGGGGACTAAAGGTCCACCCCTTTAGTTCTGGTTCAACACGAACCACCACTAAAGGGCCACCACGTCGCACGAGCCAGCGCCGAGAGCTTGGAGAACTTTAGTACCGGTTTGTAACACCAACCGATACTAAAAAGTTTGGGGTTTTGGTTTTATTATTTATTTTTCCTTCAATTTTGTGTTTTCCATTTAATTTATTGATTGTTTTTACATTATAATGAGTTATTAAATCACTAGGTGAAAGAACCGCGGATTAGTTTTAAGTGGATGGATCCTAAGTGATCAAGTAATCCAGTTGAAACTAATTCGCGGTTCTTTCATGAATGTTATAATAACTCATCATCATATTAATATAAAAACTCTTGCATCATATCATCACCAATAACACTAGCTAATAATCATCATAGTCATTACTGCTATCTAATCACCACCAACACTAGCTTAAAGAAGAAACATTCACTTGTACCAGAAGCAAAGATATCATCGAGTTCAACATGATCACGACATTATAAGCGCTCATAAGACCACAAAAGCAAATCACTTTGAGCTTAAGTTCAGGACGAAGAACACGGACATGAGAGGATAAGTACTAAGAGCAGGAACTAGCTAATCACTCCTGCTGCTCTCTCTCCGGTAAAATAGCATAGAACATGTGTAGCTCTCCTGATTCATCATATTGGAGCATATAGATGAACCTGTCTCCTAATCGTGGGCTGCACTTCTAATTGCTACCCCCTAGTACTTCTCTGCGATCCTTCACAATTTTGCTCCAGTCTTTCATTATTAAGCATTCCTCGGTTCTAGAAACCCTGAATGCACTCATGTGCATTGTAGGATGTCTTGGCCGTAAGCTCACCATTGACATGCGACCTTTCGTCTCGGTCCACTGAGGCACAACTATCATCGGGAGTCCCTGTTGAAGAACATCGTATAGTAACATACTTAGCAATGAAGTTTAGGTTAAAAATTAATGTATTCAAAAGATGCACTGATGACAAATAGTAAAAATCTTACCATCTTTCCTCAATAGATGTGACCGTAGTTCAATACGAACACTATTGGTCGCACGTTTTGAGTACTAAGATTTGAAAGTCCAAGAAAATAATTTCTCTTGACAGCATCATGATCCTCAAGCCATGAAACATAATGACTTATCTCCTCGCAGTTTAGTTCAGCCCCGGGACAGTGGACGGTCCTGTCTACCAAGCGTCGGACATGTTTGCTTGAAGGGAAATAAGCTGTCAATAGAAATTAGTTGTCAACTATTTTTGAATAAAGAATATCGAAGACATAAATATGATTGAGAAACTCACATAATGGTAGAACTGGAGGCGTCTGCACATCGACCCAGATGTCGATATTACCTTCATATCATCTTCAGGACGAGTATCAAAGGTGATAACCATATCAGGCACAAATGCATAAGCCTTGCATAGTGTTTGCCAAGTTTTGCATTCAAAATAGGTGTAGGTGTCTGCATTGTATAATTTTGCATAGAAAGTATAACCATGCTCGGTCTTCAAGTAAACTCTCTTTACCTCCATAGCTTTTATAGGACTGAACCAATCTTATCCAAGACAAAAATTCTTGCATGGCAGGGGATACGCTAGTAGAATAGTAAAAAAGTTAAAATTATAAGTTAAAGTAAATGAAGCATAAGTCATGCTTAATTACGAAAAAAACACTTGTCATTGTGAATTACTGTATCCATTTCGAAGGTCTCATCCAGCTTGATGCTGAAGCGCCTATCATCAACTAGGAAATTTCTGTCGCACAGGCCGCGCTCCTCTTCACAGTATTCGCGCATACCGAAATCCTTTTCGTCGTCAGACATTTCCTATGTTCATATAAACACTAATTCTATTAATTCAACTAATTCAACAAGTTCTATTAATTCAAATAGTTCTATTAGTTCAACTAGTTCTATTAATACAACTAATTTAACTAAGCACTTACTAAAAATAAACTAGTTCTATTAATTTTCTTAGTAAAAATAAAATAGTTCTATAGTAAAATTTTAATTAGATCATCAAATCTTATTGATCTAAATTTAATATATCTAATTCAGCTAACATTAATATATCTAATTCATCTATAACTAAAAGTATAAAAAACTAATTCATCTAACATTAATATCTAGCTAATTCACCTAACATTTGACATTAAACTAAAAGTATAACAAACTAAAAAATAGAAAATAATTAAGAAAAATTTCTCTCTCTGTGTGTGTACTGTGTGTGTGAGGGCCGCCATGGCGCGGCAGGGGGCGGTTCTTACAGCAGGGCGACGGCCGGCGATGCGAGGCGACGGGGGGCGGCGTCGGGGACGGGCCGGGGCGGCGACGTACTGGGGCGGGCCGGGGGCAGCGCGCGCGATCGACGACGGGGACGGGCGCGCGCGTCGACGGGGGCGGGGACGGGCGCGCGCGACGGGGACGGAGACTGGGACAGGCGCGCGCGACGTGGGCGACGACGGGGACGGGCGCGGCAGTGATGGGGACTGGCGCGATGACCAAGCAGATGAAGAAAAAACTAACTGAAATTTTCGTAAGTGCTATATATATATAGGAGGGGCCTTTAGTACCGGTTGGAGCCACCAACCGGTAATAAAGGTCAAATTTGGCCAGACCAAATGGCGGGAAGCGACCCCCTTTAGTACCGGGTCGTGGCTGCAACCGGTACTAAAGACCCCCCCCCCCCCTTTAGTACCGGTTGGAGCCACGACCCGGTACTAAAGGGGCGCGCTGGCGCAGGTGCGGTGTGGCAAGTTTAGTCCCACCTCGCTAGATGATACGTCTCCAACGTATCTATAATTTATGAAGTATTCATGCTATTATACTATCCTTCTAGGATGTTTTATATGCATTTATATGATATTTTATATTATTTTTGGTACTAACCTATTAACCTAGAGCCCAGTGCCAGTTTCTGTTTTCTCCCTGTTTTAGAGTATCGCAGAAAAGGAAAACTAAACGGAGTCCAATTGACGTGCCACTTGACGGAGATCATTTTTGGACCAGAAGAAGCCCACGGAGTACCAGAAGCAGGCCAGAAGAGTCCGGGGCTGCCCACGAGGGTGGGGGGCGCGCCCACCCCCCTAGGGCGCGCCCGCTGCCTCGTGGACAGCCCGGAGACCCCCCTGACGTGAAATCAACGCAAAACTCTTCTATATATACCCAAACTTCCAGAAAGAAACCAAGATCGGAAGTTCCGCCGCCGCAAGCCTCTGTAGCCACGAGAAGTCAATCGAGGCCCTCTCCGGCACCCTGCCGGAGGGGGCCATCATCACCGGTGTCCATGGCGGAGTATCCCGGAGGGGCCATCATCACCGTGAAGGCCAAGGACCAGAGGGTGGAAGCCATGGAGGAGGAAGCACAAGGGGGAGAACCTCTCCTCCTCTCTTCCGGTGGCGTCGGAGTGCCATCAGGAGGGGAATCATCGCCACGGTGATCGTCTTCATCAACATCACCATCATCATCACCATCCTCACCTCTTTTACGCGGTCCACTCTCCCGCACCCCGCTGTAATCCCTACTTGAACATGGTGCTTTATGCCACATATTATGATCCAATGATGTGTTGCCATCCTATGATGTTTTGAGTAGATATCTTTTGTCCTTGGGTTGATTGATGATATAGATTGGTATGAGTTGTATGTTTTATTTTGGTGCTGTCCTATGGTGCCCTCCGTGTCGCGCAAGCGTGAGGGATTCCCGCTGTAGGGTGTTGCAATACGTTCATGATTCGCTTATAGTGGGTTGGTGAGTGACTGAAACACAAACCCGAGTAAGAGGGATTGTTGCGTATGGGAATAAAGAGGACTTGATGCTTTAATGCTATGGTTGGGTTTTACCTTAATGATCTTTAGTAGTTGCGGATGCTTGCTAGAGTTCGAATCATAAGTGCATATGATCCAAGTAGAGAAAGTATGTTAGCTTATGCCTCTCCCTCATGATGGAACTGCAATAGTGATTACCGGTCTTGTTAATGATTGCCTAGGACAATTCCGCACACCGATCCACCATTATTCCACACTCGCTATTTATAATATTTAGTAATATATTCTAACTTTATGATAACAGCGCCTACTTTTATATTTTAGCTCTCCGATATCATACAAAGTTATCCTCTACATACCCACGACATAGTTTTATTTCTCATTGCTAGTTGGAAGCAAACGTTCGGTGTACGTAGAGTCGTATCGGTGGCAGATAGGGCTTGAGAGAATATTGATCTTACCTTTAGCTCCTTGTGGGTTCGACACTCCATACTTATCACTTCCACCTTTGGAAATTGCTACGATGATTCCCTCCACTTGGGGATTATCAAGCTCTTTTCAGGCGCCGTTGCCGAGGAGCAATAGCGTGGGGTTGATATTCTCATGTGTGCTTGTTTGCTTTCTTCACTAAGTAGATTTTGTATTTTCCTTTTTGTTTCTGTTTAGTTGTGGGTGAAACATACAAAAAAAATTACTTACCTTTCATGCCTAAAAAGTTTTTCAAAAAGAGAAGTGATTGGAAAGTTATGCATTGAAGAAGTGAGGGTCGACCTTGAGCACTTGTGTTCATGCTCACGGAAACAATGTAGAATTTTTCATGGAAGTTTCTCTGTAAATAATTATCCCCTTGTATATATTCATTTTATTATAAAAATAAATGTGCCAAGCTTTGGTTTTAGGATGACTAGATTGCTTGTTTGCTTTGTTCAGAACAAAAACAGAAACTTTGGCTGTAGTGCGTGAATTTACATTTTTTACTGGAAAGTCAAATGGGTCTGAAACTTTTTGCACATTAATTCTGTACAAATTGTTCAAATTGTAAAATTTAGTTCATAATTTTAGGAGTTACAGAAGTTTGCTAAACTTCCAGATTACTACAGACTGTCCTGTTTAAGACAGATTCTGTTTTTGATGCATTGCTTGCTTGTTTTGATGAAACTATCGGTCTCTATCAGTTGATTAAGCCATGAAAAAGTTATATTACAGTAGCTATAATGCAAAAACAAAATATGAATTGGTTTGCAACAGTACTTATAGTAGTGATTTGCTTTGTTATACTAACGGGTCTCACAAAGTTTTTGTTAAGTTTTTGTGGATGAAGTGTTCGAAGAATGAGGAGTTACCGATGTGAGAAGAATATAAAGAGGCAAGAGTTCAAGCTTGGGGATTCCCAAGGCACACCAAGTAAATATTTCAAGGGATACTCAAGCATCTAAGCTTGGGGATGCCCCGGTTGGCATCCCATCTTTCTTCTTCAACAATTATCGGTATACCTCGATTTTTGTTTTGTTCACATGATTTGTGCCCTTTGTGTTTTTGTTTTCCCTTTAAGAACCATTCTAGTATGAGATGTCCCTTCATCAATTTATGGAATACTTCATGTGCTTCACTTAAATATTTTAAGTATGATCTTATAGAATTGCTCTTTGTGCTTCACTTAAATCTTTTGAGTGTGGTTTTATAGAATGCTTCATGTGCTTTACTTATACATTTTGAGCTTGGATATTTGTTAGTCTATGTTAATTGTAGAATGCTCCATGAACTTCACTTATATCTTTTGGATTATGAATAATACTATCATTTAAAGTGGCTTGGAAGAGTGTCAACTTTAGGAATTAGTGATCCCACTATTTTGGAGGGTGTTGAATCTTAGTGTGATATTTATGAAAGTGGATTTGGAAGAGTGTCAACTTTAGCTAGTAATGAATCCACTATTTCGGAAGAGGTTCCAATTGAGTATGAGAAAAAAGTTTCTATGCATGATTCTACTGAAAATTATTATGAGGGAGGAATACATGCTTGTAGAAGTTGCAACAATATCAAGTTTCCTCTCTATGTGCTTAAAGATTTGAAGTTATACTTGTTTTGCCTTCCTATGCTAGTTGATTCTTGTTCCCATAAGTTGTGTGCTCACAAAATCCCTAGGCATAGGAAGTGGGTTATGTTTAAATGTGCTAGTCATATTCTTCATGATGCTCTCTTTATGTTTCATCTCTTTTCTTTTATGTGAGCATCATTGAAATCATCATGCCTAGCTAAAAGGCACTAAAGAAAAGCGCTTGTTGGGAGACAACCCAATATTTACCCTTACTGTTTTTGTGTGTTTACATGATTAATCTACTGTATTAATCATGTTTTGTAGCTTTTGTTTCAATAAAGTGGCAAGTAAGACCTTTGGGAAGACTTGGGAGAAAGTCAATGTGATCTTGCTGTAAAAAAACAGAAACTTTGCGCTCACGAGAATAGCTGTAATTTTTTACAGAAGAGTGCTTTTTAGTTGATTCTTTTTGCAGAAGATTAATAGACAAATTCCTCACGTCCACCAATTTATTTCATAATTTTTGGAGTATCAGAAGTATGGTTTATGTTCAGATCATTACAGACTGTTCTGTTTCTGACAGATTCTGTTTTCATTGCATAGTTTGCTTGTTTTCTAGTTTCTATGGATTATATTCCTCAATATAAATTGTAGAAATGATATGGTACAGTAGGTATTGTGTGAGAACAATTATGAACCTTGTCTTTGACAGTACCAAAGTGAATGGTTTGCTCTTTATCATACTAACCTATCTCACGAAGTTACGTTATGTTTTGTGTGATTGAAGTTTTAAAGCTTTGGGTGAGATACCGATATGAGGAGAATAAGGAGTGGAAAGACCCTAAGCTTGGGGATGCCCAAGGCACCCCAAGGTAATATTCAAGGAATACTCAAGCGCCTAAGCTTGGGGATGCCCCGGAAGGCATCCCCTCTTTCGTCTTCAAAACTATCGGTATACCTTACTCGGAGCTATATTTTTATTCGTCACATGATATGTGTTTTGCTTGGAGCGTATTTTCAATTTTACTTGCTGTTGGAATAAAATCATTTGATCTGAAATATTCAATGAAAAAGAATCCTCCCATGGCTAGTTAATTATTTGACTACTCAGTGATCTTCACTCATATCTTTTGGAGTAGTTCGTCATTTACTCGTGTGCTTCACGTATATCCTATGAGTAAATGGTTGAATAAATTGAATGTCATAAAACTGAATTTATATATGTTTCATATGCTTATAACATGGGGAGTAATGACTTCACACATAAGTATATGTAGTAAACTTATTGAAAGTTAGCAAACGTAGAATTGGTCACTTGAACAATTCATGAAAGAATATTGAAGGAAGAGGGATTTCACATATAAATATACTATCTTGGAATTCTTTTGTAATTATGAGGACTCATTAAAATATGACATGCTAAAAGGTTGATGTTGGACAAGGAAGACAACGTAATGGGTTATGTTTTCTTATATCTGAAATAAAGTATGTTGTCATGGATCGCCCAACACGTTGAGCTTGCCTTTCCCCCTCATGCTAGCCAAATTCTTTGCACCAAGTAGAGATACTACTTGTGCTTCCAAATATCCTTAAACCAAGTTTTGCCATGAGAGTCCACCATACCTTCCTATGGATTGAGTAAGATCCTTCAAGTAAGTTGTCATCGGTGCAAGCAATAAAAATTGCCCTCTAAATATGTATGATTGATTGGTGTGGAGGAAATAAGCTTTATACGATCTTGTGATGTGGAAGAAATAAAAGCGACGGACTGCATAATAAAGGTCCATATCACAAGTGGCAATATAAAGTGACGTTCTTTCGCATTAAGATTGTGTGCATCCAACCCTGAAAGCGCATGGCAACCTCTGCTTCCCTCTGCGAAGGGCCTATCTCTTACTTTTATCTCTTAACCTTATGCAAGAGTCATGGTGATTTTCACCTTTCCTTTTTACTTTTTATCTTTTGGAAAGCACCTTGTGTTGGAAAGATTCTGATATAAATATATATATATATATATATATATATATATATATATATATATATCCAGTTGGATGTAAGGCATCATGAACTATTATTGTTGACATTACCCTTGAGGTAAAAGGTTGGGAGGCGAATATATAAGCCCCTATCTTTCTCTGTGTCTGATTCAAACTTCGAACCCATAAATATCGCGTGAGTGTTAGCAATTGTGAAAGACTAAATGATAGTTGAGTATGTGAAGTTTGCTAAATCAAAGCTCTGACATAGACTCTTCCTGAAAATAAGATGAATTGTAATTGTTTGATGACTGAAAACACGGTTTGTTAGTTTTCAAGAAAGTTTATGATCTATACTTTAACATGTGATTAGCTTGTTACTTTATCATGAGAAGTTTTATGAGATGAGCTACTATTATGACATGTAATGATGCTAGAAAAAGTTTTTGGAATTATCATTGATCAAACTTAAGCACTTGCTAGCATTCACACTTCATAAATTATTTCTTTTATCATTTACCTACACGAGGACGAGCAGGAATTAAGCTTGGGGATGCTGATACGTCTCCAACGTATCTATAATTTATGAAGTATTCATGTTATTATACTATCCTTCTAGGATGTTTTATATGCATTTATATGATATTTTATATGACTTTTGGGACTAACCTATTAACCTATAGCCCAGTGCCAGTTTTTGTTTTCTCCTTGTTTTAGAGTATCGCAGAAAAGGAAAACTAAACGGAGTCCAATTGACGTGCCACTTGACGGAGATCATTTTTGGACCAGAAGAAGCTCACGGAGTACCAGAAGCAGGCCAGAAGAGTCCCGGGCTTCCCACGAGGGTGGGGGGCGCGCCCACCCCCTAGGGCGCGCCCCCTGCCTCGTTGACAGCCCGGAGACCCCCCTGACGTGAAATCAATGCAAAACTCTTCTATATATAGCCAAACTTCCAGAAAGAAACCTAGATCGGAAGTTCCGCCGCCGCAAGCCTCTGTAGCCACGAGAAGTCAATCTAGGCCCTCTCCTGCACCCTGCCGGAGGGGGCCATCATCACCGGTGGCCATGGAGGAGTATCCCGGAGGGGCCATCATCACCATGAAGGCCAAGGACCAGAGGGTGGAAGCCATGGAGGAGGAAGCACAAGGGGGAGAACCTCTCCTCCTCTCTTCTGGTGGCGCCGGAGTGCCATCGGAGGGGAATCATCACCACGGTGATCATCTTCATCAACATCACCATCATCATCACCATCCTCACCTCTTTTACACGGTCCACTCTCCCGCACCCCGCTGTAATCCCTACTTGAACATGGTGCTTTATGCAACATATTATGATCCAATGATGTGTTGCCATCCTATGATGTTTTGAGTAGATATCTTTTGTCCTTGGGTTGATTGATGATATAGATTGGTATGAGTTGTATGTTTTATTTTGGTGCTGTCCTATGGTGCCCTCCGTGTCGCGCAAGCGTGAGGGATTCCCGCTGTAGGGTGTTGCAATACGTTCATGATTCGCTTATAGTGGTTTGGTGAGTGACTGAAACACAAACCTGAGTAAGAGGGATTGTTGCGTATGGGAATAAAGAGGACTTGATGCTTTAATGATATGGTTGGGTTTTACCTTAATGATCTTTAGTAATTGCGGATGCTTGCTAGAGTTCCAATCATAAGTGCATATGATCCAAGTAGAGAAAGTATGTTAGCTTATGCCTCTCCCTCATATGAAACTGCCATAGTGATTACCGGCTTGTTAATGATTGCCTAGGACAATTCCGCACACCGATCCACCATTATTCCACACTTGCTATTTATAATATTTAGTAATATATTCTAACTTTATGATAACAGCACCTACTTTTATATTTTATCTCTCTGATATCTTACAAAGTTATCCTCTTCATACCCACAACATAGTTTTATTTCTCGTTGCTAGTTGGAAGCAAACGTTCGGTGTACGTAGAGTCGTACCGGTGGCAGATAGGGCTTGAGAGAATATTGATCTTACCTTTAGCTCCTTGTGGATTCGACACTCCATACTTATCACTTCCACCTTTGGAAATTGCTACGATGATTCCCTGCACTTGGGGATTATCACTAGCCGAGGGCGTCCGCACGGTTCACTACTAGGAAAAGGCCTGCTAGTGGCGCACCTGTTTTGCCTACTAATGGCGCACTACAGGTGCGCCACTACCACCACGCCATTAGATTTTATTACTAATGGCGCACCAGAGGTGCGCCATTAGTATACCAGAAACTAATGGCGCATCATGCAGTGCGCCATTAGTAGACCATACGGTGCGCCATTAGAATGCCTCCCAGGGGGCCATATTTAACCATGTCTCTGGCTTACTAATGGCGCACTTGTTGCTGATGTGCCACTAGTGTGCATTTTGCAGTGCGCCACTAAAGTTCTGGGTGGTGCGCCACTAGTATGAATATTAGGGATTTTTTTCATTTCTGATATTTGCACAGGTTACAAAACATATTACTGCACAGTATATAGACAGCACAACATATAAATAGCACAGTTATCGAATACAATAGAAGATTAGTCTCCGAATACAATTCATCATATTAGTCTCCGAATTCAAAAGACCGAACAAAGTTAGAACATTACAAGTCTCGAAACCGCGAGTAGCGAGTTTGTCTTCACATTACAAGTCGATATCGATCATCTAAACTACCATCACATAGAAGAGAGCTGCGGTCATCACGATTAGCATCATCGCGATGAAACTGGTCTTCATCCAGTTTCTCCTCCGCTCCCTCCTCTCTCCCTCTAGATAGCGCGCGTATCTAGCTTCCGCCTCCGCCCTAGTGGTGTACCCTTTGTAACTGTTACCGCTGAAACGGTGAACCTGTCTCCGACACTCCTCCTAGTCGTCGTAGACTCCGGGAACCTTACCCTTGTACACGACATACGATGGCATCTCTATGCACTAGCCAAACAACAAGTTAGTAGCAATTCACAGAAAATACATAAGCAATATATAAGTACGCAAACAAAGGATCGGAAGAGAAAAGCAACACATTAATAGCACGATTCATGGTCCTACTAATAAATAGCATCGATTACATATAAGTTGAACGACTGTCCAAACCAAAGAGACATACAAGTTCATTAAAGTTTAATATTACAACATGAGCCAATCGACATTTCAGAACTACATAGCTTCACTACTTTCGACTCGACTCAGGGACCGGAGCATGGATGAAGCCGCCGTCTTTCGTGATGGTCATGAAATCACGGGCGTTGTCAGCCTGCATTTGTAGCGTTGTTTCTATCTCACTGTTGGACGGTTGATGTCTGAGATAGAACTGCCCCGAGGTACGAAGGACATCTTGATGGATGATTTCCACAAACTCCGACTGGATGCGAAAGAATTCTTGTCTGATGTCCGCGTCCTGGATTGCCGACAAGCGTGCGGCCCAATCTTTGAGATTACTTGGTAGCAGAAGGTGATTATGGTCCCGTACGATCGCCCGCATGTGATGGAGGGCGTAGTAGGCATCCTTCTGACCGCCAGGCGGCTGCTTGACGCAGGAGAACATCGTATTGTGGCTGAAGATGTGCTTGCCGTACCTACGAACTGGCCTGCTGAAGGTGCCTCCAGATCTGGCGTAGCCGGGGAGAACATCATCAAGAACTTTCTTGATATTTGTGTAGTCTTTCTTCGACTGACGGTCCGGGTCGAAATACGTGGCCATGGAATATTTCGGGCTTAAGAGGTTGAGTGTGCACTGTGTGTCACTGCACAAAACACGGAATGTTAGAAAAAAAAGAACGATCGAAATCTAAGAAATCATATGTTACGGGGCGGTGAGGGGATGACTTACTCGGGGAAGTAAGGCACGAGGAAGTTATCCTTATCTGGGTTTGCCAGAATGACGCCTTCGAGGTATGAACTCGCGACTTGCCGGTCCCCAGCGCTGCCCAAGATCTTGGCACGCATGTAGAAGGGGTCGACTATCACGATGTCCGGGGTGTTGTCTCTAATGATCCGCATCTCCATACTCAGCGAAAATAGCCGAACGAAGGTGTAGTGCAGCGGATGAAGGTTAAACATAGCGAAGATGTCATCAAACCGTAGGACGATCATACCCCCGATGGCGCTATCCACAAAGCCCTTGCCCTCTGGCACCTTGGCCACGAAAATCGGGTATGCCGCATCATTCTCGGAGAGACGCCGCTTCTCCAAAGAAAGGACACTGTCATGCAGACTCCGCATAGCACCGGTTGCAGCATTGAGCAGATTAGTCGGTAGCATCGGCGTACCCGCCACATGCACCCTCCTGGAGATATCCTTAGGTGAAGGTGGCCCATCCTGAGCACGGATTGTACGCGGTGCCGGCTGGCTCGCATCGCCCTTGTTATTCTTTAGTTTCCATCCCTTCTTCCTCATCTCCTATAATGGGATCGAGTTCTGCTCAGAGACCGCCTTCTTGAGTGTGTTGGGGCTGATAATATTCCGCACCTCGGCTATCTGAGGCTCGGTGAAGGCGGCAGCTGGAGGCATCTCCTGAAAACTGAACGCCAGACGACGCCTGTTGCAATTGGGTTTCTCCGCGGTACCAGCTCGATCGCGGTCGTCTTTTTCAGGGTTGGGTTCTTCAGAAGGAGGCCCGAAGAATTCATCACCGTACCCATGTTAGGCAAAGTACTTATTGACGTTGGTAAATGTACCGTCCTCGTTGTCGTCGTCGTCCGGATCTTGTGCCATAGGGATGTCCGTCATGTCCGGTAGCGTTGCGGCGGTCTTGCCATGGCTTGGCGCCGGCACGACTGGCGGTGTTGTCTGTGGGGTGGTGTCCCCTGCCCCCAAATGAATCTGGCTCTTCGGCCAAAGCAGGGGCCAGCTTACGCAGGCGCCGAGGGTCATCACATCATCTTCGTCGGCCCCAGCGGGTCGAATCGGAGGTAACAACTCGTCGCAGCCTGGGAGCACCCGAACCAGTTCAACCCTATACATAGTGGGTGGCATCGGATTATCGTGGAACACGGGGTTGCCCGGTTGAACGATTCTGCCCTTGGCGACATCGATCAACTCACCAACCACGAAGTGCAGGAGAGTCATGGAACGTCGGCGGCGCGCTGCGAAAACATGCAGGGCGTCAGGGATGCCCAGTCAAAGGCAAGGAGATGAAGTCATCGGCCGAGAGGCTTAGTTACCGTGATGGTGTCGAGCTCGGCTAATGTCGAGGCACCGCCAACGGCGGGCGTGCAACTAACGGAGGGGCCGCTTGCTGCCGAGGTGCCGGCCGGCGTACACCCGGGTGCATTAAGCTCCAATGCCCGTGCCGGCGCCGGAGACACCAATACCGCCTCCGCCAGAGACACCAATGGCGCCGCCTGCGCGTTGTGCGAGTTGCTGCCCGTGAAGCTGGGAACCGGGGGCGGCCCCTGTTGGCCGCCCGCAATCCACGCCTGCAGCCCCTCAATCAAGCTAGGCACAATGGCGGTGAGTGTCGTTCCCAGTTGTTGTTGCACTTGCTCTTGGACAATCTCCGGAATCCAAGCCACTTGTGCCTTGAGTTCTTGAACCTCGCGCGACTGGCTTTCCGAGCTGGTCTTTTTCTCCTTTCGCCCACCAGCGTTATAGTATGACGACCATTTTGTGGACAAGCCTTTGCCGGCCACACGACCAGCTGACGACGGCTTACTGAGCTTATCCTTGTTTTTCATTATGTTCAACGCCCTATTTAGAGTGCCATCCCAAGCTGGGGAGCTCTGAGACGACCCCGCGCTACTGCTTTCAGTCTCCTGCGGAAGGAATGTGAACCATTTAGAAATTTGGCTTCATTAACTAGAATGCAACCATATATGTAGCTAATTACGCGGGGGTGTATTCCTTACCAGAACTTTCTCAAGCGCCTTGGCCTTCGGATCCGTGGTAAGCTCCTTTGTTACCGGGTCCTCCTTGTACCGGGCCCTGACATAGTTCCTGGTGTGCTTCTCACGGTATTTCTCGAAGCGGGGCGGTAGGCCTTGCTCGGCACGCTCCGCGTCCTCCTTGTCCCATATAGGTTCCGCCACTCTGTAACCGCCGGGACCGAGTTTGTGGACACCTAAGTTCAAGTCCCGCATCTCTTTCCCCCACTGACTTGATTCCTCGGATGTGCCGCTCTCGCACATGATCTTGAACTCCTTGTAGTCATCTTCGTTGATCGAAGGATTTTTCGCCTTGATCTTCTCATAACTATCACCTTTGTTAATCATTCTCTTCACCGCGCTTCTCCAAGTTGACAGGGTCGTGCTCATCTTCGTGAGGGCGGCACTGTTGACTTTATTCCGTGAGAGGCGTGTGTTTGCAAACTCAGCGGGGAACTTGTATCGTTCGTGCAGCTTCGTGAAGAGGAGGTTGCGCAAATTCCCTCGGTCCTTATGCCTTAGGTTCTCGGTGTTGATCGAGACGGTGCTCCGGAGAATGCACCCGAGCTGAACCGAGTACCCCTTGACTAATTCTTTGGGCGCCGTTGGATCCTCGTCGCAGTTCACTTCAGTAAATTCCTCCTTGACGGTGCCGAGCACGTTCGGGCGCCGGTCCTTCCGTTGCCTCTTCGGTTGGCTGCAATCTATGCGTGCGCTGTCATCATCAGTGGTGGCATCCTCGGCGGCACCATCAGTGGTGTCATCCCCGACGCCACTAGGGGTTGTGTAGTCAGGATCGGTGTCTTCCGCGGCGTGCTCATAGCGGTGAGGTTCTTCCTCCATCTCCTGGGACAGCTCCCAGAATGCCTTGCCGCCTGAACCGCCGGCCTCATCATTGTGGGCCATGTTTCGCTCTAAATAGGAAAAAAGTTTGGTCAAAAAGTTGGTTATTGTCAAGGAACAAGATCTCTAAGTTGACCAAATAACCTAATTCTCGAGGAATTCGCTGTTAGTGTGTTGTTGCTAAGGTCCACGTCCCTTCCTAACCCCCTTCTTCTTGTCTCCTCTCACTATCTCTCTCACACACATGGCAAGCAACGGTGTCTGAGTGTGAAAAAATACTAAACTAATCCAAGGGCTGAAAATTGATCATTTAGGTTTTTATCGACACCGAGGCACCCTAAAAGCCAAGGTTTTATCATTTAGGGTTTGACTCTTGGCTAACCAACCTCACCTCCTCCTCCTCCTCCTCCTCTTCTTCTTCGTCGTCTTCCTCTGATTAAATGGATTTCCAGGATGTAGGTGGATTCATGTGTATATATACACCTACACTAACTACTAGCCAACCAGTGTGTTTAGACTAGATCGGGGGGTATTGTCTTCTGTTGTGTCATTTTCATAGTTTCTTTCTGATCACAGTGGATGAGGAGCTTGATTGGTTACTTTAATGGCGGTCAGGGCCAGGCAGGGGAGGTGGGCAGGCAGGACAGGAGCGAGGTCAACGGCTCGTGGATGGCTCACACGTGGCCGCCCCCAGCTCCAATCGTGAGATTACGCAGGCAAATAAACAAAGAGGATCCTACTTAATTAACTACTGAGATACCCCGGCCAATGCATTAGTCGCAAGTACCCCATATGTCCTATTTTTAGCAAAGTCATGCTAAAATTCACGGAAAATTTCAGCATGACCTTTGCTGAAAATAGGACATATGGAGTACCCGAATTTGCCGGAATGGAAGTTAATCGACATTCCGGCAAACTCAAGGGCCTCTCGGGGTACCTGCAAAATCATTATCCCACCCCGCCCCACTGCAACCCCACAACACGACACGATGGTCGGAGACAAAACCCAGCAATATATCTTCTAGCCATTTGACTTAGTATGCCGGCTTTGGCATAGCAGAAAGCAAACTGAATAAAAATGACTTAGTATGCTGGCTTTGGCATAGCAGAAAGCAAACTGAATAAAAATGACTTAGTATGCTGGCTTTGGAAATAGCAGAAAGCAAACTGAATAAAAATGGTAGTTACTGTGCATATTCACACTAAACCACTAGCGGCCCTGAATACCCAATCCGGGAAGTCCTGCTGCACTATCATTTGAACCTAATTAGGTTCAAAACTCACTAAGCTTGTAGGTACAGTAAGTTAGTGTTCTAAGTATGAACTGAATAGTCATGCTGCACTAGTGGTTAACTGAACTGCAATAGTTCAGCAAAATGACTACTCTTTTCTGTCTTTGTGAACGAATTTGCTTTCCTGATCTGTTGGGTATAAAATAATTCCTATCAAGAATCGCAATATTATACCAGCTGTTAATACCATATGGATGAGAAAGATTTTACATTCAAATTTCTAAACAATGGCATAACAGTGTAAAGCATTCGACTTCAACCATTTGTATTGCTCAGAAATGTAGTGGAGTGTTACTTATGCCTACCAATCAAGGAAACACTCGTATTAAAATGAAATTGAGTTAGGAACCACTTTCAATACTAGTTTCTGAAACTGGAAATAATATTATTTGACCAATTGAAATAAGTTATATGGAAAATTTGCTACAAGAAATCATGTACTCCAGTCGGGCTTGGGCTGAGCATTTGATTATGGTTAATAGTTTACTGCTAAATAAATCAACAAACTTAGACATCCGTGTTAAACACCAAAGTGAGTGCAATGACAGCCAAGAAAATCCTGGTATGAGAGTAGATGGTTACAAGAGCACTAGAAATAACAGAATTTCATGATGTGGCTCTAGTGAAAAATGGCAGCTCACTTTTGTTATATGCTATAAACAATCATGCTATTGGGATTTGGTAATCTAAGGGCGCACACCAGCAAGAGCAGAGAAGTAGCATATCACTGGTGTAATGGAAGTTTATGGCCTAATGCCTTGGAACCAGACACATTTCCATAACTAGCAGCCCCAGCATATAATCAGTAAGATGCCCTACAACAGACACATTTCCTGAACAAAAACAAGTTTAGTCCACCACACCCTGAACAGGGGCATCACTAGGCAAGCAGCAATGTGTATCCACCAGTAGCCATGTTACTTATAGGTAATAATAACAGGAGCAAATACTACAAGTCTGTCTCTGTTTTCCTTGTGCAGCAACGAAGGAAGCTAGAGCAGAGCAGAGCAGACCTTGGTTGTGCGGGAGAGTCAAGGTGACTTCCTCGTCCAGCACGTCGTGGCCTTCCCCTTGCCCCTGCCGTTGCCGTGGTGGTGGTGGTGGCCCCTGCCGTTGCTGTGGTGGTGGTGGTCGCAGACGCAGTCGTGGTGCTCCGGTGGACGCGGCTGCATCAATCGTTTGAATTGACATTTAATCAAACACCTCACAGGCAAGAACAGAAGGTGGAGACAGAGAAGAGAGGGGATCGAGCAGAGAGAGAGAGGTCAAGGAGGAAGGAACAGAGAGGGAGAGGGCAGGGTGTGGTGGCTCACCGGTGACGTCGGAGGAGAGGCCCCGACGAGCACATCTACAGCGGCAAGCACGTCTATAGCGGCGAGTTCGGCTCTGCTTCCGCTTCGGCTCTGCTTCCCCGAGGAAGAAGAGGCGGAGGGGGGTGGAGGGGAGGACCGGGCGGCTGGGCGGGGCGGCCGGGCGAGGGCCTCACCTCGAACAGGACGGAGATGGTGGGGGCGGAAGGGCTCGTCGCCGCCGTGGCGAGGGTCGGAACGGGGGAGGCGGCGGCGGCGCGGGGGCGGCGGCGGCGCAGTACGGGTCGGGGCAGTGGGCGGGTCGGGGCAGCAGTGGGCGGGTGAGAGAGATGGGGAATATAGAAAAAAAATTAGGTGGGGGGGGGGAAGGGTTAGCAATGGCGCACCCCCGAGCGGTGCTCCATTAGAATTTTTTTATAGCAATGGCGCATCCCAGAGAGGTGCGCCATTAGTAATCTTTTTTTAATAGCAATGGCGCACCCCAGAGAGGTGCGCCATTAGTAATCTTTTTTTTTGTATAGCAATGGCGCTCGGGGGGGGGGAGGGAGGGGGAACCGAGCGAGGAGACAGGGGAGGGTGCGGTGGGTCGGCGGTGGCGGTGGAGCGGGGAAGGTGCGGGGGGTCGGCGGCGGCGGTGGAGCGGGGGAGGGTGCGGTGGGTGCTCGGCGGCGGTGGAGCGGGGAAGGGTGCGGGGGGTCGGCGGCGGCGGTGGAGCGGGGGAGGGTGCGGTGGGTGCTCCGCGGCGGTGGAGTGGGGAAGGGTGCAGGGGGTCGGCGGCGGCGGTGGAGCGGGGGAGGGTGGGGGGGTGTTCGGCGGCGAGGGGGATCTGGCGAGGGGGGATAGCGATCGAGATGGAGGGGGGTCGAGATCGAGTGTCCTCATGAATATTCAATATTTTTTCATATTGAATATGAAAAAATATCATCAAATTTGAAAAAATATTCATGAATTCAAAAAGTGCCCATGAAATTTAAAAATATTCATGAGTTCAAAAATATTAACAAATTCAATACTTTTTGTGAGTTAGAAATTCAATACCATAATAAACATAAATAAATATTCATGAGGACACTAGAACAGAAGAAATATCATTTCGATATGTCGAAATACAATCGAGAAATGAGGGCTACATTTTAAATACAATCGATCTTAGCTAGCTATCTGTTCACAATCTTCTTGCCCTTATTTTTCGTCAATGGAGTTCTTCTCTTGAACGGACGTCCTTTAGGTAGGGTGGTCCTGCTTCTTCTTGTGGTGTATGTTGGTACTTCATCGTCGTCGTCATGTTCCATCTTTGGGTCGCCGTACTTGTCGAAGTCTTGCTCATTGGCGACTCCATCCATTCCGATGATCTTCCTTTTGCCTCTCCTCACGAAACCACGACTGGGCTTTGACGGGTCGGTAATGAAGAAGCATTGGTCCACTTGGGAAGCCAGTACCCATGGCTCATTTTTGGCGGTGACGTTTGCACCCGCGGTCTTGGATTTGGCTTCAGGTATAACCATGGTGGTGAAATACCGGTCTTCATTTAGGACGCTCATGGCCCATCTGACAGGGAACATCGGGACCTTCTCTCCAGCGTAGCTCAGCTCCCAGATCTCCTCGATCCTTCCGTAGTATCTGTCCTTGTCGTTACCGGTGTAGGATTCCATCGTTACCCCGGAGTTCTGATAACCATCGCTCTTCATGTCCTTTCCCTCGATGTAGAATGTGTAGTCGTTGATATCGTACGCCTCATACGTCATCAGGTTGTGCTCGGCGCCCTGGACAAGGCGAATATGAGTTGTTCTTCCGCGGAAGAATCCTCATGTAAAGGGTACGACAAAAGCTTCTGCTTGAACCAACGCGTGAAACTTGAGTTGTGCTCTTTCATTATATCTCCGTCCGTCCTCTGTTGGCCTCGGTCATTGTACGTCTTCTCAATAAAGGTTTTGTGCTCTACCACCCAAGGACCGACCACGTCTATGTGTTGTAGCGTGACTAGGTTTGCTCTTTCAAAGTCGGCGAGTCGACCTTCGAAGTCGACATGCATTTCGCGGCGACCCTCACGGTGACCCCATCCAGCGAGCCTGCCGAGGTGCCTGTTGACGGGCAGACCAACGGGGTTCTCGATGCCTAGATAATTCGTGCAGTACGACATGCACTCTTCGGTCAGAAAGACCCTGGCTATGCTTCCCTCTGGACGTGACATGCTGCGACCGTATCCTTTGATGACACCATTCATCCTTTCGAACGGCATCATGATGTGCAGGAACGTCGGCCCGAGTTGGATGATATCCTCCACGATATGGACCAGCAGATGCACCATAACGTCGCAGAATGCGGGCGGGAAGTACATCTCAAGCTCGCATAGTATCACCACGATCTCTTCCTGTAGCCTTCTGAGCTGCCTCACGCCAACCGACTTCCGAGAGATGACGTCGAAAAAGTTGCATAGGCCAAATAGCGTTTCACGGACGTGCGCGTCCATGTCACGACCGGTTTTCCAATAAAACATTTATTGAGAAACCGATCCCTTTAACGGACCAGTAGAGAAGAATCCTTCTTACTGGTAGACAAATTCTTGATCACAGAAATATCCAGGAGTACTAAATATAATACAAGGTTGAGCGGAGGCTGCTCAACAATTTATTACAAGCACGCCAATATTATACATAAAGACGGATATGACACAAGGGCTATGGTGGCATAACTACTGACTCGTAATAAAAGTGGTGGTGGATATGTCACAGTGAAGTGGGTGACATGACTCCTAAATCTTATAGCTCATCGAGCGTCGGAGTGAGGCTCGAGGACTTTTATTGTGGGTGGCGGAAGCGTATATAATACAAGTGACCAAATTCAGGATCGCACGGGACTGACTGGGACTCCTCTAGGCGTCGGACTCGCTATCAAACTCATCATCCATGAGATCGCCTTCGTCAACATCTGGCCATATCAACAAGCCAGGTGAGTACTATGAAAGTACTCGCAAGACAGTTTGGACATAAGATATAACAAATGCAAACATGATGCACATGAGCAGATTAATAATGCACACTCCGATAATAAACTTGCACTGCATGGGAAATAAAAAGGAAGTCGGGTGCTAGTCCTCCCGAAATCCCAATGTAATACTGAAGGCCAATCGAGTGTCTGAAATGACTCCTCGAAAGGGTACAAACAAATTAACAATGCCGCAGTCGGGCGTCAGGGCGACACCACATAAAGGGCTTATAATGGAATATAAACGATAGTGCGTGCCACTGTCGGACGTCTGAGCGACATCACGGAAAGGGCTTACAACAAAAGTAAATAACGAGAGTGCCACAGTCGGACGTCTGAGCGACATCACATAAAGGGCTTATATCGAAAGTAAATAACAAGAGTGCCACAGTTGGACGTCTGAGCGACATCACATAAAGGGCTTATATAGAAAGTAAATAACAAGATTGCGACAGTCGGACGTCTGAGCGACATCACATAAAGGGCTTATATCAAAAGTAAATAACAAGAGTGCCACAGTCGGACGTCTGAGCGACATCACATAAAGGGCTTATATCAAAAGTAAATAACAAGAGTGCCACAGTCGGACGTCGGAGCGACATCACATAAAGGGCTTATATTTCATAACCCGATATTCCAGTAGCTCATGAAGTTAAATCATCTCAAGGAAATACTCAGGTACGAAATAATAAAATGGTTAGTCCATCCACAGGAATAACATTCAACCGGGTTTACCACTCAAGCTTGTTCACCGGGGATTTCCACGGGGACTGACACAGGGACTGACACTGAGACTGATATGGATACTGTTTGGATACATTGACCCAGGTCCTTGACCATGGACACGATGACTCGGAAGGTTTTGACTCTGCAGAGTTTGTACTCTTAACCACAGCCAACGGATTTCAGTAGTCACAAGGGACTAGTTCCGTTTACGTTATTTTAGGAGAAACACATCTAACCAGTACACACCCATTCCACATTCCGATGCCAGGAATCACCCTAGGCAACGTTCAAGAAAAACCTTGAGACGGGGAGGCTACAACCTCGCGTAGCATGGGATCAAATTTATATCGCGCGCTCTAAGGGGTGCCCCCCTCTCGGTCCCAACTGGAAACACCCATGCCCCCTGACCGGATGACTGGCTTTAATCCAAGGCCATGGAACCCTCATCCCGGCCCCTCTATTTGGTGTGTACAAGGAAAGAGGTTTGCAACTTACTAAACCGTATTCTTTGCAGAAAACATGTGGCAGCACGGAAAGGGGACGAACGGTAACGTGGCTCGGTCCACGTTAACGTCGGAGTTTAACGGTTGACATAAGACTGGCATGCTACAACAGTACCATCTTACTACCTCTCATGTCACCACATGATCAGGTCATCTCCCATCAAAAGATCACATCAAACTTCGAAGCACACGGGTAGTTGCCTTGCATGCAATGTAACACTTATTGATGCTCATATGCCATGCACAAACTATTCAAGCAAACATGCAAAACACTCATCATATCAAAGGTTCAAACATGCTTGCCTGGTTCGGAGAAGTCGGAGTCTAGCTCGGCGAAGTTCGCGGCTCCGTCACCTCCTCCGGAATCTACGGTATAAAGAAACCGTATACTAACGTGAAAACCATTGCGTGTATAAAAATTATTCCAAATTTTTTCCAAATAAATACAATTAAAAACTAGACGAAAATAGAAGACTGAAAAAAAAGAATCAATCAAAAGGCATCTTTTGTTAAAAAGATATAAGGGTTTTAGTCCAAGGACTAATCTGTGATGAAACAGAAAAGATCCAGGGGCTTGTTTGAAAAAGCAGAAAACACTTCGGTACGAAATACGCCAGCCCAGAGGGGAAAACACACTTTGCCCGAAGGCGCCTTCAGAAAACGGTTCGAAGGAAAAGAAAGAGAGGCTGTCGGGGGGGTCCCACCCGTCAGGTTCAAACTCCAACAGAGCTCGCCGGCGCCCGAAGGCTGCGGTGGTCGCCGGCGTTGATCCACGGCGAGGTAGGGTGATCGGAGGGTACCTACGGGTTCAGGGTGTTCTTCCGCGTCGGTGGGTGGTGGACTTGGCCGTCGGTGAGCACCACGTCGACGGCGACCTTATCTCTGGCGGACGGTGGTTCGGGCGAGGGTGGAACTCTCCGGTGGGTGCTGCAAACTCCAAATTAGGGCGCGGGTCAGAGAGGTGGATGCACTAGGAGGCTACTGGCATGAGTTGAGAGGCGGGGGTGCACGCACTGGAGCGAATCCTGCCGGATCCCGAAGCGGGTCGAGGCGGCCGGAGTTGAGGAAGAAGACCTCCTCGAGGCCTTCCTTGTGGCTTGGCGTGGTCCTTGTGGGGTGTAGGGATGGTGCGTGTTCGAGTTCGAGCTCGGGACCTCCTTTTATAGGCGATCCGAGGAGGTGGCCGTGAACGGGATAACGCCGGCAAGCAATTACAGCAAGGCAGAGGTCGGGCAGTAGGTTTAGGCGGTTGGGCATCACCGTGATGGTCTACTGGCACCGTTTCTCCGCTAAGATCTCGTTCGGACATGGATAATGCTCTGGTCCTCGACGGAACGGCCGTATGGGCAAAACGGCGGCAGGGAGCGCGCTCCGTGCCTCCCAGTTCATGACGACGGCTCTGCAGCGTGCACAGAGGAGGGGACGGCCACGCGGTGGTCTCTGGTGGCTTGGGCGGTGCTGGACGGCGCCGTCCCATGCTGCGCGTCTCTGGCAGCCGCAGCGGGTGCTGCTGCCGCCGCGCATGGGGCGATGCACCTCGGCCAGCTCGTCGCCGACGCCCGCAAGCATCCAGGCGACCGTGCGGCGCGGGGATAAGAAGGAGGAACAGGGCGCAACGTGCCACTGCAGCTACTGGCGAGATCGACATGGTGTTCTGAAGAAAACGACACTGGCTCTGAAACTATTTCTGAACTCTGAACTTCGACAGGTACAGTGCATGCCAGGTGTTCGACGATATGATTTGGGCACGAGGAAAAAAATTTGGAGCTGGGACTTGGTGAGGTGACCTCTTGATGCATCCAGAGGCTGCCTGAATTTTCTCAGATTTTTAGGAGAAGAAAACAAATGAATTTCACCAAATTTTGCAAATATGGCCCAAACTTGCAGCAAGCACATTTTGAAAATTTTGAACTGGAGACCAGTGGATCTTCCTGGGACTAGCCAGGAAAATTTGTTTGGAGGCAAAACTCAAAGGAGAAATAGTGGTTCCTTTGTAAATTTCCAAGGGTCAAAATAGAGGACATAAAAGGTTTTTGATTAGAAATAAATGGAGATAAAATCATGGGGAAGTTAAACTTGCTGGATTTGAAGTTTATCTTGACACAAAGTGGGGAGATGGCTTTTGGGAGGAGTTTTCAACTTAGGTTGAGGCAAGAGATAAATTTTGAGAAGGAAAGGATCACTCCATATGCCATAGAGCTATTTATAGAAGAAGAGATTTCCAAAAACTTTCCCAATTAAAAACATTTGTGTTGAGTCAACACAAGGTGAAAAACCTCCAAGAGCAAAGATCAAGTCTTGGATGAATCCAAACAAAATACTTGTCATAAAAGAATTTATTTTTTTGAGAAGGAGAGTCCTTTAGAAGAAAATTTAAATAACCTCCTTCAAATCAAATAAAGAACTTGATAAAACCAAACAAAAATTTTGGGTGTCACAACACCTACCCCCTTAGGAAAAATCTCGTCCCCGAGATTTCAGCTGATCCTCAAATAGATGTGGATACTCCGCCTGAAGAAAGTCCTCTGTTTCCCATGTTGCTTCATCCTCGGTGTGATTGCTCCACTGAACCATGAAAAATTTAATTGTTTTCTGACGGGTCCTCCTTTCAGACTCTTCCAATATTTTTATTGGCCGCTCTCTGTAGGTGAGGTCTGGTTGCATATCAATGCTCTCATGAGATACATGCTTTTCTGGGTTGCTCACACACTTCCTCAACTGTGAGACGTGGAACACGTCGTGGACGTCTGACAGCTCTTTGGGTAGGTCTAGCAGGTAGGCTACTGTGCCTCTTCGTGCAACCACACAGAAGGGTCCAATAAATCTTGGGGCTAGCTTTCCTTTAATTTTGAACCGTTGTAGGCCCCTCATAGGGGACACTCGTAGGTATACATATTCACCGGGTTCAAAGCTGACCTTACGATGTTTTTGGTCGTAATAGCTCTTTTGTCGGCTTTGAGCTGTCTTGAGTCGGTCCCTGATTTGTTTAACTTTCTCCTCGGCTTCCTTGGGCATGCCTGGGCCGAAGATACGACTGTCACCTATTTCTGACCAATTTAATGGGGTACGACATCTCCGTCCGTACAATGCTTCAAAAGGTGCCATTTGTAGGCTGGCTTGGTAACTGTTGTTGTACGCGAACTCGGCATATGGTAAGCTTTCCTCCCAACTGGTTCCATAGGTGAGAACAGAGGCTCTCAGCATGTCTTCTAGGATTTGGTTCACGCGTTTAGTTTGTCCATCAGTATGGGGGTGGTACGCTGTACTGAATGCCAGCTAAGTGCCCAGAGCTTGTTGTAAGTGATCCCAAAATTTAGAGACAAATTGAGTGCCCCGGTCGGATATTATGGTCTTTGGGACTCCATGCAGACAAACTATATGGGAGAGATAAAGTTTAGCAAGCTTCTGAGTGGAGTAGGTCGTCTTCACGGGAATGAAATGTGCTACCTTGGTTAGCCTATCTGTGATGACCCATATGGCATCATTTCCGCATTGTGATCGAGGTAGCCCGACGATAAAATCCATTCCAATCTTGTCCCATTTCCACTCAGGTATCCTGTTTGGCTGTAGCAGCCCTGCTGGTTTTTGGTGCTCGGCCTTAATGCGCTGACACGAATCACAACATGCAATGAATGTGGCTATATCCCTCTTCATATCGTGCCACCAAAATCTTTCCTGAATGTCTTTGTACATTTTGGTTCCTCTGGGGTGGATTGAATATGGGGCGGTGTGGCCTTCGGTTAGAATTTGTTGTTTGAGGCCCTCAATGTTTGGTACGCAAAGTCTGTCTCCGTACCATAATACTCCCTCTTTGTCTACGACGAACTCTGAAGCCTTGCCAAGGCTCACTTTTCTCTTTATACCTTCGATGCTGGGGTGTCCATGCTGAGCCTTCTTAATCTGTTCCATTAGGGTGGGTTGTATCTCCAGATTTGATACCTTGCCCTCGGCGACTATCACCATGTTGAGTTTGGCGAACTCCTGCTGAATTTCAGGCCTCAAATTCTGTGGACTGTCGTTGCCCGAGCGGGGGTTCCGACTAAGAGCGTCTGCCACTACATTTGCTTTCCCTGGATGGCAGTGAACGCCGACATCATAGTCCTTGACAAATTCCAACCAGCGCCGTTGTCGTAAGTTGAGTTCTGGTTGTGTGAAAATATATTTAAGGCTTTTATGGTCCGTATATATTTCACAACGATTTCCCAGCAAAAAGTGCCTCCACTCTTTGAGTGCATGGATGACTGCTACTAGCTCCAAGTCATGAGTAGGATAATTTTCTTCATGCTTCCGTAGTTGCCTGGAAGCATATGCGACAACTCTGCCGTCCTGCATCAATACGCACCCGAGGCCCTTCCGGGATGCGTGACAATACACTTCAAAGCTTTTGTGTATGTCCGGCACAACCGAAACTGGTGATGTTGTTAATTTCCTTTTGAGTTCTTGGAAACTTTTCTCGCACGCTTTAGTCCATACAAATTTCTTATCCTTCTTGAGTAACTGTGTCATTGGTTTTGCCACGGTGGAGAATCCTTCAATAAACCTTCGGTAATATCCTGCCATTCCTAGGAAACTTCGTACATCTGTTACGTTGGCTGGTGGTTTCCAGCCAAGAACGTCTTTCACTTTTTCTGGGTCTACGGCCACGCCCTCTTGGGTCAGTACATGGCCTAGAAAACCAACCTGTCTTAGCCAAAATTCACATTTGCTAAATTTGGCGTATAATTGATGTTTCCTTAATTCTCCCAGTACAATTCGGAGATGTTCAGCATGTTCTTCCGGTGTCTTTGAGTATACCAGAATATCATCAATGAACACCACTACAAATTTGTCCATAAATTTCATAAACACTTTGTTCATGAGGTGGACGAAATATGCGGGGGCGTTCGTCAGTCCAAACGGCATTACTGTGAACGCATATAATCCGTATCTGGAGGTGAATGTTGTCTTAGGGATATCTTCTGTCCGTACCTTTAATTGATGATATGCCGATCTTAAATCAATTTTTGAGAACACCTTGGCTTGTGCGAGCTGGTCAAATAAATCATTTATCCGGGGCATCGGATATTTGTTTTTGATGGTGACCATGTTGAGTGCTCAATAGTCTATACACAATCTCAGTGTCCGATCCTTTTTCTTGGCAAATAATACTGGTGAACCCCAAGGTGAGGAGCTGGCTCGTATAAATCCTTTGTCCAGTAATTCTTTTATTTGCTTCTTTAATTCTACCAACTCGGAGGGTGCCATTCTATAAGGTTTCTTGTAAATGGGGGTGGTGCCAGGTGCTAGTTCAATGCTGAACTCTATTTCCCGGTCTGGTGGCATGCCTGGTAGTTCTTCGGGAAATACGTCAGGAAATTCACACACCACTGGAACTTTTCTCAATTCTGAAATGTCCACCTTGTTCAACTTTGGTTGTCGTGACCGTGGTCTCTCTTGAGCTGCAACCTTTATTGTCTTGCCGTGATGATGAGTAAGAATCGTAGTCCGATTGAAACAGTCGATAAATCCCTTGTTGGTGGTTAACCAGTCCATTCCTAGGATAACATCCAGTCCTTTATTTTCCAACACGATGAGATTCGCCTGAAACTTTAGTCTTTCAAACTCAATAATCACACCTTGGCAGTAACTCTGAGTGATCTGCTTATTCCCGGGGGACTTGATGATCATGGACTTTTCCAAAGGAAGTATCGGAAAACGATGTTGCAAAACAAAACTCTTCGAAATGAACGAGTGAGAAGCTCCAGAATCAAACAAAACCGTGGCAGGTATTGTGTTGACAGGGAACGTACCGAGCACGATATCTGGGGCATTCTGTGCTTCCTCCTTGGTCACATGGTTCAAGTGACCCTTCTTGTGATTGTTGTTGGGGTTGAAGTTGTTACGCCTAGGGGCTGGATTATTTCCACCATTGTTCGGCTTGGGGGCCGAGTTCCTTGGCTTTGGGCACTGTTTGGCATAGTGTACTTCCTCTCCGCAAGCATAGCAAGTGACACCTGGGCGGTACGTAAAGTCCTTGTCCCTTGAATGAAAATGTTTGGTTGGCCTTAGAGCTGTGGTTGTGGATTTTCTGGCTTCATTCCTCTGAATATCAGTCTTGCTCCGGTTGTTGCGAGCATGAGTCGTCTTGTCCCTTTTTCGCTTGCGAATATCCTCCAGGCAGCGGCGCTCATTCTCCAATGTAATAGCCTTGTCAACCAGTGTTTTGAAGTCTGGAAAGGTGTGTACGACCAGTTGGCATTTAAGTGCTGGCGCCAGACCATCCAAATTTTTTTCCATCCTTTTATTCTTAGTCATATGCTCATCGTAGGCATAACGAGATAATTGAGTGAACTGACTGTTGTACTCAGTCACTGTCATGCCTCTCTGCTTGAGGTCATCAAACTCCCTTTTCTTGATCTTTATATTGCTCCTGGGGATGTGCGCCCCACGAAAACCTTCCTTAAACTCTTCCCAGGTGATGTTATGTTCATTGGGGTGCATGTGTAGAAAATTTTCCCACCATGCTGCAACTGCTCCAGTGAGGTAGTGAGGTGCATAAAGCACCTTCTCACGATCTGAACATTGTGCAATAATCAACTTCCTTTCGATGTCACGAAGCCAATCATCGGCCTCAAGCGGCCTATCAATGTGAGCGAACGTTGGAGGACGTGTCTTTTGTAGTTCAGACAACCTGGAATGCGGCTGGTATGGCTCACGGTGATTTCCCATATTGATAATGTGATTCATCATTTCCTGATGCTGCTGCTGGCTTTGTTCAAAAAGGCGGCATACTTGAGAAAATGCTGCCTCGCTGCCCTGCTGACTAGACTGCCCCTGTGTGAAGTTGTTGCTTGTCTGGGTTCCATAAACTTCTTCCTGTGGATTTGGCATGGAACGAGTCCAGGGACGAGGCATTTTCCACTCTGGGGTATTTTTTTGCAAAACTCATGAGAAGAACTGTGTGGCACAAGGAATAATTTCGCAAAGGCGAAAATTTAAAAGACCTCAAGATTTTTCAAGAAAAATACTTGATTGCGCATGGAGAAGGACTGCTTAGTACATATCTTACACGCGATTCGTAATTATACAATACATCACTCAGGATGTGCGTACACATTCCTAACATGTTATTTAGGCTAGTGCACTTCTCCGAGATCCTACATGATGCGCACACAAACTACTCCTCACCAAACCTAGGTACATATAAACATATCATACAAGCGGGTGCATCACACGGTCGCTAGGCGCACTCAGTCGGAGATGGTGAAAACTTCCCTCGGCCTGCCGAGGGTAAGACCCAGAGGTGCAGGAGACTCAACCTCCTCCTCCTCCCTAATAGGCTCCAGGCGCGTAGCACTGCGTTGAGGAGTTGGTGCGGGTGCGACAGGCGGTGCAGCTCTACTTGGAGTAGGAGCAATGACTTGGTCAAACTCCTCAGTGGTAGGCAGACGGCGAGTGGTGGCTAAAATGGCAGGTGTATAGGGTGCTGAGGACGAGACGAAAGTCAGTGGCGGTGCCATGTGGAGAAGCTCCCTCCTGTTGGCGGAACAGCCCCGAACTGAGTCCATACGGGCAGCCACAAGGTCGTCCACGAGGTTGTCGAAAGCTGCCTCAAGGGCTTTGAGATACTCAACAAGCATCTCGATAGCCTCATCTCTATCTCCCCTATGGCAGGCGAATGCATAGTGACAAGTATATGGCACATGGCATGGGAGGTAGCGGTAGCGACGAGTCTTCATCGTAGGAAGAACATCCCGAAGACGAGCTATCGCCTCACGGGCGGCCATCTGCATGGCATGCCTCTCCGTAGGCATGGCCCTTCCCACAAAACGGAAGTGGCGAGATGCAGAACGTCTTCCCTTGAATTGCACCACGGCCTGGTGCATAGACACGTCGTCGCTGAGCTTGTGCTGGTAAAGTGTGAACTCTGGACGAGTCGACGGCCCGATCGTGAGGTTGGTGATGGAGATGAGAAGCTTGACAAACCCCTCAGGCACATTGGCGAACACCCGCGACTCGCAGTCGTTGCCAGCCATCTGCAAAAGTAGGCAAAAATTCTGAATAGTCAAATCATAAATTTATGATGACTAACAGAAAATAGCTACATTTGCAAAATGCTGAAAAAGCACTAAATACGCTAATAACCGATTAGCGATCGCACCTAGTGGCCTCCTACAGTCAGCCTGGCTCTGATACCAAGCTTGTCACGACCGGTTTTCCAATAAAACAATTATTGAGAAACCGATCCCTTTAACGGACCAGTAGAGAAGAATCCTTCTTACTGGTAGACAAATTCTTGATCACAGAAATATCCAGGAGTACTAAATATAATACAAGGTTGAGCGGAGGCTGCTCAACAATTTATTACAAGCACGCCGATATTATACATAAAGGTGGATATGACACAAGGGGTATGGTGGCATAACTACTGACTCGTAATAAAAGTGGTGGTGGATATGTCACAGTGAAGTGGGTGATATGACTCTTAAATCTTACAGCTCATCGAGCGTCGGAGTGAGGCTCGAGGACTTTTATTGTGGGTGGCGGAAGCGTATATAATACAAGTGACCAAATTCAGGATCGCACGGGACTGACTGGGACTCCTCTAGGCGTCGGACTCGCTATCAAACTCATCATCCATGAGATCGCCTTCGTCAACATCTGGCCAAATCAACAAGCCAGGTGAGTACTATGAAAGTACTCGCAAGATAGTTGGACATAAGATATAACAAATGCAAACATGATGCACATGAGCAGATTAATAATGCACACTCCGATAATAAACTTGCAGTGCATGGGAAATAAAAAGGAAGTCGGGTGGTAGTCCTCCCGAAATCCCAATGTAATACTGAAGGCCAATCGAGTGTCTGAAATGACTCCTCGAAAGGGTACAAACAAATTAACAATGCTGCAATCGGGCGTCAGGGCGACACCACATAAAGGGCTTATAATGAAATATAAACGATAGTGCGTGCCACTGTCAGACGTCTGAGCGACATCACGGAAAGGGCTTACAACAAAAGTAAATAACGAGAGTGCCACAGTCGGACGTCTGAGCGACATCACATAAAGGGCTTATATCAAAAGTAAATAACAAGAGTGCCACAGTCGGACGTCTGAGCGACATCACATAAAGGGCTTATATCAAAAGTGAATAACAAGATTGCCACAGTCGGACGTCTGAGCGACATCACATAAAGGGCTTATATCAAAAGTAAATAACAAGAGTGCCACAGTCGGACGTCTGAGCGACATCACATAAAGGGCTTATATCAAAAGTAAATAACAAGAGTGCCACAGTCGGACGTCGGAGCGACATCACATAAAGGGCTTATATTTCATAACCCGATATTCCAGTAGCTCATGAAGTTAAATCATCTCAAGGAAATACTCAGGTACGAAATAATAAAATGGTTAGTCCATCCACAGGAATAACATTCAACCGGGTTTACCACTCAAGCTTGTTCACCGGGGATTTCCACGGGGACTGACACAGGGACTGACACTGAGACTGATATGGATACTGTTTGGATACATTGACCCAGGTCCTTGACCATGGACACGATGACTCGGAAGGTTTTGACTCTGCAGAGTTTGTACTCTTAACCACAACCAATGGATTTCAGTAGTCACAAGGGACTAGTTCCGTTTACGGTATTTTAGGAGAAACACATCTAACCAGTACACACCCATTCCACATTCTGATGCCAGGAATCACCCTAGGCAACGTTCAAGAAAAACCTTGAGACGGGGAGGCTACAACCTCGCGTAGCATGGGATCAAATTTATATCGCGCGCTCTAAGGGGTGCCCCCCTCTCGGTCCCAACCGGAAACACCCATGCCCCCTGACCGGATGACTGGCTTTAATCCAGGGCCATGGAACCCTCATCCCGGCCCCTCTATTTGGTGTGTACAAGGAAAGAGGTTTGCAACTTACTAAACCGTATTTTTTGCAGAAAACATGTGGCAGCACGGAAAGGGGACGAACGGTAACGTGGCTCGGTCCACATTAACGTCGGAGTTTAACGGTTGACATAAGACTGGCATGCTACAACAGTACCATCTTACTACCTCTCATGTCACCACATGATCAGTTCATCTCCCATCAAAAGATCACATCAAACTTCGAAGCACACGGGTAGTTGCCTTGCATGCAACGTAACACTTATTGATGCTCATATGCCATGCACAAACTATTCAAGCAAACATGCAAAACACTCATCATATCAAAGGTTCAAACATGCTTGCCTGGTTCGGAGAAGTCGGAGTCTAGCTCGGCGAAGTTCGCGGCTCCGTCACCTCCTCCGAAATCTACGGTATAAAGAAACGTTATACTAATGTGAAAACCGTTGCGTGTATAAAAATTATTCCAAATTTTTTACAAATAAATACTATAAAAAACTAGACGAAAATAGAAGACTGACAAAAAAAGAATCAATCAAAAAGCATCTTTTGTTAAAAAGATATAAGGGTTTTAGTCCAAGGACTAATCTGTGATGAAACAGAAAAGATCCAGGCCTTGTTTGAAAAAGCAGAAAACACTTCGGTACGAAATACGCCAGCCCAGAGGGGAAAACACAATTTGCCCGAAGGCGCCTTCAGAAAACGGTTCGAAGGAAAAGAAAGAGAGGCTGCCGAGGGGGTCCCACCCGTCAGGTTCAAACTCCAACAGAGCTCGCCGGCGCCCGAAGGCTGCGGTGGTCGTCGGCGTTGATCCACGGCGAGGTAGGGTGATCGGAGGGTACCTACGGGTTCAGGGTGTTCTTCCGCGTCGGTGGGTGGTGGACTTGGCCGTCGGTGAGCACCACGTCGACGGCGACCTTATCTCCGGCGGACGGTGGTTCGGGCGAGGGTGGAACTCTCCGGTGGGTGCTGCAAACTCCAAATTAGGGCGCGGGTCAGAGAGGTGGATGCACTAGGAGGCTACTGGCATGAGTTGAGAGGCGGGGGTGCACGCACTGGAGCGAATCCTGCCGGATCCCGAAGCGGGTCGAGGCGGCCGGAGTTGAGTAAGAAGACCTCCTCGAGGCCTTCCCTATGGCTTGGCGTGGTCCTTGTGGGGTGTAGGGATGGTGCGTGTTCGAGTTCGAGCTCGGGACCTCCTTTTATAGGCGATCCGAGGAGGTGGCCGTGAACGGGATAACACCGGCGAGCAATTACGGCGAGGCAGAGGTCGGGCAGTAGGTTTAGGCGGTTGGGCATCACCGTGACGGTCTACTGGCACCGTTTCTCCGCTAAGATCTCGGTCGGACATGGATAATGCTCTGGTCCTCGACGGAACGGCCGTACGGGCACAACGGCGGCAGGGAGCGCGCTCCGTGCCTCCCAGTTCACGACGTCGGCTCTGCAGCGTGCACAGAGGAGGGGACGGCCACGCGGTGGTCTCCGGTGGCTTGGGCGGTGCTGGACGGTGCCGTCCCACGCTACGCCTCTCTGGCAGCCGCAGCGGGTGCGGCTGCCGCCGCGCATGGGGCGATGGACCTCGGCCAGCGCGCCGCCGACGCCCGCAAGCGTCCAGGCGACCGTGCGGCGCGGGGATAAGAAGGAGGAATAGGGCGCAAGGTGCCACTGCAGCTACTGGCGAGATCGACATGGTGTTCTGAAGAAAACGACACTGGCTCTGAAACTGTTTCTGAACTCTGAACTTCGACAGGTATAGTGCATGCCAGGTGTTCGACGATATGATTTGGGCACGAGGAAAAAATTTCTGGAGCTGGGACTTGGTGAGGTGACCTCTTGATGCATCCAGAGGCTGCCTGAATTTTCTCAGATTTTTAGGAGAAGAAAACAAATGAATTTCACCAAATTTTGCAAATATGGCCCAAACTTGCAGCAAGCACATTTTGAAAATTTTGAACTGGAGACCAGTGGATCTTCCTAGATCTTGGTTGAGGGTTCTAAGGACTAGCCAGGGAAATTTGTTTGGAGGCAAAACTCAAAGGAGAAATAGTGGTTCCTTTGTAAATTTCCAAGGGTCAAAATAGAGGACAGAAAAGGTTTTTGATTAGAAATAAATGGAGATAAAATCATGGGGAAGTTAAACTAGCTGGATTTGAAGTTTATCTTGACACAAAGTGGGGAGATGGCTTTTGGGAGGAGTTTTCAACTTAGGTTGAGGCAAGAGATAAATTTTGAGAAGGAAAGGATCACTGCATATGCCATAGAGCTATTTATAGAAGAAAAGATTTCCAAAAACTTTCCCAATGAAAAACATTTGTGTTGAGTCAACACAAGGTGAAAAACCTCCAAGAGCAAAGATCAAGTCTTGGATGAATCCAAACAAAATACTTGTCATAAAAGAAATTTTTTTTTTAGAAGGAGAGTCCTTTAGAAGAAAAAATTAAATAACCTCCTTCAAATCAAATAAAGAACTTGATAAAACCAAACCAAATTTTTGGGTGTCACAGTCCATGATCCCACGGATTGCAACTGGAAGTTTCTGCCTCATCAGCACGTGATAGTCGTGAGACTTCATCCCGCTGAACTTCTGCTTCGCTGAGTCTAGGTATCTGCTTATCTTCCCCGTGTAACCGTAAGGAAGTTTTACTCCTACGAGGCAGGTGAAAAACTGATCGATCTCCTCCTGACTTAGAGTGAAGCACGCGGGAGGGAAGTCATTTCCAGTCTTCTTGGCCTTTTTGCCTTTGCGACGACTTTTCGTGTCCTGCTTCGCCTCATCATCATCATCATTAGCGTGAAGCTCCTCCCTGATGCCCATTGATTTCAAGTCTACCCTTGCTTTCGGCCCATCTTTGGTCCTCTCTGGCATGTTGAGCAGGGTACCAAGCAGACTCTCGCACACGTTCATCGTGATATGCATGACATCAAGGCTGTGAGGCACACGGTGGATCTTCCAGTACGGCAAGTCCCAGAAAATAGACCTCGTTTTCCATACCTTCAGCAGCGGCTCTTGCGCCTTTCGCTTTTTTCCCGGCTCTGGCGCCTTTTGCTTCTTTCCCGGCAGTGGGCAATCTTTCCAATTTTTCAACGGCTCATCTATTTCCTCGCCGCTCCTCATACGCGGGCGTCTTCGGGTTTTGGTTTCACCATCGAACAGATCCTTGCGTTTGCTCCATGAGTCATCGTCGCGAAGCCACCTTCGATGTCCCATGAACACGGTTTTCGAAGACCCGGGATCTCTATCTAGCTGGCGATACGTTGTGTCATCCATGCACCTGACGCATCCAGAAAATCCGTGGACCACCTGCCCCGCGAGATATCCGTAACCGAGATAGTTGTGCACCGTCGTGAGCAGTGCGGCTCTCATAGGGAAATATTCTTTCTCTGCGGCGTCCCACGTATTGGCTGGCGTTTTCCACAGCATGTCTAGCTCCTCTTTCAGCAGCCCCAGATACAGATTGATGTCGTTCCCTGGTTGTTTCGGCCCTTCAATTAGCATACTCATGTGAATGTACTTCCTCTTCATGCACAACCAGGGGGGAAGGTTGTACATCCACGCAAACACAGGCCAGGTGCTATGTGTGCTTCTCTGTCTACCAAACGGATTGACTCCATCGGTGCTCGCGCCCAGCACGATGTTCCTTGGATCGTTCCCAAATTCTGGGTGTTCGAAGTTCAACGCTTGCCACTAGCTCCCATCCTGAGGGTGACTCAGCATCTTGTCTTTTTTATTTATCTCCGGATCATTTGCGTCATCTTCTCGCTTCTGCTCCTCCCTATCCGTGTGCCAACGCAGGAGCTTTGCTACCTTAGGGTCCGCGAAATACCGCTGCAGACGAGGAGTGATCGGAAAGTACCACACCACTTTTCGAGGAGCTTTCTTCCTCTTCTTGCATCGAGTGACGCCGCACACCGGACATATGCTAGACTCCGCGTGCTCGTCCCGATAAATGATGCAATTGTTCATGCACACATGGTATTTCACGTGCGGTAAATCCAGAGGACACACGATTTTCTTCGCCTCCTCGAAACTGGTCGGGCACTTGTTCCCCTTGGGAAGACGTTCGTGCCAGAATGACATGTTCTCGTCGAAGCATGCGTCGGTCATTTTGTGTTTTAGCTTCATCTACAGAGCCATGAGCGTTACTTTCAGGTGGGTATCCTCGGGCCTGGATCCTTCATACAATGGAGTAACCGCATCTATCTCCAGTTGATCCAGCTTGGCTTTCTCTCGGGCGGCAGCTCTTGCGTTATCTGTCTGCTTGAGAAGCAGCTCTTGAATATGAGGGTCCTGCACCCAGCCCATCGATGGTCAATCGTCGTCTGCTCCGGCATCTTCATCTTCATGATCATGCCCTTCGTCTGCTCCGGCATCTTCCTCATCATCATGTCCGGCATCTTCTACATGATGACTGTGTACTGCATCTACTTCGTGATCATGCCTTGGAGATTCTTCGTCTTCTCACCCGCCCTCGCCATGGTTGTCTTCCTGCCCTTCCTCATTTCTTGCCGGTCGGCCCCCACGGACGACTTCATAATAATCTTCATCACCTTGCCACCGATAGCCATCCATGAAACCGCGCAAGAGCAGGTGGTCCCGCACCTGTACGGAATCCGGGTCCATAGGGCTCCTCAGCTTGCATCTTCGACACAGACATCTTATCTCCGTCTCGTTCTTTTGAAGCATCTCGGCCTTCGCGGAGCTCAAAAACCAATTCACGATGCCTTCGGTCATCGTGCGGACCATGGTCGCCTGCGGGGTAGAGCAAAACGATATTTTAGAACCAAGAAAAAATTTGGCATGACTTTGCCTAAAAATAGGACCAAAAAGAATGCATAGTGCCAAAATTCTCGCCGAAACGGAAATGAATCAACATTCCGGAAAAATATTGGCAACTATCGCATTTCAAATACCGGTACCTGCAAACACAAACATATATGCAACACCACAAACATATGCAACACCACAAACATACATAGATCTAGCTAGGCCATAAAAAGTGCATGTGCACGTTGTTGGAGGGAGAAAAAAGTAGATCTACAACATAAAGAAAGCTTTCCCCTTACTTACCTATCAAAAAAAGGTAATTTAACCACTTAATTTGGATGAATATATGGTGCAAATGAGGTGAGGAGGAGGAGGCAGCCGAGACAAGCTTGGAGGAGGAGGTGGAGAGAATGAAGTGGGGAAAGTGAGTGTGTTGGTGGTTGTCCAAAATATCTAGCTGGTCCCAGGTTACTAATGGCGCATCACCAACAAATGCGCCATTAGTAACCCTGGTTACTAATGCCGCACCAGCTGGCGGTGCGCCATTAGTAGTTTTGCAAAAAAAACAAAAAATGATAGTAGTGGCGCACGGGGTGACTGGTGCGCCATTACTAGTTAAAACTAGTAATGGCGCATTGTGCCACGGTGCGCCATTAGTATTTTTGGAAAAAAAACAAATTTTGTTAGTAGTGGCGCACTATGTTTGTGGTGCGCCATTAGTGAAGGAAATATGCCCTAGAGGCAATAATAAAGTTATTATTTATTTCCTTATATCATCATAAATGTTTATTGTTCATGCTAGAATTGTATTAACCGGATACATAATACATGTGTGAATACATAGACAAACAGAGTGTCACTAGTATGCCTCTACTTGACTAGCTCGTTGATCAAAGATGGTTAAGTTTCCTAGCCATTGACATGGGTTGTCATTTAATTAACGGGATCACGTATTTAGGAGAATGATGTGATTGACTTGACCCATTCCGTTAGCTTAGCACTCGATCGTTTAGTATGTTGCTATTGCTTTCTTCATGACTTATACATGTTCCTATGACTATGAGATTATGCAACTCCCGTTTACCGGAGGAACACTTTTTGTGCTACCAAACGTCACAACGTAACTGGGTGATTATAAAGGTTCTCTACAGGTGTCTCCAAAGGTACTTGTTGGGTTGGCGTATTTCGAGATTAGGATTTGTCACTCCGATTGTCGCAGAGGTATCTCTGGGCCCTCCCGGTAATGCACATCACTTAAGCCTTGCAAGCATTGCAACTAATGAGTTTGTTGTGGGATGATGTATTACGGAACGAGTAAAGAGACTTGCCGGTAACGAGATTGAACTAGGTATTGAGATACCGACGATCGAATCTCGGGCAAGTAACATACCGATGAGAAAGGGAACAACGTATGTTGTTATGCGGTCTGACCGATAAAGATCTTCGTAGAATATGTGGGAGCCAATATGAGCATCCAGGTTCCGCTATTGGTTATTGACCGGAGACGTGTCTCGGTCATGTCTACATAGTTCTCAAACCCGTAGGGTCCGCACGCTTAAAGTTCGATGACGATTATATTATGAGTTTATGTGTTTTGATGTACCGAAGGTAGTTCTGTGTTCCGGATGAGATCGGGGACATGACGAGGAGTCTCGAAATGGCCGAGACGTAAAGATCGATATATTGGACGACTATATTCGGACTTCGGAAAGGTTCCGAGTGATTCGGGTATTTATCGGAGTACCGGAGAGTTACGGGAATTCGCCGCGGAGAAGTATTGGTCCTTATTGGGCCATACGGGAATAGAGGAGAGAGGCCAAAAGGAAGGAGGCGCGCACCCCCCTCTGGTCCGAATTGGACAAGGGGTGCAGCCCCCTTTTCCTTCTCCCTCTCCCCCTCTTTCCTTCTCTCCTACTCCAACAAGAAAAGGAGGAGTCCTACTCCCCCCTTGGCGCGCCCTCCTCCTTGGCCGGCCGCCTCCCCCTTGCTCCTTTATATACGGGGGCAGGGGGGCACCCCATAGACACAACAATTGATCGTTTGATCTTTTAGCCGTGTGCGGTGCCCCCCTCCACCATAGTCCACCTCGATAATACTGTAGCGGTGCTTAGGCGAAGCCCTGCGTCGGTAGAACATCATCATAGTAACCACGCCGTCATGCTGACGAAACTCTCCCTCAACACTCGGCTGGATTGGAGTTCGAGGGACGTCATCGGGCTGAACGTGTGCTGAACTCGGAGGTGCCGTGCGTTCAGTACTTGATCGGTCGGATCATGAAGACGTACGGCTACATCAACCGCGTTGTGCTAACGCTTCCGCTTTCGGTCTATGAGGGTACGTAGACAACACTCTCCCCTCTCGTTCCTATGCATCACCATGATCTTGCGTGTGCGTAGGAATTTTTTTGAAATTACTACGTTCCCCAACAGTGGCATCCGAGCCTGATTTTATGCGTTGATGTTATATGCACGAGTAGAACACAAGTGAGTTGTGGGCGATATAAGTCATACTGCTTACCAGCATGTCATACTTGTTGGGGAACGTAGCAGAAATTCAAAATTTTCTACGCATCACCAAGATCAATCTATGGAGTAATCTAGCACCGAGGGGAAGGGGAGTGCATCTACATACCATTGTAGATCGCGATGCGGAAGCGTTGCAAGAACGCGGATGAAGGAGTCGTACTCGTAGCGATTCAGATCGCGGTTGATTCCGATCTAAGCGCCGAACCAGGGCGCCTCCGCGTTCAACACACGTGCGGCCCGGTGACGTCTCCCACGCCTTGATCCAGCAAGGAGAGAGGGAGAGGTTGGGGAAGACTCCATCCAGCAGCAGCACAACGGCATGGTGGTGATGGAGGAGCGTGGCACTCCAGCAGGGCTTCGCCAAGCACTGCGAGAGACGAGGAGGGAGAGGGGTAGGGCTGCGCCAAGAGAGATATGTTCTCATGTCCCTGGCATCCCCAAAACCCCCACTATATATAGGGGAGGGGGAGGGGCTGCGCCCCCATCTAGGGTTCCCACCCAAGGGGCGCGGCCAGCCCTAGATGGGACTTGGAGGGGCGGCCAAGGGGGGAGAGAGGGGGGGCGCACCACTAGGTGGGCCTTAGGCCCATCTGAGTCTAGGGTTTCCCCCTTCCCCCCTTCCCTGCGCCTTGGGCCCCTTGTGGGAGGCGCACCAGCCCACCTAGGGGCTGGTCCCTTCACACACTTGGCCCACGCAGCCCTCTGGGGCCGGTGGCCACACCTGGTGGACCCCCGGGACCCTCCCGGTGGTCCCGGTACGTTACCGATAGCACCCGAAACTTTTTCGATGACCAAAACAGGACTTCCCATATATAAATCTTTACCTCCGGACCATTCTGGAACTCCTCGTGACGTCCGGGATCTCATCCGGGACTCCGAACAACATTCGGTAATCACGTATATCTATTCCCTATAACCCTAGCGTCATGGAACCTTAAGTGTGTAGACCCTACGGGTTCGGGAACCATGCAGACATGACCGAGATGTTCTCCGGCCAATAACCAACAGCGGGATCTGGATACCCATGTTGGCTCCCACATGTTCCACGATGATCTCATCGGATGAACCACGATGTCGGGGATTCAATCAATCCCGTATACAATTCCCTTTGTCAATCGGTATGTTACTTGCCCGAGATTCGATCGTCGGTATCCCGATACCTTGTTCAATCTCGTTACCGGCAAGTCTCTTTACTCATTCCGTAGCACATCATCCCGTGATCAACTCCTTGGTCACATTGTGCACATTATGATGATGTCCTACCGAGTGGGCCCAGAGATACCTCTCCGTTTACACGGAGTGACAAATCCCAGTCTCGATTCGTGCCAACCCAACACACACTTTCGGAGATACATGTAGTGCCCCTTTATAGCCACCCAGTTACGTTGTGACGTTTGGTACACCCAAAGCATTCCTACGGTATCCGGGAGTTGCACAATCTCATGGTCTAAGGAAATGATACTTGACATCAGAAAAGCTCTTAGCAAACGAGCTACACGATCTTGTGCTAGGCTTAGGATTGGGTCTTGTCCATCACATCATTCTCCTAATGATGTGATCCCGTTATCAACGACATCCAATGTCCATGGTCAGGAAACTGTAACCATCTATTGATCCACGAGCTAGTCAACTAGAGGCTTACTAGGGACATGGTGTTGTCTATGTATCCACACATGTATCAGAGTTTCCTATCAATACAATTTTAGTATGGATAATAAACGATTATCATGAACAAGGAAATATAATAATAACCAATTTATTATTGCCTCTAGGGCATATTTCCAACAATACTTTGGTTCGGCGGTATTGTTGGATGAAGCGGCCCGGACCGACATTACGCGTACGCTTACGCGAGACTGGTTTTACCGACGTGCTTTGCACACAGGTGGCTGGCTGGTGTCAGTTTCTCCAACTTTAGTTGAACCGAGTGTGGCTACGCCCGGTCCTTTCGAAGGTTAAAACAACACCAACTTGTCAAACTATCGTTGTGGTTTTGATGCTAGGTAAGAACGGTTCTTGCTCAGCCCATAGCAGCCACGTAAAACTTGCAACAACAAAGTACAGGACGTCTAACTTGTTTTTGCAGGGCATGTTGTGATGTGATATGGTCAAGACATGATGCTAAATTTTATTGTATGAGATGATCATGTTTTGTAACCGAGTTATCGGCAACTGGCAGGAGCCATATGGTTGTGGCTTTATTGTATGCAATGCAGTTGCCCTGTAATTGCTTTACTTTATCACTAAGCGGTAGCGATAGTTGTAGAAGCAATAGTTGGCGAGACGACAATGATACTACGATGGAGATCAAGGTGTCGCGCAGGTGACGATGGTGATCATGACGGTGCTTCGGAGATGGAGATCGCAAGCACAAGATGATGATGGCCATATCATATCACTTATATTGATTGCATGTGATGTTTATCTTTTATGCATCTTATCTTGCTTTGATTGACGGTAGCATTATAAGATGATCCCTCACTAAATTATCAAAGTATAAGTGTTCTCCCTGAGTGTGCACCGTTGCGAAAGTTCTTCGTGCTGAGACACCACGTGATGATCGGGTGTGATAGGCTCTACGTTCAAATACAATGGGTGCAAAACAGTTGCACACGCGGAATACTCAGGTTAAGCTTGACGAGCCTAGCATATAACAGATATGGCCTGGGAACACGGAGACCGAAAGGTCGAGCATGAATCATATAGTAGATATGATCAACATAGTGATGTTCACCGTTCAAACTACTCCATCTCACGTGATGATCGGACATGGTTTAGTTGATATGGATCACGTGATCACTTAGAGGATTAGGGTGTGTCTATCTAAGTGGGAGTTCTTAAGTAATATGATTAATTGAACTTAAATTTATCGTGAACTTAGTCCTGATAGTATTTTGCAAATTATGTTGTAGATCAATAGCTCGCGTTGTTGCTTCCCTTTGTTTATTTTTGATATGTTCCTAGAGAAAAATTATGTTGAAAGATGTTAGTAGCAAAGATGCGGATTGGATCCGTGATCTGAGGATTATCCTCATTGCTGCACAGAAGAATTCTGTCCTTGATGCCCCGCTAGGTGACAGACCTATTGCAGGAGCAGATGCAGACGTTATGAATGTTTGGCTAGCTCAATATGATGACTACTTGATAGTTTAGTGCACCATGCTTAACGGCTTAGAATCGGGACTTCAAAGACGTTTTGAACGTCATGGACCATATGAGATGTTCCAGGAGTTGAAGTTAATATTTCAAGCAAATACCCAAGTTGAGAGATATGAAGTCTCCAACAAGTTCTATAGCTAAAAGATGGAGGAGAATAGCTCAAGCAGTGAGCATGTGCTCAGATTGTCTGGGTACTACAATCGCTTGAATCAAGTGGGAGTTAATCTTCCAGATAAAATAGTGATTGACAGAATTCTCTAGTCACCATCACCAAGTTAGTAGAACTTCGTGATGAACTATAGTATGCAAGGGATGACGAAAGTAATTCCCGAGCTCTTCGTGATGCTGAAATCGATGAAGGTAGAAATCAAGAAAAACATCAAGTGTTGATGGTTGACGAGACCACTAGTTTCAAGAAAAGGGCAAAGGGAAGAAGGGGAACTTCAAGAAGAACGGCAAGCAAGTTGCTGCTCAAGTGAAGAAGCCCAAATCTGGTCCTAAGCCTGAGACTAAGTGCTTCTACTACAAAGGGACTGGTCACTGGAAGCGGAACTACCCCAAGTATTTGGTGGATAAGAAGGATGGCAAAATGAACAATGGTATATTGGATATACATGTTATTGATGTGTACTTTACTAGTGTTTATAGAAACCCCTCGGCATTTGATAATGGTTCAGTTGCTAAGAGTAGTAACTCGAAACGGGAGTTGCAGAATAAACAGAGACTAGTAAAAGGCGAGGTGACGATGTGTGTTGGAATTAGTTCCAAGATTGATATGATCATCATCGCACACTCCCTATACTTTCGGGATTAGTGTTGAAACTAAATAAGTGTTATTTGGTGTTTGCATTGAGCCTGAATATGATTTGATCATGTTTGTTGCAATACGGTTATTCATTTAAATTAGAGAATAATTGTTGTTCTGTTTACATGAATAAAACCTTCTATGGTCATACACCCAATAAAATGGTTTGTTGGATCTCAATTGTAGTGATACACATATTCATAATAATGAAGCCAAAAGATGCAAAGTTAATAATGATAGTGCAACTTATTTGTGGCACTGCCGTTTAGGTCATATTGGTGTAAAGCGCATGAAGAAACTCCATGCTGATGGGATTTTGGAATCACTTGATGCTTGCGAACCGTGCCTCATGGGCAAGATGACTAAAACGCCGTACTCCGGAACTATGGAGAGAGCAACAGATTTGTTGGAAATCATACATACAGATGTATGTGGTCCGATGAATGTTGAGGCTCGTGGCGGATATCGATATTTTCTCACCTTCACAGATGATTTAAGCAGATATGTGTATATCTACTTAATGAAACACAAGTCTGAAACATTTGAAACGTTCAAAGAATTTCAGAGTGAAGTGGAGAATCATCGTAACAAGAAAATAAAAGTTTCTACGATATGATCGCAGAGGTAAAATATTTGAGTTACGAGTTTGGCCTTCAATTAAAACAATGTGGAATAGTTTCAAAAAATCATGCCACCTGGAACACCACAGCATAATGGTGTGTCCGAACGTCATAACCGTACTTTATTGAATATAGTACAATCTATAATGTCTCTTACCAATTTGCCACTATCGTTTTGGGGTTATGCATTAGAGACAACTGCATTCACGTTGAAACGGCACCATCTAAATCCGTTGAGACGACACCATATGAACTGTGGTGTGGCAAGAAACCAAAGTTGTCGTTTCTTAAGTTTGGGGTTGCGATGCTTATGTGAAAAAGTTTCATCCTGATAAGCTCAAACCCAAATCGGAGAAATGTGTCTTCATAGGATACCCAAAGGAGACAGTTGGGTACACCTTCTATCAAAGATCCGAAGGCAAGAAATTCGTTGCTAAGAATGGATCCTTTCTAGAGAAGGAGTTTCTCTCGAAAGAAGTGAGTGGGAGGAAAGTAGAACTTGATGAGGTAACTGTACCTGCTCCCTTATTGGAAAGTAGTTCATCACAGAAATCTGTTCCTGTTACTACTACACCAATTAGTGAGGAAGCTAATGATGATGATCATGTAACTTCAAATCAAGTGAGTACCGAACCTCGTAGGTAAACCAGAGTGAGATCCGCACCAGAGTGGTACGGTAATCCTGTTCTGGAGGTCATGTTACTTGACCATGACGAACCTACGAATAATGAGGAAGCGATGATGAGCCCAGATTCCGGTAAATGGCTTGAGGCCATGAAATCTGAGATGAGATCCATGTATAAGAACAAAGTATGGACTTTGGTTGACTTGCCCGATGATCGGCAAGCCATAGAAAATAAATGGATCTTCAAGAGGAAGACGGACGCTGATAGTAGTGTTACTATCTACAAAGCTAGACTTGTCGAAAAAGGTTTTTGACAAAGTTCAAGGTGTTGACTACGATGAGATTTTCTCACTCGTAGCGATGCTTAAGTCTGTCCGAATCATGTTAGCAATTGCCGCATTTTATGAAATCTGGCAAATGGATAAACAAAACTGCATTCCTTAATGGATTTATTAAAGAAGAGTTGTATGTGATGCAACCAGAAGGTTTTGTCAATCCTAAAGGTGCTAAAAAAATATGCAAGCTCCAGCGATCCATCTATGGACTGGTGCAAGCATCTCGGAGTTGGAATATACGCTTTGATAAGTTGATCAAAGGATATAGTTTTATACACACTTGCGGTGAAGCCTGTATTTACAAAAAAGTGAGTGGGAGCACTACAACATTTCTGATAAGTATATGTGAATAACATATTGTTGATCGGAAATAATGTAGAATTATTCTGCAAAGCATAAAGGACTTTTTGAAAGGAGTTTTTCAAAGAAGGACCTCGGTGAAGCTGCTTACATATTGAGCATCAAGATCTATAGAGATAGATCAAGACGCTTGATAAGTTTTTAATGAGTACATACCTTGACAAGATTTTGAAGTAGTTCAAAATGGAACAGTCAAAGAAAGAGTTTCTTGCCTGTGTTACAAGGTGTGAAATTGAGTAAGACTCAAAGCCTGACCACGGCAGAAGATAGAAAGAGAATGAAAGTCATTCCCTATGCCTCGGCCATAGGTTCTATAAAGTATGCCATGCTGTGTACCAGATCTATTGTATACCCTACACTGATTTTGGCAAGGGAGTAGAATAGTGATCTAGGAGTAGATCACTGGACATCGGTCAAAATTATCCTTAGTGGAATAAGGATATGTTTCTCGATTATGGAAGTGACAAAAGGTTCGTCGTAAAGGGTTACGTCGATGCATGTTTTGACACTAATCTAGATGACTCTAAGTCTCGGTCTAGATACATATTAAAAGTGGGAGCAATTAGCTAGAGTAGCTCCGTGCAGAGCATTGTAGACATAGAAATTTGCAAAATACTTACGGATCTGAATGTGACAGACCCGTTGACTAAAATTATCTCACAAGCAAAACATGATCACACCTTAGTACTCTTTGGGTGTTAATCACATAGCGATGTGAACTAGATTATTGACTCTGGTAAACCCTTCGGGTGTTGGTCACATGACAATGTGAACTATGGGTGTTAATCACATGGTGATGTGAACTATTGATGTTAAATCACATGGCGATGTGAACTAGATTATTGACTGTAGTGCAAGTGGGAGACTGAAGGAAATATACCCTAGAGGCAATAATAAAGTTATTATTTATTTCCTTATATCATGATAAATGTTTATTATTCATGCTAGAATTGTATTAACCGGATACATAATAAATGTGTGGATACATAGACAAACAGAGTGTCACTAGTATGCCTCTACTTGACTAGCTCGTTGATCAAAGATGGTTAAGTTTCCTAGCCATTGACATGGGTTGTCATTTAATTAACAGGATCACATCATTAGGAGAATGATGTGATTCACTTGACCCATTCCTTTAGCTTAGCACTCGATCGTTTAGTATGTTGCTATTGCTTCTTCATGACTTATACATGTTCCTATGACTATGAGATTATGCAACTCCCGTTTACCGGAGGAACACTTTGTGTTCTACCAAACGTCACAACGTAACTGGGTGATTATAAAGTTGCTCTAAAGGTGCTCTACAGGTGTCTCCAAAGGTACTTGTTGGGTTGGCGTATTTCGATATTAGGATTTGTCACTCCGATTGTCGGAGAGGTATCTCTGGGCCCTCTCGGTAATGCACATCACTTAAGCCTTGCAAACATTGCAACTAATGAGTTTGTTGCGGGATGATGTATTACGGAACGAGTAAAGAGACTTGCCGGTAACGAGATCGAACTAGGTATTGAGATACCGACGATCGAATCTCGGGCAAGTAACATACCGATGACAAAGGGAACAACGTATGTTGTTATGCGGTCTGACCGATAAAGATCTTCGTAGAATACGTGGGAGCCAATATGAGCATCCAGGTTCCGCTATTGGTTATTGACCGGAGACGTGTCTCGGTCATGTCTACCTAGTTCTCGAACCCGTAGGGTCCGCACGCTTAATGTTCGATGACGGTTATATTATGAGTTTATGTGTTTTGATGTACCGAAGGTAGTTCGGAGTTCCGGATGAGATCGGGGACATGACGAGGAGTCTCGAAATGGTCGAGACGTAAAGATCGATATATTGGACGACTATATTCGGACTTCGGAAAGGTTCCGAGTGATTCGGGTATTTATCGGAGTACCGGAGAGTTACGGGAATTCGCCGGGGAGAAGTATTGGGCCTTATTGGGCCATACGGGAATAGAGGAGAGAGGCCAAAAGGAAGGAGGCGCGCACCCCCCCTCGGGTCCGAATTGGACAAGGGGTGCAGCCCCCTTTTCCTTCTCCCTCTCCCTCTTTCCTTCTCTCCTACTCCAACAAGGAAAGGAGGAGTCCTACTCCCGGTGGGAGTAGGACTCCCCCCTTGGCGCGCCTTCCTCCTTGGTCGGCCGCCTCCGCCCTTGCTCCTTTATATACGGGGCACGGGGGCACCCCATAGAGACAACAATTGATCGTTTGATCTTTTAGCCGTGTGCGGTGCCCCCCTTCACCATAGTCCACCTCGATAATACTGTAGCGGTGCTTAGGCGAAGCCCTGCGTCGGTAGAACATCATCATCGTCACCACGCCGTCGTGCTGACGAAACTCTCCCTCAACACTCGGCTGGATCGGAGTTCGAGGGACGTCATCGGGCTGAACGTGTGCTGAACTCGGAGGTGCCGTGCGTTCGGTACTTGATCGGTCGGATCGTGAAGACGTACGACTACATCAACCGCGTTGTGCTAACGCTTCCGCTTTCGGTCTACGAGGGTACGTAGACAACACTCTCCCCTCTTGTTGCTATGCATCACCATGATCTTGCGTGTGCGTAGGAATTTTTTTGAAATTACTACGTTCCCCAACAATTAGTGTCTATCACACTAATGGCGCACCAGCACACGGTGCGCCATTAGTATTTTTGGAAAAAAGAAAAAAAATTGTTAGTAGTGGCGCACCATGGTTGTGGTGTGCCATTAGTGTATATCACACTAATGGCGCACCAGCACACGGTGCGCCACTGCTATATAGTAGTGGCGCACCGCATGTCTGGTGCGCCATTAGTGTCCATATTATCTATAGCCCTTTTGCTGCTAGTAGTGGTTTATAAGCCAAATGTGGTGGCTCTCTCGAGCTCCTCTCTATAGCATGTTTCTGGGCCTAAATTTGCCGCGCTGCCCTGTGGGCCTGCTGGGCCTTACGGGGCTGCATCCTGGCCCTAGGCTAAGCAGGCCCACTGGACAGCGCGCAAAGTTGTTTTTTTATGTAATTTTTTTCTTTTCTGCTTTATTTATTTTCTTTTGTTTATTTCTGAGTTGTTTTTTGTTGTATTTAGAGTTTCTTTGTGAATATTTTTGATTTAGGTACAAAAAATTACAAACTTTCTGTTAGTGCCAGAAGTTTTCAAATTTGAATAGTTTAAATTTGAATTATTTGAAATTTGTAGTTAGAATAAGTTTTAAAAAATGAAGTGCCTTTGTAACAGATGAGTTTTCGTCTGAAACCCTGATACTTCGAAAGAGATTGTCCAGTTTGTACACGAAGTGCATCTAGTTTTTGCCGTAACACACTCTACTTTTTTGCACATTCTATGTGGGTGAAATGATGATACCATGCCAAGTTTCAACATTTTCAGAGTTTATTTGTAGTGATTTTCAATTTCAGGGTCATTTAGCTCAAAACAAATCAGTAAATGCATGAAATATTGCAAATGATATCAGAAAGGGTTGAAAGTTGATGACGTGGCTTTGAATGGTGCATACTGAATGCACAAAAAGTCTAGAGTTATAATAAGTTTAAAAAAATGAAGTGCCTTTGTAACAGATGTGTTTTCGTCCGAAACCCTGATACTTCGAAAGACGTTGTCCAGTTTATACACGAAGTGCATCCAGTTTTTGCCGTAACCCTCTCTACTTTTTTGCACATGCTATGTGGGTGAAATGATGATACCATGCCAAGTTTCAGCCTTTTCAGAGTTCATTTGTAGTGCTTTTCAATTTCAGGGTCATTTAGCTCAAAACAAATAAGTAAATGCATGAAAAATAGCAAATGATGTCAGAAAGGGTTGAAAGTTGATGACGTGGCTTTGAGTGGTGCATATTGAACGCACAAAAGTCTAGAGTTGTAATAAGCTAAAAAATGAAGTGCCTTTGTAACGGATGAGTTTTCGTCTGAAAACCTGATACTTCGAAATAGATTGTCCAATTTGTACACAAAGTGCATCCAGTTTTTGCCGTAAACATGTCTACTTTTTTGCACATGTTATGTGGGTGAAATGATGATACCGTGGCAAGTTTCAACCTTTTCAGAGTTAATTTGTAGTGCTTTTCAATTTCAGGGTCATTTAACTCAAAACAAATCAGTAAATGCATGAAAAATAATAAATGATGTCAGAAAGCGTTGAAAGTTAATGACGTGGCTTTGAATGGTGCATACTGAATGCACAAAAAGTCTGGAGTTGTAATAAGTTTAAAAAAATGAAGTGCCTTTGTAACAGATGAGTTTTCATCCGAAACCCTGATACTTCAAAAGAGATTGTCCAGTTTGTACACGAAGTGCATCCAGTTTTTGCCATAACCCTCTCTACTCCTTTTCACCTGCTCTGTGGGTGAAATGATGATACCGTGCCAAGTTTCATCCTTTTCAGAGTTCATTTGTAGTGCTTTTCAATTTCAGGGCCATTTAGCTCAAAAAAAATCAGTAAATGCATGAAAATAGCAGATGATTTCAGAAAGGGTTGAAAGTTGATGATGTGGCTCTGAGTGGTGCATATTGAATGCACAAAAATTCTGGAGTTGTAATAAGTTTAAAAAAATGAAGTGCCTTTTGTAACAGATGAGTATTCGTCCGAAACGCTGATACTTCGAAAAAGATTGTCCAGTTTGTACACGAAGTGCATCCAATTTTTCCGTAGCTCTCTCTACTTTTTTGCAGATGCTATGTGGGTGAAATGATGATACCATGCCAAGTTTCAACCTTTTCAGAGTTTATTTGTTGTGCTTATCAATTTCAGGGTCAGTTAGCTCAAAACAAATCAGTAAATGCATGAAAAATAGCAAATAATGTCAGAAAGGGTTGAAAGTTGGTGACGTGGCTTTGAATGGTGCATACTAAACGCACAAAAAGCCTGGAATTGTAATAAGTTTAGAAAAATGAAGTGCATTTGTAACAGATGAGTTTCCTCCAAAACCCTCATACTTCGAAAGAGATTGTCTAGTTTGTAGACGAAGTGTATCCAGTTTTTGCCTTAACTTCTCTACTTTTTTGCACATGCTATATGGGTGAAATGATGATACCATGCCAAGTTTCAACCTTTTTAGAGTTCATTTGTAGTGCTTTTCAGTTTCAGGGTCATTTAGCTCAAAACAAATCAGTAAATGCATGAAAAATAGTAAATGATGTCAGAAAGCGTTGAAAGTTGATGATGTGGCTTTGAATGGTGCATACTGAATGCCCAAAAAGTCTGGAGTTGTAATAAGTTTAAAAAAATGAAGTGCCTTTGTAACAGATGAGTTTTCATCCGAAACCCTGATACTTCGAAAAAGATTGTCCAGTTTGTACACGAAGTGCATCCAGTTTTTGCCATAACGCTCTCTACTCTTTTTCACATGCTATGTGGGTGAAATGATGATACCATGCCAAGTTTCATCCTTTTCAGAGTTCATTTGTAGTGCTTTTGAATTTCAGGGCCATTTAGCTCAAAAAATCAGTAAATGCATGAAAAATAGCAGATGATTTCAGAAAGGGTTGAAAGTTGATGACGTGGCTCTGAATGGTGCATACTGAACGCACAAAAATTCTGGAGTTGTAATAAGTTTAAAAAAATGAAGTGCCTTTTGTAACAGATGGGTATTCGTCCGAAACGCTGATACTTCAAAAAAGATTGTCCAGTTTGTACACAAGGTGCATCCAATTTTTGCCGTAGCTCTCTCTAATTTTTTGCACATGCTATGTGGGTGAAATGATGATACCATGCCAAGTTTCTACCTTTTCTTAGTTCATTTGTAGTGTTTTTCAATTTCAGGGTCATTTAGCTCAAAACAAATCAGTAAATGCATGAAAAATAGCAAATGATGTCAGACAGGGTTGAAAGTTGATGACATGGCTTGGACTGGTGCATACTAGACGCACAAAAAAATCTGGAGTTGTAATAAGGTTAAAAAAATGAAATGCCTTTGTAACAGTGAGTTTTCGTCCGAAACCCTAATTCTTCGAAAGAGATTGTGTAAACATGTAAAAATATACATAAGAACACATTGATCAGTAGCGCCTTTCAGCCAAAACGTGCTACTTCTATGTGTAAACATGTAAAAATATACATAAAAAATACATTAATCATCAATGATCTTTTTGTGTAGAATCTGAATAGTCAATATGAGTCCTCACCGGTTTAGAAACCGGAGAAGACTCATATTGCGGCCACAAAAACTACACATAGAGTTCAATGAAGACCAAGTGGTTGTGATAGTTTGAGAAGTAACATATTTAAGATGGTAAAAACCCTGTTGGCGCAGCGAGGTGGGACTAAAAAACCGCTGCAAAAAGAATCAAGTAAAAAACTCTAGTACCGGCTTGTGGCATGAACCGGTACTAAAGAGGCTGGTAGGGCCCCAGCCTCACAACAGCTTGCCACAACCTCTTTACTACCGGTTCGTGGCACAAACCGGTACTAAAGGTTCGCCACGAACCGGTACTAATGAGCGCCGCCCGCCTAGCCGTTGGAACCGGCACTAATGGTCACATTAGTACCGGTTCAATTATAAACCGGGACTAATAAGCTTCACATTAGACCTTTTTTCTACTAGTGTTGTATTTGGATGAATGAAGAGGACGTGGTTGTGCAGGCGGCCGATGGGAGGAGTGAGCCTTTCTTTACAGGGAGGAAGATAAAACGTGCATACCATATTTGGTGGGGAGTTGATAAGATGATGCGTCTGGACCTCATCAGTTATGGGAGACAAAAGAGTAACTAAAGCCAACTGAGCAGAAGGAAAAAGAAAAAAAAAATTGCTGAGGTGGCAGTCTTGCTGAGGTGGATAGTTGTATGTCAAGAAAAATAGGTTAGTACGGATAAATTATTTAGGTATTATAGATTTGTGGCATGTAGTTTTGTTGTCGGCCGATTGTGGTTGTGATTGGGTTCTCAAGCATCATTTTTGTGCAAACAATTTTTTCACCGTTGCCTGGCATGCCTAATCCAAAGTTATCAGTTTCACTGTAGTTCTCCATTTCTAATCTGGTACCCGCTGATTCCATAACCTTTTATTTGCATTTGTACGACTTATCAGTGAAAACCATTCTAGCTCTGTTTCAGGCTTGCCCAAATATAATGCACAAGTACAACCTGATGTGGAATGCTTCAATGTAAATAACCTAGCACATGCAAAATCCGAGAGAAAGACTCGTGTTGGGGTCGTCGTGCTACATCCAATGGATATGTATTAGATGCACCATTTTTTGTTGGAAATCTGTTGGTGCTCCCAGGAGCGCGCGCTCCTGCACGCAAAAATATCTTTTGAACTGTAAAAAAAATCCAACAAAAATGCTATGTGTTCTTTGTCATATTCAAATGCCACATACAGATTTGTATGCAAAAAGATTAAACATTTTGACATGTGCAAAAATACAAAATAAACCCCAGATATTACCCTAAAATGTCACCCTAATTTGATTTTTTTTTTCACCAGCGAAACACCACTGCTCTGCTTCGCATGAAAATTCAAATTGAAAGCTAAGCAGTGGTAATTAAGACCCCCGGGGGAAAATAATATGTGGAAGTATCGACGTAATTTCATAGAGTCATTCGATCTGAATGCTAGATGAAGAACATAAGCCAGATGATGGAACGTAGAGACCTAGGATCTAGAAGATCATAACATGAGCAATTCGACAGATTTGGATTCAAAGATGCTTGTTACACTAACACAAACATCTAAAAAAAATCAGATTTTTTTCTAAAACATTTACTATATTTTTTTGTTTACTATTCATGCGGGAGTGTGAGCTTCCGGTAGCCAAAATGCAATTCTCCCTTTTTCTTCCACTTCTAGTTGGATGCGTACTAAACTTCGTACCTGCTTTGTTTTCACAAACTAAATTTCGTGATCACTTCTATCCTCCTCTACGAGACATCCTATGCAGTGATTATGGTGCCCACTATTATTGCGGGCGATACACGCACTGGATGAGCCGTTGCCCAAGAGGCCATTTCACCCGAATAATTCAAAAATACACTATTGACCATTGACTGCTGGAAAAGTTTATGATTTTATTTTAAGTTCATAAATTCGAAAATAAATCATGATTTGGAAAAAATAATATAAAAATGGATGAATTTAAAAAACTTAACATTTTTCAAAAAAATCAATAATTGAAATTTTTTACGAATTTTACAGAAAACAATAATTCAAGAATGGTACAAGAATTTGAGGGAATATTCTGGAATTTCAGAAAAAAGTTTGAGGGTTCAAAACAATTTCAAAAAACGTGTAAAATAATCGTGGATTCAAAAAACGTTCATGAATTTGAAAAAGTTCCTGAACATGAAAAATAAAAAGGAAAAAGGAAACGAAAAAACATAAAAAAATAGAAAAACTCGGTCCCGAACAAAACAAATAAAACAGCACAAAAACTAGTTGGAACCTTCTAGAAGCCTCGTAAAACATAAGAGAGACGTTGGCGGACTGTATGAATAACGAAGTAAACGACGCTGCGAGCGCCGATTCGCAAATGCGCACCAGCTTGGACTTCAGCCGTATAGCACGCCTAGTGTCACCAGCGTAGGCCCGCCTAGGCCATGGATACCACGCGCCTGGTCCGCCTGCTGGGCACCCTCTGGCCGCACATGGGCCTCACTCAACATGTGTCACCAAGACTGACCCTCATGTTATGATGTCCTAAATCTCAAGGTTTATTCTATATTCCAATTAGATTTGCAATTTTTCTAGTTATTATTTTTAATCATGTACAGAAAAATATGAATCGGTTAAATCTATATTCGTGTATATTATACAGTAATATTTTTTGAAAGTCCAATTCTGCTAACGAGCTCATTTGAGCTTGCGGTGAACACTAAAAATCCAGAAAATGGGAGTAATTCAAAAAATCTCTTCTTTCCATTGTGGTGAACATCGATGTATGATTTTAGTGCTAGCAAAATTTCATGTTGAAATGTCAATCATGGATGTCGCGACACAAAAAAAACAACACTCCAAAATGCTTTCTAAAATAATGCTTTTGCAGCATCGATTTTGGTTTTTTCCATGACTTCCGCAAATGTCATTTCGCAAGGAAGTTTTGTGAGCACTCAAAAACGTTTTTATTGTTTGCACGAAAATATATTCATCATTTTTTAATAAATTATGAATTTTTTAGGATTTTACTTTTCACCCGAGCTCCTTTCAGCTCGAGCACGGAAACACCACGCCCACTATTTTTCGTTACTTTGATACTTTTTTTTGCGGTGATATACATGTTTAACAATGAATACGAAGACGTCATAAATATGTACCTTGTCTAAGATTAGAAACATGTAAGACATGCATCCTAAATTAAATTTATGATTTGTTAGACAACATATGCTGACATTGTCGACCTGGCTAATATGGTTGTCATTGAAGAAGAGTTAAGCTAAAGACTGTAACAATTTAAGTGACAAAACATGTCTATTTTAAGATTCAACAGATGTTATGCATGTCCTATAGCGCCGACTACCACATATGTCATTTGTACGAACATTTGTTTTGTCACCATGTACCCAAGTAGTCCATCTCTCCCTGCAAACTAGCAACCACTACATTTCGCAACCACAACAATGGAACAATTTATTATGAATGGACGAACACCGCTTTTATTTATCAAAGGATGATCCCTCAACAACCAAAGATCATGTTTTTGCAGACATTGGAATGCCTAAAATATTAAAGAGAGCAGCACCGAAGAAGTTGTGCCCTCAGCGTTGATGACCACTCTTATTTAACTAGTGGCAACAACATCCTATTGATTAATTATGAGATGATGTCTAGCTTGTGAAACTAGAGAGATGTAGCTTAGATTGGCTCACCTATGGCGGCGGCCTTGGGTTCATTATATACTCAGCCTGTAGGGCTACGGCGGTGCCGGATATGAACAGGAGTTTGTTACAAAGGATATACACAACCCTAGATACTAACAACCTCCTTATCCTAAAAATATACAGTTTAACAACCCCCCTCTATCTGAACTTCCTACAAGAAGATTCAGGTTGTACCGATTTGAAACAAATGACATTTCGGCTAGCGGCTTTGTGAAGATATCAGCAACTTGTTCCTTGGAGGAGATGAACCGAACATCAAGTGCCTTGTCGGCAACGCGTTCTTGAACAAAATGAAAGTGCACTTCTATATGCTTAGTTCTGGCATGAAATACCGGATTTGTAGATAGATATGTGGCTCTGAGATTGTCACACCACAAGACAGGAGGTCCTGACAAGAAAACACCAAGTTCTCCAAGGACTGATTGTATCCAGATTAATTCCGCCGTTCCATTTGCAAGAGCCTTATACTCAGACTGCATGCTTGAACGAGAGACCGTAGCTTGCTTCCTTGAACTCCAAGATACAAGATTGGGACCAAGGAAAACAACAAAACCTCCTGTAGATCGGCGATCATCACTGCACCCAGTCCAGTCTGCATCCGAGAAAGAACTCAGTAGCATCGAAGGAGACTTCTTGATAGAAAATCCCATGGTACGAGTGTACTTCAAGTATCTCAATATCCTCTTGGCAGCCGAGAAGTGCATATTTGTTGGTGCATGATGGAACTGACAAACACGATTTACTGCAATGGAGATGTCCAGCCTCGTGAGGGTCAGATATTGAAGAGCTCCACCAAGCTACGGTATTTGGTGCTGTCTTCCAAAGAGAGAGAGGTGATCCGCTGCCCTTGTCAAGTTTCTCACCTGAAGACATAGGTGTAGTGGATATTTTGCAGTTTTCCATGTTGGCACGAAGAAGCATATCACGAATATACTTCTGTTGGGACTGAATAATCCCCCCTGGCGAGGACTGCACATGTACGCCAAGAAAGTAATGTAACAGGCCAAGATCTTTAAGAGCAAAGGAGGCCTGAAGGTCAGCAAGCAGCTAGGTGGTGGAAACAGAAGAGGAGCTATCCACAATGATGTCATCCACATAAACGAGCATGAATATAGTAACACCAGCACGATTGAAGACAAAAAGAGAGGTATAAGCCTTTGACGCTGAAAAACCAAGTTGCTACAACGGAGAATTCAACCGAGAATACCATACTCGAGGAGCCTGTTTGAGACTATAAATAGCTTTGTGGAGTTTTCATAGGTGGCGAGGAGCAGAGGGATCAACAAAACCAGGGGGTTGCCGCATGTATACTTCCTCCTGAAGAATGCCATGTATGAATGCATTTTGAACATCTAGCTGACGCAAGCACCAACCACGAGAGACTGCAGTAGATAGAACCAGTCGAACCGTGACAGGTTTAAGAACTGGACTGAATGTATCATCATAGTCCAAACCATACCGTTGTTCGAACCCCTTGGCGACAAGGTGTGCCTTTTGACGATCCACAGAGCCATCGAACTTATGCTTGAGCTTGAAAACCCATTTGCAATCAATGACATTAACACGAGACGGAGGAGGAACTAAAGTCCAGGTACCATTCTGATGAAGAGCGTCGAGCTCAAGCTGCATGGCACGACGCCACTCCGGAGAAGTCACCGCCTCGCGGTGACCAGCGGGCTCCCGAGTCGCCAAGAACGCACGGCGCGATGGGTCATATGTGACCGTACCATCTGGAAGGTCCCTCGGTAGAAGTTCAAAGTAATTTCTGAGAGATACAGATCTAGGCATTCGACGTGATTGTTATATTGTATCACATTATCCACCACTGGGCCTAATCTTATCTGCAAAAGAAGAAAACGTGTTAGTGCCTACATGCAGTTTTGAACATTACTACAGGACTAGCTATTTGGTTTGCAGGATTTGTAAAATGCACTAACATGCCATCTTCGATCTGACATGATTAACATGGGCATTTGATTACATTCTAGAAAAATGTAGCCTTCTTCACAAGAGGTTGGAGTGGATGAAAAGTTCCCTAAGAAAACTAGTACAGAGGAATCCAAAGGAGAAATGCTTATTGATTATAACCATATGGATCAAGCAACCAATATGGGGGGGCATGTATGTACTGAAATCCTCCATAAGAACCTTCAGAAATCGTAGTACATTGTCATTGTAAACTTGGAAAAAGGTGTCACAAATTGAACTCCCTTATGGTTAACATTTAACAGGAAAGGAACATCACCTCAATATATAGCTTCTCCAGGCACGGAAAGCATCTCAGGAAACTGACAACTTGCTCTAGGTCGGGCCCGATAGATTCTACTGCCAATACCTTCACTATGCGCAGTTTCAGGGTCAAGCTTGTCGGAATCATTTTCTGAATGACAGACGAACAAACATCTTCAAAATTAGAAATAATGTTAATTTGTAGAAGGAGAGGTAGAAGGCTGTTGTACCTGAACGGGTATGGATCCAATAACAAGTTGGGAGTATTTGTCAGACAAGTAGTAGCCCACCACTGTCAATTGCGGCGCAGAAATGACATTGATTCTTGTTGGACCTTCTTGATCAACTACAAGTAATCTCTCAACTGCAGGTGTGTCCTGGATGACCATACCGTGGTCCACCTTTTGTGATGTCTTCCTGCCGCACCAGCAACACACATAAATAGTCCGGAAAGTCATGGAGGTGATGTGGAAGGTACTCATCCCATTGATCGCCTGAAGACGAAGTTACTCGAGTGCAGTACAGCCACGGAGCAGGCGCTCCATGTGACCCTTTGAGAGGCATACGGCGACGAGCTCGAGGTGTTTCAGTCGTGGTAGAATAAGAGCGGGCGCGTCGTTAAGGGGTGGGAAATGGCAGTTCCTGAACTGGGCGACGCGCAGCGTCGGCGCGAGGCGGAGTGCGGACGTTGGCAGCGACCGCATATGCCCATCATCAAAAGTGAGCTCCTCGAGCTGATCTAGGGCGGGGGATCGGAACCAGTCGTCAAGCTTGGCTCGGTCCTTGCCGTTGGAACGGAACTTGCCCATTCTAAGGCCTTTGGTTGGGCCAAGGTGACTGCCGAGGATCTTGGAGAACGCATCCAAGCTTTTGCGATAGCCATGGCAGAGCTCGTGGGTGTCGATGAGGTCGAGAGGGCTGGAGTTCCATAGGGGGCGCCACCGTCGGGAAAGGAGGGTTGTCCGCGCCCCATATTTGATTGGGAGGAGGGAGATGATGACTGTCAACATATCATCGGGGAGGCTGCTGATTATGTCTAGGCCTGCTAGAGTCGCTTGCGGTTCTAGCTCGCCCCGCCTCCGCTTGTTAGCAGCCGCGTTCTGCACCTCTGGAGTCTCCTTGTCAGCGGCGCTTTCTGATATAAATGGGAGTACAGGGAATATTTAGTTAAAATAGGGCAATAGAAAAGTGTATTGGTAACTAGAAGTTATTAGGTAGAAATATAGTAAGATAAGGGAATAACAATTGGTTGCCTAAATACTACACAATTCATTTGACATTGCTGGGTAAGTCAACATATGGAGATAATTGGAAAGAAAACTTACTTCGAACAAAGTCTGGATGGATGATTTTGTTGGGGAAGTTAGCATATATCTCATGACCAGGCCCTTCTATGTGCAGTGCAATTTTAGTGCGAGCTTTCAGTACATAAAACTTTGCAATTTCATTCCTAAAGCCAGTGCCAAAATAGGAGTCACCACGTTCATCAAGTCTTACAGTAGCAACGATTGTAAATCCATGGTTTGTGCGCAGTATGACATTCATGGAGCCTTGATGTATGTAAAGGGAAAAATTGTGCACTACATAATATGTTGCATAACGAGGGATGTCCTGCAGAAAATGGTAGGGTTGTTAAACAAAATATGGTAACATGCAAATATGGGTCCAAATTGAAAGAACTGTACAGCAGTTAAAATCGAAGGACAAAAGTCTATAATTAAACAGATAGGGTAAACATGATGTCATGGAAATATGATAGTAATCCAAAGAACAATACATCATTAATTTGCCTAATATAGAAAGAAGAGGGGGAAAAATCCGCTTTGGCGTATATGGTGCATGTGGCACCTTTTATACAAATGTAGCAATATTTAGAATATGTTCAGGAAAGTAGGCCATGCCAACCGATTTAGGGTGAGATTGAACATACCGCGCGCGTCCTCAAGTTAGCTGGTATGATGAGATGGAATCTCTGGCGGCGGTCGCCAAGTCCTGAAGTATCGGCGCACTGTACATTCTAAGAATGAAAGAAAACCCTCAAATCAGCTCGAATAAAAATGAATTCACGGTGATTTTCGCGGGTGATTAAAGGAGGCAGATGAACTGGGATAAGAGATAAGATAATATCTCATTAAATTAGTTACCTTGTCGTCCATGAGAAAGAACCCTCAGTATGGCTGATTCCCCAACCCAGCGGAGCTGGGTCGACCGCGAGCCGCGTCGAGAAAGTTGATGGCGATAGGCGGCTGCAAGCGGAAGTGGCGAAATGCGGTGGGGCTTTGCCGGCAGCAGCGGCAGGCGCCGAGCTAAGTGTTTACCGCCGCGATAGGCGGTGCCATGGCATAGACGCGGAGGAGCTTGTGCAGGTGTGAATGGGGAACGTACCGGAGGGGCCGAGTTGGGTGGCAGGCGGGGTGAGGGTTTTTGTGACGTGGGGATGGTGAGGGTTTTCTTTTTTCTTTTTTGAATTGGGTGGTGAGGGTTTTCGGTACCACAAAGAATTTTGGGGGCGACGGTTTGCTAGAGCGAACTGAAAGTGCTAGTTATCGACTAGAGGGGGGGTGAATAGGCGATTTTTATGGAAGTCTTCAAAACATGAGAGTTTCGAAGACAAACAATAGAAATGAACCTATTCATATGCAACGGAAGGTAGACTACACTAAGCAAGCCATAGTCAAGTATTCAATGAAGTGAAAGCACGAAGACTAATAGCAGCTAGGTAGTAAAGATCAGGATGGAAGATAGTATTAAGCCAAACAACAATAGAAGTCACACAGTGAAGTCAAACAGGTAATGGAAACAGGCAATGACTTCACGAAGACAAACTGTAAATAAAGAGAGGGAGAATATAGAACCAGTCACTTGGTGAGGACAGGGATTTGTTGGACCAGTTCCAGTTGCTGTGACAACTGTACGTCTGGTTAGCGAGGCTGAGATTTAACTCAGAAGACCATGTCTTCACCTTATTCCCCTTGAGCTAAGGACACCCAGTCCTCGCCCAATCACTCTGTTAAGTCTTCAAGGTAGACTTCCAAACCTTCACAGACTTTGTTCACCGACGATCCACAATGACTCTTGGATGCTCAAAACGCGACGCCAAACCGGCTGGAGGATTCATATTCCTCAAGTGTAACAAGTCTTCAGGTCACGCGGACAGAAAGACTTCAGTGATGCCTAACACTCTTTGGCTCTGGGTGTTTGGGCTTCGTCCTCGCAAGGATTTCTCTCTCTCAGATGCTTCGGAGGTGGGTTGCTCTCAAACGACAAAAGCCGTGCACTAACTCTGAGCAGCCACCAATTTATGGTGTAGGGGGTGGGCTATTTATAGCCACCAGGCAACCCGACCTGATTTGTCCGAAATGACCCTGGGTCACTAAGGAACTGACACGTGTTCCAACGGTCAGATTTCAAACACACGCGACAGCTTGACTTGGGCTACAAGTAAAGCTGACTCATCCAGCTCTGGATAAGATTTGCTCTCATTGTCTTTGCTCGAAGACATAGGATTTGGTTGAGCATCACTTCAGTCACTCTGACTATGTTCACTTGGACCCCACTTAATAGTACGGTGGTTCCTATGACTCAACAAAGAAGAAAATGAAACAACGAAACAACTATGTCTTCGCGCTTCAAAGTCATCACGCGATGTCTTCTTATGTCATGGTCTTCAATGTGAATATCTTCACATACCACCATTGTCTTCAATGTCTTCACACATTTTTAGGGGTCATCTCCGGTAGGTAAACCGAATCAATGAGGGATTACTACCTGTGTTATCCTGCAATTCTCACAAACACATTAGTCCCTCAACCAGGTTTGTCGTCAATACTCCAAAACCAACTAGGGGTGGGACTAGATGCACTTACAATCTCCCCCTTTTTGGTGATTGATGACAAACTAGTTGAAGTTTTCAACGGGGATAAAAGTATGTGAAATTGTAGAGGTTAAAGGTATTGTCTTCATAAGTAGCAACAGGCTCCCCCTGAAGATGTGCATATAAGTAATTTGCTTTTGGAATGCTAATGCACATGGCAGGTTGTACTTGTGGAGATCCTCTTCGACTTATGAAGACAATTCACCATGCATCATAAGGTATAACTAAGATAATGAAATGCATAATGAAAAATGGACGTCTGCAATATGACTTCGTGCGGGATTTATCATCGCACATGCGGAATTTATCATCGCATCATAGAAAAGCGAACAAGTAGCAGGCGACCATCAAGTTTAAGTGTTACAACTCAAAGAACCAAATGTATCAAAAGCGAGAGCTGTAAACACTAGGCAAAATAGAAAACAACCACCCATATGGACCCGCTTGAAGACTATCAACTCATATGCTTCTCCCCCTTTTGTCAGTAAGGACCAAAAAGGTTTGAAGACATAGAGCCTCTACACGTTCCCAGAAGGAGTAGGTGAAGTTGCAGGGTCGGCGTCGGGGTTTGGCGGTGCAGAAGAACTTGGTGCAGTGTCGACACGCGCTGAAGTTGGAGGTGGTGAAGTAGCATCATCTTGATCATCTATGACTCTGGCATTCACCGTTGCAGCTGAGGAGGAATAATCAGAGTCTTCAAGAGAGGGAGTTTGACGCAAGACAACATTCCTTGGAGGAGTGGAGTCAAACTTGAATCTTCCAGTGAAGCCATCGTCTTGAAGATCTGCTTCAGCACTCAGCAATGTCAAACTCTTCCATGACCTCCGACAAGTTTCATGAGTGACAAAGGCATTCTTGGTGGCAAGGTTGCGAATGCGATTGACATCCACGAAGAGGCTTTGGATTTGTCGCTTCAGCCAGCAGTGATGCTTATCCTGTTTCTGATGCAGGGCGACGAGAAGCTCTCGGTCACTGAGAACACGAGATCGCTTTCGAGGCCTTTGCGCAATTGTACTCTCAGTGGCTTCAGTATTGGCACGATGAGGGCCACGTGTATTGCCAGCCAAAGGATAAACACGCGTGACTGCCTGGACTCCTACAATGGGCTGTGTGAAGCTTTGGTGATTAGCATTGTGAAGATAAATGGGCTCCTTGGCAGGCTCTGGGTATATGGCTTCAATAGACATATCAACCCCTGGCAAGAATATCAGATGGTTGCGTGCAGAGGGCTGATAGTTGACAGCTGAGTAAAGCTTGATAAGGCGCATAACCCATGGAGCGTAGAACTTCAGACCAAAGAGATCAGAGCCTGATGCAGCCAATTGTCTGATAAAGAAGTCTTGAGCATTGAAGCTGATGTCATTGAAGATATAAACGACCAATGTCTTCATCGCTCCTTCAAGCTTCGCTGCAGAAGAATGTCCCTTGATGGGCCAGAGAGTTCGCCTTATGATATGATAGATTGTTTGGGCCAGATACTCTAGGTCTTCAACAAAGAACTCCCTTGGGTATTTAGTGTCGCGTGGCAGAGGCTTCATCATGCTTAGCATTTGGCTCATGTTGGGCTCTGGCTTCTGAAAGATGCTTTCCAATGCATTACGGTGAAGCTGACAACTAGGCTCGAAGAGTTCACCTGGAGTGGGCAGGCCAGTTAGCTCAATGATATCAAGAGCTTTGGCTTCATGATGGACGTTTTGCCTGTCATCCACTCAAGGACCCAAGTCTTCGGATCCCTGTTGTAGCCGCGAATGTGGAGGGTAGCATAAAATTGTAGCAGAAGCTCTTCATTCCAATGCTCCTTATCAGTCACAAAGTTCAGCAGACCAGCATCACGGAAGCAGTCTAGGGCTTCTTCAAGGCAGGGCAGTCTAGCAATGGCTTCACAATCTAGACGCATGTGTGGGAAGATGCGCCTTGGTCATAGAGAACACATGAATAGTAGCTGCGCTGTTGATAGCTCCAGAACCGATCTGATGAAATTCTTGGCTTGGTGTAGGGGTTCTTGGTGCTATCAAAGAAAGTGTTGTGCGCAATGAAGCCATTTGCATTGAATGACCCTGGTGAAGTTGTTGTTCCTGGAAACCTGGGCAACCTTGGCTTCGGCTTCTGGACCTGAGGCCTGTGCTCGATGTGATAGTCAAATTGCGGACCAGCAGTAGGTGGAGGAACCAGAATGGGCCATCTAACGGTGACCAACTGACCACGATCAAATGCTTGCTCGATGGTGTGTGGCCTTGGAGGCGGTACAGGAGCAGTGGCAGTGGTTGTGGTGGTGACTTCAGGCTGTAGCTTTGCATCAGGTGCAGCATTGACTTCAGGTGCAATCACTTCGGGCACCACATTAACTTCAGGCGCCACATGAGCGTCAGCCATGACAACGTCATTGGCTTCAGTGTTAGTGTTGGTGGTCACCTCAATGTTATCAACCTCCACTCGAGTAGCTGGAGGGTCGGACACGTTCTCCTCGAGAACAACTTCTGGGTTTGTTGGGGGTGTAGCAACACGTTCTTCTTCATCTCATTGCTCTTCTAGTTCATCGGCTGATGCAGCCGGAATATCTTTAGCCGCGTTGGCTTCAGACTCAGAGTTGTTCGCAGTTAGAGAGGCTTCAGGAAATACTTGGCGAGATACTGATTGGTGCTCTCCTCCTTCTGGAACACTCGACAGAGTGACTTGTGGCCTTGGTCCTTTACGAAGCCTGCAGAACGCTGGCGACGCATGTGGAGATGGAGTTGGTTGAGCCACAAAGTCATCTTCTTCAAGCACCGGATCAGTGACATGAGTTGGGGGAATAGTTGGTGTTTCTGCTTGACGGGGGGAGTCTTGAGGGTCATCAGCCATGAATCATCCCGAGCAATTGACGTCAAGGGACGACCAATGCTGATGAGTTCGTTGTTCGTGAGAACAAGCGATGATACCACATTTTGCTCGATCTAATGAAGGACTTCATCATCTTCTACATTGTCATGTTGACCAATGTCTTTAGCTCCGGTGCGGTCAACAGCTGGAATGTCTTCAGCTTCAGGAGCCTCTGTGGAAGCAGCCTCATGAACTATCATACGATGCTCTTGATGTGCAGATGCAGGACGAGCAACAGAAATTGGCTCGACGACAAGGGGCTCTGTCGGAGCAGCCCGATCCTTCTTCTTGGTTTTTCGCTTCTTGGCAGGTGGAGCCTCGTCAGTGGTGTTCTTGGTCTTGCGCTTTCTGGCTTCGGCTTCGGCTGCCCTCATTTTCTTGAGCTCCGAAGCCACTGTGGGGACCATAGCTTCACGCCTGTCATATTGGCCGGGAAGACAATGCGAGGTTCTTCCCGCCTGGATGCTTCAGCTTGCGGAGTTGGCTTCTTCTGTTTGGCAGCCATCTTGGGGTCGCTGCCAGGACGCCCAAGTGCATTGCGCTTCTCAGCTTCATTATAGGCTTGAACACATTTGGCAGCCAAAAGCTTCATGCGCTCTCAAGAACCTTTGGCTTCATCACGTTTCTTGTGAAACGCCTCCTTGAGCTCATGCATCATGGTATTGAAGTTTTGGACGTCTGTCACACTGAGTTGACCATATGCTCCTTGAACTGAGCCTTCTCATAATCAATTTTGTGCTTCAGTTCAACGATTTTCTAAGCTAGAGCTAGCTCAGGAGCAATGGCGCCATGGAAGGAGACGCTGAGGCCAATGGGGAGTTGCAGATCATCAAAACTGAGGTTTGGGATATCAAACCATTCGTCAATGAACTTGTTCAGGATGTCCACATCGAAGAGGGGAAGATCATTGAAGATTTTCGCCTCTTGCTTGCTCTTTATTAGCAGCTCAAGAGCATCATCAGCAAGATCGTCGTCACTCGACAGATCAATGGCGTCGTTCTCATTCGTCAGAACGGCAGCAGGGGTCAATGCTTGACCAGGGGGCTGTATGGGCTTCTTCTTCTTCTTAATCTTGGAGATGCGAGAGAGATCTTCAGAGTGCACGCTTGGTGCGGGAGGAGCAGTGGCCAGAGGCTTCGCTTGTGAAGCTCTTGGTGCAGCTGAGGGCTTCGAAGCCTTGGGTTTCTTCAACTTCTTAGGCTTCGGTGGTGCAGGTGCTTCGTCAGAATGAACGTCATCTGCAGAGTGATCCACGGCTGCCCCTTGAAACATGATGTGAGTGAGGAGACCCTCTAGGTTGTAGAAGGGCCCAACAAGATTGGGTTCAGCTTCGCGTGTGCCATCGGCACGAGGAGCAGAGGGACTTGGGTTCAAGTCTAATCCCCGCGACTTCTTGTTCTCTTTGGCTGAGTTCTTGGCAAACTGAAAGTTGTGCTTGAACAGATTGTCTTCACGGCACCATAGCAGAGAGGATGGGTCGGCATCAGCAGGCTATGGTCCACGAACCATGCAAGGGTAGAAACCCTGAGCAATAGCTTCAGATCTGGTCTTGGGTTGAAGATTTTTGTAAAGAATATCTCCCCAAGGATGCTTGATGGCATTCTTTTCAGCATATTCCTCGGTCACGAACCTGTACTTGAACCATTGCTCGGCCCAATATCTTCGAATCCATTGGATTCGAGTTTTGCGTTGGCCATAGCTCTCCTCAGGATCAGTTTTGTATAGCTCATAGAGATCTTCGGGCAGATCCATTGATGTGCCCCCGCGGCGCTGCCTGCCTCCCTTCCTTGCTGATTTTTCTGTGGCCATGTAGTTCAGACTGAATGGCTTCAAAGCTGTCAATGTCTTCCGTCTACCGGTCAGACAGGAACTGGCTTCGGGAGAGTTGATATTATGCTGTAAGAATTCTGCAAATGAATGCAGACTATGAGAACCAAGGGATTCTCCCACGGACATGTACCTGTGACAGCATTAGAGATGCGAGGGAAGGGGAAGAGGTCATATGCATTCTCAGAAGATTTTGAAGATAAATCAGTTTAGAAGACATTGACCTCATAGCGGGAGGACATTCACTTATATGTTGAGAGTTGGTTCCAGATTTGTACGAATCCAAGAATAGGTACAAGTGAGGAATCTAACTATGTGTGAAGCATAAGTGAATATACTAGGCATCATATGAGATGCAAAATAGGATAGATCCAAATTTGTGGAGAGAGAAACCACTTTTGGTAGGAAGGATGAATCTGTCGGATCAAAAAGACAGTAAAAAGGAGAGTTTTAATTTACCACATGATGAACTCCAAGACGGAGTAGAAGATGAAGCCGAGCAGTTCAATCTTCCGTGCCCTAACTTGGCGACGGAGGACACCTACGGCGGCGGCGGAGAAGACGATGTCCGCGGTCGGTGTGAAGACGGCGTCGGTGAGGTCGCGGCAGATAAGCGCTTTGTCGCCGGCGTCGTCGAGAGCTAGCGGTGGCGCTAGGGTTTGTCGAGGTGGAGAGGTGGAAGAATTGTTTTGACCGCGATGTGATGTGCATTTGTAGGGAGAGGGACGGCACAACGCAATTACGCAGGTGCCCCTGGCGGTTCACATCTGAGGGACACGTGGCGAACATGCAACACATTGGAAGTTGTTCCATGTTCCCACTAACGCCTGGACTGTCGGGTGGTCGTTCCGGCTTCTCCGGGTTTCAGGCAATAAGGATTGAGCATTTAGAACAGATTTAATGTTTGTCTCTGTATCTTCTGCTGACAAGGACGCAGAGAAGACATTCGACGGTTTCCATAGAGTGCATATGATTTGGATATATAGAGTTTGAGGTAGGAAGCATAGAGAGGTTAGGGTCCGATCACATTCACTTAGTTCAAAAGATTCAAATGAGAAGACATAGCTATAAGTGAATGCTGTAGAGGACAGAACACTAACATACGTATATATCAGAATAAGACCAAATGAAGTCATGTTACTGCTGAAGACAAATCAAATGCGAAGACTTAGCAAATGTAACGCCAAGAAAACCATTCCAAACAAAAGTTTGGTGGTGGCGTTACCCACCGTATAGGAAGTATTAGACCCAGACACGGCGCACAATTATCGTGGCGCTCCGATGTCAAATTCCGCATTACTGTATTCACACTCAGAGTGTAAGTCTTCATTGATTGAAGATATACATTACTTCGTGTGTTGCACATCTAAGTCATCAACATGCATAAGTGTTAGGATGTGTGCCTGATCACAGGACATTCGAGGATTCCAAGATATTTAGCTCACACCGCAACTTGCAAAACCTTTTTCTCATCCAAGGGCTTTGTGAAGATATCTGCCAATTGCTCTTTAGTGTTGACGTGTATGATATCAATATCGTCCTTCATAACATGATCTCTGAGAAAGTGATGACAAATTTCAATGTGCTTTGTCTTCGAGTGCTGAACTGGATTGTTGGCAATCTTGATGGCGCTTTCGTTGTCGCAGTAGAGTGGTACTTGTTTCAGATGGATGCCATAGTCCTTGAGAGTTTTCTTCATCCATAGAAGCTGAGCGCAGCAAGATCCAGCAGCAATGTATTTAGATTCAGCAGTGGAGAGTGATACATAGTTCTACTTCTTTGAAGACCAACAGACAAGTGATCATCCCAGAAAGTGACATGTGCCTGATGTAGACTTGCGATCCACCTTGTCACCAGCATTATCAGCATCCGATAATCCAACTAGATCAAACTCTGAGCCCTTTGGATACCATAATCCTAGTGATGGGGTGTAAGCCAAATATCGAAGAATTTGCTTCACAGCTAAGTGATGCGATTACTTTGGTGCCGCTTGGAATCGAGCACACATGCAAACACTAAGCATGATATCTGGCCTAGATGCACATAAATAAAGTAAAGAACCAATCATGGAGCGGTATACCTTTTGATCGAACTCTTTACCATTGGCGCCGGGACCCAGAGGACTCTTGATTGGCATTGGCATCGTGTAACCTTTGCAGTCTTGCATTCCAAACTTCTTCAGGCAATCTTTGAGGTATTTCTCTTGAGATATGAAGATGCCATTGCATTTTTGACGAATTTGAAGACCAAGGAAGAACTTCAGCTCACCCATCATGGACATCTGATATTGCTCTTGCATAATGTGTCCAAACTCATCACTGTATTTCTGGTTGGTGCAGCCGAAGATAATGTCATCCACATATATTTGGCACACAAACAGTTCACTATCATATGTCTTTGTGAAGAGTGTGGGATCCAGGGAACCAGGTTTGAAGCCTTCGCTCTTCAGGAAGTCTTTGAGTGTGTCATACCAAGCACGAGGGTCTTGTTTGAGGCCATACAATGCCTTGTTAAGCTTGTACACCATATCAGGATGTTTTGGATCTTCAAAGCCAGGAGGTTGTGCAACATACACTTCTTCTTCAATCTTGACATTGAGAAATGCACTCTTCACATCCATTTGATATAGAAGGATGTTGTGATGATTTGCATAGGCTAGCAATATGTGAATAGCTTCAAGCCTAGCCACGGGAGCAAATGTTTCATCGAAGTCAATCCCTTCAACTTGAGTGTATCCTTGAGCAACGAGACGAGCCTTGTTTCTAACAACTTGACCATGCTCATCTTGCTTCTTTCGATAAATCCATTTTGTGCGTATTATGTTGTGCTTGCGAGGTTCAGGACGCTTGACAAGTTCCCAGACATTGTTCAGTTTGAACTGCTGAAGCTCTTCTTGCATGGCTTGAATCCATTCAGGTTCCATGAACGCTTCAGCAACTTTCTTGGGTTCAGATATTGAGAGACGAATGCAAAAGTGCCCACAGAAATTTTCTAGCTGTGTTGCTCTTGAACGAGTGAGTGGACCAGGCGCATTGATGCTATCAATTATCTTCTCAATCTGTACTTCATTTGCAACACGAGGATGAACTGGACGAAGATTTTGCTCTTGCTGATCATTGTCATCATTAGGAGAATTGTCTTCGGGCTGAGCATTGTCTTCAGGTTGATTGGGTGCAGAATGATAAGTTCCTCTTCCGGCTGTGCTTCACACGGTATGATTTCTCCTGTTCCCATTAGCTTGATGGATTCACTAGGTGGAACTTCATCTAGCACATTTGGCAGGTGCTCTCTTTGCGAGCCGTTAGTCTCGTCAAACCGCACATCCACAGTTTCAACCACTTTATAGTGAAAGAGGTTGAAGACTCTATAGGAGTGCGAATCCTTTCCGTAACCAAGCATAAAACCTTCATGTGCTTTCGGTGCAAATTTTGAAGTGTGATGTGCATCCTTGATCCAGCACTAAGCACCAAATACTCTGAAGTAACTGACATTTGGCTTCTTACCAGTGAGGAGTTCATAGGATGTCTTCTTCAGAAGCTTGTGAAGATAAACACGGTTGATGACATGGCATGCAGTATCAATAGCTTCAGGCCAGAACTTTCTTGGAGTCTTGTATTCATCAAGCATCGTCCGAGCCATCTCAATGAGTGTTCTGTTCTTGCGCTCCATGATGCCATTTTGCTGAGGAGTGTATGGAGCGGAGAACTCGCGGGTGATGCCTAATGTATCCAGGTAAAGGTCGAGGCCGGTGTTCTTGAACTCTGTGCCGTTGTCACTTCTGATGTGCTTGATCTTGACGGCATAGTTGTTCACAGCACGGTTGGCGAAGCGTCTGAAGACATGCTGCACTTCAGTCTTGTAGAGAATTATATGCACCCATGTATATCTTGAATAATCATCAACAATGACGAAGCCATAGAGACAAGCAGTGGTAGTGAGAGTAGAGTAGTGAGTAGGGCCAAATAAGTCCATGTGTAGCAGCTCGAAGGGTTGAGATGTCGTCATGATTGTCTTTGAGGGATGCTTGGCCCTTGTCATCTTTCTAGCTTCGCAGGCACCACACAGATGATCTTTCTTGAACTTGACACCCTCGATGCCTATGACATGCTTCTTCTTTGCGAGAGTGTGTAAGTTCCTCATTCCAGCATGCCCTAGCCTCCGATGCTAGAGCCAGCACTCTAAAGCTTTTGCTAGAAGACATATGGCAAGCTGTGGTCCTACTGAGAAATCTACCATGTACAGATCATCTTTCCGATACCCTTCAAAGACTAGAGACTTGTCAGATTCCATTAGTACAAGGCAACGATATTTTCCAAATATCACAATCATGTTCAAGTCACAAAGCATTGAGATAGACATTAAGTTGAAACCAAGCGATTCAACAAGCATCACTTTATCCATGTGCTGATCCTTTGAGATTGCAACTCTACCTAGATCCAATACCTTGCTTTTACCAGTGTCAGCAAATGTGATGCGACTCTTGTTAGATGGACGTAAGGTTGAGTCCATGAGAAGACTTCGATCACCAGTCATATGATTAGTGCATCCGCTGTCCATAATCCATTCTGAAGCATGAGGTGTCATACCCTACAGTACAGTTAGGGGGATAGGCTTCACCAAGAGTATTGTGAAGCATAAACATTTGACGCACAAGAGGATTATCAAAGCTCAGATCAAGATTAGGACTGATAGGATGATTGGCAAGCGATTCAGGAGCAAAATACATAGTAAGACCATTTGGGCATTTGATCTTGCGCCCTACAAGATGTTTTAGGTCCCCAGCAATAGCATCAGACGCCTTTGATTTCCGGCTGGAGACCTTTCCCTGCAAAAGAAAGTTAATTCTTCTTAACCACCCACATCTTCAGGGGTGGCTTAGAAGCAATGAGTCTAAGTGCAGCATCTGAGAACTTCGGCTTTGGAGCCCTAGAAAATAGCCTTGCAGGAGATGAATGATAGTCACATGAATAAGCAGAAAAGTTCTTAGTTTTATGAACATAGCGGTTTGAAGACACACGCTCATATTCATAAGTTTGAGTATGATTTCCCTGCAAAACATTGGCATTAGGGTGACTCAGTTGAGTCCTGTATCTGTATGAAGCCTTTGGACCATATGAAGCTTTTGGTCTGGGATTTGTCTTCTTCCCAGGCAGTGTCATGATGACATTCACAGGAAGATTCTCAAGACAACTTTTGGGAACCCAGATCTTCCTGATTGGTGGCCCATTCCTGCATTTAGTACCAATATACCTGGCAAACACTTCACCATTCTGATTCTTAAACAGTTTATAGTTTGCATCAAAGGACTCAACGATGATAATTGGGTTAGCACAAGTGAAGCCAGATAAGGTGGATGGATCCACTGAAGGTCCCTTTGCAGCAACCCATGTGGTTTTGGGTTACTGCTCAGGCTTCCAGTAAGAGCCATCAACATTCATTTTCCTCTCGAACCCAACACCCTCTTTCCTAGGGTTTCGGTTCAGAATCTACTTTTTGAGGACATCACACATTGTCTAATGCCCTTTGAGACTTTTGTACATCCCTGTTTCGAGCAATGTCTTCAACATAGCATTTTCATCAGCAATACTAGTGGTATCCTCAGTAGAGGGGTTAGTTACCACATCAAGAGTTGAAGATATTGCAATAGTAGCAGCAGTAGAACATTCAGCAACAGAAGTAGCGTTATCACGCTCAAGCCATTTTAGACATGGTGGTTCAAATCCTTCCTGAGCGGGACTGATCTGTTGAGCGCGACGTGACTCATTCTCCTTTTGAAGATCTTCATGAGCCGCTCTCAATTTCTCAAGCTCTTGCCTCCTTTGAAGATAATCATAGGAAAGCTTTTCATGAGTGGTTGAGAGCGTTTCATGATGACTTTCAAGTTCCTGGTACTTAACATGAAGATTTTTTATGTCTTCAATTAAGGACTGAGAACGGGTCATTTCCGCGTCCAATAGGTCATCGCTTTTGTCTAACAGTTTTTGAGTATGTTCCATAGCTTTATTTTGTTCAGTTGCAATTTTAGCAAGTGTTTTGTAGCTGGGTTTGGATTCACAATCAGAGTCATCTGCACTTGATGTTTGAAAGTAAGCATCGCGTGATTTTACCTTGGCACCTCGTGCCATGAAGCAGTAGGTGGGAGTAGAGTCGTCCTTGTCATTAGCATCGGCGTTGGTGACGGGGCCATTGTCTTCAGTGTTGAAGATGGGCTTGGCAACGTATGCTGTAGCTAGAGCCAGACTTGCAATGCCAGGGTCGGACTCCTCCTCAGACTCCACCTTGATACGTCTTGTCAGGACCGGATTTTCGGGATATCAATTTCCCAGAAAATGGCCCTTGCGCTCACCAGCCCCAGGATTACTGTTAGCTGATGAGGCACCAACCTGATACAGAAACTCCAAGCAAAATACATAATATGTAGTACTAGACCATTCTGGCCTATGAGTACAACAACTGGTTTCTAGTGGTTGATGGCGGAAGCGGTTTGTGGTTCATCAGTGGCCATGGGATTCCATTTCCCACAGGAACAGCTGACCAGGTTAACTCCTATCTTCGCGAGGCTGTTGTCACCTTTGCATAGGTTCCGGGGCTATCATCGCAACGCTCTTCTCCATGCAAGAAATCTGGCCAAGAGAATAGCCAGGGACCTCGCCCACCGTACACCGATCTCGAGCTATAAAATGATCGCGGTGCTCCTTCTTCTTCCTCACACCTGGCCTTGCTTCTCCTTCTCCTTCCTTCTCCTCCATTTCTGTTTGCAGGAGCTCGAGACGTGGCTCTAATGGCGGAGGTGATGCCAGACTGGTACTTGATCCTGGTGTGCGGAGGATTCGCGGCATTGCTGGGGTTCTCCGTGCTCCTGTGCGTGATGATCCTCGATGATCGTCATGATGCTGCCGCTCGAGTGTTGGCTCTCCGCGGTGGCGGTGATCACGAGGATTAGGTGCGGTGTCAGGTGCTAACTGCTGTCAGTGTGCTGGAGGCCACTTGCACCCGAATAATTACTCACAAATCTCTCCTACTGAGACTGTGGTGTGCTCGGGTGTGATCAGTTAGGTGCAAAATGTGCACGAGGATTTGTAATTAGTGCACGCGGTCAAGTGGTTGTGGTTGTGAGTCTGCTGTGGTGCTGCGTGAATAAAAATCTATGTCGTGAAGAGGTATACGCTGCAACAACTCAGGGAAAGCCTCACTTCAGAATTTATCGCGAGTGAAAATTAGTTAAATCAAAATTAACAGCAGTAAAACTACTCACATAATTGAAACCAAATATTTGATCCGTCACACAAATTTAGGATACCACACATAAGTTACAACACATAAATAAATGCTGGGATAATAAACATAGCGGTGACGTCTACAATGAAAACAGTAAATGGAAGGGGTCCTGAGAAAACGTCTCGGGTACGGGGGCACACTCTTCTAATGCAAAGGCACGGCGGGTGAGGTTTGCTAGCACGGTCACAAAACCTCCAAGGTTGGTTGCTGTGGTCTCATTGTGAACAATGGGTCTAGGCATTTTAGCTTGGTTTGGGGTAGAGGTTGTGCTGTGCTGGGTTGAGGCTAGCGTGCCCTTTTTATAGAAAAAGGGGACGGAGTCTTCCTTCGCACGCTTGCGAATGAGACATTTTAGGTGTCGGTCACTGGCGCGTGATCGACGGGCTAGGCTGATAGGTTGGGCACCGACTGCCAAAAGGTGTCGGGGTCACTGTGTGGCTATCTTACACGAGAAGCTTGGCAGGGGTTCGGTTAAGGTCTGGTGGGTTGGTTAACCTAAGTTTTTCGACCTGGCGAAGATAGGCTTTAGCCAATGGTCAGCCTAGCTCTGATACCAAGTTTGTCAGGACCGGATTTTCGGGATATCAATTTCCCAGAAAATGGCCCTTACGCTCACCAGCCCCAGGATTACTGTTAGCTGATGAGGCACCAACCTGATACAGAAACTCCAAGCAAAATACATAATATGTAGTACTAGACCATTCTGGCCTATGAGTACAACAACTGGTTTCTAGTGGTTGATGGCGGAAGCGGTTTGTGGTTCATCAGTGGCCATGGGACTCCATTTCCCACAGGAACAGCTGACCAGGTTAACTCCTATCTTCGCGAGGCTATTGTCACCTTTGCGTAGGTTCCGGGGCTGTCATCGCAAAGCTCTTCTCCATGCAAGAAATCTGGCCAAGACAATAGCCAGGGACAAGCCAGTGAGTACTTTTGAATGTACCCGCAAACATTATGAACACAGGAATAACATACTGAATGATAATCATGCTCTGAAATATTTCATGATCACAACATCAGTCACGAAATAAAAATCCATGATGCACGCAAGCAGGTTATTCATATATGACATGAATATGCAATAAGGGAGTAGAAATAGAATGCACCGATCGGGTGTCTGAAGCGACGCCTCGAAAGGATAATAAGATAAATCATGCCTCAGTCGGGCGTCTGAGCGACACCACATAAAGGGCTATAAATAAAAGAAATAACAAGCATGCCACAGTCGGGCGTCTATGCGACACCACATAAAGGGCTTATAAATAATAGAAATAACAAGCATGCCACAGTCGGGCGTCTGTGCGACACCACATAAAGGGCTTATAAATAATTTAAATAACAAGCATGCCACAGCCGGGCGTCTGAGCGACGCCACATAAAGGGCTTATAAGAGAATGATCACAGTGAATATCCAGGAGGTAGAACCGTCCCAGGGATACTCAATAATTCAAATAATGTAAATGGTTAGTCCATAATAATAGTGATCATAATCATCATGAGTCACAAGTCATGATCCATGTTCTGGTTTAGCAATTTTTCCTCCGAAGACCGACACTAAGACCGACACTTGACCCATCCCAGACTGTAGTCCTTACCCATGGACACGGCTATTCGAATAGATGTATAATCTCTGCAGAGGGTGTACTCTTTACCCACGGGTAACGGATTTCTGTAGTCCATCAGGACTAATTCCGTCTACGGTCTTTTAATTGTAAATACACCTAACCGCACACACCAGCCTAACTTACCGGTGTCTGGAATCACCCACGACACCCGTTAAGCGAAACTCTAAGTGGGGAGGCTACAACCTCGACTTAGCATGGGATCACAAAATTTATACCGCGCGCAAACTAGGGGAGCTACCCCTTCGGCTACAACCGAAACACCCATGCCCCCGGACCAGGTGGCATGCCTACCGGATGCCTCCGGTATCTTCCACCATGGCCTCTCTGTACGGTGTGTGCTAGGTAAGGGGTTGACAACTTACTGAACCGTACCCTACCTATGGCAGGGACAAGTGGTAGTATGAAACAAGTATGGGGGTTACTGGAACAAGACTCGATCTACGGCCGACTCAGGAGGTTTAAGTATTCCCTGCATGATTAGCATAGCAAATGTGTTTCAACCAACAGACAGAATCCCCACTCATCATACCTTACTATGCCATACCAGACACAACCGTCTCGAGGGAGACTGGAGACAAGCTCGTGTCTACCCCAGACAGAGGCTTTCCCGGATTCCTTCCGGTAGGCATGAAAGGCATACAAGGGTGATTACTATCACAAGCATATCAAATTCCAACAGCAAGGAACATTCATTATGCACTCATGAGTATGATCATATCATCACATAAAATAATGAATACTTTGTGTTAAGGTGGTGTTGTAACCGTATCAAACAACACACATAATATTATGCCAGGGTTCAGAATGCTTGCCTTCAAGTTGTGGAGAGGTAGGGTGCATCCCAAAAACTTTTTGAAAGTTTTCTTCTCTCTCCAAAATCCTATTTTGAGGAAATTTAAATTAACACATATTTTAAAAAAGTACAAAAAAGGTGTCTGGAAAATTTTCAAACAAATATGAAAATAAACTAGACAGAATTTGAGAAACCAAAAAAAAAGAATCAAGTCATTTGGACTTATATTTAAAAAGTTATAGCCAGTCAAAGTTTAGTCAAAACTCTGTTTTAGAAAATAAACAGAAAAAGAAAAACGTTTCGGAGGAGACGTACTTCTGGGTTTACGCTTCCACTTAATCTAGCGTGGACCGGCTCGTGGGTCACTGACAGTGGGTCCCTTGGGCCCACTGGTCAGGTTTGACCAGTCGCCCGCCTCCTTCCTCCTCTGTCTGAGCAGAGGCGGGGCTGCGGCGATCGACGCCGGCGAACGGCGGCTCCCTACGGGGCTCCGAGGGCAGGGATGGATCCGCCAGTCCAGGGCGGTCCTCCCCGTGGTCGAAAGGCTGGCGGGGACGCAGGGAGTCGCCGGCGGCGAGCTTCGCGGCGGACGGCGTTTCGGGAGCAATTGGGGGTTTGGGCTCCGGTGGTTTCCGGTCGAGGCTGAGGCGTTGGGTGGCTCCGCACGGTCTAGGAGAGTCTAATGGCGGTGCTGGAAGGGCAGGGGAGGCTCAGCTCACGACGCACCGGCCGGAGACGAGGAAGAAGGCCTCTCCCCATCGATTGCCGGCTAAGGGAGCCCTAGGGGGATGGCTTGAGGTTGCCTGGGGTCTTCGAGGAGCTCGGGGTCCCTTTTATAGCGGTTGAGGTCGGTTCCGACGGCGGCCGTGGATAGGATCAACGGTGAACCGCTATTCTGTAGCTGCAGGGCGACGTGGCGGCGACGTGCGCTAGCAAACGAGCTCGTGGATGAGCTCGAGCTGTTCCAGAGGGCAGCTGGCGCGCTGGAGTGGCTCGGGCGGTGCTGCCACGGCCGGGGCCTGCTGCCGCCGTCAGCTAGCCGCCATGGCCTACCTGACGGTGGCTCTGTGGGGTGCCAGGCGGTGGTCGGGGCGGCTCTGCGGCGAGGGAGGGGTCGGGTGCGATGGCTGCGAGTGGCCAAGGGTCAGCACGGGCGCGGGGAGGGCGGCAGCGAGACGTGGCGGCTCGGTGCGCGCGCGTGCAAAATGTGCGCTCTGGGCACGTCCAGAGCATGCACGCCAGGCGTTCGGCAAAATGCCAAGGCATGCCAGGAGGCTTGGGTGGGGCTGGGGATTAACAGGTCTAGGTTAGAGTTATCTAGGGGCTTAGTGGACATGCTGGTTTGGTCAGGGGATCAAGCCCACAATGCAAACTAAAAACCAAGCCAAAACTGGCCATGCACACAAGGTGTTTGACAGAATGCTATGGTCATCTAGGCATCTCTTGGGGTGGCCAAAAACTCCAGATCATAGTCTCCTTAGTTACAAGTGATGATGGCAAGGTTAGTTTGTCAAAAACAAAAACTTGTTAGAGCAAGTTTTTGAGAAAACCAATACTGGACAGAAAGTAAAGGGCATAGTTTCATGGACCAAAAATACTCCAATGGGTCCATTCTCCTGGATTTAAGGGTTTGGTAGGGAGGACTACAAGCAGGAAAATGTCACGACCGGTTTTTCGGGATATTAATTTTCCAGAAAATGGCCCTTGTGCTCACCAGCCCCAGGATTACTGTTAGCTGAGTATAACATTTGGTTTCTAGTGGTTGATGACGGAAGCGGTTTGTGGTTCATCTGCATCTATGAGACTCCATTTCCCGCAGGAACAGCTGACCAGGATAACTCCTATCTTCGCGAGGCTGCTATCATCATTGCGTAGGTTCCGGGGCTGTCATCGCAACGCTCCTCTCCATGCGAGAAATCTGGCCAAGACAATAGCCAGGGACAAGCCAGTGAGTACTTTTGAATGTACTCGCAAACATTATGAACACAGGTATAATATAACAAGGGATAATCATGCTCCAAAATATTCTATGATCATAACGTCAGCCACGAAATAAACAAAATCCATGATGCACGCATGCAGGTCGTTCATATACAATATGAATATGCAAAACGGGAGTAGGAAATAGAATGCACCGATCGAGTGTCTGAAGTGACGCCTGGATAGGACAATAAGATAAATCATGCCTCAGTCGGGTGTCTGAGCGACACCACATAAAGGACTTATAAATAAAAGAAATAACAAGCATGCCACAGTCGGGCGTCTGTGCGACACTACATAAAGGGCTTATAAATAAAAGAAATAACAAGCATGCCACAGTCGGGCGTCTATGCGACACCACATAAAGGGCTTATAAATAATAGAAATAACAAGCATGCCACAGTCGGGCGTCTGTGCGACACCACATAAAGGGCTTATAAATAATAATCGCAGTGAGTATCCAGGAGGTAGAACCGTCCCAGGGATACTCAATAATTCAAATAAGGTAAATGGTTAGTCCACAATAATAATAATCATAATCCTCATATGTCACAGGTCATAATCGATGTTCTGGTTTAGCCGTTTCTCCTCCGAAGACCGACACTATGACCGACACTAAGGTCAACACTAAGACCGACATTAGACCCATCTCAGACTGTAGTCCTTACCCATGGACATGGCTATACGAATAGGTTTAACATCTGCAGAGGGTGTACTCTTTGCCCACGAGTAGCGGATTTTTTAGTCCATCGGGACTAATTCCGTCTTCGGTCTTTTAATTGAAAACACGCCTGACCCGCACACACCAGCTTAACTTACCGGCGTCTGGAATCACCCACGACACCTGTCAAGCAAAACTCTAAGTGGGGAGGCTACAACCTCGACTTAGCATGGGATCAAATTTATATCACGCGCTCTAAGGGGTGCCCCCCTCTCGGTCCCAACCGGAAACACCCATGCCCCCGGACCAGGTGGCATGCCTACCGGATGCATCCGGTATCTTCCACCATGGCCTCTCTGTATGGTGTGTGCTAGGAAGGGGTCGACAACTTACTGAACCGTACCCTACCTGTGGCAGGGACAAGTGGTAGTACGAAACAAGTATGGGGGTTACTGGAACAAGACTCGATCTACGGCCTACTCAGGAGGTTCAAGTATTCCCTGTATGATTTGCATAACAAATATATTTCAACTAACAGATAGAATCACCGCTCATCATACCTCATCATGCCATACCGGACACACTCGTCTCGACGAGGAACTAGGGACAAGCTCGTGTCTACCCAAGACAGCGACTTTCCCGGCTTCCTTCCGGTATGCATGAAAAGCTCATGAGGATGATTACTATCACCAGCATATCCATTTCTAACAGCAAAGACTCTCATTATGCACTCACGCGTATGATCGTATCGTCACATAAAATAACGAATGCTCCATGTCAAGGTGGTGTTGTGACCGTATCAAACAACACACAAAAATATTATGCCAGGGTTCAGAATGCTTGCCTTCAAGGTGTGGAGGGGTGAGGTGCACTCCAAAACTTTTGAAAGTTATAATCTCCCCTCCAAATTCCTATTTTCAAACATATTCAAATAACACATACTTTAAAAATAGCGCAAAAAGTTGTCCTAGATATTTTTGAAATAAATCTTAAAATAAACTAGGTGGAATTTGAGAGAGGTAGGAAAAAGAATTAATTCATTTGGAGTTTTATTTAAAAAGATATAGCCAGTCAAAGTTTAGTCAATGTTCTGTTTTTAATAAAAACCAGAAAAAGAAAACGTTCCGGGGGAAAATACGTTTTCGAAGCAGAGGAGACGTACTTCAGGGGTTTACGCGTCCACTTAAACACGTGGTGGCGGGGCTGGGTCACTGACAGTGGGTCCAGGGGGCCCACTGGTCAGGTTTGACTAGTCCCCCTCCTTCTTCCTCCTCTTGAAGAAGAAAACAATTTCTTGAAGGAAAAAATAAAAAAAATTGAGGAGGAGAAGATGATGTTGGAGTTACATGTTGCGAATGTCGTCCATGATCACAAGATCAAGATGGATGCAATGCGCTTGAAGATTAGAAAGATTAGAAAATATGCCATTCATACCGAGGCTTGGTATCATTATGCCGTTGGATCAATTGTTACCTTGGTTGCGATTATGATCGCATTTGTTTTCACATTGAAATGTTTGACATAGTTTCAATGTATGGTTTAATTAATTAGATGCTCTGGAGAGCTATATGTTGTTAGATGAGAACTATGTATGTACTTTGGTTTTAATGTGATGATGAACTTCTATTAATTTAGTCACTTAATTATCTATTCATGATGTTCTGTAATGGTTTTTGACACACTTAATTATATATAATGCACGCAGATGAACCGGCAATGGATGTACGGTGACAGGCACACCTCCGAGTACATTAAGGGCGTGCATGATTTTCTCGAAGTGACCGAGGCAAACAAGCAGAATGGTTTTATGTGTTGTCCATGCCCTACATGTGGGAATACGAAGTCTTACTCTGACCGGAAAATCCGTCACACCCACCTGCTTTACAAGGGTTTCATGCCACACTATAATGTTTGGACGAGGCACGGAGAAATAGGGGTTATGATGAAAGACGGCGAAGAAGAAGAGGACGATGACAACTATGTGCCCCCTGAATACGGTGATGCTGCAACGGGGGAAGCTGCTGAAGATCAAGAGGAACCAGACGATGTGCCCAATGATGCTGTAATGGGGGAAGCTGCTGAAGATCAAGAGGAACCAGTGCCCGATGATGATGATCTCCGCCGGGTCATTGTCGATGCAAGGACGCAATGCGAAAGTCAAAAGGAGAAGCTGAAGTTCGATCGCATGTTAGAGGATCACAAAAAAGGGTTGTACCCCAATTGCGAAGATGGCAACACAAAGCTCGGTACCGTACTGGAATTGCTACAGTGGAAGGCAGAGAATGCCGTGCCTTACTAAGGATTTGAGAAGCTATTGAAAATATTGAAGAAGAAGCTTTCAAAGGATAACGAATTGCCCGACAGTACATACGCAGCAAAGAAGGTCGTATGCCCTCTAGGATTGGAGGTGCAGAAGATACATGCATGCCCTAATGACTGCATCCTCTACCGCGGTGCGTACAAGGATCTGAACGCATGCCCGGTATGTGGTGCATTGCGGTATTAGATCAGACGAGATGACCCTAGCGATGTTGACGGCGAGCCCCCCAGGAAGAGGGTTCCTGCGAAGGTGATGTGGTATGCTCCTATAATACCATGGTTGAAATTTCTGTTCAGAAATGAAGAGCATGCCAAGTTTATGCCATGGCACAGTGAGGACCGTAAGAAAGACGGGAAGTTGAGAGCACCCGCTGACGGGTCGCAGTGGAGAAAAATCGAGAGAAAGTACTGGGCTGAGTTTGCAGCTGACCCAAGGAACGTATGGTTTGGTTTAAGCACGGATGGCATTAATCCTTTCGGGGAGCAGAGCAGCAATCACAGCACCTGGCCCATGACTCTATGTATGTATAACCTTCCTCCTTGGATGTGCATGAAGCGGAAGTTCATTATGATGCCAGTTCTCATCCAAGGCCCTAAGCAACCCGGCAACGACATTGATGTGTACCTAAAGCCATTAGTTGAAGAACTTTTACTGCTGTGGAATGCAAATGGTGTACGTACGTGGGATGAGCACAAACAGGAGGAATTTAACCTGCACGCGTTGCTGTTTGTAACCATCAACGATTGGCCCGCTCTCAGTAACATTTCAGGACAGACAAACAAGGGATACCACGCATGCACGCACTGTTTTGATGTCACTGAAAGTATATACCTAGACAAATGCAGGAAGAATGTGTACCTGGGCCATCGTCGATTTCTTCCGACCAACCATCAATGTCGAAAGAAAGGAAAGCATTTCAAAGGCGAGGAAGATCACCGGAAGAAGCCCGCCATGCATACCGATGATCACGTACTTGCTATGGTCAATGATTTACACGTAATCTTTGGAAAGGGTCCCGGCGGATTAGCTGTTCCGAATGACGCTGAGGGACACGCACCCATGTGGAAGAAGAAATCTATATTTTGGGACCTACCCTACTGGAAAGACCTAGAGGTCCGCTCTTCAATCGACATGATTCACGTGACGAAGAACCTTTGCGTGAACCTGCTAGGCTTCTTGGGCGTGTATGGGAAGACAAAAGATACACCTGAGGCACGGGAGGACCTGCAACGTTTGCACGAAAAAGACGGCATGCCTCCGAAGCAGTATGAAGGTCCTGCCAGCTACGCTCTTACGAAAGAAGAGAAAGAAATCTTCTTTGAATGCCTGCTCAGTATAAAGGTCCCGACTGGCTTCTCGTCGAATATAAAGGGAATAATAAATATGCCAGAGAAAAAGTTCCAGAACCTAAAGTCTCATGACTGCCAAGTGATTATGACGCAACTGCTTCCGGTTGCATTGAGGGCGCTTCTACCGAAAAACGTCCGATTAGCCATTGTGAAGCTATGTGCATTCCTCAATGCAATCTCTCAGAAGGTGATCGATCCAGAAATCATACCAAGGCTAAGGAGTGATCTGGCGCAATGTCTTGTCAGTTTCGAGCTGGTGTTCCCACCATCCTTCTTTAATATCATGACGCACGTCCTAGTTCATCTAGTCGACGAGATTGTCATTCTGGGGCCCGTATTTCTACACAATATGTTCCCCTTTGAGAGGTTCATGGGAGTCCTAAATAAATATGTTCATAACCGCGCTAGGCCAGAAGGAAGCATCTCCATGGGCCATCAAACACAGGATGTCATTGGGTTTTGGGTTGACTTCATTCCTGGCCTTAAGAAGATAGGTCTCCCTAAATCGCGGTATGAGGGGAGACTGACTGGAAAAGGCACGCTAGGAGCGGACTCAATAATATGCAGGGACGAGCATTCTTGGTCTCAAGCACACTACACAGTTCTACAGAACTCTACCTTGGTGACCCCGTATGTCGATGAACACAAGAATAGTCTGCGCTCCAAACACCCGGAGCAGTGTGACGACTGGATTACATGTGAACACATCAGGACTTTCAACAGTTGGTTGGAAACACGTCTCAGAGGTGACACCACTGTTTGTGATGAGTTGTACTCGTTGTCCAGGGGACCATCTTCGACTGTATTGACTTACGAAGGATACGAGATAAATGGGAATACATTTTACACGATCGCCCAAGATCAAAAGAGCACCAACCAAAACAGCGGTGTCCGCTTTGATGCAGCAACCGAGAGGGGAAAGGACACATATTATGGTTACATAACGGACATATGGGAACTTGACTACGGACATGATTTTAAGGTCCCTTTGTTTAAGTGCAAATGGGTCAATCTGTCAGGAGGCGGGGCACAGGTAGACCCACAGTACGGAATGACAACAGTGGATCTGAACAATCTTGGGTACACTGACGAACCGTTCGTCCTAGCCAATGATGTGGCACAGGTTATCTATGTGAAGGACATGTCTACCAGACCGAGAAAAAGAAAAGATAAGGAAGCGAATACATCATACGATGAACCAAAGCGCACATAGTTCTTTCAGGAAAAAGGGACATTGTGGGAGTGGAGGGCAAGACAGACATGTCTCAAGATTATGAAAAGTTTCATGAAATTCCTCCCTTCAAAGTCAAGGCTGACCCAAGCATCCTGATAAACGATGAAGGTTATCCATGGTTACGACGCAATAAGCAAATGACACAAGCGAAGAAAAAGTGAAGACTTTCTCCCGCAACCATTATGATGATACCATGCCAACTTTGTAAGAGACGAGTATGATACAATTGTCCGTTTTGTACACGAAGTGCATCTAGTTTTTGCCGTAACCCTCTCAACTTTCTTGCACATGCGATGTGGATGAAATGATGATACCATGCCAACTTTCAACCTTTTCAGAGTTCATTTGAAATGCTTTTCAATTTTAGGGTCTTATAGCTCAAAATAATTAGTAAATGCATGAAAAATGGTGCATGAAAAATAACAAGTAAAATAAATAAGTACTTAGAAACAAAATAATATAAACTTTATTAAAATATATAAGTAGAAACAAAATAAAATAAACTTTAATAAAATTTATGAAACTAAAATTAACAAAGTATTTTCTGTTCAAAACATTATAAGAAACCTCTAGTATTATTGAAACTAAAATCATATAAAATTGATGCAACTAAAATTATCGAAGTATTTTCTGTTCAAAATCATTAAAAGCAATAAGAATTTTCATAAAGAACTTTTTTTGATAGAAACTTTAATAGAAAAAAGAATTATCATAAAGTAAAATAAATAAGTAATTAGAAACAAAATAAAATAAAATAAATAAGTGTTTTGTTGTAAGAAGAAACAAAATAAAATAAATAAAGCAAAAAAGAAAACAATAAAACTGGGAAAAAATAGAAAAATGCCACCTACTGGGCCACCACGGCCTGAATACGACTAGAAACCCATCCATGGGCCAGGATTCAGGCCCGCTGAAGGCCCAGCAGGCCCACAGGCATAGCAGTGCAAGATTAGGCCCAGAGGCCTGCAATTCAGAGGAGTTCAATGGAGATGGCGGGGCAGGGCTTATAAACAGGTCCTGCCGCTCCTCAGCTAGGGAGGTGGGACTAAACATCCCACCGCACCGCAGCTTTGGCAGGCACAGGACATTGGTCCCGGTTGGTGCCACGAACCGGGACCAATGCACACCTTTGGTCCCGGCTCGTGGCACCAACCGGGACAAATGCCCCCCTTTAGTCCATGTTGGTGCCATCAACCAGGACCAAAGGCCGCCGCTTCCCGCCCTTTGGGCTGCTGAAAAGAGACCTTTGGTCCCGGTTGGTGGCACCAGCCGGAATTAATGGGGGGCATTGGTCCCGGTTGGTGCCACGAACCGGGACCAAAGCTCTGGGTATATAACCAACACTTGTGAAAATTTTCATCTTCATCTCGCAGTTGCCCCTGACGACCCCTCGACGACATCGACGCCGCCCGGCTGCCCCGACGCCGCCCGCCGCCCCCGCCCGTCGTCGCCGTCGCCCACGCCCTCACCGTCGCCGCGCCCTCGCCCGACGTCGTCGCCGCGCACCGTCCATGCCCCGACGCGCGCCGCCCCTGCCCCGCGCCCTCGCCGTCGCCCGCGCCCTCGCCCGACGTCGTCGCCGCGCGCCGCTCCTGCCCCGACGTATTTTTTAGATATATGTATTTTTTTATGTATGTTCATATATGAATGTATGTATTTTTTACATGTTTTTTGTATGTATGTATGTATTTTTTCAATTGTAATGATGTTTTAAAAATACATATATGCAAAAGTTAGATTTTTAGAAAAGTTTGTAAAAAATACATCAAAGTTAGGAAAATTTAGAATGTGCTCAATATGTCAAAAATGTCAAAAATGATGGTTAGATTTTTGTGGTTGTAAAAGAGTTAATGATGTTAATTTTTGTGGTTGTAAAAGAGTTAGTAAAATTTAGAATGTGCTAAATATGTCAAAAATGTTTTTTTGTTCATAGAAAGTTTTTTTGTTCATATACAGAAAGTTTTTATATATGACTATGGATATATGAGCAATGATAATGCATGGATGTATGCATTGATATATATGAGAAACGATGTTCATAGAATATTTACCAAGTATATATGTATTTTTGTTCATAGCATTTTTTTCCATTTATGTATGTATGTGGCTATAGATGGATATATATGAGAAATGATGATCCATGGAAAAGTTTCATATATGCAAAAGTTTCATTTTTAGAAAAGTTTTATATATCTAGCTAGGAAATGAAGAAGAAGAAAAAGAAGGAGAGGAAAAACGAAAATAAGAAGAGCAATGTTATCATTCATTTGGTTCTAAACTTTTACCACTAATGATGCACGACTGGTAGTAGTATACTTGAAACAACATTATGTACCCCCATACAACATAAATCTACCGGTAAAATATCAAGCACATATAAATGAAGAAGTGCGCAGCAGATCTTTATCAAAGAAAAAAATACCTTTTAAAATACATAAATAAAAGTGGTGACCAATCCACTGTGCTGATACGAAACAATGAAATCAAGATATGACGTGTGCCATATTTCAATTTTCAAATGCACTTCAGAGATCCCTCCATTGGAAGATTAACTTTCCTCGGAAAAAGGAAAAAGGGGGCCGTTTCGAGAATGTTGCCGATGTGTTTGGCTGGCGCTCACCATCCTCATACTAAATATGGATCAAAGTTGAGATACGAGGAGACAAACGAGCCGCCGTCAAAGGTAACCCTGTGGCAGCACCAGCGGATCGAGCTGAGCTCAAGGCACAGAATCAAGGAAACAAGCTGATGGGAGCTATTTGACAACTAAATTTGTGTTTAGAGAAAAAAATATAATTAAGCAACATGATAAAAAAGGCAAAAAAATATACGACTATAATCTGACCAACGGAACTGGTCATAAAAAATAGTTAGTACATCATGAATAATTAACACGTAAATGACGAAGGGATAACACAATATTTATATATCGGTAAAAATCAAAATGTTCACAACAGTCTTATATTTAAAAATGGCTTAAAATTTAATTCCAATATTTCTTTAGAAAATGAAATCATATGTTCTCATCAATCAACTTTATAAATTTCTAGCCCGCGCATCGAGCGAGCCACTTTTCTAGTATTGAAAACAATATAAATAACAGTAGGAAAACATGATGCAAAATGAACGTATCAACATGATGTGGACAAAGTAAACTCAAGCAATGTGAATAAACCTCATCGTCTTATCCTTAATGGAAACAATACATATACGTGTGTCACTACCCTTTCTGTCACTAGGTGAGGGCACCGCAAGATTGAACACATTACCAAGCACCTCTCCCGCTGAAAATAAATTAATCTAGTTGGTCGAACCAAACAGATAGTTATACGTCTCTATCGTATCTACATATTTTTTGTTTCATGCCAATATTTTACAACTTTCATAAACTTTTGGCAATATTTTATATTATTTTTGAGACTAACATATTGATCCAGTGCCAGTTCCTGTTTGTTGCATGTATTTTGTTTCGCGGAATATCCATATCAAAAGAAGTCCAAACACGACAAAAATTTACGGTGAATTATTTTGGAATATATGTTATTTTGGGGAAGTGGAATCAATGTGAGACGATGCCCGAGGGGCCCACAAGCCCTAGGGGCGTGCCCCCCTACCCACGGCGCGCCTGGAATGCTTGTGGCCACCCTGAAGGTCGGTTAGAGGTGTCCTTTGGCTGCAAGGAAACTTATATCCGGATAAAAATCGTGTTAAAATTTGAGCCCAATTGGTGTTACGGATCTCCGGATATTTAAGAAACGATGAAGGCCAGAAAACAGGAATGCAGAACAAAAGAGAAACACAGAGGGAGATCCAATCTTGTAGGGGCTCTCGCCCCTCCGCCGCCATGGAGGCCATGGACCAGAGGGGAAATCTTCCTCCCATCCAGGGGGAGGTCAAGGAAGAAGAAGAAAGAGGGGGGCTCTCTCCCCATTTCTCCCGGTGGCACCGGAACGCCGTCGGAGCCATCATTGTGATGGCAATCTACACCAACAACTTCACCGCCGTCATCACCAACTCTCTCCCCATTTATGCAGCGGTGTAACACCTCTTCTCCCCGTCGTAATCTCTACTTGAACATAGTGCTCAACGCTATATATTATTATCCAAGGATATGTGGCTATCCTATCATGTTTGAGTAGATTCGTTTTGTCCTATGGATTGATTGATGATCGTGATTGGTTTGAGTTGTCTGTTTTATAATTGGTGTTGTTCTATGGTGCTCCCCGTGTCGCACAAGCATGAGGGATCCCCTCTGTAGGGTGTTGCAATACATTCATGATTCGCTTATGGTGGGTGGCTAGAGTGACAGAAGCTTAAACCCGAGTAAGGGGGTTGTTGCGTATGGGAGTAAAGAGGACTTGATACCTTATAATGCTATGGTTGGGTTTTACCTTAATGATCTTTAGTAGTTGCGGATGCTTGCTAGAGTTCCAATCATAAGTGCATATGATCCAAGTAGAGAAAGTATGTTAGCTTCTGCCTCTCCCTCATATAAAATTGCAATAATGATTACCAATCTTGTTATCGATGGTCAACTTTCTCGTGAGCTCTCTACTAAAACTAACTTAGTTGTTTCTTTATCTAAACAACCCCTAGCTTTATTTACATTCTATTTATTATCTTCCAAACTATCACTTTACACATACAAAGTTCTTCTAGTTTCATACTTGTTATAGGTAAAGCGAACGTAAAGTGTGCGTAGAGTTGTATCGATGGTCGATAGAACTTGAGGGATGATACGTCTCCAACGTCTCTATAATTTTTTTTGTTCCATGCTATTATATTATCCATCTTGGATGTTTTATATGCATTTATATGCTATTTTATATTATTTTCGGGACTAACCTATTAACCTAGAGCCCAGCGCGAGTTTCTGTTTTTTTCCTTGTTTTTGAGTTTTGCAGAAAAGGAATATCAAACGAACTCCAAACGAGCTGAAAATTTACGGTGGTTTTATATGGAACAGAAGAAGCCCCCGAAGCACAAGAGTTGGGCCAGAAGATTCCCGAGTCAACGACAAGGGTGGAGGGCGTGCCCCCCTGCCTTGTTGCTGACTCGTGGACTCCCCTGACGTGAAACCGATGCCAAAAATCCAGAAACCCCCAGAAAGAGACCTAGATCGGGAGTTCCGCCGCCGCAAGCCTCTGTAGCCACGAAAAACAAATCAGTAGCCCGTTTTGGCACCCTGGCGGAGGGGGAAACCATCACCGATGGCCATCTTCATCATCCCGGTGGTCTCCATGACGAGGGGGAGTAGTTCACCCTTGGGGCTGAGGGTATGCACAATATGTTCATTAACGTTTTGGGTCCTGTATTTATACACAATATGTTCCCCTTTGAGAGGTTCATGGGAGTCTTAAAGAAATATGTTCATAACCATGCTAGGCCAGAAGGAAGCATCTCCAAGGGCCATGAAAATGAGGAGGTCAATGAGTTTTGTATTGACTTTTTTCCTGACCTTAAGCCGAATGGTGTTCCTGAATCGCGGCATAAGGGCAGACTGGATGGAAAAGGCACGCTAGGAGGGAATCCAAAAATATGTATGGAAGGACATTCTCTCACTGAAGCACACTACACAGTTCTACAGAATTCCGCCTTGGTGGCTCCGTATATGGACGAACACAAGAATTTTCTACGCTCCAAACACCCAGAGCGGTCTGCTGACTGGATTACACGTGAACAAACCAGGAGTTTCTTCGGCTGGTTGCAGACACGTACCATGCATGACGCCTCTATTGAAGATGACATGTACTCGCTATCCCAGTTACCATCTTCGAATATAATGACTTTCAAAGGGTACGACATAAATGGTAATACATTTTACACGATCGCCCATGATAAGAAGAGCACCAATCAAAACAGTGGTGTCCGCTTTGATGCAGCAACCAAGACAGGAAAGGAAACATATTATGGTTACATAGAGGAGATATGGGAACTTGACTATGGACGTGGTTTGAAGGTCCCTTTGTTTCGGTGCAAATGGGTCAATATGACACAAGGCAAGGTAACGGAAGACCCGCAGTATGGAATGACAACAGTGGATCTCAACAATCTTGCGTATGCAGACGAACCATTCGTCCTAGCGAATGATGTGGCACAGGTTTTCTATGTGAAGGATATGTCTACCAAGCTGAGAAAAAGAAATATAAGGAAGCGAATGCATCATACGATGAGCCAAAGCGCCACATAGTTCTTTCTGGGAAGAGAAACATCGTGGGAGTGGATGAGAGACAGACATGTCAGAAGATTATGAAAAGTTTGATGAAATTGCTCCATTCACAGTGAATATTGACCCGAGCATCCAGTTAAATGATGAAGATTTTCCATGGCTACGGCGCAAAGGGACACACGCGAAGAAAAAGTTTCACACCCAAAGATCTGGGATGTGATCGGCTTCACTATCATCACTTTCTTCTGTGTGTCACACCCAGGAGGGAATCTCTGTAACAGTTAGGGGAGTTATGTGTTTTGGCATTTGAAACGCGAAGAAATTTTATGTGCAAACAAATTCTTTCATGCATTTACTGATTTTTTCATCTAAATGACCCTGAAATTGAAAAGCATTTCAAATGAACTCAGAAAAGGTTGAAAGTTGGCATGGTATCATAATTTCACCCACATAGCATGTGCAAAAATGTAGAGGGGGTTACCGCAAAAACTGGATGCACTTCGTGTACAAAATGGACAATCTCTTTCGAAGTATCAGGGTTTCGGACGAAAACTCATCCATTACAAAGGCATTTCATTTTTTAAATAACCTAAGCATTACCAAATTGAATATAATGATAAAACACACTAATATTAAACACAAGAAAAAAGAATCACTGAAAAATCTATTTTCAAAGTTAAGTTATTCACAAACTAGTGAATCACACAAATTTCATATAATTCAAAATGTAAACTATTCAAATTTGTAAACTACCGGCACTAATAGAAAGCTTGTAATTTTTTGTACCTAAAGCAAAAATATTCACAAAGAAACTCTAAATACAGCAAAAAACAACTCAAAAATAAATAAAACGAAAATAAATAAAGCAAAAAAATAAGAAAATAAAAAAGCCCGCCTACTGCGCCACAGCGGCCTGTATATGAGTAGAAACCCAACCTGTTGTTGGGCCAGGATGCAGGCCCGCAAAGGCCCATTAGGCCCACAGGGCAGCACATAACATTTAGGCCCAGTAGGCCTGCTTTGGAGAGGAGCTCGAGAGAGCTACCGCACTGGGGCTTATAAACCAGTGCGGACGCCCCTCGGCTAGCGAGGTGGGACTAAACATGACGCACCGCACCTGCGCCAGCGCACCACCTTTAGTACCGGGTGGTGGCTCAAACCGGTACTAAAGGGAGGTGGGCGCTTCCCGCCGCTTGGCCTGGCCAAAATTGACCATTAGTACCGGTTGGTCGCTCCAACCGGTACTAAAGGCCCATCCTGTATAAGAAAACACTTCAAAAAATTCAGTTTCTCATCTGCTTCTTCTCCTCTGCCCCGTCGCCCGCCGCCCCCCTTCGCCGCCCCCGTCGCCACCCCTAGTCGACGCCCCCGTCGCCGCCCCGTCCCCGTCGTCGCCGCCCCGGCCGTCCCCATCGCCACCCCGTCCCCGTCCCCGTCGTCGCCGCGCCCCGCCCCGTCGTCCCATCGTCCCCGCCCGGCCCGTCCCCGTCCCCGTCGTCACCGCCCCGTCCCCATCCCCGTTGTCACCGCCCGTCGCCGTCCCCGTCGCCGCCCCCGTCGCCTCGCCTCGCCGCCCCCATCGCCTCGCGTCGCCGGTGAGCTCCTGCCCCGGCCGCCATGTCCAAACACACACACACACATTGTTTTTTAGTTTTTCAGTTATAGAAATTTTTCTGTTTTTTAGTTATAGAAATATTAGAAATGTTATAAATTTTTCTGTTTTTAAGTTATAGAAATATTTATAGAAATGTTAGCAATTTTTCTGTTTTTTAGTTATAGAAATATTAGAAATGTTATAGAAATGTTAGTTATATATATAGAAATGTTAGAAATTTTAGAATTAGTTTTAGTTAGATGAATTAGATTAATGTCAAATTGTTAGAATTTGCATATAGAATTTTAGTTATCACAATTCAATCATTTAAAAAATGTTACTTTTTGCGGGCATATAGTATTTGTTCTCGACGATGCCCGGCCCGCATCCTCGCCGTCGACCAGTTCGCGATGACGTCCTGCTGACCCATGTCCGGGATTGGGCTCCGCCGGGCTGGCACTGGGAGGTGCTACCTGGAGGGGTGCGCCGCTTGGTGAGGAACCCGGCCTCGGGTCCCGTCGTCGACCCTGATCTCCTTTGGTGCCTTTCGCGTGGGCCACATTCGGTGCAGAGGGAGCCGGCCCCGCCGGAGGTGGTGCGTCGTCGTGTCAGGGAAGAGGACAAGCACGTCCATCGCTACATGGCTGCGATGGACGTCAGGTTCTCCAATACCTGGCAGGTTCTTTGGGCAGATGATCGGAGATATGATCCTGTGATGGTTCCTTGTCTTTGGGTGTCCACCGCCCGCGCCCCAGGAACCGTGAGTGGCCTTGATTCTTCTATTGTATTCGATCTTTATTAGCTACCTAGCCAGTGATGGATTCGAGATTATATATTATTCGAGACGATGTATTCGAGATTATATATTATTCGAGACGATGCATATTATGTACTATATGATTCAGTTTTTCCTTATTGATTGCATCCATGCATTGTAATTTGAATACTAAATTGTTTTATATTTCTTCTGTATTAGTTAAATAAAAGCTATGGCAGACAATACCGGCAGAGAGGGAGAAGAGGCCCTGTTCGAGATCATACGCAGCCCTAACAGGCCAGATGATCTGAATGAAGCAAATGACGGCTCCCAATATCTAAACAATACAGGGGAGGGTGATGATAAGATATTTGATCTCGACGACCGAGCTGATGAAGTCATGAACTATGATTATGATTATGGTGACGCAGACAATGATTATGATGACGAATACAATGTTGATCTTGAAATAACAAAGACTACCGGCGAGGTATATTTATATAAGCAGGCATCTAGTGATCATCACATGTTTTTTTATTTGAAGATATATTAACGAATAGATCTTTCTTCTTTCAGCCCTCCGGATCGAGAAATCTGCTTCTACAGACAGCAGGACAAAGCGCGGCCCGGGCAGAAAGTTCAAGGAGGGTGTAAAGTACAACATCGATTCCATCAAAGCTAGTGGTGAACCCCTCATGCCTAAGAACATTGCGAACAAGTTCGTTCGTCAGTGCGGAGCTCTTGCGAAGGACCAACTCCCGATCTCCATTCAAGAATGGAAAGAGCCAAAAACTAAACGCCCGGATGTTACTTGGGTCGACGACAGAGCAAAGCAAAAGCTTTGGGAATCTTTGATGGAACATTTCACCCTACCAGATTATTTCACTGATGCAGATGTGCAGAAAGTCAAGGACGCTGCTCTTAAGAAGATGGCAATTGCATTCAACACCCACAAGAAAACTGTATGGGCCATCTACCTCGCTGCAGAAAGGAAGACTCCAGAATTCAAGGGAACACTGGAGAAGCAAAGAGAACACTGGCCCGCTTTCGTGAAATTCAAGGAATCAGAATTATCTAAGGAACGGTCGAGAAAAAACAAGGCCAATGCCGCAAAAAAGACGCAGTTCCATAGGCTGGGTCCAGGTGGCTACACGGTGGCAATGCCTAAGTGGGATAAGTCTGAGCAAGAGATGGAGGATGCAGGGGTCACTCCGGTTACTAGGAGCTGGCCCCCCAGGTGCAGAACTTGGTTCTATGCGCATGGGGGGGCGTTGGACCCGAAGACATGCCTGGTTTCGAGGAAGGCAAGTCTAAAAGGAGCAGAACAAAAGTTACTTGACGCAATACAAGATGCTCGAAAGGGGGTGGTCACGCCCAACAGAGAGAACGACGAGCTTACGCGCGCCCTGGGAAATCCTAAACACCCGGGAAGAACACGAGGCAAGGGCGTTATTCACTGCTATGTGGGCTTTTCGGAATGGAACGACGACTACAGGACCCGTGCAAGAAAGTAGATGGAGGAGGAGAAGAAGAGGAAGCTGGAGGAGGAGCAGAGGAAGCAGGACGCGGAACGCCTTCAAGGCCTAGAAGCAAGGCACACGGACTTGGCACTCAAATTCCAGCAGCAGCAGCAGCAGATCGACTCACTTAGCCAGGAAAGGGGGTCTCAGCAGCGGCAGCAGCAAGCGGATGATCATCCAGCATTGGATAGCACCGTCCCATCCATGCCGAGAAGTAGCGTTGGTTCCGCCCCGGGCGACGCACTACTGGATACAAACCCTGTGGATGACATCATAGAGAACACTAATTGTGAGCTACACTTCAAAATGAAGATCATATCCATGAAGGTGGCGGACACCGTTGCTTTTACAATTACCCCCGAAGCAACCTTCCATTGCGCCCCGATTCCAGCGGGCTATGCTCGTGTCTTGGTTGATGAGGTGGTGGACCCATATTCGGGGCTAGAGCTTGACATTCCTGGAGGTGACGACGAGCACACACTGGGAGAGGCCATACATCGTATCATCCTATGGAGAAAGGATTGCATCATCTTTCGAAGTCCACCGACACCGCGTCTGCCGACTCCTCCTCGAAGTCCGCCACCATGTCACCAGACTCCCGCTCCTCCAAGTCCACGAACGCGTGAGCAGACTCCTGCTTCAAGTCCGGCACAGCGTCAGGCCACACCTCCTGCTTCAAGTCCGACACCGTGTCAGCCACACCTCCTGCTTCAAGTCTGGCACAGCGTCAGGCCACTCCTCCTGCTCCAACTAAGCCACGTCAGCCGTCTCCGCCGCCTAAGCAATCGCTGAAGAGACATGCCGCAGCTATGGTGCGTAGCGGTACGAGTCGAGGTAGTACAGGAAGTACAGGCGGAGACAAGTGATATAAATATGGTCCAAGCAGCCTCGCTCCTCTTCCTCAGAGGCCTTACGACATGACCGAGGAGCAAAACGATGCAATAGTGCGGGCCGAAGTGGACGCTCATTTTGGACCGAAACCGGCAACGCCGCCGAGGGAGAAAGTGCCTGAGGAAAAGATTGACCACTTCATTCGTATGGCTAGACCACCAGCTCCCAAGCCTGTGGACTCAGACTATGAGCGCCAAATCAGGAAGGCACATCGAGCACGACTACAAGCAGCTGTCAAAAAATGCGGGAAAACCGTTCCCTAGCTGGGAGAACAAGCGGCGCAATCGACCCCCCCCCCCCCCCCCCCCCGCTTGTTGTGCCAACAACACATGAGAGTACGCGCGCCCAATATTATTGTGGGCAAACCGTTTACGTTCCCGAGCTGGGCGATGTGGTAATAACCGAGGAGCATATAATGCAGGTTGAAATGCTCAAGATCACTGTGTGACAAATCCTCGATATCGAGCCCATGTCTCCGCTTGGAGAGGACGAAATAAAATGGAAATATGTCCGGGGCCAACCTTTGGTCGAGCCCGAGGAGGTCAAGAACCTCCCAACAAGAATGTATGAATTGCATGATTGGTACATGAAAATTACCAAGATTTCCAATCGAGAGTCCCTCATGGTGCAAGTCGAGGAAGATCATTACTTCAATAAGAAAGCTCTGTCTGTTGAGTATTCAGAACTATTTCAGTTATTCAATCAAGATGCACTCGACAAATCTATCGTCAGTTGCTATTGTCTGTAAGTGATTTCTTTCTGTAATTTAAGTCTCAAGCTAGCTCTAGTGCTCATTGATTGATCATTAATTACCTGTAATTATATATCCTCACTATATATTCTTTTCTGTGGTATTATGCAGGATGAAGATGTATGAAATGAAAAAAGCTGGATGCTATGGCATTGGGTTCATTTACCCAAATACTGTTAATGAATACACATGGAAATTGGAATGGTGTAGACAAGATGTAGAGAAAAACATGGTAGAGTTCTTGAAGCGCCTCAATAGCAATGAAGATATACTACTTCCTTACAACTTCGAGTGAGTCACACTGTCTTGTGCTACAAATTCTGTTTTTGCTTACTAGCTAGATGTCAATGAGTGTATAGGGTTTAGGGTTATAGTTGATTAGTGTTATGCACATGCCCGCTTAATTTATACATGCAAACATATGCGCATGCAGCTTCCACTGGATCTTGTTAGACATTAAAGTTGACGAAGGAAAAGTTGAAGTACTGGACTCACTACTTAAAAAAGATAGTGACTACAGCATCATGAAGGGGATAGTCGACAGGTTATTTCAATCATTATTAACTATATCTCGGCCTATTTAGTTCGTCATTTCCTGATATGAACTATTTTTAATAACCCCTTTATTAATTTTCTTTGCCGGCGGGCAGGGCTTGGGCAAAGTACATCAAGGTGACTCCAGGAAAATGGTGACAAAAGCTATGTTGGTATCGACCCAAGGTAAGTAATTAAGTAGTACTAGCTAGCTATCTACCATCTCTTTAATTCTTGTTTCAATACCATTAGTTAATTAACATGATTGATTAATTATTATTTGATTAAATTCTATTCTCGTAAAGGCCCTGAAGCAGGCACGGGGGACTGAAGTGTGTGCATACTACGTTTGCGAGAACATTCGCATGATTACGTCCGAAAGGAGCAGATCTGATTGATAGGACTGGGTACGTTTAGCAAAACACTATTCACAAATCTTACATGATTGTCGATATCTAGTCACACAACTAATACACATGCATATTTATCTCCTTCTTAACAGTTCAAAGAGGTGCGGGACTAGCTCCTACCAGAGGAGCGCATACGAGCACTTCAAGAGGAAATAGCGGGATTTTTGCTCGACCAGGTCATAGATCCCAAAGGAGAATACAATTACCCGCTACCGCCCCCATGAACCACTTGTCATCGTGCTCCGAAGGCACCAAGGCAACATGTAGGAGAAATTGTATATATATACATGTGTATGTGTGAATAATTAATGGTGGTTGTGAGACATTCGATTATATATATATATGATCGGTTCTACGAGAAAATCTATTTATATATATGCATAACGTGTACAATATGTAGTATCGTCAAATACAAGCAAACAAAAAAGAATTAAATGGAAAACACAAAATTAATGGAAAAATAAAAATTAAAACCAACCCCCCCCCCCCAAACATTTAGTACTGGTTGGTGCTACCAACCGGTACTAATGGTCTACCAGCACCTGGGCCTGGCTCGTGCCACGTGCTGGCACTTTAGCGCCGGTTCGTGCCGAACCGGTAGTAATGGGGGGGCCTTTTGTCTCCACTCTTTAGTGCCGGTTGCAGAACCGGCACTAAAGGCCCTTACGAACCGGCGGTAAAGCCCGGTTCTGCACTAGTGGCTTGTCATCGGGGTTGTGCACGATTTAAATACTTTGTATGATGAAGATGGAGCATAGAGAGACTATTTGATTTTGTAGGGATAACTTTCTTTGCCCATTTTATTTTGAGAAGACATGATTGCTTTATTAGTATGCTTGAAGTATTATTGTTTTTATGTCAATATTAAACTTTTGTTTTGAATCTTATGGATCAGAATATTCTTGCCACAATAGAGAAAATTACATGGATAAGTATGTTAGGTAGCATTCCACATCAAAAATTCCATTTTTATCATTTACCTACTCGAGGACGAGAAAGAATTAAGCTTGGCGATGCTTGAGACGTCTCCAACGTAACTATAATTTTTGATTGTTCCATGCTATTATATTATCCATATTGGATGTTTTATAAGCATTTATATGCTATTTTATATTATTTTTGGGAAAAACCTATTAACCTAGAGCCCAGTGCCAGTTCCTGTTTTTTCCTTGTTTTTGAGTTTTGCAGAAAAGGAATATCAAACGGAGTCCAAACGAGCTGGAAATTTACGGTGATTTTCAATGGACCAGAAGATGCCCCCGAAGCACAAGAGTTGGGCCAAAAGAGTCCAGAGTCAATGACAAGGGTGGAGGGCGCGCCCACCCCCCTAGGGAGCTTCCCCTGCCTTGTCGCTGACTCATGGACCCCCCTGACGTGAAACCGACACCAAAAATTCCTATACATCCAGAAACCCGCAGAAAAAACCTAGATCGGGAGTTCCGCTGCCGCAAGCCTCTGTAGCCACGAAAAACCAATCAAGAGCCCGTTCCGGCACCCTAGCGGAGGGGGAAACCATCACCGGTGGCCATATTCATCATCCCGGTGGTCTCCATGTCGAGGAGGGAGTAGTTCACTCTTGGGGCTGATAGTATGTACCAGTAACTATGTGTTTGATCTCTCTCTCTCTCTCTCTCCCTCGTGTTCTTGATTTGGCACGATCTTGATGTACTGCGAGCTTTGTTACTATAGTTGGATCATATGGTGTTTCTCCCCCTCTACCTTCTTGTGATGAATTGAGTCTTGTTCTTTCAGGTTTCGTTATGTTATATTGAGTATTGGATTTGAGAACACTTGATGTATGTCTTGCGATGGGATATCTGTGGTGACAATGGGATGTTCTATTGATTCACTTGATGTATGTTTTGGCACTCAACTCGCGGACTCCCAAGGTGACATTGGAGTAATCTATGCATAGGTGTTGATGCATGTTTTCGTCCTACGTTCTCCGATAGAAACTTTGGAGTGATTCTTTGTTGCACGTTGAGGGATTGTTATGTGATCCAATTATGTTATCATTGTTGAGAGAACTTGCACTAGTGAAAGTATGAAACCTAGACCTTGTTTCCAAGCATTGCAATACCGTTTTCGCTCACTTTTACTACTAGTTACCTTGCTGTTTTTATATTTTCAGATTAAACCTATATCTACCATCCATATTACACTTGTATCACCATCTCTTCGCCGAACTAGTGCACCTATACAATTTACCATTGTACTGGGTGTGTTGGGGACACAAGAGACACTTTGTTATTTGGTTGCAGGTTTGTTTGAGGGAGACCATCTTCATCCTACGCCTCCAACGGATTGATAAACCTTAGGTCATCCATTTGAGGGAAATTAGCTACTGTCCTACATAGCTCTGGACTTGGAGGCATCAAGGGAATATTTGTTCTACCTTTAGCTCCTCGTTGGGTTCGACACTCTTACTTATCGAGGAAGTCTACAATTGATCCCCTATACTTGCGGGTTATCAAGACCTTTTTCTGGCGCCGTTGCTGGGGATCAATAGCGTGGGGTGTATATTCTCGTGTGTGCTTGTTTGCTTTATCACTAAGTAGATTTTATTTTCTGTTCTAAGTTGTTCTCTATCTTTAGTTATGGATATGGAATACGAAATACCAAAAGAATTAGGTGTACGTGCTACTCATGGAGATGGGGAACGTCCTAAAACCCTTGATGCTCGTTATGTGAAAAATATTAAACGCTACTTTGATAATCCTGAGAAAACCCTATTCAACTTGATAATGGGAGACACGTTGGATCACTGTGAATACTTTAGGTATTATCTCTTGATTAAAAAAAAGAAACTCTAATGGGATCAAATTCATATGTTGCATTGGTATCCTCGGGATCTATGCTTGAGATATGATTATACTTGTTGCTCTAGGATGAAGGCTCCACACCTTCCTTTTTCATGTAAATTTAATGATAAAGAAACCTTGGCTTCTTATGCTAATGGTATATATGATTACGATGATGTGGAACGAATAGAAGAATTTGCTGCTTTTAAGGGTGCTTATGAAATTGAATCTTTGTTTGAGAAGTATGAAGATTTTGATGATTCTGGTTATAGACCTAAAAATTATGCTATACTTAAATATTGCTATGAGAATTATGAATATAATGCCGATATTAATGAGTTTATTGAGAAAGTCTCCACTGTCCAAGGGGAAACTAATATTTTACAGGAAACAATGGAAGATGAAATTGATGACACTGTGAGCTCATTAGATGAAAGAGATGACGAGGAGAGCGAAGAACAAAAGGTGGAAGAGCGGATTAGCTACCCATGCCCACCTTATAATGTGAGTAACTCTTCAACTCATACATTGTTTAATTTCCCTTCATGCTTATCGAAGGAGGAATGCTATGATGATTGCTATGATCCCTTGGATTTGTTTGAAATATCCCTTTTTGATGAAATTATTGCTTGCTATGCTTGTGGCCAAGATGCCAATTTGAATTATGCTTATGGATACGAACTTGCTATACTTCCTTATGTTACAAATGAGATTGTTGCTATTGCACCCACACATGATTGTCCTATAACCGTTTTGAATTCTCCCAACTACACTATATCGGAGAAGATTGCGCTTATTAAGAATTATATCGATGGGTTGCATTTTACTATTACGCATTAAGATTTTGATGAATATAATATGCATATGCTTGCTGCTCCAACTTGCAATTATTATGAGAGAGGAACTACATCTCCACCTCTCTATATTTCCAATACGATAAAATTGCAAGAAATTGTTTATACTATGCATTGGTATTTACTTTATGTGCATGATTTGTTCTTTTATGGTATGCCAATGCATAGGAAGAGAGTTAGACTTCGTTGTTGCATGATATATATTACTTTGTGCTCATCACTAAAATACAAATCATTGCTAGTTAAAATTGGCTTTGATATACCTTGGGATCCGGTGGATTAATTACGTGAGCATTTTATGCCTAGCTTAATTGCTTTAAAGAATGCGCTGTCAGGGAGACAACCCGGAAGTTTTAGAGAGTCATTTTATTTTGTTGTGTGCTTTAAAAAAGTTTGAAAACAAGAAATATAGAGGGGAACCTAAAAACTTTCTCAAAAAGAGAAGCGATTGGAAGGTTATGCATTGGAGAAGTGAGGGTTCACCTTGAATACTTGTGTTCATGCTGATGGAAACTTGTATTCATGCTGATGGAAACAATGTACAAATCCATTTTATTATAAAAATAATGTGCCAAGATTTGCCTGTAGGATGATCAGATTGCTTGTTTGGTTTGTGCAGTGCAAAAACATAAAATTTGGCCATAGTGCATGAATTTACATTTTTTACTCGAACGTCAAAATTTTCTAAAATTTATACACAGTACTTCTATGCAAATTGTTTATTTTGTCCTAATTTTTCCGAATTTTTGGTGTTACAGAATTATGGTCAATGTTCAGTTTGATACAGACTATTCTATTTTTTGAAAGATTCTATTTTTGATGCATTGTTTTGCGTGTTTTGATGAAGTTAGAGTACAGTAGTTGAAATGCAAAAAGAAAATATGAATTGGTTTGCAACAGTACTTAAAGTAGTGTTTTGCTTTATTATACTAACCGATCTCACGAGTGTTTTGTTAAGTTTGTGTGATTGCAGTTTTCAAGTTTTGGGTGAGATCACGGTAGATGAAGGAATAAGGAGTGGCAAGAGCTTAAGCTTGGGGATGCCTGAGGCACCCCAAGGTAATATTCAAGGGCTCCCAAGCAACTAAGCTTGAGGATACCCAGAAGGCATCCCCTCTTTCTTCTAACAACCATCGGTAATTTTACTTGGAGCTATATTTTTATTTGTCACATGATATGCATAAATTCTTGGAGCTTCGTGTTCTTTTTTATTTTTCTTTTAATAATGCACCATGTTGGTATGAGAAAGTCCTTGGTTGATTTATAGTATGCTCTTTGCACTTTACTTATATCTTTTGAGTATGGCTTTATAGAATGCTTCATGTGCTTCACTTATATCATTTGATGTTTGGATTGCGTGTTTCTCTACACATAGAAAACCGCCATTTGTAGAATGCTCTTTTTCTTCACTTATATTTGTTAGAGCATGGGCAAATCTTTTGTAGAAAGAATTAAAATCTCATGCTTCACTTATATCGATTTAGAGAGTCAACCGGAATTGGTCATTCACATGGTTAGTCATAATTTTTTACATAAAACTTGTAGATCACTGAATATGATATGTTTGATTCCTTGCAATAGTTTTGCGATATAGAGATGGTAATATGTGGGAGGTACTAGTGAATGATTGTGGTTTAGTAAGAATATTGGTGTTAAGGTTTGTGATTCCCGAAGCATGCACGTATGATCTCTTGTTATGCGATGATATTGGAGCATCCTTTATTATTGATTTTCTTCCTTTTGAGTGGCACTCGGGGATGAGCGATGGTCTTTTCCTACAAATCTTTCACCCTAGGGGCATGCGTATTAGTACTTTGCTTTGAGGGCTAATGAACTTTTGCAATAAGTCTGTGAGTTCTTTATGACTATTGTGAGTCCATGGATTATACACACTCTCTCCTTTCCGCAATTTTCTAGCCTCTTCGGTACAGTGCATTGCCCTTTCTCACCTCGAGAGTTGGTGCAAACTTCGCCCGTGCATCCAAACCCCCGGTATGATACGCTCTATCACACATAAGCCTCATTATATCTTCCTCAAAACAGCCACCATACCTACCTATCATGGCATTTCCATGACCATTCCGAGATATATTGCTATGCAACTTCCATCATCATCATATACAGTGTTCATTGTTCATTGTCATATTGCTTTGCATGATCATAAGATAGCTAGCATGATATTTTCATGGCTTTTTCTGTTTTTTGATATCTTTGCTACGCTAGATCATTGCATATCCTGGTACACTGCCAGAGGCATTCATATAGAGTCATATTGTTCTAGATATCGAGTTGTAAGTAAATAAAAGTGTGATGATCATCATTATTAGAGCATTTTCCAAGTGAGGAAAGGATGATGGAGACTATATATGATACCCCCACAAGTCGGGATGAGACTCCGGATGAAAATAAAAAGAAAAAAAAGGCCAAAAAGAGCCCAACAAAAAAGGAAAAAAAGAAAACAAAAAAATATGAGAGAAAAAGAAAGAAGGGGCAATGCTACAATCCTTTACCACTCTTGTGCTTCAGAGTAGCACCGTATTTTTCATATAGAGAGTCTCATATGTTTTCACTTTCATATACTTGTGGGAATTTTTTATTATAGAACTTGGCTTGTATATTCCGATGATGGGCTTCCTCAAATGCCCGAGGTCTTAATGAGCAAGCAATTTGGATGCACACCCACTTAGTTTTTAGTTTGAGCTTTTGTACACTTATATCTCCTAGTGCATCCGTTGCATGGCATTCCCTACTCCTCGCATGATATCAATTGATGGGCATCTCCATAGCCCGTTGATTAGCCGCGTCGATGTGAGACTTTCTTCCATTTTTGTCTTCTCCATATCACCATACTCTATTCCTCCCATAGTGCTATATCCATGGCTCACGCTCATGTATTGCGTGAGAATTGAAAAAGCTGAAGCGCATTAAAAAGTATGAACCAATTGCTCGGCTTGTCATCGGGGTGGTGCATGATCAATACTTTGTGTTAAGAAGATGGAGCATGACAAGGCTATATGATTTGGTAGGGATAACGTTATTTAGCATTGATATTTTGAAAGACATGATTGTTTGTTGGGATGGCTGAGTATTAATGTCTTTATGTCATATTATAGACTATTGCTTTGAATCACTTGTGTTTTAATATTCATGCCATGATTAGATTATATGATCAAGATTATGCTAGGTAGCATTCCACATCAAAAATTATCTTTTTTTATCACTTACCTACTCAAGGATGAGCAGGAATTAAGGTTGGGGATGCTGATACGTCCCCATTGTATCTATAATTTTTGATTGTTTCGTGCCAATATTCTACAACTTTCATATGCTTTTGGCAACATTTTATATTATTTTTGGGACAAACATACTGATCCAGTGCCCACTGCCAGTTCCTGTTTGTTGCATGTTTTTTCTTTTGCGGAATATCCATATCAAATGAAATCCAAACGCGATACAAATTTATGGAGAATTATTCTGGAATATATGTAATTTTTGGGAAGTGGAATCAACGCAAGACGATGCCAGAGACGGCCCACAAGCCTGAAGGTCGGTTGGAGGTGTCCTTTGGCCGCAAGGAAGCTTATATCCGGAGAAAAATCGTGTTAAAATTTCATTCGAATTGGAGTTAAGGATCTCTGGATATTTAAGAAACGGCGAAAGGCCAGAAAACAAGAACACATAACAGAAGAGAAACACACAGAGAGATATCCAATCTCGGAGGGGCTGTCGCCCCTCCGATGCCATGGAGGCCATGGACCAGAGGGGAAACCCTCCTCCCATCTAGGGGGACGCCAGGGAAGAAGAAGAAGGAGGAGGAGGAGGGGGCTCTCTCCCCCTGTCTCCCGGTGGCGCCGGAACACCGCCGGGGCCATCATCATGACGGCGATCTGCACCAACAACTTCACCTCCGTCATCGCCAACTCTCTCCCACTTTCTGCAGTGGCATAACACCTCTTCTCCCCACTGTAATCTCTACTTGAACATGGTGCTCAACACTATATATTATTATCCAATGATATGTCGCTATCCTATGATGTTTGAGTTGATCTGTTTTGTCCTATGGCTTGATTGATGATCGTGATTGGTTTGAGTTGTATGTTCTATTATTGGTGCTGCCCTATGGTGCTCTCTGTGTCACGCAAGCGTGAGGGATCATAGCTGTAGGGTGTTGTTCTACGTTTGTGATTCGCTTATGGTGGGTTGCTAGAGTGACAGAAGCTTAAACCCGAGTAAGGGGGTTGTTGCGTATGGGAGTAAAGAGGACTTGATACCTTATAATGGAATGGTTGGGTTTTACCTTAATGATCCTTAGTAGTTGCGCATGCTTCTCCCTCATATAAAATTGCAATAATGATTACCGTCCTAGTTATCGATTGCCTAGGGCAAATAACTTTCTTGTGACAAAAATCTCTCTACTAAAACTAACTTAGTTGTTTCTTTATCTAAAAAGACCCTAGCTTATATTTACGTGCTCTTTATTATCTTGCAAACCTATCACTTTACTCCTACAAAGTACTTCTAGTTTCATACTTGTTCTAGGTAAAGCAAACGTAAAGTGTGCATAGAGTTGTATCGGTGGTCGATAGAACATGAGGGAATATTTGTTCTACCTTTAGCTCCTCATTGGGTTTGACACTCTTACTTATCGAGAAAGGCTACAATTGATCCCGTATACTCGTGGGTTATCAGGTAGGTCATAGAGAAATACAAAGCTATCAAAATCATGCATAATTATGTTCAGAAAAGAGACTGAAGTACGTTCAATGAATAATATGATCATAGACCCACAAGTCATCGGATCTCAACAGACATGCCGCAAAAGATGATTACATCAGATAGAACTCCATGGAGATCATGGAGAACATGGTATTGAAGATCAACGAGAGAGAAAAAACAATCTAGCTACTAGATATGTACCCGTAGGTCTGCAGTGAACTACTCACACATCATCAGAAGGGCAGCAAGGTTGATGTAGAAGCCCTTTGTGATCGATTCCCCCTCCGGCAGAGTACTGGAAAGGCCTCCAGAGAGGATCGCAGCAGAACAGAGACTTGCGACGGTGTAAAAATTGTTTCGGGTGGCTCTCTGGTCGACTCCCAATAGTTGAGAATTTCTAGAAGTGAAATTAGGTTCGACAGAGCCACGTGGGGTGAGGGAGTCCTGGACTAAGGGGTCCTCGGGCGTCCGACCTGTTATCTGTTGGGCCGGACTAATGGGCTATGAAGACATGAAGGCCGAAGACTATACCCGTGTCCGGATTGGATTCTACTTGGCGTGGAAGGCAAGCTAGGAGACCTATTATGAAGATTCCCTCCTATGCAACCGACCTCATGTAACCCTAGATCTCTCCGGTGTCTATATAAACCGGAGGGCATAGTCCGGATAGGACAGTTTCATTACCATATACTCGCAGGCTAGACTTCTAGAGTTTAGCCATTACGATCTCGTGGTAGATCAACTCTTGTAAACACCCATATTCATCAAGATCAATCAAGCAGGAAGTAGGGTATTACCTCCATAGAGAGGGCCCGAACCTGGGTAAACAGTGTGTCCCCCGTCTCCTGCTACCATCGATCCTAGACGCACAGTTCGGGACCCCCTACCCGAGATCCGCTGGTTTTGACACCGACATTGGTGCTTTCATTGAGTGTTCCACTGTGCCGTTGACGAAAGGCTTGATGACCCCTTCGATCGTCGGTAATGGCGTCGTTCAGGGAGAGACCTTTCTCCCCGGACAAATCTTTGTGTTCGGCGGCTTCGTACTGCGGGCCAACTCGCTTGGCCATCTGGAGCAGGTCGATAGCTACGCCCCTGGCCATCAGGTCAAATTTGGAAGCTTGAACTACGTCGCGGATATCCGTGGAGACTTGATCTTCGATGGATTTGAGACCGCGGTGATCGCTCTCCATCTCTCCGATAAACACGACTCAAATCTGTCATCGGAGCACACCCAGGAGATGGATCCTGTTGCTGCAACGACCTCAGTACCAAAGCAGACCGCGCCCTCCGAGGCCATAAAGTCCGCGGTGTTGGAGCCGCACACGGACTCGACCTCCTGCAATGCTTGCGTGAACGGAACCCCGGACTTGTTTCCTGCACCTGCAGACACCGAGCTGGATCGGTTGTCGATTTTCGAATTTAGCGTCGCAGACGTCTTCCAGCATTCGCCTTTGGGTGACGTACTAAATTATTTGAAGAACTTGTCCTTGGAGGAAGACTCACAGCCGAACTATGTTCGGTTCGAGCTAGAGGCGGACGATGAGGAATTTTGCTTCCCACCCGCCACCCACTTAATAGCCACCGTCGACGACTTAACCGACGTGCTTGACTATGGCTCCGAAGACATTACCGGTATGGACGACGATGCCGGCGATGAGCAAGGTCTAGACCCGCCATTCACTAGACGTTGGACGGCCACCTCTTCGTACGACGTATACATGGTTGATACACCCAAGGGATCTGGCGACGACAAAGAAGAGCCAGATAAGAATAAAACTTCCGAGATGCAGTCCAAGCGCCGGCGCCCCAAACGCTGTTCTAAACCTCGCTGCTCAAAGGATGGCAATACTGGTACCGGAGAAAATAGCAATTCGGGCGACGCCGAAAACAATGAAGACCCTGTCGGAGCTGCATCCGAATAGGAGGAACACGACGACAGGCAAGACAACCCTGATGAGCAGGCCATAGAAGATGACTCGGGAGACAATAGTTACCGTCCACCCTTCGAAGAGGAGACAAGCCTCGGCAACGAAGATTTCATCGTGCCTGAGGACCCTCTGGAGCAGGAGCGCTTTAAGCTTCAACTCATAGCCACCGCAAGGAGCCTGAAAAAGAAACAGCAGCAGCTTCAAGCTGAGCAAGATCTGCTCGTCGACAGATGGACTGACGTCCTGACAGCAGAAGAATACGGCCTCAAGCGCCCAGCCAAGAGCTACCCGAAACGCAGACTGCTACCTCAATTTGATGAGGAGGCACCGGAGCACACATCTCCCTCGCGCAATGCGGAACGACCACCACGTGGTCGAGACATGGCGGCCGACCGGCCACCACGCGGTCGGGATAAAGCGGCAACTCAGGCCGAATAGCAGCCTGCCCAACCGCCCCGCAAAAATAAAGACGGAAGAGTCCGGGGTCACACGTATGACCTCCGGCAGACACTGGACAGTAGAGCAGGACATACAAGATCGATCTATGGATCACGAGAACGTGCCTCGAGGCACGAAGACGGCTACCTATCCGGACGTGACAAATCTAACCACGCCCGGTCCGAATGCCGCAAACGGACTCCATCAGAGCTTTGCCGCGACACGGCACGGTACAGAGGTGCCGCACACCCTCTCTACTTTAGAGACGAGGTACTAGATCATGATATCCCCTAGGGATTCAAGGCCGTCAACATCGAATCATACGACGGCACAACCGATCCCGCAGTATGGATCGAGGATTTCATTTTCCATATTCATATGGCTCGAGGAGATGACCTCCACGCCATTAAATACCTCCCACTCAAGCACAAAGGACCAGCTCGGCACTGGCTTAACAGCCTGCCTGAAAATTCTATCGGCAGATGGGAGGACTTGGAAGAAACATTCCTAGACAACTTCCAAAGAACCTATGTCCGGCCACCAGATGCCGATGACTTAAGCCACATAGTTCAACAACCCGGAGAATCAGCCAGAAAATTCTGGACTAGGTTCCTAACCAAAAAGAACCATATCATCGACTGTCCGGATGCCGAAGCCCTAGCGGCCTTTAAGCATAGTATCCGGGACGAATGGCTCGCCCGCCACCTCGGCCAAGAAAAACCGAGGTCCATGGCAGCCCTGACGGCACTTATGACCCGCTTTTGCATGGGAGAAGATTGTTGGCTGGCCCGTAGTACAAATACGGCAAACGAAATAAGTCCCTCCGAGGACACTAATAGCGCCGGCAAGCTCCGGCGCAACAGAAACAAACGCCGAGGCAATGGCGATAACACCGACGACACAACAGTTCACGCCGGATTCAGTGGCTCTAACTCCGGCCAACGGAAGAAGCCTTATAGAAGGAGCAGCGGAAAACCATCCAGCTTGGACCTCATACTCGATCGTCCTTGCCAAATACATGGTACCCCGGACAAACCAGCCAACCATACTAACAGAGATTGCCGGGTCTTTAAACAAGCCAGCAAAGTAAATAACAAAAGCAAAGAAGGGGAATCACAGAGCGAAGACGACGACGAAGAGCCCCAGCAGCCGAACACTAGGGGCAGAAGAAATCCCCCCCCCCCACCAAATCAAAACAATGAACATGATATATGGTACACACATCCCCAAAGGGAGCGCAGGCGAGCACTCAGGGACGTCTACCTGAAGTTCAATCCGCGGTCATCATTCCCGATCACTTTCGATCGACGAGACCACCCAACTAGCATCCGACTGTTGGAAATATGCCCTAGAGGCAATAATAAATGGTTATTATTATATTTCTTTGTTCATGGTAATTGTCTATTATTCATGCTATAATTGTATTCTCCGGAAATCGTGATACATGTGTGAATACATAGACCACAACCTGTCCCTAGTAAGCCTCTAGTTGACTAGCTCGTTGATCAACAGATAGTCACGGTTTCCTGACTATGGACATTGGATGTCATTGATAACGGGATCACATCATTAGGAGAATGATGTGATGGACAAGACCCAATCCTAAGCATAGCATAAAAGATCGTGTAGTTTCGTTTGCTAGAGCTTTTCCAATGTCAAGTATCTTTTCCTTAGACCATGAGATCGTGCAACTCCCGGATACCGTAGGAGTGCTTTGGGTGTGCCAAATGTCACAACGTAACTGGGTGACTATAAAGGTGCACTACGGGTATCTCCCAAAGTGTCTGTTGGGTTGGCACGGATCGAGACTGGGATTTGTCACTCCGTATGACGGAGAGGTATCTCTGGGCCCACTCGGTAATGCATCATCATAATGAGCTCAATGTGACTAAGGCGTTAGTCACGGGATCATGCATTGCGGTACGAGTAAAGAGACTTGCCGGTAACGAGATTGAACAAGGTATTGGGATACCGACGATCGAATCTCGGGCAAGTAACATACCGATTGACAAAGGGAATTGTATACAGGATTGATTGAATCCTCGACACCGTGGTTCATCCGATGAGATCATCGTGGAACATGTGGGAGCCAACATGGGTATCCAGATCCCGCTGTTGGTTATTGACCGGAGAGGCGTCTCGGTCATGTCTGCATGTCTCCCGAACCCGTAGGGTCTACACACTTAAGGTCCGGTGACGCTAGGGTTGTAGAGATATATGTATGCGGAAACCCGAAAGTTGTTCGGAGTCCCGGATTAGATCCCGGACATCACGAGAGGTTCCGGAATGGTCCGGAGCTGAAGAATTATATATAGGAAGTCCAGTTTCGGCCACCGGGAAAGTTTCGGGGGTTATCGGTATTGTACCGGGACCACCGGAAGGGTCCCTGGGGTCCACCGGGTGGGGCCACCTGTCCCGGAGGGCCCCGTCGGCTGAAAGTAGAAGGGAACCAGCCCCTAGTGGGCTGGGGCGCCCCCCTTGGGCCTCCCCTCATGCGCCTAGGGTTGGGAACCCTAGGGGGGGAGTTCCCCCTTGCCTTGGGGGGGAAGGCACCCCTTCCCCCCCACTTGGCCGCCGCCCCCCCCTTGGATCTGATCTCCTGGGCCGGCGCCCCCCCAGGGGGCCTATATAAAGGGGGGGGAGGGAGGGAAACACACAACAGCCTTGGGCGCCTCCCTCCTCCCCTGCAATACCTCTCTCTCTCTCGTAGAAGCTCGGCGAAGCCCTGCACGAGACCCGCTACATCCACCACCACGCCGTCGTGCTGCTGGATCTCCATCAACCTCTCCTTCCCCCTTGCTGGATCAAGAAGGAGGAGACGTCGCTGCACCGTACGTGTGTTGAACGCGGAGGTGCCGTCCGTTCGGCACTCGGTCATCGGTGATTTGGATCACGGCGAGTACAACTCCGTCATCCACGTTCATTGGAACGCTTCCGCTCGCGATCTACAAGGGTATGTAGATGCACTCCCTCCCCCTCGTTGCTAGTACACTCCATAGATGCATCTTGGTGAATGTAGGAAAATTTTAAAATTATGCTACGATTCCCAACAGTGGCATCATGAGCCAGGCCTATGCGTAGTTACTATGCACGAGTAGAACACAAAGCAGTTGTGGGCGTTGAGTTTGCCAATTCTTCTTGCCGCTACTAGTCGTTTCTTGTTTCGGCGGCATTGTAGGATGAAGCGGCTCGGACCGACCTTACACGTACGCTTACGTGAGACTGGTTCCACCGACTGACATGCACTAGTTGCATAAGGTGGCTAGCGGGTGTCTGTCTCTCCTACTTTAGTCGGAACGGATTCGATGAAAAGGGTCCTTATGAAGGGTAAATAGAAATTGGCAAATCACATTGTGGTCATACGTAGGTAAGAAAACGTTCTTGCTAGAAACCTACAAACCACGTAAAAACTTGCAACAACAATTAGAGGACGTCTAACTTGTTTTTGCAGCAAGTGCTATGTGATGTGATATGGCCAGAAGATGTGATGAATGATATATGTGATGTATGAGATTGATCATATTCTTGTAATAGGAATCACGACTTGCATGTCGATGAGTATGACAACCGGCAGGAGCCATAGGAGTTGTCTTTATTATTTTGTATGACCTGCGTGTCATTAAATAAACGCCATGTAAATTACTTTACTTTATTGCTAAAAGCGTTAGCCATAGAAGTAGAAGTAATCGTTGGCGTGACGACTTCATGAAGACACAATGATGGAGATCATGATGATGGAGATCATGGTGTCATGCCGGTGACAAAGATGATCATGGTGCCCCGAAGATGGAGATCAAAGGAGCATGATGATATTGGACATATCATGTCACTATTTGATTGCATGTGATGTTTATCATGTTTTTGCATCTTATTTGCTTAGAACGACGGTAGCAAGTAGGATGATCCCTTATAATAATTTCAAGAAAGTGTTCACCCTAACTGTGCACCGTTGCGAAGGTTCGTTGTTTCGAAGCACCACGTGATGATCAGGTGTGATAGATTCTAACGTTCGAATACAACGGGTGTTGACGAGCCTAGCATGTACAGACATGGCCTCGGAACACACGCAATACACTTAGGTTGACTTGACGAGCCTAGCATGTACAGACATGGCCTCGGAACACAGAGGACCGAAAGGTCGAGCATGAGTCATATAGAAGATACGATCAACATGAAGATGTTCACCGATCTTGACTAGTCCGTCTCACGTGATGATCGGACACGGCCTAGTTAACTCGGATCATGTTTTCACTTAGATGACTAGAGGGATGTCTATCTAAGTGGGAGTTCATTAAATAATTTGATTATATGAACTTAATTATCATGAACTTAGTCTAAATCTTTACACTATGTATTGTAGATCAAATGGCCCACGTTGTCCTCAATTTCAACGCGTTCCTAGAGAAAACCAAGCTGAAAGATGATGGCAGCAACTATACGGACTGGGTCCGGAACCTGAGGATCATCCTCATAGTAGCCAAGAAAGATTATGTCTTAGAAGCACCGCTAGGTGAAGCACCAATCCCTGAGAACCAAGACGTTATGAACGCTTGGCAGCAGCGTGCTGATGATTACTCCCTCGTTCAGTGCGGCATGCTTTACAGCTTAGAACCGGGTCTCCAAAAGCGTTTTGAGAAACATGGAGCATATGAGATGTTCGAGGAGCTGAAACTGGTTTTTCAAGCTCATGCCCGGGTCGAGAGATATGATGTCTCCGACAAGTTCTTCAGCTGTAAAATGGAGGAGAATAGTTCTGTTAGTGAGCACATACTCAGAATGTCTAGGTTGCATAACCGCTTGTCTCAGCTGGGAGTCAATCTCCCGGATGACGCGGTCATTGACAGAATCCTCCAGTCGCTTCCACCAAGCTACAAGAGCTTTGTGATGAACTTCAATATGCAGGGGATGGAAAAGACCATTCCTGAGGTATATTCAATGCTGAAATCAGCTGAGGTAGAGATCAGAAAAGAACATCAAGTGTTGATGGTGAATAAAACCACTAAGTTCAAGAAGGGCAAGGGTAAGAAGAACTTCAAGAAGGACGGCAAGGGAGTTGCCGCGCCCGGTAAGCCAGTTACTGGGAAGAAGTCAAAGAATGGACCCAAGCCTGAAACTGAGTGCTTTTATTGCAAGGGAAGTGGTCACTGGAAGCGGAACTGCCCCAAATACTTAGCGGACAAGAAGAAGGCCGGCAACACCCAAGGTATATGTGATATACAAGTAATTGATGTGTACCTTACCAGTACTCGTAGTAGCTCCTGGGTATTTGATACCGGTGCGGTTGCTCGTATTTGTATCTCAAAGCAGGAACTACGGAATAAACGGAGACTAGCAAAGGACGAGGTGACGATGCGCGTCGGGAATGGTTCCAAGGTCGATGTGATCGCCGTTGGCACGCTACCTCTGCATCTACCCACGGGATTAGTTTTAAACCTCAATAATTGTTATTTAGTGCCAGCTTTGAGCATGAACATTGTATCTGGATCTCGTTTAATTCGAGATGGCTACTCATTTAAATCTGAGAATAATGGTTGTTCTATTTATTTGAGAGATATGTTTTATGGTCATGCCCCGCTGGTCAATGGTTTATTTTTGATGAATCTCGAACGTGATGTTACACATGTTCATAGTGTGAATACCAAAAGATGTAAAGTTGATAACGATAGTCCCACATACTTGTGGCACTGCCGCCTTGGTCACATTGGTGTCAAGCGCATGAAGAAGCTCCATGCAGATGGACTTTTGGAGTCTCTTGATTACGAATCATTTGACACGTGCGAACCATGCCTCATGGGTAAGATGACCAAGACTCCGTTCTCCGGAACAATGGAGCGAGCAACCAACTTATTGGAAATCATACATACCGATGTGTGTGGTCCAATGAGTGTTGAGGCTCGCGGAGGATATCGTTATGTTCTCACTCTCACTGATGATTTAAGTAGATATGGGTATGTCTACCTAATGAAACACAAGTCTGAAACCTTTGAAAAGTTCAAGGAATTTCAGAGTGAAGTTTAGAATCAACGTGACAGGAAAATAAAATTCTTACGATCAGATCGTGGTGGAGAATATTTAAGTCACGAATTTGGTACACACTTAAGGAAATGTGGAATAGTTTCACAACTCACGCCGCCTGGAACACCTCAGAGAAACGGTGTGTCCGAACGTCGTAATCGCACTCTATTGGATATGGTGCAATCTATGATGTCTCTTACCGATTTACCGCTCTCATTTTGGGGCTATGCTTTAGAGACTGCCGCATTCACTTTAAATAGGGCACCGCCTAAATCCGTTGAGACGACACCGTATGAATTATGGTTTGGGAAGAAACCTAAGCTGTCGTTTCTAAAAGTTTGGGGATGCGATGCTTATGTCAAGAAACTTCAACCTGAAAAGCTCGAACCCAAATCGGAAAAATGCGTCTTCATAGGATACCCTAAGGAAACTATTGGGTATACCTTCTACCTCAGATCCGAAGGCAAGATCTTCGTTGCCAAGAACGGGTCCTTTCTAGAGAAGGAGTTTCTCTCGAAAGAATTGAGTGGGAGGAAAGTGGAACTTGATGAGGTGATAGTCACCCCTTCCGAACCGGAAAGTAGCGCAGCGCGGGAAAATGTTCCTGTGGTGCCTACACCGACTGGGGAGGAAGTTAATGATGATGATCATGAAGCTTCAGATCAAGTTGCTGAACTTCGTAGGTCCACAAGGACACGTTCCGCACCAGAGTGGTACGACAACCCTGTCCTGGAAATCATGTTGTTAGACAACGGTGAACCTTCGAACTATGAAGAAGCGATGGCGGGCCCGGAATCCGACAAATGGCTAGAAGCCATGAAATCCGAGATAGAATCCATGTATGAAAACAAAGTATGGACTTTGACTGACTTGCCCGATGAGCGGCGAGCCATAGAAAAACAAATGGATCTTTAAGAAGAAGACGGACGCAGATGGTAATGTGACCATCTACAAAGCTCGACTTGTCGCTAAGGGTTATCGACAAGTTCAAGGGGTTGACTACGATGAGACTTTCTCACCCGTAGCGAAGCTGAAGTCCGTCTGAATCATGTTAGCAATTGCCGCATACTATGATTATGAGATATGGCAGATGGACGTCAAAACGGCATTCCTTAACGGCTTCCTTAAGGAAGAGTTGTATATGATGCAGCCGGAAGGTTTTGTCGATCCTAAGAATGCTAACAAAGTATGCAAGCTCCAACGCTCAATTTATGGGCTGGTGCAAGCATCTCGGAGTTGGAATATTCGCTTTGATGAGATGATCAAAGCGTTTGGGTTTACACTGACTTATGGAGAAGCCTGTGTTTACAAGAAAGTGAGTGGGAGCTCTGTAGCATTTCTCATATTATATGTGGATGACATACTATTGATGGGAAATGATATAGAATTCTTGGAAAGTATAAAGGCCTATTTGAATAAGTGTTTCTCAATGACGGACCTTGGAGAAGCTGCTTATATATTAGGCATCAAGATCTATAGGGATAGGTCAAGACGCCTCATTGGTCTTTCACAGAGTACATACCTTGACAAGATATTGAAGAAGTTCAATATGGATCAGTCCAAGAAGGGGTTCTTGCCTGTATTGCAAGGTGTGCAATTGAGCACGGCTCAATGCCCGACCACGGCACAAGATATAGAAGAGATGAGTGTCATCCCCTATGCCTCGGCCATAGGGTCTATTATGTATGCCATGCTGTGTACCAGACCTGATGTAAACCTTGCCGTAAGTTTGGTAGGAAGGTACCAAAGTAATCCCGGCAAGGAACACTAGACAGCGGTCAAGAATATCCTGAAGTACCCGAAGAGGACTAAGGATATGTTTCTCGTTTATGGAGGTGACGAAGAGCTCGTCGTAAAGGGTTACGTCGACGCTAGCTTCGCCACAGATCTGGATGACTCGAAGTCACAGACCGGATACGTGTATATATTGAATAGAGGAGTAGTAAGCTGGTGCAGTTGCAAGCAAAGCGTCGTGGCGGGATCTACATGTGAAGCGGAGTACATGGCAGCCTCGGAGGCAGCACAGGAAGCAGTCTGGATGAAGGAGTTCATTACCGACCTAGGGGTGATTCCCAATGCGTCGGGCCCAATGACTCTCTTCTGTGACAACACTGGAGCTATTGCCCTTGCGAAGGAGCCCAGGTTTCACAGGAAGACCAGGCATATCAAGCGTCGCTTCAACTCCATTCGTGAAAGTGTTCAAAATGGAGACATAGATATTTGTAAAGTACACACGGACCTGAATGTAGCAGATCCGTTGACTAAACCTCTCCCTAGGGCAAAACATGATCAACACCAGGACGCAATGGGTGTTCGATTCATCACAATGTAACTAGATTATTGACTCTAGTGCAAGTGGGAGACTGTTGGAAATATGCCCTAGAGGCAATAATAAATGGTTATTATTATATTTCTTTGTTCATGGTAATTGTCTATTATTCATGCTATAATTGTATTGTCCGGAAATCATGATACATGTGTGAATACATAGACCACAACCTGTCCCTAGTAAGCCTCTAGTTGACTAGCTCGTTGATCAACAGATAGTCACGGTTTCCTAACTATGGACATTGGATGTCATTGATAACGGGATCACATCATTAGGAGAATGATGTGATGGACAACACCCAATCCTAAGCATAGCATAAAAGATCGTGTAGTTTCGTTTGCTAGAGCTTTTCCAATGTCAAGTATCTTTTCCTTAGACCATGAGATCGTGCAACTCCCGGATACCGTAGGAGTGCTTTGGGTGTGCCAAACGTCACAACGTAACTGGGTGACTATAAAGGTGCACTACGGGTATCTCCGAAAGTGTCTGTTGGGTTGGCACGGATCAAGACTGGGATTTGTCACTCCGTATGACGGAGAGGTATCTCTGGGCCCACTCGGTAATGCATCATCATAATGAGCTCAATGTGACTAAGGCGTTAGTCACGGGATCATGCATTGCGGTACGAGTAAAGAGACTTGCCGGTAACGAGATTGAACAAGGTATTGGGATACGGACGATCGAATCTCGGGCATGTAACATACCGATTGACAAAGGGAATTGTATACGGGATTGATTGAATCCTCGACACCGTGGTTCATCCGATGAGATCATCGTGGAACATGTGGGAGCCAACATGGGTATCCAGATCCCGCTGTTGGTTATTGACCGGAGAGGCGTCTCGGTCATGTCTGCATGTCTCCCGAACCCGTAGGGTCTACACACTTAAGGTCCGGTGACGCTAGGGTTGTAGAGATATATGTATGCGGAAACCCAAAAGTTGTTCGGAGTCCCGGATGAGATCCCGGACATCACGAGAGGTTCCAGAATGGTCCGGAGGTGAAGAATTATATATAGGAAGTCCAGTTTCGGCCACCGGGAAAGTTTCGGGGGTTATCGGTATTGTACCGGGACCACCGGAAGGGTCCCGGGGGTCCACCGGGTGGGGCCACCTGTCCCGGAGGGCCCCGTGGGCTGAAAGTGGAAGGGAACCAGCCCCTAGTGGGCTGGGGCGCCCCCCTTGGGCCTCCCCCCATGCGCCTAGGGTTGGGAACCCTAGGGGGGAGTTCCCCCTTGCCTTGGGGGGCAAGGCACCCCTTCCCCCCCACTTGGCCGCGCCCCCCCCTTGGATCTGATCTCCAGGGCCGGCGCCCCCCCAGGGGGCCTATATAAGGGGGGGAGGGAGGGCAGCACACAACAGCCTTGGGCGCCTCCCTCCTCCCCTGCAACACCTCTCTCTCTCTCGTAGAAGCTCGGCGAAGCCCTGCACGAGACCCGCTACATCCACCACCACGCCGTCGTGCTGCTGGATCTCCATCAACCTCTCCTTCCCCCTTGCTGGATCAAGAAGGAGGAGACGTCGCTGCACCGTACGTGTGTTGAACGCGGAGGTGCCGTCCGTTCGGCACTCGGTCATCGGTGATTTGGATCACGGCGAGTATGACTCCGTCATCCACGTTCATTGGAACGCTTCCGCTCGCGATCTACAAGGGTATGTAGATGCACTCCCTTCCCCTCGTTGCTAGTACACTCCATAGATGCATCTTGGTGAACGTAGGAAAATTTTAAAATTATGCTACGATTCCCAACACCGGCATGGCGGTTCAGCCGCAATGGTCCTCGAGTCAATCATCGACGGATTTCACCTGACTCGAGTCCTAATGGACGGCGGTAGCAGTCCCAACCTGCCCTATCAGGACACAGTACGTAAAATGAGCAGTAACTCTTCACGAGTCAAGCCCACGAAGACTACCTTTAAAGGAGTCATACCAGGCGTAGAGGCCCGTTGTACGGGCTCAATAACGCTGGAAGTAGTATTCGGTTCCCCGAATAACTTCCGAAGTGAAGAGCTAACCTTCGGTATCGTCCCATTTCGCAGCGGCTATCACGCACTGCTCGAACGAACCGCATTCGCTAGATTCAACGTGGTGCCACATTATGCTTATCTCAAGCTCAAGATGCCCGGTCCACGTGGCGTCATTATAGTAAATGGAAACACGGAACGCTCCCTCCGTGGCCTTCTCAAGCAGCACTAGCAGCAGATGTACAGCGTGGCCTTCTCAAGCAGCACTACAATCCGGTTGCCGAGCCCCTGGACACCATTACGAGGGTCCGGACTATACTGCAGTAGGACAGCCCGGCTTGTCATGGGCCAAACTAGCAAAATTGGGCCTCCGTCCAAGCCCAGACGAGGCAATGGTGTTAGTACCGCGAGCACATAAGCTACGCACTCATGGGTACTGATGGAGGCACAACTCGCTCGCAATCCACAGTACGGCTTGATAGACCCTGGGATTCACACGCTTCTGCTTTTTCTTTGTATAGGTCTTCTTCTCTTTTCAAGGGCTATACAGACGACCTGCTTGCAGAACACTCCAAGGAAGCAAGGAGCTCTGGCGTACACAAGAACCCCCAGGTGGTTTCTAATAAACGATTCATCTAGTTGTTTTACATACCCGCATGCAGCCCGCCCTTGGTTACGGCATTTTCAATAGCCTTACTTGCTTATCGCATTACTGGTACAAAGTACTACTTGACGTACCGATTATATCACAACGGTGAATAAATAGTGGCGTCAACCCATTACTTCATGTTTTCCATTCACTCACCTCAGTATTTATTACTCACTGCACACGTACACCAAGGTATGTACTAATATGCCAGGGGCTTAAGTACACCCCGCATCACGGCAATAAAAGTCTGAACACTTTTAGAGTACAGTTCGACACCCCGAACTTATAGCATTTTATGCATCGGCTCCGAATCATGTCTTTGGTCAATAGTTCGGTTGCCCGGCTCATGTGCTTACTACCTTACGTTTCCGCTATATCGGCTAGGGTAGTAATGGGAGAACTACTGCGATTGTGTCCCAGTTCTTCCGGACGAGCACCTCAGTAGGGAAAGCCGAAAACAGACTGTCATGATGCCGCGAGAGCCGGTCAGCTGTTCGTGAGGTTCCAAATCGTTGGAGATTTTCCCCGCTTCTTGCGAAGAATCGGTTCTTCCGATTAGGCGTGTATAGCGCCCCTAATTCCGCCTTCCGAACACCAGGGGCTTCGCCGACTTTATTAATTGTCAAACCCCTATGGCTAAGTGGGGCTGGTAAAGGCTGCATAGTCTGATTGCCTTGTTCGCTGCGCTAAACACCACCCTTAAGGACCAGAATGTGGAGTAAAGTGTGTTTAGATTTACCCCGAACAACCTCGTACTATCTATGTGGGGGCAGAAGCCGACGACTGGTCATCCCCCAGATTAATAAACGGCCGCACAGGAGGTAATATTTAAAATCATAAACATTATACTACATAACATCTTTGTTCCATATTACAGGGCAAGATAATACACATGTTCTTAGGGGAATATAATATCCTTCGAACATTGCTCCGCCGCAAGGCGGGAACCCTCCAGGACGCCATCAAAATAGTGCTCTGGTCGACGATGCTCCTTGCCCTCCGGCGGTCCTTCAGTCATTAGCTTCTTGGCATCCAGCTTCTCCCAATGCGTCTTGACGCGGGCAAAAGACATACGCGCACCTTCAATGCAGATCGACCGCTTCACGGCTTCGAGCCGCGGACAGGAAATCACAAGCCGCTGCACAAGTCTGAAATAGCTGCCAGGTGTAGGATCGGCAGGCCACAGCCGGACTATCAGGTCCTTCATGGCCAACTCTGCCAACCTGTGCAGCTCGACCAACTACTTCAGCTAGTCACTGAAGGGCACCGGATGTTCGGATCCCATATATTGGGACCAGAACAGCTTCTCCGTAGACAACCCTTCTTCGGCTCTATAATGCTCGGCCGCGTCTGACACACTGAGCGGCAGACTTGAAAATGCCCCTGGAAAAACAAAATTCAGGACAAGTACAAGGGACGTTTTCTCTACATGCTTGCTCGGCATGGTGAAAGACTCACCCGCCGCAATTTTCTAGGCCACTTGAATCTCCTGGAGAGCGCTCTGGGCTTCGGCTCATGCATCCTACGCGCTCTGGCGAGCTATCGGCAATTTGGACTCCTGCGCCTTAAAATCGCGCTCCAAGGACTGAAATTTCTCTATCACGCCCTGGAGTTGTTGCTGTGCCTCGCCAACCTGGGCCTCGTGCTTCTCGCGCAAAGCGCGTTCCTTGGCCGCTTTGTCCTCGGCCTCGGCTAGCGCCTTCTTAAGGGTTGCCACCTCGGTTGTGGCCCCTAATAAATTTTATGACACTTTCAGTCCGGTCGATTCATTTTTTCGAAATGTACCCACGGGTTACTACATACCGTGGCTATCCTCCAACTGCTTCTTCACGCGGCCGAGCTCCTCCTCGGCTCGCTCCAATTTCTGCTTCAGGCCGGAGACCTCCGCAGCATGAGCAGTGGCAGCCTGCAGCGATACCTGCTTATTCACATAGACAACTCAAGTTACGCTCCTGTGATTTTTTGATCCTCTGTTAGGCTTTTCCTCCCGAACACCAAACAGAGTATCAGGGGCTACTGTCTATACTGTGATATTTTTCCTATAATCACATTACTTACCTCAAAGCCTGTTAGAAGGCTAGTGCAGGCTTCGGTCAGTCCACTTTTAGCGAACTGAACCTTCTCTATTACCGTGTCCATAAGGACACGATGTTCATCCACGATAGAGGCGCCTCGCAACACTTCCAGCAGATTATCCGGTGCCTCTGGTTGGACAGAGGTCACCGGTGGGAAAGGCACGCTCCCTCCTTGGGGGGAATGCCGTTCGCTGGACCCCGGAGCCGTATAGATTTCCGGAATGGTATCCGGCTGAGGTCCAAAGGGAACTCGGACCCCGTCACCAGTCTCCATTGGTTTTTCCCCCGTATGTACGGCGTCCGAGGAGTCATCCTGGGGCGTCACCCTGATGATCTCCGAAACCTTCCCCCCCCCCCCCGCCTGGGAAGGCCTTTTTGGACACCACCTCGTCATCACCCCTGAGTGAGACGGAATGAGCAGGTGGAGGAGATATGCTAGCCATCTCCTCTATGTCCAGCGAATCCTCCGTCGAGGATCGCGGGGAGTCACCACGCGCCGCACTACAATGACAAAAGTTTACGATATGTCAATATTACAAACCAGGAAGGCCAGACTTTTGCGAATTCTGGTACTTACGAAGCAGCCCGAGGCTTGGTCCGGCGAGGTCGTTCCGGACTGCTGTCGACGTCCCACGCGGAGTTATCCGCGAGGGAGCCTTTGACCCTTTTAGGCGCTTCCGCCTCTGGTCTTGTGGGGACCGCTCTCTTCTTCCTCCCCGCTTCAGGTGGGGAGTCATTTTCCTCTTCCACTTCATCGCTGTCGTCAGCGGACGAGGAGTAAGTCTCGCTTTCGGACGTCTCATCCGGAGTGCTCCTCCGGCAAAGGCCCTTCTTGGCCCATTGGGCTGCCTTTTTAGCCGTCTTCTCCGGCACCTCGTAGGGTGCAGGGAACAGCATCTTCTCCAATAATGGAAATTCTTGGTCCTCGGGCAGCGGAGCCGGACAGCTGATCTCCTCGGCCAACTTAATCCAAGCCTGAAAATAGGGGGAGGAAGCATAAATTTCCTCTCAAATATGCTAGTAGGGGATGCTCCTTGAAAACATTAAAGGAACTGACCGGATTGGCTGGCGCTTTAAACTAAGACCGCGGTCTTCTGTCGTAGGCGGTGGCGTCTCGCCGGCTTTGAAGAGCACCTTCCAGATTTGTTCGTGCGTCATGCCGAAGAGCCCCAGTAGCGTCTGGTGCTTGGTCGGCTCGAACTCCCAGAAATTACAAGATCGGCATTGGCACGGAACGACCCGACAAACAAGAATGACCTGGACCACGTTGACGAGCTTGATTTTCCTTTCTATCATGTTCTGGATGCACGTCTGGAGCCCAGTCAGCTCGTCCGAGGGACCCCACGTCAGGCCCCTCTCTTGCCAGGAGGTGAGCCGCATCGGGATTCCGGATCGGAATTCGGGGGCCTCCAACCAGTTAGCATGGCGCGGCTCGGTGATGTAGAACCACCCCGATTGCCACCCCTTCGCCGTCTCCGCAAACGAACCTTCGGGCCAGGTGACGTTGGGCATCTTGCCCACCATAGCGCCTCCGCATTCTGCTTGCTGGCCGCGCACAACTTTCGGCCTCACATTGAAGGTCTTCAGCCACACGCCGAAGTGAGGCGGGTTGCGGAGAAAAGCCTCACAGATGACGATAAACACCGAAATATTGAGGATGAAGTTGGGGGCTAGGTCATGAAAATCCAGCCCATAGTAAAACATCAACCCGCGGACGAATGGGTGAAGAGGGAACCCAAGCCCGCGGACGAAATGTGTACGGAACACAACCCTCTCGTGGGGCTCAGGAGTGGGGACGATCTGTCCCTTGGCCGGAAGTCGATGAGCGATCTCTTTGGCCAGATATCCGGCCTCCCGGAGCTCCTTGATGTCCTTCTTCTTGACGGAAGAGACCATCCACTTGCCTCCATCTCCGGATCCAGACATCTTTGGAGTATTTTCTCGAACATGAGAGAAGCTAAGGCTTGGGCACTGGAGCTCGGGGACGGAAAGGCTGACGAAGAGAAAGGGCTTGGGTGGAAGAAGGGAGTTCTTAACCCCTTATAGAGGCTGCGAATGCCAAACGCCTCCCTGCTCGCCTTAAACTCGCCTATTCCCAAGGGTCGTGTAAACAACACCATTGGGTTACCCATGCCCGCATTGATGAGAATCCCGCAATAGGGGGGCACGATCTCTGCTTCGACAAGACGTGCCAGTAGCAACCGCGTTTTGAAATGTGGGATGGTAGAAGAAAAATGGTTCGAAATTGTGACCGGACGGCGTGATATCACGTTACCGGAAGCTGTCAGCAGATGGAACTCATGTAAGATATATATATTCTCTCTGCGGTTGTGCATGTTGTGTAACAGGTCCGGATACAATCATCACATTCGAAGACTATCTTGGAGTTCGGAAGGAGGGGAACCCGCCTTGCAATGCCGAAGACGATCTGCGCGCCGGACTCCTTGTCATTGAAGCCAGGTTCAGGCGCTACTGAGGGAGTCCTGGACTAAGGGGTCCTCGGGCGTCCGACTTTCCATCTGTTGGGCTGGACTAATGGGCTATGATGACATGAAGGCCGAAGACTATACCTGTGTCCGAATTGGACTCTACTTGGTGTGCAAGGCAAGCTAGGCGACCTATTCTGAAGATTCCCTCCTATGTAACCGACCTCATGTAACCCTAGATCTCTCCGGTGTCTATATAAACTGGAGGGCATAGTCCGGATAGGACAGATTCATTACCATATACTCACAGGCTAGACTTCTAGGGTTTAGCCATTACGATCTCGTGGTAGATCAACTCTTGTAAACACTCATATACATCAAGATCAATCAAGCAGGAAGTAGGGTATTACCTCCATAGAGATGGCCCGAACCTAGGTAAACATTGTGTCCCCCGTCTCCTGTTACCATCGATCCTAGACGCACAGTTCGGGACCCCCTACCCGAGATCCGCCGGTTTTGACACCGACATGGGTCCCACAAGCTATCATGATGCGCCTACCCCCAGGGTGCACCCTGTTGCCATGTCTTCTCCTCGTTTGTCCTCTGGTCTTCTCCTGAAGCTTCTATAGCTCTTTTGTCCAGGAACAAATGGTCAAAAAGTTTCGTAGCGTTTGGACTTCGTTTGGTGCAGAAAATCAGAAATAAGCACAAAACATCAACTGGCACCAGGCACTGGGTTAATAGGTGTCAGTGTTCTGGAAACGGGGGTACCCAAACTTGCCTGCCTGCGGCCCACGGCGTGGCTTCATCGATGGCCTAGTATGGCCTAGTTTCATCATCAACAAACTCAAGACCCTCGCGAGGTGCCATGCCTCGCGAGGTGCCAAGCCTTGCGAGGCGGACGACACCAAGACCTCCACCAGGAGCGGCCTCCTCAGGCTAGCTCCCGAGGAGCGGAGATATCTATGCAAGGCTCACCTCACGAGGTTCGGATGACGTGAGCCATGACGACCAAGGCAAGGCAGGCGCCAGCGGGCGCAGTGTACCAGTTTCCTCTTTGGTGCTAAGGTGGCAAGCGCAGGCGCGGAGTGCCGAGGAATCAGCCAAAGGTTTCCATTCCGGTGCAACAAGACCAAGACAGCCAGGACGGCAGGACGGACGTCATCGCCAAGCCCACCACGACGTCACGACCATAGGCTTTTGCAGGCGAAGACTGCTTTTGTCAGGATAAGATGTACTAGATGTTCCCCTTAGAATTTTGGAAAGAGGACTGTGGCCACTATAAATAGAGCAACACCACCATCATAGGAGGACGGATCATTCAGATCATCCCCATACCCACCAGCTCACTCGATACCAAGATCAAACCTCCTCTTAAGGTTGTTCTCTCACTGTACTAGTTCATCCACAGCCCCTCGAGGCTAATCCACCACACAGTAGGAGTAGGGTTTTACACCGCAAGGTGGCCTGAACCTGGGTAAACTGCTGTGTCCCGTTTCCTTCCAGTTCATGGAGCTAGGCCGTGAGATTGACGAGTAGGCAGACTGGGTAGGTTGAGTTCTTCGCACGCACCCTAGAGTTTGAACCTCTCAAGAGTCTACGGAACCTGAGATGCGACATTTGGCGCGCCAGGTAGGGGTGCGTCGGAGCCTCTCTTTTTCCAGTCGATTCACCGTCGTTCCATCGTCCCCATGGCTGATGCTCGTCCATTTCGTATTGAGTGCCGGGCCACCCTCGCCGCTCGCATCGCCCAAACGGCGCCTGTCTGTCTGATTTCGGGTTCCTGCAAAACCCTTGAGGCTCGAACTCAGGGGTGCGCACGAAGATCTCTCCTCCCCCTAGCTCACGTTCTCACCACTATCTCAAATCTTATACTGGTTCGGGCCACCAATTTGGTGTAATAGGCTACTCCAGTGTGGTGCGGTGGATTGCCTCTTTGATTGAGGATGAACAAGTACAAGGGAAGAACAGCCTCCGGAGGAGAGGTGTGCTTGAGCTCGGTGTGCTTGTGTGTGTGAGGGTGGAATGGATCTAATCCCAGATCAGTCTCCCCTCCTACGGTGGTGGTTAGTCCTATTTATAGAGGCCCTGGTCCTCTTCCCAAATGTAGGCGGGAAGGGATCCAAAAACGGCCCAATTTGAAGGGAGACAACTAGTACAAGTTATCCTGACTATATGATTCCACACCATCGGTCAAATTACAAATGACGGCATCGGCACCATACCAAATGTAAAACTTTTCGCAGCCAATGGTTGCCTTCAACAAGGAGGGTACCGGATGTTATATCTACGTCATAGGTATTTTGCATTTTGAGAAGGGGCTTGGTTCCTCAACACTAATGGGGTACATTGCTATCCACAATATGCGATCAGTACCAATTGATAAATTTGTCGTTACAATCCATTGGTTTAACATTTGTATCGTCATAGTAAATTTTGATTACATGCATGCATCATTTTGTAAAAGAAATTCCATCTATTAGTCGATGGCATGGCAAGTGAGTGACGTAACTTGATTACGGAGGCTTCATAAGAACGAATATCACTCGCTTGTCCGTGTGCCTAATAAATTGGAAAGGATACAGTACGTCATAAATAAAATGAGGGATGGGCGTACTGAAACTGTACTCGTCTCAACTACTTAATTAATTGGAAAATTTTGGTTTGTGTCATTATCGAATTGAGACTTTCGAAGGCTGCCACTGAAACTTCATTAAATTGGCCTCTGCAACTAGCAGCTGGGAAGTTATTCGCCCAATGCTGCTAGACACTTTCTTCCCAAGCATCGGTCATGTTGTCATCAGCTTTCGGTTGTTCCTCGATTGTCGGACCTACAACTTCGCCACATCGACCGCACCAACGAGTGGTCAAAGAGCCCACCAAAAAAAGAGAAAGAAAAATAATAAAAGAGAGAGAAGGAGAGAGAGGAGGCACACTAATATGCTTTATAGACACTTATACTTCAAAGTAGCACCATGTATTTCATAGATAGAGTTTTATATTATCCATTTCATATGCTACACTACTACAAACACAGCTATAGCCAATATGGACACTAATGGCGCACTAAACATGTGGTGCGCCATTACTAAATACTAATGGCGCACCATGTGTTGGTGCGCCATTAGTGTGCAAATACTAATGGCGCACCACATCCACGGTGCGCCATTAGTAAAAAAAAATTCTTTAAATTTTTTCAAAACTACTAATTGCGCACCGTGGGATGGTTCGCCATTACTATTTCAACTAGTAATGGCGCACCACTCCCACGGTGCGCCATTAGTAATTATGTTTCAAATTTTTTTTCATTTCATTTCATTTTATTTTTTAAACTACTAATGGCGAACCGTGGGAGGGGTGCGCCATTACTAGTTGAGTAATGGCGCACCGTCCCACGGTGTGCCATTAGTAATTTGGCCCAAACATTCCCCCGAATGCACCCCCCCCCCCTAGACCGCCTTTTCAGTTTGAAAAAAATAAAAGAAAATGATAGAAATGTCAAAAAAATAAAAGAAAATAAGATTCCCATGTGATATGTGGTCTAGTTGTTAGCCAAATTTACAAACATGAATTTTCGACTTTTTTGCAAAATCTCTCGAGAATTTTTAAAAACGGGCATAACTTTTGAATACGAACTCGGATGAAAAAGTTTTTTATATGAAAAATCATCTACTCGAAAAGTTACATCCGAATTTATGCTGCCACTGAACCTTCAGGAAATTGGCCTCTGCAACTAACACGTGCAAATATATTAGCTACATGCTACTACACACCGTCTCCGCAAGTAGTTGTAATTTTTCGGTCAGTTTTCACTTGTTTCCATGTCTGTGGGACTCAATACTTCCCCACATGAACCGTACCAATAAGGAGACACATTTGACTGTTCCTCCCGATATGGCGCACGCGTCCCTAGGATGAAAAAGTCATAAGTTTTTAATTGCAAAATACAATCTTTTAGTGAATTTCCCAATATGTGGAGATATCAACCTTAGGGGCCTGTTCGGTACTTCTCCATGGCCTCAAAATCCTGAACTCCACCACCAGCTTCCCATCACCAGCTTCTCACGAGAGCGCCGCGATCGAGCGATCCATTCGGCAGCACAGCTTCTTTCTCGCTAGCATTGGCCTGGGCCGGCGGCCCATAGGGGCCGGATATGGCCCGACTAGAGAGAAAATCAGTAGGTGCTCGCAGTATGTATCGCACGTGAAATAAGGCTTGAACCGATACGTTCACTTGGCGGTGGCATCAACAGGTAATTTTGACCAAACTCCAACTCCCGAAGAACCTGCGAGCCCGGAATGACCAGCTCCGCGACTCCACAAAAAATGCACTGCGCTCCGCGCCGGCTTCTGTAGCTGAACTCTAGGTATTGACACGTTCGGTTGGACTCCACGCGCGGATTCGAGGATTTGAGAAGCCAGACCACTACCGAAGACACCCTAGGTTTTACTATCAATGGACTACCATGCCATATGATTCCACACCATCGGTCAAATTACAAATGACGGCATCGGCACCATACCATATGTAAAACTTTTCGCAGCCAATGGTTGCCTTCAACAAGGAGGGTACCGGATGTTATATCTACGTCATAGGTATTTTGCATTTTGAGAAGGGGCTTGGTTCCTCAACACTAATGGGGTACATTGCTATCCACAATATGCGATCGGTACCAATTGATAAATTTGTCGTTACAATCCATTGGTTGAACATTTCTATCGTCATAGTAAATTCTGATTACATGCATGCATCATTTCGTAAAAAAATTCCATCTATTAGTCGATGGCATGGCAACTGAGTGACGTAACTTGATTACGGAGGCTTCATAAGAACGAATATCACTCGCTTGTCCGTGTGCCTAATAAATTGGAAAGGATAGAGTACGTCATAAATAAAATGAGGGATGGGCGTACTGAAACTGTACTCGTCTCAACTACTTAATTAATTGGAAAATTTTGGTTTGTGTCATTATCGAATTGAGACTTTCGAAGGCTGCCACTGAAACTTCATTAAATTGGCCTCTGCAACTAGCAGCTGGGAAGTTATTAGCCACATGCTGCTAGACACTTTCTTCCCAAGCATCGGTCATGTTGTCATCAGCTTTCGGTTATTCCTCGATTGTCGGACCTACAACTTCGCCACATCGACCGCACCAACGAGTGGTCAAAGAGCCCACCAAAAAAAGAGAAAGAAAAATAATAAAAGAGAGAGAAGGAGAGAGAGGAGGCACACTAATATGCTTTATAGACACTTATACTTCAAAGTAGCACCATGTATTTCATAGATAGAGTTTTTATATTATCCATTTCATATGCTACACTACTACAAAAACAGCTATAGCCAATATGGACACTAATGGCGCACTGAACATGTGGTGCGCCATTACTAAATACTAATGGCGCACCATGTGTTGGTGCGCCATTAGTGTGCAAATACTAATGGCGCACCACATCCACGGTGCGCCATTAGTAAAAAGAAATCTTTAATTTTTTTCAAAACTACTAATGGCGCACCGTGGGATGGTTCGCCATTACTATTTCAACTAGTAATGGCGCACCACTCCCACGGTGCGCCATTAGTAATTATGTTTCAAATTTTTTTTCATTTTATTTTATTTTATTTTTTAAACTACTAATGGCGAACCGTGGGAGGGGTGCGCCATTACTAGTTGAGTAATGGCGCACCGTCCCACGGTGTGCCATTAGTAATTTGGCCCAAACATTCCCCCGAATGCACCCCCCCCCCCCCCCCCCCCGACCGCCTTTTCAGTTTGAAAAAATTAAAAGAAAATGATAGAAATGTCAAAAAAAAAAAAGAAAATAAGATTCCCATGTGATATGTGGTCTAGTTGTTAGCAAAATTTACAAACATGAATTTTCGACTTTTTTGCAAAATCTCTCGAGAATTTTTAAAAACGGGCATAACTTTTGAATACTAACTCGGATGAAAAAGTTTTTTATATGAAAAATCATCTACTCGAAAAGTTACATCCGAATTTATGCTGCCACTGAACCTCCAAGAAATTGGCCTCTGCAACTAACACGTGCAAATATATTAGCTACATGCTACTACACACCGTCTCCGCAAGTAGTTGTAATTTTTCGGTCAGTTTTCACTTGTTTCCATGTCTGTGGGACTCAATACTTCCCCACATGAACCGTACCAATAAGGAGACACATTTGACTGTTCCTCCCGATATGGCGCACACGTCCCTAGGATGAAAAAGTCATAAGTTTTTAATTGCAAAATACAATCTTTTAGTGAATTTCCCAATATGTGGAGATATCAACCTTAGGGGCCTGTTCGGTACTTCTCCATGGCCTCAAAATCCTGAACTCCACCTCCAGCTTCCCATCACCAGCTTCTCACGAGAGCGCCGCGATCGAGCGATCCATTCGGCAGCACAGCTTCTTTCTCGCTAGCATTGGCCTGGGCCGGCGGCCCATAGGGGCCGGATATGGCCCGACTAGAGAGAAAATCAGTAGGTGCTCGCAGTATGTATCGCACGTGAAATAAGGCTTGAACCGATACGTTCACTTGGCGGTGGCATCAACAGGTAATTTTGACCAAACTCCAACTCACGAAGAACCTGCGAGCCCGGAATGACCAGCTCCGCGACTCCACAAAAAATGCACTGCGCTCCGCGCCGTCTTCTGTAGCTGAACTCTAGGAATTGACACGTTCGGTTGGACTCCACGCGCGGATTCGAGGATTTGAGAAGCCAGACCACTACCGAAGACACCCTAGGTTTTACTATCAATGGACTACCATGCCATATGATTCCACACCATCGGTCAAATTACAAATGACGGCATCGGCACCATACCAAATGTAAAACTTTTCGCAGCCAATGGTTGCCTTCAACAAGGAGGGTACCGGATGTTATATCTAGGTCATAGGTATTTTGCATTTTGAGAAGGGGCTTGGTTCCTCAACACTAATGGGGTACATTGCTATCCACAATATGCGATCGGTACCAATTGATAAATTTGTCGTTACAATCCATTGGTTGAACATTTCTATCGTCATAGTAAATTCTGATTACATGCATGCATCATTTTGTAAAAAAATTCCATCTATTAGTCGATGGCATGGCAACTGAGTGACGTAACTTGATTACGGAGGCTTCATAAGAACGAATATCACTCGCTTGTCCGTGTGCCTAATAAATTGGAAAGGATAGAGTACGTCATAAATAAAATGAGGGATGGGCGTACTGAAACTGTACTCGTCTCAACTACTTAATTAATTGGAAAATTTTGGTTTGTGTCATTATCGAATTGAGACTTTCGAAGGCTGCCACTGAAACTTCATTAAATTGGCCTCTGCAACTAGCAGCTGGGAAGTTATTCGCCACATGCTGCTAGACACTTTCTTCCCAAGCATCGGTCATGTTGTGATCAGCTTTCGGTTGTTCCTCGAATGTCGGACCTACAACTTCGCCACATCAACCGCACCAACGAGTGGTCAAAGAGCCCACCAAAAAAAGAGAAAGAAAAATAATAAAAGAGAGAGAAGGAGAGAGAGGAGGCACACTAATATGCTTTATAGACACTTATACTTCAAAGAAGCACCATGTATTTCATAGATAGAGTTTTTATATTATCCATATCATATGCTACACTACTACAAAAACAGCTATAGCCATTATGGACACTAATGGCGCACTGTACATGTGGTGCGCCATTACTAAATACTAATGGCGCACCATGTGTTGGTGCGCCATTAGTGTGCAAATACTAATGGCGCACCACATCCACGGTGCGCCATTAGTAAAAAAAAAATTTCTTTAAATTTTTTTCAAAACTACTAATGGCGCACCGTGGGATGGTGCGCCATTACTATTTCAACTAGTAATGGCGCACCACTCCCACGGTGCGCAATACCGCCTTTTCAGTTTAAAAAAAAATAAAAGAAAATGATAGAAATGTCAAAAAAATAAAAGAAAATAAGATTCCCATGTGATATGTGGTCTAGTTGTTAGCAAAATTTACAAACATGAATTTTCGACTTTTTTGCAAAATCTCTCGAGAATTTTTAAAAATGGGCATAACTTTTGCATACGAACTCGGATGAAAAAGTTTTTTATATGAAAAATCATCTACTCGAAAAGTTACATCCGAATTTATGCTACCACTGAACCTTCAGGAAATTGGCCTCTGCAACTAACACGTGCAAATATATTAGCTACATGCTACTACACACCGTCTCCGCAAGTAGTTGTAATTTTTCGGTCAGTTTTCACTTGTTTCCATGTCTGTGGGACTCAATACTTCGCCACATGAACCGTAGCAACAAGGAGACACATTTGACCGTTCCACCCGATATGGCGGACACGTCCCTAGGATGAAAAAGTCATAAGTTTTTAATTGCAAAATACAATCTTTTAGTGAATTTCCCAATATGTGGAGATATCAACCTTAGGGGCCTGTTCGGTACTTCTCCATGGCCTCAAAATACTGAACTCCACCACCAGCTTCCCATCGCCAGCTTCTCACGAGAGCTCCGCGATCGAGCGATCCATTCGGCAGCACAGCTTCTTTCTCGCTAGCATTGGCCTGGGCCAGCGGCCCATATGGGCCGGATATGGCCCGACTAGAGAGAAAATCAGTAGGTGCTCTCTGTATGTATCGCACGTGAAATAAGGCTCGAACCGGTACGTTCACTTGGCGGTGGCATCAACAGGTAATTTTGACCAAACTCCAACTCCCGAAGAACCTGGGAGCCCGGAATGACCAGCTCCGCGACTCCACAAAAAGTGCACTGCGCTCCGCGCCGGCTTCTGTAGCTGAACTCTAGGAATTGACACGTTCGGTTGGACTCCACGCACGGATTCGAGGATTTGAGAAGCCAGACCACTACCGAACACACCCTAGGTTTGACTATCAATGGACTACCATGCCATATGATTCCACACCATCGGTCAAATTACAAATGACGGCATGGGCGCCATACCAAATGTAGAACTTTTCGCAACCAATGGTTGCCTTCAACAAGGAGGGTACCGGATGTTATATCTACGTCATAGGTATTTTGCATTTTGAGAAGGGGCTTGGCTCCTCAACACTAATGGGATACATTGCTATCGACAATATGCGATCGGTACCAATTAATAAATTTGTCGTTACAATCCATTGGTTTAACATTTCTATCGTCATAGTAAATTTCTGATTACATGCATGCATCATTTTGTAAAAAAATTCCATCTATTAGTCGATGGCATGACAACTGAGTGACGTAACTTGATTACGGAGGCTTCATAAGAACGAATATCACTCGCTTGTCCGTGTGCCTAATAAATTGGAAAGGATAGAGTACTTCATAAATAAAATGAGGGATGGGCGTACTGAAACTGTACTCGTCTCAACTACTTAATTAATTGGAAAATTTTGGTTTGTGTCATTATCGAATTGAGACTTTCGAAGGCTGCCACTGAAACTTCATTAAATTGGCCTATGGAACTAGCAGCTGGGAAGTTATTCGCCACATGCTGCTAGACACTTTCTTCCCAAGCATCGGTCATGTTGTCATCAGCTTTCGGTTGTTCCTCGATTGTCGGACCTACAACTTCGCCACATCGACCGCACCAACGAGTGGTCAAAGAGCCCACCAAAAAAAGAGACAGAAAAATAATAAAAGAGAGAGAAGGAGAGAGAGGAGGCACACTAATATGCTTTATAGACACTTATACTTCAAAGTAGCACCATGTATTTCATAGATAGAGTTTTTATATTATCCATTTCATATGCTACACTACTACAAAAACAGCTATAGCCAATATGGACACTAATGGCGCACTGAACATGTGGTGCGCCATTACTAAATACTAATGGCGCACCATGTGTTGGTGCGCCATTAGTGTGCAAATACTAATGGCGCACCACATCCACGGTGCGCCATTAGTAAAAAAGAAAATTCTTTAAATTTTTTCAAAACTACTAATGGCGCACCGTGGGATGGTGCGCCATTACTATTTCAACTAGTAATGGCGCACCACTAACACGGTGCGCCATTAGTAATTATGTTTCAATTTTTTTCAATTTATTTTTATTTTTATTTTTTAAACTACTAATGGCGCACCGTGGGAGGGGTGCGCCATTACTAGTTGAACCAGAACTAGTAATGGCGCACCGTCCCACGTTGCGCCATTAGTAATTTGGCCCAAACATTCCCCCGAATGCACCCCCCCCCCCTAGACCGCCTTTTCAGTTTGAAAAAAATAAAAGAAAATGATAGAAATGTCAAAAAAATAAAAGAAAATAAGATTCCCATGTGATATGTGGTCTAGTTGTTAGCAAAATTTACAAACATGAATTTTCGACTTTTTTGCAAAATCTCTCGAGAATTTTTAAAAATGGGCATAACTTTTGGATACGAACTCGGATGAAAAAGTTTTTTATATGAAAAATCATCTACTCGAAAAGTTACATCCGAATTTATGCTGCCACTGAACCATCAGGAAATTGGCCTCTGCAACTAACACGTGCGAATATATTAGCTACATGCTACTACACACCGTCTCCGCAAGTAGTTGTAATTTTTCGGTCAGTTTTCACTTGTTTCCATGTCTGTGGGACTCAATACTTCGCCACATGAACCGTACCAATAAGGAGACACATTTGACTGTTCCTCCCGATATGGCGCACGCGTCCCTAGGATGAAAAAGTCATAAGTTTTTAATTGCAAAATACAATCTTTTAGTGAATTTCCCAATATGTGGAGATATCAACCTTAGGGGCCTGTTCGGTACTTCTCCATGGCCTCAAAATCCTGAACTCCACCACCAGCTTCCCATCGCCAGCTTCTCACGAGAGCGCCGCGATCGAGTGATCCATTCGGCAGCACAGCTTCTTTCTCGCTAGCATTGGCCGGGGCCAGCGGCCCATATGGGCCGGATATGGCCCGACTAGAGAGAAAATCAGTAGGTGCTCGCTGTATGTATCGGACGTGAAATAAGGCTCGAACCGGTATGTTCACTTGGCGGTGGCATCAACAGGTAATTTTGACCAAACTCCAACTCCTGAAGAACCTGCGAGCCCGGAATGACCAGCTCCGCGACTCCACAAAAAATGCACTGCGCTCCGCGCCGGCTTCTGTAGCTGAACTCTAGGAATTGACACGTTCGGTTGGACTCCACGCGCGGATTCGAGGATTTGAGAACCCAGACCACTACCGAACACACCCTAGGTTTTACTATCAATGGACTACCATGCCATATGATTCCACACCATCGGTCAAATTACAAATGACGGCATCGGCACCATACCAAATGTAAAACTTTTCGCAGCCAATGGTTGCCTTCAACAAGGAGGGTACCGGATGTTATATCTACGTCATAGGTATTTTGCATTTTGAGAAGGGGCTTGGTTCCTCAACACTAATGGGGTACATTGCTATCCACAATATGCGATCGGTACCAATTGATAAATTTGTCGTTACAATCCATTGGTTTAACATTTCTATCGTCATAGTAAATTCTGATTACATGCATGCATCATTTTGTAAAAAAATTCCATCTATTAGTCGATGGCATGGCAACTGAGTGACGTAACTTGATTACGGAGGCTTCATAAGAACGAATATCACTCGCTTGTCCCTGTGCCTAATAAATTGGAAAGGATAGAGTACGTCATAAATAAAATGAGGGATGGGCGTACTGAAACTGTACTCGTCTCAACTACTTAATTAATTGGAAAATTTTGGTTTGTGTCATTATCGAATTGAGATTTTCGAAGGCTGCCACTGAAACTTCAGTAAATTGGCCTCTGCAACTAGCAGCTGGGAAGTTATTCGCCACATGCTGCTAGACACCTTCTTCCCAAGCATCGGTCATGTTGTCATCAACTTTCGGTTGTTCCTCGATTGTCGGACCTACAACTTCGCCACATCGACCGCACCAACGAGTGGTCAAAGAGCCCACCAAAAAAAGAGAAAGAAAAATAATAAAAGAGAGAGAAGCAGAGAGAGGAGGCACACTAAGATGCTTTATAGACAGTTATACTTCAAAGTAGCACCATGTATTTCATAGATAGAGTTTTTATATTATCCATTTCATATGCTACACTACTACAAAAACAGCTATAGCCAATGTGGACACTAATGGTGCACTGAACATGTGGTGCGCCATTACCATTTCAACTAGTAATGGCGCACCACTCCCACGGTGCGCCATTACACCCCTCCCACGGTGCGCCATTAGTAGTTTAAAAAATAAAAATAAAAATAAATTGAAAAAAAATCTACTCGAAAAGTTACATCCGAATTTATGCTGCCACTGAACCTTCAGGAAATTGGCCTCTGCAACTAACACGTGCAAATATATTAGCTACATGCTACTACACACCGTCTCCGCAAGTAGTTGTAATTTTTCGGTCAGTTTTCACTTGTTTCCATGTCTGTGGGACTCAATACTTCGCCACATGAACCGTACCAATAAGGAGACACATTTGACTGTTCCTCCCGATATGGCGCACGCGTCCCTAGGATGAAAAAGTCATAAGTTTTTAATTGCAAAATACAACCTTTTAGTGAATTTCCCAATATGTGGAGATATCAACCTTAGGGGCCTGTTCGGTACTTCTCCATGGCCTCAAAATCCTGAACTCCACCACCAGCTTCCCATCGCCAGCTTCTCACGGGAGCGCCGCGATCGAGCGATCCATTCGGCAGCACAGCTTCTTTCTCGCGGGCATTGGCCTGGGCCAGCGGCCCATATGGGCCGGATATGGCCCGACTAGAGAGAAAATCAGTAGGTGCTCGCTGTATGTATCGCACGTGAAATAAGGCTCGAACCGGTACGTTCACTTGGCGGTGGCATCAACAGGTAATTTTGACCAAACTCCAACTCCTGAAGAACCTGGGAGCCCGGAATGACCAGCTCCGCGACTCCACAAAAAATGCACTGTGCTCCACGCCGGCTTCTGTAGCTGAACTCTAGGAATTGACACGTTCGGTTGGACTCCACGCGCGGATTCGAGGATTTGAGAAGCCAGACCACTACCGAACACACCCTAGGTTTTACTATCAATGGACTACCATGGCATATGATTCCACACCATCGGTCAAATTACACATGACGGCATCGGCACCATACCAAATGTAAAACTTTTCGCAGCCAATGGTTGCCTTCAACAAGGAGGGTACCGGATGTTATATCTACGTCATAGGTATTTTGCATTTTGAGAAGGGGCATGGTTCCTCAACACTAATGGGGTACATTGCTATCCACAATATGCGGTCGGTACCAATTGATAAATTTGTCATTACAATCCATTGGTTTAACATTTCTATCGTCATAGTAAATTCTGATTGCATGCATGCATCATTTTGTAAAAAAATTCCATCTATTAGTCGATGGCATTGCAACTGAGTGACGTAACTTGATTACGGAGGCTTCATAAGAACGAATATCACTCGCTTGTCCGTGTGCCTAATAAATTGGAAAGGATACAGTACGTCATAAATAAAATGAGGGATGGGCGTACTGAAACTCTACTCGTCTCAACTACTTAATTAATTGGAAAAATTTGGTTTGTGTCATTATCGAATTGAGACTTTCGAAGGCTGCCACTGAAACTTCATTAAATTGGCCTCTGCAACTAGCAGCTGGGAAGTTATTCGCCACATGCTGCTAGACACTTTCTTCCCAAGCATCGGCCATGTTGTCATCAGCTTTCGGTTGTTCCTCGATTGTCCGAACTACAACTTCGCCACATCAACCGCACCAACGAGTGGTCAAAGAGCCCACCAAAAAAAGAGAAAGAAAAATAATAAAAGAGAGAGAAGGAGAGAGAGGAGGCACACTAATATGCTTTATAGACACTTATACTTCAAAGTAGCACCATGTATTTCATAGATAGAGTTTTTATATTATCCATTTCATATGCTACACTACTACAAAAACAACTATAGCCAATGTGGACACTATTGGCGCATTGAACATGTGGTGCGCCATTACTAAATACTAATGGCGCACCATGTGTTGGTGCGCTATTAGTGTGCAAATACTAATGGCGCACCACATCCACGGTGCGCCATTAGTAAAAAAAAATATTTTTAAATTTTTTCAAAACTACTAATGGCGCACCGTGGGATGGTGCGCCATTACTATTTCAACTAGTAATGGCGCACCACTCCCACGGTGCGCCATTAGTAATTATGTTTCAAATTTTTTTTCAATTTTTTATTTTTTTATTTTTTAAACTAGTAATGGCGCACCATCCCACGGTGCGCCATTAGTAATTTGGCCCAAACATTCCCCCGAATGCGCCCCCCCGGTGGACCGCCTTTTCAGTTTAAAAAAAATAAAAGAAAATGATAGAAATGTCAAAAAAATAAAAGAAAATAAGATTCCCATGTGATATGTGGTCTAGTTGTTAGCAAAATTTACAAACATGAATTTTCGACTTTTTTGCAAAATCTCTCGAGAATTTTTAAAAATGGGCATAACTTTTGCATACGAACTCGGATGAAAAAGTTTTTTATATGAAAAATCATCTACTCGAAAAGTTACATCCGAATTTATGCTGCCACTGAACCTTCAGGAAATTGGCCTCTGCAGCTAACACGTGCAAATATATTAGCTACATGCTACTACACACCGTCTCCGCAAGTAGTTTTAATTTTTCGGTCAGTTTTCACTTGTTTCCATGTCTGTGGGACTCAATACTTCGCCACATGAACCGTACCAATAAGGAGACACATTTGACTGTTCCTCCCGATATGGCGCACACGTCCCTAGGATGAAAAAGTCATAAGTTTTTAATTGCAAAATACAATCTTTTAGTGAATTTCCCAATATGTGGAGATATCAACCTTAGGGGCCTGTTCGGTACTTCTCCATGGCCTCAAAATCCTGAACTCCAGCAACAGCTTCCCATCGCCAGCTTCTCATGAGAGAGCCGCGATCGAGCGATCCATTCGGCAGCACAACTTCTTTCTCGCTAGCATTGGCCTGGGCCAGCGGCCCATATGGGCCGGATATGGCCTGACTAGAGACAAAATCAGTAGGTGCTCGCTGTATGTATCGCACGTGAAATAAGGCTCGAACCGGTACGTTCACTTGGCGGTGGCATCAACAGGTAATTTTGACTAAACTCCAACTCCTGAAGAACCTGGGAGCCCGGAATGACCATCTCCGCGACTCCACAAAAAATGCACTGCGCTCCGCGACGGCTTCTGTAGCTGAACTCTAGGAATTGACACGTTGGGTTGGACTCCACGCGCGGATTCGAGGATTTGAGAAGCCAGACCACTGCCGAACACACCCTAGGTTTTACTATCAATGGACTACCATGCCATATGATTCCACACCATCGGTCAAATTACAAATGACGGCATCGGCACCATACCAAATGTAAAACTTTTCGCAGCCAATGGTTGCCTTCAACAAGGAGGGTACCGGATGTTATATCTACGTCATAGGTATTTTGCATTTTGAGAAGGGGCTTGGTTCCTCAACACTAATGGGGTACATTGCTATCCACAATATGCGATCGGTACCAATTGATAAATTTGTCGTTACAATCCATTGGTTGAACATTTCTATCGTCATAGTAAATTCTGATTACATGCATGCATCATTTTGTAAAAAATTTCCATCTATTAGTCGATGGCATGGCGACTGAGTGACGTAACTTGATTACGGAGGCTTCATAAGAACGAATATCACTCGCTTGTCCGTGTGCCTAATAAATTGGAAAGGATAGAGTACGTCATAAATAAAATGAGGGATGGGCGTACTGAAACTGTACTCGTCTCAACTACTTACTTAATTGGAAAATTTTGGTTTGTGTCATTATCGAATTGAGACTTTCGAAGGCTGCCACTGAAACGTCATTAAATTGGCCTCTGCAACTAGCAGCTGGGAAGTTATTCGCCACATGCTGCTAGACACTTTCTTCCCAAGCATCGGTCATGTTGTCATCTGCTTTCGGTTGTTCCTCGATTGTCGGACCTACAACTTCGCCACATCGACCGCACCAACGAGTGGTCAAAGAGCCCACCAAAAAAAGAGAAAGAAAAATAATAAAAGAGAGAGAAGGAGAGAGAGGAGGCACACTAATATGCTTTATAGACACTTATACTTCAAAGTAGCACCATGTATTTCATAGATAGAGTTTTTATATTATCCATTTCATATGCTACACTACTAATAAAACAGCTATAGCCAATATGGACACTAATGGCGCAGTGTACATGTGGTGCGCCATTACTAAATACTAATGGCGCACCATGTGTTGGTGCGCCATTATTGTGCAAATACTAATGGCGCACCACATCCACGGTGCGCCATTAGTAAAAAAAAATTTCTTTAAATTTTTCAAAACTACTAATGGCGCACCGTGGGATGGTGCGCCATTACTATTTCAAGTAGTAATGGCGCACCACTCCCACGGTGCGCCATTAGTAATTACGTTTCAAATTTTTTTTCAATTTTTATTTATTTTTATTTTTTAAACTAGTAATGGCGCACCGTGGGAGGGGTGCGCCATTACTAGTTGAACTAGAACTAGTAATGGCGCACCATCCCACGGTGCGCCATTAGTAATTTGGCCCAAACATTCCCCCGAATGCACCCCCTGTGGACTGCCTTTTCAGTTTAAAAAAAATATAAAAGAAAATGATAGAAATGTCAAAAAATAAAAGAAAATAAGATTCCCATGTGATATGTGGTCTAGTTGTTAGCAAAATTTACAAACATGAATTTTCGACTTTTTTGCAAAATCTCTCGAGAATTTTTAAAAATGGGCATAACTTTTGCATACGAACTCGGATGAAAAAGTTTTTTATATGAAAAATCATCTACTCGAAAAGTTACATCCGAATTTATGCTGCCACTGAACCTTCAGGAAATTGGCCTCTTCAACTAACACGTGCAAATATATTTGCTACATGCTACTACACACTGTCTCCGCAAGTAGTTGTAATTTTTCGGTCAGTTTTCACTTGTTTCCATGTCTGTGGGACTCAATACTTCGCCACATGAACCGTACCAATAAGCAGACACATTTGACTGTTCCTCCCGATATGGCACACACGTCCCTAGGATGAAAAAGTCATAAGTTTTTAATTGCAAAATACAATCTTTTAGTGAATTTCCCAATATGTGGAGATATCAACCTTAGGGGCCTGTTCGGTACTTCTCCATGGCCTCAAAATCCTGAACTCCACCACCAGCTTCCCATCGCCAGCTTCTCACGAGAGCGCCGCGATCGAGCAATCCATTCGGCAACACAACTTCTTCCTCGCTAGCATTGGCCTGGGCCAGCGGCCCATATGGGCCGGATATGGCCCGACTAGAGAGAAAATCAGTATGTGCTCGTTGTATGTATCGCACGTGAAATAAGGCTCGAACCGGTACGTTCACTTGGCGGTGGCATCAACAGGTAATTTTGACCAAACTCCAACTCCTGAAGAACCTGGGAGCCCGGAATGACCAGCTCCGCGACTCCACAAAAAAGGCACTGCGCTCCGCGCCGGCTTCTGTAGCTGAACTCTAGGAATTGACACGTTCGGTTGGACTCCACGCGCGGATTCGAGGATTTGAGAAGCCAGACCACTACCGAGCACACCCTAGGTTTTACTATCAATGGACTACGATGCCATATGATTCCACACCATCGGTCAAATTACAAATGACGGCATCGGCACCATACCAAATGTAAAACTTTTCGCAGCCAATGGTTGCCTTCAACAAGGAGGGTACCAGATGTTATATCTACGTCATAGGTATTTTGCATTTTGAGAAGGGGCTTGGTTCCTCAACACTAATGGGGTACATTGCTATCCACAATATGCGATCGGTACCAATTGATAAATTTGTCGTTACAATCCATTGGTTTAACATTTCTATCGTCATAGTAAATTCTGATTACATGCATGCATCATTTTGTAAAAAAATTCCATCTATTAATCGATGGCATGCCAACTGAGTGACGTAACTTGATTACGGAGGCTACATAAGAACAAATATCACTCGCTTGTCCGTGTGCCTAATAAATTGGAAAGGATAGAGTACGTCATAAATAAAATGAGGGATGGGCGTACTGAAACTGTACTCGTCTCAACTACTTAATTAATTGGAAAATTTTGGTTTGGGTCATTATCGAATTGAGACTTTCGAAGGCTGCCACTGAAACTTCATTAAATTGGCCTCTGCAACTAGCAGCTGGGAAGTTATTCGCCACATGCTGCTAGACACTTTCTTCCCAAGCATCGGTCATGTTGTCATCAGCTTTCGGTTGTTCCTCGATTGTCGGACCTACAACTTCGCCACATCGACCGCACCAACGAGTGGTCAAAGAGCCCACCAAAAAAAGAGAAAGAAAAATAATAAAAGAGAGAGAAGGAGAGAGAGGAGGCACACTAATATGCTTTATAGACACTTATACTTCAAAGTAGCACCATGTATTTCATAGATAGAGTTTTTATATTATCCATTTCATGTGCTACACTACTAATAAAACAGCTATAGCTTTTATGGACACTAATGGCGCAGTGTACATGTGGTGCGCCATTACTAAATACTAATGGTGCACCATGTGTTGGTGCGCCATTAGTGTGCAAATACTAATGGCACACCACATCCACGGTGCGCCATTAGTAAAAAAAAAATTTCTTTAAATTTTTTCAAAACTACTAATGGCGCACCGTGGGATGGTGCGCCATTACTATTTCAACTAGTAATGGCGCACCACTCCCACGGTGCGCCATTAGTAATTACGTTTCAATTTTTTTTTCAATTTTTATTTATTTTTATTTTTTAAACTAGTAATGGCGCATCGTGGGAGGGATGCGCCATGCGCACCATCCCACGGTGCGCCATTAGTAATTTGGCCCAAACATTCCCCCGAATGCACCCCCCTGTGGACTGCCTTTTCAGTTTAAAAAAATATAAAAGAAAATGATAGAAATGTCAAAAAATAAAAGAAAATAAGATTCCCATGTGATATGTGGTCTAGTTGTTAGCAAAATTTACAAACATGAATTTTCGACTTTTTTGCAAAATCTCTCGAGAATTATTAAAAATGGGCATAACTTTTGCATACGAACTCGGATGAAAAAGTTTTTTATATGAAAAATCATCTACTCGAAAAGTTACATCCGAATTTATGCTGCCACTGAACCTTCAGGAAATTGGCCTCTTCAACTAACACGTGCAAATATATTTGCTACATGCTACTACACACCGTCTCCGCAAGTAGTTGTAATTTTTCGGTCAGTTTTCACTTGTTTCCATGTCTGTGGGACTCAATACTTCGCCACATGAACCGTACCAATAAGCAGACACATTTGACTGTTCCTCCCGATATGGCACACACGTCCCTAGGATGAAAAAGTCATAAGTTTTTAATTGCAAAATACAATCTTTTAGTGAATTTCCCAATATGTGGAGATATCAACCTTAGGGGCCTGTTCGGTACTTCTCCATGGCCTCAAAATCCTGAACTCCACCACCAGCTTCCCATCGCCAGCTTCTCACGAGAGCGCCGCGATCGAGCGATCCATTCGGCAGCACAGCTTCTTTCTCGCTAGCATTGGCCTGGGCCAGCAGCCCATGTGGGCCGGATATGGCCCGGCTAGAGAGAAAATCAGTAGGTGCTCGTTGTATGTATCGCACGTGAAATAAGGCTCGAACCGGTACGTTCACTTGGCGGTGGCATCAACAGGTAATTTTGACCAAACTCCAACTCCTGAAGAACCTGGGAGCCCGGAATGACCAGCTCCGCGACTCCACAAAAAATGCACTTCGCTCCGCGCCGGCTTCTGTAGCTGAACTCTAGGAATTGACACGTTCGGTTGGACTCCACACGCGGATTCGAGGATTTGAGAAGCCAGACCACTACCGAACACACCCTAGGTTTTACTATCAATGGACTACGATGCCATATGATTCCACACCATCGGTCAAATTACAAATGACGGCATCGGCACCATCCCAAATGTAAAACTTTTCGCAGCCAATGGTTGCCTTCAACAAGGAGGGTACCGGATGTTATATCTACGTCATAGGTATTTTGCATTTTGAGAAGGGGCTTGGTTCCTCAACACTAATGGGGTACATTGCTATCCACAATATGCGATCGGTACCAATTGATAAATTTGTCGTTACAATCCATTGGTTTAACATTTCTATCGTCATAGTAAATTCTGATTACATGCATGCATCATTTTGTAAAAAAATTCCATCTATTAGTCGATGGCATGGCAACTGAGTGACGTAACTTGATTACGGAGGCTTCATAAGAACGAATATCACTCGCTTGTCCGTGTGGCTAATAAATTGGAAAGGATAGAGTACGTCATAAATAAAATGAGGGATGGGCGTACTGAAACTGTACTCGTCTCAACTACTTAATTAATTGGAAAATTTTGGTTTGGGTCATTATCGAATTGAGACTTTCGAAGGCTGCCACTGAAACTTCATTAAATTGGCCTCTGCAACTAGCAGCTGGGAAGTTATTCGCCACATGCTGCTAGACACTTTCTTCCCAAGCATCGGTCATGTTGTCATCAGCTTTCGGTTGTTCCTCGGTTGTCGGACCTACAACTTCGCCACATCGACCGCACCAACGACTGGTCAAAGAGCCCACCAAAAAAAGAGAAAGAAAAATAATAAAAGAGAGAGAAGGAGAGAGAGGAGGCACACTAATATGCTTTATAGACACTTATACTTCAAAGTAGCACCATGTATTTCATAGATAGAGTTTTTATATTATCCATTTCATATGCTACACTACTACAAAAACAGCTATAGCCAATATGGACACTAATGGCGCACTGAACATGTGGTGCGCCATTACTAAATACTAATGGCACACCATGTGTTGGTGCGCCATTAGTGTGCAAATACTAATGGCGCACCACATCCACGGTGCGCCATTAGTAAAAAAAAATTCTTTAAATTTTTTCAAAACTACGAATGGCGCACCGTGGGATGGTTCGCCATTACTATTTCAAGTAGTAATGGCGCACCACTCCCACGGTGCGCCATTAGTAATTTGGCCCAAACAATCCACCGAATGCACCGCCCCTGGACCGCCTTTTTAGTTTAAAAAATAAAAGAAAATGATAGAAATGTCCAAAAAATAAAAGAAAATAAGATTCCCATGTGATATGTGGTCTAGTTGTTAGCAAAATTTACAAACATGAATTTTCGACTTTTTAGCAAAATCTCTCGAGAATTTTTAAAAATGGGCATAACTTTTGCATACGAACTCGGATGAAAAAGTTTTTTATATGAAAAATCATCTACTCGAAAAGTTACATCCGAATTTATGCTGCCACTGAACCTTCAGGAAATTGGCCTCTGCAACTAACACGTGCAAATATATTAGCTACATGCTACTACACACCGTCTCCGCAAGTAGTTGTAATATTTCGGTCAGTTTTCACTTGTTTCCATGTCTGTGGGACTCAATACTTCGCCACATGAACCGTACCAATAAGCAGACACATTTGACTGTTCCTCCCGATATGGCACACACGTCCCTAGGATCAAAAAGTCATAAGTTCTTAATTGCAAAATACAATCTTTTAGTGAATTTCCCAATATGTGGAGATATCAACCTTAGGGGCCTGTTCGGTACTTCTCCATGGCCTCAAAATCCTGAACTCCACCACCAGCTTCCCATCGCCAGCTTCTCACGAGAGCGCCACGATCGAGCGATCCATTCGGCAGCACAGCTTCTTTCTCGCGGGCATTGGCCTGGGCCAGCGGCCCATATGGGCCGGATATGGCCCGACTAGAGAGAAAATCAGTAGGTGCTCGCTGTATGTATCGCACGTGAAATAAGGCTCGAACCGGTACGTTCACTTGGCGGTGGCATCAACAGGTAATTTTGACCAAACTCCAACTCCTGAAGAACCTGGGAGCCCGGAATGACCAGCTCCGCGACTCCACAAAAAATGCACTGCGCTCTGCGCCAGCTTCTGTAGCTGAACTCTAGGAATTGACACGTTCGGTTGGACTCCACGCGCGGATTCGAGGATTTGAGAAGCCAGACCACTACCGAACACACCCTAGGTTTTACTATCAATGGACTACCATGCCATATGATTCCACACCATCGGTCAAATTACAAATGACGGCATCGGCACCATACCAAATGTAAAACTTTTCGCAGCCAATGGTTGCCTTCAACAAGGAGGGTACCGGATTTTATATCTACGTCATAGGTATTTTGCATATTTAGAAGGGGCTTGGTTCCTCAACACTAATGGGGTACATTGCTATCCACAATATGCGATCGGTACCAATTGATAAATTTGTCATTACAATCCATTGGTTTAACATTTCTATCGTCATACTAAATTCTGATTACATGCATGCATCATTTTGTAAAAAAATTCCATCTATTAGTCGATGGCATGGCAACAGAGTGACGTAACTTGATTACGGAGGCTTCATAAGAACGAATATCACTCGCTTGTCCGTGTGCCTAATAAATTGGAAAGGATAGAGTACGTCATAAATAAAATGAGGGATGGGCGTACTGAAACTGTACTCGTCTCAACTACTTAATTAATTGGAAAATTTTGGTTTGTGTCATTATCGAATTGAGACTTTCGAAGGCTGCCACTGAAACTTCATTAAATTGGCCTCTGCAACTAGCAGCTGGGAAGTTATTCGCCACATGGTACTAGACACTTTCTTCCCAAGCATCGGTCATGTTGTCATCAGCTTTCGGTTGTTCCTCGATTGTCGGACCTACAACTTCGCCACATCGACCGCACCAACGAGTGGTCAAAGAGCCCACCAAAAAAAGAGAAAGAAAAATAAGAAAAGAGAGAGAAGGAGAGAGAGGAGGCACACTAATATGCTTTATAGACACTTATACTTCAAAGTAGCACCATGTATTCATAGATAGAGTTTTTATATTATCCATTTCATATGCTACACTACTACAAAAACAGCTATAGCCAATATGGACACTAATGGCGCACTGTACATGTGGTGCGCCATTACTAAATACTAATGGCGCACCATGTGTTGGTGCGCCATTAGTGTGCAAATACTAATGGCGCACCACATCCACGGTGTGCCATTAGTAAAAAATTTTATCTTTTAATTTTTTCAAAACTACTAATGGCGCACCGTGGGATGGTGCGCCATTACTATTTCAACTAGTAATGGCGCACCACTCCCAAGGTGCGCCATTAGTAATTATGTTTCAAAAAAAAATTCAATTTTTATTTTTTTATTTTTTAAACTACTAATGGCGCATCGTGGGAGGGGTGCGCCATTACTAGTTGTAATGGCGCATCGTGGGAGGGGTGCGCCATTACTAGTTGAACTAGTAATGGCGCACCACTCCCACGGTGCGCCATTAGTAATTATGTTTCAAAAAAAAATTGAATTTTTTTTATTTTTATTTCTTAAACTACTAAATTGGAAAGGATAGAGTACGTCATAAATAAAATGAGGGATGGGCGTACTGAAACTGTACTCGTCTCAACTACTTAATTAATTGGAAAATTTTGGTTTGTGTCATTATCGAATTGAGACTTTCGAAGGCTGCCACTGAAACTTCATTAAATTGGCCTCTGCAACTAGCAGCTGGGAAGTTATTCGCCACATGGTACTAGACACTTTCTTCCCAAGCATCGGTCATGTTGTCATCAGCTTTCGGTTGTTCCTCGATTGTCGGACCTACAACTTCGCCACATCGACCGCACCAACGAGTGGTCAAAGAGCCCACCAAAAAAGAGAAAGAAAAATAAGAAAAGAGAGAGAAGGAGAGAGAGGAGGCACACTAATATGCTTTATAGACACTTATACTTCAAAGTAGCACCATGTATTCATAGATAGAGTTTTTATATTATCCATTTCATATGCTACACTACTACAAAAACAGCTATAGCCAATATGGACACTAATGGCGCACTGTACATGTGGTGCGCCATTACTAAATACTAATGGCGCACCATGTGTTGGTGCGCCATTAGTGTGCAAATACTAATGACGCACCACATCCACGGTGTGCCATTAGTAAAAATTTTTATCTTTTAATTTTTTCAAAACTACTAATGGCGCACCGTGGGATGGTGCGCCATTACTATTTCAACTAGTAATGGCGCACCACTCCCAAGGTGCGCCATTAGTAATTATGTTTCAAAAAAAAATTCAATTTTTATTTTTTTATTTTTTAAACTACTAATGGCGCATCGTGGGAGGGGTGCGCCATTACTAGTTGTAATGGCGCATCGTGGGAGGGGTGCGCCATTACTAGTTGAACTAGTAATGGCGCACCACTCCCACGGTGCGCCATTAGTAATTATGTTTCAAAAAAAATTCAATTTTTTTATTTTTATTTCTTAAACTACTAAATTGGAAAGGATAGAGTACGTCATAAATAAAATGAGGGATGGGCGTACTGAAACTGTACTCGTCTCAACTACTTAATTAATTGGAAAATTTTGGTTTGTGTCATTATCGAATTGAGACTTTCGAAGGCTGCCACTGAAACTTCATTAAATTGGCCTCTGCAACTAGCAGCTGGGAAGTTATTCGCCACATGGTACTAGACACTTTCTTCCCAAGCATCGGTCATGTTGTCATCAGCTTTCGGTTGTTCCTCGATTGTCGGACCTACAACTTCGCCACATCGACCGCACCAACGAGTGGTCAAAGAGCCCACCAAAAAAGAGAAAGAAAAATAAGAAAAGAGAGAGAAGGAGAGAGAGGAGGCACACTAATATGCTTTATAGACACTTATACTTCAAAGTAGCACCATGTATTCATAGATAGAGTTTTTATATTATCCATTTCATATGCTACACTACTACAAAAACAGCTATAGCCAATATGGACACTAATGGCGCACTGTACATGTGGTGCGCCATTACTAAATACTAATGGCGCACCATGTGTTGGTGCGCCATTAGTGTGCAAATACTAATGACGCACCACATCCACGGTGTGCCATTAGTAAAAATTTTTATCTTTTAATTTTTTCAAAACTACTAATGGCGCACCGTGGGATGGTGCGCCATTACTATTTCAACTAGTAATGGCGCACCACTCCCAAGGTGCGCCATTAGTAATTATGTTTCAAAAAAAAATTCAATTTTTATTTTTTTATTTTTTAAACTACTAATGGCGCATCGTGGGAGGGGTGCGCCATTACTAGTTGTAATGGCGCATCGTGGGAGGGGTGCGCCATTACTAGTTGAACTAGTAATGGCGCACCACTCCCACGGTGCGCCATTAGTAATTATGTTTCAAAAAAAAATTCAATTTTTTTATTTTTATTTCTTAAACTACTAAATTGGAAAGGATAGAGTACGTCATAAATAAAATGAGGGATGGGCGTACTGAAACTGTACTCGTCTCAACTACTTAATTAATTGGAAAATTTTGGTTTGTGTCATTATCGAATTGAGACTTTCGAAGGCTGCCACTGAAACTTCATTAAATTGGCCTCTGCAACTAGCAGCTGGGAAGTTATTCGCCACATGGTACTAGACACTTTCTTCCCAAGCATCGGTCATGTTGTCATCAGCTTTCGGTTGTTCCTCGATTGTCGGACCTACAACTTCGCCACATCGACCGCACCAACGAGTGGTCAAAGAGCCCACCAAAAAAAGAGAAAGAAAAATAAGAAAAGAGAGAGAAGTAGAGAGAGGAGGCACACTAATATGCTTTATAGACACTTATACTTCAAAGTAGCACCATGTATTCATAGATATAGTTTTTATATTATCCATTTCATATGCTACACTACTACAAAAACAGCTATAGCCAATATGGACACTAATGGCGCACTGTACATGTGATGCGCCATTACTAAATACTAATGGCGCACCATGTGTTGGTGCGCCATTAGTGTGCAAATACTAATGGCGCACCACATCCACGGTGTGCCATTAGTAAATTTTTTTATCTTTTAATTTTTTCAAAACTACTAATGGCGCACCATGGGATGGTGCGCCATTACTATTTCAACTAGTAATGGCGCACCACTCCGAAGGTGCGCCATTAGTAATTATGTTTCAAAAAAAAATTCAATTTTTATTTTTTTATTTTTTAAACTACTAATGGCGCATCGTGGGAGGGGTGCGCCATTACTAGTTGTAATGGCGCATCGTGGGAGGGGTGCGCCATTACTAGTTGAACTAGTAATGGCGCACCACTCCCACGGTGCGCCATTAGTAATTATGTTTCAAAAAAAATTTCATTTTTTTTAATTTTTATTTCTTAAACTACTAAATTGGAAAGGATAGAGTACGTCATAAATAAAATGAGGGATGGGCGTACTGAAATTGTACTCGTCTCAACTACTTAATTAATTGGAAAATTTTGGTTTGTGTCATTATCGAATTGAGACTTTCGAAGGCTGCCACTGAAACTTCATTAAATTGGCCTCTGCAACTAGCAGCTGGGAAGTTATTCGCCACATGGTACTAAACACTTTCTTCCCAAGCATCGGTCATGTTGTCATCAGCTTTCGGTTGTTCCTCGATTGTCGGACCTACAACTTCGCCACATCGACCGCACCAACGAGTGGTCAAAGAGCCCACCAAAAAAAGAGAAAGAAAAATAAGAAAAGAGAGAGAAGGAGAGAGAGGAGGCACACTAATATGCTTTATAGACACTTATACTTCAAAGTAGCACCATGTATTCATAGATAGAGTTTTTATATTATCCATTTCATATGCTACACTACTACAAAAACAGCTATAGCCAATATGGACACTAATGGCGCACTGTACATGTGGTGCGCCATTACTAAATACTAATGGCGCACCATGTGTTGGTGCGCCATTAGTGTGCAAATACTAATGGCGCACCACATCCACGGTGTGCCATTAGTAATTTTTTTATCTTTTAATTTTTTCAAAACTACTAATGGCGCACCGTGGGATGGTGCGCCATTACTATTTCAACTAGTAATGGCGCACCACTCCCAAGGTGCGCCATTAGTAATTATGTTTCAAAAAAAAATTCAATTTTTATTTTTTTATTTTTTAAACTACTAATGGCGCATCGTGGGAGGGGTGCGCCATTACTAGTTGTAATGGCGCATCGTGGGAGGGGTGCGCCATTACTAGTTGAACTAGTAATGGCGCACCACTCCCACGGTGCGCCATTAGTAATTATGTTTCAAAAAAAAATTCAATTTTTTTTATTTTTATTTCTTAAACTACTAAATTGGAAAGGATAGAGTACGTCATAAATAAAATGAGGGATGGGCGTACTGAAACTGTACTCGTCTCAACTACTTAATTAATTGGAAAATTTTGGTTTGTGTCATTATCGAATTGAGACTTTCGAAGGCTGCCACTGAAACTTCATTAAATTGGCCTCTGCAACTAGCAGCTGGGAAGTTATTCGCCACATGCTGCTAGACACTTTCTTCCCAAGCATCGGTCATGTTGTCATCAGCTTTCGGTTGTTCCTCGATTGTCGGACCTACAACTTCGCCACATCGACCGCACCAACGAGTGGTCAAAGAGCCCACCAAAAAAAGAGAAAGAAAAATAATAAAAAAGAGAGAAGCAGAGAGAGGAGGCACACTAAGATGCTTTATAGACAGTTATACTTCAAAGTAGCACCATGTATTTCATAGATAGAGTTTTTATATTATCCATTTCATATGCTACACTACTACAAAAACAGCTATAGCTAATGTGGACACTAATGGCGCACTGAACATGTGGTGCGCCATTACTAAATACTAATGGCGCACCATGTGTTGGTGCGCCATTAGTGTGCAAATACTAATGGCGCACCACATCCACGGTGCGCCATTAGTAAAAAAGAAAATTCTTTAAATTTTTCAAAACTACTAATGACGCACCGTGGGATGGTGCGCCATTACTATTTCAACTAGTAATGGCGCACCACTCCCACGGTGCGCCATTAGTAATTATGTTTAAAAAAAATTCAATTTTTTTTATTTTTATTTTTTAAACTACTAATGGCGCACCGTGGGAGGGGTGCGCCATTACTAGTTGAACTAGTAATGGCGCACCATTAGTAATTTGGCCCAAACATTCCCCCGAATGCACCCCCCCGACCGCCTTTTCAGTTTGAAAAAAAATAAAAGAAAATGATAGAAATGTCAAAAAAATAAAAGAAAATAAGATTCCCATGTGATATGTGGTCTAGTTGTTAGCAAAATTTACAAACATGAATTTTCGACTTTTTTTTTGAGGAAGAATGAGAGTGGGAGAGGCTCCCACTGACTTTATATTACTCACAAAGGAACAATTACATATGTGTTACAAAGGGTTTTTGTGGCCCCCCGGCCATGCAAGCTATCCACGGTCCTAGTGACCCAAATTTACAACGTAATTAGACAGGAAGGGATGAAGTTCCTCTCGGCAGTTATGTGTTAGCAGCTCCAAGAGATGCTTGAATCTAGCCAGCCATGCTCCATAAGAGTGCTGAATCCCTCTAAAGTGTTGATTGTTTCTCTCCATCCAAAGACTCCAAGCAGCCAAAAGAAAAATATCCATGAAAAGAGGTTGTCTCCAATTATCCCTACCCCCACGCAGAAGAACCAGTCTGTTGTCTTCTATCGGCCATGTCATTCCAACTACATCCCAGCAGCGTTGACTAAAGGGGCAATTAAAGAACAGATGTTCCACCGTTTCCTCTGGAGGGTTTTGACAGAACATGCATGCATAGTTGCCCCCCACGACACCAAAATGTCTGCGTTTGAGCATATTCCTGGTATTCAGACGATCAACTAGGAGTAGCCACCCAAACATCTTGAATTTGATCGGGCTTTTAGCTTTCCAGAGCCATCCAAACGCCTCATCTGCCACAACCTGTTTGTAGCAGTGGTTATAGAACTTCTTGGACGAGAAACGCCCGAGCGTGCATTCCCAGACGTCACAGCGATCGACGGCCATCCGATTTTGTGGCAACCCCTCCCGGATCTCTTTGATTTCCTCCCTCGCCTGGATCGAGAGAGGTAGACTAAAAATCGTGGCTGGGTCAGTTGCAGTAAGAACCTTAGCAATGGAGTCGTCCTCATTCAAGTAAAATGAAAAGGCTCGTGGGTATATTTCCATTATTGGGGAATCCTGAGTATTGTCAAACCAAACATCTTTCCAGAACAGAGCACTGGAGCCATCCCCGGGGGTGACTTTAGTGATCCCTCGGAAGATCCCACTGAGTTGCATTACGTCCTTCCACCAGAAAGAGCCCACAGCCTCAGATGCATGCGGTATCCTATTTCTGTAGTAGGCATCCCAAACAAGCTCCACCCAGGGAACATCTTCATGATTATAGAATTTGAATAGATGTTTTAGGAGAAGGGCTGCATTCTGTGTTTTAATATCAATAACACCAAGGCCTCCGCAGCGTTTTGGGCGGCAGACAAGTTCCCAGGCCGCGAGAGAGTTATTCTTGACCCCATCGTCAGAGTTTTTAGCCCAGAGGCAATATCTACGCAGCTTGTCCAGATGTTCAATCACCTTTGGGTGCATTTTGATTGTGCACATTGCATATATCAGCATCGAAGTCACAACTGAATTGACCAAGGTCAGTTTAGCCCCGGATGACATCAATGATAGCGCAGTGGATGTCTTCCGCTCAACTGCATGAACCAGCGGCATAAGATCAAGGACACTAGGCCTCGTCGTGCCCATTGGCAGGCCGAGGTATGTGAAAGGCATGGAACCAACAGAGCAACCAAAAACCCCAGCCAGTTCACAAGCCCGTCGGTGATCAATGTTAATGGGTATAAGAGTTGATTTCTGAAAATTGATCTTCAGCCCAATAGAAGTAGCATAATCTTCTAGGATAGCTTTCATACGGGCAGCCTGCACAGGACATGCCTGCATAACTAGAATCGTGTCGTCAGCGTATTGGACAACAGGGAAGTCACCCGCCCTATCACTAGGGAGAGGAAGATCAATCAGTCCTCGAGTAAAAGCATCGTTAACTGCTGCTTGGAGGAGATCAGCCGCAAGGACAAAGATCAATGGCGAGAGAGGGTCCCCCTGGCGCACTCCACACTTACAGTTGAATTTTCGACCAGGGACTCCATTAAGGAGTACAGAAGAAACCCCCGAGCCAAAGATCGTTTTCATCCATCCAAGCCATTTGTCATCAAAACCCATGTGCTTCATAATTGCCATCATGGGGGCGTGCTCAATAGTGTCAAACGCCTTGGCAAAGTCTAATTTGAGGAGGATGTTTTCCCTCTCTGAAGTATGGCATTGATGGAAGTATTCAAACGACCACGCCAGGCAATCTTGGATTGTCCTCCCTTTGAGGAAACCGTACTGATTTCTGTGTAAGATCTTGAGGATGACTTTCTGTAGCCGATTAGCCAAGATCTTAGTGATGATTTTCAGACAACAATTCAGTAAAGTAATTGGTCTATAATCATTTGCAGTTTATGGAGAAGAGTTCTTTGGGATCAAGGTGATGTACCCCTCACTAATACTGGTTATATCTAGTCCTCCGGCATGAAATGCATGGCACAACTCATAAAACTCCGACTTGATGATCTGCCAGCAGCTCTTAAGGAAACAACCATTAAAACCATCAGGACCCGGAGCCCGATCACTCGGCATTTCCTTAATAACAGTGTCAATCTCTTCATTGGAAAAAGGTGCCGACAAGTGCTCCAGTCCCTCAATCCGACGGATGATTCTGGAAAGATCAAAACGCATGTGAGTGGATTTAGAAGAACCCAAACGTTCCTTATAGGTTTTGAACAGCACCCCTTCCTTGCCAACATGGTCATGTATTTCCACATCACCATCACGAAGCATGGCGATAGAGTTGTGTCTATATCTCTCCGTGGCCAGGGATTGAAAGAGTTTGGTATTTTCATCCGCAAATCTGAAGTATCTGATCGTGCATCTTTTCCTCCAGTATTCATTCAGAAACTGTAACAGTGTCTGCAAGTGGGATTTCAAAATTTTCCGAAAGTTTGATTCCTGGATAAATAGAGGTCTTTTGTCCTCGAGATTATCCATCGTAGCTAAGGATTCATTACTGTTCTGGATTATGATTTTCAGCTTTGAGATATCCCTGCTCCATCTCTTGAGATCATACCTCAGAGTTTTTAGTTTTTTACAAATGCGGGCGGCAGCGTTCGGGGCATGGCATGCCTTGGACCAGGAGGCGGCAACCACGTCCATAAACCCAGAATGGTTAATCCAAAAATTCTCAAAACGGAAGAGTTTGGACTTGGGGATGGTGGACTCAATTGTAACCACACATGGAATATGATCAGACACCGGTTTTCCCAATGGCAAGACCATTGTGTTTGGGAACGAGGTAGTCCAGCAAGAGGACGAAAAGAAGCAATCAAGCTGTCCAAGTAAGGGGTCGTCTTCCATATTACTCCATGTATATGTTCGGCCCTTCACAGGTAACTCCATCAGAGACTGCGCTCGAATGATTTCATTAAAAAGCAGCATGTCCGCAGCGTCACCCCCAGGTTTGTTTCTGTTATTCGTGGAACGAATAAAGTTGAAATCTCCAAGGATCAACCAGTTCTCATCATCAGGTATATGTAGGTCAAATAACCAATTAGTAAAATCCACCCGACGCTGACCAGAACATGGACCATATACGTTGATCAATTTCCACGAATCACTGGACTGTGTAGCAACAAAATAGACACCCACAACAAACGAGTCAACATACCAAGGTGTGCCCACAAACACGGAGCTATTCCAGATAATAATAAGACCACCAGAGGCACCCACAGATGGGGCAAACACAAATTTATCAAAACGCTTAGGGCAGAAAGTTTTAATAAACGCCAGATCAAAAGAGTCACGCTTTGTTTCCTGGATACATATCACAGAGCAACCACTAGTATCGATAGCATTCCTGAGAGCCAAAGTTTTAGCATCGGAGTTGATGCCCCTGATGTTCCACGACAGAACATTCCACGACTTATTCATGAACAAGCGAAAGTTCAGTCTCCAGCTCCCGTGGACGAGCGCTGATCATCCAGCAGCTTCTCGGGAGAAAGAGCATCCTGCGCGATCCCGCAGCGTTTGCCCATCTGTTGAAGATCTTCAATCGTCATAGGAGGGGGACAATCATCAGACCGAACCTGCACGGGGGCATCAGCCAAAGAAACAGCTGTGATAATAGAAGTCTCGCATGGTTTCACCCGTGACTTAGAGCGCTTGATATCAGAGACATGATTGATCTTGAAACCATCATACTTATTAGAACGAGTGCTTCTTCTGACAGTGGTTGTGTCAAGAGGCACAAGCACATTGCGGGACTGGGAAGCATTATAACGAGAAGTAGAAGCAATCACCTGAAGAGCCGTCTCTTGAACAGACAAGGTCACCGGCTGCAACTCTGCATCTTGGGGAGCAAGTCGTGAAATCTCCTTGAGACTAGGAGAGCGAGCCGCCCTCCCCCAATCAGTGTCAAACGCTGAAAGCCTGCATTCAGCGGCCTCCTGCAGCCAAGACGACGGTATGATGGCAGCCCCCAACTGAAAGATTGAACTGAACACCTCTGTCAGAACATCACGCTCTGGGACTATGCCTTCCAGCCAGTTAATCACAGTAACATTCAACTGGTTCTGTATAAACTTGAAAGGATTAAGGGGAAACATAACAGCCTCAGGTGTCTGAAAGGTTAGGGCCGGCGTATATATGCGTTTTAGCATCCCTCCCATCCAGAGCAACAAATCATGATCGACAGCCACAAAGAAATTAGCTGAATCTCCTCCAGCTCTGACGAACGCAAGTCGTGCAGTAGGATTCCCAAGCACAAAACCATCAGCCAATGCTTCCACCGCTTGAAACTCTAAGTCAGAAGACCAAACATCCGACAGGTTGTCCTGAACATTGTTTTCAGGATCCACACCATCCATCAGAGACGGTCCGTCGTACTGGAAGAACGTTCTGAAACTGAACCCTGTGTATGGCGGAGGAACCACAGGCCACATAGGCCAACCATTATCCTGAATTTGCACCTGGGCAGGATCTGGGGCGTTCCATGCCGCTTCATTCAGAGCCTCTTGGGCAGCCATCTCATCAATTCTTGCTTGCTGCATGAGGGTGTAGTAAGGAAGCTCATAAGGGTGGGGTGATGCGTTCAGAAGCGGAGGAGCATCTTCGTTGCCAACTAAACTGGGAATAGTATTCCTGCCGTTCAGAACATACACTGGTACAGACCAGGATCGAGCAAGCCCTGGCAGCAAACCAACCCTGGTAACCAACAGACTGTGTGGCACTTCAGCCACATCTTTGATATGACACTTCACCAGAACTCTAGCTTTGTTGAAGCCCGGACGTGGCCACACAAGGAGCTTTCCAAAATTAGAAACGGCCTTATGAATATAGTGCTCAGTCTGGTAATCCATTGGGAAAGCTAGAAACATAACCCAAACCTCATATTCAAAAGCAGGCATGCGCATATTGAGACATTCATCATGAGGTACTAAAGAGAAAGTAGAATCCTCAGACAGAGCGTGAGGTCCCTCCCTAATTGCAGCATCCCGACTCTCCATATCCGCAAAGACCACACAGCCAATTCCTAACGGGTAAATAAAATCATCCACCAAATCATACTCTAGATCCCCAGTGATGATGCGACAGACCTCGGCCAACCAAAGCTCCTTTTGATGATCAGGGACTGGAGGATGGACTGAAACAATGGCATACCTGTCATGGTTGAGGGGCGGATCATCGACCACCATGACATGGCGCTGAACGCGATGAGCAGGGCCACGGTCGAAGGTCGATCCAACCGGAGCGAAGGCGAACGGGCGCACTGGAAAGTTCTCCATAGCTAGAGTTGTCGGAGATGTGGAACCCGCCGAAAGAGGAATCGCCGATGACGGACAGCAAGAAGACGGTGGGAGCGGGGGCAATGAAGGTTGGGGTGGTGAGCTCGAGGACGCCGGCTGACTCGATTGGGGTTTTTTGCAGGCTGAAGTGACTACACCCTGACCAGGGAGGCGTATCATCAAGCGATGGGCGGTGGCCACTTCCGAGGAACGTGGGATTTTCTGTTTCTATTTCCAAATCCAACGGGCCCGCGTATCCCTCGCAACACGGGCCATACCAACAACCATAGAATTACCAAACACAGACGCCCCCAGCTCTCCCCGAGGCAGGATCCTCTCAGATATTGTTACTGGTAAAGATTTTTGTGCCCAAACAAAATGAGGTAAAGAATTGCAATATCTGGGCTTACGGGCCGCATGACCCAGACGGTGGCAGAACGTGCAACGACGAAGCCCAGGACAAAGGCTAGTCATGTGATCAATTGTAGAACGGGCATTGCATGGATGGCCTAAAGGGTCCGGGCCCACCTTGCATGGCACATGGTAATTGGGGATACTACGTGAAGAAACACAGGAGCCATGCACAGAAACATCCCCACAAGACTGATAAAAAAACCCAGTGTAACAGTCAGCATAATGACCAAGCCGATCACATATAGAACAATGCTTAAGCCGCTTGTATATATAATCTTTGGTAGGAACTGAAGAGATTTGTACCATTTTCTTGACACTGTCATTATCATAATCAGCCTGCCATCCATCCAATATGGAATAAAGAGTATCATCCGGAATGGACTCCCATAAACCCCGATCAAACAACCCACCTCGAAAAGAGGGCAACTTGGCCGGAATATCGGAGGAAATAGGTATGGATAAGGATCCAATCCGAAAAATATCCGGAGAAACCGGAGCCCGAAAACTACCAAAAGAGAGCACAGTCGGGGGCTCGCCGGAATGCAAGTCCGTCGGCGGCGGGATCAAACCCAAATTCTGAAACACTGGAATAGATGCAAGGTCCATAGGCATATTATGTTGAGAGGATAACCATTTATATTTGATCGCCGGGCCAGGTGAAGAAGCCAAACCAGTCAGCTCAGAATCCGTATGCCATGATTGAATCCTGGGGCGCTTGTCCATACCGTGATGCAAATGAAAATGACAAATAAAGTCCGGCCAAATACGATCTCGTAGCCCAAAGATAAAATGTCCCACTCGATTTGATGCCACCGAGAACCGGAAATGACGATCACCCAAGCGAACGACATTGAAACCCGCACCAAGCCCTCCAATACAAGGCTGAAGAGCCAAACCAACCGAATCCACCGAAAGGGGAAAAGAGGCCGAGGAGAAGGAAACTTCAAGGAAGAATTCCTTGGAGCCGGAGTTGGGGACGAAGTGGACCGTAGATCCAAACCGTGCACGCACCTGTGCCTCGACCTTAAGGCCGAGGGAAAAGTCCCAATGGAGGAGGCCATCCATTGGGTTCGCCAGGAGGAGATCGTAGGGTTAAACCCTAGAATCGCCATCGTAGTCGCTAGAGGTGGAGAGGAGAGAGGTGGGAGCCATCTGTTTCAGTCTTAATTTTTTGCAAAATCTCTCGAGAATTTTTTAAAATGGGCATAACTTTTGCATACGAACTCGGATGAAAAAGTTTTTTATATGAAAAATCATCTACTCGAACAGTTACATCCGAATTTAATCGGGGGGGGAACCCCGTTAAACATTTTAAAAATCCTCAAAAACCTAACAGACAAAAAGATACGGGGCTTTTAAGATCTGGAGAGGCAAAAAAATGCAAAAAAAATCAAACTTACTAATGGCGCACCTGCCCATGGTGCGCCATTACTATCTTCCTGCCTTCAAAATTCAAAATAAATCAAAAAAATAAAAAAAAGTTACTAATGGCGCACCTGCCCATGGTGCGCCATTAGTATCTTCCCGCGTTCAAAATTCAAAATAAATCAAAAAAGAAAAAAATGTTACTAATGGCGCACCTGCCCATGGTGCGCCATTGGTATCTTCCCGCCTTCAAAATTCAAAATAAATAAAAAAATAAAAAAAATAGTAATGGCGCACCTGCCCACGGTGCGCCATTACTATGCCGTATATATGGCTGGGTGTGTCCTCTCCTCCTTACCTCTTCATTCTTCTCCTCCACTCCACCTCTCCTCCACTTCATCTCCTCCTCTCCTCCACTCCATCTTTCCTTCTCTCCTCCACCATACTACCCTCCTCCTCTCCGGCAACCTCCTCCTCGTCCTCTCCGGCGACCTCCTCCTCGTCCTCTCCGGCGACCTCCTCCTCCTCTCCGGCGACCTCCTCCTCCCTCCTCTCCTCCCCTCCCCTCCCCTCACGGTTTCTCCTCCTCCTCTTCGGTGAGCTCCTCCTCCCTCCTCTCCGGTGAGCTCCTCCTCCCTCCTCTCCGGTGAGCTCCTCCTCCCTCCTCTCCGGTGAGCTCCTACTCTCTCCTCTCCGGTGAGCTCCTCCTCCCTCCTCTCCTCCCATCCCCGCATGGTTTCTCCTTCCTCCTCTCCGATGCTCCGGTGAACTCCTCTCCGGCGACCTCCTCCTCCTCTCCGGCGATGTAGGCGAGCAACTCTCCGGTGACCTCCTCCTCCTCCTCTCCGGCGAACTCCTCTCTGGCAAAAGAACACGGCAAAAGAACGTACAAGATCCAAAAACAGGAACAAAATTTGAAATAATATCGTGCAAAAAAACGAGCAAAAAATGGGCAAAAAAATCGCGATCCAGATCCAAATTCAAAATTCAAAAATAGCAATGGCGCACGGTGGGGGTTAGACGGTGCGCCACTCCTATTTTCCCGCCTTCAAAATTCAAAAATACTAATGGCGCACCGTGGCCTATTCTAATGGCGCACCAGTGGCCTATACTAATGGCGCACCATGGCATATACTAATGGCGCACCAGTGGTGCGCCATTAGTATACCAGATACTAATGGCGCACCACTGGTGCGCCATTAGTAAAAAATACTAGTGGCGTGATGCTAGTGGCGCACCAGTAGTGCGCCATTAGTAGGCAAAACTGGTGCGCCACTAGTAAGCCTTTTTCTAGTAGTGCGAGTATGATTTGCGAGGCGGTAGATGTGCTCCATGTAATACTTACTATTGGGCAATTGACCGAAAATTGCATAATTATGATGTTATTCATGGCAATAATCACATATATACGCATCACGTCTATGACAAGTAGACCGACTCCTACATGCATCGACTACTATTACTCCAGCAATCGACCGCTATCTAGGATGCATCTATGGTAGTAAGTTAATGGCAAACACAGTAACGCCTTAAGCAGTATGACATGATCTGGATAGAGTAACACTAGTAGAAAAAGAGGCTTCCATACGCCCCCATTAGTCCCCAAAATAATCGAACCGCGACCAAAGGGGTCTTTAGTCGCGGTTCGGGAGGAGACCCGCGACCAACTATCTGGGCCCAGCGCGCTCGGTCGACAGCTGGCGGACGGGAGGGGCTTTAGTCCCGGTTGGCCTGGCCAACCGGGACTAAAGGTCCTCAGGCTGGCCCAAAGGCCTTTAGTCGCGGTTGGCCAGACCAACCGGGACTAAAGGTTAGGCCTTTAGTCGCGGTTGGCCAGACCAACCGGGACTAAAGGTTAGTCCTTTAGTCGCGGTTGGCCAGACCAACCGGTACTAAAGGGCCCATCAAACTCTACCCCCCTGGACCGCTTTTTCAGTTTTAGAAAAACCAAAAGAAAATGATGGAAATGTCAAAATAAAATAAAATAAAATAAGTTTCTCATGTGATATGTGGTCTAGTTGTTGGGAAAATTAACAAATATGAATTTCGACTTTATTTGCAAAATCTCTCTGGAAATTCTTAAAATGGGCATAACTTTTGCATACGAACTCGGATGAAAAAGTTTTTTATATGAAAAATCATCTACTCGAAAAGTTACATACGAATTTAACGGGGGGAACCCCGTTAAACATTTTCAAAATCCTCAAAAACCTAACAGAAAAAAGATACGGGGATTTTAAGATCTGGAGAGGCAAAAAACTCAAATTGTGGTCAAACTGTGGTCAAACAATGGTCAAACTAATTATTCTAGAATATTAGTGTTACTAAATAATTATTTCAGTTTTTTTTAAATTTTGGTCAAATCTGGTCAAACTGTGGTCAAACAGTGGTCAAACAATGGTCAAACTAATTATTCCAGAAATATTAGTGTTACTAAATAATTATTGTTTTTTAAAACAATAGTTTCAAACTCAAACAGTGAAATGTGTCACTTCATGCTCAAGCTAAATTCCTGAGGGTTAATAGAATTGACCGTCCGGGAAGTTAGATGATTTGGAATGATGAGGGGTGATTAGAGTTTAGAGGATAAATTGAGCAGTGATGAGGGGTGGTGATTAGAGATTAGAGATTAGAGGTTAAAATAATTCAGAAATTTGAAAATAAAACAATTCGCAAAAAAACCAGGTTTAAACCTGCGGAGGAGGCCTTTAGTCCCGGTTAGCCACGAGAACCGGGACTAAAGGACAGGCCTTTAGTCCCGGTTAGCCACGAGAACCGGGACTAAAGGACGGGCCTTTAGTCCCGGTTAGCCACGAGAACCGGGACTAAAGCGTTTAGTCGCGGTTCGTAAGGGGCGCGACTAAAGGGGGGGTCTTTAGTCGCGCATATTTAGTCCCGGTTGCACAGCCGGGACTAAAGGCCTTTGCGAACCGGGACTAAAGGCCTTTTTTCTACCAGTGTAAACTCAAGCAATATGAACAAAGTAACTCTAATCTTGAAAATACGTATATCTTTTTTATCTAAGACAAAATGATTGTGCCTTGTATACTATCTTGTCGACAGCGGCCTTTTTACTACTTGTCTAATTGCTAGTATGGAAAAAAACAGCCAACAAAATATATTGACTGATACACATCATCACGTGATGTCATTGTTTCGAATACTATGGGATGCCAATTTATACAAATCTGATTTCCACTACGGCACAGTTTTTTTAATTGACGTGAATCTACGCCACACCACTCTTGTCTTAAGAACGTGTAAGAACCGGACTGCTCTAGATTCTTTTTTTTTGTCCATCGAGTGTGGCGGCCGTCAAATAATCTTATCTGTGACATGAATCCACGCCATCACCCTTTGCCTTACAAAGGTGTGAAAACGGGACTCCTCGGGTTACTTTTTTTGTCCAGCGAGGTTACTTGTAGGTGCTTGTAATACCTTTCTGGTTCCAATCCGGCCTAGATCAAAAACGTTTTGCATTATTAGTAGCTTCTTTAAATCTGTCCCCTTCTTTTTTGCTAGTTAAATCTTGTCTGTTCGTTTTCTACCGTTTTAATAATGTAATAGATAGATATATTATGGATTATGCGCATCCATCCTGATGTAATTAATTTCCCTCAATTAGTCGAGGGAATGACAACTGAGCAATATGACTTCACTACAACTTTCTAATAAGAGTAACGCCTTAAGCAATATGACATGATGTGGACAAAGTAAACTCAGGCAATATGAATAAAGCCCATCGTTTTATCTTAAATGGAAATAATTCAAATATGTGCCTCGCAACCCTTTCTGTCACTGGGTGAGGACACCACACGATTCAACCCATTACAAAGCACCTCTCCCGCAAATTATAAATCAATCTAGTCGTCCAACCCAAACGGATAGATCAAAGAGAAATACATAGCTATCAAAATCATGGATAATAAAGTTCAGAAAAGACTGAATTATTTTCATTGAATAATCTGATCATAAACCCACAATTCATCGGATCTATATGGAAGATGAAATAGAGAAAATGTCATCTATCTACAAGCTATGTACCCATAGGTTTGTGGTTAAGTACTCACACATCATTGGAAGGGCAGCAAGGTTGATGTAGAAGCCTTCCATGATCGATTCCACATGCAGTAGAGTACCGGAAAGGCCTCCTAATGGGATCATGGAAGGAGTTGCGGAGGCATTAAAATTGTCTCAGGAGGATCTCGGGTGGTTTCCCTATGAAAAAAAAAATCTTTCTGACGAAACCACGTGCCGCTCACAAGGCATCAGGACGCGCCTACCCCCCAGGGTGTGCCCTGTTGCATTGTCGTCTCCTCATTTGTCCTCTGGTCTCCTACTGAAGCTTCTAGGGCTCATTATTCAAGAAAAAAATCGTCCAAAAGTTTCATATCATTCGGACTCCGTTTGGTACAGATTTTCTAGAAAACAAGAGACAAGCACAAAATAGCCACTGGCACTGGGCACTGGGTTAATAGGTTAGTTCCCAAAATAATTTAAAGTTGCATATAAAGCATCCGAAGTATTCAATATTGATAGCATATAACAATATATGAATATAGATACGTTGGAGACGTGTCACCCTATTCTCTCTGGTGTGGATATGAACTTTAGGTCTCAAATTACATGTGATGGCATACATATAATGATCTATCAAATGTCGCCATTTTTATATTGATTCGTACATGTGCTTCCACGAACCCTATATCAATGATGATGATGACCGAGAAACCCTGACCATATCAACACGTAAATAGACTTGCTTCTCCATATCAAGTCAAGCGAACTAAATGCAATAACTTGTTGCAAGCTAAATTAGTATGTACCAACATTGGAGATTAGATTCTTTTTCCACGACGGACGATTTTAGGACGAGAGTATTGATGTTACATCTGCATCACGGGGATTTTGCATTTTGATATGGTTCTTCGTTTCTCAAGCATAATGGGTTACCTTGTTGTCCACAACAGACGATCCATGTAGAGTAATGAATTTGTGGTGATAATTCATTGGATAATTATTTCAATCATCATAGTAAATTTTGGAATACACACATTCATCCTTGTGTAATTAATTTGCCTCTATTAGCCGACGAAATGGCAGCTAAGCAACATGACTTGATGATAGCGATCAAATAAACTCAAACGTGACTCGCTTGCTCGTTGTCCTAATATATTTGAAAGGACAGAGTACGTCATTAATAAAACTAGTGATGGTACATAATAGAAGTCCACTCCTCGCAACTAAATAGATTAGAAAATTCTGGTCCATGCCATTATCAAATTAAAGTGCGATATTCATAGGCTGCCACTTAACCTTCATGAAATTGGCATCTCCAACTAACACTTGCAAATATATTAGCTACATGCTACTACACACTGTCTCCGAGAGTTGTTGTCATTTTGCCATTTGTTTTTACTCGCTTCCATGTCTGTGGGACTCACTTCTTCGCCACATGAACCGTACCAAAGAGGAGACACGTTTGATAGTTCCTACCAATACGACGCACACATCCAAGGGACGACAAACTCATGAGTTTTTAGAGACGAAATACAATCCTCTTAATGAATGTCCCAATAGGTGGAGATATCAATCCTAGGTCTCTTTATCAATGGACTACCATGCCATATGATTCCACACCATCTGTCAAATTACACATAAGGGCATACGGTATCATACTAAATGTAAGAACTTTTCGCAGCAAATGGTTTCCTTTAACTAGGAGGGTACTGGATGTTATATCTACGTCACAGGAATTTTGCATTTTGAGAAGGGTATCGGTTCCTCAAGACTAATGGGTTACATTGTTGTGCACAATATGCAATCGGTTCAAATTGATGAATTTTTCATTATAATCCATAGGATAAATATTATGTGTGCATAATTTGTAACCATTTCTGACTATTAGTCAATGGAATGGCAGTTCAGAGACGTAACTTGATTATGACAGCTTCATAAGAGCTAATACGACTCGCTTGTCCATCGGCCTAATCAATCGGAAAGGATAGAATGCGTTACAATTGAAGTGAGGGATGGGCATAATGAAAGTGCACTCCTCTCAACGACTTAATTAATTGCGAAAAATTTGGCTTCTATCATTAGTGGAAAAGGGTCGTTCGAAGGCTGCCAATGAAATTTCATGAAATTGGCCTCTGCAACTAGCAGTTGTGAAGATATTCACCATATGCTGCTACATGGTTTCTTTGCCAGTTTCGGTCATGCCGGCGTCAGCTTTCGGTGGTTCCTCGTTTGTTGGATCTACTACTTCGCCACATCTACCGCACCAAGAAAGGTCAAAGAGCCCACCAGAAAAAGAGAAAGAAAAAAATAAAAAAGAGAGAAATGGAGAGAGGAGGCACACTATACTATCCTTTATACACACTTGTACTTCAAAGTAGCACCATGTATTTCAAATATAGAGTTTTCATATTATTCATTTCATATGCTAGTAGGATTTTTTACATTACATAAATTGGCTCGTATATTCCGTCGACGAGCTTTCTCAAATGCTTGATGTCGTCATGAGTAAGCAAGTTTGATCCGCACCAAGTTAGTAACATTAGGAGAGCTTTCATACACTTATGGTTCTAGTGTATCTGTTTCACTACAATCCATGTAATCCTCATATTAATACCGATTGTAAGGACCCTCAATTGCTAATGATCAACCGCATTGATGACAGTCGTTCTTATTTTTGTCTTATTATAAATCCCCAACATCATTCTATTTGCCATCATAAGTGCTAAGACCACTTCTTGTAAGTTGATCATTGAACAAAGTGCTAAGTAGTTGAAAAGGTTCATCATAAATATTAATTGTTTCACTGAAACTCTAGGTTGTGTATGATAAAATGTTGAATATGACAAATCCTCGATTGATTGGGGACATGATATGAAATAGGAGTATTGATTGGTATTACATAAAAACATTATTCCTTGAAAATCAATAGTGATTTTTGTTTACACATTTTGATGTTACTTGCTTATTATCAAATATAGATTGTCGCTTTGATTAAAAAATTCCCTGAGTTCAGACCATGATGAAAATGATTGTGTTGTTGATTAATATATAGAAAGTGCACTCCAACTACTAAATATAGGTTAGTTCCCAAAATAATTTAAAGTTGCATATAAAGCATATGAAGTATTAAATATTGATAGCATATAACAATATATGAATATAGATACGTTGGAGACGTGTCACCCTGTTTTCTCTGGTGTGGATATGAACTTTAGGTCTCAAATTACATGTGATGGCATACATATAATGATCTATCAAATGTCGCCATTTTTATATTGATTCGTACATGTGCTTCCACGAACCCTATATCAATGATGATGATGACCGAGAAACCCTGACCAAATCAACACGTAAATAGACTTGCTTCCCCATATCAAGTCAAGCGAACTAAATGCAATAACTTGTTGCAAGCTAAATTAGTATGTACCAACATTGGAGATTAGATTCTTTTTCCACGACGGACGATTTTAGGACGAGTGTATTGATGTTACATCTGCATCACGGGGATTTTGCATTTTGATATGGTTCCTCGTTTCTCGAGCATAATGGATTACCTTGTTGTCCACAACAGACGATCCATGTAGAGTAATGAATTTGTGGTGATAATTCATTGGATAATTATTTCAATCATCATAGTAAATTTTGGAATACACGCATTCATCCTTGTGTAATTAATTTCCCTCTATTAGCCGACGAAATGGCAGCTAAGCAACATGACATTATGATAGCGATCAAATAAAATCGAACGTGACTCGCTTGCTCGTTGTCCAAATATATTTGAAAGGACAGAGTACATCATTAATAAAACTAGTGATGGTACATAATAGAAGTCCACTCCTCGCAACTAAATAATTTAGAAAATTCTGGTCCATGCCACTATCAAATTAAAGTGTGATGTTCATAGGCTGCCACTAAACCTTCATGAAATTGGCCTCTCCAACTAACACTTGCAAATATATTAGCTACATGCTACTACACACTGTCTCCGAGAGTTGTTGTCATTTTGCCATTTGTTTTTTCTCGCTTCCATGTCTGTGGGACTCACTTCTTCGCCACATGAACCGTACCAAAGAGGAGACACGTTTGACAGTTCCTACCAATATGATGCACACGTCCAAGGGACGACAAACTCATATGTTTTTAGAGACGAAATACAATCCTCTTAATGAATGTCCCAATAGGTGGAGATATCAACCCTAGGTCTCTTTATCAATGGACTACCATGCCATATGATTCCACACCATCTGTCAAATTACACATAAGGGCATACGGTATCATACTAAATGTAAGAACTTCTCGCAGCAAATGGTTTCCTTTAACTAGGAGGGTACTGGATGTTATATCTACGTCACAGGAATTTTGTATTTTTAGAAGGGTATCGGTTCCTCAAGACTAATGGGTTACATTGTTGTCCACAATATGCAATCGGTTCAAATTGATGACTTTTTCATTATAATCCATAGGATAAATATTACGTGTGCATAATTTTGTAATCATTTCTGTCTATTAGTCAATGGAATGGCAGTTCAGAGACGTAACTTGATTATGACAGCTTCATAAGAGCTAATACGACTCGCTTGTCCATCGGCCTAATCAATCGGAAAGGATAGAATGCGTTACAATTGAAGTGAGGGATGGGCATAATCAAAGTGCACTCCTCTCAATGACTTAATTAATTGGGAAAAATTTGGTTTCTGTCATTAGTGGAAAAGTGTCGTTCGAAGGCTGCCACTGAAATTCATGAAATTGGCCTCTGCAACTAGCAGTTGTGAAGATATTCGCCATATGGTGCTACATGGTTTCTTTGCCAGTTTCGGTCATGCCGGCGTCAGCTTTTGGTGGTTCCTCGTTTGTTGGATCTACTACTTCGCCACATCTACCGCACCAAGAAAGGTCAAAGAGCCCACCAGAAAAAGAGAAAGAAAAAAAATAAAAAAGTGAGAAAAGGAGAGAGGAGGCACACTATACTATCCTTTATACACACTTGTACTTCAAAGTAGCACCATGTATTTCAAATATATAGTTTTCATATTATTCATTTCATATGCTAGTAGGATTTTTTACGTTACATAAATTGGCTCGTATATTCCGTCGACGAGCTTTCTCAAATGCTTGATGTGGTCATGAGTAAGCAAGTTTGATCCGCACCAAGTTAGTAACATTAGGAGAGCTTTCATACACTTATGGTTCTAGTGTATCTGTTTCACGACAATCCATGTAATCCTCATAGTAATACCGATTCTAATGACCCTCAATTGCTAATGATCAACCGCATTGATGACACTCGTTCTTGTTTTTGTCTTCTTATAAATCCCCAGCATCATTCTATTTGCCATCATAAGTGCTAAGACCACTTCTTGTAAGTTCATCATTGAACAAAGTGCTAAGTAGTTGAAAAGGTTCATCATAAATATTAATTGTTTGACTGAAACTCTAGGTTGTGTATGATAAAATGTTGAATATGACAAATCCTCGATTGATTGGGGACATGATAAGAAATAGGAGTATTGATTGGTATTACATAAACACATTATTCCTTGAAAATCAAAAGTGACTTTTGTTTACACATTTTGATGTTACTTGCTTATTATCAAATATAGATTGTCGCTTTGATTAAAAAAAATCCCTGAGTTCAGACCATGATGAAAATGATTATGTTGTTGATTAAAATATAGAAACTGCACTCCAACTACTAAACATAGGTTAGTTCCCAAAATAATTTAAAGTTGCATATAAAGCATGTGAAGTATTAAATATTGAAAGCATATGACAATATATGAATATAGATACGTTGGAGACGTGTCACGCTGTTCTCTCTGGTGTGGATATGAACTTTAGGTCTCAAATTACATTTGATGGCATAGATATATTGATCTATCAAATGTCGCCATTTTTATATTGATTCGTACATGTGCTTCCACGAACCCTATATCAATGATGATGATGACCGAGAAACCCTGACCAAATCAACACGTAAATGTACTTGCTTCCCCATATCAAGTCAAGCGAACTAAATGCAATAACTTGTTGCAAGCTAAATTAGTATGTACCAACATTGGAGATTATGTTCTTTTTCCACGACAGACGATTTTAGGACGAGAGTATTGATGTTACATCTGCATCATGGGGATTTTGCATTTTTATATGGTTCTTCGTTTCTCGAGCATAATGGATTACCTTGTTGTCCACAACAGACGATCCATGTAGAGTAATGAATTTGTGGTGATAATTCATTGGATAATTATTTCAATCATCATAGTAAATTTGGAATACACGCATTAATCCTTGTGTAATTAATTTCCCTCTATTAGCCCACGAAATGGCAGATAAGCAACATGACTTGATGATAGCGATCAAATAAACTCAAACGTGACTCGCTTGCTCGTTGTCCTAATATATTTGAAAGGACAGAGTACGTCATTAATAAAACTAGTGATGGTACATAATAGAAGTCCACTCCTCGCAACTAAATAGATTAGAAAATTCTGGTCCATGCCATTATCAAATTAAAGTGCGATATTCATAGGCTGCCACTGAACCTTCATGAAATTGGCCTCTCCAACTAACACTTGCAAATATATTAGCTACATGCTACTACACACTGTCTCCGAGAGTTGTTGTCATTTTGCCATTTGTTTTTACTCACTTCCATGTCTGTGGGACTCACTTCTTCGCCACATGAACCGTACCAACGAGGAGACATGTTTGACAGTTCCTACCAATATGACGCACGCGTCCAAGGGACGACAAACTCATAAGTTTTTAGAGACGAAATACAATCCTCTTAATGAATGTCCCAATAGATGGAGATATCAACCCTAGGTCTCTTTATCAATGGACTACCATGCCATATGATTCCACACCATCTGTCAAATTACACATAAGGGCATACGGTATCATACTAAATGTAAGAACTTTTCGCAGCCAATGGTTTCCTTTAACTAGGAGGGTACTTGATGTTATATCTACGTCACAGGAATTTTGCATTTTGAGAAGGGTATCGGTTCCTCAAGACTAATGGGTTACATTGTTGTCCACAATATGCAATCGGTTCAAATTGATGAATTTTTCATTATAATCCATAGGATAAATATTACGTGTGCATAATTTTGTAACCATTTCTGTCTATTAGTCAATGGAATGGCAGTTCAGAGACGTAACTTGATTATGACAGCTTCATAAGAGCTAATACGACTCGCTTGTCCATCGGCCTAATCAATCGGAAAGGATAGAATGCGTTGCAATTGAAGTGAGGGATGGGCATAATGAAAGTGCACTCCTCTCAATGACTTAATTAATTGCGAAAAATTTGGTTTCTGTCATTAGTGGAAAAGGGTCGTTCGAAGGGTGCCACTGAAATTCATGAAATTGGCCTCTGCAACTACAGTTGTGAAGATATTCGCCATATGCTGCTACATGGTTTCTTTGCCAGTTTCGGTCATGCCTGCGTCAGCTTTCGGTGGTTCCTCGTTTGTTGGATCTACTACTTCGCCACATCTACCGCACCAAGAAAGGTCAAAGAGCCCACCAGAAAAAGAGAAAGAAAAAAAATAAAAAAGTGAGAAAAGGAGAGAGGAAGCACACTATACTATCCTTTATACACACTTGTACTTCAAAGTAGCACCATGTATTTCAAATATAGAGTTTTCATATTATTCATTTCATATGCTAGTAGGATTTTTTACATTACATAAATTGGCTCGTATATTCCGTCGACGAGCTTTCTCAAATGCTTGATGTCGTCATGAGTAAGCAAGTTTGATCCGCACCAAGTTAGTAACATTAGGAGAGCTTTCATACACTTATGGTTCTAGTGTATCTGTTTCACGACAATCCATGTAATCCTCATAGTAATACCGATTGTAAGGACCCTCAATTGCTTATGATCAACTGCATTGATGACAGTCGTTCTTATTTTTGTCTTCTTATAAATCCCTAGCATCATTCTATTTGCCATCATAAGTGCTAAGACCACTTCTTGTAAGTTCATCATTGAACAAAGTGCTAAGTAGTTGAAAAGGTTCATCATAAATATTAATTGTTTGACTGAAACTCTAGGTTGTGTATGATAAAATGTTGAATATGACAAATCCTCGATTGATTGGGGACATGATATGAAATAGGAGAATTGATTGGTATTACATAAAAACATTATTCCTTGAAAATCAATAGTGATTTTTGTTTACACATTTTGATGTTACTTGCTTATTATCAAATAAAGATTGTCGCTTTTATTAAAAAATTCCCTGAGTTCAGACCATGATGAAAATGATTATGTTGTTGATTAAAATATAGAAAGTGCACTCCAACTACCAAATATAGGTTAGTTCCCAAAATAATTTAAAGTTGCATATAAAGCATATGAAGTATTAAATATTGAAAGCATATAACAATATATGAATATAGATACGTTGGAGACGTGTCACCCTGTTCTCTCTGGTGTGGATATGAACTTTAGTTCTCAAATTACATTTGATGGCATAGATATGATGATCTATCAAATGTCGCCATTTGTATATTGATTCGCACATGTGCTTCCACGAATCCTATATCAATGATGATGATGACCGAGAAACCCTGACCAAATCAACACGTAAATAGACTTGCTTCCCCATATCAAGTCAAGCGAACTAAATGCAATAACTTGTTGCAAGCTAAATTAGTATGTACCAACATTGGAGATTATGTTCTTTTTCCACGACGGACGATTTTAGGACGAGAGTATTGATGTTACATCTGCATCACGGGGATTCTGCATTTTGATATGGTTCTTCGTTTCTCGAGCATAATGGATTACCTTGTTGTCCACAACAGACGATCCATGTAGAGTAATGAATTTGTGGTGATAATTCATTGGATAATTATTTCAATCATCATAGTAAATTTTGGAATACACGCATTAATCCTTGTGTAATTAATTTCCCTCTATTAGCCGACGAAATGGCAGCTAAGCAACATGACTTGATGATAGCGATCAAATAAACTCAAACGTGACTCGCTTGCTCGTTGTCCTAATATATTTGAAAGGACAGAGTACGTCATTAATAAAACTAGTGATGGTACATAATAGAAGTCCACTCCTCGCAACTAAATAGATTAGAAAATTCTGGTCCATGCCATTATCAAATTAAAGTGCGATATTCATAGGCTGCCACTGAACCTTCATGAAATTGGCCTCTCCAACTAACACTTGCAAATATATTAGCTACATGCTACTACACACTGTCTCCGAGAGTTGTTGTCATTTTGCCATTTGTTTTTACTCGCTTCCATGTCTGTGGGACTCACTTCTTCGCCACATGAACCGTACCAACGAGGAGACACGTTTGATAGTTCCTACCAATATGACGCACGCGTCCAAGGGACGACAAACTCATAAGTTTTTAGAGACGAAATACAATCCTCTTAATGAATGTCCCAATAGATGGAGATATCAACCCTAGGTCTCTTTATCAATGGACTACCATGCCATATGATTCCACACCATCTGTCAAATTACACATAAGGGCATACGGTATCATACTAAATGTAAGAACTTTTCGCAGCCAATGGTTTCCTTTAACTAGGAGGGTACTGGATGTTATATCTACGTCACAGGAATTTTGCATTTTGAGAAGGGTATCGGTTCCTCAAGACTAATGGGTTACATTGTTGTCCACAATATGCAATCGGTTCAAAATTGATGAATTTTTCATTATAATCCATAGGATAAATATTACGTGTGCATAATTCTGTAACCATTTCTGTCTATTAGTCAATGGAATGGCAGTTCAGAGACGTAACTTGATTATGACAGCTTCATAAGAGCTAATACGACTCGCTTGTCCATCGGCCTAATCAATCGGAAAGGATAGAATGCGTTACAATTGAAGTGAGGGATGGGCATAATGAAAGTGCACTCCTCTCAACGACTTAATTAATTGCGAAAAATTTGGCTTCTATCATTAGTGGAAAAGGGTCGTTCGAAGGCTGCCAATGAAATTTCATGAAATTGGCCTCTGCAACTAGCAGTTGTGAAGATATTCACCATATGCTGCTACATGGTTTTTTGCCAGTTTCGGTCATGCCGGCGTCAGCTTTCGGTGGATCCTCGTTTGTTGGATCTACTACTTCGCCACATCTACCGCACCAAAAAAGGTCAAAGAGCCCACAAGAAAAAGAGAAAGAAAAAAATAAAAAAGAGAGAAAAGGAGAGAGGAGGCACACTATACTATCCTTTATACACACTTGTACTTCAAAGTAGCACCATGTATTTCAAATATAGAGTTTTCATATTATTCATTTCATATGCTAGTAGGATTTTTTACATTACATAAATTGGCTCGTATATTCCGTCGACGAGCTTTCTCAAATGCTTGATGTCGTCATGAGTAAGCAAGTTTGATCCGCACCTAGTTAGTAACACTTGGAGAGCTTTCATACACTTATGGTTCTAGTGTATCTGTTTCACGACAATCCATGTAATCCTCATAGTAAAACCGATTGTAAGGACCCTCAATTGCTAATGATCAACCGCATTGATGACAGTCGTTCCTAATTTTGTCTTCTTATAAATCCGCAGCATCATTCTATTTGCCATCATGAGTGCTAAGACCACTTCTTGTAAGTTCATCATTGAACAAAGTGCTAAGTAGTTGAAAAGGTTCATCATAAATATTAATTGTTTGACTGAAAGTCTGGGTTGTGTATGATAATGTTGAATATGACAAATCCTCGATTGATTGGGGACATGATATGAAATAGGAGTATTCATTGGTATTACATAAAAACATTATTCCTTGAAAATCAATAGTGATTTTTGTTTACACATTTTGATGTTACTTGCTTATTATCAAATAAAGATTGTCGCTTTTATTAAAAAATTCCCTGAGTTCAGACCATGATGAAAATGATTATGTTGTTGATTAAAATATAGAAAGTGCACTCCAACTACCAAATATAGGTTAGTTCCCAAAATAATTTAAAGTTGCATATAAAGCATATGAAGTATTAAATATTGAAAGCATATAACAATATATGAATATAGATACGTTGGAGACGTGTCACCCTGTTCTCTCTGGTGTGGATATGAACTTTAGTTCTCAAATTACATTTGATGGCATAGATATGATGATCTATCAAATGTCGCCATTTGTATATTGATTCGCACATGTGCTTCCACGAATCCTATATCAATGATGATGATGACCGAGAAACCCTGACCAAATCAACACGTAAATAGACTTGCTTCCCCATATCAAGTCAAGCGAACTAAATGCAATAACTTGTTGCAAGCTAAATTAGTATGTACCAACATTGGAGATTATGTTCTTTTTCCACGACGGACGATTTTAGGACGAGAGTATTGATGTTACATCTGCATCACGGGGATTCTGCATTTTGATATGGTTCTTCGTTTCTCGAGCATAATGGATTACCTTGTTGTCCACAACAGACGATCCATGTAGAGTAATGAATTTGTGGTGATAATTCATTGGATAATTATTTCAATCATCATAGTAAATTTTGGAATACACGCATTAATCCTTGTGTAATTAATTTCCCTCTATTAGCCGACGAAATGGCAGCTAAGCAACATGACTTGATGATAGCGATCAAATAAACTCAAACGTGACTCGCTTGCTCGTTGTCCTAATATATTTGAAAGGACAGAGTACGTCATTAATAAAACTAGTGATGGTACATAATAGAAGTCCACTCCTCGCAACTAAATAGATTAGAAAATTCTGGTCCATGCCATTATCAAATTAAAGTGCGATATTCATAGGCTGCCACTGAACCTTCATGAAATTGGCCTCTCCAACTAACACTTGCAAATATATTAGCTACATGCTACTACACACTGTCTCCGAGAGTTGTTGTCATTTTGCCATTTGTTTTTACTCGCTTCCATGTCTGTGGGACTCACTTCTTCGCCACATGAACCGTACCAACGAGGAGACACGTTTGATAGTTCCTACCAATATGACGCACGCGTCCAAGGGACGACAAACTCATAAGTTTTTAGAGACGAAATACAATCCTCTTAATGAATGTCCCAATAGATGGAGATATCAACCCTAGGTCTCTTTATCAATGGACTACCATGCCATATGATTCCACACCATCTGTCAAATTACACATAAGGGCATACGGTATCATACTAAATGTAAGAACTTTTCGCAGCCAATGGTTTCCTTTAACTAGGAGGGTACTGGATGTTATATCTACGTCACAGGAATTTTGCATTTTGAGAAGGGTATCGGTTCCTCAAGACTAATGGGTTACATTGTTGTCCACAATATGCAATCGGTTCAAAATTGATGAATTTTTCATTATAATCCATAGGATAAATATTACGTGTGCATAATTCTGTAACCATTTCTGTCTATTAGTCAATGGAATGGCAGTTCAGAGACGTAACTTGATTATGACAGCTTCATAAGAGCTAATACGACTCGCTTGTCCATCGGCCTAATCAATCGGAAAGGATAGAATGCGTTACAATTGAAGTGAGGGATGGGCATAATGAAAGTGCACTCCTCTCAACGACTTAATTAATTGCGAAAAATTTGGCTTCTATCATTAGTGGAAAAGGGTCGTTCGAAGGCTGCCAATGAAATTTCATGAAATTGGCCTCTGCAACTAGCAGTTGTGAAGATATTCACCATATGCTGCTACATGGTTTTTTGCCAGTTTCGGTCATGCCGGCGTCAGCTTTCGGTGGATCCTCGTTTGTTGGATCTACTACTTCGCCACATCTACCGCACCAAAAAAGGTCAAAGAGCCCACAAGAAAAAGAGAAAGAAAAAAATAAAAAAGAGAGAAAAGGAGAGAGGAGGCACACTATACTATCCTTTATACACACTTGTACTTCAAAGTAGCACCATGTATTTCAAATATAGAGTTTTCATATTATTCATTTCATATGCTAGTAGGATTTTTTACATTACATAAATTGGCTCGTATATTCCGTCGACGAGCTTTCTCAAATGCTTGATGTCGTCATGAGTAAGCAAGTTTGATCCGCACCTAGTTAGTAACACTTGGAGAGCTTTCATACACTTATGGTTCTAGTGTATCTGTTTCACGACAATCCATGTAATCCTCATAGTAAAACCGATTGTAAGGACCCTCAATTGCTAATGATCAACCGCATTGATGACAGTCGTTCCTAATTTTGTCTTCTTATAAATCCGCAGCATCATTCTATTTGCCATCATGAGTGCTAAGACCACTTCTTGTAAGTTCATCATTGAACAAAGTGCTAAGTAGTTGAAAAGGTTCATCATAAATATTAATTGTTTGACTGAAAGTCTGGGTTGTGTATGATAATGTTGAATATGACAAATCCTCGATTGATTGGGGACATGATATGAAATAGGAGTATTGATTGGTATTACATAAAAACATTATTCCTTGAAAATCAATAGTGATTTTTGTTTACACATTTTGATGTTACTTGCTTATTATCAAATATAGATTGTCGCTTTGATTAAAAAATTCCTTGAGTTCAGACCATGATGGAAATGATTATGTTGTTGATTAAAATATAGAAAGTGCACTCCAACTACTAAATATAGGTTAGTTCCCAAAATAATTTAAAGTTGCATATAAAGCATATGAAGTATTAGATATTGGTAGCATATAACAATATATGAATATAGATACGTTGGAGACGTGTCACCCTGTTCTCTCTGGTGTGGATATGAACTTTAGGTCTCAAATTACATGTGATGGCATACATATAATGATCTATCAAATGTCGCCATTTTTATATTCATTCGTACATGTGCTTCCACGAACCCTATATCAATGAGGATGATGACCGAGAAACCCTGACCAAATCAACACGTAAATAGACTTGCTTCCCCATATCAAGTCAAGCGAACTAAATGCAATAACTTGTTGCAAGCTAAATTAGTATGTACCAACATTGGAGATTAGATTCTTTTTCCACGACGGACGATTTTAGGACGAGAGTTTTGATGTTACATCTGCATTACAGGTATTTTGCATTTTGATATCGTTCTTCGTTTCTCAAGCATAATGGATTACCTTGTTGTCCACAACAGACGATCCATGTAGAGTAATGAATTTGTGGTTATAATTCATTGGATAATTATTTCAATCATCATAGTAAATTTTGGAATGCACGCATTCATCCTTGCGTAATTAATTTCCCTCTATTAGCCAATGAAATGGCAGCTAAGCAACATGTCTTGATGATAGCGATCAAATAAAATCGAACGTGAATCGCTTGACGTTGTCCAAATATATTTGAAAGGACAGAGTACGTCATTAATAAAACTAGTGATGGTACATAATAGAAGTCCACTCGTTGCAACTAACTAGATTAGAAAATTCTGGTCCATGCCATTATCAAATTAAAGTGCGATATTCATAGGCTGCCACTGAACCTTCATGAAATTGGCCTCTCCAACTAACACTTGCAAATATATTAGCTACATGCTACTACACACTGTCTCCGAGAGTTGTTGTCATTTTGCCACTTGTTTTTACTCGCTTCCATGTCTGTGGGACTCACTTCTTCGCCACATGAACCGTACCAACGAGGAGACACGTTTGACAGTTCCTGCCAATATGACGCACACGTCCAAGGGACGAGAAACTCATAAGTTTAGAGACGTAATACAATCCTCTTAATGAATGTCCCAATAGGTGGAGATATCAACCCTAGGTCTCTTTATCAATGGACTACCATGCCATATGATTCCACACCATCTGTGAAATTACATATAAGGGCATACGGTATCATACTAAATGTAAGAACTTTTCGCAGCAAATGGTTTCCTTTAACTAGGAGGGTACTAGATGTTATATCTATGTCACAGGAATTTTGCATTTTGAGAAGGGTATCGGTTCCTCAAGACTAATGGGTTACATTGTTGTCCACAATATGGAATCGATTCAAATTGATGAATTTTTCATTATAATCCATAGGATAAATATTACGTGTGCATAATTTTGTAACCATTTTTGTCTATTAGTCAATGGAATGGCAGTTGAGAGACGTAACTTGATTATGACAGCTTCATAAGAGCTAATACGACTCGCTCGTCCATCGGCCTAATCAATCGGGAAGGATAGAATGCGTCGCAATTGAAGTGAGGGATGGGCATAATGAAAGTGCACTCCTCTCAACGACTTAATTAATTGCAAAAAATTTTGTTTCCGTCATTAGTGGAAAAGGGTCGTTCGAAGGCTGCCACTGAAATTTCATGAAATTGGCCTCTGCAACTAGCAGTTGTGAAGATATTCGCCATATGCTGCTACATGGTTTCTTTGCCAGTTTCGGTCATGCCGGCGTCAGCTTTCGGTGGTTCCTCGTTTGTTGGATCTACTACTTCGCCACATCTACCGCACCAAGAATGGTCAAAGAGCCCACCAGAAAAAGAGAAAGAAAAAAATAAAAAAGAGAGAAAAGGAGAGAGGAGGCACACTATACTATCCTTTATACACACTTGTACTTCAAAGTAGCACCATGTAATTCAAATATAGAGTTTTCATATTATTCATTTCATATGCTAGTAGGATTTTTTACATTACATAAATTGGCCCGTATATTCTGTCGACGAGCTTTCTCAAATCCATGATGTCGTCATGAGTAAGCAAGTTTGATCCGCACCAAGTTAGTAACATTAGGAGAGCTTTCATACACTTATGGTTCTAGTGTATCTGTTTCACGACAATCCATGTAATCCTCATAGTAATACCGATTGTAAGGACCCTCAATTGCTAATGATCAACCGCATTGATGACACTCGTTCTTATTTTTGTCTTCTTATAAATCCCCAGCATCATTCTATTTGCCATCATAAGTGCTAAGACCACTTCTTGTAAGTTCATCATTGAACAAAGTGCTAAGTAGTTGAAAAGGTTCATCATAAATATTAATTGTTTGACTGAATCTCTAGGTTGTGTATGATAAAATGTTTGAATATGAAAAATCCTCGATTGATTGGGGACATGATATGAAATAGGAGTATTCATTGGTATTACATAAAAACATTATTCCTTGAAAATCAATATTGATTTTTGTTTACACATTTTGATGTTACTTGCTTATTATCAACTATAGATTGTTGCTTTGACTAAAAAATTCCCTGAGTTCAGACCATGATGAAAATGATTATGTTGTTGATTAAAATATAGAAAGTGCACTCCAACTACTAAATATAGGTTAGTTCCCAAAATAATTTAAAGTTGCATATAAAGCATATGAAGTATTAAATATTGATAGCATAAAACAATATATGAATATAGATACGTTGGAGACATGTCACCCTGTTCTCTCTGGTGTGGATATGAACTTTGGGTCTCAAATTACATGTGATGGCATACATATAATTATCTATCAAATGTCGCCATTTTTATATTGATTCGTACATGTGCTTCCACGAACCCTATATCAATGATGATGATGACCGAGAAACCCTGACCAAATCAACACGTAAATAGACTTGCTTCCCCATATCAAGTCAACCGAACTATATGCAATAACTTGTTGCAAGCTAAATTAGTATGTACCAACATTGGAGATTAGATTCTTTTTCCATGACGGACGATTTTAGGACGAGTGTATTGATGTTACATCTGCATCACGGGGATTTTGCATTTTGATATGGTTCTTCGTTTCTCGAGCACAATGGATTACCTTGTTGTCCACAACAGACGATCCATGTAGAGTAATGAATCTGTGGTGATAATTCATTGGATAATTATTTCAATCATCATAGTAAATTTTGGAATACACGCATTCATCCTTGTGTAATTAATTTCCCTCTATTAGCCGACGAAATGGCAGCTAAGCAACATGACTTGATGATAGCGATCAAATAAACTCAAACGTGACTCGCTTGCTCATTGTCCTAATATATTTGAAAGGACAGAGTACGTCATTAATAAAACTAGTGATGGTACATAATAGAAGTCCAATCCTCGCAACTAAATAGATTAGAAAATTCCGGTCCATGCCATTATCAAATTAAAGTGCGATATTCATAGGCTGCCACTGAACCTTCATGAAATTGGCCTCTCCAACTAACACTTGCAAATATATTAGCTACATGCTACTACACACTGTCTCCGAGAGTTGTTGTCATTTTGCCATTTGTTTTTACTCGCTTCCATGTCTGTGGGACTCACTTCTTCGCCACATGAACCGTACCAACGAGGAGACACGTTTGACAGTTCCTACCAATATGACGCACACGTCCAAGGGACGACAAACTCATAAGTTTTTAGAGACGAAATACAATCCTCTTAATGAATGTCCCAATAGGTGGAGATATCAATCATAGGTCTCTTTATCAATGGACTACCATGCCATATGATTCCACACCATCTGTCAAATTACACATAAGGGCATACGGTATCATACTAAATGTAAGAACTTTTCGCAGCAAATGGTTTCCTTTAACTAGGAGGGTACTGGATGTTATATCTACGTCACAGGAATTTTGCATTTTGAGAAGGGTATCGGTTCCTCAAGACTAATGGGTTACATTGTTGTCCACAATGTGCAATCGGTTCAAATTGATGAATTTTTGATTATAATCCATAGGATAAATATTATGTGTGCATAATTTGTAACCATTTCTGTCTATTAGTCAATGGAATGGCAGTTCAGAGACGTAACTTGATTATGACAGCTTCATAAGAGCTAATACGACTCGCTTGTCCATCGGCCTAATCAATCGGAAAGGATAGAATGCGTTACAATTGAAGTGAGGGATGGGCATAATGAAAGTGCACTCCTCTCATCAACTTAATTAATTGCGAAAAATTTGGTTTCTATCATTAGTGGAAAAGGGTCGTTCGAAGGCTGCCACTGAAATTCATGAAATTGGCCCCTGCAACTCGCAGTTCTGAAGATATTCGCCAAATGCTGCTACATGGTTTCTTTGCCAGTTTCGGTCATGCCGGCGTCAGCTTTCGGTGGTTCCTCGTTTGTTGGATCTACTACTTCACCACATCTACCGCACCAAGAAAGGTCAAAGAGCCCACCAGAAAAAGAGAAAGAAAAAAAATAAAAAAGTGAGAAAAGGAGAGAGGAGGCACACTATACTATCCTTTATACACACTTGTACTTCAAAGTAGCACCATGTATTTCAAATATATAGTTTTCATATTATTCATTTCATATGCTAGTAGGATTTTTTACGTTACATAAATTGGCTCGTATATTCCGTCGACGAGCTTTCTCAAATGCTTGATGTCGCCATGAGTAAGCAAGTTTGATCCGCACCAAGTTAGTAACATTAGGAGAGCTTTCATACACTTATGGTTCTAGTGTATCTGTTTCACGACAATCCATGTAATCCTCATAGTAATACCGATTCTAATGACCCTCAATTGCTAATGATCAACCGCATTGATGACACTCATTCTTATTTTTGTCTTCTTATAAATCCCCAGCATCATTCTATTTGCCATCATAAGTGCTAAGACCACTTCTTGTAAGTTCATCATTGAACAAAGTGCTAAGTAGTTGAAAAGGTTCATCATAAATATTAATTGTTTGACTGAAACTCTTGGTTGTGTATGATAAAATGTTGAATATGACAAATCCTCTATTGATTGGGGACATGATATGACATAGGAGTATTGATTGGTATTACATAAAAACATTATTCCTTGAAAATCAATAGTGATTTTTGTTTACACATTTTGATGTTACTTGCTTATTATCAAATATAGATTGTCGCTTTGATTAAAAAATTCCCTGAGTTCAGACCATGATGAAAATGATTATGTTGTTGATTAAAATATAGAAAGTGCACTCCAACTACTAAATATAGGTTAGTTCCCAAAATAATTTAAAGTTGCATATAAAGCATATGAAGTATTAAATATTGAAAGCATATGACAATATATGAATATAGATACGTTGGAGACGTGTCACGCTGTTCTCTCTGGTGTGGATATGAACTTTAGGTCTCAAATTACATTTGATGGCATAGATATAATGATCTATCAAATGTCGCCATTTTTATATTGATTCGTACATGTGCTTCCACGAACCCTATATCAATGATGATGATGACCGAGAAACCCTGACCAAATCAACACGTAAATTAACTTGCTTCCCCATATCAAGTCAAGCGAACTAAATGCAATAACTTGTTGCAAACTAAATTAGTTTGTACCAACATTGGAGATTATGTTCTTTTTCCACGACAGACGATTTTAGGACGAGAGTATTGATTTTACATCTGCATCATGGGGATTTTGCATTTTGATATGGTTCTTCGTTTCTCGAGCATAATGGATTACCTTGTTGTCCACAACAGACGATCCATGTAGAGTAATGAATTTGTGGTGATAATTCATTGGATAATTATTTCAATCATCATAGTAAATTTTGGAATACACGCATTAATCCTTGTGTAATTAATTTCCCTCTATTAGCCGACGAAATGGCAGCTAAGCAACATGACTTGATGATAGCGATCAAATAAACTCAAACGTGACTCGCTTGCTCGTTGTCCTAATATATTTGAAAGGACAGAGTACGTCATTAATAAAACTAGTGATGGTACATAATAGAAGTCCACTCCTCGCAACTAAATAGATTAGAAAATTCTGGTCCATGCCATTATCAAATTAAAGTGCGATATTCATAGGCTGCCACTGAACCTTCATGAAATTGGCCTATCCAACTAACACTTGCAAATATATTAGCTACATGCTACTACACACTGTCTCCGAGAGTTGTTGTCATTTTGCCATTTGTTTTTACTCGCTTCCATGTCTGTGGGACTCACTTCTTCGCCACATGAACCGTACCAACGAGGAGACACGTTTGACAGTTCCTACCAATATGACGCACATGTCCAAGGGACGACAAACTCATAAGTTTTTAGAGACGAAATACAATCCTCTTAATGAATGTCCCAATAGGTGGAGATATCAACCCTAGGTCTCTTTATCAATGGACTACCATGCCATATGATTCCACACCATCTGTCAAATTACACATAAGGGCATACGGTATCATCCTAAATGTAAGAACTTTTCGCAGCCAATGGTTTCCTTTAACTAGGAGGGTACTGGATGTTATATCTACGTCACATGAATTTTGCATTTTGAGAAGGGTATCGGTTCCTCAAGACTAATGGGTTACATTGTTGTCCACAATATGCAATCGGTTCAAATTGATGAATTTTTCATTATAATCCATAGGATAAATATTACGTGTGCATAATTTTGTAACCATTTCTGTCTATTAGTCAATGGAATGGCAGTTCAGAGACGTAACTTGATTATGACAGCTTCATAAGAGCTAATACGACTCGCTTGTCCATCGGCCTAATATATCGGAAAGGATAGAATGCGTTGCAATTGAAGTGAGGGATGGGCATAATGAAAGTGCACTCCTCTCAACGACTTAATTAATTGCGAAAAATTTGGTTTCTGTCATTAGTGGAAAAGGGTCGTTCGAAGGGTGCCACTGAAATTCATGAAATTGGCCTCTGCAACTAGCAGTTGTGAAGATATTCGCCATATGTTGCTACTTGGTTTCTTTGCCAGTTTCGGTCATGCCGGCGTCAGCTTTTGGTGGTTCCTCGTTTGTTGGATCTACTACTTCGCCACATCTACCGCACCAAGAAAGGTCAAAGAGCCCACCAGAAAAAGAGAAAAAAAATAAAAAAGTGAGAAAAGGAGAGAGGAGGCACACTATACTATCCTTTATACACACTTGTACTTCAAAGTAGCACCATGTATTTCAAATATATTGTTTTCATATTATTCATTTCATATGCTAGTAGGATTTTTTACGTTACATAAATTGGCTCGTATATTCCATCGACGAGCTTTCTCAAATGCTTGATGTCGCCATGAGTAAGCAAGTTTGATCCGCACCAAGTTAGTAACATTAGGAGAGCTTTCATACACGTATGGTTCTAGTGTATCTGTTTCACGACAATCCATGTAATCCTCATAGTAATACCGATTGTAAGGACCCTCAATTGCTAATGATCAACCGCATTGATGACAGTCGTTCTTATTTTTGTCTTCTTATAAATCCCTAGCATCATTCTATTTGCCATCATAAGTGCCAAGACCACTTCTTGTAAGTTCATCATTGAACAAAGTGCTAAGTAGTTGAAAAGGTTCATCATAAATATTAATTGTTTGACTAAAACTCTAGGTTGTGTATGATAAAATGTTGAATATGACAAATCCTCGATTGATTGGGGACATGATATGAAATAGGAGTATTGATTGGTATTACATAAAAATATTATTCCTTGAAAATCAATAGTGATTTTTGTTTACACATTTTGATGTTACTTGCTTATTATCAAATATAGATTGTCGCTTTTATTAAAAACTTCCCTGAGTTCAGACCATGATGAAAATGATTATGTTGTTGATTAAAATATAGAAAGTGCACTCCAACTACTAAATATAGGTTAGTTCCCAAAATAATTTAAAGTTGCATATAAAGCATATGAAGTATTAAATATTGAAAGCATATAACAATATATGAATATAGATACGTTGGAGACGTGTCACCCTGTTCTCTCTGGTGTGGATATGAACTTTAGGTCTCAAATTACATTTGATGGCATAGATATGATGACCTATCAAATGTCGCCATTTTTATATTGATTCGTACACGTGCTTCCACGAACCCTATATCAATGATGATGATTACCGAGAAACCCTGACCAAATCAACACGTAAATAGACTTGCTTCCCCATATCAAGTCAAGCGAACTAAATGCAATAACTTGTTGCAAGCTAAATTAGTATGTACCAACATTGGAGATTATGTTCTTTTTCCACGACGGACGATTTTAGGACGAGAGTATTGATGTTACATCTGCATCATGGGGATTTTGCATTTTGATATGGTTGTTCGTTTCTCGAGCATAATGGATTACCTTGTTGTCCACAACAGACGATCCATGTAGAGTAATAAATTTGTGGTGATAATTCATTGGATAATTATTTCAATCATCATAGTAAATTTTGGAATACACGCATTCATCCTTGTGTAATTAATTTCCCTCTATTAGCCGATGAAATGGCAGCTAAGCAACATGACTTGATGATAGCGATCAAATAAACTCAAACGTGACTCGCTTGCTCGTTGTCCTAATATATTTGAAAGGACAGAGTACGTCATTAATAAAACTAGTGATGGTACATAATAGAAGTCCACTCCTCGCAACTAAATAGATTAGAAAATTCTGGTCCATGCCATTATCAAATTAAAGTGCGATATTCATAGGCTGCCACTGAAGCTTCATGAAATTGGCCTCTCCAACTAACACTTGCAAATATATTAGCTACATGCTACTACACACTGTCTCCGAGAGTTGTTGTCATTTTGCCATTTGTTTTTGCTCGCTTCCATGTCTGTGGGACTCACTTCTTCACCACATGAACCGTACCAACGAGGAGACACGTTTGACAGTTCCTACCAATATGACGCACACGTCCAAGGGACGACAAACTCATAAGTTTTTAGAGACGAAATACAATCCTCTTAATGAATGTCCCAATAGGTGGAGATATCAACCCTAGGTCTCTTTATCAATGGACTACCATGCCATATGATTCCACACCATCTGTCAAATTACACATAAGGGCATACGGTATCATACTAAATGTAAGAACTTTTCGCAGCAAATGGTTTCCTTTAACTAGGACGGTACTGGATGTTATATCTACGTCACAGGAATTTTGCATTTTGCGAAGGGTATCGGTTCCTCAAGACTAATGGGTTACATTGTTGTCCACAATATGAAATCGGTTCAAATTGATGTATTTTTCATTATAATCCATAGGATAAATATTACGTGTGCATAATTTTGTAACCATTTCTGTCTATTAGTCAATGGAATGGCAGTTCAGAGACGTAACTTGATTATGACAGCTTCATAAGAGCTAATACGACTCGCATGTCCATCGGCCTAATAAATCGGAAAGGATAGAATGCGTTGCAATTGAAGTGAGGGATGGGCATAATGAAAGTGCACTCCTCTCAACGACTTAATTAATTGCGAAAATATTGGTTTCTGTCATTAGTGGAAAAGGGTCGTTCGAAGGCTGCCACTGAAATTTCATGAAATTGGCCTCTACAACTAGGAGTTGTGAAGATATCGCCATATGCCGCTACATGGTTTCTTTGCCAGTTTCGGTCATGTCGGCGTTAGCTTTCGGTGGTTCATCCTTTGTTGGATCTAATACTTCGCCACATCTACTGCACCAAGAAAGGTCAAAGAGCCCACCAGAAAAAGAGAAAGAAAAAAATAAAAAAGAGAGAAAAGGAGAGAGGAGGCACACTATACTATCCTTTATACACACTTGTACTTCAAAGTAGCACCATGTATTTCAAATATAGAGTTTTCATATTATTCATTTCATATGCTAGTAGGATTTTTTACATTACATAAATTGGCTCGTATATTCCGTCGACGAGCTTTCTCAAATGCTTGATGTCGTCATGAGTAAGCAAGTTTGATCCGCACCAAGTTAGTAACATTAGGAGAGCTTTCATACACTTATGGTTCTAGTGTATCTGTTTCACGACAATCCATGTAATCCTCATAGTAATACCGATTGTAAGGACCCTCAATTGCTAATGATCAACCGCATTGATGACAGTCGTTCCTATTTTTGTCTTCTTATAAATCCGCAGCATCATTCTATTTGCCATCATAAGTGCTAAGACCACTTCTTGTAAGTTCATCATTGAACAAAGTGCTAAGTAGTTGAAAAGGTTCATCATAAATATTAATTGTTTGACTGAAACTCTAGGTTGTGTATGATAAAATGTTGAATATGACAAATCCTCGATTGATTGGGGACATGATATGAAATAGGAGTATTGATTGGTATTACAAAAAAACATTATTCCTTAAAAATCAATAGTGATTTTTGTTTACACATTTTGATGTTACTCTTATTATCAAATATAGATTGTCGCTTTGATTAAGAAATTCCTTGAGTTCAGACCATGATGAAAATGATTATGTTGTTGATTAAAATATAGAAAGTGCACTCCAACTACTAAATATAGGTTAGTTCCCAAAATAATTTAAAGTTGCATATAAAGCATATGAAGTATTAGATATTGATAGCATATAACAATATATGAATATAGATACGTTGGAGACGTGTCACCCTGTTCTCTCTCGTGTGGATATGAACTTTAGGTCTCAAATTACATGTGATGGCATACATATAATGATCTATCAAATATCGCCATTTTTATATTGATTCGTACATGTGCTTCCACGAACCCTATATCAATGATGATGATGACCGAGAAACCCTGACCAAATCAACACGTAAATAGACTTGCTTCCCCATATCAAGTCAAGCGAACTAAATGCAATAACTTGTTGCAAGCTAAATTAGTATGTACCAACATTGGAGATTATGTTCTTTTTCCATGACGGACGATTTTAGGACGAGAGTATTGATGTTACATCTGCATCACGGGGATTTTGCATTTTGATATGGTTCTTCGTTTCTCGAGCATAATGGATTACCTTGTTGTCCACAACAGACGATCCATGTAGAGTAATGAATTTGTGGTGATAATTCATTGGATAATTATTTCAATCATCATAGTAAATTTTGGAATACACGCATTCATCCTTGCGTAATTAATTTCCCTCTATTAGCCGACGAAATGGCAGCTACGCAACAAGACTTGATGATAGCGATCAAATAAACTCAAACGTGACTCGCTTGCTCGTTGTCCTAATATATTTGAAAGTACAGAGTACGTCATTAATAAAACTAGTGATGGTACATAATAGAAGTCCACTCCTCGCAACTAAATAGATTAGAAAATTCTGGTCCATGCCATTATCAAATTAAAGTGCGATATTCATAGGCTGCCACTGAACCTTCATGAAATTGGCCTCTCCAACTAACACTTGCAAATATATTAGCTACATGCTACTACACACTGTCTCCGAGAGTTGTTGTCATTTTGCCATTTGTTTTTACTCGCTTCCATGTCTCTGGGACTCACTTCTTCGCCACATGAACCATACCAACGAGGAGACACGTTTGACAGTTCCTACCAATATGACGCACACGTCCAAGGGACGACAAACTCATAAGTTTTTAGAGATGAAATACAGTCCTCTTAATGAATGTCCCAATAGGTGGAGATATCAACCCTAGGTCTCTTTATCAATGGACTACCATGCCATATGATTCCACACCATCTGTGAAATTACACATAAGGGCATACGGTATCATACTAAATGTAAGAACTTTTCGCAGCAAATGGTTTCCTTTAACTAGGAGGGTACTGGATGTTATATCTACGTCACAGGAATTTTGCATTTTGATAAGGGTATCGATTCCTCAAGACTAATGGGTTACATTTTTGTCCACAATATGCAATCGGTTCAAATTGATGAATTTTTCATGATAATCCATAGGATAAATATTACGTGTGCATAATTTTTTAACCATTTCTGTCTATTAGTCAATGGAATGGCAGTTCAGAGACGTAACTTGAATATGACAGCTTCATAAGAGCTAATACGACTCGCTTGTCCATCGGCCAAATCAATCGGAAAGCATAGAATGCGTTGCAATTGAAGTGAGGGACGGGCATAATGAAAGTGCACTCCTCTCAACGACTTAATTAATTGCGAACAATTTGGTTTCTGTCATTAGTGGAAAAGGGTCGTTCGAAGGATGCCACTGAAATTTCATGAAATTGGCCTCTACAACTAGCAGTTGTGAAGATATTCGCCATATGCTGCTACATGGTTTCATTGCCAGTTTCGGTCATGCCGGCGTCAGCTTTCGGTGGTTCCTCGTTTGCTGGATCTACTACTTCGCCACATCTACCGCACCAAGAAAGGTCAAAGAGCCCACCAGAAAAAGAGAAAGAAAAAATAAAAAAGAGAGAAAAGGAGAGAGGAGGCGTACTATGCTATCCTTTATACACACTTGTACTTCAAAGTAGCACCATGTATTTCAAATATAGAGTTTTCATATTATTCATTTCATATGCTAGTAGGATTTTTTACATTACATAAATTGGCTCGTATATACCGTCGACGAGCTTTCTCGAATGCTTGATGTCGTCATGAGTAAGCAAGTTTGATCCGCACCATGTTAGTAACATTAGGAGAGCTTTCATACACTTATGGTTCTAGTGTATCTGTTTCAAGACAATTCATGTAATTCTCATAGTAATACCGATTGTAAGGACCCTCAATTGCTAATGATCAACCGCATTGATGACAGTCGTTCTTATTTTTGTCTTCTTATAAATCCGCAGCATCATTCTATTTGCCATCATAAGTGCTAAGACCACTTCTTGTAAGTTCATCATTGAACAAAGTGCTAAGTAGTTGAAAAGGTTCATCATAAATATTAATTGTTTGACTGAAACTCTAGGTTGTGTATGATAAAATGTTTGAATATGACAAATCCTCGATTGATTGGGGACATGATATGAAATAGGAGTATTGATTGGTATTACATAAAAACATTATTCCTTGAAAATCAATAGTGATTTTTGTTTACACATTTTGATGTTACTTGCTTATTATCAAATATAGATTGTCGCTTTGATTAAAAAAATTCCTCAGTTCAGACCATGATGAAAATGATTATGTTGTTGATTAAAATATAGAAAATGCACTCCAACTACTAAATATAGGTTAGTTCCCAAAATAATTTAAAGTTGCATATAAAGCATATGAAGTATTAAATATTGATAGCATATAACAATATATGAATATAGATAGGTTGGAGACGTGTCACCCTGTTCTCTCTGGTGTGGATATGAACTTTAGGTCTCAAATTAAAGGTGATGGCATACATATAATGATCTATCAAATGTCGCCATTTTTATATTGATTCGTACATGTGCTTCCACGAACCCTATATCAATGATGACGATGACTGAGAAACCCTGACGAAATCAACACGTAAATAGACTTGCTTCCCCATATCAAGTCAAGCCAACTAAATGCAATAACTTGTTGCAAGCTAAATTAGTATGTACCAACATTGGATTAGATTCTTTTTCCACGACGGACGATTTTAGGACGAGAGTATTGATGTTACATCTGCATCACGGGGATTTTGCATTTTGATATGGTTCTTCGTTTCTCGAGCATAATGGGTTACCTTGTTGTCCACAACAGACGATCCATGTAGAGTAATGAATTTTTGGTGATAATTCATTTGATAATTATTTCAATCATCATAGTAAATTTTGGAATACACGCATTCATCCTTGTGTAATTAATTTCCCTCTATTATCCAACGAAATGGCAGCTAAGCGACATGACTTGATGATAGCGAGCAAATAAAATCGAACGTGACTCGCTTTCTCGTTGTCCTAATATATTTGAAAGGACAGAGTACGTCATTAATAAAACTGGTGATGGTACATAAGAGAAGTCCACTCCTCGCAACTAAATAGATTAAAAAATTCTGGTCCATGCCATTATCAAATTAAAGTGTGATATTCATAGGCTGCCACAGAACCTTCATGAAATTGGCCTCTCCAACTAACACTTGCAAATATATTAGTTACATGCTACTACACACTGTCTCCGAGAGTTGTTGTCATTTTTCCATTTGTTTTTACTCGCTTCCATGTCTGTGGGACTCACTTCTTCGCCACATGAAGCGTACCAACGAGGAGACATGTTTGACAGTTCCTGCCAATATGACGCACACGTCCACGGGACGACAAACTCATAAGTTTTTAGAGACGAAATACAATCCTCTTAATGAATGTCCCAATAGGTGGAGATATCAACCCTAGGTCTCTTTATCAATGGACTACCATGCCATATGATTCCACACCATCTGTCAAATTACACATAAGGGCATACAGTATCTTACCAAATGTAAGAACTTTTCGCAGCAAATGGTTTCGTTTAACTAGGAGGGTACTGGATGTTATATCTACGTCACAGGAATTTTGCATTTTGAGAAGGGTATCGGTTCCTCAAGACTAATGGGTTACATTGTTGTCCACAATATGCAATCGGTTCAAATTGATGAATTTTTCATTATAATCCATAGGATAAATATTACGTGTGCGTAATTTTGTAATCATTTCTGTCTATTAGTCAATGGAATGGCAGTTGAGAGACGTAACTTGATTATGACAGCTTCATAAGAGCTAATACGACTCGCTTGTCCATCGGCCTAATCAATCGGAAAGGATAGAATGCGTTGCAATTGAAGTGAGGGATGGGCATAATGAAAGTGCACTCCTCTCAATGACTTAATTAATTGCAAAAAATTTGGTTTCTGTCATTAGTGGAAAAGGGTCGTTCGAAGGCTGCCACCGAAATTTCATGAAATTGGCCTCTGCAACTAGCAGTTGTGCAGATATTCGCCATATGCTGCTACATGGTTTCTTTGCCAGTTTCGGTCATGCCGGCGTCAACTTTCGGTGGTTCCTCGTTTGTTGGATCTACTACTTCGCCACATCTACTGCACCAAGAAAGGTCAAAGAGCCCACCAGAAAAAAGAGAAAGAAAAAAGTAAAAAAGAGAGAAAAGGAGAGAGGAGGCACACTATACTATCCTTTATACACACTTGTACTTCAAAGTAGCACCATGTATTTCAAATATAGAGTTTTCATATAATTCATTTCATATGCTAGTAGGATTTTTTACATTACATAAATTGGCTCGTATATTCCGTCGACGAGCTTTCTCAAATGCTTGATGTCGTCATGAGTAAGCAAGTTTGATCCGCACCAAGTTAGTATCATTAGGAGAGCTTTCATACACTTATGGTTCTAGTGTGTCTGTTTCACGACAATCTATGTAATCCTCATAGTAATACCGATTGTAAGGACCCTCAATTGCTAATGATCAACCGCATTGATGACAGTCGTTCTTATTTTTGTGTTCTCATAAATCCCCAGCATCATTCTATTTGCCATCATAAGTGCTAAGACCACTTCTTGTAAGTTCATCATTGAACAAAGTGCTAAGTAGTTGAAAAGATTCATCATAAATATTAATTGTTTGACTGAAACTCTCGGTTGTGTATGATAAAATGTTTGAATATGACAAATCCTCGATTGATTGGGGACATGATATGAAATAGGAGTATTGATTGGTATTACATAAAAACATTATTCCATGAAAATCAGTAGTGATTTTTGTTTACACATTTTGATGTTACTTGCTTATTATCAAATATAGATTGTCGCTTTGATTAAAAAATTCCCTGAGTTCAAACCATGATGAAAATGATTATGTTGTTGATTAAAATACAGAAAGTGCACTCCAACTACTAAATATAGGTTAGTTCCCAAAATAATTTAAAGTTGCATATAAAGCATATGAAGAATTAAATATTGATAGGATATAACAATATATGAATATAGATCCGTTGGAGACGTGTCACCCTGTTCTCTCTGGTGTGGATATGAACTTTAGGTCTCAAATTACATGTGATGGCATACATATAATGATCTATCAAATGTCGCCATTTTTATATTGATTCGTACATGTGCTTCCACGAACCCTATACCAATGATGATGATGACCGAGAAACCCTGACAAATCAACACGTAAATAGACTTGCTTCCCCATATCAAGTCAAGCAAACTAAATGCAATAACTTGTTGCAAGCTAAATTAGTATGTACCAATATTGGATATTAGATTCTTTTTCCACGACGGACGATTTTAGGACGAGAGTATTGATGTTACATCTGCATCACGGGGATTTTGCATTTTTGATATGGTTCTTCGTTTCTCGAGCATAATGGGTTACCTTGTTGTCCACAATAGATGATCCATGTAGAGTAATGAACTTGTAGTGATAATTCGTTGGATAATTATTTCAATCATCATAGTAAGTTTTGGAATACACGCATTCATCCTTTTGTAATTAATTTCCCTCTATTAGCCGACGAAATGGCAGCTAAGCAACATGACCTTATGATAGCGATCAAATAAAATCGAACGTGACCCGCTTGCTCGTTGTCCTAATATATTAGAAAGGACAGAGTATGTCATTAATAAAACTAGTGATGGTACATAATAGAAGTCCACTCCTCGCAACTAAATAGATTAGAAAATTCTGGTCCATGCCATTATCAAATTAAAGAGCGGTATTCATAGGCTGCCACTGAACCTTCATGAAATTGGCCTCTCCAACTAACACTTGCAAATATATTAGTTACATGCTACTACACACTGTCTCCGAGAGTTGTTGTCATTTTGCCATTTGTTTTTACACGCTTCCATGTCTGTGGGACTCACTTCTTCGCCACATGAACCATACCAATGAGGGAGACACGTTTGACAGTTCCTACCAATATGACGCACACGTCCAAGGGACGACAAACTCATAAGTTTTTAGAGACGAAATACAATCCTCTTAATGAATGTCCCAATAGGTGGAGATATCAACCCTAGGTCTCTTTATCAATGGACTACCATGCCATATGATTCCACACCATCTATCAAATTACACATAAGGGCATACGGTATCATACTAAATGTAAGAACTTTTCGCAGCAAATGGTTTCCTTTAACTAGGAGGGTACTGGATGTTATATCTACGTCACAGGAATTTTGCATTTTGAGAAGGGTATCGGTTCCTCAAGACTAATGGGTTACATTGTTGTCCACAATATGCAATCGGTTCAAATTGATGAATTTTTCATTATAATCCATAGGATAAATATTATGTGTGCATAATTTTGTAACCATTTCTGTCTATTAGTCAATGGAATGCCAGTTGAGAGACGTAACTTGATTATGACAGCTTCATAAGAGCTAATACGACTCGCTTGTCCATCGGCCTAATCAATCGGAAAGGATAGAATGCGTTGCAATTGAAGTGAGGGATGGGCATAATGAAAGTGCACTCCTCTCAACGACTTAATTAATTAAAAAAAATTGGTTTCTGTCATTAGTGGAAAAGGGTCGTTCGAAGGCTGCCACTGAAATTTCATGAAATTGGCCTCTGCAACTAGCAGTTGTGAAGATATTCGCCATATGCTGCTACATGGTTTCTTTGCCAGTTTCGGTCATGCCGGCGTCAGCTTTCGGTGGTTCCTCGTTTGTTGGATCTACTACTTCGCCACATCTACCGCACCAAGAAAGGTCGAAGAGCCTACCAGAAAAAGAGAAAGAAAAAAATAAGAAAAGAGAGAAAAGGAGAGAGGAGACACACTCTACTATCCTTTATTCACACTTGTACTTCAAAATAGCATCATGTATTTCAAATATAGAGTTTTCATATTATTCATTTTATATGCTAGTAGGATTTTTTACATTACATAAATTGGCTCGTATATACAGTCGACGAGCTTTCTCAAATGCTTGATGTCGTCATGAGTAAGCAAGTTTGATCCGCACCAAGTTAGTAACATTAGGAGAGCTTTCATACACTTATGGTTCTAGTGTATCTGTTTCAAGACAATTCATGTAATCCTCATAGTAATACCGATTGTAAGGACCCTCAATTGCTAATGATCAACCGCATTGATGACAGTCATTCTTATTTTTGTCTTCTTATAAATCCCCAGCATCATTCTATTTGCCATCATAAGTGCTAAGACCACTTCTTGTAAGTTCATCATTGAACAAAGTGCTAAGTAGTTGAAAAGGTTCATCATAAATATTAATTGTTTGACTGAAACTCTAGGTTGTGTATGATAAAATGTTTGAATATGACAAATCCTCGATTGATTGGGGACATGATATGAAATAGGAGTATTGATTGGTATTACATAAAAACATTATTCCTTGAAAATCAATAGTGATTTTTGTTTACACATTTTGATGTTACTTGCTTATTATCAAATATAGATTGTCGCTTTGATTAAAAAATTCCTGAGTTCAGACCATGATGAAAATGATTATGTTGTTGATTAAAATATAGAAAGTGCACTCCAACTACTAAATATAGGTTAGTTCCCAAAATAATTTAAAGTTGCATATAAAGCATATGAAGTATTAAATATTGATAGCATATAACAATATATGAATATAGATACGTTGGAATCGTGTCACCCTGTTCTCTCTGGTGTGGATATGAACTTTAGGTCTCAAATTAAAGGTGATGGCATACATATATTGATCTATCAAATGTCGCCATTTTTATATTGATTCGTACATGTGCTTCCACGAACCCTATATCAATGATGATGATGACCGAGAAACCCTGACCAAATCAACACGTAAATAGACTTGCTTCCCCATATCAAGTAAAGCGAACTAAATGCAATAACTTGTTGCAAGCTAAATTAGTATGTACCAACATTGGAGATTAGATTCTTTTTCCACGACGGACGATTTTAGGACGAGAGTATTGATGTTACATCTGCATCATGGGTTACCTTGTTGTCCACAACAGACGATCCATGTAGAGTAATGAATTTGTGGTGATAATTCATTGGATAATTATTTCAATCATCATAGTAAATTTTGGAATACACACATTCATCCTTGTGTAATTAATTTCCCTCTATTAGCCGACGAAATGGCAGCTAAGCAACATGACTTGATGATAGCGATCAAATAAAATCGAACGTGACTCGCTTTCTCGTTGTCCTAATATATTTGAAAGGACAGAGTACGTCATTAATAAAACGGGTGATGGTACATAAGAGAAGTCCACTCCTCGCAACTAAATAGATTAGAAAATTCTGGTCCATGCCATTATCAAATTAAAGTGTGATATCCATAGGCTGCCACCGAACCTTCATGAAATTGGCCTCTCCAACTAACACTTGCAAATATATTAGTTACATGCTACTACACACTATCTCCGAGAGTTGTTGTCATTTTGCCATTTGTTTTTACTCGCTTCCATGTCTGTGGGACTCACTTCTTCGCCACATGAACCGTACCAACGAGGAGACACGTTTGACAGTTCCTACCAATATGACGCACACGTCCACGGGACGACAAACTCATAAGTTTTTAGAGACCAAATACAATCCTCTTAATGAAAGTCCCAATAGGTGGAGATATCAACCCTAGGTCTCTTTATCAATGGACTACCATGCCATATGATTCCACACCACCTGTCAAATTACACATAAGGGCATACGGTATCATACTAAATGTAAGAACTTTTCGCAGCAAATGGTTTCCTTTAACTAGGAGGGTACTGGATGTTATATCTACGTCACAGGAATTTTGCATTTTGAGAAGGGTATCGGTTCCTCAAGACTAATGGGTTACATTGTTGTCCACATTATGCAATCGGTTCAAATTGATGAATTTTTCATTATAATCCATAGGATAAATATTACGTGTGCATAATTTTGTAACCATTTCTGCCTATTAGTCAATGGAATGGCAGTTGAGAGACGTAACTTCATTATGACAGCTTCATAAGAGCTAATACGACTCGCTTGTCCATCGGCCTAATCAATTGGAAAGGATAGAATGCGTTGCAATTGAAGTGAGGGATGGGCATAATGAAAGTGCACTCCTCTCAACGACTTAATTAATTGCAAAAAAATTGGTTTCTGTCATTAGTGGAAAAGGGTCGTTCGAAGGCTGCCACTGAAATTTCATGAAATTGGCCTCTGCAACTAGCAGTTGTGCAGATATTCACCATATGCTGCTACATGGTTTCTTTGCCAGTTTCGGTCATGCCGGCATCAGCTTTCGGTGGTTCCTCGTTTGTTGGATCTACTACTTCGCCACATCTACCGCACCAAGAAAGGTCAAAGAGCCCACCAGAAAAAGAGAAAGAAAAATAAAAAAGAGAGAAAAGGAGAGAGGAGGCACACTATACTATCCTTTATACACACTTGTACTTCAAATTAGCACCATGTATTTCAAATATAGAGTTTAAATATTATTCATTTCATATGCTAGTAGGATTTTTTACATTACATAACTTGGCTCGTATATTCCATCGACGAGCTTTCTCAAATGCTTGATGTCGTCATGAGTAAGCAAGTTTGATCCGCACCAAGTTAGTAACATTAGGAGAGCTTTCATACACTTATGGTTCTAGTGTATCTGTTTCACGACAATCTATGTAATCCTCATAGTAATATCGATTGTAAGGACCCTCAATTGCTAATGATCAACCGCATTGATGACAGTCGTTCTTATTTTTGTCTTCTTATAAATCCCCAACATCATTCTATTTGCCATCATAAGTGCTAAGACCACTTCTTGTAAGTTCATCATTGAACAAAGTGCTAAGTAGTTGAAAAGGTTCATCATAAATATTAATTGTTTGACTGAAACTCTAGGTTGTGTATTATAAAATGTTTGAATATGACAAATCCTCGATTAATTGGGGACATGATATGAAATAGGAGTATTGATTGGTATTACATAAAAACATTATTCCTTGAAAATCAATAGTGATTTTTGTTTACACATTTTGATGTTACTTGCTTATTATCAAATATAGATTGTCGCTTTGATTAAAAAAATCCTGAGTTCAGACCATGATGAAAATGATTATGTTGTTGATTAAAATATAGAAAGTGCACTCCAACTACTAAATATAGGTTAGTAACCAAAATAATTTAAAGTTGCATATAAAGCATATGAAGTATTAAATATTGATAGCATATAACAATATATGAATATAGATACGTTGGAGACGTGTCACCCTGTTCTCTCTGGTGTGGATATGAACTTTAGGTCTCAAATTAAAGGTGATGGCATACATATAATGATCTATCAAATGTCGCCATTTTTATATTGATTCATACATGTGCTTCCACGAACCCTATATCAATGATGATGATGACCGAGAAACCCTGACCAAATCAACACGTAAATAGACTTGCTTCCCCATATCAAGTCAAGCAAACTAAATGCAATAACTTGTTGCAAGCTAAATTAGTATGTACCAACATTGGAGATTAGATTCTTTTTCCACGACGGACGATTTTAGGACGAGAGTATTGATGTTACATCTGCATCATGGGTTACCTTGTTGTCCACAACAGACGATCCATGTAGAGTAATGAATTTGTGGTGATAATTCATTGGATAATTATTTCAATCATCATAGTAAATTTTGGAATACACACATTCATCCTTGTGTAATTAATTTCCCTCTATTAGCCGACGAAATGGCAGCTAAGCAACATGACTTGATGATAGCGATCAAATAAAATCGAACGTGACTCGCTTTCTCGTTGTCCTAATATATTTGAAAGGACAGAGTACGTCATTAATAAAACTGGTGATGGTACATAAGAGAAGTCCACTCCTCGCAACTAAATAGATTAGAAAATTCTGGTCCATGCCATTATCAAATTAAAGTGTGATATTCATAGGCTGCCACCGAACCTTCATGAAATTGGCCTCTCCGACTAACACTTGCAAATATATTAGTTACATGCTACTACACACTGTCTCCGAGAGTTGTTGTCATTTTGCCATTTGTTTTTACTCGCTTCCATGTCTGTGGGACTCATTTCTTCTCCACATGAACCATACCAACGAGGAGACACGTTTGACAGTTCCTACCAATATGACGCACACGTCCACGGGACGACAAACTCATAAGTTTTTAGAGACGAAATACAATCCTCTTAATGAATGTCCCAATAGGTGGAGATATCAACCATAGGTCTCTTTATCAATGGACTACCATGCCATATGATTCCACACCATCTGTCAAATTACACATAAGGGCATACGGTATCATACTAAATGTAAGAACTTTTCGCAGCAAATGATTTCCTTTAACTAGGAGGGTACTGGATGTTATATCTACGTCACAGGAATTTTGCATTTTGAGAAGGGTATCGGTTCCTCAAGACTAATGGGTTACATTGTTGTCCACAATATGCAATCGGTTCAAATTGATGAATTTTTCATTATAATCCATAGGATAAATATTACGTGTGCATAATTTTGTAACCATTTCTGTCTATTAGTCAATGGAATGGCAGTTGAGAGACGTAACTTGATTATGACAGCTTCATAAGAGCTAATACGACTCGCTTGTCCATCGGCCTAATCAATCGGGAAGGATAGAATGCGTTGCAATTGAAGTGAGGGATGGGCATAATGAAAGTGCACTCCTCTCAACGACTTAATTAATTGCAAAAAAATTGGTTTCTGTCATTAGTGGAAAAGGGTCGTTCGAAGGCTGCCACTGAAATTTCATGAAATTGGCCTCCGCAACTAGCAGTTGTGCAGATATTCGCCATATGCTGCTACATGGTTTCTTTGCCAGTTTTGGTCATGCCGGCGTCAGCTTTCGGTGGTTCCTCGTTTGTTGGATCTACTAATTCGCCACATCTACCGCACCAAGAAAGGTCAAAGAGCCCACCAGAAAAAGAGAAAGAAAAAATAAAAAAGAGAGAAAAGGAGAGAGGAGGCACACTATACTATCCTTTATACACACTTGTACTTCAAAGTAGCACCATGTATTTCAAATATAGAGTTTTCATATTATTCATTTCATATGCTAGTAGGATTTTTTACATTACATAACTTGGCTCGTATATTCCATCGACGAGCTTTCTCAAATGCTTGATGTCGTCATGAGTAAGCAAGTTTGATCCGCACCAAGTTAGTAACATTAGGAGAGCTTTCATACACTTATGGTTCTAGTCTATCTGTTTCACGACAATCTATGTAATCCTCATAGTAATATCGATTGTAAGGACCCTCAATTGCTAATGATCAACCGCATTGATCACAGTCGTTCTTATTTTTGTCTTCTTATAAATCCCCAGCATCATTCTATTTGCCATCATAAGTGCTAAGACCACTTCTTGTAAGTTCATCATTGAACAAAGTGCTAAGTAGTTGAAAAGGTTCATCATAAATATTAATTGTTTGACTGAAACTCTAGGTTGTGTATGATAAAATGTTTGAATATGACAAATCCTCGATTGATTGGGGACATGATATGAAATAGGAGTATTGATTGGTATTACATAAAAACATTATTCCTTGAAAATCAATAGTGATTTTTGTTTACATTTTGATGTTACTTGCTTATTGTCAAATATAGATTGTCGATTTGATTTAAAAAATTCCTGAGTTCAGACCATGATGAAAATGATTATGTTGTTGATTAAAATATAGAATGTCGCTTTGATTAAAATTGGATAATGATTATGTTGGGTAGCAATAAACATCTAAAAATATCTTTGTTTATCATTCACTTACCCAATGACGAGTAGGAATTAAACTTGGGGATGCTGATACATCTCAAACGTATCTATAAATTTTGATTTCTTAATGCTATTATATTATTAATTTTATAAATATTTTTAGTAGTTATATTGTTTTTATGGACTAACCTATTAATTTAGTACCAGTGCCAGTTCCTATTTTCTGGCTTTTTTTTGTTTCACAAGAAATCATTATCTATGGAGGTCAAAATTAGTTGCTGATTCAATACGATTTTTTTGGGAAACAAGAAACACACTAAGCTTCCGGGGATTTGGAGACGAGCGCATAGGACCCCACATGGGTGACCGACACGGACTATGGGGGCACACCATTTGGCTGTGTGGGGCACACCTGCCCCGCCTTAGTCCAATTCCGCCGTGATAAATCAATGTAAATACTGAAACCCTCACGTATTTTCACAAGAATTTTATCGCCACTTCAAGTCTTTGTTCCGCAAAGATCCCATTTGGAGGCCTGTTCCGGAGGGAAAGCCATTGTCAGAGCCATCTTCGTTAACCTTGTTACCTCCATGACCATGTGTGAGTTGTTCCATTAAGACACAGGAGTCCATACTGGTAGCTAGATGGCTCTATCTCTCTTTTATTGTCATCAATACCATGTTCTCGTTCTTGATCGGGATCAATAAGATGTAATTTTTGGTGCATTTCTTGGCACATGAATTGTCACTTTATGATCAGATTGTTTATTCAAATTAACTGAATATTTTGAGGTTTTGTTGCTACATACTTAATTAGCTTTATATGCTCTCCAAGAGGTCTATATTCTTTGGCCAAGTTCGATGGGATTTTCTTCAGAGGGACTTGAGCTTTGTAGTGTGTTCAATCTTGACGTGTTCATACATAATGACAATACGGGACAAAGCACGTATTGTAGTGTTGCCACTAAGGATAAACCGACGGGATTTTGTCATATTGATTGAATTCTTCCTGTCTAAATTGTGACATTTTGCTTGTTGCAACACTTTTTTTCTTGCAAACATAATACCTTGAGATGCATGCTAGATAACGGTTTTGGGGTGGAGTATTATTAGTAGATGAAGTTTGATTAATGGTCTACTTATCACAGACATAATGTGTATTAATGATCATAGTCATGAATGTTGCAATTTGGTCAATTGCCCAACTGTAAATTTCAATACCATGCTACTTGTTGTTTTTGAAAGAGATGCCACCAGTGAAACTATGCCCCCCCCCCCCCCCGAGAATATTACATATTAGTAAATTATTCTAAAAATCTATATTTTTATTTGTCATGCTATTTTACCACTAACTATCTCTAATATTTAGTTTTAATCTTCTAACTAGGAAGTTAAGGGTCTCGATAACCTTCTTGCCAAGTTGGGTGCAAGTTTGTATCTTGTTTGTGTGCAGGTGATATTTACCTTCTTATATTGGAAGCTTCCTACTGGATTGATAATCTTGATTTCGTAACCGAGCGAAAAACATAGCTGTTGTTCTACTTCACCCTTCCTCTTTTGGGGACCCAACAACTCCTACGTGACTCAGCACTCGTTCGCCTAATATATCTTATAGCTGAACATATCAACCACTTGTCTCTGGGTTCATAGAGTAGCATGCATATGATTCCACACCATCTATCAAATTAAACATGAGGGCCTACTACATCATGCTTGTTCTGTAGGTTCAAAATGGGATATCCGTAAAAAAATTGCAGTCAATGGTTGCTTTTAGCTAGGCGCGTTATAGATCTTACATCTGCCGTCACAAGCATTTTGAATTTTGAGAAGGGTATTTGCCCCTAAAGCTTTATGTGTTACCTTCTTGTCCACCATAGGCGATCGAGGTAAATTATTGAATTTGTGGAGATAATCAACTGGATAAATATTTCTATCACCAGAGTAAATTCTGGAAGCTGAGCGACATGACTTGATAACGGTGGCCTAATAAGAAGGAATATGACTCGTTTTCCCGTTGGCCTAACAAAATCGAAAGGATAGAGTACATGCTAAGTAAAACGAGGGATGGTACATAATGGAAGTGCACTTCTCTCAAATAGTTAACTAATTAGAAACTTCTTCTTTGCGTCATTGTTGAAATAGGATACTCGAAGTCTGCCACTGAAACTTCAGGAAAGTGTCCTCCGCAACTAGCAACTACAGAAATATTAGCCTCATGCTACTACACATCGTCATTTCCCGTTGTCGTCATGTTGTTGTTGGCTTTCACATGGTTCCTCATTTGCGGGACCAACTTATTTGGCACATCTACCGCACCAACAACGAGACACGTTTGACCGTCCATTCCGAATTGGGGCACACAATTGACGGGACAATAGAACAAATTTTTGTGAAATAATATATTTCTAATTAATTGTCCTATAGGTGTAGATAACAACGTTAGCTCTGTGATTATGTGGAGTAGCATGCCATACGATTCCGCTATATATATCAAAATACACATGAGGGCATACAACAATAATGATACAACAACAACAACATATATGTATATTTCTTCCAAGATAGTATCATCCATCAAAGTTCACTTGTCTCTGTCTTGATGCGTGATTGGTTCCACGAAAATTATCTCGATGATGATGACAACTGAGAGAACCTTACCAAATCAACACGTAAACAAACTTGTTTAGTACTTATCACCATTGGCAATCCGCAATCTAATTTGCAACCAATGGTTGAAATTAGCAAGAGAGTATGGGATGTTACATCTGCTTCGTGGGCTGTTTGCATTTTGAGAAGGGTCCTCGTTCCTCAAGCTAAATTTGCTACCTTGTTGTCCACAACAGACGATCCATGCAAACTGTTGAAATAATCCATTGGATAATTATTTTTGTCTTCATAGTAAATTTGGATTCCACGCATCCATCCTTTTGTAATTAATTTGCCTATGTTAGTCGACGGAACAACAACTGAGCAATGTGACTCGATTGAAACGTTGTAATAAGAAAGAATGTAACTCGCTTGCTCATTGGCCTAATATATTCCAAAGGACAGAGTACATCCCAAATAAAACTAGGGATGCTACAGAACAGAAGTCCTCTCCTCTTAACTACTTAATTCATTAGAAACAAATTTTACCGAGCGATTATCAAATTGTGATATTAGTAGGCTGCCAGTGAGCCTTCATGAAATTTTCATCAGTAACTAACACCTGTGAAGATATTAGCTACATACTACTACGCACCATCTCCGTGAGCTGTCATCATTTTGCCGTCTGTTTTCACTTGCTTCCATATCTATGGGACTCACTACTTCGCCACATGAACCACACTAATGAGGAGACACGTTTGACTCTTTGTACTGATATGGCGCACACCGTCCACGGGATGACAAAGTCAGAAGTTTTTATTTATGAAATACAATCTTTTTAATTAATTTCCCAATTGGTGAGGATATCAACCTTATGTCTCTGTGTCTACGGAATACCAAGCCATATGATTCCACACCATCTGTCAAATTACAGCCGAGGGCATAGGGTGTCATACTAAATGTAAGAACTTGTTCTTTGCGTCAGACAATTGGATATCGGCAAACTTTTTGTCGCCAATGGTTGCGTTTAGCTAGGAGGGTATTGAGTGATATGTATACCTCATGGGAATTTGCATTTTGAGAAGCGTATTTCTTCCTCAAGCTTAATGGGTTACCTTGCTGTCCACAATAGGCGATTGGTGAAAATTGTAGAATTTGTGGTGATAATCCATTGGAGTATTATCTGTATCGTCATAAAATTATAGATTACACACATGGATCATTTTGTAATCAATTTCCATCTGTTAGTCGATGGAATGGCAGCTTGGCGACATTACTTGATTACGGGGGCCTAATTAGAACAAGGGGACAGTACTTCGCCACATCTCCCGCACTAACGAGGAGACACGTTTGACAGTCCCTACCAATTTGGGGCACACGATTCACTGGAAAACACAACCTTTTTTTCGAAATTATATATTTCTAATTCATCGTCCTATAGGTGTAGATAACAAACTTAGCTTCGTTCTTATATGGAGTACCACGCCATATGATTTTGCCACATATATCATATATGCGGGCATACAACAGTAATTAATGATGTAACTACAACAGATATGTATGTTGCTTCCTACATATGTAGGATCTATCAAATGTCACCCACCTCTAAATTGATGCATACTTTTGTTGTTGCACCAACCCTATATCAAGGATGATGACGACCGAGAGAACCTAACCAAATAAATATGTAAATAGACTTCCTTCCCCATATCAAGTGATCTGAGCTAAATGTAAAAACTTGTTAAGTACTGACCATAACGATCGACAGACTTTTTAGCTTTTTGAGAAGGGTCTTTATTCCACAAGCTTAAATGGTTACCTTGTTGTCTACAACAGTCGATCCATGGAAACTAATTATTTACACGATCATAGTAAATTTTGGATTACACTCATCCATCCTGTTGTAGATAAATTAGTCAATGGAATGGTAGTTAACCAACGGACTAGATTAGATCGGTCTAATAAGCATGAATATGACTCGCTTGCTCGTTGGCCTAATATAATCAAACGGATTGAGTACGTCCGAAATAAAACTAGGGATCCTTCAGAACATAACTTCACTGCTCTAAACTGCTTAATTGATTGGAAAATTTTGGTATGTGCCATTATCAAAGTGTGATATTCTTAGGCTTACACTTGACCTTCATGAAATTGGCCGGCAAATTTTGGTCCGTGCCAATATCAAAGTGTGATATTCATAGGCTTCCACTTAACCTTGACGAAATTGGCCTCGGTAATTAGCACCTGCAAAGATATTGCCTCAATGCTACTACACAGTGTCTACGTGAGCTGTCATCATTTTGCCACCTGTTTTCACCCGCAAAAAAAACTGTACAACCGAGTAGACGCTTTGACAGTTCCTACCTATATGTCACACGCCGTCCATGGGACGACAAAGCCATAATTTTTATCAACCATAGGTCTCTATGTCTATGGAGTAGCATCATATATGGTTGCGCACCATCTATCAAATTACACATAAGGGCATACAACATCATACTAAATGTAAGAACTTGTTTTGTACGTAACACCATTGGATATCCGCAAACTTTTTGCAGCTAATGGTTGCTTTTAGCTAGCAGGGTACTGGATATAACATCTGTGTGACGAGCATTTTGCATTTTGAGAATGATCTTTGTTCCTGAAGCTCAATGTGTTACCTTACTGTTCACGGAAGGCGATCAGTGCAAATTGATGAATTTGTGGTGATAATTCATTAGATAAATATTTCTTTTATCATAGTTAATACTTGATTACATGTGTGTATCCTTTTGTAGTAAATTTCCCTCTGTTAGTCGATCGAATGGCAGCTTAGCGCCGTGACATGATTACGCTGGCCTAATAAGCACGAATATGACTCACACGTCCGTCGGCCCAATAAATTCAAAAGAACAGAGTACATCCTAAATAAAACGAGCGATTGTACATAATGGAAGTTCACTCCTCTAAAGTACTTAAGTAATTGGAAAATTTTGGTGTGTGTCATTTATTGAACTTGGATGTTCGAAGACTGCCACTAAAACTTCCGGAAATTGGCCTATGCAACTAGCAATTGCAAAGATATTAGCCACATGTTACTACACACCGTATTCGCCCGTTGTGGTCATGTTATCGTCAGCTTTCACACGGTTCCTCGTCCGTGGGACCCACTACTTCGCCACATCTACTTCATGAACGAGGAGATGCATTCGACTGTTCCTGGTGATTTGGGGTACACAAGTGATGGGGCAACACAACTTTTTTTGTAAATAAGATATTTCTAACTAATTGTCCTTTGGGTGTAAATAACAACATTAGCCCTGTGCTTATACGGAGTAGCATCCTATATGACTCCGTAACATATATAAAATTACACATTAGGGCATACAGCAATAATGATGACTACAACATATATGTATATTTCTTCATTAAATCGCAGAGCGACGTGTTTGGATAAATATTTATATCATCATAGTAAATTCTAGATTACACGTATGCATCATTTTGTTATCGATTTTCCTTTATACTATTAGTCGATGGAATGGCAGTTGAGCGACGTGACTTGATAACGGCTGCCTAATAAGAGTGAATATGACTTGCTTATCCATCAGCCTAATAAATTCGAAAGGATAGAGTACATCCTAATTAAATCACGGGATGGTACATAATGGACGTGCATTCCTCTCAACTAGCTAATTAATTGGAAAATATTGGTCCGTGTCATTATCGAACTAGGATATTCTAAGGCTACCGCTGAAACTTCACAAAATTGGCCAACGAGCAAGCGGGTCATATTCATGCTTATTAGACCGATCTAACTAGCAACTACGAAGATATTAGCCATGTGCTAGAAAATGCCATCTCGACCAGTTTTCGTCAGCTTTCACATGGTTCCTTGTCTGCGGACCTACTACTTCGCCACATCTACCGCACCTGCGAGGAGATGCGTTTGATCGTTCCTACGGATGTAGGGCACACAATCGATGGGATGACACAACCTATTTTTTGCCTAATACTATATTTCTAATTAATTATTTTATAGATGTGGATAACAACCTTAGCTCTTTTCATATATGGAGTAGCATGCCATATGGAAATAATGATGCAACTACAAGGGATACGTAGGTGTGCCTATATATCTAGGATGTATCAAATGTCACCCATCTCTATCTTGATGTGTATGTGTGGCTGCACAAACCCTAGATCATTGATGATGCTGACCACACCAATACGTAAACAAACTTGCTTCTCCATATCAAGTCAAAAGAATGAAATATAAGATCTTGTTTAGTTTGTAACACCATTGGAGATCAACAATCATTTTGCAGCCAATGGTTGGTTTTAGCTAGGAGGGTATTGGATGTTACACTTGCGTTGTGCCATTTACCATTTTGGTAAGGGTCTTGTTCCTCAAGTTTAATGTGTTACCTTGGTGTCCTTAACAGACGATCAATGCAAATTAATAATCCACTAGATAAATATTTCTATCATTTTAGTAAATTCTGGATTACAAGCATGCATTTTTTAGTTAATTTCCCTCTATTAGCCGATGGAAGGTCAACTAATACCGAGTATGACTCGCTCGCCCGTTGTCCTAAGTAATGTGAAAGGATAGAGTACGTGCTAAAATCAACGAGGCATGGTATGTAATGGAAGCACAATTCTCTCAACTACTTAATTAATTGGAAAATTTTGGTCCGTGTCATTATTGAACTGGGATAGTGGATAGCTGCCACTGTAACTTCACGAAATTGGCCTCTACAACTAGCTCCTGCACAGGATCAAATTGCACTCCTCTCAACTACTTAAATAATTGGTAAAGTTTGATCCGTGTCATTATCGAACCGGGATATCCGAAACCTGCAACTGAAACCTTACAAGATTCACATCGGCATCTAGCAACTGCGAAGATATTAGCTACATGCTACTACACTTGGTCTCCACCAGTTGCCGTCATCCGTGGGGCCCACTACTTCGCTATATCTACCACACCAACGAGGAGACGCGTTTGAACGTTGCTACCGATTTGCGGCACACATTTAACCCAACGACAATTTGTTTTTTGTAAAATACAATATTTCTAATTAATTGTCCGATAGGTGCCGACGACAACATTTGCTCCCCGTATATATGGAGTAGCATGCCGTATATAATTCCGCGACACATATCAAATTACACATGCGGGCATGCACAATAATGACGAAACTGCAAGGGATACCTAGGTGTGCCTATGTATGTACGATATATCAAAGGTCAGCCATCTCTATCTTGATGTGTATGTCAGTATGTGCTGCGTGAATCTTAGATCAATGATGATGTTGCCTGGGAGAACGTGGCCAAATGAACACATAAACAAACTTGCTCTCCATATCAAGTCAAACGAACTAAATGTATGATCTTGTTCACTACGTAACACCATTGGAGATTAAAATTCATTTTCTAGCTAATGGTTGCTTTTAGCTAGTCATAATTTTTTTACCAAATATACTGAAGATTGATCTAAATTGGCAGATAAACGTTAGAAGGGATAGAGAGATTGGTGGAATCGTTGATTGTGTTGCTTGAGCCTCGTGAGCATACATATAGGAGTACAATGATCAACTTGAAGTACAAGACAAGGCAGAAACAAATCCTAGTCTATCCTATACTTCCTAATAAACATTATATTCAACATCCCCCCCACAACGGTAACGACGCAGACAGTGAGACCGGAGAAGAATCCGAAGGTAAGCCGAGGGACACCCCCCCACAGTCATAACGGTCGATGCATCGCGGAAGTCATGACTGGCGCGAAAACCGACGAGGTTGCTCAAGTAAGGCGGTAGCCCTTTGTGCAGTTGTCGAGGTACCCGAGAGCATAGGGCGGTGGAGTCGTGGTCGAGGTAGCCGTGCCAGGGACGCCATGGTCGAGTTAGAGTCGAGGTGGCCGGTGTGGAGCTAGTCGCGGTGGACCGGGAGAAAGAGCGGCGACGACGGCCTGAGGAGGCGGCGGCGGCTAGGTTAGGAGCGCGGCGGCGGTGCTCGAAGTAGGCAAGGAAGAACCCGACAGCGTGACGAAGACCTGTGCAGACGGTGGCGTTCCTGCGCCTAGGAGGGTGGCGCGGCGCAGACCACACAGAGGTCAACAGCGTGAACGGCGAAGTGGACCGCATGCCGCAGCGCTACGGCCCGAATGGTCGACGCAGCAACAGAGGGCAGGTCGGGGCAATGGCGGGGAAGACCTCAGGGCGGTGGCAGGGACCGCATGCCACCCTTGCTACGACCCGCTGGGGTGACGCAGCGGCAGCGCGAAGGTCGGTGCAGCCACGGGGACGGCCTGGAGCAGACGGCCTTGAGATAGCGGTCGACCGCAGGCCACGACACTACGGCTAGAATGGCGATGCAGCGGCAGCGCGTGGGTCGGTGTATTCGTCAAAGAACCACGGGACGACGCCGCGAGGGTCGATGCGGAGGCGCTTTCAGCCGCACAGTCGAAGATGCTGATGTTGTCCGTCGAGGGCGAAGTAGAGCTGCGTTGTAGATGACGAATGGCGACGGGCGACGCAATCGGATCTTAGATCGGAAAACGAAAAAAGAACACCGATCAACCGATCGGCGAGAGAGAAAACCTCAATCAACAGATCAAGAAAAAGATTCTCTATTGTAGCCTATCCACACGATCCGCGGATGAACCGTAGGTACGGGTTGCGCGCCCCCAGTGACGATCATGGAGAACGACCGCCCCGGGGGCGGCGCGGTGTGGAAGCGGCGGCGGCTATGGTTTGGGTCGAGATTAGCCTAATACCATATTAGAAGGGAGAGAGAGATTGGTGGAATCGTTGATTGTATTGCTTGAGCCTTGTGATCATATATATATATATATATATATATATATATATATATATATATATATATATATATATATATATATATATATATATGAGTACAATGATCAACTTGAAGTACAAGACAAGGCAGAAATAAATCCTAGTGTATCCTATACTTCCTAATAAACATTATACTCAACAATAAAATTGGTTTAAATAGGGCATGGGCTAAAACCTGGTTTAAATATATCGGTACGATATGAAAAAATAGGTGGGAGAGGATTAACCGCAGTGGAGTAAACGCTACCGACTCCCTTTAATAGTAGAGAGTAGAATAGATTACAGACTTAAATTCATGTGCCTCAGTTATATTCCTATCCGGAGGTAGTAGAGTAAGCGTTTTACGCAATTAATTGTCTGGCAAACACAGCTTCAGGCAGCCGCATGTCCACCTTGCTTAATAGGGCACACCTCGGGCAACGACCTCGTTGTCTGTAACTCATTTCTTTGCCATAGGTGATCACGCAGGAGGATTCCATCTTGCAAAAAGTCAGGCGCAATTCCCGCAAAGAACCACATGATCTGGTGTCGGAAGTTGGGCACGCATAGTGGGCCGTGTCCGATCCAGCGCACTGCCGCGCGGGCGTAGGCGTCTGGCGTTGGCGTCAATGGCACAAAACGCCTGGCCTCGGCGAATCTTGACGCCATTGTGCCAGCCACGAAGAACGGTGCCTGCAGATTCGAATGGACGTTAATATAGTGCTGGCTCGTGGCTGCTCTATCCCACAAAGACTCGGGAACGTAGGAGTACATATATAGTATAGATTATGGGCGGTGAGTTACTTCACCTGGCATTGCACATCGATTCCTTTGCGTCTATACTCAACGTGAAGACATTTCGAGAACCGAGCGACATAGCTGAATGCAATGTATCATTGGAACAACATGAGCAGTCAAGGTCATTGATTGCTTAAGATGTATGTATGTGCTAGGTACCTAGCTAGCTTGTTCTAGCTTACCGTTTAGTTGCGGCGTACATCGTGTAGAGGGGTAAGGATGGGATGGCCTCCGACGAAGCCGAGCCCAAGTTGACCACAGCTCCCCTCCCGCGATTCACCATGCCGGGAATCACTGCCGCCGTCACCTCGGTCAGCGCTAGCAGGTTCACCCGTATCATATCCACACATGCCTCCACGTCGGCCTCGTGCAGGAACACCGCGCTGGGCTCCAGCACGCCCGCGTTGTTCACCAGCAGTCCAACGTCCAACTCCTCCACGGTCTGCTGCAGCTGCCGCATCGCCTCCTCACCTGCCAAATGAGCTCACGCTTAGCTTAAATACATGGAATGGATGCATGCTTGTGTAGGTGTGTAGTTTGCTATGCGCTTGTTTCACCCTGGGCGGTGGTGAGGAGCGACAGGTCGAAGAGTACAGTCTTGGTCTGCACGGTGGGAGCGGCCCTGGATATCGTCTCGGAGATGTCACGGAGCTTTGCCGGATCACGGCCGATGAGGACAAGGTTCAGTCCCCTGCGCGCAAGCTCCATGGCGACGGACCAGCCAATGCCCGATGTTGGCCCCGTGAGGACGGCCCACGTGCCATAGCAGCGCCGGAGGTCCTTTGGACGGCGGAGGCACACGGTAAGGTGCGAAAGGAGGCGGAACGCCAAGGCGGCTACATAGACGCTGCCAAGAATGACCAGTGAGGCGAACCATGCCATCATATCCTTCCTTCTCGCCGTGTGTTGTGGATTAAGTAATGGCTACTGTGCTAATCCCTGGTGCGTCCTCAACTCCTCGTCGCGAGGAAACGAAGCATCTACCATATAGTAGTAGGCTAGTAGCAAGGGACGACAAACAAGCAAAGCCATCTTTAACCAAGCCATTTATATAGGAGATATAACTAATATCTTCCACATGTATTTTCAATTTTTCATATGAACCCATGTTACTAGCTACATGTAACGACGATCTCACCAATGTTTGTTGTGTTACTGTATTTAGAAAACAGTTCATTGTGTATTAGGGAATATTCATCGTGTATATGAAATATGTTAGAATGTATTAAAAATTCTACATCATATATTAAAAGTGTTCATCGTGCATTAAGAAATGTTCATTATGTATTTTCAGAATATTCATTGTGAACAAAAAAATCATCAACCTATTAAAAAAGGTCATCATATATTTTATAAAATGTTCATTCTACATTTATAAAGGGTTATTTTTTAACAAAATGGCCAAAAACCATATTGTATATATCTAAGTGGATGTTGACCTAATTAAAGCCCTAAAATCAGAGTTGTTCTCTTTAGCGTGCACATATATACAATGGTTTCGATTTGTTTTGATCTCTTCGAATGGTGCCTCCGATTACTAGCCTAACCGCGTCTACAACTGGGCTCCTCAAACACTCCCTATATATCCGAACAAGCACACTAAACATTAACCGGTCACAAAATCTTGAGCCGGGCACAACCCTCATATTGGCTGTATACATACGGGATGACCGGCACTCCTTATATTTAGTCCATGTCTGGGGCGAATATGGGAGGCCCGGACGCAGCCATGCGCATTTGGAATGTGCGATCCATCCCACGTTGACCCTGCCCGAGCCCACATAAATCGGTCCCTACTCGCATCCCGAACGAAGCCATAGCCACACCACCCCTAAGCTCCGTTCCGGTGATCTCTCTCCTTCTCCGGCATGATGATCTCCCAAACTGTCGACTGGGACCTCTTCTCATGTGCAGATGAGGAGGAGATGGCCTTCGGATGGCTCTCTACCGCCCCGGAGAGGAGTGCGCTCGACCAAGGTCGAACTCGATCCGGCGGGAATCCATTGCTTTGCGCAAATTGCGCTTGGATCCATTAGGGCTGGTGTCGGGAAGCTTGTGACTGCAAGCTCCCAAACGCGGTGACCACCATCATATGTTGCAACCCCTTCTGTGGTGCGTCGTCCCAAAGGTGTCGTGCTCCGATTCGGTGGTTAATGGCAGCATTGCTTACGGTCACTGTGGTCACGAGGCGTTCCCGTTGTGCGAGGCAGAGGGCGCTGGAGGCAACGGCAGCCTTCAAGGTGAAGGCCATGGTGGTGGCGCATGCTGTAATGAAGGCAGAGCCGCAATGGCATACCGATGGACACTGCCAAGCACCACAAACCGGGAGGGGGGGGGGGGGGAGGAGGCGTCGGCCTCCCATAACGATGCTGGCCCGTCACGTCAATCATCGACCCCACCTCAATCGGCGACATCAAGGCCACAGACTCCGACGAGGAAAAGTAGGGCATGTAAGACAGCTGCGCCACGTTTCCCGTGTGAGCCAGTCCGTGCCCCATGTCCTACTCTTCGTCGCAGGCAACCGCACCTTCACTTCGCAGGGCTCATGGCTGCTAGACATGGACACAGAAGCGAACAACAAGGACTTGGAGCACGGACGTTGGCGAAGATTTAGAATAGTTTTAAGTTGCACGTAACTGTATGAATTTAAAGATCTTCTAATAAGGTATCCGGTTGTGGAAGTGGACATTTGAGGGGTGATCGGCGCGCCCGCGGACATTTAGGGGGGCAGATTTGCTAGATCTGGTCCGGCTGTTGATGCCCTAACTGTATTGCCTTTTGTACAACCACGTCCAGTACATGATACTTATAGTGATACAGATTGATAGCATTGCAGCCTTTTCGCCCTTCTGCGTGCTGTACTAAGCGTTTTCTCCTTGTCCCACTAGTGATCTGCAATCTGGTTGGGCAGTTGAACTAATTAAATACGGTATGGTTGCAGCAGTAGCCTCTATAAGTATCACGAGCAACGATCAGCCGCTGAACCAAGCCATAACACAGAATACAACCAAGCAGTAGTCCGGTTCACCTCGCCAGCAATGGACGCCGGTGCTCTAGCTGGGTGTTTGAGAGACAAGAGCGTCCTCATCACAGGCTCAACTGGATTCCTCGGAAAATGTATATAGATACATACATATACCTTTCCTTTGTACATACAATGCTACAGATTACCACTTGCAGTATAAACATGCAGTATTCGTCGAGAAGATATTGAGGGTTCAGCCCGCTGTCAAGAAGATCTACCTGCTGGTGCGCACCTCCCATGGTGCGTCTGCCGAGCAGCGTGTCATGTCCGAGGTACAAACATACGTAAGCTTGGACCATGTCCATACTTTGGACCAACTGCTAATTTTGTTGCGAGCCTTGTGTTCCATTGAACTTGCGTTTTCCAATACAAGTACTTAAGGGTTATGGCCGTTGACGCTTTCGCAGGACAAAGCCTTTTCTTTTATAAGATCATTTTCTTCTTGCTCACTTAAGGAATACTAATACTTCTACTTACTCTGCATGCATTCACTTCGTTTCATGCATGTAGGTCACTGGAGAGGCAGTCTTCGATATCCAGCGTGAAAAATACGGTCCCGTTGGCTTCCAAAACTTCATCAAAGAAAAGGTAGTTCCTATAGACGGAGATATCATGCATGACAACCTCGGTCTTGATAGTGCTCAAGTGTGAGTCTTGACGAAAGAAGTTGATGCTATCATCAATGGAGCTGCCACAACTAACTTCTATGAAAGGTACATATAGCAGTGCTAATTAAATTACTGGCCATCAATCCGTACACTTGTATGGGCAACAGATATTTATTCTGGAAAAAGTTGACTAATTTTCCATGACTAACTAGCAAGAGATCACCGGCTAGATAATTATAAATTTATCTCTTTTATTGTAAATCCATAGTACAATTTTTTCTATATAAACAAAGTATAATATTGAAACTTGTTATGTTATAATATCACTGTAATGCAATTAATTCCTTTATAACATCACAACTTATTCAGTAAATCACAATTCCTAAGTCATTTCTTGGTATTTCAAATCATTTATAAAGTGTGTTAAAACATAAAAGGTCAAATTTCATTGATGAATTGTCATTATAATTCAATCACGAAAGCCATATATGCCTTTTATGCAAAATCGCCTCCCTAGCTCTTGCTTCTGAACTAAAGATGCCAATATCGAAGGGATTTTTCATTGATGATGACTTTTGAGTAGATATATTTGTTAAATGAGTACACACTTTTTTTAAGATGTAGTTGGGCTACTAAGTCTTTATAATGTTATTTTGCTTGGACTATTCATGATTCGAACTTAACTTTGATAATAACTAGCAAAGTGGCCTGCTCGATGCGCGGGCTAGAATTTTAGACAGTTTAGTAAGGGCACATACTATTTGATTTGTGTAAAGAGAAATTGGCATCATCCTTATTTGTTTCTGTTTCAACATAAAATTGTAATACCATGTCATCATCATGCCATTACTGCTTGATCCAAGCTAACGTTAATTAATTCAGCCAAGCTTAGTCGATGCTTTCTGGATTACTTCTTGCATCTTAAGATGAAGTTATGAAAATACTTGTTCGTATGCCAAGAACTATGATCTCGGTTGCAGATCAAGAAAAACCTAATGCTTAGATGATTGTGTGAGCACACGTATTCATATTGTACTCAACTTCCAACAACAAAGTACCGAGTCATATGATTTTTTTAGGATATAGTATTTTGTACATCGGAACCTACCTAATTTTAGAGATTTCAGGCCAGGTACAAAATTTACTCTACGCAGCATAATACTGATTAGAAGCATTTGTACCAAGCGATCAGCTTGGTAAGCTACCTACAAAAATTTGCAACCGATGATTAGAAGCATTTGTAGCATGCGTGCACAAACTACGCTTCCCTTGTAATTAGTACATATATTAGTGTGTCTCATGCTCATGCTAATTACACGAACGAATTCTTTAAACCGAGCACTGTAGAAAAGATAGCAGTTACTAAATATGTACGTACCTTATATCCTGCATGCCATGGGAATGCAATGCATATTCTATGGCCGCCTAAATAGTTGTGTCATCAATACCATCTATCAGATCACATAATGGACTATATAGGCTCGTGAAAACATTAGACGTATATTACTAAATAACTAATAGATTATTGATAGATCGCTACTGCAGCTACATCTGTATCTCTCTTGTGAATACTACAACCCAGCCCATTAGCAAGTACAGCGCAGCTGCAGCTTTGCACCACACGATCAAAGCAATCGCTTCCTCACGTACGTTCTTATCCCCTCTCCATCCCAAGCCTCAAACACTACAACCGTCGACAGCCGACGACCGCCCACGGTGCCGACGGCGGGATGTCCCGCCAAACTCCCTGGACCTCAACTCCTCAATGCCCTTCTTCACAGATCACAACCGTCTCTTTGATTGGAGCTGCACGTCAACGGCCCCAACGTCGGGATGCCTCTGATCTCTGAACCTCAATCCCCAAGTGCACCCTGGTTACTGCAGTTAACTCAATTGGTCAGTACGTATCTCCTTTTTTTGGACAATTTGATGCATACTTCGGGATTGAGATGTGATGGTAATTCATTAATTTATACCTCCACTCCATTCAACGACTCGATTGGTTAATTACTACAAAATTTGATACATTATAAATTTCTGATTAGATAGCATTGATGGGAAAGTAACAGACTACGCAGTCATTTTTCTTAAAGAATATGAGAAGAGGAAATCACTGAGAACAAAAAGGTTGTCCAGTTTAGTTGTCATTTGGTCATCAGACGTGCTCTTTTCTTTTGGAACCCCAAAATTTACTTTGTCATATCTGTCATATTTGTATGAACAAATTCACCGGTCCAAAACTATCTTTATATCTGTTCTATGACTTGGCTTTTTTCATGCATATTGTTTCTTCATATATATAGTTGGCCCCCCTTGTGTTTTGGTCACGCTCCGGCACTGCATATCAGAGTATCTAATTAAAGGAACTAAGTTCTGGAAGGAAAAATAGATCTTAGTGTGGATGGATCTCCCCTCAAACATATACCTCGATTCATGTTCTAAGTTCAGAAATCAATGATGGACCCCTTGATGTAGAAGCGAATGGCAGCAGCTGGTTGCCGCGATGTATGGAACGACGTTGGAACCGTTGAGCACCGAGCTTCTAGCAGAAACTGCTCGATGAAACCCGGAAAAACTGCACACCTCAGTTTTGATTGGAGGTAGTTTGGCCTATGCTGAGGCAGAGGAAGTTGAGCCAATTTTTGGCAGCCTTTTCGCCAGCCCCAGCCCTACCTCTCCTCCTGTCCATCAGTCGCTAATTGTTGTTCTTGTCCCAATTGCTCCATCCTCTTCTCTTTGTGCTTTGCTGTAGTAATTACTTATCAGGTCCTTCGATTGTATCTCAAGTTCCATGGCTTTTTTGCATGACAGCAGTAGATCACTCGTCCGCGTCAGCTTTCATCTCCAGGTTGATGCTGCTGTAACATCAACCACTATAGCAGCCACCAGAGGTATCCTGTGGAGGTCCATGTGGCTTCAATGACTCCTCGGTGGTGCGGTGATCCTCAGGAGAAATCTCTCGTGGGCAGACCATTGGGAGAGAACGTGATGGAGGAGTTAGGGCTGGGTTGAGGGTCCAATTCTGTAGAGAAGGATCTTCCTCTGGCAATCTTGTGTTGATGCAGGATGTGGAGGACGGTGGGGGCAGCTTGAAGGGTCTAGAGGTTAGGGCTCTCGTGCGTTATTTTTTTGAGGGAAGGTCTCGTGAGTCTTTTTTTTTAACTGGGAAGGCTCGTGAGGTCTTAGACATTGGTGCGTAATGGCAATGGTGGATTTATGTTGCAAAAAAAGTTATCGTTTCTTATTACGTTGAAAAGTTTATTTGCGTAATGGTCACTGATTTATGCTAAAAAAAAATTGTAAAAAAAGTTGTCGTTTCTTATTATGTTGAAAAGTTTTTTTGCGTAATGGCAATGGTGGGTAATTTTCACTGATTTACGTTGGAAAAAAATGTCTCCATCCAACGGTTATGATTTCCTTTTCTACGAAATAAGCGGACAGATCTTTCTAATTATTGTGGATTTTTCTAAAATATTCTCCTTTTTCTAGTGATCCCATCAAATACTTTTTATATATAATAGATTTTTATTTTTATGTACTTAAGCCATGGGTATAAAGTTGCAAAAACTATATTCTTATATTGTATGTCTATCCTCAGGGCATTGACCTAATATTCTATGGCAAACTTTATCTTCATTGTTATGAGCTTATTGACTTCGCTATTCCGAATCCAATGCATGTTCATGTTTCCTTATTCAGAAAAGGAAAATATTACTCGATCCTTTCGATTCTATTCACTAACTCCAAACCCCTACCGCCGCCACCACCTCCAACCAGCCTTCTTGAGTGACCTCTCAATCATTACGGTGAAACAGAAGTAGTTTCCAGATGCCGTAGTAGCTCACCTTCTCATTTGATAGACTCGCCACATGACTTACCTAACAAAACCATTGCATCTCTTTAATTTGTCGTAACAACATAAACCCAATAGTGAGTTCCCAAATGATGCATTATCTTCCTAGTTTTCCAAACATAAACCTGTATGATCTGTTTTGCACATTACTAGTATTAGTATGAGTGGGCTACTCATGTGCACCGCGAGATAGAGTTGGACATGCTTTGTGCCTTCTCACGATATTCTGCCTAGTGTGGTTTGTGCACGATTGACATTGTTTTGTTTTCTTGCCGTTGATTACATAAGTTATAAACATCTTGTACACTAGACATATATTCTATCTACCAGATGGACGAACAAATATATTAATAAAGTCATACAAGCAGTTTATGATAATTCATCATCTAATAAGTCTACACAAATCTAAGATTTTTGTTGATAAATTCCCTGATATTTTGATGATATTCTTGAGAAGTTGCATCCACTATATATCATGGCCATTGGTGATACTTTGTATATTCTTTATATATGTATGCATGTGATTATTTTCACACGGGACAAGTTTGATTCATGTAATTTTCAAGATTCAATGGAAATTCAGAGAAAATGGTACTACTACATAAAGCTATGTTTAATATGTTCTGATTTGTTAAAGATCATCATCACACCTAGCTTGGCGAGGCTTCCTAAACACACATAGTATTGTTTAATCTCAACTCTAATCTCGGATAGAACGAATGCAAACATGAACAAAAGAGAAGAAGAAATCTATTGGATTTTTGATATCATACATGGCATAAGCACATCTAATGCAACTAGGATTTGTTTCAAAGTTCAGCCCAAATTTCTCCTTGGTTTACTATTTCGGTAGGCACTTGTGTGCTTCTTTTGTAATATCAGGACATTTTTATTTTTAGTTATAAAAACTCAAGCAATAAATATACTTATCTACCAAATTGAAACTTCGAAATAATTTAGCTGGATGGTTCATTTGCCTCTTGCTTTATCGTGGCCATATAGATAATCATTTATATCTTTCTAGTTTTGCATTTTTATATCCTTTATACTATTTTGAGCAGTTATACGTTGGACCATTGAAGTATGTGTGTCAAGTTTTTCTTATATATTTCTTAGTTTTGTGTATGATCATGTTTGAGCCATTATAATTGGAATCTTTACGTTTTCATCAATTTTAGGTATGACTAGATCTAAGACCATTATATGTATGTTGTATATTTTTCTCAATATTTATTATTATTTTATAATTTGATTAGATATAACCAGTTAAAACGCAGACTCGTTACATGGTTTTCTTTTCAGCTTCGAACTACTATGACTCCACCGAACCGGATGAATCGCTTATGATCTTTTTCTAAGATATGAGCCCTTCAAGTTAGGTCCCACTATATTGGTGTCTTAGACAATTTCTCCTTTTTATTTACCTTTTACGTGCAAAAATATCTGATGTTACATCACCATCGAAGCCTAGCTATAGAGTCACTAGTCTCATTTTATTTTACTAATTTATGCATCTAATTCGCATTTTACAAATAATGTGTAATTAGTATAGTAATGAGTTATTATCTAATGTTCAAAATATTGAGAAATATATTTGTAATTTCTGCTAGCGCGATTCAATATAAAGGAAAAATCTTCCCAAAATGTAAATAACATCTTATGCAATATTTCTAGTATATATACTCCTTCGGATATCGAAATGGAGGGAATAGTTGTACATATTTCAACAATTAACGTGCTAGTTCTTTGAAGTTTTTGTTCAAACATCCAAATTTAACCTTTGGGAAAAAAGAAAATAACAATGTGCACAATATACACCCTCCACGCACATGTCTTTTTGTTAGAAACGTGGAGTGGGTTATATGTTGTGATACATGCTAAACCCTGCTGGTTAGGAGGAGCCAGCTCAAACACCTATTTAGATTTCTCCACCTTGATCATTTTTACCATTTGCATATTCCTCCCAATTTGGCATGTGCAGTTACGATGTGGCTTTGAATTCAAATGCCTTAGGAGCCAAAATTGTATGCGAGTTTGGAAAGAAGTGTTGTAATATGAAACTCTTACTTCATGTTTCAACAGGTATATCTCAATCTCCCGTATAAAAAAATTAACCAAAATGATGGATCATATATGTTGAATAAATTATAATCAGGAAATATAATTTTTAGCTGTTGTAGCTGGTACCCAAGAAGGGTTGCTGCTTGAGAGAGCTTTCCATAATGGTGAAACACTAAGAGAAGGTTACTACTTGGACATTGAAGAAGAATTACAATTGGTTAGGAATGTGAAGACAGAACTCATGGAAGCCTAGAGTGATAGTTCAGAAAAATTAGAGAAATCTAAAATGAAGGAACTTGGCTTAAAGAGGTATGCCATTTTTTCTTTATTACTAGAATATTGTAAGTTATTTTGAATATAGTGTGATGTGTTTAAGAAGTTATGCATACTACACTAGGTAAAAAAACCACAAAACGTTTAACAGAACATAAAATGTTGCTTAAGAATGTATAAAACATAACTACGGACTACCCAAATTATAAAATAAATATGTTGATGTCTGGAATGTAAAACTGGAGATTTTTCTTCTCTAGGCCATACAAGCGACTCATGTATAAGACCGAAAAAATCAAGATGCTAAGATGTTCCATGTGTTAGCTTGGTGTCTGCCTCCAGGTATGATGTTGATTATTACTTCTTACTATATTTTTTAAAGCCAAGAAAATTCATCACGATCACAACAAAAACAATATGAGTGAATCAACGGCCATATACAAAATATGGATATGAATCCATGAATTCAAAACAACACAAACCTAGTATTTTTAAAAACTAGCATTACATCTAGTTTATCAATGATGCATATTGTGGATTAACGACATTGCTCAAAAATTATTCCACCTCAAGTATCTCATAGGATCATATTTATATAAAAAATATATAATCATAAAATTAGGGAGATAGAAAAGAGTGTATAATTGTACCACATTTCTTAACAAAAAAAACTAATCTATATGTAATAATAATGAGAGCAAACTTTCTTAGTTCTCCATATATCACCCCTCTATAACCATTAATTTCATGTTAACCATAATGATTGATGGCCGACATATCTCTGCTTTATATTATTTTTATTTTCTTATAAAAAAAGTAATGTTCCCTATACGTCCATTTTTTCTTCAAGAACGGACCAATTGACAAGGATCGTTCAATCGGTTCCACCAAAAATATTGGTCGATCAATCGGCTCCACCAAAAAAAATTGATCGACCTTGACTAGGATCGTTCGCAACCTGCACCGCCTAGCACACGCTTAGATTGATCTGCTTTCGAAAAAAGGGAACGTGATCGATCGATTTGATAAGGGCCTGTGTCACTCACAAGTTTATCGGTTCAGTATGTGGTCTTGCTAGTTTTGGTTTGGTTGTTAACCCATGTAAACACGTATGTGATCCAAATTTTTTTTGCTAGAAACAACGAACACAAACGTTTTGTTTGAGCCGTCGATAAAATTGATCTGATCTAGAGCTTTGATTTATGTACATCTATGGCAAGACTTGCATGAACGGCTAAGAAATCAAAGAAGCCGAGCAAGCTTTTTGGGGCTAACTGTGCACAAATCGTGTATATAGCTCCTGGGTGGAGGATTGATCTACAGTTCTAAAACCAACAAGAGTCTGGCTCCGTGCAATGAGGTGCTACCCTCTCATCTATTTTTCCATCTCTTTCTTCGAAATGTCGGGCGTCCGGATGAGCATGTGCGGCCGCATGGGTGAGATTGGTCGTTGGTGCTGGATCTGCACTTGTGTGGTAGGATGGCGGCTCATGTTGCCTAGGCTGGCAATAACTCTAGCTCCCTCTCTTTGTCTCGCCGGATCATGGGAACGTTGTACCACCGCGCTAGTGGTAGGATGGGTGGTGTAAGAACTATTATAGCTGCAGGGGTGTGTCAGTGGTAGAGTGGATGGCATCAGTTTCCAAGTGCCATTTATTTGTTATTTTTCTTTGGTTACCTTCATCCAATACTTCTTCACATGACATGACATCCATTGATTACATGTCTCACTGTCTTAGATTAATGTTGTAGGTCTCCGACATTCTCCTTAACTCAAACACGGGCAATAGGACTATCCTCGCACCCTTCTTGCCTCCAAGATGCCTTCCGCTTCACCTTTGTTCCTCCTCAGGAGTGGTGACAACAATGACCAGGATGAGGATGACATGTACCGGAGCGACTAAGATATGCAAGCGAAAGAGAATGATGGCAGAAACAGCTAGAAATATAGTTGGATGCGATCCCATCCTCCTATACCGCATACAGATCCTCGTCTCCATCACCGGGCGTGGTGCTCGAGGAGGACGTTTGGGCTGGTCATCAAGGCCATATCGTATGATGAACATGAATTAGGTTGTCCTCCCATGGAGCACGTGTACATCGTGCATGTGGTTGCCAATGTAGTCTCATGTCTGCCTCGATAGTTGTGTGATCTAGCTAGCACCCTTCTCCGATGCGAAACTCTCCTGGGCATCGATGGGCAAAAGCCCGCTTTGCTCAACCTTCATCAACGCGTAAAGATTTGTACTCCGAATCTATGGTGTCACATGATGGATCGTGTGTTCAATTTTTTCTTCTGTTGCAATGCACGAGTAGATTTGCTAGTAGTTTTGAAGGAGAGAAGATGAATGTGGCACAAACATGAGCATGACATAACAAAACATATCACTGGGATGTAACTTGACAATGTGACTGCAAATATGAAGTTTTTATTTAGGAGTCTAGGTACATGGTCCATGTCTGTCTACACAATAACAAAAGCGGGCCTAAAATTAATTTTTTAGATAATATTTTTCTATGAGATAGGCCAGTTAATATTTGACCACCCAAGCTAATAAAAAGAAAGGAATTGAAATTATAGTCTAAATTAATAACTAAAATTGTTCTTCATATTCCATTCAACAAAACTTCCCTTATGAATTTTAATTATAGTGACACTAGATTCATACAAAATATAGTAATTCAAAAATATTATACTTTCTTATATTTTCTAAGTGCAAGAAATATGAAGTATATATGAACTCATTTTTGACTGGTTAGTTGGAAGTATTTTTTATAGGGCTTGTCATTTTGGATGGCCAAACGTATATACATTCACGAAGGCAATGGGGGAATATTACTTGGTCAATACAAAGGGGAGCTTCTGATTGTCATTATTAGACCCACCATGGTCACAAGCACTTATCAAGATCCATTTCCTGGATGGATTGAAGGAACGAGGTGTGCTCAAGATACCAACACTTACTAATGACATGTGCATGATTATTTGGCTATGACTAATAAGAAGCTTGTGTGTTGAAAAACATAGTACACTACAGGCAATAGCATGCATTTACAAAGTTAAATTATGTACATGTTGTTTCAGGACAATTGACGCTCTGATTGTCGCCTACGATGAGCAAGCACTACCATGTTTTCTAGGTGATCGTAATGACATAATTGATTTGGTGAGTAATACAAGAAATAATTATATTTGTCCCCCTGCTTGTAAATTCTTTTACTCTGAACTAATGAATTTGGACATTGCTTTTTAATATGAAGAACATGACAATAAACATCAGACACATACATTTTTGCGGTTATGCTTTGATAGTAATTATAATCATACCTTTTCACCTGATCATTTGAACATATTCTAGAATAGTAAGCTCAAGAGATTACCTACCTATATATCATTTAGTCGAACCCCACAAGCATCAAGGTCTCAAAAGTTGTTGTACTATCTTCATTTCATTATAATCACTTATCTTTTATTGAAAATAGTTCACTTTATTTTGAGAAACACTTAACCAAGATAAATTTAGTTTTTCACAAATGTTTCATTCATTTTCTAATTCATTTATCTAACATTGTTTTTCTCCAAGAATAACTAGTGACTTCCCACCCGTAGATTAGAAACATTGTTCAAAAGTGCATTAGGATCCAATGTGGACCACTAATTAGACAAAATGGGATGGTTTATACGTTAAAAACGTTGTATGGTGCATTCTTGCTTTCTTGACATTACAAATTATAGGGCATTCTAGCCTGCCAATATAATTTTATCCTATTTAAAGTGAGTGCCGGAACTCACAATAAAATCCATCTTTGCTTCATATCGTCATAGTATATACGATTATGATAATTATAAACCTTTATACTCTGGGATAGAAGACAATTGCATAATAATAGGGACAGTACAACACTCCTTTGATCTAAAACCTTAAAAAAGTTCTTGATTGTGGTCATACATCTCAAAATGTAATGTTTGTTTGTTTGTTTTTGTGTTTTCCAGTAAGCTCTTTTGCAGATGAAATGGTATTAGCAATTTCCATCTAAATTGCCCTAAATTCATAAATATTGGAGTGGTATTGGTGCACATCTAGCCATTCACTAGAGCAATAGGAAAACATATTAATGCATTTGTTCACACCAAAATGCATAGAAGCAATTCAATTACAAAGAGAGTGTAAAGAGGGGTTGTTTAGGCTTCAACACATATTGGCTCATGGAGTTTCTAGTCATTAATGCGACAGTATGCACTAGCTCAATATTCTTCACTTTCTCCATACAAGCTGTAATGTCGGCATATTTAAACAAGGATGCACTTCTCTTTTTAATGGGGGAGTAAATCTTACTATGTTAGTGCATGATCTAGCTTTTTCCTCAACATCTAAACAATATTCTAAATAAAAACATCCAAAGGAAATGAGTACATAACCTATATTGATTATTTAAACCTTGACAGATTCGTGCCGACATGGTAATAAATGCTGCATTGGTAGCAATGGCAGTTCACTGGAATGAAAAATTGCAGGTCATTTACCATGTGAGCTCATCGTGACAGAACCCACTTTCAGTTAATGATTTTGTTGACTCATGCTTCGATTACTTCTCCATTAGTCCTCGTATATTAAATGGGAGGGTCCTCCAAACAAGAAGACCATACTTGTTCAAGAGATATGCTTTCTTCCGTGTTTGTCTTATGATCATATTTTCGGTACCACTAATGGTACGTCGGTACAAAATAATATTTTGTATATGGTGAATTATTCATATTTTTGGGCATTTGGTCATACCATTTTTAGCAGATTTTGGAAGGATTCAATTTGTTATTATGTGGGTGTTTTTCACGATATTGCAATGACCTCAACCGGAGATACAATTTCTTAACACTCCTTGTGAAGTTGTATGCACCATATGCATTCATTTTAAAATCTATAATCAAAGCAAACTAAGGGTCGGCATGTTAGCATTACTCTTTTTGCAAAGTTTCAAAGATTGTGATCTTAGATGGTGTTTCAAAAATTTAGTAGTCCTCTACTATGCTTTCATAACTTTTGACATGGTAGTCCTGAAAATCCATATAAAATTTCCTAGAATATCGTTTTGACACATATATGCACTCTCTATGTCCTCTCTGTCTCTATCTCTCTTTCTCCCTCCACTCTCTCTCTCTCTCTCACTATCTCTCTCTCTCTCTCTTCTCTCACTAGAATTGATATTTTGGAAGCATGAAAATTAAAATATTCAAAATTTAACAAACAATATATTCAACTTTTTTTGCCTTCAACATAGATGAATATTTGCATGTTTATAGGTGAGACTAAGAAAAGTTACCTTTCCAATATGATTTGTCGGGTTTAATAGAATCATTGAATTATAAATTAGTGGTCGACAAACGTTTGTTTTAGAGGCTTGTCGAGACCAACACTTGACTGTGAACAATAGACAGTAGTGCATCTATTTGTTTTAATTCCAATTCCCTATATCTTCTACTTTCTGTGCACACACGGCCCAATATTTGGTTATATTACTTTGTTCACATACACAAAAGTTGAATATAAAAACAGTAGTTAAACTTGTAAACCCCAATGAAACACGGTTCTTACATAGATGACTCGCCATCACCGATGTAGAATATATCCTTCGCGGTAGACTACAATGCTAATACCAAGTAGACAAATCATATGTCCACTCATAGAGCTAAGTCTCATGGTTTGTTAACAACCCAAATTAGCATCATTCAGAATCGCTTATAAACTGAATGTCAAATACTATTCTCAAAATTGATGTATCACAAACTCTACTTATTTAATGATATGAATTCTTGTTCTTCTTCTTCTTCTTATTATTATTATTATTATTATTATTATTATTATTATTATTATTATTATTCTTGTTATTATTATTATTATTATTATTATTATTTCACAACTTTAGAGACTTGTATGTTTTTATGTACTCTTAACCAGTATTCTTTCGTATTCTTGTGCAAAGCTTCGACGACAGCAACTTAACATGGCTAAGGATGGAAACAAAGATATGCAATGTCGATGGTGGAAACCTTAATTTTGATCCCAAGCAGATTAGTTGGCACTCATATCTCATTAGTGTCCATGTCCCTGCCTGAGGTACGCTCACATGAAGAAGGGAACCACATTGCGCAGAACATCCTACTCCTACTCACAATAAGAACATGAAAGAGCTCACCGTCCCAATCAAGTTGCAATACATTATATTTTGTTGCAATGACGCATATATATGCAAGATTGTTAGAGATGTGCACATCTCGACTCCAGGATTATATTGAATAAAGAAAAGAATCATATGGAAAATTCAACTATGTCACATTGTACAAATGAGATAATTTACCTCTTCACAAAGTTGTGCAGATAGTTTTCTAGGACTACGACATCCTTGGATCGAGGTCAACTTTTATGTATCAGAAAATGTGCACAAGTGTGTAAATTCTTTGTCGATAATCTAAATTGACCATAGAGAATCATAGAAATGGCGCCAGGTAATGGTATTTGAAAAAAAAAACACCTTAGCAAAATTATAATGTTTTTACACATTTTGTCTCATCCTTCTTATAGTAATAAATGTATTGGTCTTAATCATAGAAGCATGCACTAGAAATTTCTAAAATAATAGGAAGCTATGGACATGAAGCAATAAAGTGGCTTGTCTATTCCTGCAGGGATAATGGTAGATCTCGAAGCTTGACTAAACAAAATCAGGGAAAATACTTAGTTTATATATGTTAATAATTCTGCTGCAGGGGATAAAAACTAGTGTCCCAAGGGTTTTCTCATTTCCCAATCATAATCTTCTTTCTAATTATGCCAATGAAAAGTAGATCCCATTTCTCATACATAGAATTCAACAAAGCTTATACATTTCTCTCTTTTATGGAATCCACAAGTTGTGGTACCCCATGTGCCTTACCTCTTCATACACCACCCACTGGATTTCGATCTAAAGTTGTCCCTCTTCTTTCACCACCAAATCCCTCATATAAGTGTCCTATCTTGGGTTCCCATTCATGGTAACCCTACCAAACACCAACATCAAGACAAAAAAGAATAGCCATCCTTAGAATTTATTAACACGGAATCGTCTGCATAGTCTTTTTCATGGGTCACCCTTCAATATTTTAGACATCTGATGGTAGAAGAGTCCATACTGCTTCAGAAATTTTAAATGGGTACATATATTGGTGGGTTCATTTATCTCGGTAATAGTGCCCAAGTATACACGATTTATAGTTTATATCCTTTGGATCTGAAATTCCATTTCTCATTGTGGTAGTGGAAGTTTCGACATGCTCACATTGTAAAAAAATGTTAGATGGAGGGCTTCAAGATTCAAGTTTGATCCAATGCTAGACGGACTCACACCTACAAAATATGTTCTATCCCATGACCAAAACCCTGGTGAAGAAGAACTAACCTTCACCTAAGAACATTTTTTGTGATGGCCAACTACCACTTGTTTGTGGTAGTTTTATTACTATGTGGTAATTAGATCTGCTTCACTACGATGTGACTATTTTTACTGTCTAAGTTAGAGGCAGTGGTAATTCCTAGTGAGGATGTAGTAACCTATTGGTAGCTTTTACCACAGTTAAGAGTAATCACAAAAGCATGGTCATGTTATGTAATTTGTTGGTAGATTTTACTACTCCAGGAGACATGTGGTTAGGATGATATGGTTAGTGTTTTTGTTACCATCATTACTATGTAGTCAAAGTTTTTTACGTCCAACATAGGATGTTCGGCTCGCTAATTAGCAGAGCAAAGGCAGAGGTAGTAATATTTTTTTTGGCTGTTATGATTCTTTCAAGAGTTGTTGCGATTAGGCGGATGGCACGCAGAATAAAGAGTACGCACTCAGTCTCAGTTTAGCAAACCTAGGATTTAAAATAAGTTATTCTTCACCCGAAGTAATCTTACAATCATTTCATAAATAAATTAAATTTGAAATATTAATAGTTACAATCATATTGATTCACTGCATAAATTTTGGCATAAGAAAAAAAATAGGTCATAAAACCAGAAAAATTGCATTTTATGTACATTTTACACTATGTTTTTGCATTTGTAATTTTACGTAATATAAATATATATTTTACCGTGATTATATATTTTCTTACGTTCTCTTTTTAATCTAAAATAAGACAAAATTTATGGAACGCAAAATCACGGTACATTGATGTTAAAATATAGGTGGTGAAGAATAACTATTTCTCACGCAGGATGACGAATAGCAAATCCCTATCTTGCTTGGGTCTAACAGAACCACAGTTCGTTTGATCGAGGCAAAAGCCCACCCTACGTCCTCTCGTCGTAGGATTACAATGGGATCAATTGAAAAGCGTTCCCTTCTCGTTGTCCTTTTTTGCTTAAAAAAACCTCCTCATCTTTTCCCCACGTCCCCGTTCTTTCCTAATCCGTTGCATATGGTTTCGGGTGAACGGTGTCGTGGTGCTCGGCGGCAATTTGGCTTGCTGGTAGGAAGCCATTGTTTGGCATGCTGGCGTGGCGGCATGCGGCTAGGTCTCGGGGTTGGGTGGTCGCTGGGCAATTGGGGCGGCGTTGTGGTGTGTGGTGTCTGCATAGGTCTGGGTCCGTGCTGTGCATGGAGATGTGGCTGGTGATCTCCACGCAGCTGTGGCGGCAGGTGATCTCGGCAGCGCATTAGGCGCCCGTGCATGGGCTACTACATGACAGCATTACCTCTGTTAGGATTGAAGTTTGGTTGGGCTTGAGTGAATCCGAGGAGCTGAGCAACCCCAATTTTAGTGATTTCCGTTCCCATATTCCAATTAACTTCCACTTATGTCTCCCTTTGTCATGTTCTTCCCAAATTGATATCCTTGCATCTCGGTGCTCCCGATCTGCTAGCTCCGGCGCCCCTCGAGGTCCTGATTTGACTACTAGTTGGTGGATGTGGGTTCTCCCGGTGGTGGAGTTGAAGGGGGCCATGTGCTTAAGGACTTGACCGGCAGGCACTTTTCAAGCCATCTCACTAATCCATGTCATCAAAATTAATTACATCATTGGATTATAGAATTTACGTCTAATATAAGAGAAGAACTTACGTAATAACGATGGTCCCATAAAAAACATGTAACACGTTCAACGTTTCTTTAGATGGACTCATTTAATGTTGGTGAAAGAAAATAAGGAAAGCGTCCTTGGTTCCTTAAAATTTGTAAGTCTCCTTCCATAAAACCTCCACGGATGAAAAGCAAAAAAATAGCAGATTGCGTTTGACACGTTCAACTTACGTTGGTGAAACAAAACAAGGAAAGCATCCATCTTTCCCTTTTTAATGATAGCATCCTTATTTTTCAAAAAAAGGGGTAGTCTCCTTCCATATAAACTCAATAATGAAAAGGAAAGAAATAACAGATTGCATTTGACATGTTTAATGTTGGTGAAACAAAAGGAAACATCAATGATTCCTTCAAAAATGATGGCCTCCTTTCCAATAAAAACTCCATCGAAGAAAAGAAAGAAAAAGAGATCCATTTGATGAGTCTTGAAATTCAGTTAATAAATTATTTCCCCGATTGAGAAAGGAAAAAACATTCATGCAAAACAAAATACATCCTACCACCCGGTGGTAGTTACCCCACATGTCTCAAATACTATCATGAAGTAGTATACATACTAGTTTATCATTTTAAATATGTTCATATAATAAATCTAAGATATTTCAAAGCAAGTTCCATCAAAAAAATTCATATGAGCCCATAGTTTTTGTTATATTTACTAAATACATACATATTTGTACATAAAAAAGAGTATGCTCCAAATATGGTACATACTACCAAAAAAGTAGTATATATATATACATACTATCAGTTTTGACAGATACTACATACAACATACAAAACTCAAGTGGTGTGGTAACTACCATATATATATATATATATATATATATATATATATATATATATATATATATATATATATATAGGGAAAATCCAACCTACCACCCGGTGGTAGTTACCCCACATATCTCATATACTACCATGTGGTACTATATATACTATTTTATTATTTTAAATATGTTCATATACTATATTTAAGATATTTCAAAGCAAGTTATATGAAAAAATTGCATATGAGTCCATAGTTTTGGTATATTTGTGAAATATGTACATATTTGTACATAAAAAAGAGCATACTATAAACATGGTACATACTACCCAAAAATTAGTATATATACTACCTATCATTGATATATACTACATACTACACGTACATACTCTTGGTTTCGACAGATACTACGTACAACATACAAAACGCAAGTCGTGGTAACTACCATTGTTCATATAATAAATCCGGGATTGCTTCTGGCCGTCCGTCATTGGCCTTTTTGCAAAAAAAGTCGCCCTGTTTCTTCCAAATTAACCCGCAATCCCTACTTAAAGTGTATGTGAGAAAACGTTTCATTTTTTCATAAAAGTCCGTGTAGCTCAGTATATTCAACTCGTAGGCTTTTAAAAATATATCACGCACGATCCCTTCATCCCTCCCCACGCATGAGCGGGCGCACCCCCACAGCCGGCGCTGGCGCCGCCGTCTTCCTCCCGGAGTCCGTAGCCGAATTCCACGCCGGGAACAGCGGTCTCCATCTCTTCAACTCCTCCCTCTCCCTTGAGCCTCGACCTCCCTGGCAGCCTTCCTCCCATCTTAAGTCCAGGAGACGCATGGGGACGGCAAGCTGACCTCTGCAACACCCCCTCCCTTCTGCTCCCCTTCTTCTTCCCTTGAACTAGATCTGTCCTCCATTGCCGGCCGTTGTAGCACCGCCACTCCCGTCTCTAGCAGCCCCTACATCCCTTAGCAGTGTTCATTTAACTTGTTGCATTGTTAAGTTACGAGTACAGTTCGTGCAGATTATAGAGATGCGAGAAAAAAAGGGACATTTAACTTCCTTTTAATATGCTTCATCGAGGAGTACAACAGCTGCCCCATGCTAGCCGAGATCGAGGACTTTGACGAGTGGCTCACGAACAAGCTGCACCAAATCCTACAAGAGGCTCAGGTAAGAATGCACATGTACATGAACCTCGATATCTACATGATTAATCAATTACCACTCTTCCCTTTTGAACCAATATATGCACTTTTAGTTGAGGACACTCATCTTGCTAATTAATTTGTCAGGAAAATCTACATGGGCAGTTTAATTGTGTGATTGTTCAGTGATCCAGTGAGTAGTGCTGCTATATGCAAGGGAATGATAGAATGATAACTATGCAAAGTGAGCGAGGGAAGATCGATGTATCCTTGCTTAACAATGATAAAAATAAGTGTCCTGTTTTCCTATCAAAGGTTGGTCAATTATTTGTGGTGCATTAGATCTTTATCCAACTAGCAGATACTATCTTTTAACCATCATTATTGAACGTATATCTTAGTTTGACTGAATATTACGTGCAGAATATGTACTAAGTACTTGTTTCTATTCAATTATGACGATGTTGCACTAACATGTTAAATAAGCAACTGATACAGCCGACCCTGAGATCCAAGGTCAATTATTTGTACTCATATACATGGTAATCTTTGGTAAACAAGAACGGAATGTGATTCGCCAAGGTTGGATACATGTTTTGGCGTCGCAACAGATGGCGGAAGAAGAAGGGTTTTCCATTCATGGTGTGTATGATGGCACGAGCAAATGTTCCTGTAGAGAAGGGCTACTAATGGACTGGCATAAGCTGACTCTTGCACATTTAGATATGCCAGGTAAATAAGAAGTTAGCTGGTATTCTATGTTGATCATTGATGTCTCCTATTTTTCTTGGATGGTTTATGCTACTTCATACTTATTAATAAAGCTGAAAGTGGAATTAAGACTGTAATTGTCGGATATAATCACGTAACTGAATTCATGTTAATGCTTGCCAACGCCATTTCCTTTGAATTGGATACATTATTGGTGGCCTATGTAGGTGTCCGGGAAATTTTGATTGGATTGAATTTGAGATGATAAAGGAGTAGATCGTTTTGGAGGTGATTATTTATTAAGTTTTGTTAGGGTGACCATTCGTCCACGAATCAGTTTCATTTTTTAAGCTGGTCTTTTCCTATTTCTAACAGAATTTCTTCATTCAAGATGACATTGTGTGTTCGCTGGCTAGACATCTGATGCATTAGTTGGAAACATAATCTTTGATTGAAGAGGCATATAGTAGCAATCAAAGCACTTACAATTTTCATTTAGTATTTGCCCAACACAAAATCTTGGGGGATGTAATGTATCTTTATGCTAGCTTTGAAATAATGTTGTCGATACCAAATATCAGATCAGATCATATTGTGTTTGTACTTCTAGGCTCAAATATTGGTGCAAGGGGTGAGTGATGTAGCCTCATGTCTTCGTCGGCGGTCGTGTCAATCACTCGGAGCCCTTTACCCATGGACAAGGTGCCATCCTGGGTGACGCGATGCAGTATGTCATGAAATCCTCACTCGACCCCATCCCATGAGGAGTAAGAATCCGGTATGTCATGAAATCCTCATTTTTCCTATTATTTTGGCTAGGATAGATGATTTTTTTTACAACGCTCATGATTTCATTTTTCTCTATTATTTTTTACCTAGAGGATGGTGGATCTTTCTGCAACGTTCCTGAACTCGTCACACACTATCGGTGTTCCGCTTCGACCCGACCAACATGGTTAATGGCAACTAATTTGTTGTGCTATTTTTTTAATCTCCCATTGGAACGAAAAGGGGCACGCGTACATTTATACCATGGAAAATAGGTTTTGTTAGGCAAGTGTTAAAATAGATGTCTATAGTAGCTTTACCTGGTACAGTTGTTTGGATTTCTTGTTTTCAACCCATTGCAACGCACGGGCCCTTTTACTAGTGTAACATATAGATCCCCCCGTCCAAAAAAAAGACACGTAGTGTTGGTGAGGCAAAAGAAGGAAATCATCCATCAATTCCTTTTAAGGATAGACTCCTTGCATAAAAAATCCAGCGATGAAAAGAAAAAAACATATCCAATTGATGTCCACTGAAAGTACATAAAGAAAATCTTCTACCGATTGAGAAAGGAAAACACCTCTCCCTCAAAAATAGGAAAGAAAAACACCTCCTTCGGTATTTCTTGTCTTCTATGGCCGGTGGCGGCAGCTTTTCTCAGCGAAGGGATATGCCCATCACCATAAAGTGCGCTCCCCCATCCGCATGACAATTGGTTAAACACAAAGTAGCCAAAGCCAGGTGCTGCAAGGGATGATGAGCGACCCAAATGGCGATAGATCTTCATGTTTGCTAGGATCACCGCATCTCTCTCCATCCGCCGCAAGCTTCAAAGTACACTCACGTTTCAAATATAAGAAAGGCCAACTATCAAAACCATCCTCTAACTATTCTTCTTGGCTTCAAGTTCCGCGAGGATTCTAATCCAACAATGATAATGGTCGATGCAGCATACGATGAGTTGTACCGATGGTGGTCCAAGTAGATCGTATTGTTGTCCTAATAGGTACGCCGCCCATTGGAAAAACCTATAGCGGTAAGAAAGCATAGCGATTTATCTATCTGATATCATCGTGTTCGTCGTCGGTTCTGCAAGTCTGGAGACAAGAAAAACCTATCCTTGAATTTGTTGAATGTTCTACATGATTTTTAGCATGTCCGAATTACGAAAAACCGCAATAAATTATCGTGATACCAAACGTCCGAGAAAGAGGAATTTTTCTATATATATATGCCTATTTATGAGCACACTTTGCTGAATTATGTTGAAGAGTGGACCAGATTCAGCTGCATCCAAAGTCGCCACTTGCAAGATAGTGTAGTAATGCATATGTGTTCGATCACCTAAAGCATCGATTATTACGATTTTTTTACATATATACGACTTTACCTAATATGCATGCAAGTCGTGAATTACATTCATTCACATGATTCTTTGGAGGTGTAGATTGCTAATCCGTATATGCATATATATTACGTCTATGCAGGTCTTTTTTTTCGTCCTTATAACACAGAGATAAATTAACTATTAAAATATATTTATATACATAGAAATTACCGCATTAACAACAAAAGAATCTGGATGTATCATGCGCCACAAAGTTCTCATATAAACAATGTCTATGCGATATACTAGATATGTATATTATGGATAGAAAATTTAAAATTTCAAGGCTCATGCAAATATCATCTCATGCACTAGTTGCAGTGGAAAATTTCATGAAGTTTCAGTGACAGCCTTTGAATATCCATTTCGATAATGGAACAGATCAAAATTTTCTAGTCAACTAAGTAGTTGAGACGAGTGCACATCCGTTATGTACCATCCCTCGTTTTATTTAGAACGTACACTGTCCTTTCGGATTTATTAGGGCAACAAGCAAGCTAGTCACATTCGTTCCTATTATACCGTTGTAATTATCATGTACCAGTGGAATTTGCTGATCTCAAATGGGAATAGGAACGAATGTGACTAGCTTGCTCGTTGCCCTAATAAATCCGAAAGGACGGTGTACGTTCTAAATAAAATGAGGGATGGTACATAACGGATATGCACTCGTCTCAACTACTTAGTTGACTAGAAAATTTTGATCCGTTCCATTATCGAAATGGATATTCGAAGGCTGTCACTGAAACTTCATGAAATTTGCCACTGCAACTAGTGCATGAGATGATATTTGCTACATGTTACTACATGCCGTCTCCGCATGTTCCCATCGATATATTGTTTATTTTCACAGGTTTCTGTTGTGTCGTGGGCTTTATGCATTTTGAGAAGGGTCCTTGTTCCTCAAGCTTGATTGGTTACCTTTGTGTCCGTAATAGATGATCAATTAAGTTGATGAATTTGTGTTGATAATCCATTGTATGAATATTTGTATTATGATAGTAAATTCTGGATTACACACATGCATCATGTTTTCATTAATTCATTGTTTGGTTATGTGCATCTTAGTTATGCAGAGGCTGGGTGTAATTCTTAAACCTTTTAAGTAATAAAGCATCCCTTTGCTGAGAAAATATGGAATGGCAGCTGAGCATCATGAGTTGATTATATCGGTCTTATAGGAACGAATGTGACTAGCATGCTGGTTATCATAATAAATCATAAAAAATAATGTACGTACTAAATTAAATGAGGGATGGTACATAACAGAAGTGCACTCCTCTCAATTACTTAGTTAATTAATAAATTTGGTCCATGCCATTATCAAAGTGGGTTATTCGAAGGCTGCCACTAAAACATCACGAAATTGGAATCTGCAACTAGTGTCTATGATGATATAGCTACATGCTACTACACACCGTGTACACCTATTGTAGTCATGTTGTTGTCCATGTGCACTAGTTTCCTCGTGAATGGGACACACTACTTCATTACATAAACCGCACCAATGAGGAGACATGTTTGACAATTCGTACCTATGAAGGGCACACCGTTGATGGGAGACACATCCATAATTCTCTTGTGCGAAATATCTATGTGACCGTCCGATAGTTGTAGATACAAACCTTAGGTCTTTGCGTCTACGGAGTAGGATTCCGTACGATTCCACACCCATCTATCAAATTACACATGTGGGCAAATGGCAATAATGATGGAACTACGTACGTGTGCGTACATACGGACAATATATGGAATTTCAAAAATCTCTGCCTTTATGTGTACGTGTGGCTACACGAACCCTCGATCAATGATGATGTCGACCAAGGCAACCTCGCCAAATTAACATGTAAACATACTTCCTTCCCATTATCAAGTCAAAAGAACCAAATGTAAGAACTCCTTGTTTCAGAGTATCACCATCTACTTCGTATAGAGAGTCTCCATGATTCTCCACTATCATATACTAGTGGGATTTTTGCATTATAGAATTTGGCTTGTATATTCCGATGACGAGCTTCTTCAAATCCTCGAGGCCTTCATGAGGAAGCGAGTTGGATGCACACCCACTTAGTTTCATACAGAGAACTTTCACACTCTTATAGCTCAAGTGGATCCGTTGCATCGAAATCCCTACTCCTTGCATTGACATCGATTGTAAGGGCTCTCCCTTGCCAAACGATCCGCCTCATTGATGCGAGACTTTCTTGTACTTTTGTCTTCCCTTATGAACCCCAATCATCATTTTCTTTGCCATCCAAAGTGCTAAATCCATGGCTCACGCTCGATTGTTTTGTGAAAGTTGAAAAAGCTAAGGTATTGATTCAATTATTTGGTTTTGCACCGGCCGGTGTGATCATGATAGATATCTTTGTGTTAAGAAGACTGAGCTATGCATGTTTAAATGATTAAATGAGTAGGGATTACATTCTTTAAAATTCATATTTTAAAGGGCAGCGGTTATTTACTAGTATTCATGTGTATTATAATTTTGATGTGAAATTGATAGACAATTGACTTAAATAATTCACTTCCCAATGTTCATACCACAAATGAAATACATGATCAAAGAAAAATGCTAGGTAGCATTTCACATTGAAAATTCTGTTTTATCATACACCTACTCGAGGATGTATAGAAATTAAGCTTGGGGAGGCTGATATGTCTCCGACGTAGTTATAATTTTCGATTGTTTCACAATATTATATTATCATTCTTGTATGCTTTATATGTCATTTTATTTTATTTTTATGGACTAACCTATTAACCAAGTGCCTAGTCCTAGTTCCTATTTTTGCCTATTTATTTGTTTTGCAGAAAAACCATACGAAACGAAGTCTGCGAAACTTTACGATGATTTTTTCTGGACTACAAGAGACCATAGAAGCTTGATGGAGAGACTAGAAGACATGCGAGGGAGCCACAAGATCACGAATTGCTCCCTGTAGAGGGGGGGGCGCCATCGGCACTTGTGCGGCCCACAAGGCTCCGTTTGACCTAATCTCGGGCCTAATATTCCAAAAACCCCGAAGCAAGACCTGAAAGAATTTTATCACCGTCGCAAGCCTCTGTTCTTCCCCATATGTAGTCAAGAGATCTAAATGTAAAAACATATTTAGTACGTAACATCATTGTAGACCAGCAAACTTTTTATATCCAATGGTTCATGTAAGAAGGAGAGTACTGGATGTTACATCTGCGTCACGGGCTCTTCGTTCCTCAAGCTTAATGGGTTACCTTGTTGCCCACAACAGATGATCCATGACAACTGATGAGTATGTGGTGGGAATTCATTGGATAAATATTTCTATCATACATGCTTTCATAAATAATTTCCCTATATTTGTCGAATGAACGACTGCTAAGCAGCATGACTAGATTTCAGCGGTCTAATTACAATGAAAGTGACTCACTTGCTCTTTGGCCAAATTTATCCGAAAGGACAAAGTACGTTTGAAATAAGTCTAGGGATGGTACATAACAGTGGCCCACTCCTCTCAACTACTTAATTGGATGGAATTTTTTTGTCAGTGCCATTATCAAAGTGTGATATTTGTAGGCTGCTACTCAACCTTCACGAAATTGGGTGCGGCAAATTGCGGCTGTGAAAATATTAGCTACATGCTACTACACACTGTCTCCGTGAGTTTTCACTCGCTACATGCTACACGCTACTAGCGGCTGTTATGATATTTGCCGTATGTTTTCACTCGCTTCCATGTTTGTGGGGCCCAATACTTCCCCACATTAATCGTACCAACCAGGAGATGTGATTGACTATTCCCACTGATATGGCGCACACCATTGATGGGGGCAACACAACATAATTTTTATTTGCAAAATACAAGCTTTTTAATTAATTGCCCTATTGGTGAAGATATGAACCTTAGGTCTTTCTGTCTATAGAGTAGCAGGCCATATGAGTCCACACTATATATCAAATTACACATGAGGGCACACAACATCTTACTAAATTGAAGAACTTGTTCAATAAGTAACACCATTGGAGATCCTCAAACTTGTTCCAGCCAATGGTTGCTTTTAGCTAGGATGGTACTTGATGCTACATCTGAGTCGCAGGCATTTTGCATTTTCAGAAGGGTTTTTCTTCCTCAAGCCAAATAGGTTACGTTGCTGTCTAGAATAGGCGGTTGGTGCAAATTGATTATTTGTGGTGACAATCCAAAGGAAAGATATTTCTATCGTCATAGTAAATTCTGCATTACCCCACATGCGTCATTCTGTAATAGATTTCCCTCTATTAGTGGACGGAATGAAGTTGAGGCACGTGCGGGTGTAATAACAACAAACTAGATCATCGATGGCGCACGTTGTTGCGCCCGTGTAGTTGCACAATGAAATGATAGGATTATTCATAAACATAAGAACACATGAAACATATTGAATTTGGATAACCATAGCAATTAATTAGTCGGTAATCTAAGAAAATTTGATATATATAATCCGTTAAAGTAAGGTTCACATATAAAAATTGGCTTGGCGTGACAACATACACAACGGTTTAGATAGTAAGTACAACATATCAAAACTACCAAGACAGATAGTAGTAGTAGATTGTATACATGGTGCATAAATGAAATCTTCACATGGCTCTACCAAAGGGCCATCATGTTCCAAAACAAAGAAGAATGAGGTTAGCATGATTCACCGTCCATTTCCAGTGGAGGGCACTACAATAATGGGAGAATGCTAACAAGGATTACAAGGTCATGCATTTGTACCGAAATAAATTTCAGCAAAGAGTCAATCAAATCTTATTGCATGAGTAATCATGATGCAACTACGTATGTGTGCGTACATACGTACAATCTATCAAATGTCACCAATCTCTATCTTTATGGGTATGTGTGGCTGCAGGAATCCTCGGTCAATGATGATGCCGACCGAGGGAACCTTGCCAATTAACACATAAATAGACTTCCTTCCCCATGTCAAGTAAAATGAACTAGATGTAAGCAATTTTTTAGTACGCCACACAATTCGAGATCAGCAAATTTTTTTGAACTAATGGCTGCCTTTAGCTAGAACAGCACTAGATGTTACACATGCCTCACGGGCTTTTTGAGTTTTGAGAAGGGTCTTTGTTACTCAAGCTTAATGGTTTACGTCGGTCCGCTTGACGCAGATGGATGGTTGTGTAGTGGCGGCGGTCGAACCAGATGAATCTGCTGAGATCGTGGAACAGTGGTGACAACACATAAGTGACTTCAATGTTGGTGCTATTTGAGCACCCAGACTCGAGCTCTGGAGTGAAAGCCTAGGTCAGACCTGAGTGCTTATGCCTGACAATGGCAGTGTTTTCTAATATCATCACCTTGTCGAAGGCATTGCTCAGACATGTTCAGACTGGTTCTTTAGGGTGAAAACCTAAATTTTGGCCTTGCGTTTGGATCCGGTGATGGCAGTGCTTGAGTGTCGCTACACTACTGAAGGCGTTGCAGTTGAAGAATCTCGTCGTTCATGCGGTGTCATGAGATGGTTGGTGTGGATATGGTCATTGTTGTACTTTGTCGATTGTAGATCTGGTCACTTTGGGGCATTGGTCTTATACGACTTTGCTAGTTGCCGGCGTGTTTTCGCGCGTGTATGTGTGAGAGTTGATGTTGGCTGTGTGCATCCTAACTTTGCAAATGTCGAGTGTGCTCATTGTGTTATGTATCTTCTTGATGCTCCATTTTGGGAAAGTAAAATCCACCATTTATCAAAAAGATGGGTTACGTTAGTTTCCATAACAGAAGATCGATGATGAAGTTGTGTTGATAATCCATTGGCTAAATATTTCTATGATCATAGTAAATTCTAGATTACACGCATGCATCATTTTGTACTCTAATCCATATTGATCGGAGGAGCAAATGTGATTAGCTTGCATGTTGTCCTAATAAATCTAAAAGTACAGTGTACGTCCTAAATAACAGAAGGGATGGTACATAACGTAAGTGCACTCCTCTCAACTACTTAATATTTTTGAAAACAATTATCTGTACCACCATTGAGTAGGCATACTGAAAGGCTAGCTTGGTGTCCACAACAGATGATCGATGAAAATTGATGGAATTGTGGTGATAATGCATTGGATACCCCAAAACAAAATTCTAGGTTGTACTTTCTCATTAGATACCAAATATGGTATCGCACTAGAACAAAATAAACATTCTGAGATACGAAAACCGACTCCCTTGTTGCTCCTTGGATTCTTCCAATCAATGTGCCATAGTTCCTCGACAAGATAACTTCGCCAACAATGGGAGCTCTCCAATCTAATATAGAACCATATGGTATTGTTCAATTGTCTTCACGCCGGTCAACTTGAACTATCCAGGCTTAATTTTGGCGAGATTGTTTTATTACGGAAAATTAAGGAGGTTGCGCGGATCCAGCAATATAGAACCATATGTCTCCTTAATGTCAACTTCAAAATTTTCACCAAAGTGGCTACTAATAGCCTCAACATGGTTGCTGACCCTGTCATCTGGCCATCTCAAACAACTTTCATGCAAGGAACAAATATACTCGATGGAGTAGTAATCCTACATGAGACCATTCATGAGATGCACTGAAAAAACATGAGTGGGATCAAGATTGATTTTCAAAAGGCCAATGAAAAGGTCAATATGTCATTTCTTCAACATGCCCTGAGAATGAAAGGTTTCTCCGATAAATGGTGCCAAGGGATCAAAATATTTTTACTGAAGGTAGTGTGGCTGTCAAAGTCAGTTATGACACAGGCCATTACTTTCAGACAAAACAAAGACTCCGTCAGGGTGACCCATGTCTCTAGTGTTATTTAACATAGTTCCTGACATGTTGGCTATTGCGATTGAATGCGCCAAGCAGGACGACCAGATTGCTGGTGTAGTGCCACACCTTTTGGATGGTGGCCTCTCAACTTTGCAATATGATGATGATACGATTATTTTTATGGAACATGACCTGAATATGTCTAGAAACTTGAAGCTTGTTCTTTCAGCATTTGAGGAAATGACTTGTCTTAAAATTAGCATCCAGAAAAGTGAATTGTTCTGCTTTGGGGAGCAAGTGTGGCAGCGACCGATTATGCTGACCCGTTTGGTTGTGCACAAGGCCAGTTCCTGATTAAATATTTGGGAATTCTGATTCATTATCGGTGTGTCACTAACGCAGAGTGGAAACATGTAGAGGAACACTTCGAGAAACGTTTGAGAAGTTGGCAAGGCAAGGTACTCTCTGCTGGAGGATAATTGGTCTTGATAAATTCCGTCCTCACAAATATAGTTCTCTATATGCTTTCCTTTTTCCAACTCCCTAAAGGGGTCTTGCGAAGGCTTCATTATTTCAGATCCAGTTTCTTTTTGCAAGGAGAAGGAAAAATACAGGTTGGTCAAGAATGATGCCTTACTTGTTTAATGGTCGTGCAAACTTCTTACTGAGGATGGCATATAGCAAACCCTGTTGCGTAATAAGTATCTAAGCCAAAAAGTTTTGTCAGTGGCCTGCTCAAAACCTGCTGACTCGCACTTTTTGGCTGGTTTAATGGAGGCAAAGAAAATATTTTCCGTTTGGGATCCTTCAAATAAAAAGACGGTTCGGACATTCGGCTTTGCGAGGACAACTAGCTAGGCAATGCCAGCCTCCGAGAATGATATCCATCTTTGTACCTCATTGTTTGCGATAAGAATGATACTCTTGTGCATGTCTCAGTTATTTCCCGTCGGGTATTCATTCACGCGGGATTTAATTGGCCCCCGTCTTATTTTATAGCAAGATCCGCTTTCCCGTTTGATTTCGATTTACCTGACACAAGGGTGGGGTGCTTTTCACTTGAACCTCACTACATCTGGATCCTTCATAGTTGACTCTATGCAACATGCACTCATGCAGTTAGAGGTCCCAGTGGATAATAACACGAGATTTTGGAAGTTGAAGATTCCAGTAAGAGTTAAAATTTGCATGCTGTCTTCGGAGGGGAGTTGTGCTAACAAAACACAACCACACCCATCGCAACTAGCAAAGAAGGAAGAAGTATTGTTTTGTATTCACGATGAGACAATCAAACACCTCTTTTTTCAGTGCAAGTTTGTGCGTTCTTCATGGTCAGTCATATAAATAGCGTCCAATTTGTATCCGCCCATGAGTGTTGCAGGTAATTTTCTATCCTAATAAGGGTGGGAGCGTATACCTTATTATGGTCGGTATGGCTATGTAGAAAGGATTTGATTTTCAATGGCAAAAACTCGACTCCTTTGCAGGTAATTTTCCATTCTACGCACTGGTTTCGTACGTGGTCTATGCTACACCGAGCGGACTACCAACCGTTGTTCAAGGTGGTGTGTATGCGGCTGGAACGGGTGGGCAAGGAGGATTTCACCCAACATGGGTGGCAGCATAATTTTCGGACGGGTCCACCACCTCTGGTGCCAATATGTTGCTTTTTTCTTGTGTCGAACTGTCTGTGATTGGTTGTATGGAACTAGCTATACATAGGCCAGGTGTTACTCATTATGTTTCGTATCTGCTTGATGCTACATTCTGATTTAATAAAAGAGCCCTTTATTAAAAAATGGGTTGAATTGAAATGGTTAATAATCAATTCAAAATTCTCAATACAATATAAAACTATCTGATCAACAATTTGTGTCGATCACGGCCGAAACATGTGCACATGAGAATGCAAAGGATTCCCAATTATGTTCAAAAAGTTTTTTCCAGATCGATTGCAACGAGGTTGATGCAGAACCAGAGAAATTAAGAACAACCATGCGCACCCGGGCCGAATTATGGATTCCAAACATTTGAAAATATTTCTTACATTAAGTTTTCCCAAGATTTGGGTTCTTGCCCGAGAATAGGGGAAATGCAGTGGATGGGTGTTCTTGACCGAAAATCACAAATTGTTGACTCGTGTGAGCAAAAGGAGAAAGCGGGGGAATAGGAGATGCATGATCAGACAGGTCGTTGGCCGGGAGTGGCGAAGGGGTCTAGAGGGACATTGTCGTTAGCCCTGTGGAAGGTCGAAGACCCGATGGTCTGCAGACCCGTCGACCGCCCTACACGCCCATTGCCCGGGCTCGATTTGAGCGTGGAGCATCGCTGGAGGTGAAGAAGTATCTTCTATACACTACTGTAGGAATGCCTAGCAGTGGCGGGTGCAAAATAGCCATCAGTGATGGGCTACGGGCCGAGGCAAGCCCGACACTGACCTCCCGCCATTGCTAAAAGGCCAGCAGTGGCGGGCGGAGCTGCCACTGCTAACTGGTTAGCAGTCGCGGGCATCAACTAGCACCCGCCACTAATAAAGGATGCACCAGAGCCGGTTCACCAAAGCAAGATGCACCAGTCGCGAGCACTGTGCTCTGCCTGCCCCTGCTAAGATGCGGCAGTGGCGAGCAGTGTGCTCTGCCTGCCACTGCTAGTAATTTCAGGATTTTTAAAAAAATTGTACGTACTGTACCATGACGTACACAGTACAGTTCATGTAATATATATTGTTCACATGTACATACCAATAGCATATAGGCTGGCAGCCAGCGCACAAATTTAGATACATCATCATGATTTACAAATTTACACAGGCTTGCACACAAATCATCAATGTTCTAAATCGACATGAAAGAAAATAAGAAGAATGAAAGGGTTGAATAGGGTAGACGTTCTCATCCTGGTAGCCTCTGCTCAACCATTCTTTCCCAATTGGACCTCACCTACAAAAGAAAAAGAATAAGACATGAAGCCACGAATACATGAACGAGAGCAAGATTGAGCATCAACAGGTGAGAATGATGAATATTACTTAACATGGGTAACATGTTTTCTCTAACAAAAGAATGAGTCTAACTTGTTTATCTTGTTCATTCTGGAGTAACTCTAGAACAGATGTACTACAGGAGAAATCTTTGCTTAGCATGTAAACAAGGCCAATCAGTATCCCATGTGTCAAAAACATCATGTAGAATCATCATTTTCACAGCCAATATGCAAAGTGCAACAGCTTCTTAGTAAAGCCGAATGAACAAAGAAGAAAGCTGCCAGGATGCAACTACTAAATATGTGTTAGCCAGTAAAATGATAAGATGAAGTACTTCCACTTTGAATTATATGAAATGACACCTTTAGTCACAACCAAACTGAAGGACGAAACATAACTCCCTCTCCTACCCACTATTCTTTATCATGATAGAAAGGAAGAGACGACACAGGTAGAACTGCAGCAGCTCACCGCCTATGCAGCAGCTTCTGCTTCCTTGGCACTTGACTTCCGCCACACAATCAGAGAGATGAAGAAATCAAATCGGAACAACCTGCAAAAGGAAGGCACAAATCGGACGGGTAGATGAAGAAAAGAAATAATTCTACTGGACCTTTATATCATAGGTTCATTGTATTGGATGGTTAATTAATCTGCATGTATTAGCGAGCAACAAGAAACTTCTTTGCACATTTAAAAAGGAAGAGACAGTATGTTGGATTCTAAGGACACATGCTAAAGAAAAGGCAAGAGGCACTTTGCTAAACTCTGAAACACACATATTAAATCAGTAGTCATTGGTTTGTGCATATATTTGTCCAAAAGCAGCAGGCTACGGCAAATCACCCGCACAAGCACAAGGAAAAATGGCTTAATGCAAACTGCAACCATGAATTAATTAACCTTCTTGTGTGAACAAGCAACAAGAACAAATCCAGGCACACGTAAATAGCAGGATTGGCCATATATAAAGAATGACTAGGCAAAGAAGGTACAGCCCAGGGACTTTTATGAAAATAATGACCAAGCAATCATACGCATGTAAGGATGTGTTTTTTCCGACAAGATTAGGATAACCCCACAGGCAGCAAGGCAGAAAGAAAATAGTCAGGATGGTGCGGTGCAGATTATCATATGTCCAGTCTGAACTTATATCCTTCTATGTCCTGCATCTGAACTTATATCCTTAATCTGCTAATTCTTTGACCGATTCTATTGTATGGAGTAGAACTGATGGAATCACAGCCTCAAGTATAACTCTTTTCAACTAGCAAGGTGGCCCTCGCAAATGCGAGGGTTAGATCTTTAGTGCATTGAAAGTGTTGATTCTTTGTTTTTATCTCATGCACATATTTAATACTCTTATTTACCCACTTTCATTATATAATACATGATGTTGTAGACACTAGTAGATTTATAAAGATGGAACTTTGATATTGTTTTTACATGAATGGAACATTACATTGCAAATAAATAAAAAAATTGAATTATGTGGCTTTGATATAATAGTCGGCCACCGACCTACATAGACACCGAACCATTTGCAACTTAAATTGTCTTATGTTATGTGGAGTACATCCGCAATTCTATGCTATGTTGTCATTTTGTGTATGGCTATATAAAGGAACTGGTTGTCCCTATCCAGCCTCTTGCATGCTACATCCTCGCGTCCACAAATGGATCCATATTTTGTAAAAGAGAAAATGTAACAAAGCTAAATGACCAGAATGTTGGGGAACGTTGCATGGAAAATAAAAAATTTCTATGCACACGCAAGATCTATCCATGGAGATGCATAGCTACGAAGAGGGGGAGAGCATCTACATACCCTTGTAGATCGCTAAGCGAAAGTGTTTATCAACGCGGTTGATGTAGTCGTACACCTTCACGATCCGTCCTGATCAAGTACCGAATATACGACATCTCGGCGTTCAACTCGATGACGTCCTGCGCCCCCCCCCCCCCACCTTCCTTCCTTCTTTGGCGCTAGGGGGAAAGGAAAGGGGGTTGGCTGCCTTAGGGCACCCCCCTTTCCCTTTCTCTGTTCCTTGGAGAAAGGCAGGAGGGGGCCAGCCCCTCCCTTTCCTTTATAAGGCCGGCAGACAGGTTGGGGGCGCGCCAGCCCCTTGTGGGCTGGTGTGCTCCCCTCCCCTTGGCCCGTTAGGCCAAATAACTTACCGTGGCCTCCCGGAACCCCTTCCGTTGATCCGATAAATACCCGGTGCATTTTGAAACCTTTCCCGAGACCAAATACTATCATACTATATATCAATCTTTACCGTCGTACCATTCGGGAGCTCCTCATCATGTTTGTGATCTCATCCGGGGCTCTGAACAACATTTGGTCACTATTTCACTTTTATGACAACATACGTAGTTCCCTTTATCTGTCGGTATGTTACTTGCCCGAGATTCGATCGTTGGTACCTCCACACCTAGTTCAATCTCGTTACCAGCAAGTCTTTTTAATAGTTTCGTAATACATCATCTCGTAACTAACTCCTTAGTTACTTTGCTTGCAAGCTTCTTGTGATGCTGTATTACCGAGAGGGCCAAGAGATACCTCTCCGATACACGGAGTGACAAATCCCAATCTCGATCCATGCCAACTCAATAGACACCTTCGGAGATACCTGTAGAGCATCTTTATGATCATCCAGTTACATTGTGACGTTTGATAGCACACAAGGTATTCCTCCGGTATCCGGGAGTTGCATAATCTCATGGACGAAGGAATATGTGTTTGACATTAAAAAAGCAGTAGCAATAAACTGAATGATCATATGCTAAGCTAATGGATGGGCCTTGTCCATCACATCATTCTCCAAATGATGTGATCCCGTTATCAAATGACAACATATGCCTATGGTTAGGAAACCTTAACCATCTTTTGATCAACAAGCTAGTCTAGTATAGGCTCACTAGGGACACGTATTTGTTTATGTTTCCACACATGTATTTAAGTTTCCGGTCAATACAATTCTAGCATGAATAATAAACCATTGTCCTGATTAAGGAAATATAATAATAACCACGTTATTATTGCCTCTAGGGCATATTTCCAACATAGAAAACTCTAAAGCCCTCAGTACCAACAATCAATGCTCATTTATGTACTCCTATATAGATGCTTAAGATGGAGTCAAACCACTCAACTGATTTATTTTTCATATTAACCTTAGGAACTTTGTACGTTGCCGGTAATAGGAATAATCTAGAGAGCATGTTATTTTAAGAGGATTATTTACGCTGGCTATAATTTATATGTTCTAAGCTCCTTCTGTTTTGAAACATAGTAGTATTTGTTGTATCGATTTTCTCTAGCTGTAGTCATGCTACCTCAATCCATACTCTTCAATAGATTCAATGTATGTTCTCGCCACATGCATTTATTGTGTCATTTTTACCATGCTGCCTAATAAGGGATATTGCTAGCATCTTAAAATAATGATCGAATTTATGATGAGTTTTCATCGACGTAATAATTTTTCTCTTCAATATTCTGGGGAAGTTATACACATGATTAGAACAGATAGATATAAATTTATTCAATTGTAATGAGGTGCCCTTAAATCTTAAAATACACTAAACCTTGTAAATTGGAATAGATGGGTGTTTGATTATACTGTAGCTAGAAAAGGCATATATTGAGGCTGAACAGTAATTGGCATTGTCCAAAGAAGTGTGGTCTGTAGAAAGAATCTTGAGCTTTCTAGTCATGCAATCAAACCACGATCTCTCAAGATATTTAATAAATATCTCTCTCTCTCTCTCTCTCTCTCTCTCTCTCTATATATATATATATATATATATATATATATATCTCTTTCTCTATCTATCTATCTATCTCTTATCTCTTTCTCTCTCTCAAAACTGAGCCAACAAATGGTCATGTCACGGAGCTAGAACAAAACTTCAAACTCTAATCTATCTAGTTTATCTTTTCGACACTAATTATGCTATAGGGAGAGATGTGCCGCATAATATCCTCGCTGACACGAATTTGCTTGCATTTTTTCAATGACATTTTCTTGCTTGTTGTTAGACTTAAGATGGACAATTACTGGTTCACGACTATTAGGACCTAACATTGGAACTTGTATTAATTTAATGTTTCTTGCATAAGTGTAGCCATGTAGTCATTTTTTTTGCTCTCATTAGATTGTTAGCTTCTTGCATTAGCATGCAATTTGTCCATGCCTCATACGAATGTTCGCGTAAAAAGTAAATTCACAATGTTTTTTAAATATTTTATGTTTGGACAAAGAGTCCTTCATATTACTATTCTAATTGGCAGCTTGATAATTGGTAATACGCTTGCCTTCTGATTTTATTTCTTTTCATATGCTTTGGTCTTCTTTTAATAAGTATATACTCAGTAACATATACGTATAGTGAATTTACTTCTGATTATTATGTACTCCTGTAAAAAAACGAGTACTAAATAAAGGTAAAAAATTAGTCTAGGACGTCTTCCTTTCCACTTCCTAGGGTAGTTAGCGTATTTTTTCTGACCTACCACATCTTTCCTTCCACTTTCTAGGGTAGCTAGTGTTTTTTTATTGTTTTTTCCTTTCCACTTTCTAGGGTAGTTAGCGTTCTTTATTGTTTTTGGAGATTGGAAATTTTGGGTAGTTAGAGTTGAAAATCATGTGTAGCCATTCAGTAGCAATCACAACTTTTTTTGAGGGGCTACTAATCATGGCATGGGAAAAATATCTGATGCTCCCGATGCTTAGGCGATACTGTGACATGGGCTCCTAGGAGCTGATCCAACGGTTCTCGGGAGCTCTTGAACATTTTATAAAGCTACCATCCATTTCTAAATATTTCAGGGAGACTCAAAATTGCACGCATGTACAATTACTCCTCAGGAGCCATCGGATCTGAGATTAAACGGCCCAGGAGCCCGTATCACGTTAGCATATAAGTGCCGGTGTCACCTGAAACTTCTCAACACAACCTATATAGAATAAAACATCTTTGAGGTTTACCTGTGATGCCATGAGACTGAGTCATCACGGATGGAATTGCTGGGATTATTTAATCCTGACCATAGATTAGATATCTAAATATAAGACTTTTAGATAAATATCCTTTGAGACTGAAAATTGCTGGATTCACATGGTGACTCGAAAAATAACCCCATATTATAATTTTATTATATAATAATTTAAAATATTATAATACATTATAATATAATACTACTCCCTCCATTTTTAAATATAAGATTTTTTAGATATTCCGATACGGACTGCGTACCGATTTATAGAGACGTAGTTCAGAGTGTAGATCCATTCATGTTGCTCTGTATGTAGTCCATGTTGAAATCTTTAAATGGGCTTGTATTTAAAAACGGAGGAAGTATAATATACTACCTCCATCCAGAAATACTTGTTGCTCAAATGGATATATGCAGAGTATATGAATGTTAGATACATCCGTTTGAGTGACAATGATTTCTGGAAGAGAGAAGTATAATGTAATACTCCTAGAAGAAGATAGATTAGGCAAGGAAAGTCAGTAGTTGTAACGGAATTTGGGTTTGTGCATGGAGCATCCTTTTTTTTTGTTCTCTGAACGGTGGATCAGTAATTGGTTCTGCTACGATGTATGCTTTTTTGGGTATTTTTCAGAGTATGTTACGGTGTATGTGGTCACAAAGGGGTGTATGTGGTCACAAAGTTTTCAATGGTTTATGCATCCAATTTTTCAACACGTCTGGCATCGAATGAAAAAGGCCCATGTGCGCATCAGGCATCAGCTATAGTCCTTTTCGTAGATTTAGAGTCTTCATCTGGTACGGAGACCTAGAGTTTTTGTTTGAGTTGGAGACCTAGTGTCTTACCTACCATGCGTTATCTTCTTTTAGAAAAAAATGCTACCATACTTTTACACCGGGCCGGTGCTAGGCGTCATCCGGCTGATTTCTTCAGGAAATCCGTCGGGTAGGTGGCCGTCCGATCTATCTCGCCCAAGCCGTTCGATGGGTCAATGCTTCGTCGCTTCCTTCCTCCCCCGAGTTCGTCGGTCCGTCGCTTTCTTCCTCCCGAGCACACGCAGCAGTTCGCTGCTACGTCGCGGACGGCAGCAAACGCCGGTGAGGGCTGCATCGCAGCACAAGGCAGCCCACGACGGATGTTACATCGCAGCACAGGTCGCCGGCGACGGATGTTGCATCGCAGCGCGCGGCGGCCATGGCGGATGTTAAGACGCACACAGTGATGACGGCGGAAGCTGCGAGCGGAGCGGGGGATGTGCTTTGCAGCGCCGGAGACGATGACGGATTTTGCGATGCAGTGCCGGCGGCGACAGGTGTGGCGACGCAGCACGCGGTGCCCATGGCGGAGGGTGTGATGCAGCGCCGGCGAAGACAGGTGCTGCGACGCAGCACGCGACGGCCATGGCGGAAGCTGCAACGCGGCGCGCGGCGATGACGGTCGAAGCTGCTATGCAGCACGCGGCGATGACGACAGGAGCTGCTATGCAGCGACGCAGCGCGGGGACGCTACGATACAGCTCCAGCGACGGCCATGGCGGTAGCTGCAAACGCAGCACGCGGCGGCGACGACAGGAACTGCTATGCAGGGACGCAACGCGAGGACGCCATGATGCAGCTCCGACGACGGCCATGGCGGTAGCTGGAAACGCAGCGCGCAGCGACGGCGGAAGCTGCTATGCAGCGCGCGGCGACAACGACGGAGCTTCAATGCATCCACGGCGGAGCTTCAATGCGGCCAGGACGGAGCTTCGATGCAGCCGCTGCCGACGGTTCGTCCCCCTCCTCCAGTGCGGTGGCTTTGCTTGTCTCTCTGCTAAGTGGCCAACGGGAAGGGGGAAGAAACTGGTGGACGACAGGCTTCGGGGAGAAGATAAGGTGGAGGGGAAGGAAGCGGTGGGGTGGGCAGGGACCCGTGTTGCGCGGAGAGAGAGGTTTACGGGAGGAAGATTTCATCCGGTTGATTCTAAACGTTTTCCTTTACACCGATGCAGAATACACACGTGCCACTAATATGGGTCCACCAAACTTAAAAGCAATAATAGATCTAACGGTTATGTTTACTTGATCTTTCAGATGAAAGGTCGGATGGTTCGGATTAACGTGGGAATTTCTAGCTAATTCCTCTATTTTTCTTCCGTATTTTCCTTTTACAATATAATAGAATAGATGTACAGTTGGCAGCAGAAGACCTGTTTTCCATGTATGTTTCTTGTATTAAAGATTACCGAGTAGTATTTGGGAATGGGTTGCTACGCTAGTGAATGACCTGTTTTCCATGCACGTTTCTTTTTTGCAAATATTGCAGCTTAGGACTTCTATCTAATCTCGACCAAACTTTGTTAATGAGGTACATGATACACTTATTAGTGCACATCAACTTGTTAAGTCATTCCCTGCTCAACATGCGTGTGTGCTTATCCAGGACCTACAACATGCATGAGCGCCAAAGTAATTGAATCTTAAACTGCAGGCATTTAAACAAACAGCTATTTTGAAAACAGGAACACCACCGGTAGCTTGCTTCTTCCATTTTGGCGAGTACTTGAGGATCAAACATGACTGCAAGTCTGTATATCTTGTGAACCTTTGCATCAACAGAAATACTATATTAGCTTCCCTTGAAATCCAAATCCGAATAACAAAGAACAACAGAATTATAAACCACGTGTGCAGGGCTCCATCCTCGACGGCGTTAATGAAAGTAACACAACAACAATAAACATAAGTATATAAACTGGACACGGGTTAATGGAAGCTTTACGGTCTGAATTTGGTGTTGCTACACTCTCCCTAATTCCTATTTGTCCTCTCGGTCGGTGTGGTGAAGTATATAAACTATACACTAGTTTGCAGCAGTACCAAACAATTCTAATTAACTATAAGACATGAATCATACAAACTATGACTAAATAAGTAACATGCAAAAAGAAGTAGGATCAATGGACTACAACTATGACCGAATAAGTAACTAGTTTGCTGCAAAAATAAGTTGATCGGATGATCGAATGCAAGTGAGAACATGGAGGGAGCGGCCAAATCGATACAAAAACTGAGGAGGGGAGACATTCCATCCATGGCGGCGGCTGTGTTGTGTCGGAGTGCCGTGGTGGTCGTCCTCGTCCATGGAGCCTGGCTGCTGCACCGGATCAAAGAAATAAGTGAGGGGTTCAGGGAGCGAAGGAAGAAGGGGAGAGGAGATCTCACCGCGCCGGAGTTGGAGGCAGCCAAAACCCTAGCCACGGAGAGGGGTCAGGCGTGAGTTGTCGTGGCCGCGAGGAGCAGATCTGTCCGGAGGAAAGGAAGGAGCATGTCGACGGGAACTCGAGGGTGTGCTGTGCGCCGGCGAGGGCTGCCGGAACTCGCCGGAATTGGGCGTCCTGTTTGGCGGCGACGAGGTCGCGGGAGACAGAGGAGAGGGGGCCACTGGGTTGGGCTGGGCTGGGGTTGACGACGACGGCGCCGCTTGAAGGAGAGGTAGGAGAGGCGCAGTGGGGAAGAGAGAAGGACACAGCCACGGTGAGGTCGTGAGGTGGGCGGGGGGGGGGGGGGGGGGGGCAGCGACTGTGGGAGGTGGATCTTGGAGGAGTGAGACCTTTCTTTAGGCCAGTGACGTGCACCTCTACAACCTTTTTTTTACCACGGGCACCTCTACAACTTTGCGACGGGCACAAGACGAAGCCTGCCATTGCCATTTCACTTATCAGTGGCTGGCCAAAACTAAAGCCCACCATTGCTATTTTTAGGTAGATTTTGCAACAAGACTAAAAATAATAGCGGCTGCAATTTTGTGCCGGACACAGATAACATTTATTGCCACCCGCCACTCTAACTCAGCTACCAGTGGCGGTTGCAATTTTGTGCCGGCCACAGGTAAAATTTGCCCCATCACAAATATGGACAGTTGTTACCAGTGATAGGCTCAAACCGCTGCCCGCCTGTGGTAAGCCAATAGCAATGGCGAGCGGATATTGGAGCCCGCCACTGTTAATAGCAGTGGTGAGTGTTATACTGCGTCCGCCACTGATTAGAGGTCACTTATAAGCCCTTTCCCAGTAGTGATAGTGGGAGCACCACATCAGGTGCAATCAATGATGCAGGTTGCGCTTACTGTAGTTTGGTCGCCACCGCGCCTAGGACCATCACTCTCTTCTCCAGACGTGGCCTCTAGGTGGCCAGATCTTCGATCAAGGCTGAGATCACAATGATCGCTGCGGTGTCAGCCTCCAGCATGGCCTAGAGCTTGTCGGAGGTAGGCCTGATGATAGGATCCATGGCCCCGAGTTTGTTGTGCGCTTTTCGTAGACTCCTTGTCTTCACAAATTGCGCGAGCTCATTTGAGGGGAAGTGGTGGTGAGCGGCCTCTGATACCAGGTGTTAGTGTTGCGTAGTGGGACGATGGAGGCACTCTTAGTAGCAATTTTGTGGCAGATTTTTTGTGACAAGGGGAATATGTTAATATCACGGAGATACCAACTACACTCAGCCTCTGCAACAATGCAACATCGTAAAGACATTACAAGTGCACATAGCCAAAAGATAAAAAAGAAGAAGGAAAAAGAAAAATCCCGCTACAGTGATGAATTCCTTATTAGCTGTAGCACGAATCACCACCTAGAAAACACACAAGTCCACATTCTCCAAAAGCGACGCCTCCAAGAAGAAAATAGTGAGAAGCACCGTCATCGCCTGATGCTAGATCTTAGGTTTTCACACTTGAGAAGATCCGCCCTCTCAAAACAATGCCTTCAACAAGGTCACTGCCAGGCACAACCAATTAAAGCCAGGCCTTGGGTTTTCACCCTGGAAGCTAAGATTTTGCAACGACGGACGTCACACACACCACGAGGCCCACGCGAAGTGGAGGATCCCACTGCCGCCAGACGCCGCCAGGCTGCGTAAGCCAGCAGCGGCGTGAGGGACCGCCCGCAGGCTTTGCCCCGCGCCATTTAGTTTCTGATACACGATTACAAGAATGGTGGGCATCTTGTTCTTGGAGGAAAGGAAGAGGAACTGAGGAAGGGAGGGGAAGAGCTGGTCGCCATTCTCGCCTTTGCCATGATCCACTGGATACCTCTCTCAAATGCCCTAGCTGCTGCTTAAGTGTTGGCTGGTCTTGGGTCTGTGTCGCTCACCCATTCCGGCCAAACCGCACGTGTGTTCGGTACCCTCGCACGTCGTGGACGATGTTGGCAAGGCCTTTTGTTACTGTGATGTGGGTCCGCCACGGCAGGGATTCTGACAAGAGTAGACAAATAGAACCCCAAAGGAACATCAAAACTCGAAAGAAAATCTTGTCTATAAATAACTCTCGCAAGCTCAAACATTCAGCATCCAGTTTAATGAAAATGGCACTCTTCTCGTGTCCAGACCTTCTCTTCTCCTTGCTTGTCCTGCTTCTCTCCTTGCTCTGTTTAGTCAAGTTGAGAAGTTCCAATATGGCAGCGCTCCCTGGGGAATGGCCACTGGTTGGCATGTTCCCTTCCCTCGTGGCTAACCTCCACCGCTTCCATGACTACAACACCGCCTTCCTTGCCGCTTCGGGCGGTAGCTTCGTGTTTCGTGGGCCGTCTCTCTCTGGCATGCGCTTCTTCTTCACCTGCGACCCCGCGAACATCCGCCACATCTTCGTCTCCAACTTCACGAACTACCCCAAGGGTGTGGAGTTCGCGGCCATCTTCGACATCATGGGGGACAGCTTCTTCAACGCAGACGGCGAGTCGTGGCGCCGCCAGCGTGAAAAGGTGCAGCACCTCGTGTCCAGCCCACAGCTGCTCACTTACATGGCCTGGTGCGCCGTGACAAGGTGGAGGACGGCCTCCTCCCCTTCTTGTCGCGAAGCAGCCACGCAGAAGTTCCGATTGATATTCAAGAACTGTTTACCAGGTTCACATTCGACATGACGGCCAGGTCGGTCTTCAGGGTCGACCCTGGTCTCCTGTCAGTAGATATGCCACCCCTGACTGTGCCGAACGCCATGGAAGCCGTCATGGATGTAGGCTTCTTCCGGCACACGGTGCCAGCTTCTTGCTGGAGGTTTATGAAGCGTGTAAAAGTCGGCCCAGAGCGGCAGCTCGCGGCAGCGCAGTTGGAGCTCCGATGATTCGTTGCCGAGATGTTGGAGAAAAGGAGAGACGGACCAGTCCACGTGGATGAAGTGCGAGAAGAAAGGAACGAGGAAATTGTTTCTTCCTATCTCCATGACCCAGAGTACAGTGACGAGAACGGAAGACCTAATGCCTTCCTCTACGCAACCCTGATCAATTACATGTTTGCCGGGCGTGACACGGCCGGCATGAGCATGACCTGGTTCTTCTACAACCACATCAAACACCCGCATGTGGTGTCGGCCATCAGAGTGGAACTAGCACCCATTGCCATGCACAAAGCTGCAACCTCCACCGGCAACAACCACATGGTAATCTTTGATCCCGAGGAGACGAAACCGCTCGTCTACCTCCAGGCGGCATTGTTCGAGTCGATGAGGCTGTACCCGCCGGGTCCGATCGAGCGCAAGACGGTGATGGCAGACGATGTGCTGCCCAGCGGGCACAGGGTGCAGAGGGGTGAAACCATCCTCATCGCGCTCTACTCGATGGGCAGGATGGAAGGTGTGTGGGGCGAGGACGGCCACGAGTACCGGCCAGAGAGATGGGTCAAGGAGGACGGCAAGCTGCTGCACGTGCCGTCGTACAAGTTCCTAGCCTTCAACGCCGGGGCAAGATCATGTTTGGGCAAGCACATCTCGGTAGTGCAGATGAAGAGTGTGATCGCCGCCATGGTGTGGAACTTCGATTTCGAGATGCTGACAGGACACGTTGTAGAGCCCAAGCCGTCCGTCGTGCTCAAAATGAAGAATGGGTTGCTGGCTAAGGTCCACAAACGGCGGGTCGAATAAACCATACAAAAGCCATCTACGTACTCGGTATCTTTCTATTTTATTACTACATGGGAAGCATTTGTATTTCTCGTCTATGTTTGGCAGCAATAAGTATGTGTCCTTCCTTCCTCGCTGAAATAATAAGTATTTGCTCTTCCTTCCTCGCTGAAATAATACGTATTTGCTATTCCTTCCTCACTAAAACAAGTATATATCCACATTTGGTTTCTTATAATTTTTCATACGTAACGTACCCTTCACATTTCTATATATATTTCTAGCATCACCTAGCATTTTATTACAAAAGTAGACAGCAACGCATGCCCATCATGATCTAGTCTCATGTATCATGTATGACAGAATGTGTGAATCTCACCGTAGCTCCATACGCTGCACAGCGTGTGCATCTCAACGTAGCTCCATACGCTGCGCAATTGGGTTTCTGCTGCATGGGGCAAAAGTAAATTAGCGAAGACTTCCCCTCAATTACAATGCATTAATATTCATGGAAAACCTCTCTTTTGCCACGAATATTAATGCACTGTACTTGTGCAAAACCATTTTTGTCCTTAATTGCCTACTTATTCACAACCACAATATATTATATACTAGGTGCATTCCCCGCGCGTTGCTGCGGGGATTTGATGACCAAATTTAGAGAAGCAATAGCTTTAATGAAGCAAGGAATAAAGTACCATGATGATTTTCGAGAATCATAGTATGTTAGTGGTGCAAATCACATCGCATGTGTCCTGAGTTGAGAGGCAAAAATTATGAAGATTATCGTATTGAAAGATAAATTTGATGCAAGCACTCAGTACGGTATATTTACACAAATGGTGTTATGTGTAGAAATAAATTTATGTTTGAATATAATAGATTCATTAATAAATAAAGGGCTAATTTGTACAAATATATCTTGCAGGACCCCCTTGCTGAAAATGGAGTGGATATGGGATTCACCCTTTTTGATGGTGCCAACAATGATACTGTGATGGCCATGCCAGGGTTTGTGATGTGTTCATCCTAAGATGAACCTATGGTAGTTACGCAAGACTTTGCTTTTGTAAATTCCTTGAGCTGATTTAGAGGCATCTTGGAGTGCTTAGCGTTATCTTAATTGTTAGCAGCTCAGACGCTAGAACAACAATAAATGAATATACCAGGCAGGAGATAATTATGTGTTAAAAAAAGATAGTAACATGGTATATTTTGAAGCAATGAAGAACTAATTCCTGATTGGTGATGCTCCATGTCTTTGGCACTGAGGAGAAGAGAGTATTGTAGGATGAAGGGAGATGACGTTGTGAGCCTATATACCTGTGAACAGAAATAAGGGATATAAAGGCTAGTAAAGGAAGATTTGGAATTCATGACATATTTAAGTTGAATAAATAGTATTAATATGCACTATTGCAGGTACTTTGTCACAAAAACAGTGCTCGAGGTATCAATAAAAGAAAGTAAGGGAAGAGAGAATTAGCAACTGCGTGTTTTGTGGTGGAAACTTAAGCATCATGATCTGCCATACTTCTTTTAGAAAAAATAAATCAGCGAATAGTTGGCATAGCCAAGAAAACAATAAAATTTGATATTGATAGGGCATCTCTCATCTTTCTAGCTGCAATTTCATACAGTAAGATGCATGAAAAGGGATGATAAATAGACGATGTATTTACAAATTAAAATAGAGTACATGCATGAGAAGTTGAAGCAGCAAACCTGAAGGTGACCAAACTTTTGCAATGATAAAGATTAGCCAGATTTAAGTACATAGAAAATCTTTGTCAGTCATTTGTATGTGAGATCCTGATTCAAGGGGAGAGAAGGTTGTCGGCCCTCGGTTTGGTGTCTGTTGTCATGCTGATTTTGGTAAAATATGCATGCACTGCCCTATTAATCTGCAAGCACAGACGAAGAAATCATGATGTTGCAAAAACCTCAAGATTCCAGTATAAAACGAAGGTGGTTAGCTAAGCAATCTTCATTACGCACAAAGGACTCTTTGGTATGGAAGGTGATTAACTAACCAATCTTCATTACGCCGGAAGGACTCTTTGATATCGAACGCTTTATTATCTAGAAATAAAAAATGGGGGAATCCAAACCTTAGTTGTATTGTGTGTAGATATAGCGACGGGAGCCACGCCGCTTCGACCGTCGGAGGTGAGCAGTGGCGTGGGGTCTCGGCGAGTCGGCCGCCGTGGCGTCGAATAGGAATAGCGCTGTTTTCCTTGTAGGTCGCTAATAGTTGTTTGGCCGGCTTGTCCGACACGGATCGCCGGGGAGGTAGGCGCCATGCACTAGTGCAGAACCGGGCATTATCACCGGTTCGTAAGGCCTTTTAGTGCCAGTTCTGTAACCAGCACTAAAGGGTGGGGACTAAAGGTCCACCCCTTTAGTTCCGGTTCAACACGAACCGCCACTAAAGGGCCACCACGTCGCACGAGCCAGCGCCGGGAGCTTGGAGAACTTTAGTACCGGTTTGTAACACCAACCGGTACTAAAAATTTTGGGGGTTTTGGTTTTATTATTTATTTTTCCTTCAATTTTGTGTTTTCCATTTAATTTATAGATTTTTTTTACATTATAATGAGTTATTAAATCACTAGGTGAAAGAACCGCGGATTAGTTTTAAGTGGATGGATCCTAAGTGATCAAGTAATCCAGTTGAAACTAATCCGCGGTTCTTTCATACATGATATAATAACTCATCATCATCATCATCATCATATTAATATAAAAACTCTTGCATCATATCATCACCAATAACACTAGCTAATAATCATCATAGTCATTACCGCTATCTAATCACCACCAACACTAGCTTAAAGAAGAAACATTCACTTGTACCAGAAGCAAAGATATCATCGAGTTCAACATGATCACGACATTATACGCTCATAAGACCACAAAAGCAAATCACTTTGAGCTTAAGTTCAGGACGAAGAACACGGACATGAGAGGATAAGTACTAAGAGCAGGAACTAGCTAATCACTCCTGCTGCTCTCTCTCCGGTAAAATAGCATAGAACATGTGTAGCTCTCCTGATTCATCATATTGGAGCATGCAGATGAACCTGTCTCCAAATCATGGGCTGCACTTCTAATTGCTACCCCCTAGTACTTCTCTGCGATCCTTCACAATTTTGCTCCAGTCTTTCATTATTAAGCATTCCTCGGTTCTAGAAACCCTGAATGCACTCATGTGCATTGTAGGATGTCTTGGCCGTAAGCTCACCATTGACATGTGACCTTTCGTCTCGATCCACTGAGGCACAACTATCATCGGGAGTCCCTGTTGAAGAACATCGTATAGTAACATACTTAGCAATGAAGTTTAGGTTAAAAATTAATGTATTCAAAAGATGCACTGATGACAAATAGTAAAAATCTTACCATATTTCCTCAATAGATGTGACCGTAGTTCAATACGAACACTATTGGTCGCATGTTTTGAGTACTAAGATTTGAAAGTCCAAGAAAATAATTTCTCTTGACAGCATCAAACATAATGACTTATCTCCTCGCAGTTTAGTTCAGCCCCGGGACAGTGGACGGTCCTGTCTACCAAGCGTCGGACATGTTTGCTTGAAGGGAAATAAGCTGCCAATAGAAATTAGTTGTCAACTATTTTTGAATAAAGAATATCGAAGACATAAATATGATTGAGAAACTCAAATAATGGTAGAACTGGAGGCGTCTGCACATCGACCCAGATGTCGATATTACCTTCATATCATCTTCAGGACGAGTATCAAAGGTGATAACCATATCAGGCTCAAATGCATAAGCCTTGCATAGTGTTTGCCAAGTTTTGCATTCAAAATAGGTGTAGGTGTCTGCATTGTATAATTTTGCGTAGAAAGTATAACCATGCTCGGTCTTCAAGTAAACTCTCTTTACCTCCATAGCTTTTATAGGACTGAACCAATCTTATCCAAGACAAAAATTCTTGCATGGCAGGGGATACGCTAGTAGAATAGTAAAAATTTAAAATTATAAGTTGAAGTAAATGAAGCATAAGTCATGCTTAATTACGAAAAAAACACTTGTCATTGTGAATTACTGTATCTATTTCGAAGGTCTCATCCAGCTTGATGCTGAAGCGCCTATCATCAACTAGGAAATTTCTGTCGCACAGGCCGCGCTCCTCTTCACAGTATTCGCGCATACCGAAATCCTTTTCGTCGTCAGACATTTCCTATGTTCATATAAACACTAATTCTATTAATTCAACTCATTCAACAAGTTCTATTAATTCAAATAGTTCTATTAATTCAACTAGTTCTATTAATACAACTAATTCAACTAAGCACTTATTAAAAATAATCTAGTTCTATTAATTTTCTTAGTAAAAATAAAATAGTTCTATAGTAAAATTTTAATTAGATCATCAAATCTTATTGATCTAAATTTAATATATCTAATTCATCTAACATTAATATATCTAATTCATCTATAACTAAAAGTATAAAAAACTAATTCATCTAACATTAATATCTAGCTAATTCACCTAACATTTGACATTAAACTAAAAGTATAACAAACTAAAAAATAGAAAATAATTAAGAAAAATTTCTCTCTCTGTGTGTGTACTGTGTGTGTGAGGCCCGCCATGGCGCGGCAGGGGGCGGTTCTTACAGCAGGGCGACGGCCGGCGATGCGAGGCGACGGGGGCCGGCGACGGGGACGGGCCGGGGCGGCGACGTACTGGGACGGGCCGGGGGCAGCGCGCGCGATCGACAACGGGGACGGGCACGCGCGGCGACGGGGGCGGGGACGGAGACTGGGACAGGCGCGCGCGACGCGGGCGGTGACGGGGACAGGCGCGGCGGTGATGGGGACGGGCGCGATGACGAAGCAGATGAAGAAAAAACTAACTGAAATTTTCGTAAGTGCTATATATATATATATATATAGGAGGGGCCTTTAGTACCGGTTGGAGCCACCAACCGGTACTAAAGGTCAAATTTGGCCAGACCAAATGGCGGGAAGCGACCCCCTTTAGTACTGTGTCATGGCTGCAACCGGTACTAAAGACCCCCCCCCCCCCTTTAGTACCGGTTGGAGCCACGACCCGGTACTAAAGGGGCGCGCTAGCGCAGGTGCGGTGTGGCAAGTTTAGTCCCACCTCGCTAGATGATACGTCTCCAACGTATCTATAATTTATGAAGTGTTCATGCTATTATGCTATGCTTCTAGGATGTTTTATATGCATTTATATGATATTTTATATGATTTTTGGTACTAACCTATTAACCTAGAGCCCAGTGCCAGTTTCTGTTTTCTCATTGTAGGATTCCATCGTTACCCCCGAGTTCTGATAACCATCGCTCTTCATGTCCTTTCCCTCGATGTAGAATGTGTAGTCGTTGATATCGTACGCCTCATACGTCATCAGGTTGTGCTCGGCGCCCTGTGACAAGGCGAATATGAGTTGTTCTTCCGCGGAAGAATCCTCATGTAAAGGCGGCATACTTGAGAAAATGCTGCCTCGCTGCCCTGCTGACTAGACTGCCTGTAACCTTTATTGTCTTGCCGTGATGATGAGTAAGAATCGTAGTCCGATTGAAACAGTCGATAAATCCCTTGTTGGTGGTTAACCAGTCCATTCCTAGGATAACATCCAGTCCTTTATTTTCCAACACGATGAGATTCGCCTGAAACTTTAGTCTTTCAAACTCAATAATCACACCTTGGCAGTAACTCTGAGTGATCTGCTTATTCCCGGGGGACTTGATGATCATGGACTTTTCCAAAGGAAGTATCGGAAAACGATGTTGCAAAACAAAACTCTTCGAAATGAACGAGTGAGAAGCTCCAGAATCAAACAAAACCGTGGCAGGTATTGTGTTGACAGGGAACGTACCGAGCACGATATCTGGGGCATTCTGTGCTTCCTCCTTGGTCACATGGTTCAAGTGACCCTTCTTGTGATTGTTGTTGGGGTTGAAGTTGTTACGCCTGGGGGCTGGATTATTTCCACCATTGTTCGGCTTGGGGGCCGAGTTCCTTGGCTTTGGGCACTGTTTGGCATAGTGTACTTCCTCTCCGCAAGCATAGCAAGTGACACCTGGGCGGTATGTAAAGTCCTTGTCCCTTGAATGAAAATGTTTGGTTGGCCTTAGAGCTGTGGTTGTGGATTTTCTGGCTTCATTCCTCTGAATATCAGTCTTGCTCCGGTTGTTGCGAGCATGAGTCGTCTTGTCCCTTTTTCGCTTGCGAATATCCTCCAGGCTGCGGCGCTCATTCTCCAATGTAATAGCCTTGTCAACCAGTGTTTTGAAGTCTGGAAAGGTGTGTACGACCAGTTGGCATTTAAGTGCTGGCGCCAGACCATCCAAAAAATTTTCCATCCTTTTATTCTTAGTCATATGCTCATCGTAGGCATAACGAGATAATTGAGTGAACTGACTGTTGTACTCAGTCACTGTCATGCCTCTCTGCTTGAGGTCATCAAACTCCCTTTTCTTGATCTTTATAATGCTCCTGGGGATGTGCGCCCCACGAAAACCTTCCTTAAACTCTTCCCAGGTGATGTTATGTTCATTGGGGTGCATGTGTAGAAAATTTTCCCACCATGCTGCAACTGCTCCAGTGAGGTAGTGAGGTGCATAAAGCACCTTCTCACGATCTGAACATTGTGCAATAATCAACTTCCTTTCGATGTCACGAAGCCAATCATCGGCCTCAAGCGGCCTATCAGTGTGAGCGAACGTTGGAGGACGTGTCTTTTGTAGTTCAGACAACCTGGAATGCGGCTGGTATGGCTCACGGTGATTTCCCATATTGATAATGTGATTCATCATTTCCTGATGCTGCTGCTGGCTTTGTTCAAAAAGGCGGCATACTTGAGAAAATGCTGCCTCGCTGCCCTGCTGACTAGACTGCCCCTGTGTGAAGTTGTTGCTTGTCTGGGTTCCATAAACTTCTTCCGGTGGATTTGGCATGGAACGAGTCCAGGGACGAGGCATTTTCCACTCTGGGGTATTTTTTTTGCAAAACTCATGAGAAGAACTGTGTGGCACAAGGAATAATTTTGCAAAGGCGAAAATTTAAAAGACCTCAAGATTTTTCAAGAAAAATACTTGATTGCGCATGGAGAAGGACTGCTTAGTACATATCTTACACGCGATTCGTAATTATACAATACATCACTCAGGATGTGCGTACACATTCCTGACATGTTATTTAGGCTAGTGCACTTCTCCGAGATCCTACATGATGCGCACACAAACTACTCCTCACCAAACCTAGGTACATATAAACATATCATACAAGCGGGTACATCACACGGTCGCTAGGCGCACTCAGTCGGAGATGGTGAAAACTTCCCTCGGCCTGCCGAGGGTAAGACCCAGAGGTGCAGGAGACTCAACCTCCTCCTCCTCCCTAATAGGCTCTAGGCGCGTAGGACTGCGTTGAGGAGTTGGTGCGGGTGCGACAGGCGGTGCAGCTCTACTTGGAGTAGGAGCAATGACTTGGTCAAACTCCTCAGTGGTAGGCAGACGGCGAGCGGTGGCTAAAATGGCAGGTGTATAGGATGCTGAGGACGAGACGAAAGTCAGTGGCGGTGCCATGTGGAGAAGCTCCCTCCTGTTGGCGGAACAGTCCCGAACTGAGTCCATACGGGCAGCCACAAGGTCGTCCACGAGGTTGTCGAAAGCTGCCTCAAGGGCTTTGAGATACTCAACAAGCATCTCGATAGCCTCATCTCTCTCTCCCCTATGGCAGGCGAATGCATAGTGACAAGTATATGGCACATGGCATGGGAGGTAGCGGTAGCGCCGAGTCTTCATCGTAGGAAGAACATCCCGAAGACGAGCTATCGCCTCACGGGCGGCCATCTGCATGGCATGCCTCTCCGTAGGCATGGCCCTTCCCACAAAACGGAAGTGGCGAGATGCAGAACGTCCTCCCTTGAATTGCACCACGGCCTAGTGCATAGACACGTCGTCGCTGAGCATGTGCTGGTAAAGTGTGAACTCTAGACGAGTCGACGGCCTGATCGTGAGCTTGGTGATGGAGACGAGAAGCTTGACAAACCCCTCAGGCACATTGGCGAACACCCGCGACTCGCAGTCGTTGCCAGCCATCTGCAAAAGTAGGCAAAAATTCTGAATAGTCAAATCATAAATTTATGATGACTAACAGAAAATAGCTACATTTGCAAAATGCTGAAAAAGCACTAAAAACGCTAATAACCGATTAGCGATCGCACCTAGTGGCTTCCTACAGTCAGCCTGGCTCTGATACCAAGCTTGTCACGACCGGTTTTCCAATAAAACATTTATTGAGAAACCGATCCCTTTAACGGACCAGTAGAGAAGAATCCTTCTTACTGGTAGACAAATTCTTGATCACAGAAATATCCAGGAGTACTAAATATAATAAAAGGTTGAGAGGAGGCTGCTCAACAATTTATTACAAGCACGCCGATATTATACATAAAGGCGGATAGGACACAAGGGGTATGGTGGCATAACTACTGACTCGTAATAAAAGTGGTGGTGGATATGTCACAGTGAAGTGGGTGACATGACTCCTAAATCTTACAGCTCATCGAGCGTCGGAGTGAGGCTCGAGGACTTTTATTGTGGGTGGCGGAAGCGTATATAATACAAGTGACCAAATTCAGGATCGCACGGGACTGACTGGGACTCCTCTAGGCGTCGGACTCGCTATCAAACTCATCATCCATGAGATCGCCTTCGTCAACATCTGGCCAAATCAACAAGCCAGGTGAGTACTATGAAAGTACTCGCAAGACAGTTTGGACATAAGATATAACAAATGCAAACATGATGCACATGAGCAGATTAATAATGCACACTCCGATAATAAACTTGCACTACATGGGAAATAAAAAGGAAGTCGGGCGGTAGTCCTCCCGAAATCCCAATGTAATACTGAAGGCCAATCGAGTGTCTGAAATGACTCCTCGAAAGGGTACAAACAAATTAACAATGCCGCAGTCGGGCGTCAGGGCGACACCACATAAAGGGCTTATAATGGAATATAAACGATAGTGCATGCCACAGTCGGACGTCTAAGCGACATCACGGAAAGGGCTTACAACAAAAGTAAATAACGAGAGTGCCACAGTCGGACGTCTGAGCGACATCACATAAAGGGCTTATATCAAAAGTAAATAACAAGAGTGCCACAGTCGGACGTCTGAGCGACATCACATAAAGGGCTTATATCAAAAGTAAATAACAAGAGTGCCACAGTCGGACGTCTGAGCGACATCACATAAAGGGCTTATATCAAAAGTAAATAACAAGAGTGCCACAGTCGGACGTCTGAGTGACATCACATAAAGGGCTTATATCAAAAGTAAATAACAAGAGTGCCATAGTCGGACGTCGGAGCGACATCCCATAAAGGGCTTATATTTCATAACCCGATATTCCAGTAGCTCATGAAGTTAAATCATCTCAAGGAAATACTCAGGTACGAAATAATAAAATGGTTAGTCCATCCACAGGAATAACATTCAACCGGGTTTACCACTCAAGCTTGTTGACCGGGGATTTCCACGGGGACTGACACAGGGACTGACACTGAGACTGATATGGATACTGTTTGGATACATTGACCCAGGTCCTTGACCATGGACACGATGACTCAGAAGGTTTTGACTCTGCAGAGTTTGTACTCTTAACCACAACCAACGGATTTCAGTAGTCACAAGGGACTAGTTCCGTTTACGGTATTTTAGGAGAAACACATCTAACAAGTACACACCCATTCCACATTCCGATGCCAGGAATCACCCTAGGCAACGTTCAAGAAAAACCTTGAGACGGGGAGGCTACAACCTCGCATAGCATGGGATCAAATTTATATCGCGCGCTCTAAGGGGTGCCCCCCTCTCGGTCCCAACCGGAAACACCCATGCCCCCTGACCGGATGACTGGCTTTAATCCAGGGCCATGGAACCCTCATCCCGGCCCCTCTATTTGGTGTGTACAAGGAAAGAGGTTTGCAACTTACTAAACCGTATTCTTTGTAGAAAACATGTGGCAGCACGGAAAGGGGACGAACGGTAACGTGGCTCGGTCCACGTTAACGTCGGAGTTTAACGGTTGACATAAGACTGGCATGCTACAACAGTACCATCTTACTACCTCTCATGTCACCACATGATCAGGTCATCTCCCATCAAAAGATCACATCAAACTTCGAAGCACACGGGTAGTTGCCTTGCATGCAACGTAACACTTACTGATGCTCATATGCCATGCACAAACTATTCAAGCAACCATGCAAAACACTCATCATGTCAAAGGTTCAAACATGCTTGCCTGGTTCGGAGAAGTCGGAGTCTAGCTCGGCGAAGTTCGCGGCTCCGTCACCTCCTCCGGAATCTACGGTATAAAGAAACCGTATACTAACGTGAAAACGGTTGCGTGTATAAAAATTATTCCAAATTTTTTCCAAATAAATACTATAAAAAACTAGACAAAAATATAAGACTGACAAAAAAAGAATCAATCAAAAAGATATAAGGGTTTTAGTCCAAGGACTAATCTGTGATGAAACAGAAAAGATCCAGGGGCTTGTTTGAAAAAGCAAAAAACGCTTCGGTACGAAATACGCCAGCCCAGAGGGGAAAACACACTTTGCCCGAAGGCGCCTTCAGAAAACGGTTTGAAGGAAAAGAAAGAGAGGCTGCCGGGTGGGTCCCACCCGTCAGGTTCAAACTCCAACAGAGCTCGCCGGCGCCCGAAGGCTGCGGTGGTCGCCGGCGTTGATCCACGGCGAGGTAGAGTGATCGGAGGGTACCTACGGGTTCAGGGTGTTCTTCCGCGTCGGTGGGTGGTGGACTTGGCCGTCGGTGAGCACCACGTCGATGGCGACCTTATCTCCGGCGGACGGTGGTTCGGGCGAGGGTGGAACTCTCCGGTGGGTGCTGCAAACTCCAAATTAGGGCGCGGGTCAGAGAGGTGGATGCACTAGGAGGCTACTGGCATGAGTTGAGAGGCGGGGGTGCACGCACTGGAGCGAATCCTGCCGGATCCCGAAGCGGGTCGAGGCGGCCGGAGTTGAGGAAGAAGACCTCCTCGAGGCCTTCCCTGTGGCTTGGCGTGGTCCTTGTGGGGTGTAGGGATGGTGCGTGTTCGAGTTCGAGCTCGGGACCTCCTTTTATAGGCGATCCGAGGAGGTGGTCGTGAACGGGATAACGCCGGCGAGCAATTACGGCGAGGCAGAGGTCGGGCAGTAGGTTTAGGCGGTTGGGCATCACCGTGATGGTCTACTGGCACCGTTTCTCCGCTAAGATCTCGGTCGGACATGGATAATGCTCTGGTCCTCGACGGAACGGCCGTACGGGCACAACGGCGGCAGGGAGCGCGCTCCGTGCCTCCCAGTTCACGACGACGGCTCTGCAGCGTGCACAGACGAGGGGACGGCCACGCGGTGGTCTCTGGTGGCTTGGGCGGTGCTGGACGGCGCCGTCCCACGCTGCGCCTCTCTGGCAGCCGCAGCGGGTGCTGCTGCCGCCGCGCATGGGGCGATGCACCTCGGCCAGCTCGCCGCCGACGCCCGCAAGCGTCCAGGCGACCGTGCGGCGCGGGGATAAGAAGGAGGAACAGGGCGCAAGGTGCCACTACAGCTACTGGCGAGATCGACATGGTGTTCTGAAGAAAACGACACTGGCTCTGAAACTGTTTCTGAACTCTGAACTTCGACAGGTACAGTGCATGCCAGGTGTTCGACGATATGATTTGGGCACGAGGAAAAATTTTCTGGAGCTGGGACTTGGTGAGGTGACCTCTTGATGCATCCCGAGGCTGCCTGAATTTTCTCAGATTTTTAGGAGAAGAAAACAAATGAATTTCACCAAATTTTGCAAATAGCCCAAACTTGCAGCAAGCACATTTTGAAAATTTTGAACTGGAGACCAGTGGATCTTACTGGATCTTGGTTGAGGGTTCTAAGGACTAGCCAGGGAAATTTGTTTGGAGGCAAAACTCAAAGGAGAAATAGTGGTTCCTTTGTAAATTTCCAAGGGTCAAAATAGAGGACAGAAAAGGTTTTTGAGTAGAAATAAATGGAGATAAAATCATGGGGAAGTTAAACTTGTTGGATTTGAAGTTTATCTTGGCACAAAGTGGGGAGATGGCTTTTGGGAGGAGTTTTCAACTTAGGTTGAGGCAAGAGATAAATTTTGAGAAGGAAAGGATCACTCCATATGCCATAGAGCTATTTATAGAAGAAGAGATTTCCAAAAACTTTCCCAATGAAAAACATTTGTGTTGAGTCAACACAAGGTGAAAAACGTATTGTAGTGTTGCCACTAAGGATAAACCGACGGGATTTTGTCATATTGATTGAATTCTTCCTGTCTAAATTGTGACATTTTGCTTGTTGCAACACTTTTTTTCTTGCAAACATAATACCTTGAGATGCATGCTAGATAACGGTTTTGGGGTGGAGTATTATTAGTAGATGAAGTTTGATTAATGGTCTACTTATCACAGACATAATGTGTATTAATGATCATAGTCATGAATGTTGCAATTTGGTCAATTGCCCAACTGTAAATTTCAATACCATGCTACTTGTTGTTTTTGAAAGAGATGCCACCAGTGAAACTATGCCCCCCCCCCCCCCGAGAATATTACATATTAGTAAATTATTCTAAAAATCTATATTTTTATTTGTCATGCTATTTTACCACTAACTATCTCTAATATTTAGTTTTAATCTTCTAACTAGGAAGTTAAGGGTCTCGATAACCTTCTTGCCAAGTTGGGTGCAAGTTTGTATCTTGTTTGTGTGCAGGTGATATTTACCTTCTTATATTGGAAGCTTCCTACTGGATTGATAATCTTGATTTCGTAACCGAGCGAAAAACATAGCTGTTGTTCTACTTCACCCTTCCTCTTTTGGGGACCCAACAACTCCTACGTGACTCAGCACTCGTTCGCCTAATATATCTTATAGCTGAACATATCAACCACTTGTCTCTGGGTTCATAGAGTAGCATGCATATGATTCCACACCATCTATCAAATTAAACATGAGGGCCTACTACATCATGCTTGTTCTGTAGGTTCAAAATGGGATATCCGTAAAAAAATTGCAGTCAATGGTTGCTTTTAGCTAGGCGCGTTATAGATCTTACATCTGCCGTCACAAGCATTTTGAATTTTGAGAAGGGTATTTGCCCCTAAAGCTTTATGTGTTACCTTCTTGTCCACCATAGGCGATCGAGGTAAATTATTGAATTTGTGGAGATAATCAACTGGATAAATATTTCTATCACCAGAGTAAATTCTGGAAGCTGAGCGACATGACTTGATAACGGTGGCCTAATAAGAAGGAATATGACTCGTTTTCCCGTTGGCCTAACAAAATCGAAAGGATAGAGTACATGCTAAGTAAAACGAGGGATGGTACATAATGGAAGTGCACTTCTCTCAAATAGTTAACTAATTAGAAACTTCTTCTTTGCGTCATTGTTGAAATAGGATACTCGAAGTCTGCCACTGAAACTTCAGGAAAGTGTCCTCCGCAACTAGCAACTACAGAAATATTAGCCTCATGCTACTACACATCGTCATTTCCCGTTGTCGTCATGTTGTTGTTGGCTTTCACATGGTTCCTCATTTGCGGGACCAACTTATTTGGCACATCTACCGCACCAACAACGAGACACGTTTGACCGTCCATTCCGAATTGGGGCACACAATTGACGGGACAATAGAACAAATTTTTGTGAAATAATATATTTCTAATTAATTGTCCTATAGGTGTAGATAACAACGTTAGCTCTGTGATTATGTGGAGTAGCATGCCATACGATTCCGCTATATATATCAAAATACACATGAGGGCATACAACAATAATGATACAACAACAACAACATATATGTATATTTCTTCCAAGATAGTATCATCCATCAAAGTTCACTTGTCTCTGTCTTGATGCGTGATTGGTTCCACGAAAATTATCTCGATGATGATGACAACTGAGAGAACCTTACCAAATCAACACGTAAACAAACTTGTTTAGTACTTATCACCATTGGCAATCCGCAATCTAATTTGCAACCAATGGTTGAAATTAGCAAGAGAGTATGGGATGTTACATCTGCTTCGTGGGCTGTTTGCATTTTGAGAAGGGTCCTCGTTCCTCAAGCTAAATTTGCTACCTTGTTGTCCACAACAGACGATCCATGCAAACTGTTGAAATAATCCATTGGATAATTATTTTTGTCTTCATAGTAAATTTGGATTCCACGCATCCATCCTTTTGTAATTAATTTGCCTATGTTAGTCGACGGAACAACAACTGAGCAATGTGACTCGATTGAAACGTTGTAATAAGAAAGAATGTAACTCGCTTGCTCATTGGCCTAATATATTCCAAAGGACAGAGTACATCCCAAATAAAACTAGGGATGCTACAGAACAGAAGTCCTCTCCTCTTAACTACTTAATTCATTAGAAACAAATTTTACCGAGCGATTATCAAATTGTGATATTAGTAGGCTGCCAGTGAGCCTTCATGAAATTTTCATCAGTAACTAACACCTGTGAAGATATTAGCTACATACTACTACGCACCATCTCCGTGAGCTGTCATCATTTTGCCGTCTGTTTTCACTTGCTTCCATATCTATGGGACTCACTACTTCGCCACATGAACCACACTAATGAGGAGACACGTTTGACTCTTTGTACTGATATGGCGCACACCGTCCACGGGATGACAAAGTCAGAAGTTTTTATTTATGAAATACAATCTTTTTAATTAATTTCCCAATTGGTGAGGATATCAACCTTATGTCTCTGTGTCTACGGAATACCAAGCCATATGATTCCACACCATCTGTCAAATTACAGCCGAGGGCATAGGGTGTCATACTAAATGTAAGAACTTGTTCTTTGCGTCAGACAATTGGATATCGGCAAACTTTTTGTCGCCAATGGTTGCGTTTAGCTAGGAGGGTATTGAGTGATATGTATACCTCATGGGAATTTGCATTTTGAGAAGCGTATTTCTTCCTCAAGCTTAATGGGTTACCTTGCTGTCCACAATAGGCGATTGGTGAAAATTGTAGAATTTGTGGTGATAATCCATTGGAGTATTATCTGTATCGTCATAAAATTATAGATTACACACATGGATCATTTTGTAATCAATTTCCATCTGTTAGTCGATGGAATGGCAGCTTGGCGACATTACTTGATTACGGGGGCCTAATTAGAACAAGGGGACAGTACTTCGCCACATCTCCCGCACTAACGAGGAGACACGTTTGACAGTCCCTACCAATTTGGGGCACACGATTCACTGGAAAACACAACCTTTTTTTCGAAATTATATATTTCTAATTCATCGTCCTATAGGTGTAGATAACAAACTTAGCTTCGTTCTTATATGGAGTACCACGCCATATGATTTTGCCACATATATCATATATGCGGGCATACAACAGTAATTAATGATGTAACTACAACAGATATGTATGTTGCTTCCTACATATGTAGGATCTATCAAATGTCACCCACCTCTAAATTGATGCATACTTTTGTTGTTGCACCAACCCTATATCAAGGATGATGACGACCGAGAGAACCTAACCAAATAAATATGTAAATAGACTTCCTTCCCCATATCAAGTGATCTGAGCTAAATGTAAAAACTTGTTAAGTACTGACCATAACGATCGACAGACTTTTTAGCTTTTTGAGAAGGGTCTTTATTCCACAAGCTTAAATGGTTACCTTGTTGTCTACAACAGTCGATCCATGGAAACTAATTATTTACACGATCATAGTAAATTTTGGATTACACTCATCCATCCTGTTGTAGATAAATTAGTCAATGGAATGGTAGTTAACCAACGGACTAGATTAGATCGGTCTAATAAGCATGAATATGACTCGCTTGCTCGTTGGCCTAATATAATCAAACGGATTGAGTACGTCCGAAATAAAACTAGGGATCCTTCAGAACATAACTTCACTGCTCTAAACTGCTTAATTGATTGGAAAATTTTGGTATGTGCCATTATCAAAGTGTGATATTCTTAGGCTTACACTTGACCTTCATGAAATTGGCCGGCAAATTTTGGTCCGTGCCAATATCAAAGTGTGATATTCATAGGCTTCCACTTAACCTTGACGAAATTGGCCTCGGTAATTAGCACCTGCAAAGATATTGCCTCAATGCTACTACACAGTGTCTACGTGAGCTGTCATCATTTTGCCACCTGTTTTCACCCGCAAAAAAAACTGTACAACCGAGTAGACGCTTTGACAGTTCCTACCTATATGTCACACGCCGTCCATGGGACGACAAAGCCATAATTTTTATCAACCATAGGTCTCTATGTCTATGGAGTAGCATCATATATGGTTGCGCACCATCTATCAAATTACACATAAGGGCATACAACATCATACTAAATGTAAGAACTTGTTTTGTACGTAACACCATTGGATATCCGCAAACTTTTTGCAGCTAATGGTTGCTTTTAGCTAGCAGGGTACTGGATATAACATCTGTGTGACGAGCATTTTGCATTTTGAGAATGATCTTTGTTCCTGAAGCTCAATGTGTTACCTTACTGTTCACGGAAGGCGATCAGTGCAAATTGATGAATTTGTGGTGATAATTCATTAGATAAATATTTCTTTTATCATAGTTAATACTTGATTACATGTGTGTATCCTTTTGTAGTAAATTTCCCTCTGTTAGTCGATCGAATGGCAGCTTAGCGCCGTGACATGATTACGCTGGCCTAATAAGCACGAATATGACTCACACGTCCGTCGGCCCAATAAATTCAAAAGAACAGAGTACATCCTAAATAAAACGAGCGATTGTACATAATGGAAGTTCACTCCTCTAAAGTACTTAAGTAATTGGAAAATTTTGGTGTGTGTCATTTATTGAACTTGGATGTTCGAAGACTGCCACTAAAACTTCCGGAAATTGGCCTATGCAACTAGCAATTGCAAAGATATTAGCCACATGTTACTACACACCGTATTCGCCCGTTGTGGTCATGTTATCGTCAGCTTTCACACGGTTCCTCGTCCGTGGGACCCACTACTTCGCCACATCTACTTCATGAACGAGGAGATGCATTCGACTGTTCCTGGTGATTTGGGGTACACAAGTGATGGGGCAACACAACTTTTTTTGTAAATAAGATATTTCTAACTAATTGTCCTTTGGGTGTAAATAACAACATTAGCCCTGTGCTTATACGGAGTAGCATCCTATATGACTCCGTAACATATATAAAATTACACATTAGGGCATACAGCAATAATGATGACTACAACATATATGTATATTTCTTCATTAAATCGCAGAGCGACGTGTTTGGATAAATATTTATATCATCATAGTAAATTCTAGATTACACGTATGCATCATTTTGTTATCGATTTTCCTTTATACTATTAGTCGATGGAATGGCAGTTGAGCGACGTGACTTGATAACGGCTGCCTAATAAGAGTGAATATGACTTGCTTATCCATCAGCCTAATAAATTCGAAAGGATAGAGTACATCCTAATTAAATCACGGGATGGTACATAATGGACGTGCATTCCTCTCAACTAGCTAATTAATTGGAAAATATTGGTCCGTGTCATTATCGAACTAGGATATTCTAAGGCTACCGCTGAAACTTCACAAAATTGGCCAACGAGCAAGCGGGTCATATTCATGCTTATTAGACCGATCTAACTAGCAACTACGAAGATATTAGCCATGTGCTAGAAAATGCCATCTCGACCAGTTTTCGTCAGCTTTCACATGGTTCCTTGTCTGCGGACCTACTACTTCGCCACATCTACCGCACCTGCGAGGAGATGCGTTTGATCGTTCCTACGGATGTAGGGCACACAATCGATGGGATGACACAACCTATTTTTTGCCTAATACTATATTTCTAATTAATTATTTTATAGATGTGGATAACAACCTTAGCTCTTTTCATATATGGAGTAGCATGCCATATGGAAATAATGATGCAACTACAAGGGATACGTAGGTGTGCCTATATATCTAGGATGTATCAAATGTCACCCATCTCTATCTTGATGTGTATGTGTGGCTGCACAAACCCTAGATCATTGATGATGCTGACCACACCAATACGTAAACAAACTTGCTTCTCCATATCAAGTCAAAAGAATGAAATATAAGATCTTGTTTAGTTTGTAACACCATTGGAGATCAACAATCATTTTGCAGCCAATGGTTGGTTTTAGCTAGGAGGGTATTGGATGTTACACTTGCGTTGTGCCATTTACCATTTTGGTAAGGGTCTTGTTCCTCAAGTTTAATGTGTTACCTTGGTGTCCTTAACAGACGATCAATGCAAATTAATAATCCACTAGATAAATATTTCTATCATTTTAGTAAATTCTGGATTACAAGCATGCATTTTTTAGTTAATTTCCCTCTATTAGCCGATGGAAGGTCAACTAATACCGAGTATGACTCGCTCGCCCGTTGTCCTAAGTAATGTGAAAGGATAGAGTACGTGCTAAAATCAACGAGGCATGGTATGTAATGGAAGCACAATTCTCTCAACTACTTAATTAATTGGAAAATTTTGGTCCGTGTCATTATTGAACTGGGATAGTGGATAGCTGCCACTGTAACTTCACGAAATTGGCCTCTACAACTAGCTCCTGCACAGGATCAAATTGCACTCCTCTCAACTACTTAAATAATTGGTAAAGTTTGATCCGTGTCATTATCGAACCGGGATATCCGAAACCTGCAACTGAAACCTTACAAGATTCACATCGGCATCTAGCAACTGCGAAGATATTAGCTACATGCTACTACACTTGGTCTCCACCAGTTGCCGTCATCCGTGGGGCCCACTACTTCGCTATATCTACCACACCAACGAGGAGACGCGTTTGAACGTTGCTACCGATTTGCGGCACACATTTAACCCAACGACAATTTGTTTTTTGTAAAATACAATATTTCTAATTAATTGTCCGATAGGTGCCGACGACAACATTTGCTCCCCGTATATATGGAGTAGCATGCCGTATATAATTCCGCGACACATATCAAATTACACATGCGGGCATGCACAATAATGACGAAACTGCAAGGGATACCTAGGTGTGCCTATGTATGTACGATATATCAAAGGTCAGCCATCTCTATCTTGATGTGTATGTCAGTATGTGCTGCGTGAATCTTAGATCAATGATGATGTTGCCTGGGAGAACGTGGCCAAATGAACACATAAACAAACTTGCTCTCCATATCAAGTCAAACGAACTAAATGTATGATCTTGTTCACTACGTAACACCATTGGAGATTAAAATTCATTTTCTAGCTAATGGTTGCTTTTAGCTAGTCATAATTTTTTTACCAAATATACTGAAGATTGATCTAAATTGGCAGATAAACGTTAGAAGGGATAGAGAGATTGGTGGAATCGTTGATTGTGTTGCTTGAGCCTCGTGAGCATACATATAGGAGTACAATGATCAACTTGAAGTACAAGACAAGGCAGAAACAAATCCTAGTCTATCCTATACTTCCTAATAAACATTATATTCAACATCCCCCCCACAACGGTAACGACGCAGACAGTGAGACCGGAGAAGAATCCGAAGGTAAGCCGAGGGACACCCCCCCACAGTCATAACGGTCGATGCATCGCGGAAGTCATGACTGGCGCGAAAACCGACGAGGTTGCTCAAGTAAGGCGGTAGCCCTTTGTGCAGTTGTCGAGGTACCCGAGAGCATAGGGCGGTGGAGTCGTGGTCGAGGTAGCCGTGCCAGGGACGCCATGGTCGAGTTAGAGTCGAGGTGGCCGGTGTGGAGCTAGTCGCGGTGGACCGGGAGAAAGAGCGGCGACGACGGCCTGAGGAGGCGGCGGCGGCTAGGTTAGGAGCGCGGCGGCGGTGCTCGAAGTAGGCAAGGAAGAACCCGACAGCGTGACGAAGACCTGTGCAGACGGTGGCGTTCCTGCGCCTAGGAGGGTGGCGCGGCGCAGACCACACAGAGGTCAACAGCGTGAACGGCGAAGTGGACCGCATGCCGCAGCGCTACGGCCCGAATGGTCGACGCAGCAACAGAGGGCAGGTCGGGGCAATGGCGGGGAAGACCTCAGGGCGGTGGCAGGGACCGCATGCCACCCTTGCTACGACCCGCTGGGGTGACGCAGCGGCAGCGCGAAGGTCGGTGCAGCCACGGGGACGGCCTGGAGCAGACGGCCTTGAGATAGCGGTCGACCGCAGGCCACGACACTACGGCTAGAATGGCGATGCAGCGGCAGCGCGTGGGTCGGTGTATTCGTCAAAGAACCACGGGACGACGCCGCGAGGGTCGATGCGGAGGCGCTTTCAGCCGCACAGTCGAAGATGCTGATGTTGTCCGTCGAGGGCGAAGTAGAGCTGCGTTGTAGATGACGAATGGCGACGGGCGACGCAATCGGATCTTAGATCGGAAAACGAAAAAAGAACACCGATCAACCGATCGGCGAGAGAGAAAACCTCAATCAACAGATCAAGAAAAAGATTCTCTATTGTAGCCTATCCACACGATCCGCGGATGAACCGTAGGTACGGGTTGCGCGCCCCCAGTGACGATCATGGAGAACGACCGCCCCGGGGGCGGCGCGGTGTGGAAGCGGCGGCGGCTATGGTTTGGGTCGAGATTAGCCTAATACCATATTAGAAGGGAGAGAGAGATTGGTGGAATCGTTGATTGTATTGCTTGAGCCTTGTGATCATATATATATATATATATATATATATATATATATATATATATATATATATATATATATATATATATATATATGAGTACAATGATCAAATTGAAGTACAAGACAAGGCAGAAATAAATCCTAGTGTATCCTATACTTCCTAATAAACATTATACTCAACAATAAAATTGGTTTAAATAGGGCATGGGCTAAAACCTGGTTTAAATATATCGGTACGATATGAAAAAATAGGTGGGAGAGGATTAACCGCAGTGGAGTAAACGCTACCGACTCCCTTTAATAGTAGAGAGTAGAATAGATTACAGACTTAAATTCATGTGCCTCAGTTATATTCCTATCCGGAGGTAGTAGAGTAAGCGTTTTACGCAATTAATTGTCTGGCAAACACAGCTTCAGGCAGCCGCATGTCCACCTTGCTTAATAGGGCACACCTCGGGCAACGACCTCGTTGTCTGTAACTCATTTCTTTGCCATAGGTGATCACGCAGGAGGATTCCATCTTGCAAAAAGTCAGGCGCAATTCCCGCAAAGAACCACATGATCTGGTGTCGGAAGTTGGGCACGCATAGTGGGCCGTGTCCGATCCAGCGCACTGCCGCGCGGGCGTAGGCGTCTGGCGTTGGCGTCAATGGCACAAAACGCCTGGCCTCGGCGAATCTTGACGCCATTGTGCCAGCCACGAAGAACGGTGCCTGCAGATTCGAATGGACGTTAATATAGTGCTGGCTCGTGGCTGCTCTATCCCACAAAGACTCGGGAACGTAGGAGTACATATATAGTATAGATTATGGGCGGTGAGTTACTTCACCTGGCATTGCACATCGATTCCTTTGCGTCTATACTCAACGTGAAGACATTTCGAGAACCGAGCGACATAGCTGAATGCAATGTATCATTGGAACAACATGAGCAGTCAAGGTCATTGATTGCTTAAGATGTATGTATGTGCTAGGTACCTAGCTAGCTTGTTCTAGCTTACCGTTTAGTTGCGGCGTACATCGTGTAGAGGGGTAAGGATGGGATGGCCTCCGACGAAGCCGAGCCCAAGTTGACCACAGCTCCCCTCCCGCGATTCACCATGCCGGGAATCACTGCCGCCGTCACCTCGGTCAGCGCTAGCAGGTTCACCCGTATCATATCCACACATGCCTCCACGTCGGCCTCGTGCAGGAACACCGCGCTGGGCTCCAGCACGCCCGCGTTGTTCACCAGCAGTCCAACGTCCAACTCCTCCACGGTCTGCTGCAGCTGCCGCATCGCCTCCTCACCTGCCAAATGAGCTCACGCTTAGCTTAAATACATGGAATGGATGCATGCTTGTGTAGGTGTGTAGTTTGCTATGCGCTTGTTTCACCCTGGGCGGTGGTGAGGAGCGACAGGTCGAAGAGTACAGTCTTGGTCTGCACGGTGGGAGCGGCCCTGGATATCGTCTCGGAGATGTCACGGAGCTTTGCCGGATCACGGCCGATGAGGACAAGGTTCAGTCCCCTGCGCGCAAGCTCCATGGCGACGGACCAGCCAATGCCCGATGTTGGCCCCGTGAGGACGGCCCACGTGCCATAGCAGCGCCGGAGGTCCTTTGGACGGCGGAGGCACACGGTAAGGTGCGAAAGGAGGCGGAACGCCAAGGCGGCTACATAGACGCTGCCAAGAATGACCAGTGAGGCGAACCATGCCATCATATCCTTCCTTCTCGCCGTGTGTTGTGGATTAAGTAATGGCTACTGTGCTAATCCCTGGTGCGTCCTCAACTCCTCGTCGCGAGGAAACGAAGCATCTACCATATAGTAGTAGGCTAGTAGCAAGGGACGACAAACAAGCAAAGCCATCTTTAACCAAGCCATTTATATAGGAGATATAACTAATATCTTCCACATGTATTTTCAATTTTTCATATGAACCCATGTTACTAGCTACATGTAACGACGATCTCACCAATGTTTGTTGTGTTACTGTATTTAGAAAACAGTTCATTGTGTATTAGGGAATATTCATCGTGTATATGAAATATGTTAGAATGTATTAAAAATTCTACATCATATATTAAAAGTGTTCATCGTGCATTAAGAAATGTTCATTATGTATTTTCAGAATATTCATTGTGAACAAAAAAATCATCAACCTATTAAAAAAGGTCATCATATATTTTATAAAATGTTCATTCTACATTTATAAAGGGTTATTTTTTAACAAAATGGCCAAAAACCATATTGTATATATCTAAGTGGATGTTGACCTAATTAAAGCCCTAAAATCAGAGTTGTTCTCTTTAGCGTGCACATATATACAATGGTTTCGATTTGTTTTGATCTTTTCGAATGGTGCCTCCGATTACTAGCCTAACCGCGTCTACAACTGGGCTCCTCAAACACTCCCTATATATCCGAACAAGCACACTAAACATTAACCGGTCACAAAATCTTGAGCCGGGCACAACCCTCATATTGGCTGTATACATACGGGATGACCGGCACTCCTTATATTTAGTCCATGTCTGGGGCGAATATGGGAGGCCCGGACGCAGCCATGCGCATTTGGAATGTGCGATCCATCCCACGTTGACCCTGCCCGAGCCCACATAAATCGGTCCCTACTCGCATCCCGAACGAAGCCATAGCCACACCACCCCTAAGCTCCGTTCCGGTGATCTCTCTCCTTCTCCGGCATGATGATCTCCCAAACTGTCGACTGGGACCTCTTCTCATGTGCAGATGAGGAGGAGATGGCCTTCGGATGGCTCTCTACCGCCCCGGAGAGGAGTGCGCTCGACCAAGGTCGAACTCGATCCGGCGGGAATCCATTGCTTTGCGCAAATTGCGCTTGGATCCATTAGGGCTGGTGTCGGGAAGCTTGTGACTGCAAGCTCCCAAACGCGGTGACCACCATCATATGTTGCAACCCCTTCTGTGGTGCGTCGTCCCAAAGGTGTCGTGCTCCGATTCGGTGGTTAATGGCAGCATTGCTTACGGTCACTGTGGTCACGAGGCGTTCCCGTTGTGCGAGGCAGAGGGCGCTGGAGGCAACGGCAGCCTTCAAGGTGAAGGCCATGGTGGTGGCGCATGCTGTAATGAAGGCAGAGCCGCAATGGCATACCGATGGACACTGCCAAGCACCACAAACCGGGAGGGGGGGGGGGGAGGAGGCGTCGGCCTCCCATAACGATGCTGGCCCGTCACGTCAATCATCGACCCCACCTCAATCGGCGACATCAAGGCCACAGACTCCGACGAGGAAAAGTAGGGCATGTAAGACAGCTGCGCCACGTTTCCCGTGTGAGCCAGTCCGTGCCCCATGTCCTACTCTTCGTCGCAGGCAACCGCACCTTCACTTCGCAGGGCTCATGGCTGCTAGACATGGACACAGAAGCGAACAACAAGGACTTGGAGCACGGACGTTGGCGAAGATTTAGAATAGTTTTAAGTTGCACGTAACTGTATGAATTTAAAGATCTTCTAATAAGGTATCCGGTTGTGGAAGTGGACATTTGAGGGGTGATCGGCGCGCCCGCGGACATTTAGGGGGGCAGATTTGCTAGATCTGGTCCGGCTGTTGATGCCCTAACTGTATTGCCTTTTGTACAACCACGTCCAGTACATGATACTTATAGTGATACAGATTGATAGCATTGCAGCCTTTTCGCCCTTCTGCGTGCTGTACTAAGCGTTTTCTCCTTGTCCCACTAGTGATCTGCAATCTGGTTGGGCAGTTGAACTAATTAAATACGGTATGGTTGCAGCAGTAGCCTCTATAAGTATCACGAGCAACGATCAGCCGCTGAACCAAGCCATAACACAGAATACAACCAAGCAGTAGTCCGGTTCACCTCGCCAGCAATGGACGCCGGTGCTCTAGCTGGGTGTTTGAGAGACAAGAGCGTCCTCATCACAGGCTCAACTGGATTCCTCGGAAAATGTATATAGATACATACATATACCTTTCCTTTGTACATACAATGCTACAGATTACCACTTGCAGTATAAACATGCAGTATTCGTCGAGAAGATATTGAGGGTTCAGCCCGCTGTCAAGAAGATCTACCTGCTGGTGCGCACCTCCCATGGTGCGTCTGCCGAGCAGCGTGTCATGTCCGAGGTACAAACATACGTAAGCTTGGACCATGTCCATACTTTGGACCAACTGCTAATTTTGTTGCGAGCCTTGTGTTCCATTGAACTTGCGTTTTCCAATACAAGTACTTAAGGGTTATGGCCGTTGACGCTTTCGCAGGACAAAGCCTTTTCTTTTATAAGATCATTTTCTTCTTGCTCACTTAAGGAATACTAATACTTCTACTTACTCTGCATGCATTCACTTCGTTTCATGCATGTAGGTCACTGGAGAGGCAGTCTTCGATATCCAGCGTGAAAAATACGGTCCCGTTGGCTTCCAAAACTTCATCAAAGAAAAGGTAGTTCCTATAGACGGAGATATCATGCATGACAACCTCGGTCTTGATAGTGCTCAAGTGTGAGTCTTGACGAAAGAAGTTGATGCTATCATCAATGGAGCTGCCACAACTAACTTCTATGAAAGGTACATATAGCAGTGCTAATTAAATTACTGGCCATCAATCCGTACACTTGTATGGGCAACAGATATTTATTCTGGAAAAAGTTGACTAATTTTCCATGACTAACTAGCAAGAGATCACCGGCTAGATAATTATAAATTTATCTCTTTTATTGTAAATCCATAGTACAATTTTTTCTATATAAACAAAGTATAATATTGAAACTTGTTATGTTATAATATCACTGTAATGCAATTAATTCCTTTATAACATCACAACTTATTCAGTAAATCACAATTCCTAAGTCATTTCTTGGTATTTCAAATCATTTATAAAGTGTGTTAAAACATAAAAGGTCAAATTTCATTGATGAATTGTCATTATAATTCAATCACGAAAGCCATATATGCCTTTTATGCAAAATCGCCTCCCTAGCTCTTGCTTCTGAACTAAAGATGCCAATATCGAAGGGATTTTTCATTGATGATGACTTTTGAGTAGATATATTTGTTAAATGAGTACACACTTTTTTTAAGATGTAGTTGGGCTACTAAGTCTTTATAATGTTATTTTGCTTGGACTATTCATGATTCGAACTTAACTTTGATAATAACTAGCAAAGTGGCCTGCTCGATGCGCGGGCTAGAATTTTAGACAGTTTAGTAAGGGCACATACTATTTGATTTGTGTAAAGAGAAATTGGCATCATCCTTATTTGTTTCTGTTTCAACATAAAATTGTAATACCATGTCATCATCATGCCATTACTGCTTGATCCAAGCTAACGTTAATTAATTCAGCCAAGCTTAGTCGATGCTTTCTGGATTACTTCTTGCATCTTAAGATGAAGTTATGAAAATACTTGTTCGTATGCCAAGAACTATGATCTCGGTTGCAGATCAAGAAAAACCTAATGCTTAGATGATTGTGTGAGCACACGTATTCATATTGTACTCAACTTCCAACAACAAAGTACCGAGTCATATGATTTTTTTAGGATATAGTATTTTGTACATCGGAACCTACCTAATTTTAGAGATTTCAGGCCAGGTACAAAATTTACTCTACGCAGCATAATACTGATTAGAAGCATTTGTACCAAGCGATCAGCTTGGTAAGCTACCTACAAAAATTTGCAACCGATGATTAGAAGCATTTGTAGCATGCGTGCACAAACTACGCTTCCCTTGTAATTAGTACATATATTAGTGTGTCTCATGCTCATGCTAATTACACGAACGAATTCTTTAAACCGAGCACTGTAGAAAAGATAGCAGTTACTAAATATGTACGTACCTTATATCCTGCATGCCATGGGAATGCAATGCATATTCTATGGCCGCCTAAATAGTTGTGTCATCAATACCATCTATCAGATCACATAATGGACTATATAGGCTCGTGAAAACATTAGACGTATATTACTAAATAACTAATAGATTATTGATAGATCGCTACTGCAGCTACATCTGTATCTCTCTTGTGAATACTACAACCCAGCCCATTAGCAAGTACAGCGCAGCTGCAGCTTTGCACCACACGATCAAAGCAATCGCTTCCTCACGTACGTTCTTATCCCCTCTCCATCCCAAGCCTCAAACACTACAACCGTCGACAGCCGACGACCGCCCACGGTGCCGACGGCGGGATGTCCCGCCAAACTCCCTGGACCTCAACTCCTCAATGCCCTTCTTCACAGATCACAACCGTCTCTTTGATTGGAGCTGCACGTCAACGGCCCCAACGTCGGGATGCCTCTGATCTCTGAACCTCAATCCCCAAGTGCACCCTGGTTACTGCAGTTAACTCAATTGGTCAGTACGTATCTCCTTTTTTTGGACAATTTGATGCATACTTCGGGATTGAGATGTGATGGTAATTCATTAATTTATACCTCCACTCCATTCAACGACTCGATTGGTTAATTACTACAAAATTTGATACATTATAAATTTCTGATTAGATAGCATTGATGGGAAAGTAACAGACTACGCAGTCATTTTTCTTAAAGAATATGAGAAGAGGAAATCACTGAGAACAAAAAGGTTGTCCAGTTTAGTTGTCATTTGGTCATCAGACGTGCTCTTTTCTTTTGGAACCCCAAAATTTACTTTGTCATATCTGTCATATTTGTATGAACAAATTCACCGGTCCAAAACTATCTTTATATCTGTTCTATGACTTGGCTTTTTTCATGCATATTGTTTCTTCATATATATAGTTGGCCCCCCTTGTGTTTTGGTCACGCTCCGGCACTGCATATCAGAGTATCTAATTAAAGGAACTAAGTTCTGGAAGGAAAAATAGATCTTAGTGTGGATGGATCTCCCCTCAAACATATACCTCGATTCATGTTCTAAGTTCAGAAATCAATGATGGACCCCTTGATGTAGAAGCGAATGGCAGCAGCTGGTTGCCGCGATGTATGGAACGACGTTGGAACCGTTGAGCACCGAGCTTCTAGCAGAAACTGCTCGATGAAACCCGGAAAAACTGCACACCTCAGTTTTGATTGGAGGTAGTTTGGCCTATGCTGAGGCAGAGGAAGTTGAGCCAATTTTTGGCAGCCTTTTCGCCAGCCCCAGCCCTACCTCTCCTCCTGTCCATCAGTCGCTAATTGTTGTTCTTGTCCCAATTGCTCCATCCTCTTCTCTTTGTGCTTTGCTGTAGTAATTACTTATCAGGTCCTTCGATTGTATCTCAAGTTCCATGGCTTTTTTGCATGACAGCAGTAGATCACTCGTCCGCGTCAGCTTTCATCTCCAGGTTGATGCTGCTGTAACATCAACCACTATAGCAGCCACCAGAGGTATCCTGTGGAGGTCCATGTGGCTTCAATGACTCCTCGGTGGTGCGGTGATCCTCAGGAGAAATCTCTCGTGGGCAGACCATTGGGAGAGAACGTGATGGAGGAGTTAGGGCTGGGTTGAGGGTCCAATTCTGTAGAGAAGGATCTTCCTCTGGCAATCTTGTGTTGATGCAGGATGTGGAGGACGGTGGGGGCAGCTTGAAGGGTCTAGAGGTTAGGGCTCTCGTGCGTTATTTTTTTGAGGGAAGGTCTCGTGAGTCTTTTTTTTTAACTGGGAAGGCTCGTGAGGTCTTAGACATTGGTGCGTAATGGCAATGGTGGATTTATGTTGCAAAAAAAGTTATCGTTTCTTATTACGTTGAAAAGTTTATTTGCGTAATGGTCACTGATTTATGCTAAAAAAAAATTGTAAAAAAAGTTGTCGTTTCTTATTATGTTGAAAAGTTTTTTTGCGTAATGGCAATGGTGGGTAATTTTCACTGATTTACGTTGGAAAAAAATGTCTCCATCCAACGGTTATGATTTCCTTTTCTACGAAATAAGCGGACAGATCTTTCTAATTATTGTGGATTTTTCTAAAATATTCTCCTTTTTCTAGTGATCCCATCAAATACTTTTTATATATAATAGATTTTTATTTTTATGTACTTAAGCCATGGGTATAAAGTTGCAAAAACTATATTCTTATATTGTATGTCTATCCTCAGGGCATTGACCTAATATTCTATGGCAAACTTTATCTTCATTGTTATGAGCTTATTGACTTCGCTATTCCGAATCCAATGCATGTTCATGTTTCCTTATTCAGAAAAGGAAAATATTACTCGATCCTTTCGATTCTATTCACTAACTCCAAACCCCTACCGCCGCCACCACCTCCAACCAGCCTTCTTGAGTGACCTCTCAATCATTACGGTGAAACAGAAGTAGTTTCCAGATGCCGTAGTAGCTCACCTTCTCATTTGATAGACTCGCCACATGACTTACCTAACAAAACCATTGCATCTCTTTAATTTGTCGTAACAACATAAACCCAATAGTGAGTTCCCAAATGATGCATTATCTTCCTAGTTTTCCAAACATAAACCTGTATGATCTGTTTTGCACATTACTAGTATTAGTATGAGTGGGCTACTCATGTGCACCGCGAGATAGAGTTGGACATGCTTTGTGCCTTCTCACGATATTCTGCCTAGTGTGGTTTGTGCACGATTGACATTGTTTTGTTTTCTTGCCGTTGATTACATAAGTTATAAACATCTTGTACACTAGACATATATTCTATCTACCAGATGGACGAACAAATATATTAATAAAGTCATACAAGCAGTTTATGATAATTCATCATCTAATAAGTCTACACAAATCTAAGATTTTTGTTGATAAATTCCCTGATATTTTGATGATATTCTTGAGAAGTTGCATCCACTATATATCATGGCCATTGGTGATACTTTGTATATTCTTTATATATGTATGCATGTGATTATTTTCACACGGGACAAGTTTGATTCATGTAATTTTCAAGATTCAATGGAAATTCAGAGAAAATGGTACTACTACATAAAGCTATGTTTAATATGTTCTGATTTGTTAAAGATCATCATCACACCTAGCTTGGCGAGGCTTCCTAAACACACATAGTATTGTTTAATCTCAACTCTAATCTCGGATAGAACGAATGCAAACATGAACAAAAGAGAAGAAGAAATCTATTGGATTTTTGATATCATACATGGCATAAGCACATCTAATGCAACTAGGATTTGTTTCAAAGTTCAGCCCAAATTTCTCCTTGGTTTACTATTTCGGTAGGCACTTGTGTGCTTCTTTTGTAATATCAGGACATTTTTATTTTTAGTTATAAAAACTCAAGCAATAAATATACTTATCTACCAAATTGAAACTTCGAAATAATTTAGCTGGATGGTTCATTTGCCTCTTGCTTTATCGTGGCCATATAGATAATCATTTATATCTTTCTAGTTTTGCATTTTTATATCCTTTATACTATTTTGAGCAGTTATACGTTGGACCATTGAAGTATGTGTGTCAAGTTTTTCTTATATATTTCTTAGTTTTGTGTATGATCATGTTTGAGCCATTATAATTGGAATCTTTACGTTTTCATCAATTTTAGGTATGACTAGATCTAAGACCATTATATGTATGTTGTATATTTTTCTCAATATTTATTATTATTTTATAATTTGATTAGATATAACCAGTTAAAACGCAGACTCGTTACATGGTTTTCTTTTCAGCTTCGAACTACTATGACTCCACCGAACCGGATGAATCGCTTATGATCTTTTTCTAAGATATGAGCCCTTCAAGTTAGGTCCCACTATATTGGTGTCTTAGACAATTTCTCCTTTTTATTTACCTTTTACGTGCAAAAATATCTGATGTTACATCACCATCGAAGCCTAGCTATAGAGTCACTAGTCTCATTTTATTTTACTAATTTATGCATCTAATTCGCATTTTACAAATAATGTGTAATTAGTATAGTAATGAGTTATTATCTAATGTTCAAAATATTGAGAAATATATTTGTAATTTCTGCTAGCGCGATTCAATATAAAGGAAAAATCTTCCCAAAATGTAAATAACATCTTATGCAATATTTCTAGTATATATACTCCTTCGGATATCGAAATGGAGGGAATAGTTGTACATATTTCAACAATTAACGTGCTAGTTCTTTGAAGTTTTTGTTCAAACATCCAAATTTAACCTTTGGGAAAAAAGAAAATAACAATGTGCACAATATACACCCTCCACGCACATGTCTTTTTGTTAGAAACGTGGAGTGGGTTATATGTTGTGATACATGCTAAACCCTGCTGGTTAGGAGGAGCCAGCTCAAACACCTATTTAGATTTCTCCACCTTGATCATTTTTACCATTTGCATATTCCTCCCAATTTGGCATGTGCAGTTACGATGTGGCTTTGAATTCAAATGCCTTAGGAGCCAAAATTGTATGCGAGTTTGGAAAGAAGTGTTGTAATATGAAACTCTTACTTCATGTTTCAACAGGTATATCTCAATCTCCCGTATAAAAAAATTAACCAAAATGATGGATCATATATGTTGAATAAATTATAATCAGGAAATATAATTTTTAGCTGTTGTAGCTGGTACCCAAGAAGGGTTGCTGCTTGAGAGAGCTTTCCATAATGGTGAAACACTAAGAGAAGGTTACTACTTGGACATTGAAGAAGAATTACAATTGGTTAGGAATGTGAAGACAGAACTCATGGAAGCCTAGAGTGATAGTTCAGAAAAATTAGAGAAATCTAAAATGAAGGAACTTGGCTTAAAGAGGTATGCCATTTTTTCTTTATTACTAGAATATTGTAAGTTATTTTGAATATAGTGTGATGTGTTTAAGAAGTTATGCATACTACACTAGGTAAAAAAACCACAAAACGTTTAACAGAACATAAAATGTTGCTTAAGAATGTATAAAACATAACTACGGACTACCCAAATTATAAAATAAATATGTTGATGTCTGGAATGTAAAACTGGAGATTTTTCTTCTCTAGGCCATACAAGCGACTCATGTATAAGACCGAAAAAATCAAGATGCTAAGATGTTCCATGTGTTAGCTTGGTGTCTGCCTCCAGGTATGATGTTGATTATTACTTCTTACTATATTTTTTAAAGCCAAGAAAATTCATCACGATCACAACAAAAACAATATGAGTGAATCAACGGCCATATACAAAATATGGATATGAATCCATGAATTCAAAACAACACAAACCTAGTATTTTTAAAAACTAGCATTACATCTAGTTTATCAATGATGCATATTGTGGATTAACGACATTGCTCAAAAATTATTCCACCTCAAGTATCTCATAGGATCATATTTATATAAAAAATATATAATCATAAAATTAGGGAGATAGAAAAGAGTGTATAATTGTACCACATTTCTTAACAAAAAAAACTAATCTATATGTAATAATAATGAGAGCAAACTTTCTTAGTTCTCCATATATCACCCCTCTATAACCATTAATTTCATGTTAACCATAATGATTGATGGCCGACATATCTCTGCTTTATATTATTTTTATTTTCTTATAAAAAAAGTAATGTTCCCTATACGTCCATTTTTTCTTCAAGAACGGACCAATTGACAAGGATCGTTCAATCGGTTCCACCAAAAATATTGGTCGATCAATCGGCTCCACCAAAAAAAATTGATCGACCTTGACTAGGATCGTTCGCAACCTGCACCGCCTAGCACACGCTTAGATTGATCTGCTTTCGAAAAAAGGGAACGTGATCGATCGATTTGATAAGGGCCTGTGTCACTCACAAGTTTATCGGTTCAGTATGTGGTCTTGCTAGTTTTGGTTTGGTTGTTAACCCATGTAAACACGTATGTGATCCAAATTTTTTTTGCTAGAAACAACGAACACAAACGTTTTGTTTGAGCCGTCGATAAAATTGATCTGATCTAGAGCTTTGATTTATGTACATCTATGGCAAGACTTGCATGAACGGCTAAGAAATCAAAGAAGCCGAGCAAGCTTTTTGGGGCTAACTGTGCACAAATCGTGTATATAGCTCCTGGGTGGAGGATTGATCTACAGTTCTAAAACCAACAAGAGTCTGGCTCCGTGCAATGAGGTGCTACCCTCTCATCTATTTTTCCATCTCTTTCTTCGAAATGTCGGGCGTCCGGATGAGCATGTGCGGCCGCATGGGTGAGATTGGTCGTTGGTGCTGGATCTGCACTTGTGTGGTAGGATGGCGGCTCATGTTGCCTAGGCTGGCAATAACTCTAGCTCCCTCTCTTTGTCTCGCCGGATCATGGGAACGTTGTACCACCGCGCTAGTGGTAGGATGGGTGGTGTAAGAACTATTATAGCTGCAGGGGTGTGTCAGTGGTAGAGTGGATGGCATCAGTTTCCAAGTGCCATTTATTTGTTATTTTTCTTTGGTTACCTTCATCCAATACTTCTTCACATGACATGACATCCATTGATTACATGTCTCACTGTCTTAGATTAATGTTGTAGGTCTCCGACATTCTCCTTAACTCAAACACGGGCAATAGGACTATCCTCGCACCCTTCTTGCCTCCAAGATGCCTTCCGCTTCACCTTTGTTCCTCCTCAGGAGTGGTGACAACAATGACCAGGATGAGGATGACATGTACCGGAGCGACTAAGATATGCAAGCGAAAGAGAATGATGGCAGAAACAGCTAGAAATATAGTTGGATGCGATCCCATCCTCCTATACCGCATACAGATCCTCGTCTCCATCACCGGGCGTGGTGCTCGAGGAGGACGTTTGGGCTGGTCATCAAGGCCATATCGTATGATGAACATGAATTAGGTTGTCCTCCCATGGAGCACGTGTACATCGTGCATGTGGTTGCCAATGTAGTCTCATGTCTGCCTCGATAGTTGTGTGATCTAGCTAGCACCCTTCTCCGATGCGAAACTCTCCTGGGCATCGATGGGCAAAAGCCCGCTTTGCTCAACCTTCATCAACGCGTAAAGATTTGTACTCCGAATCTATGGTGTCACATGATGGATCGTGTGTTCAATTTTTTCTTCTGTTGCAATGCACGAGTAGATTTGCTAGTAGTTTTGAAGGAGAGAAGATGAATGTGGCACAAACATGAGCATGACATAACAAAACATATCACTGGGATGTAACTTGACAATGTGACTGCAAATATGAAGTTTTTATTTAGGAGTCTAGGTACATGGTCCATGTCTGTCTACACAATAACAAAAGCGGGCCTAAAATTAATTTTTTAGATAATATTTTTCTATGAGATAGGCCAGTTAATATTTGACCACCCAAGCTAATAAAAAGAAAGGAATTGAAATTATAGTCTAAATTAATAACTAAAATTGTTCTTCATATTCCATTCAACAAAACTTCCCTTATGAATTTTAATTATAGTGACACTAGATTCATACAAAATATAGTAATTCAAAAATATTATACTTTCTTATATTTTCTAAGTGCAAGAAATATGAAGTATATATGAACTCATTTTTGACTGGTTAGTTGGAAGTATTTTTTATAGGGCTTGTCATTTTGGATGGCCAAACGTATATACATTCACGAAGGCAATGGGGGAATATTACTTGGTCAATACAAAGGGGAGCTTCTGATTGTCATTATTAGACCCACCATGGTCACAAGCACTTATCAAGATCCATTTCCTGGATGGATTGAAGGAACGAGGTGTGCTCAAGATACCAACACTTACTAATGACATGTGCATGATTATTTGGCTATGACTAATAAGAAGCTTGTGTGTTGAAAAACATAGTACACTACAGGCAATAGCATGCATTTACAAAGTTAAATTATGTACATGTTGTTTCAGGACAATTGACGCTCTGATTGTCGCCTACGATGAGCAAGCACTACCATGTTTTCTAGGTGATCGTAATGACATAATTGATTTGGTGAGTAATACAAGAAATAATTATATTTGTCCCCCTGCTTGTAAATTCTTTTACTCTGAACTAATGAATTTGGACATTGCTTTTTAATATGAAGAACATGACAATAAACATCAGACACATACATTTTTGCGGTTATGCTTTGATAGTAATTATAATCATACCTTTTCACCTGATCATTTGAACATATTCTAGAATAGTAAGCTCAAGAGATTACCTACCTATATATCATTTAGTCGAACCCCACAAGCATCAAGGTCTCAAAAGTTGTTGTACTATCTTCATTTCATTATAATCACTTATCTTTTATTGAAAATAGTTCACTTTATTTTGAGAAACACTTAACCAAGATAAATTTAGTTTTTCACAAATGTTTCATTCATTTTCTAATTCATTTATCTAACATTGTTTTTCTCCAAGAATAACTAGTGACTTCCCACCCGTAGATTAGAAACATTGTTCAAAAGTGCATTAGGATCCAATGTGGACCACTAATTAGACAAAATGGGATGGTTTATACGTTAAAAACGTTGTATGGTGCATTCTTGCTTTCTTGACATTACAAATTATAGGGCATTCTAGCCTGCCAATATAATTTTATCCTATTTAAAGTGAGTGCCGGAACTCACAATAAAATCCATCTTTGCTTCATATCGTCATAGTATATACGATTATGATAATTATAAACCTTTATACTCTGGGATAGAAGACAATTGCATAATAATAGGGACAGTACAACACTCCTTTGATCTAAAACCTTAAAAAAGTTCTTGATTGTGGTCATACATCTCAAAATGTAATGTTTGTTTGTTTGTTTTTGTGTTTTCCAGTAAGCTCTTTTGCAGATGAAATGGTATTAGCAATTTCCATCTAAATTGCCCTAAATTCATAAATATTGGAGTGGTATTGGTGCACATCTAGCCATTCACTAGAGCAATAGGAAAACATATTAATGCATTTGTTCACACCAAAATGCATAGAAGCAATTCAATTACAAAGAGAGTGTAAAGAGGGGTTGTTTAGGCTTCAACACATATTGGCTCATGGAGTTTCTAGTCATTAATGCGACAGTATGCACTAGCTCAATATTCTTCACTTTCTCCATACAAGCTGTAATGTCGGCATATTTAAACAAGGATGCACTTCTCTTTTTAATGGGGGAGTAAATCTTACTATGTTAGTGCATGATCTAGCTTTTTCCTCAACATCTAAACAATATTCTAAATAAAAACATCCAAAGGAAATGAGTACATAACCTATATTGATTATTTAAACCTTGACAGATTCGTGCCGACATGGTAATAAATGCTGCATTGGTAGCAATGGCAGTTCACTGGAATGAAAAATTGCAGGTCATTTACCATGTGAGCTCATCGTGACAGAACCCACTTTCAGTTAATGATTTTGTTGACTCATGCTTCGATTACTTCTCCATTAGTCCTCGTATATTAAATGGGAGGGTCCTCCAAACAAGAAGACCATACTTGTTCAAGAGATATGCTTTCTTCCGTGTTTGTCTTATGATCATATTTTCGGTACCACTAATGGTACGTCGGTACAAAATAATATTTTGTATATGGTGAATTATTCATATTTTTGGGCATTTGGTCATACCATTTTTAGCAGATTTTGGAAGGATTCAATTTGTTATTATGTGGGTGTTTTTCACGATATTGCAATGACCTCAACCGGAGATACAATTTCTTAACACTCCTTGTGAAGTTGTATGCACCATATGCATTCATTTTAAAATCTATAATCAAAGCAAACTAAGGGTCGGCATGTTAGCATTACTCTTTTTGCAAAGTTTCAAAGATTGTGATCTTAGATGGTGTTTCAAAAATTTAGTAGTCCTCTACTATGCTTTCATAACTTTTGACATGGTAGTCCTGAAAATCCATATAAAATTTCCTAGAATATCGTTTTGACACATATATGCACTCTCTATGTCCTCTCTGTCTCTATCTCTCTTTCTCCCTCCACTCTCTCTCTCTCTCTCACTATCTCTCTCTCTCTCTCTTCTCTCACTAGAATTGATATTTTGGAAGCATGAAAATTAAAATATTCAAAATTTAACAAACAATATATTCAACTTTTTTTGCCTTCAACATAGATGAATATTTGCATGTTTATAGGTGAGACTAAGAAAAGTTACCTTTCCAATATGATTTGTCGGGTTTAATAGAATCATTGAATTATAAATTAGTGGTCGACAAACGTTTGTTTTAGAGGCTTGTCGAGACCAACACTTGACTGTGAACAATAGACAGTAGTGCATCTATTTGTTTTAATTCCAATTCCCTATATCTTCTACTTTCTGTGCACACACGGCCCAATATTTGGTTATATTACTTTGTTCACATACACAAAAGTTGAATATAAAAACAGTAGTTAAACTTGTAAACCCCAATGAAACACGGTTCTTACATAGATGACTCGCCATCACCGATGTAGAATATATCCTTCGCGGTAGACTACAATGCTAATACCAAGTAGACAAATCATATGTCCACTCATAGAGCTAAGTCTCATGGTTTGTTAACAACCCAAATTAGCATCATTCAGAATCGCTTATAAACTGAATGTCAAATACTATTCTCAAAATTGATGTATCACAAACTCTACTTATTTAATGATATGAATTCTTGTTCTTCTTCTTCTTCTTATTATTATTATTATTATTATTATTATTATTATTATTATTATTATTATTCTTGTTATTATTATTATTATTATTATTATTATTTCACAACTTTAGAGACTTGTATGTTTTTATGTACTCTTAACCAGTATTCTTTCGTATTCTTGTGCAAAGCTTCGACGACAGCAACTTAACATGGCTAAGGATGGAAACAAAGATATGCAATGTCGATGGTGGAAACCTTAATTTTGATCCCAAGCAGATTAGTTGGCACTCATATCTCATTAGTGTCCATGTCCCTGCCTGAGGTACGCTCACATGAAGAAGGGAACCACATTGCGCAGAACATCCTACTCCTACTCACAATAAGAACATGAAAGAGCTCACCGTCCCAATCAAGTTGCAATACATTATATTTTGTTGCAATGACGCATATATATGCAAGATTGTTAGAGATGTGCACATCTCGACTCCAGGATTATATTGAATAAAGAAAAGAATCATATGGAAAATTCAACTATGTCACATTGTACAAATGAGATAATTTACCTCTTCACAAAGTTGTGCAGATAGTTTTCTAGGACTACGACATCCTTGGATCGAGGTCAACTTTTATGTATCAGAAAATGTGCACAAGTGTGTAAATTCTTTGTCGATAATCTAAATTGACCATAGAGAATCATAGAAATGGCGCCAGGTAATGGTATTTGAAAAAAAAAACACCTTAGCAAAATTATAATGTTTTTACACATTTTGTCTCATCCTTCTTATAGTAATAAATGTATTGGTCTTAATCATAGAAGCATGCACTAGAAATTTCTAAAATAATAGGAAGCTATGGACATGAAGCAATAAAGTGGCTTGTCTATTCCTGCAGGGATAATGGTAGATCTCGAAGCTTGACTAAACAAAATCAGGGAAAATACTTAGTTTATATATGTTAATAATTCTGCTGCAGGGGATAAAAACTAGTGTCCCAAGGGTTTTCTCATTTCCCAATCATAATCTTCTTTCTAATTATGCCAATGAAAAGTAGATCCCATTTCTCATACATAGAATTCAACAAAGCTTATACATTTCTCTCTTTTATGGAATCCACAAGTTGTGGTACCCCATGTGCCTTACCTCTTCATACACCACCCACTGGATTTCGATCTAAAGTTGTCCCTCTTCTTTCACCACCAAATCCCTCATATAAGTGTCCTATCTTGGGTTCCCATTCATGGTAACCCTACCAAACACCAACATCAAGACAAAAAAGAATAGCCATCCTTAGAATTTATTAACACGGAATCGTCTGCATAGTCTTTTTCATGGGTCACCCTTCAATATTTTAGACATCTGATGGTAGAAGAGTCCATACTGCTTCAGAAATTTTAAATGGGTACATATATTGGTGGGTTCATTTATCTCGGTAATAGTGCCCAAGTATACACGATTTATAGTTTATATCCTTTGGATCTGAAATTCCATTTCTCATTGTGGTAGTGGAAGTTTCGACATGCTCACATTGTAAAAAAATGTTAGATGGAGGGCTTCAAGATTCAAGTTTGATCCAATGCTAGACGGACTCACACCTACAAAATATGTTCTATCCCATGACCAAAACCCTGGTGAAGAAGAACTAACCTTCACCTAAGAACATTTTTTGTGATGGCCAACTACCACTTGTTTGTGGTAGTTTTATTACTATGTGGTAATTAGATCTGCTTCACTACGATGTGACTATTTTTACTGTCTAAGTTAGAGGCAGTGGTAATTCCTAGTGAGGATGTAGTAACCTATTGGTAGCTTTTACCACAGTTAAGAGTAATCACAAAAGCATGGTCATGTTATGTAATTTGTTGGTAGATTTTACTACTCCAGGAGACATGTGGTTAGGATGATATGGTTAGTGTTTTTGTTACCATCATTACTATGTAGTCAAAGTTTTTTACGTCCAACATAGGATGTTCGGCTCGCTAATTAGCAGAGCAAAGGCAGAGGTAGTAATATTTTTTTTGGCTGTTATGATTCTTTCAAGAGTTGTTGCGATTAGGCGGATGGCACGCAGAATAAAGAGTACGCACTCAGTCTCAGTTTAGCAAACCTAGGATTTAAAATAAGTTATTCTTCACCCGAAGTAATCTTACAATCATTTCATAAATAAATTAAATTTGAAATATTAATAGTTACAATCATATTGATTCACTGCATAAATTTTGGCATAAGAAAAAAAATAGGTCATAAAACCAGAAAAATTGCATTTTATGTACATTTTACACTATGTTTTTGCATTTGTAATTTTACGTAATATAAATATATATTTTACCGTGATTATATATTTTCTTACGTTCTCTTTTTAATCTAAAATAAGACAAAATTTATGGAACGCAAAATCACGGTACATTGATGTTAAAATATAGGTGGTGAAGAATAACTATTTCTCACGCAGGATGACGAATAGCAAATCCCTATCTTGCTTGGGTCTAACAGAACCACAGTTCGTTTGATCGAGGCAAAAGCCCACCCTACGTCCTCTCGTCGTAGGATTACAATGGGATCAATTGAAAAGCGTTCCCTTCTCGTTGTCCTTTTTTGCTTAAAAAAACCTCCTCATCTTTTCCCCACGTCCCCGTTCTTTCCTAATCCGTTGCATATGGTTTCGGGTGAACGGTGTCGTGGTGCTCGGCGGCAATTTGGCTTGCTGGTAGGAAGCCATTGTTTGGCATGCTGGCGTGGCGGCATGCGGCTAGGTCTCGGGGTTGGGTGGTCGCTGGGCAATTGGGGCGGCGTTGTGGTGTGTGGTGTCTGCATAGGTCTGGGTCCGTGCTGTGCATGGAGATGTGGCTGGTGATCTCCACGCAGCTGTGGCGGCAGGTGATCTCGGCAGCGCATTAGGCGCCCGTGCATGGGCTACTACATGACAGCATTACCTCTGTTAGGATTGAAGTTTGGTTGGGCTTGAGTGAATCCGAGGAGCTGAGCAACCCCAATTTTAGTGATTTCCGTTCCCATATTCCAATTAACTTCCACTTATGTCTCCCTTTGTCATGTTCTTCCCAAATTGATATCCTTGCATCTCGGTGCTCCCGATCTGCTAGCTCCGGCGCCCCTCGAGGTCCTGATTTGACTACTAGTTGGTGGATGTGGGTTCTCCCGGTGGTGGAGTTGAAGGGGGCCATGTGCTTAAGGACTTGACCGGCAGGCACTTTTCAAGCCATCTCACTAATCCATGTCATCAAAATTAATTACATCATTGGATTATAGAATTTACGTCTAATATAAGAGAAGAACTTACGTAATAACGATGGTCCCATAAAAAACATGTAACACGTTCAACGTTTCTTTAGATGGACTCATTTAATGTTGGTGAAAGAAAATAAGGAAAGCGTCCTTGGTTCCTTAAAATTTGTAAGTCTCCTTCCATAAAACCTCCACGGATGAAAAGCAAAAAAATAGCAGATTGCGTTTGACACGTTCAACTTACGTTGGTGAAACAAAACAAGGAAAGCATCCATCTTTCCCTTTTTAATGATAGCATCCTTATTTTTCAAAAAAAGGGGTAGTCTCCTTCCATATAAACTCAATAATGAAAAGGAAAGAAATAACAGATTGCATTTGACATGTTTAATGTTGGTGAAACAAAAGGAAACATCAATGATTCCTTCAAAAATGATGGCCTCCTTTCCAATAAAAACTCCATCGAAGAAAAGAAAGAAAAAGAGATCCATTTGATGAGTCTTGAAATTCAGTTAATAAATTATTTCCCCGATTGAGAAAGGAAAAAACATTCATGCAAAACAAAATACATCCTACCACCCGGTGGTAGTTACCCCACATGTCTCAAATACTATCATGAAGTAGTATACATACTAGTTTATCATTTTAAATATGTTCATATAATAAATCTAAGATATTTCAAAGCAAGTTCCATCAAAAAAATTCATATGAGCCCATAGTTTTTGTTATATTTACTAAATACATACATATTTGTACATAAAAAAGAGTATGCTCCAAATATGGTACATACTACCAAAAAAGTAGTATATATATATACATACTATCAGTTTTGACAGATACTACATACAACATACAAAACTCAAGTGGTGTGGTAACTACCATATATATATATATATATATATATATATATATATATATATATATATATATATATATATATAGGGAAAATCCAACCTACCACCCGGTGGTAGTTACCCCACATATCTCATATACTACCATGTGGTACTATATATACTATTTTATTATTTTAAATATGTTCATATACTATATTTAAGATATTTCAAAGCAAGTTATATGAAAAAATTGCATATGAGTCCATAGTTTTGGTATATTTGTGAAATATGTACATATTTGTACATAAAAAAGAGCATACTATAAACATGGTACATACTACCCAAAAATTAGTATATATACTACCTATCATTGATATATACTACATACTACACGTACATACTCTTGGTTTCGACAGATACTACGTACAACATACAAAACGCAAGTCGTGGTAACTACCATTGTTCATATAATAAATCCGGGATTGCTTCTGGCCGTCCGTCATTGGCCTTTTTGCAAAAAAAGTCGCCCTGTTTCTTCCAAATTAACCCGCAATCCCTACTTAAAGTGTATGTGAGAAAACGTTTCATTTTTTCATAAAAGTCCGTGTAGCTCAGTATATTCAACTCGTAGGCTTTTAAAAATATATCACGCACGATCCCTTCATCCCTCCCCACGCATGAGCGGGCGCACCCCCACAGCCGGCGCTGGCGCCGCCGTCTTCCTCCCGGAGTCCGTAGCCGAATTCCACGCCGGGAACAGCGGTCTCCATCTCTTCAACTCCTCCCTCTCCCTTGAGCCTCGACCTCCCTGGCAGCCTTCCTCCCATCTTAAGTCCAGGAGACGCATGGGGACGGCAAGCTGACCTCTGCAACACCCCCTCCCTTCTGCTCCCCTTCTTCTTCCCTTGAACTAGATCTGTCCTCCATTGCCGGCCGTTGTAGCACCGCCACTCCCGTCTCTAGCAGCCCCTACATCCCTTAGCAGTGTTCATTTAACTTGTTGCATTGTTAAGTTACGAGTACAGTTCGTGCAGATTATAGAGATGCGAGAAAAAAAGGGACATTTAACTTCCTTTTAATATGCTTCATCGAGGAGTACAACAGCTGCCCCATGCTAGCCGAGATCGAGGACTTTGACGAGTGGCTCACGAACAAGCTGCACCAAATCCTACAAGAGGCTCAGGTAAGAATGCACATGTACATGAACCTCGATATCTACATGATTAATCAATTACCACTCTTCCCTTTTGAACCAATATATGCACTTTTAGTTGAGGACACTCATCTTGCTAATTAATTTGTCAGGAAAATCTACATGGGCAGTTTAATTGTGTGATTGTTCAGTGATCCAGTGAGTAGTGCTGCTATATGCAAGGGAATGATAGAATGATAACTATGCAAAGTGAGCGAGGGAAGATCGATGTATCCTTGCTTAACAATGATAAAAATAAGTGTCCTGTTTTCCTATCAAAGGTTGGTCAATTATTTGTGGTGCATTAGATCTTTATCCAACTAGCAGATACTATCTTTTAACCATCATTATTGAACGTATATCTTAGTTTGACTGAATATTACGTGCAGAATATGTACTAAGTACTTGTTTCTATTCAATTATGACGATGTTGCACTAACATGTTAAATAAGCAACTGATACAGCCGACCCTGAGATCCAAGGTCAATTATTTGTACTCATATACATGGTAATCTTTGGTAAACAAGAACGGAATGTGATTCGCCAAGGTTGGATACATGTTTTGGCGTCGCAACAGATGGCGGAAGAAGAAGGGTTTTCCATTCATGGTGTGTATGATGGCACGAGCAAATGTTCCTGTAGAGAAGGGCTACTAATGGACTGGCATAAGCTGACTCTTGCACATTTAGATATGCCAGGTAAATAAGAAGTTAGCTGGTATTCTATGTTGATCATTGATGTCTCCTATTTTTCTTGGATGGTTTATGCTACTTCATACTTATTAATAAAGCTGAAAGTGGAATTAAGACTGTAATTGTCGGATATAATCACGTAACTGAATTCATGTTAATGCTTGCCAACGCCATTTCCTTTGAATTGGATACATTATTGGTGGCCTATGTAGGTGTCCGGGAAATTTTGATTGGATTGAATTTGAGATGATAAAGGAGTAGATCGTTTTGGAGGTGATTATTTATTAAGTTTTGTTAGGGTGACCATTCGTCCACGAATCAGTTTCATTTTTTAAGCTGGTCTTTTCCTATTTCTAACAGAATTTCTTCATTCAAGATGACATTGTGTGTTCGCTGGCTAGACATCTGATGCATTAGTTGGAAACATAATCTTTGATTGAAGAGGCATATAGTAGCAATCAAAGCACTTACAATTTTCATTTAGTATTTGCCCAACACAAAATCTTGGGGGATGTAATGTATCTTTATGCTAGCTTTGAAATAATGTTGTCGATACCAAATATCAGATCAGATCATATTGTGTTTGTACTTCTAGGCTCAAATATTGGTGCAAGGGGTGAGTGATGTAGCCTCATGTCTTCGTCGGCGGTCGTGTCAATCACTCGGAGCCCTTTACCCATGGACAAGGTGCCATCCTGGGTGACGCGATGCAGTATGTCATGAAATCCTCACTCGACCCCATCCCATGAGGAGTAAGAATCCGGTATGTCATGAAATCCTCATTTTTCCTATTATTTTGGCTAGGATAGATGATTTTTTTTACAACGCTCATGATTTCATTTTTCTCTATTATTTTTTACCTAGAGGATGGTGGATCTTTCTGCAACGTTCCTGAACTCGTCACACACTATCGGTGTTCCGCTTCGACCCGACCAACATGGTTAATGGCAACTAATTTGTTGTGCTATTTTTTTAATCTCCCATTGGAACGAAAAGGGGCACGCGTACATTTATACCATGGAAAATAGGTTTTGTTAGGCAAGTGTTAAAATAGATGTCTATAGTAGCTTTACCTGGTACAGTTGTTTGGATTTCTTGTTTTCAACCCATTGCAACGCACGGGCCCTTTTACTAGTGTAACATATAGATCCCCCCGTCCAAAAAAAAGACACGTAGTGTTGGTGAGGCAAAAGAAGGAAATCATCCATCAATTCCTTTTAAGGATAGACTCCTTGCATAAAAAATCCAGCGATGAAAAGAAAAAAACATATCCAATTGATGTCCACTGAAAGTACATAAAGAAAATCTTCTACCGATTGAGAAAGGAAAACACCTCTCCCTCAAAAATAGGAAAGAAAAACACCTCCTTCGGTATTTCTTGTCTTCTATGGCCGGTGGCGGCAGCTTTTCTCAGCGAAGGGATATGCCCATCACCATAAAGTGCGCTCCCCCATCCGCATGACAATTGGTTAAACACAAAGTAGCCAAAGCCAGGTGCTGCAAGGGATGATGAGCGACCCAAATGGCGATAGATCTTCATGTTTGCTAGGATCACCGCATCTCTCTCCATCCGCCGCAAGCTTCAAAGTACACTCACGTTTCAAATATAAGAAAGGCCAACTATCAAAACCATCCTCTAACTATTCTTCTTGGCTTCAAGTTCCGCGAGGATTCTAATCCAACAATGATAATGGTCGATGCAGCATACGATGAGTTGTACCGATGGTGGTCCAAGTAGATCGTATTGTTGTCCTAATAGGTACGCCGCCCATTGGAAAAACCTATAGCGGTAAGAAAGCATAGCGATTTATCTATCTGATATCATCGTGTTCGTCGTCGGTTCTGCAAGTCTGGAGACAAGAAAAACCTATCCTTGAATTTGTTGAATGTTCTACATGATTTTTAGCATGTCCGAATTACGAAAAACCGCAATAAATTATCGTGATACCAAACGTCCGAGAAAGAGGAATTTTTCTATATATATATGCCTATTTATGAGCACACTTTGCTGAATTATGTTGAAGAGTGGACCAGATTCAGCTGCATCCAAAGTCGCCACTTGCAAGATAGTGTAGTAATGCATATGTGTTCGATCACCTAAAGCATCGATTATTACGATTTTTTTACATATATACGACTTTACCTAATATGCATGCAAGTCGTGAATTACATTCATTCACATGATTCTTTGGAGGTGTAGATTGCTAATCCGTATATGCATATATATTACGTCTATGCAGGTCTTTTTTTTCGTCCTTATAACACAGAGATAAATTAACTATTAAAATATATTTATATACATAGAAATTACCGCATTAACAACAAAAGAATCTGGATGTATCATGCGCCACAAAGTTCTCATATAAACAATGTCTATGCGATATACTAGATATGTATATTATGGATAGAAAATTTAAAATTTCAAGGCTCATGCAAATATCATCTCATGCACTAGTTGCAGTGGAAAATTTCATGAAGTTTCAGTGACAGCCTTTGAATATCCATTTCGATAATGGAACAGATCAAAATTTTCTAGTCAACTAAGTAGTTGAGACGAGTGCACATCCGTTATGTACCATCCCTCGTTTTATTTAGAACGTACACTGTCCTTTCGGATTTATTAGGGCAACAAGCAAGCTAGTCACATTCGTTCCTATTATACCGTTGTAATTATCATGTACCAGTGGAATTTGCTGATCTCAAATGGGAATAGGAACGAATGTGACTAGCTTGCTCGTTGCCCTAATAAATCCGAAAGGACGGTGTACGTTCTAAATAAAATGAGGGATGGTACATAACGGATATGCACTCGTCTCAACTACTTAGTTGACTAGAAAATTTTGATCCGTTCCATTATCGAAATGGATATTCGAAGGCTGTCACTGAAACTTCATGAAATTTGCCACTGCAACTAGTGCATGAGATGATATTTGCTACATGTTACTACATGCCGTCTCCGCATGTTCCCATCGATATATTGTTTATTTTCACAGGTTTCTGTTGTGTCGTGGGCTTTATGCATTTTGAGAAGGGTCCTTGTTCCTCAAGCTTGATTGGTTACCTTTGTGTCCGTAATAGATGATCAATTAAGTTGATGAATTTGTGTTGATAATCCATTGTATGAATATTTGTATTATGATAGTAAATTCTGGATTACACACATGCATCATGTTTTCATTAATTCATTGTTTGGTTATGTGCATCTTAGTTATGCAGAGGCTGGGTGTAATTCTTAAACCTTTTAAGTAATAAAGCATCCCTTTGCTGAGAAAATATGGAATGGCAGCTGAGCATCATGAGTTGATTATATCGGTCTTATAGGAACGAATGTGACTAGCATGCTGGTTATCATAATAAATCATAAAAAATAATGTACGTACTAAATTAAATGAGGGATGGTACATAACAGAAGTGCACTCCTCTCAATTACTTAGTTAATTAATAAATTTGGTCCATGCCATTATCAAAGTGGGTTATTCGAAGGCTGCCACTAAAACATCACGAAATTGGAATCTGCAACTAGTGTCTATGATGATATAGCTACATGCTACTACACACCGTGTACACCTATTGTAGTCATGTTGTTGTCCATGTGCACTAGTTTCCTCGTGAATGGGACACACTACTTCATTACATAAACCGCACCAATGAGGAGACATGTTTGACAATTCGTACCTATGAAGGGCACACCGTTGATGGGAGACACATCCATAATTCTCTTGTGCGAAATATCTATGTGACCGTCCGATAGTTGTAGATACAAACCTTAGGTCTTTGCGTCTACGGAGTAGGATTCCGTACGATTCCACACCCATCTATCAAATTACACATGTGGGCAAATGGCAATAATGATGGAACTACGTACGTGTGCGTACATACGGACAATATATGGAATTTCAAAAATCTCTGCCTTTATGTGTACGTGTGGCTACACGAACCCTCGATCAATGATGATGTCGACCAAGGCAACCTCGCCAAATTAACATGTAAACATACTTCCTTCCCATTATCAAGTCAAAAGAACCAAATGTAAGAACTCCTTGTTTCAGAGTATCACCATCTACTTCGTATAGAGAGTCTCCATGATTCTCCACTATCATATACTAGTGGGATTTTTGCATTATAGAATTTGGCTTGTATATTCCGATGACGAGCTTCTTCAAATCCTCGAGGCCTTCATGAGGAAGCGAGTTGGATGCACACCCACTTAGTTTCATACAGAGAACTTTCACACTCTTATAGCTCAAGTGGATCCGTTGCATCGAAATCCCTACTCCTTGCATTGACATCGATTGTAAGGGCTCTCCCTTGCCAAACGATCCGCCTCATTGATGCGAGACTTTCTTGTACTTTTGTCTTCCCTTATGAACCCCAATCATCATTTTCTTTGCCATCCAAAGTGCTAAATCCATGGCTCACGCTCGATTGTTTTGTGAAAGTTGAAAAAGCTAAGGTATTGATTCAATTATTTGGTTTTGCACCGGCCGGTGTGATCATGATAGATATCTTTGTGTTAAGAAGACTGAGCTATGCATGTTTAAATGATTAAATGAGTAGGGATTACATTCTTTAAAATTCATATTTTAAAGGGCAGCGGTTATTTACTAGTATTCATGTGTATTATAATTTTGATGTGAAATTGATAGACAATTGACTTAAATAATTCACTTCCCAATGTTCATACCACAAATGAAATACATGATCAAAGAAAAATGCTAGGTAGCATTTCACATTGAAAATTCTGTTTTATCATACACCTACTCGAGGATGTATAGAAATTAAGCTTGGGGAGGCTGATATGTCTCCGACGTAGTTATAATTTTCGATTGTTTCACAATATTATATTATCATTCTTGTATGCTTTATATGTCATTTTATTTTATTTTTATGGACTAACCTATTAACCAAGTGCCTAGTCCTAGTTCCTATTTTTGCCTATTTATTTGTTTTGCAGAAAAACCATACGAAACGAAGTCTGCGAAACTTTACGATGATTTTTTCTGGACTACAAGAGACCATAGAAGCTTGATGGAGAGACTAGAAGACATGCGAGGGAGCCACAAGATCACGAATTGCTCCCTGTAGAGGGGGGGGCGCCATCGGCACTTGTGCGGCCCACAAGGCTCCGTTTGACCTAATCTCGGGCCTAATATTCCAAAAACCCCGAAGCAAGACCTGAAAGAATTTTATCACCGTCGCAAGCCTCTGTTCTTCCCCATATGTAGTCAAGAGATCTAAATGTAAAAACATATTTAGTACGTAACATCATTGTAGACCAGCAAACTTTTTATATCCAATGGTTCATGTAAGAAGGAGAGTACTGGATGTTACATCTGCGTCACGGGCTCTTCGTTCCTCAAGCTTAATGGGTTACCTTGTTGCCCACAACAGATGATCCATGACAACTGATGAGTATGTGGTGGGAATTCATTGGATAAATATTTCTATCATACATGCTTTCATAAATAATTTCCCTATATTTGTCGAATGAACGACTGCTAAGCAGCATGACTAGATTTCAGCGGTCTAATTACAATGAAAGTGACTCACTTGCTCTTTGGCCAAATTTATCCGAAAGGACAAAGTACGTTTGAAATAAGTCTAGGGATGGTACATAACAGTGGCCCACTCCTCTCAACTACTTAATTGGATGGAATTTTTTTGTCAGTGCCATTATCAAAGTGTGATATTTGTAGGCTGCTACTCAACCTTCACGAAATTGGGTGCGGCAAATTGCGGCTGTGAAAATATTAGCTACATGCTACTACACACTGTCTCCGTGAGTTTTCACTCGCTACATGCTACACGCTACTAGCGGCTGTTATGATATTTGCCGTATGTTTTCACTCGCTTCCATGTTTGTGGGGCCCAATACTTCCCCACATTAATCGTACCAACCAGGAGATGTGATTGACTATTCCCACTGATATGGCGCACACCATTGATGGGGGCAACACAACATAATTTTTATTTGCAAAATACAAGCTTTTTAATTAATTGCCCTATTGGTGAAGATATGAACCTTAGGTCTTTCTGTCTATAGAGTAGCAGGCCATATGAGTCCACACTATATATCAAATTACACATGAGGGCACACAACATCTTACTAAATTGAAGAACTTGTTCAATAAGTAACACCATTGGAGATCCTCAAACTTGTTCCAGCCAATGGTTGCTTTTAGCTAGGATGGTACTTGATGCTACATCTGAGTCGCAGGCATTTTGCATTTTCAGAAGGGTTTTTCTTCCTCAAGCCAAATAGGTTACGTTGCTGTCTAGAATAGGCGGTTGGTGCAAATTGATTATTTGTGGTGACAATCCAAAGGAAAGATATTTCTATCGTCATAGTAAATTCTGCATTACCCCACATGCGTCATTCTGTAATAGATTTCCCTCTATTAGTGGACGGAATGAAGTTGAGGCACGTGCGGGTGTAATAACAACAAACTAGATCATCGATGGCGCACGTTGTTGCGCCCGTGTAGTTGCACAATGAAATGATAGGATTATTCATAAACATAAGAACACATGAAACATATTGAATTTGGATAACCATAGCAATTAATTAGTCGGTAATCTAAGAAAATTTGATATATATAATCCGTTAAAGTAAGGTTCACATATAAAAATTGGCTTGGCGTGACAACATACACAACGGTTTAGATAGTAAGTACAACATATCAAAACTACCAAGACAGATAGTAGTAGTAGATTGTATACATGGTGCATAAATGAAATCTTCACATGGCTCTACCAAAGGGCCATCATGTTCCAAAACAAAGAAGAATGAGGTTAGCATGATTCACCGTCCATTTCCAGTGGAGGGCACTACAATAATGGGAGAATGCTAACAAGGATTACAAGGTCATGCATTTGTACCGAAATAAATTTCAGCAAAGAGTCAATCAAATCTTATTGCATGAGTAATCATGATGCAACTACGTATGTGTGCGTACATACGTACAATCTATCAAATGTCACCAATCTCTATCTTTATGGGTATGTGTGGCTGCAGGAATCCTCGGTCAATGATGATGCCGACCGAGGGAACCTTGCCAATTAACACATAAATAGACTTCCTTCCCCATGTCAAGTAAAATGAACTAGATGTAAGCAATTTTTTAGTACGCCACACAATTCGAGATCAGCAAATTTTTTTGAACTAATGGCTGCCTTTAGCTAGAACAGCACTAGATGTTACACATGCCTCACGGGCTTTTTGAGTTTTGAGAAGGGTCTTTGTTACTCAAGCTTAATGGTTTACGTCGGTCCGCTTGACGCAGATGGATGGTTGTGTAGTGGCGGCGGTCGAACCAGATGAATCTGCTGAGATCGTGGAACAGTGGTGACAACACATAAGTGACTTCAATGTTGGTGCTATTTGAGCACCCAGACTCGAGCTCTGGAGTGAAAGCCTAGGTCAGACCTGAGTGCTTATGCCTGACAATGGCAGTGTTTTCTAATATCATCACCTTGTCGAAGGCATTGCTCAGACATGTTCAGACTGGTTCTTTAGGGTGAAAACCTAAATTTTGGCCTTGCGTTTGGATCCGGTGATGGCAGTGCTTGAGTGTCGCTACACTACTGAAGGCGTTGCAGTTGAAGAATCTCGTCGTTCATGCGGTGTCATGAGATGGTTGGTGTGGATATGGTCATTGTTGTACTTTGTCGATTGTAGATCTGGTCACTTTGGGGCATTGGTCTTATACGACTTTGCTAGTTGCCGGCGTGTTTTCGCGCGTGTATGTGTGAGAGTTGATGTTGGCTGTGTGCATCCTAACTTTGCAAATGTCGAGTGTGCTCATTGTGTTATGTATCTTCTTGATGCTCCATTTTGGGAAAGTAAAATCCACCATTTATCAAAAAGATGGGTTACGTTAGTTTCCATAACAGAAGATCGATGATGAAGTTGTGTTGATAATCCATTGGCTAAATATTTCTATGATCATAGTAAATTCTAGATTACACGCATGCATCATTTTGTACTCTAATCCATATTGATCGGAGGAGCAAATGTGATTAGCTTGCATGTTGTCCTAATAAATCTAAAAGTACAGTGTACGTCCTAAATAACAGAAGGGATGGTACATAACGTAAGTGCACTCCTCTCAACTACTTAATATTTTTGAAAACAATTATCTGTACCACCATTGAGTAGGCATACTGAAAGGCTAGCTTGGTGTCCACAACAGATGATCGATGAAAATTGATGGAATTGTGGTGATAATGCATTGGATACCCCAAAACAAAATTCTAGGTTGTACTTTCTCATTAGATACCAAATATGGTATCGCACTAGAACAAAATAAACATTCTGAGATACGAAAACCGACTCCCTTGTTGCTCCTTGGATTCTTCCAATCAATGTGCCATAGTTCCTCGACAAGATAACTTCGCCAACAATGGGAGCTCTCCAATCTAATATAGAACCATATGGTATTGTTCAATTGTCTTCACGCCGGTCAACTTGAACTATCCAGGCTTAATTTTGGCGAGATTGTTTTATTACGGAAAATTAAGGAGGTTGCGCGGATCCAGCAATATAGAACCATATGTCTCCTTAATGTCAACTTCAAAATTTTCACCAAAGTGGCTACTAATAGCCTCAACATGGTTGCTGACCCTGTCATCTGGCCATCTCAAACAACTTTCATGCAAGGAACAAATATACTCGATGGAGTAGTAATCCTACATGAGACCATTCATGAGATGCACTGAAAAAACATGAGTGGGATCAAGATTGATTTTCAAAAGGCCAATGAAAAGGTCAATATGTCATTTCTTCAACATGCCCTGAGAATGAAAGGTTTCTCCGATAAATGGTGCCAAGGGATCAAAATATTTTTACTGAAGGTAGTGTGGCTGTCAAAGTCAGTTATGACACAGGCCATTACTTTCAGACAAAACAAAGACTCCGTCAGGGTGACCCATGTCTCTAGTGTTATTTAACATAGTTCCTGACATGTTGGCTATTGCGATTGAATGCGCCAAGCAGGACGACCAGATTGCTGGTGTAGTGCCACACCTTTTGGATGGTGGCCTCTCAACTTTGCAATATGATGATGATACGATTATTTTTATGGAACATGACCTGAATATGTCTAGAAACTTGAAGCTTGTTCTTTCAGCATTTGAGGAAATGACTTGTCTTAAAATTAGCATCCAGAAAAGTGAATTGTTCTGCTTTGGGGAGCAAGTGTGGCAGCGACCGATTATGCTGACCCGTTTGGTTGTGCACAAGGCCAGTTCCTGATTAAATATTTGGGAATTCTGATTCATTATCGGTGTGTCACTAACGCAGAGTGGAAACATGTAGAGGAACACTTCGAGAAACGTTTGAGAAGTTGGCAAGGCAAGGTACTCTCTGCTGGAGGATAATTGGTCTTGATAAATTCCGTCCTCACAAATATAGTTCTCTATATGCTTTCCTTTTTCCAACTCCCTAAAGGGGTCTTGCGAAGGCTTCATTATTTCAGATCCAGTTTCTTTTTGCAAGGAGAAGGAAAAATACAGGTTGGTCAAGAATGATGCCTTACTTGTTTAATGGTCGTGCAAACTTCTTACTGAGGATGGCATATAGCAAACCCTGTTGCGTAATAAGTATCTAAGCCAAAAAGTTTTGTCAGTGGCCTGCTCAAAACCTGCTGACTCGCACTTTTTGGCTGGTTTAATGGAGGCAAAGAAAATATTTTCCGTTTGGGATCCTTCAAATAAAAAGACGGTTCGGACATTCGGCTTTGCGAGGACAACTAGCTAGGCAATGCCAGCCTCCGAGAATGATATCCATCTTTGTACCTCATTGTTTGCGATAAGAATGATACTCTTGTGCATGTCTCAGTTATTTCCCGTCGGGTATTCATTCACGCGGGATTTAATTGGCCCCCGTCTTATTTTATAGCAAGATCCGCTTTCCCGTTTGATTTCGATTTACCTGACACAAGGGTGGGGTGCTTTTCACTTGAACCTCACTACATCTGGATCCTTCATAGTTGACTCTATGCAACATGCACTCATGCAGTTAGAGGTCCCAGTGGATAATAACACGAGATTTTGGAAGTTGAAGATTCCAGTAAGAGTTAAAATTTGCATGCTGTCTTCGGAGGGGAGTTGTGCTAACAAAACACAACCACACCCATCGCAACTAGCAAAGAAGGAAGAAGTATTGTTTTGTATTCACGATGAGACAATCAAACACCTCTTTTTTCAGTGCAAGTTTGTGCGTTCTTCATGGTCAGTCATATAAATAGCGTCCAATTTGTATCCGCCCATGAGTGTTGCAGGTAATTTTCTATCCTAATAAGGGTGGGAGCGTATACCTTATTATGGTCGGTATGGCTATGTAGAAAGGATTTGATTTTCAATGGCAAAAACTCGACTCCTTTGCAGGTAATTTTCCATTCTACGCACTGGTTTCGTACGTGGTCTATGCTACACCGAGCGGACTACCAACCGTTGTTCAAGGTGGTGTGTATGCGGCTGGAACGGGTGGGCAAGGAGGATTTCACCCAACATGGGTGGCAGCATAATTTTCGGACGGGTCCACCACCTCTGGTGCCAATATGTTGCTTTTTTCTTGTGTCGAACTGTCTGTGATTGGTTGTATGGAACTAGCTATACATAGGCCAGGTGTTACTCATTATGTTTCGTATCTGCTTGATGCTACATTCTGATTTAATAAAAGAGCCCTTTATTAAAAAATGGGTTGAATTGAAATGGTTAATAATCAATTCAAAATTCTCAATACAATATAAAACTATCTGATCAACAATTTGTGTCGATCACGGCCGAAACATGTGCACATGAGAATGCAAAGGATTCCCAATTATGTTCAAAAAGTTTTTTCCAGATCGATTGCAACGAGGTTGATGCAGAACCAGAGAAATTAAGAACAACCATGCGCACCCGGGCCGAATTATGGATTCCAAACATTTGAAAATATTTCTTACATTAAGTTTTCCCAAGATTTGGGTTCTTGCCCGAGAATAGGGGAAATGCAGTGGATGGGTGTTCTTGACCGAAAATCACAAATTGTTGACTCGTGTGAGCAAAAGGAGAAAGCGGGGGAATAGGAGATGCATGATCAGACAGGTCGTTGGCCGGGAGTGGCGAAGGGGTCTAGAGGGACATTGTCGTTAGCCCTGTGGAAGGTCGAAGACCCGATGGTCTGCAGACCCGTCGACCGCCCTACACGCCCATTGCCCGGGCTCGATTTGAGCGTGGAGCATCGCTGGAGGTGAAGAAGTATCTTCTATACACTACTGTAGGAATGCCTAGCAGTGGCGGGTGCAAAATAGCCATCAGTGATGGGCTACGGGCCGAGGCAAGCCCGACACTGACCTCCCGCCATTGCTAAAAGGCCAGCAGTGGCGGGCGGAGCTGCCACTGCTAACTGGTTAGCAGTCGCGGGCATCAACTAGCACCCGCCACTAATAAAGGATGCACCAGAGCCGGTTCACCAAAGCAAGATGCACCAGTCGCGAGCACTGTGCTCTGCCTGCCCCTGCTAAGATGCGGCAGTGGCGAGCAGTGTGCTCTGCCTGCCACTGCTAGTAATTTCAGGATTTTTAAAAAAATTGTACGTACTGTACCATGACGTACACAGTACAGTTCATGTAATATATATTGTTCACATGTACATACCAATAGCATATAGGCTGGCAGCCAGCGCACAAATTTAGATACATCATCATGATTTACAAATTTACACAGGCTTGCACACAAATCATCAATGTTCTAAATCGACATGAAAGAAAATAAGAAGAATGAAAGGGTTGAATAGGGTAGACGTTCTCATCCTGGTAGCCTCTGCTCAACCATTCTTTCCCAATTGGACCTCACCTACAAAAGAAAAAGAATAAGACATGAAGCCACGAATACATGAACGAGAGCAAGATTGAGCATCAACAGGTGAGAATGATGAATATTACTTAACATGGGTAACATGTTTTCTCTAACAAAAGAATGAGTCTAACTTGTTTATCTTGTTCATTCTGGAGTAACTCTAGAACAGATGTACTACAGGAGAAATCTTTGCTTAGCATGTAAACAAGGCCAATCAGTATCCCATGTGTCAAAAACATCATGTAGAATCATCATTTTCACAGCCAATATGCAAAGTGCAACAGCTTCTTAGTAAAGCCGAATGAACAAAGAAGAAAGCTGCCAGGATGCAACTACTAAATATGTGTTAGCCAGTAAAATGATAAGATGAAGTACTTCCACTTTGAATTATATGAAATGACACCTTTAGTCACAACCAAACTGAAGGACGAAACATAACTCCCTCTCCTACCCACTATTCTTTATCATGATAGAAAGGAAGAGACGACACAGGTAGAACTGCAGCAGCTCACCGCCTATGCAGCAGCTTCTGCTTCCTTGGCACTTGACTTCCGCCACACAATCAGAGAGATGAAGAAATCAAATCGGAACAACCTGCAAAAGGAAGGCACAAATCGGACGGGTAGATGAAGAAAAGAAATAATTCTACTGGACCTTTATATCATAGGTTCATTGTATTGGATGGTTAATTAATCTGCATGTATTAGCGAGCAACAAGAAACTTCTTTGCACATTTAAAAAGGAAGAGACAGTATGTTGGATTCTAAGGACACATGCTAAAGAAAAGGCAAGAGGCACTTTGCTAAACTCTGAAACACACATATTAAATCAGTAGTCATTGGTTTGTGCATATATTTGTCCAAAAGCAGCAGGCTACGGCAAATCACCCGCACAAGCACAAGGAAAAATGGCTTAATGCAAACTGCAACCATGAATTAATTAACCTTCTTGTGTGAACAAGCAACAAGAACAAATCCAGGCACACGTAAATAGCAGGATTGGCCATATATAAAGAATGACTAGGCAAAGAAGGTACAGCCCAGGGACTTTTATGAAAATAATGACCAAGCAATCATACGCATGTAAGGATGTGTTTTTTCCGACAAGATTAGGATAACCCCACAGGCAGCAAGGCAGAAAGAAAATAGTCAGGATGGTGCGGTGCAGATTATCATATGTCCAGTCTGAACTTATATCCTTCTATGTCCTGCATCTGAACTTATATCCTTAATCTGCTAATTCTTTGACCGATTCTATTGTATGGAGTAGAACTGATGGAATCACAGCCTCAAGTATAACTCTTTTCAACTAGCAAGGTGGCCCTCGCAAATGCGAGGGTTAGATCTTTAGTGCATTGAAAGTGTTGATTCTTTGTTTTTATCTCATGCACATATTTAATACTCTTATTTACCCACTTTCATTATATAATACATGATGTTGTAGACACTAGTAGATTTATAAAGATGGAACTTTGATATTGTTTTTACATGAATGGAACATTACATTGCAAATAAATAAAAAAATTGAATTATGTGGCTTTGATATAATAGTCGGCCACCGACCTACATAGACACCGAACCATTTGCAACTTAAATTGTCTTATGTTATGTGGAGTACATCCGCAATTCTATGCTATGTTGTCATTTTGTGTATGGCTATATAAAGGAACTGGTTGTCCCTATCCAGCCTCTTGCATGCTACATCCTCGCGTCCACAAATGGATCCATATTTTGTAAAAGAGAAAATGTAACAAAGCTAAATGACCAGAATGTTGGGGAACGTTGCATGGAAAATAAAAAATTTCTATGCACACGCAAGATCTATCCATGGAGATGCATAGCTACGAAGAGGGGGAGAGCATCTACATACCCTTGTAGATCGCTAAGCGAAAGTGTTTATCAACGCGGTTGATGTAGTCGTACACCTTCACGATCCGTCCTGATCAAGTACCGAATATACGACATCTCGGCGTTCAACTCGATGACGTCCTGCGCCCCCCCCCCCCCACCTTCCTTCCTTCTTTGGCGCTAGGGGGAAAGGAAAGGGGGTTGGCTGCCTTAGGGCACCCCCCTTTCCCTTTCTCTGTTCCTTGGAGAAAGGCAGGAGGGGGCCAGCCCCTCCCTTTCCTTTATAAGGCCGGCAGACAGGTTGGGGGCGCGCCAGCCCCTTGTGGGCTGGTGTGCTCCCCTCCCCTTGGCCCGTTAGGCCAAATAACTTACCGTGGCCTCCCGGAACCCCTTCCGTTGATCCGATAAATACCCGGTGCATTTTGAAACCTTTCCCGAGACCAAATACTATCATACTATATATCAATCTTTACCGTCGTACCATTCGGGAGCTCCTCATCATGTTTGTGATCTCATCCGGGGCTCTGAACAACATTTGGTCACTATTTCACTTTTATGACAACATACGTAGTTCCCTTTATCTGTCGGTATGTTACTTGCCCGAGATTCGATCGTTGGTACCTCCACACCTAGTTCAATCTCGTTACCAGCAAGTCTTTTTAATAGTTTCGTAATACATCATCTCGTAACTAACTCCTTAGTTACTTTGCTTGCAAGCTTCTTGTGATGCTGTATTACCGAGAGGGCCAAGAGATACCTCTCCGATACACGGAGTGACAAATCCCAATCTCGATCCATGCCAACTCAATAGACACCTTCGGAGATACCTGTAGAGCATCTTTATGATCATCCAGTTACATTGTGACGTTTGATAGCACACAAGGTATTCCTCCGGTATCCGGGAGTTGCATAATCTCATGGACGAAGGAATATGTGTTTGACATTAAAAAAGCAGTAGCAATAAACTGAATGATCATATGCTAAGCTAATGGATGGGCCTTGTCCATCACATCATTCTCCAAATGATGTGATCCCGTTATCAAATGACAACATATGCCTATGGTTAGGAAACCTTAACCATCTTTTGATCAACAAGCTAGTCTAGTATAGGCTCACTAGGGACACGTATTTGTTTATGTTTCCACACATGTATTTAAGTTTCCGGTCAATACAATTCTAGCATGAATAATAAACCATTGTCCTGATTAAGGAAATATAATAATAACCACGTTATTATTGCCTCTAGGGCATATTTCCAACATAGAAAACTCTAAAGCCCTCAGTACCAACAATCAATGCTCATTTATGTACTCCTATATAGATGCTTAAGATGGAGTCAAACCACTCAACTGATTTATTTTTCATATTAACCTTAGGAACTTTGTACGTTGCCGGTAATAGGAATAATCTAGAGAGCATGTTATTTTAAGAGGATTATTTACGCTGGCTATAATTTATATGTTCTAAGCTCCTTCTGTTTTGAAACATAGTAGTATTTGTTGTATCGATTTTCTCTAGCTGTAGTCATGCTACCTCAATCCATACTCTTCAATAGATTCAATGTATGTTCTCGCCACATGCATTTATTGTGTCATTTTTACCATGCTGCCTAATAAGGGATATTGCTAGCATCTTAAAATAATGATCGAATTTATGATGAGTTTTCATCGACGTAATAATTTTTCTCTTCAATATTCTGGGGAAGTTATACACATGATTAGAACAGATAGATATAAATTTATTCAATTGTAATGAGGTGCCCTTAAATCTTAAAATACACTAAACCTTGTAAATTGGAATAGATGGGTGTTTGATTATACTGTAGCTAGAAAAGGCATATATTGAGGCTGAACAGTAATTGGCATTGTCCAAAGAAGTGTGGTCTGTAGAAAGAATCTTGAGCTTTCTAGTCATGCAATCAAACCACGATCTCTCAAGATATTTAATAAATATCTCTCTCTCTCTCTCTCTCTCTCTCTCTCTCTATATATATATATATATATATATATATATATATCTCTTTCTCTATCTATCTATCTATCTCTTATCTCTTTCTCTCTCTCAAAACTGAGCCAACAAATGGTCATGTCACGGAGCTAGAACAAAACTTCAAACTCTAATCTATCTAGTTTATCTTTTCGACACTAATTATGCTATAGGGAGAGATGTGCCGCATAATATCCTCGCTGACACGAATTTGCTTGCATTTTTTCAATGACATTTTCTTGCTTGTTGTTAGACTTAAGATGGACAATTACTGGTTCACGACTATTAGGACCTAACATTGGAACTTGTATTAATTTAATGTTTCTTGCATAAGTGTAGCCATGTAGTCATTTTTTTTGCTCTCATTAGATTGTTAGCTTCTTGCATTAGCATGCAATTTGTCCATGCCTCATACGAATGTTCGCGTAAAAAGTAAATTCACAATGTTTTTTAAATATTTTATGTTTGGACAAAGAGTCCTTCATATTACTATTCTAATTGGCAGCTTGATAATTGGTAATACGCTTGCCTTCTGATTTTATTTCTTTTCATATGCTTTGGTCTTCTTTTAATAAGTATATACTCAGTAACATATACGTATAGTGAATTTACTTCTGATTATTATGTACTCCTGTAAAAAAACGAGTACTAAATAAAGGTAAAAAATTAGTCTAGGACGTCTTCCTTTCCACTTCCTAGGGTAGTTAGCGTATTTTTTCTGACCTACCACATCTTTCCTTCCACTTTCTAGGGTAGCTAGTGTTTTTTTATTGTTTTTTCCTTTCCACTTTCTAGGGTAGTTAGCGTTCTTTATTGTTTTTGGAGATTGGAAATTTTGGGTAGTTAGAGTTGAAAATCATGTGTAGCCATTCAGTAGCAATCACAACTTTTTTTGAGGGGCTACTAATCATGGCATGGGAAAAATATCTGATGCTCCCGATGCTTAGGCGATACTGTGACATGGGCTCCTAGGAGCTGATCCAACGGTTCTCGGGAGCTCTTGAACATTTTATAAAGCTACCATCCATTTCTAAATATTTCAGGGAGACTCAAAATTGCACGCATGTACAATTACTCCTCAGGAGCCATCGGATCTGAGATTAAACGGCCCAGGAGCCCGTATCACGTTAGCATATAAGTGCCGGTGTCACCTGAAACTTCTCAACACAACCTATATAGAATAAAACATCTTTGAGGTTTACCTGTGATGCCATGAGACTGAGTCATCACGGATGGAATTGCTGGGATTATTTAATCCTGACCATAGATTAGATATCTAAATATAAGACTTTTAGATAAATATCCTTTGAGACTGAAAATTGCTGGATTCACATGGTGACTCGAAAAATAACCCCATATTATAATTTTATTATATAATAATTTAAAATATTATAATACATTATAATATAATACTACTCCCTCCATTTTTAAATATAAGATTTTTTAGATATTCCGATACGGACTGCGTACCGATTTATAGAGACGTAGTTCAGAGTGTAGATCCATTCATGTTGCTCTGTATGTAGTCCATGTTGAAATCTTTAAATGGGCTTGTATTTAAAAACGGAGGAAGTATAATATACTACCTCCATCCAGAAATACTTGTTGCTCAAATGGATATATGCAGAGTATATGAATGTTAGATACATCCGTTTGAGTGACAATGATTTCTGGAAGAGAGAAGTATAATGTAATACTCCTAGAAGAAGATAGATTAGGCAAGGAAAGTCAGTAGTTGTAACGGAATTTGGGTTTGTGCATGGAGCATCCTTTTTTTTTGTTCTCTGAACGGTGGATCAGTAATTGGTTCTGCTACGATGTATGCTTTTTTGGGTATTTTTCAGAGTATGTTACGGTGTATGTGGTCACAAAGGGGTGTATGTGGTCACAAAGTTTTCAATGGTTTATGCATCCAATTTTTCAACACGTCTGGCATCGAATGAAAAAGGCCCATGTGCGCATCAGGCATCAGCTATAGTCCTTTTCGTAGATTTAGAGTCTTCATCTGGTACGGAGACCTAGAGTTTTTGTTTGAGTTGGAGACCTAGTGTCTTACCTACCATGCGTTATCTTCTTTTAGAAAAAAATGCTACCATACTTTTACACCGGGCCGGTGCTAGGCGTCATCCGGCTGATTTCTTCAGGAAATCCGTCGGGTAGGTGGCCGTCCGATCTATCTCGCCCAAGCCGTTCGATGGGTCAATGCTTCGTCGCTTCCTTCCTCCCCCGAGTTCGTCGGTCCGTCGCTTTCTTCCTCCCGAGCACACGCAGCAGTTCGCTGCTACGTCGCGGACGGCAGCAAACGCCGGTGAGGGCTGCATCGCAGCACAAGGCAGCCCACGACGGATGTTACATCGCAGCACAGGTCGCCGGCGACGGATGTTGCATCGCAGCGCGCGGCGGCCATGGCGGATGTTAAGACGCACACAGTGATGACGGCGGAAGCTGCGAGCGGAGCGGGGGATGTGCTTTGCAGCGCCGGAGACGATGACGGATTTTGCGATGCAGTGCCGGCGGCGACAGGTGTGGCGACGCAGCACGCGGTGCCCATGGCGGAGGGTGTGATGCAGCGCCGGCGAAGACAGGTGCTGCGACGCAGCACGCGACGGCCATGGCGGAAGCTGCAACGCGGCGCGCGGCGATGACGGTCGAAGCTGCTATGCAGCACGCGGCGATGACGACAGGAGCTGCTATGCAGCGACGCAGCGCGGGGACGCTACGATACAGCTCCAGCGACGGCCATGGCGGTAGCTGCAAACGCAGCACGCGGCGGCGACGACAGGAACTGCTATGCAGGGACGCAACGCGAGGACGCCATGATGCAGCTCCGACGACGGCCATGGCGGTAGCTGGAAACGCAGCGCGCAGCGACGGCGGAAGCTGCTATGCAGCGCGCGGCGACAACGACGGAGCTTCAATGCATCCACGGCGGAGCTTCAATGCGGCCAGGACGGAGCTTCGATGCAGCCGCTGCCGACGGTTCGTCCCCCTCCTCCAGTGCGGTGGCTTTGCTTGTCTCTCTGCTAAGTGGCCAACGGGAAGGGGGAAGAAACTGGTGGACGACAGGCTTCGGGGAGAAGATAAGGTGGAGGGGAAGGAAGCGGTGGGGTGGGCAGGGACCCGTGTTGCGCGGAGAGAGAGGTTTACGGGAGGAAGATTTCATCCGGTTGATTCTAAACGTTTTCCTTTACACCGATGCAGAATACACACGTGCCACTAATATGGGTCCACCAAACTTAAAAGCAATAATAGATCTAACGGTTATGTTTACTTGATCTTTCAGATGAAAGGTCGGATGGTTCGGATTAACGTGGGAATTTCTAGCTAATTCCTCTATTTTTCTTCCGTATTTTCCTTTTACAATATAATAGAATAGATGTACAGTTGGCAGCAGAAGACCTGTTTTCCATGTATGTTTCTTGTATTAAAGATTACCGAGTAGTATTTGGGAATGGGTTGCTACGCTAGTGAATGACCTGTTTTCCATGCACGTTTCTTTTTTGCAAATATTGCAGCTTAGGACTTCTATCTAATCTCGACCAAACTTTGTTAATGAGGTACATGATACACTTATTAGTGCACATCAACTTGTTAAGTCATTCCCTGCTCAACATGCGTGTGTGCTTATCCAGGACCTACAACATGCATGAGCGCCAAAGTAATTGAATCTTAAACTGCAGGCATTTAAACAAACAGCTATTTTGAAAACAGGAACACCACCGGTAGCTTGCTTCTTCCATTTTGGCGAGTACTTGAGGATCAAACATGACTGCAAGTCTGTATATCTTGTGAACCTTTGCATCAACAGAAATACTATATTAGCTTCCCTTGAAATCCAAATCCGAATAACAAAGAACAACAGAATTATAAACCACGTGTGCAGGGCTCCATCCTCGACGGCGTTAATGAAAGTAACACAACAACAATAAACATAAGTATATAAACTGGACACGGGTTAATGGAAGCTTTACGGTCTGAATTTGGTGTTGCTACACTCTCCCTAATTCCTATTTGTCCTCTCGGTCGGTGTGGTGAAGTATATAAACTATACACTAGTTTGCAGCAGTACCAAACAATTCTAATTAACTATAAGACATGAATCATACAAACTATGACTAAATAAGTAACATGCAAAAAGAAGTAGGATCAATGGACTACAACTATGACCGAATAAGTAACTAGTTTGCTGCAAAAATAAGTTGATCGGATGATCGAATGCAAGTGAGAACATGGAGGGAGCGGCCAAATCGATACAAAAACTGAGGAGGGGAGACATTCCATCCATGGCGGCGGCTGTGTTGTGTCGGAGTGCCGTGGTGGTCGTCCTCGTCCATGGAGCCTGGCTGCTGCACCGGATCAAAGAAATAAGTGAGGGGTTCAGGGAGCGAAGGAAGAAGGGGAGAGGAGATCTCACCGCGCCGGAGTTGGAGGCAGCCAAAACCCTAGCCACGGAGAGGGGTCAGGCGTGAGTTGTCGTGGCCGCGAGGAGCAGATCTGTCCGGAGGAAAGGAAGGAGCATGTCGACGGGAACTCGAGGGTGTGCTGTGCGCCGGCGAGGGCTGCCGGAACTCGCCGGAATTGGGCGTCCTGTTTGGCGGCGACGAGGTCGCGGGAGACAGAGGAGAGGGGGCCACTGGGTTGGGCTGGGCTGGGGTTGACGACGACGGCGCCGCTTGAAGGAGAGGTAGGAGAGGCGCAGTGGGGAAGAGAGAAGGACACAGCCACGGTGAGGTCGTGAGGTGGGCGGGGGGGGGGGGGGGGGGGGCAGCGACTGTGGGAGGTGGATCTTGGAGGAGTGAGACCTTTCTTTAGGCCAGTGACGTGCACCTCTACAACCTTTTTTTTACCACGGGCACCTCTACAACTTTGCGACGGGCACAAGACGAAGCCTGCCATTGCCATTTCACTTATCAGTGGCTGGCCAAAACTAAAGCCCACCATTGCTATTTTTAGGTAGATTTTGCAACAAGACTAAAAATAATAGCGGCTGCAATTTTGTGCCGGACACAGATAACATTTATTGCCACCCGCCACTCTAACTCAGCTACCAGTGGCGGTTGCAATTTTGTGCCGGCCACAGGTAAAATTTGCCCCATCACAAATATGGACAGTTGTTACCAGTGATAGGCTCAAACCGCTGCCCGCCTGTGGTAAGCCAATAGCAATGGCGAGCGGATATTGGAGCCCGCCACTGTTAATAGCAGTGGTGAGTGTTATACTGCGTCCGCCACTGATTAGAGGTCACTTATAAGCCCTTTCCCAGTAGTGATAGTGGGAGCACCACATCAGGTGCAATCAATGATGCAGGTTGCGCTTACTGTAGTTTGGTCGCCACCGCGCCTAGGACCATCACTCTCTTCTCCAGACGTGGCCTCTAGGTGGCCAGATCTTCGATCAAGGCTGAGATCACAATGATCGCTGCGGTGTCAGCCTCCAGCATGGCCTAGAGCTTGTCGGAGGTAGGCCTGATGATAGGATCCATGGCCCCGAGTTTGTTGTGCGCTTTTCGTAGACTCCTTGTCTTCACAAATTGCGCGAGCTCATTTGAGGGGAAGTGGTGGTGAGCGGCCTCTGATACCAGGTGTTAGTGTTGCGTAGTGGGACGATGGAGGCACTCTTAGTAGCAATTTTGTGGCAGATTTTTTGTGACAAGGGGAATATGTTAATATCACGGAGATACCAACTACACTCAGCCTCTGCAACAATGCAACATCGTAAAGACATTACAAGTGCACATAGCCAAAAGATAAAAAAGAAGAAGGAAAAAGAAAAATCCCGCTACAGTGATGAATTCCTTATTAGCTGTAGCACGAATCACCACCTAGAAAACACACAAGTCCACATTCTCCAAAAGCGACGCCTCCAAGAAGAAAATAGTGAGAAGCACCGTCATCGCCTGATGCTAGATCTTAGGTTTTCACACTTGAGAAGATCCGCCCTCTCAAAACAATGCCTTCAACAAGGTCACTGCCAGGCACAACCAATTAAAGCCAGGCCTTGGGTTTTCACCCTGGAAGCTAAGATTTTGCAACGACGGACGTCACACACACCACGAGGCCCACGCGAAGTGGAGGATCCCACTGCCGCCAGACGCCGCCAGGCTGCGTAAGCCAGCAGCGGCGTGAGGGACCGCCCGCAGGCTTTGCCCCGCGCCATTTAGTTTCTGATACACGATTACAAGAATGGTGGGCATCTTGTTCTTGGAGGAAAGGAAGAGGAACTGAGGAAGGGAGGGGAAGAGCTGGTCGCCATTCTCGCCTTTGCCATGATCCACTGGATACCTCTCTCAAATGCCCTAGCTGCTGCTTAAGTGTTGGCTGGTCTTGGGTCTGTGTCGCTCACCCATTCCGGCCAAACCGCACGTGTGTTCGGTACCCTCGCACGTCGTGGACGATGTTGGCAAGGCCTTTTGTTACTGTGATGTGGGTCCGCCACGGCAGGGATTCTGACAAGAGTAGACAAATAGAACCCCAAAGGAACATCAAAACTCGAAAGAAAATCTTGTCTATAAATAACTCTCGCAAGCTCAAACATTCAGCATCCAGTTTAATGAAAATGGCACTCTTCTCGTGTCCAGACCTTCTCTTCTCCTTGCTTGTCCTGCTTCTCTCCTTGCTCTGTTTAGTCAAGTTGAGAAGTTCCAATATGGCAGCGCTCCCTGGGGAATGGCCACTGGTTGGCATGTTCCCTTCCCTCGTGGCTAACCTCCACCGCTTCCATGACTACAACACCGCCTTCCTTGCCGCTTCGGGCGGTAGCTTCGTGTTTCGTGGGCCGTCTCTCTCTGGCATGCGCTTCTTCTTCACCTGCGACCCCGCGAACATCCGCCACATCTTCGTCTCCAACTTCACGAACTACCCCAAGGGTGTGGAGTTCGCGGCCATCTTCGACATCATGGGGGACAGCTTCTTCAACGCAGACGGCGAGTCGTGGCGCCGCCAGCGTGAAAAGGTGCAGCACCTCGTGTCCAGCCCACAGCTGCTCACTTACATGGCCTGGTGCGCCGTGACAAGGTGGAGGACGGCCTCCTCCCCTTCTTGTCGCGAAGCAGCCACGCAGAAGTTCCGATTGATATTCAAGAACTGTTTACCAGGTTCACATTCGACATGACGGCCAGGTCGGTCTTCAGGGTCGACCCTGGTCTCCTGTCAGTAGATATGCCACCCCTGACTGTGCCGAACGCCATGGAAGCCGTCATGGATGTAGGCTTCTTCCGGCACACGGTGCCAGCTTCTTGCTGGAGGTTTATGAAGCGTGTAAAAGTCGGCCCAGAGCGGCAGCTCGCGGCAGCGCAGTTGGAGCTCCGATGATTCGTTGCCGAGATGTTGGAGAAAAGGAGAGACGGACCAGTCCACGTGGATGAAGTGCGAGAAGAAAGGAACGAGGAAATTGTTTCTTCCTATCTCCATGACCCAGAGTACAGTGACGAGAACGGAAGACCTAATGCCTTCCTCTACGCAACCCTGATCAATTACATGTTTGCCGGGCGTGACACGGCCGGCATGAGCATGACCTGGTTCTTCTACAACCACATCAAACACCCGCATGTGGTGTCGGCCATCAGAGTGGAACTAGCACCCATTGCCATGCACAAAGCTGCAACCTCCACCGGCAACAACCACATGGTAATCTTTGATCCCGAGGAGACGAAACCGCTCGTCTACCTCCAGGCGGCATTGTTCGAGTCGATGAGGCTGTACCCGCCGGGTCCGATCGAGCGCAAGACGGTGATGGCAGACGATGTGCTGCCCAGCGGGCACAGGGTGCAGAGGGGTGAAACCATCCTCATCGCGCTCTACTCGATGGGCAGGATGGAAGGTGTGTGGGGCGAGGACGGCCACGAGTACCGGCCAGAGAGATGGGTCAAGGAGGACGGCAAGCTGCTGCACGTGCCGTCGTACAAGTTCCTAGCCTTCAACGCCGGGGCAAGATCATGTTTGGGCAAGCACATCTCGGTAGTGCAGATGAAGAGTGTGATCGCCGCCATGGTGTGGAACTTCGATTTCGAGATGCTGACAGGACACGTTGTAGAGCCCAAGCCGTCCGTCGTGCTCAAAATGAAGAATGGGTTGCTGGCTAAGGTCCACAAACGGCGGGTCGAATAAACCATACAAAAGCCATCTACGTACTCGGTATCTTTCTATTTTATTACTACATGGGAAGCATTTGTATTTCTCGTCTATGTTTGGCAGCAATAAGTATGTGTCCTTCCTTCCTCGCTGAAATAATAAGTATTTGCTCTTCCTTCCTCGCTGAAATAATACGTATTTGCTATTCCTTCCTCACTAAAACAAGTATATATCCACATTTGGTTTCTTATAATTTTTCATACGTAACGTACCCTTCACATTTCTATATATATTTCTAGCATCACCTAGCATTTTATTACAAAAGTAGACAGCAACGCATGCCCATCATGATCTAGTCTCATGTATCATGTATGACAGAATGTGTGAATCTCACCGTAGCTCCATACGCTGCACAGCGTGTGCATCTCAACGTAGCTCCATACGCTGCGCAATTGGGTTTCTGCTGCATGGGGCAAAAGTAAATTAGCGAAGACTTCCCCTCAATTACAATGCATTAATATTCATGGAAAACCTCTCTTTTGCCACGAATATTAATGCACTGTACTTGTGCAAAACCATTTTTGTCCTTAATTGCCTACTTATTCACAACCACAATATATTATATACTAGGTGCATTCCCCGCGCGTTGCTGCGGGGATTTGATGACCAAATTTAGAGAAGCAATAGCTTTAATGAAGCAAGGAATAAAGTACCATGATGATTTTCGAGAATCATAGTATGTTAGTGGTGCAAATCACATCGCATGTGTCCTGAGTTGAGAGGCAAAAATTATGAAGATTATCGTATTGAAAGATAAATTTGATGCAAGCACTCAGTACGGTATATTTACACAAATGGTGTTATGTGTAGAAATAAATTTATGTTTGAATATAATAGATTCATTAATAAATAAAGGGCTAATTTGTACAAATATATCTTGCAGGACCCCCTTGCTGAAAATGGAGTGGATATGGGATTCACCCTTTTTGATGGTGCCAACAATGATACTGTGATGGCCATGCCAGGGTTTGTGATGTGTTCATCCTAAGATGAACCTATGGTAGTTACGCAAGACTTTGCTTTTGTAAATTCCTTGAGCTGATTTAGAGGCATCTTGGAGTGCTTAGCGTTATCTTAATTGTTAGCAGCTCAGACGCTAGAACAACAATAAATGAATATACCAGGCAGGAGATAATTATGTGTTAAAAAAAGATAGTAACATGGTATATTTTGAAGCAATGAAGAACTAATTCCTGATTGGTGATGCTCCATGTCTTTGGCACTGAGGAGAAGAGAGTATTGTAGGATGAAGGGAGATGACGTTGTGAGCCTATATACCTGTGAACAGAAATAAGGGATATAAAGGCTAGTAAAGGAAGATTTGGAATTCATGACATATTTAAGTTGAATAAATAGTATTAATATGCACTATTGCAGGTACTTTGTCACAAAAACAGTGCTCGAGGTATCAATAAAAGAAAGTAAGGGAAGAGAGAATTAGCAACTGCGTGTTTTGTGGTGGAAACTTAAGCATCATGATCTGCCATACTTCTTTTAGAAAAAATAAATCAGCGAATAGTTGGCATAGCCAAGAAAACAATAAAATTTGATATTGATAGGGCATCTCTCATCTTTCTAGCTGCAATTTCATACAGTAAGATGCATGAAAAGGGATGATAAATAGACGATGTATTTACAAATTAAAATAGAGTACATGCATGAGAAGTTGAAGCAGCAAACCTGAAGGTGACCAAACTTTTGCAATGATAAAGATTAGCCAGATTTAAGTACATAGAAAATCTTTGTCAGTCATTTGTATGTGAGATCCTGATTCAAGGGGAGAGAAGGTTGTCGGCCCTCGGTTTGGTGTCTGTTGTCATGCTGATTTTGGTAAAATATGCATGCACTGCCCTATTAATCTGCAAGCACAGACGAAGAAATCATGATGTTGCAAAAACCTCAAGATTCCAGTATAAAACGAAGGTGGTTAGCTAAGCAATCTTCATTACGCACAAAGGACTCTTTGGTATGGAAGGTGATTAACTAACCAATCTTCATTACGCCGGAAGGACTCTTTGATATCGAACGCTTTATTATCTAGAAATAAAAAATGGGGGAATCCAAACCTTAGTTGTATTGTGTGTAGATATAGCGACGGGAGCCACGCCGCTTCGACCGTCGGAGGTGAGCAGTGGCGTGGGGTCTCGGCGAGTCGGCCGCCGTGGCGTCGAATAGGAATAGCGCTGTTTTCCTTGTAGGTCGCTAATAGTTGTTTGGCCGGCTTGTCCGACACGGATCGCCGGGGAGGTAGGCGCCATGCACTAGTGCAGAACCGGGCATTATCACCGGTTCGTAAGGCCTTTTAGTGCCAGTTCTGTAACCAGCACTAAAGGGTGGGGACTAAAGGTCCACCCCTTTAGTTCCGGTTCAACACGAACCGCCACTAAAGGGCCACCACGTCGCACGAGCCAGCGCCGGGAGCTTGGAGAACTTTAGTACCGGTTTGTAACACCAACCGGTACTAAAAATTTTGGGGGTTTTGGTTTTATTATTTATTTTTCCTTCAATTTTGTGTTTTCCATTTAATTTATAGATTTTTTTTACATTATAATGAGTTATTAAATCACTAGGTGAAAGAACCGCGGATTAGTTTTAAGTGGATGGATCCTAAGTGATCAAGTAATCCAGTTGAAACTAATCCGCGGTTCTTTCATACATGATATAATAACTCATCATCATCATCATCATCATATTAATATAAAAACTCTTGCATCATATCATCACCAATAACACTAGCTAATAATCATCATAGTCATTACCGCTATCTAATCACCACCAACACTAGCTTAAAGAAGAAACATTCACTTGTACCAGAAGCAAAGATATCATCGAGTTCAACATGATCACGACATTATACGCTCATAAGACCACAAAAGCAAATCACTTTGAGCTTAAGTTCAGGACGAAGAACACGGACATGAGAGGATAAGTACTAAGAGCAGGAACTAGCTAATCACTCCTGCTGCTCTCTCTCCGGTAAAATAGCATAGAACATGTGTAGCTCTCCTGATTCATCATATTGGAGCATGCAGATGAACCTGTCTCCAAATCATGGGCTGCACTTCTAATTGCTACCCCCTAGTACTTCTCTGCGATCCTTCACAATTTTGCTCCAGTCTTTCATTATTAAGCATTCCTCGGTTCTAGAAACCCTGAATGCACTCATGTGCATTGTAGGATGTCTTGGCCGTAAGCTCACCATTGACATGTGACCTTTCGTCTCGATCCACTGAGGCACAACTATCATCGGGAGTCCCTGTTGAAGAACATCGTATAGTAACATACTTAGCAATGAAGTTTAGGTTAAAAATTAATGTATTCAAAAGATGCACTGATGACAAATAGTAAAAATCTTACCATATTTCCTCAATAGATGTGACCGTAGTTCAATACGAACACTATTGGTCGCATGTTTTGAGTACTAAGATTTGAAAGTCCAAGAAAATAATTTCTCTTGACAGCATCAAACATAATGACTTATCTCCTCGCAGTTTAGTTCAGCCCCGGGACAGTGGACGGTCCTGTCTACCAAGCGTCGGACATGTTTGCTTGAAGGGAAATAAGCTGCCAATAGAAATTAGTTGTCAACTATTTTTGAATAAAGAATATCGAAGACATAAATATGATTGAGAAACTCAAATAATGGTAGAACTGGAGGCGTCTGCACATCGACCCAGATGTCGATATTACCTTCATATCATCTTCAGGACGAGTATCAAAGGTGATAACCATATCAGGCTCAAATGCATAAGCCTTGCATAGTGTTTGCCAAGTTTTGCATTCAAAATAGGTGTAGGTGTCTGCATTGTATAATTTTGCGTAGAAAGTATAACCATGCTCGGTCTTCAAGTAAACTCTCTTTACCTCCATAGCTTTTATAGGACTGAACCAATCTTATCCAAGACAAAAATTCTTGCATGGCAGGGGATACGCTAGTAGAATAGTAAAAATTTAAAATTATAAGTTGAAGTAAATGAAGCATAAGTCATGCTTAATTACGAAAAAAACACTTGTCATTGTGAATTACTGTATCTATTTCGAAGGTCTCATCCAGCTTGATGCTGAAGCGCCTATCATCAACTAGGAAATTTCTGTCGCACAGGCCGCGCTCCTCTTCACAGTATTCGCGCATACCGAAATCCTTTTCGTCGTCAGACATTTCCTATGTTCATATAAACACTAATTCTATTAATTCAACTCATTCAACAAGTTCTATTAATTCAAATAGTTCTATTAATTCAACTAGTTCTATTAATACAACTAATTCAACTAAGCACTTATTAAAAATAATCTAGTTCTATTAATTTTCTTAGTAAAAATAAAATAGTTCTATAGTAAAATTTTAATTAGATCATCAAATCTTATTGATCTAAATTTAATATATCTAATTCATCTAACATTAATATATCTAATTCATCTATAACTAAAAGTATAAAAAACTAATTCATCTAACATTAATATCTAGCTAATTCACCTAACATTTGACATTAAACTAAAAGTATAACAAACTAAAAAATAGAAAATAATTAAGAAAAATTTCTCTCTCTGTGTGTGTACTGTGTGTGTGAGGCCCGCCATGGCGCGGCAGGGGGCGGTTCTTACAGCAGGGCGACGGCCGGCGATGCGAGGCGACGGGGGCCGGCGACGGGGACGGGCCGGGGCGGCGACGTACTGGGACGGGCCGGGGGCAGCGCGCGCGATCGACAACGGGGACGGGCACGCGCGGCGACGGGGGCGGGGACGGAGACTGGGACAGGCGCGCGCGACGCGGGCGGTGACGGGGACAGGCGCGGCGGTGATGGGGACGGGCGCGATGACGAAGCAGATGAAGAAAAAACTAACTGAAATTTTCGTAAGTGCTATATATATATATATATATAGGAGGGGCCTTTAGTACCGGTTGGAGCCACCAACCGGTACTAAAGGTCAAATTTGGCCAGACCAAATGGCGGGAAGCGACCCCCTTTAGTACTGTGTCATGGCTGCAACCGGTACTAAAGACCCCCCCCCCCCCTTTAGTACCGGTTGGAGCCACGACCCGGTACTAAAGGGGCGCGCTAGCGCAGGTGCGGTGTGGCAAGTTTAGTCCCACCTCGCTAGATGATACGTCTCCAACGTATCTATAATTTATGAAGTGTTCATGCTATTATGCTATGCTTCTAGGATGTTTTATATGCATTTATATGATATTTTATATGATTTTTGGTACTAACCTATTAACCTAGAGCCCAGTGCCAGTTTCTGTTTTCTCATTGTAGGATTCCATCGTTACCCCCGAGTTCTGATAACCATCGCTCTTCATGTCCTTTCCCTCGATGTAGAATGTGTAGTCGTTGATATCGTACGCCTCATACGTCATCAGGTTGTGCTCGGCGCCCTGTGACAAGGCGAATATGAGTTGTTCTTCCGCGGAAGAATCCTCATGTAAAGGCGGCATACTTGAGAAAATGCTGCCTCGCTGCCCTGCTGACTAGACTGCCTGTAACCTTTATTGTCTTGCCGTGATGATGAGTAAGAATCGTAGTCCGATTGAAACAGTCGATAAATCCCTTGTTGGTGGTTAACCAGTCCATTCCTAGGATAACATCCAGTCCTTTATTTTCCAACACGATGAGATTCGCCTGAAACTTTAGTCTTTCAAACTCAATAATCACACCTTGGCAGTAACTCTGAGTGATCTGCTTATTCCCGGGGGACTTGATGATCATGGACTTTTCCAAAGGAAGTATCGGAAAACGATGTTGCAAAACAAAACTCTTCGAAATGAACGAGTGAGAAGCTCCAGAATCAAACAAAACCGTGGCAGGTATTGTGTTGACAGGGAACGTACCGAGCACGATATCTGGGGCATTCTGTGCTTCCTCCTTGGTCACATGGTTCAAGTGACCCTTCTTGTGATTGTTGTTGGGGTTGAAGTTGTTACGCCTGGGGGCTGGATTATTTCCACCATTGTTCGGCTTGGGGGCCGAGTTCCTTGGCTTTGGGCACTGTTTGGCATAGTGTACTTCCTCTCCGCAAGCATAGCAAGTGACACCTGGGCGGTATGTAAAGTCCTTGTCCCTTGAATGAAAATGTTTGGTTGGCCTTAGAGCTGTGGTTGTGGATTTTCTGGCTTCATTCCTCTGAATATCAGTCTTGCTCCGGTTGTTGCGAGCATGAGTCGTCTTGTCCCTTTTTCGCTTGCGAATATCCTCCAGGCTGCGGCGCTCATTCTCCAATGTAATAGCCTTGTCAACCAGTGTTTTGAAGTCTGGAAAGGTGTGTACGACCAGTTGGCATTTAAGTGCTGGCGCCAGACCATCCAAAAAATTTTCCATCCTTTTATTCTTAGTCATATGCTCATCGTAGGCATAACGAGATAATTGAGTGAACTGACTGTTGTACTCAGTCACTGTCATGCCTCTCTGCTTGAGGTCATCAAACTCCCTTTTCTTGATCTTTATAATGCTCCTGGGGATGTGCGCCCCACGAAAACCTTCCTTAAACTCTTCCCAGGTGATGTTATGTTCATTGGGGTGCATGTGTAGAAAATTTTCCCACCATGCTGCAACTGCTCCAGTGAGGTAGTGAGGTGCATAAAGCACCTTCTCACGATCTGAACATTGTGCAATAATCAACTTCCTTTCGATGTCACGAAGCCAATCATCGGCCTCAAGCGGCCTATCAGTGTGAGCGAACGTTGGAGGACGTGTCTTTTGTAGTTCAGACAACCTGGAATGCGGCTGGTATGGCTCACGGTGATTTCCCATATTGATAATGTGATTCATCATTTCCTGATGCTGCTGCTGGCTTTGTTCAAAAAGGCGGCATACTTGAGAAAATGCTGCCTCGCTGCCCTGCTGACTAGACTGCCCCTGTGTGAAGTTGTTGCTTGTCTGGGTTCCATAAACTTCTTCCGGTGGATTTGGCATGGAACGAGTCCAGGGACGAGGCATTTTCCACTCTGGGGTATTTTTTTTGCAAAACTCATGAGAAGAACTGTGTGGCACAAGGAATAATTTTGCAAAGGCGAAAATTTAAAAGACCTCAAGATTTTTCAAGAAAAATACTTGATTGCGCATGGAGAAGGACTGCTTAGTACATATCTTACACGCGATTCGTAATTATACAATACATCACTCAGGATGTGCGTACACATTCCTGACATGTTATTTAGGCTAGTGCACTTCTCCGAGATCCTACATGATGCGCACACAAACTACTCCTCACCAAACCTAGGTACATATAAACATATCATACAAGCGGGTACATCACACGGTCGCTAGGCGCACTCAGTCGGAGATGGTGAAAACTTCCCTCGGCCTGCCGAGGGTAAGACCCAGAGGTGCAGGAGACTCAACCTCCTCCTCCTCCCTAATAGGCTCTAGGCGCGTAGGACTGCGTTGAGGAGTTGGTGCGGGTGCGACAGGCGGTGCAGCTCTACTTGGAGTAGGAGCAATGACTTGGTCAAACTCCTCAGTGGTAGGCAGACGGCGAGCGGTGGCTAAAATGGCAGGTGTATAGGATGCTGAGGACGAGACGAAAGTCAGTGGCGGTGCCATGTGGAGAAGCTCCCTCCTGTTGGCGGAACAGTCCCGAACTGAGTCCATACGGGCAGCCACAAGGTCGTCCACGAGGTTGTCGAAAGCTGCCTCAAGGGCTTTGAGATACTCAACAAGCATCTCGATAGCCTCATCTCTCTCTCCCCTATGGCAGGCGAATGCATAGTGACAAGTATATGGCACATGGCATGGGAGGTAGCGGTAGCGCCGAGTCTTCATCGTAGGAAGAACATCCCGAAGACGAGCTATCGCCTCACGGGCGGCCATCTGCATGGCATGCCTCTCCGTAGGCATGGCCCTTCCCACAAAACGGAAGTGGCGAGATGCAGAACGTCCTCCCTTGAATTGCACCACGGCCTAGTGCATAGACACGTCGTCGCTGAGCATGTGCTGGTAAAGTGTGAACTCTAGACGAGTCGACGGCCTGATCGTGAGCTTGGTGATGGAGACGAGAAGCTTGACAAACCCCTCAGGCACATTGGCGAACACCCGCGACTCGCAGTCGTTGCCAGCCATCTGCAAAAGTAGGCAAAAATTCTGAATAGTCAAATCATAAATTTATGATGACTAACAGAAAATAGCTACATTTGCAAAATGCTGAAAAAGCACTAAAAACGCTAATAACCGATTAGCGATCGCACCTAGTGGCTTCCTACAGTCAGCCTGGCTCTGATACCAAGCTTGTCACGACCGGTTTTCCAATAAAACATTTATTGAGAAACCGATCCCTTTAACGGACCAGTAGAGAAGAATCCTTCTTACTGGTAGACAAATTCTTGATCACAGAAATATCCAGGAGTACTAAATATAATAAAAGGTTGAGAGGAGGCTGCTCAACAATTTATTACAAGCACGCCGATATTATACATAAAGGCGGATAGGACACAAGGGGTATGGTGGCATAACTACTGACTCGTAATAAAAGTGGTGGTGGATATGTCACAGTGAAGTGGGTGACATGACTCCTAAATCTTACAGCTCATCGAGCGTCGGAGTGAGGCTCGAGGACTTTTATTGTGGGTGGCGGAAGCGTATATAATACAAGTGACCAAATTCAGGATCGCACGGGACTGACTGGGACTCCTCTAGGCGTCGGACTCGCTATCAAACTCATCATCCATGAGATCGCCTTCGTCAACATCTGGCCAAATCAACAAGCCAGGTGAGTACTATGAAAGTACTCGCAAGACAGTTTGGACATAAGATATAACAAATGCAAACATGATGCACATGAGCAGATTAATAATGCACACTCCGATAATAAACTTGCACTACATGGGAAATAAAAAGGAAGTCGGGCGGTAGTCCTCCCGAAATCCCAATGTAATACTGAAGGCCAATCGAGTGTCTGAAATGACTCCTCGAAAGGGTACAAACAAATTAACAATGCCGCAGTCGGGCGTCAGGGCGACACCACATAAAGGGCTTATAATGGAATATAAACGATAGTGCATGCCACAGTCGGACGTCTAAGCGACATCACGGAAAGGGCTTACAACAAAAGTAAATAACGAGAGTGCCACAGTCGGACGTCTGAGCGACATCACATAAAGGGCTTATATCAAAAGTAAATAACAAGAGTGCCACAGTCGGACGTCTGAGCGACATCACATAAAGGGCTTATATCAAAAGTAAATAACAAGAGTGCCACAGTCGGACGTCTGAGCGACATCACATAAAGGGCTTATATCAAAAGTAAATAACAAGAGTGCCACAGTCGGACGTCTGAGTGACATCACATAAAGGGCTTATATCAAAAGTAAATAACAAGAGTGCCATAGTCGGACGTCGGAGCGACATCCCATAAAGGGCTTATATTTCATAACCCGATATTCCAGTAGCTCATGAAGTTAAATCATCTCAAGGAAATACTCAGGTACGAAATAATAAAATGGTTAGTCCATCCACAGGAATAACATTCAACCGGGTTTACCACTCAAGCTTGTTGACCGGGGATTTCCACGGGGACTGACACAGGGACTGACACTGAGACTGATATGGATACTGTTTGGATACATTGACCCAGGTCCTTGACCATGGACACGATGACTCAGAAGGTTTTGACTCTGCAGAGTTTGTACTCTTAACCACAACCAACGGATTTCAGTAGTCACAAGGGACTAGTTCCGTTTACGGTATTTTAGGAGAAACACATCTAACAAGTACACACCCATTCCACATTCCGATGCCAGGAATCACCCTAGGCAACGTTCAAGAAAAACCTTGAGACGGGGAGGCTACAACCTCGCATAGCATGGGATCAAATTTATATCGCGCGCTCTAAGGGGTGCCCCCCTCTCGGTCCCAACCGGAAACACCCATGCCCCCTGACCGGATGACTGGCTTTAATCCAGGGCCATGGAACCCTCATCCCGGCCCCTCTATTTGGTGTGTACAAGGAAAGAGGTTTGCAACTTACTAAACCGTATTCTTTGTAGAAAACATGTGGCAGCACGGAAAGGGGACGAACGGTAACGTGGCTCGGTCCACGTTAACGTCGGAGTTTAACGGTTGACATAAGACTGGCATGCTACAACAGTACCATCTTACTACCTCTCATGTCACCACATGATCAGGTCATCTCCCATCAAAAGATCACATCAAACTTCGAAGCACACGGGTAGTTGCCTTGCATGCAACGTAACACTTACTGATGCTCATATGCCATGCACAAACTATTCAAGCAACCATGCAAAACACTCATCATGTCAAAGGTTCAAACATGCTTGCCTGGTTCGGAGAAGTCGGAGTCTAGCTCGGCGAAGTTCGCGGCTCCGTCACCTCCTCCGGAATCTACGGTATAAAGAAACCGTATACTAACGTGAAAACGGTTGCGTGTATAAAAATTATTCCAAATTTTTTCCAAATAAATACTATAAAAAACTAGACAAAAATATAAGACTGACAAAAAAAGAATCAATCAAAAAGATATAAGGGTTTTAGTCCAAGGACTAATCTGTGATGAAACAGAAAAGATCCAGGGGCTTGTTTGAAAAAGCAAAAAACGCTTCGGTACGAAATACGCCAGCCCAGAGGGGAAAACACACTTTGCCCGAAGGCGCCTTCAGAAAACGGTTTGAAGGAAAAGAAAGAGAGGCTGCCGGGTGGGTCCCACCCGTCAGGTTCAAACTCCAACAGAGCTCGCCGGCGCCCGAAGGCTGCGGTGGTCGCCGGCGTTGATCCACGGCGAGGTAGAGTGATCGGAGGGTACCTACGGGTTCAGGGTGTTCTTCCGCGTCGGTGGGTGGTGGACTTGGCCGTCGGTGAGCACCACGTCGATGGCGACCTTATCTCCGGCGGACGGTGGTTCGGGCGAGGGTGGAACTCTCCGGTGGGTGCTGCAAACTCCAAATTAGGGCGCGGGTCAGAGAGGTGGATGCACTAGGAGGCTACTGGCATGAGTTGAGAGGCGGGGGTGCACGCACTGGAGCGAATCCTGCCGGATCCCGAAGCGGGTCGAGGCGGCCGGAGTTGAGGAAGAAGACCTCCTCGAGGCCTTCCCTGTGGCTTGGCGTGGTCCTTGTGGGGTGTAGGGATGGTGCGTGTTCGAGTTCGAGCTCGGGACCTCCTTTTATAGGCGATCCGAGGAGGTGGTCGTGAACGGGATAACGCCGGCGAGCAATTACGGCGAGGCAGAGGTCGGGCAGTAGGTTTAGGCGGTTGGGCATCACCGTGATGGTCTACTGGCACCGTTTCTCCGCTAAGATCTCGGTCGGACATGGATAATGCTCTGGTCCTCGACGGAACGGCCGTACGGGCACAACGGCGGCAGGGAGCGCGCTCCGTGCCTCCCAGTTCACGACGACGGCTCTGCAGCGTGCACAGACGAGGGGACGGCCACGCGGTGGTCTCTGGTGGCTTGGGCGGTGCTGGACGGCGCCGTCCCACGCTGCGCCTCTCTGGCAGCCGCAGCGGGTGCTGCTGCCGCCGCGCATGGGGCGATGCACCTCGGCCAGCTCGCCGCCGACGCCCGCAAGCGTCCAGGCGACCGTGCGGCGCGGGGATAAGAAGGAGGAACAGGGCGCAAGGTGCCACTACAGCTACTGGCGAGATCGACATGGTGTTCTGAAGAAAACGACACTGGCTCTGAAACTGTTTCTGAACTCTGAACTTCGACAGGTACAGTGCATGCCAGGTGTTCGACGATATGATTTGGGCACGAGGAAAAATTTTCTGGAGCTGGGACTTGGTGAGGTGACCTCTTGATGCATCCCGAGGCTGCCTGAATTTTCTCAGATTTTTAGGAGAAGAAAACAAATGAATTTCACCAAATTTTGCAAATAGCCCAAACTTGCAGCAAGCACATTTTGAAAATTTTGAACTGGAGACCAGTGGATCTTACTGGATCTTGGTTGAGGGTTCTAAGGACTAGCCAGGGAAATTTGTTTGGAGGCAAAACTCAAAGGAGAAATAGTGGTTCCTTTGTAAATTTCCAAGGGTCAAAATAGAGGACAGAAAAGGTTTTTGAGTAGAAATAAATGGAGATAAAATCATGGGGAAGTTAAACTTGTTGGATTTGAAGTTTATCTTGGCACAAAGTGGGGAGATGGCTTTTGGGAGGAGTTTTCAACTTAGGTTGAGGCAAGAGATAAATTTTGAGAAGGAAAGGATCACTCCATATGCCATAGAGCTATTTATAGAAGAAGAGATTTCCAAAAACTTTCCCAATGAAAAACATTTGTGTTGAGTCAACACAAGGTGAAAAACCTCCAAGACCAAAGATCAAGTCTTGGATGAATCCAAACAAAATACTTTTCATAAAAGAATTTTTTTTAGAAGGAGAGTCCTTTAGAAGAAAAATTTAAATAACCTCCTTCAAATCAAATAAAGAACTTGATAAAACCAAACAAAATTTTTGGGTGTCACAGTCCATGATCCCATGGATTGCAATTGGAAGTATCTGCGTCTCAGCACGTGACAGTCGTGAGACTTCATCCTGCTGAACTTCTGCTTCGCTGAGTCTAGGTATCTGCTTATCTTCCCGGTGTAACCGTAAGGAAGTTTTACTCCTACGAGGCAGGTGAACAACTGATCGATCTCCTCCTAACTTAGAGTGAAGCACGCGGGAGGGAAGTCATTTCCGGTCTTCTTGGCCTTTTTGCCTTTGCGACGACTTTCCGTGTCCTGCTTCGCCTCATCATCATCATCATCATCATTAGCGTGAAGCTCCTCCCTGATGCCCATTGATTTCAAGTCTGCCATTGCTTTCGGCCCATCTTTGGTCCTCTCTGGCATGTTGAGCAGGGTACCAAGCAGACTCTCGCACACGTTCATCGTGATATGCATGACATCAAGGCTGTGAGGCACACGGTGGATCTTCCAGTACGGCAAGTCCTAGAAAACAGACCTCGTTTTCCATACCTTCAGCAGCGGCTCTTGCGCCTTTCGCTTTTTTCCCGGCTCTGGCGCCTTTTGCTTCTTTCCCGACAGTGGACAATCTTTCCAATTTTTCAACGGCTCGTCTATTTCCTCGCCGCTCCTCATACGCGGGCATCTTCGGGTTTCGGTTTCACCATCGAACAGATCCTTGCGTTTCCTCCATGAGTCATCGTCGCGAAGCCACCTTCGATGTCCCATGAACACGGTTTTTGAAGACCCGGGATCTCTATCTAGCTGGCGATACGTTGTGTCATCCATGCACCTGACGCATCCAGGAAATCCGTGGACCACCTGCCCCGCGAGATATCCGTAACCGAGATAGTCGTGCACCGTCGTGAGCAGTGCGGCTCTCATAGGGAAATATTCTTTCTCTGCGGCGTCCCACGTATTGGCTGGCGTTTTCCACAGCATGTCTAGCTCTTCTTTCAGCAGCCCCAGATACAGATTGATGTCGTTCCCTGGTTGTTTCGGCCCTTCAATTAGCATACTCATGTGAATGTACTTCCTCTTCATGCACAACCAGGGGGGAAGGTTGTACATCCACACAAACAAAGGCCAGGTGCTATGTGTTCTTCTCTGTCTGCCAAACGGATTGACTACATCGGTGCTCGCGCCCAGCACGATGTTCCTTGGATCGTTCCCAAATTCTGGGTGTTTGAAGTTCAACGCTTGCCACTAGCTCCCATCCTGAGGGTGACTCAGCATCTTGTCTTTTTTATTTATCTCCGGATCATTTGCGTCATCTTCTCGCTTTTTCTCCTCCCTATCCGTGTGCCAACGCAGGAGCTTTGCTACCTTAGGGTCCGCGAAATACCGCTGCAGACGAGTGATCGGAAAGTACTAGACCACTTTTCGAGGAGCTTTCTTCCTCTTCTTGTATCGAGTGACGCCGCACACCGGACATATGCTAGACTCTGCGTGCTCGTCCCGATAAATGATGCAACTGTTCATGCACACATGGTATTTCACGTGCGGTAAATCCAGAGGACACACGATTTTCTTCACCTCCTCGAAACTGGTCGGGCACTTGTTCCCCTTGGGAAGACGTTCGTGCCAGAATGACATGTTCTCGTCGAAGCATGCGTCGGTCATTTTGTGTTTTAGCTTCATCTCCAGAGCCATGAGCGTTACTTTCAGGCGGGTATCCTCGGGCCTGGACCCTTCATACAATGGAGTAACCGCGTCTATCTCCAGTTGATCCAGCTTGGCTTTCTCTCGGGCGGCAGCTCTTGCGTTATCTGTCTGCTTGAGAAGCAGCTCTTGAATATGAGGGTCCTGCACCCAGCCCATCGATGGTCCATCGTCGTCTGCTCCGGCATCTTCATCTTCATGATCATGCCCTTCGTCTGCTCCGGCATCTTCCTCATCATCATGTCCGGCATCTTCTACATGATGACTGTGTAGTGCATCTACTTCGTGATCATGTCCTGGAGATTCTTCGTCTTCTCACCCGCCCTCGCCATGGTTGTCTTACTGCCCTTCCTCATTTCTTGCCGGTCGGCCCCCACGGACGACTTCATAATAATCTTCATCACCTTGCCACCGATAGCCATCCATGAAACCACGCAAGAGCAGGTGGTCCCGCACCTGTACGGAATCCGGGTCCATTGGGCTCCTTAGCTTTCATCTTCGACACGGACATCTTATCTCCGTCTCGTTCTTTTGAAGCATCTCGGCCTTCGCGGAGCTCAAAAACCAATTCACGATGCCTTCGGTCATCGTGCGGACCATGGTCGCCTGTGGGGTAGAGCAAAACGATATTTTAGAACCAAGAAAAAATTTGGCATGACTTTGCCTAAAAATAGGACCAAAAAGAATGCATAGTGCCAAAATTCTGGCCGAAACGGAAATGAATCAACATTCCGGCAAAATATTGGCAACTATCGCATTTCAAATACCGGTACCTGCAAACACAAACATATATGCAACACCACAAACATACATAGATCTAGCTAGGCCATAAAAAGTGCATGTGCACGTTGTTGGAGGGAGAAAAAAGTAGATCTACAACATAAAGAAAGCTTTCCCCTTACTTACCTATCCAAAAAAGGTAATTTAACCACTTAATTTGGATGAATCTATGGTGCAAATGAGGTGAGGATGAGGAGGCAGCCGAGACAAGCTTGGAGGAGGAGGTGGAGAGAATGAAGTGGGGAAAGTGAGTGTGTTGGTGGTTGTCCAAAATATCTAGCTGGTCCCAGGTTACTAATGGCGCACCAGCTGGCGGTGCGCCATTAGTAGTTTTGCAAAAAAACAAAAAATGATAGTAGTGGCGCATAGGGTGACTGGTGCGCCATTACTAGTTAAAACTAGTAATGGCGCACTGTGCCACAGTGCGCCATTAGTATTTTTGAAAAAAAAACAAATTTTGTTAGTAGTGGCGCACTATGTTTGTGGTGCGCCATTAGTGAAGGAAATATGCCCTAGAGGCAATAATAAAGTTATTATTTATTTCCTTATATCATGATAAATGTTTATTGTTCATGCTAGAATTGTATTAACCGGATACATAATACATGTGTGAATACATAGACAAACAGAGTGTCACTAGTATGCCTCTACTTGACTAGCTCGTTGATCAAAGATGGTTAAGTTTCCTAGCCATTGACATGGGTTGTCATTTAATTAACGGGATCACATCATTAGGAGAATGATGTGATTGACTTGACCCATTCCGTTAGCTTAGCACTCGATCGTTTAGTATGTTGCTATTGCTTTCTTCATGACTTATACATGTTCCTATGACTATGAGATTATGCAACTCCCGTTTACCGGAGGAACACTTTGTGTGCTACCAAACATCACAACGTAACTGGGTGATTATAAAGGTGCTCTACAGGTGTCTCCAAAGGTACTTGTTGGGTTGGCGTATTTCGAGATTAGGATTTGTCACTCCGATTGTCGGAGAGGTATCTCTGGGCCCTCTCGGTAATGCACATCACTTAAGCCTTGCAAGCATTGCAACTAATGAGTTTGTTGCGGGATGATGTATTACGGAACGAGTAAAGAGACTTGCCGGTAACGAGATTGAACTAGGTATTGAGATACCGACGATCGAATCTCGGGCAAGTAACATACCGATGAGAAAGGGAACAACGTATGTTGTTATGCGGTCTGACCGATAAAGATCTTCGTAGAATATGTGGGAGCCAATATGAGCATCCAGGTTCCGCTATTGGTTATTGACCGGAGACGTGTCTCGGTCATGTCTACATAGTTCTCAAACCCGTAGGGTCCGCACGCTTAAAGTTCGATGACGATTATATTATGGGTTTATGTGTTTTGATGTACCGAAGGTAGTTCTGAGTTCCGGATGAGATCGGGGACATGACAAGGACTCTCGAAATGGCCGAGACGTAAAGATCGATATATTGGACGACTATATTCGGACTTCGGAAAGGTTCCGAGTGATTCGGGTATTTATCGGAGTACCGAAGAGTTACGGGAATTCCCTGGGGAGAAGTATTGGTCCTTATTGGGCCATACGGGAATAGAGGAGAGAGGCCAAAAGGAAGGAGGCGCGCACCCCCCTCTGGTCCGAATTGGACAAGGGGTGCAGCCCCCTTTTCCTTCTCCCTCTCCCCCTCTTTCCTTCTCTACTACTCCAACAAGGAAAGGAGGAGTCCTACTCCCAGTGGGAGTAGGACTCCCCCCTTGGCGCGCCCTCCTCCTTGGCCGGCCGCCTCCCCCCTTGCTCCTTTATATACGGGGGCAGGGGGGCACCCCATAGACACAACAATTGATCGTTTGATCTTTTAGCCGTGTGCGGTGCCCCCCTCCACCATAGTCCACCTCGATAATACTGTAGCGGTGCTTAGGCGAAGCCCTGCGTCGGTAGAACATCATCATCGTCACCACGCCGTCGTGCTGACGAAACTCTCCCTCAACACTCGGCTGGATTGGAGTTCGAGGGACGTCATCGGGCTGAACGTGTGCTGAACTCGGAGGTGCCGTGCGTTCAGTACTTGATTGGTCGGATCATGAAGACGTACGGCTACATCAACCGCGTTGTGCTAACGCTTCCGCTTTCGGTCTACGAGGGTACGTAGACAACACTCTCCCCTCTCGTTGCTTTGCATCACCATGATCTTGCGTGTCCGTAGGAATTTTTTTGAAATTACTACGTTCCCCAACAGTGGCATCCGAGCCTGATTTTATGCGTTGATGTTATATGCACGAGTAGAACACAAGTGAGTTGTGGGCGATATAAGTCATACTGCTTACCAGCATGTCATACTTGTTGGGGAACGTAGCAGAAATTCAAAATTTTCTACGCATCACCAAGATCAATCTATGGAGTAATCTAGCACCGAGGGGAAGGGGAGTGCATCTACATACCATTGTAGATCGCGATGCGGAAGCGTTGCAAGAATGCGGATGAAGGAGTCGTACTCGTAGCGATTCAGATCGCGGTTGATTCCGATCTAAGCGCCGAACCACGGCGCCTCCGCGTTCAACAGACGTGCAGCCCGGTGACGTCTCCCACGCCTTGATCCAGCAAGGAGAGAGGGAGAGGTTGGGGAAGACTCCGTCCAGCAGCAGCACAACGGCATGGTGGTGATGGAGGAGCGTGGCACTCCAGCAGGGCTTCGCCAAGCACTGCGAGAGACGAGGAGGGAGAGGGGTAGGGCTGCGCCAAGAGAGATATGTTCTCATGTCCCTGGCAGCCCCAAAACCCCCACTATATATCGGGGAGGGGGAGGGGCTGCGCCCCCATCTAGGGTTCCCACCCAAGGGGTGCGGCCAGCCCTAGATGGGACTTGGAGGGGCGGCCAAGGGGGGAGAGAGGGGGGCGCACCACTAGGTGGGCCTTAGGCCCATCTGAGCCTAGGGTTTCGCCCTTCCCCCCTTCCCTGCGCCTTGGGCCCCTTGTGGGAGGCGCACCAGCCCACCTAGGGGCTGGTCCCTTCACACACATGGCCCACGCAGCCCTCTGGGTCTAGTGGACCCCCGGGACCCTCCCGGTGGTCCCAGTGCGTTACCAATAGCACCCGAAACTTTTCCGGTGACCAAAACAGGACTTCCCATATATAAATCTTTACCTCCGGACCATTCCAGAATTCCTCGTGACGTCCGGCATCTCATCCGGGACTCCGAACAACATTCGGTAACCACGTATATCTATTCCCTATAACCCTAGCGTCATCGAACCTTAAGTGTGTAGACCCTACGGGTTCGGGAACCATGTAGACATAACCGAGACGTTCTCCAGCCAATAACCAACAGCGGGATCTGGATACCCATGTTGGCTCCCACATGTTCCACGATGATCTCATCAGATGAACCACGATGTCGGGGATTCAATCAATCCCGTATACAATTCCCTTTGTCAATCGGTATGTTACTTGCCCGAGATTCGATCGTCGGTATCCCGATACCTTGTTCAATCTCGTTACCGGCAAGTCTCTTTACTCGTTCCGTAGCACGTCATCCCGTGATCAACTCCTTGGTCACATTGTGCACATTATGATGATGTCCTACCGAGTGGGCCTAGAGATACCTCTCCGTTTACACGGAGTGACAAATCCCAGTCTTGATTCGTGCCAACCCAACAGACACTTTCGGAGATACCTGTAGTGCACCTTTATAGCCACCCAGTTACGTTGTGACGTTTGGTACACCCAAAGCATTCCTACGGTATCCGGGAGTTGCACAATCTCATGGTCTAAGGAAATGATACTTGACATCAGAAAAGCTCTTAGCAAACAAACTACACGATCTTGTGCTAGGCTTAGGATTGGGTCTTGTCCATCACATCATTCTCCTAATGATGTGATCCCGTTATCAACGACATCCAATGTCCATGGTCAGGAAACCGTAACCATCTATTGATCAACGAGCTAGTCAACTAGAGGCTTACTAGGGACATGGTGTTGTCTATGTATCCACACATGTATCTGAGTTTCCTATCAATACAATTTTAGCATGGATAATAAACGATTATCATGAACAAGGAAATATAACAATAACCAATTTATTATTGCCTCTAGGGCATATTTCCAACAGTCTCCCACTTGCACTAGAGTAAGTAATCTAGTTCACATCGCCATGTGATTAATACCCAAGAGTTTACTAGAGTCAATAATCTCGTTCACATCACCATGTGATTGTAATGAATCCAACACCCATGGGGTTTGTTCATATCTCGCTTGTGAGAGAGGTTATTAGTCAACGGGTTTGAACCTTTCAGATCCGTGTGTGCTTTACGAATATCTATGTCATCTTGTAGATGTAGCTACCACACTTTACTTGGAGCCATACCAAATAACTGCTCTACTATACGAGTCCGGTTTACTACTTAGAGTCATCCGGATTAGTGTCAAAGCTTGCATCGACATAACCCTTTACGACGAACTCCTTTTCCACCTCCATAATCGAGAAAATTCCTTAGTCCACTAGATACTAAGGATAAGTTCGACCGCTATCATGTGATCCATTCCCGGATCACTATTGTACCCCTTGACTAACTCATGGCAAGGCACACTTCATGTGCGGTACACAGCATAGCATACTGTAGAGCCTACGTCTAAAGCATAGGGGACGACCTTCGTCCTTTCTCTCTCTTCTGCTGTGGTCAGATCTTGAGTCTTACTCAATACTCACACCTTGTAACACAGCCAAGAACTCCTTCTTTGCTGGTCTATTTTGAACTCCTTCAAAATCTTGTCACGGTATGTATTCATTTGAAAGTACTATTAAGCAGTTTTTGATCTATCCTTATAGATCTTGATGCTCAATGTTCAAGTAGCTTAATCTAGGTTTTCCATTGAAAAACACTTTTCAAATAACCCTGTATGCTTTCCAGAAATTCTACATCATTTCTGATCAACAATATGTTAACAACATATACTCATCAAAAATTCTATAGTGCTCCCACTCACTTCTTTGGAAATACAAGTTTCTCATAAACTTTGTATAAACCCAAAATCTTTGATCATCTCATCAAAACATACATTCCAACTCCGAGATGCTTATTCCAATCCTTAGAAGGATTGCTGGAGCTTTGCATACTTGTTAGCATCTTTCAGGATTGACAAAAACCTTCTGGTTGTATCACATACAACCTTTCCTCAAGAAAATCGTCGAGGAAACAATGTTTTGATATCCTATCCGCAAGATTTCATAAATAATGCAGTAACTGCTAATACAATTCCAACAGACTCTTAGCATCGCTACGAGTGAGAAATTCTCATCGTAGTCAACTCCTTGAACTTGTCGGAAAACATCTTAACGACAAGCCGAGCTTTCTTAATGGTGACACTTACCATCATTGTCTGTCTTCCCTTAAAAATCCATCTGTACCCAACAGCCTTACGACCATCAAGTAGTTCTTTCAAAGTCTATACTTTGTTTTCATTCATGGATCCTCTCGGATTTTATGGCCTCGAGCCATTCGTCGGAATCCGGGCCCACCATCGCTTCTCCATAGCTCGTAGGTTCATTGTTGTCTAGCAACATGACTTCCAAGACAGGATTACGTACCACTCTGAAGTAGTACGCATCCTTGTCGACCTACGAGGTTTGGTAGTGACTTGATCCGAAGTTTCATGATCACTATCAGAAGTTTCCACTTCAATTGGTGTAGGTGCCATAGGAACAACTTCATGTGCCCTGCTACACACTAGTTGAAGTGACGGTTCAATAACCTCATCAAGTCTCCACCATCCTCCCACTCAATTCTTTCGAGAGAAACTTTTCCTCGAGAAAGGAACTATTTCTAGAAGCAATTACTTTTGCTTCCAGATCTGAAATAGGAGGTATACCCAACTGTTTTGGGTATTCTTATGAAGATGCATTTATCCGCTTTGGGTTCGAGCTTATCAGCCTGAAACTTTTTCACATAAGCATCGCAGCCCCAAACTTTTAAGAAACGACAAATTAGGTTTCTCTAAACGCTGTCGTCTCAACGGAATTGCGTGGTGCCCCTTTTAAAGTGAATGCGGTTGTCTCTAATGCCTAACCCATAAACGATAGTGGTAATTCGATAAGAGACATCATGGTATGCACCATATCCAATAGGGTGCAGTTATGATGTTCGGACACACCATCACACTATGGTGTTCCAGGCGGTATTAATTGTGAAACACTTTCAACAATGTCTTAATTGTGTGCCAAACTCGTAACTCAGATATTCATCTCTATGATCATATCATAGACATTTTATCCTCTTGTCACGACGATCTTCAACTTCACTCTGAAATCACTTGAACCTTTCAATAATTCAGACTTGTGTTTCATTAAGCATCTACTCAAATCGTCTGTGAAGTAAGAACATAACGATATCCACTGCGTGCCTCAGCATTCATTGGACTGCACACATCAAAATGTATTACTTCCAACAAGTTGCTTTCTTGTTCCATCTTACTGAAAACGAGGCCTTTCAGTCATCTTTCCCATGTGGTATGATTTGCATGTCTCAAGTGATTCAAAATCAAGTGAGTCCAAATGATCCATCTGCATGGAGTTTCTTCATGCATATATACCAATAGGCATGGTTCGCATGTCTCAATCTTTTCAAAAACGAGTGAGTCCAAAGATCCATCCACATGGAGCTTCTTCATGCGTTCTATACCAATATGACTCAAATGGCAGTGCCACAAGTATGTGGTACTATCATTACTATTTTATATCTTTTTGGCACGAACATGTGTATCACTACGATCGAGATTTATTTCAGGTGCAAGACCATTGAAGGTAGTATTCAAATAAACAGAGTAACCATTATTCTTCTTAAATGAATAACCGTATTGCGATAAACATAATCCAATCATGTTTATGCTCAACGCAAACGCCAAATAACAATTATTTAGGTTTAACACCAATCTCGATGGTAGAGGGAGCATGCGATGCTTGATCACATCAACCTTGGAAACACTTCCAACGCATATCGTCATCTCACCTTTAGCTAGTCTCCGTTTATTCCGCAGCTTTTATTTCGAGTTACTAACACTTGGCAACCGAACCGGTATCTAATACCCTGGTGCTACTAGGAGTACTAGTAAAGTACACATTCATATAATGTATATCCAATATACTTCTGTCGACCTTGCCTGCCTTCTCATCTACCAAGTATCTAGGGCAGTTCTGCTTCAGTGACCGTTTCCCTCATTATAGAAGCACTTAGTCTCGGGTTTGGGTTCAACCTTGGGATTCTCCACTAGAGCAGCAAATGATTTGTTGTTTCATGAAGTATCCCTTTTGCCCTTGCCCTTCTAGAAACTAGTGGTTTTACTAACCATCAACAATTGGTGCTCCTTCTTGACTTCTACTTTCGTGGTGTCAAACATCGCGAGTTGCTCAAGGATCATCATGTCTATCCCTGATATGTTATAGTTCATCATGAAGCTCTAATAGCTTGGTGGCAGTGACTATGGAGAACCATCACTATCTCATCTCGAAGATTAACTCCCACTCGATTCAAGCGATTGTAGTACTCAGACAATCTGAGCACATGCTCAACGATTGAGCTTTTCTCCCTTAGTTTGCAGGCTTAAGAAACTTGTCAGAGGTCTCATACCTCTTGACGAGGGCACTAGTCTGAAATCCCAATTTCAGTCTTTGGAACATCTCATATGTTCTGCGACGTTTCAAAAACGTCTTTGGTGCCACAATTCTAAACCGTTAGCATTACTTACTGAACTATCACGTAGTCATCAAAACGTGTATGTCAGATGTTTCGCAACATCTACAGACGACGCTGAGGTTCAGCACACCAAGCGGTGCATTAAGGACATAAGACTTCTGTGCAGCAATGAGGACAATCCTCAGTTCACGGAACCAGTCCGCATAATTGCTACTATCAACTTTCAACTAAATTTTCTCTAGGAACATATCTTAAACAGTAGAACTAAAGCGTAAGCTATGACATAATTTGCAAAGACCTTTTGACTATGTTCATGATAATTAAGTTCATCTGATTAACGAACTCCCACTCAGATAGACATCCCTCTAGTCATCTAAGTGATACATGATCCGAGTCAAACTAGGCCGTGTCTGATCATCACACGTGAGACGGACTAGTCATCATCGGTGAACATCTCCATGTTGATCGCATCTACTATACGACTCATGTTCGACCTTTCGATCTCTTGTGTTCCGAGGCCATGTCTATACATGCTAGGCTCGTCAAGTCAACCAAAGTGTTTCGCATGTGTTCCAAGGCCATGTCTGTACATGCTAGGCTCGTCAACACCCGTTGTAGTCGAACGTTAGGATCTATCACACCCGATCATCACGTGGTGCTTCGAAACAACGAACCTTCGCAACGGTGCACAGTTAGGGGGAACACGTCTCTTGAAATTTTAGTGAGGGATCATCTTATTTATGCTACCATCGTTCTAAGCAAATAAGATGTAAACATGACAAACATCACATGCAAATCATAAAGTGACGTGATATGGCCAATATCATCTTGCGCCTTTTGATCTCCATCTTCGAGGCGCGGCATGATCACCTTCGTCACCGGCATGACACCATGATCTCCATCATCATGATCTCCATCATCGTGTCTTCATGAAGTTGTCTCGCCAACTATTACTTCTACTACTATGGCTAACGGTTAGCAATAAAGTAAAGTAATTACATGGCGTTTTCCATTGACACGCAGGTCATACAATAAATTAAGACAACTCCTATGGCTCCTTCCGGTTGTCATACTCATCGACATGCAAGTCGTGATTCCTATTACAAGAACATGTTCAATCTCATACATCACATATATCATTCATCACATCCTTTTGGCCATATCACATCACATAGCATACCCTGCAAGAACAAGTTAGACGTCCTCTAATTGTTGTTGCATGTTTTACGTGGCTGCTATGGGTTTCTAGCAAGAACGTTTCTTACCTACGCAAAAGCCACAACGTGATATGCCAATTTCTATTTACCCTTCATAAGGACCCTTTTCATCGAATTCGATCCGACTAAAGTGGGAGAGACAGACACCCGCTAGCCACCTTATGCAACTAGTGCATGTCAGTCGGTGGAACCTGTCTCACGTAAGAGTACGTGTAAGGTCGGTCCGGGCCGCTTCATCCCACGATGCCGCCGAATCAAGATAAGACTAGCAACGGCAAGTAAATTGACAAAATCGACGCCCACAACTACTTTGTGTTCTACTCGTGCATAGAAACTATGCATAAACCTGGCTCTGATGCCACTGTTGGGGAACGTAGCAGAAATTCAAAATTTTCTACGCATCACCAAGATCAATCTATGGAGTAATCTAGCACCGAGGGGAAGGGGAGTGCATCTACATACCATTGTAGATCGCGATGCGGAAGCGTTGCAAGAACGCGGATGAAGGAGTCGTACTCGTAGCGATTCAGATCGCGGTTGATTCCGATCTAAGCGCCGAACCATGGCGCCTCCGCGTTCAACACACATGCAGCCCGGTGACGTCTCCCACGCCTTGATCCAGCAAGGAGAGAGGGAGAGGTTGGGGAAGACTCCGTCCAGCAGCAGCACAATGGCATGGTGGTGATGGAGGAGCGTGGCACTCCAGCAGGGCTTCGCCAAGCACTGCGAGAGACGAGGAGGGAGAGGGGTAGGGCTGCGCCAAGAAAGATATGTTCTTATGTCCCTGGCAGCCCCAAAACACCCACTATATATAGGGGAGGGGGAGGGGCTGCGCCCCCATCTAGGGTTGCCCCCCAAGGGGTGCGGCCAGCCCTAGATGGGACTTGGAGGGGCGGCCAAGGGGGGAGAGAGGGGGGGCGCACCACTAGGTGGGCCTTAGGCCCATCTGAGCCTAGGGTTTCCCCCTTCCCCCCTTCCCTGCGCCTTGGGCCCCTTGTGGGAGGCGCACCAGCCCACCTAGGGGCTGGTCCCTTCACACACTTGGCCCACGCAGCCCTCTGGGGCCGGTGGCCCCACCTGGTGGACCCCCGGGACCCTCCCGGTGGTCCCGGTACGTTACCGATAGCACCCAAAACTTTTCCGGTGACCAAAACAGGACTTCCCATATATAAATCTTTACCTATGGACCATTCCGGAACTCCTCGTGATGTCCGGGATCTCATCCGGGACTCCGAACAACATTCGGTAACCACGTATATCCATTCCCTATAACCCTAGCGTTATCGAACCTTAAGTGTGTAGACCCTACGGGTTCGGGAACCATGCAGACATGACCGAGACGCTCTCCGGCCAATAACCAACAGCGGGATCTGGATACCCATGTTGGCTCCCACATGTTCCACGATGATCTCATCGGATGAAACACGATGTCGGGGATTCAATCAATCCCGTATACAATTCCCTTTGTCAATCGGTATGTTACTTGCCCGAGATTCGATCGTCGGTATCCCGATACCTTGTTCAATCTCGTTACCGGCAAGTCTCTTTACTCGTTCCATAGCACATCATCCCGTGATCAACTCCTTGGTCACATTGTGCACATTATGATGATGTCCTACCGAGTGGGCCCAGAGATACCTCGCTGTTTACACGGGGTGACAAATCCCAGTCTCGATTCGTGCCAACCCAACAGACACTTTCGGAGATACCTGTAGTGCACCTTTATATCCACCCAGTTACGTTGTGACGTTTGGTACACCCAAAGCATTCCTACAGTATCCGGGTGTTGCACAATCTCATGGTCTAAGGAAATGATACTTGACATCAGAAAAGCTCTTAGCAAACGAACTACACGATCTTGTGCTAGGCTTAGGATTGGGTCTTGTCCATCATATCATTCTCCTAATGATGTGATCCCGTTATCAACGACATCCAATGTCCATGGTCAGGAAACTGTAACCATCTATTGATCAACGAGCTAGTCAACTAGAGGCTTACTAGGGACATGGTGTTGTCTATGTATCCACACATGTATCTGAGTTTCCTATCAATACAATTTTAGCATGGATAATAAACGATTATCATGAACAAGGAAATATAACAATAACCAATTTATTATTGCCTCTAGGGCATATTTCCAACAATACTTTGGTTCGGCGGTATTGCTGGATGAAGCGGCCCGGACCGACATTACGCGTACGCTTACGCGAGACTGGTTTTACCGACGTGCTTTGCACACAGGTGGCTGGCGGGTGTCAGTTTCTCCAACTTTAGTTGAACCGAGTGTGGCTACGCCCGGTCCTTGCGAAGGTTAAAACAACACCAACTTGTCAAACTATCGTTGTGGTTTTGATGCGTAGGTAAGAACGGTTCTTGCTCAGCCCATAGCAGCCACGTAAAACTTGCAACAACAAAGTAGAGGACGTCTAACTTGTTTTTGCAGGGCATGTTGTGATGTGATATGGTCAAGACATGATGCTAAATTTTATTGTATGAGATGATCATGTTTTGTAACCGAGTTATCGGCAACTGGCAGGAGCCATATGGTTGTGGCTTTATTGTATGCAATGCAGTTGCCCTGTAATTGCTTTACTTTATCACTAAGCGGTAGCGATAGTCGTAGAAGCAATAGTTGGCGAGAGGACAATGATACTACGATGGAGATCAAGGTGTCGCGCCGGGGACGATGGTGATCATGACGGTGCTTCGGAGATGGAGATCACAAGCACAAGATGATGATGGCCATATCATATCACTTATATTGATTGCATGTGATGTTTATCTTTTATGCATCTTATCTTGCTTTGATTGACGGTAGCATTATAAGATGATCCCTCACTAAATTATCAAAGTATAAGTGTTCTCCCTGAGTGTGCACCGTTGTGAAAGTTCTTCGTGCTGAGACACCACGTGATGATCGGGTGTGATAGGCTCTACGTTCAAATACAACGGGTGCAAAACAGTTGCACACGCGGAATACTCAGGTTAAGCTTGACGAGCCTAGCATATAACAGATATGGCCTCGGAACACGGAGACCGAAAGGTCGAGCATGAATCATATAGTAGATATGATCAACATAGTGATGTTCACCGTTCAAACTACTCCATCTCACGTGATGATCGGACATGGTTTAGTTGATATGGATCACGTGATCACTTAGAGGATTAGAGGGATGTCTATCTAAGTGGGAGTTCTTAAGTAATATGATTAATTGAACTTAAATTTATCGTGAACTTAGTCCTGATAGTATTTTGCAAATTATGTTGTAGATCAATAGCTCGCGTTGTTGCTTCCCTGTGTTTATTTTTGATATGTTCCTAGAGAAAAATTATGTTGAAAGATGTTAGTAGCAAAGATGCGGATTGGATCCGTGATCTGAGGATTATCCTCATTGCTGCACAAAAGAATTTTGTCCTTGATGCACCGCTAGGTGACAGACCTATTGCAGGAGCAGATGCAGACGTTATGAATGTTTGGCTAGCTCAATATGATGATTACCTGATAGTTTAGTGCACCATGCTTAACGCCTTAGAATCGGGACTTCAAAGACGTTTTGAACATCATGGAACATATGAGATGTTCCAGGAGTTGAAGTTAATATTTCAAGCAAATACCCAAGTTGAGAGATATGAAGTCTCCAACAAGTTCTATAGCTAAAAGATGGAGGAGAATAGCTCAAGCAGTGAGCATGTGCTCAGATTGTCTGGGTACTACAATCGCTTGAATCAAGTGGGAGTTAATCTTCCATATAAAATAGTGATTGACAGAATTCTCTAGTCACCATCACCAAGTTAGTAGAACTTCGTGATGAACTATAGTATGCAAGGGATGACGAAAGTAATTCCCGAGCTCTTCGTGATGCTGAAATCGACGAAGGTAGAAATCAAGAAAAACCTCAAGTGTTGATGGTTGACGAGACCACTAGTTTCAAGAAAAGGGCAAAGGGAAGAAGGGGAACTTCAAGAAGAACGGCAAGCAAGTTGCTGCTCAAGTGAAGAAGCCCAAATCTGGTCCTAAGCCTGAGACTAAGTGCTTCTACTACAAAGGGACTGGTCACTAGAAGCGGAACTACCCCAAGTATTTGGTGGATAAGAAGGATGGCAAAATGAACAAAGGTATATTGGATATACATGTTATTGATGTGTACTTTACTAGTGTTTATAGAAACCCCTCGGCATTTGATAATGGTTCAGTTGCTAAGAGTAGTAACTCGAAACGGGAGTTGCAGAATAAACAGAGACTAGTAAAAGGCGAGGCGACGATGTGTGTTGGAATTAGTTCCAAGATTGATATGATCATCATCGCACACTCCCTATACTTTCGGGATTAGTGTTGAAACTAAATAAGTGTTATTTGGTGTTTGCGTTGAGCCTGAATATGATTTGATCATGTTTGTTGCAATACGGTTATTCATTTAAATTAGAGAATAATTGTTGTTCTGTTTACATGAATAAAACCTTCTATGGTCATACACCCAATAAAATGGTTTGTTGGATCTCGATCGTAGTGATACACATATTCATAATAATGAAGCCAAAAGATGCAATGTTAATAATGATAGTGCAACTTATTTGTGGCACTGCCGTTTAGGTCATATTGGTGTAAAGCGCATGAAGAAACTCCATGCTGATGGGATTTTGGAATCACTTGATTATGAATCACTTGATGCTTGCGAACCGTGCCTCATGGGCAAGATGACTAAAACGCCGTTCTCCAGAACTATGGAGAGAGCAACATATTTGTTGGAAATCATACATACAGATGTATGTGGTCCGATGAATGTTGAGGCTCGTGGCGGATATCGATATTTTCTCACCTTCACAGATGATTTAAGCAGATATGTGTATATCTACTTAATGAAACACAAGTCTGAAACATTTGAAACGTTCAAAGAATTTCAGAGTGAAGTGGAGAATCATCGTAACAAGAAAATAAAAGTTTCTACGATATGATCGCAGAGGTAAAATATTTGAGTTACGGGTTTGGCCGTCAATTAAAACAATGTGGAATAGTTTCAAAAACTCATGCCACCTGGAACACCACAGCATAATGGTGTGTCCGAACGTCATAACCGTACTTTATTGAATATAGTACAATCTATAATGTCTCTTACCAATTTGCCACTATCGTTTTGGGGTTATGCATTAGAGACAGCTGCATTCACGTTAAAACGGCACCATCTAAATCCGTTGAGACGACACCATATGAACTGTGGTGTGGCAAGAAACCAAAGTTGTCGTTTCTTAAAGTTTGGGGTTGCGATGCTTATGTGAAAAAGTTTCATCCTGATAAGCTCAAACCCAAATCGGAGAAATGTGTCTTCATAGGATACCCAAAGGAGACAGTTGGGTACACCTTCTATCACAGATCCGAAGGCAAGACATTCGTTGCTAAGAATGGATCCTTTCTAGAGAAGGAGTTTCTTTCGAAAGAAGTGAGTGGGAGGAAAGTAGAACTTGATGAGGTAACTGTACCTGCTCCCTTATTGGAAAGTAGTTCATCACAGAAATCTGTTCCTGTGAGTACTACACCAATTAGTGAGGAAGCTAATGATGATAATCATGTCACTTCAAATCAAGTTAGTACCGAACCTCGTAGGTAAACCAGAGTGAGATCCGCACCAGAGTGGTACGGTAATCCTGTTCTGGAGGTCATGTTACTTGACCATGACGAACCTACGAACTATGAGGAAGCGATGATGAGCCCAGATTCGGGAAATGGCTTGAGGCCATGAAATCTGAGATGAGATCCATGTATGAGAACAAAGTATGGACTTTGGTTGACTTGCCCGATGATCGGCAAGCCATAGAAAATAAATGGATCTTCAAGAGGAAGACGGACGCTGACATAGTGTTACTATCTACAAAGCTAGACTTGTCGAAAAAGGTTTTTGACAAAGTTCAAGGTGTTGACTACGATGAGATTTTCTCACTCGCAGCGATGCTTAAGTTTGTCCGAATCATGTTAGCAATTGCCGCATTTTATGAAATCTGGCAAATGGATAAACAAAATTGCATTCCTTAATGGATTTATTAAAGAAGAGTTGTATATGATGCAACTAGAAGGTTTTGTCAATCCTAAAGGTGCTAACAAAATATGCAAGCTCCAGCGATCCATCTATGGACTGGTGCAAGCATCTCGGAGTTGGAATATACGCTTTGATAAGTTGATCAAAGGATATAGTTTTATACACACTTGCGGTGAAGCCTGTATTTACACAAAAGTGAGTGGGAGCACTACAACATTTCTGATAAGTATATGTGAATAACATATTGTTGATCGGAAATAATGTAGAATTATTCTGCAAAGCATAAAGGAATATTTGAAAGGAGTTTTTCAAAGAAGGACCTCGGTGAAGCTGCTTACATATTGAGCATCAAGATCTATAGAGATAGATCAAGACGCTTGATAAGTTTTTAATGAGTACATACCTTGACAAGATTTTGAAGTAGTTCAAAATGGAACAGTCAAAGAAAGAGTTTCTTGCCTGTGTTACAAGGTGTGAAATTGAGTAAGACTCAAAGCCTGACCACGGCAGAAGATAGAAAGAGAATGAAAGTCATTCCCTATGCCTCGGCCATAGGTTCTATAAAGTATGCCATGCTGTGTACCAGATCTATTGTATACCCTACACTAATTTTGGCAAGGGAGTAGAATAGTGATCTAGGAGTAGATCACTGGACATCGGTCAAAATTATCCTTAGTGGAATAAGGATACGTTTCTCGATTATGGAAGTGACAAAAGGTTCGTCGTAAAGGGTTACGTCGATGCAAGTTTTGACACTAATCTAGAGGACTCTAAGTCTCGGTCTAGATACATAATGAAAGTGGGAGCAATTAGCTAGAGTAGCTCTGTGCAGAGCATTGTAGACATAAAATTTTGCAAAATACTTACGGATCTGAATGTGACAGACCCGTTGACTAAAATTATCTCACAAGCAAAACATGATCACACCTTAGTACTCTTTGGGTGTTAATCACATAGCGATGTGAACTAGATTATTGACTCTGGTAAACCCTTCGGGTGTTGGTCACATGACAATGTGAACTATGGGTGTTAATCACATGGTGATGTGAACTATTGATGTTAAATCACATGGCGATGTGAACTAGATTATTGACTGTAGTGCAAGTGGGAGACTGAAGGAAATATGCCCTAGAGGCAATAATAAAGTTATTATTTATTTCCTTATATCATGATAAATGTTTATTATTCATGCTAGAATTGTATTAATCGGATACATAATAAATGTGTGGAAACATAGACAAACAGAGTGTCACTAGTATGCCTCTACTTGACTAGCTCGTTGATCAAAGATGGTTAAGTTTCCTAGCCATTGACATGGGTTGTCATTTAATTAATGGGATCACATCATTAGGAGAATGATATGATTCACTTGACCCATTCCGTTAGCTTATCACTCGATCGTTTAGTATGTTGCTATTGCTTTCTTCATGACTTATACATGTTCCTATGACTATGAGATTATGCAACTCCCGTTTACCGGAGGAACACTTTGTGTGCTACCAAACGTCACAACGTAACTGGGTGATTATAAAGGTGCTCTACAGGTGTCTCCAAAGGTACTTGTTGGGTTGGCGTATTTCGAGATTAGGATTTGTCACTTCGATTGTCCGAGAGGTATCTCTGGGCCCTCTCGGTAATGCACATCACTTAAGCCTTGCAAACATTGCAACTAATGAGTTTGTTGCGGGATGATGTATTACGGAACGAGTAAAGAGACTTGCCGGTAACGAGATTGAACTAGGTATTGAGATTCCAACGATCGAATCTCGGGCAAGTAACATACCGATGACAAAGGGAACAACGTATGTTGTTATGCGGTCTGACCGATAAAGATCTTCGTAGAATACGTGGGAGCCAATATGAGCATCCAGGTTCCGCTATTGGTTATTGACCGGAGACGTGTCTCGGTCATGTCTACATAGTTCTCGAACCCGTAGGGTCCGCACGCTTAAAGTTCGATGACGGTTATTACGAGTTTATGTGTTTTGATGTACCGAAGGTAGTTCGGAGTTCCGGATGAGATCCGGGACATGACGAGGAGTCTCGAAATGGTCGAGACGTAAAGATCGATATATTGGACGACTATATTCGGACTTCGGAAAGGTTCCGAGTGATTCGGGTATTTATCGGAGTACCGGAGAGTTACGGGAATTCGCCGGCGAGAAGTATTGGGCCTTATTGGGGCATACGGGAATAGAGGAGAGAGGCCAAAAGGAAGGAGACGCGCACCCCCCTCTGGTCCGAATTGGACAAGGGGTGCAGCCCCCTTTTCCTTCTCCCTTTCCCTCTTTCCTTCTCTCCTACTCCAACAAGGAAAGGAGGAGTCCTACTCCTGGTGGGAGTAGGACTCCCCCCTTGGCGCGCCCTCCTCCTTGGCCGGCCGCCTGCCCCCTTGCTCCTTTATATACGGGGGCAGGGGGGCACCCCATAGACACAACAATTGATCGTTTGATCTTTTAGCCGTGTGCGGTGCCCCCTTCACCATAGTCCACCTCGATAATACTGTAGCGGTGCTTAGGCGAAGCCCTGCGTCGGTAGAACCTGATCATCGTCACCACGCCATCGTGCTGACGAAACTCTCCCTCAACACTCGGCTGGATCGGAGTTCGAGGGACGTCATCGGGCTGAACGTGTGCTGAACTCGGAGGTGTCGTGCCTTCGGTACTTGATCGGTCGGATCGTGAAGACGTACGACTACATCAACCGCGTTGTGCTAACGCTTCCGCTTTCGGTCTACGAGGGTACGTAGACAACACTCTCCCCTCTCGTTGCTATGCATCACCATGATCTTGCGTGTGCGTAGGAATTTTTTTGAAATTACTACGTTCCCCAACAATTAGTGTCTATCACACTAATGGCGCACCAACACACGGTGCGCCATTAGTATTTTTGGAAAAAAGAAAAAAAATTGTTTGTAGTGGCGCACCATGGTTGTGGTGCGCCATTAGTGTATATCACACTAATGGCGCACAAGCACACGGTGTGCCACTGCTATATAGTAGTGGCGCACCGCATGTCTGGTGCGCCATTAGTGTCCATATTATTTATAGCCCTTTTCCTGCTAGTAGTGGTTTATAAGCCAAATGCGGTGGCTCTCTCGAGCTCCTCTCTATAGCATGCTTCTGGGCCTAAATTTGCCGCGCTGCCCTGTGGGCCTGCTGGGCCTTACGGGGCTGCATCCTGGCCCTAGGCTAAGCAGGCCCACTGGACAGCGCGCAAAGTTTTTTTTTATGTAATTTTTTTCTTTTCTGCTTTATTTATTTTCTTTTGTTTATTTCTGAGTTCTTTTTTGTTGTATTTAGAGTTTCTTTGTGAATATTTTTGCTTTAGGTACAAAAAATTACAAACTTTCTGTTAGTGCCAGAAGTTTTCAAATTTGAATAGTTTAAATTTGAATTATTTGAAATTTGGAGTTAGAATAAGTTTTAAAAAATGAAGTGCCTTTGTAATAGATGAGTTTTCGTCTGAAACCCTGATACTTCGAAATAGATTGTCCAGTTTGTACACGAAGTGCATCTAGTTTTTGCCGTAACACACTACTTTTTTGCACATTCTATGTTGGTGAAATGATGATACCATGCCAAGTTTCAACCTTTTCAGAGTTTATTTGTAGTGATTTTCAATTTCAGGGTCATTTAGCTCAAAACAAATCAGTAAATGCATGAAATATTGCAAATGATATCAGAAAGGGTTGAAAGTTGATGACGTGGCTTTGAATGGTGCATACTGAATGCACAAAAAGTCTAGAGTTATAATAAGTTTAAAAGAATGAAGTGCCTTTGTAACAGATGAGTTTTCGTCCGAAACCCTGATACTTCGAAAGACGTTGTCCAGTTTATACACAAAGTGCATCCAGTTTTTGCCGTAACCCTCTCTACTTTTTTGCACATGCTATGTGGGTGAAATGATGATACCATGCCAAGTTTCAACCTTTTCAGAGCTCATTTGTAGTGCTTTTCAATTTCAGGGTCATTTAGCTCAAAACAAATAAGTAAATGCATGAAAAATAGCAAATGATGTCAGAAAGGGTTGAAAGTTGATGACGTGGCTCTGAGTGGTGCATCCTGAATGCACAAAAATTCTGGAGTTGTAATAAGTTTGAAAAAATGAAGTGCCTATTGTAACAGATGAGTATTCGTCCGAAACGCTGATACTTCGAAAAAGATTGTCCAGTTTGTACACGAAGTGCATCCAATTTTTTCCGTAGCTTTCTCTACTTTTTTGCAGATGCTATGTGGGTGAAATGATGATACCATGCCAAGTTTCAACCTTTTCAGAGTTTATTTGTTGTGCTTATCAATTTCAGGGTCAGTTAGCTCAAAACAAATCAGTAAATGCATGAAAAATAGCAAATAATGTCAGAAAGGGTTGAAAGTTGGTGACGTGGCTTTGAATGGTGCATACTAAATGCACAAAAAGCCCGGAATTGTAATAAGTTTAGAAAAATGAAGTGCATTTGTAACAGATGAGTTTCGTCCAAAACCCTCATACTTCGAAAGAGATTGTCGAGTTTGTACACGAAGTGTATCCAGTTTTTGCCTTAACTTCTCTACTTTTTTGCACATGCTATGTGGGTGAAATGATGATACCATGCCAAGTTTCAACCTTTTTAGAGTTCATTTGTAGTGCTTTTCAGTTTCAGGGTCATTTAGCTCAAAACAAATCAGTAAATGTATGAAAAATAGTAAATGATGTCAGAAAGCGTTGAAAGTTGATGATGTGGCTTTGAATGGTGCATACTGAATGCCCAAAAAGTCTGGAGTTGTAATAAGTTTAAAAAATGAAGTGCCTTTGTAACAGATGAGTTTTCATCCGAAACCCTGATACTTCAAAAAAGATTGTCCAGTTTGTACACGAAGTGCGTCCAGTTTTTGCCATAACGCTCTCTACTCTTTTTCACATGCTATGTGGGTGAAATGATGATACCATGCCAAGTTTCATCCTTTTCAGAGTTCATTTGCAGTGCTTTTCAATTTCAGGGCCATTTAGCTCAAAAAAATCAGTAAATGCATGAAAAATAGCAGATGATTTCAGAAAGGGTTGAAAGTTGATGACGTGGCTCTGAATGGTGCATACTGAACGCACAAAAATTCTGGAGTTGTAATAAGTTTAAAAAAATGAAGTGCCTTTTGTAACAGATGAGTATTCGTCCAAAACGCTGATACTTCAAAAAAGATTGTCCAGTTTGTACACAAAGTGCATCCAATTTTTGCCGTAGCTCTCTTTAATTTTTTGCACATGCTATGTGGGTGAAATGATGATACCATGCCAAGTTTCTACCTTTTCTTAGTTCATTTGTAGTGTTTTTCAATTTCAGGGTCATTTAGCTCAAAACAAATCAGTAAATGCATGAAAAATAGCAAATGATGTCAGACAGGGTTGAAAGTTGATGACGTGGCTTGGACTGGTGCATACTAGACGCACAAAAAAATGAAATGCCTTTGTAACAGTGAGTTTTCGTCCGAAACCCTAATTCTTCGAAAGAGATTGTGTAAACATGTACAAATATACATAAGAACACATTGATCAGTAGCGCCTTTTAGCCAAAACGTGCTACTTCTATGTGTAAACATGTAAAAATATACATAAAAAATACATTGATCATCAATGATCTTTTTGTGTAGAATCTGAATTGTCAATATGAGTCCTCACCGGTTTAGAAACCGGAGAAGACTCATATTGCGGCCACAAAAAATACACATAGAATTCAATGAAGACCAAGTGGTTGTGATAGTTTGAGAAGTAACATATTTAAGATGGTAAAAACCCTGTTGGTGCAGCGAGGTGGGACTAAAAAACCGCTGCAAAAAGAATCAAGTAAAAAACTCTAGTACCGGCTTGTGGCATGAACCGGTACTAAAGAGACTGGTAGGGCCCCAGCCTCACAACAGCTTGCCACAACCTCTTTACTACCGGTTCGTGGCACAAACCGGTACTAAAGGTTCGCCACGAACCGGTACTAATGAGCGCCGCCCGCCTAGCCGTTGGAACCGGCACTAATGGTCACATTAGTGCCGGTTCAATTATAAACCGGGACTAATAAGCTTCACATTAGACCTTTTTTCTACTAGTGTTGTATTTGGATGAATGAACAGGACATGGTTGTGCTGGCGGCCGATGGGAGGAGTGAGCCTTTCTTTACAGGGAAGAAGATAAAACGTGCATACCATATTTGGTGGGGAGTTGATAAGATGATGCGTCTGGACCTCATCAGTTATGGGAGACGAAAGAGTAACTAAAGCCAATTGAGCAGAAGGAAAAAGAAAAAAAAATTGCTGAGGTGGCAGTCTTGCTGAGGTGGATAGGTTGTATGTCAAGAAAAATAGGTTAGTAGGGATAAATTATTTAGGTATTATAGATTTGTGGCATGTCGTTTTGTTATCGGCTGATTGTGGTTGTGATTGGGTTCTCAAGCATCATTTTTGTGCAAACAATTTTTTCACCGTTGCCTGGCATGCCTAATCCAAAGTTATCAGTTTCACTGTAGTTCTCCATTTCTAATCTGGTACCCGCTGATTCCATAACCTTTTATTTGTATTTGTACGACTTATCAGTGAAAACCATTCTAGCTCTGTTTCAGGCTTGCCCAAATATAATGCACAAGTACAACCTGATGTGGAATGCCTCAATGTAAATAACCTAGCACATGCAAAATCCGAGCGAAAGACTCATGTTGGGGTCGTCGTGCTACATCCAATGGATATGTATTAGATGCACCGTTTTTTGTTGGAAATCTGTTGGTGCTCCCAGGAGCGCGCGCTCCTGCACGCAAAAATATCTTTTGAACTGTAAAAAAAATCCAACAAAAATGCTACGTGTTCTTTGTCATATTCAAATGCCACATACAGATTTGTATGCAAAAAGATTAAACATTTTGACATGTGCAAAAATACAAAATAAACCCCAGATATTACCCTAAAATGTCACCCTAATTTGATTTTTTTTTTTCACCAGCGAAACACCACTGCTCTGCTTCGCATGAAAATTCAAATGGAAAGCTAAGCAGTGGTAATTAAGACCCCCGGGGGAAAATAGAGATGTCTCCGGATGCTACATGAAGAACATAAGCCAGATGATGGAACGTAGAGACCTAGGATGTAGAAGATCATAACATGAGCAATTCGACAGATTTGGATTCAAGGATGCTTGTTACACAAACACAAACATCTAAAAAAAATCAGATTTTTTTCTAAAACATTTACTATATTTTTTTGTTTACTATTCATGCGGGAGTGCGAGCTTCCGGTAGCCAAAATGCAATTCTCCCTTTTTCTTCCACTTCTAGTTGGATGCGTACTAAACTTCGTACCTGCTTTGTTTTCACAAACTAAATTTCATGATCACTTCTATCCTCCTCTACGAGACATCCTATGCAGTGATTATGGTGCCCACTATTATTGCGGGCGCTCATACACGCACTGGATGAGCCGTTGCCCAAGAGGCCATTTCACCCGAATAATTCAAAAATACACTATTGACCATTGACTGCTGGAAAAGTTTATGATTTTATTTTAAGTCCATAAATTCGAAAATAAATCATGAATTGGAAAAAATAATATAAAAATGGATGAATTTAAAAAACTTAACATTTTTCAAAAAAATCAATAATTGAAATTTTTTACGAATTTTACAGAAAACAATAATTCAAGAATGGTACAAGAATTTGAGGGAATATTCTGGAATTTCAGAAAAAAGTTTGAGGGTTCAAAACAATTTCAAAAAACGTGTAAAATAATCGTGGATTCAAAAAACGTTCATGAATTTGAAAAAGTTCCTGAACATGAAAAATAAAAAGGAAAAAGGAAACAAAAAACATAAAAAATAGAAAAACTCGGTCCCGAACAAAACAAATAAAACAGCACAAAAACTAGTTGGAACCTTCTAGAAGCCTCGTAAAACATAAGAGAGACGTTGGCGGACTGTATGAATAACGAAGTAAACGACGCTGCGAGCGCCGATTCGCAAATGCGCACCAGCTTGGACTTCAGCCGTATAGCACGCCTAGTGTCACCAGCGTAGGCCCGCCTAGGCCATGGATACCACGCGCCTGGTCCGCCTGCTGGGCACCCTCTGGCCGCACATGGGCCTCACTCAACATGTGTCACCAAGACTGACCCTCATGTTATGATGTCCTAAATCTCAAGGTTTATTCTATATTCCAATTAGATTTGCAATTTTTCTAGTTATTATTTTTAATCATGTAAAGAAAAATATGAATCGGTTAAATCTATATTCGTGTATATTATACAGTAATATTTTTTGAAAGTCCAATTCTGCTAACGAGCTCATTTGAGCTTGCGGTGAACACTAAAAATCCAGAAAATGGGAGTAATTCAAAAAATCTCTTCTTTCCTTTGTGGTGAACATCGACGTATGATTTTAGTGCTAGCAAAATTTCATGTTGAAATGTCAATCATGGATGTCGCGACACAAAAAAAAACAACACTCCAAAATGCTTTCTAAAATAATGCTTTTGCAGCATCGATTTTGGTTTTTTCCATGACTTCCGCAAATGTCATTTCGCAAGGAAGTTTTGTGAGCACTCAAAAACGTTTTTAATGTTTGCACGAAAATATATTCATCATTTTTTAATAACTTATGAATTTTTTAGGATTTTACTTTTCACCCGAGCTCCTTTCAGCTCGAGCACGGAAACACCACGCCCACTATTTTTCGTTACTTTGATCCTTTTTTTGTGCGGTGATATACATGTTTAACAATGAATACGAAGACGTCATAAATATGTACCTTGTCTAAGATTAGAAACATGTAAGACATGCATCCTAAATTAAATTTATGATTTGTTAGACAACATATGCTGACATTGTCGACCTGGCTAATATGGTTCTCATTGAAGAAGAGTTAAGCTAAAGACTGTAACAATTTAAGTCACAAAACATGTCTATTTTAAGATTCAACAGATGTTATGCATGTCCTATAGCGCCGACTACCACATATGTCATTTGTACGAACATTTGTTTTGTCACCATGTACCCAAGTAGTCCAGCTCTCCCCGCAAACTAGCAACCACTACATTTCGCAACCACAACAATGGAACAATTTATTATGAATGGACGAACACCGCTTTTATTTATCAATGGATGATCCCTCAACAACCAAAGATCATGTTTTTGCAGACATTGGAATGCCTAAAATATTAAAGAGAGCAGCACCGAAGAAGTTGTGCCCTCAGCGTTGATGACCACTCTTATTTAACTAGTGGCAACAACATCCTATTGATTAATTATGAGATGATGTCTAGCTTGTGAAACTAGAGAGATGTAGCTTAGATTGGCTCACCTATGGCGGCGGCCTTGGGTTCATTATATACTCAGCCTGTAGGGCTACGGCGGTGCCGGATATGAACAGGAGTTTGTTACAAAGGATATACACAACCCTAGATACTAACAACCTCCTTATCCTAAAAATATACAGTTTAACAACCCCCCTCAATCTGAACTTCCTACAAGAAGATTCAGGTTGTACCGATTTGAAACAAATGACATTTCGGCTAGCGGCTTTGTGAAGATATCAGCAACTTGTTCCTTGGAGGAGATGAACCGAACATCAAGTGCCTTGGCGGCAACGCGTTCTTGAACAAAATGAAAGTGCACTTCTATATGCTTAGTTCTGGCATGAAATACCGGATTTGTAGATAGATATGTGGCTCTGAGATTGTCACACCACAAGACAGGAGGTCCTGACAAGAAAACACCAAGTTCTCGAAGGACTGATTGTATCTAGATTAATTCCGCCGTTCCATTTGCAAGAGCCTTATACTCAGACTGCATGCTTGAACGAGAGACCGTAGCTTGCTTCCTTGAACTCCAAGATACAAGATTGGGACCAAGGAAAAGAACAAAACCTCCTGTAGATCGGCGATCATCACTGCACCCAGTCCAGTCTGCATCCGAGAAAGAACTCAGTAGCATCGAAGGAGACTTCTTGATAGAAAGTCCCATGGTACGAGTGTACTTCAAGTATCTCAATATCCTCTTGGCAGCCGAGAAGTGCATAGTTGTTGGTGCATGATGGAACTGACAAACACGATTTACTGCAATGGAGATGTCCAGCCTCGCGAGGGTTAGATATTGAAGAGCTCCACCAAGCTACGGTATTTGGTGCTGTCTTCCAAAGAGAGAGAGGTGATCCGCTGCCCTTGTCAAGTTTCTCACCTGAAGACATAGGTGTAGTGGATATTTTGCAGTTTTCCATGTTGGCACGAAGAAGCATATCACGAATATACTTCTGTTGGGACTGAATAATCCCCCCTGGCGAGGACTGCACATGTACGCCAAGAAAGTAATGTAACAGGCCAAGATCTTTAAGAGCAAAGGAGGCCTGAAGGTCAGCAAGCAGCTAGGTGGTGGAAACAGAAGAGGAGCTATCCACAATGATGTCATCCACATAAACGAGCATGAATATAGTAACACCAGCACGATTGAAGGCAAAAAGAGAGGTATAAGCCTTTGACGCTGAAAAACCAAGTTGCTGCAACCGAGAATTCAACCGAGAATACCACACTCGAGGAGCCTGTTTGAGACTATAAATAGCTTTGTGGAGTTTTCACAGGTGGCGAGGAGCAGAGGAATCAACAAAACCAGGGGGTTGCCGCATGTATACTTCCTCCTGAAGAATGCCGTGTATGAATGCATTTTGAACATCTAGCTGACGCAAGCACCAACCACGAGAGACTGCAATAGATAGAACCAGTCGAACCGTGACAGGTTTAAGAACTGGACTGAATGTATCATCATAGTCCAAACCATACCGTTGTTCGAACCCCTTGGCGACAAGGTGTGCCTTTTGACGATCCACAGAGCCATCGAACTTATGCTTGAGCTTGAAAACCCATTTGCAATCAATGACATTAACACGAGACGGAGGAGGAACTAAAGTCCAGGTACCATTCTGATGAAGAGCGTCGAGCTCAAGCTGCATGGCACGACGCCACTCCGGAGAAGTCACCGCCTCGTGGTGACCAGCGGGCTCCCGAGTCGCCAAGAACGCACGGCGCGACGGGTCGTATGTGACCGTACCATCTGGAAGGTCCCTCGGTAGAAGTTCGAAGTAATTTCTGAGAGATACAGATCTAGGCATTCGACGTGATTGTTATATTGTATCACATTATCCACCACTGGGCCTAATCTTATCTGCAAAAGAAGAAAACGTGTTAGTGCCTACATGCAGTTTTGAAGATTACTACAAGACTAGCTATTTGGTTTGCAGGATTTGTAAAATGCACTAACATGCCATCTTCGATCTGACATGATTAACATGGGCATTTGATTACATTCTAGAAAAATGTAGCCTTCTTCACAAGAGGTTGGAGTGGATGAAAAGTTCCCTAAGAAAACTAGTACAGATGAATCCAAAGGAGAAATGCTTATTGATTATAACCATATGGATCAAGCAACCAATATGGGGGGGCATGTATGTACTGAAATCCTCCATAAGAACCTTCAGAAATCGTAGTACATTGTCAATGGAAACTTGGAAAAGGTGTCAAAAATTGAACTCCCTTATGGTTAACATTTAACAGGAAAGGAACATCACCTCAATATATAGCTTCTCCAGGCACGGAAAGCATCTCAGGAAACTGACAACTTGCTCTAGGTCGGGCCCGATAGATTCTACTGCCAATACCTTCATTGTGCGCAGTTTCAGGGTCAAGCTTGTCGGAATCATCTTCTGAATGACAGACGAACAAACATCTTCAAAATTAGAAATAATGTTAATTTGTAGAAGGAGCGGTAGAAGGCTGTTGTACCTGAACGGGTATGGATCCAATAACAAGTTCGGAGTATTTGTCAGACAAGTAGTAGCCCACCACTGTCAATTGCGGCACAGAAATGACATTGATTCTTGTTGGACCTTCTTGATCAACTACAAGTAATCTCTCAAGTGCAGGTGTGTCCTGGATGACCATACCATGGTCCACCTTTTGTGATGTCTTCCTGCCGCACCAGCAACACACATAAATAGTCCGGAAAGTCATGGAGGTGATGTGGAAGGTACTCATCCCATTGATCGCCTGAAGACGAAGTTACTCGAGTGCAGTACAGCCACGGAGCAGGCGCTCCATGTGACCCTTTGAGAGGCATACCGCGACGAGCTCGAGGTGCTTCAGTCGTGGTAGAATAAGAGCGGGCGCGTCATTAAGGGGCGGGAAATGGCAGTTCCTGAACTTGGCGACGCGCAGCGTGGGCGCGAGGCGGAGTGCGGACGTTGGCAGCGACCGCATATGCCCATCATCAAAAGTGAGCTCCTCGAGCTGATCTAGGGCGGGGGATCGGAACCAGTTGTCAAGCTTGGCTCGGTCCTTGCCGTTGGAACGGAACTTGCCCATTCTAAGGCCTTTGGTTGGGCCAAGGTGACTGCCAAGGATCTTGGAGAACGCATCCAAGCTTTTGCGATAGCCATGGCAGAGCTCGTGGGTGTCGATGAGGTCGAGAGGGCTGGAGTTCCATAGGGGGCGCCACCATCGGGAAAGGAGGGTTGTCCGCGCCCCATATTTGATTGGGAGGAGGGAGATGATGACTGTCAACATATCATCGGGGAGGCTGCTGATTAAGTCTAGGCCTGCTGGAGTTGCTTGCGGTTCTAGCTCGCCCCGCCTTCGCTTATTAGCAGCCCCGTTCTGCACCTCTGGAGTCTCCTTGTCAGCGGCGCTTTCTGATAGAAATGGGAGTACAGGGAATATTTAGTTAAAACAGGGCAATAGAAAAGTGTATTGGTAACTCGAAGTTATTAGGTAGAAATATAGTAAGATAAGGGAATAACAATTGGTTGCCTAAATACTACACAATACATTTGACATTGCTGGGTAAGTCAACATATGGAGATAGTTGAAAAGAAAACTTACTTCGAACAAAGTCTGGATGGATGATTTTGTTGGGGAAGTTAGCATATATCTCATGACCAGGCCCTTCTATGTGCAGTGCAATTTTAGTGCGAGCTTTGAGTACATAATACTTTGCAATTTCATTCCTAAAGCCAGTGCCAAAATAGGAGTCACCACGTTCATCAAGTCCTACAGTAGCCTTGATGTATGTAAAGGGAAAAATTGTGCACTACATAATATGTTGCATAGCGAGGGATGTCCTGCAGAAAATGGTAGGGTTGTTAAACAAAATATGGTAACATGCAAATATGGGTCCAAATTGAAAGAACTGTACAACAGTTAAAATCGAAGGACAAAAGTCTATAATTAAACAGATAGGGTAAACATGATGTCATGGAAATATGATAGTAATCCAAAGAACAATACATCATTAATTTGCCTAATATAGAAAGAAGAGGGGGAAAAATACACTTTGACGTATATGGTGCATGTGGCACCTTTTATACAAATGTAGCAATATTTAGAATATGTTCAGGAAAGTAGGCCATGCCAACCGATTTAGGGTGAGATTGAACATACCGCGCGCGTCCTCAAGTTAGCTGGTATGATGAGATGGAATCTCTGGCGGCGGTCGCCAAGTCCTGAAGTATCGGCGCACTGTACATTCTAAGAATGAAAGAAAACCCTCAAATCAGCTCGAATAAAAATGAATTCACGGTGATTTTCGCGGGTGATTAAAGGAGGCAGATGAACTGGGATGAGATAAGATAATATCTCACTAAATTAGTTACCTTGTCGTCCATGAGAAAGAACCCTCAGTATGGCTGATTCACCAACCGAGCGGAGCTGGGTCGACCGCAAGCCGCGTCGAGAAAGTTGATGGCGATAGGCGGCTGCAAGCGGAAGTGGCGAAATGCGGTGGGGCTTTGCCGGCAGCAGCGGCAGGCGCCGAGCTAAGTGTTTACCGCCGCGATAGGCGGTGCCATGGCATAGACGCGGAGGAGCTTGTGCAGGTGTGAATGGGGAACGTACCGGAGGGGCCGAGTTGGGTGGCAGGTGGGGTGAGGGTTTTTGTGACGTGGTGATGGTGAGGGTTTTCTTTTTTCTTTTTTGAATTGGGTGGTGAGGTTTTTCGGTCCCACAAAGAATTTTGGGGGCGACGGTTTGCTAGAGCGAACTGAAAGTGCTAGTTATCGACTAGAGGGGGGGTGAATAGGCGATTTTTATGGAAGTCTTCAAAACATGAGAGTTTCGAAGACAAACAATAGAAATGAACCTATTGATATGCAGCGGAAGGTAGACTACACTAAGCAAGCCATAGTCAAGTATTCAATGAAGTGAAAGCACGAAGACTAATAGCAGCTAGGTAGTAAAGATCAGGATGGAAGATAGTATTAAGCCAAACAACAATAGAAGTCACACAGTGAAGTCAAACAGGTAATAGAAACAGGCAATGACTTCACGAAGACAAACTGTAAATAAAGAGAGGGAGAAGATAGAACCAGTCACTTGGTGAGGACAGGGATTTGTTGGACCAGTTCCAGTTGCTGTGACAACTGTACGTCTGGTTAGCGAGGCTGAGATTTAACTCAGAAGACCGTGTCTTCACCTTATTCCCCTTGAGCTAAGGACACCCAGTCCTCGCCCAATCACTCTGTTAAGTCTTCAAGGTAGACTTCCAAACCTTCACAGACTTTGTTCACCGACGATCCACAATGACTCTTGGATGCTCAAAACGCGACGCCTAACCGGCTGGAGGATTCATAGTCCTCAAGTGTAACAAGTCTTCAGGTCACGCGGACAGAAAGACTTCAGTGATGCCTAACACTCTTTGGCTCTGGGTGTTTGGGCTTTGTCCTCGCAAGGATTTCTCTCTCTCAGATGCTTCGGAGGTGGGTTGCTCTCAAACGACAAAAGCCGTGCACTAACTCTGAGCAGCCACCAATTTATGGTGTAGGGGGTGGGCTATTTATAGCCACCAGGCAACCCGACCTGATTTGTCCGAAATGACCCTGGGTCACTAAGGAACCGACACGTGTTCTAACGGTCAGATTTCAAACACACGCGACAGCTTGACTTGGGCTACAAGTAAAGCTGACTCATCCAGCTCTGGATAAGATTTGCTCTCATTGTCTTTGCTCGAAGACATAGGATTTGGTTGAGCATCACTTCAGTCACTCTGACTATGTTCACTTGGACCCCACTTAACAGTACGGTGGTTCCTATGACTCAACAAAGAAGAAAATGAAACAACGAAACAACTATGTCTTCGCGCTTCAAAGTCATCACGCGATGTCTTCTTATGTCATAGTCTTCAATGTGAATATCTTCACATACCACCATTGTCTTCAATGTCTTCACACATTTTTAGGGGTCATCTCCGGTAGGTAAACCGAATCAATGAGGGATTACTACCTGTGTTATCCTGCAATTCTCACAAACACATTAGTCCCTCAACCAGGTTTGTCGTCAATACTCCAAAACCAACTAGGGGTGGGACTAGATGCACTTACAATCTCCCCCTTTTTGGTGATTGATGACAAACTAGTTTAAGTTTTCAACGGGGATAAAAGTATGTGAAATTGTAGAGGTTAAAGGTATTGTCTTCATAAGTAGCAACAGGCTCCCCCTGAAGATGTGCATATAAGTAATTTGCTTTTGGAATGCTAATGCACATGGCAGGTTGTACTTGTGGAGATCCTCTTCGACTTAAGACAATTCACCATGCATCATAAGATATAACTAAGATAATGAAATGCATAATGAAAAATGGACGTCTGCAATATGACTTCGTGCGGGATTTATCATCGCACATGCGGAATTTATCATCGCATCACAGAAAAGCGAACAAGTAGCAGGCGACCATCAAGTTTAAGTGTTACAACTCAAAGAACCAAATGTATCAAAAGCGAGAGCTGTAAACACTAGGCAAAATATAAAACAACCACCCATATGGACCCGCTTGAAGACTATCAACTCATATGCTTCTCCCCCTTTTGTCAGTAAGGACCAAAAAGGTTTGAAGACATAGAGCCTCTACACGTTCCCAGAAGGAGTAGGTGAAGTTGCAGGGTCGGCGTCGGGGTTTGGCGGTGCAGAAGAACTTGGTGTAGTGTCGACATGCGCTGAAGTTGGAGGTGGTGAAGTAGCATCATCTTGATCATCTATGACTCTGGCATTCACCGTTGCAGCTGAGGAGGAATAATCAGAGTCTTCAAGAGAGGGAGTTCGACGCAAGACAACATTCCTTGGAGGAGTGGAGTCAAACTTGAATCTTCCAGTGAAGCCATCGTCTTGAAGATCTGCTTCAGCACTCAGCAATGTCAAACTCTTCCATGACCTCCGACAAGTTTCATGAGTGACAAAGGCATTCTTGGTGCAATTGACATCCACCAAGAGGCTTTGGATTTGTCGCTTCAGCCAGTAGTGATGCTTATCCTGTTTCTGATGCAGGGCGACGAGAAGCTGTCGGTCATTGAGAACACAAGATTGCTTTCGAGGCCTTTGCGCAATTGTACTCTCAGTGGCTTCAGTATTGGCACGATGAGGGCCACGTGTATTGCCAGCCAAAGGATAAACACGCGTGACTGCCTGGACTCCTACAATGGGCTGTGTGAAGCTTTGGTGATCAGCATTGCGAAGATAAATGGGCTCCTTGGCAGGCTCTGGGTATATGGCTTCAATAGACATATCAACCTCTGGCAAGAATATCAGATGGTTGCGTGCAGAGGGCTGATAGTTGACAGCTGAGTAAAGCTTGATAAGGCGCATAACCCATGGAGCGTAGAACTTCAGACCAAAGAGATCAGAGCCTGATGCAGCCAATTGTCTGATAAAGAAGTCTTGAGCATTGAAGCTGATGTCATTGAAGATATAAAAGACCAATGTCTTCATCGCTCCTTGAAGCTTCGCTGCAGAAGAATGTCCCTTGATGGGCGAGAGAGTTCGCCTTATGATATGATAGATTGTTTGGGGCAGATACTCTAGGTCTTCAACAAGAACTCCCTTGGGTATTCAGTGTCGCGTGGCAGAGGCTTCATCATGCTTAGCATTTGGCTCATGTTGGGCTCTGGCTTCTGAAAGATGCTTTCCAATGCATTACGGTGAAGCTGACAACTAGGCTCGAAGAGTTCACCTGGAGTGGGCAGGCCAGTTAGCTCAATGATATCAAGAGCTTTGGCTTCATGATGGATGTTTTGCCTGTCATCCACTCAAGGACCCAAGTCTTCGGATCCCTGTTGTAGCCGCGAATGTGGAGGGTAGCATAAAATTGTAGCAGAAGCTCTTCATTCCAATGCTCCTTATCAGTCACAAAGTTCAGCAGACCAGCATCACGGAAGCAGTCTAGGGCTTCTTCAAGGCAGGGCAGTCTAGCAATGGCTTCACAGTCTAGACGCATGTGTGGGAAGATGCGCCCTTGGTCATAGAGAACACATGAATAGTAGCTGCACTGTTGATAGCTCCAGAACCGATCTGATGAAATTCTTGGCTTGGTGTAGGGGTTCTTGGTGCTATCAAAGAAAGTGTTGTGCGCAATGAAGCCATTTGCATTGAATGACCATGGTGAAGTTGTTGTTCCTGGAAACCTGGGCAACCTTGGCTTCGGCTTCTGGACCTGAGGCATGTGCTCGATATGATAGTCAAATTGCGGACCAGCAATAGGTGGAGGAACCAGAATAGGCCATCTAACGGTGACCAACTGACCACGATCAAATGCTTGCTCGATGGTGTGTGGCCTTGGTGGCGGTACAGGAGCAGTGGCAGTGGTTGTGGTGGTGACTTGAGGCTGTAGATTTGCATCAGGTGCAGCATTGACTTCAGGTGCAATCACTTCGGGCACCACATTAACTTCAGGCGCCACATGAGCGTTAGCCATGACAACGTCATTGGCTTCAGTGTTAGTGTTGGTGGTCACCTCAATGTTATCAACCTCCACTCGAGTAGCTGGAGGGTCGGACACGTTCTCCTCGAGAACAACTTCTGGGTTTGTTGCGGGTGTAGCAACACGTTCTTCTTCATCTCATTGCTCTTCTAGTTCATCGGCTGATGCAGCCGGAATATCTTCAGCCGCGTTGGCTTCAGACTCAGAGTTTTCGCAGTTAGATAGGCTTCAGGAAATACTTGGCGAGATACTGATTGGTGCTCTCCTCCTTCTAGAACACTCGACAGAGTGACTTGTGGCCTTGGTCCTTTACGAAGCCTGCAGAACGCTGGCGACGCATGTGGAGATGGAGTTGGTTGAGCCACAAAGTCATCATCTTCAAGCACCGGATCGGTGACTTGAGTTGGGGGAATAGTTGGTGTTTCTGCTTGACGGGGGGAGTCTTGAGGGTCATCAGCCCATGAATCATCCTGAGCAATTGACCTCAAGGGACGACCAATGCTGATGAGTTCGCTGTTTGTGAGAACAGGCGATGATACCACATTTTGCTCGATCTGATGAAGGACTTCACCATCTTCTACATTGTCATGTTGACCAATGTCTTTAGCTGCGGTGGGGTCAACAGCTAGAATGTCTTCAGCTTTAGGAGCCTCTGTGGAAGCAGCCTCATGAACTATCATACGACGCTCTTGATGTGCAGATGCAGGACGAGCAACAGAAATTGGCTCGACGACAAGGGGCTCTGTCGGAGCAGCCCGATCCTTCTTCTTGGTTTTTCGCTTCTTGGCAGGTGGAGCCTCGTCAGTGGTGTTCTTGGTTTTGCGCTTTCTGGCTTCGGCTTCGGCTGCCCTTGTTTTCTTGAGCTCCGAAGCCACTGTGGGGACCATAGGCTTCACGCCTGTCATATTGGCCGGGAAGACAATGCGAGGTTCTTCCCGCCTGGATGCTTCAGCTTGCGGAGTTGGCTTCTTCTGTTTGGCAGCCATCTTGGGGTCGCTGCCAGGACGCCCAAGTGCATTGCACTTCTCAGCTTCATTATAGGCTTGAACACATTTGGCAGCCAAAAGCATCATGCGCTCTCGAGAAGCTTTGGCTTCATCACGTTTCTTGTGAAACGCCTCCTTGAGCTCATGCATCATGGTCTTGAAGTTTTGGACGTCTGTCACACTGAGTTGGCCATATGCTTCTTGAACTGAGCCTTCTCATAATCAATTTTGTGCTTCAGTTCAACGATTTTCTAAGCTAGAGCTAGCTCAGGAGCAATGGCGCCATGGAAGGAGACGCTGAGGCCAATGGGGAGTTGCAGATCATCAAAACTGAGGTTTGGGATATCAAACCATTCGTCAATGAACATTTTCAGGATGTCCACATCGAAGAGGGGAAGATCATTGAAGATTTTCGCCTCTTGCTTGCTCTTTATTAGCAGCTCAAGAGCATCATCAGCAAGATCGTTGTCCCTCGACAGATCAATGGCGTCGTTCTCATTCCTCAGAACGGCAGCAGGGGTCAATGCTTGACCAGGGGGTTGTATGGGCTTCTTCTTCTTCTTAATCTTGGAGATGCGAGAGAGATCTTCAGATTGCACGCTTGGTGCAGGAGGAGCAGTGGCCAGAGGCTTCGCTTGTGAAGCTCTTGGTGCAGCTGAGGGCTTCGAAGCCTTGGGTTTCTTCAACTTCTTAGGCTTCGGTGGTGCAGGTGCTTCGTCAGAATCAGCGTCATCTGCAGAGTGATCCACGGCTGCCCCTTGAAACATGATGTGAGTGATGAGACCCTCTAGGATGTAGAAGGGCCCAACAAGATTGGGTTCAGCTTCGCGTGTGCCATCGGCACGAGGAGCAGGGGGACTTGGGTTCAAGTCTAATCCCCGCGACTTCTTGTTCTCTTTGGCTGAGTTCTTGGCAAACTGAAAGTTGTGCTTGAACAGATTGTCTTCACGACACCATAGCAGAGAGGATGGGTCGGCATCAGCAGGCTGTGGTCCACGAACCATGCAAGGGTAGAATCCCTGAGCAATAGCTTCAGATCTGGTCTTGGGTTGAAGATTTTTGTAGAGAATATCTCCCCAAGGACGCTTGATGGCATTCTTTTCAGCATATTCCTGGGTCACGAACCTGTACTTGAACCATTGCTCGGCCCAATATCTTCGAATCCATTGGATTCGAGTTTTGCGTTGGCCATAGCTCTCGTCAGGATCAGTTTTGTATAGCTCATAGAGATCTTCGGGCAGATCCATTGATGTGCCCCCGTGGCGCTGTCTGCCTCCCTTCCTTGCTGATTTTTCTGTGGCCATGTAGTTCAGACTGAATGGCTTCAAAGCTATGAAGGTCTTCCGTCTGCTGGTCAGACAGGAACTGGCTTCGGGAGAGTTGATATTATGCTGTAAGAATTCTGCAAATGAATGTAGACTATGAGAACCAAGGGATTCTCCCACGGACATGTACCTGTGACAGCATTAGAGATGAGAGGGAAGGGGAAGAGGTCATATGCATTCTCAGAAGATTTTGAAGATAAATCAGTTTAGAAGACATTGACCTCATAGCGGGAAGACATTCACTTATATGTTGAGAGTTCGTTCCAGATTTGTACGAATCCAAGAATAGGTACAAGTGAGGAATCTAACTATGTGTGAAGCATAAGTGAATATACTAGGCATCATATGAGATGCAAAATAGGATAGATCCAAATTTGTGGAGAGAGAAACCACTTTTGGTAGGAAGGATGAATCTATCGGATCAAAAAGACAGTAAAAAGGAGAGTTTTAATTTACCACACGATGAACTCCTAGACGGAGTAGAAGATGAAGCCGAGCAGTTCAATCTTCCGTGCCCTAACTTGGCGACGGAGGACACCTACGGCGGCGGCGGAGAAGACGATGTCCGCGGCCGGCGTGAAGACGGCGTCGGTGAGGTCGCGGCAGATAAGCGCTTCGTCGCCAGCGTCGTCGAGAGCTAGCGGTGGCGCTAGGGTTTGTCGAGGTGGAGAGGTGGAAGAAGTGTTTTGACCGCGATGTGATGTGCATTTGTAGGGAGAGGGACGGCACAATGCAATTACGCAGGTGCCCCTGGCGGTTCACATCTGAGGGACACGTGGCGAACATGCAACACATTGGAAGTTGTTCCATGTTCCCACGCACGCCTGGACTGTCGGGTGGTCGTTCCGGCTTCTCCGGGTTTCAGGCAATAAGGATTGAGCATTTAGAACAGATTTAATGTTTGTCTCTGTATCTTCTGCTGACAAGGACGCAGAGAAGACATTCGACGGTTTCCATAGAATGCATATGATTTGGATATATAGAGTTTGAGGTAGGAAGCATAGAGAGGTTAGGGTCGATCACATTCACTTAGTTCAAAAGATTCATACGAGAAGACATAGCTATAAGTGAATGCTGTAGAGGACAGAACACTAACATACGTATATATCAGAATAAGACCAAATTAAGTCATGTTACTGTTGAAGACAAATCAAATGCGAAGACTTAGCAAATGTAACGCCAAGAAAACCATTCCAAACAAAAGTTTGGTGGTGGCGTTACCCACCGTATAGGAAGTATTAGACCCAGACACGGCGCACAATTATCGTGGCGCTCCGAGTTCAAATTCCGCATTACTGTATTCACACTCAGATTGTAAGTCTTCATTGATTGAAGATATACATTACTTCGTGTGTTGCACATCTAAGTCATCAACATGTATAAGTGTTAGGATGTGTGCCTGATCACAGGACATTCGAGGATTCCAAGATATTTAGCTCACACCGCAACTTGCAAAACCTTTTTCTCATCCAAGGGCTTTGTGAAGATATCTGCCAATTGCTCTTCAGTGTTGACGTGTATGATATCAATATCGTCCTTCATAACATGATCTCTGAGAAAGTGATGACAAATTTCAATGTGCTTTGTCTTCGAGTGCTGAACTGGATTGTTGGCAATCTTGATGGCGCTTTCGTTGTCACAGTAGAGTGGTACTTGTTTCAGATGGATGCCATAGTCCTTGAGACTTTGCTTCATCCATAGAAGCTGAGCGCAGCAAGATCCAGCAGCAATGTATTCAGATTCAACAGTGGAGAGTGATACACAGTTCTACTTCTTTGAAGACCAACAGACAAGTGATCGTCCCAGAAAGTGACATGTGCCTGATGTAGACTTGCGATCCACCTTGTCACCAGCTTAATCAGCATCCGAGAATCCAACTGGATCAAACTCTGAGCCCTTTGGATACCATAATCCTAGTGTTGGGGTGTAAGCCAAATATCGAAGAATTTGCTTCACAGCTAAGTGATGCGATTACTTTGGTGCCGCTTGGAATCGAGCACACATGCAAACACTAAGCATGATATCTGGCCTAGATGCACATAAATAAAGTAAAGAACCAATCATGGAGCGGTATACCTTTTGATCGAACACTTTACCATTGGCGCCGGGACCCAGATGACTCTTGGTTGGCATTGGCGTCGTGTAACCTTTGCAGTCTTGCATTCCAAACTTCTTCAGGCAGTCTTTGAGGTATTTCTCTTGAGATATGAAGATGCCATTGCATTGTTGACGAATTTGAAGACCAAGGAAGAACTTCAGCTCACCCATCATGGACATCTGATATTGCTCTTGCATCATGTGTCCAAACTCATCACTGTACTTCTGGTTGGTGCAGCCGAAGATAATGTCATCCACATATATTTGGCACGCAAACAGTTCACTATCATATGCCTTTGTGAAGAGTGTGGGATCCAGGGAACCAGGTTTGAAGCCTTCGCTCTTCAGGAAGTCTTTGAGTGTGTCATACCAAGCACGAGGGTCTTGTTTGAGGCCATACAATGCCTTGTTAAGCTTGTACACCATATCAGGATGTTTTGGATCTTCAAAGCCAGGAGGTTGTGTAACATACACTTCTTCTACAATCTTGACATTGAGAAATGCACTCTTCACATCCATTTGATACAGAAGGATGTTGTGATGATTTGCATAGGCTAGCAATATGCGAATAGCTTCAAGCCTAGCCACAGGAGCAAATGTTTCATCGAAGTCAATCCCTTCAACTTGAGTGTATCCTTGAGCAACGAGATGAGCCTTGTTTCTAACAAATTGACCATGCTCATCTTGCTTCTTTCGATAAATCCATTGTCGGGTGGTTGGTGCGACATATGCCAAGGGATGGCTTATCATTGTGGGAGCCAATAAAACGTCGCCGGTGCCTGGAAAAGGGATGAGGCGAAGACATGCACGCCGGCGGATCTTACCCAGGTTCGGGGCTCTCCGAGGAGATAAAACCCCTAGTCCTGCTCTGCGGGGTCTCCGCATGATCACTAGATCGATGAAGGGTAGCTACAATCGCTCCTAGAGCTGTTGAGATCAAGGGAGAAGAAGAACAAGGCTAGCTCTTGCTTCTCTCTATCTATGGTGTGTGTGTGTGCTATGCTTAGAAGCAAACTATGCTCAGAGGCCAACTATGCTTGGTTCCAACCTAGAAGCGAACTATGCTGAGGTCGAACCCTTTGCATGGGTGCTCCGGGGGGTTTATATAGGCCTACCCCCCGGGGGTACAATGGTAATCCGACTGGGAACTGGCCCCAGCCGTCAGTGTCTACGCCTACCGGCTCTTCCGCCGGCTGCTGCGTCCCGCCGGCTGCCGGCTACTCGGTCGGCAGGCCGGCCCCATCGCCTAGGGTCTTGTCGACGGCTGCTTACTGTAGCCGCGCCTCTGATGATGAGGGCTTTGTCGAGGTAAGCGTGGCTACAGCGATCCGCATCGGGGGCTATCACTGTAGCCTTACCTCGTCTTGTCTCCTTAATGGGGCTCCTGCTTCGAGGAAGGGAGTCGCCGGCTTCTGGAGGCCGGCTATGCTCCTGGCCGACTAGGAAAAGCCGGGCCGCCTTCACGCCTCTCTCTGGCTGAAGGGGCCCGCGGTCCTTGGGCCGTACAGGAGGGGGTCGTGGATGACGTCGCGGCTGGCGTGGCTACAGTGCCGGGCCGCACGGGAGACATCCCCCCCGTACGGCCTCCTGTAGCCATGCCTGCCTCGGGCTTCAGGGGTCGTGGGCCGCACTGTGGCCATGCCCCGTCCGGTCGTCGTTATGTAGGAGCGGTTGTGGTCTTGGCTGGCTCCTAGGAGTCGGCGTCCTTCTTGCCCGGCTTCTTGGAGTCGGTGAGGCTGGGTCTCCTTCCGGGAGTCGGCTTTAGTGGTAGCCGGCCGGGGAAGGCGGCCCAAATGCTTGGAGTGCTTGAAGGCCAAAAGGCCTGACAAATTTTCTGAAGAACCAGAGGTAGTCGGTTAGGCTACCCGTGGTCGTTTACCCCGACAGTAGTCCCCGAAGCTGATTGGGCTTCGAGGTGGAGTGGGGTTCGAGAAGCTCGGTCAGCTTCCTATCGTGAGAAGCCGGCAGCTGGGAGTCGGCCTTGGTGCAGGCGCGCCGCCCTTAGTCGAATTCTTCTGGAGTTGGGAGGCGGGAACCCGCGGGTCCGTGCACCGGGCCGCGGGCCGACCTCGGGCCGTGGCTTGCCACGTGGCCGGAAAGCCTGCCAGCACACGCGCGTGACGGGACGTCGCCGCAGGGAGGGGGCCCGCCACGTCCGCGCCCCGGCCCAGGCGCGGATCCTTTGTATCCCGAAACTGCCCGCACGTTCCGTGCGGCCGTTTCGGCTCGCACTTTATGCGTAATAAACGCGAGTCGTGGGGAGTGGGCGTAGTTAATCCCACGTCTCCCCCCCACGTCCGGCCTCTTCGGCCGCGTGAGGCTATAAGTAGGGGGAGGTGGAGGGCGTCAGACCCTCGCACGCTCCTCCTACTCCCTTCGTCTTCTCGCCTTGCTCGTTCCTGCGACAGCGCCTCGCCGCCGCGCTCTTCCTTCGCACGCTCCTCCGCCGCCGTGCCAGCTTCCGCTATGCCTCCCCACGTAGAGCAGCTCGGTAGGGATTGGGATGGCTCCATCGTCCACAGCGACCACATAGACTTCCTCCGCGACACCCGGCGTCTGCCCAGCGCGGACAAAGTGGAGGTCCGCCTCGCACCGGAGAAGGAGGTCAGGCTGGCGCCGCAGGAGGGAGAGCGGGTGGTCTTCCGCTCGCACTTCCTGCGCGGCTGCGGACTGCCAGTGAGCGCCTTCTTCCGCACCTGGCTGGACTTCTATCAGCTCCAGCCGCACCACCTCACCCCCAACGCGGTGGTGCTGCTGTCGGCCTTCGTCACCCTGTGCGAGGGCTATCTCGGCGTCCTCCCCACCCTCGAGCTCTGGGGGGAATTCTTCCAGTCGAAGCTGGGTACGCGCAGCAAGGGCGTGCCGGCCCACACTGGCGCCTTCATCGCGTCGCGGAGATCGGGCGCCGACAACCCCTTCCCCGTCATCACGCTGATCCAATCGGTGAAGAAGTGGCAGAAATCATACTTCTACGTGCGGAACATCGCTCCCCGGGGCGACTACATCAACCTGCCGGCTTACGTAGCCGGCCCACCGGCGGGGAGGCTGCCCCAGTGGTCCTTCCGGGCGGTGACGTTATAGCAGGGAGGGAACGCCGCCATCGCCCGCCTGCGGGTGATGGTCCAGTCGGAGGGCCTGACGGGGCCCGACCTTCTGGCCGCGTTCGTCACGCGCCGGGTCCTCCCGCTCCAGAGCCGGCCTCATCTGATCTGTCAGATGAGCGGCCAGCTCGATCCGAGCCGGATGTGCACCAAGGAGATGCCGCAGGCCGACGCGGCCGACATGGTGAACTACCTCGCCAACTGCCAGCTTCCCGACAACTGGCAATTCGGCAAGGAGCCATACAGCCGCGCCAATCCTCCGCCTACGGTACGCTCCCCTTCTCTTTTTCTCTCTTTCTCTCTCAGCTTTGTCGCCGAGTTCCTTTGGGCCGACTCTAACTCAGTCGGCTCGCTCTTTTTGACAGAGTCCTCTGCTTCGGCCGGCCGGCGGGGCGGACGCGGAGCGCCGCTTCGTCCCCGACCGGACCGAGCACGACCAGGAGGACCCCGATCTGGGGGCGGTCCATATGGAGGATGCCATCGAGCCGGCCGGCGGCCAAGCCGGCGGCGAAGCAGGCGGCGCCGGATTCTCCGCGACCTTCGACGACTGGCCAGACGAGGACGAAGCCGAAGCCGTCCCGCCCCGCCAGCCGTCCCCCGGACGTGGCGCGGGCTCTTCCGTTGGGCAGCCTGCTCGGGGTAGAGGCCAGAAACGTCATGCCACCCAGGGCATGTTCGGCAGCCGGACGAAGAAGCCTAGGGGTGGGGCGGCGGCCACCAGGCGGGAAGAGGCGGCCGCGAAGGCGGCTCGCTTCCGCAGAGTGGTGAAGGAGCCGCAGGCTGTGTCAGCGTAAGCTTTCTCTCTTTCTGTGTATTCTCCTTTTTTCTTTTCTTGGGTGGTTTTCGGAACCTTTGTCTTCTTTTCTTTGATCAGAGCTCCACTGTCACTCGAGCGGGCGGCTGCCGGCTCCGTTGTCGAGTCGCCAGGGGGCTCTGGGAGCACCAACCCGCCGCGTAGATCCCCGCGCCGCCCTCCTGGAGGCGACGGAAAGGAACGCGCGGGAGGTGCGGGAGGAGCAGGAAGCGCGGGAGGCGGAAGCACGGAGGGCAGCCGCCGCCCAGGCAGCTCGGGAGGAGGAGGCGGCGAAGGCGCTTGCCGAGGCCGCAGCCAAGGCCCAGGCAGAGGCCGAGGCCGAAGTGGCGGCAGGGGAGGCCTTGATGGTCACCCCCCTGCGCACCATGGCGCCCGGGGGCGCGGATTCCTCGCCAGGGGGAGCCAGTGGTTCCCAGCCGGATCTAGGAGGGAGCGGCGACGACGTCATCTTTTTGAGGGAGGCGCCGGGGCCGACTCTTCCGACTGGGGCGGCCCAAGGCGGCCAGACTGAGCCTGCGCCCGCACAGTCGGCGGAAGGCGAGCCGGCCGCGGGAGCTGCGGTGGCGGTCCGGGTTCCGCCAAGCCGGCGCGCAGGGATGGCCGCGTCGGAGCCGCAGAAAGCGGCGTCGGAGCCACGGCCGGCCGTGGGCTCCAGCTCGTCGGCCCGAGACGTGGAGGCGGCCAGCGCTACATCAGGGTGGACGCCAGGCGGAGGGACAGCCGTGGTGAACATTGCTGCGCAAGATGTCCGGACCCGGCTCCAGGGCCAAGCCGCGGCGCTGAGGCAGTTCACCGACGAATTCCTCGCCACGCGGGCTGCCATCCGGGTTAGTATTCTCATCTTCTTCTTGATTTCTCTCGTGGGGGCGCGTCAGCGCACCCACTGGGTGTAGTCCCCGAGATTCGGGCCGACTGCTGAGCAGTCGGCTCGGATCTTCCTTGATGATTTCTCATCGTTGCTTTTGTTCTCACGTCGGTCTTCTGTCCATCTTGCAGGACTATCACAACCACCGAGCGGCCGCCTTCAACTCCCAGGCTCGGGAGCTGACGCAGAAGACCGCCGATCTCACTGAAAGAAGAGGTATGTAACTTGATCTTTATCTCATGTGGGGGCGCGTCAGCGCACCCACTGGGTGTAGTCCCCGAGATTCGGGCCGACTGCTGAGCAGTCCGCTCGGATTTTCCTTGATGATTTCTCATCGTTCTTCTTGTTCTTCTATCTCTGCAGCAGCCAACGCCAGTCTGAGGGCACAGCTGGGGGAGTCCCAGACTGCTCTTCGTGCCAAGGACGCGGAGCTCGCCGCCTTGGTGCAGGAGCGCGACCGCCTGGTCAAGAAGCTGGCCGACCAGGAGGAAGGCCACAAGGCTGCGCTGAAAGCTGCGCAAGATCGCGAGGCCGCCCTCCAGGCCGAGTTCGAGACGGAGGCGGCCGGCTGGGCAGAGGCCAGGCAGACTCTGGTCTCCGGCTATGGCCGGATTGAGGATCTGGTTGACGGTAAGTCGTCTACCCCTTCATCCTCTCTTGCCATCTGCTACTTCGACTTGTTTTTCTGATTTGGGGTTCTTCTTTTCTTTTCTTCTTCGCGCAGAGTACTTCCCTGGCTACTCAACTGCTGCCAACCAGGCCATCGAAGCTCGTCGCCAGGCGAAGAGGCAAGTCGGCTTCGAGATCTCGCCGACCGCCGGCCGCTCGCTGGAGGAGCAGCTGCTGGCGATCCAGGCTCGTATCCAGCCGGCTCACAGGCTGCTCCGCCGGCTTCAGCGTGCCGGGTCGCAGGTCTTGGCCGCCCTCTGGCCCGGCCAAGTGGTCCCGCGCACTCCCAGCCGGACCGCCGACTGGCTGGAGGTGGCCGTCGGCCGCTTCGAGGCTTGGAAGGCGTCAGCGGCTCGCTCCGGCGCCAGGCGGGCGCTGGAGTTCGTCAAGGCCTGGTATCCCGGCCTGAACTTGGATCAGCTGGCGACCTGGCGGCAGCAAGCCGACACGGAGCTGGAGCCGGCGCGGCCGGCCATCATTCGGCGAGCTTCGGCGATCGCCGACTACACCGACACCAACGTCTTCGCCCCCGAGGTGGACGACAATGGAGTCGCCCAGCCGGAAGATTGGTTCGGGCTGGACCCGGCGTACGGCGAGGACTCGGCGGAGGAGATCGACTCCAGCGACGAGGGTGAGGAGGAGGAGGAGGAGGGTGAAGGCGCCGAGCCGGCTGGTGGAGAAGCCGGCCAGCCTGACCGCGCCTCCAGCACTACATCGCGTGCGAGTGCGTCTCCTGCCGCGGGAGGCGGTCAAGCCGGGACCAGCTAGGCGGCCACTCCCTCAGCCGGCGAGCTGCCTTCACCGACCAGCTCGGCCTCCAAGTCATGCCTTAGTCTTCTTTCTTTGTTTTCCTGTCTTGTTACTCTGAACAATGTTCGGTTAAGTCTGCACAATTCCACCCACTGGGTGTATTCAAACTTAATTCTGTTGCCAGCCTTTAGGCGGCTTTATGTATATAAGTTATGCAATCGGCTTTTCCTTGTACTATTGCTTTTTGTCCTTCTGCTTTTTTCCTTTGCCGCCCTCCCTTGGTTGCCGCCTCCCTAGTCAAACAGTTGCTCTGCAATCTGTAGCCGGGGGGTGCCTGGCCGATTGGGGAGGGGGAAGTACTTTTAGCTCTGCTGGACTTAAGCTAAGTTTTTAGGAAGCCGGCCAGCCGGCTGCTGTGACAGTCGGCAGGCGTATATAGAGGCCGTCTTTTTGCTATATAGGTTAGTTGTTCCTTAGCCGTTTTTCGTGTGGGCGTCGTTTCTGTCTTCTCTCTTGCTAGTCGGACAGTCAGTTCTTTGAGCTGCGACTTTCAACAAGAGAGGACTGGGGAGCCGGCGCACTACTTTGCTGACTTCGGGAAGAACTTATAATATAGCTTAAGGCGGCCAGTCCCCGGGCCGACTAGTCGGACCCGGTGCCGGACAAGAATTCAAAATGCAATAAGACATTCATGGATATGACACTCGTCATCCATAGATAAATAAAAGGCAGTCCCCGAGTACTGTTCGGGGGGCCTGTTGGTTTGTAACTTAATACAAAAGAGGTAGCGTGATACATACTGCCTTTCAGCTGTAAAATCGTCTTAGGAGATTTGCGTTCCATGGTCGCTCCGACTCCTTGCCGGAGTCGTCTCTCTTGCGTGCTCTTGGCTTTTGCGCGTCGATCAGGTAGTAGGAGTCGTTGCCGAGTGCCTTGCTGACGACGAAGGGGCCTTCCCAAGGGGCCGAGAGCTTGTGCTGGCCGGCTGTTCGCTGGATCAGCCGGAGCACAAGGTCGCCCTCTTGGAAGGATCTTGGCTTGACCTTGCGGTTGTAGTAGCGGCGCAGGCCTTGCTGGTAGATGGCGGACCGGCTGAGGGCTAACAGCCGGCCTTCTTCCAGTAGGTCGACGCCGTCTTCTCTTGCTTCTTTGGCTTCCTCCTCCGTGTACATGGTGATCCGAGGCGAGTCGAACTCGATGTCTGTTGGGATGACAGCCTCGGCACCGTACACAAGAAAGAATGGAGTGAAGCCGGTTGACTTGTTGGGTGTAGTGCGCAGACTCCAGAGGACAGCCGGCAGCTCTTCAAGCCAGCAGCCGGCCGATCGCTCTAGTGGTACAACCAGTCGGGGCTTGATGCCGGAGAGGATAAGTCCATTTGCTCGCTCGACTTGGCCGTTTGACTGCGGGTGGGAAACGGATGCTAAGTCCAGTCGGATGCCCTGTGTCGCGCAGAAACATGCCAGTGCGCCTTTGGCGAAGTTCATGCCGTTGTCGGTGATGATGCTGTGCGGCACGCCGTACCGAGTAGTGATGTCGGTGATGAATGTCACGGCAGTCGGCCCGTTCAGCTTCTTAATCGGCTTTGCTACGATCCACTTTGTGAACTTGTCCACAGCAACAAGTAGATGTGTCAAGCCACCGCGGGCCGTCTTGAAAGGGCCCACCATGTCCAGTCCCCAGACGGCGAAAGGCCAGGTGAGGGGAATGGTCTTGAGGGCAGAAGCCGGCAGGTGTTGTTTGGAACTGAAGACTTGACATCCTTTGCAGGTCTTGACTATTTCTTTAGCATCCTCCAAGGCAGTCGGCCAGAAGAACCCATGGCGGAAAGCCTTGGCCACGAGGGATCTTGAGGCGGCGTGATGGCCGCATTCGCCTTGGTGGATGTCTTTGAGGATTGCCACTCCTTTTTCTGGCTCGACGCAACGCTGGAAGACTCCAGTGACGCTTCGCTTCACAAGCTCCCTGTTGATTATTGTGTATGCTCTGGCTCGTCGTTGGACTAGTCTTGCTGCGATCTCGTCAGCCGGCAGCTCTCTGCTGACTAGGAACTTGAGGATGGGCAGGGCCCATGAGGGAGCTGTGACTTCTTCTGCTGTTAATGTAGCCACCATGACTCGGGTGGGTGGGTTGGGTGTTGCGTTGGGGTCGACCACCACTTCTTGCGTCGTTGCAGTCCCCGGGCCGGGCTCTGAGGTCCCTGGGCCGGGTGCGACTACGTCAGTCCCCGGGGCAGTCGTCGAAGTCCCCGTGCCGCCTGCGGGATTTCTTGAGCCGGATCCGGCTGTTTCTGGCGCGGGCGGTACGAAGATGGAATCCGACTCTGGAGACGGCTTGATGGACGGCTTGAGGAGGCGCTGGAGGGAGACGCCAGTCGGTATGGCTTGTCGGGTGGAGCCGATCCGTGCTAGGGCATCTGCTTGGTCATTGTCGGCCCTTGGCACGTGAAGGAACTCACACCCTTCGAAGTATCCGCTCATCTGCTGGACGAGGAATCGGTAGTTTGCCATGTTTGCGTCCTTGGCGTCCCAGTCGCCTGATGATTGCTGGACCACCAAGTCTGAGTCGCCGTAGCATAGGATCCGGCGTATGCCGAGCTCTTTGGCTAGCCGGAGCCCATGTACGAGCGCCTCGTACTCGGCCACGTTGTTGGAGGCGGCGAAGTGGATCTGCAGCGTGTACTTGAGCTTGTCGCCTCTGGGAGAGGTGAGGACGACGCCGGCTCCCAAGCCGGTGCGCATCTTGGACCCGTCAAAGTGCATCCGCCAATGGGTAGAGTCGGGAGCCGGCGGTAAGTACTGGGTCTCGGCCCAGTCGACGAGGAAGTCGGCCAATGCTTGCGACTTGATGGCGGTGCGGGGTTGATAGAAGATCGTGTAGGGCGCCAAGGCAATGGCCCATTTGGCCACCCAGCCGGATGCATCCCGGCTGCCTATGATCTCGGCGAGCGGGGCAGTGCACACGACCGTGATGGGGTGCTCTTGGAAGTAGGGCTTCAATTTCTTGGCAGCGAAGTACACCCCATAGCACATCTTCTGGTAGTGCGGGTAGTTTTGCTTCGAGCTAGATAGTACTTCGCTGAGATAGTAGACCGGCCTCTGGACCAGCTGGGCTCGGCCTTCCTCCGGGCGCTGGACCACAACAACGGTGCTGACGACTCGGCTTGTCGCGGCGATGTAGAGGAGCATGGGCTCCTTCTCAGTCGGCGCGGCCAGGACAGGCGGAGTGGTCAACATTTTCTTCAACTCATGGAAGGCTTGGTCGGCTTGATCATTCCACTCAAAGTGAGTGGACTTCTTCATGAGTCGGTACAGGGGGAGAGCCTTCTCTCCTAGTCGGCTGATAAAACGGTTCAGGGAGGCTAAGCAGCCAGTGAACTTCTGCACATCTCGCAGCTTGGTGGGAATCTCCATCCTCTCGATGGCTTTGATCTTGACAGGGTTGCACTCAATGCCGCGTTCGGAGACCAGGAAGCCTAGCAGCTGGCCGGCTGGCACTCCGAACACGCACTTCTCGGGGTTGAGCTTGATCTGGAATCGGCGCAAGTTGGCGAATGTTTCCTTCAGGTCTTCCAGCAAGGTACCGCGCTTCTCTGTCTTCACCACAATGTCATCTACGTAGACGTGGGCATTTCTGCCGAGTTGTTTCAAGAGACATTTCTGCATGCAACGCTGAAAAGTGGCACCGGCGTTTCTCAAGCCGAATGTCATTGTCAGGTAGCAGAAAGCTCCAAAGGGTGTGATGAAGGCAGTCTTCAGGCGGTCAGCTGGGTCCAACTTGATCTGATGATACCCTGAGTATGCATCCAAAAAACACAACAGCTCGCATCCGGCTGTAGAGTCTATCACTTGGTCAATCCGTGGCAAAGCAAACGGATCCTTTGGGCAGGCCTTGTTCAAGCTCGTGTAGTCTATACACATGCGCCACTTGTTATTCTTCTTCAAAACCAGAACTGGATTGGCAAGCCATTCTGGAAAGAACACTTCCATGATGAAGCCGGCTGCGAGGAGCCGCGCTATCTCTTCTCCCACGATTCTTCGCTTCTCTTCTGACAGTCGGCGGAGGGGTTGCCTGACCGGCTTCGCATCAGCTCGGACATGTAACTTGTGCTCGGCGAAATCCTTCGGGACGCCTGGCATGTCCTTTGGGGACCATGCAAAGATGTCTCGATTCTCACGGAGGAAGTCGGCGAGCTCGCCTTCCTATTTGCTGTCCAGGTTCGCCCCAATCACGGCGAACCTCTCCGGGTGCTCCGGGTCTAGAGGTATCTTCTTCGTCTCTTTGGCAGGCTGGAAGGAGCCCTGCGCATCACAGTCCTTGGGGTTGGGGGACAAGGTCGGCTGCTTGCCGGCCATGGCCACAACCCGTTCCAGCATCTTCTTCTCTTCCGCCACCACGAGGGACTCGGCCAGCCGGCTGCTGGCCATGGCACACTCGATGGACTTCTTGTAGTCGCCGGCTACCGTGATGATCCCCTTCGAGCTCGGCATCTTCATCTTCAGATAGGCATAATGGGGCACAGCCATGAACTTGGCCAAAGCAGGTTGGCCAAGTAGCGCATGATAGGGGCTCTCCAGGTCCACCACCTCGAACCATATCGCTTCTCGGCGGAAGTGATCTTTGTCTCCGAAGAGAACATCCATTTTGATCTTGCCGATTGGAGAGCAAGATAGGCTGGGTACGATACCATGGAAGACAGTGCGGCTCGGCATGAGCTGCTTTGCTTTGATGTTCAGCTTGTCCATGGTGTCGCGGTACAGTATGTTGATACTGCTTCCGCCGTCTATCACGACGCGGGAAAATCTGGCAGCTCGCCTCTCCGTCGCAAGGGTGACGTCCAAGACCATAGCATAGGAGCCAGGCGAGGGCATCACCTCTGGGTGGTCGGCCTGGCTCCAGCTGATGGGCTTTTCCGACCAATGCATGAACTCGGCGGTGCTAGAGGCGACTGCGTTTACTTCTTGGTGTTGCTGGCGTCGGCTGCGCTTGTCGTCGACTTGACTCGTGAAGATGACGTAGGCGTCGTGCGCTTCGGGGAACTCGTCTTGGATGGCGCCGACTGCCGGCCGGGCCGCCGGCTGCTGGGGAGCTGGAGGCGGCGGGCCGGGAGGCGGAGGCGGCACCATCACTTCGCCCTTGGTGATGCGGGTGAGCTAGTGGCATTTCCGTGTTGTATGGTTGGACGGCTTCGCGCCGCTGTGGAACTTGCAGGGGGCATCGAGTGCTTGTTCGTAGGAGAAGGACGGTTGCCAGGGCGGCCGGCCTCCCTTCTTCTTGGGAGCGGGCCGCTCCTCGGGCTGCTCGTCTTCAACTGTGGCCACCTGCCGACTGGAGGAAGTCGGCATGGGGCCCTTGCGCTTGTGGTCGTTCTGGTAGGGGCGCCGGTTTGGGTCGCCAGCCGGCGTCTTGGGAGCCGAAGCGACTACCTTCCCCGAGGCGTCCACTCGGAGCTCGGTCTTCATGGAGGAGTCGGCAGTGGCGTACTTGTCGGCGGTGATCAGCAACTCATCGAGGGTAGCCGGCTCGTCGCAGAGGAGTCGGTGCTTGAGGAGGTGCCCTCTCGGCACCCGGCAGTGAAGTACTCGATGGCCTGGACCTCATGCACTCCCTCGCAGGAGTTGTGGAGCTCGGCCCATCGCGTGAGGTAGTCGCGGGTCGACTCGTTGGGCCCTTGGACGCAGAGGGAGAGCTGGCGAGGCTTGGGAGGCCGCTTGTAGGTGCTAGTGAAGTTGCGGACGAAAACCTCGGTGAAGTCCAGCCAGCTGTTGATGCTGTATGGCTTGAGGCTGTTGAGCCACGTGCGCGCCGTCCCTTGCAGCATCAAGGGGACGTACTTCACGGCGACGCGCCGATTGCCGTTGGCGATGCTGACGGCCGGGGAGTAGTCGATGAGCCAATCTTCCGGCTTCACCGAGCCGTTGTACTTGGGCGTGTCTCTGGGGAGCGAGAACCCTTTGGGGAAGGGCTCGTCGCGGATGCGGGGGCCAAAGCATGGCGGGCCGACATCGTCTTCTTCTTCTAACGCCAAGGACCGAGCAAGGCGGTCGATCCTGTGGCGGGCGTCACTCTCGCCGACTCCTTCTCGGCGGCCGAGTCGGTCGCCAAGAGTCGGATGTGTGATGGGCGGCGGAGTGAGGCGTCTTTCTCTTCGAGGCGGGGGAGGCGGCAGGTTTCCTTGGTGTTCGACCGCCCGAGGGCGGCCATCCGCGTCGCGCTCGATAGTGATGCGCGTCCGGCTGCGGCTGGCAGCCGGCTCCTTGTCTTTCTTCTGGCGCGTGCCGCTCGCAGTCGGCGAGCGGGACGTCGCGGCGTGCTCCCGGCGCGGGGGATGGCTATCAGCTCGGGCGCCGGCTTCGTGCCGTTCTGCAGCCGGGTCGATCAGCTGCTGGATCCGTCTTGTCATGTAGGGGAGCTCATCGGCTCCCAGCCCATTGAGCTCCTCTGCTGCCGCCTGAGCGGCTCGCAGATTCTCGAGCGGGGTGGCGTAGATGGGGCGATCTGCGCCCAGCATGCTGGCAACGGCTGCGCCGCGCTTCTGGATGAAGCCGGCTCGGCTCGGGTCGCTCGGCGGCGGCGTCCCGAAGGCGGCGCGGTCGACTTCGCGCTGGTGGGCCTCGGTGAGGCGTCTCATCGAGCCTATCTTCTTGCTCTCCGTGATGAGGGCAAGACGGCGTGCCTCCAGGGTCTCGGCGTCGGCGTCGGCCGGGAGGGGGATGGAGAGGTCGTGCATCGCTGCTTGCTGAGCGTCGCGAGCGCTCCCGCCCGAGTTGGAGACGTGGCTGATGACCAGCACTTCGGTGACAGCGCTGCTGCCGCTGTCAGCTCGAGGGAGCGGGTCGTCGAAGACCACCACGTCGGAGGGGTAGGCGTCGAGCGACGCGGTGTCGGAGTCGATGAGCATCGGGTCGGTGGAGCCGACAGACTCCATGTCCGCAGCAGGCTCGCTGGAGACGTGAAGTTGGTCGAGGAGGCTGACGAGGCGGCTCTCGGGGTAGTCGGTGCCTGCGTCGGACGCAGGGTCGGAGATGCGAGTCTCGCCGAGCAGATCGGCGAGGCGGCTCGCTGCGCAGGCGTCGTCGACGCCTTGCAGCGCGTCGGGGCAAACGCCATCGGGCGCAGCAGGCTGGCTGCGCTCGCGGGGAAGGAAGAGGGTTCCCGTCCAGAACAGGTCTCCGGACGACGGTGCACCTGGCCCCACGATGGGCGCCAAATGTCGGGTGGTTGGTGCGACATATGCCAAGGGATGGCTTATCATTGTGGGAGCCAATAAAACGTCGCCGGTGCCTGGAAACGGGATGAGGCGAAGACATGCACGCCGGCAGATCTTACCCAGGTTCGGGGCTCTCCGAGGAGATGACACCCCTAGTCCTGCTCTGCGGGGTCTCCGCATGATCACTAGATCGATGAAGGGTAGCTACAATTGCTCCTAGAGCTGTTGAGATCAAGGGAGAAGAAGAACAAGGCTAGCTCTTGCTTCTCTCTATCTATGGTGTGTGTGTGTGCTATGCTTAGAAGCAAACTATGCTCAGAGGCCAACTATGCTTGGTTCCAACCTAGAAGGGAACTATGCTGAGGTCGAACCCTTTGCATGGGTGCTCCGGGGGGTTTATATAGGCCTACCCCCCGGGGGTACAATGGTAATCCGACTGGGAACTGGCCCCAGCCGTCAGTGTCTACGCCTGCCGGCTCTTCCGCCGGCTGCTCGGTCCCGCCGGCTGGTGGGTCCCGCCGGCTGCCGGCTACTCGGTCGGCAGGCCGGCCCCACCGCCTAGGGTCTTGTCGGTGGCTGCTTACTGTAGCCGCGCCTCTGATGATGAGGGCTTTGTCGAGGTAAGCGTGGCTACAGCGATCCGCATCGGGGGCTATCACTGTAGCCTTACCTCGTCTTGTCTCCTTAATGGGGCTCCTGCTTCGAGGAAGGGAGTCGCCGGCTTCTGGAGGCCGGCTATGCTCCTGGCCGACTAGGAAAAGCCGGGCCGCCTTCACGCCTCTCTCTGGCTGAAGGGGCCCGCGGTCCTTGGGCCGTACAGGAGGGCGTCGTGGATGACGTCGCGGCTGGCGTGGCTACAGTGCCGGGCCGCACGGGAGACATCCCCCCCGTACGGCCTCCTGTAGCCATGCCTGCCTCGGGCTTCAGGGTTCGTGGGCCGCACTGTGGCCATGCCCCGTCAGGTCGTCGTTATGTAGGAGCGGTTGTGGTCTTGGCTGGCTCCTAGGAGTCGGCGTCCTTCTTGGCCGGCTTCTTGGAGTCGGTGAGGCTGGGTCTCCTTCCGGGAGTCGGCTTTAGTGGTAGCCGGCCGGGGAAGGCGGCCCAAATGCTTGGAGTGCTTGAAGGCCAAAAGGCCTGACAAATTTTCTGAAGAACCAGAGGTAGTCGGTTAGGCTACCCGTGGTCGTTTACCCCGACATCCATTTTGTGCCTCTTATGTTGTGCTTGCGAGGTTCAGGATGCTTGACAAGTTCCCAGACATTGTTCAGTTTGAACTGTTGAAGCTCTTCTTGCATGGCTTGAATCCATTCAGGTTCCATGAAGGCTTCAGCAACTTTCTTGGGTTCAGATATTGAGATGAATGCAAAAGTGCCCACAGAAATTTGCTAGCTGTGTTGCTCTTGAACGAGTGAGTGGACCAGGCGCATTGATGCTATCAATTATCTTCTCTATCTGTACTTCATTTTCAACACGAGGATGAACTGGACGAAGATTTTGCTCTTGCTGATCATTGTCATCATTAGGAGGATTGTCTTCGGGCTGAGCATTGTCTTCAGGTTGATTGGGTGCAGAATGATAAGTTCCTCTTCAGGCTGTGCTTCAGACGGTATGATTTCTCCTGTTCCCATTAGCTTGATGGATTCACTAGGTGGAACTTCATCTAGCACATTTGGCAGGTGCTCTCTTTGCGAGCCGTTAGTCTCGTCGAACCGCACATCCACAGTTTCAACCACTTTATAGTGAAAGAGGTTGAAGACTCTGTAGGAGTGCGAATCCTTTCCATAACCAAGCATAAAACCTTCATGTGCTTTCGGTGCAAATTTTGAAGTGTGATGTGCATCCTTGATCCAGCACTAAGCACCAAATACTCTGAAGTAACTGACATTTGGCTTCTTACCAGTGAGGAGTTCATAGGATGTCTTCTTCAGAAGCTTGTGAAGATAAACACGGTTGATGACATGACATGCAGTATCAATAGCTTCAGGCCAGAACTTTCTTGGAGTCTTGTATTCATCAAGCATCGTCCGAGCCATCTCAATGAGTGTTCTGTTCTTGCGCTCCATGATGCCATTTTGCTAAGGAGTGGAGCGGAGAACTCGTGGGTGATGCCTAATGTATCCAGGTAAAGGTCGAGGCCGGTGTTCTTGAACTCTATGCCGTTGTCACTTCTGATGTGCTTGATCTTGACGGCATAGTTGTTCACAGCACGGTTGGCGAAGCGTCTGAAGACATCCTGCACTTCAGTCTTGTAGAGAATTATATGCACCCATGTATATCTTGAGTAATCATCAACAATGACGAAGCCATAGAGACAAGCAGTGGTAGTGAGAGTAGAGTAGTGAGTAGGGCCAAATAAGTCCATGTGTAGCAGCTCGAAGGTTGAGATGTCGTCATGATTGTCTTCGAGGGATGCTTGGCCCTTGTCATCTTTCTAGCTTCGCAGGCACCGCACAGATGATCTTTCTTGAACTTGACACCCTCGATGCCTATGACATGCTTCTTCTTTGCGAGAGTGTGTAAGTTCCTCATTCCAGCATGCCCTAGCCTCCGATGCTAGAGCCAGCACTCTAAAGCTTTTGCTAGAAGACATATGGCAAGCTGTGGTCCTACTGAGAAATCTACCATGTACAGATCATCTTTCCGATACCCTTCAAAGACTAGAGACTTGTCAGATTCCATTAGTACAAGGCAACGATATTTTCCAAATATCACAATCATGTTCAAGTCACAAAGCATTGAGATAGACATTAAGTTGAAACCAAGCAATTCAACAAGCATCACTTTATCCATGTGCTGATCCTTTGAGATTGCAACTCTACCTAGACCCAATACCTTGCTTTTACCAGTGTCAGCAAATGTGATGCGACTCTTGTCAGATGGACGTAAGGTTGAGTCCATGAGAAGACTTCGATCACCAGTCATATGATTAGTGCATCCGCTGTCCATAATCCATTCTGAAGCATGAGGTGTCATACCCTACAGTACAGTTAGGGGGATAGGCTTCACCAAGAGTATTGTGAAGCATAAACATTTGACGCACAAGAGGATTATCAAAGCTCAGATCAAGATTAGGACTGATAGGATGATTGGCAAGCGATTCAGGAGCAAAATACATAGTAAGACCATTTGGGCATTTGATCTTGCGCCCTACAAGATGTTTTAGGTCCCCAGCAATAGCATCAGACGCCTTTGATTTCCGGCTGGAGACCTTTCCCTGCAAAAGAAAGTTAATTCTTCTTAACCACCCACATCTTCAGGGGTGGCTTAGAAGCAATGAGTCTAAGTGCAGCATCTGAGAACTTCGGCTTTGGAGCCCTAGAAAATAGCCTTGCAGGAGATGAATGATACTCACATGAATAAGCAGAAAAGTTCTTAGTTTTATGAACATAGCGGTTTGAAGACACACGCTCATATTCATAAGTTTGAGTATGATTTCCCTGCAAAACATTGGCATTAGGGTGACTCAGTTGAGTCCTGTATCTGTATGAAGCCTTTGGACCATATGAAGCTTTTGGTCTGGGATTTGTCTTCTTCCCAGGCGGTGTCATGATGACATTCACAGGAAGATTCTCAAGACAACTTTTGGGAACCCAGATCTTCCTGATTGGAGGCCCATTCCTGCAGTTAGTACCAATATACCTGGCAAACACTTCACCATTCTGATTCTTAAACAGTTTATAGTTTGCATCAAAGGACTCAACGATGATAATTGGGTTAGCACAAGTGAAGCCAGATAAGGTGGATGGATCCACTGAAGGTCCCTTTGCAGCAACCCATGTGGTTTTGGGTTACTGCTCAGGCTTCCAGTAAGAGCCATCAACATTCATTTTCCTCTCGAACCCAACACCCTCTTTCCTAGGGTTTCAGTTCAGAATCTACTTTTTAAGGACATCACACAGTGTCTGATGCCCTTTGAGACTTTTGTACATCCCTGTTTCGAGCAATGTCTTCAACCTAGCATTTTCATTAGAAATACTAGTGGTATCCTCAGTAGAGGGGTTAGTTACCACATCAAGAGTTGAAGATATTGCAATAGTAGCAGCAGTAGAACATTCAGCAACAGAAGTAGCGTTATCACGCTCAAGGCATTTTAGACATGGTGGTTCAAATCCTTCCTGAGCGGGACTGATCTGTTGAGCGCGAAGTGACTCATTCTCCTTTTGAAGATCTTCATGAGCCGCTCTCAATTTCTCAAGCTCTTGCCTCCTTTGAAGATAATCATAGGAAAGCTTTTCATGAGTGGTTGAGAGCGTTTCATGATGACTTTCAAGTTCCTGGTACTTAACATGAAGATTTTTTATGTCTTCAATTAAGGACTGAGAACGGGTCATTTCCGCGTCCAATAGGTCATCGCTTTTGTCTAACAGTTTTTGAGTATGTTCCATAGCTTTCTTTTGTTCAGTTGCAATTTTAGCAAGTGTTTTGTAGCTGGGTTTGGATTCACAATCAGAGTCATCTGCACTTGATGTTTGAAAGTAAGCATCGCGTGATTTTACCTTGGCACCTCGTGCCATGAAGCAGTAGGTGGGAGCAGAGTCGTCCTTGTCATTAGCATCGGCATTGGTGACGGGGCCATTGTCTTCAGTGTTGAAGATGGGCTTGGCAACGTATGCTGTAGCTAGAGCCAGACTTGCAACGCCAGGGTCGGACTCCTCCTCAGACTCCACCTTGATACGTCTTGGCAGGACCGGATTTTCGGGATATCAATTTCCCAGAAAATGGCCCTTGCGCTCACCAGCCCCAGGATTACTGTTAGCTGATGAGGCACCAACCTGATACAGAAACTCCAAGCAAAATACATAATATGTAGTACTAGACCATTCTGGCCTATGAGTACAACAACTGGTTTCTAGTGGTTGATGGCGGAAGCGGTATGTGGTTCATCAGTGGCCATGGGACTCCATTTCCCACAGGAACAGCTGACCAGGTTAACTCCTATCTTCGCGAGGCTGTTGTCACCTTTGCGTAGGTTCCGGGGCTATCATCGCAACGCTCTTCTCCATGCAAGAAATCTGGCCAAGACAATAGCCAGGGACCTCGCCCACCGTACACCGATCTCGAGCTATAAAATGATCGCGGTGCTCCTTCTTCTTCCTCACACCTGGGCTTGCTTCTCCTTCTCCTTCCTTCTCCTCCATTTCTGTTTGCAGGAGCTCGAGACGAGGCTCTAATGGCGGAGGTGATGCCAGACTGGTACTTGATCCTGGTGTGCGGAGGATTCGCGACATTACTGGGGTTCTCCGTGCTCCTATGCGTGATGATCCTCGATGATCGTCATGATGCTGCCGCTCGAGTGTTGGCTCTCCGCGGTGGCGGTGATCACGAGGATTAGGTGCGGTGTCAGGTGCTAACTGCTGTCAGTGTGCTGGAGGCCACTTGCACCCGAATAATTACTCACAAATCTCTCCTACTGAGACTGTGGTGTGCTCGGGTGTGATCAGTTAGGTGCAAAATGTGCATGAGGATTTGTAATTAGTGCACGCGGTCAAGTGGTTGTGGTTGTGAGTCTGCTGTGGTGCTACGTGAATAAAACTCTATGTCGTGAAGAGGTATACGCTGCAGCAACTCAGGGAAAGCCTCACTTCAGAATTTATCGCGAGTGAAAATTAGTTAAATCAAAATTAACAGCAGTAAAACTACTCACATAATTGAAACCAAATATTTGATCCGTCGCAGAAATTTAGGATACCACGCATAAGTTACAACACATAAATAAATGCTAGGATAATAAACATAGCGGTGACGTCTACAATGAAAACGGTAAATGGACAGGGTCCTGAGAAAACGTCTCGGGTACGGGGGAACACTCTTCTAATGCAAAGGCACGGCGGGTGATGTCTGCTAGCACGGTCACAAAACCTCCAAGGTTGGTTGCTGTGGTCTCATTGTGAACAATGGGTCTAGGCATTTTAGCTTGGTTTGGGGTAGAGGCTGTGATGTGCTGGGTTGAGGCTAGCGTGCCCTTTTTATAGAAAAAAGGGGACGGAGTCTTCCTTCGCACGCTTGCGAATGAGACATTTTAGGTGTCGGTCACTGGCGCGTGATCGACGGGCTAGGGTGATAGGTTGGGCACCGACTGCCAAAAGGTGTCGGGGTCACTGTGTGGCTATCTTACACGAGAAGCTTGTCCGGGGTTAGGTTAAGGTCTGGTGGGTTGGTTAACCTAGGTTTTTCGACCTGGCTAAGATAGGCTTTAGCCAATGTTCAGCCTGGCTCTGATACCAAGTTTGTCAGGACCGGATTTTCGGGATATCAATTTCCCAGAAAATGGCCCTTACGCTCACCAGCCCCAGGATTACTGTTAGCTGATGAGGCACCAACCTGATACAGAAACTCCAAGCAAAATACATAATATGTAGTACTAGACCATTCTGGCCTATGAGTACAACAACTGGTTTCTAGTGGTTGATGGCGGAAGCGGTTTGTGGTTCATCAGTGGCCATGGGACTCCATTTCCCACAGGAACAACTGACCAGGTTAAGTCCTATCTTCGCGAGGCTGTTGTCACCTTTGCGTAGGTTCCGGGGCTGTCATCGCAACGCTCTTCTCCATGCAAGAAATCTGGCCAAGACAATAGCCAGGGACAAGCTAGTGAGTACTTTTGAATGTACTCGCAAACATTATGAACACAGGAATAACATGCTGAATGATAATCATGCTCTAAAATATTTCATGATCACAACATCAGTCACGAAATAAAAATCCATGATGCACGCAAGCAGGTTATTCATATACGACTTGAATATGCAATAAGGGAGTAGAAATAGAATGCACCGATCGGGTGTCTGAAGCGATGCCTCGAAAGGATAATAAGATAAATCATGCCTCAGTCGGGCGTCCGAGCGACACCACATAAATGGCTTATAAATAAAAGAAATAACAAGCATGCCACAGTCGGGCGTCTATGCGACACCACATAAAGGGCTTATAAATAATAGAAATAACAAGCATGCCACAGTCGGGCGTCTGTGCGACACCACATAAAGGGCTTATAAATAATTTAAATAACAAGCATGCCACAGCCGGGCGTCTGAGCGACGCCACATAAAGGGCTTATAAGAGAAAGATCACAGTGAATATCCAGGAGGTAGAACCGTCCGAGGGATACTCAATAATTTAAATAATGTAAATGGTTAGTCCATAATAATAGTGATCATAATCATCATGAGTCACAAGTCATGATCCATGTTCTGGTTTAGCAATTTTTCCTCCGAAGACCGACACTAAGACCGACACATGAAACATCCCAGACTGTAGTCCTTACCCATGGACACGGCTATTCGAATAGATGTATAATCTCTGCAGAGGGTGTACTCTTTACCCATGGGTAACGAATTTCTGTAGTCCATCGGGACTAATTCCGTCTACGGTCTTTTAATTGAAAACACACCTAACCGCACGCACCAGCCTAACTTACCGGTGTCTGGAATCACCCACGACACCCGTTAAGCGAAACTCTATGTGGGGAGGCTACAACCTCGACTTAGCATGGGATCACAAAATTTATACCGCGCGCAAACTAGGGGAGCTACCCCTTCGGCTACAACCGAAACACCCATGCCCCCGGACCAGGTGGCATGCCTACCGGATGCCTCCGGTATCTTCCACCATGGCCTCTGTGTACGGTGTGTGCTAGGTAAGGGGTTGACAACTTACTGAATCGTACCCTACCTATGGCAGGGACAAGTGGTAGTACGAAACAAGTATGGGGGTTACTGGAACAAGACTCGATCTACAGCCGACTCAGGAGGTTTAAGTATTCCCTGCATGATTAGCATAGCAAATGTGTTTCAACCAACAGACAGAATCCCCACTCGTCATACCTTACTATGCCATACTGGACACAACCATCTCGACGGAGACTGGAGACAAGCTCGTGTCTACCCAAGACAGAGGCTTTCCCGAATTCCTTCCGGTAGGCATGAAAGGCATACAAGGGTGATTACTATCACAAGCATATCAAATTCCAACAGCAAGGAACATTCATTATGCACTCATGAGTATGATCATATCATCACATAAAATAATGAACACTTTGTGTTAAGGTGGTGTTGTAACCGTATCAAACAACACACAAAATATTATGCCAGGGTTCAGAATGCTTGCCTTCAAGTTGTGGAGAGGCAGGGTGCATCCCAAACACTTTTTGAAAGTTTTCTTCTCTCTCCAAAATCCTATTTTGAGGAAATTTAAATTAACACATATTTCAAAAAAGCACAAAAAAGGTGTCTGCAAAATTTTCAAATAAATATGAAAATAAACTAGACAGAATTTGAGAAACAACAAAAAAGAATCAAGTCATTTGGACTTATATTTAAAAAGTTATAGCCAGTCAAAGTTTAGTCAAAACTCTGTTTTAAAAAATAAATAGAAAAAGAAAAATGTTTCGGAGGAGACGAACTTCTGGGTTTACGCTTCCACTTAATCCAGCGTGGACCGGCTCGTGGGTCACTGACAGTGGGTCCCTTGGGCCCACTGGTCAGGTTTTGACCAGTCGCCCGCCTCCTTCCTCCTCTGTCTGAGCAGAGGCGGGGCTCCGGCGATCGACGCTGGCGAACGGCGGCTCCCTACGGGGCTCCGAGGGCAGGGATGGATCCGCCAGTCCAGGGCGGTCCTCCCCGTGGTCGAAAGGCTGGCGGGGACGCAGGGAGTCGCCGGCGGCGAGCTTCGCGGCGGACGGCGTTTCGGGAGCAATTGGGGGTTTGGGCTCCGGTGGTTTCCGGTCGAGGCTGAGGCGTTGGGTGGCTCCGCACGGGCTAGGAGAGTCTAATGGCGGTGATGGCAGGGCAGGGGAGGCTCAGCTCACGACGCACGGCACCGGAGTGTGGTGGCGACCGAACCGGTCGAAGACGAGGAAGAAGGCCTCTCCCCATCGATTGCCGGCTAAGGGAGCCCTAGGGGGATGGCTTGAGGTTGCCTGGGGTCTTGGAGGAGCTCGGGGTCCCTTTTATAGCGGTTGAGGTCGGTTCCGACGGCGGCTGTGGATGGGATCAACGGTGAACCGCTGTTCTGTAGCTGCAGGGCGACGTGGCGGCGACGTGCGCTAGCAAACGAGCTCGTGGATGAGCTCGAGCTGTTCCAGAGGGCAGCTGGCACGCTGGAGTGGCTCGGGCGGTGCTGCCACGACCGGGGCCTGCTGCGGCCATCAGCTAGCCGCCATGGCCGACCTGACGGTGGCTCTGTGGGGTGCCAGGCGGTGGTCGGGGCGGCTCTGCGGCGAGGGAGGGGTCGGGTGCGATGGCTGCGAGTGGCCAATGGTCAGCACGGGCGCGGGGAGGGCGGCAGCGAGACGCGGCGGCTCGGTGCGCGCGCGTGCAAAATGTGCGCTCTGGGCACCTCCAGAGCATGCACGCCAGGCGTTCGGCAAAATGCCAAGGCATGCCAGGAGGCTTGGGTGGGGCTGGGGATTAACAGGTCTAGGTTAGAGTTATCTAGGGGCTTAGTGGACATGCTGGTTTGGTCAGGGGATCAAACCCACAATGCAAACTAAAAACCAAGCCAAAACTGGCCATGCACACAAGGTGTTTGACAGAATGCTATGGTCATCTAGGCATCTCTTGGGGTGGCCAAAAACTCCAGATCATAGTCTCCTTAGGTACAAGTGATGATGGCAAGGTTAGTTTGTCAAAAACAAAAACTTGTTAGACCAAGTTTTTGAGAAAACCAATACTGGACAGAAAGTAAAGGGCATAGTTTCATGGACCAAAAATACTCCAATGGGTCCATTCTCCTGGATCTAAGGGTTTGGTACGGAGGACTACAAGCAGGAAAATGTCACGACCGGTTTTTCGGGATATTAATTTTCCAGAAAATGGCCCTTGTGCTCACTAGCCCCAGGATTACTGTTAGCTGAGTACAACACTTGGTTTCTAGTGGTTGATGGCAGAAGCGGTTTGTGGTTCATCTGCGTCTATGAGACTCGATTTCCCGCAGGAACAGCTGACCAGGATAACTCCTATCTGCGCGAGGCTTCTATCATCATTGCGTAGGTTACGGGGCTGTCATCGCAATGCTCCTCTCCATGCGAGAAATCTGGCCAAGACAATAGCCAGGGACAAGCCAGTGAGTACTTTTGAATGTACTCGCAAACATTATGAACACAGGTATAATATAACAAGGGATAATCATGCTCCAAAATATTCTATGATCATAACGTCAGCCACGAAATAAACAAAATCCATGATGCACGCATGCAGGTCGTTCATATACAATATGAATATGCAAAACGGGAGTAGGAAATAGAATGCACCGATCGAGTGTCTGAAGTGACGCCTCGAATGGACAATAAGATAAATCATGCCTCAGTCGGGTGTCTGAGCGACACCACATAAAGGGCTTATAAATAAAAGAAATAACAAGCATGCCACAGTCGGGCGTCTGTGCGACACCACATAAAGGGCTTATAAATAAAAGAAATAACAAGCATGCCACAGTCGGGCGTCTGTGCGACACCACATAAAGGGCTTATACATAAAAGGAATAACAAGCATGCCACAGTCGGGCGTCTATGCGACACCACATAAAGGGCTTATAAATAATAATCGCAGTGAGTATCCAGGAGGTAGAACCGTCCCAGTGATACTCAATAATTCAAATAAGGTAAATGGTTAGTCCACAATAATAATAATAATCATAATCCTCATATGTCACAGGTCATAATCGATGTTCTGGTTTAGCCGTTTCTCCTCCGAAGACCGACACTACGACCGACACTAAGGTCAACACTAAGACCGACATTGGACCCATCTCAGACTATAGTCCTTACCCATGGACATGGCTATACGAATAGGTTTAACCTCTGTACAGGGTGTACTCTTTGCCCACGAGTAGCGGATTTCTTTAGTCCATCGGGACTAATTCCGTCTTCGGTCTTTTAATTGAAAACACGCCTGACCCGCACACACCAGCTTAACTTACCGGCGTCTGGAATCACCCACGACACGTGTCAAGCAAAAACTCTAAGTGGGGAGGCTACAACCTCGACTTAGCATGGTATCAAATTTATATCGCGCGCTCTAAAGGGTGCCCCCCTCTCGGTCCCAACCGGAAACACCCATGCCCCCGGACCAGGTGGCGTGCCTACCGGATGCATCCGGTATCTTCCACCATGGCTTCTTTGTACGGTGTGTGCTAGGAAGGGGTTGACAACTTCCTGAACCGTACCGTACCTGCGGCAGGGACAAGTGGTAGTACGAAACAAGTATGGGGGTTACTGGAACAAGACTCGATCTACGGCCGACTCAGGAGGTTCAAGTATTCCCTGTATGATTTGCATAACAAATATATTTCAACTAACAGACAGAATCACCGCACATCATACCTCATCATGCCATACCGGACACACTCGTCTCGACGAGGAACTAGGGATAAGCTCGTGTCTACCCAAGACAGCGACTTTCCCGGCTTCCTTCCGATGAGCATGAAAAGCTCACGAGGATGATTACTATCACCAGCATATCCATTTCTAACAGCAAAGAATCTCATTATGCACTCACGCGTATGATCGTATCGTCTCATAAAATAACGAATGCTCCATGTCAAGGTGGTGTTGTGACCGTATCAAACAACACACAAAAATATTATGCCAGGGTTCAGAATGCTTGCTTTCAAGGTGTGGAGGGGTGAGGTGCACTCCAAAACTTTTGAAAGTTATAATCTCCCCTCCAAATTCCTATTTTCAAACATATTCAAATAACACATACTTTAAAAACAGCGCAAAAAGTTGTCCTAGATATTTTTGAAATAAATCTTAAAATAAACTAGGTGGAATTTAAGAGAGGTAGGAAAAAGAATTAATTCATTTGGAGTTTTATTTAAAAAGATATAGCCAGTCAAAGTTTAGTCAATGTTCTGTTTTTAATAAAAACCAGAAAAAGAAAACGTTTCGGGGGAAAATACGTTTTCGAAGCAGAGGAGACGTACTTCAGGGGTTTACGCGTCCACTTAAACACGTGGTGGCGGGGCTGGGTCACTCACAGTGGGTCCAGCGGGCCCACTGGTTAGGTTTTACTAGTCCCCCGCCTTCTTCCTCCTCTGTCCGAGCCGAGGCGGGGACTCCGGCGATCGACGCCGGCGAACGACGGCTCCTAGGAGCCATCCGAGGTTGGGGAAGGATCCGCCGCTCTAGGACGATCCTTCCGGTAGTCGAAAGGGCCCCGAGGACGGAGGGGATCGTCGGCGGCGAGCTTCGCGACGGCAGAGGCTTCGGGCATGATTGGTGATTTGGGCTGTGGTGGCTCCCGATCGAAGCTTAGAGGCTGGGCGACTCCGCACAGTCGAGGGGAGTGGGACAGTGGCGTTGGATAGGTGGGGGAGGCCCTGGTTGCGTCGCACTGCACTGGATTGTGGCGGCGACCGAACTGATCGGAGACAGGGAAGAAAGCTTCCCGACGTCGATTGCTGGGTGTTGGGGGCACTAGGGGGATAGAACGAGGTAGCCTGAGTGCTTGGTCGAGCTCGGGGTCCCCTTATATAGGCGTTCGAGGTCGGTTCCGCGGCGGCCGTGGATAGGATCGCCGGCGAACCGCCATTCTGTAGTTGGGGGCGCGTGGCAGCGACGGGCACTAGCGGAGGTGCTTCAGGATAAGCTTGAGCTGCTCCAGGGGGCAGCTGGCGCGCTGGTGTGGCTCGGGCGGCGCCGTCCAGGGCAGAGGTTGTCGGGGTGGCGGTGGCGGCTTGGGGTGGTGGCGCTGTAGGGCGCCAGGAGGGGGCCGGGGCGGCTCTGCGGCGAGGGAGGGGTCGGGGCACGGTGGCTGCGAGCGGGAAGGGTCAGCACAAGCGCGGGGGTGGGCGACAGCGAGACGCGGCGGCTCCGTGCACGCGCGTGCAAAACGTGCGCTCTGGGTGCGCCCAGAGCGTGCACGCCAACTGTTCGGCAAAATGCCAATGCGTGCCACAGGGCTTGGGTGAGGCTGGCAATTAGCAGACCTAGGTTAGGAGTATCTAGGATCTTAGTGGACAAGGTTACTGGGTCAGTGGATTAAGTACACAGTGCAAACTAAAAATCATGTCAAAACTGACTATGCACACCAAGTGTTTGACAAAATGACAAGGGCTTCTAGACAACTCTTGTAGTGGCCAAAATCTCCAGATCAGGGTCTCCCTAGATGTAGGTGATGATGGCAAGATCATTTGGGCAAAACCAGAAACTTGCTAGTGCAAATTTTGCAAACCTTCAGTTTTGGACAGAAAGAAAAAGGCCTTATTGCATGCACGTAAAACTCTCCAATGGGTCCACTCTCCTGGACTTAAGGGTTTTTTAGGGTGGTCTATAAGTAGGAAAAAGCTCATGGTTACTAGAGCAAGATAATCTAGGGTTGCAGTACAAATCACTAAGCTGGACCAGAATGAAGATGAGGATGATTTTCTCAAAAATTTCAAAGAACACCAATGGGTTTTTGCATAAAGTTGAATTATATGCATCAACTGACATCTCCAAACACTTGGAAGAATTTTTAGAGGAATATTTAAATAGGTTGTAGTGCAAAAATACCTACTGGACCAGATTTGAAAAGTTGATGTAGAGCTCAAAATCTCCAATAACCAAGGGATATTTTTGCATAAAGGTGATGTGGAGACATCACATGACATCCCCAAATTTTGGTGAAATTTTTAATGCATTTATCAAATGGTTGCAGTGCAAAAGAGGCTCCAAATTTATGGAAAATCATTTTAAAAGAAAAAAGCTCAGGAAAAACAATTATGCAAATAAATCCACTGATAAAGGATTGTTTTATTAAGAGAGTATACAAGTCCAATAAATTTTTTGGAAAGTTTCCACTTGAGGTAAAAACCCACAATATTAAAGAGGAGATGGGTCCTGAAATCAAAGATAAATCCAGAAAATAAAAAATTTAATTTCCTAGAAAAATTTTAATTATTAAAACAAGATCAAAATTTTGGGGTGTTACAACCGCCCAAGCCACCAGAGGCTACCGCGTGGCCGTCCTCTCCTCTGTGCACGCTGCAGAGCCGTCGTCGTGAACTGGGAGGCACGGAGCGCGCTCCCTACCGCCGACGTGCCCGTACGGCTGTTCCGTCAAGGGCCGGAGTATAACCCAAGTCCGACCAAGGCTTTAGCTGAGAAACGGTACCAGTAGACCATCACGAGGATGCCCAACCGCCTAAACCTCCTGCCCGACCTCTGCCTCGCCGTAATTGCTCGCCGGCGTTATCCCGTTCACGGCCACCTCCTCGGATCGACTATAAAAGGAGGTCCCGAGCTCGATCATCCCGAAGTGGGTCGAGGCGGCCGGAGTTGGGGAAGAAGACCTCCTCGAGGCCTTCCCAGTGGCTTGGCGTGGTTCTTGTGGGGTGGAGAGATGGTGCGTGGTTGAGATCGAGCTCGGGACCTCCTTTTATAGTCGATCCGAGGAGGTGGCCGTGAACGGGGCTCATGGGCACTAGAGCAAAATAAATTAGGGTTGCAGTAGAAAAAAGCCAAACTGGGCCAGAGAGTAAAAGAGGATGGTTTGCTCAAATATTTTCAAAGAATACACATCGGTTTTTGCATAAAGTTGAATTATATGCATCTACTGACATCTCCAAACATTTGTAATTTTTTTTAAAGAAATATTTAAATAGGTTGCAGTGCCAAATTACAAACTGGACCAGTTTTGAAAACTTGGGGTAGAGCTCAAAACCTCCATTGACTAAAAGATATCTTTGCACAAAAGTGATGTGGGAACATCACATGACATCCCCAAATTTTGGTGAGAATTTTAAAGAATTTTCTGAAAGGGTTGTAGTGCAAATAGAGCTCTGACACTTTTGAAAATCATTTTTGAAAGACTAAAGCTCAGGAAAAACAATTATGCAAATAAATCCATTGATAAAAGAAATGTTTTCTTGAGAGGGTATACAAGTCCAATAATATTTTTGGAAAGTTCTCACTTGGGGGAAAACTCCACAATATACAAGAAAAGGGAGGTTCTGCAACAAAAAGATAAATCCCGAAAATAAAAATTAAATTTCCTGGCAAAATTTTAATTAATAAAACAAGGTCAAAATTTTGGGGTGTTACACGTCTCCAACGTATCTATAATATTTTATTGTTCCATGCTATATTATATTCTTTTTGGCTTTATTATACACTTTTATATTATTTTTGGGACTAACCTATTAACCGGAGGCCCAACCCAGAATTGCTGTTTTTGCCTATTTCAGAGTTTCGTAGAAAGAGAATATCAAACGGAGTCCAAACGGAATGAAACCTTCGGGAACGTGATTTTCGGAACGAATGTGATCCAGAGGACTTGGACCCTACGTCAAGACATCAACCAGGAGGGCACGACGTAGGGGACGCGCCTACCCCCCCTGGGCGCGCCCTCCACCCTCGTGGGCCCCCTGTTGCTCCACCGACGTACTCCTTACTCCTATATATACCCACGTACCCCCAAACTACCAGAAACGGAGCCAAAAACCTAATACGACCGCCGCAACCTTCTGTACCTGTGAGATCCCATCTTGGGGTCTGTTCCGGAGCTCCGCCGGAGGGGGCATCGATCACGGAGGGCTTCTACATCAACACCATAGCCTCTCCGATGATGTGTGAGTTGTTTACCTCAGACCTTCGGGTCCATAGTTATTAGCTAGATGGCTTCTTCTCTCTTTTTGGATCTCAATACAATGTTCTCCCCCTCTCTCGTGGAGATCTATTCGATGTAATGTTCTTTTGCGGTGTGTTTGTTGAGACCGATGAATTGTGGGTTTATGATCAAATTTATCTATGAACAATATTTGAATCTTCTCTAAATTCTTTTATGTATGATTGGTTATCTTCGCAAGTCTCTTCGAATTATCAGTTTGGTTTGGCCTACTAGATTGATCCTTCTTACATGGGAGAAGTGCTTAGCTTTGGGTTCAATCTTGCGGTGTCCTTTCCCAGTGACAGTAGGGGCAGTAAGGCACGTATTGTATTGTTGCCATCGAGGATAACAAGATGGGGTTTATATCATATTGCATTAGTTTATCTCTCTACATCAAGTCATCTTGCTTAAAGCGTTACTCTGTTCTTATGAATTTAATACTCGAGATGCATGCTGGATAGCGGTCGATGTGTGGAGTAATTGTAGTAGATGCAGGCAGGAGTAGGTCTACTTGTCTCGGACGTGATGCCTATATACATGATCATACCTAGATATTCTCATAACTATGCTCAATTCTGTCAATTGCTCAATAGTAATTTGTTCACCCACCGTAATAGTTATGCTCTTGAGAGAAGCCACTAGTGAAACCTATGGCCCCCGGGTCTATTTTCCATCATATTAATCTCCCGACAACAAGCTATTTCTGGCGCCGTTTTTATTTTGTTTTCTTTACTTTGCATCTTTATCATAAAAATACCCAAAATATTATCTTATCATATCTATCAGATCTCACTCTCGTAAGTGACCGTGTAGGGATTGACAACCCCTTATCGCGTTGGTTGCGAGGATTTATTTGTTTGTGTAGGTGCGAGGGACTCGTGCGTGGCCTCCTACTAGATTGATACCTTGGTTCTCAAAAACTGAGGGAAATACTTACGCTACTTTGCTGCATCACCCTTTCCTCTTCAAGGGAAAACAAATGCAGTGCTCAAGAGGTAGCAAGAAGGATTTCTGGCGCCGTTGCCGGGGAGTCTACGCAAAAGTCAACATACCAAGTACCCATCACAAACCCTTATCTCCCGCATTACATTATTTGCCATTTGCCTCTCGTTTTCCTCTCCCCCACTTCACCCTTGCCGTTTTATTCGCCCTCTCTCTTTTCCGTTCGCCTTTTTTTCACTTGCTTCTTGTTAGCTCGTGTGTTGGATTGCTTGTTTGTCTCGATGGCTCTACCAAGATTTGGTGATCCCCACCTTATAAGGCTAGAAGAGGTCGAAAGCAACGTTAGGAGTTTCATGGTCTTACAATTTGAACATAACAATTTCTTTAGAAGTGAGCTTAAGGAACAAAAAAGCTTTATGAGTTATATGAATAAAGAGCTCGACGATATGTCTAAAGAATTTGATGGTTTGAGATCCCAAATTGCTCATCTCGAGAAGTTAATAGCTAAAATTTCGGATAAGCAGGCCACCTTAGTTAATAAGATGGCCGCTAAGCCGGAAAATTTTGAAAATAAATATGAAGATCTAAAAGTTATTGATGTGTCCCCTATTCAATCTTTGTTTTGCAATATGAATCTTGATAATGATGGGACTGAATATGAGCCACCTTTACCTAGAAGGCATTCCAAAAATTCGGAGTTTTTAGATCTTGATGCTAAAATTGATAAAAGTGGGATTGAAGAGATCAAAACATTAGATATTAATGAACCCACTATTTTGGATTTCAAGGAATTTAATTATGATAATTGCTCTTTGATAGATTGTATTTCCTTGTTGCAATCCGTGCTAAATTCTCCTCATGCTTATAGTCAAAATAAAGCCTTTACCAAACATATCGTTGATGCTTTGATGCAATCTTATGAAGAAAAACTTGAGTTGGAAGTTTCTATCCATAGAAAACTTTATGATGAATGGGAACCTACTATTAAAATTAAAATTAAAGATAATGAATGCAATGCTTTGTGTGATTTGGGTGCTAGTGTTTCCACGATTCCAAAGACTTTATGTGATTTATTAGGTTTCCGTGAATTTGATGATTGCTCTCTAAACTTGCACCTTGCGGATTCCACTATTAAGAAACCTATGGGAAGAATTAATGATGTTCTTATTGTTGCAAATAGGAACTATGTGCCCGTAGATTTTATTGTTCTTGATATAGATTGCAATCCTTCATGTCCTATTATTCTTGGTAGACCTTTCCTTAGAACGATAGGTGCAATTATTGATATGAAGGAAGGGGATATTAGATTCAAATTTCCGTTAAAGAAAGGCATGGAACACTTCCCTAGAAAGAAAATAAAATTAACATATGAATCTATCATGAGAGCCACTTACAGATTGCCTACCAAAGATGGCAATACCTTGATCTATCCTTGCTTTTATGCCTAGCTAGGGGCGTTAAACGATAGCGCTTATTGGGAGGCAACCCAATTTTATTTTTAGTTTTTTGCTTTCTGCTTCTGTTTAGTAATAAATATTTTATCTAGCCTCTGGTTAGATGTGTTTTTATGTTTTAATTTGTGTTTGTGCCAAGTTTAACCTATAGGATCTTCTTGGATGATAGTTATTTGATCTTGCTGAAAATTCCAGAAACTTTCTGTTCATGAAAATAATTGTTAAAAATCACCAGAACGTGATAAAATATTGATTCCAATTGCTGCTGATCAATAAACAAATTGTCTAGGTCTTCCTGTTTTGGCTGAAGTTTTGGAGTTCCAGAAGTTTGCGTTAGTTACAGATTACTACAGACTGTTCTGTTTTTGACAGATTCTGTTTTTCATGCGTTGTTTGCTTATTTTGATGAATCTATGGCTAGTAAAATAGTTTATAAACCATAGATAATTTGGAATACAGTAGGTTTAACACAAATATAAATAAATAATGAGTTCATTACAGTACCTTGAAGTGTTCTTTTGTTTTCTTTCGCTAAGAGAGCTTACGAGATTTTCTGCTGAGTTTTGTGTTGTGAAGTTTTCAAGTTTTGGGTGAAAGATTTGATGGATTATGGAACAAGGAGTGGTAAGAGCCTAAGATTGGGGATGCCCATGGCACCCCAAGATAATCTAAGGACACCTGAAAGCCAAAGCTTGGGGATGCCCCGGGAGGCATCCCCTCTTTCGTCTACTTCCATCGGTAACTTTACTTGGAGCTATATTTTTATTCACCACATGATATGTGTTTTGCTTGGAGCGTCTTGTATTATTTGAGTCTTTATTTGTTAGTTTACTACAATCATCCTTTCTGTACACACCTTTTGAGAGAGTCACACTTGATTCGGAATTTATTAGAATACTCTATGTGCTTCACTTATATTTTTTGAGCTATATAGTTTTTGTTCTAGTGCTTCACTTATATCTTTTAGAGCACGGTGGTGGATTTGTTTTATAGAAACTATTGATATCTCATGCTTCACTTATATTATTTTGAGAGTCTTAAAATAACATGGCAATTTGCTTTAATTAATATCATGAGATTTGATGCTTGATAATTGTTTTGCGATATAAAGGTAGTAATATCATAGTTGTGCTAGTTGAGTAATTGTGGAATTGAAAAATACATGTGTTGGAGTTTGCGATTCCCATAGCACGCACGTATGGTGAACCGTTATGTAACGAAGTCGGAGCGTGAAGTATTTGTTGATTGTCTTCCTTTGTGTGGCGGTCGGGATCGCGCGATGGTTAACTCCTACCAACCCTTCCCCTAGGAGCATGCGTAGTAGTACTTTGCTTCGAGGGCTAATAAATTTTTGCAATAAGTATATGAGTTCTTTATGACTAATGTGATTCCATGGATTATACGCACACTTACCTTTCCGCAATTTTCTAGCCTCTTCGGTACCGCGCATTGCCCTTTCTCACCTTGAGAGTTGGTGCAAACTTCGCCGGTGCATCCAAACCCCGTGATATGATATGCTCTATCACACATAAAACTCCTTATATCTTCCTCAAAACAGCCACCATACCTACCTATCATGACATTTCCATAGCCATTGCGAGATACATTGCCATGCAACTTTCCACCGTTTCATTTATCATGACATACTCCATTATTGTCATATTGCTTTGCATGATCATGTAGTTGACATTGTATTTGTGGCAAAGCCACCGTTCATAATTCTTTCATACATGTCGCTCTTGATTCATTTCATATCCCGATACACCGCCGGAGGCATTCATATAGAGTCATATTTTGTTCTAAGTATTGAGTTGTAATTCATGAGTTGTAAGTAAATAAAAGTGTGATGATCATCATTATTAGAGCATTGTCCCAAGTGAGGAAAGGATGATGGAGACCATGATTCCTCCACAAGTCGGGATGAGACTCCGGACTAAATAAAAAAAAGAGGCCAAAAAAAAGAGAAAAGGCCCAAATAAAAAAAATGATGAGAGAAAAAGAGAGAAGGGACAATGTTACTATCCTTTTACCACACTTGTGCTTCAAAGTAGCACCGTGATCTTCATAATAGAGAGTCTCTCATTTTGTCGCTTTCATATACTACTGGGAAATTTCATTATAGAACTTGGCTTGTATATTCCAATGATGGGCTTCCTCAAATGCCCGAGGTCTTCGTGAGCAAGCAAGTTGGATGCACACCCACTTAGTTTCTTTTTGAGCTTTCATACACTTAAAGCTCTAGTGCATCTGTTGCATGGCAATCCCTACTCCTCGCATTAACAGAAATTGATGGGCATCTCCATAGCCCGTTGATTAGCCTCGTTGATGTGAGACTTTCTCCTTTTTTGTCTTCCCACATAACCCCTACCATTATACCTTATTCCACCATAGTGCTATATCCATGGCTTGCACTCATGTATTGCGTAAGAGTTGAAAAGGCTGAAGCGCGTTAAAAGAATGAACCAATTGCTTGGCCAAAACCGGGGTTGTACATGATACGAATATTTTGTGTGGGGAAGATGGAGCATAGCCAGACTATATGATTTTGTAGGGATAACTTGCTTTGGCTATGTTATTTTGATAAGACATAATTGCTTAGTTAGTATGCTTGAAGTATTATTGTTTTTATGTCAACAGTAAACTTTTGTCTTGAATCATATCAAATCTTAACATTCATGCCACAGTAAGAAGAATTATATTGAAATTATGCCAAGTAGCATTCCACATCAAAAATTCTGTTTTTATCATTTACCTACTCGAGGACGAGCAGGAATTAAGCTTGGGGATGCTTGATACGTCTCCAACGTATCTATAATATTTGGTTGTTCCATGCTATATTATATTCTGTTTTGGACATTATTGGGCTTTATTATACACTTTTATATATTTTTGGGACTAACCTATTAACCGGAGGCCCATCCCAGAATTGCTGTTTTTTGCCTATTTCAGAGTTTCGCAGAAAAAGAATATCAAACGGAGTCCAAACGGAATGAAACCTTCGGGAACGTGATTTTCGGAACGAACGTGATCCAGAGGACTTGGACCCTACGTCAAGAGATCAACCAGGAGGGCACGAGGTAGGGGGGCGCGCCTACCCCCCTGGGCGCGCCCTGCACCCTCGTGGCCCCCCTGTTGCTCCACCGACGTACTCCTTCCTCCTATATATACCTACGTACCCCCAAACTACCAGAAACAGAGCCAAAAACCTAATTCCACCGCCGCAACCTTCTGTAGCCGTGAGATCCCATCTTGGGGTCTGTTCCGGAGCTCTGCCGGAGGGGGCATCGATCACTGAGGGCTTCTACATCAACCCCATAGCCTCTCCGATGATGTGTGAGTAGTTTACCTCAGACCTTCGGGTCCATAGTTATTAGCTAGATGGCTTCTTCTCTCTTTTTGGATCTCAATACAATGATCTCCCCCTCTCTCGTGGAGATCTATTCGATGTAATCTTCTTTTGCGGTGTGTTTGTTGAGACCGATGAATTGTGGGTTTATGATCAAGTTTATCTATGAACAATATTTGAATCTTCTTTGAATTCTTTTATGTATGATTGGTTATCTTTGCAAGTCTCTTCGAATTATCAGTTTGGTTTGGCCTACTAGATTGATCTTTCTTGCAATGGGAGAAGTGCTTAGCTTTGGGTTCAATCTTGCGCTGTCCTTTCCCAGTGACAGTAGGGGCAGCAAGGCACGTATTGTATTGTTGCCATCGAGGATAACAAGATGGGGTTTATATCATATTGCATGGTTTTATCCCTCTACATCATGTCATCTTGCTTAAAGTGTTACTCTGTTCTTATGAACTTAATACTCTAGATGCATGCTGGATAGCGGTCGATGTGTGGAGTAATAGTAGTAGATGCAGGCAGGAGTCAGTCTACTTGTCTCGGACGTGATGCCTATATACATGATCATACCTAGATATTCTCATAACTATGCTCAATTTTGTCAATTGCTCAATAGTAATTTGTTCACCCACCGTAATACTTATGCTCTTGAGAGAGGCCACTAGTGAAACCTATGGCCCCTGGGTCCATTTTCTATCATATTAATCTCCCGACAACAAGCTATTTCTGGCGCCATTTTTATTTTGTTTTCTTTACTTTGCATCTTTATCATAAAAATACCAAAAATATTATCTTATCATATATATCAGATCTCACTCTCGTAAGTGACCGTGTAGGGATTGACAACCCCTTATCGCGTTGGTTGCGAGGATTTATTTGTTTGTGTAGGTGCGAGGGACTCGTGCGTGGCCTCCTACTAGATTGATACCTTGGTTCTCAAAAACTGAGGCAAATACTTACGCTACTTTGCTGCATCACCCTTTCCTCTTCAAGGGAAAACCAACGCAGTGCTCAAGAGGTAGCACACCTCCGCCTCCTCAGAAGCAGACTCCTCCTCTGAATCCATCTCCTTGCCAACAAAAGCACGAGCCTTGCCAGATGAGCTCTTCTAGTGTGATGAAGACTTGGACGAAGACTTGGAAGAAGACTTTGAGGATTTCTTCTTGTTCTTGTCATCAGAATCATATTCCTTGCTCTTCTTCTTCTTGTTCTTCTCATTGTCCCACTGTGGACACTCAGAGATGTAGTGTCCAGGTTTCTTGCACTTGTGACATGTTCTCTTCTTGTAGTCATGAGTGGAAGCTTCATCATTTCTTGAGCTGGATCATGAAGACATTCTAAAGCCCTTCTTCTTAATGAACTTCTGGAACTTCTTCACAAGCATAGAAAGCTCCTTTCCAATGTCTTCAGGATCACCAGAACTGCAGTCAGATTCTTCTTCAGATGAGGAAACAGCTTTTGCCTTCAAAGCGCGAGTTCGGCCATAGTTGGGACCATAGATATCTCTTTTCTCAGAGAGCTGGAACTCATGTGTGTTGAGCCTCTCAAGTATGTCAGACGGATCGAGTGTCTTGAAGTCAGGGCGTTCTTGTATCATCAGGGCAAGGGTGTCGAACGGGCTGTCAAGTGATCTCAGTAGTGTCTTGATGATTTTATGCTTGGTGATCTCAGTGGCGCCAAGAGCACGAAGCTCATTTGTGATGTCAGTGAGGCGATCAAACGTGAGCCGGACATTCTTATTGTCGTTTCTCTTCAAGCGGTTGAAGAGGTTGCGAAGAACATTGATCCTTTGATCTCTCTGGGTTGGGACGCCTTCGTTGACCTTGGAGAGCCAGTCCTAGACTAGCTTCGACGTTTCCAGAGCACTCACAGGGCCATACTGTCCTTTGGTCAGATGACCACAAATGATGTTCTTGGCAGTAGAATCCAGTTGAATGAACTTCTTGACATCAGTAGGGGTGACACCTTCAGCAGTCTTGGGAACACCATTCTTGACGACATACCAGAGGTCGACATCAATGGCTTCAAGATGCATGCGCATCTTATTCTTCCAGTAGGGATATTCAGTTCCATCGAAGATGGGGCACGCAGCAGAGACTTTGATTATCCCTGCAGTCGACATAGCTAAAACTCCAGGTGGTTAAACCGAATCACACAGAACAAGGGAGTACCTTGCTCTGATACCAATTGAAAGTGCTAGTTATCGACTAGACGGGGGTGAATAGGCGATTTTTATGGAAGTCTTCAAAACATGAGATTTTTGAAGATAAACAATAGAAATGAACCTATTGATATGCAGCCGAAGGTAGACTACTGTCACATCCTAGCTAGTTCATGCACTAGAGTGTTGCATCATGTCTACATTTCACAGAAACCTGAAATGGGGATGTCAGAAACCCCCAGCACCCCCCCTAGAACAACTAGGGTTTACTAAAATTCTTTTCAATGAACCTGAAATGCCCTCCATAAATGTTCACCACCTTTGGTCTTGGCTAAAACCTCTACCAAAAATGGTTTCATATTTTTGGAGGCCATCTTGGATTTTTGCACAAGCCATAAGTATTTGCATTTGGGCATTTTAAATGCTATAAATATTTTCAAATGCCCAAATAATTTTGAAAGTATTTTTAGGCTGTTGGGAATAATCTCAAAGGTGCCTCAGAATATTTTCAGGATTTTTCCAAATGAAATAGTATTTTTACTATTTCAAAACACAGTACAAAAATAAATAAAAAGAGAAAGGAAACAGAAGGCAGAGAACTTACCTGGAAGCCCACCTGGCGGCCCAGCACTGTGCTGGCCCGCGCCAGCGAGCTGCTTGCTCTCGCCAGAGCAGGCAGACTGGTGACGCGGCGAGCGCGAGCTCGCCACCGCGCCGGCTGCTTGCCGCCCTCGCCGCAGACGAGCTGGACGACCTTCCTCGACGCGGCCCGAGCCCCTGGACATCGTCATTCTCCCCCATCGCCTCTCCCTCGCCCTTTCCCCACCATGGCCGACGCCGCCGCAGACACCTCACCGGAGTAACCGCGGCCACCGTCGACCTCGCGCCATCCCACTGTGTCCTACAGCTCCGCCGTCGCCCACTCCTTCGAGCAAGCCGAACCCCGAGTGCTCGTTTGCCCCGAAGCTCCGCCACCGACCTCGCCTTCGCCGCTCCCCGTCGGAGATCCCCTCCGCCGTCGCCACAGCTACAGCTCGTCTCCGACCCCGCCGCCTGCTCCGTCGCAACCGCCGTGAGCATGGCCACCTTCCCATCCTCTCCTCTCTCTTTCTCGAGCTCTGTAGCCACCGCACAAAGCTCACCCGAACGCGCCGCCGCACGAGCTCGTCGCCGACGAGGCTCCGGCCATCCAACGGCCGCACCATCGTAGCCATTAGCTCCACCGCAACGCCAGGAACCCGTAGCGCCATCGCATGTCCCTCGCCGTGCTCTCTAGCTATGGTTCCAACCACGCCCGTACCCCGGCAGCCGCACGGCTCGTCGCCGGCGTCGATTCCGGCGACCCCGAGCTCCACTACCACCACCAGTCGACGCGGTTCGCCCCCAGCTACACGTAGGTGCTCTCCGCCGTCCTTTTGGTCGCCGGAGGAGCAAACCCGCACACCATCGCCGCGTCTGGACGTCGCCGGCGGCTAAATGCCGGCGAGTCAGCGTGGTTTGACCACGGTTTGACCCCCCAGGGTCACTGACAAGTGGGGCCGCCTGCTAATTAAATCTGGGTTAGAGTTAAAACTAATCCTAATTAACTAATTATCCAACAGTGACACTGACACAGGGGACCCACACGTCAGGTTTGACCTGGACGACCCCGTTGACTTGCTGACGTCACACTGACGTCAGGCTGACGCAGTAAAGCATTTACTGGAATTATTCTTATATTGGAAATTCCAGAAATTATCACAAACTTCAAAAAATCATAGAAAATAATCTATAGCTCAGAATGAAAAGATTTATATATGAAAAATGATCAGAAAAATCCATTCTATCCATCTGTAATGGTTTCATGCATGATTAAGCAAGTTAACCTACTGTTTTATACAGAACCAGATAAGCCATTAATATGGGCCATTTATGAACTTGGAATTTGAATCTTTGATTCAAATTAGTCCAAACCTTTCTGGCCTTAGTTGCATTAGCCCAATACATCCATTTTGCCATGTCTCATGCATGCATCATATTGTTGCACTTGCTTGGTGTTGATTGTGCTTCGGTATGCTCATCGTGGTAGGTCCTGCCTCCGAGGATATTCACGGGTATCCAACTGAAGGGCAGTATCCCACCGCCACTCTGTCAGGCAAGCAACCCATTGATCATTTCGATACAAACCCATCTTCTCGCTTTTTCTCTCGTTTACTGCATTAAGACAACGTGATTCAAACTGCTGTGTGTGTTGCGGTAGTTGAACCCACTTTCCTCTGCATGACCTGTCATTGCCACAGTAACTAGATGAAACCCACTAGCATGTGTAGGAGTTGATTGAGCCATGTTGTGTTCCTACAATGCTATGCTTGCTACGCTTAGAGTTGTGTCAGGTCTGGCTCATCAGGGTGATGAACTGGAGTGAAAGTGCGTGTGTCAGTAATGGGAGTGAAGTGTTGAATACGATTTGGTAAAGGTATCGATGGGAGGCCATGTAGGAGTACATGGTGGGTTGTTTCATTGAGACCGTCCCTAAGAACTGAGATCTGTATGCGTGATTTAAGATTCAGCTACTACCACACATTGGGCCCGAAACCAATGGACCCCCTCGGCTTCTTATTCACCCTTGTCCTCTGTCCAGGAGTTGCACGTAGTTTCTGGTGTTTGTAGTAAGCTGGAGGCCGTGGACAGCGCTGACCAAGGGGTGGGCTGTGATGCGGTAGGCTCGTGGCCCGGTGTATCGAGTCGCCCGTTTGGTGACCGGGAACCCTGCACACATCGTTCGGGGCCGTATGTGGAAACCTCGGCCGGACTCCCTGCGGATGGAACCTGAATAGGCGATAAACCTGGACTAGAGACTCGAGTGTTTAGGTAGGCTGTGGCCGACACCCACGTTGGGCTTCCGCTTGAAGGTCGCCGACTACACGTCGTGTAGCGACGATAAGTGGTGATAGCGTGTGTGACGAAGTACACCCCTGCAGGGTATGAAACTATTCGAATAGCCGCGTCCGCGGTAAAGGACTACTTGGTCGCTTATGCAGTTCATAGACAAGTAAATGGTACTACTAAAAGCCTCAAGATAAGTGTGAGTACCGCGGATGGCCCTCTTGTTGGATGACGAGGGAGGATCCACGGTGGAGTATTGAGTTGGTGATTAGTGGACTCGTGTGCGAAAACTATTTCACAAGTGGTGTATCGTAGGATAGCTTAGCCAAGAGTCAAAGCTAGCTTGCTGCAATAACCCCACTACCTTCTTGAGAATGAACATGTATAGTAGGATCTGTTGTAAGACTTGCTGAGTACCTTTGTACTCATGTTGCTTTAATTACTGTTTTCAGACGACAACACCGCCCCTTCTGACGGGTTCTACGTAGAACTCGACGACGACGAGTGACTTGCCACCCAGGTGGTGATCTAGGCTTGTGAAGGGCCTATGTAGATAGACAGGCTTCGTCAAGCCTTCTTTCTTTCTAGTGTCTGTACCCAGACAGTTTGCTTCCGCATGTGCTTGTATGATTGTATGACTTGAGTGTCGGGACATGTGACCCCTATCTGTATGAACAAGTTATGTAAGGCTCTCCGGAGCCCTTTAAATAAAGTACTTGAGTTGTAGAGTTTTGTTGTGATGCCATGTTGTATTTGCGCATATCGAGCATATTGTGTGTATGTTTGAAATGCTTGGTATGTGTGGGATCCGACAATCTAGTTGTCTATCTTTAGCAGCCTCTCTTATGGGGAAATGTAGTCTGGTGCCTCCTTGAGCCATAGTAGTCCGCTACAGCCCGGTTCACCGGAGTCCTGCTAGCCCAGCACTACTGCTCCGGACACTTGACTGGCCGGCATGTGAGTCATATCGTTCCTGTGTCTGTCCCTTCGGGGAAATGTCACGCGGTGACATCCGGAGTCCTGCGTAGCCTGCTACAGCCCGGGTTCCCGGAGTCCTGTTAGCCCAGTGCTACAGCCCGGATTCACACGCTGCTGACCGACACGTTCGATGTTGATTCATGTATGCCTGTCCCCATACGTTAGTGCCGCTTTGGGTTCACGACTAGCCATGTCGGCCCGGGTTCTCTGTCATATGGATGCTAGCGACATTGTCATATACGTGAGCCAAAAGGCGCAAATGGTCCCGGGCCATGGTAAGGCGACACCCGTGGGAGTACCGTGCGTGAGGCCGCAATGTGATATGAGGTGTTACAGGCTAGATCGGTGTGACTTGGAATCGGGGTCCTGACAGCGTTGGCATCAGAGCCGGACTGCCTGTAGGTGCGATAAGCCAAACTGGTCGATGTCGAGTCTAGAAATGCTTTAGTTATATGTAGGGGAATTGATTGTGGGAGGGAACGTAAGGTGCTTTTACTCCTTTACCTCATGCCCTCTGATCTGAGTCATTCTCTTCTCATTCTACGTGGGTTAAGGACTAGGCTCTCTCCTCTCTATCAGGTTCACGTGTTACTAATCCGTAGTAACTTATAGGATTGTTGGTTCCATGCTTCGGTTCAGTTTCTACTACCCTAGTATGTTGTCGGTTGAACCAGAACCTTGACATGATGTTGTTGAGTGGTATTGCAAAACTGTTGCGAATGTCTCAAATCCTTTTTCGAGCATTTACAGCCGTTATGCTGTCCGAATTCTCCTAGTAATACTAATGCCTTGCATTATTTCGTGCTTTCAGATGGCCACCCGTTCCCAGAACCAAGTGGTTCGTCTGACCCGGTGCATCGGCGTACCTGGTCACACGGCCATGTTGGTCTGGGTGATGGTTGAGACAGGCTATCGTTGGTATCCCGAGTATACCGTCGAGGAGCAGTTCCGAGACTTTAACCAAAGTCAATATCTTTGCACCGTCAGGATTTATCCATCCTATCCCGGAGCCACTGAACCCCTCCATTGCTCTTATGGACTTGGGGTTACTATCGAGATGTCTGTGCAGGACGCAGCTTACTCAATGATGACTATCATGCGAGCCAAAAACTGCTTTGCTTCAGAACACCGACTACCGCTACATGCCAGCAGCACTCCCTGGGGCACAGGGGTACTATCAGGCTACTTACTGTGATTCTACCCATGAGGACTCACTACTCCGCACCACCACTGAGATGCTTGAGGACAAGGACCGTGAGAATCGTGCCTTGCGAATGGAGCTCTTTAATGCTCGTGCTGATCACTGGGCCACTCTGACACGGTTTGCACCTGCCGTGCAAGCTGGGTTGATGGACATGAGGGACTTATACCCCGTGCGATCTGGTCTGCCAGAATGTATGGAATGGTGTGATGTAGGAGGCATCACCCCTCCTCGTGGACCCCGTCTGCCACCGTTTGTTGGACCAAGGCCACACCCGAGTCCCTATGGACCGCAGGCTCCACAGGACCGTCTGTTTCCGGATGATCATGTTCAGCTTCCAGGACATGGTGGTGACTTCTATGAGGATTACTACGGAGACGTCTGAGTTGGTAGTAGTTCTACTAGTATTGTAACAGTTGTAATCTCCACAGTCCTGCGTGTCTTGTGGAATACAACTTGGTGTGTATCACGTTCCGGAGGTGTAGAAAAATAATGTATAGGAGCTTGGAATGCCTCTGATGAGATGTATCGTCTTTCATCGTAGTTGTACCTTAGCCTGGGCTTGTACTAAACTATGTATGGCGTGTATGACCATTGGTATATGTATGTTGCTATGTTACCATGTCATACTGATGGTCATCTCTGCATTCCGTGTTATCCATTACATTCTGCTTTTCCCTATCAAGATTTAGCCATCCTCGTCTAAACCGTTGCCTTGTTTCTCCTAGGATGGTTAACACCCGCAACAACCCTGCATTGCAGGCACAGGATGAAGCCAATGCAGCCAGGGCGGAGGATCTGCCCCAACCGCCTTCACTGGCCGAAGTTATGCTGGAGGCAGAAAGAAACAAGCGTGAGACTAACCGCTTGCTAGAGCGAATTGAGCAGAATACTGCACGTCACCAGAGGAACGACCTGGTGTCCCTCAATGACTTTATCAAGTTGTAACCACCGAAGTTCAATCATTCCGTCGAGCCCCTTGATGCGGATGACTGGCTTCGCAGCATCACCCATAACCTACGTTCTGCCAACGTAGCCGAAGCTGATAAGGTTACCTACGCTGCCTATCACCTCGAAGGCCCTGCTAGCCTTTGGTGGGAGAACTTTGAGGCTATGCGCCCAGCTGGCCAAATCACTACTTGGGCTGAATTCAGTGAGGCTTTCCGTGAGCACCACATTCCGGAGGGTCTCATAGATCGTAAGCGCGAAGAATTCTGCAACTTCACCCAAGGCAGACTGACCGTGGATGCATACAGCCGTGAGTTTAGAAATCTAGCGCGCTATGCTCCTGAAGAGGTATCCACCGACGCCAAGAAGCAGGCAAGGTTCCGCAAGGGACTTAGCCCCAAGCTTCGCCGTGATCTCCGTCTGCATGAGTACACCTCCTTCCAGAAGTTGGTCAATAAGGCAATCAGTGCCGAGACAGGACAAACTGACTATGACGCTACACGCAAGCACTCTCGTTATTTTGGTTCCTCATCTGGCTCCGGATCCCAGAAGCGCCGGGTCTGGATTCCAAATACTGCTCTGCCACCCAGGTTCACTCCGAGGCCATCCTTCGAGGCGCCTCGCCCCAACCAGCAGCATGCACCGCCCAAAGTCTATGGTGGCCCCACTGCTAATGCTGCTCCACGCCCCAATATTGTGACATGCTTCAAGTGTGGAGAAACGGGTCACTATCAGCGCGAGTGCCCCCGAAACAACCTCAATCAACCTGGACAGTCCGTTGGCCGTGGTAAGCCAGCAGGAAAGACTTACTACGCCAAGCCAGCCACCACAGCACGTGGCCATGTCAACTATGTTTCAGCTGGAGAAACTCATGAGGATCCCAACGTCGTCCTTGGTACGCTCCTTGTTAATTGCCATCCGGCAACTATTCTTTTCGATACTGGAGCATCTCATTCATTTATCTCCGAGAGCTATGCTCGATTTCACAACACCACATTCAGTGACATGCCTACTTCCATGGACATTCAAACTCCCGGTTCTAGATGGCAAACCTCTAGAATAAGCCATGGAAATGAAATTCTTGTTGACAGACTGGTCTTCCTTGCGTCACTAATAGCTCTCAAGTCCTCGGACATAAACATCATCTTGGGCATGGACTGGATGTCAGCTCATTATGCTAAGATTGATTGCTCTACTAGAACTGTTCAACTCACCCATCCGTCGGGCAAGACAGTCAATGTTTTGACCCGAGTGTCTAAACGTCAGCTCTACTCATTAAATGCCAACCCTCTTCCAGACCTCGAAGATGTGCCGGTAGTCCGTGACTTCCCGGATGTCTTCCCTGAAGAACTGCCAGGTATTCCACCTGACAGAGATGTTGAGTTCGTGATAGACCTCGTTCCAGGAACCGTCCCAATCTCTAGAAGACCCTATAAGATGGCACCCCTAGAGCTAGCCGAGCTTAAGAAACAACTCGATGAGTCCTTGAAGAAGGGTTTCATCCGTCCTAGTTCTTCTCCGTGGGCTTGCCCCCTCCTCTTCGTCAAGAAGAAGGATGGTACGGATCGGATGGTTGTAGATTACCGACCCGTCAACCTAGTCACAATCAAGAACAAGTATCCGCTTCCCAGGATCAACGACCTGTATGATCAGCTCGCTGGATCCTCAGTCTTCTCTAAGATGGATTTGAGGTTGGGCTACCATCAAATCAAAATCAAGAACGGGGACATTCCTAAAACGGCCTTTGTTACTCGTTATGGCCAATACGAGTATACAGTCATGTCCTTCGGGTTAACCAATGCTCCAGCCACTTTCTCTCGGTTAATGAACTCAATCTTCATGGAGTATTTGGATAAATTCGTCGTAGTATACCTCGATGATATACTCATCTACTCCAAGAACGAGGCAGAACATGCCGAGCATCTAAGGCTAGTACTAACGAAACTTCGAGAGCATCGCCTTTATGCTAAATTCTCCAAGTGTGAATTCTGGTTGCCAGAAGTGACCTACCTAGGCCACGTGATCTCTGGTAAAGGTATTGCTGTCAATCCCGAGCGAGTTCAAGCCATCCTTGACTGGACTCCCCCTGAAACGGTTAAACAAGTTCGGAGTTTCCTTGGCTTAGCGAGCTACTGCCGTCGCTTCGTCGAGAATTTCTCCAAGGTTGCTAAACCTCTAACCGAACTCCTCAAGAAAGATAAAAGGTTCGAGTGGACCCCACAGTGCGAGTTCAGCTTTCAGGAACTGAAAAGACGCCTGACGTCTGCCCCCGTACTCGTACCACCAGATTTTTCTAAAGACTTTGTTATTTATTGCGACGCCTCGCGACAAGGACTAGGTTGCATAGTCATGCAAGACCGTCATGTGATTGCCTACGCTTCCCGACAGTTGCGTCCACATGAGGATAATTATCCCACACATGATCTAGAGCTTGCAGCCGTAGTCCATGCACTCAAAACATGGCGGCATTACCTTCTCGGTAACCGTTGCGAGATTTTCACCGACCACCAGAGTCTGAAATACATTTTCACCCAACCGGATTTGAATCTCAGGCAAAGACGTTGGGTCGAGTTGATCTCAGACTACGACTTAGAAATAACTTACACCCCGGGCAAAGCCAACGTCATGGCTGATGCGCTAAGCCATAAATCCTATTGTAACAACTTGATGTTACAACAAAGCCAACCACTTCTCCACGAGGAATTCTGTAAGCTCAACCTTCACCTTGTTCCTCAAGGATTTCTATCTACCCTGGTGGCGAAACCTACCCTTACGGATCAGATCATCAAAGCTCAGAAGGTAGATCCAGGGATCTCCCGTATTAAGAGAAACATCAAGAAAGGAGTTGCGGATTGTTTCTCCGTTGATGACCAAGGTGTTGTGTTCTTTGGAGACCGCCTAGTGGTTCCCAAGGTACGCAACCTGAGGCGATTGATCCTTAAGGAAGCTGATGAATCTCCTCTCACCATTCATCCCGGTAGTACTAAAATGTATCAAGACCTACGCCAGAGGTTTTGGTGGACTAGGATGAAGAGAGAAATTGCTCAATACATTGCTAATTGCGACGTCTGCCGTCGTGTTAAAGCAGAGCATCAACGGCCTGCTGGCACCCTTCAGCCTCTGGCTATTCCTGAATGGAAATGGGATAAAATCGGTATGGATTTCATTACCGGGTTTCCCAGGACCAAGAGAGGGAATAATGCTATCTTCGTTGTTGTCGATCGTCTTTCCAAAGTAGCCCACTTCCTACCTGTTCGTGAGAGTATAACCGCTAGCCAGCTAGCAGACTTGTACATCTCCCGAATAGTGTCTCTTCATGGTGTTCCATTGGAAATTAACTCAGACCGTGGAAGTCTCTTCACCTCTCGATTTTGGGAAAGTTTCCAAAATGCTATGGGAACTCGTCTCTCTTTTGGCACCGCCTTTCACCCTCAATCAAGTGGTCAGGTAGAACGAGTTAATCAAATTCTGGAGGATATGCTCCGAGATTCTGTCATCTCCTTCGGCATGGATTGGGAGAAATGCCTTCCATTCACCGAGTTCGCTTATAACAATAGTTACCAAGCTAGCTTGGGCAAAGCCCCTTTCGAGGTTCTCTATGGACGAAAATGTCGAACGCCTCTTAACTGGTCAGAAACCGGGGAAAGACAACTCTTTGGCCCGGATATGATTCAGGAAGCAGAAGATCAGGTTCGTATTATTCGTGAGAAATTGAAAACAGCCCAATCTCGCCAAAAGAGCCATTATGATCGCAAACATAAGGCTATGACTTTTGAGGTTGACGAGAAGGCTTACCTTCGGGTGACTCCTTTAAAGGGAACCCAACGATTCGGTATCAAAGGCAAATTGGCTCCTCGTTACATTGGACCCTTTCGCATTCTCGCCAAGCGAGGAGAAGTTGCCTACCAATTGGAACTACCTCCGCATCTTTCCAAGGTTCATGACGTCTTCCACGTTTCCCAACTCAGGCGTTGCTTCTCGGATCCTATCCGTGGAGTGGACCACGAAACGCTTGATCTCCAAGATAATCTCACATACCGGGAGTATCCCGTTCGAATCCTTGATCAAGCCGAGCGTACCACTCGACGCCAAAACATCAAGTTTCTCAAAGTTCAATGGTCACACCATTCCGAGAAAGAAGCTACTTGGGAAAGGGAGGATCGTCTTCGACTTGAGTACCCCACCTTCTTCCCAACGGATCCTAAATCTCGGGACGAGATTCTCTTGAGTGGGGGTGAGTTGTCACATCCTAGCTAGTTCATGCACTAGAGTGTTGCATCATGTCTACATTTCACAGAAACCTGAAATGGGGATGTCAGAAACCCCCAGCACCCCCCCTGGAACAACTAGGGTTTACTAAAATTCTTTTCAATGAACCTGAAATGCCCTCCATAAATGTTCACCACCTTTGGTCTTGGCTAAAACCTCTGCCAAAAATGGTTTCATATTTTTGGAGGCCATCTTGGATTTTTGCACAAGCCATAAGTATTTGCATTTGGGCATTTTAAATGCTATAAATATTTTCAAATGCCCAAATAATTTTGAAAGTATTTTCAGGGTGTTGGGAATAATCTCAAAGGTGCCTCAGAATATTTTCAGGATTTTTCCAAATGAAATAGTATTTTTACTATTTCAAAACACAGTACAGAAATAAATAAAAAGAGAAAGGAAACAGAAGGCAGAGAACTTACCTGGAAGCCCACCTGGCGGCCCAGCACTGTGCTGGCCCGCGCCAGCGAGCTGCTTGCTCTCGCCAGAGCAGGCAGACTGGTGACGCGGCGAGCGCGAGCTCGCCACCGCGCCAGCTGCTTGCCGCCCTCGCCGTGGACGAGCTGGACGACCTTCCTCGACGCGCCCCGAGCCCCTGGACATCGTCATTCTCCCCCATCGCCTCTCCCTCGCCCTTTCCCCACCATGGCCGACGCCGCCGCAGACACCTCACCGGAGTAACCGCGGCCACCGTCGACCTCGCGCCATCCCACTGTGTCCTACAGCTCCGCCGTCGCCCACTCCTTCGAGCAAGCCGAACCCCGAGTGCTCGTTTGCCCCGAAGCTCCGCCACCGACCTCGCCTTCGCCGCTCCCCGTCGGAGATCCCCTCCGCCGTCGCCACAGCTACAGCTCGTCTCCGACCCCGCCGCCTGCTCCGTCGCAACCGCCGTGAGCATGGCCACCTTCCCATCCTCTCCTCTCTCTTTCTCGAGCTCTGTAGCCACCGCACGAAGCTCACCCGAACGCGCCGCCGCACGAGCTCGTCGCCGACGAGGCTCCGGCCATCCAACGGCCGCACCATCGTAGCCATTAGCTCCACCGCAACGCCAGGAACCCGTAGCGCCATCGCATGTCCCTCGCCGTGCTCTCTAGCTATGGTTCCAACCACGCCCGTACCCCGGCAGCTGCACGGCTCATCGCCGGCGTCGATTCCGGCGACCCCGAGCTCCACTACCACCACCAGTCGACGCGGTTCGCCCCCAGCTACACGTAGGTGCTCTCCGCCGTCCTTTTGGTCGCCGGAGGAGCAAACCCGCACACCACCGCCGCGTCTGGACGTCGCCGGCGGCTAAACGCCGGCGAGTCAGCGTGGTTTGACCACGGTTTGACCCCCCAGGGTCACTGACAAGTGGGGCCGCCTGCTAATTAAATCTGGGTTAGAGTTAAAACTAATCCTAATTAACTAATTATCCATCAGTGACACTGACACAGGGGACCCACACGTCAGGTTTGACCTGGACGACCCCGTTGACTTGCTGACGTCACACTGACGTCAGGCTGACGCAGTAAAGCATTTACTGGAATTATTCTTATATTGGAAATTCCAGAAATTATCACAAACTTCAAAAAATCATAGAAAATAATCTATAGCTCAGAATGAAAAGATTTATATATGAAAAATGATCAGAAAAATCCATTCTATCCATCTGTACTGGTTTCATGCATGATTAAGCAAGTTAACCTACTGTTTTATACAGAACAAGATAAGGCATTAATATGGGCCATTTATGAACTTGGAATTTGAATCTTTGATTCAAATTAGTCCAAACCTTTCTGGCCTTAGTTGCATTAGCCCAATACATCCATTTTGCCATGTCTCATGCATGCATCATATTGTTGCACTTGCTTGGTGTTGATTGTGCTGCGGTATGCTCATCGTGGTAGGTCCTGCCTCCGAGGATATTCACGGGTATCCAACTGAAGGGCAGTATCCCACCACCACTCTGTCAGGCAAGCAACCCATTGATCATTTCGATATAAACCCATCTTCTCGCTTCTGCTCTCGTTTACTGCATTAAGACAACGCGATTCAAACTGCTGTGTGTGTTGCGGTAGTTGAACCCACTTTCCTCTGCATGACCTGTCATTGCCACAGTAACTAGATGAAACCCACTAGCATGTGTAGGAGTTGATTGAGCCATGTTGTGTTCCTACAATGCTATGCTTGCTACGCTTAGAGTTGTGTCAGGTCTGGCTCATCAGGGTGATGAACTGGAGTGAAAGTGCGTGTGTCGGTAATGGGAGTGAAGTGTTGAATACGATTTGGTAAAGGTATCGATGGGAGGCCATGTAGGAGTACATGGTGGGTTGTTTCATTGAGACCGTCCCTAAGAACTGAGATCTGTATGCGTGATTTAAGATTCAGCTACTACCACACATTGGGCCCGAAACCAATGGACCCCCTCGGCTTCTTATTCACCCTTGTCCTCCGTCCAGGAGTTGCACGTAGTTTCTGGTGTTTGTAGTAAGCTGGAGGCCGTGGACAGCGCTGACCAAGGGGTGGGCTGTGATGCGGTAGGCTCGTGGCCCGGTGTACCGAGTCGCCCGTTTGGTGACCGGGAACCCTGCACACATCGTTCGGGGCCGTATGTGGAAACCTCGGCCGGACTCCCTGCGGATGGAACCTGAATAGGCGATAAACCTGGACTAGAGACTCGAGTGTTTAGGTAGGCTGTGGCCGACACCCACGTTGGGCTTCCGCTTGAAGGTTGCCGAGTACACGTCGTGTAGCGACGATAAGTGGTGAGAGCATGTGTGACGAAGTACACCCCTGCAGGGTATGAAACTATTCGAATAGCCGCGTCCGCGGTAAAGTACTACTTGGTCGCTTATGCAGTTCATAGACAAGTAAATGGATACTACTAAAAGCCTCAAGATAAGTGTGAGTACCGCGGATGGCCCTCTCGTTGGATGACGAGGGAGGATCCACGGTGGAGTATTGAGTTGGTGATTAGTGGACTCGTGTGCGAAAACTATTTCACAAGTGGTGTATCGTAGGATAGCTTAGCCAAGAGTCAAAGCTGGCTTGCTGCAATAACCCCACTACCTTCTTGAGAATGAACATGTATAGTAGGATCTGTTGTAAGACTTGCTGAGTACCTTTGTACTCATATTGCTTTAATTACTGTTTTCAGACGACAACACCGCCCCTTCTGACGGGTTATACGTAGAACTCGACGACGACGAGTGACTTGCCACCCAGGTGGTGATCTAGGCTTGTGAAGGGCCTATGTAGATAGACAGGCTTCGTCAAGCCTTCTTTCTTTCTAGTGTCTGTACCCAGACAGTTTGCTTCCGCATGTGCTTGTATGATTTTATGACTTGAGTGTCGGGTCATGTGACCCCTATCTGTATGAACAAGTTATGTAAGGCTCTCCAGAGCCCTTTAAATAAAGTACTTGAGTTGTAGAGTTTTGTTGTGATGCCATGTTGTATTTGCGCATATCGAGCATATTGTGTGTATGTTTGAAATGCTTGGTATGTGTGGGATCCGACAATCTAGTTGTCTATCTTTAGCAGCCTCTCTTATGGGGAAATGTAGTCTGGTGCCTCCTTGAGCCATAGTAGTCCGCTACAGCCCGGTTCACCGGAGTCCTGCTAGCCCAACACTACTGCTCTGGACACTTGATCGGCCGGCATGTGAGTCATATCGTTCCTGTGTCTGTCCCTTCGGGGAAATGTCACGCGGTGACATCCGGAGTCCTGCCTAGCCTGCTACAGCCCGGGTTCCCGGAGTCCTGTTAGCCCAGTGCTACAGCCCGGATTCACACGCTGCTGACCGACACGTTCGATGTTGATTCATGTATGCCTGTCCCCATACGTTAGTGCCGCTTTGGGTTCACGACTAGCCATGTCGGCCCGGGTTCTCTGTCATATGGATGCTAGCGACATTGTCATATACGTGAGCCAAAAGGCGCAAACGGTCCCGGGCCATGGTAAGGCGACACCCGTGGGAGTACCGTGCGTGAGGCCGCAACGTGATATGAGGTGTTACAGGCTAGATCGGTGTGACTTGGAATCGGGGTCCTGCCAGCTACACTAAGCAAGCCATAGTCAAGTATTCAATGAAGTGAAAGAACGAAGACTAATAGCAGCTAGGTAGTAAAGATCAGGATGGAAGATAGTATGAAGCCAAACAACAATAGAAGTCACACAGTGAAGTCAAACAGGTAATGCAAACAGGCAATGACTTCACGAAGACAAAGATGCCTACCAAAGTTTCACACAACTACTCACACACCTCCCAATGACACTGCGCAGCGAGCACGCCTCCATCAATTCACACACCTGCACGCACGCCTCCCCGTCTGCCTGCGTGGCGACTGCTCGCATGCGTCCTGTCAACTTGCGCCTGCTCGCACGCCACACGGGTCGCGCGGCGGCACATATATTGTTTTTCTATTTGGATGATTAATGCTGCCGCTTTATTGCTTAACCAAAGATTGACACGTATCCATTGCTGGTCTAACGCTCACGGTTCGAATAAATAATCCGTTTGGGATATTGGTTCCCAATTATTAATAATCACCCGTCTGTAATTAGATAAAGATTACATCAAAACTGGTCTCAAATTTGACAAAAAAGTACAATGCCACTTTGTATTGGTGTCCATATGACAACACGATAAGTTTCATGAACTTCAACTAAGTTTTGGATGTACTAGAATTTAAAAATCAAGATTCTCAATGTTTGAAATTTGTTGCACGGGGAGTAAACATGCACCCAGTGAGACACATGTGTTTTTGCAATCCATTTAGGTGCACTGTCACGTGTGCATGTAGCTCAAATTTGATTTTTGCACATTATACCCATAGATAATCAATAAATCAATGTACTAAAACGTCTTAATGATCTCTGTGAATTTTTTGAAATTAAAACGTCACTCTCCTTTGTTAACATGTATGTTCACCGCGGGATAATTAATTTAACATGCATCGTAGTTGCGGTGGATTCACGGTGTGTGTGTGGGTCTGTGCGTCTAGGGGTGGCAGGTGGCTCGCAATACACTACGAGTTGTAAGCCACTATGTGGGTTGGCCGTTTTGTTAGGCAAGCTGGTGCCACATCAGAGTCGTGATCGTTATTTAAAACATTACACAACCCTTTCATACATAAATGATTTGGCCACATGCAGTCGATGGTTGTCTTACACGACACTCGATACTCGCGTGTGACGCTTTCTATGGGCCCGCGAAGTCATCGTCCATCACTTTGACGAACAACCGACAGTGAGGTTAATTTGACCAGCAAGGTATAATCTTTTTTGTTTGTGTTATGGTGTTATATAGTACGCGTCGGAGAGGTGGGAGGGGACTAGCATATATACTATACGTAAGCGTCTGTGAACAAGTACACCTCACTCAGTGTCGGGACTTTTTGGTTACCGAGGCACGTGCCACATCAAAATTGTGAAATTGGTTATTCAAACATCACACAACACCTTTTTGGGCCACATGCATATATATCCTAGCTAGGACACTCACGTGTGACACTTCCATCTGTGGGCCCACGAGGCCATCATCGATGCATGCATGCATGCATCACTTTGAGCTACATCAGGAGAGGTTAATTAATTTCACCATCGATGAGGATTCTTTTGGGTTGTACATATATTACGGCAGGAGCATACAGTGAAGAGGGGGGAAGGGGACCATCATATGTAGTACGCTTGATATGAACCTCGCTCTGTGTGGGTGCATGGTTTACGGTTTTTTAGGCATGTGGCACATCAAAGTTGTGCATTTAGGGTATTCAACATATGTATGTTTGGCCCACATGAAAAGCGGTGGTGGTTGTCCTCTCACACCCACTTAAGCGGTTATCAGTGATATCGATGCTTTCCATCTGTGGGCCCGCTTGGTCCATCACTTCTTTTTGCCTGACTACAAGAGAGGTTAATTTGACTTAGGAGGGGATTATTATTTTTGGTCTGGGATGACATGCATGATACATTTTGAGCACACACATATGCATGTGTATGCATGAATCCCTCCCATCGAGTCGAAGTGGCTAGTACAACGACACCATCATGAATCGATCTCGCTCTGTGTGGGGAGCTAGTGTACGATTTTTGACACACGCGCCAGATCAATGTTGTGTATTCAAACATGCATGCATGCAGGCATCACCTCCATACATATGCATGTAGTGGTTGCCTTCGAACGATACACTCCCTCGCATGGTTCTCGGCGACAAGCCTATATATTCGTGGGCCCGGGTGGACATCCATGATCACCTTGACCAACAACAAGATAGGTTCCCATGGTTGATTCTTCATTTGGTTAGTGTTATGGTAGTATAGGTCATGGTGTGATTCAGACCTAATTAAGTTTGAGCGCATATACTATGCACGCATGCATGTATATATGAATCCCCGTCGTTGGCTTGAAGTGTGGTGTAACATACATATGCATCGTCAACCTAACCCTCACTTAGTGTGGGGATTTCTAGTTCGAAATCACGGTGCCACATCAAAGTTGTTCATTGTTACTCAAAAACACACCTCTCCATACATATGTTTGGGTCACATGCATGCACTGGTTGTCTTCGGGGACTAGCTACTTGCATGATTATTGGCGAGCTAGCCCATCTCCAGGGTCGCATGGATGGACATCACTTTGACCAACAACAAGAGAGAGGTTGTACGACCAAGGTGGATTATTCTTGGTCCATTTTACGATCCATCTTGGTAAGATATATGCCTCTCTGGCCCACCGACTGAAAGTGTGTGTGTGTGTGGGGGGGTTGCTACATCGCACTTTGCTAGGTAAACCTCGGTTGGGGGGGCATGCATTCATACCTTAATTAGGATTCCCTTTGTGGCGACACGAGGGGGGTGGGGGGCTGCTAGCTACTTCGCACTTTGCTAGGTGAACCTCGGTTGGGGGGGGGAGGGGGGCATGCTCATAGCTTAGAATTCCCTTCGTGCCGATACGAGGGGGGCTGCTAGCTACTTCGCACTTTGCTAGGTGAACCTCTGTTGGGGGGGAGGGCATGTGCATTCATAGCTTAGGATTCCCTTCATGCCGACACGAGGGAGGGGTGGCTGCTAGCTACTTTGCACTTTGCTAGGGTGAACCTCGGTTGGGGGGCGAGGGCATGCATTGAGAGCTTAGCTAGGATTCCCTTCGTGCCGACACAAGGGAGGGGGCTGCTAGCTACTTCGCACTTTGCTAGGTGAACCTCGGTTGGGGGGCATGCATTCATAGCTTAGGAATCCCTTCGTGCTGACACAAGGGAGGGGGCTGCTAGCTCTACTTCACACTTTGCTAGGTGAACCTCGGTTGGGGGGCATGCATTCATAGCTTAGGATTCCCTTCGTGCCGACACAAGGGAGGGGGGCTGCTAGCTACTTCGCACTTTGCTACGGTGAACCTCGGTTGGGGGGGGCATGCATTCATATATATCTTAGGATTCCCTTCGTGCTGACACGAGGGAGGAGGGGGCTGCTAGATACTTCGCACTTTGCTAGGTGAACCTCTGTTGAGGGGGAGGGGGAATGCATTCATATATATCTTAGGATTCCCTTCGTGCCGACACGAGGGAGGAGGGGGGCTGCTAGCTACTTCGCACTTTGCTAGGTGAACCTTGGTTGAGGGGGAGGGGGCATGCATTCATAGCTTAGGATTCCCTTCGTGCCGACACGAGAAGGTGGGAGCAAGCAATACCGTGCACTTTGCGAGAGAGGTGCCACATCGAAGTTGCATTTTGTATTGTGAAAATCAAACCACCCTTTTGATACATAAATTTGGTCCACATGCAAGTGTGTTTGTGTTCTGACCCTCTCCCGCGTCATTTTTCGCCAAATTTGTGAACATTAAATAAGTCGGATGACGCAACAGACACGGTTAACTCAAACTAACCGTGTGCCACGCCGGTGCACCTGTCACGCACACATCCGCACAGTACATTGGGCTCCACGAGGCTCCCCCTCTCAAAAATATCTGCCTGCTTCGAGGGTTTTTCTGTTTCGTAACACACGGTTGTTATCTCCGGACCGTGTGCGATGTTTCTTGTTCCCAATCCCGCCTGCATCAAAAATATCTACCCGCCTCGAGGGTTTTTCTTTTTCATAACACACGGTTGTTATCTCCGGACCGTGTGCGATGCACTATCATCAAAATTTTAAATAGCCCGACATTTCACTCCCGCGTAGTAAAATTTTTAGTACCCGCGTCATTTCCTCAAACACCCTGCCCCCCCCACCCCGCTCCACACACACACACACCAAAACCTCCTCAGGCGTGCGCGCGCACACACACACACCCTCCCTCGCTCGAAACCCTAGCAAAGTGCCCGCCGCCGCTGCCGCCGCCGCCGCCGCAAGGCCTCCATTGTCAACATCTGCCGGTTTGCCCGTGTAGCTTACCCATCGATCTCCATACCCAGGCCGCCCTGAGTTTCTTAGATGACACCTGCCAAACGCCCCCTTTCCCACAGATCCCCATCCCCATCCCCATCCCCCACTCCAGAGCGTCACAGCCTAAGCCCGGCTACGCTTCCCGTGGAGCTCGAGGAGCGACTGTCCCAAAAGAGGTGTATAGCGGTCTCTTCGCCCGACGTCGCCGAGGAAGCTGACGACCATTACTGGCGGCAGGCACTCAAGCAGCGGGCTAGAGTATGTGGGCATGTCTCGTCCGCCGGCTATGACATCGATGTCATCGACAGCGATGCCCTGAGGCGGGCTGTGTCACAGGTTAAGTGGCCCACCCCACCCCCTCGGGTTCAACCGCCGTCGATCTCATCCATGGCCCCGCCGCTGATCTCCTCTAGCTCGCTGTCAACAATTTGCCATTCTACATTTCCATCGAGCCCCTTTTGTCATTTCTGAAGGACACGATCTGCGACGCTGGCTTGGGATCCACAGCTTCCAAGTCAGACCTCATCGACGGCAACCAAGAGGAGGGCACCCGCTCCCGCTCTTCCAAGGGGAAAGAGCCCATCTGCTCTTCCAAGGGGAAAGCGCCCGTCTATGACATCAGGGAGGGCACCGTACAACCGTGATCTTCCAAGGGGAAGGAGCCCATCTGCGACAACATGGAGCGCATCCAGGGTCCGTGCTCTTCCCACAGGAACGAGCCCATCTGTGACAAGTGAGGAAACCCATTATTTGTTTATTTCAGTTGTTCACAATGTGATGCTCTATATGTGCAATTATTTACTGTGCAGTACATTTCATCAATCTAGTTTTAAACATACCGATAGGAATGCATATATCTTCTTGTTGTTAAGCCTGTTATAGGTAGCATATGCCTCCTTTAAAGTTTTTTGATTGTTCGTTGTTTGTAGTTAGCATATGTTCAGTTTCAAATGCAATCTTTGGTTGTTCGTAGTATGCGTTGTTTATTTCAGTTATTCACAACGTGATGTTCTATATGTGCAAGTATGAACTGTGCAAGTATGAACTGTGCAGTTTCAACAATAGCACTATGAATGACTACATTTGGTTGCTGGATCTTGTAGTTAACACGCCTTTCCATTTTTATTTAACCATAACCAGTGTACTTAGACCGGCACAATACCAGTTTGAAAGACCATGTTTGCTTGTTGTTAAATGTTAGGCCTGTTGCAGTTAGCACACCTTTCCGCTTGTTTTACTTTACTAGCATGCTTAAACCTGCACACCGAAGCTATCTTTTGGAGATTATTTTGTCTGCCATGTGTAATTTTGGTTGATGTTTAGCCTGTTGTGCTTAACATGCTTCTTGATGTACCTACACAGGACAATTTTGGGAACGACTGTTGTTTTCCCTCAAGGTTAGTTTCATCCCATGGCTTATATCTGCTCATTGTTCAGGATATCGGTAGCTGGTACCATATAGGCCGGCGGCTGATAAGGTACTAATCGGTGAATCAGACTTTTAACTGAATATATCTGCAACCCATTTTTCCTTAGGTTAACTAGGGCCATATGTAATATATCTGAGGCTACATAGCAACATGAACTGTACTTAATGTCTAAATATGCAATCCTAGGCTACATAGCAACAAGGAAGAGTGTTACATTAATGTTCTAATGATGTCTAGATATACGTAGAAGAGCAGCAGCAGCCACAGCAACAACACAGCCCTGTTTGGATACTCAACTTAGCTAGAGGTTAGAGTTAGTTTCTAGCTCATTGCTAACCCTAAACTAACTCCATCCAAAGAGTTGTTTGGATGGCAGGGTTAGATTGACAATAAATGCTCTAGGAGAATTAGTTCCAATTAGCACCTCTTTGGTTGGATAGTAGTTTTTTGGGTGGGTTATAGATGCAACTAGCTCAAACTAGCCCTCATATTTAGATATACTTTAGGGCTATTTGAGCCCGAACTAGCTCAAATTAACTGTAACCCGTGGATACAGCAGCAGATAATTTTTTAAGAACGAACTAAACTCCTTCCGGCCCATAATATAAGATGTTAATTCATCTAATATGTGAGTATATTGGATGTTATAAGATAGTCCCTCTGTTCCTAAATATTTGTCTTTTTAGAGATTTCAAATGGACTACCACATACGGATCTATATAGACATATTATAAAAGAGTGTTGTACTACATCATTGTGCCATTGTTGTTTAGCTTCTAATATTAACTTGGTGCTTTTAGGTACATATGTCATTGGTAAAGATCCACGTTTCGACCCTTTCTGCGTATGGGGCAATGAGATATCAATGAACCAGCATCAAGTGAGGAAGCTGATAAAGATTGTTAGTAAAATGGGTCTAAAGATGGCAATTAAACTATTTGTTCACACTTTATCCTAGACAACAGCGAACTGCAGGATGGTAAGTAAGAACTCTGCAGCCTTCTTTTTACAGCCCATAATGAGTTGTGTTAGATGACAATGTCTGAAATCTTATTCCTTTGTAGTGGTTGCCAAAGCAGTTTACTCAAGATTACCTCTCAAACTACATGATTGGTGGGCATGCAAGGGTTAAAGTATTTCTACCAGAACACGATGATTATCTAGATGTTTTCATGAAGACCATGAAGGATGGGCGGTCTGCCATCACAAGGGGTTGGACTAGAGTCGTGCGTGCCTTCTGCATGGAGGAGGGCACAATATGGGCATTCCGCTTCACCTTGTTCAGCAACCAGAATATATTTCGCCTCTTTATTTACCGTCTTTAATAGTACAAGTATACAATTGTGGTTCATCATTCTTTATTTGGTTCTTATGTAATTCTTGAACATATGTACCTATGAATCGAATAATGCATTGGTTGTTTGAACATGATGGATGTGAATAAAGCTGTAGCATACATTCAAATTCAAATCCAAATCCGGTACAATTTGGAAAAACAACAATTAAATTACGGTGCAACTATGCTCTCTAGGTTGTTACGGCACACACGGTTGGTAAAACACAAATGTTTGCGATATGGACCATAATCCGAGATGGTTCACAGAGAGGAAACGTTTGCAAGCATGCTCACAGTTGCCTTTTGCAAAGCGTGTGCGATGTCAGACAATATCACAAACGGTGCAGGCAAACTAAACGTTTGTGTTAGTTGCCTTATCGTACACGATTCGCAACCATGAACTGTTTCTGATGAAGTATGCATCATAAACGTTGCACCACAGAATAGCGTGTGCGATAGTTGTCGTGTACGATGATGTTATGACAGTCCGACGTTTCGTAATCATGTCCGACACTCGTACGACGATTAGCTAATCTTCTTAACAGTGAACCATTTGTGATGGGCCGTGCTTCATACACGTTCGATAATAGTGAACCGTTTGTGATGGGCCGCGCATCGTAAACGTAGCACCACAGAATACCGACTGCGATGGCAATGCGAGCATAAACGAGTAGGAGTACTGTAGGGGCCCTATCCCCGACGGTTTCTGGGTCGTGTGGGAAGGACCCCCTATCGCCCACACTCACCTGGCGATAGTTCCGAATGCCGTCGCAGAAAGGGGTTTTAAACCGTTTGTTTAGGACCGACGCGCACTAGTGAACACCAAGTTCTTAATGAGTTCAAATGTTAAGGGTACAAGTCATAGTAGTTCAAATGACGACCAAGCAAAGAGTACATGCCATTTAAAGTCCAAATGACAAAGATTACATAGCCTCATGCAATTCTATGTGGCGTACGGTCCCGGGTTGCAACAAATAACATCATTTCTTTCTTTGACCCATGCCCAACGAGAAGCCCACTTCTCGTCCGACGAGAATGATTGGCGAACTAACCAACCAATGACCCGACCATGATTTCCCATGTCTATCTCAGCATATTCTCCCCTTGTCACACACAATGCAATTTGCATTGCAAGATCACACCTACAATTTTTTTCCGCCGTCTTGAGCTTGTTCATCTGCCTCTCCTTTTTTTGATAAATTTTTCAGAACGGTCATTATTTAAATAATAATGTGAAAAGGCCCTACACTCTGCATTCAACGCATCAATGGCTTCCATCCACAAGTTCATCTTTTCCTCAATCAATTCGTTTCACGGTTCGCCGCCGCCTCAGCAGAAGCATCAAAGAAAACGAACGGTGTCATCCTACATTTCTTGAAGTTGCTATTAAAGTAACTTAGGTTTAGTTGCTTTCTTAAGCCTGACCCAACCCCAATTATGTACACTAAGACTAGCACTAGATCTAGGTACACAAACTATTCTACAAGCAATTCTAAGCACATCATACATAAGGAAATCACAAACATAAACCTAAATGGATCATATGAATTGATTTGACCACATGAGCTAGGGTTTTCAACCAAATGAGCAAATGCAAACTAAACAAAGATATCAACCAATCAAAATGAGGGGAAATGAGAGAGCTACCTTGGGTGATGAATATAGTAAGAATCCACCAAAGAAATCTCAAACAAAGCAGAGACATTTGGGAGGCTCTTGTGCTTCAAATAGAGAGGTGGGAGACTTGAGCTCGGTGGAGAGGTGAGTAGTGTGTGGCCTGAATGAGTGGTTGAGGAGAGGGGGAGGAACAAACCAGCCCCTCCCCACCTTATCCACCACCCAGGACCCTACCGCCAGAGGAGCTGGCGGTAGGCTTCGGTACCCTACCGCCAGAGCCCATGGCGGTAGGACCTATTCCACGTCAGCACGCGCCGACGACCATCAGTCGCCATCAAAGGGCCTACCACCAGAGCTGAAGGCGGTAGGACATGCAAACCTACCTCCAACGCCACTGGCGGTACGCAAAAGGGTCAGATCCTGAAATATTTTCAAACGGGGGTCAGATCCTGAATTTGTTAGCAAAGAGGGTCAAAGCACGAAATTTTGCCCACCTCCGACCCTCCTACACATGACGTTTGCATTATCAATGAAACCACTCACAAGTGATGAGCTGGGGGTCACTGATGCCCGACAATGGCTCACGAAACACCTGCCCTATGGTACTTTGAGGTGCATGCAGGATGGTTTCGATGAAGTCATTGCTGCATCTCATCCCCATTAAAGGGATAGGTACGTCATCCTGATTGTCACCAGGTGCGGTCTTGCCCCTTAGGCTGATGCATGCCCGTCCCCCATGTCGGCCACGTTTATGTCCCCCACCACTGCATGACCGGTAGGTAGGATCACTGTCTTAAACCCCAAACTAAATGTTGCATAGTTCCTCCTATGTTGCTTGTGTTGAAAAATTATGGAAGATTCAATATTTGAGCATATATAGATCTTGACCCCATGGGTTTATATAGAGTACAAGTTTCTCTTAAAAAAATAAAAATTAAAAAAAAAATGAACGCTTTTTGAATCTTTTTTCAGTTTAAACTTTTTTTTTGAAATGGCAAAGGTCAACTCTCTATGGACTCCAGGAATGGCATGTATTAGAGCCCACTTTTACTCACACATTTCTGACCCCTACGTCAGTGGATTCCAGGTATTGCATAAACCCAAGGTGTGGCAAGCAAGAACTTGGATTAGAGCGCCTAGTTGTCAGAGAGGATGCCGGAAACCACCACCACTCGGGTGTGCAAAATCTAACGTAGACGTAGGTGTCTACAAAGTTGGGTGATTGTGGCCATGCTGCTGCAGTATATCCTGATCTAAAAAATATTTATTCGGGAGCCTTGGTGCTGGTGTTACCATGTATGGTAGATCCTGTCACAATGGAGGTGATCGTCGTGATGATGGGGAACGTTGCATGGAAAACAAAAAAATTGTACACACCCGCAAGATCTATCCATGGAGATGGGGAGAGTATGTCTGCGTACCCAACAACCGATCAAGTACCAGACATATGGCACCTCCGCGTTCAGCACACGTTCAGCTCAATGACATCCTCACCTTCTCAATTCAGCAAGAGAGGCGAAGCAGTAGATGAATTCCGGCAGCACGACGGCGTGATGACGGTGGTGGTGAACTTGTTCCCCAGGGCTTCGTCGTGCACTGCGGAAAAACATGACGGAGGATTAAACCGGGAAGAGGGGCGCCAAACATGGCTCATGGATTGTCGTGGGTGTGTGGGGCCCCCTCCCTCTCATAGATATATATAGGTGGGGGAGGGAGGGGAGGCAGCCAGGGTGCGCCCCAAGGGTGGCCGCCAGCCCCCTTGGGCGCCTGCCCTATGGCGCCCCCCTTCCTTTTCTGGCGCTTGGGAGAAGGCAAGAGGGGGTGCCCCCCTTTCCCTTTTTCTCATGTGGGAGAAAGAGCAAGACGGACCAGCCATCTCCCTTTCCTTCGCTAGGGCCGACACCATGAGGTGGAGGCGCACCAGCCCCATGTGGGCTGGTGTGCACTCCCTCATTGGCCCGTTTGGCCCAATAAACTCCCGGGGCCTCCTGGAACCCCTTCCGGTGATCTGATGATTACTTGGTTCATTCTGAAACATTTCCGGTGACCAAATAACATTGTCCTATCACTGGTGCGCGTCAGTCCTAAACAAACGGTTTTTAACCCCTTTCCGCGACGGCATTTGGAACCGTCACCAAGTGAGTGTGGGGGATAGGGCGGTCCTTCCCACACGACCCAGAAACCGTCGGGCATATGCCCTCCTGGAACACACGCTCGGTAAAATGAGGTTGTGTGCGACCGGCGAGCGCTCAAATACGGAAATATGTACAGTAGAGCTAAAAAAATACAATTATACGGTGAAATTGTTTCCGGCCACAAGTACATCCCACACAGTCAGTCCCCGCTAAACGTTTCCGTTCGTATGTACATCCCACACAGTCGCTCCAAGGAAAATGTTTCCGTTCACAGGTACATCACACACAATTTTTCCCGTTAAATCGTTTGTGATAGCGTTGCCATTGCACACGATATTAATAATGTTGTCGTTTGCGTTACTGAATGCATTGATACGTCTCCATTGTATCTATAATTTATGAAGTATTCATGCTATTATATTATCCATCTTGGATGTTTAATGGGCTTTACTATGCAGTTTTATATTATTTTTGGGACTAACCTATTAACCCAGAGCCCAGTGCCAGTTTCTGTTTTTCTCCTTGTTTCAGTGTTTCGTAGAAAAGGAATATCAAACAGAGTCCAAACGGAATGAAACCTTCGGGAGAGTTACTTTTGGAACGGAAGCAATCCAGAAGACTTGGAGTGTACGTAAGGGAAGCAACGAGGAAGGCACGAGGAAGGGGGCGTGCCCACCCCCTGGGCCCGCCCTCCACCCTCGTGGGGCCCTCGTGGCTTCCATGACCGACTTCTTTCGCATATATATATATCCATATACCCTAAAACCATCGGGGAACAGAATAGATCGGGAGTTCCGCAGCCGCAAGCCTCTGTAGCCAACAAAAACCAATCGGGACCCTGTTCCGGCACCCTGCCGGAGGGGGGATCCCTCACTGGTGGCCATCTTCATCATCCCGGCGATCTCCATGACGAGGAGGGAGTAGTTCACCCTCGGGGCTGAGGGTATGTACCAGTAGCTATGTGTTTGATCTCTCTCTCTCGTGTTCTTGAGGTGGTACGATCTTGATGTATCACGGGCTTTGCTACTATAGTTGGATCTTATGATGTTTCTCCCCCTCTACTCTCTTGTAATGGATTGAGTTTTCCCTTTGAAGTTATCTTATCGGATTGAGTCTTTAAGGATTTGAGAACACTTGATGTATGTCTTGCCGTGCTTATCTGTGGTGACAACGGGATATCACGTGATCCACTTGATGTATGTTTTGGTGATCAACTTGCGGGTTCCGCCCATGAACCAATGCATAGGGGTTGGCACACATTTTCGTCTTGACTCTCTTGTAGAAACTTTGGGGCACTCTTTGAAGTACTTTGTGTTGGTTTGAATAGATGAATCTGAGATTGTGTGATGCATATCGTATAATCATACCCATGGGATACTTGTGGTGACATTGGAGTATCTAGGTGACATTAGGGTTTTGGTTGATTTGTGTCTTAAGGTGTTATTCTAGTACGAACTCTATGATAGATCGAACGGAAAGAATAGCTTCATGTTATTTTACTACGGGCTCTTGAATAGATCGATCCGAAAGAATAACTTTGAGGTGGTTTCGTGCCTACCATAATCTCCTCGTTTGTTCTCCGCTATTAGTGACTTTGGAGTGACTCTCTATTTCATGTTGAGGGATATTTATATGATCCAATTATGTTATTATTGTTGAGAGAACTTGCACTAGTGAAAGTATGAACCCTAGGCCTTGTTTCCTAGCATTGCAATACCGTTTGTGCTCACTTTTACCACTTCCTATCTTGCTGTTTTTATATTTTCAGATTAAAAAAACCTATATCTACCATCCATATTGCACTTGTATCACCATCTCTTCGCCGAACTAGTGCACCTATACAATTTACCATTGTATTGGGTATGTTGGGGACACAAGAGACTCTTTGTTATTTGGTTGCAGGGTTGTTTGAGAGAGACCATCTTCATCCTACGCCTCCCACGGATTGATAAACCTTAGGTCATCCACTTGAGGGAAATTTGCTACTATCCTACAAACCTCTGCACTTGGAGGCCCAACAACGTCTACAAGAAGAAGGTTGCGTAGTAGACATCAAGCTCTTTTCTGGCGCCGTTGCCGGGGAGGGGAGTGCTTGAAGGTATATCTTTAGAATCTTGCAATCGAATCTTTTAGTTTCTTGTTTTATCACTACTTTAGTTTATAAAAGAAAACTACAAAAAAATGGAATTAAGGGTGCCTCATATGCTTCATCTTTTTAATGTCTTTCGTGAAAATGATGGGAAGGAAAATTGTGCTCAAGTACTAGAAGAAGAATTACATAGAATGCTTGGCATAAAATATGTGAATGACGAGCATGATTGCACTGTTGTTAGTATGAATTCTTTGAATACCCATGATGCTAATGATATGCAAAGCCACAAGCTTGCGGATGCTATGTTTGATGAAGGTGATATGTTTAATCCCCCATGTTTTGTTGAGCAAATTTATTATGATGAAAGCATGCCTCCTATTTATGATGATTATTGTGATGACACGTATGCTATAAAGAATAAAGATAACCATGAAACCTGTCATCTTGATTTTAATTTTCAATTGGACTATGCTTCACATGATAGTTATTTTGTTGAGTTTGCTCCCACTACTATTCATGAGAAGAAATTTTACTTATGTGGAGAGTAATAAAAATTCTATGCTTGTAGATCATGAAAAGAATGCTTTAGGTGTTGGTTATATTGTTGAATTCATTCATGATGCTACTGAAAATTATTATGAGGGAGGAATATATGCTTCTAGGAATTGCGATAATATCAAGTTTCCTCTCTATGTGCTTAAAGTTTCGAAGTTATGCTGGTTTTGCTTTCCTATGCTAGTTGATTATTGTTCCCATAAGTTGTTTGCTCACAAAATCCATATGCATAGGAAGTGGGTTAGACTTAAATGTCCTAGTCATATTCTTCATGATTCTCTCTTTATGTTTCAATTCTTATCCGTTATGTGAGCACCATTGAAATCATCATGCCTAGCTAGGGGCGTTAAACGTTAGCGCTTGTTGGGAGGCAACCCAATTTTATTTTAGTTTCTTGCTTTTTGGTTCTTTTTAGTAATAAATAATCCTTCTATCTTCTGTTAAGATGTGGTTTTGTGTTTTAATTAGTGTTTGTGCCAAGTAGAACCTTCGGGAAGACTTGGGTGAAGTCTTTATGATCATGCTGTAAAAAAACAGAAACTTTAGCGCTCACGAGATTAGCTAAAACGTTTTACTGGAGAGTGCTATTTAGTTGATTCTTTCTGCAGATGATTACTAGACGAATTCCTCAGGTCCACCAATTTATTTTAGAATTTTTGGAGTTCCAGAAGTATACGTTTGATACACATTACTACAGACTGTTCTGTTTTTGAGAGATTCTGTTTTCTATGTGTTGTTTGCTTATTTTGATGAATCTATGAGTAATATCGGAGGGTATGAACCATAGAGAAGTTGGAATATAGTAGATATTACACCAACATGAATTTATAATGAGTTTACAACAATACATAAGTGGTGATTTATTTTCTTATACTAACGGAGCTTACGAGTTTTCTGTTAAGTTTTGTGTTGTGAAGTTTTCAAGTTTTGGGTAAAGATTCGATGAACTATGGAATAAGGAGTGGCAAGAGCCTAAGCTTGGGGATGCCCAAGGCACCCCAAGGTAATATTCAAGGATAACCAAGAGCCTAAGCTTGGGGATGCCCCAGAAGGCATCCCCTCTTTCGTCTTCGTTCATCGGTAACTTTACTTGGAGCTATATTTTTATTCACCACATGATATGTGTTTTGCTTGGAGCGTCATTTTAGTTTCTTTTGTTTTGCTTTCTGTTTGAATAAAATACCAAGATCTGAAATTCTTAAATGGGAGAGGGTCTTCACATTGCTACATAATTATTTAACTACTCATTAATCTTCACTTATATCTTTTTGGAGTAGTTTGTCATTTACTCATGTGCTTCACTTATATCCTATGAGTAAATGGTTGAATGAATTTAATATCATAAATCTGAAATTATATATGTTTCATATGCTTATCCCATGGGGAGTAATGACTGCACACATAAGAAGTAGAGGTGGTAAATTTATTGAAGGTTAGCAAACATTGTATTGGTCACTTGAACAATTCATGAAAGAATATTGAAGGAAGAGAGATTTCACATATAAATATACTATCTTGGACATCTTCTATGATTGTGAGCCCCATTAATTATTTTCAAACCTGTGCAAATTAGTTGAAGTTGGACTAGGAAGACAACATAATGAGTTATGTTTGGGTATATTTGTATAGAAGTTATATTGTTATGGATCCTCTAACATGTGGTGCTTGCTTTTTAGAATCCTTTGCTAGCCAAAATATCTGTACTAAGCGGGAATACTGCTTGTGCATCCAAATTCCTTGAACCAAGTTTCTTCCATGAGTGTCCACCATATCTACCTATATGCGGTATTTACCTGCCGTTCCAAGTAAATTTGCATGTGCCAAACTCTAAACCTTCAAATAATAATCTGTTTTGTATGCCCAAATCGCTCATGTAGTGACTAGGGGCTGTTAGTATCTTCCATGCTAGGTGGGTTATTCTAACGATGAGTGGACTCCGCTCATCATTCACGAGAAAATGGCTGGTAACTGGGACGCCCAGTCCTATGATCAAAATATCAAAAACAAATTCGCAAATAATTTAAACAAAACTTCCCCAGGAATGTTGATAGTTGGACGGCACCCGTTGTTTCGGACAAGCCGTCGAGCGTGATTGTTGGTGGAGGGGGAGTAAAATCTTTACCTTTCTGTTTGGGAACCGCCTATAATGTATGTAGTATGGAAGATATTGGGAACTCTTGGTCGTTATGTTGACAATGAAAGCATACCTCTCAAAATTATTTTCATCTCTGTTTTTGCTTCGAGCTCTGGCACCTCTGCAAATCCCTGCTTCCCTCTGCGGAGGGCCTATCATTTACTTTTATGCAAGAGTCAGTAGTATTCCTTCTCATTCCAACCCACTCTTTAGTTGGCAAGCATCTTGTGATGGAAAGATCTAAGCATATATGGCCACTCAAATATATCTGAGCATGAATTATTATTGCTGACATTACCCTTGAGGTAAAAGGTTGGGAGGCGAAACATTAAGCCCCTATCTTTCTCTGTGTTCGATAAATACAATTTGTTCTAAAAATATGCTTTGAGTGGTAGCAATCATAGAAGACTAAATGATAGTTGAGTATGTGAAGTTTGCGGAATCAAAGCTCTGACATAGACTCTTCCTGAAAATAAGATGAATTGTAATGGTTTGATGACTAATAAGACGGTTTGTTAGTTTTCAAGAAAGTTTTTGATCTATACGTTAACATGTGAATAGCTCGTTACTTGATCATGAAAAGTTCTATGAGTTGAGCTACTATTATGACATATAATGATGCTAGAAAAGGTGACTGAAATTATCATTGATCAAACTTATGCACCTACTAGCATTCAAACTTCATAAATTATTTCTTTTATCATTTACCAACTCGAGGACGAGAAGGAATTAAGCTTGGGGATGGTGATACGTCTCCAACGTATCTATAATTTATGAAGTATTCATGCTATTATATTATCCATCTTGGATGTCTAATGGGCTTTACTATGCACTTTTATATTGTTTTTGGGACTAACCTATTAACCCAGAGCCCAGTGCCAGTTTCTGTTTTTCTCCTTGTTTGAGTGTTTCGTAGAAAAGGAATATCAAACAGAGTCCAAACGGAATGAAACCTTCGGGAGAGTTATTTTTGGAACGGAAGCAATATAGAAGACTTGGAGTGTACGTAAGGGGAGCAACGAGGAAGACACGAGGCAGGGGGGCGCGCCCTCCACCCTCGTGGGCTTCCCTGACTGACTTCTTTCGCCTATATATATCCATATACCCTAAAACCATCATGGAACAGAATAGATCGGGAGTTCCGCCGCCGCAAGCCTCTGTAGCCACCAAAAACCAATCGGGACCCTGTTCCGGCACCCTTCCGGAGGGGGGATCCCTCACCGGTGGCCATATTCATCATCCCGGCGATCTCTATGACGAGGAGGGAGTATTTCACCCTCGGGGCTGAGGGTATGTACCAGTAGCTATGTGTTTGATCTCTCTCTCTCTCTCTCATGTTCTTGAGGTGGTACGATCTTGATGTATTGCGAGCTTTGCTACTATAGTTGGATCTTATGATGTTTCTCCCCCTCTACTCTCTTGTAATGGATTGAGTTTTCCCTTTGAAGTTATCTTATCGGATTGAGTCTTTAAGGATTTGAGAACACTTGATGTATGTCTTGCCGTGCTTATTTGTGGTGACAATGGGATATCACGTGATCCACTTGATGTATGTTTTGGTGATCAACTTGCGGGCTGCGCCCATGAACCAATGCATAGGGGTTGGCACACGTTTTCGTCTTGACTCTCAGGTAGAAACTTTGGGGCACTCTTTGAAGTACTTTGTGTTGGTTTGAATAGATGAATCTGAGATTGTGTGATGCATATCGTATAATCATACCCATGGATACTTGTGGTGACATTGGAGTATCTAGGTGACATTATGGTTTTGGTTGATTTGTGTCTTAAGGTGTTATTCTAGTATGAACTCTATGATAGATCGAACGGAAAGAATAGCTTCATGTTATTTTACTACGGACTCTTGAATAGATCGATCTGAAAGAATAACTTTGAGGTGGTTTCGTACCCTACCATAATGTCTTCGTTTCTTCTCCGCTATTAGTGACTTTGGAGTGACTCTCTATTGCATGTTGAGGGATATTTATATGATCCAATTATGTTATTATTGTTGAGAGAACTTGCACTAGTGAAAGTATGAACCCTAGGCCTTGTTTCCTAGCATTGCAATACCGTTTGTGCTCACTTTTACCACTTGCTACCTTGCTGTTTTTATATTTTCAGATGACAAAAACCTATATCTACCATCCATATTGCACTTGTATCACCATCTCTTCGCCGAACTAGTGCACCTATACAATTTACCATTGTATTGGGTATGTTGGGGACACAAGAGACTCTTTGTTATATGGTTGCAGGGTTGTTTGAGAGAGACCATCTTCATCCTACACCTCCCACAGATTGATAAACCTTAGGTCATCCACTTGAGGGAAATTTGCTACTGTCCTACAAACCTCTGCACTTGGAGGCCCAACAACGTCTACAAGAAGAAGGTTGCATAGTAGACATCATGCATCACACACGGTGCATAGAAGAAACTGTGTGCCAAAGGCTGTCCATCACACACACTTTTTATGTGGTAAACGTTTGCGCAAGGCGGCCTAACGCAAACAATTTTCAAGAGAAAGTCGTGTGTGCAGTGGAGATTGCTCGCACACGTAGTGGATCCTAGAAACGTTTCTGATCTCCATGTATATCGCAGACGTTTCGCTTTCGCAAACCATGTGCAGTGTAATCCTTAATTAATCCCTAATTTAAAAATCACATGTTTTGAATTTGAAAGTAGGCAATCACTTATTTCATATCCAACCATGTTTATTACAAATATTGGTTCAACCACGAATCCATAATTCGATGCACAGGTACATATACTGAAGAACTACAGAAGCACCAAGTAAATAATGATGAACCATAGTTGTACTAATGACGGTAAAGAGAGAGGCGAGAGACATTCTGGTTGCTGGAGAAGGTGAAGCGGAATGCCCATATTGTGCCCTCCTCCATGCGTAAGGCGCGCACGACTCTAGGCCAACACCTTGTGATGGCTGCCCGTCCATCCTTCACTGTGTTCATTAGGACTTCTCGATGCCCATTGTAGTCTGGATGAAATACTTTAACCTTCATTGTGTGTCCACCAATCCTGTACTTTGTGAGGTAATCTTGAGTGAACTACTTCAGGAACCACTGGGAACGAAAAAGATTCAGACATTGTTGTCTAACAACTCATTATTGGCAGTAAAAAGAGAAGGCTATAGAGTTTGTAGTTACCATCCTACAGCTCACTGTTGTGTTGGATAGAGCATAAACAAATAATTTGCTTGCCACCATTCGTATCTTTTTGCTAATAATCCTTATCAGTTTCCTCACTTGATGCCTGTTCATCAATATCTCATAGCCCCATACGCAAAAAGGGTCGATGCGTGGATCCTTGCCAAGGGCATATGTACCTACAAGCAACAAGTCAATATTAGAAGCTAACTAGTGTCCAGGCCTGGATCTATATGCACTACATTATGGAAGACGGGGGGAGTAAAAGCCGAGGGATGAAGCTAACCTCGGCGGAAAATGGTGGCCACTCCCGTTGTTGTCCTGCATAAGTAGTGGAAAGGCATGCTAAGTACAGCAATCTTAACATCAAACAAACATATCAAAGGTAAACCACATCATCTACAGATGATAGCTTGAATGTGTTGGTTTCAGCATGGTGTTAAAGCAGATATAAAATGGAAGGCAATGTTACCGACAGCAGGCTTAACAGCCATCAAATATTGCAATTCAAACTGGTATTGTTGAAAATGAATAAAACGTAGGTAATGCTTAAACATCGCACTGGATAAATGTGTAAAACTGAAATTAAGGGCATGTCTTAACTACACCAGGAATAACTGGAACCAAATATAGCCGTTCAAACTGGTATTGATGTAGTCGAGCAGCACAGTTCCGACTTGCTCATAATGAACAACACATTGTGAATGACTGAAATAAACAGGGCATAAATGACCAGTATAACAACCAAATATAGCCATTGAAAACTGGACAGAGTCTCACTGCAACCAACCTAACAAGCAAATACAGATAAACAAGGCATATGCTTGAAAACTGGACAAACGCTCACTGCAACCAACCTAACAAGCAGATAAAGATGAACAAGGCATCTGCTTGATAACTGGACAAATGCTAAAAAAAGCAACCTAACAACCAAATACAGATAAACAAGGCATCTGCTTGATAACTGGACAAATGCTAAAAAAAAGCAACCTAACAACCAAATACAGATAAACAAGGCATCTGCTCGATAATTGGACAAATACTCACTGCAACCAAACTAAGAACCAAATACAGATAAACAAGGCATCTGCTCGATAATTGAAAAAAATGCTCACTCCAACCAGCCTAACAACCAAATACAGATAAACAAGGCATCTCCTTGATAACTGGACAAATACTCACTGCAACCAAACTTAGAAACAATTACAGATAAACAAGGCATCTGCTCGATAACTGAAAAAATGCTCACTCCAACCAACCTAACAACCAAATACAGATAAATAAGGCATCTACTCACTATAAACAACCAAATATAGCCATTCGTGAAACTAAAGTGGTCAATTCATACTTAAACATCACATAGACCTATTGAACAATGCATTTTTGCATAACTGAAATAATTAAACATGGTACAGTAAAAGCACCACACGACAAATGCTACTACAACAAAGGGTACGGGTTGTCAAGCTAGAAAAAGGTAAGGTTTGCTAATAGAATGTTGCCTTACATTTCATGGACGGGATCCTTCTAGTTGGAACAGCACAGACCCATGGTGTGCTCTCTGATGTCATAGATGGGTTTTTTCACCTTGGAAGAACCTTTGTGGGTGCCCTCCTCGTGGTCGTGGTCGTGGTCCATGAGATCTGACTTGGCAATTGAGGATCCCAAGCCGCCGCCGCAGAACGTGTCCTTCAGAAGTGACAAAATGGGCTCGATGGCGTATAAAGCTCGCAATTCCTTGACCGCTTGGCGGAGGAGATCAGCGGCAGGGCCATTGAAGAGATCAACGGCGGTTGAACCAAAGGGCTTGGGGATGGACCACTTAACCTGTGACATGGCCCGCGTGAAGTCGCCGGTGTGGACAAGCTTGATGTCGTAGCCAGCTTTCCCTAGATACAGTAATATGCTAGCCCGCTGACATGGAGCCTTCGGCATGGCAACGAAGTCCACGTCTTCGCCGGCTTCCGCGGCGACATGTTGCTCCGGGATCGACAGGTCGGGGTGAACGGCGGCCACCTCAGCAACGTCCGCCAAAAGAGGCCATGATAAACCTCTTCTTGGCCGAACGCTCGTCGGGCTCCCCGGGATACGTGGTCGAGCTTAGGCTGCGACATGCTGGAGCAGGGGATGTGGATCTGGTGGAGAGGGACACCGCAGGCCTCATCTAAAAACTAAGGCGAGGGGGCGGGTGGGGGACTGTGGAGGGGGGTGGTGTTTGAGGATACGCCGCGGCTACTGGTAATTTTAGTAATGGTGGGTGGAGATGGTGGTGGACGAGGGAGGGCGACGGTTCAAATGCCTCGGCTACTGCAATTTTACTATAAAGACAGTGCTGGAGGAGTGTGGGCGACAGTTGAAGTACGGCGGCTACTAAAATTTGGGCAAAGGGATTGATGCGGGGCGGGAGTGCCCAAGATCGCGCACGGTCCAATAACAATATGCGTGTATGATAATAATGAAAAGTGGCGCGGATCCGCCGATTTTGGCAACGCTCAAGGCAAGTAGTTTGTTTTTTATATTTCTAGCTAGCTGGTCTATCGCATACGGTCATAATTTCCAAATAAACTTACCCGCCTTTAGCTTGCATAGGTGGTGGTTTTACAGCGCACTTGAATTGCACACGGTTAAGCCAGTACCTCCACCCTTTGCTCACGCTTGCGCGGTCGTGGTGATTTCAGCGTAATCGCATCACACACGGTTGAGCCAGTACCTCCACCCTTTGCTCGCGCTTGCGTGGTCATGGTGATTTCAGCGCACTTGCATCGCACACGGTTGAGCCAGCACCTCCACCTTACTTTTATCGCGCTTGCGCAGTCGTGGTGATTTCAACGCACTTGCATCGCGCACGGTTGAGCCAGTACCTTCACCTTAATTTGCTCACGCTTGCGTGGGCGTGGTGATTCATATCGCACTTGTATCGCACACGGTTAAGATATTATACCCCTTGTCCATTGAGGGTCATCAGAGACTTTGCGGCAAAAAATAACATTAGAGAGGGTCAAAAGACAGCCACACCAGCATATTGCCCAAATATATATGAGTGAAAAGGGTGGTCTATGATGTTCAAAATTCCAATGCACAACTTTGACCCCCAGGGCCCACGTTTGGGCGCATCGTTGAAGATCGATGAGAGGGGCCAGAAGTCAAGAACCACCTGGACGTGGCAAAATATATGTACGAATGTTGGGGATGTTTAAAACTTTAAATACACAATGCATAACTTTGGTGGCACCTGCCTCGCAAACCCGAAAGCACCCTAACAACCACCTAGCTAGAATATATATAATGACATAATGTCGTACCTAGCTAGGATGCTTGGCCCACCACCTCCCACTTCGTGTCAGCGGGGCGGATGCACGTAATGATCGATACTTTGGTCATACATGCATGTCGCGATGACCTACCATAAGACGGACCAATGAATCTTTCGTTTGGTCAAATGACAGTTGCTGTTGTCGATAAACCCCTTGGGCCAATAGATTGAACCATTATAAAAATCGCACGAGAGGGACCACAAAACCAGCACCTCTTGCATGCGGCCCAAAATGATGTACGTTGGGAAGGGGTGATGTGTGTTTTCAATATAGAATAATGTACAATTTAGATGTGGTGCCTACCTCTCGATACAGACAACAACCATGAAGGCAAGGTAGTTAAGGACAAGATACGTACGCAGGGTTTGATGTAGGTCGAACCCAGCAATCCGAGCATCTGGGAGGGAATCCTGACAACGCATGAGCTCGAGCTTTGGTTGACAGACAATTGACGATGACCGGCCCTAACACGAACTAGGAGGAATCCATTCATGGCCAACACATACCCCTCATTATCGGTCAAAGGGATGATATATATACACTCGGGGAGCCCACAGATATCCGTGTTGTGACAAAAAACCGCACAAGGGAGACGTGGTCGATCAGAAGACCTCGTATACACTCCATGCGGCCTGAAAATATGTATGGGTATGATGGTGTATGATGTGTTTAAATCCCAAATGCACAACTTCGATGGGCCACGCCAACTACATTACAAACCGAACACCGTACCCGACTCCAAGCCTGGTTCAATACCTATGATGTCAATTTCCCAACTTCGAGGTGGCGGCGACCGGGGGGGGGGGGGGGGTCGTCCCACGCATGCGCTCAAACTTTATTTTGTCTAGCATGGGACACATCTATATAAATCTATACATCTATACATCTATACACCTATATAGTGTGCGAATAACTTTGAAAGTTGCTCGTTGGATGAAGCCAATCCGATGGTACAGAGATGGCAAATCCGAGCACTACTGGCCGTTGGATATCATCTACATTCCACCAGATTCTGCCACATGTACAATCTAGAAGACTCCATGGTTGAACTTAAGCATAATGCACAAACCTAAAAAGACAAGCACTTCTCCTTTGTTCTCTAGAATCTTCCATATCTTAATTGCCCAAACCTTCTTTTCTAAATGAATTGTTACTTTTTGTTTTTACCTTTACAATGCACAATTCCATGAATCTTAAATCAGTTTTTTTATAAAACTAATTGATTTTGGATGAGATGAACAATAAGAATTAAACGAACATCTACATCATGCATATCTGGGAGAAGAGGCAGGAAACCGATGAGAGGAGTGGCGAGAAACGGTAGCCTATTTTGAATGAAAACCTAGTAGAGAAGGAAGCGTAAGCTACACGACGCATGCGCACAGTGCTTACCCATGTACTTCATGTGCTGTCGAAAGGGCTCAGGGTTGCCGTTTGATCTGGGAGCATCCAACGGTGCACCAGCCAGAATGCAGGACTCAGATCGCGCGCGCAGCGGGGGGGGGATATCATACGGAAACCAACATTCGGTGGAAACCTGTGAAAACCACGAGAAAAATATTTTTTGAAGTTTCAAAAAAATGCGGGATGTTAAGTGGATGATGTTTTATTGCCACACACAATTTCAAGTTGAAACACATTATGAGATGTGAGCTATGAAAAAGACAAAATCAGTGTTGAATAGTGCCAAATAGTAATGTCACTATTCCGGGCGGTATTTGTCTTTTTCATAGCTCACATCTCGTAATGTTTTTCAACTTGAAATTTTGTCGCAATAAAACATCACCTTCTTAACATCCCACAATTTATTCAGATTTTTATGAAACTTTAAAATATGGTTTCCACAAACTTTTCATTGAATATCGGCTTTCGTGAGTGAACGGTGTGCTATTTGAAAACATTTCGTGAGAAGAATCTCGGTTTTTAAATCCCCGTAAATCCAAAACTAAGCTGAAAATTGTGAAACCTGCCATGGTGTCACGACATCGCACTTATATGTCGAGGAATTTTTTCGTCCATTGGGGCGCAAGTTTAATTACAAGCCTCTTACAAACCGGAGCTTCTCTGAAAGAAGCCTCGTGGTTCCGATAGGGAAACATGTCCCCCTTGTGGGCGAAACGTAATCACTGCCTCTTTTCACCTTGTATTTTCTTCTACGGGCAACATGGAACGACAGGATATCCGTGCTGAAATTTAAACTTATTTTCCTAGGCATTTAATGTCCATAATACAAATCTGAACTACAAATACATGATCATGTTCACCAAAATGGCTAGAAAAATTATACACGTGTCCTTGGGTGCATGTTTAGGTCCCATGCCAGGAATGGGAACGAATTACAACCGTACCGGTGTCCTGGCTGGTCCTAAAACATTTTGAATCTCGGTATTTAAGTCCCCATAAATCCTAAACTCACCAGAAAGTCATCAAAGGTGGCATGGTGTCACGTTATGGCACATATATGTCGTGGTAAAAACATTGCCAATTTGAGCCTAGCTTTATTACAAACCTCTTACAAACTGGAGTGTGTCACAAGAACCCTCGTGGTTTCGATAGGGAAACGTGTCCCCTTGTGGGCCAAACGATAATCACTCCCTCTTTTAGCCACATATTTCCTTCTACACGCAACACGGAACAACTGGAGATTTGCGCTGAACTTTGAAATTATTCAGGGTTCGTTTGACCTTTTTTATTCACTAATTCGGTTTTCTAGGCATTTAATGTCCATCATTCAAATCCGGACTGCAAATACATGCTCCCGTGCACCAAACTGGCTAGAAAAAATGTACATGTTTCCTTGGGGTGCATGTTTAGGTCCCATGGAACGAATGGCAACGAATTCAACCGTCTCGCCATCCTGGCTTGGCCACAAACATTGCGAATCTCGGTTATTAAATGTCTGTAAATCTAAGACTCACCAGGAAATCAAGAAACTTGGCATGGTGTCACTACATGGTACATATAATTGTCCAATTTGGGCGAAGCTATATTACAAGCCTTTTACAAATCGGAGCCTGTCGCAACCCTCGTGGTTCCGGTATGGAAACATTCCCCTCTTGTGGGCGAAACGATAATTGCTGCCTCTTCTCGCCTTGTACTTTGTTTTCAACACGCAACATAGAATAACAGGAGTGTCAGGCTGAAATTTGAAACTGTTCAGGGTTCGTTTGGCTATTCTATGCATTTAATGTAGTCCATAATTCAAATTTGAACTACAACCACATGCTCAAGAGAAGCAAAATGGGTGGGAAATCGTACATGTGTCATTGGGTGCATGTTTAGGTCTCGTTTAAGGAATGAGAATGAATTACAAACTTGTCGTCGTCCTGAAACAATGAGAATCTCGGTTTTTAAATCCCAGTAAATCAAAAAGTCACCCAAAAAACATGAAACTTGGCATGGTTTCATGACATGGTACATATATGTCGTGGTAAAAAAGTCGTCCAGTTTGAGAAGAGGCGCACACATTAGTAGCCAACAAAGTCCTTCTTGAAACAAAAAGATGACACGTTAATATCGCAAACGGTTATATTATATTTACCGTGTCGAAATTTAACCATACACGATGGCATGCGTGCAGCTGTTTGATTAGACGGGACGAGCGCGAGAAGTCCGCCGTCCAGGCTCGACGGGACGCGTGCGAGCAGTCCGCCGCACAGGCTCGACGGGACGCGTGCGAGCAGCAAGGCCGCCCATGCTCACTGGGAAGCGAGCTCTTTGACCTCCATGCACCAGCCGCCGCCCGCCTCGCTCACAATTTCTCCATTAATGGGTTAATTAAAGCACCTGGACGGAGGGTGTTTGCTTGTGATCCCAGGGCAGCATTTGCTTTGTTCGTGTTTTCAACTCGTATTCCGCCCTAATTTAAATTGCCACATAGGGCAATGGATAATACGACCACAAATAAAATGGCAACGGATAATACGACGACAAATTTACAATGGCCCAGATAATAATTGTCTTACATATTCCGGATAATTTAAAATGCCACATGCGGCAAAGCCCGGAAGACACGAGGGCAAGAGAAGAAGGAAATTGCAAACAATGATCTGGGTCGCTACTGTCTCTACTCGTCGATGGATCGCCGGGCAGCGAAATCCTCCAACTCCTTCTTCATTTCCTCACGACTTTACTTGAAAGCAGCCACGGATTGCTCCACCTCCTGCTCACGCTCGATCCGGAACTTCCTCAAGCCACCCATCAATTCCTCAACCATCGCTTTCAGCGTCATCTCCGAGGCACTGCTCTGCTCTTGCAACATCTGCCAGTCGGCGGCCTCCTCCTCCTTCTCGGCGACCAACTTGAGGTGCTTCGCATTGTCACCCATGAGTTGCTCGACGAGGCCGGTCTCCTTGTCAACCGAGGCATCGCTGATCTTGAGCAGCTTTATCAAGCCGTCGACCAGCTCCTGCTACGTAGTGACGTGAGCGAGAATGTCGTCGTCGCCAACGAAGCACTTCTGGAATGCCGGCTCATCGCGATGGCCGACGCCGCGAATGCGGTTGTGAGAGCCCTCGCGTTCCCGTGACAGCTCGTTCGAGGGATCCGCGGCGTGCCGGGACATCTCTGCTGCGGCTGCGGCTTCGTGGCGGGACCTCTCTAGTGCTTCTGCGGCCTTGGTCTTTGCTGCCTGGTTATATGTCCACCCTAAACTCCACCTACCGGTCATGGTGGAACGACTTGACAGAAAAAACCAGTTTTGTGGGTGATGAGGAGAGGAACTGTGAAGTAATTTTCGAGTGGGTAGTTTTTATAGCCCGGTGCTAAGTGTGAACACATATTAGTTTGATAGGTGTGAACAGATTTGCAATTACATATTGTGTTGTAATCAGCAACGTGACTAGAAATAAGGTCAAAATTTATTGATGGCAGAAGGTTGACCACATGGTTGCTCGCTGTTGAGGCGGCCACGGCGCGCTCCGCTATGGCGTCCCTGCGCGCGCTCTGCTCGCCGTTGAGGCAAAGTTACAATGGCAACGGTTAATAATTCTTAATAATTGACTTACATATTTAGGATAATTAAAAATACCAAATGCGGCAAGGCCCAGAACACACACAACGTACATATGCATACAATTAAAATAAAATATAAGCTAAAAGGCTGAGCTGGCGGCCTTCCGATGATGGTCTTCTCGGACTCCACTATCAGCATAGCACCCTTGCGGCTGTTCACTCCGAGTGTCCCGACCCGCCTCCGCCTACGGAGCTGCTGACACTGGGAGGCTCTTGTGGCTTCTGGGCCTCTTCCAGAAGAGCTTGACAGCGTGCAATCGCGCGCATGACAGCTCCGTGGAACCGCTCCATTTCCATGGCTCTGGCCTGGTAGCAAATTCCGTCGATCACCTGCATCGTCAAGATATCACGTTGGCGATGTTCTACTTCGTCGGAGACGTCAACTCTGCCAAGGATGTGCTCGAGCCTGGCCACCACATCATCGGGATCGAGGTTGACATGGCCGCCGCGGGCAATGATGAAGCCGCAGGCTGCCTTTGTCTTAAACTGAATCGCAGAGGTCCTCTGCCCATTCCTTGTGGGGAATCAGGCTCTCGATGAGCACTGGTGACGGCGGTTCTTCGGTTGGGTCGTCGATCATGCCGCCAAGTAGCTCTGGATCTTTTGCACGGGGGATGGCAAACTGCTCATCACACCTCCTCTACAATATGTCAATTGTGCTCCCAAGGACTATGACGCCGATGTCGCTGCCGATGGGCCATGGTGCCTGCACCGGCCGATGAAGCTCTTGCTCCCCGACCTGCTCCGGCTCGTTCTCCTCGCCGAAGATGTAATGCAGGTAGGCGCCAACATAGAAGTTTTGGTCGTTGCCTAGCATGCTTGGAATAACTAATGGTAGATGGGTGAGGACTAGATCTTCGCAGAGTGTCGCAGCGGTGCGTTGCCGCCTGGGTTATATGAAGCAAGCCGTTAGCTGGTGGCGGGAAACCGGTGAGGGAATACACGTGGATTTTACAATTCACCCATGTGGAGCGCAGGAAGCATTCGCTGGAGCGAGGGAAGACTAAGTGGAGCACACACACAACCCGAATACCGTATCCGGTGCCACGTGTTATTTATCACACAAGTGTTAACATAAGGAAATGCATGTGTAACTTATTAATCATCGCTCACGAGTACCCGCAGACGCATCGTGTGCGATACTCCTAGCCACGGCAAGCAACTAGTTTGCATTTTTCAAAGTTTTTTGTACACACAAAATCACACACGAACTAACTGTATTAACCGTCTATGTGGTAAATTCTCATCGCAAACAGTTCATCCGAGTCGGCTGCTTGCCACGTATCACACACATCTTGTTAAGTTGAACCGTTTCTGTTGCGTTTGCTAATCGAAAACAGTTCGTCCGAGTGAACCGTATGCCCTATATCACATACACCTTGACCGGGCTAACCGTTTATGTTGCACTCCCTAATAGCAAATAGTTCATCGGAGTGAACTATATGCCGTATATCGCACACACACATTGATATGGCTGCCCATTTCTGTTGTTCTGCCTCATCGCAGACAGTTCGAACGGGTTAACCGTGTGCCCTACATCGCACACGGAACTAAAATCTGAACCGTGTTTGATGCGTCCTGCATCGCAAACGTTTTGCACCTTTTCTGACTTTTTTTTACATCCCCGTTTATGATTAATGCATCGCACACAGTTTCCTGAAAGGGTCTTTGATCGTAGTGTCGCGTTAGCAGCATCCTGCAGTAGTGTATATATCAATCTTTACATCTGGACCATTCCGGAGCTCCTTGTCATGTCCGTGATCTCATCCGAGAATGCGAACAACATTCGGTCACCAACTCACATAACTCGTATAATACTATATCGTCAACGAGCATTAAGTGTGCGGACCCTACGGGTTCGAGAATGATGTAGACATGACCGAGACGCCTCTCCGATCAATAACAAATAGCGGGACCTGGATGCCCATATTGGTTCCTACATATTCTATAAAGATCTTTATCAGTCGAACCCTTTTGACAATATACGTAATTCCCTTTGTCGGTCGGTATTTTATCAGTCGAACCCTTTTGACAATATACGTAATTCCCTTTGTCTGTCGGTATGTTATTTGCCCAGGCCATTGTGGTCGGCCCTTGAGTTCTGCAGATGAATGGCAAATACTAGTTGACGTCCATTATGGCAAAACCTATTTGGCGCCTTCATTGCCGGTTAAAGGTGTTTTCCCCATCTGGCGCACAACCCGTGCCAGAGTTACATTAACCTTTTTTGTTTCCAGCTATGGTTTAATAAAGATGCGGACAAAGATGTCACACTCGAGACGTCTTCATTAATAGAGAACAGAAAAAACCACTACGACATCTTCACACTTGTGCTTAATAATTTATTTTTTATTTTTATTCATTCTTCAGTTCACTGCAAATGGAGAAGCATGTTTCTTTTTTTCTTCATTTTTGCCTTGTTCTATTTTATTTTAATTTATTTTATCTGTTTTGTTTTCTTTATTGTGTGAAGTTTTTTCAAATTCGTGAACTTTTTTCTCTCAAAATGGATGAACTTTTTCAAATTTCTGAACATTTTTCTTCAAAATCGATGAACTTTTTTATAATTTCACAAACTTTTTTCTTCAAATTCGATGAACATTTTGCAATATATATGAACTTTTTCCAAATTCAGGAACTCTTTGTTGAAATGCACGAACTTTTTCCGAATTTGTGCATTGTTTTTCAAAATCAATGGACTTTTTTCAAAATTTAGTAAACTTTTTCAAATCTGTGAACATGTTTTTAGATGGTTGAATTTTTTTCCAAACCAATGAACCTTTTTTCAAATTCATGAACCTTTTGTACGTTTGTGATTTTTTTCGAAATCCGTGAATTTTTTAATTTATGATTTTTTAATTTTTTTGGAATTTTCAAAAAAAGAATTGTAATGTTAAATGGTCAAATCATCACCAGTTAACTAGTCAACCATCGACCGGTCAACCATGATCGAGCGCAGAAATCAGCGAACCTTAGTTGTTTTTTACCCTGGGACGATGCACCCTCAGTTTTTTTAACAACGCCATGATACTGGGCTGGCCTAGAACGCATGTCCGTGGGCAGCAGTTCTCCTAGCCGTCGCTTAAGGCCCCCACTAAGAGTACAGGCCCATTAGTCACCGAAATCACTAGTTGAGGAGTACTTATTACAAAGATCACTCTCACCTCCCAGGTTGCGACAAGTGGCGCGCTGCATGTGCGCCGCTTGTCGCAACCTGGGTGTTTTCCCTTTTTCGTAGACCCGTTTATTCAAAACGTTTTATCTCTTAAACCGTGCTTCCAAGTCTTGAACCATTTTAACCGTTGGATTCCTCACGTCGAGATCTTCAAAACTAGATCCCATGTGGATAGGTTTTGATGAATTCTTTTAACGAAAAAACAAGATGAAAAAACCGACCCGGAAGCACGGGTTTTTTCCCTTTCCGGAAGTGGTACGCCCGTGCCACTCGCGAATGCAGAACCGTGCCTCTCGCGGAAGAAAAAAACAGAAAACACATTTTTTTTCGTTTCTAAGAGGCACGGTCGTGACTCTCCCGAAAGGACAATCATGCGTCTCATGGAAGCAAAACCGTGCCTCTCGCAGAAGGAAAAAAAACAGAAAACGCGTTTTTTCCCGTTTCCGTGTGGCACGACCGTAACTCTTGCGGAAGCAAAACCGTGCATCTTGTGAAAATAAATAGAAAACATGTTTTTTCCTTTTTCCGAAAGGCACGGCCGTGACTCTCGCAAATGCACAACTGTGCCTCTTGCGGAAGCAAAAACGTGCCTCTCGCTCAAGAAAAAATGCAGAAAACACATTTTCTTTAGTTTCCGAAAGGCACGGCTGTGATTCTCGCGAAAGCACAACCATGCCTCTCGCGGAAGCAAAACCGTGCCTCTTGCGGAAGGAAAAAAAACAGAAAACACATTTTTTTCCGTTTCCGAAAGGCACGGCTGTGACTCCCGCGAAAGCACAACCGTGCCTTTCGCGGAAGCAAAATCATGCCCCTCGTGAAAGAAAAATAAATAAAACTCTTTTTTTCGTGCAATTTTTTTCGTTGTTTTTTTGACCCAAAAGCTAAGGAAGACCGGTAGAAAACCGAAACATCGAAAAAAACCGAAGAAATTGTTTAAAAAGCCGAAAACGTGTGCGGAAAATAAAAAAATTCCAGAGTGAGCGCCTAGAGCGCGACATTTGGCGAGCGACTGAGAGCACGCCAAGTGGCACTGATCGTTACGAGACTCCTGAAGGAGCGCTCGTTAACAAGTTGCTCTCATTAGTCACCAAGGTGAGGTCGTGCCTCTGTTTGAGTCAAGTTGGGCCGCCCCAGAGGCGTATTTGTGCGATCAGATATTGTTACATCACTGCTACTGTAGTTTTTTATTTTCTTTTCTCTTGTGCTATTTTTTTCTTTCAGTTTTCTTTTTTATTCTATTTTTGCTTTAGGATTTGCCTTTCCTTTTTGTTTTGCTGCTTTTTTCGTTTTTCTTCGGGATTTATTTTTCCCTTGTTTTTCCTTCTAGGCCTTTTCTTTTCTGTAGTTCTATACTCCCTTTGTTCCAAATACCAGATGACCCGGTGCGCCAAATGGCGCAGAGACCATTTGAAACCGTGCGCGCTTCAAAAATATTTGCATGTTTTCGTAACTTTAGGTTTGAGCAAGCTCACAGACCATGTCAAACCCGAAGTGTTTTGAAAATATTTGACTTTGTTAATAAAAGTCGGTTTCAGTATTTGACTTTGTTAGTCGAAGTATGTTTTAGCAGGGTATTAATTCAAACACTTTATAAGATGAAAAATGAAGGATAATTCATCTTTGAAAATATATACTTGAGCATGCATAGTTTGTTATTTTATTTGAGTAACATAGTGAAATGGCACAAGGTCCAAATTCAAACCCACATTGTTTTGAAACGGTTTGTGTTTCTTTAATACTTCTATCTTTTAAATTGTAGGTGCATGGTAAGAATCGTTATGCATATGATCGATACATTGACAAATAAAAGAGGTCACTGCCATAGTCAAAATTTACACCTACCATAAAAAATATCATGTTTCTAGCTTTACCATGGAATTGCACTTTTTGTGATGATAACAAAGTTTGGAATCGCTAACAACCACAATTTTTGAAGGACGGAGCAAGCAAAAAAATTGCAAACTCAGACAATGTAGAGATTGGTAAAAATCTCGATTTTAGCATATACATAAAGGACATGCCACATTAAAAAAACGAGATATACTGCAGATAGCCCATTACATGCTTCAGCGTCAATCAGATGGGTTCTAATCAGACTGTTGTAAACATTGGAGACCATGATCGTGTGGTAACTGTACATATCAATTATGTACCAGGAAGATAAAGTTTAGAAATTGGTCACGATCATGTATTTGTTAACCTCATTCACCATGGGGGCGCACCCCATCCTCCGCACATTCACTATCTATGCTCTCTGCTTGCCACAGACGTGATTCCTATATTTCATAATCATTGCCTTAGATATCGTCATAAATTTGCACGTTTCTATCAATTGCTCGACAATAATTTGTTCACGCACCGTATTATTTGCTTTGTTGAGAGAAGCCTCTAGTGAAACGTATGGCCCCCGGGCCTATTTTTCATCATATAAGTTTCCGATTTACTATTTTCCATCATATTAGTTTCCGATCTATTATTTTGCAATCTTTTACTTTCCGATGTATAAACCAAAAATACCAAAAATATTTACTTTACCTTTTGTTTTGTTTCATCTGTCTCTATCAGATCTCACTTTTGCAAGTAACCGTGAAAGGACTGACAACCCCTTTTATCTTGTTGGGTGCAAGTTGTTTGATTGTTTGTGCAGGTATTAGGTGATTTGTGCGTTGTCTCCTACTGGATTGATACCTTGGTTCTCTAACTGAAGGAAATACTTATCTCTACTTTGCTGCGTCGCCCTTTCCTCTTCAAGGGAAAAACCAACGCAAGCTCAAGAAGTAGCACTCCCGATTGGATCAGGAGCGCCGCCGCTCGATCAGCAGCCCGAAAAGAATATCAAATAGTTTTTTAACTCACCGAGACTATGGGTTGAATAGCAAAAATAGCAGGGACTTTTTAGTGAGAAGGATGCGACGGTGAACCCGACGGAGTTAATCCGTGCTTTATTATTAGGGAAAGATATACTAATTTCTATACATATTGGATCAAAATGTTAAAATTCCTCAAATGTCAAAATTCCTTAACTTTTTTCTATATACATCTAATGATCTAGTGAAAAAAATGTCCAAATTCTTGCATCTAATCATCTAATCATCTATACGTCTATTCATCTAATCATCTAGTGTGTGTGTGTGTTCATGCATATATATATATATATATATATATATATATATATATATATATATATATATATATATATATATATATATATATATATATATATATATATATATATATATATATATATATATATATATATATATATCTGTGTGTGTGGGGGGGGGCGTGGGGAGGGGCCGGCGGCCTCCATGGCGGCACATGGGGCGAGGGAGATGGGGGAGATCATAGCAGGGCCACGGGGCGACGGCGAGGCGAGGCGAGTCGGGGGCGGCGACAGCGTCGGCGGCGCGGCTATGAGCTCAGGGCCGGAGGAGCGGGCGCGGGTTGCGTTGAGGGAGTCCTAGATTAGGGGTTCCTCGGGTGTCCGGGCTATTCGATATGGGCCGGCCTGATGAGTCGTGAAGATAAAGCAGAAGAATATCCTCCGTGTCCGGGTAGGACTCCCATATGCATGGACGGCATGTTTGGTGTTCAGATGAACTCTTTCCTTCCTTTACAAACCGACTCTGTACACCTAGACCCCTTCGGTGTATATATAAACCAGAGGGTTTAGTCCGTAGAGGCCAGTAGAATGATCATACGCTAGACAGCCAGGGTTTAGCCATTACGATCTCGAGGTAGATCAACTCTTGTAACCCCTATACATTCATCGAATGCAATCAAGCAGGACGTAGGGTTTTACCTCCTTCAAGACGGCCCGAACCTGGGTAAACATCGTGTCCCCATCGTCCCTTGTTACCATTGATCTTCAGGCACACAGTTTGGGACCCCCTACCCGAGATCTGCCGGTTTTGACGCCGACAGGCATCCCGGGCGGCATCGGGCTGGGCTCGGGGAGGAATGGGCGCGGGCAGCATCGGGGACCGGCGTGAGGAGACGCACTAAAAGAAAGTGGCACAAGCTCCGGCGTCGTGGAGGCGAGACGACGACGACGCGGCGATGTCAAAGAGGTCAAAGAAAGCAGAGGAACTGAAAAAATTTGAATTGCTACCTCGACTAAAGGCATGCGCTTCCCGCCGCTTCGGCTGGCCAAAAGTGACCTTATATGCGGGGACCTTTAGTCCCGGTTGGAGCCACCAGTGGCGGGAAGCGCATGCCTTTAGTCGCGGTTGGTGGCTCCAACCGGGACTAAAGGGGGGCCTTTAGTCGCGGCTGGAGCCACCAACCGCGACTAAAGGCCTGTGCTTCCTGTGTCCAATGTTTAGTGCCACCTCGCTAGTTGAGAGGAGCTCGCACCGGTTTATAAGCCCCACCGCGGCTACCATGTCGAGCTCCTTCCTAAGTAGGCCTTTGTGGGCCTATCGAAATTGTGCTGCCCTGTGGGGCCTACTAGGTCGTACGGGCCTGCATCCTGGCCCAACTAGAGGTTGGGTTTCTAGTCGTATGCAGGCCGTGGCGGCCCAGTAGGCGTGCTTTTTTAATTTATTAATTTTTTTGTTTTTTCGCTTTATTTATTTTTTTCTGAGTTGTTTTTTTTGCTTTATTTAGAGTTTCTTTGTGAATCTTTTTTCTTTAGGTAAAAAAATTATAAACTTTCTTTTAGTGCGATAGTTTTCAAATTTGGATAGTTTAAATTTGAATTATTTGAATTTTGTGTGAATCACTAGTTTGTGAATAACTTTATTTTAAAAATATATTTTTCAGTGATTCTTTTTTCGCTGTTTAAATGGTAATTCTTAGGTTATTTAAAAATGAAATGCCTTTGTAACAGATGAGTTTTCGTCCGAAACCCTGATACTTCGAAAGAGATTGTCCATTTTGTACACGAAGTGCTTCCAATTTTTGCCACCCTAAGTACGTCAAACACATCAATCGTAAAAGTGGATGAACACATAGAGTACAGGACCAGAGCATTAACACATAGTGAATAGATGAACTCCTCAAACTACAGTCACCATCGGGAGTGGTCCCGATTATTGTCACTTCGGGGTTGCCAGATCATAACACATAGTAGGTGACTATTGACTTGCAAAATAGGATCAAGAACTCACATATATTCATGAAAACATAATAGCTTCAGATCTGAAATCATGGCACTTGGGCCCTAGTGACAAGCATTAAGCATAGCAAAGTCATAGCAACATCAATCTTAGAACATAGTGGATACTAGGGATCAAACCCTAACAAAACTAACTCGATTATATGATAAATCTCATCCAACCCATCACCGTCCAGCAAGCCTACGATGGAATTACTCACGCACGGCGGTGAGCATCATGAAATTGGTGATGGAGGAAGGTTGATGATGACGATGGCGACGGATTCTCCTCTCCGGAGCCCTGAACGGACTCCAGATCAGCCCGCCCGAGAGAGTTTAGGGCTTGGCGGCGGCTCTATATTGTAAAACGCGATGAATCCTTCTCTCTGATTTTTTCTCCCCGAACATGAATATATAGAGTTGGAGTTGAGGTCGGTGGAGCACCAGGGGGCCCACGAGGCAGGGGGCACGCCCAGGGGGTAGGCGCGCTCCCCACCCTCGTGGACAAGGTGTGGGCCCCCTGGCCTTGATTCTTTTGCCAGTATTTTTTATTAATTCCAAAAATATTCTCTGTGAAGTTTCAGGTCATTCCGAGAACTTTTATTTCTGCACAAAAATAACACCATGGCAATTCTGCTAAAAACAGCGTCAGTCCGGGTTAGTTCCATTCAAATCATGCAAGTTAGAGTCCAAAACAAGGGGAAAAGTGTTTGGAAAAGTAGATACGATGGAGACATATCACCTCCCCCAAGCTTAAACTTTTGCTTGTCCTCAAGCAATTCAGTTGATAAACTGAAAGTGATAAATAAAAACTTTTACAAACTCTGTTTGCTCTTGTTGTTGCAAATATGTAAAGCCGGCATTCAAGTTTTCAGCAAAGATTATGAACTAACCATATTCACAATAACATTTAGGTCTCATGTTTACTCATATCAATGGCATAATCAACTAGCGAGCAATAATAATAAATCTCAGATGACAACACTTTCTCAAAACAATCATAATATGATATAACAAGATGGTATCTCGCTAGCCCTTTGTGAGACCGCAAAACATAAATGCAGAGCACCTTTGAAGATCAAGGACTGACTAGACATTGTAATTCATGGTAAAAGAGATCCAGTCATAGTCATACCCAATATAAACAAATAGTAATGGATGCAAATGACAGCGGTTCTCTCCAACTGGTGCCTTTTAATAAGAGGGTGATGACTCAACAGAAAAGTAAATAGATAGGCCCTTCGCAGAGGGAAGCAGGGATTTGTAGAGGTGCCAGAGGTCGATTTTGAAATAGAGATGAATAATATTTTGAGCGGCATACTTTCATTGTCAACATAACAACCGAGAGATCTCGATATCTTCCATGCTACACACATTACAGGCGGTTCCCAAACAGAATGGTAAAGTTTATACTCCCCCTCCACCAACAAGCATCAATCCATGGCTTGCCCGAAACAACGGGTGCCTCCAACTAACAATAGTCCCAGGGGAGTTTTGTTTGGAATTATTTTGATTTGATTTGAGCAAGGGACTGGGCATCCCGGTGACCAGCCATTTCTCGTGAGTGAGGAGCGGAGTCCACTCCTCTTGAGAATAACCCGCCTAGCATGGAAGATACAGACATCGCTAGTTGATACATGAGCTATTCTAGCATACAAAACAGAATTTCATTTGAAGGTTTAGAGTTTGGCACATACAAATTTACTTGGAACGGCAGGTAGATACCGCATATAGGAAGGTATGGTGGACTCATATGGAATAACTTTGGGGTTTATGGAAGTGGATGCACAAGCAGTATTCCATCTTAGTACAAGTGAAGGCTAGAAAAAGACTGGGAAGCGACCAACTAGAGAGCAACAACAGTCATGAACATGCATTAAAATTAATAAACATTGAGTGCAAGCATGAGTAGGATATAATCTGCCATGAACATAAATATCGTGGAGGCTATGTTGATTTGTTTCAACAACATGTATGAATCGTTCAAATGAGGATACCACCCTATCATACCACATCACAACCATTTTAATAGCATGTATACACGCAAGGTAAACCATTATAAGCTCCTAGCTAATTAAGCATGGCATAAGCAACTATAATCTCTAATTGTCATTGCAAACATGTTCATTCCTAATAGGCTGAATCAGGAACGATGAAATAATCATATTTACAAAAACAAGAGAGGTCGAGTTCATACCAGCTTCTCTCATCTCAATTAGTCCATCATATATCGTCATTATTGCCATTCACTTGCACGACCGAATGTTGGTGATAATAATAATAGTGCACGTGCATTGGACTAAGCTGGAATCTGCGAGCATTTAATACAAGGGAGAAGACAAGGTAATATGGGCTCCTCGTTAAATCAACAATAATGCATATGAGAGCCACTTCAACATTTTAATCATGGTCTTCTCCTCTCGACCCCCAAAGAAAAGAAATAAAACAAAACTATTTTCATGGGAAAGCTCCCAACAAGCAAAAGAAGAACGAGAAATCTTTTTGGGTTTTCTTTTAGTTACTACTACTACAAGCAACAAAAGTAAACTAGCTAAAAGCTACTACTAATTTTTTTTGTTTTTTCTTAAGGTTATTCAAACACACAAGTTCAAAGCGAGAAAAACAAAATAAACTAGCATGGATAGTACAATGAAAAAGTATGAGCACCGACAACTGGAATGAGTGTGTGAACATGAATGTAATGTCGGTGAGAAATACGTACTCCCCCAAGCTTAGGCTTTTGGCCTAAGTTGGTCTATGCCCATGGATTAAATTGTAGTTGGGGTCGTACTGAGATGCATCCTCGGGGTGCCACTGGTTTGCAATCTCCTCCGGATCCCACTGGTAAACAGACTGACGGTGAGGATCAACTTGTGGCTCCGGCTCTGGCTCTGGAGCTGGTGTGGGGTTTCGGTAAGCATGAATGGCCGCCGGCAGAACAAGATACTTGCCTAAAGATAAGTTAAACAAAGAAGGAGCAGGCAAAGTAATAGTCTCAAAGTAATCTTTATCAAATATTAGTCTATAGTTAAGCATCTTTTTCTTATTCTTAACAATAAAATCATGTGCTACCATACTCTTATAGTCTAGAAAAACAGGAGGTAGCAACTTTTCTTCTTTCTCATAATGCCTAATAGGTATGTTAAAGTGAGCAGCGAGGCGCGAAGCGAAGATACCTCCCAAGATGGGACCCTTCGTACGGTTCGATTTAACCGCTTGGCAACAATAGCGCCTAGACTAGAAGTGTTATCACAAAACAAGGCATGGCCCAAAATAACAATAGTAGGGGCACTAAGGTTTCCACAGTTCCCGCGACCAATTAAACATCTACTAGCAAATATTGCAAAGTAACGCGGAATGGGAAAGTGCATGCTAGTAATTCTTGCATCGGAATCTTTCCTCGTTTCCCCTACAGCAATCATATCAATAAACCCTTCCACATCATTACGATGTGGTTCCTTTATGCTGCCCGCAAATGGTATCTTACAGACCCGACATAAATCAAATAGAGACATCTCCTTAAACCCATCATATAAATAAAAATCCATCGAAGGTTGTGATCTCCTAGCATGGAAATGAAAATTTTGCACGAAAATATTAGTGAGTAGGAGATACTGTTCGCGCTGGTCGCGGAGGAAATCGATGAGGCCCGCATTCTCAGCCAAACACTACTAGGAAAAGGCCTACTAATGGCGCACCTAATTTGGCCATTAATGGCGCATTAGTGGTGCACCATTAGTAGCACGCCATTAGTATATTTTACTAATGGCGCACCACTGGTGCGCCATTAGTATTTGGTATACTAATGGCGCACCCCAGTTGCGCCATTAGTATATACAACAGTGCGCCATTAGTATGCCTCCCAGGGGGCCATGTATACCCAGGTGCTTTGGCATACTAATGGCGCACCATCCCACGGTGCGCCATTAGTAAAAAAAATTTCAATTTTTTTTTAAATTTTGTCAAAAAAAAATTTTCAATTTTTATTTCAATTTTTTTTAAATTTTGTCAAAATTGTTTTTGTTTTTTTCTTAATCTCGGGTCACTATGGCTTAATCTCAAGTCAAATCGCAACTAAGTGGTCAAACTTCCCGGAAGGTCACCCATGCTCACACTACTCCAGCCCGAGCACGCTTAACTTCGCAGTTCTATCCAACCCCAGCACCACCTCACTTAACAGCCACTTGTTGATATATCTATCATATCAATCCTATTAAACCTTGTTGATGTCTAGGACTTTGTTCATATACATGAGTATGATGAAATTTTGAAAAATATTTGAAACTTCTCTGTCATATTACGAATCATTTTTTGAAAAAAAAAATCCAAAAAAAAATCAAAACAAATTTTTTTTTTCTGTTACTAGTGGCGCACCTAGCAACCGGTGCGCCACTAGTAAGTTTGAAATTTTTTGAATTTTTTTGCCTCTAGATCTTGAAAGCCCCGTACCTAGCAATAGGTTTTTGAGATTTTTGAGAATTCGGATGTAACTTTTCGAGTAGATGATTTTTCATATAAAAAACTTTTTCATCCGAGTTCGTATGCAAAAGTTATGCCCATTTTAAGAAATTCCAGAGAGATTTTGCAAATAAAGTCGAAATTCATATTTGTTAATTTTCCCAACAACTAGACCACATATAACATGGGAATCTTATTTTATTTTATTTTTTTCACATTTCCATCAATTTCTTTTATTTTTTTTAAACTGAAAAGGCGGTCCAAGGGGGGGGGGGGTGTGCATTCGGTGGAATGGGCCAAGTTACTAATGGCGCACCATGGGGGTGGTGCGCCATTAGTAGTTCACCTAGTAATGGCGCACCACCCCAACCGTGCGCCATTAGTAGTTTTTGAAAAAAAAAATTGAAACAAACAAAATTTGTAACAAAATTACTAATGGCGCACCTGTGAGTGGTGCGCCATTAGTAGTTCAACTACTAATGGCGCACCACTCACAGGTGCGCCATTAGTAGTTTAAAAAATAAAAATAAAAAAAAATTGAAAAAAAATTTTGAAACATAATTACTAATGGCGCATTGTGGGCAGGTGCGCCATTACTAGTTACAACTAGTAATGGCGCACTGTGTCTGGATGCGCCATTAGTATGTTTGGCAGGCGCACTAGTTAAAAAAAAATTCTTTGATACTAATGGCGCACCCTGGGCCAGGTGCGCCATTAGTAGTTTCAACTACTAATGGCGCACTGTGTCTGGATGCGCCATTAGTATGTTTGGACAGGCACACTAGTTAAAAAAAAATTTGATACTAATGGCGCACCCTGGGCCAGGTGCGCCATTAGTAGTTTCAACTACTAATGGCGCACTGTGTCTGGATGCGCCATTAGTATGTTTGGACAGGCGCACTAGTTAAAAAAAATTATACTAATGGCGCACCCTGGGCCAGGTGCGCCATTAGTAGTTTCAACTCTAATGGCGTATCAGAAGGTGGTGCGCCATTAGTATATACTAATGGCGCACCGCTTGTCTGGTACGCCATTAGTGTCAATCCCATCTATAGCCCTTTTTCTAGTAGTGAAATAATAAAAATCATCATGAATCCCGGCTGCCCTCAAGAAATCATCACAAGGCCATTCACACGGCCGAACCTCCGCGGTGCGAGGGAGATTATATTTGGGCCTCTTATCCTCTTCACTTTGCTTATCCTTCGAGCTTCGACTCGAAGAGCCCCTCAAAAATCTCTTCATCAATTTCTGAAAATTTCTGAAATTTTAGTAACTTAAAATAATAGTGAACCAAACTGAACAAAATTGATAGCAACCACTCCCACAAGTGCCTAGAGGCTATATCATGCATTAGAACTACTTGGGACCATATAAATTTGACATGCAAGCTCAAGAACAGGGTCACCTAGGCAGGAAAAATTTGCAATCAATAAAGCACTAGAACAAAAACTAATTGGACCATTGGAGGAGTCACATACCGAAGAACAATCCCCCAAAGCAGTTTTGTGAATGGAGCTTTGAGCAAGGAGATCGAAAATGGCAGCAATTGACCTGAAACTTGACGGAGCTTATTTTTGGACTAGAGGAAGGCCACGGAGTCAAAGAGTTGGGCGAGAAGAGTCCCGGGCTGCCCACGAGGGTGGGGGGCGCGCCCACCCCCCTGGGCGCGCCTCCCTGCCTCGTGGACAGCCCGGAGAACCCACTGACTTGTTCTCGACACCAACACCTCTCATATATACCCCAACTTCCAGAAAGTAACCTAGATCGGAAGTTCCGCCGCCGCAAGCCTCTGTAGCCACGAGAAATCAATCTAGGCCCTCTCTGGCACCCTGCCGGAGGGGGCCACCATCACCGGTAGCCATGGAGGAGTATCCCGGAGCGGCCCTCATCGCCATGAAGGCCAAGGACCAGAGGGAGAACCTTTCCCCATCTAGGGTGGAGGCCATGGAGGAGGAAGCATAAGGGGGAGAACCTCTCCTCCTCTCTCTTGGTGGCACCGGAGTGCCATCGAGAGGGGAATCATCACCGCGGGGATCGTCTTCATCAACATCAGCATCATCATCACCATCCTCATATATTTTACGCGGTCCACTCTCCCGCACCCCGCTGTAATCCCTACTTGAACATGGTTCTTTATGCCACATATTATGATCCAATGATGTGTTGCCATCCTATGATGTTGGCGCCTTCGTGGAGCCAAACCGAAGGAAGAGCAAAAGGGCGCCGTTAGTGGACACCTACCACTTTTCACCGGTTAGAGAGGCCCTCGCTAGCGCGCCCCAAGACGTCAGTCCTTTTGATCTTGCTGGCCAAGGTCAGTGTACTGAATCCCCCTTCCAAACACTAGATATCCTTTGTCTTTTGGTTGATTGATGATCTAGATTGGTACGAGTTGTATGTTTTATTTTGGTGATGTCCTATGGTGCCCTCCGTGTCGCGCAAGCATGAGGGATTCCCGCTGTAGGGTGTTGCAATACGTTCATGATTCGCTTATAGTGGGTTGGTGAGTGACTGAAAAACAAACCCGAGTAAGGGGGTTGTTGCGCATGGGAATAAAGAGGACTTGATGCTTTAATGCTATGGTTGGGTTTTACCTTAATGATCTTTAGTAGTTGCGGATGCTTGCTAGAGTTCCAATCATAAGTGCATATGATCCATGTAGAGAAAGTATGTTAGCTTATGCCTCTCCCTCATATGAAATTGCAATGACGACTATCGGTCTTGTTAACAATTCCCTAGGACAATTCTGCACACCGATCCATCATTATTCCACACTCGCTATTTATAATATTTAGTAATATATTCTAACTTTATGATAACAGCACCTACTTTTATGTTTTAGCTCTCCGATACCATACAAAGTTATCCTCTTCATACCCACAACGTAGTTTTATTTCTCGTTGCTAGTTGGAAGCAAACGTTCGGTGTACGTAGAGTCGTATCAGTGGCAGATAGGGCTTGAGAGAATATTGATCTTACCTTTAGCTCCTTGTGGGTTCGACACTCCATACTTATCACTTCCACCTTTGGAAATTGCTACGATGATTCCCTCCACTTGGGGATTATCAAGCTCTTTTCTGGCGCCGTTGCCAGGGAGCAATAGCGTGGGGTTGATATTCTCGTGTATGCGTGTTTGCTTTCTTCACTAAGTAGCTTTTGTTTTTTTTTCCTTTTTGTTTCTGTTTAGTTGTGGGTGAAACATACAAAAAAAATTAAAAGAATTAAAATACAAAAAAAATTACTTGCCTCTCATGCCTAAAAAGTTTTTCAAAAAAGAGAAGTGATTGGAAAGTTATGCATTGAAGAAGTGAGGGTCGACCATCAGCACTTGTGTTCATGCTCACGGAAAAAATGTAGAATTTTTCATGGAATTTTCTCTGTAAATAAACTATCTCCTTGTGTATATCCATTGTATTATAAAAATAATGTGCCAAGCTTTGGTTTTAGGATGATTAGATTGCTTGTTTACTATGTGCAGAACAAAAACAGAAACTTTGGCTGTAGCGCGTGATTTTACATTTTTTACTGGAAAGTCAAATGGGTCCGAAACTTTTAGCACATTACTTCTGTATAAATTGTTCAAATTGGCAAATTTATTTCATAATTTTTCGAGTTACAGAAGTTTAGTAAACTTCCAGATTACTACAGACAGTCCTGTTTAAGACAGATTCTGTTTTTGATGCATTGTTTGCTTGTTTTGATGAAACTATCGATTTCTATCAGTGGATTAAGCCATGGAAAAGTTATATTACAGTAGCTATAATGAAAAAACAAAATATGAATTGGTTTGCAACAGTACTTATAGTAGTGATTTGCTTTGTTATACTAACGGATCTCACAAAGTTTTTGTTAAAGTTTTGTGTGGATGAAGTGTTCGAAGATCCAGGAGCTATCAATATGAGAAGAATAAAGAGAGGCAAGAGTTCAAGCTTGGGGATGCCCAAGGCACCCCAAGTAAATATTTCAAAGGATACTCAAGCATCTAAGCTTGGGGATGCCCCGGACGGCATCCCCTCTTTCGTCTTCAAAACTATCGGTATACCTTACTCGGAGCTATATTTTTATTCGTCACATGATATGTGTTTTGCTTGGAGCGTGATTTCAATTTTACTTGCTGTTTGAATAAAATCATTGGATCTGAAATATTGAATGAAAAATAATCCTCCCATGGCTAGTTAATTATTTTACTACTCAGTGATCTTCACTTGTATCTTTTTGGAGTAGTTTGTCAATAACTCACGTGCGTCACGTATATCCTATGAGTAAAAGGTTGAATGAATTGAATGTCATAAATCTGAATTTATATATGTTTCATATGCTTATAACATGGGGAGTAATGACTTCACACATAATAAGTATAGGTAGTAAACTCATTGAAAGTTAGCAAACGTAGAATTGGTCACTTGAATAATTCATGAAAGAATATTGAAGGAAGAGAGATTTCACATATAAATATACTATCTTGGACATCTTTTGTAATTGTGAGCACTCATTAAAATATGACATGATAAAAGGTTGATGTTGGACAAGGAAGACAACGTAATGGGTTATGTTTTCTTATATCCGAAATAAAGTATATTGTCCTGGATCATCCAACATGTTGAGCTTGCTTTTCCCTCTCATGCTAGACAAATTCTTTGCACCAAGTAGAGATACTACTTGTGCTTCCAAACATCCCTTAAAACAAGTTTTGCCATGAGAGTCCACCATACCTACCTATGGATTGAGTAAGATCCTTCAAGTAAGTTGTCATCAGTGCATGCAATAAAAATTGCCCTCTAGATATGTATGATCTATTAATGTGGAGAAAATAAGCTTTATACGATCTTGTGATGTGGAAGAAATAAAAGCGACGGACTGCATAATAAAGGTCCATATCACAAGTGGCAATATAAAGTGACGTTATTTTTCATTAAGATTTTGTGCATCCAACCTTAAAATCGCATGACAACCCCTGCTTCCCTCTTCGAAGAACATATCTTTTACTTTTATCTTCTACCTTATGCAAGAGTCATGGTGATCTTCAACTTTCCTTTTTACATTTTATCCTTTGGCAAGCACATTGTGTTGGAAAGATCCTGATATATATATATATATATATATATATATATATATATATATATATATATATATATATATATATATATGTATGTATGTATATATATATATATATATATCCAATTGGATGTAAGTTATCATGAACTATTATTGTTGACATTACCCTGTTGGAAATATGCCCTAGAGGCAATAATAAAATGGTTATTATTATATTTCCTTGTTCATGATAATTGTCTATTGTTCATGCTATAATTGTGTTATCCGGAAATCGTAATACATGTGTGAATACATAGACCACAACATGTCCCTAGTGAGCCTCTAGTTGACTAGCTCGTTGATCAACAGATAGTCATGGTTTCCTGACTATGGACATTGGATGTCATTGATAACGGGATCACATCATTAGGAGAATGATGTGATGGACAAGACCCAATCCTAAGCATAGCACAAAGATCGTGTAGTTCATTTGCTAGAGTATCTCTAGGCCCACTCGGTAATGCATCATCATAATGAGCTCAAAGTGACCAAGTGGTTGGTCACGGGATCATGCATTACGGTACGAGTAAAGTGACTTGCCGGTAACGAGATTGAACAAGGTATTGGGATACCGACAATCGAATCTCGGGCAAGTAACGTACCGATTGACAAAGGGAATTGTATACAGGATTGATTGAATCCTCGACATCGTGGTTCATCCGATGAGATCATCGTGGAACATGTGGGAGCCAACATGGGGATCCAGATCCCGTTGTCGGTTATTGACCGGAGAATCGTCTCGGTCATGTCTGCATGTCTCCCGAACCCGTAGGGTCTACACACTTAAGATTCGGTGACGCTAGGGTTGTAGAGATATTAGTATGCGGAAACCCGAAAGTTGTTCGGGGTCCCGGATGAGACCCCGGACGTCACGAGGAGTTCCGGAATGGTCCGGAGGTGAAGAATTATATATAGGAAGTCCAGTTTTGGCCACCGGGAAAGTTTCGGGGGTTACCGGTATTGTACCGGGACCACCGGAAGGGTCCCGGGGGTCCACCGGGTGGGGCCACCTATCCCCGAGGGCTCCATGGGCTGAAGTGGGAGGGGAACCAGCCCCTGGTGGGCTGGTGCGCCCCCCCTTGGGCCTCCCCCTGCGCCTAGGGTTAGAAACCCTAGGGGTGGGGGCGCCCCCCACTTGGCTTGGGGGGGAAGCCACCCCTTGGCCGCCGCCCCCCCAGGGCCCCTATATATAGTGGAGGGGAGGGAGGGCAGCCGTACCACAGCCCCTGGCGCCTCCCTCTCCCTCCCGTGACACCTCTCCCTCCCGCTTGCGCTTGGCGAAGCCCTGCCGGGATCCCCGCTACTTCCACCACCACGCCGTCGTGTTACTGGATCTCCATCAACCTCTCCTTCCCCCTTGCTGGATCAAGAAGGACGAGACGTCGCTGCTCCGTACGTGTGTTGAACGCGGAGGTGCCGTCCGTTCGGCGCTCGGTCATCGGTGATTTGGATCACGACGAGTACGACTCCATCAACCCCGTTCACTTGAACGCTTCCACTCGCGATCTACAAGGGTATGTAGATGCACCCCTTCCTTCTCGTTGCTAGTAAACTCCATAGATGGATCTTAGTGATGCGTAGAAAATTTTAAATTTCTGCTACGATCCCCAACAGTGGCATCATGAGCCAAGCCTATGCGTAGTTACTATGCACGAGTAGAACACAAAGCAGTTGTCGGCGTAGATGTTGTCAATTTTTCTTGCCACTACTAGTCTTATCTTGTTTCAGCGGTATTGTGGGATGAAGCGGCCCGGACCGACCTTACACGTACGCTTACGTGAGACAGGTTCCACCGACTGACATGCACTAGTTGCATAAGGTGGCTAGCGGGTGTCTGTCTCTCCCACTTTAGTCGGAACGGATTCGATGAAAAGGGTCCTTATGAAGGGTAAATAGAAATTGGCATATCACGTTGTGGTTTTACGTAGGTAAGAAACGTTCTTGCTAGAAACCTATAGAAGCCACGTAAAAACATGCAACAACAATTAGAGGACGTCTAACTTGTTTTTGCAGCATATGCCTTGTGATGTGATATGGCCAAAAGGATGTGATGAATGAGATATATGTGATGTATGAGATTGATCATGTTCTTGTAATAGGAATCACGACTTGCATGTCGATGAGTATGACAACCGGCAGGAGCCATAGGAGTTGTCTTTATTTTTTGTATGACCTGCGTGTCATTGAATAACGCCATGTAAATTACTTTACTTTATTGCTAAACATGTTAGCCATAGAAGTAGAAGTAATCATTGGCGTAACAACTTCATGAAGACACGATGATGGAGATCATGGTGTCATGCCAGTGATGAAGATGATCATGGCGCCCCGAAGATGGAGATCAAAGGAGCAAAATGATATTGGCCATATCATGTCACTATTTGATTGCATGTGATGTTTATCATGTTTTACATCTTATTTTCTTAGAACGACGGTAGTAAGTAAGATGATCCCTTATAATAATTTCAAGAAAGTGTTCCCCCTAACTGTGCACCGTTGCGAAGGTTCGTTGTTTCGAAGCACCACGTGATGATCGGGTGTGATAGATTCTAACGTTCGCATACAACGGGTGTTGACGAGCCTAGCATGTACAGACATGGCCTCGGAACACACGCAATACACTTAGGTTGACTTGACGAGCCTAGCATGTACAGACATGGCCTCGGAACACGGAAGACCGAAAGGTCGAGCATGAGTCGTATAGAAGATACGATCAACATGAAGATGTTCACCGATGTTGACTAGTCCGTCTCACGTGATGATCGGACACGGCCTAGTTAACTCGGATCATGTTTCACTTAGATGACTAGAGGGATGTCTATCTGAGTGGGAGTTCATTAAATAATTTGATTAGATGAACTTAATTATCATGAACTTAGTCTAAAATCTTTACAATATGTCTTGTAGATCAAATGGCCCACGTTGCCCTCAACTTCAACGCGTTCCTAGAGAAAACCAAGCTGAAAGATGATGGCAGCAACTGTACGGACTGGGTCCGGAACCTGAGGATCATCCTCATAGCTGCCAAGAAAGATTATGTCCTAGAAGCACAGCTAGGTGAAGCACTCATCCCAGAGAACCAAGACGTTATGAACGCTTGGCAATCACATGCTGATGATTACTCCCTCGTTCAATGCGGCATGCTCTACAGCTTAGAACCGGGGCTCCAAAAGCGTTTTGAGAAACACGGAGCATATGAGATGTTCGAAGAGCTGAAAATGGTTTTCCAAGCTCATGCTCGAGTCAAGAGATATGCAGTCTCCGACAAGTTCTTCAGTTGTAAAATGGAGGAAAATAGTTCTGTCAGTGAGCACATACTCAAAATGTCTGGGTTACACAACCGCTTGTCTCAGCTGGGAGTTAATCTCCCGGATGACGCGGTCATTGACAGAATCCTTCAGTCGCTTCCACCGAGCTACAAGAGCTTTGTGATGAACTTCAATATGTAGGGGATGGAAAAGACCATTCCTGAGGTATATTCAATGCTGAAATCAGTGGAGGTGGAGATCAAAATGAACATTGAGTGTTGATGGTGAATAAAACCACTAAGTTCAAGAAGGGCAAGGGTAAGAAGAACTTCAAGAAGGACGGCAAGGGAGTTGCCGCGCCCGGTAAGCCAGTTGCCGGGAAGAAGCCAAAGAATGGACCCAAGCCTGAGACTGAGTGCTTTTATTGCAAGGGAAGTGGTCACTGGAAGCGGAACTGCCCCAAATACTTAGCGGACAAGAAGGGCGGCACCACCAAAGGTATATGTGATATACATGTAATTGATGTGTACCTTACCAGTACTCGTAGTAGCTCCTGGGTATTTGATACCGGTGCGGTTGCTCATATTTTTAACTCAAAACAGGAGCTGCGGAATAAGCGGAGACTGGCGAAGGACGAGGTGACGATGCGCGTCGGGAATGGTTCCAAGGTCGATGTGATCGCCGTCGGCACGCTACCTCTACATTTACCTACGGGATTAGTTTTAAACCTCAATAATTGTTATTTACTGCCAGCTTTGAGCATGAACATTGTATCTGGATCTCGTTTAATGCGAGATGGCTACTCATTTAAATCCGAGAATAATGGTTGTTCTATTTATATGAGAGATATGTTTTATGGTCATGCCCCGTTGGTCAATGGTTTATTCTTAATGAATCTCGAACGTGATGTTACACATATTCATAGTGTGAATACCAAAAGATGTAAAGTTGATAACAATAGTCCCACATACTTGTGGCATTGCCGCCTTGGTCAAATTGGTGTCAAGCGCATGAAGAAGCTCCATGCTGATGGACTTTTAGAGTCTCTCGATTATGAATCATTGACACATGCGAACCATGCCTCATGGGCAAAATGACCAAGACTCCGTTCTCCGGAACAATGGAGCGAGCAACCAACTTATTAGAAATCATACATACTGATGTGTGCGGTCCAATGAATGTTGAGGCTCGCGGAGGCTATCATTATGTTCTCACTCTCACTGATGATTTGAGTAGATATGGGTATGTCTACCTAATGAAACACAAGTCTGAGACCTTTGAAAAGTTCAAAGAATTTCAGAGTGAGGTTGAGAATCAACGTGACAGGAAAATAAAGTTCCTACGATCAGATCGTGGAGGGGAATATTTAAGTCACGAATTTGGCACACACTTAAGGAAATGCGGAATAGTTTCACAACTCACGCCGCCTAGAACACCTCAGCGAAATGGTGTGTCCGAACGTCGTAATCGCACTCTATTGGATATGGTGCGATCTATGATGTCTCTTACTGATCTACCGCTCTCATTTTGGGGCTATGCTTTAGAGACTGCCGCATTCACTTTAAATAGGGCTCCGTCGAAATCCGTTGAGACGACACCGTATGAATTATGGTTTGGGAAGAAACCTAAGCTGTCGTTTCTAAAAGTTTGGGGATGCGATGCTTATGTCAAGAAACTTCAACCTGAAAAGCTCGAACCCAAGTCGGAGAAATGCGTCTTCATAGGATACCCCAAGGAAACCATTGGGTATACCTTCTACCTCAGATCCGAAGGCAAGATCTTTGTTGCCAAGAATGGGTCCTTTCTGGAGAAAGAGTTTCTCTCGAAAGAAATAAGTGGGAGGAAAGTGGAACTTGATGAGGTGATAGTCACCCCTTCCGAACCGGAAAGTAGCGCAGCGCGGGAAGATGTTCCTGTGGTGCCTACACCGACTGGGGAGGAAGTTAATGATGATGATCATGAAGCTTCGGATCAAGTTACTGCTAAACTTCGTAAGTCCACAAGGACACGTTCCGCACCAGAGTGGTATGGCAACCCTGTCCTGGAAATCATGTTGTTAGACAACTGTGAACCTTCGAACTATGAAGAAGCAATGGCGGGCCCAGATTCCGACAAATGGCTAGAAGCCATGAAATCCGAGATAGGATCCATGTATGAAAACGAAGTATGGACTTTGACTGACTTGCCCGATGATCGGCGAGCCATAGAAAATAAATGGATCTTTAAGAAGAAGACAGACGCGGATGGTAATGTGACCATCTATAAGGCTCGACTTGTCGCTAAGGGTTATCGACAAGTTCAAGGGGTTGACTACGATGAGACATTCTCACCCGTAGCAAAGCTGAAGTCCGTCCGAATCATGTTAGCAATTGCTGCATTCTATGATTATGAGATATGGCAAATGGACGTCAAAACTGCATTCCTTAACGGCTTTCTTAAGGAAGAATTGTATATGATGCAGCCGGAAGGTTTTGTCGATCCTAAGAATGCTAACAAGGTATGCAAGCTCCAGCTCTCCATCTATGGGCTGGTGCAAGCATCTCGGAGTTGGAACATTCGATTTGATGAGATGATCAAAGCGTTTGGGTTTACACAGATTTATGGAGAAGCCTGTGTTTACAAGAAAGTGAGTGGGAGCTCTGTAGCATTTCTCATATTGTATGTGGATGACATACTATTGATGGGAAATGATATAGAATTCTTGGAAAGTATAAAGGCCTACTTGAATAAGTGTTTTTCAATGAAGGACCTTGGAGAAGCTGCTTATATATTAGGCATCAAGATCTATAGAGATAGATCAAGACGCCTCATTGGTCTTTCACAGAGTACGTACCTTGACAAGATATTGAAGAAGTTCAATATGGATCAGTCCAAGAAGGGGTTCTTGCCTGTATTGCAAGGTGTGCAATTGAGCACGGCTCAATGCCCGACCACGGCAGAAGATAGAGAAAAGATGAGTGTCATCTCCTATGCCTCGGCCATAGGGTCTATTATGTATGTCATGCTGTGTACCAGACCTGATGTAAACCTTGCCGTAAGTTTGGTAGGAAGGTACCAAAGTAATCCCGGCATAGAACACTAGACAGCGGTCAAGAATATCCTGAAGTACCTGAAGAGGACTAAGGATATGTTTCTCGTTTATGGAGGTGACGAACAGCTCGTCGTAAAGGGTTACGTCGACGCTAGCTTCAACACAGATCTGGATGACTCGAAGTCACAAACCGGATACGTGTATATTTTGAATGGAGGGGCAGTAAGCTGGTGCAGTTGCAAGCAAAGCGTCGTGGCGGGATCTACTTGTGAAGCGGAGTACGTGCGGCCTCAGAGGCAGCGCAAGAAGCAATCTGGATGAAAGAGTTTATTACTGACCTAGGGGTGATTCCCAATGCGTCGGGCCCGATGACTCTCTTCTGTGACAACACTAGAGTTATTGCCCATGCCAAGGAGCCCAGGTTTCATAGGAAGACCAGGCATATCAAGCGTCGCTTCAACTCCATTTGTGAAAGTGTTCAAATTGGAGACATAGATATTTGTAAAGTACGTACGGACCTGAATGTAGCAGATCCGTTGACTAAACCTCTCCCTAGAGCAAAACATGATCAACACCAGAACTCTATGGGTGTTCGATTCATCACAATGTAACTAGATTATTGACTCTAGTGCAAGTGGGAGACTGTTGGAAATATGCCCTAGAGGCAATAATAAAATGGTTATTATTCTATTTCCTTGTTCATGATAATTGTCTATTGTTCATGCTATAATTGTGTTATCCGGAAATCGTAATACATGTGTGAATACATAGACCACAACATGTCCCTAGTGAGCCTCTAGTTGACTAGCTCGTTGATCAATAGATAGTCATGGTTTCCTGACTATGGACATTGGATGTCATTGATAACGGGATCACATCATTAGGAGAATGATGTGATGGACAAGACCCAATCCTAAGCATAGCACAAAGATCGTGTAGTTCGTTTGCTAGAGCTCTTCCAATTGTCAAGTATCATTTCCTTAGACTATGAGATTGTGCAACTCGCGGATACCGTAGGAGTGCTTTGGGTGTGCCAAACGTCACAACGTAACTGGGTGGCTATAAAGGTGCACTACGGGTATCTCCGAAAGTGTCTGTTGGGTTGGAACGAATCGAGACTGGGATTTGTCACTCCGTTTGACGGAGAGGTATCTCTGGGCCCACTCGGTAATGCATCATCATAATGAGCTCAAAGTGACCAAGTGGTTGGTCACGAGATCATGCATTACGGTACGAGTAAAGTGACTTGCAGGTAACGAGATTGAACAAGGTATTGGGATACCGATGATCGAATCTTGGGCAAGTAACGTACCGATTGACAAAGGGAATTGCATACGGGATTGATTGAATCCTCGACATCGTGGTTCATCCGATGAGATCATCGTCGAAAATGTGGGAGCCAACATGGGTATCCAGATCCCGCTGTTGGTTATTGACCGGAGAATCGTCTCGGTCATGTCTGCATGTCTCTTGAACCCGTAGGGTCTACACACTTAAGGTTCGGTGATGCTAGGGTTGTAGAGATATTAGTATGCGGAAACCCGAAAGTTGTTCGCAGTTCCGGAATGGTCCGGAGGTGAAGAATTATATATAGGAAGTCCAGTTTCGGTCACCGGGAAAGTTTCGGGGGTTACCGGTATTGTACCGGGACCACCGGAAGGGTCCCGGGGGTCCACCGGGTGGGGCCACCTATCCCGGAGGGCTCTATGGGCTGAAGTGGGAGGGGAACCAGCCCCTGGTGGGCTGGTGCGCCCCCCCTTGGGGCTCCCCCTGCGCCTAGGGTTAGAAACCCTAGGGGTGGGGGCGCCCCCCACTTGGCTTGGGGGGGAAGCCTCCCCTTGCCCCCCCAGGGCCCCTATATATAGTGGAGGGGAGGGAGGGCAGCCGTACCACAGCCCCTGGCGCCTCCCTCTCCCTCCCGTGACACCTCTCCCTCCCACTTGCGCCTGGCGAAGCCCTCCCGGGATCCCCGCTACTTCCACCACCACGTCGTCGTGCTGCTGGATCTCCATCAACCTCTCCTTCCCCCTTGCTGGATCAAGAAGGAGGAGACGTCGTTGCTCCGTACGTGTGATGAACGCGGAGGTGCCGTCCGTTCGGCGCTCGGTCATCAGTGATTTGGATCACGACGAGTACGACTCCATCAACCCCGTTCACTTGAACGCTTCCGCTCGCGATCTACAAGGGTATGTAGATGCACTCCTTCCTTCTCGTTGCTAGTAAACTCCATAGATGGATCTTGGGGATGCGTAGAAAATTTTAAATTTCTGCTACGATCCCCAACATACCCTTGAGGTAAAAGGTTGGGAGGCGAATCTATAAGCCCCTATCTTTCTCTGTGTCCGATTTAAAACTTTGAACCCATAAATATCACATGAGTGTTAGCAATTGTGAAAGATTAAATGATAGACCCTTCCTAAAAATATGATGAATTGCAATTTTTTGATGACTAAGAGCACTGTTTGTTAGTTTTCAAGAAAGTTTATGATCTATACTTTAACATGTGAATAGCTTGTTACTTGATCATGAAAAGTTTTATGAGATGAGCTACTGTTATGACATATAATGATGCTAGAAAAAGTGATTGGTACTATCATTGATCAAACTTATGCACTTGCTAGCATTCACACTTCATAAATTATTTCTTTTATCATTTACCTACTCGAGGCGAGCAGGAATTAAGCTTGGGGATGCTGATACGTCTCCAACGTATCTATAATTTATGAAGTATTCATGCTATTATATTATCCTTCTTAGATGTTTTATATGCATTTATATGCTATTTTATATGATTTTGGGACTAACCTATTAACCTAGAGCCCAGTGCCAGTTTCTGTTTTCTCCTTGTTTTAGACTATCGCAGAAAAGGAAAACCAAACGGAGTCCAATTGACCTGAAACTTGATGGAGCTTATTTTTGGACCAGAGGAAGGCCACGGAGTCAAATAGTTGGGCCAGAAGAGTCCCGGGCTGCCCACGAGGATGGGGGCTGCGCCCACACCCCCCCCCCCCCCCCGGGGCGCACCTCCCTGCCTCGTGGACAGCCCGGAGACCCCCCCTGACTTGTTCTCGACGCCAACACCTCTCATATATACCCCAACTTCCAGAAAGAAACCTAGATCGGAAGTTCCGCCGCCGCAAGCCTCTGTAGCCACGAGAAATCAATCTAGGCCCTCTCTGGCACCCTACCGGAGGGAGCCATCATCACCATTGGCCATGGAGGAGTATCCCGGAGAGGCCATCATCTCCATGAAGGCCAAGGACTAGAGGGAGAACCTTTCCCCATCCAAGGGGGAGGCCATGGAGGAGAAAGCACAAGGGGGAGAACCTCTCCTCCTCTCTCTTGGTGGCACCGGAGTGCCATCGAGAGGGGAATCATCGCCGCGGGGATCGTCTTCATCAACATACACCATCATCATCACCATCCTCATCTCTTTTACGCGGTCCACTCTCCCGCACCCCGCTGTAATCCCTACTTGAGCATGGTGCTTTATGCCACATATTATGATCCAATGATGTGTTGTCATCCTATGATGTTTTGAGTAGATATTCTTTGTCTTTGGGTTGATTGATGATGTAAATTGGTACGAGTTGTTTTTTTATTTTGGAGCTGTCCTATGGTGCCCTCCGTGTCACGCAAGCGTGATGGATTCCCGTTGTAGGGTGTTGCAATACGTTCATGATTCGCTTATATTGGCTTGGTGAGTGATTGAAACACAAACCCGAGTAAGGGGGTTGTTGCGTATGGGAATAAAGAGGACTTGATGCTTTATTGCTATGGTTGGGTTTTACCTTAATGATCTTTAGTAGTTGCGGATGCTTGCTAGAGTTCCAATCATAAGTGCATATTATCCAAGTAGAGAAAGTATGTTAGCTTATGCATCTCCCTCATATGAATTTGCAATGACGACTATCGGTCTTGTTAACAATTGCCTAGGACAATGCCGCACACCAATCCATCATTATTCCACACTCGCTATTTATAATATTTAGTAATATATTCTAACTTTATGACAACAGCACCTACTTTTATGTTGTAGCTCTCCGATACAATACAAAGTTATCCTCTTCATACCCACAACCTAGTTTTATTTCTCGTTGCTAGTTGGAAGCAAACGTTCGGTGTACATAGAGTCGTATTAGTGGGAGATAGGGATTGAGAGAATATTGATCTTACCTTTAGCTCCTTGTGGGTTCGACACTCCATACTTATCAATTCCACCTTTGGAAATTGCTACGATGATTCCTTGCACTTGGGGATTACCATGGCGCGCCCTGGACCCTCGTGGCTAGGTGCTTGCTCCCCTGATGTGTTCTCAGTGCCAGATATTCCCAAATATTCTAGAAAAAATCATAATTCATTTTCAGGTCATTTGGAGAACTTTTATTTTCGGGGTATTTTTTATTGCACGGATAATTCAGAAAACTGACAGACAATACTATTTTTGCTTTATTTAACCTAAATAATAGAAAGTAAAAGGAAGGTACAGAAGGTTGTGCTTTATAACTTCACCCATCTCATGTTCATCAAAAGGAATCCACTAACAAGGTTGATCAAGTCTTGTTAACAAACTCATTCCGAATCGCATGAAACCGGAGAATTTTCGAATAGCACTAGGTTACCTCAATGGGGATATGCACGTCCCCAATAATAAGAATATCATATTTCTTCTTGACAGTAGGAAGAGGAAATTCAAAAGTTCCAATAGTAATCGATGGAATTTTTCCAATAGAGTTGATACTGTGGACTTGAGGTTGTTTCCTCGGAAAGTGTACCGTATGCTCATTACCATTAACATGAAAAGTGACATTGCCTTTGTTGCAATCAATAACAGCCTCTGCAGTATTCAAAAAGGGTCTACCAAGAATAATAGACATTCTATCGTCCTCGGGAATATCAAGAATAACAAAGTCCGTTAAAATAGTAATGTTTGCAACTACAATAGGCACATCCTCACAAAATACCGACAGGTATAGCAGTTGATTTATCGGCCATTTGCAAAGATATTTCAGTAGGTGTCAACTTATTCAATTCAAGTCTACGATATAAAGAGAGAGGCATAACACTAACACCGGCTCCAAGATCACATAAAGCAGTTTTAACATAGTTTCTTTTAATGGGGCATGGTATAGTTGGTACTCCTGGATCTCCTAATTTCTTTGGTATTCCACCCTTCAAAGTATAATTAGCAAGCATGGTGGAAATTTCAGCTTCCGGTATCTTTCTTTTATTTGTAACAATATCTTGCATGTACTTAGCATAAGGATTCATTTTAAGCATATCATTCAAACGCATACGCAAAAAGATAGGTCTAATCATTTCAGCAAAGTGCTCAAAATCCTCATCATCCTTTTTCTTGGATGGTTTAGGAGGAAAAGGCATGGGTTTCTGAACCCATGGTTCCCTTTCTTTACCGTGCTTCATAGCAACAAAGTCTCTCTTATCATAACGTTGATTCTTTGATTGTGGGTTATCAAGATCAACAGCAGGTTCAATTGCTACATCATTGTTATTGCTAGATTGAGCATCAACATGAACATCATCATTAACATTATCACTAGGTTCATGTTCATTACCAGATTGTGTTTCAGCATCAGAAATAGAAATATCATTGGGATTCTCAGGTGTGTCAACAACAGGTTCACTAGAAGCATGCAAAGTCCTATCATTTTTCTTTTTCTTCCTCTTAGAAGGACTAGGTGCATCAACATTAGTTCTCTTAGAATCTTGCTCAATTCTCTTATGGTGGCCCTCAGGATTCAAAGGTTCTTGAGTCATTTTACCCCCTCTAGTCATAACTCTAAGAGCATTATCATTTTTCTTATTGTTGAATTCATTGAGCAAATCATTTTGAGATTTAAGCACTTGTTCTACTTGAGTGGTAACCATAGAGGCATGTTTACTAATAAGTTTAAGTTCACCTTTAACACTAGACATATAATCACTCAAGTGTTCAATCATATCAGCATTGCGTTTCAATTTTCTACCAACATAAGCATTGAAGTTTTCTTCTTTAACAATAAAATTATCAAAATCATCTAAGCATTGGCAAGCAGACTTGTAACGAGGAATATCACCTTCATCAAATCTATAGAGAGAATTTACCTTTACTACCTGTGTCGGGTTATCAAGACCATGTATTTCTTCAACAGGCGGCAAATTAAGACCATGTATTTCTTCAATAGGAGGTAAATTCTTAACATCTTTACCTTTAATACCTTTTTCTTTCATAGATTTCTTTGCCTCGTGCATATCTTCAGGACTGAGAAATAGAATACCCCTTTTCTTCGGAGTTGGCTTAGGAGTTGGTTCAGGAAGTGTCCAATTATTTTCATTAGTCAACATATTATTCAATAGCAATTCAGCTTGATCAATAGTTCTTTCCCTGAAAACACAACCAGCACAACTATCCAGGTGGTCTCTGGAAGCATCGGTTAGTCCATTATAAAAGATATCAAGTATTTCATTTTTCCTGAGAGGATGATCAGGCAAAGCATTAAGTACTTGGAGAAGCCTCCCCCAAGCTTGTGGGAGACTCTCTTCTTCAATTTGCACAAACTTATATATTTCCCTTAAAGCAGCTTGTTTCTTATGAGCGGGGAAATATTTATCAGAGAAGTAATAAATCATATCCTAGGGACTACGCACACAACCAGGATCAAGAGCATTAAACCATATTTTAGCATCACCCTTTAATGAGAACGGAAATAACTTAAGGATATAATAGTAGCGAGTTTTCTCATCATTAGTGAACAGGGTGGCTATATCATTTAATTTAGTAAGATGTGCCACAACAGTTTCAGATTCATAGCCATAAAAAGGATCAGATTCAACCAAAGTAATTATCTCAGTATCAATAGAGAAATCATAATCCTTATCAGTAACGCAGATATGTGAAGTAGAAAAAGCAGGGTCATATTTCATTCTAGCATTCAAAGACTTTTCTTTCAGCTTAGCTAATAATTTCTTACGATCATTCCTATCATTGCAAGCAAGAAAGTCTCTAGCAGTTTCTTCATCCATAACATAACCCTCAGGCACAACAGGCAATTCATATCTAGGGGGAGAATATTCATCATCACTTTCATCAATATTATCAGTTTCAATAATTTCATTCTCTCTAGCCCTAGCAAGTTGTTCATCCAGAAATTCACCTAGTGGCACGGTATTATCAAGCATAGAAGTAGTTTCATCATAAGTATCATGCATAGCAGAAGTGGCATCATCAATAACATGCGAAATATCAGAATTAATAGCAGAAGCAGGTTTAGGTGTCACAAGTTTACTCAAAACAGAAGGAGAATCAAATGCAGAGCTAGATGGCAGTTCCTTACCTCCCCTCGTAGTTGAGGGATAAATTTTAGTTTTCTCGTCTTTCATGTTCCTCATGGTGACCAGCAGATATAAATCCGAAGTGACTCAAAGAATAGAGCTATGCTCCCCGCCAACGACGGCAGAAAAAAGTCTTGATAACCCACAAGTATAGGGGATCGCAACAGTTTTCGAGGGTAGAGTATTCAACCCAAATTTATTGATTCGACACAAGGGGAGCCAAAGAATATTCTCAAGTATTAGGAGTTGAGTTGTCAATTCAACCACACCTGGATAACTTAATATCTGCAGCAAAGTATTTAGTAGCAAAGTAGTATGGAAGTAACGGTAACGGTGGCAAAGGTAACAGTAGCAGTTTTGTAGTGATTGTAATAGTGGCAACGGAAAAGTAACTAAGCGGAGATAAATATGTGAAAAGCTCGTAGGCATTGGATCGGTGATGGATAGTTATGTCGGATGCGATCATTCATGCAATAGTTATAACATAGGGTGACACAGAACTAGCTCCAATTCATCAATGTAATGTAGGCATGTATTTCGAATATAGTCATACGTGCTTATGGAAAAGAACTTGCATGGCATCTTTTGTCCTACCCTCCCGTGGCAGCGGAGTCCTATTGGAAACTAAGGGATATTAAGGCCTCCTTTTAATAGAGTACCAGACCAAAGCATTAACAAATAGTGAATACATGAACTCCACAAACTACGGTCATCACCGGGAGTTGTCCCGATTATTGTCACTTCGGGCTTGCCGGATCATAACACATAGTAGGTGACTATTGACTTGCAAAATAGGATCAAGAAATCACATATATTCATGAAAACATAATAGGTTCAGATCTGAAATCATGGCACTCGGTCCCTAGTGACAAGCATTAAGCATAGCAAAGTCATAGCAACATCAATCTCAGAACATAGTGGATACTGGGGATCAAACCCTAACAAAACTAACTCGATTACATGATAAATCTCATCCAACCCATCACCGTCCAGCAAGCCTACGATGGAATTACTCACGCACGGCGGTGAGCATCATGAAATTGGTGATGGAGGAAGGTTGATGATGACAATGGCGACGGATTCCCCTCTCCGGAGCCCCGAACGGACTCCAGATTAGCCCTCCCGAGAGAGTTTAGGTCTTGGTGGCGGCTCTGTATCGTAAAACGCGATGAATCCTTTTCTCTGATTTTTTTTCTCCCCGAACGTGAATATGTAGAGTTGGAGTTGAGGTCGGTGGAGCACCAGGGGCCCACGAGGCAGCGGGGCGCGCCCAGTGGGGTAGGCGCGCCCCCCACCCTCGTGGACAGGGTGTGGGCCCCCTGGCCTTGATTCTTTCGCCAGTATTTTTTATTACTTCCAAAAATATTCTTCGTGAAGTTTCAGGTCATTCCGAGAACTTTTATTTCTGCACAAAAATAACACCATGGCAATTCTGCTGAAAACAACGTCAGTCCAGGTTAGTTCCATCCAAATCATGCAAGTTAGAGTCCAAAACAAGGGCAAAAGTGTTTGTAAAAGTAGATACGATGGAGACGTATCAACCACCAACATCTTATTTTTATTTGGTGGTATTGTTCGATGAAGCGGCCCGGACAATCCTTACATGTCCACGCACATGAGACCGGTTCCACCGACAGACATACAACTAGTTTTGCATAAAGGTGGCTGGCGGGTGTCCGTTTCTCCTACTTTAGTTGAATGGAATTTTACTGCGGACGGTCCTTGAAGAAGGTTAAAACAACAAACTTGACAAAACACCATTGTGGTTTGATGCATAGGTAAGAATGGTTCTTGCTAGAAGCCCGTAGCAGCCACATAAAACTTGCAACAACAAAGTAGAGGACGTCAAACTTATTTTTGCGGGGCATGTTTTGATGTGATATGGTCAAGACATGATGTGATATACGTTATTGTATGGGATGATCATGTTTTGTAAAAGTTATCGGCAACCGGCAGGAGCCTTATGGTTGTCTCTTTATTGTATGAAATGCAAACGCCATGTAATTGCTTTACTTTATCACTATGCGCTAGCGATAGTTGTAGAAGCAACAGTTGGCGAGCCGACCACGACGCAACAATGGAGATCAAGGTGTCGAGCCGGTGACGATGGAGATCATGACGATGCTTTGGAGATGGAGATCAAAAGCACAAGATGATGGCCATATCATGTCACATATTTTGATTGTTGTGATGTTTATCTTTTATGCATCTTATTTTCCTTAGTACGGCGGTAGCATTATAAGATGATCCCTTAACTAAATTTCAAGGTACAAGTGTTCTCCCAGAGTATGCACCGTTGCTACAGTTCGTCGTGTTGAGACACCACGTGATGATCGGGTGTGATAGAGTCTACGTTCACATACAACGGGTGCAAGACAGTTTTGCACATGTGGAATACTTGGGTTAAACTTGACGATCCTAGCATGTACAAACATGGCCTCGGAACACTGGAGACCGAAAGGTCACACGTGAATCATATACTAGATATGATCAACATAGAGATGTTCACCATTGATGACTACCCCATCTCACGTGATGATCGGACATGGATTGGTTGATTTGGGTCACGTATCATTTAGATGACTTGAGGGATGTCTATCTAAGTGGGCGTTCTTAAGTAATTTGATTAACTGAACTTAATTTTCATGAACTTAGTCCTGATAGTATTTGCATATCTATGTTGTAGACCAATGGCCCGTGCTACCGTTCCCCTGAATTTTAATTCGTTCCTAGAGAAAGCTAAGTTGAAAGATGATGGTAGAAACTACACGGACTAGGTCCGTAACTTGAGGATTATCCTCATTGCTGCACAGAAGAATTATGTTCTTGATGCACAGCTAGGTGAAAAGCCTGCTGCAGGAGCAGATGCTGATGTTTTGAATGTCTGGCAAGCTCGATCTGATGACTACTCGATAGTTCAGTGTGACATGCTTTACATCTTAGAATCGGGACTTCAAAGACATTTTGAACGTCATGGAGCATATGAGATGTTCCAGGAGTTGAAGTTAATATTTCAAGCAAATGCCCGAGTTGAGAGATATGAAGTCTCCAACAAGTTCTATAGCTGGAAGATGGAGGAGAACAGTTATGTCAGTGAACACATACTCAAAATGTCTGGGTATCATAGTCACTTAACTCAGTTGGGAGTTAATCTTCCAAATGATAGTGTTATTGACAGAGTTCTTCGATCACTGCCACCAAGCTACAAAGGCTTCGTGATGAACTATAATATGCAAGGGATGGAGAAGACAATTCCCGATCTCTTCGCAATGCTCAAAGCCGCGGAGGTAGAAATCAAGAAGGGGCATCAAGTGTTTATGGTTAACAAGACCACTAGTTTCAAGAAGAAGGGCAAGGGAAAGAAAGGGATCTTCAAGGCGAATGGCAAGCAAGTTGCCACTCCCGGGAAGAAGCCGAAAGCTGGAACCAAGCCTGAAACTGAGTGCTTCTACTACAAAGGGACTGGTCACTGGAAGCGGAACTGCCCCAAGTATTTGGCGGATAAGAAGGATGTCAAAGTGAAAAAAGGTATATTTGATATACATGTTATTGATGTGTACCTTACTAATGCTCATAGTAGCGCCTAAGTGTTTGATACTGGTTCGGTTGCTCATATTTGTGACTCGAAACAGGAGGTACGGATTAAACGAAGATTGGCTAAGGCGAGGTGACGATGTGCGTCGGGAACGGTTCCAAGGTCGATGTGATCGCCGTCGGCACGCTACCTCTACATCTACCTTCGGGATTACTTTTAGACCTGAATAATTGTTATTTGGTGCCAGCGTTGAGCATTAACATTATAGCTAGATCTTGTTTAGTGCGAGACGGTTATTCATTTAGATCGGAGAATAATGGTTGTTCTATTTATATGAGTAATATCTTTTATGGTCATGCACCCTTGAACAGTGGTCTATTTCGGTTGAATCTCGATTGTGGTGATACACATATTCATAATATTGATGCCAAAAGATGTAAATTGATAATGATAGTGCAACATATTTGTGGCACTGCCGTTTAGGTCATATTGGTGTAAAGCGCATGAAGAAACTCCATGCAGATGGACTTTTGGAATCACTTGATTATGAATGATTTGATACTTGCGAACCATGTCTCATGGGCAAGATGACTAAAACTCCGTTCTCGAAACAATGAAGCGAGCCAATGAGTTATTGGAAATAATACATACCGATGTATGCGGTCCAACGAGTGTTGCGGCACATGACGGGTATCATTAGTTTCTGACCTTCACAGATGATTTAAGCATATATGGGAATATCTACTTAATGAAACCCAAGTCTGAAACATTTGAAAAGTTTTTACGATCTGATCGCAGAGGCGAATATTTGAGTTACGAGTTTGGCCTTCATTTAAAACAATGTGGAATAGTTTCACAACTCATGCCACCTTTAACACCACAGCGTAATAGTGTGTCCGAACGTCGTAACTATACTTTGTTAGCTATGGTGCGATCTAAGATGTCTCTTACCGATTTACCACTATCGTTTTGGAGTTATGCATTAGAGACAGCTGCATTCACGTTAAATAGGGCACTGTCTAAATCCGTTGAGACGACACTGTATGAACTGTGGTTTGGCGAGAAACCTAAGCTGTCGTTTCTTAAAGTTTGGGGTTGCGAAACTTATGTCAAAAGGCTTCAGCCTGATAAGATCGAACCCAAATCGGAGAAGTGCGTCTTGATAGGATTCCCTAAGGAAACAATTGGGTACTAATAACCCACAAGTATAGGGGATCAATTGTAGCCTCTTTCGATAAGTAAGAGTGTCGAACCCAACGAGGAGCTAAAGGTAGAACAAATATTCCCTCAATTTCTATCGACCACCAATACAACTCTACGCACGCTTAACGTTCGCTTTACCTAAAACAAGTATGAAACTAGAAGTACTTTGTAGGTGCTGTTGGATAGGTTTGCAAGAATAGTAAAGAGCACGCAAATAAAAACTAGGGGCTGTTTAGATAAAGACACAATAAAGTAAATATAGAGAGTGTGGGAAAGTGGTGGTAAGAGTTGCGAAATTGTCCCTAAGCAATTGACTACTTTACTAGACCGATAGCAAGTTTTATGTGGGAGAGGCCACTGCTAGCATGTCATCCCTGACTTGGAATTCTATGCACTTATGATTGGAACTATTAGCAAGCATCCGCAACTACTAACGTTCATTAAGGTAAAAGCCAACCATAGCATTAAATTATATTGGTCCCCCTTCAATCCCGTATGCATCAATTTCTATGCTAGGTAGAAGCTTCTGTCACTCTTGCCCTCCAATACATAGTCCTATCAACATACGACTAACCCTATGGTGTGATCCACGCGCGTGCTCATATGATGGGCACCAAAGGACAGCAACATAACCACAAGCAAATTAAATCAATCATAGCAATTCATCAACCATTGATAGGACAACGAAAATCTACTCAGACATCATATGATGGCAACACATCATTGGATAATAATATGAAGCATAAAGCACCATGTTAAAGTAGAGGGTACAGCGGGTTGCGGGAGAGTGGACCGCTGTAGATAGAGGGGGGAAGGTGATGGAGATGTTGGTGAAGATGGCAGAGGTGTTGGTGAAGATCGTGGTGATGACGATGGTGGCCACGACAGCATTCCGGTGCCACCGGAATAGAGGGGGAGAGGGGCCCCCTTCTTCTTCTTCTTCCTTGACCTCCTCCCTAGATGGGAGAAGGGTTTCCCCTCTGGTCCTTGGCCTCCATGGCACGGGAAGGGCGAGAGCCCCTCCGAGATTGGATATGTCTCTCTGTCTCTCTCTGTTTCTGCGTTCTGGTATTCTGCCCTTTCGCCGTTTCTTATATATCCAGAGATCCGTAACTCCGATTTGATTGAAACCTTCGCCAAGATTTTTTTTGGAAAATTAGCTTTCTTGCGGCCAAAGAAGAGCAGCAACCGCCATATGGGGGGCCCACGAGGGTCAGGAGCGCGCCCCCTGCCTCATGGCCCCCTCGGGCACCTTCTCGCGTTGATTCTTCTTCCCATATTTCACAAATATTCCAAAAATATTCTCCGTCCGTTTTTATCCCGTTTGGACTCCGTCTGATATGGGGTTTCTGCGAAACAAAAATATGCAACAAACAGGAACTGGCACTGGGCACTGGATCAATATGTTAGTCCCAAAAATAGTATAAAAAGTTGCCAAAAGTATATGAAAGTTGAATAATATTGGCATGGAACAATCAAAAATTATAGATACGACGGAGACGTATCAGCATCCCCAAGCTTAATTCCTGCTCGTCCTCGAGTAGGTAAATGATAAAAAAATTGTTGTGGAATGCTACCTAGCATAATCTTGATCATGTATCTAATCATGGCATGAATATTAAGACACAAGTGATTCAAAGCAATAGTCTATCATTTGACATTAAGACAATAATACTTCAAGCATACCAACCAAGCAATTATGTCTTATCAAAATACTTTTCAAGCATACCAACCAAGCAATAATTACTTCAAGCATACTTCAAGCATACTTCTGGCTATGCTCCATCTTCACCACACAAAGCATTCAAATCATGCACAACCCCGATGACAAGCTGAGCAATTGGTTCATACTTTTTAACGTGCTTCAGCCTTTTCAACCCTCACGCAATACATGAGCGCAAGCCATGGACATAGCACTATGGGTGGAATGGAATATGATGATGGAGGTTGGTGTGAGAAGACAAAAAAGGAGAAAGTCTCACATCGACGCGGCTAATCAACGGGCTATGGAGATGCCCATCAATTGATGTCAATGTGAGGAGTAGGGATTGCCATGCAACGGATGCACTAGAACTATAAGTGTATGAAAGCTCAAACTGAAACTAAGTGGGTGTGCATCCAACTTTCTTGCTCATAAAGACCTAGGGCATTTGAGGAAGCCCATCATTGGAATATACAAGCCAAGTTCTATAATGAAAATTCCCACTAGTATATGAAAGTGATAACTCAAGAGACTCTCTATATGAAGAACATGGTGCTACTCTGAAGCACATGGTGCCCCTTCTCTCTTTTTCTCTCTTTTTTTGTTTTCTCTTTTTTTCTTTTTTTGGTGGGTTTCTTTCGCCTCTTTTTTTTATTTGGGCTTCCTTGGTCTCTTTTATTTATTTTTAATGTCCGGAGTCTCATCCCGACTTGTGGGGGAATCATAGTCTCCATCATTCTTTCCTCACTGGGGCAATGCTCTAATAATGATGATCATCGCACTTTTATTTACTTACAACTCAATACTAGAACAAATATATGACTCTTTATGAATGCCTCCGGCGGTGTACCGGGATGTGCAATGATCTAGCATAGCAATGACATCAAAAAACGGAAAAGCCATGAAAACATCATGCTAGCTATCTTACGATCATGCAAAGCAATATGACAATAAATGCTCAAGTCTTGTATATGATGATGATGGAAGTTGCATGGCAATATATCTCGGAATGGCTATGGAAATGCCATGATAGGTAGGTATGGTGGTTGTTTTGAGGAAGATATAAGGAGGCTTATGTGTGATAGAGCGTATCGTATCACGGAGTTTGGATGCACCGGCGAAGTTTGCACCAACTCTCGAGGTGAGAAAGGGCAATGCACGGTACCGAAGAGGCTAGCAATGATGGAAGGGTGAGAGTGCGTATAATCCATGGACTCACATTAGTCATAAAGAACTCATATACTTATTGCAAAAGTTTATTAGCCCTCGAAGCAAAGTACTACTACGCATGCCCCTAGCGGGATAGATTGGTAGGAAAAGACCATCGCTCGTCCCCGACCGCCACTCATAAGGAAAGCAATCAAAGAACACCCCATGCTTCAAATTTGTCACACAACGTTTACCATACGTGCATGCTACGGGACTTCCAAACCTCAACACAAGTATTTCTCAATTTCACAATTACTCAACTAGCACGACTCTAATATCACCACCTTTATATCGCAAAACTATTGCAAGGAATCCAACATATCATATTCAGTGATCTACAAGTTTTATGTAGGATTTTATGACTAACCATGTGAATGACCAGTTCCTGTCATCTCTCTAAATAGATATAAGTGAAGCAAGAGAGTTTAATTATTTCTACAAAAGATATGCCCACGCTCTAGCAAATATAAGTGAAGCAAAAGAGCATTCTACAAATGGCGGTTTCCTATGTGAAGAGAAACAGGCAATCCAAACTTCAAATGATATAAGCGAAGCACATGAAGCATTCTATAAAGCCATACTCAAAAGATTTAAGTGAAGTGCAAAGAGCATTCTATAAATCAACCAAGGACTATCTCATGCCATCATGGTGCATAAAATAAAAATGAAAACTAATTGCAAAAGACGCTCCAAGATTTGCACATATCGCATGAACGAAACGAATCCGAAAACATACCGATACTTGTTGAAGAAAGATGGGATGCATTCCGGGGCATCCCCAAGCTTAGACGCTTGAGTCTCCTTGAATATTTACTTGGGGTGCCTTGGGCATCCCCAAGCTTGAGCTCTTGCCTCTCCTTCTTATCCTCATATCGAGACATCCTCGATCTTCGAACACTTCATCCACACAAAACTCAACAGAAAACTCGGTAAGATCCGTTAGTATAATAAAGCAAATCACTACTTTAAGTACTGTTGCAAACCAATTCATATTTTGTTTTTTCATTGTAGCTGCTGTAATATAACTTTTCCATGGCTTAATCCACTGATAGGAATTGATAGTTTCATCAAACAAGCAAACTATGCATCAAAAACCGAATCTGTCTAAAACAGAACAGTCTGTAATAATCTGAACATTCACCATACCTCTGGTACTCCAACAATTCTAGAAAAATTAGGAACAATAAAAAATTTGTATATAAAGACAGTGCAAAAAGTTTCAGAACCATTTTACGTTCCAGTAAAAAATGTAAAATCGCGCACTACAGCCAAAGTTCTGTCCTGCACCGCACAAACCAACAAGCATTGCAAACATCCTAAAGGCAAACCTTGGCACATTATTTTTATTATACAATGGAATTGTACAAGGGGATAATTATTTTTGTTGAAAAGTTTCTGTAATCAAGATTCACAAATTTCCGTGAGCATGAACAAAGTTCAAGGAGCTCCCCCACTTCAACAATGCTTGTCTCTCTCACTTTCACTTTCCTTTTTGAAAAAGTTTTGGGTTCCCCTCTTTATTTTTTTTGTTTGAAAACTATATAAAAGCACTCAACAGAAATAAATGACTCTCTAAAACTTCCGGGCTGTCTCCCTGGCAGCGCTTTCTTTAAAGCCATTAAGCTAGGCATATAGTGCTCAAGTAATGGATCCACCAGGATCCCAAGGTATATCAAAGCCAATTTTAATTAACAATGATTTGTAATTTAGTAGTGAGCACAAAGTAACATATTTCATGTAATGACAAAGTCTAACTCTCTTCCTATGCATCGGCATGTCATAAAAGAACAATTCATGCACACCTAGTAAAGGCCAATGCATAGTATAAACAATTTCTTGCAATTTTATCACATTGGAAACATGGAGAGGCGGAGATATAGTTCCTCTCTCATAATAATTGCATGTAGGAGCAGCAAGCACATGCATATTATATCTATCAAAATCATCATGTGTAATAGTAAAATGCAACCCATCAATATAATCCTTAATAAGGGCAAACTTCTCCGATATAGTGTAGTCAGGAGAATTCAAAAAGATAATAGGACTATCATGTGTGGGTGCAATAGCAACTATTTCATGTTTAACATAAGGAACTATAGCAAGTTAATCTCCATAAGCATAATTCATATTGGCATCTTGGCCACAAGCATAGCAAGCATCATCAAAAAGGGATATTTCAAACGAGTCAACGGGATCATAGCAATTATCATAGCATTCATCCTTCGGTAAGAACGAAGGGACTTTAAACAATGTATGAGTTGGAGGGTTACTCTCATTAGAAGGTGGGCACGGGTAGCTAATCCGCTCTTCCTCCTTTTGTTCTTCGCTCTCCTCATCATCTTTTTCATCCAATGAGCTCACAGTTTCATCAATTTCTTCTACCATAGACTCCTGCAAAATATTAGCCTCTTCTTGGACAGCGGAGGAGTCCTCAATATATGGTTTAACATAGGCATTAGAAGCATAATTATCATAACAATATTCAAGTATGGCAAAATTTTCAGATTTGTAAAGAGTAGCATCATACTTTTCAATCAAAGAAGCAATTTCATAAGCACCCTTAAAAGCAACAAATTTTTCAATTCGTTGAACATCATAGTAATTATAAACACCCTTAGCATACGAAGATACGATTCCATTATCACTAAACTCACATTGGTAGGGAAGGTGTTTCTTAGGGTTTTCAGACAACAAGTAACATCATATATTTCACATAAATTCCAAGCATAGCATTGCAAACGATGAATTTGATCCAGTAAAAGTTTCCCTTTTTGAGATAAGCAGTGTCGCACATAACAAGCATACTCATCCAAAGATTTGCCCTCAACTAAGCTAGTTGGGGTTTCAGCACGAGCACACGGGGATCGAAGATGATCCAAGTAAAAAGCTTCAGGAGTGTGATAGATTTTGAGTGGTTCTTCAACCATTGGTTCAGTAGGTACAACTAATTTTTTTGTATTTTGCGTTTCCTACCCATAACTAAAGATAGAAAAAAACTTAGAACAGCAAATAAAAATTACTTAGTGATAAAGCAAACAAGCACACACGAGAATATTCACCCCACGCTATGACTCCCCGGCAACGGTGCCAGAAAAAGGTCTTGATAACACACAACTATAGGGGATCAATTGTAGCCTCTTTCGATAAGTAAGAGTGTCGAACCCAACTAGGAGCTAAAGGTAGAACAAATATTCCCTCAAGTTCTATCGACCACCGATACAACTCTACGCACGCTTAACGTTCGCTTTACCTAAAACAAGTATGAAACTAGAAGTACTTTGTAGGTGTTGTTGGATAGGTTTGCAAGAATAGTAAAAAGCATGCAAATAAAAACTAGGGGCTGTTTAAATAAAGACACAATAAAGTAAATATAGCGAGTGTGGGAAAGTGGTGGTAAGAGTTGCGAAATTGTCCCTAAGCAATTGAATACTTTGCTAGAACGATAGCAAGTTTTATGTGGGAGAGGCCACTGCTAGCATGTCATCCCTGACTTGGAATTCTATGCACTTATGATTGGAACTATTAGCAAGCATCCGCAACTACTAACGTTCATTAAGGTAAAAGCCAACCATAGCATTAAATTATATTGGCCCCCCTTCAATCCCGTATGCATCAATTTCTATGCTAGGTAGAAGCTTCTGTCACTCTTGCCCTCCAATACATAGTCCTATCAACATACAACTAACCCTATGGTGTGATCCACGCGCGCGCTCATATGATGGGCACCAAAGGACAGCAACATAACCACAAGAAAATTAAATCAATCATAGCAATTCATCAACCACCGATAGGACATCGAAAATCTACTCAGACATCATAGGATGGCAACACATCATTGGATAATAATATGAAGCATAAAGCACCATGTTCAAGTAGAGGGTACAGCGGGTTGCGGGAGAGTGGACCGCTGTAGATAGAGGGGGGAAGGTGATGGAGATGTTGGTGAAGATGGTGGAGGTGTTGGTGAAGTTCGCGGTGATGATGATGGTGGCCACAGCAGCGTTCCGGCGCTACCGGAAGAGAGGGGGAGAGGGGGGCCCTTCTTCTTCTTCTTCCTTGACCTCCTCCCTAGATGGGAGAAGGGTTTCCCCTCTGGTCCTTGGCCTCCATGGCATGGGAGGGGCGAGAGCCCCTCCGAGATTGGATTTGTCTCTCTGTCTCTCTCTGTTTCTGCGTTCTGGTATTCTGCCCTTTCGCCGTTTCTTATATATCCGGAGATCTGTAACTCCGATTTGATTGAAACCTTCGCCAAGATTTTTTTTTCGAAAATTAGCTTTCTTGCGGCCAAAGAAGAGCGGCAACCGCCTTACGGGGGGGCCACGAGGGTCAGGGGCGCGCCCAGGGGGTCAGGAGCGCGCCCCCTGCCTCTTGGCCCCCTCGGGCACCTTCTCGCGTTGATTCTTCTTCCCATATTTCACAAATATTCCAAAAATATTCTCCGTCCGTTTTTATCCCGTTTGGACTCCGTTTGATATGGGGTTTCTGCGAAACAAAAATATGCAACAAACAGGAACTGGCACTGGGCACTGGATCAATATGTTTGTCCCAAAAATAGTATAAAAAGTTGCCAAAAGTATATCAAAGTTGAATAATATTGGCATGGAACAATAAAAAATTATAGATTCGACGGAGGCGTATCAGGTCCACCTTTTACCACAGATCCGAAGGCAAGATCTTTGTTGCCAAGAATAAAACCTTTCTAGAAAAGGAGTTTCTCTCGAAAGAAGTGAGTGGGACGAAAGTAGAACTTGATGAGGTAATTGTACCTTCTCTCGAATTGGAGAGTAGCACATCAGAGAAATCTATTCCCATTATGCCTACACCAACTAGAGAAGAAGCTAATGATGATGATCATGAAACTTCAGATCAAGTTACTACTTGACCTCGTAGGTCGAACAGAGCACGTTCCGCACCAGAGTGGCACGATACTCCTATTCTAGAAGTTATGTTACTAGACCATGGCGAACATACGAACTATGAAGAAGCTATGATGAGGCTAGATTCTGATAAATGGCTTGAGGCCATGAAATCTGAGATAGGATCCATGTATGAGAACAAAGTGTCGACTTTGGTGGACTAGCCTGATGATCGGCGAGCCATAAAGAATAAATGGATCTTCAAGAAGAAGACTAACGCTAATGGTAATGTTACTGTCTACAAAGCTCGACTTGTCGCGAATGGTTTTCAACAAGTTCAAGGAGTTGACTATGATGGGACTTTCTCACCTGTAGCGATGCTTAAGTCTGTTTGAATCATGCTAGCAATTGCCACATTTTATGATTATGTAATCTGGCAAATGGACTTCAAAACTACATTCCTTCATGGATTTCTTAAAGAAGAGTTGTATATGATGCAACCAGAAGGTTTTGTCGATCCTAAAGGTGCTAACAAAGCGTGCAAGCTCCAGCGATCCATCTATGAAATGGTGCAAGCATCTCGGAGTTGGAATATACCCTTTGATGAGGTGATCAAAGCATATGGTTTTATATAGACTTTCGGAGAAGCCTGTATTTTCAAGTGAGTGGAAGCTCTGTAGCATTTCTAATATTATATGTGGATGACATATTGTTGATTGGAAATGATGTAGAATTTTCGGATAGCATAAAGGGAGACTTGAATAAAAGTTTTTCAATGAAAGACCTCGGTGAAGCTGCTTATATATTGGGCATTAAGATCTATAGAGATAGATCAAGACGCTTAATAGGACTTTCGCAAAGCACATATCTTGACAAAGTTTTGAAGAAGTTCAAAATGGATCAGTCAAAGAAAGGGTTTTTGCCTGTGTTGCAAGGTGTGAAATTGAGTCAGACTCAAAGCCCGACCATTGAAGAAGATAGAGAGAAAATGAAAGTCATTCCCTCTGCCTCAGCCATAGGTTCTATCATGTATGCTATGTTGTGTACCAGACCTGATGTGTGCCTTGCCATAAGTCTGGCAGGGAGGTACCAAAGTAATCTAGGAGTGGATCACTGGATATCGGTCAAGAACATCCTAAAGTACATGAAAAGGACAAAGGATATGTTTCTCGTTTATGGAGGTGGCAAAGAGCTCATTGTAAATGGTTACGTCGATGATAGCTTTGACACTGATCCGGATGACTCTAAGTCACAAACCGGATACATACTTATATTGAATAGTGGAGCTGTCAATTCGTGCAGTTCCATGTAGAGTGTCGTGGCGGGATCTACGGTGTGAAGCAGAGTAGATAGCTACTTCGGAAGCAGCAAATGAAGGAGTCTGGATGAAGGAGTTCATATCAGATCTAGGTGTACTACATAGTACATCGGGTCCAATGAAAATCTTTTGTGACAATACTGGAGCAATTGCCTTCGCGAAGGAATCCATATTTCACAAAAGAACCAAACACATCAAGAGACGCATCAACACCATTCGTGATCAAGTCAAGGAGGGAGACACAGAAATTTGCAAAATACATACGCATCTGAATGTAGCAGACCCATTGACTAAGCCTCTTCCACGAGAAAAACATGATCAGCACCAAGACTCCATGGGTGTTAGATTCATTACAATGTAATCTAGATTATTTACTCTAGTGCAAGTGGGAGACTGAACGAAATATGCCCTAGAGGCAATAATAAAGTTCTTATTTTATATTTCCTTATTCATGATAAATGTTACAACTCATGCTAGAATTGTATTTATCGGAAACCTAAGTACATATGTGAATATATAAACAAACACCATTCCCTAGTGAGCCTCGACTTGACTAGCTCGTTGATCAAAGATGGTTAAGGTTTTCTAACCATGGACATGAGTTGTCATTTAATAATATGATCACATCATTAGGAGAATGATGTGATGGACAAGACCCATCCCTTAGCTTAGCATTATGATCGTTCAATTTTATTGCTATTGCTTTCTTCATGTCAAATACATATTCCTTCGACTATGATATTATGCAACTACCGGATACAGGAAGAATACCTTGTGTGTTATCAAACGTCACAACGTAACTGGGTGATCATAAAGGTGCTCTACAAGTATCTCCGAAGGTGTTTGGTGAGTTGGCATAGATCGAGATTAGGATTTGTCACTCCGAGTATCGAAGAGGTATCTCTGGGCCCTCTTGGTAATACACATCATAAGCTTGCAGGCAAATGACTAAGGAGTTAGTCACGAGATGATGTATTACGAAACGAGTAAAGAGACTTGCCGGTAACGAGATTGAACTAAGTATGAAGATACCGACGATCGAATCTCGGGCAAGTAACATACCGATGGACAAAGGGAATAATGTATGTTGTCATAACGGTTCGAGCGATAAAGATCTTCGTAGAATATGCATGAGCCAATATGGGCATCCAGGTTCCGCTATTGGTTATTGACCGAAGAGGTGTCTCAGTCATGTCTACATAGTTCTCGAACCCGTAGGGCCCGCACGCTTAACGTTCAATGATGATATTCTATTATATGAGTTATGTGATTTGGTGTCCGAATGTTGTTCGGAGTCCAGGAATAGATCACGGACATGACGAGGAGTCTCGAAATGGTCGATAGGTAAAGATTGATATATAGGACGATAATATTCAGACACCGGAAGTGTTCCGGAGGGTACCGGGTACATATCGGGTCATCAGAAGGGGTTCCAGGCATCCCCCAGCAAAGATATGGGCCTTATGGGCCAAGAGGGGAAACGCACCAGCCACCAGGGGCTGGTGCCCTCCCCATATGGGCCGAACCACGGGGAGAAGGAAAGAGAGGAAGAGAAAGGAAACGGGGGGGTTCGGCCTCCCCCTCCCCCTTCCCTTTCTCCCCCCTCCTCTTTCCTTCTCCCTCCGGTAAATAAGGAAGGGGGGCGCCGGCCTAGGAGGAACCCAAGTAGGATTCGGTCCTATTTGGGGCGCATCCTGGCCTCTCCCCTCTCCCTCCCACCTATATATATATGTGGGGGGGGCTAGCACACACTAGATAATTGCCTAGCCGTGTGCGGCGCCCCCCTCCACCATTTACACCCTCGGTCATATTTTCGTAGTGCTTAGGCGAAGCCCTGCGAGGATCAGTTCACCATCACCGTCCCAACGCCGTCGTGCTGACAGAACTCATCTACTACCTCGACGGCTTGCTGGATCAAGAAGGCGAGGGACGTCACCGACCTGAACGTGTGCAGAACGCGGAGGTGCCGTGCGTTCGGTACTTGATCGGTTGGAGCGTGAAGAAGTTCGACTACATCAACCATGTTGTTAAACGCTTCCGCTTACGGTCTACGAGGGTACATAGACACATTCTCCCCCTCGTTGCTATGCATCTCCATGGATAGATCATTGCGTGTGCATAGAATTTTTTTATTTTCCATGCAATGTTACCCAACAGAACCAAGACGTCACTTTTGGTGGGATGGGAGCACCGCTCTTGGTATGCCCATCCGCCGCCATGTGTCGTGCTAGACGGATCATAGGAATTTCGGTTATTTTTCTGCATATGATGTAGAGTTTTTTTTCTTCTGATTTTCAATTTTTGCTTCATATTCCCTAGGTTTTGATCATCTTTTTAGAGAAGCTGTACTTTTCTGCGAGCAACAGAACATATTCTTATGCAAGAAGCACAACTGTGCCTCCTGTGCCTCCTGAAAAGGGAAAGGCACAAATGTGCTTCCCGAAAAGGTGCCGCACCTGCCTCCGCGAGAATGGAAGCATGTGCTTCCACGAGAAGCTCAATTGCGCTTCCTGAAAAAGGAAAATCGTAGGTGTCTCTCCCAAAAATAATGTTAAAAGCACAATTGTTTGGTTCCATTTTTTTCTTCTGGTTTTTGGTTTTCAAATCATTTTTTATTTCTACATTTTATTTTTACATAAAAAATTTATCGGCACCTATTAACATGAGATCTCATTTCATAGATCTCGATGCGGGAAATCCAATGGTGAAACCGGTGCATGATTTGGACGCACGGTTCAAGAGAAAAACCATTTTGAAAAAACAAATTTAGAAATAAAGATAAAACTCCAAGGTGGCCATTTGTCACCGCCAGGAAAGATGGGAGTGACCTCCATAAGCGGTACTCTCTGATTACTGATCTGGTGGGCACATGGTTTGATCTTCATTTAATAAAAATAATCTTTGTAAATTCTTTTCAAAGAAAACATGTGTGGGCCCACCGATTCTTTACCTAACAATAAAGGACGGAGGCTTTCATAGTTCTCCATACGTCCCCCCTTATATCTGTTAATTTTATGTTAATCATAAAGATTGACGGCTAAAATTTAAAAAATAAATTTTCACACATGTAAGGGAAAGAACAAACAAATGCACGTCTTGCTGGATATAAAAAAGGAAAGTATTCTTTACAACTCGGATTGGAATCTTTCACCGTGAAAAATCCTTTCCTTAATCACACCGTTTCTCTTCGGATCTATTTTAGAAGAAAAGGAGGTCACGGCGGGTTGTGGACCAGCTACCTCTCTGCGAGGGATATGGCCTGGCGTAGGTGTCGTCAGCCCCGGGTCTCAGTATGGAGTTGATCGTGGAGAATGTGCGGCACCTCCCTCCTACTCGCTTTAATCTTCTCTCTGATGCATCGGACGAAATCCATCTCTCGTCTACTCAAGGTTCCGTCGATGAGGTGGATCGGCAGCGAGGCCCCGCGGCTCGATCGTACATCACGCACGTAGCTCTAGCGGCTGGTGTGGTCGCGTCTTTCCTCTGCGGTGCCAACGTACTCGAACTTGGCGGCGTGACAGCCACAGTGTTGTCCAATACGGAACTGCAGCAAGGGCAGACTGAGGCACCCAGCAAGGAGCTGCAACCCGTGGAGGCTATTGCAAGCGGACAAGATGGCCGCGTGGTCGATCAACGGCAGCGGCATGCTGCATGAGGCCACGATGGCCTGCTCGAGCGCCATGCTGCATGAGGCCACGATGGCCTGCTCGAGTTCTCTGAGTCGGGCAGCACAAGCAAGTGCGGCACGACTGGCTACCAACGCCTCCATCCAAGGCAGCTACCATGCCTATCCCAGTGACCGGGAGCCCAGGACCTCCTGCCGTTGGTTTTGGCTACGGATTGTTAGGTTTAATCTTGATTTTTGTATCAGCATGTTTGTTTTCTTTAGGCATGTAGTATAGGATCAGGAGTTGCAGTCGACGAACGTGCAGCGGAGACGTGGGAAGAAGGCGAGATGCCAAGCCGCCGTGCGAGACGGCAAGCACGGTGAGATGCCGATGACGGCGAGAGGCTGCAAACACGTGAGGCTGGAGCCTGACCGGCTAGACGAGGTTGTTAGAGCTGAGAGAATCAGCAGGTTTGTTAGCCCGCCTCGTCGGGTCATGCGGATGTTGGAGCTGCGCAAGTTGTCGTGCACGCATGTAGGGATTACTTAGTGCATGGAGTTAGTTGGTGCTGGAATTTTGTCTATTTTGGGCCAAGCCCAATAGTAGTTTCAAAAATTCCTAATAAATCCTAGAGGCTCACGCAGCCCATTCGTGCAAGGCAAGAGGTGGAACTAAAGTTTAGTCCCACATTGCTAGTTTAGAGGGAGTTGGACCTTTTTATAAGGGAGGCTCTTTCTCCACATGTATGAGGATGAGAATAAGAGGGACATCCACGCGCGCTCCTCCCCCGCCGCCCGCCTCGCACATGTATGAGGACGCACCACAATCTCTTCTCGCGGACGCCCCGGACTCTGACGACTTCTTCCCCGGTGTCGACAACCTCCTCGACGACATGGCTGGCAAGGACACCGACCCCAAGACCGGTGCATCTACTCCTGTTTCATACGTTCTCATACTCTTCCTGTTAGAGGTTCTGTAGATGCTATTTAACTTCTCTCTGTCAAATCACATGACTTGTTTTAGCACTGCTATACTAGTTGTGCTTTATCTAATATTTCTGTTAATAAAATCATTCGGTAAATTGGTCATATTTCCAACAATCCAAAAACCTTATTATAGGCAATTTACCCCGAGTGGTTTTGCTGCTTCCATGAGACCTCCTATGTTTGAGGGTATCCACTATAAGAGGTGGCGCGTGAGAGCAATCTTATGGTTTCAAACCATGAGCTGCTATGACGCCACTCTTGGCAAACCAGAAGGAGAGCTTGATGCTCAACAGGCACAAGCTTTTCAGAAAATGGATACACTGTTTAAGGCTGCTCTCTTGAGTGTTCTTGGTGAGAATATAGTTGATGCTTATGCGTCAATTGATAATGGAAAAGATATGTGGGATGCACTCGAGGCCAAGTTTGGGGTCTCGGATGCTGGCACTGAGCTGTACATCATGGAGCAATTCTATGATTACAGGATGACTGAAGAGCGCTCCGTGGTTGAGCAAGCTCATGAGATACAGTCATTTGCTAGAGAACTTGAGCACTTCAGTTGTATGCTACCGGACAAGTTTGTTGCCGGAGGTATCATCACTAAGCTTCCTCCTTCGTGGAGGAACTTTGCTACCTTACTAAAGCATAAGAGACAAGAGTTTTCCGTCTCGGATCTCATTGGCACTCTTGATGTGGAAGAAAAGGCGAGAGTAAAGGACACACGTGCTCGAGGTAATGAGGGAGGATCTAGTGCCAATCTGGTACAGAAGAAGAACTTCCAGCCCCACAAGTTCAAGAACAAGGGCAAGTTTGATGCTAAAGCAAAGTTTGATGGGAAGAACAAGGTTGTGCAACACACGAACTTCAAGAAGAAGAATGACAAGAAGAAAGGTGTTTGTCATGTGTGTGGGGATCCTGATCATTGGGCTCCTAGTTGCCCTAATCGCTATGACAAGTGTCATCCTGGGAAAGGTGGAAAGACCGCTAATGTTGTCATTGGAGACACTGACATGAAGGATGTTGGGTATGGTATATTTCCCACTATTCTTTTAGTATGTCATTCTCCTGATTGGTTGATTGACACGGGTGCTAATGTGCATGTATGCGGTGATATTTCCATTGTTTCGTCTTATCAGACCACAGGGACTTCAACCGTGCTGATGGGCAATGGTTCAAGTGCTTCTGTTCGTGGTGTTGGCACGGTCAATATGAAGTTTACTTCGGGGAAGATCGTGCGGCTGAAGAACATGCATTATGTCCCCTCCGTCAATAAAAATCTTGTTAGCGGATCTCTTTTGTGTAGAGATGGCTATAAGCTTGTCTTTGAGTCGAATGAATTTGTAATATCCAAGTATGGAACCTTTGTTGGTAAAGGCTATGAGTCAGGAGGCCTGTTTCGTTTATCCTTGTCAGACGTTTGCAATAAAGTTGTTAATCATGTTTGCAACAATAGTGAACCAAATGTGTGGCATTCATGTCTTTGTCATGTTAACTTTGGTTGCATGTCGCGACTAGCGAAGTTGAACTTAATCCCTAGTGTGACGCCCCCGATTTGACCGTACACTAATCATGCACGCAAATGTATACGATCAAGATCAGGGACTCATGGGAAGATATCACAACACAACTCTAAAACATAAATAAGTCATACAAGCATCATAATACAAGCCAGGGGCCTCGAGGGCTCGAATACAAGTGCTCGATCACAGACGAGTCAGCGGAAGCAACAATATCTGAGTACAGACATAAGTTAAACAAGTTTGCCTTAAGAAGGCTAGCAAAAACTGGGATACAGATCGAACGAGGCGCAGGCCTCCTGCCTGGGATCCTCCTAACTACTCCTGGTCGTCGTCAGCGGCCTGCACGTAGTAGTAGGCACCTCTAGTGTCGTAGGTGTCGTCGTCGACGGTGGCGTCTGGCTCCTGGACACCAACATCTGGTGGCGACAACCAGATAGGAAGGAAAGGGGGAAAAGAGGGAGAGAAGCAACCGTGAGTACTCATCCAAAGCACTCGCAAGCAAGGAGCTATACTACATATGCATGGGTATATGTGTAAAGGGGCATATCAGTGGACTGAACTGCAGAATGCCAGAATAAAAGGGGGATAGCTAGTCATGTCGAAGACTACGCTTCTGGTCATCTCCATCTTGCAGCATGTAGAAGAGAGTAGATTGAAGTCCTCCAAGTAGCATCGCATAGCATAATCCTACCCGGCGATCCCCTCCTCGTCGCCCTGTTAGAGAGCGATCACCGGGTTGTATCTGGCACTTGGAAGGGTGTATTTTATTCAGTATCTAGTTCTAGTTGTCATAAGGTCAAGGTACAACTCCGGGTCGTCCTTTTACCGAGGGACACGGCTATTCGAATAGATAAACTTCCCTGCAGGGGTGCACCACATAACCCAACACGCTCGATCCCATTTGGCCGGACACATTTTTCTGGGTCATGCCCGGCCTCGTAAGATCAACACGTCGCAGCCCCACCTAGGCCCAACAGAGAGGTCAGCACGCCGGTCTAAACCTATGCGCGCAGGGGTCTGGGCCCATCGCCCTATGCACACCTGCACGTTGCGTACGCGGCCGGAAGCAGACCTAGCCTAGTGGCGTTCCAGTCCAATCCGGCGCGCGCCACTCAGTCGCTGACGTCAAGAAGGCTTCGGCTGATACCACGACGCCGGGATACCCATAACTACTCCCGCGTAGATGGTTAGTGCGTATAGACCAAATGGCCAGACTTAGATCAAATACCAAGATCTCGTTAAGCGTGTTAAGTATCCGCGAACGCCGACCAGGGCCAGGCCCACCTCTCACCTAGGCGGTCTCAACCTGCCCTGTCGCTCCGCCACAAAGATCCACTTGCGGGTACTCCTACGAGCCGACCCGACTTTAGTCATCACATGTGTCATGTATGTAGTATATAAGTATATACCCGTTATCACCGCCCAGGTGATCACGGCCCGATAGTATAGCACAGCAGACGGACAAGAATGTAGGGCCACTGATGGAAATCTAGCATCCTATACTAAGCATGTAGGATTGCAGGTAAAGGTATCAACAGTAGTAGCAAGGATAGGCTATGCATCAGGATAGGATATCGAAAAGCAGTAACATGCTACACTACTCTAATGCAAGCAGTATAGAGAAGAATAGGCGATATCTGGTGATCAAGGGGGGGGCTTGCCTGGTTGCTCTGGCAAGAAGGAGGGGTCGTCAACTCCGTAGTCGAACTGGGCAGCAGCAGTGTCGGTCTCGTAGTCTACCGGAGAGAAGAGGGGGAAGAAACAGTAAATACAATGCAATCATAAGCATGACGATGCGTGACATGACAATGAACAGTGCGAGGTGTGTCCTAACGCGACAGTATGTGGTACCGGCGAAGGGGGGGAACATCCGGGAAAGTATTCCCGATGTTTCGCGTTTTCGGACAAACGGACCGGAGGGGAAAAGTTGCTAGTTCGATAGGTTAGGGAGGTGTGGTGGACGAACGGACTGCGTATTTGGATTCGTCTCGTCGTTCTGAGCAACTTTCATATAGAAAACATTTTCATCCGAGTTACGGTTTAAAAAAATATGAATTTTCAAAGTTTATTTGAATTTCTGGAATTATTTGAATTAAGCAAAAATGAATTATGACGTCAGCATGATGCAATGATGACGTCAGCAGGTCAACAGAGCGGCTGACCAGGTCAAACTGACCAGTGGGCCCCACCTGTCATAGACAGTGGGCTAACAGAAGATTAAACTAATTAATTTTTAGTTAATTAACTACTGGGCCCACCTATCAGTGAGTGATTAGATTAATTAATTAGTTTTAATTATAAAAACATTTTTCTTTTTTTTAATTTTTGCGGCGGGGCCCGCATGTCAGTGGCTGGGCCTGCCCAGTCAGCAGTTGACTGGGTCAACCCAGTCAACTGGGACCCACGGGGCCCACTGGCAGTGGCCCTGGGGTGGCCCCAGGCCGGCCACGTCGGCGGCCGGCGCCGGAGCGACTCCGGCGACCAAAACAGCGGCGGCCCCTCGCTGGAGTTGGCCGGAATCGCGCTACGGGGCTCGGGGAGGAACGGGGCTAGGCTCATTCGAAGGAGCTCGCAGCGCCGCATCCAGTGGTGGCCGTAACTTCGCCGGACCTGGCCGGAATCGGCGCCAGCGAGCGGCGGAGGCGGCGGCGCGCACGGGTGCCCGACGGAAACGAGGCTACGGCGCGCTATCGAGCAAGTGGAGGGGCTGGGGAGCATCCACGCGCGGTGGGGAGTGCAACGGGCTTGAGCCCGTGACCAAAAGGTCACTGGAGCCTTGCCGGCGGCGAGCTCCGCGGCGCAGCGTTCGGGCGCGCGTGGGGAAGCAGCTAGGGGGCGCGCGAGAGCGAAAGGACAGGGGAGGAGGGGGAGAAGCTCACGGCGAGGCTGTAGGGGGACGGCAGCGTGCTCGGGGAGGCTCGTCGGAGGCGAAACGGGGCGGCGATCGACGGCGGCCGTGCGGGGAAGAAGAGCTCGGGGAGGTCGTTGCAGTGGCTCCGAGCTTCAACGGAGAGGCGGAGGTGGTGTAGTCGAGGGCGGCGACGGCGTACGACACGGCGAAGTGGCGATTGGGGCACGGTGGCCGCGGGAACGACGGTGAACGGCGGCGACCGCGTCGGGCGTGGGGAAGGGAGGAGCGGCGTGGATCTGGGGGGGAAGAGAGAGGCGCAGAGGCCGAGAGGTGAGCGGGGCGAGTGGGAGAGGGGCGCGAGGAGGCGGGGTGCGCTGGCGTCCTTATCCTCCCCGTCGCCGGCGAGGTGGTGCGGCGGGGACTGCCCCTGTTCCGACCCCGGTCGGGGGAACAGGGAAGGGTAGGGCGAGTGGGAGATGGGCTAGGCCGGCTGGGCCGGGGGTCGGCCCAGTTGGGCCAGGGGTCCAGTGGGGGGCTTCTCCTTTTCCCTTTTTTTTTCTTTTTTTCTTTGTTCTGTGTTCTTTTGCATTTTCTTTTCATTTGTTTATTTTCTTTTCTGTTTTATTTCATTTAAATGTATTTAGGTATTTTATAAAAATGTGTTTTCTCCACCATAATTACCAGTGTATTATTTGGCACCCACCGAACATTTTTGTTTAAATTTTTGAAAACTTTTATTTTCCACTTTAATTTTAATTGAAGTTTGAATTAGGAGTTTGAAAAGAAATGTGATTCAAATGTGATCAAGCCCTGTTTAGCAACATGATTAGCTTAATCACAGAGAGTTACTGTAGCATGATTCTCGGGGTGTTACACCTAGTTTCACCTCTGTCAAGGGATCTAAGTGTCAAGTTTGTGTGCAAGCTAAGCAACCTCGTTAACGAGAAATCTTGCACCACTAGAGCTCATACATTCAGATCTATGTGAAATGAATGGTGTTTTGACAAAAGGTGGAAAGAAATATTTCATGAAGTTAATTGATGACTCCACTAGATACTGTCGTGTGTATCTTCTGAAATCTAAGGATGAGGCTTTGAACTTTTTGAACATCTATAAAGCTGAAGTGGAAAACCAACTTGATCGGAAAATCAAGAGGCTTAGGTCCGACCGTGGTGGAGAGTATTTTTCCAATGAATTCGATGCTTTTTGTGCGGAACATGGTATAATCCATGAGAGGACGCCTACCTATTCACCTCTGTCAAATGGGGTTGCCAAAAGAAAGAACCGTACTCTAACTGATTTGGTTAACGCCATGTTAGACACATCGGGTCTCTCCAAGGCATGGTGGGGGGAGGCGATATTGACAGCATGTCATGTCCTAAACCGAGTTCCCACAAAGAACAAAGAGATAACTCCATTCGAGGAATGGGAGAAGAAAAGATTAAAGCTCTCTTATCTACGAACCTGGGGTTGTTTGGCGAAAGTCAATGTGCCAATTCCAAAGAAGCGCAAGCTTGGACCAAAGACCGTGGATTGTGTTTTCCTGGGATATGCTTTTCATATCATTGGTTATAGATTCTTGGTTGTAAAATCTCAGGTACCTAACATGCATGTCGGTACGATCATGGAGTCGAATGATGCGACTTAATTTGAAGATATCTTTCCCATGAAGGATATGACAACCTCATCTAATCAGGAGATGCCTAGTTCACCGAATCAGGAACCAGTTACAATTACCGAACCTGCCAGTTTGATGGAACACTTTGAAAGTCCTGTGGAGGAGAACAATGAAGTTCCTACTAGGAGCAAGAGACAGAGGACTGCAAAGTCCTTTGGTGATGATTTTCTTGTGTATCTCATAGATGACACTCCTAGTTCTATTTTGGAGGCCGATGCATCTGAAGATGCTGACTACTGGAAGGAAGAGGTTCGTAGCGAGATGGATTCTATCTTGGCGAATGAAACTTGGGAGATAACTGATCGTCCTTATGGGTGCAAACCTATAGGATGAAAATGGGTATTCAAGAAGAAGCTTAGGCCTGATGGTACTATTGAAAAGTACAAGGCTCGACTCGTGGCTAAGGGTTATACCCAAAAGGAAGGTGAAGACTTCTTTGATACTTACTCACCTGTGCCTCGACTGACCACTATTCGAGTTCTACCTTCACTAGCTGCCTCACATGGTCTTCTCGTTCATCAAATGGATGTTAAGACTGCTTTCCTAAATGGAGAGTTGGACAAGGAAATTTATATGGAACAACCAGATGGGTTTGTACTAGATGGTCAGGAAGGAAAAGTGTGCAAGTTGCTGAAGTCTTTGTATGGACTCAAGCAAGCACCCAAACAGTGGCATGAGAAGTTTGAAAGAACTTTAACAGCTGCAGGCTTTGTTGTAAACGAAGCTGATAAATGTGTGTATACTATCGCCATGGTGGGGGCGAGGGAGTTATCCTTTGCTTGTATGTTGATGACATACTGATTTTCGGAACAAATCTGAATGTTATTAAGGAGGTCAAGGATTTCCTATCTCGTTGTTTTGAGATGTAGGATTTAGGAGTGGCTGATGTCATTCTGAACATCAAGTTGTTGAGAGACGATGATGGTGGGATTACATTGCTTCAATCTCACTATGTGGAAAAGATCTTGAGTCGCTTTGGCTATAGTGACTGCAAGCCCTCTCCAACACCATATGATGCAAGTGTGTTACTTCGAAAGAATCGAAGAATTGCTAGGGATCAATTAAAATATTCTCGGATTATTGGCTCGCTTATGTACTTCGCCCGTGCTACAAGACCTGACATCTCTTCTGCTGTTAGCAAACTGAGTCGGGTTGTCTCAAAACCAGGAGATGTGCATTGGAAAGCTCTAGAGAGAGTTTTGCGTTATTTGAAAGGCACTGGGAATTATGGAATTCACTACATCGGGCACCCAAAGGTGCTTGAAGGGTATAGTGACTCAAACTGGATCTCAGATGCTGATGAGATAAAGGCCACGAGCGGTTATGTATTCACTCATGGAGGTGGCGCTGTTTCTTGGAAGTCTTGCAAACAGACCATCTTAACGAGGTCAACAATGGAAGCAGAACTTACAGCACTGGATACAGCTACGGTCGAAGCAGATTGGCTTCGCCGTCTGTTGAATGACTTGCCGGTTGTTGAGAAACCTGTACCAGGTAACCTTATGAACTGCGACAATCAAACTGTGATCAAGAAAGTGAGCAGCTCAAAGGATAACATGAAGTCATCAAGACACGCTCAGAGAGGGTTAAAGTCTGTCAGGAAAATAAGAAACTCCGGAGTAATTGCATTGGATTATATCCAAACGTCTAAAAATCTGGCAAATCCTTTTACTAAGGGTCTATCACGTAACGTGATAGATAATGCATCGCGGGAGATGGGTAAGAGACACACAATATGAGTTGTTCACAGTGGTAACCTATTCTTTGTGATCGGAGATCCCGTGAATTAGATGTGGAAGACAAGCTGTTGATCAACTGAGAGGAGAGTATCCTTACTATTAACAATACCACTCCATGAAGATGCAATACTCTCCTAAAACTGCATGGCAGGTTGATGTATATCTTAATGTGTTCTAAGTGACTCATTTAAGCAGAGATGTTGTCCTGCAGAACATCTTTTGAAGAACACACCTATGTGAGTCTGATTGTCAAACGTCGCAATCTATGAGAGTAGGGTTCTCTCTAGAAAACTCATGAAAGGTCTCGGAGTATGACGCATAAGCTCCACCCACGGGGAAGACCCACGGTAGCCACGTATTGGTCAAGGCTTTATGTGAAGCTAGATTCGCAAAAAACTTGCAGTTCAAGGTCCAGTCCACTGTCCAAGTTGCTTACTAGTGTAGCATAGAGTTCTAGGTGGAAGTTCAACTTAACAGTCTCCACTGTAGTACCGGTATATAAAACAGTGTTTTTGGAACCAAAGGCAAATTTTGTGTGCCTCTGGGATCTGGTGGGGGATTGCTGGAATTTTGTCTATTTTGGGCCAAGCCCAATAGCAGTTTCAGAAATTCCTAATAAATCCTAGAGGCCCACGCAGCCCATTCGTGCAAGGCAAGAGGTGGAACTAAAGTTTAGTCCCACATTGCTAGTTTAGAGGGAGTTGGACCTCTTTATAAGGGAGGCTCTTTCTCCACATGTATGAGGATGAGAATAAGAGAGACATCCACGCGTGCTCCTCCTCTGCCGCCCGCCACGCCACGCCACGACACGACGCGGGTTGCGGGAATGAGCCGAGCCGATGTCTAAATTTTTGCCACGCACGACGGGTATACGAAAGGTCACGCGAAAGTTGAAACGTTTTTTCTGTAGTGGAGATTGAATACGAACGGCGCACATCTTCGCCTGCTGCCTGTTCATTTCGTCTCCCTCGTTCTCTTCAGCTCCTAGCGCAGCCTCTCGCCTCCTTCGCTTGCGCCTATAAAAGGGAGGTCGCTCCTCTCAGAGAAACGCACCACAATCTCTTCTTCCTCTCGCCACAAGTTCCTGAGCACTGCGCTGCTGCTACGTTCTTCCCTATCCCGGCTTGCGGCGTGCATCGCAGGTCGGGACAGTAGGCCTCCAAAACCGCACCTCTTTGAGTCCTGTACGGGAGAAGGGTGATAAGGTTTTTGAGGAGCGCTCAGCGCGACTACTGACTTCTTCGTCACGGACGGCCCGGACTCCGACGACTACTTCCCCGACGACGACTTCTTCCTCGACGTCGACAACCTCCTCGACGACATGGCTGGCGAGGACACCAACCCCAAGACCGGTGCATCTGCTCCCTTTTCATACTGTTCCTGTTAGAGGTTCTGTTACAACTTCTTACTCTAATGTCTGTTCTAGATGTGTTCGGTTCTAGTTCATATATGCAGATGCTATTTAACTTCTCTCTGTCAAATCACATGACTTATTTTAGCACTGCTATACTAGTTGTGCTTTATCTAGTATTTTTGTTAATAAAATCATTCGGTAAATTGCTCATATTTCCAACAGTTGGTTAGTGGGCTGAGCCGTGCATGTTGGTTGAGCAGCCGAGTCAAGTTAGAGGCTGGTATGTGCTAGTAAGTAGTGGCCGGTTGGCTGGGCCATCCGCATCGTGGAGTGACACCAGGACGTGGCGATTTGTGGCGTGAGTGCATGGGTCCTTGTGTATATGTCTATTGCTTTGAGTGAATGAGAAATGAGACCGTGAGGGCTGAGGAAAAATGTAGCACTTGTGTCACTAAGGAGGAGAGCCTCTCGGCAAAGCTAGCTGGCTTTCTTCCTTAGTACGTGTGTGTGCGTATGTGTTGAGTCCTTGACATCGCGTGTGTGTGTGTTCTTGAGAGAAGATAGAGATAAATCACAAGAGAGTTGTGTGAGAGGAAGAAGAAGCGGCGCTGCGAGGAGAGGCGGCGCCAACACCGATTGTATAGTTCAGATTTTTGCTACTGGTTTGGATATAACTAGCACATATGCCCGTGCATTGCAACGGGAGAGATATTTTATTTACGACAAGCAACGGAACCATAACGGTAGGCGACAGAGCAAGGAGTTGCGGTCTTCTCACTGGACATGTTTGGCCCGTGAAATCTTGATAGTGGTGGGGTTAGTAGGCGTGGTGGCGAGCACCCAACTCGTGCCTTTTTCTTTCGCGTTCGCCTCCATCTCGGGGTTGTGCATGCCTCCTCATTTGGTGGATGTGTGACGACCATCGGGAGACGGTTGCTTCGACCACTCTCCTACGACGGTGTAACCGGATAGATTACTAATTGCAGCGCATAAATCCTCTTTCACAAGCATAATCGGGCATGAATGTCCCTTTATTACGAATGTTTATTTTCTTTGATTATTTTAGCGCTTACGTTAAAAAATTGAAAGCCCGGACAGTTAAAAAAATGTGAACATTTATTTTTTGAAAATTCCATATAATTAAAAAAACAAAAATAGAAACGGGAATAGTTATTTAAATTCAAAAAAAATATGTTGAAACCATGAACATTTTATAAAAACACAACGTCATTGATTTTTTTTAAAGGGGAGCATTCAGAAAAAAATTAAAAAATGCTTTCTTAGACGCAAAAATTATTTTGTTTTTGTGAACTTTTCAATAAAATAGGAATATTTTTTTAATATGGAACATTTAATAAAACATTAACTTTATAAAACAAATCTCGAACAATTCTACAACAGAATCTTTTTTAAATGGCAAATATTTTTTAAATGTTGAGGAAATTCCGAAACCAGTTTTTTTTAAGTTTCTAACATTTTTCAAAACAAGAATAAAATTTTGTAATGCTGATTTTCCGAATATTTGAACAAAAATTTAAATTTTGAATGTATTTTGTATATTGTTAATTCACGGAAAAATAAAAAATGTGTAAAGGAAACCGAAACACAGGTATAAAAATTTGTTGAAATGGGCCGGCCCATTCTTGGGCGACCTGTTTGTTCGTTCAACTATTTGTCGCTGCGTGCGATAAATAAGGTCTTTTTAACGCATGGGCAGGATAATTACTGGGTTGGCTTTGTTGGGCTGGAGTGCGCCCGGCCCAATTGCGGAATTCTGAAGAAACTTTTTGTGTTTTCTAGTAGATGGACAAAAATTTAGTACCACCTTGGATAGAAAAAAATTATTTTCGACGGTGAACGGATGAAAATATTGAAGAAACGCACCTTGCTTTATTAATAGGTATAGATATAGATTATGCTACGTCATTTCTTCCTCTTTGTCGCCGTCCTTCAAAGGACTTCTACGGAAATCATGGAGCAGATATTGACGTGGATGTGCGCTAAGATCACTGAAAAAAATAGCGCGCTATAGCGTATTGAGAATTGCCTCGCTAAATATATCGGTGTACAATGTCTCGCTAATAGCACGCTATAGCGTGATATAGCACGCTAATAGCATATTTTGAGGTCGGCGCTATTTTGTTGTAGCGCGCTATTTTTTTCATTGGCTAAGATACCACAGAATGTGAATCAATGGTCGGTGACACAACATTTGTAAAGCGTTCATGCGGACTTGGCGTTATGGCTGACGCCGGCTGGCGGAAGGATTCCACCACCATGGAGAACATGAACCGCGAGGGCATCTATGCCAGACTACATCCGACAATGCGAAGCGCTGGTGCAGTTGACATGTACGAGGGTGCCGACACAGAAGAGGCAGCCGCCATCGAGGCCGATCAGAGCATGCCACGCCCACCCACTGAGCAGGCTGCCATCGTTGAACCAAGCCAGCCACGATAGTGCATGGACATGGGCGCCGCAATCGAACCCGGTTTGGCAGCCGGCATGCTGCGTGCGTGAAGCCGTGGAGTACCAAGATGCAGGCCAGCGTGCATTATGTTCACCCCGGGGGTAAAGCTCACATGGCGATGGGCCGATGGAAGCTGTCACACTACAAGATGCGTGTTGCACATCAGCGTGGCGATCATGCACGCATACGCTCTCGTAGACAGGTGCGGTCGCATACTCGCATGAGCTCCTGGGCGGCGTAGATATACAACGAGCATGCATGTAGTACGCACAAAGCATCAGCCTGACTGACAGTTCTTTTGTGAGAAGAATCTGACAGATAGTTGTAGCTCCTCAACTGATCTATGTCTAAAGTTTCAAAGCAAGGTTCAATATGCAAGTCAAAACAAAAATCAAAGATCAATATGGTAGCCAGATTACACTCCTAAAATTTCAATTTGCTCTGACCGATGTTGCGTGTTTGTCCAGCTGTTTTGTAGGAAGGTACAGACAGACAGGCCTCATGCCTAGGCATTTGACACGAACGATGGAAATTTAATGCAGAAACTCAATGAGACCATGACTAATTTACCGTCACATGCAATTACTGGCTACTGCATTCTATTGATCATGCATAGAGCCACACTGGGAAGCTTCTGTTTGGTGCAAGAACTATGAGTGCAAGTGGACCAAAAAACACACAAAACAGTGGGCTAACTATAGTCCCGTGGAGGTCCTAGCTGCAGACTGCGTACTCAGCAAGTCAGCAGAGCACTGCTTGCTATGGAGGCTCATTGACATCTGGCACGTATGGTAAAATTTTAAGCAGATCCTATTGTTTTACTCCAGTCTTCCTACTCTTCTTTTTCTAATATCCTTCTATTCTCGGCCATGCCATAGGACCACACAATAAAGTTATTCTGATATGCTTGGCTTCACACCTTCTTCGGGTCATGACATATATATGAGTAATTAAGTGTTTAATTTTATGTAATTTGATTTTGAGGACCTGAAACATCCTATTTCATCCAAGTCAAACTAAACAAAGTTTGACCAAATTTATATAAAAAATATATTAGCATCTACAATACGAAAGTTATATGGTATGAAAATTAATTTTGTGATGCATCTAATAATATTGATTTCATATTGTGAATATGTAGTCAAACATTACAAAGTTTGACTTTGACTAAATTTTATATGCAAATTGAAAAGAAACGGAGGGAGTATGCCATAATTTTTTAAATAAATAGGATATTGCACATAGACAATGCTTTAGTCGACTAAAGCATTTTTTTCCTCAAAAAAAATGCTTTAGTCGAAATAAATGCGAATTAACAAAGGAGTGGTGCGGCATGGGTCAAATCTTTTACCCTTTTTATACTTCTCAATGTTAGTCCATAAGGAGTATAGATTGATTGCCGCTCTTGCCTAAAATGCTGAATTCTACACATGAAAAAGCATCACCTCGAGGGTCAATTCTAGAAATGAAAAAGCATCACCTAGAGGGTCTGAAAATTAACGCAATATAATTCAACACTTTAGTGTAGCATGGAGTTAGTATGTGGTATTATTATTGATGCCTAAAAGATAGGAAAATATATGCCTTGTGTAAGGATTTGAAGGAGAACTGTGGGATGGGATTGGATTTGGAGGATGATTGCCGCTTAGGTTTGTTGTGCATACATGGCTGAAGTGGTGAACGGTGATCAAATATAATAATTCACTATTTGTGTAATCTCTTGAAGTAGCATAAATCTGCCATGATTAATCAGCTTGATCAATAAGTTATTCTTTATAGGCCAATTCCACATCCATACCTAAATGGTATCATTTTTTGATTATTAAGGATTAGCGTTGCATCTTGATAGTGGCATGGCTTCCCGGTAGTTTCAGACCAAAGGGAGGATAAAACAGAAGTAGGCGTGTTGGAACCTATAAATTGACATTGCCGACAGGTAAACTCTCGATTACCACATAAATTCTTAAATGTATTTTATACCTGTTGCAACGCACGGGTCCTTTTGCTAGTATTAATGAAGGCCACTTCATGCGGCAGCGAAAATAAACTTTGATACTTGTGTAGGATACAAATATTTTAAGTAACTGTACCCTGCACAACTAACACTTTACTATATATACCCCCGCGAATCTCGAGTGCACTATTTCTATGTTTCACCGATGGTTTCAGCTTCTTTCACTTTCCCACCAATTGTTACCAGAAAAAAAATCAGGAAAAATAGGTTATATAAAGCTACCCATCGAGTGTGTCACTTGTATGATCTAGAGGCATCGATTGAAGTTTAACAGCTTTCCCAAAACTATTAACCAAAACAGTGCAAACAAAAGATAATGAAAAGGAGGTTATAGCGGATATTCATTTCTGAGCTCAGGCTCAGATGCTTCCAAAATCAGACCCGTCCTCTAGCATGTTGTTGCAGCTCTCTCTCTCACTCAAGACTAGAGGTAGAAGGAGCACAATACACTGGAGTTTCACCCGGCTGTACACACAGCCCCGTTACTATTTCAAAAGCACAAAACTCTCTTATAAACACATTTGTGACCGTGGATTTGTAGTCTCACAGCAGGGTAGCAGCCAAGTTTCCGTTGCCACGTACGCAAGACCCGGCCAACACTAGCACGCCAGGCTCACCCACGAATCAACTAATCAACTCCTACATGCATGGTCATCCAGCGATTGTGCAGCTCCACAAACGGCCACACGACCTGGTTGTAGCTAACTAACTCGGTGAGTTATCCATTCACAATGCCGGCTAACTAACTCACACCACCACGCCACACATGCACGCCACACTTTGCCACGGCTTCCGCTGCGTCCCGCACGTTCCGCGCGCATCCGACGCGCCCGATGAGCCCGACTGTACCAGTGCGTCCCGCACGTCCCGCGCGAATCCGTCGCGCCCGACGAGCCCGAACACACACGCCCGGCGCGCGCCCATACACGCGCCCAACGCGTCCGACACTGGCGTCGCGGCTTATTCCGGCCAACACTCACCCCCTAAGCCATGGCCTCGCCGCACGGCCTGCCAACAGGGGCCCTAGCTCGTCGTCGTTGCCTCTTCGCCATGTACGCCTCCGCTGCATCTCCGGCACAAGCAGCCGCTTGCTGCCGCTGCAGCAGCCCGCAGTCCCGTGCCCCGCCATGCCACGTCTCCGTGCCACGCGCCTCCACGGTTGTCGCGCCGAGCTGTTGCGACCTCTGCGCCACCACGCAGGTCCTTCGCGACCTCCTCGTCTCCACGACCATCGTGCCCTTCGCGCGCACGGCATCGCACTGCACAGCCGTGGACTCGCCGCGCGTTGCCGTCGCCACGCGCTCGCCACGCGCTCGCCGCGCGCCGCAGCCGATGCCTCCATGTCAGCGCGCACGCCGCGCTCGCCGCGGACGCCACCGTGCGCCACGGCTGCCCCTCGAACCTTGTGGCTCTGAATACCAATTGTTGGGACAAGCCCACCGGCGACATACGCCGAACCGCCCTCCAGCGACGAACGCCGGAGGAAGGTGGAAGAAATGAACAGAATTTTCCGGCGACGAACGCCCCGGCCGCCGAACGGCCTGTATGTTGGCTTCTATTCAACTCAACTACATACATGGAGGTACACACGCACACACGCAGCACAACCCCGGAAGAACTCTTACATCGACCGGGCGCATACCAAGGTCCCGACAGAGACTACATCTTCCTTAGACCCCTCCCCCTCGGCTCGGCACATACCGTTGTTGGAAATATGCCCTAGAGGCAATAATAAATGGTTATTATTATATTTCTTTGTTCATGATAATTGTCTATTGTTCATGCTATAATTGTGTTATCCGGAAATCGTAATACATGTGTGAATACATAGACCACAACGTGTCCCTAGTAAGCCTCTAGTTGACTAGCTCGTTGATCAACAGATAGTCATGGTTTCCTGACTATGGACATTGGATGTCATTGATAACGGGATCACATCATTAGGAGAATGATGTGATGGACAAGACCCAATCCTAAGCATAGCTCAAAGATCGTGTAGTTCGTTTGCTAGAGCTTTTCCAATGTCAAGTATCTTTTCCTTAGACCATGAGATCGTGCAACTCCCGGATACCGTAGAAGTGCTTTGGGTGTGCCAAACGTCACAACGTAACTGGGTGACTATAAAGGTACACTCCGGGTATCTCTTAAAGTGTCTGTTGGGTTGGCACGGATCGAGACTGGGATTTGTCACTCCGTGTGACGGAGAGGTATCTCTGGGCCCACTCGGTAGTGCATCATCATAATGAGCTCAATGTGACTAAGGAGTTAGCCACGGGATCATGCATTACGGTACGAGTAAAGAGACTTGCCGGTAACGAGATTGAACAAGGTATTGGGATACCGACGATCGAATCTCGGGCAAGTAACATACCGATTGACAAAGGGAATTGTATACGGGATTGATTGAATCCTCGACATCGTGGTTCATCCGATGAGATCATCGTGGAACATGTGGGAGCCAACATGGGTATCCAGATCCCGCTGTTGGTTATTGACCGAAGAGGCGTCTCGGTCATGTCTGCATGTCTCCCGAACCCGTAGGGTCTACACACTTAAGGTTCGGTGACGCTAGGGTTGTAGAGATATGAGTATGCGGAAACCCGAAAGTTGTTCGGAGTCCCGGATGAGATCCCGGACGTCACGAGGAGTTCCGTAATGGTCCGGAGGTGAAGAATTATATATAGGAAGTCAAGTTTCGGCCACCGGGAAGGTTTCGGGGGTCACCGGTATTGTACCGGGACCACCGGAAGGGTCCCGGGGGTCCACCGGGTGGGGCCACCTATCCTGGAGGGCCCCATGGGCTGAAGTGGGAAGGGAACCGGCCCTTAGTGGGCTGGGGCGCCCCCCATGGGCCTCCCCCCTGCGCCTAGGGTTGGAAACCCTAGGTTGGGGGGGCGCCCCACTTGCCTTGGGGGGTAAGTTTCCCCCTGGCCGCCGCCCCCCCCCCCTTGCAGATGGGATCCAGGCCGGCGCCCCCCCCTCCCAGGGGGCCTATATATAGTGGGGGGAGGGAGGGCAGCAGCACCACAGCCCCTGGCGCCTCCCTCTCCCCCTGCAACACCTCTCCCTCTCGCAGAAGCTTGGCGAAGCCCTGCCGAGATCCCGCTACATCCACCACCACGCCGTCGTGCTGCTGGATCTCCATCAACCTCTCCTTTCCCCTTGCTGGATCAAGAAGGAGGAGACGTCGCTGCTCCGTACGTGTGTTGAACGTGGAGGTGCCGTCCGTTCGGCACTTGGTCATCGGTGATTTGGATCACGGCGAGTACGACTCCATCAACCTCGTTCATTGGAACGCTTCCGCTCGCGATCTACAAGGGTATGTAGATGCACTCCTTTCCCCTCGTTGCTAGTATACTCCATAGATGGATCTTGGTGATGCGTAGAAAATTTTAAAATTCTGCTACGATCCCCAACAGTGGCATCATGAGCCAGGCCTATGCCTAGTTACTATGCACGAGTACAACACAAAGTAGTTGTGGGCGTTGATGTTGCCAATTCTTCTTGCCGCTACTAGTCTTATCTTGTTTCGGCGGTATTGTGGGATGAAGCGGCCCGGACCGACCTTACACATACGCTTACGTGAGATAGGTTCCACCGACTGACATGCACTAGTTGCATAAGGTGGCTAGCGGGTGTCTGTCTCTCCTACTTTAGTCGGAACGGATTCGATGAAAAGGGTCCTTATGAAGGGTAAATAGAAATTGGCATATCACGTTGTGGTTTTACGTAGGTAAGAAACGTTCTTGCTACAAACCTAAACAAGCCACGTAAAAACTTGCAACAACAATTAGAGGACGTCTAACTTGTTTTTGCAGCATGTGATATGTGATGTGATATGGCCAGAAGATGTGATGAATGATATATGTGATGTATGAGATTGATCATATTCTTGTAATAGGAATCACGACTTGCATGTCGATGAGTATGACAACCGGCAGGAGCCATAGGAGTTGTCTTTATTATTTTGTATGACCTGCGTGTCATTGAATAACGCCATGTAAATTACTTTACTTTATTGCTAAACGCGTTAGCCATAGAAGTAGAAGTAATCGTTGGCGTGACAACTTCATGAAGACTCAATGATGGTGATCATGATGATGGAGATCATGGTGTCATGCCGGTGACGAAGATGGTCATGGTGCCCCGAAGATGGAGATCAAAGGAGCAAAATGATATTGGCCATATCATGTCACTATTTGATTGCATGTGATGTTTATCGGGTTTTGCATCTTATTTGCTTAGAACGACAGTAGTAAGTAAGATGATCCCTTATAATAATTTCAAGAAAGTGTTCCCCCTAACTGTGCACCGTTGCGAAGGTTCGTTGTTTCGAAGCACCACGTGATGATCGGGTGTGATAGATTCTAACGTTCGCATACAACGGGTGTTGACGAGCCTAGCATGTACAGACATGGCCTCGGAACACACGCAATACACTTAGGTTGACTTGACGAGCCTAGCATGTACAGACATGGCCTCGGAACACGGAGGACCGAAAGGTCGAGCATGAGTCGTATAGAAGATACGATCAACATGGAGATGTTCACCGATCTTGACTAGTCCGTCTCACGTGATGATCGGACACGGCCTAGTTAACTCGGATCATGTTTCACTTAGATGACTAGAGGGATGTCTATCTGAGTGGGAGTTCATTGAATAATTTGATTATAAGAACTTAATTATCATGAACTTTGTCTAAAAATCTTTACAATATGTCTTGTAGATCAAATGGCCCACGTTGTCCTCAACTTCAACGCGTTCCTAGAGAAAACCAAGCTGAAAGATGATGGCAGCAACTATACGGACTGGGTCCGGAACCTGAGGATCATCCTCCTAGCTGCCAAGAAAGATTATGTCCTAGAAGCACCACTAGGTGAAGCACCAATCCCAGAGAACCAAGACGTTATGAACGCTTGGCAATCACGTGCTGATGATTACTCCCTCGTTCAGTGCGGCATGCTTTACAGCTTAGAACCGGGTCTCCAAAAGCGTTTTGAGAAACATGGAGCATATGAGATGTTCGAAGAGCTGAAAATGGTTTTTCAAGCTCATGCCCGGGTCGAGAGATATGAAATCTCTGACAAGTTCTTCAGCTGTAAAATGGATGAAAATAGTTCTGTTAGTGAGCACATACTCAGAATGTCTGGGTTACACAACCGCTTGTCTCAGCTGGGAGTTAATCTCCCGGATGACGCGGTCATTGACAGAATCCTTCAGTCGCTACCACCGAGCTACAAGAGCTTTGTGATGAACTTCAATATGCAGGGGATGGAAAAGACCATTCCCGAGGTATATTCAATGCTGAAATCAGCGGAGGTGGAGATCAAAAAGGAACATCAAGTGTTGATGGTGAATAAAACCACTAAGTTCAAGAAAGGCAAGGGTAAGAAGAACTTCAAGAAGGACGGCAAGGGAGTTGCCGCGCCCGGTAAGCCAGTTGCCGGGAAGAAGTCAAAGAATGGACCCAAGTGTGAGACTGAGTGCTTTTATTGCAAGGGAAGTGGCCACTGGAAGCGGAACTGCCCCAAATACTTAGCGGACAAGAAGGCCGGCAACACCAAAGGTATATGTGATATACATGTAATTGATGTGTATCTTACCAGTACTCGTAGTAGCTCCTGGGTATTTGATACCGGTGCGGTTGCTCATATTTGTAACTCAAAACAGGAACCACGGAATAAGCGGAGACTGGCAAAGGACGAGGTGACGATGCGCGTCGGGAATGGTTCCAAGGTCGATGTGATCGCCGTCGGCACGCTACCTCTGCATCTACCTAAGGGATTAGTTTTAAACCTCAATAATTGTTATTTAGTGCCAGCTTTGAGCATGAACATTGTATCTGGATCTCGTTTAATTCGAGATGGATACTCATTTAAATCCGAGAATAATGGTTGTTCTATTTATATGAGAGATATGTTTTATGGTCATGCCCCGCTGGTTAATGGTTTATTCTTGATGAATCTCGAACGTGATGTTACACATATTCATAGTGTGAATACCAAAAGATGTAAAGTTGATAATGATAGTCCCACATACTTGTGGCACTGCCGCCTTGGTCACATTGGTGTCAAACGCATGAAGAAACTCCATGCAGATGGACTTTTGGAGTCTCTTGATTACGAATCATTTGACACGTGCGAACCATGCCTCATGGGTAAGATGACCAAGACTCCGTTCTCCGGAACAATGGAGAGAGCAACCAACTTATTGGAAATCATACATACCGATGTGTGCGGTCCAATGAGTGTTGAGGCTCGCGGAGGATATCGTTATGTTCTCACTCTCACTGATGACTTGAGTAGATATGGGTATGTCTACCTAATGAAACACAAGTCTGAAACCTTTGAAAAGTTCAAGGAATTTCAGAGTGAGGTTGAGAATCAACTTGACAGGAAAATAAAATTCTTACGATCAGATCGTGGTGGAGAATATTTAAGTCACGAATTTGGTATGCACTTAAGGAAATGTGGAATCGTTTCACAACTCACGCCGCCTGGAACACCTCAGCGAAACGGTGTGTCCGAACGTCGTAATCGCACTCTATTGGATATGGTGCGATCTATGATGTCTCTTACCGATTTACCGCTCTCATTTTGGGGCTATGCTTTAGAGACTGCCGCATTCACTTTAAATAGGGCTCCGTCGAAATCCGTTGAAACGACACCGTATGAATTATGGTTTGGGAAGAAACCTAAGCTGTCGTTTCTAAAAGTTTGGGGATGCGATGCTTATGTCAAGAAACTTCAACCTGAAAAGCTCGAACCCAAGTCGGAGAAATGCGTCTTCATAGGATACCCTAAGGAAACCATTGGGTATACCTTCTACCTCAGATTCGAAGGCAAGATCTTTGTTGCCAAGAACGGGTCCTTTCTGGAGAAAGAGTTTCTCTCGAAAGAATTGAGTGGGAGGAAAGTGGAACTTGATTAGGTGATAGTCACCCCTTCCGAACCAGAAAGTAGCGCAGCGCGGGAAGATGTTCCTGTGGTGCCTACACCGACTGGGGAGGAAGTTAATGATGATGATCATGAAGCTTCGGATCAAGTTACTGCTGAACTTCATAGGTCCACAAGGACACGTTCCGCACCAGAGTGGTACGGCAACCCTGTCCTGGAAATCATGTTGTTAGACAACGGTGAACCTTCGAACTATGAAGAAGCGATGGCGGGCCTGGATTCCGACAAATGGCTAGAAGCCATGAAATCCGAGATAGGATCCATGTATGAAAACGAAGTATGGACTTTGACTGACTTGCCCGATGATCGGCGAGCCATTGAAAATAAATGGATCTTTAAGAAGAAGACAGACGCGGATGGTAATGTGACCATCTATAAGGCTCGACTTGTCGCTAAGGGTTATCGACAAGTTCAAGGGGTTGACTACGATGAGACTTTCTCACCCGTAGCGAAGCTGAAGTCCGTCAGAATCATGTTAGCAATTGCCGCATACTATGATTATGAGATATGGCAGATGGACGTCAAAACGGCATTCCTTAAGGAAGAATTGTATATGATGCAGCCGGAAGGTTTTGTCGATCCTAAGAATGCTGACAAAGTATGCAAGCTCCAGCGCTCAATCTATGGGCTGGTGCAAGCATCTCGGAGTTGGAACATTCGCTTTGATGAGATGATCAAAGCGTTTGGGTTTACACAGACTTATGGAGAAGCTTGTGTTTACAAGAAAGTGAATGGGAGCTCTGTAGCATTTCTCTTATTATATGTGGATGACATACTATTGATGGGAAATGATATAGAATTCTTGGAAAGTATAAAGGCCTATTTGAATAAGTGTTTTTCAATGAAGGACCTTGGAGAAGCTGCTTATATATTAGGCATCAAGATCTATAGAGATAGATCAAGACGCCTCATTGGTCTTTCACAGTGTACGTACCTTGACAAGATATTGAAGAAGTTCAATATGGATCAGTCCAAGAAGGGGTTCTTGCCTGTATTGCAAGGTGTGCAATTGAGCACGGCTCAATGCTCGACCACGGCAGAAGGTAGAGAAAAGATGAGTGACATCCCCTATGCCTCGGCCATAGGGTCTATTATGTATGCCATGCTGTGTACCAGACCTGATGTAAACCTTGCCGTGAGTTTGGTAGGAAGGTACCAAAGTAATCCCGACATGGAACACTGGACAGCGGTCAAGAATATCCTGAAGTACCTAAAGAGGACTAAGGATATGTTTCTCGTTTATGGAGGTGACGAAGAGCTCGTCGTAAAGGATTACGTCGACGCTAGCTTCGACACAGATCTGGATGACTCGAAGTCACAAACCGGATACGTGTATATTTTGAATGGAGGAGCAGTAAGCTGGTGCAGTTGCAAGCAAAGCGTCGTGGCGGGATCTACATGTGAAGCGGAGTACATGGCGGCCTCAGAGGCAGCACAGGAAGCAGTTTGGATAAAGGAGTTCATTACCGACCTAGGGGTGATTCCCAATGCGTCGGGCCCGATGACTCTCTTCTGTGACAACACTGGAGCTATTGCCCTTGCGAAGGTGCCCAGATTTCACAGGAAGACCAGGCATATCAAGCGTCGCTTCAACTCCATTCGTGAAAGTGTTCAAAATGGAGACATAGATATTTGTAAAGTACATACGGACCTGAATGTAGGAGATCCGTTGACTAAACCTCTCCCTAGAGCAAAACATGATCAACACCAGGACGCTATGGGTGTTCGATTCATCACAATGTAACTAGATTATTGACTCTAGTGCAAGTGGGAGACTGTTGGAAATATGCCCTAGAGGCAATAATAAATGGTTATTATTATATTTCTTTGTTCATGATAATTGTCTATTGTTCATGCTATAATTGTGTTATCCGGAAATCGTAATACATGTGTGAATACATAGACCACAACGTGTCCCTAGTAAGCCTCTAGTTGACTAGCTCGTTGATCAACAGATAGTCATGGTTTCCTGACTATGGACATTGGATGTCATTGATAATGGGATCACATCATTAGGAGAATGATGTGATGGACAAGACCCAATCCTAAGCATAGCTCAAAGATCGTGTAGTTCGTTTGCTAGAGCTTTTCCAATGTCAAGTATCTTTTCCTTAGACCATGAGATCGTGCAACTCCCGGATACCGTAGGAGTGCTTTGGGTGTGCCAAACGTCACAACGTAACTGGGTGACTATAAAGGTACACTACGGGTATCTCTTAAAGTGTCTGTTGGGTTGGCACGGATCGAGACTGGGATTTGTCACTCCGTGTGACGGAGAGGTATATCTGGGCCCACTCGGTAGTGCATCATCATAATGAGCTCAATGTGACTAGGGAGTTAGCCACGGGATCATGCATTACGGTACGAGTAAAGAGACTTGCCGGTAACGAGATTGAACAAGGTATTGGGATACCGACGATCGAATCTCGGGCAAGTAACATACCGATTGACAAAGGGAATTGTATACGGGATTGATTGAATCCTCGACATCGTGGTTCATCCGATGAGATCATCGTGGAACATGTGGGAGCCAACATGGGTATCCAGATCCCGCTGTTGGTTATTGACCGGAGAGGCGTCTCGGTCATGTCTGCATGTCTCCCGAATCCATAGGGTCTACACACTTAAGGTTCGGTGACGCTAGGGTTGTAGAGATATGAGTATGCGGAAACCCGAAAGTTGTTCGGAGTCCCGGATGAGATCCCGGATGTCACGAGGAGTTCCGGAATGGTCCGGAGGGGAAGAATTATATATAGGAAGTCAAGTTTCGGCCACCGGAAAGGTTTCGGGGGTCACCGGTATTGTACCGGGACCACCGGAAGAGTCCCGGGGGTCCACCGGGTGGGGCCACCTATCCCGCAGGGGCCCATGGGGTGAAGTGGGAAGGGAACCAGCCCTTAGTGGGCTGGGGCGCCCCCCATGGGCCTCCCCCCTGCGCCTAGGGTTGGAAACCCTAGGGTGGGGGCGCCCCACTTGCCTTGGGGAGTAAGTTTCCCCCTGGCCGACGCCCCCCCTTGCAGATGGGATCCAGGCCGGCGCCCCCCCCCCCAGGGGGCCTATATATAGTGGGGGGAGGGAGGGCAGCAGCACCACAGCCCCTGGCGCCTCCCTCTCCCCCTGCAACACCTCTCCCTCTCACAGAAGCTTGGCGAAGCCCTGCCGAGATCCCGCTACATCCACCACCACGCCGTCGTGCTGCTGGATCTCCATCAACCTCTCCTTCCCCCTTGCTGGATCAAGAAGGAGGAGACGTCGCTGCTCCGTACGTGTGTTGAACGCGGAGGTGCCGTCCGTTCGGCACTCGGTCATCGGTGATTTGGATCACGGCGAGTACGACTCCATCAACCTCGTTCATTGGAACGCTCCCGCTCGCGATCTACAAGGGTATGTAGATGCACTCCTTTCCCCTCGTTGCTAGTATACTCCATAGATGGATCTTGGTGATGCGTAGAAAATTTTAAAATTCTGCTATGATCCCCAACAACCGTCACCGTGGCACGGCAACAATCGGGCGCACTCTACAAGCAGCACATGATGGGGGTTTTATACCGGTTACACACACGCACACATGACCAGGCCATGGCCACACACCGGCCACTAACACACGCACGAATGGATCACCCGGCCCCTCACCCCAGTAGCCAACTACTAATAAAAACCACTCCACAAAGCTAGCTAGCTACGCTAACAACCTGCATGCATCTAACAAACTCATGCATGAGCTGACCCATGACGCGGCTGCTCCCAACGGTCTCGGAATCTAACATGAGCACTGACTCATGTGCCTACCCCGTAACACATACGGGTCACCGGCGGTGTCGTGGCTTAGTCCTAACATTCTCCCCCTAAGCCACAACCATGTTGTGGCCGGAGTTGTTGCAGCTGCCTTCATGGTCGTCGTCATGGACGCATTCGCTCGACGCCACCGCGTGCCTCCGCTCCCGCGGCGACGTGCCGGGTGCTCGTCGCGCCCGCGCCATGCTTGCCGCGTTGCTCGACGTCGAAGCCGTGCGCCACCACCGCATCCGGACTCGCCGTGCATCGTCGCCGCCATGCGCTCGCCGCGCACGGCAACCGCGCCGCTGCGACCTCCATGCCCGCCGTGCTCGTCGCGGACTCATCATGCGCCGCCTCCGCGTCCACCACGACAGCTGCAGCGCCGCGCACTTCCATAGACCGACACACGGCCCGGAGCTTCGCGCATCCGCCGAAGAAGCTCTCTCTCTCTCACCCAAGACTAGAGGTAGAAGGAGCACAATACACTGGAGTTTCACCCGGCTGTACACAGCCCCGTTACTATTCCAAGAGCACAAAACTCTCTTACAAACACATTTGTGACCGTGAATTTGTAGTCTCACAGCAGGGTAGCAGCCAAGTTTCCGTTGCCCACGTACGCAAGACCCGGCCAACACTAGCACGGCAGGCTCACCCACGAATCAACTAATCAACTCCTACATGCATGGTCATCCAGGGATTGTGCAGCTCCACAAACGGCCACACGACCTGGTTGTAGCTAACTAACTCAGTGAGTTATCCATTCACAATGCCGGCTAACTAACTCACACCACCACGCCACACATGCACGCCACACTTTGCCATGGCATCCGATGCGTCCCGCACGTCCCGCGCGCATCCGACGCGCCCGACGAGCCCGACTGCACCAGTGCGTCCCGCACGTCCCGCGCAAATCCGTCGCGCCCGACGAGCCCGACCACACACGCCTACACCGCGGTCCCGCCGCGCCTGACACGCCCGGCGCGCGCCCATACACGCGCCCAACGCGTCCGATACTGGCGTCGCGGCTTATTCCGGCCAACATAGCATGGGGATCTGTGCCCTTCCTTGTATTTTCTGTCCGTATATCACATGTATCAATATACTATAAGGCCAGCCAGAGGTGCATTAATTGCGATGACAGCCCGCACTGCTGGTGCGGAACAACTTCTCTGCGCACGGATCAGCATTTTTCCTGTGCCGAGCTGAGCCGTCTCCTCACACGGACTCATTAATTCCCTTCCCTCCTCGACCCAGTGCCTAATAATAATTATACATCCCCACCACGCAAGTAGTAGTAACGAAGACATGCCAACAACACGACTTGGGCAGATGTCAGCTCCCCTAAGTACAAGGAACAGTTTTTTCAAAACAGTGAACCACAGATTTGTGGTGAGGAACAATAACATATTCGTACTCACTCATACAGGGTGTTGGGTAATCCAAACTTGTCCTATCTAGCTGAGTCCGGTTAGGATAGTATAGCTGTGTCGGTTGATTGATTTAGGAAAGCGTCCGTGTACGAGTTAGATAGTTATACTAGTACATGTACGTGTCTTAGTAGTTTTCGTAAAACTTGTCAAGGTTGAGTCGGTTTGAGTCCTGGCTGGTACGTGTATATATGTACAGCCTAGGGCGTATGTTGTGATCACCAGAAAACGAGAAAAGCAATAAAGAGAATATTACGAGGCATGACACGTGCATCGGGCCAACTTCGTATTACTGCATTCGTGTGCGTGTGTTTCTGGTCCCGGTGTTTGTGTGAGCGCCGGCGAGATATCATCGAGCTACAACGTGATCGTGTGTTCGATCCTTGGGGAAATTCCAACACAGGTTGCCCAACATCCAGAAAAATGGAGGAACAAGCAGGGAGCAATGCTCACTGAAACACACTAGAAAATCCTCGGCAAACAAGAATACAGAATACAAACTTAACAATCACAACTTAATTTTCAGCAATACCGGTGTTCCGGCGGTGACATTCTATGCCATGGTTCTCTTGCATTTCCCCGGCTTGCATGGTTTCTTGGGTGCATCCCCTTGTTGAAGACAGGTTGTTCGCTTGTGGCCATCAATAGCAAAGCATATAGAGCAGCCAACATGTGCTCCAATGATTCTGCACTCGCATCTCCTATCCTGACGACTTCCATAGCTTTCATGTATGAGCTTTGCTTCGGTAGACCCCCCCTCACAAACCGTATAAGGATAGTATGGTTATTTGACCATAGGGTATACGCATCTCGTATATGGTACGTATACAGCAGATCTGCCGCCGCGTCCTAGGCCTGGCCCATTTTTCCTCTTCTTTTAATCTTCAAAAAAATTAATGTGAGATGTAGGATTCGAACAAACAACTTTTTGGTTTTCTTTCACCCACCATAACCAACAGGGACAATCCAGTTATTCCATCTAGTTACTTTTTTTATTATTCTTATTATTGTGCATCTTGTCATTCTAGTTTCCTTGTTTGGAAAAATCAAATTAGGGACGCAGCACGCCATCTGTCCCGTGCGGCCGCTGCGCGATGGACCAAGTAGTGCTTGTTGGGGCTGCGCTACAGTACATTTGCGTTTTGCTACAGCAGCTATATAGCGGAGCTAAACTACTACTACTCCGTTATACTGTATTTTGCTTTCGAGCAATCAAATTGGCCATGCATTCACTACAGGATAATGACAAATTGCTTTCTCATGCTACAGTGACTGGTGTTAGGTGTTAGTACATGTTTCTTTTATCAAGCCTCATGCTAGCTTAACACAATTAAACATGTAGGCAGGCACAACAAATAATCATGGCAATTGGGTGGTCCTATATGATCAATTAAAGGCCCCATACCAAGTTGTTTGTGTTTCTGATAAATTTTGCATTTCCTAGAGATTTTTCGGTCAAAACAGGCGGATAAATGGTCGGACGTGCCACAACTTGCAGACGGTGTCAGAAATCATTCAAACCTGACACGGATGCCTATCATGGACATGCCCACCAACTTGCAAAAGCCGCGGTCATTTGAAAGATGTACGAACATAGACCATGTGTCAACAAAGGGTTAGGCCAGAAGGCTCCGTCTGAGAATACGTTGTATCCTTACATCCTTGAAATGGTCCCAAATTGTTTTCTCCCATGGCTTTGTATGAACAATTCAAGGCACCATGCCACGTTGTTTTGGTTTTCGACAAATTTTGCATTTTCTAGAGTTTATCTGTCAAAAAGGCCAATAAAATGGCCGGATCTGTCGTAACTTGCATACAGTGTAGGAAACCGTTCAAACAGGCCATTGATGACTACCATAGGCATGCCCACCTGCTTGAAAAGGTTGGGGTTATTTTAAAAATGTCCATAAGTAGACCATGTTCAATTGAGGGTGTTTGGGTTGGCGAGAAGGCTCCCTCTGAGAGCACGTTGTTTTTCTCGACATCCTTCAAATGCCCCAATTTTTTCCCACCAGTTTCTTTGACAAATTCAAGGCACCATGCAAAGTTGTTTGATTTTTCGACAATTCTTGCATTTTCTCGAGTTTACTTGGTGAAAAATAGTTGATAATAATCCGAACGTGACGTAACTTGCATACGGTGTTGGAATTCGTTCAAACCAGGCATGGATGACTACCATGGCATGCCCAACTAACGGAAAAAATGGGGTTATTTCATGCATGTCCAAAAATAGATCAGGTTCAACAGAGGATTCCGGGTAGGCCATAAGGGTCCGTTGGTGAGCACTTTTTTTTTCAGCATCTATGAAAGGACCCCAAATTTATTCCATAAGCTTATATGACCAATTAAAGGTATTTTGCCAAGTTGTTTTGGTTTCCCACAATTTTTGCATTTTCTGGAGTTTTCTCAATCAACAGAGGCCGATAAATGGCCGGACGTGTCGCAACTTGCATACAGTGCTGGAAATCGTTCAAACCTGACATGGATACCTACCATGGGAATGCCCACCTGTTTGCAAAATTTGAGGAAATTTAAAAAATGTCCAGAATTAGACCATGTTTAATGGAGGGTGTCCGATGGGGCCAGAAGGCTCTGTGTGATAGCACGTTGTGTCTCGATATCCTTGAAACAACCAAAAACAATTGCATGGCCTTGAATGACCAAATTAAGGCACTATGCCAGGCTGTTTTGGTTTTCGGCAAAATTTTGCATTTAATGGAGTTTTCTCGGTCAAAAAAGACAAATAAATGGCCGGACGTGTCGCAAGTTACATATGGTCTCGGAGACCATTCAAACCCCACATGGATGCCTAGCATGGGCACTCCCACCTGCCTATGAAAGTTGGGGTCATTTCAAGAATGTCCAAAACTAGATCATGTTCAACGGAGAGTGTCCGGGTATGAAGGCTCCATCCGAGATCACGTTGTTTCTCGACGTCCTTGAAACGACCCCATTTTCATGGTCTTGTATGCCAATTCAAGGCACCATGACACATTGCTTTAGTTTTGAATTTTTTTTGCATTTTCTGGAGTTTTCTCGATAAAAAAAGTTTGATAAATGGTCGGATGTGGCAACTTGCATACAGTGTAGGAAATCATTCAAACCTGGCATGGATGACTCATATGTCTATGTCAGGCTGCTGCAAGAAGTTGGGATCATTTATCCATAGTCCGAGAAAATACCTGTTGAGAGGAGTGTAATAGACTAGGCCAGATGAATGCATTCGTGAGCATGTAGTTTTTCCTAATTATAAAGTTCAAAAAAGAGAAAAATGAATTAACGAAAAAATAAAATAAAAACCAAAAAACAGAAAATAAAAAATACACTTAGGCCTTGGTTTAACAGAAAATAAAGTTCAACAATTTTCAAAACAAATGTTCATGATTTTAAAAAAATGCAAGCTTTGACAAATGTTCGTAAAATTTGAAAGGAATTTGTGGACTTGGGAAAAAATTCATGGATTTGAAAAAGTTCGTAAATTTAAGAAAATATTCACAACGGATTCCAAAAAAGGTTCATGATTTAAACATAGTTCATGAATTTTAATAAATAAGAATTAAAGAGAAAAAAGAAGCAAAACAGGACAAACAATAACCGAAAAAATAAAACCACAATTTAAAAAATAATAATCATGTTTTGAAATTTTGTTCAACTTTCAAAAGATGTTAACTCAAATTCCGTTCATAAATTCAATAACTATTCGGCATTTCAAAATTATTCACATTTTTTAATTAAAGTTTCGATTTTTTTCAGAAAATATTTCTTATATGTGAACGCTGTTGTGTTTTCTTATACATTTCGCGCTATAAGAGAACACAAGAGGTTCTGTGATGAAGTGGCTAGGCGCGCAGGCGTCTAAGTGGTAGGTCTTGAGTTCAATTCCTTGTGAGGTATACTTTTTCTTAGTATTACATGTTAACTGAGTGGTCCTTCTGGTATTGAGTCAGGTGCTGGGGCAGAATGTCTCTCGCGTCCTTGGTCCACAGCTTCACAAGAATCTCCTTCAAATGAAGTACAGCAATGACCTGCACCAGGGGCAGTCCGGTTATCAGAAATATATCGTCTCGAGATGCAAGTCTTCGCTGAACACACAAATTTCTTATCCAAACAGAAGTTTCAGGCGCGAAATGATATCGTCCATGGAAGTTAACCTTAAGACGTGGCATCATAACATTCTGGTGTGCTCAAATTGTCCACACACGCACTTAAACTCCCAACTGGTCCTCGTTTACTGTAAACTCGTACACAACTCTGTTCCATTTTTCCCCCTCTTCGCCTCTTTGTTGTGCGTTGTGACATACTTCATCATCTTCTCCACCGCTGCGACATTTTACGCCGTGCTTTTAGTTAGTAGGTGACTGAACTCCTAAACACAGCCCTTGTGCAAATCTTGCTTGTGTGTCGCTCAATTGCCAAATTCGTTCTCCTAACAACTCCACCCTGTCAAAACAGAACTCAATTTTAAAAGATGCAAACCAGAGAAATACAAGAGTAACAAGACGTGGCGGTGCGTCGGGTAGGTGACCAGGGTGGTTGGCACTAAAACTGCAAAGAAACGTAGTGGACTTAAGATCATCGTCCTCTTATCCTCGTAGCTTTCCTCGCGCTCACGGTCAAACTGCAACCTCATGTACTGCCTCACAAAAGGCGTGCATCGGGCTAGCAGGAGGCATGTACTTCTTCAACATGCGGTTCACCCTCTTGCTGCATTGTTTGCTTGTCATCTTGGTGCAACAAAACAAATCCTTGAAGTATGCTTTTGACCATTTTCTGCTTATTTCGTAGATCTGGGTCATGTACCGGTGCTTCCTCAAGATGTACTTATCAAGCAGCATACCCCATGCCGTCTCGAACTCATCTTCATTTAACATGTGGTTTACCACCTTACAGAATTCAACTTGGAACTTGCTTTCTTCGTGTACAGGGGACCAAGCTCTCCTTTGCCTTCTTCAGCACATGCCATTTGCACCACCAGTGCACACAGTCCAGATAAACTTTGCTGATTGCCACCTTCATAGATCTGTTCTGGTCTGCAAACGAGCGCCGCCGCAGGACCTACTACAGTATTCGAGATTGGGGAAGGATGGTTTGGTGTGAGGGAGAGGAAGGGGAGGCACACCTATGCACCATAGGCGGCTCAGTTCCGGAGCCAACGTTCTGGTCGACGGCCCAGCACGTACTCGCGTGTCGGGCGTTCCCCCGTACGACCTGGTCCCGCGTACGCAACACTCTTCGCTACCGTATATCCCTGTCCACCCCTTCTCCATTAAAATCGCGTCAGTTATGTCAGAGCGATTTTTACGGATCACGAGCCACGAACGGACGCCGCCGATTTCGGGAGCATCTGGGCTCGGGCACCGAATCGCCGTGTCCCGGTTATAGCTTGAGATTAGGAGACATTAGGAAGGAAGCAATAAGTATTGATGGGACTGACAGTCCTATTGGTCCGATGGCGACACCATACCGCCGCTGAAAAACCATGCCATCCTGTGCACCCTCTCGTAGCACAGTGGCTCCTTGCGAGCCATTGCGACACAATAGGACATGCTAGGCACAGTCGCCGTCGTTGTTGAGAATAGCGAGTGCTGTCCATGTCGTCCTGTGCATCCTCCGATAAAACAAGGGGTCGCCCAGTCGCTCTACTTCTTGACAAGAGAATAGCGAGTGCTATTCCACGTTGAGCATACTCGTCACGACATTGGAAGTGATCGTGGATGCAGCGTCGTCTGTATAGCACGACTCAGTGAGCGAAGAGTAACATGACTTGTGCTACCTCTGCGACCTGGTGTTTATAGGAATTACGCGTTAGACCGGATCAGGAAGTGGTATTCGGCCGAATAGAAAAATAAAATTGGCCTCAGGCCCAAATGCAAGGGTTTTTCTTCGTTTGTTACTTGGCTCATTTAGATAACTGCCAACTGCCATGATATCGCATCAATAAATGATCGAGGCATCTCCGGGCGGGGCCGTTGTGTCTAGGACGGATCGATGCCAACTTCCATGGTGTGGCGTCATTCGGGTTTTCCTAGGCCAAGGCAGAGGGCTTTGTCAGCGCTCATCGACAGTCGCTTGGTTCCATCCTCCCCCCCCCCCCCCCCCCCCCCCCCGGTCCACCGGGTCTATTTTGTTGGTTGATGTGCTTTGATGGGTACGATAGGCGATGTCTTGGGGACATGTATGTCGGGGCTGTTGTCCTGGGTGGTGTTATGCATGGTTGGGTCTCCAGAGAGCATCACGTAGGCGGTGGTGGTTATGTCCCTTTGTTGTATCGGCGACAAGGGGTGTAGTGGCGGGTGGTGGACACGTGTCGTGCTAGGCTGACAATCGAGGTTTCGGTTATTTTTCTCCATGTTTTTATATATTTTTTGGACTTTCAGTTTTTTCTTCGTATTCCCTAGATTTTGATGGATTTGTTTCTGAAGAAGCTATGCTTTTTCGGCGAGAAGCAGAACATATGCATCTGTGAGAAGCACAACTGTGACTCCTAAAAAGGGAAAGGCACGGATGTGCTTCTGAAAAAGGGAAAGGCATAGTTTTGCTTCCGGAAAAGGGAGAAGTACAACATGTGGATCCACGAGAAGGGCAGCTTGGGCTTCCACGAGAAGCACAACCGCTCTTCCTGAAAATGGAAAATCACAGGTTTGATTCCAAAAAATGAACTTAAAAGCACAAGTGTTTCTGTTATTTCCCTCCTTTTCTTGTTTTCTATTTTTTTCATATTCTTTTTTGTGAAAAAATTCATCGAAACCTATTAACATGGGATCTAGTTTCTAAGAGCTCGACGTGAGAAATCCAACGGTAAAAACGGTTCGCGATTTGGATGCATGATTCAAACAAAAACCTTTAAAAAAATCTAGAAATAGAGACAGAACTCCAAGGTCACCACTTGTCACCACCAGAGGTGGTGGGAGTGACCACCGCAAAAGGTATTGTATAACTACTGATCTTGGAGGTCATATGGCTTGATCCTGATATAATGTAAATAATCTATGTAAATTCTTTTCATCGATTAACATGTGCGGGCCCACCGATTATTAATGAAGACCACTTCATGAGGAAACTTTGACACTTATGTAGGATAGATGATTTAAGTAAGCGTACCCTCCACAGCTAACACTTTATATACCACAACAAGTTGCCGATCGTTTCAGCCCCTTTTCGTGTCACACCAATTGCTACCAAAAAAAATTGCAAGGAAAAACAGGTTATATAAAGCTACCAATCGAGTGTGTCATTTCTACGCTCTGGACTCATGCATTGACGTTCAACACCTTCCTCAAAATTATTAACAAAAATAGTGCAAACAAAATATAAGGAAAGGGAGGTTATAGCTTGAGATTAGGAGACATCAGGAAGCAAGCACTTAGTATTGATGGAACTCATAGTCCTATTGGTCCGGGGGCGACACCACACTGCCTTCGAAAAACCATGTCGTCCAGTGCACCCTCTGGCGACATAGGAGTTCCCTGAGAGCCGCTACGACGCAATCGGACCAGCTAGGCACGGTCGCCGTCGTGGTTGACATGTCGGCCTGTGCACCCTCTGGTAAAACAGGGGGTCGCCCAGTCGCTCTACTTCTTGACGAGAGAATAGCGAGTGCTATTCCACGCTGAGCATACTCGTCACTGACATCCATTGGACCGACACAAGTAGCAATACAGTGGACGTGATCGTGGATGCTAGTCAGTGATGAGTAACATGAGTTGTGCTAGCTCTGCGACCTGGTGGGTATGGGAGCTACGCGTTAGACCGGATAAGGAAGTGGTATTCGGTCGAATAGAAAAATAAAATTGGCCTCAGGAACAACTGCAAGGTTTTTTCTTCGTTTTTTTTGCGAGGGCTTTTTCTTCGTTTGTTACTTGAAACATTTAGATAACTCCTTTATAAATTAGTAAAACTCCATATAACTTTGATGGAACGTTTCCTTCAGCATCTTCAATTAATATTTTGACTACAACTTCATTTTCCACCTCGACATGACAATCTGTTACATAGAACAGAATCAGGAAAAATGAACACGTCGTCCAATTATAAATCTTCTATTAGTGCTACGCATTTTTGAATTTTCTAAGTTATAGAAGTCCTTTTAATTAATTATGTTTCTGCCTTCTGCGATGATTTACAAACTATGGCTTTTCATAAGGTTAATATAGTCCCACATTTGAAGTCACATGGTTTTCCCTTTGATATAATTATTAAAAGAAGACATAAACGAAAATATCCCTCGCGTCGCCCACCTCTGGCGACGCAGGGGGCAATCCCCGTCATCCAACCACAACTTCCTTTCTCCTCCCACTCACATCGATGTTGCCGACGAAGCTCGGGCGGACTCCTCGAGTGCCGCGGGGGGGGGGGGGGGGGGGGGGGGGGGGGGGGGGGGGGGCTTGTCCCGGCCCCTCCGGTGGCTGTGGCGTGAATGGCAGCCGGTGGAGGGTCGCGGCAGGGTAACGACTCATAGCGACGAGATGATGGGTGGCTTTGCATCTACGTCAGTGGCGGAGGTCGGGTGGCATGTCTGTCGTAGCTGCGCCTCAGATCTGGTGCATCGAAGGCCATGACCAGCGCGATTCATCCTTGGGCCCTGCTGGCTGCCGTCCTGGTCTGTTCTCGCCAGTGCAGTGTCCTCGGGGTGGGTGCTGCTCGGGATGCGCAAGTTGGTCAGCATTCTTTAGGCTTTCATACAACAATGAAGGGTGGGGGGCTTTGCATGCAACTACTCGGCTGACGAAGGAGCCGGCTGCTTTGTGGGGGCCCCGTCTAGATCTAGAGTGGACAGGGCTGATGGGCATGCGCCCTCTTCCCTAGGTTGCACATACTGGCAGAGGGCAAGCGGTGTGGGCTGGCCGCCTATGAAGGTTGCTCCTCATGTGTACTCCAGCACTCGGTAAACTGGAGTCCCGATTCCTGACTTGATGTCACCTTTGTTCATGCTGAGACCGGATCTTTTAGTTTGATTGGGGATACGTGGACATGTTATGGCATCGGTCAAGGACCGAGACATCACCGGGAGGGGCCGTTGCGTTGTGGGATGGAACGACGCCAACTGCTATGGGTGTGGCGTTGTTCGGGCTTGCCTAGGCAAAGAACTGAGGGTTATGGTCGGGGCTCGCCTGGGGGTGCACGTCGACAGTCAATAGGTCGTGTCCCCTTGTAGTGTGGTGGTTATGTCCGTTTGTCGTGTGGGCTACAAGGGGCTAGATGTATCACATGTGCTCTGTGTTTTGCATCTGCTTTGCTTAAAGTGCTAGTAGTGTTGGCTTGAATGCTTCATTTGCGGAGCTTCGTCTCGTTGTATTTACTGTGCTGTATCAATGCTTCTGTCTTGCTGTGCAGCACAACACAACATAGAAGCCATCCAATCGGGGCTGCTATTTATCGAAGTATATTTGGTAGACGTACACAATCAAATACACAAATTGGAAGTATATATATCTCAGCCAAACACGGCGCAACTATTTAAAATCGACTAGAACTATATTTCACAGCCAAGAACGACTTAAGTATGAAAAATTGACAATGGAAGTAATAATATTGAAGAACTACAATCACAACAATCAGTCATGGATGTAACAGTACAACGAAGTTGATGAAATAGTCTCCATACAATACCTGATATGATTTCTAGCAAAAGGCTAATTAGTGGCGCACCTGTTTTGGCCATTAATGACGCACTAAAGGCGCGCCACTATTACCACGCCACTAGTAACAAATACTGGTGCGCCATTAGTATTGCAGGTAACAGTGGCGCACCCTGTAGTGCGCCATTACTATTGCTACAGGTGCGCCACTGGTAACTTTTTTTTTTAAATTTTTGATTTTTTCTGAATTTGGAAGGTGGGAAAATAGTAGTGGCGCACCGTCTAACCCCCACCGTACGCCATTGCTATTTTTGAATTTTGAATTTGGATCTGGATCGCGATTTTTTTGCCCTTTTGTTTGCTCGTTTTTTTTGCTCGTTTTGCACGATATTTTTTCAAATTTTGTTCTCGTTTATGGATCTTGTACGTTCTTTTGCCGGAGAGGAGTTCACCGGAGAGGAGGGCCGAGGTCACCGGAGAGGAGGAGGAGGAGGTCACCGGAGAGGAGGTCACCGGAGAGGAGCTCGCCTACATCGCCGGAGAGGAGGAGGAGGTCGCCGGAGAGGAGGGAGGAGAAACCGTGAGGGGAGGGGAGGAGAGGAGGGAGGAGGAGCTCATCGGAGAGGAGGGAGGAGGAGATCACCGGAGAGGAGGGAGGAGGAGCTCACCGGAGAGGAGGGAGAAGAAACCATGAGGGGAGGGGAGGAGAGGAGGGAGGAGGAGGTCGCCAGAGAGGAGGAGGGGAGTATGGTGGAGGAGAGGAGGGGAGATGGTGTGTGTGGTGCGCCATTACTAATTTTTTTATTTTTTTATATGGTTTGAATTTTGAAGGCGGGAAGATAGTAATGTGGCACCATGGGCAGGTGCGCCATTACTGAGTTTGATTTTCTTGAATTTTTTTCCTCTCCAGATCTTAAAAGCCCCATAACTTTTTTTCTGTTAGGTTTTTGGGATTCTGAAAATCTTGAATGTAACTTTTCGAGTAGATGAATTTTCATATAAAAAACTTTTTCATCGTAGTTCGTATGCAAAAGTTATGCCCATTTTACAAATTCTCGAGAGATTTTGCAAAAAAGTCAAAAATTCATGTTTGTAAATTTTGCTAACAACTAGACCATATATCACATGGGAATCTTATTTTCTTTTATTTTTTTGACATTTCTATCATTTTCTTTTATTTTTTTTGAAACTGAAAAGGCGATCAGGTGGTGCATTTGGTGAATTTTTTGTAAGGCTCAGATAGTAATGGCGCACCATGTAGAGTACCCTGGTGCGCCATTACTAGTTTTGGAAAAAAAATTGTTAGTAATGGCGCACCGTGTGTGTGGTGCGCCATTACTAGTTAAAACTATTAATGACGCACTGTGCCCTGATGCGCCATTAATAGTTTTGGAAAAATAAAAAAATAAAATTTGCTAGTAATGGCGTACCGTGTGTCTGGTGCGCCATTAGTAATGAGGACAGTAATGGCGCACCTGTATGTGATGCACCACTGCTATATAGCAGTGGCGCACCATATTAATGTGCATATCAGCTATAGAAAATAGTGTATAAAACAGTCTCCGTTTAATAATAATAATAATAACCTATATACCTTATGGCGGCTGCTATCCACATCGCTGTTATGAGCCGCCTTGTCAGCCATTTGATCATAATCAAGGCCGTCAGTTCGAGCCCCCACATCGCATCATGCTCGCCCTCCACCACAACATGTTTTGCAGCATAGGCAAAAACCGCTCCTGGCGTTGCCGGTGGCCGCTTGCAGCATCCATGGTAGCAGCACATTTGCAGCAGCGCGCAGCACCGATGGCGTGCCGACAGCGCTCCATTGCAGCGTCGAGGACGCTTCATTGCAACTGCTGTGAAGTTTCAATGCCCCTGTGGCACTTTATTGCAATTCCGGCGGTTACCGAGGACGCTTCGTTGCAAATCCGACGCCCCAACGATGCTTCATTGCAACTCTGGTGGTCCTGGCGATGTTGAATCGCAGCACTGGCGGTCCCTGGCGATGTTGAATCACAGCACTGGCGGTCCGTGGCGATGCTACATTGCAACTCCGGTGGCCCCGTGATGCTTCATCGAAAAACAGACGAGCCCCTGACTGCAGCAGCCCGTCATTTTCCTAATGCACAACATAGTGTCGGTGGCCCTCGGTCACGACAACGTCGGCGGCCCGATGTTGCACCGCTCCTCTCCTCAGCCTGCCTGATGCATCATGTGCGGCGAGTGGCGACTGCCTCGCGACACAGTCACCTCCGACGGACGCTACCATGCATCCCCGCCGATCGTTCGCACCATGCGCGCCATCACCCCCCTCGCAGCAAAGGCTCGTCGTCGAATGGCAGCCATCGCGGCGCAACGACGCCCCTTGTAGCAGCAGCAGCTCCGACGACCGTCGACGGGTGCTGCATCATAGCACCGATAACCATCGAAACGGGTGCAGCGTCGCGAATGTTTCATCACAAGGTCGATGTGCTGTGTCTCACAGCGGATAGAATGAGAGGTAAGAGATAAAGAAAGTGGATCACGTTTTGGAAAGAAGGAGAAGATTAAGTGGCTCACGCTCGCGGGGTATAATGGTATACATTTTGGTGGTTGGTGGGGCCAATGGAACATGGCAATGGATGCTTTTAGCTGGGTGATCAGTTGATTTTTTTGAAAAGAAGGATTACCCCTGGCCAGCTACATAATATTGAATTCATGCTCCAGCCAACTTATCCAAAAGTCCGAACTGATGGAGGGAGGTGGGTAATATATTTCAACACTCCCCCTCACGTTTAGGCTATTCAGAATCGTTTTATTTAATACTGCATTGGCAGGGTCTTGAACTCAAGACCTTTTAGCTCGGATACCATATTGAATTCATGCTTCAGTCAACTCATCCAAAAGTTCGAACTGATGGAGGGAGATGGGCAATATATTTCAACACATAATATGTCTGCTCATTGGTTTTTTTAGGGTACTCATTAGTTTGTTAGCACGCGCCAGAGTAGAGGAGGTGGCGTGTGTGCCAGCCCACTTATATACCCGGATCTGAGTTTGTTGTGAACACAGTGGTACGTCCAGGCTGTTAGGCAGCGCGGTTAGTCCAGAGAAAAGATAAACACAAGGCGTACGTCACCAGAAAATCCCCTGCCCCGTGCACTTCTTCTACCTACGTCTAGGGTTCGTCCCAACACATATCACTAGTAGAAAATAGAGCTTTGGTTGGGGCCTAGCCAGCTTATTAGTTCCGGCTCAGTCACGAACCGGGACCCATGGGGCATACGTCCCGTGCGCCCAGGGGCCCGGCCGGGGCCTCGTGTGCATTGGTCCCGGTTCGTCTGGATCCATTTGTCCCGGTTCCTGGCACGAACCGGGACCAATGGGCCTCGCTCCTGGCTCACATACATTGGTCCCGATTCGTGTCTCGAACCGGGACCAATGGGCCTCGCTCCTGGCTCACATACATTGGTCCCGATTCGTGTCTCGAACCGGGATAGAAGGGTGGCCTTTAGTCCCGGTTCCAGCCATGAACCGGGACAAATGAGTTGCATATATATATCCCCCCGCCGGCGAGCAGAGCACTCCACAGTGCTCTGTTTTTTTGGCCGGTGAGGGGAGGGCATTTGGGTGCTCTAGCTCACCTCCTATGCACATGAGGTGTTCGATGAAATGCCCGAGCCACGCTAGTTAAGTTTTCTCCTCTCGAAGCTCGACCTCCAAGCTTCATTTTCCCCAAGATTTGCATAGGTTTAGCGGTCCGGGACGTCCCGTCCCCGTCTTCACCGCCGTCGATCGCCCGCGCTGATCTCGTCGCCGGCACCACTGTGGTGAGCCTCTTGTTCTTATCTTTTTTCTGAAAGAAAAACAATTCTTACTTTAGATATATACTTGTCTAATTTTCTTACTTTGACACACATAATTATATATAATGCACGCAGATGAACCGGCAATGGATGTACGATGACAGACACACCTCCGAGTATATTAAGGGTCTGCATAATTTTCTCGAAGTGGCTGAGGTAAACAAGCAGAATGGTTTTATGTAGTCCATGCCCTATATGTGGGAATACGAAGTCAGACTCTGACCGGAAAATCCTTCACACCCACCTGCTTTATAAGGGTTTCATGCCACACTATAATGTTTGGACGAAGCATGGAGAAATAGGGATTAAGATGGAAGACAACGAAGAAGAAGAGGACGATGACAACTATGTGCCCCCTGAATACCGTGATGCTGCAACGGGGGAAGCTGATGAAGATCAAGAGGAACCAGACGATGTGCCCGATGATGATGATCTCCGCCGGGTCATTGTTGATGCAAGGGCACAGTGCGAAAGTTAAAAGGAGAAGCTGAAGTTCGATCGCATGTTAGAGGATCACAAAAAATGGTTGTATCCCAATTGCGAAGATGGCAACACAAAGCTCGGTACCGTATTGGAATTGCTGCAGTGGAAGGCAGAGAATGCTGTGTCTGACAAAGGATTTGAGAAGCTACTGAAAATATTGAAGAAGAAGCTTCCAAACGATAACGAATTGCCCGACAGTACGTACGCAACAAAGAAGGTCGTATGCCCTCTAGGATAGGAGGTGCTGAAGATACATGCATGCCCTAATGACTGCATCCTCTACCGTGGTACGTACGAGGATTTGAATGCATGTGCTACCTCTTGAGCACTGCGTTGGTTTTCCCTGGAAGATGAAAGGGTGATGCAGTAAAGTAGCGTAAGTATTTCCCTCAGTTTTTTGAGAACCAAGGTATCAATCCAGTAGGAGGTCACGCTCAAGTACCTTGCACATACACAAACAAATAAGAACCTCGCAACCAACGCGATAAAGGGGTTGTCAATCCCTTCACGGTCACTTACAAAAGTAAGATCTGATAGAGATGATAAGATAATATTTTTGGTACTTTTATGATAAGGAGTAAAAGTAAAGAAAGCAAGTAAACAGTAATGGAAATAATGGGAGATTAATATGATGGAAAATAGACCCGGGGGCCATAGGTTTTACTAGTGGCTTCTCTCAAGAGCATAAGTATTACGGTGGGTGAACGAATTACTGTCAAGAAATTGATAGAATTGAGCATAGTTATGAGAATATCTAGGTATGATCATGTATATAGGCATCACGTCCGTGACAAGTAGACCGACTCCTGCCTGCATCTAATACTATTACTCCACACATCGACTGCTATCCAGCATGCATTTAGAGTATTAAGTTCATAAGAACGGAGTAACGCTTTAAGCAAGATGACAAGATGTAGAGGGATAAACTCATGCAATATGATATAAACCCCATCTTTTTATCCTCGATGGCAACAATACAATATGTGTCGTTTCCCCTACTGTCACTGGGATCGAGCACCACAAGATTGAACCCAAAGCTAAGCACTTCTCCCATTGCAAGAAAGATCAATCTAGTAGGCCAAACCAAACTGATAATTCGAAGAGACTTGCAAATATAACCAATCATACATAAAAGAATTCAGAGAATATTCAAATATTGTTCATAGATAATCTTGATCATAAACCCACAATTCATTGGATCTCGACAAACACACCATAAAAGAAGATTACATCGAATAGATCTCCAAGAGAATCGAGGAGAACTTTGTATTGAGATCCAAGGAGAGAGAAGAAGCCATCTAGCTAATGACTATGGACCCGAAGGTCTATGGTAAACTACTCACACATCATCGGAGAGGCTATGGTGTTGATGTAGAAGCCCTCCGTGATCGATGCCCCCTTCGGCAGGACACCGGAAAAGGCCCCAAGATGGGATCTCACGGGTACAGAAGGTTGCGGCAGTGGAATTAGGTTTTTTGTGGCTCTCTCTGATGGTTTGGGGGTACGTAGGTATATATAGGAGGAAGAAGTAGGTCGGTGGAGCCACGAGGGGCCCACAAGGGTGGAGGGCACGCCTGGGGGGGGGGGGGGGTAGGCGCGCCCCCCTGCCTCGTGGCTGCTTGGTTGGCTGCTTGACGTCCACTCCAAGTCCTCTGGATCACGTTTGTTCCGAAAATCACTTTCCCAAAGGTTTCATTCCGTTTGGACTCCATTTGATATTCTTTTTCTGCGAAACACTGAAATAGGCAAAAAACACCAATTTGGGCTGGGCCTCCGGTTAATAGGTTAGTCCCAAAAATAATATAAAAGTGTATAAATATGCCCATTAAACATCCAAAACATAATATATAATAGCATGGAACAATAAAAAATTATAGATACGTTCGAGACGTATCAAGCACCCCCAAGCTTAATTCCTGCTCGTCCTCGCATAGGTAAATGATAAAAACAGAATTTTTGATGTGGATTGCTTCTTAGCATAATTCTCAATGCAAATCTTTTTATTGTGGCATGAATATTTAGATCCAAAAGATTCAAGATAAAGTTTAATGTTGACATAAAAACAATAATACTTCAAACATGGTAACCAAGCAATTATGTCTTATCAAAATAACATAGCCAAAGAAAGCTTATCCCTACAAAATCATATAGTTAGGCCATGTTTCAATATTTTCACACAAACGTTCTCATCATGCATAACCCCGATGACAAGCCGAGCAATTGGTTCATACTTTTAACGCGCTTCAGCCTTTTCAACTCTTACGCAATACATGAGTGCAAGCCATGGATATAGCACTATGGGTGGAGTAAAGTATAATGATGGGGGTTATGAGAGAAGACAAAAAAGCTAGAAAGTCTCACATTGACGCGGCTAATCAATAGGCTATGGAGATGCCCATCGATTGATGTCAATGAGAGGAGTAGGGATTGCCATGCAACGGATGCACTAGAGCTATAAATATATGAAAGCTCAACAAAAGAAACTAAGTGGGTGTGCATCCAACTTGCTTGCTCACGAAGACCTAGGGCATTTTGAGGAAGCCCATCATTGGAATATACAAGCCAAGTTCTATAATGAAAAATTCCCACTAGTATATAAAAGTGATAACATAGGAGACTCTCTATCATGAAGTTCATGGTGCTACTTTGAAGCACAAGTGTGGAAAAAGGATAGTAACATTGTACCTTCTCTCTTTTTCTCTCATTTTTTTCTCCCTTTTTTTCTTTTTCTTTTTTTTCTTTGGGCCTTCTCTTTTTTTTCTTGGCCTCTTCTCTTTTTCTTTATTTAGTCCGGAATCTCATCCCGACTTGTGGGGGAATCATAGTCTCCATCATCCTTTCCTCACATGGGACAATGCTCTAATAATGATGATCATCACACTTTTATTATTTACAAATCAACAATTACAACTCAATACTTAGAACAAAATATGACTCTATGTGAATGCCTCCGGCGGTGTACCGGGATATGCAATGAATCAAGAGTGATATGTATGAAAAAATTATGAATGGTGGCTTTGCCACAAAATACGATGTCAACTATATGATCATGCAAAGCAATATGACAATGATGAAGTGTGTCATAATAATGTTGGGGAACGTAGTAATAATTCAAAATCTTCCTACGTGTCACCAAGATCAATCTAGGAGATGCTAGCAACGAGAGAGAGGGAGTGCATCTTCATACCCTTAAAGATTTTTAAGCGGAAGCGTTACAAGAACGCGGTTGATGGAGTCGTACTCGCGGCGATTCAAATCGCGGAAGATCCGATCTAGCGCCGAACGGATGGCGCCTCCGCGTTCAACACACGTACAGCCCGGGGACGTCTCCTCCTTCTTGATCCAGCAAGGGGAGAGGAGAAGTTGAGGGAGAACTCCAGCAGCACGACGGCGTGGTGGCGATGGAGCTCGTGGTTCTCCGGCTGAGCTTCGCTAAGCACTACGGAGGAGGAGGAGAAGTTGGAGGAGGAGAGGGCTGCGCAAGGCAAGGGTGCGGCTGCCCTCTCTCTCCCTCACTATATATAGGAGGAAGGGGGGTGGAGGAGGCGCCCTAGGGTTCCCTAGGGGAGGGGCGGCGGCCACATGGGAAACCCTAGATGGGTTTGGGCGCCCCCACCCCTGGGAAACTTGCCCCCCAAGCCGGGAGGGGTGGCTGCCCTAGGGGAGGCGCCCCCACCTCTCCACGTTACGTGAGAGGGGTTGGGAGGGGCGCACAGCCCCTTAGTGGGCTGGTGTGCCCCCTCCTCTTGGCCCATAAGGCCCCCCCAACGCTTGCCGGGACCACTCCGGAGTTCCTCGTCATGTCCGGGATCTCATCCGGGACTCCGAACAACCTTCGGTAACCACATACTATTTCCCATAACAACTCTAGCGTCACCGAACCTTAAGTGTGTAGACCCTACGGGTTTGGGAACCATGCAGACATGACCGAGACACCTCTCCGACCAATAACCAATAGCGGGATCTGGATACCCATATTGGCTCCCACATGTTCCACGATGATCTCATCGGATGAACCACGATGTCGGGGATTCAATCAATCCCGTATACAATTGCCTTTGTCTATCGGTATGTTACTTGCCCGAGATTCGATCGCCGGTATCCCAATACCTCGTTCAATCTCGTTACCGGCAAGTCTCTTTACTCGTTCCATAACGCATGATCCCGTGGCTAACTCATTAGTCACATTGAGCTCATTATGATGATGCATTACCGAGTGGGCCCAGAGATACCTGTCCGTCATACGGAGTGACAAATCCCAGTCTCGATTCGTGCCAACCCAACAGAGACTTTCGGAGATACCTGTAGTGCACCTTTATAGGCACCCAGTTACGTTGTGACGTTTGGTACACCCAAAGCATTCCTACGGTATCCGGGAGTTGCACAATCTCATGGTCTAAGGAAATGATACTTGACATTAGAAAAGCTCTTAGCAAACGAACTACACGATCTTGTGCTATGCTTAGGATTGGGTCTTGTCCATCACATCATTCTCCTAATGATGTGATCCCGTTATCAATGACATCCAATGTCCATGGTCAGGAAACCATAACCATCTATTGATCAATGAGCTAGTCAACTAGAGGCTTACTAGGGACATGTTGTGGTCTATGCACACATGTATTACGGTTTCCAGTTAATACAATTATAGCATGAACAATAGACAATTATCATGAACAAGGAAATACAATAATAACCATTTTATTATTGCCTCTAGGGCATATTTCCAACAGTCTCCCACTTGCACTAGAGTCAATAATCTAGTTCCCATCACTATGTGATTGTAATGAATCCAACACCCATGGGGTTTGTTCATATCTCACTTGTGAGAGAGGTTATTAGTCAACGGGTCTGAACCTTTCAGATCCGTGTGTGCTTTACAAATCTCCATGTCATCTTGTAGATGCAGCTACCACGCGCTACTTGGAGCTATTCCAAATAACTGCTCTACTATACGAATCCGGTTTACTACTCAGAGTCATCCGGATTAGTGTCAAAGTTTGTATCGACGTAACCCTTTACAACGAACTCTTTTACCACCTCCATAATCGAGAAAATTCCTTAGTCCACTAGTTACTAAGGATAAGTTCGACCGCTGTCATGTGATCCATTCCTGGATCACTCTTGCACCCCTTGACTGACTCATGGCAAGGCACACTTCAGGTGCGGTACACAGAATAGCATACTGTAGAGCCTACGTCTAAAGCATAGGGGACAACCTTCGTCCTTTCTCTCTCTTCTGCCGTGGTCATGTTTTGAGTCTTACTCAATACTGACACCTTGTAACACAGCCAAGAACTCCTTCTTTGCTGATCTATTTTGAACTCCTTCAAAATCTTGTCACGGTATGTATTCATTTGAAAGTACTATTAAGCATTTTTGATCTATCCTTATAGATCTTGATGCTCAATGTTCAAGTAGCTTAATCCAGGTTTTCCATTTAAAAACACTTTTCAAATAACCCTGTATGCTTTCTAGAAATTCTACATCATTTCTGATCAACAATATGTTAACAACATATACTCATCAAAAATTCTATAGTGCTCCCACTCACTTCTTTGGAAATACAAGTTTCTCATAAACTTTGTAAAAACCCAAAATCTTTGATCATCTCATCAAAGCGTACATTCCATATCCGAGATGCTTACTCCAGTCCTTAGAAGGATTACTGGAGCTTTGCATACTTGTTAGCATATTTCAGGATTGACAAAACTTTCTGGTTGTATCACATACAACCTTTCCTCAAGAAAATCGTCGAGGAAACAATGTTTTGACATCCCATCTGCAAGATTTCATAAATAATGCAGTAACTGCTAATATAATTCCAACAGACTGTTAGCATCGCTACGAGTGAGAAAGTCTCATCGCAGTCAACTCCTTGAACTTGTTGGAAAACATCTTAACAACAAGTCAAGCTCTCTTAATGATGACACTTACCATCATTGTCCGTCTTCCTTTTAAAATCCATCTGCACCCAACAGCCTTCCGACCATCAAGTAGTTCTTCCAAAGTCTATACTTTGTTTTTATACATGGATCCTCTCTCGGATTTTACGGCCTCGAGCCATTCGTCGGAATCCGGGCCCACCATCGCTTCTCCATAGCTCGTAGGTTCATTGTTGTCTAGCAACATGACTTCCAAGACAGGATTATGTACCACTCTGAAGTAGTACGCATCCTTGTCAACCTACGAGGTTTGGTAGTGACTTGGTCCGAAGTTTCATGATCACTATCATAAGCTTCCACTTCAATTAGTGTAGGTGCCACAGGAACAACTTCCTGTGCCCTGCTACACACTAGTTGAAGTCATGGTTCAATAACCTCATCAAGTCTCCACCATCCTCCCACTCAATTCTTTCGAGAGAAACTTTTCCTTGAGAAAGGACCTGTTTCTAGAAACAATCACTTTGCTTCCGGATCTGAAATAGGAGGTATACCCAACTGTTTTGGGCATTCTATGAAGATGCATTTATCTGCTTTGGGTTCGAGCTTATCAGCCTGAAACTTTTTCACATAAGCGTCGCAGCCCCAAACTTTTAAGAAATGACAGCTTAGGTTTCTCTAAACCATAGTTCATACGGTGTCGTCTCAACAGAATTGTTTGGTGCCCTATTTAAAGTGAATGTGGTTGTCTCTAATGCATAGCCCATAAACGATAGCGGTAATTTGATAAGAGACATCATGGTATGCACCATATCCAATAGGGTGCAATTATGATGTTCGGACACACCATCACACTATGGTGTTCCAGGCAGTATTAGTTGTGAAACAATTTCCACATTGTCTTAATTGTGTGCCAAACTCGTAACTCAGATATTCATCTCTATGATCATATCACAGACATTTTATCCTCTTGTCACGACGATCTTCAACTTCACTCTGAAATTACTTGAACCTTTCAATAATTCAGACTTGTGTTTCATCAAGTAAATATACTCAGCATCTAGTCAAATCATCTGTGAAGTAAGAACATAACGATATCCACTGCATGCCTCAGCACTCATTGGACTGCGCACATCAAAATGTATTACTTCCAACAAGTTGCTTTCTTGTTCCATCATACTGAAAACGAGGCCTTTCAGTCATCTTGCCCATGTGTTATGATTTGCATGTCTCAAGCGATTCAAAATCAAGTGAGTCCAAACGATCCAGCTGTATGGAGTTTCTTCATGCATATCTACCAATAGACATGGTTCGCATGTCTCAATCTTTTCAAAAACGAGTGAGTCCAAAGATCCATCAACATGGAGCTTCTTCATGCGTTTTATACCAATATGACTCAAATGGCAGTTCCACAAGTATGTGGTACTATCATTACTATTTTATATCTTTTGACATGAATATGTGTATCACTACGATCGAGATTCAATAAACCATTCATTTTAGGTGCAAGACCATTGAAGGTATTATTCAAATAGACAGAGTTACCATTATTCTCCTTAAATGAATAATCGTATTTCGATAAACATAATCCAATCATGTCTATGCTCAACGCAAACACCAAATAACAATTATTTAGGTTTAACACTAATCTCGATGATAGAGGGAGCATGTGATGCTTGATCACATCAACCTTGGAAGCACTTCCAACACATATCGTCATCTCACCTTTAGCTAGTCTCCGTTTATTCCGTAGCCTTTTATTTCGAGTTACCAACACTTAGCAACCGAACCGGTATCTAATACCCTGGTGCTACTAGGAGTACTAGTAAAGTACACATTCATATAATGTATATCCAATATACTTCTGTCGACCTTGCCTGCCTTCTCATCTACCAAGTATCTAGGGTAGTTCTGCTTCGGTGACCGTTCCCCTCATTACAGAAGCACTTAGTCTCGGGTTTGGGTTCAACCTTGGGTTTCTTCACTAGAGCAGCAACTGATTTGCCGTTTCATGAAGTATCCCTTCTTTCCCTTGCCCTTCTTGAAACTAGTGGTTTTACTAACCATCAACAATTGATGCTCCTACTTGATTTCTACTTTCGCGGTGTCAAACATCGCGAATAGCTCAAGGATCATCATATCTATCCCTGATATGTTATAGTTCATCACGAAGCTCTAGTAGTTTGGTGGCAGTGACTTTGGATAACCATCACTATCTCATCTGGAAGATTAACTCCCACTCGATTCAAGCGATTGTAGTACTCAGACAATTTGAGCACATGCTCAACGATTGAGCTTTTCTCCCTTAGTTTGCAGGCTTAAGAAACTTGTCAGAGGTCTCCTACCTCTTGACGTGCGCACTAGTCTGAAATCCCAATTTCAGTCTTTGGAACATCTCCTATGTTCTACGACGTTTCAAAAATGTCTGTGGCGCCTCAATTCTAAACCGTTAGCATTACGCACTGAACTATCACATAGTCAACAAAACGTGTATGTCAGCTGTTCGCAACATCCACAGACGACGCTCGAGGTTCAGCACCCCGAGCGGTGCATTAAGGACATAAGCCTTCTGCGCAGCATTGAGGACAATCCTCAGTATACGGACCCAGTCCACATAATTGCTACTATCAACTTTCAACTAAATTTTCTCTAGGAACATATCTTAAACAGTAGAACCAAAGCGTAAGCTATGACATAATTTGCAAAGACCTTTTGACTATGTTCATGATAATTAAGTTCATCTGATTATGTAATGAACTCCCACTTAGATAGACATCCCTCTAGTCATCTAAGTGATACATGATCCGAATCGACTAGACCGTGTCCGACCATCACGTGAGACGGACTAGTCATCAACGGTGAACATCTCCATGTTGATCGTATCTACTATACGACTCATGTTCGACCTTTCGGTCTCTTATGTTCCGAGGCCATGTCTGTACATGCTAGGCTCGTCAAGTCAACCTAAGTGTTTCGCATGTGTAAATCTGGCTTACACCCGTTGTATGCGAACGTTAGAATCTATCACACCCGATCATCACGTGGTGCTTCGAAACAACGAACCTTCACAACAGTGCACAGTTAGGGGGAACACATCTCTTGAAATTTTAGTGAGGGATCATCTTATTTATGCTACCGTCGTTCTAAGCAAATAAACATGACAAACATCACATGCAAATCATAAAGTGACATGATATGGCCAGTATCATCTTGCGCCTTTTGATCTCCATCTTCGAGGCGCGGCATGATCACCTTCGTCACCGGCATGACACCATGATCTCCATCATCATGATCTCCATCACCGTGTCTTCATGAAGTTGTCTCGCCAACTATTACTTCTACTACTATGGCTAACGGTTAGCAATAAAGTAAAGTAATTACATGGCGTTTTTCATTGACACGCAGGTCATACAATAAATTAAGACAACTCCTATGGCTCCTGCCAGTTGTCATACTCATCGACATACAAGTCGTGATTCCTATTACAAGAACATGATTAATCTCATACATCACATATATATAATTCATCACATCCTTTTGGCCATATCACATCACATAGCATACCCTGCAAAAACAAGTTAGACGTCCTGTAATTGTTGTTGCATGTTTTACGTGGCTGCTATGGGTTTCTAGCAAGAACGTTTCTTACCTACGCAAAAGCCACAACGGTGATATGCCAATTGCTATTTACCCTTCATAAGGACCCTCTTCATCGAATCCGATCCAACTAAAGTGGGAGAGACAGACACCCGCTAGCCACCTTATGCATCAAGTGCATGTCAGTCGGTGGAACCTGTCTCACGTAAGAGTACGTGTAAGGTCGGTCCGGACCGCTTCATTCCACAATGCCGCCGAATCAAGATAAGACTAGTAACGGTAAGCAAATTGAACAAATCATCGCCCACAACTACTTTGTGTCCTACTCGTGCATAGAATCTACGCATAGACCTAGCTCATGATGCCACTGTTGGGGAACGTAGTAATAATTCAAAATTTTCCTACGTGTCACCAATATCAATCTAGGAGATGCTAGCAATGAGAGAGAGGGAGTGCATCTTCATACCCTTGAAGATCGCTAAGCGGAAGCGTTACAAGAACGCGGTTGATGGAGTCGTAATCGCAGCGATTCAAATCGCGGAAGATCCGATCTAGCGCCGAACGGACGGCGCCTCCGCGTTCAACACACGTACAGCCCGGGGACGTCTCCTCCTTCTTGATCCAGCAAGGGGAGAGGAGAAGTTGAGGGAGAACTCCAGCAGCACGACGGCGTGGTGGCGATGGAGCTCGTGGTTCTCCGGTAGAGCTTCGCTAAGCACTACGGAGGAGGAGGAGGAGTTGGAGGAGGAGAGGGCTGCGCCAGGCAAGGGTGTGGCTGCCCTCTCTCTCCCTCACTATATATAGGGGGAAGGGGGTGGAGGAGGCGCCCTAGGGTTCCCTAGGGGAGGGGCGGCGGCCACAGGGGAAACCCTTGATGGGTTTGTGTGCCCCCACCCCTGGGAAACTTGCCCCCAAGCCGGGAGGGGTGGCTGCCCTAGGGGAGGCGCCCCACCTCTCCACGTTACGTGAGAGGGGTTGGGAGAGGCGCACAACCCCTTAGTGGGTTGGTGTGCCCCCTCCCCTTGGCCCATAAGGCCCCCCAACGCTTGCCGGGGCCTCCGGAAGACCTTTCGGTCACGCTGGTCGTCACCCGGTACTCCCAGAACAATTCCAGACTCCAATACCCTTCGTCCAATATATCGATCTTCACCTCTGGACCACTCCGGAGTTCCTCGTCACGTCCGGGATCTCACCCGGGACTCCGAACAACATTCGGTAACCACATACTATTTCCCATAACAACTTTAGCGTCACCGAACCTTAAGTGTGTAGACCCTACGGGTTCGGGAACCATGCAGACATGACAGAGACACCTCTCCGGCCAATAACCAATAGCGGGATCTAGATACCCATATTGGCTCCCACATGTTCCATGATGGATCTCATCGGATGAACCACGATGTCGGGGATTCAATCAATCCCGTATACAATTCCCTTTGTCTATCGGTATGTTACTTGCCCGAGATTCGATCGTCGGTATCCCAATACCTTGTTCAATCTCATTACCGGCAAGTCTCTTTACTCGTTCCGTAACGCATGATCCCGTGGCTAACTCATTAGTCACATTGAGCTCATTATGATGATGCATTACCGAGTGGGCCCAGAGATACCTCTCCGTCATACTGAGTGACAAATCCCAGTCTCGATTCGTGCCAACCCAACAGACACTTTCAGAGATACCTATAGTGCACCTTTATAGCCACCCAGTTACGTTGTGACATTTGGTACACCCAAAGCATTCCTACGGTATCCGGGAGTTGCACAATCACATGGTCTATTAAGGAAATGATACTTGACATTAGAAAAGCTCTTAGCAAACGAACTACACGATCTTGTGCTATGCTTAGGATTGGGTCTTGTCCATCACATCATTCTCCTAATGATGTGATCCCGTTATCAATGACATCCAATGTCCATGGTCAGGAAACCATAACCATCTATTGATCAACGAGCTAGTCAACTAGAGGCTTACTAGGGACATGTTGTGGTCTATGTATTCACACATGTATTACGGTTTCCAGTTAATACAATTATAGCATGAACAATAGACAATTTTCATGAACAAGGAAATACAACAATAACCATTTTATTATTGCCTCTAGGGCATATTTCCAACAAATAAACGGAACGGTGGAAAGTTGCATGGAAATATATCTCGGAATGGCTATGGAAATGTCATGATAGATAGGTATGGTGGCTGTTTTGAGGAAGATATAAGGAGGCTTATGTGTGATAGAGCATATCATATCACGGGGTTTGGATGCACCGGCGAAGTTTGCACCAACTATCAAGGTGAGAAAGGGCAATGCACGGTACCGTAGAGGCTAGAAAATTGTGGAAGGTTGAGAGTGCGTATAATCCAGGGACTCATATTAGTCATAAAGAACTCATATACTTGTTGCAAAATTTTATTAGCCCTCGAAGCAAAGTACTACTACGCATGCCCCTAGAGGGATAGATTGGTAGGAAAAGACCATCGCTCGTCCCCGACCGCCACTCATAAGGAAAGCAATAAAAGAACACCTATGTGTCAAAATTGTTACACAACTTTTACCATACGTGCATGCTACGGGACTTGCCAACTTCAACACAAGTATTTCTCAATTTCACAATTACTCAACTAGCACACTCTGATATTACCACCTTTATATCTCAAAACACTTATCAAGTATCTAACTTCTCATGATATTTAATGAACTCAATAAGGAAGATTAATTTCACAATTGAAGCAAATTACCATGCTGTTTAAGACTCTCAAAATAATATAAGTGAAGCATGAGAGTTCAATAATTTCTATAAAATACAACCACCACCGTGCTCTAAAAGATATAAGTGAAGCACTAGAGCAAAAACAATATAGCTCAAAAGATATATGTGAAGCACATAGAGTATTCTAACAAATTCCGAATCATGGGTGTCTCTCTCAAAAGGTGTGTACAGCAAGGATGATTGTGGCAAACTAACAAACAAAGACTCAAATCATACAAGACGCTCCAAGCAAAACACGTATCATGTGGTGAATAAAAATATAGCTCCAAGTAAATTTACCGATGGATGAGGACGAAAGAGGGGATGCCTTCTGGGGCATCCCCAAGCTTGGACTTTTTGGTGTCCTTGGATTTACCTGGGGTGCCTTGGGCATCCCCAAGCTTAGGCTCTTGCCACTCCTTGTTCCATACTCCATCAAATCTTTTACCCAAAACATGAAAACTTCACGACACAAAACTTAACAGAAAATCTCGTGAGCTCCGTTAGCGAAAGAAAGCAAAACACCACTTCAAGGTACTGTATTGAACTCATTATTTATTTATATTGGTGTTAAACCTACTGTATTCCAACTTCTCTGTGGTTTATAAGCTCTTTTACTAGCCATAGATTCATCAAAATAAGCAAACAACGCACGGAAAACAGAATCTGTCAAAAACAGAACAGTCCGTAGTAATCTGTAACTAACGGAAACTTCTGGAACTCTAATTTTTTTGCCAAAATAGGACGACCTAAATAATTTGTTTATTGATCTTCTGCAATTGGAATCAATATTATATCACCTTCTGGTAATTTTTAACAATTGTTTTCGTAAACAGAAAGTTTCTGGAATTTTCAGCAAGGTCAAATAACTATCATCCAAGAGGATCCTATAGGTTTAACTTGGCACAAACACTAATTTAAACACAAAAACAAATCTAACCAGAGGCTAGATCAAAGATTTATTCCTAAACAGAACCAAAAAGCAAAAAATAAAAAATAAAATTGGGTTGCCTCCCAACAAGTGCTATCGTTTAACGCCCCTAGCTAGGCATAAAAACAAGGATAGATCTAGGTATTTCCATCTTTGGTATTACGGAAGAAAAGGGAAAACTTATTATCTATAGCATTAATCTTTCTATTCTGATAGAGCACATGGTCATTAATGGTGGAAGAAAGATTAAGCGTGTTACAAAAATTTGCATCTAAGCTAGCCTTTATCTTTTTGATAGTTTCGTTTTGACAAGAGAGCAAAAGAGAGGTAGAATCGACCTTCTCATTCATGGGGTGCCCAAATATGGTTTTCATCTTTTCATAGGTATCTATGGCATCCCCTTCAAGAAAACCTTCTTCAAAAATAGAGTCGAAGACATGCTTAAAAGACGAAGGTAAGGCAACATAAAAGCTTTTTAAGTATATTTCAATTTGATATTGGGGTACATAGCTAGCCCGGATTCATAGTAACCTATCCCAAGCATCTTTCAAAGACTCATCAAGTAAATAACGAAATATTCCGGAATCATCTTCATCAAAATTATTCAGACTCTCATTGATGAGCCCAGTAGGTCTCTCTATAGCATCATTGTTTATGAGCTTAGAGAGGACAGAGGGATTATCCAAGGTACTAAAACCCGGGAGAGAACCCTTAACCCTTTTTGATTCAGACATGGCGAAAGAAGGTCGAGCAGAAAAGAGGGCGAATAAAACGGCAAGGGTGAAGTCACTACAACAAAAACACGTCGCTTTTTCTGAGACGCTATTTTATTCGTCTTTATGCCCATGAGCGGGCTAAAGACGCTTACCTAGCGCCACAAACTTTTCTTATAATTAGTCATTTAGAAAAGAAGTATCTGATTTTAATTAACTTAGAGACGATTTGTGAGACACTTTAGTATGTGTATCTATTCTTATCTTAGGCTTGTGAGAATTTTGAATAATCATATTTTTAAAATCAGATAGCTACTAAAATTAGTTCTGCTATAATTTAAACATGACCCAAGTAACTGCATCAAAGAATGAATCAAGAGGCATTTTTGTATTTGATTGTAACCTTAATAATACCCTCTATAATATTATATTATCTTTGTAATATTCTCCTATCAAAACAGAAAACCTTAATTATCCCAATAATGTACGTAATTCCCAAAATGTTCTCGCTTGTGTTCTCACTTATCGTGGCGACCTGGAAACGTTCGGCAGCGAGGCGGCTTCTCCCGGCGCTCTGTTGAGCTGGCAGCCCAACTGGTGGTGCTGCAGGCCTCTTGTTGCCACCTTGGGCTGGCTAGAAGGAGCCCACTTCGAGCCAAACTGCACACAGGCCACTCCTCGCTCGGGAGGGCATCAATGGCATCAGGGTTAGGTCCTCGCTCACATGGGGTCGCAGCTCCTTGCTGACAGCAGGATTGGCAGCGCCGAGGATGGGATCCGGCGAGGAACGGGCTGGGAAGGACGGATTTGTAGGTGGAGGAGAAGATCTGGCTGGCGACGAGGGCAGCCAGGCATGGCGGCGGGAACGGGGCGGTGAGGTTTCGAGAGGAGAACGCGAGGGACAGGGGAGATGTGAGCTAGCCGAACCGTGCGGTCCCTGGCCGAGCGAGGAGGAGCTCCAGGACATTGAATAATCATTTTCTTGGCGGTGGCAGTACAACGTGAGTAAGTCCAACTCCAGATTCCTTGTTAACAAGAAGCTGGGTTTCCCTCGCTTCACAAAAATACACTAGAGCCCAAGTTGGCTTCGAGAATTTTAGCTTCCTGAAGCTTTAGGAGATAATTGCATCTATAGTCCTCGTAGTCGCGGGCGACATCTAACTTGATCTTGGATTTTGCGTATTGCTTCAATACGGTTCCAGTACACAAAAATATGTGATCAATAAGGTCCTCCTGGCTCTACATGTTTTGCATCTGTAGTCCTCGTAGTCGCGGGCGACATCTAACTTGATCTTGGATTTTGCGTATTGCTTCAATACAGTTCCGGTACACAAAAATACGTGATCAATAAGGTCCTCCTGGCTCTACATGTTACATATGTATGGCGAATCTCCCGTATGACACATTAGCACGGGCCCACGTCAGCCTGGGACCCATATGTCAGTGGGAGCGAGAAATAAGATAATGAAAAGCAAAAATGGGTGACGCAAAGTTTCGAACCCACAATCCCCAGCCAAAATTTGCGTGAGCAAGCCACCACACTATGGGCCAAATTCGGGTAAAATCAGGATGAACATTCTTGTATATAAATAGCGCTGTCCAGGCTATAGCAGCCCAGGCGCATTTTTCTAAGAATGCGTGTGCTAGCAAATTAACCTGGCACTAGTATTCGTTTTTTTGTGTGAAAAATAGTAGTATCTTTTATGGAATGGTAAAAAACAGTGGTATTTGCTACTAATAAGATGCACATGTTTTCGAACCATACTTTCTTTCCTTTTTCGTTTTTTCTATTTATTTCTTTGTTTATTTTCATTTGTAAAATAGTGTTTAAAGTATTCAACATTTGTTTGCGCTTTCAAAACTAGTTTAGATTTTTTTAATGAATCACATTTTCCGAAAATAGTTTGAGGTTTCAAAACTTGGTCACATTATAAATAAGGGACATTTACAACCCCCCCTAATTTCCTTCCGACCTCATCTTTATCCCTGAATAAAAATAGTGCTCAACATTCCCCCTCTTCCGGCAGGTGTGCTTATGGAAATACCCTTCCGTGTCCTTTTCGTGTCGGTCAAAGGGCTTTGACCGTCTAAGGGCGTTTCCTGGACATTTTTGCCTTCACTGTGTATGTCACTTACATGTGGGCCACTTCATCCTAGAAAAAAAAGAAAAAAAAACTCTCTCCCTGCCACCTCTCTTTATGTCCCTTGCATGTGGGCCTAGCAAGAAAAAAAGGAAAATAAAAGGAAAACTCTCTCTCTCTCACCTCTGTCTCTCCCAACTCCGGCGAACCCGATGCCCCGACCTGGGCCGCTGCGGCCGCGAGCTCCACACCAATCTCCGCTCTCCCCCCCTCTCTCTCTCTCGCCCTAGTTCTCTCCCATCTCTAGCCCTCTCCCGCAAGAATGCCCGAGAGCCCCAGGTTGCCGTCGTCAGCCGAGCACGCGTCCAGCGGCAACCCCAAGTGCCAAGACCTCGCCAGGAAGCTCTGACGAGATGCCCTCGTCCTCTTATCTAATGAATTCGAGTAGTGGAGGACCGGATAGGCTCCCACGATGTCATCTTCCCCGCCTCTCGCCTCGGACCGCCGCCGTTGATTTGATGCTGTTGAAGTGCCCCGCCCGATATTTGTCGCTCCCTGAGGATCCCGAGGTGCCGCAGAAGACGTAGACGTCCTCCACAGCAAGCCAGTGACCCAGGGACTCTTCCCCACGAGCTCTGAGCCCTGCCATGGCCGCTGTCGCGGGATTGGTCATCGTCGTTGACTCCGGCGACAGAGGGCCTAATCCACCACCTCTCAATGCGTCAGACCCAGGGCTATTGCCGGGTGCCCTCAGTCGGCCTCCCCGCCGCTTCGTGGCGTCCCTCCACCGAAGGATTTGGCCGCCGCCTGCAATCCTCGACCCAAACCCTTTGTCTTCCTTTTTTAGAAACAAATACAGTAATATTTATCCATATGTGGTTGGTTGTTGCCAACAAAATTATTTTCTCGTAATCAGATTTGGCGCTCTCAATCTATTTTCTTTACCGCCTAAACCTCCCGCGTTTCTTGAAACTTTCTGAGTCATATAATTATAATCCCAGTTATTTTTCCCCACGACGCCATCTCCCACCTCCCCATTTCAACCTCCCGATCCAATCTGCGCCCCGGGCGCCGCCCGATCTCCCAGCCCACACGGCGGTAGACTCACCCTGAAGCGCCGCCCTCTGCCGCTAGTTCCGCCCGACGCCGACTCCCGTTCTCCTCCATCCGCAGCGGCGGAAGTTGGAGCCCCGCCGGCGTCCGTCGTCCTCACCAACACGAAGCCGTGCTCCCTCCTGATGTCGTCCTCACCGTCACCAAGCCGCATCCACGGCAGTCTCATCTCTCACCTGAAGCACCATGGCGAGTTATGTCGCTACACCACCCACAAGCAGCGCCCGCCTCCAGCCAGCATCTTCAGCCTCCGCCACGTCAAGCAGGTGATCCCTTATCCCATATCCCCTACAGTTTTACCATTAACATTAAATCAATCAAAGTGGCCTCCTTCGTTTATATACATCTCAAGTCTCTATCCTCTTCTATCTTCGTCTCCTTACTTCCTTCATGTAGACAACGCACACCAAGTGTTTGGTGAATTGTTTGCTTGCTAGATATCAATTCTGAAAGATTTCCTCAAAAGTATGTTAGCAACTGTTTGATCCAATGAAATTTTATATGGTGAAACTCAAAAGTAGTACAAGTCGTGTTAGATAAACAGGCCAAAATAACCTCACTTTCCATTTACCCTGGAGCATAAAACATGATACTGCTATGTCACTGTGCACGCCATGGTAACTTCTTTTGTACTGACCGCAAATGCAACTACCAGGATACAGGGGTTCTCATAATCAACTAACTAAAATATTCCTTTATTAATCAACTGGGTAGTCTGATAAGTCCTACTATATCTTTGTAGATAGATGAAACCTCTAACCTGTAAACAGCTATCTGAACCAGATCTCTTCTTTCTCTTGAGATAGGTACATCCATCGCTGATGAATCGTCGGGTTTGTGTTATTTTGTTTAGCCTACAGGGGTCTTGGAAATATGTGACCACTGTCTTGAGGTACTGATGTCAGCCTAATTTCCATCCATTGCTCCAGATATAGCACCCTTGGGTCCAAAATCAAAATCTCACCCAAAGTGATGCAGAGCTACCTACTGGTGAGTAGTAATACTTAACTATCGCTATGATTATGTGTACCAAATAAAAGTTCTGCCTTTTCAGCTATAGCTGAGATTTTCGTTGACAAATCAAAGTTAAGTTAACAGATTAGCATATATTTGGCAGGCAAATGCAAAGGTCTGCAATAGCTATGCGCTATATATACACTACACGATAAATCATATGTTCTGCTTTTTTTACGAATGCAAAATTCTGAGTAACCGAGCCATGTGTTTTTCACTCTGGTGTAAAAAGTATGACATGTTAATTTGCACTAAACATATTTTTTATAGGAACCATGACTTAGTTTCAAGAGGTAATCATAAAGTTTAATGTGTTAATTTCAATATTTGCCTCTATCACTGCAATTCTGTTCTCATCAACTAATGTAATGCATGCTACCTTTTTCTTTCCTCTGATCTAACAGTCACAGTTACATAACAGAACATTGTTTACAACAATTCATTTTGGTTTCTTTCCATAGTAACTGATATGCTGGCCAACTCATTTATGAAGCAGTATTGATTTAGCTCTCAGCATAGAAGGCGATCTATTTGTGCCAGACCCCTTTAATATGTATGCAGTTTTCTTCTAGTCTCTGTTATCTTCCTATCAGATCTTGCATGGTTCAGTTGTTTATTAGATAGTGCAGTGCAATGCATGACCTTGACATACGTTTCTGTACACACGTTACAGATCATTAGCTTGTTGCTTAACATATGATTTTAACATTGTCTTGGAAAAAATATTATGTTGAGGGTACCTTAGTGGCTTCGACGCTTGAAGATCTCAGTGTAGGCTGCTGCAAGTGTACGACCAGATGATGAAAATTTACAAGGCCCTCCAGAGATTGATAATTTATTACCAAAAAAGCCTCCTAAATCTACTAGCCAAATAAAAATAATTTGTACGCTCAAACATTTTTTCAAACACATATGTCATGTGATGTATGGTCCAGTTATAAGCCATTGTGATATTCTGGGATGCAGGGGCGAGTGCAGAGCTGTTACAAGTTATAGGGAAATTCTGAGTTAAAACTTCATCAGAATTATGCAGGGGAAACAATTTGTGGAGACTGATTGAAGTTGTATTCCAAATGGATGGTCGACTGCCATTTAAATTTTTCTCTGTTATCTTCCTTTTTCAGGGTAGCTGAAAATTTAGAAAAGGAGTGCATAGAAGGAGCCTGGAGCAAGTACAGAAGAATTAGTCTTTAAATGAACAATATTTTGAATTATGCATTAGATTTTAGCTTCATAGGAAAACTTTGTTCTGGTTTACAGGATCTTTTCATAATTATTTGTATCTTTCATATGAATGTCTCCTTTGATTCAATTATGAACTCAAGGTGTTTGTTCCTACTAATTAGTGCACTGCTTGTTTTTACTAAGGATGCTAATTGTGCAAATGGTATTATAGTGAATGCAATTGGTGATATGGGCGGATGCCTTATTATATAATGATAGTTGTTGCTTATGATTGTAATGGTTGATATGGGCAGATGCCTTTATATCATGATATTTGTTGATCATTCTGCACATGCATCTGTGGTGTGGTAAAGTAACTGATTTTGAAATGATGAATTGCACATTCTAAATAAATCAAATAATATTTAAAGTAAAATATTCAATGCTTAGAGAGAAACTTATGTATATTTAGAGACGAATATGACGTCTCTACACAACGTGTATAAGAATGGGCCCATGACGAATGAAGGTCTTTATGTAGAGACGTGGAGAGCGCATCTAGCACAACGTCTCTTCATACGTAGAGACGATTTTTGAACGTCTCAATATAGCGTCTCATGCCATGTAGACACGCTTAGCCAGCGTGTCTACTTGTTTTGAGACGGTCCGTGAGAAGACGCTCTAAATACGCTTTACTAAATCGACTCTATGGTTGCCTAGAGATGAGATAACACGTCTCTTGGTATGAAATTGCACGTCTCTACACGTAGATTTTCTTGTAGTGAGTGGGGGAGAGGAAAACGAGAGGCAAATGGCAAATAATGTAATGCGAGGGATAAGGGTTTGTGATGGGTACTTGGTATGTCTTGACTTGACTTGGCGCATGTAGGGTAACGCAGCAGAGAACAAAAATTTTCCGACCTACGCACCAGCCCAGGACAACTATGGAGACTGCATACATGGTTTGATCTTTTTCGTTACCAACTCGTAGCGCAGCGGGAAGTAGAGTCGATGACGATCGGCGGTGCAGATCCCCGCAGCTAGGATTTACAACCTCCCAACCGCGAGGATGTATACCCTCATCTGCTCCTCAGACAGCCCTCCGGGAGGCGGTCGAACAGCCCCCCGGACGGTGTCGCGGACAGCCCTTCGGGAGGACTTTCGAAACTCGAACGGTCACTTGGACAGCCCTTCGGGAGGACCTTCAAAACTCGGACGGTCACATGGACAGCCCTTCGGGAGGCACTCACGAACTAAGACCGAAACTACGATCTCTCTACAGAGTTGCACACATACGGTGTCATCTATCCGGCAGGGCTTCGCCGTCCAGAACTAGTTCCTGCCGGAACCCAGACAGCCTTACGGCTCTACGAAACTCTTTTCGTGGGAGGGAGAGAAGAAGCCAGATAATGCATGGCATGTGTATGAGAGCAAGGGATGAGTGTGGAGGGCTGCCCCTCCACCTCTATTTATAGGAAATCCCAAGGGGATAGGGTAGTTTCACAAAAAACCCAAAATGCACATGAATGAAGTCCTTCCACAAGGACCTAGGAGTGAAACCAAGGAACAAGAGGGTCCCCAAGGGGGGATACCCCATGTGGCCGGCCACACCCCCATGAGGGGCCCAAAAATGGCTCCTATCCATCCATGTCATCCCCAAGATCTTTTGGAGCAAAGCCCCAAAAGGTGGCTTTCCAAAAAGTGACCATAAAGCTGATTTTCACTATTCCCGACGACATTTTTCAGCGTCTGATCGAACTGAAAATATTTATGTGGGCTAAGAACATTTCCAGTAACCACTAAAATGATTTTCAACGCGTTCCGAAACAATTCCGGTTTTAGTGATTTTCATCTGCGAAACGCATCTGAAGTGGCTCCGGCAGCTCCGGAACATTTCCGGTTTTTATCTCAGAAAATTCCAAAAAGCTTCCAGAATGATTATGGCATCCTCCAAGAATTATCAGGCATGTGCCGAAACCAATTTGCCTTAATGGTGTATCCCGAAACAACTTTTCGGTATCATCCAAACTTATCCGATGAACTCTCTCTGCGGTACGATTCCGCTGTCCGAAACTTTTCGGTGTCCGAAACTTTTTCGGTGATTTTCTCTCAGACTCCCTGTCTAGTATTCAGAGATAGATGACCCTTAAGCGTGTGACCCTATAGGTTCGGTGAAGTATAGACATGACCCGGAACCCCTTCCGATCAATGATCAACATCGGAGCCGTGGACACCCATATTGACCCCTATACCCACACGAATAAATATTCGAGTGAACCTCCAGTTGCCGTGTGCTATTCTTGTTGCTTCGCGATATGTTACAAATACCCGAGGTGAGACATGTTGGCATTCCCGTGGATCAACAACTTGTCCACTATGCTAGTTACCTCGTTACCGGTATTGTTCTCTTTTCTCGTTATCGTGTTCCGGCATCCCCGTGATCAAATCACAAAGTGTCTGGCCAGACGATGATGGATACCGTAACACCGAGAGGGCCCAGAGATATCTCTCCATCGTCGGAGGAGCAAATCCCAATCTTGAGCTATCAAGTTACTTGACACACTTTTCCATGAACTCGTAAGCCGCCGTAATAGCCACCCATTTACGGATGACGTTTAACAAACCCCAAAGTTCATGAAGCAAGCATGAAGAAACTCGATACTCTCATGGTCTAAGGAATCATGCAAACGTTAACCATCTCTGTTTTATGTACCAATAAACTTGTGACGAATGAATCTCATAGCATAACATCATGCCGGGTCGATTCAACACAAATGTTCTTTTAACATTATGCCCTCAAGGTTGCTGATATAGACATGCCCATGATCAGGAAAACATAACCATCATGCAACACTTGAGCTAGTCTTAGAGGCCAGACTAGGAATACATTTTACCGTTTATTATTCCACACGTGCATATGAGTCTTCCTCCGAGCCTCGTGGTTATTGCAGACTCGAGAACCATAGCAGTTATAGCATGGAACATAAACATAATTATGAACTCGGAGATAAATAATATCATTTATTATTGCCTCTAGGGCATATCTCCTACAGACTCCCACTTGCACTAGAGTCAATAATCTAGTTAATGCTAATGCACTTTACACCTGTGGCACACCGGTGTAAATATGCTTCGCTTGTGGTATAGCCTGATGTCCAACGGATCTGACGACTTCAGTTCTGTGTGTATCTTTGCATGTCCTCGCGTTTTCACGTTTTCAAAAAATTCATATTTTGTGTGGACTTGGCTTTGTATGTATGTGAATCACAGGTCGAACCTGGATTCCTCAGACTGAGTTTTGGAGCTACTACCTGCAGTAGTGTCCCATTGTCAAAAGCCATCTTCGAACTATACTAAGTTCATGAATGAACTATATGATTCAACATCTTCTTTGTCGCTTCTAAAGCGTCAACATACTTAGCCCTTGTTATAGAATTCGCCACAGTAAATAGTTTGAACAAATTCCAACTAACTGTGCCACCACATTGTGTGTTACACAAAACCCTTAACTTAAATCGAAAATCGCACGGTGAAAAGATGAAGACTATCGATGTAACATTTTACAACGAACTCTTCATGATCTCCGCTTGCAAGAAAACATATCATCAGTACTTACTCTAGTACTCAATGACATCTTTCACTGTTGTCCCACGATCAGTACTTTGATCACTTTAGTATCCATACTCGCAACACCTTGGGAGTATCGGACATATCTGGTTGTTTTACATACCATGGAATACATGATTAATCCAAACACAAAAGTGTGTGGAATCTGCATCATGTATTTTACTCATCAGTGTTTTGGGACACCGAGTCTTGCAAAAACTCTTTCCATGTGACTTTGGCAAGAATCACTCCTTGGCGTTTTAAATGCTAAAAGGTTTTAGCATCTTGTCAATATGTATTCATTGCTTAGCCCCATTAGGTAAATCTATCTCCATAGATCATCATGCCTAATATTGAGGCTATTTAGCCTAAGCACTTCATCAAAAAACTATTTTCAAATGAAGTCCTAATTTGTGTCAAGAAATTTATTTCCAATTACCAATGTGCCAAGCACATAAGGTTTTTAGAAATATTAGTACGCTCCCACTTACTTTCTTGAATTACAAGCATCTTCGTTACCCATTGATGAAGTCAAAACCCCTTTGACCATTTCATCAAAACCCGAAGATTCCAACTCCATTTTGCTCTCTTCTGTCCATTGCTGGAACTCTGAAGTTTGCATACCTACTAGCATCCTCTGGATCGACAAATTACTTTGGACTGTATCATATACAAGTCCTAGCTTTCATTTACATCAGATGGAAATCCTTTTATCATCCATGTTTCATATCTCATGATTGAAATATGTATTAATTGCTAGTTCAACCCGAACCGACTTTAAGCATCGGTACGATGGAAACAACCTCATCGTAGTCAACTCTTGAACTTGTTATTTCAACAAGTCGAGCTTTATGGATAAAACATTTTATCCGTATCAGTTTTAAGTTCCATAAATATTCGTTGGACTCTAAGTCTTCCGAAAGGTGTATCAAGATTTTAATCTTGAATCACTTATATGGAAACTAACTCGGGTTGTATTGGCATTTAGCCAATTCCGGAGTCAGGGCCCATCAACGCTTCCTTGTGTATCGTAGGCATAATGTTGTCTAACAACAATATCTCGTTTGCGCACCTGAGAGGTTTGCACGAGCCTTGCCTACGTGGTTCAGCTGCAAGTTCGACCGAAGTTCATACATTTTATTGTAGAGACTTTCGTATCAGTCGCAGTAAGAAACTCTGGAATTACTTCCAAGGTCTCTTTCCTTTGATCTGATGACGTAGATACTGTTTATCTCGTCGAGTTGCACTATTCTCCCACTCACCTTTTTGAAAGAACCATTCTCTTTAAAAGCACACCATTTCGCGGCAAAACTATTTGCCTCGGTATAGTGAGGGAGGAATACCCAACATTTTGGTATAACCTACAAAGTAGCACTTGTCTGATTTGGAATAGGTTTGTAACCTTTTACACAAGCCCCATATTCCAAATGTTAAGAAAAGATATAACATGGTTGGGCGTACCATACCATGGCTTCATTTCAACAGACCCGATGTAGCTCTTTTCAGTGTAAAAGCCGCAGTCTCTAAAGCATCACTTTAAAAGGGATAATGGCAAATTTATTTATGTCATGTTTCACCTTACCATGTCATAAATGGTTTGATTACATCTCCACAGACTTTCCACTTGTAGTGGTGTTCCGGGAGGTGCAAGTTATGAAACCCCTTTCACAACTCATCAGACATTCGCTAAACATGTAACTCAAATATTGCTTTGTGCAATCAAATTGCAGAAACATAATTTTCTTGTTACAATAACTTCTACTTCATTTTTGAGAACCTTTCGAATGATTTCAAAAGATCCAGACTTACGTCTCATCAAGTAAATATCCATATATCTACTTGAGTCATTTCTGAAGATAAATAAATCCACCACTAACAACACATATCGGACTACACACATCAAATGTATGATCACTAATGAGTTTGTTGTTCGTTCCTTATGGCCTGTGAACGGTATTTTAGTCACTTCACTTTTCGGAGGAAAGTTGCAAGTGTCAGATGATTCAAAATCAAGAAGACTTCAAAATCCATCATAATGGAATTTTCCATGCGGTTTCTCCAATGTGACCAAATGTAGTGCCATACTTGTGTGGTATTCTTTTAGTCTTGCGACATGTAGCGTCAGTGTTATGGATGTATCATATTACCATCAATATTTATAACATACATGGCATCTTGGATGGAAGCATGGCCCTTCATGTTATTCATAATACTTAACAACAATTGTTGTTTTCATGAACAACTCTTTTGCAACAAACATTGTGCAATGGGCTAGAGTGTATGAAACTCTAAAATGAATTATGAAAGTAAACCCTGAGGTATTGTATTATTATCAATATTCATAACATACATCTCATTCATAATGAAAGTATGGCCCTTGTGTTATTCATAACATCGAACATAAAAAGTTCTCTCATGAACAACCTTCTTGCAAGATACCTTATGCAATGGGATAGAGTTTGTAAAACTCTAAATGAATTATGAAAATAAATACAGACAGCAATACGCCGACGGAAGGTATAGTAACATTTACTATGTTCCCTGTGTATACCTTAACCTCATTTCTAGCTAGTCTTTTAGGCCATAGTAGTTCTTACATCGAGTTGCAACAGAATGCAATCGAGCGGGCAATTTTGTGATGAACTCACAATACCCAAGAATTAGTGATTAACATGTTTAACCATAATTCGCAAGAACTATATCTTTGACCAGCCTTCTATACATCAAAAACTTGTATGACATTCATACATGAGCTGGATATTCCAGTCTTCTTTCCTTTTGCCTTTATACTTCTAACAGTTTAACTTTTAGTATTTCTCCTACTCTCAGAAGAAGCACCCAACTTAAGAGTGGCATTAGCCCCGGACTTCCTAGGCGTGTAAGTCATACTAACACCCTTTGGACACTTCCTTTCTCTTTAAGTTGTTGTTTTATTCACCTTTCATTATATGACAGGCGTTCTTCTGGATCCCTTTCCCAACAGTCAAATGCATAGTAAACACTTTTACTAATACTTGCAAACAAACATTGCTTTGTTTGTATCTGAAAATAATTTTCAGTTCCATGAATATGATATAACTATCCCAACTTTCAAAGTTTGGGTTTCATGGAAGCAACCATATTCCACTTGACCGTAACAGAATTCTAGCTTTTGGATCGAAGGACGAGAGTCACATGATCCATAACATTAGCGGGAGGATACGGAAAGCATGCGATAGGACAAAGTCCTTCTCGGCACTTTTGAGGACAATCCTCATATTACGTTACCAATCGTAAAGTTTTAACCAGATATTTAACAGCTATTCAATTTTAATAGGGAAGGTGGAAATGCGAGCCATTATTCTACAACTATTATGCAAAAAACACTTAGACAGTGTTCATAATTAATTGCACTGAGAATTAAACATGTTAATTCAATAGTGCGCTCCCACTCAAATCAATATCTCTCACAATTAATTTTGAGTGATACAAGATCCAGACTTCAATTCATCGCCATAGAATCATCATCTCATAACGGGAATTTTAATCGGTAGGCCAACTTGCCGATCACATCTCTATGTGCCTCTTGCTCATCTTTCGATGCGTGTGTTCCGAGCTCAGGACGATCCTGCCATGAACGTCAAGACAACCAAGTGATCTTGCTGCGAGGTCTGACCTCACCCGCCTCACACTTCTCTAATCGTTCGTACCGATGCATCCATGGCGCACCCCGAAAAGATAGGTGCCGTGACGGTGCTACACTTGGGAGAACACTAACTACTTGATATTTTAAGTGAGAGATCACCCTAATAAAAGCGACTACCGCGCAATCAAGAAGGGTGCATCATAAGGGATAAACATCTCAGGCAATTCATAATAGCATGATATGGTATAGCCCTTTCTGACGGAGAAGTATTTCATTTCTTCGTCTTCGGCATTCGCGTCGGTGTTCACCTTCGCGAAGATTTCCACCACCTTGTTGATACACCAGATAATATTGCTATCTCTATAGCTAACAAAATAATGCATTACAACAAGGTTGACACGCAGGTCATTAAAGTGCAATCATATGGCTCCAGCCATCATGCCGAATCATGACACACAGGTCATGTTAATCAAATTACATCATATAGTCATCTCATACATAATCGAATTAGTATGAGCACTGCTATACCACATCACATGCACATCCTGCAAAACCAAGTTAGACGCCTCTAATCGGTTTATGCAAAATTTATTTTACGTGGCTTCTAAGGTTTTGACTTAAACCGCAGCGACCAACGTTCATCATCAAGTATGATTATTCAGGTTGCTAGATTAACATCTCGGGGTGTATGAAACACGGGATAATTAAATCTCGAGCCCCATACTAAACTTCATCATACGCATGACCCCCGTGCAGATCATATCTGCAATGCCCTTTCATCTGCGAATTTCATCTTTCTTTTGACTACGGCAGAACCCAAAGAACTGATAGCACTTCCATGATCAATCAGGATCACGGATTGCCAGAACTTTGTCAAATTCCACCATGCTGTCTCGAGATTGAGCAAACGCAAATTCTAGGGAGGCAACAAGAACCTCGGGTAACAGATTTCATCTGTCACCCGCATAAATAATTTTCAGCAATAGATCTCATCTACTACCTAATTATATTATGCAATACCCATACATCTCCATGTATTCTAGATCGAAACCTGCATCTACGCATAGCACGGCTCTTGATGCCACTGTAGGGTAACGCACCAGAAAACAAAAATTTTCCGACCTACGCACCAGCCCAGGACCACTATGGAGACTGCATACATGGTTTGATCTTTTTCGTTACCAACTCGTAGCGCAGCGGGAAGTAGAGTCGATGACGATCGGCGGTGCAGATCCCCGCAGCTAGGATTTACAATCTCCCAACCGCGAGGATGTATACCCTCATCTGCTCCTCAGACAGCCCTCCGGGAGGCGGTCGAACAGCCCCCCGGACGGTGTCGCGGACAGCCCTTCGGGAGGACCTTCGAAACTCGAACGGTCACTTGGACAGCCCTTCGGGAGGACCTTCAAAACTCGGATGGTCACATGGACAGCCCTTCGGGAGGCACTCACGAACTAAGACCGAAACTACGATCTCTCTACAGAGTTGCACACATACGGTGTCATCTATCCGGCAGGGCTTCGCCGTCCAGAACTAGTTCCTGCCGGAACCCAGACAGCCTTACGGCTCTACGAAACTCTTTTCGTGGGAGGGAGAGAAGAAGCCAGATAATGCATGGCATGTGTATGAGAGCAAGGGATGAGTGTGGAGGGCTGCCCCTCCACCTCTATTTATAGGAAATCCCAAGGGGGTAGGGTAGTTTCACAAAAAACCCAAAATGCACATGAATGAAGTCCTTCCACAAGGACCTAGGAGTGAAACCAAGGAACAAGAGGGTCCCCAAGGGGGGATACCCCATGTGGCCGGCCACACCCCCATGAGGGGCCCAAAAATGGCTCCTATCCATCCATGTCATCCCCAAGATCTTTTGGAGCAAAGCCCCAAAAGGTGGCTTTCCATAAAGTAACCATAAAGCTGATTTTCACTATTCACGACGACATTTTTCAGCGTCTGATCGAACTGAAAATATTTATGTGGGCTAAGAACATTTCCAGTAACCACTAAAATGATTTTCAACGCGTTCTGAAACAATTCCGGTTTTAGTGATTTTCATCTGCGAAACGCATCTGAAGTGGCTCCGGCAGCTCCGGAACATTTCCGGTTTTTATCTCAGAAAATTCCAAAAAGCTTCCAGAATGATTCTGGCATCCTCCAAGAATTATCAGGCATGTGCCGAAACCAATTTGACTTAATGGTGTATCCCGAAACAACTTTTCAGTATCATCCAAACTTATCCGATGACCTCTCTCTGCGGTACGATTCCGCTGTCCGAAACTTTTCGGTGTCCGAAACTTTTTCGGTGATTTTCTCTCAGACTCCCTGTCTAGTATTCAGCAGATAGATGACCCTTAAGCGTGTGACACTATAGGTTCGGTGAAGTATAGACATGACCCGGAACCCCTTCCGATCAATGATCAACATCGGAGCCGTGGACACCCATATTGACCCCTATACCCACACGAATAAATATTCGAGTGAACCTCCAGTTGCCGTGTGCTATTCTTGTTGCTTCGCGATATGTTACAAATACCCGAGGTGAGACATGTTGGCATTCCCGTGGATCAACAACTTGTCCACTATGCTAGTTACCTCGTTACCGGTATTGTTCTCTTTTCTCGTTATCGTGTTCCGGCATCCCCGTGATCAAATCACAAAGTGTCTGGCCAGACGATGATGGATACCGTAACACCGAGAGGGCCCAGAGATATCTCTCCATCGTCGGAGGAGCAAATCCCAATCTTGAGCTATCAAGTTACTTGACACACTTTTCCATGAACTCGTAAGCCGCCGTAATAGCCACCCATTTACGGATGACGTTTAACAAACCCCAAAGTTCATGAAGCAAGCATGAAGAAACTCGATACTCTCATGGTCTAAGGAATCATGCAAACGTTAACCATCTCTGTGTTATGTACCAATAAACTTGTGACGAATGAATCTCATAGCATAACATCATGCCGGGTCGATACAACACAAATGTTCTTTTAACATTATGCCCTCAAGGTTGCTGATATAGACATGCCCATGATCAGGAAAACATAACCATCATGCAACACTTGAGCTAGTCTTAGAGGCCAGACTAGGAATACATTTTACCGTTTATTATTCCACACGTGCATATGAGTCTTCCTCCGAGCCTCGTGGTTATTGCAGACTCGAGAACCATAGCAGTTATAGCATGGAACATAAACATAATTATGAACTCGGAGATAAATAATATCATTTATTATTGCCTCTAGGGCATATCTCCTACAGCGCACACCTCCCCGGCAACGGCGCCAGAAATCGCACGTTGGCGGGAGTCAAATCTTTACTTGACTTGGTATAAGCCTCCCCGGCAACGGCGCCAGAAATCCTTCTTGCTACCTCTTGAGCACTGCGTTGGTTTTCCCTTGAAGAGGAAAGGGTGATGCAGTAAGGTAGCGTAAGTATTTCCCTCAGTTTTTTGAGAACCAAGGTATCAATCCAGTAGGAGGTCACGCTTAAGTCCCTTGCACCTACACAAACAAATAATAACCTCGCAACCAACGCGATAAAGGGGTTGTCAATCCCTTCACGGTCACTTACGAAAGTGAGCTCTGATAGAGATGATAAGATAATATTTTTGGTATTTTTATGATAAGGAGTAAAAGTAAAGAAAGCAAGTAAACAGTAATGGAAATAACGGGAGATTAATATGATGGAAAATAGACCCGGGGGCCATAGGTTTCACTAGTGGCTTTTCTCAAGAGCATAAGTATTACGGTGGGTGAACGAATTACTGTCGAGCAATTGATAGAATTGAGCATAGTTATGAGAATATCTATGTATGATCATGTATATATGCATCACGTCCGTGACAAAGATACCGACTCCTGCCTGCATCTACTACTATTACTCCACACATCGTCCGCTATCCAGCATGCATCTAGAGTATTATGTTCATAAGAACGGAGTAACGCTTTAAGCAAGATGACATGATGTAGAGGGATAAACTCATGCAATATGATATAAACCCCATCTTTTTATCCTCGATGGCAACAATACAATACGTGTCGTTTCCCCTACTGTCACTAGGATCGAGCACCGCAAGATTGAACCCAAAGCTAAGCACTTCTCCCATTGGAAGAAAGATCAATCTAGTAGGCCAAACCAAACTGATAATTCGAAGAGACTTGCAAAGATAACCAATCATACATAAAAGAATTCGGAGAAGATTCAAATATTGTTCATAGATAATTTTGATCATAAACCCACAATTCATCGGATCTCGTCAAACACACCGCAAAAGAAGATTACATCGAATAGATCTCCAAGAGAATCGAGGAGAACTTTGTATTGAGATCCAAAGAGAGAGAAGAAGCCATCTAGCTAATAACTATGGACCCGAAGGTCTATGGTAAACTACTCACACATCATCGGAGAGGCTATGGTGTTAATGTAGAAGCCCTCCGTGATCGATGCCCCCTCCGGCAGGACGCCGGAAAAGGCCCCAAGATGGGATCTCACGGGTACAGAAGGTTGCGGCGGTGGAATTAGGTTTTTTGTGGCTCTCTCTGATGGTTTGGCGGTACGTAGGTATATATAGGAGGAAGAAGTAGGTCGGTGGAGCCACGAGGGGCCCACGAGGGTGGAGGGCGCGCCTGGGGGGGTGGGCGCGCCCCCCTGCCTCGTGGCCACCTTGTTGGTTGCTTGACGTCCACTCCAAGTCCTCTGGGTCATGTTTGTTCCAAAAATCACATTCCTGATGGTTTCATTCCGTTTGGACTCCGTTTGATATCCTTTTTCTGCGAAACCCTGAAATAGGCAAAAAAACAACAATTTGGGCTGGGCCTCCGGTTAATAGGTTAGTCCCAAAAATAATATAAAAGTGTACAAATAAGCCCATTAAACATCCAAAACAGAATATATAATAGCATGGAACAATCAAAAATTATCGATACGCTGGAGACGTATCAGCATGCCCGGTATGCGGTGCATTGCGGTATAAGATCAGACGAGATGACCCTGGTGATGTTGATGGCGAGCCCCCCCAGGAAGAGGGTTCTTGCGAAGGTGATGTGGTATGCTCCTATAATACCACGGTTGAAACGTAAGTTCAGAAACGAAGAGCATGCCAAGTTGATGCGATGGCACAGAGAGGACCGTAAGAAAGACGGGAAGTTGAGAGCACCTGCTGATGGGTCGCAGTGGAGAAAAATCGAGAGAAAGTACTGGGCTGAGTTTGCAGGTGACCCAAGAAACGTATGGTTTGGTTTAAGCGCGGACGACATTAATCCTTTCGGGGAGCAGAGCAGCAATGACAGCACCTGGCCCGTGACTCTATGTATGTATAACCTTCCTCCTTGGATGTGCATGAAGCGGAAGTTCATTATGATGCCAGTTCTCATCCAAGGACCTAAGCAACCCGGCAACGACATTGATGTGTACCCAAGGCCATTAGTTGAAGAATTTTTACAGCTATGGAATGGAAACGGTGTACGTGTGTGGGATGAGCACACACAGCAGGAAGTTAACCTGCACACGTTGCTGTTTGTAACCATCAACGATTAGCCCGCTCTCAGTAACCTTTTAGGATAGACAAACAAGGGATACCACGCATGCACGCACTGTTTAGCTTACACCGGAAGTATATACCTGGACAAATGCAGGAACAATGTGTACCTGGGACATTGCTGATTTCTTCTGACCAACCATCAATATCGAAAGAAAGGCAAGCATTTCAAAGGCAAGGCAGATCACCGGAAGAAGCCCGCCATGCATACCGGTGATCACGTACTTGCTATGGTCAATGATTTACAGGTAATCTTTGGAAAGGGTCCGGGCGGACTATATGTTCCGAATGACTCTGAGGGACGCGCACCCATGTGGAAGAAGAAATCTATATTTTGGGACCTACCCTGGTGGAAAGAGCTAGATGTTCGCTCTTCAATCGACGTGATGCACGTGACGAAGAACCTTTGCGTGAACCTGCCAGGCTTCTTGGGCGTGTATGGGAAGACAAAAGATACACCGGAGGCACGGGAGGACCTGCAACGTTTGCACGAAAAAAATGGCATGCCTCCAAAGCAGTATGAAGGTCCTGCTAGCTACGCTCTTACCAAAGAAGAGAAGGAAATCTTCTTTGAATGCCTGCTCAGTATGAAGGTCCCGACTGGCTTCTCATCAAATATAAAGGGAATAATAAATAAGCCAGAGAAAAAGTTCCAGAACCTAAAGTCTCATGACTGCCACGTGATTACGACGCAACTGCTTCCGGTTGCATTGAGGGGGCTTCTACCGGAAAACGTACGATTAGCCATTGTGAAGCTATGAGCATTCCTCAATGCAATCTCTCAGAAGGTGATCGATCCAGAAATCATACCAAGGCTAAGGAGTGATGTGGCGCAATGTCTTGTAAGTTTCGAGCTGGTGTTCCCACCATCCATCTTCAATATCATGACGCATGTCCTAGTTCATCTAGTCGACGAGATTGTCATTCTGGGCCCCGTATTTCTACACATTATGTTCCCCTTTGAGGGGATCATGGGAGTCCTAAAGAAATATGTCCGTAACTGCACTAGGACAGAAGGAAGCAACTCCATGGGCCATCAAACAGAGGATGTCATTGGGTTTTGTGTTGACTTCATTCCTGGCCTTAACACTAGTAGAAAAAGGGCCTATTGTCCCGGTTCATAAGGCCCATTTGTCCCGGTTTTTGAACCGGGACTAAAGGGTCGTTACTAAAGCCCTAGGTCTTTAGTCCCGGTTCTTACACGAACCGGGACAGATGGGCCTCCACATGGTCGGTGCTGCGAGCCCAGGCAGGATGGCCTTTAGTCCCGGTTGGTGGCACCAACCGGGACCAATAGGCATCCATGCGTCAGCTATTCAGGGGCTAGGGTTTTTGTTTTTTTTCTGAAGGGGGGGGGGGATTTGGGGGTTTTGTATGATTAATTAAGGTGTTTCATATATTGTGTTAGGTAGCTAATTAATTAATAGAGAGAAGTGTCCTCTCTTATCTCCGTGCTTGGTCGACGCTACGTACTATACGTATAGAGAGGCCCTCGACACGCTAGCTAGTAAGCAAATGAAGGAAACCATTAAGTACAGAAGTTCGTCATGCATGCCGAGAGAAGTGATCGACCTCTCCTTCTCCGAGAGATTGGTCGAACAAAAAGTTTTCGTATTATCTAACCGACACTACTTGGTACATACATATACAATGTAAGATCTCTTACAATCCCCTAGCATCTGAACTCAAGTTCCACATGGTATTCTCCGGATTTATTGATGACGTGGTCAAGAAAGAATCCCGCCAATTCCTCTTGAATTGCTTTCATGCGATCTTCTGGTAGGAGTTCATTCCGCATCTGCCACGTCTAATTTGAAGGAGGGGGTTAATACATATATATGAATGAAACTCAACAGAAATGATGGTGTGATAAAATGAAATTGTGAATATTATTGCTTACGCACTTCATATTGTCTTTTAGAGTAGCCCTGCTTATCTTTGCAAGTCGCGTTGTAGATGAACTCGCACACGTAGTATCCACAGTAATCATTCCCTTGTTCCTGCCACAAGCACTTTACGAGAAACAGAGGTCAATCAAACTGATAATGAAGCATTATAAATGGCATTGATGAAAGTAGCTAGAATCAACGGGAGATGCGCGGAACTAGCTAGCTAGTAGTACTTACTTTCGGGTATTTATATCGCAGCTCCTTCGGCAGTCCCGGAGATTCTGCGGTGAAATTTTTCCAAACCCTGCAAGACAAAGAAAATAATTATTAATTGAGATATCAGGAAATGAACAAAAGGTTGCCGATATGGTGCGATAATGATCGATTGGACTTACTTGTTGAGAATTTTAGTCATGTCCACATAGGTCTCGGGATCTTTTCGTCTCGAGTCTAAGACCGTTACTAGTCCCTGCTCAAGCTTAATCTGCAGGAGAATATAGTGGTAGCTGCGCACGCATGCATAACTCATCAATTACATTACTATAACCTCGCTCGAGTAATAAGGGAAACCGAATATGCACAAGACAGTAACACTCACTTGAAGTTGCAAGGAAAGAGTATTTTATCTTTGTTTTGATTTATTATCAATGATTTGAGCAAGTTGGCCTCGACATCTTTGGCGCTCTTTTTAACCTGAAATTCATCTATGAGATTTGGGTTAATGAACCCAATATCATACATTTCTGCTTTTCTACACTCGACGATCTTCAATCTGCATAATATAGTGAGGATAATTATAAATACATGCAATGAAAGAGCTGAGCTATATATAGAGACTTAACAGAAGTAGTACTTACAGACAGTAGCAAGTGACCGTTAATTTATCGAGGGCCTTTTGATTGAAAAACTGAAAGAACTCCTCAAATGGAACAGACAACAAATCATTTCCAATGAGGTCGTGCTCCACTTTAACTCTCAGATACAAAGTATTCATCCCCCCAGATTCTCTCCAGGTTTTCATGTACCAATCATGGAATCTTCGCATCATCGTTGTTAGAGATTTTTCATCTTTGACAAGAGGCTTCCCGTAACGGTATTTGTGTTCGTCCACCACCAAGAAATCATAATGTAAATCGTCGGGCAGGTAATCTCCAAGATTGCTATAACCGGGCACCATCCTCGGATCATTAGCGACGATATCGCTAGACACCTTGAGCGGGGGGCACGATTGGTCCGCTTGTTCGCCGAGATGGGCAATTTGTTTCCCAACTCATCGTTCTGCTAACCTTCGATCACTGACAGTACTTCCCGACCGCTCCGCTTCGATATATACCTTTTCAGTAATGCGCTCATAGTTGGTTTTCGGCGAAGACTTTGGTGGTTTCCTCAGGGCATCGATAGTGCACTTTTCTTTCACCGGATCTATCTTATCCTCCGGAGGTGGATGTTTCTTTGCTTTCACCCCTTCAAAGAAGTCCTTCACTTCTTTTTCCATGATCTTCGCGTTTTCTTCCACGGTCCTCTCGTATGGTAACTTCTCTAGAGGCTTGAGAGGTGGACCGAATCTGTATTGCCTCCCGCCTCTGGCTGTATTGCTAGGCGCCGGAGTAGACGGAGCGGCTGCGGCTGTGTTCTTTCGTGCTTGCTTACGAGGCGGAGGAGAAGTACTATGACGCTCCGGAGCAGCCGTAGCGGCGGCGGGTCTCTTCCGCCCTTGCTGGCGAGGCGGAGAAGGAGGAGGCTGGCTGCTCGGGCGCGCTGGCGCAGGCGGAGAAGGAGGCGGAGTGCCGCCACGCGCCGGAGAAGGAGGTTGAGTGCCTTGATCACTCACCGGAGGAGGAGGCGGAGGAGGAGGCGGAGTGCCCTGACTCGCCGGAGGAGGAGGAGGAGGCGGAGGCGTCCAGTTTGGAAGGTTGATGAGCTCCTTCCACCATAGGCATGGAGTCTTCAGAGAAGAACCCAGCCAAGTCTCCCCTTCACCGGTAGGGTGGTCAAGCTCGAGGTCCTCAAATCCGTCCGTTATTTCATCCACCATCACCCTAGCATATCCTTCTGGAATCGGCCGGCAGTGGTAGGTTGCGCCAGGTTTAGTAGGTAAAACAGAGCCAACAGCCGCCTAGACTTTGAATTTCATCCATTGCGTCATAAGGTGGCAATGTTGAGACGCCGTGATAGCATCCACGGGGTAGCTAGCAGGAGCCGTGAAGACAGGCTCCAGCTGAAGCTGCTCGGTGGAAGCCACGCTGCTTCTCCGCTGAGATGGCGGGGTAGCTTCAGGGGAAGCTTCGGCAGGTCGTTTGCTGCGATTTGCTTCTCGTTCCTCTATTGCTTGTACCCATGCGTGCAACGCCTGCAGTTGGGTATGCTCCACTCTCTTCCTCCTCTCCTGGCATTTGTAACCCCCTCCGTCCGGAAACCCAGCCTTCCACGGAACGGTGCCTGGCGTGCCTCGTGTCCATCCAGGGTGCTCAGAATTCCCGAGGGCCATTGTGAGCTCGTCGTTCTCTCTGTCTGGAACGAACGTCCCTTGCAGCGCTGCCTCGATATACTCCTGAAGCCTCGTGACGGGTATTCTCAGTTCCTCGTCCATCCAAACCCACTTCCCTGATACAGGGTCCAAGGATCCGCCAACCCCGAAGAACCAAGTCCAGCAACGGTCTGGCCAGTTAAATGTCTCTGGTTCGACCCCTTTATCAATCAGGTCATTCTCAGCCTTGGCCCACAACGGCCGGGCTTTGAGGTAGCCACCTGACCCCGTGCGATGATGATGCTTCTTCTTCGCAGCATTCTTCTTGTTTGTCACTGACATCTTCTTACTCTTGTCCGATGTCTTGTGGGCCACAAATGCGGGCCAGTGATCTCTGATCTTCTCATACCGGCCGGTGAATTCTGGTGTCTTTTCTTTGTCGACAAACGATGTTTTCAGCTCATTCTTCCACCTCCTGAATAGTTCTGCCATCTTCTTAAGAGCATGAGACTTGATCAATTGCTCTTTAACTGGCTTCTCCGGATCCTCGTCTGGCGGTAGGGTGAAATTTGCCTTAAGAGCGGTCCAAAGATCATCTTTCTGCATATCGGAGACATAAGACACCTCAGGGTCTTCATTCTTAGGCTTTAACCATTGGTGGATACTGATCGGGATCTTGACCCTAACAAGAACCCCACACTGAGCAGCAAATGCTTCCTTTGTCCGGATGGGTTCAATCGGCATGCCATCGCGCGCGATTGCTGTGGTCTCAAACCTTTCATCCAAGCGCAACTTTTTCTTCGGGCCTCGTCTCTTTACCGAAGTTGTGCTCGATCCGGAGGGCTAGAATAAAGAAGAAAGACTAGAGTTAATTAATATGTGTACATATACCAAAACAATGAATGCATCAATTAGCTCAGCACAGGCTTAACTAATATATATACCTGGCCGGACTCGGTTCGGTCACCGAAGCCGTCATCACGGTCTCCTTCTTGCACCGGCATTGGGTCACCGGAGCCGTCATCACGGTCTCCTTCTTGCATCGGCATTGGGTCACCGGAGCCATCATAATCATAGCCTCCTTCTTCACCCTGTCCTTCCAGACCATCGGTGTCATTGAGAAACGACAAGACAACATCACTTCCTTGTGCGATTATGTCCCCCAACACCGCTTCTGTTGCTTCGTCTCGGGGGTGCTCCATAGTTTCTGCAAATATTTACAACATGGCAATTATTATTCAAACATGACAGATGGATATATTAGTGGCAAACGTAGAACTAGCTAGCTAATCACAATAAGGAATCATATTAGTGGCCTAGACGCTGCTTCTCTAAGGTTTGGGGTGGCCTCGGCAATGCTTAAAGGGTTTGGGGTGGCCTCGACAACGCTTAAAGGGTATGGGGTGGCCTCGACGACGACAACGCTCTTTTAACTTGGTAAATTGGGTGACCTCGAGAGAGTTTGTCGGGTAGGGGCGCGGCGGGAGGGGGTAGGAGACGGACATCGTTTTTTTCTAGGGTTTGGGTGTCCTCGAGAGTTTTGGTCGAGCGAGAGGGCGGGGGGGGGGGGGGGGGGGGGGGGTTATATCGACCACCCCTCGTGTTATCGGGGAAGGGGAATATTGACCCCCCCTCGTGTTGAAGTTATCGGGAGGGGGTTCTATCAACAACAACGACATACATACATGGGAAAATAATGTTATCGGGGAGGGGGTATATCGCCCCCCCCCCCCTCATGTTGAAGTTATCGGGAGGGGGTTATATCGACAACGACGACATACATACATATTAAAATAATGTTATCGGGGAGGGGGTATATCGACCCCCCTCGTGTTGAAGTTATCGGGAGGGGGTATATCGACAACGACATACGCGATAAAAATAAGAAAAAGAAGAAGAAATAAAAAGAGGAGAAGAAGAAAGGAATAGAGGAGAAGATCGAAGATAAAAAAGAGGAGAAGAAGAAAGGAATAGAAAAGTATTTCTATTTTTTCTTCTTCTCCTCTATTCCTTTCTTCTTCTCCTCTTCTTTTTCTTCTTTCTTCCTCTTCTTATTTATTTCTCCTCTTCTTCCTCTCCTCTCCTTCTCCTTTCTTCCTCTTCTTATTTTCCTTTTTCCTCTCCTTCTTTTTCTTCTTCTTCCTCCTTCCTAGATAGATATATAAAACTTTTCTAAAAATGTAACTTTTGCACATATATAAAACTTTTCTAAAAATATGCATATATAAAACCTTTTCTTCTTCTTCTTCCTTCTTCCTTCTCTTCCTTCTTCCTAAATATATAAAACTTTTCTAAAAATGAAGCTAACCTAAAATGTACTAAATCAGAGAACATATATTGACAAATTTTTTCTAAAAATCTAACTTTTGCATATATGAACATATATAGACAGAGAACATACATACATATATACATTTTTTTAAAGCAAAAAAAATCATCATATATATGAACAAAAAATCTGAAAAAAACATGACATATAATCATATATACACACATACATATACTCACACATATACATATAATCTGAAAAAAAATCACGTAAATGTGGGGAAAAAACAGAGACGAAGGGGGCGGCGCCGGCCTGACCAAGGAGAGGTGCGGCGTGGTCGGGGCAGGGGCAGAGGCACGGCGTCGGGGTAGAGGGCGGTGACGGCGGCGTGGTCGGGGCAGGGCCGAGGGCGGCGTGGTCAATCGGGGCAGGGCGAGGGCGCGCGGCGTGGTCGGGGCAGGGGCGACGGCGGCGTGGTCGGGGCGGGGCGACGGCGGCGTGGTCGGGGCGGGGCGATGGCGGCGTGGTCGGGTCAGGGGCGGCGGCGTCGACGGGGCTGAGGGCGGCGACGGCGTCGATGGGCGAGCTCGGGCAGCCTGGCAGCGGCGTCGGGGCGGGGCAACTGCAGAGATGAGTGTGAAAAACGCAAAGTGTTTTCTTATATACCAAGGGCATTGGTACCGGTTCGTGGCACCAACCGGTACCAATGCCCCCTTTAGTCCCGGTTGGTGCCACCAACTGGTACCAAATGTCTCTTTTCAGGAGCACAAAGGGCGGGAAGCGGCGGCCTTTGGTCCCGGTTGGTGGCACCAACCGGGACTAAAGGGGGGCATTGGTACCGGTTGGTGCCACCAACCGGTACCAATGCCCCCCTTTAGTCCCGGTTGGTGCCACCAACCGGGACCAAAGGCCTTGCACAGCGGCGTGGTGGTGGGATTTTAGTCCCACCTCGCTAGTTGAGAGGGGCGCGCAGTGGTTTATAAGCCCCACTGCCGCACCCCTCTGGATCCATTGCAGGCTTACGGGCCCTATTATGACTGCTATGCCTGATGGGCCTACTGGGCCTTCTGCGGGCCTGAGTCCTGACCCATTGATGGGTTTTCTATTCGTATTCTGGCCGTGGTGGCCCAGTAGGTGGCAAATTTTTTATTTTCCCCAGTTATTTTTTTCTTTTTTCTTTATTTATTTTGTTTTGTTTCTACTTTCAACATAATACTTTTTACTTTATTTTATTTTGTTTCTAATTACTTATTTATTTTATTTTATGATAATTCTTTTTGCTATTAAAGTTTCTAACAAAAAAGTTCTTTATGAAAATTCTTTTTGCTTTTAATGATTTTGAACATAAAATACTTTGATAATTTAGTTGCATCAATTTTATATAATTTTAGTTTCAATAATACTAGAGGTTGCTTATAATGTTTTGAACAGAAAATACTTTGATAATTATAGTATCATAAATTTCATTTATGTTATTAAAGTTTATTTTATTTTATTTTGTTTTGTTTCTACTTACATATTTTATTTTAGTTTATATTATTTTGTTTCTAATTACTTATTTATTTTATTTTATGATAATTCTTTTTGCTATTAAGGGTTTGTAACAAAAAAGTTCTTTATGAAAATTCTTTTTGCTTTTAATGATTTTGAATAGAAAATACTTTGATAATTCGTATGGAAACTCGTCTGTTACAAAGGGATTTAATTTTTTGAACTTATTTGAACTCCATAATTTTTCTGTGTTCAAATTTCAACCCTTTCTGACTTCATTTGTTATTTTTCATGCATTTACTTTTTCATGCATTTCAAATGAACTCTGAAAAAGTTGAAAGTTGGCATGGTATCATCATTTCACCCACATAGCATGTGCAAGAAAGTACGGAGGGTTAGGGCAAAAACTGGATGCACTTCGTGTACAAAACGGACAATCAATTTCGAAGTATCAGAGTTTCATACGGAAACTCGTCTGTTACAAAGGGATTTCATTTTTTGAACTTATTTGAGCTCCACAATTTTTCTGTGTTCAAATTGCACCATTCAAAGCCACATCATCAATTTTCAACCCTTTCTGACTTCATTTGTTATTTTTCATGCATTTACTGATTATTTCGAGCTATAAGACCCTGAAATTGAAAAGCATTTCAAATGAACTCTGAAAAGGTTGAAATTTGGCATGATATCATCATTTCATCCACATAGCATGTGCAAAAAAGTAGAGAGGGTTACGGCAAAAACTGGATGCACTTCGTGTACAAAAAGGACAATCTCTTTTGAAGTATCAGGGTTTCATACGGAAATTCGTCTGTTACAAAAGGATTTCATTTTTTTAAACTTATTTGAACTCCACAATTTTTCTGTGTTCAAAATGCACCATTCAATGCCACATCATCAATTTTCAACCCTTTCTGACTTTTATTTGTTATTTTTCATGCATTTACTGATTATTTTGAGCTATAAGACCCTCAAATTGAAAAGCATTTCAAATGAACTCTGAAAAGGTTGAAAGTTGGCATGGTATCATCATTTCATCCACATAGCATGTGCCAGAAAGTAGAGAGGGTTAGGACAAAAACTGGATGCACTTCGTGTACAAAAAGGACAATCTCTTTCGAAGTATCAGGGTTTCATATGGAAACTCGTCTGTTACAAAGGGATTTCATTTTTTTGAACTTATTTGAACTCCACATTTTTTGTGTGTTCAAAATGCACCATTCAAAGCCACATGATCAATTTTCAACCCTTTCTGACTTCATTTGCTATTTTTCATGCATTTACTGATTATTTTGAGCTATAAGACCCTGGAATTGAAAAGCATTTCAAATGAACCCTGAAAAGGTTGAAAGTTGGCATGGTATCATCATTTCATCCACATAGCATGTGCAAGAAAGTAGAGAGGGTGACGGCAAAAACTGGATGCACTTCGTGTACAAAAATACAATCTCTTTTGAAGTATCAGGGTTTCATACGAAAACTCGTCTCTTACAAAGGGATTTCATTTTTTTGAACTTATTTGAACTCCACAATTTTTCTGTGTTCAAAATGCACCATTCAAAGTCACATCATCGATTTCCAACCATTTCGACTTCATTTGTTATTTTTCATGCATTTACTGATTATTTTGAGCTATAAGATCCTGAAATTGAAAAGCATTTCAAATGAACTCTAAAAAGGTTGAAAGTTGGCATGGTATCATCATTTTATCCACATAGCATGTGCAAGAAAGTAGAGAGGGTAACGGCAAAAACTGGATGCACTTCGTGTACAAAAAGGACAATCTCTTTCGAAGTATCAGGGTTTCATACGGAAACTCGTCTGTTACAAACGGATTTCATTTTTTTGAACTTGTTTGAACTCCACAATTTTTCTGTGTTCAAAATGCACCATTCAAAGCAACATCATCAATTTTCAACCCTTTCTGACTTCATTTGTTATTTTTCATGCATTTACTAATTATTTTGAGCTATAAGACCCTGAAATTGAAAAGCATTTCAAATGAACTCTGAAAAGGTTGAAAGTTGACACGGTATCATCATTTCATCCACATAGCATGTGCAAGAAAGTAGAGAGGGTTACGGCAAAAACTGGATGCACTTCGTGTACAAAAGGGACAATCTCTTTCGAAGTATCAGGGTTTCATACGGAAACTCGTCTGTTACAAAGGGATTTCATTTTTTTTAAATTATTTGAACTCCACAATTTTTCAGAGTTCAAAATGCACCATTCAAAGCCACATCATCAATTTTCAACCCTTTCTGACTTCATTTGTTATTTTTCATGCATTTACTGATTATTTTGAGGTGTAAGACCCTAAAATTGATAGGTGACCAAATTAATAGAAGTTCATCATCACATTAAAACCAAAGTACATACATAGTTCTCATTGAACAACATATAGCTCTCTAGAGAATCTAATTAAACCATACATTGAAATTATGTAAAAGATTTCAATGCAACAAGAAATGCGATCATAATCGCAACCAAGGTAACAATTGATCCAACTGCATAATGATACCAAGCCTCGGTATGAATGACATATTTTCTAATCTTCAACCGCATTGCATCCATCTTGATCTCGTGATCATCGACGACATCCGCAACATGCAACTCCAATATCATCTTCTCCTCCTCAATTTTTTTATTTTTTCCTTCAAGTAATTGTCTTCTTCTTCAACTAAATTTAACCTCTCGACAATAGGGTCGGTTGGAATTTCTGGTTCAACCACCTCCTCGATAAATAAAATATATGTCACGTTGGTCAGCATAATTGTCATAAACCATAAATGAACCAAATAGTTATAAAAAGATAATATATACCACATTCGAATCATAGACGGGACGAGGGCCGACGGGGGCGGATACCAAAACCATCACACTATATAATAACAAGGAATAATAAAAGTAAGAAAATTAGACAAGTATCTATCTGAAGTAAGAATTTTTTTCTTTCAGAAAGAAGATAAGAACAAGAGGCTCACCACGGCGGTGCCTGCGACGAGATTGGCGTGGGCGATCGAGGGCGGTGAAGACGGGGACGGGATGTGACGGACCGCTAAACCTGGACAAATCTCAAGGAAAATGGAGCTCGGAGGTCGAGTTTCGAGAGGAGAAAGATTAACCAGTGTGGCTCAGACATTTCATCGAACACCTCATGTGCATAGGAGGTGAGCTAGAGCACCCAAATGCCCTCCCCTCGCCGTCCAGAAAAAAGCAGAGCACTATGGAGTGCTCTGCTGTGGCGATGGGGTATATATAGGCAGCTCATTTGTCCCGGTTCGTGGCTGAAACCGGGACTAAAGCCCAGCCATCTGTCCCAGTTCAAGCCAAGAACCGGGACCAATGGTTGTGGGCCAGGAGCAATGCCCATTGGTCCCGGTTCGTGCCTAGAACCGGGACAAATGGGTCCACACGAACTGGGACCAATGCCCACGAGGCCTCGGCCGGCCCCCTGGGGTCACGAACCGGGTCGAATGCCCCCATGGGTCCCGGTTCGTGGCCTAACAGGGACTAATGGGCTGGCCAGGCCCGAACAAAAGCCCTGTTTTCTACTAGTGTAAGAAGATAGGTCTCCCTATATCGCGGTATGAGGGGAGACTGACTGCAAAAGGCACGCTTGGAGGGGACTCAATAATATGCCGGGACGGGCATTCTTGGTCTCAAGCACACTACACAGTTCTACAGAACTCTACCTTGGTGACCCCGTATGTCGATGAACACAAGAACAGTCTGCGCTCCAAACACCCGGAGCAGTGTGACGACTGGATTACATGTGAACACATCAGGACTTTCGGCAGTTGGTTGGAAACACGTCTCAGAGGTGACAACACTGTTTGTGATGAGCTCTACTCGTTGTCCAGGGGACCATCTTCGACTGTATTGACTTACAAAGGATACGGGATAAATGGGAATACATTTTACACGATCGCCCAAGATCAAAAGAGCACCAACCAAAACAGCGGTGTCTGCTTTGATGCAGCAACCAATAGGGGAAAGGACACATATTATGGTTACATAGTGGACATATGAGAACTTGACTACGGACATGATTTTAAGGTCCCTTTGTTTAAGTGCAAATCGGTCAATCTGTCAGGAGGCGGGGTACAGGTAGACCCACTATACGGAATGACAACAGTGGATCTGAACAATCTTGGGTACACTAACGAACCGTTCGTCCTAGCCAATGATGTGGCGCAGGTTTTCTATGAGAAGGACATGTCTACCAAACCGAGAAAAAGAAAAGATAAGGAAGCGAACACATCATACGATGAGCCAAAGCGCCTCATAGTTCTTTCAGGAAAAAGAGACATCATGGGAGTGGAGGGCAAGACAGACATGTCCGAAGATTATGAAAAGTTTCATGAAATTCCTCCCTTCAAAGTCAAGGCTGACCGAAGCACCCTGATAAATGATGAAGATTATCCATGGTTATGGCGCAATAAGCAAAGGACACAAGCGAAGAAAAAAGTGAAGACTTTTCTCTCCACAACTATTATGATGATGCCTAAACCCTAAACGCTAATCCTGATACTTCGAAAGAGATTGTCCGTTTTGTACACGAAGTGCATTCAGTTTTTGCCGTAACCCTCTCTACTTTTTTTGCACATTCTATGTGGGTGAAATGATGATGCCATGCCAACTTTCAACCTTTTCAGAGTTCATTTGAAATGCTTTTCAATTTTAGAGTCATTTAGCTCAACCAAATTAGTAAATGCATGAAAAATAACAAATGAAGTCAGAAAGGATTAAAAATTAATGGTGTGGCTTTGAATGGTGCATTTTGAACACACAAAAAGTCTGGAGTTAAAATAAGTTCAAAAAATGAAATCCCTTTGTAACATATGAGTTTTCGTCCGGAACCCTGATACTTCGGAAGATGTTGTCCATTTTCTAAACTCATTGCATCCAGTTTTTGCCGTAACCCTCTCTACTTTTTTGCACATGCTATGTGGGTGAAATGATGATGCCATGCCAATTTTCAACCTTTTCAGAGTTTATCTAAAGTGCTTTTCAATTTCAGGGTCATTTAGCTCAAAGAATGAACTAATACAAAAAAGAATGATTTGGAAAACTTTTATGGAACTCTAATAGCAAAAATAATAAACTAAAAGAATGAACTAAAAAACTTTAATGAAACTCTAATAGAAAAAAGAATGAACTAGAAAACTTTAATGAAACTCTAATAGCAAAAGGAATCAACTAAAAAGTTTAATAAACCTCTAGTATTGTTGAAACTAAAATTATATAAAATTTATGCAACTAAAATTATCAATGTATTTTCTGTTCAAAACATTATAAGCAAAAAGAATTTTCATAAAGAACTTTTTTTGTTAGAAAATTTAATAGCAAAAAGAATTATCATAAATATTTCTTTTGTTAGAAACTAAAATAAACGAAGACTGTTTTTGAATATAATGATAAAACACAGTAATATTAAATAGCAGGAAAAAGAATCACTCCAAAATCTATTTTTATAGTAAAGTTAATCACAAACTAGTGATTCGCATAAATTTCAAAGAATTCAAATTGGTAAATTAATGGCACTAAGAGAAAGTTTATAATTTGTATTACCTAAAACCCAAAAGAATAACTGAAAAACTAGTAAGTATTTTGCTATAATAGAAAAAATATATTAAATAAGACAAAAAAAGGAAAAAAAAATATAAAAATGCCGCCTGCTGGGCCACCACGGCCTACGTATGACTAGAAACCCATTAGTTGGGCCAGGATGCAGGCCCGCAGTAGGCCCACAAGCAAAGAGAGAGGATTTAGGCCCGTAAGCCTGCAATAGAGAGGAGCTCAAAGTGGTTGGCTAGGCAGGGCTTATAAATCACTCCGAGCCCCTCTCACCTAGCGAGGTGGGACTAAAGTTTTGGCCGCGGCAGCAGCACCCCCCTTTGGTCCCGGTTGGTGGCACCAACCGGGACCAATACCCACCTTTGGTCCCGGTTCGTGCCACCAACCGGGACCAATGCCCCCCTTTAGTCCTGGTTGGTGCCACCAACCGGGACCAAAGGCCTCTGCTTCCCGCCCTTTGCGCTGCTGAAAAGAGACCTGTGGTCCCGGTTGGTGGCACCAACCGGGACTAAAGGGGGGCATTGGTCCCGGTTGGTGGCACGAACGGGGACCAATGCTCCGTCTATATATACAACACTTGTGAAAATTTTCGTTCAGTTCTTGGATCCCGCCCCGACGACGCCGCCAGGCTGCTGCCCCTCTACCTCGCCGTCGCCGTCGTCGCCCTGCCTCCGATGCCGTCCCGCGCCGCCCCGACTCCGTGGCCGCCCCGCACAACCCTTACCCCGACGCCGCCGGCCCTACCTCCTCTCGTCGCCCGTCGCCGCGCCCCTACCCCATCGTCGCCGTCGCCATGCCCTACTTCCTCGTCGCCATCGCCGTCCCCGTGCCCTGCGTCCTCGTCGCCGCCCCCCTGCTGTGAGCTCACTCCCCTCGTCGCCGGGCGCCCTATCTGCACATGCATTTTCTAGCTAATTAAGTTCAGATGTGTAGTTGTATTAATTTAGATGTGTAGTTGTATTAATTTAGATGTTTAGTTGTTGTAATTTGTACATAAAAGAATATGCAAAAGTTAGATTTTTTTTCTGTTCATAGATTTTTTTGGTGATATTATTGTTGAATATGCAAATGTTTGTATGTTCATATGCAAAGAATATGTCAATTTTGTCATAGAACTTTTATGATTTTTTCTGTTGTAATTTTGTTCATAGAATTTTTATGATTTTTTTCATAGAATTTTCTTTGTCAATTTATGTATATGTTCATATTGTGTATGTATAGGAAAATTGTGTATGATCAAAGTCATTTATGTATATGTTCATATTTAGAAGAAAAAGCAGGAGAGGAAAAAGGAAAATATGAAGAGGAAGAAGGAGAAGAAGAAGAAGAAGAAGAAGAAGAAGAGAGGAAGAAGAGGAGAAATAAATACGAAGATGAAAAAGAAGAACAAAAAGGAGGAGATTCTTCTTCTTCTCCTCTATACCTTCTTCTTCTCCTCTTTTTTTCTTCCTTTTTTTTTCTTCGATCTCCTCCTCTATTCCTTTCTTCTTCTCCTTTTTTCTTCTTCTTCTTCCTCTTCTTATTTTTTATCGGGTATGTCGTTGTCGATATACCCCCCCTCCCCGATAACTTTTAGTAAGTACTACTTAGAAAGTGTTTAATATAATTAGTTAGAAAAAAATATAACTAGTTAAACTAGTTTATTTTTAGTAAGTACTACTTTATTTTATTTATAGTAAGTGCTTAGTAGTTGAACTAGTTGATTTAGTAAAACTACTTTATTTTGCTATAGAAGTAGTTTATTTTTGGTAAGTACTACTTTATGTTATTTATAGGAAGTGCTTAGTGGTTGAACTAGTTGATTTAATAAAACTACTTTATTTTACTATAGAAGTAGTTTATTTTTAGTAAGAAAATTAATAGAACTAGTTTACTTTTTTAGTTCAAGCAATTATTCCCGCATCAACATCGACGATGCCTATCCGCCATCCTCGTCGTTGACACGGCGGAGGAGGCCTGCTTGTTCAGAGGGGCCATGTCCGGGACAGGGCTCCGCCGGGCTGGTATTGGTAGGTGCTACCTTCCGGGGGGCATAGGTTGGTGAGGAGCCAACCCGTCGTTGACCCGAACCTTATTTGATGGCCGTCGCGTGGGCCAGTGATGGTGCCGAGGCTTCCCGACACCGCGGAGGTGGTACGTGACCGTGTCAGCAAGGAGGATGATATTGGTCACAGGGCAATATTCACATTAGTCCCGGTTCAATCACGAACCGGGACTAATGCGAGCATTGGTCCCGGTTCGTGCAGCCAGGGGCCTGCCGGGCCTCGTGGGGGCATTGGTCCCGGTTCGTCCGGCCCCTTTGGACCCGGTTGGTGGAACAAACCGGGACCAATGGGCCACGCTCCTGGCCCACCACCCTTTAGTCCCGGTTCATACCACAAACCGGGACTAAAGGGCTGGTCCTAGTTGCGGCCAGTGTTTAGTCCCACCTCGCCAACCGAAGGGCGCTCACACCAGTTTATAAGCCCGTCCCTCTCTGCCTTGTTGAGCTCCTCTCAAAGTGAAAATAGATGCCCTTATGCAGGGAATTTGACCTAAATTCACAGTAAATTTCTTTGAATTTCATAGAAATTTATTATGAATTTAGGTTGAATTTTCTCTATAGGCGTATCTATGTTCATTTTTTTATAGTAAATAAAATAAATAAACCTTAATAAAATAAATAAAAATAAATAAACCTTAATAGAATAAAATAAAATAAACTATAGTAACTAAAATAAATAAACCTTAATAAATTAAATAAAAATAGCAGCAGTAAAATAAATAAAAATAGCAGCAGTAAAATAAATAAAAATAAAATAATTAAAGTAAAATACATAAGTAATTAGAAATAAAATAAATAAGTTTTTTGTTGTAAGTAGAAACAAAACAAAACCAATAAAGCAAAAGAGAAAACAAAAAACACAGAAAAAAAATTATTCCACCTACTGGGCCACCACGGCCTGAATACGACTTGAAACCCATCCGTGGGCCAGGATTCAGGCCCGCAGAAGGCCCAGTAGGCCCCACAGGCAAAGAGAACGGTTAGGCCCGAATGCCTGCAGTTGAGAGGAGCTCACGAGGGTGGGCGCAGCAGCGCTTATAAACCATTCTCGAGCCCTCTCAACTAGCGAGGTGGGACTAAGCTTTCGACGCGGGGCAGCACAAGGCCTTTGGTCCCGGTTGGTGCCACCAACCGGGACTAAAGGGTGCATTGGTCCCGGTTCATGGCACCAACCGGGACCAAAGGCCTTTAGTGCCGGTTGGTGCCACGAACCGAGACAAAAGAGTTCCCTATATATACCCCATCGCCACAGGAGAGCACTCCACATTGCTCTGTTTTTTCTAGCCGGCGAGGGGAGGGCATTTGGGTGCTTTAGCTCTCCTCCTATGCACATGAGGTGTTCGATGAAATGTCTGAGCCACACTAGTTAATCTTTCTCCTCTCGAAACTCGACCTCCGAGCTCCATTTTCCTCGAGATTTGTCTAGGTTTAGCGGTCCGTCACGTCCCGTCCCCGTCTTCACCGCCGTCGATCGCCCGCGCCGATCTCGTCGCCAGCACCACCGTGGTGAGCCTCTTGTTCTTATCTTCTTTCTGAAAGGAAAAAATTCTTACTTTAGATAGTTACTTGTCTAATTTTGTTACTTTTATTATTCCTTCTTATTACATAGTGCGATGGTTTTGGTATCCGCCCCCGTCGGCCCTCGTCCTGTCTATGAGTCGGATATGGTATATATTATCTTTTTATAACTATTTGGTTCATTTATTGTTTATGACAAATATGCCGACCAACGTGACATAGATTTTATTTATCTAGGAGGTGGTTGAACCGAAAATTCTAACCGATCCTATTGTCCAGAGGTTAAATTTAGTTGAAGAAGAAAACAATTACTTGAAGGAAAAAATAAAAAAAATTGAGGAGAAGATGATATTGGAGTTGCATGTTGCGGATGTCGTCGATGATCACAAGATCAAGATGCATGCAATGCGCTTGAAGATTAGAAAGATTAGAAAATATGCCATTCATACCGAGTCTTGGTATCATTATGCCGTTGGATCAATTGTTACCTTGCTTGCGATTATGATCGCATTTGTTTTCGCATTGAAATGTTTTACATAGTTTCAATGTATGGTTTAATTAATTAGATGCTCTGGAGAGCTATATATATGTTGTTAGATGAGAACTATGTATGTACTTTGGTTTTAATGTGATGATGAACTTCTATTAATTTGGTCACTTAATTATCTATTCATGATGTTCTGTAATGGTTTTTGACACACTTAATTATATATAATGCACGCAGATGAACCGGCAATGGATGTACGGTGACAGACACACCTCCGAGTACATTAAGGGCGTGCATGATTTTCTCGAAGTGGCTGAGGCAAACAAGCAGAATGGTTTTATGTGTTGTCCATGCCCTATATGTGGGAACACGAAGTCTTACTCTCACCCGAAAATCCTTCACACCCACCTGCTTTACAAGGGTTTCATGCCACACTATAATATTTGGACGAGGCACGGAGAAATATGGGTTATGATGGAAGACGGCGAAGAAGAAGAGGACGATGAAAACTATGTGCCCCCTGAATACGGTGATGCTGCAACGGGGGAAGCTGCTGAAGATCAAGAGGAACCAGACGATGTGCCCAATGATGCTGCAAGGGGGGAAGCTGCTGAAGATCAAGAGGAACCAGTGCCCGATGATGATGATCTCCGCCGGGTCATTGTCGATGCAAGGACGCAATGCGAAAGTCAAAAGGAGAAGCTGAAGTTCGATCGCATGTTAGAGGATCACCAAAAAGGGTTGTACCCCAATTGCGAAGATGGCAACACAAAGCTCGGTACCATACTGGAATTGCTGCAGTGGAAGGCAGAGAATGTTGTGCCTGACAAAGGATTTGAGAAGCTATTGAAAATATTGAAGAAGAAGCTTCCAAAGGATAACAAATTGCCCGACAGTACATACGCGGCAAAGAAGGTCGTATGCCCTCTAGGATTGGAGGTGCAGAAGATACATGCATGCCCTAATGACTGCATCCTCTACCGCGGTGCGTACAAGGATCTGAACGCATGCCGGTATGCGGTGCATTGTGGTATAAGATCAGACGAGATGACCCTGGTGATGTTGACGGCCAGCCCCCCAGGAAGAGGGTTCCTGCGAAGGTTATGTGGTATGCTCCTATAATACCACGGTTGAAACGTCTGTTCAGAAACGAAGAGCATGCCAAGTTGATTCGATGGCACAGTGAGGACCGTAAGAAAGACGGGAAGTTGAGAGCACCCGCTGACGGGTCGCAGTGGAGAAAAAACGAGAGAAAGTACTGGGCTGAGTTTATAGCTGACCCAAGGAACGTATGGTTTGGTTTAAGCACGGATGGCATTAATGCTTTCGGGGAGCAGAGCAGCAATCACAACACCTGGCCCGTGACTCCTTCCTCCTTGGATGTGCATGAAGCGGAAGTTCATTATGATGCCAGTTCTCATCCAAGGCCCTAAGCAACCCGGCAACGACATTGATGTGTACCTAAGGCCATTAGTTGAAGAACTTTTACAGCTGTGGAATGGAAACGGTGTACGTACGTGGGATGAGCACAAACAGGAGAAATTTAACCTGCACGCGTTGCTGTTTGTAACCGTCAACGATTGGCCCGCTCTCAGTAACCTTTCAGGACAGACAAACAAGGGATACCACGCATGCACGCACTATTTAGATGACACTGAAAGTATATACCTGGACAAATGCAGGAAGAATGTGTACCTGGGCCATCGTCGATTTCTTCCGACCAACCATCAATGTCGAAAGAAAGGCAAGCATTTCAAAGGCGAGGCAGATCACCGGAAGAAGCCGGCCATGCGTACCGGTGATCACGTACTTGCTATGGTCAATGATTTACACGTAATCTTTGGAAAGGGTCCCGGCGGACTAGCTGTTCCGAATGACGCTGAGGGACACGCACCCATGTGGAAGAAGAAATCTATATTTTGGGACCTACCCTACTGGAAAGAGCTAGAGGTCCGCTCTTCAATCGACGTGATGCACGTGACAGAAGAACCTTTGCGTGAACCTGCTAGGCTTCTTGGGGTGTATGGGAAGACAAAAGATACACCTGAGGCACGGGAGGACCTGCAACGTTTGCACGAAAAAGACGGCATGCCTCCGAAGCAGTATGAAGGTCCTGCCAGCTACGCTCTTACGAAAGAAGAGAAAGAAATCTTCTTTGAATGCCTGCTCAGTATGAAGGTCCCGACTGGCTTCTCGTCAAATATAAAGGGAATAATAAATATGCCAGAGAAAAAGTTCCAGAACCTAAAGTCTCATGACTGCCACGTGATTATGACGCAACTGCTTCCAGTTGCATTGAGGGGGCTTCTACCGGAAAACGTCCGATTAGCCATTGTGAAGCTATGTGCATTCCTCAATGCAATCTCTCAGAAGGTGATCGATCCAGAAATCATACCAAGGCTAAGGAGTGATGTGGCGCAATGTCTTGTCAGTTTCGAGCTGGTGTTCCCACCATCCTTCTTCAATATCATGACGCACGTCCTAGTTCATCTAGTCGACGAGATTGTCATTCTGGGGCCCGTATTTCTACACAATATGTTCCCCTTTGAGAGGTTCATGGGAGTCCTAAAGAAATATGTCCGTAACCGCGCTAGGCCAGAAGGAAGCATCTCCATGGGCCATCAAACAGAGGATGTCATTGGGTTTTGTGTTGACTTCATTCCTGGCCTTAAGAAGATAGGTCTCCCTAAATTGCGGTATGAGGGGAGACTGACTGGAAAAGGCACGCTTGGAGGGGACTCAATAATATGCAGGGACGGATATTCTTGGTCTCAAGCACACTACACAGTTCTACAGAACTCTACCTTGGTGACCCCGTATGTCGATGAACACAAGAACAGTCTGCGCTCCAAACACCCGGAGCAGTGTGACGACTGGATTACATGTGAACACATCAGGACTTTCAGCAGTTGGTTGGAAACACGTCTCAGAGGTGACACCACTGTTTGTGATGAGTTGTACTCGTTGTCCAGGGGACCATCTTCGACTGTATTGACTTACAAAGGATACGAGATAAATGGGAATACATTTTACATGATCGCCCAAGATCAAAAGAGCACCAACCAAAACAGCGGTGTCCGCTTTGATGTAGCAACCGAGAGGGGAAAGGACACATATTATGGTTACATAATGGACATATGGGAACTTGACTACGGACATGATTTTAAGGTCCCTTTGTTTAAGTGCAAATGGGTCAATCTGTCAGGAGGCGGGGTACAGGTAGACCCACAGTACAGAATGACAACAGTGGATCTGAACAATCTTGGGTACACTGACGAACCGTTCGTCCTAGCCAATGATGTGGCACAGGTTATCTATGTGAAGGACATGTCTACCAGACCGAGAAAAAGAAAAGATAAGGAAGCGAATACATCATACGATGAGCCAAAGCGCCACATAGTTCTTTCAGGAAAAAGGGACATTGTGGGAGTGGAGGGCAAGACAGACATGTCTGAAGATTATGAAAAGTTTCATGAAATTCCTCCCTTCAAAGTCAAGGCTGACCCAAGCATCCTGATAAACGATGAAGATTATCGATGGTTACGGCGCAATAAGCAAATGACACAAGCGAAGAAAAAGTGAAGACTTTCTCCCGCAACTATTATGATGATACAATGCCAACTTTGTAACAGACGTGTATGATACCATTGTCCGTTTTGTACACGAAGTTCATCTAGTTTTTGCCGTAACCCTCTCAACTTTCTTGCACATGCTATGTGGATGAAATGATGATACCATGCCAACTTTCAACCTTTTCAGAGTTCATTTGAAATGCTTTTCAATTTTAGGGTCTTATAGCTCAAAATATTAGTAAATGCATGAAAAATAACAGGCCAAAAATTAAAAATTATGCCACCTATTGGGCCACCACGGCCTGAATACGATTAGAAGCCCATCCATGGGCCAGGATTCAGGCCCGCAGAAGGCCCAGTAGGCCCAAAAGCATGTACAAAGATATTAGGCCCGTATGCCTGCTTTAGAGAGGAGCTCGACAGCTCAGGTGCACCGCACCTTATAAACAGGTGCGGCTCTCTCTCAGCTAGCGAGGTGGGACTAAACTCCCACCACCACCCCGCTGTGCAAGGCCATTGGTCCCGGTTGGTGGCACGAACCGGGACCAATTCCACCCTTTGGACCTGGTTGGTGCCACGAACCGGTACTAATGAGGCTGTGGCCCCACGAGCACCTTTAGTACCGGTTCGTGCCAGGAACCGGTACTAGAGTTTCTTACTAAGCAGTTTTTTAGTCCCACCTCGCTAGCTGAGAGGCACTAGGAGCGGTTTATAAGCCCTGAGTGCAGAGACGATGAAGAAGAGGCGCAATGCTCACGTTGCTTAGCTTCAAGCCTTGAGGAATAAGGTAGACTGCATGGAGCTATGTGCAGTGCAGTCTACACTATTCCGAAAGGCTTGAAGCAAATCAACGAGCATTGCGCCTCTTTTTTATTTTTAATAACTTATTACAACTCCGGACTTCTTGTGTTATGACAAAATAAAATAAACTTTAATAAAATTTATGAAACTAAACTTAACAAAGTATTTTCTGTTCAAAACATTATTAGAAACCTCTAGTATTATTGAAACTAAAATCATATAAAATTGATGCAACTAAAATTATCGAAGTATTTTCTGTTCAAAATCATTAAAAGCAAAAAGAATTTTCATAAAGAACTTTTTTTGATAGAAACTTTAATAGCAAAAAGAATTATCATAAAGTAAAATAAATAGGTAATTAGAAACAAAATAAAATAAAATAAATAAGTTTTTTGTTGTAAGTAGAAACAAAACAAAATAAATAAAGCAAAAAAGAAAACAAAAAAACTAAATACAGCAAAAAGAATTTTCATAAAGAACTTTTTTTGATAGAAACTTTAATAGCAAAAAGAATTATCATAAAGTAAAATAAATAAGTAATTAGAAACAAAATAAAATAAAATAAATAAGTTTTTTGTTGTAAGTAGAAACAAAACAAAATAAATAAAGCAAAAAAGAAAACAAAAAAAATAAATACAGCAAAAAAATTGTTGGGGCGCTGCCCGCTGGGCCATCCAACCCTCGGGTTTGCAAATACAGGCCCAGAAGGGCTAGAGGGCTCAACGGGCAGTGCGCCAAAGTTAGGCCCACAAGCCTGCTATAGAGAGGAGTTCGAGATAGCAGCCGCACCGGGGCTTTTAAACTGGTGCGGGCGCCCCTCGACTAGCGAGGTTGGACTAAACTTTTGGCCGCGACGCGGGCAGCAAGAGGCCTTTGGTCCCGGTTGGTGCCACCAACCGGGACTAAAGGGGTGCATTGGTACCGGTTCGTGGCTAAAGGGGTGCATTGGTACCGGTTCGTGGCACCAACCGGGACCAATGCCCCCCCTTTAGTCCCGGTTGGTGCCACCAACCGGGACCAAATGCCGCCGCTTCCCGCCCTTTGCGCTGCTGAAAAGAGGGCTTTGGTCCCGGTTGGTGGCACCAACCGGGACTAATGCCTACCTTTAGTCCCGGTTGGTGCCACGAACCGGGACTAAAGGCTTCGCTATATAAGCAAACACTTAGGAAATTTTTTAGAGTTCATCTGCAGTTTGCCCCGACGACGCCGACGCCACCAGGCAGCCCCGACGCCACCCGCCGCCCCCGCCGTCACCGTCGCCGTCGCCCGTGCCCGTCGTCGCCGTCGCCGTTGCCCGCGCCCTCGCCGTCAGCCGCGCCCCTTCCCCGACGCGCGCCGCCCCGGCCCGTCCCCGTCGTCGCCGTTGCCCTGCCCCGCCCTTCGCCGCCGACACCGCTGCCCCTGCCCCGACCACGCCGCCGTCGCCTCTGTCCCTGCCCCGACCCGCCGCCGTCGCCTTGGTCAGGGCCGGCACTGCCCCCTTCCTCCCTGTCTTTTTATTGCATTTTTATAAAAATGTATATATGTATGTTCATGTATATATGTTCTCTGTGTATATATATGTATGTTCATGTATATATGTTCTCTGTGTATATATGTTCTCTGTGTATATGTTCATGTATATATGCAAAAGATAGATTTTTAGAAAAGTTAGGATTTTTTCTGTTCATATATTTTTTTGGTGATATTAATTATTCTAGAATATGCAAATGTTTGTATATTCATATGAACAATGCATTAGGCAAAACCTTTACTTTTTTTCGAAATTTTCTATTTGAACATTTTTTTATTAATGAGAGGAAAAAGGAAAATAAGAAGAGGAAGAAAGGAGAAGAAGAGGAGAGGAAGAAGAGGAGAAATAAATAAGAAGAGGAAAAAGAAGAAAAAGAAGAGGAGAAGAAGAAAGGAATAGAAGAGAAGATGAAAAAATAGAAAAAATTCTATTTTTTCTTCTTCTCTCCTCTATTCCTTTCTTCTTCTCCTCTTTTTTTCTTCTTTTTTTTCTTCGATCTTCTCCTCTATTCCTTTTCTTCTTCTCCTCTTTTTGTTTCTTCTTCGTTTTCTTATGTTTTATCGGGTCTGTCGTCATCGATATACCCCTCTCCCGATAACTTCAACACGAGGGGGGGTCGATATACCCCCTCCCCGATAATATTATTTTCCCATCTACGTTCATTGTCGTTGTCGATATAACCCCCTCCCGATAACTTCAACACGTGGGGGGGGGGTCGATATACCCCCTCCCCGATAACATTATTTTCCCATGTATGTATGTCGTCGTTGTCGATATATATAACTCCCTCCCAGATAACTTCGACATGATGGACGGTCGATATTTATACCCCCTCTCGACCGTGATAACTTATACCACGGGAGCACCCCCCGTCCCTCTCGCTCGACCAAAACTCTCGAGGACACCCAAACCCTAGAAAAAAACGATGTCGATCTCCTACCCCCTCCCGCCGCGCCCCTACCCTTGAAGCTTTGCCGAGGCCACCCCAAACCCGGAATAAGCTAGGTCTACGTTCGCACTAACCACCTGCTGTCATGTTTGTGTAATAATTGCCATGTTGTAATATTTGCAGAAACAATGGAGCACGGACGAGGCGAGCAAGCAGAAGAGGTGTTGGGGGACATAATCTTAGCCGGAGGTGATATCTTGTCGTATCTTAACGACAATGATGGTCTGGAAGAACAGGGTGAAGAAGCAGGCTACGGTGATCGAAGAGTGGAGGAGGAAAGACATGATTATGATGGCTCCGGTGACCCAATGCTGGTGCAAGAAGGAGCCCGTGGTGACGGCTCCGGTGACCGAACAGAGTCCGGCCAGGTAAATATATTAGTTAAGCCTGTGCTGACTAGCTAATTGATGCATTCATTGTTTTGGTATGTACACATATTAATTAACACTCGTCTTTCTTCTTTTTTCTAGCCCTCCGGATCGAGCACAACTGCGGTAAAGAGACGAGGCCCGAAGAGAAAGTTGCGCTCGGATGAAAGGTTTGAGATCACAGCAATCGCGCGCGACGGCCAACCGATTGAACCCATCCGGACAAAGGATGCATTTGCTGCTCAGTGCGGGGTTCTAGTTAGGGACAAGATCCCGATCAGCATCCACCAATGGTATAAGCCTAAGAAGGAAGACCCTGAGGTGTCTTATGTCAATGATATGCAGAAAGATGATCTTTGGACTGAGCTGAAGGCAAATTTCACCCTACCGCCAGAGGAGGATCCGGAGAAGCTAGTGAAAGAGCAATTAATCGAGTCTCATGCTCTTAAGAAGATGGCAGACCTATTCAGGAGGTGGAAGAATGAGCTGAAAACGTTTGTCGACAAAGAAGAGACACCAGAATTCATCGGCCGGTATGAGAAGATCAGAGATCACTGGCCCGCATTTGTGGCCCACAAGACATCGGAAAAGAGTAAGAAGATGTCAGCGACAAACAAGAACAATGCTGCGAAGAAGAAGCTTCACCATCGCACGGGGTCAGGTGGCTACCTCAAAGCCCGGCCTAAGTGGGCCAAGGCTGAGAATGATCTGCTTGAAAAGGGATCGAACCACAGACAATGAACTGGACAGACCGTTGCCGGACTTGGTTCTTCGGGGCTGGCGGAACCTTGGACCCTGTACCAGGGAGGTGCGTTTGGACGAACGAGCTTTTGAGAATGCGAGTCAAGAAGATTCAGCAATATATTGATGCAGCGCAGGAAGGGACGTTCTTTCCAGACAGAGAGAACGACGAGCTCACAATGGCCCTCGGGAATCCTGAGCACCCTGGACGGACACGAGGCACGCCAGGCTCCGTTCCGTGGATGGCTGGTTTTCCGGACGCAGGCGGTTACAAAAGCCAGGAGAGGAGGAAAAAAATGGAGCAGACCCAAATTCACAAGCTGCACGAAAGGGTTCAAGCGCTAGAGGAACGAGACAACAATCGACATGCCGAAACTACCCCCGAAGCTACCCCGCCATCTCAGCGGAGAAGCAGCGTGGCTTCCACCGAGCTGCTTCAGCTGGAGCATGTCTTGACGGCTCCTGCTAGCTACCCCGTGGATGCTATCACGAAGTCTCAACATTGCCACCTTATGGTGCAATGGCAGAACTTCAAAGACAAGGCGGCTGTTGGCTCTGTTTTACCTCCTGAACCCGGCGCAACCTACCACTGCCGGCCGATTCCAGAAGGATATGCTAGGGTGATGGTGGATGAAATAACGGAGGGATTTGAGGACCTCCAGCTTGACCACCCTACCGGTGAAGGGGAGACTCGGCTAGGTTTAGCTCTGAAGACTCCGTGCCTATGGCGGAAGGAGCTCGTCAACCTTCCGAACTGGACGGCTCCGGCGAGTAAGGGCACTCCGCCTCCTCCTCCGCCTCCTCCTCCGGCGAGTGATTAGGGCACTCAGCCTCCTTCTTCGGCGCGTGGCGGCACTCCGCCTCCTTCTTCGCCTGCGCCAGAGCAGCCAGCCTCCTCCTTCTCCGCCTCGTCAGCAAGGGCGGAAGAGACCCGCCGCCGCTGCGGCTGCTCCGGCGCGTCGTAGTCCTTCTCCTCCGCCTCGTAAGCAAGGAAAGAAGACAGCCGCAGCCGCTCCGTCTGCTCTGCCGGCGTCTAGCAGTACAGCTGCCAGAGGCGGGAGGCAATACAGATTCGGTCCTTCTCTGAAGACTCCAGAGAAGTTACCATACGAGAGGACCGAGGAGGAAACCAGGAAGATCGTGCGAGCCGAAGTGACAAACTTCTTTGAAGGGGTAAAAGCAAAGAAACATCCACCTCCGGAGGAGAAGGTAGATCCGGTGAAAGCAAAGCGCACTCTGGCTGCCCTGACAAAACCACCAATGTCTCCGCCGAGAGGCAACTATGAGCGCATTCTTGCAAAGACATTTGTCGAAGCGGAGCGGTCGGGAAGTACTGTCAGTGATCAAAGGTTAAAAGAATGACGAGCTGGGAAAAAAATTGCCCAGCTCGGCGAACAAGCGAACCAATCGTGCCCCCCTCTCAAGGTGTCAAAAGACATCGTCGCTAATGATCCGAGGATGGTGGCCGGTTATAGCAATCTTGGAGATTACCTGCCCGACGATGTACATTATGAAATCATGGAGCTGGACGAACACAAATACCATTAAGGGAAGCCTCTCGTCAAAGATGAAAGATCTCTAACAACGATGATGCGAGGATTACATGATTGGTACATGAAAACCTGCAGAGAGTCTGATGGGATGAGTACTTTGACGCTGAGAATTAAACCGGAGCATGACCTCGTTGGAATTGAACTGCTGAATGTTCCATTTGAGGATTTCTTCCAGTTTTACAATCAAAAGGCCCTCGATAAAACAGCGATCACTTGCTACTGTCTGTAAGTAGTACTACTTCTGTCATTAAGTCTCTCTATATAGGTTAGCTCTTTCATTGCATGTATTTATAATTATCCTCACTATATTATGCAGATTGAAGATCGCCGAATTGAAGAAAAGACAAATCGGTGATATTGGGTTCATTAACACAAATCTCATAGATGCATATACGGTTGAAAAACATGCCAAAGAAGCTGAGGCCAACTTGCTACGATCGTTGGTATTAAATCAAAACAAAGATATAATACTCTTTCCTTACAACTTCAAGTGAGTGTTACTGTCTTGTGCATATTCGGTTTCCTTTATTAGTCCAGGTTATGGTAATGTAATTGATGACTTATGCATGCATGCGCAGCTTCCACTATATTTTCCTAGAGATTAAGCTTGAGCAGGGAGTAGTAACCGTCTTAGACTCGAGACGAAAAGATCCCCAGGACTATGCGAACATGACTCAAATGCCCGAGAAGTAAGTTAAATTGATCATTATCCACCATATCAGCAACTAGTGCATGTCAGTCGGTGGAACCTGTCTCACGTAAGCGTACGTGTAAGGTCGGTCCGGGCCGCTTCATCCCACAATACCGCCGAAACAAGATAAGACTAGTAACGGCAAGAAGAATTGGCAACATCAACGCCCACAACTGCTTTGTGTTCTACTCGTGCATAGTAACTATGCATAGGCCTGGCTCATGATGCCACTGTTGGGGATTGTAGCAGAATTTAAAAAAAAAACCTACGCATCACCAAGATCCATCTATGGAGTATACTAGCAACGAGGGGAAAGGAGTGCATCTACATACCCTTGTAGATCGCGAGCGGAAGCGTTCCAATGAACGGAGTTGATGGAGTCGTACTCGCCGTGATCCAAATCACTGATGACCGAGTGCCGAACGGACGACACCTCCGCGTTCAACACACGTACGGAGCAGCGACGTCTCCTCCTTCTTGATCCAGCAAGGGGGAAGGAGAGGTTGATGGAGATCCAGCAGCACGACGGCGTGGTGGTGGATGTAGCGGGATCTCAGCAGGGCTTCGCCAAGCTTCTGCGAGAGGGAGAGGTGTTGCAGGGGAGGAGGGAGGCGCCCAAGGCTGTAATGTTGCTGCCCTCCCTCTCCCCCCCTTTATATAGGCCCCCTGGGAGGGGGGGCGCCGGCCAAGACCCATCTACATGGGGGGGCGGCCAAGGGGAAGGGGGGTGGCTTCCCCCCCAAGTCAAGTGGGGCGCCCCCCACCCTAGGGTTTCCAACCCTAGGCGCAGGGGGGAGGCCCATGGGGGGCGCCCCAGCCCACTAAGGGCTGGTTCCCTTCCCACATCAGCCCATGGGGCCCTTCAGGATAGGTGGCCCCACCCGGTGGACCCCCGGGACCCTTCCGGTGGTCCCGGTACAATACCGATAACCCCCGAAACTTTCCCGGTGGCCGAAACTGGACTTCCTATATATAATTCTTCACCTCCGGACCACTCCGGAACTCCTCGTGACGTCCGGGATCTCATCCGGGACTCCGAACAACTTTCGGGTTTCCGCATACTCATATCTCTACAACCCTAGCGTCACCGAACCTTAAGTGTGTAGACCCTCCGGGTTCGGGAGACATGCAGACATGACCGAGACGCCTCTCCTGTCAATAACCAATAGCGGGATCTGGATACCCATGTTGGCTCCCACATGTTCCACGATCATCTCATCGAATGAACCACGATGTCGAGGATTCAATCAATTCCGTATACAATTCCCTTTGTCAATCGGTATGTTACTTGCCCGAGATTCGATCGTCGGTATCCCAATACCTTGTTCAATCTCGTTACCGGCAAGTCTCTTTACTCGTACCGCAATGCATGATCCCGTGACTAACTCCTTAGTCACATTGAGCTCATTATGATGATGCATTACCGAGTGGGCCCAGAGATACCTCTCCGTCATACGGAGTGACAAATCCTAGTCTCGATCCGTGCCAACCCAACAGACACTTTCGGAGATACCCGTAGTGTACCTTTATAGTCACCCAGTTACGTTGTGACATTTGGCACACCCAAAGTACCCCTACGGTATCCGGGAGTTGCACGATCTCATGGTCTAAGGAGAAGATACTTGACATTGGAAAAGCTCTAGTAAACGAACTACACGATCTTTGAGCTATGCTTAGGATTGGGTCTTGTCCATCACATCATTCTCCTAATGATGTGATCCCGTTATCAATGACATCCAATGTCCATAGTCAGGAAACCATGACTATCTGTTGATCAACGAGCTAGTCAACTAGAGGCTTACTAGGGACACGTTGTGGTCTATGTATTCACACATGCATTACGATTTCCGGATAACACAGTTATAGCATGAACAATAGACAATTACCATGAACAAAGAAATATAATAATAACCATTTATTATTGCCTCTAGGGCATATTTCCAACAGTCTCCCACTTGCACTAGAGTCAATAATCTAGTTACATTGTGATGAATCGAACACCCATTGCGTCCTGGTGCTGATCATGTTTTGCTCTAGGGAGAGGTTTAGTCAACGGATCTGCTACATTCAGGTCCGTATGTACTTTACAAATATCTATGTCTCCATTTTGAACACTTTCACGGATGGAGTTGAAGCGACGCTTGATATGCCTGGTCTTCCTGTGAAATCTGGGCTCCTTCGCAAGGGCGATAGCTCCAGTGTTGTCACAGAAGAGAGTCATCGGGCCCGACGCATTGGGAATCACCCCTAGGTCGGTAATGAACTCCTTCATCCAGACTGCTTCATGTGCTGCCTCCGAGGCTGCCATGTATTCCGCTTCACATGTAGATCCCGCCACGACGCTTTGCTTGCAACTGCACCAGCTTACTGCTCCTCCATTCAAAATATACACGTATCCGGTTTGTGACTTCGAGTCATCCAGATCTGTGTCGAAGCTAGCGTCGACGTAACCCTTTACGACGAGCTCTTCGTCACCTCCATAAACGAGAAACATATCCTTAGTCCTCTGGTACTTTAGGATATTCTTGACCGATGTCCAGTGTTCCATGCCGGGATTACTTTGGTACCTTCCTACCAAACTTACGGCAAGGTTTACATCAGGTCTGGTACACAGCATGGCATACATAATAGACCCTATGGCCGAGGCATTGGGGATGACACTCATCTTTTCTCTATCTTCTGTCGTGGTCGGGCATTGAGCCGTGCTCAATTCCACACCTTGCAATACAGGCAAGAACCCCTTCTTGGACTGATCCATATTGAACTTCTTCAATATCTTGTCAAGGTACGTACTCTGTGAAAGACCAATGAGGCGTCTTGATCTATCTCTATAGATCTTGATGCCTAATATATAAGCAGCTTCTCCAAGGTCCTTCATTGAAAAACACTTATTCAAATAGGCCTTTATACTTTCCAAGAATTCTATATCATTTCCCATCAATAGTATGTCATCCACATATAATATGAGAAATGCTACAGAGCTCCCACTCACTTTCTTGTAAACACAGGCTTCTCCATAAGTCTGTTTAAACCCAAACGCTTTGATCATCTCATCAAAGCGAATGTTCCAACTCCGAGATGCTTGCACCAGCCCATAGATTGAGCGCTGGAGTTTGCATACTTTGTTAGCATTCTTAGGATCGACAAAATCTTCCGGCTGCATCATATACAATTCTTCCTTAAGGAAGCCATTAAGGAATGCCGTTTTGACGTCCATCTGCCATATCTCATAATCATAGTATGCGGCAATTGCTAACATGATTCGGACGGACTTCAGCTTCGCTACAGGTGAGAAAGTCTCATCGTAGTCAACCCCTTGAACTTGTCGATAACCCTTAGCGACAAGTCGAGCCTTGTAGATGGTCACATTACCATCCGCGTCTATCTTCTTCTTAAAGATCCATTTATTTTCTATGGCTCGCCGATCATCGGGCAAGTCAGTCAAAGTCCATACTTCGTTTTCATACATGGATCCTATCTCGGATTTCATGGCTTCTAGCCATTTGTTGGAATCCGGGCCCGCCATTGCTTCTTCATAGTTCGAAGGTTCACCGTTCTCTAACAACATGATTTCCAGGACAGGGTTGCCGTACCACTCTGGTGCGGAACGTGTCCTTGTGGACCTACGAAGTTCAGTAGTAACTTGATCCGAAGCTTCATGATCATCATCATTAACTTCCTCCCTAGTCGGTGTAGGCACCACAGGAACATCTTCCCGCGCTGCGCTACTTTCCGGTACGGAAGGGGTGACTATCACCTCATCAAGTTCCACTTTCCTCCCACTTACTTCCTTCGAGAGAAACTCTTTCTCCAGAAAGGACCCGTTCTTGGCAACGAAGATCTTTCCTTCGGATCTGAGGTAGAAGGTATACCCAATAGTTTCCTTAGGGTATCCTATGAAGACGCATTTCTCCGACTTGGGTTCGAGCTTTTCAGGTTGAAGTTTCTTGACATAAGCATCGCATCCCCAAACTTTTAGAAACGACAGCTTAGGTTTCTTCCCAAACCATAATTCATACGGTGTCGTCTCAACGGATTTCGACGGAGCCCTATTTAAAGTGAATGTGGCAGTCTCTAAAGCATAGCCCCAAAATGAGAGCGGTAAATCGGTAAGAGACATCATAGATCACACCATATCCAATAGAGTGCGATTACGACGTTCGGACACACCATTTCGCTGAGGTGTCCTAGGCGGCGTGAGTTGTGAAACGATTCCACATTTCTTGAAGTGCGTACCAAATTCGTGACTTAAATATTCTCCACCACGATCTGATCGTAAGAACTTTACTTTCTGTCACGTTGTTTCTCAACCTCACTCTGAAATTCCTTGAACTTTTCAAAGGTTTCAGACTTGTGTTTCATTAGGTAGACATACCCATATCTACTTAAGTCATCAGTGAGAGTGAGAACATAACGATATCCTCCGCGAGCCTCAACACTCATTGGACTGCACACATCGGTATGTATGATTTCCAATAAGTTGGTTGCTCGCTCCATTGTTCCGGAGAACGGAGTCTTGGTCATCTTACCCATGAGGCATGGTTCGCACGTGTTAAATGATTCGTAATCAAGAGACTCCAAAAGTCCATCTGCATGGAGCTTCTTCATGCGTTTGACACCAATGTGACCAAGGCGGCAGTGCCACAAGTATGTGGGACTATCGTTATCAACTTTACATCTTTTGGTATTCACACTATGAATATGTGTAACATCACGTTCGAGATTCATCAAGAATAAACCATTGACCAGCGGGGCATGACCATAAAACATATCTCTCATATAAATAGAACAACCATTATTCTCGGATTTAAATGAGTAGCCATCTCGAATTAAACGAGATCCAGATACAATGTTCATGCTCAAAGCTGGCACTAAATAACAATTATTGAGGTTTAAAACTAATCCCGTGGGTAGATGCAGAGGTAGCGTGCCGACGGCGATCACATCGACCTTGGAACCATTCCCGACGCGCATCGTCACCTCGTCCTTTGCCAGTCTCCGTATATTCCGCAGTTCCTGTTTTGAGTTACAAATATGAGCAACCGCACCGGTATCAAATACCCAGGAGCTACTACGAGTACTTGTAAGGTACATATCAATTACATGTATATCACATATACCTTTGGTGTTGCCGGCCTTCTTGTCCGCTAAGTATTTGGGGCAGTTCCGCTTCCAGTGACCACTTGCCTTGCAATAAAAGCACTCAGTCTCAGGCTTGGGTCCATTCTTTGACTTCTTCCCAGTAACTGGCTTACCGGGCGCGGCAACTCCCTTGCCGTCCTTCTTGAAGTTCTTCTTACCCTTGCCCTTCTTGAACTTAGTGGTTTTATTCACCATCAACACTTGATGTTCTTTTCTGATCTCCACCTCCGCTGATTTCAGCATTGAATATACCTCAGGAATGGTCTTTTCCATCCCCTGCATATTGAAGTTCATCACAAAGCTCTTGTAGCTCGGTGGAAGCGACTGAAGGATTCTGTCAATGACCGCGTCATCCGGGAGATTAACTCCCAGCTGAGACAAGCGGTTGTGTAGCCCAGACATTCTGAGTATGTGCTCACTAACAGAACTATTTTCCTCCATTTTACAGCTGAAGAACTTGTCGGAGACTTCGTATCTCTCGACCCGGGCATGAGCTTGGAAAACCATTTTCAGCTCTTCGAACATCTCATATGCTCCATGTTTCTCAAAACGCTTTTGGAGAACCGGTTCTAAACTGTAAAGCATGCCGCACTGAACGAGGGAGTAATCATCAGCACGTGATTGCCAAGCGTTCATAACGTCTTGGTTCTCTGGGATTGGTGCTTCACCTAGCGGTGCTTCTAGGACATAATCTTTCTTGGCAGCTATGAGGATGATCCTCAGGTTCCGGACCCAGTCCGTATAGTTACTGCCATTATCTTTCAGCTTGGTTTTCTCTAGGAACGCGTTGAAGTTAAGGACAACGTGGGCCATTTGATCTACAAGACATATTGTAAAGATTTTAGACTAAGTTCATGATAATTAAGTTCATATAATCAAATTATTCAATGAACTCCCACTCAGACAGACATCCCTCTAGTCATCTAAGTGAAACATGATCCGAGTTAACTAGGCCGTGTCCGATCATCACGTGAGACGGACTAGTCAAGATCGGTGAACATCTCCATGTTGATCATATCTTCTATACGACTCATGCTCGACCTTTCGGTCCTCCGTGTTCCGAGGCCATGTCTGTACATGCTAGGCTCGTCAAGTCAACCTAAGTGTATTGCGTGTGTTCCGAGGCCATGTCTGTACATGCTAGGCTCGTCAACACCCGTTGTATGCGAACGTTAGAATCTATCACACCCGATCATCACGTGGTGCTTCGAAACAACGATCCTTCGCAACGGTGCACAGTTAGGGAGAACACTTTCTTGAAATTATTATAAGGGATCATCTTACTTACTACCGTCGTTCTAAGCAAATAAGATGCAAAACATGATAAACATCACATGCAATCAAATAGTGACATGATATGGCCAATATCATTTTGCTCCTTTGATCTCCATCTTCGGGGCACCATGATCATCTTCGTCACCGGCATGACACCATGATCTCCATCATCATGATCTCCATCATTGTGTCTTCATGAAGTTGTCACGCCAACGATTACTTCTACTTCTACGGCAAACACGTTTAGCTATAAAGTAAAGTAATTTACATGGCGTTATTCAATGACACGCGGGTCATACAAAATAATAAAGACAACTCCTATGGCTCCTGCCGGTTGTCATACTCATCGACATGCAAGTTGTGATTCCTATTACAAGAATATGATCAATCTCATACATCACATATATCATTCATCACATCTTCTGGCCATATCACATCTCATAGCACATGCTGCAAAAACAAGTTAGACGTCCTCTAATTGTTGTTGCAAGTTTGTTACGTGGCTTGAATAGGTTTCTAGCAAGAACGTTTCTTACCTACGTAAAACCACAACGTGATATGCCAATTTCTATTTACCCTTCATAAGGACCCTTTTCATCGAATCCGTTCCGACTAAAGTGGGAGAGACAGACACCCGCTAGCCACCTTATGCAACTAGTGCATGTCAGTCGGTGGAACCTGTCTCACGTAAGCGTACGTGTAAGGTCGGTCCGGGCCGCTTCATCCCACAATACCGCCGAAACGAGATAAGACTAGTAACGGCAAGAAGAATTGGCAACATCAACGCTCACAACTGCTTTGTGTTCTACTCGTGCATACTAACTACGCATAGGCCTGGCTCATGATGCCACTGTTGGGGATCGTAGCAGAATTTTTAAAAAAAATTCCTACGCATCACCAAGATCCATCTATGGAGTATACTAGCAACGAGGGGAAAGGAGTGCATCTACATACCCTTGTAGATCGCGAGCGGAAGCGTTCCAATGAACGGGGTTGATGGAGTCGTACTCGCCGTGATCCAAATCACCGATGACCGAGTGCCGAACGGACGGCACCTCCGCGTTCAACACACGTACGGAGCAGCGACGTCTCCTCCTTCTTGATCCAGCAAGGGGGAAGGAGAGGTTGATGGAGATCCAGCAGCACGACGGCGTGGTGGTGGATGTAGCGGGATCTCGGCAGGGCTTCGCCAAGCTTCTGCGAGAGGGAGAGGTGTTGCAGGGGAGGAGGGAGGCGCCCAATGCTGTAATGTTGCTGCCCTCCCTCTCCCCCCCTTTATATAGGCCCCCTGGGAGGGGGGGCACCGGCCATGACCCATCTACATGGGGGGGGCGGCGGCCAAGGGGAAGGGGGGTGGCTTCCCCCCCAAGTCAAGTGGGGCGCCCCCCCACCCTAGGGTTTCCAACCCTAGGCGCAGGGGGGAGGCCCATGGGGGGCGCCCCAGCCCACTAAGGGCTGGTTCCCTCCCCACTTCAGCCCATGGGGCCTCCGGGATAGGTGGCCCCACCCGGTGGACCCCCGGGACCCTTCCGGTGGTCCCGGTACAATACCGATAACCCCCGAAACTTTCCCGGTGGCCGAAACTGGACTTCCTATATATAATTCTTCACCTCCGGACCATTCCGGAACTCCTCGTGACGTCTGGGATCTCATCCGGGACTCCGAACAACTTTCGGGTTTCCGCATACTCATATCTCTACAACCCTAGCGTCACCGAACCTTAAGTGTGTAGACCCTACGGGTTCGGGAGACATGCAGACATGACCGAGACGCCTCTCCGGTCAATAACCAACAGCGGGATCTGGATACCCATGTTGGCTCCCACATGTTCCACGATGATCTCATCGGATGAACCACGATGTCGAGGATTCAATCAATTTCGTATACAATTCCCTTTGTCAATCGGTATGTTACTTGCCCGAGATTCGATCGTCGGTATCCCAATACCTTGTTCAATCTCGTTACCGGCAAGTCTCTTTACTCGTACCGCAATGCATGATCCCGTGACTAACTCCTTAGTCACATTGAGCTCATTATGATGATGCATTACCGAGTGGGCCCAGAGATACCTCTCCGTCATACGGAGTGACAAATCCCAGTCTCGATCCGTGCCAACCCAACAGACACTTTCGGAGATACCCGTAGTGTACCTTTATAGTCACCCAGTTACGTTGTGACGTTTGGCACACCCAAAGTACTCCTACGGTATCCGGGAGTTGCACGATCACATGGTCTAAGGAGAAGATACTTGACATTGGAAAAGCTCTAGCAAACAAACTACACGATCTTTGAGCTATGCTTAGGATTGGGTCTTGTCCATCACATCATTCTCCTAATGATGTGATCCCGTTATCAATGACATCCAATGTCCATAGTCAGGAAACCATGACTATCTGTTGATCAACGAGCTAGTCAACTAGAGGCTTACTAGGGACACGTTGTGGTCTATGTATTCACACATGCATTACGATTTCCGGATAACACAATTATAGCATGAACAATAGACAATTACCATGAACAAATAAATATAATAATAACCATTTATTATTGCCTCACCTGGGCATATTTCCAACAGTACTATAGTAGCATGTTCCGTGCATCTTCTAGTGATTCAAGCGCTAGTTTCATCAATACCATTTAGCATGCTTGCTTATCAGTTTGATTGACCTCTATTTCTTGTAAAGTGGTTGTGGCAGGAACCCGGGAGTAATTACTGTGGATACTACGTTTGCGAGTCCATCCGCTACACGACCTGTGAGCGGGGCTACTCTGACGAACAATATGAAGTGTGTAAGCAATAATATTCACAATTTTATTTTATTACCATCATTTGTGTTGAGTTTCATTTATTCATATATATATATATATATGTATTGACCCCCTTCTTCAAATTAGATGTTTCGGAAGCGGGATGAACTCCTAGCACCAGATCGTATGCGAGCAATTCAAGAGGAATTGGCGGCATTCTTCCTTGACCACGTGATCGCTGAAAACGGAGAATACTATGTGGACCCTGTGTTCTTACAATTTAATTAGGAGATTGTATTGTAAGAGATAATTATTGTATATATGTAGCCGGTAGTGTCGGATAGATATACGAGAACTTGTTGTTCGACCAATCTCTCGGAGAAGGAGAGGTGGTCGATATCACTTCTCTCTGTATGCATATGTTCATGACGATCTTCTGTTTCCTTCATTTGATTACTAGCTAGCGTGTCTAGTCCTCTCCATACGTACATAGTACGCAGCGTCGACCAAGCACGGAGATAACAGAGGACACTTCTCTCTATTAATTAGCTAGCTAACACAATATATGAAACACCTAAATTAACCCCCAACCCCCCCCCTTCAAAAAAACAAAAACCCCAGCCCCTGAAATGCTGACGCGTGGATGCCTATTGGTCCCGGTTGGTGGCACCAACCGGGACAAAAGGCCCTGCCTATTGGTCCCGGTTGGTGGCACCAACCGGGACCAAAGGCCCCCCTGCCTGGGCTGGCAGCAGCGGCCACGTGGAGGACCTTCTGTCCCGGTTCGTGTAAGAACCTGGACTAAAGGGTTAGGGCTTTAGTAACGACCCTTTAGTCCCGGTTCGAAAACCGGGACAAAAGGCCCTTACAAACAGGGGTAAAAGCCCCTTTTCCTACTAGTGCGAGCACGTCCGTCGCTACATGGTTGCGTTGGAGGGCAGGTTCTTCAGGGATCTCACTAGAGCTATGATCCTGTGATGGTTCCTTCTCTTTGGGTGTCCACCGCCCGTGCCGATACCCGTCGGGCGCTACGGTTCTAGCTAGCTGTATTAGCGATGCTATATTTATGATACTATTCGAGGTGTATTAGTGATAATATTCGACGATGTACGGACGCAAGAGATGATGTAGTTTTGCTTATAATTGAATGCATGCTAATTTGAATACTACTTCTACTTTGAATGCTATAATTGGAGAGCACTATGCAAGGCTTATGCATTTGATTAGTTGATAGCTTATTGGTTTTTTAGTACATATATTTAATTGTAAGTGTTTAATATTTGAATTATGAACATAGGAAATGTCGTACTCGGACGACGAAAGTCTCCCGGGGGAGTGCGACTGGTGCCACGACGACCGAGGTCTGTGCGACAGGCCTCACCTGGACAAAGGTCGGCGCTTCAGCATTAAGCTCGAGGGCAGCTTCGATGTTGAAACGGTACACAACAATGACAAGTGTGTTTTTTTCGTAATTAAGCATGACTTCAACTATTTCAACGTGTAATTTTCATCTTTTACAATTTGAGTAGCTTATCCCATGCCATGCAAGACGCTATGTCTTGGAGAGGATGGGTTTTGAAGATCATGAAAATTTCGAAACAAAGAAAATTCACCTAAGGACCCATCATGATGTGGATTTTGAAGTAAATATGTATAATTCTGAGAGCGTAACCCATTTTGGTTGCAAAAATTGGGAAGAACTTTGCAAGATGTATGGTTTTTATGAGGGTATGCTTGTCACCATGGATCTTGGTGATCCTAACATCGACCAAGACAATATGAACATTTGGGTCCTTGTTGAAACGCTTCCAATTCTACCGCTATGTGTGTTTCTCAAACATAGTTATTAACTAATTTATATTGTTTATTTTAAAATAGTTGACAGCTTATTTCCATTGACAGCTTATTTTCATTGTTCAAACAATGTGCGGAACGTGGTAGACAAAACTTACTACACCGATGGCTCTGAGTTAACTTATCAGGAGAATTATAATATATCTATAATAAAACTCCTCCACATTATGGTCAGTACGTGCCACTAGTGCACGTGTTGAACTACGATAACATCCATAGAGATGCCATGGTAAGATTTTTTACTATTACGACATCCGTGCATCTTTTGCATAAATTCTTTTAAAACTTAACTACATTGCTAAGTACGAAGTTATTACTACGTTTTTCAAGAGAAAATCCCGGATGATTGTGTGCCTCATCTGATGTATCCGAATGGCCGCCTTAATGTTTTGAACATGCAGCCAGGTCTTCCTACGAATCTCACCTGTCCATATCGGATTTCTAAAAGAAGTGGAGACATGAAAATCACAGAATGGAAAAAATGTATGGACAGTCGTAAGGAGGTTCTTGGAAGCAAAAGGAAGCGAAGCGCAAGAATCGGAGACAGGATGATCTCCATTCTCCATAATGGAGAGTCAGGGCCTATATTGTTTTATGCTATTTTACCTTAAAGAGGGTATTTAGGTCCTACCTTGTACTGATGAACATGCGCTAAGAACAATTAAGTAGGGTTGGTTCGATGACTATGAGGATGATGATCGTATGACTTGTTATTAATAACTAGTAGAAGTTGTATGATGATGATTAGTATGACTTGTTATTATGATGATGCATGATGCGAGCATGAAGAGTTATTATATATCAGTGGGTGAAATGAACATGGATTGGATTGAAGTGAAGGCAACATGCATGTGTGATGCATGTCGAAAGTAGTACTAATCCAAACTTCATCAAGTTAGGATTAATATTACTTTCGACATGCACCACATATATATTGCCTTCACTTCAATCTAAGCCACGTTTAGGCATAGCAGTAGCGATGATAAACCAAGCACGAAGATAAGAGAGGACACTTCTCTCTATTAGCTAGCTAATTAACACCCTAAATTAACCCCCATAACCCCCTAAACCACCCTCTTTAAAAAAACAAAAACCTCAGCTCCTGCCAGCTGCTGACGCGTGGATGCCTTTTGGTCACGGTTGGTGCCACCAACCAGGGCTAAAGGCCCTCCTGCCTGGGCTCGCCGCAGCGGCCACGTGGAGGCCCATCTTTCCCGGTTGGTGTAAGAACCGGGACTAAAGGTTTAGGGCTTTAGTAACGACCCTTTAGTCCCGGTTCCCCAACCAGGACAAATGGGTCTTACGAACCGGGACAAATGACCGTTTTTCTACTAGTGTATCCAAGCCATGGAGAAGCAGATTGGATGTGCCTGGGTACCTCCGTGATATGCTCTGAGGTTTGTGGGCATGTATCGTTGTGTGACGTGTTTGTAGCCGTCTCCGTGCCATGTCACAACAGAAGAATCTGCCGATCAATGGTGTTGCTGCAGATCAATCAAAATGTTCCCAACGGCTATGGTGATGGAAGATTCGGGGTGAGGTGCGAGGTGAGTCACCTCGGGGTCTGCTGGCTAGGTGCTTACCGCGCACTTCAGCAAGCCTTCTTACGGGCCACTACACTGCATAATTTCTGTTCTTTATAGCATCGGAGCATTTCCTTTCTATAGTGTGGCCTAGGTTTGAGGTATGACATTTACATAGTCCGATCCAATTTTGGCTTGATCTGTATAGTATTGGAGTTTTGCAAGTTTCGACAGCAAAATGCCTTCTAACATCATGACACCCGTCTTTTTTTTTTAATTTTCCTATATAGAAACATTCCCCTCTGTGTCAGCGGCACGTGTCAGCAAGCGAGGGAAGACAGCGAAGCCAGCCCAAGAGGAAGACCCAAGCCCAAGCCTCACTTACCAGCTCGGCTTGCAGGCCCCGAATGGGCCTTGGGCCACTTGTCTGTATAAATACACTTCCTCCCCTTTCTGTAGTGGGTGGCGAAAGGCATACGGCGAGCTAGCCTGTAGGATAGCATGTTCGTTCTCCTCTTTTCGTTTTCCCCTTCCTGTAAGCAACACTGAGAGCTCAAATTCGAAATCCATGGAGTAATTGATGAGATCCTTACACACTCTCTCTCCCTCTCCCACTCCCTCTCCCTCGCGGACGCGGCTCCTCTGACGTACGGCCCACACATTGACGTGTGGACCCACGCGTCAGTGGCCCAACGTGAGGTGGCCATACGTCAGGGGATCCGGCTCCCTCCCTCGCCCCCCCTCTCTCTCCTCCCACCCTGTGGGTTGGCTCTTATTATTGAAGACATGTCCATGCAAAAATATCTCATACAATTAATTCGTGATAAGTGTGTTCAGCAACCACACCTTGCATGCCTTAGAATTTATATACATGGACCGATCGATCGAGTGTGTTCTCACAGTATATAAGAGGTCGTCTGAGCACCTTTTCCTCATACAGAAACTATTACTAGAAACAATGCAAGATAAACACAATTTATGTACGACCGAAGATTGAGTGTGTTCTTTTCCTTGCCCGAGTGAATGAGGCTTAACTCCTTTCTCTGATACACTATGTATTTGGTAGAGACAATTCCGAGGAAAAAAATATAAGGCTACCTTGAGAATAGAGGACGTCTGGAAAAGAGCGCTTACCCAGAGAAGAATATACCGTATAGCATTTTGTGATACCCCAGCATGACACCATGGTGCCTCCGATCACCACGTATAATGGCGTGCTTGACTCATCCTGCACATATGGGCAAGCTGCAGTTGAAGTATTGCACTCACAAGCATGTACACGCGTTATCCTCACCGCTGGCTTGCACTGAAATGTGGGAACAGGGCCCACTCCAACTAACACGGTTATCAGCGCATGTTCTCTAAACTAGGCAACATTAGCATAGCCCCACATGACTTGTCTGTCCGTTTTTGTTTTTTCTTGCGAGCTACCTGTCTGACTTGGTAAGGAACAAATGAAAAGACAAGTTTTGTTTTTTCACCTGGTACTGCATGCTATTCTATATCTATACCTAATAATAAAGGACGGAAGCTTTCATAGTTCTTCATATGTCATCTATTTATATCCGTTGATTTGTGTTATAAACATAAAGGTAGACGGCTGAGATTTAAAATTAGATATACATAAAGATTTAGGTTCCGCCAACGCATTGTTCCGCTGCGGTTCCAGTCCCAGGCGATCTCATAGTTTTTGAAGCCGATGTAGCGATCTCATCTTTCTTAAGCCAAAGTAGCAATCTCATCTGGTTGGACCTATAAGGATTGTCTGGTCCCTAGCGATCTCATCTGGCTGCACTAAAACTCGATCAACTAAACATGATTGGCCTAATCCTACCATCTGGCTGGTCATCGAGCTCTACTGCCTCTCCTCCTCTGGCCATCGTAGCGGAGCTCCACTTCTCTGAGTTCCATCCCTATCCATGGCAGCAACAGCGACGGGCTCCCGTAGTGGCCGTGAGGAGTGAGGACTACGAGGACGGCGACAAAAAGAACTAGCCCCGGCTGGGTCTTGGTGTCATGGCGTCGTCCGCATCGACCACCATGTCTCCCTCCTCTGCGGTGACAACGACAGCGCGAGGGCTGCTTTGGTAGAGCTTGACCTGGCCTGGGCGGAGCTCGTTCGTCCAGCGCACCCGGGGCATGTGCAAAGCACTACAGCTCGTGGTGTCACGGCGGCACGATTGTGCATGCGACACGGCACACGGCAGTGGCCCGCGGCCCGTGGTGTCACGACGGCACGATTGTGCATGAGACGCGGCGGCGGCCAGCGCGGTGGTGGATAGCACGCGATGCTTGCGGCCAGCTGGGCCAAGGCGCGTCGGCGGCTCGGGCACACGGTTGCCAGCGGAGCTTGGCGGCGACAGTCAGGAGCGGCTCCGCGACTCCTGCAGGTACGTGCGAAGCTCATGGCAGAGGCCAACAAGCTAGAGACGACGCACATCAGGCGGTGTCAGGGCTCGGTGCACGAGCAGGTAGCAGCAGCCCGGCAACGCAGTGGGCGCGGCATAGAGCCGTGATGCCAAAGCAGCAGTGGCGCGAGCGAGCAGATAAGCACGACGCTGACACAAAGCGAGGCGGCGCGTTTGCGGGCTATCACGGTTCGTACGTGAGTACGGTGCGGCAGCTCGGAGCGGCTGTGCACATGCAATGTTCCGGAACGGCTGCAAGGCTATGGTGCATGCGAACGGAGGCCACCGGCTAGCACTTGAGGCAGCTTCCAAACAGTACGCATATTTCTATTTACATTACACACCCGTGTATCCTATTAGATTTTCTTTACAAGATTAATCTCTGAATTCATATACCAATGTCTGTATATATGCACACTGCCAAAGCATCTGATAACAATGAAAGCTCCATTGCATGCTGTATCTTTTTTTGGAAAAATATATTGTTTTGCAAGTGCACGTATGCCAACAAATCTAGCTTAAACTGGATTTGATTAGTATAGTGCTCAAGCTGCAGCGTGAAGCTTCAGCACTTAATAACTAATTTTATTGATGTACTTGCTGACATAGCACATTTTGCATCACGTGCGAGAGAGCTAATTCGACTACAGTTTACTCATGAATCATATTTTAGTTTGCTTTCTACCATTTCTTCGCCGAGTACAAATTTAGTAAATGCATAACAGCGATATTGATGCTCGTATGTGTATGCAACTCTCTTTATTTTGTTAGTTTCTATAAGGGTATACCACTTTGTTTTATTTGGCCAGGGCAATTTATTTTCCGCTGCTGCGATTTGTGATAGACCACTGAGAGGGAGTTCCGACTAAAGCTTCGCTAGAGATACAGATAGATTTTATGGTGGATTACAGATGCGCTGACGTGGGCAGGTTTGTTTGGGAACTCTGGGGGAAGCGGGCCCGCCTGAAATTCAGGGCGGAAGAAATTAGTGGAGAAAGTGGGTTCGTCCGTTACTTCTATAAATTGCATGTGAGTATAGCATTTCTCCACCAACCGCGAGAGTTTGCAGTTTTTGTGCTGATGCATATGAGATTATTTTGATATAGTTATCATGTTATGTTCTCCAATGTAGTTGCCACATTTTTTTGATACATTTACCAAATTATAAAAGAGCAATTAGTACATATGGGTGTGTGTCGAGTATATAAACTAATAATCTAAAGATAGAGTTGTTCACCATATCCTTAACTAAAATCATGTCCTGTGTTTTGAATTAGCCCCTAAAGAACCCTACTGTCAATTGGTCTATTATTATTATCAACACAGAACTTATCCCCTACTTGAGCTAACCTGATTCGTGACAACTGGCATTTGCTTCGCAATGAAGCACGACAATTTTTTTCTCCCGTTGCAACACACGGGCCTATGTGCTAGTCCTGCTCAAAGTAATTGTGGCACATTTGGAATTATTAGTCGGTGCTATGCTGTTCATATCATGCAATTCAATATATAAGTCGGTCGTCCCTCAAGTTTACAAGAAGTGTACATTTGTTCCCACAAGATTTTCTGGATGACATTTTGTCCCCCATGTCTCAAAACCAGATATTTTTTTTGTCCAAAACTGAAGCAAAGTGGTATTGAGCGTGACATGCCATTGGTTTTTCAACTGCCACATCAGCTGTCAAGGTAAAAATATCCCTCTCTCCTCATGAATCCAGCACCCCCGACCGCCCATCCCGCCTCGTCGCCTCCGGCACTTGCATCGCCGGAGGGCCCCACCCGTCCACCTCCTACACACGCATCACCAGACCGCCCCTCCCCGCCGACCACCTGCGCTCCCAAGCAGGCCATCACATGTGTCACCGCTTTCAGATCCCTCCCCACCGACAAGCCACAACTTGTGGCGGAGGCAGAGCGCCCGGTTGCACGTGCCCCTCCTCGTGGCCATCTTGTTCCTCCTGCCCTCACCACACCTAAGCCCGCCAAAGAAACGGCATATCCCCTCATCACGAACAGAGGTAAGTTTGCGGCCGCGGCCACTCGGTGCAACCATTTGCGTGCGGCAGCGAACCCTCGACTGCGCGTGTGTTGGCTGCTACTCAGTTGGGCCAACATGATGTGCCACGTGAGCCGCAAACATGTGATACTTGTCAGTCTTGGCAGCCCAAAGTGAAGTACTTATGAGAAATACTGTAACTGACCGCTGATCGTGCCCATTGCTAATTACACATGTTGAAATGTTGGAATTAGGAAGGTTTTCTTGCAAAATACTGCAGATAATACTGCTCATTACTTTTATTTGGATATGTCCAACTTCTGATTTTTGGTAGCCCAAATTGAAGTACCTTAGAGTGTGTCCAGGCTTTCAAAAATTGCTAGCTCCGCCACTACTTCACACACTCATGCGTTCCTGTGTTTGGTAAAATGCTGGTTAATAACTTTTTAGCAGTCCTTTGATAGCCTTCTTTGTACCAGTGGTTCCTACTCATTTCATTGAATTTTATAGGCTAGAGACATCCCTAGCATGCAGAAGTATAAAGTGAACACGTTCAACATGTCTAACCATATTATATACCACCAACTACCGAGCACATTCCTCATGAGTCATTTATCTTTCTCTAGCAGACCAACCGACAGAAAAGGGCAAAAAAAGAGCTTATATATTACCTCTTATCCAGTCTTTTGTGTTCATGATTCATAGTTTAGTGAGGTTAAACAACTCCCCAATAAGGAATTGAAAAACAAATGCAAAACTGAAGAAAAAGAAAAAAGGTGATCATATCTTTGGATTGGGAGACATCGAGAAGGGCTTGCTTAGTATGAAGCAAAATCGCAGTGCCACAAAGATCCAAGCGATCGAGAAGCAGATTGGGTGTGGCCGGGTACCACCGTGACATGCTCTGAGTTTTGTGGGCATGTATCTTTGTGTGACGTCTTTGTAGCCGTCTCCGTGCCGTGTCACAACAGAAGAATCTGCCAATCGACTTGGTGTTGCAGCAGATCAACCATAATGTTCTCAACGGGCTATGGTGATGCTAATGGAGGAGGCAGATTCGGAGTGAGTGGCGAGCTGAGCCACCTCGAGGTCGGCCGGCCAGGTGCTTACCACGCACTTCAGCGAGCCATCGTACAAGCCACTACACTGCATTACTTCTGTTATTTTCTTTCTGTAGTGTGGCCTGGGTTTGAGATATGACATTTACTAAGTCCGATCCAATTTTAACTTGATATGTATAGAATTGGAGTCTTCATGACATCCACCTTTTTTTTCAATTTCCTACAGAGAAACATTCCTCTCTCTCTCTCTCTCTCTCTCTCTCTCTCTCTCTCTCTCTCTCTGTGTGTGTGTCTCTCTCTCTGTCTCTGTCTCTCTCTCTCTCTGTCTCTCTCTCTCTCTCTGTCTCTCTCTCTCTGTGTGTGTGTGTGGGTTGGCTATTATTTATGAAGACATGTTCATGCAAAAATATCTCATATAATTAATTCATCATAGTATGTTTAGCAACCACACCTTGCATGCATTAGAATTTACATACGTCAACCGATCGATTGTGTTATTATAGTATATAAGAGGTCATCTTAGCAACTTTCCCTCATACAGAAACTATCATAAGGAAAACCAATTTATATACGTCGGAAGATTGAGGACTTCTTTTCTTTGCCAGAGTAAACGAGGGTTAAGTTCTTTCTCTCATACACTATGTATTCATTAGAAATCATTCTGAGTGAAACAAAAGGCTATCTTGAGAATAGAAGGCGTCGGGAAGCAAGTGCTTACCTTTAGAAGAATATATCCTATGGCACGTTATGATGCCCCAGCATGACACCATGGTGCCTCCGACCTCCTTGTGTGTCGGTAGTTAGCTGCAATGCCCTTCACTGATTGGGTTTGCTTGCTCCATCCTTCACACATGGCGAAGGTGCAATCGAGCTCACAAGCATGTACAAGCCATATCCTCATTGCTTGCTTATCAGCGCATGTTCTCTAAACTAGGCAACATTAGCGTAGGCCCACAGGACTTAGCTGTGCTTTTTTGTTTTTTCTTGCGGCCTACCTGGTTGATTTGGTATAATGAAGAAATGAGAAGACTAGTTTTCTTTTTTTACCTGATACTAGACTTCCCTCTGAAAGTAACGGTGGCACTTTTGGAATTATTACTCGGTGCTATGCTGATCATATCATGTATACTCAATGTATAAGTCGACATTATATTCTGAGAAAATATGTTTTTCATCCCTTAAGTTTCGGAGAACTATACATTTGGTCCCTCAAGATTTACTGGATGAGATTTATTCCCTTGTGTTTCAAAACCAAATATTTTTAGTCCAAAACCCAAGCAAAGTTGTATTGAGCCCGATGTGTCACTGGTTTCTAAAATCCCACCCGCCACATCAACAGTCAAAGTCAAAATATCCATCTCTCCGCATGAATCCAACCCCTGACTGTCCATCCTATCCCACCGCCTCTGGCACATGCATCGCCAGAGGGGCCCACCCAGCTGCCTCCTACCCATGCATCACCAGATGGACCCTCCCCGTCGACCACCTGTGCTCCTGAGCAGGCCATCGCCCGTGTCACCGCCTTCAGATCCCTTCCTACCGACAAGCCACAGCGTGCGGCAGAGGCAAACTGCCCAGTCGCGCTTGGTGCTCCTGGTGACCACCTTGTTCCTCCTACCCTCGCCTCCACTAAGCTTGCGGAGGCAGCGACAGCCCCTCGGCATGGACACAGGTGAACGGCGGTCGTGGCTACTCAGTTGGGCCAACATGACAAGCCACGTGAACCCCCTATAGATGGTGAGCACCTCCATATCGGCACGGAACTAGCGCTTGCTGCTGCCAACACCATTTGGCACCGCAGGAGCAGCGCCTTCCAACCTACGGCACCATGGTGGGAGAGACGGATCTTATCATTTTGAGCATTTTTAGTCTTACTCCTCACTTTATCTGTTATGTGCGTAATGCACCAGAAAACTGGGGACATGTGTATCAAATACCGCTTGTTTCTTGTTTTGGACAAAACATGTCCGGTTTTAAAACATAAGGGACGAAATGTAGACAAAAAAAGATATCGGACCAAATGTATACTTCTTGTAAACTTGAGGAACGAAAACATACTTTTCTCTTATATTCTTGACAATCACAATGCATATAATCACAATGTCCAACTCTTCTGAATTGCAGTCCATTCCATTCCTGAACGCTTACACGTTCAGTTGGTTGCATCCACTAGTAGAAAACAGGGCTTTGGTCACAGGGCAATATTAACATTAGTCCCGGTTCAGTCACGAACCGGGACTAATATGAGCATTGGTCCCGGTTCGTGCGGCTAAGGCATTAGTCCCGGTTCACCTGAGCCCTTTAGTCCCGGTTTGAGACACGAACCGGGACTAAAGGGTGCCATGCCCTTTAGTCCCGGTTCGTGTCTCAAACCGGTACTAAAGGTCCCATTTTCAAACTCTACCCCCCCCCCCCCCCCCCCATCGCCTTTTCGGTTTTGTAAAAAGCAAAAGAAAATGATAAAAACTTCAAAAATTAAAATCCTTCGAGATGTAGTTATGTTACTACATCTACTAGTTAGGAAAATTTAAAAACTTAAATTTAGACATGTTTTGCAAAAAGTGTAGGGAAAATGTAAAACGGCTATAACTTTTGCATACGATATCAGAAAAAAACGTATAATATATCAAAATGTCCAGCACGAAAATCTGCATCCAATTTTGACATCCTACGGCCTGTTTGCAAATTTTTAGAATCCTCAAATTCTAAAAGGAAAAAAAGTTATGCTCAAATTTCTGTTTTTTTTTTGAATTTTTGTTAAATCTGGTCAAACTATGGTCAAACTACTTATTCAAGAAGTATTAGTGTTACTAAATAATTATTCAAGAATATTAGTTTTACTAAATAATTATTTCAGTTTTTTTGAATTTTGGTCAAGTCTGGTCAAACTGTGGTCAAACTGTGGTCAAACAATGGTTAAACTAATTATTCAAGAAATATTAGTGTTACTAAATAATTATTTCAGTTTTTTTGAATTGTGGTCAAATCTGGTCAAACTGTGGTCAAACTATGGTCAAACTACTTATTCAAGAAATATTAGTGTTACTAAATAATTATTGTTTTTTAGAACAATAGTTTCAAACTCAGACAGTGAAATGTGTGACTTCATGCTCAAGCTAAATTCCTGAGGGTTAATAGGATTGGGATCTTACTATCGTCAGGAAAACAACAAGTGCAGACTTGGAAACGAGGGAGAATAGAATCCGGAAGTTAAGCGTGCTCAGGCTGGAGTAGTGAGAGGATGGGTGACCGTCCGGGAAGTTAGATGATTTGGAATGATGAGGAGTGATTAGAGATTAGAGGTTAAATTGAGCAGTGATGAGGGGTGATTAGAGTTTATAGATTAAAATAATTCAGAAATTCAAAAATAAAAAAAAAAGTCAAAAAAATAATCATAAAATTGCCTGTAGTCCCGGTTGGTAACGTGTGGAGGGCCTTTAGTCCCGGTTCGTGTAAGAACCGGGACTAAAGGGAAGGCTTTAGTAACGACCCTTTAGTCCCGGTTCCAGAACCGGGAGTAAAGGCCCTTATAAACCGGGACTAAAGGCCCTTTTTCTACTAGTGATCCTCGACTCCCAGTCTCTTGAGCAGCATCCCTAATCGCAGGGGAGTGAGGTCATGTTACCAACCTAGCGCTGGATGACTGACACGCAACTCCATGTCTTCGGCCACTACGTGGGAGCAGCTTCAATTGTGAGTAGCCATCCGGTTCATGAGCGCCGTTGAGTGTGGTCCTTGGCAGCAAGCCACCGTGGTGCTAGCTAGGCACCTGAGCGAGGACTTGGCGCCAAAGATGGCATGCACGGTAGGCCGGCACTTGTAACTACGGGGCCTCATGTCGACCGGTCGGATGGAGGCACCATGGACCATGGTGCGGAGTCGAGGCATCTCTACACGTAGTACCGGCTCATATTGTCATCTTGTCTAAAATTTATTTCCACTTGCACAATTTATTACACCAATCAGGGTAGAAAAGGTAGGTAATGAACCTCCCTGATTCGCAGTCGGATAGTGTTCATGTATGAATTGGTTTTTTTCCCATTCGCTATTAGATGCGCGAAACTGCTCCATGCACGATACAAGTGCACGATTTAATTCAGCGGCCGACGACTTGCTCAATCACACATATGTCCGGCCAGATTTAACCATCGTGCGTGCATCCTCCGTAGTATGTCGTGTGTATAGCACTTCTCTTAGATGCATGTGTACTTCCTCTTCTCCCATGTGCATTCCCACTACACTTTTGTGTATATCTCCGATTATGTCAACTCATGTTGTCTTGTCATTAGTACTACAACAACACTTTTGAGACACACACAGAGAGAGAGAGAGAGTATTGGGGAGAGTAGAACCTTGCATGCGGTAACTACCCCCACAAAATGTCCAGACATATGATTTTATTTGTGAAAATTAGATGATAGATATTTTTCGAACTAAAATTTAAATTGTATTTCCTATTTAATATTCGAATTCATGGTACTCAGGCCTCTAGAAAAAGACCAATATTCGATACATTTCAAACTAGTTTAAATTTTACTTATTTCAGTAACTAGAATATGTTGAAACTAGTTAAATTGAGAGAAAAACTATGTGGATCATTTCTTAGTAACGTTTGTTGAAAAGGAGAAGCGCACTGCTGTGTAGCTCTGATCTGGCCGAGGTGGGGTTGAAACCACTTTTTTGAAATAGTGAAATAGCTGAAATGAAGTTTTTGAAATAATGAGATCTTTTTGAAATGACTGGAATTTATTGAAAATTGTTCAAACCACTCCTTTGGAGGTGAAATAGTGGAGACCATTTTTTTTCTTTCTAAAATCATGAAATCTTTCAGAAATAACATGAATATGCCAAAAAACAGTTAAACCACCTTTTGTAATAGTGAAATAGTGTAAATCATTTTTTGAAAGAGGGGGTCAATTAAAATCACTTTTTAATTAACACAATAGTAATTATCATTTGTTCAATCTTCCTCTTGTCAGCTTGGGCAATGCCTGATCGACATGATCGATGCCTTATACTTACCTATCCGTACTTTAAAAGACCTCTATATATCATCGTAGATTGGGTTTCATCCTCTTGTGCCTCATGAGTCATTCCACACATTTTTCTGTAACATCAAGTATCAACACAAACAATTCCTAAAAAAAAATATCAGCAGAAATAATTCCTAAAAAAAAGTATCTGCACAAACAATGCCAATACATAGATGAACTACCAATGGAGTGTGTTCTGTCATGTTCCTTTGTGCGAATGAAGTTATGATCTTTCTCTTATACACCATCTGTTAGCGAGAAAAAAAAGACAAAAGGAAAATAAATATACGGCCGAGTTGAGTTCAGAAAAAACCACTCTCTTCGAAACATCTGGAATAGAATTATTAGTATCAAAGGAACAAGTACGGTCAATATTGATGTTTCAACACGCCATCATGACCCCTCTGAACTGAAGGCAGTAGTGATATGCTCCGGTCAGTTGAGTGTACTCGCCATCTTCACTGCCATGTCTTGTCCTCACAATTATCGATTTTTTGAGGGCATTGTCCTCATAGTTTTCATACTTGCCATCTTCACTGCCATATCCTTGTCATCACATTTACCATCTTCTTAGGGCAACTGCAACGCGGATCATGAAGGAAATACGCCCTAGAGGCAATAATAAAGTTGTTATTTTATATTTCCTTATTCATGATAAAGGTTTATTGTTCATGCTAGAATTGTATTGGTCGAGGACTTAAATACATGTGTGGATACATAAACAAATACCGTGTCCCTAGTGAGCCTCTACTAGACTAGCTCGTTGATCAGAGATGGTTAAGGTTTCCTAACCATAGACATGAGTTGTCATTTGATAACGGGATCACATCATTAGGAGAATGATGTGATGGGCAAGATCTATCCGTTAGCTTAATTAGCATATGATTGTATAGTTTATTGCTACTGCTTTCTTGAAGATGGGCAAGATCTCCAAATACATGTTCCTTCGACCATGAGATCATGCAACTCCCGGATACCGGAGGAATACCTTGTGTTCTATCAGACGTCACAACGTAACTGGGTGATCATAAAGATGCTCTACAGGTATATCCGAAGGTGTCTGTGGAGATGGCATGGATCGAGATTGGAATTTGTCACTCCGAGTATCGAAGAGGTATCTCTGGGCCCTCTCGGTAATACACATCATAATAAGCTGGCAAGCAAAATGACTAAGGAGCTAGTTACGAGATGATGTATTACGGAATGAATAAAGAGACTTGCCAGTAACGAGATTGAACTAGGTATGGAGATACTGACGATCGAATCTCGGGCAAGTAACATACCTACAGACAAAGGGAATTACATATGTTGTAATAACGGTTTGGCCGATAAAGATCTTCGTAGAATATGTAGGAACCAATATGGGCATCCAGTTTCCGCTATTGGTTATTGACCGGAGAGGTGTCCCGGTCATGTCTACATAGTTCTCAAACCCGTAGGGTCCGCACGCTTAACGTTCGTTGACGATATAGTGTTATATGAGTTATATGATTTGGTGACCGAATATTGTTCAGAGTCCCGGATGAGATCACAAACATGACGAGGAGCTTCGGAATGGCCCGAAGGTAAAGATTGATATATAGGACGATGCTATTCGGACACCGAATAGGTTTCGGAGTGAACCGGGTATTCATCGGATCACCGGAAGGGGTTCCGGGAGGCCCCGAGAGGTCTATGGGCCTAATGGGCCAAGGGGAGGCACACACCAGCCTACAAGGGGGCTGGCGCGCCCTCTCCCTGGCCGCCGTCCCTAAGGGAAGGAAAAGAGGGAGGGCTAGCCCCTCCTGCCTTTCCCTCCTGAAGGGAGAAAGGAAAAGGGGGGGGGGGGGGGGGGGTGCCACCCTCCCCTGCGTTTCCCCACGCACCTAAGAAAGGCAAGGGGGGAGGGGGGCAGCTAGGGCAAGGCCCAGGTGGCCGCCGGCCACTTGTGGAGCCCTAGGCTGCCTACCCTCCTCTCCCCCACCTATATATATGAGGGAGAGGGCGCCACACATCACCACGACAATCTCCTAGCCGTGTGCGGCGCCCCTCTCCACAGTTTCGTCCCTTAGTTATATTTTTGTAGTGCTTAGGCGAAGCCCTGTGGAGATAGCATCACCACCATCGTCACCACACCGGCGTGCTGCCGGAACTCATCCACTACTTCGCCCGTCTTGCTGGATCAAGAAGGCGAGGACGTCACCGAGCTGAACTTGTGCTGAACGCGGAGGTGCCGTACATTCGGTACTTGATCGGTTGGGTCGCGAAGACGTTCGACTACATCGACCGTGTTACTAAACGCTTCCGGTTACGGTATACGAGGCTACGTAGACACACTCCCCCCCTCGTTGCTATGCATCTCCATGGATAGATCCTGCGTGTGCGTAGAATTTTTTGTTTTCCATCCAACGTTTCCCAACGGATCACCAGATCTACATCCGCAAATGTTCATAGATATGTCCTAATGTGTCAGCGGTTAGCTCGCGGGCAGAGGTCATCCAACTGGAGTACCAAATATAAAGCCAAATATAAAGCGGACATCATTTTTTATTGATTTTTGGAATACTTTTTACATGGCAAAAGATCTCTAAATACTAAAACAAACTAACAAAAGCATATCTACTCCCCGTCAGAGGTGAGGTCGACGTCCCACGCAACGGACGTCCGGTCTCCTCATCCTTGGCGGCCGGCCTGACCGAGGTGGAGCTACCGAGGTGTGGCCCATTGGCATCGTCATTGTGCTGCTCTGGCGTATCGTCATCGTCATCATCCAGGCGCTCGAAGTGCCAATGCCGTCCGAGATAGTTGTTGTGGACCTGGTGGTGCTCGCCCTCGTCGGTGCGATGGCTCTGCATGAAACTGACCACTGAATACTTGCCAATGTTGGCAGCAGTGAAAAATAACTGCTTGAATTCTATAGTACTGCTGGTTGGTTGGTTCTCTTGTTTTTTTTAATCATGGTAACTTTGTAAAGTTCAGGAGGCTTAAAGTTATTTGCACGGCCGCTCCATAATGAGCATTGGAGTTGCTAGCTTTGCATTGGTTGAAGAACATCGATAGTGAAGTTCAGGAGGCTTCTTCTCCGTCCCTTTGCCTGCTCTCTGCTCTAGTACTCATGGTTATCTGCTCCCCATTCCCTCCCCTGCACCCCAGATTCTATTTTCCACACTCAATTTTATTGCTCCCTTCCAAAATATTTTGATTTTCCCTGCTTTTGCATTTGAACCTGATTTTTTCGTTGGAAAAATAAGTCTTGCAGCAGCGTGCCGGCGCGGATGAGGAGACCACCCCACTCTCCGGCGATCGGCCCTTCTTCATCGTCGTCACGTGCAAGACCCACGTCCAGAAGCCCTATCTGCTGGAATGATAAGGCGCCGCAACGTGACGTCTCCAAACGCTCGTGGCAGGAAACAATGGCGGCTAGCTTCATAATCATTTGGCCACGCCCTGATTTGCTCTGCTTCCTGCGCCGGACCGTGCAGATAATCCCGGCTAACTTCTAGCACCGGCTGCAGGCGAGGCGCACGGCAGTGGTGCTCCGGTGCCGTGGGAGCTCATGGATCATCAGCTACTGTGGCCACACCAAGCTGAAGAACCTCGACGCGGGCTGGGCGGACTTCGCCGTCGACAAGCGGCTGCAGGTTGGAGATGCGCGTGTGTTCGACCTGGTGTCCAGGGATGCCGATATTGCGGCAAGTGGAAGGTGGTGCTGGAGGTGCAGGTGCTTCGAGGTGGTGGCCTGCCGGAGCCCGAGGATCTTGGCACCAAAGGAGACACCGCCGATGAGCCCATCACCATCATGGACTAGTCATCGATAGTGAGAACAAGACTGCACTTGTTGCTGGTGTCAGTACTAGGTAGATCCAATATGCTCAAGTTTTCTTTGTCAGCCATTGACCAACAAATGAGTAAATTGCATGAAATCACCGCTTTAAAGGCTAGATTTGCAGAAAACGCTATGTTGCATATTTTTGGCAGAAAACACCATATCTAGCGTAATCTTTTTGCAAATAACACTGATAGACGTATTATGACCGTTTGAGCGCGTTTATGATAGGTGAGGCACACTCATCAGAAGCTGACTTGGCAAAAAATGCCACACAGGCATGTTGACTAGTCTACTCGCCCCTCACGTCCCAGCGCCGCCCAGGCCCTCGCGCTGTGCCTCCCGGCCCTGCCCCCGGCGCCACCGTCGTACCCCTAGCTGGATCCGGAGACATCCATCTCCATCGTCCCCGCCCTGCACCAGATTCGTCGGGAATGCATACTCAGTGTGCGTCGGCTGCGGATGGATGCCGGCTGTCCAAATGCATCTCGGCGACATGAACAGAAGAAACTCCGCATGAATCTCATCTTGGACGCCTTGCTAGTTGCTACCTAGGGATCTAGATGGGGTGCCGTGTGCGGCCAGAAATCGTGGAGGTCAGTGGGTGCTTAGCTAATCGCTGGACAATAGCAATCGAACAAGCTCGTACCTCCAATCGGCCTGAGATCGCGGACGGGGCGGAAACGGCAGGGGCGCGAACCAACATCGCGGCGAGGAAGGGCGCGATAGGCGGCGGTGTCAGGGGAGGGTCATCTGTCGCAGGACAGGAGGTCGGGAGCACACGCACCTCCTCGTCACACACTCTCCGCCGGATGCGCTCGTCCGTGGGCAGCGACTGCAGCGCCTTCTTCTTGATCCCCTTGCACGATGCCGCGACTGCCCCGGCGCGTCGACGGAGAAGGCGGAGAGATTGCACAGGCGGGAGCACTGGGCCACCATGGCCAGCCGGACCATGCGGAGCATGTAGCAGAGCACCGCCGCCAGGATGAGCAGCGCGTCCGTGAGCACGCTCGTACCACCGCTGGCCGCCACCGGCGCGGCCAGGCGGTTGATGGACTGCTACAGCAGGTGGCGCGGCATTTTCCTCATTGGTTATGTGTGGGACGGGGAGAAGCAGCCGGATGCAGCGACGGCGCATGTGAATCTGGTGCTGCGGTGGCTCTGCTCGTCCCCAGACGGATGCAGCGGAGGCGGCGCACAGCAAACCTACAGCTGTGGGGCGACGGAGGAGAACGTGTGCGGATCTGCAGCACTTTGGAGCTCGTGGCTCAGCAGCCTCGCCGGACTCCGGCGAAGGCTGCCGCCGCCGTGAGCGCACACAGACTTGTTCGACGTAATGCTGAGAGAGAGAGGAGGAAGAGTCAACACGCCTATGTGGCAATTTTTTTGCCAGGTCAGCTCCTGACGAGTGAGCCCCACCTGTCATAAACGCGCTCAAACGACCCTAATACACCGATCGGTGTTATTTGCCAAAAGATTACGTTAGACATGGTGTTTTCTGCCAAAAATATGTAACGTAGTGTTTTCTGCAAACCTAGCCTTTAAAATGGTGGTTTTCTGCAATTTACTCCCAACAAATTATTATTCTTAGTTTGCATTTCATTCTCTCGATCCATGACAGAAATTAATATCTTTTTGAATAAATACTTTAAATTAGATCAACCGGGGTAATTTGGCCACGGCATAATCGCTTTGCTTCAGATGGGACCATATTCGTCTGGCATGTGCACAGGTCATTATTTACCAATGTCCTTCCTTGCAAAAATATATATTTTTCAACCAGGCTAGACCCCTTCCAATTAATTGCTTATAACATAAAAACAAACGGGAAAACAATTTAGGGTGTGTTTGGTCACGGGGCTATCCTTCCAGGACAGGCATTGCCCCGTTTTAGAGTGACAAGGAACAATAGAGGCAGCCAGATGCTCCGAATATTCACAAGAAATGGGGCTGTAGGTAGCCATGAAAAAGTGGCGGGTGGTGGCAACCACCCGTGCGTGCGCACTTGTGAAACGTTTTAGACACAGGCCGGTGGGCTTGATGAGCCACGTGGACGATGATTGAGGGTGGGGCGGCGACTGCTATCTTGGGGCTGGTGGATGCGTCAGACAATGAATCGATATTTATATCTCCATGTCTGTCATGATGCGTTTTGCGCTTGTATAGTTTTCCTACCTCTGTATGCATAGTTGTATGCGTGTTGTATTTTCTGCTAATGTATTTGTTGTAACCGTGCTGCTGTATTTCCTGCCACCGATGAAACAACATGTGGGCTGCTGTATTCCCGCTGCTGTAAGCACAGTTGCGTGCGTGCAGTTAAGACATGATTTTTTCAACACAATACAGACATAAACGCGCATACATACGCAAATACACTCACATATTTAAACGCACGCACGCACACCCTATCCCTATGAGCAACTTCGAGAGACTGAGCCGGCACTTTATGTTGAGAATGATGAAGCCACCACACCCATCTTCGTAGTCGATGAGAACGTCTTCTCCCAATGAACAAACATTCCCCGAATGCCTGAAATAATCTAGGAAAAATACGAGCACTAGTGCCAAGTTTAGAACTTGACCCTTGGTGGGCTGATTCGACCAAAAATAATCTAATCATCGGAGTTAGGCTCAGTTCGCGTTTTGGCATGCTTGATGTGTGATGTGGGTGCATGCTGTGGATGAGTTATTGTATCTGTTCATTCATGTGTTTCTGCTCAATAAAAAATGCAAATTTTGGTGCAACCTCACGACCTCGATAAAAAATGTCATCACAACCATTATCCATTATTCATACCTTGAACCAAACACTTCAATGGCTATCCTCAATCATGTTTTATCCTTCTCGAACCAAATAATACATGGGTTAACCTCACCCGCCCAAGCAAACTAGAAAAAGGGCTATCCCTAACCAGTTTGTTAGGGATACCCACAACCACCCTGGTGTGTCCCTAGAGGGGGAGGGAGAGGGATAAGCGAGTCGGGCACTAGTAGGAAACCTGTTGCCTAGAGTTTGCCATCAAAGCTGTAGCTATAGGACGAAAACCTGCTACCATCAACACCTACAGAATAGCGTCATAATGCAAGAACAAGTGCCAAGAACTACCAATACAAGCTAAGATCGACAAGAACTAGAGCTAAATCAGACATAAGACAAAAAGGAAGGCAACCATATCAGCTAAGATTCCATACTTTTGAGAGACTCCAGCAGCTCAGCCTAATGGCCTCAAGCATCAGTCCGTTGATCAGTAGCTGGGACCAGAAGCGAAGCTATACGAGCAGTTTCTTTCATCTGCACCTGCACACCGCTGTTTAGATTGTCTTCTTTGGCACACTTCAGTAAACCTGACCAATATATCAAGAATTAGCAAATGGTGAAGATAACACCAACAGGGTACCTGACCACATGCTTATCAAAAGAAATTGTGTTCCTTTCAGACCAAATACCCCAACATATGTCAGCAAGACCAAGCATATTAAATTTGCTAGCATATGTTAATGGTGCAGCAATCAACCCCTGTGATTTATCAATTGACACCCAAACCGCTCAAGTCATAAGAAATCCAAAAAATAAATGTCTGATAGTCTCCTTTTAGAGCAAAAGGAACAACTAGGATTTCCCAACCACTTCTGTTTTTACAAATACTCCCTGGTGAGAATAGCATCTAGAAAGATCTACCACATTGATTTCTTAATTTTCACGGGTATATGAGCTTTCCAAATCCACTTGCTATTAGCACCAGCAAGATCTCTCTCTCTAACCATGTGTACACAAATTTATTTGTGAAAACCCATTCCTTCTGCAAAGCCCAAGTGATGTTGCCAGGGGAAGCGTTTACATGTCCCGATTCATAGCAACAATGTCATTCCACTGAACTAATAGATCATTCAGTAACCTTCTACGAAAGGGGTTCACCAAGTTACAAGTAACTAACTCAGCAATATGACAATTTCGATTTTGACATAAATCAAAAAGCTGAGAAAATTGATCACAAAGGGCCCTAACATTATACCAGGGATCAAGCCGCTCATCAAGTTACCACTCTTCAAGAAAATCTTTCTACCAGCCATACAAAATTCTTTCACTTTAAGAATATTCTTCGAGCAAGGAGAATCATTAAACCGAGGTTTACCCGATGCCATCATTTGATTCCTAAAGTATTTTCCCTTCACAATCTTTTGCCAAAGGCCATCCTAGGTGTCAAGTTTCCACCAGCATTGGGTCATAAAGCTGATATTTTGCTCTTCTAAATCAATAATTCCTAACCCTCCTTTTTGCTTGGATCTACAAATTCATCCCTGTTTGACCATATGATATTTCTTTTGACCACCTCCTCCTTCCCAAAAGAGGCCTTTACGAGGATTATAAAGTTTTTACAGAGTTGTTTTGTTGAACAAAAACATCGATATCACATAAGATGGAATACCAGATAAGTTGGAGTTCAACAAGGTCAACCTAGCTCCTGAAGAGGCAGAACTGCCAATCCAAGCATCAGGCTTATGAATCATCCTAGCCTCCAGGAAATCAAGATCACAAGCCTTCAAAGCAGGAAAAGTAACATGAACACCTAAGTAATTAAGGGGAAATGTTCCAACAGGGCATCGAAAAAGATCATAATTGAATTCGGTAATAGTGTTGTCACTTCCATCTGATTTCTCTATCTTTAGTGCAATTCACTTTCAAACCAGACTTATCCCATGACCTAATCTTCCTCTTCTACACACGATCATATTGTTAGTGATGGATCTACTAGAGTGTGAGTGTCATGTTTTTTCTCTCCTTTGTCACATTTCATCGAATCACATGCACAGTTTTCTTTTCAAGAAATAAATATCACGCCATTAATATGAGATAAATGTTCTCAACAATCATACACGGCAAGACAAGAAACTTATATACCCCACCGGTGTTGAGTTCTCCCATGCTTCGGAGTCGCTAGGTTTCGACACCCATCAAACAACCGCCGTACTATTAAAGAAAACCATGCAAGAGCAAGAAAATAAAGGGCATTAGCTTGAGAATGGGAGATGTCTCGAAGAAAACACTCAATGTGAGGCCAAGAAAGTGCTTCGTATTAAGTGCAGTTGTGATGCTGAACTATATGATGGTCCAATGCAAGACAAAGGGAAAAACGAACATGACTGTTCCAACAACAGCGTGTAGTTCTGCCACATGTCAAGTGTAGAGAAAGCGTTAGCTATAGCGTACCATTAGTTGTGCGCGCCTTGCGATGACCTGAGCCATGCACTAGTGGAAAAAGTGTTAACCACAACTTTCATCTGTGGCACACTATTTTCAGCCAACGCCAGCACTATTTTTTTGAAATAGTGATGGCGTTGCTTATTTCATACGATATTAGTAGGGGCATAGTGAAGGCGTCGTATAGTATTGACGCGGTACAACATGGCACGCCAACACTATTATGTTTAGTTGTGGCGTGTCATTGGTCTCCACGTCAGCATTGTTATTTAGTCAATGTGAACATTCTTAATATTATATTATCATTTTTATAGTATTTTATCAATTTTGCTTTTTTTCTTTTAAATTTTTAGGTAGTGATCTTTTTATAGTATATTTTAATTTACTTTTATCAAATTTATATTATTTTGAATGGAAATACTGACATTTTTTGAAATATGTACTTTGAGACTTCAATTTTACCTTTTTTCTTTTTGTTTGAGACTTCAGCACAATGGTTGATGGATCTTGCCAGCTCCATCACATGGTGCTTTGCAAGTGCAATGAGCAATGAATACTTTCCAAATGCAGTGAGTAGTAAAGGCACTCATTTTTGGGAGTAGTTGTGCCATATGTATGCTGAACCATTTAACTGCAATAATTCTACAGTACTGTTTGTTGGACTCAGTTCTTTGTTACCTGCTATTTCGCACCTTTTGTTTTACCTACTACAATTTGTAGACCTCATAACGAGGCAAAATATATTTTTGTTAGATCTTTGTTCTTTTGTACTCCCTCTTTAAACAAATATAAGACTTATATTTGTTTACAGAGGAAGTAGTTGATAATGTAGTTGGAATTAAATGGATAAACATTGAGAATATATTGATTATTGTACACTTGTAGCAGTTACTCTCGCGTTCCACCTAGTGTTCTGCATCCTTTTCTTTTACATGATTGCGACAAACTGTAATTGGTAGACCTCCAATTTGTTTTCCAATTTCTCATTTGAATTTCCAGGGAGCAGCGATGGCACCTCTGATAGTATCTCAAATCCTAACAATCTGACGTTCCAGAAATATGTAACATGGGACAGATTGTTGGATGTATAATATTTTGTGGACGTGTTCACGATCTTAAATTGTGCTTACCTTGCAAGTAAAAAAAATTGGCAATTACTTGGAGCCAATGTGTGTGATTTTGTAGAATATTTAGCAAAAATGAGCAGTGTTAGTGTAGCTCCTATGGGTTGTTGAATTGGCAAGCTAAAATATAAATGATGGGCGCTGAAACTCCCGTGGATTCAGCACAGGAAAAATAACTCTAGGAGTCATGGGTGCACCTTGGCAGCTCCATCACATGCTAGCTAGTACAAAATGCAGTGAGCAGTGAATACTTGCCAATGTTGGGAGCAGTGAAAAATAACTCTATATTTCTATATGTGTCCTAAATCAGTTCATTGCTTTATAGTACTGCTGGTTGGTTGGTTCTCTTGCTTTTTTTTTACCATTGTAACTTGGTAAAGTTGAGGAGGCTTAAAGTTGGCTGAACAGTCGCTCCACACCTTTGCGATTGGCCGAAGATCATCCAAGGTCAAGTGCTTTCTTCTTCTTCCTTGCCTCCTGTGCTCTCATGGTGATCTGCTTCTCTCTTCCCCCCCCCCCCCCCCCCCCCCCCCCCTCTCCCCTCCATAATATTTTGATTTCCTTTTATTTACGCATATGAGCATAATTTTTTCTGTGGAAAAGTAGGGTTTGCAGCTGCGCGCTGAGGAAGATGAGGAGATCACCCCACTCTCCGGCGACAGGCCCTTCTTCACCGCCTTCATGTGCAAGACCCACGTCCAGAAGCCCTATGTGCTGGTATGATATGACGCTGCAAGCCTGCAACAATGGCGGCTAGCTTCATAATCAATTGGTCATGCCCTGATCTTCTCTGCTTCTTGCGCCGGACCGTGCAGATCATCCCGACCCACTTCCAGCGCCGGCTGCCGGCGAGGCGCGCGGCAGTGGTGCTCCGGTGCCGCGGCAGCTCGTGGATCATGAGCTACTGCGGTGACACCAAGCTGAAGAGGCTCGACCAGGGCTGGGAGGACTTCGCCGTCCACAACCGGCTGCAGGTCGGCGATGCGTGTGTGTTCGAGCTGGTGTCCGGGTATGCTGGAGATGGCGGCAAAAGGGAGGTGGTGGCCTGCAGGAGCCCGAGGATCTCGCCACCAAAGGAGACACCGCCGACGAGCCCATCATGGACTAGTCATCCATAGTCAGAGCTGGCTTGGATTCACTTGTTGTTGGTGTACGTAGATTAAATGTAAGTGTGTCTTCTTTGTAAGACATCTACCTCCATATTAATATCATCTTGTGTTTCATTATCTAGATCTATATCTTCTTGTAATTTGGTTATGAAATAATCAATTTTCTCAAGACCAGGTGTTTCAGCTTTCCTTATTCTATTCGTGGACAGTCATTTTCTCAAGACCAGCCATAGACTCTGTTGGCTTTTCCCAAGGACCGAACACACGATCACACTGCAGCTAAACTGGTCGTATACGTGCAACTCGCCTTGACGTATAAGAGCATCTCCAGCCGCGCCCCAGGTAGGCCTCCCAGGCGATTTTTTCGCGCCGGCGCTGAAAAAACGGCCTAGTCGCGCTCCCAGGAGCCTGATTTTCACCGGCCTGGGCCGAAATCAGCGCCGGCGGACCCAGGCCGAACCCGGCGCGCTGGGGGCGCCGGGGCGAGTGGTTTTGGCGCGAAAAAGCCGCGGACCAGCCGCGTCAGCGACACCGCGCCTCGCCTTCCCCCAACGCCTCGGTTCCCGCGGGGAATCAATGGCAAGGCTGCCGCCGCCGGTCAGCCTTGCCATTGATTCCTCACGGGCGGCGCGCCGACGCCTCCCCTCCCTCACACGTGTACACACGGGCGCGGCGCACCTATATAAGCCGGTGGCCTCGCTCGCCTGTGGCAACACCAGCCCAGCCCTCGCCGCCAAGCTATACCTATCCCGAGCGCCGCCACCGAGCCTTCCCTCCCCTCCCCGATGGCCGAGCGTTTCCCCGGAGACGAGGCGGCGGCCAACGGCTTCGGCCGCCGCACGCTCCGCGAACAGGAGTCCTGGCTCCTATTCCAGGCGAACATCCCGGCGCCGCCGGACATGCGCGCCGGGCCGACGGGCTGGAGTCTCAGCAACGGGGGAGTGCCCGTTCCCCCGTTGCCCGACGCCGTGGCCAAACCCTCCTACTTTGCCGACGAGGTCGACGTCGTGCGTGCCTACCTCACCGACGCCCAACTCTCCCTCCCCCAGTACGCCGCCGACAACCACGCGGCTTGGGCGGCGTACTTCGAGCGCCGTCAGCAGCAGCGGATGGCGTCCACCAACGGCGCGCCGGTGGTCGGCGGCCTGAAGAACAGCGAGGGGCGCCATGTGTGGTGGGGCATCCCGGCCGCACACTCGAGGGCATGCTGACGCACCTCGAGGGCGGCAACGACCCGCCGTTGGCGTACCCCCCGGCGAGGGCGGCCGCCCCGGCGCACCACCGACGCGACAGGCCATGGGCGCCAAGGAGGTTCGGATCCTCCTCTTGTTCCTCCTCCTCGCGCTCTTCCTCGCACTCCTCCGGCACTCCGGCGCTGCTCGGCGTCAAGGCCGAGCCCGCGGCGGAGACGCCGCTCGGCCGGCGCACTCGCAGCGCCGGCATCGTCATCAACGAGGGCGGCCGGCGCACCTCCTCGTCGGCTCCTCCTCCGTGCTTCGTCAAGCCAAAGACGGAGCCGAGGCTCGCGCCGGTGAAGGCAGAGCTGGGGCTCGCCGCCGTGAAGACGGAGCACGGCGAGGTCGAGCGCGACCACGACGCGGCCCTTGAATGGGCACGCCAGGACTCCCTCAAGATGACGAGGGAGCGCCAGTGCGCCGCCCTGCAGCGCTTCGCGGAGCGCCGCCGTGGCCGCGACGAAGGAGGAGTCATCGTCATCGACGACAGCGACGACGACGACGCGCCGCCGCCGCCACCAGTCTGCCATGGCGACGCCGGGTCCAGCAGGGGCGCCCGCGTCAAGGAGGAGAAGGCCGACGATGAGGATGGCGGCGACGACGGCGACTACTCGGTGTGCAGCCAGTTTCTTTTAGATTAGTTTATTATATATTTGCTATGTAATGAAAATCGGCGAACTTTGTCGAAATATATGCTCAAGTTGGCCGAAATTTATCGTGTGTAGCCGAACTTCGCCGAACTGTGCCGAAATTTGCTATACATTTTTAATTTTTAAACGCGCCTGGGGGCGGCCCTAGGGCCGGCGGCCGGGGACCAACTCGCCCGGGCCCATTTTTTGCGCCGGCTCACCCCAGGCAGCGATTATTCCAACATTCACCCCCTAATCCAAACACTCGACTATTTATCTGACGCGACACGCAGACGACAATCTGTTCATCTTGACGCGACTTACCGGACCACTTCTCTCTTCTTGCAATGATGGTCACAACTTCATCATCATCTTTTTCATGCCGACTTGTAGACTGAAACCAACGATAACCCGGACTATCAGCCATACTGCCACATCTTAGCATGCTACATGCAGACTAAACGCATAGCCTCATGCAGGAACTCAACTTAACTGGGGCGTGTCCATCTCAAGACCAGCCATAGACTCTTCGTCACTTCCACTCTCTTTCCTCACTTCTGCTGATGGCATGTGGGCACGTCATCATCTATGAAGGTCTTTCCGTGCAGAAATTGCCGGCAGCTAAACATTTTCAGCAAACAAGACACCCAACGTTGCAGAAAGGGCCATTTATATACAAACCCGGTTGAGTGTGTTGTCTTCATGCTCCGCGGGTTATTTATCCACTTTCCTTTTTCTCCCATAAACCAATTGTCCGCATAAACAATCCAAGAAAAAAAATTATATAGGACTGCCAATTCAGTGTTCTCTCCATGCTTCAAGCTGAACACCTAGGTCTCACATACCTTAGCTTGCTCCTTCCATAGCCTCGCCGTGGTTGTAGCAGGAAGAAGTAGGGCGGTAGAAACAAGCGCTCCCCAGAGTTCGAACCTCTTGGGTCCCCGGAGCCCCGATTCCGACATTTGGCGTGCCAGGTTGGGGGACGCCGTTGTTCTTCCGCTCCACTTCGACTTCCGCTTCACCAACTCCATGGTTGACGCTCGCCGCGTGCGTGCCGAACGCCTAGCGGCTTGCGTCGCCCAGACGGAGCCCATGGGCCACGGCAACCCCTCTACTCCACCGAGCCCGCCGCCGCCGCCACCGACCCGGCGCCCATGGCAGTAGGACTCCTCCATGCACCCCTCCATGCAGCTGGACGGCCGCACCGCAACGGCCTCCTCCTCCCTCGGTCGCCGCGGGCCGCCGAACGAGCAGGCCGCATTGCTCATGGCGTGCGAGCTACTCTATTACCGCCTGGCCGACACCGGCTACGGTGCCTGGCTCAGCCACAACACCGATCTCGTCAATGCCGCCGGAGAGGCCTCGACGCCCTCTCGCTCGCTCCGCCCTCCGCCGTCCAGCTCTGGGGATGTGGCGGATGGCGCGCCTCCGCTACCTCCTTTGCGCAGCAACCTCGGCGAGCCCCAACGTGACGCGCGTCCGCGTGATCCGCCCTGCAGAGCGCCGCAGCCAGCCTGGGACCAGGCCACACTAGTAGAAAACAGGGCATTGGTTCGGCCCTCGTAATACCATTATTCCCGGTTCGCTCACGAACCGTGACCAAAGAAGGCAACTATCCCAGTTCGTGAGCCCAGGGGGCCGGCCGGGCCACGTGGGCCATTGGTCCCGGTTCGTCTGGACCTTTTGGTCCCGGTTCCACGCACGAACCGAGATCAATGCGCCTCGCCCCTGGCCCATGACCATTAGTCCCGGTTTGTGCCACAAACCGGGACTAAAGGGTTGGTCCTCGTTGCGGCCAGAGTTTAGTCCCACCTCGCCAACCGAAGGGCGCTCACACCGGTTTATAAGCCCGTGCCTCTCTGCCTTGTTGAGCTACTCTCAAAGTGAAAATAGATGCCCTTATACAGGGAATTTGACCTAAATTCAGAGTAAATTTCTTTGAAATTCATAGAAATTTATTATGAATTTAGGTTGAATTCTCTCTATAGGCGCATCTATGCTCATTTTTTTATGTTGGGGTTGGCGATCTTTACAGACTTTTTGTGTGTTGAATATGCACCATTCAAAATCAGTCTCTGCTTTGAATGGTTCATTTTAAACACACAAAAAGTCTGGAGTTCAAATAAGTTCAAGAAAATGAAATCCCTTTGTAACAGATGAGTTTTCGTCCGAAACCCTAATACTTCGAAAGAGATTGTCCATTTTGTTCATGAAGTGCATCCAGCTTTTGCCGTAACCCTCTCAACTTTTTAGCACATGCTATGTGGGTGAAATGATGATACCATGCCAACTTTCAACCTTTTCAGAGCTCATTTGTAGGGCTTTTCAATTTCAGGGTCATTTAGCTCAAAACAATCCGCCACTGCATGAAAAATAACAAATGAAGTCCGAAAGGGTTGAAAATTGATGATGTGGCTTTGAATGGTGCATTTTGAACACACAAAAAGTCTGGAGTTCAAATAAGTTCAAGAAAATGAAATCCCTTTGTAACAGATGAGTTTTCCTCCGAAACCCTGATAGTTCAAAAGAGATTGTCCATTTTGTTCACGAAGTGCATCCAGCTTTTGCCGGGACCCTCTCAACTTTTTAGCACATGCTATGTGGGTGAAATGATGATACCATGCCAACTTTCAACCTTTTCAGAGTTCATTTGTAGGGGTTTTCAATTTCAGGTTCATTTGAAATGCTTTTCAATTTTAGGGTCTTATAGCTCAAAATAATTAGTAAATGCATGAAAAATAACAAATGAAGTCAGAAAGGATTGGAAAATGATGATGTGGCTTTGAATGGTGCATTTTGAACACACAAAAAGTCAGGAGTTCAAATAAGTTTTAAAAAATGAAATCCCTTTGTAACAGATGAGTTTCCGTATGAAATCCTAATACTTTGAAAGAGATTGTCCGTTTTGTACACGAAGTGCATCCAGTTTTTGCCGTAACCCTCTCAACTTTCGTGCACATGCTATGTGGATGAAATGATGATACCATGCCAACTTTCAACCTTTTCAGAGTTCATTTGAAATGCTTTTCAATTTTAGGGTCTTATAGCTCAAAATAATCAGTAAATGCATGAAAAATGGTGCATGAAAAATAACAAATAAAATAAATAAGTAATTAGAAACAAAATAATATAAACTTTATTAAAATATATAAGTAGAAACCAAATAAAATAAACTTTAGAAGAAACCTCTAGTATTATTGAAACTAAAATTATATTAAATTGATGCAACTAAAATTATCGAAGTATTTTTTGTTCAAAATCATTAAAAGCAAAAAGAATTTTCATAAAGAACTTTTTTTGTTAGAAACTTTAATAGCAAAAAGAATTATCATAAAGTAAAATAAATAAGTAATTAGAAACAAAATAAAATAAAATAAATAAGTTTTTTGTTGTAAGTAGAAACAAAACAAAATAAATAAAGCAAAAAAGAAAACAAAAAAAAGGCAAAAAATAAAAAATATGCCACCTACTGGGCCACCACGGCCTGAGTACGACTAGAAACCCATCGATGGGCCAGGATTCAGGCCCGCAGAAGGCCCAGTAAGCCTGTCAGGCATAGCAGTGACAATTAGGGATGTAAGCCTACAATGGAGAGGAGCTCGAGAGGGGTGCGGCAGTGGGGCTTATAAACCACTGCGCGCCCCTCTCAACTAGCGAGGTGGGACTAAACTTTCGACGCGGGCGCAGCAGCATAAGGCCTTTGGTCCCGGTTGGTGGCACCAACCGAGACCCGGGACGAGAGGCCGCCGCTTCCCGCCCTTTGGGCTGCTAAAAAGAGGCCTTTGGTCCCGGTTGGTGGCACCAACCGGGACTAAAGGTTGCATTCGTCCCGGTTGCTGACCGGGACCAATGCTTCGTCTATATAACTAGCACTTGTGAAAATTTTCATTCATTTCGTCTTCCCCGCCCCGACGACGCCGCCAGGCTGCCCCTCTGCGCCTCGCCGTCGCCGTCGTCGCCCTGCCTCCGACCCCGTCCCGCGCCGCCCAGACACCGTCGCCGCCCCGCGCCCCCCTGCCTTCTCGTCGCCCGTCGCCGCGCCCCTCACCTCCGCCCCTGCCTCCTCGTCGCCCGTCGCCGCGCCCCTCACCGTCGCCGTCGCCCCCCCTGCCTCCTCGTCGCCCGTGGCCGCACCCCTCACCGTCGCCCCCGTGCCCTGCCTCCTCGTCGATCGCCGCCCCCTTAGTGAGCTCATATGGATTTTCCTAATTTAGATGTGTAGTTAATTTAGATGTGTAGTTTAGATGTGTAGTTAATTGAGTTGTTGTAATTTGTTCATAAATGAATATGCAAAAGTTAGAATTTTTTCTGTTCATAGATTTTTTTGTGATATTATTGTTGAATATGCAAATGTTTGTGTGTTCATATATATGCAAAGAATATGTCAATTTTTTTCATAGAATTTTTATAATTTTTTCTGTTGTAATTTTGTTCACAGAATTTTTATCTTGTTCATAGAATTTTTATGATTTTTTTCTGTTGTAATTTTGTTCATAGAATAAGAAGAGAAAGTGTTTAATAGAATTAGTTAGAAAAATAATAGAACTAGTTAAACTAGTTTATTTTTAGTAAGTACTACTTTATTCTATTTATAGTAAGTGCTTAGTAGTTGAACTAGTTGATTTAATAAAACTAGTTTATTTTACTATAGAAGTAGTTAATTTTTAGCAAGAAAATTAATAGAACTAGTTTATTTTTTAGTTAAAGCAATTATTCCCGCATCGACGTCGACGATGCCAATCCTGCATCCTCGTCGTCGACTCGGCGGAGGAGGCCGGCTTGATCAGAGGGGCTATGTCCGGGACTGGGCTCCCCCGGGCTGGTTTTGGGAGGTGCTACCTTCCGGGGGGCGTAGGTTGGTGAGGAGCCAGCCCGTCATTGACCCGATCCTTGTTTGGTGGCAGTCGCGTGGGCCAGTGATGGTGCCGAGGCTTCCGGACACCGTGGAGGTGGTACGTCACCGTGTCAGTGAGGAGGACGAGCACGTCCGTCGCTACATGGTTGTGTTGGAGTGCAGGTTCGACAATACCTGGCAGGTTCTTCAGGGATCTCACTGGAGCTATGATCCTGTGATGGTTCCTTCTCTTTTAGTATCCACCGCCCGCGCCGATACCCGTCGGGCGCTACGGTTCTAGCTGTACTCGCGATGCTATATGTATGATAGTATTCGAGGTGTATTAGTGATAATAGTCGACGATGTACGGACGCATGGAGATGATGTAGTTTTGCTTATAATTGAATGCATCCTAATTTGAATACTACTTTATTTTGTGATTTGATTTTTCTTATTGAATGCTCAAATTGGAAAACTACTCCTACTTTGAATGCTAAATTGGAGAGCACTATGCAAGGCGTATGCATATGATTAGTTGATAGCTTATAGGGTTTTTGTTTTCGCAGAAATCTAGGAGCCCCCCTCCATCATCCCCTCCGTCGTCCCCGTCACCGACCCCCTCCAACCTCGAGGTGAGACCAGCCACGAACCGGTTTTAGAAAGATAATTAAACGATATTTCAGGTTGACTTTAAGTCTATTGACTCTCCACCATATATGAGAGGACGAAGAATCCCGACTATTATCGTGGGGGTAGCTTCTCCTTCGTTCCCGTGTGCTAGACAATTTGGTGTAATGCACTCGGGAACGAAAGGAAGGAGCTACCATCACCGACGGTCGCAAATGTCTGAGAGGAATCAGTGAGGGAGAGTTCCACCATATATATACGAGAGGACGAAGAATCCCGACCGTTGTCATGGGGGTCGCTTCTCCTTCATTCCCGTGTGCTAGACATTTTGGTGTAATGCACTCGGGGATGAAAGGAGGAGCGACCATCACCAACGGTCGAATGTATACACCACGTGAGCTGAGAGTTTTCAAGAAAAGACTCGACAAACCGATAGTCAACCCGTGATGAAAATAATGATCTAACTTAGGTTTTTTAGTACATATATTTAATTGTAGACGTTTAATATTTGAATTATGAACATAGGAAATGTCGTACTCGGACGACGAAAGTCTCCCGGGGGAGTGCGACTGGTGCCACGACGACCGAGGTCTGTGCGACAGGCCTCACTTGGACGAAGATCGGCGCTTCAGTATTAAGCTGGAGGAGACCTTCGATGTTGAAACGGTACGCAACGACGACAAGTGTTATTTTTTCGTAATTGAGCACGACTTCAACTATTTCAACGTGTACTTTTCATCTTTTACAATTCGACTAGCTTATCCCATGCCATGCAAGACGCTACGTCTTGGAGAGGATGGGTTTTGAAGACCATGAATGTATGGAAACAAAGAAAATTCACCTAAGGACCCATCATGATATCTGTATAATTCTGAGAGCGTAACCCATTTTGGTTGCAAAAATTGGGAAGCATTTTGCAATATGTATGGTTTTGATGAGGGTATGCTTGTCACCATGGATCTTGGTGATCCTGACATCGAGCAAGGCAATATGGACATTTGGGTCCTTGTTGATACGCCTCCAATTCTACCGCTATGTGAGTTTCTCAAACATAGTTATTCGCTAATTTATATTGTTCATATCAAAATAGTTGACAGCTTATTTTCATTGACAGCTTATTTTGATTGTTCAAATAATGTGTGGAACATGGTACACAGAACCTACTACACCGATGGCTCTGAGTTAACTTATAAGGAGAAAACTCATCTGGTCGGATTTTGTACTGATCTTGAGAATTACAATATCTATTGTAAAAATCCTCCACATTATGGTCAATACGTGCCACTAGTGCACGTGTTGAACTACGGTAACTACTATGGAGATACCCTAGTAAGATTTCTTACTATTACGACATCCGTGCATCTTTTGCATACTTCTATAACTAGTACATCATTGCTAATTATGAAGTTATTACTATGGTTTTCAACAGATAATCCCAGAGGATTGTGTGCCTCATTTGATGTATTAGAATGGTAGCCTTGATGTTTTGAACATACAACCAGGTCATCCTACAAATCTCTACTGTCCATACCGGATTTCTAAAAGAAGTGGAGACATGAAAATCAAAGAATGGAAAAAAATGTATGGACAGTCGCAAGGAGGTTCTTGGAAGCAAAAGGAAGCGAAGCGCAAAAATTGGAGACAGGATGATCTCCATTCTCCATAATGGAGAGTCGGGGTCTATATTGTTTTATACTATTTTACCTTAAAGAGGGTATTTAGGTCCTACCTAATACTGATGATCATGTGCTAAGAACAATTAAGTAGGGTTGGTTCGATGACTATGAGGATGATGATCGTATGACTTATTGTTAATAACGAGTGGAAGTTGTATGATGATGATTAGTAGGACTTGTTATTATGATGATGCATGATGCGGGCATGAAGAGTTATTATATATCAGTGGGTGAAATGAACATGGATTGGAATGAAGTGAAGGCAACAAGCATGTGGTGCATGTCGAAAGTAGTACTAATCCAAACTTGATCAAGTTAGGATTAATATTACTTTCGACATGCACCACATGTTGCCTTCACTTTAATCTAAGCCATGTTTAGGCATAGCAGTAGCGTTGGTAAATCAAGCACGAAAATAAGAGAGGACAGTTCTCTCTATTAGCTAGCTTACACACCGTAAATTACCCCCTAAACCATCCCCCCTTTAAAAAAAAACCAAAACCCCAGCCACTGAAATGCTGACGCGTGGATGCCTTTTTGTCCGGGTTGGTGTCACCAACCGGGACCAAAGGCCCTCCTGCCTGGGCTGGCCGCAACGGCCACGTGGAGGCCCATCTGTCCTGGTTCGTTTAAGAACCGGAACTAAAGGGCTAGGGCATTAGTAACGACCCTTTAGTCCCAGTTCAACAACCAGGACAAAAGGCCCTTACCAACCGGGACAGATGACCCTTTTTCTACTACTGCCAGCTGCCCGATCGTCCACCGCGCGCCTCATGACGCGCGTGTGCTCCTTGAGCAACAACGTCAGCGCCAAGACCGGATCGTCCAAGAGGTCACGGCGGCGGTCGCCAGAACCTTGCCGCCCTCGCGTGCAGTGTTCCCTAGAGCAGCGTGTGCTGCCGGGCTTTACCCGTGAGCTTATGTCGGGTGGTCTGGCCCGTCATGTTCAAGCCAAAACTGCGCCCACACTATGACCGCATCCCTGACCCCACGAAGTTGAGCATCAAGTCCATGAATGACGACGACTAGGTCATGGCAAATTGGTTCCCCATGGCCCTCACGGATGGCGCGCGGTCCTGGCTCATGAACTTGCCCGAGGAGTCGATCTCTTCGTGGAGCGACCTTTGCGAACAGTTCATCTCTAACTTCAAGGGCACGCACGACCGCTCCCTCACCGTCAATGACTTGCAGTGTGTGCGGCCGCGCCCTGGTGTGACCCTCCGCAAGGATTATCCAGCGCTTCAGTCAGATGCGCCACAAGATGTCGCGTGCTTCTGACGAGGCCATCATCTTGGCATTCTCCAACGACGTCACAGACATCTGGATGCGTGAGAAGCTTGCGATCAATGACGACTTATGCTTGGCGTTGGAGCTGGTCAACCTTGCCGACAGGTGCACCAAGGATGAAGAAGGCCGCCTCTTCATCCGTAATGACCCCGATGCCCCGCTCGATGACAGGAAGACCAAGGGCCAGGAGGTCAAACGCAAGGGCCCTGCCGTGTTGGCGGCGGAGCCACAGTAGCAGCGCGTCCACGACCGCGACGAGCCCGAAAAGGACAACCGCCCATTCCGTGTCTACCAAAACATGCACACGCACAATACTGAAGACTTCCAGGAGCTCAAGTCACTCCGGGACGAGCGCTTGGGCCGCCGTGGGGATCGCAATGATCATGGCACCGACCACGGAGGCGGCCGGTGGGACAACCGCAATGGCAATTCCCGCCAGGGCTGGCGAGACCAGCCTCGCGAGGGCAAACGCTGCTCTTCCGCCGCTGCCGCCTCCGCCCCGGAGGAACGACACCAACCAACATGATGAGGGGAAGGGCGCTACCAAGAGCCTCGCGAGATAACCTGCATCCTCGGGGGAACCTGGGCTCCCGCGTCCAACCGCCTCTACAAGCAGTTCTCCCGTGAGGTGAATGTCGCCCTCCCGAGGCTTGAGGCTGCGTGGCCCCTCAAGTGGCCGCAATACTCCATCACCTTCGACTCCAAGAACCACCTCAAGTGCGTGGCCGCTGCCGGTGCGTGATGACTCACAAGTATAGGGGATCAATCATAGTCCTTTCAATAAGTAAGAGTGTCGAACCCAACGAGGAGCAGATGGAAATGACAAGTGGTTTTCAGCAAGGTATTCTCTGCAAGCATTGAAATTATAAGTAATGAGCAGTCTGATAGCAAGATAATTTGTAACCAGCAAGTAACGGTAAGGACAAATAATATGCAGCAAGGTAGCCCAATCCTTTTGTGGCAAAGGACATGCCAAAACGGTCTCTTATGACAAGCAAAGTGTTCTTGAGGGTACATGGAAATTTCATCTAGTCACTTTTATCATGTTGGTTCGATTCGTGTTCGCTACTTTGATAATTTGATATGTGGGTGGACCGGGGCAAGGTGTTGTTCTTACTTGAATAAACCTCCTACTTATGATTAACCCTCTCAAACAGCCGCCACTATGAAAAAAGTATTAAGATAAATCTAATCATCTATCTATATCTATATCTATCTATCTATCTATATCTCTATACCTACCTATAATAATTACAGACTCCCAACAAATTCCCACGTTAATTAGAAATTAGGAACCATTAATTTGGTGGGGCCAAGTTATTACGGTGTAGATCAATCCGAGAAATTCCCATGCTAAAAAATTTCCATAGAAATTATGAGCCGTCAGATTATGTAGCCGATATGAAGATCTCAACATGCGCTGCATCTCTCCCAATCTCTTAGGACTCCGTCCTTCCTCTCGATCAGCTAAACAAAACAGATCTCATGTTCTCACAAAGGTCCCTAAATCCTCACGCTTCCTCATCTCTGCCTCCCCCTCGACCTCTTCTTCTATCGCCACACCATAACCTAGAAATCTTCACGCTTCATTATCCATATGTCTGGCGCTAAAAAGATTGTAGTAGATGTACTGCTAAGGATCAGAGGCAAATCATCCATATGTCTGGACGTTTGATGTTCTGGCCGGAGAATCCTCGCCCGTGGAAGCTCCATGACTACTTGCCGGGCTATACATGTACGTGCCTGCAGCCTGCATCCCGTTCCACCTGCAGAAAAATTAAGGTAACTGAATCAAGTGTGTTTGATCTGCTATATCTGCAACACAAGGGGATTTGTTGCCTCAATTAATTTCTTCATTACGCACACATATGGCAGTTCAGATTGGGGCTGGAAGCCTAGGTAATTGCATACCCATGGCAATCGTCAATCAAGTAGACACGGATGAGTTCAACCCACGTTATAGTGCCCTGACTGCATACCGTTGTGACTTAGATGAAGGCCGAGGTAAGCGCGCACGTTGACAGTATATTTGATATGTTGCTGCATGGCAGAATAACACCATGAGAGAATCTCCGTCATGGTTGGAGAGGAAAGCATGTTATGGCAGTCAATTTTCAGGTTAGCAGACCAACATGCATTGGTTCTAAGTTCTGCTCATAAGAAACCGACAGGACCAGGCTATGGCAAAGTCCGAAGAAAAAAAAAAACAACTTCACGTACAGCCTTTGCTATTGTCACATTTGAAATCTGGGACTGCTCAAGATGGTATGAGATATTTCACTTCTCATGCTTGTTATTCTGTTTTTCCTGAGCTTCGGCACGTGACCCAGCGGCTCTTGACTTTGGCTTCTGGGAGTGGTGGCGCTGGGTGGGGGTCTGACAACAAGCGGAGCCAGAAGACGAAGGGTGCCGGCTAGATGGCAGTAAGGTGTGACTCACAGCATCCACAAGGGGACCGTCTCCTTTCAATCAATCGAGCTGCCGGCTTCCTCTTTTGCTCGATAATATTTGAGGAAGACGTGTTTTCTTAGTGGTTCACCATTCATGCAGTACGATTTCATCATGGGTGATAGTTCTCTGCTTTTGCATGCTCCTCGCGGGCTGCCTATGGGACGTTGCTTTAGCACAAGCAGCTCTACACATATAAATGTGATAGTTCTCATCCTCCCTGTTTTTTCAGCAAAAACTTCAGGTATGGTTCTGTTGTTTTTTATTTCTGTCCGCAATATAGTGTATAAACTCCTAAATTTCCCATCTTGATGTTGGATAGTACTTTGTCAGTTTGGTTTATCTAGTAGGCGTTGTGTATATGTCCGTGAAACGATAGTGCATGCATCTAGGTAAGAAGATTAGAAGTATTCATGTCTCAAGCTGCGGCTCTCATACTTATTACTTAGAGGTCATTACGCTAATTTGCAATCCTTACTGATCGTTGCATATCGTATATTTATAATATGATTTGTACTGATCTTTGCATCTCATGTAATTATAACATCAATTGTGTCTCAAGTCTGCCAATTTTATTTTCTTTAAAATCATTATGGCGTTCCAGTTCATCTTACTGAACTTTGCATGTGCTACGTTTATCAGTCGGCAAACAAATTAAAATTCTGAACCAAAACCACATGTTTCGGAAATATGGCAGGAAACAATTATTTATTATTATGAGCAGGAAATATAATTAGCCTCTTCACGCATGGCGATAGGGATTTCCCAATTTCGCCTCTTCTTTTTTGCTACCATGCCATTTGTTGTTTTAGCAAATTCTCAGGTTCATGACCAGCATGGTCTACATCTTTTGTGGTTGAATTCTATGCCTTGGATAGAACATCGATAAGGAGCTCATATATGTTCTGAGGTTACTAATATTTACTCCCCCCTTGGAGTATCCTTAGTGAATTATTTGAGCTTGAATATAAATAATTTGCCAGTGTGGAATCCATAATTTATGGTGAGTCCGGAGTGTAGCCACTACGTTATTGTCTGTGGAAATATTTTGCTTGTCATGCCATTAGCCTATTACATTTTCACAACCAGGTTTTATTAATTTAAAAGCCAAGATAGAGATCCTTACCTCAATGTATCACTCAAGAGTAGTACTCATAACAGATATGTGTTAGTAAATCAATATGTTTCTTTGTGATCATATGATTGAGCGTAAACCTGTAAAGGTGAAACTTACGTGTATATGTTACTCCTTTTGTTGGTCTTTTGATTATATATGTTCAGAATATTTCTAAGGAATGTTCCTGTTAAAGGCTACAAAAACCTGTCACTAAAAGTGGTGTCATTAGGACTAAAGATAAATGAGTACTAAACAATTTCGAATTTCTTGAGGTTGTGCAATATAAATTAAATGACCCATCACTTATTGATACGTCAAATATGATTAAAATTTTGACAACTGATCACCAACCTTGCCGTGAGCTTATATTTTTATTGAAAAGTCTTACTGTTATGTGGCACTAATAAATTGGGAAATAAAAAAGGTAGGATGAAGGATTGACGAGTCTCCAACCATGTGTTCATTTTATCAACGAGCTAATGCATTTATTGTGAAACAACATCGCTTAAGTACCCCAAAAACATTTTCTTATGTTCCCTTAATTACTTCCAAGTTATTTTCCAAAGCTTCCTTGCTTTGTCTACGTCATATTTTTGAAGTTTCAGTCCTATGGTATGGCAATGCTTAGATGTTGTCTGATTAACTCGATTTTGCCCCATATGATATAAATCATACATCTGTATAGTAGAATTAATAATGTCGAAACTATATGTATGATGGAACTTTTGTGTTGAAATACATTTTCCTAATTTTTTGAACGGCGAATGTTATGACCTTTCAAATCATTGTTTTATTTTTTCCTTCAAAAAAGCCGTAAATCCTAAATATGTGCACTTTGAATTAGTTTCTCCTGATAATGCAGTTGGAAGCAATGCAATGAATATTGCATTCAATTTTTTTTGGTGACGATGGCATAATAATATATTAAATTAAAATAGGCTTTCTGACAACCATGTTTTTTTTGTCTGTTGCAGTTATCTAAGAAGCCTGGAGCCTTATTTCCGGAGAACAAGGCACTAGCCTTCTAAGCAAAATATAGAAGAGACTAACTTTGGTGTCCAATCCTCCTTTACATTTATCTTGGTTATGTCGGGTAGTACTATAGAATACCTGGGCAGGGATAGTTATATTACATTCCAAGATGTACTGTAGTACGTGGTTATTAGACTGTCTCTTAGTCGGGAGATTTTTGTCTGTTAAGTTTCATAATCTAGCAAACATTTTCTTTTTCATAATTCTGCGTTGCACAAATCCTTGATATTTGCATGCCTATTTGCCAGGCTATGTTCCATTCTAGAGGATGTTAATTCTTAAATGTGCTATGAACTGGATAATAGCCTGCATGTTAATTTCTTTTTCACAGAATAGTATATACACTATAAACAAAATTTAATTATAGCCTTAGAACCCAATAGCATCGGAATGCTAGCGGTCTCGACATTAGGGGCATGGAGACAAACTGGGATTGTTCAAGGGAGCGCTGCCGTACGCGTTGTTCCGCAAGCCACGGATGCGTCCGTCAAGTTCAATAGACCAGTAAATTCAGGACCTTCGTACATACATGTTCAGGTATGCAATCATTTGTTATACACAAATGATACTCATAATCTGCATAGAAATTTCAACTGCGCAATACCATTACAGCTGCAGGCGTGCATATATATGCATGAATCGAAGTATGTGTCAGCTGTAGGGTACACTAATATTTGAAAAATATAATACAATTTACATGTTACATTATCACAACCTTTCCTTTAAATTAAAAGGCTTTGTTCACTATAGTAGTAATGAATCCAGGCCCCTATCTATTGTCACATCTACAGACTTAAAGCATTAGCTGGGTGAGCTACGGACCTCCATTTCTGATGTGAACTGGGGACCCGATCTTTCGATGAGAGAGGATAACTACGATTTTCGTGGGACTTGACCCTGACGATCCGGCCACCAACCATACAGGGAGAACCGTACACGACTGATGTCCACGGCAATCGCTGAACCAACTCCATGGCGTTATCGACCGAGCCAACGGCGCGATCGACCTATCCACGAAGGATTTTTCCTGCAAGCAAATCGAAGAACATGCAAGAAAATAATAGCCAAGCAATCTGATCAATTTCTGTTGTGTTGTGGCGGTTGCTATGTGCTCGCGCAGTAGTCATCCCATCGCTTGCAGCACATGATGTGTGGCAGCCAAAAAGCAGCTTCAATCACAGACATTGGGATGCATGCATGTGTACAATGGTGAAACGTGATCAGCAAGCTAGGATGTCCCACACCCAGAGGTTTGTACTAAATGGAGCGATCATATCTTTTTATTGATTTATATATTGTCCGCTGTGACATTTATCTATTCCACCACAATTGCAATCCATGTAAAATCTGTGTGGCGATGATGATACTGAATAAAGTCATGTAGGAGATGGATTTCTGACATCGTATATGCATGTTATAGAATAAAAATAGATGAAAATTCCAAATATGAAAAGTAGTATGTGTGATGCGTCAACGAAACACATGCAAGTCATGTAATTTATAAGATTTCAGACATTAAGTTCTGAACCAGAGAAGATTGGACGAAAAAAATTGGTGAAGATTTTATCACATGGTTTGGTACATTAATTGTAAACTGTCGAAAAATCTACTACGTAAATTTATCTATTAACATCTCATTTTAATTTTTACGTTCATGAGGGATTTCGATATCCCTGCAACAGTGGAAGTCAAAAATAGATGCTATGACTTCCTTACAGTTATAGTCACCTTTCTTAGTGACTATAGTGCTAGAGAAGTGATGTGAACAACAATGTGCATAGTGCTAGAGAAGGAAAACTGATTTTTGTAACTCAAAAAATTCAAGAAAGCTGAATTGCATAGTGTTGCATATTAAACAAGTATATCATTTTTATATTCAATTTTTGAATGCTCATTCATTTGCATAATTTTTAATATTTGTGTACATACAAACCAGAGAGAAGTGATGTGAACAACAATGTGCATAGTGCTAGAGAAGGAAAACTGATTTTTGTAACTCAAAAAATTCAAGAAAGCTGAATTGCATAGTGTTGCATATTAAACAAGTATATCATTTTTATATTCAATTTTTGAATGCTCATTCATTTGCATAATTTTTAATATTACCGGCAAATGATATTTGTGTACCATTGTTAGCATAGTTTATCGAAAAAAGTGTAAAATAAAGATTATTATAAAGCGTTCCTCTAAAATAACAATCTATTACCTGAAGTTCTTAAGATGAGAATTACTATAACCAATTGTTAAGCGTGTCAGATATTACGCTATAGACATCCTAGTTCGTTTATTTCAAATTCCTAAATAATTAATCACACATTTGATTTTACTTCGCATGTTAATATTGTCTTGACTCAAACCTTCTAAACATTCACCGTGTTCATCGAAATAATTTATTAGCATCGACATACCTTATCAATATGTTGATTCCTCATAGAATATATTTCCGCATCATCTATACATATATATTTTTAAATGGAGGGAAATATAATATTGAAAGTATATTGAAATGGAGGAAGCATAAGAACTAGACAGTCCAAGCAGGCCACATGACGAACTTAAACTGATAAGGACATAAAATTCAAATTAACACTCACTTTTATAGGCCAGCCCGTGCAAATGCACAGGTTGACGACTAGTAGCATTAAACTTTTGGATCCCAGTCAGGCCCTTACGAAGTAGCACATAAACTGAGGTTTAAGCTTCTGTCACTCTCGCAATCCATCATCTAATAACTACTCCACAATGCATTCCCTTAGGCCGTAATAAGTTGAAGTGCCATGTAGTCGACGTTCAGATGACGCCACTCAGGGAATAAGAACATACATACCATCAATATATCAAACTCATATGAAGTTCACATGATTACTTGCGACAAGATTTCTCCCGTTAACCCATGAACAAAAGTAACTATTTACAAATGATAACCATGCTCAAGATTAGAGGGGTATTAAATAGCATAATGGATCTGAACATATAATCTTCCACCAAATAAACCATATAGTAATCAACTACAAGATGTAATCAACACTACTAGTCACCCACAAGCAGCAATCTAAGGTTTCGGTACGAGGATTGAACACAATAGATGAACTAGGGTTTGAGAGGAGATGGTGCTGTTGAGGATGTTGATGGAGATTGCCCTCCCCAAGATGGGAGAGTTGTTGGTGATGATGATGACGATGATTTCCCCCTCCAAGGGGGAAGTTCCCACGGCGGAATCGCTCAGCCGGAGGGCAAAAGTGCTCCTGCCCAAGTTCCGCTTCGAGACAGCAGTGCTTCATCCCGAAAGTCCTCTCCTTATTTTTTGTAGGTCAAAACGACTTATATACCAAAAGAGGGGCACCGGAGGTGGGCCGACAAGGGCACAACCCACCAAGGCGCACTTGGGGGCCCTGGCCCGCCCAGGTGGGTTGAGCCCACCTGGTGGGCTCCCTCAGGTAGTTATTTGCTCAACAATTCTTAAATATTCCATGAAAAATCTTCGTGAAGTTTTAGCTCATTTGGAGATGTGTATAATAGGTAACTCTGACGTAGCTTTTTCAGGTCTAGAATTCCAGCTACCGGTATTTCTCCCTCCTTGTGTGAACCTTGCATATTATGAGAGAAAATGCATTAGAATTACTCCGTAAAGCATTATTAGGCATAAAAACATCATAAATAACAGTAGGAAAACATGATGCAAAATGAACGTATCAACGCGCTACCCATGTTGTGCACCCCCACCATCAGCAACGTCGCGGTCACCAAGACCCTCATCGACAGAGGCGATGGCCTCAATGTGATTGTCGTTGGGACCTTCGAGATGCTCCAGGTGCCCTATGACCAGGTGATGTCGAATAGGCCCTTCTCCGGGGTGACGGATGGGTCAACCACTCCCCTGGGGCAAATGCACCTCCCTGTCACCTTCGGCACCCGCGACAACTACCACACCGAGCTCATCGAATTCGACGTGTCGCACATCGGCCTCCTGTACAACACCATCCTTGGGTACCACGCGCTGGCCAAGGTTATGACGGCGACCCACCAAGGCTACAACGTCCTCAAGATGCCGGGATGTTGCGCTGTCATCACCCAAAATTGGGTCCTACATCGACGCATGCCCACTATTGCCATAGCCATCATAGAGAAGCCTACGACGAACGCAACCTAGCTTGAAGTTTGTCTCCCTGTATGTGCTCTTCAGCCTAGCAGACAAAGACATATGTACTTGTGGACTTTCTATATCATACTGCCACTTTGTGTACTCCAATATCATGTTCCATGCCATGGTTTGGTTACCGGGTCATAAAATTGGCTAATGCCTGGGAAGCGCGTTACTCCCCCCCCCCCCCCCCCCCCCCCCGCACATTAGAAACATACTTACCGAGTAAAAAATGCAGAAATTTTTTTTTGAAATTTTGAGACATCGTAACTTTAGCTCCATATGATGCATAAATAAGTTAGGGGAAAAAAGCTCATGTAGTTTGAGTATCACTTGCATGCTAACTCAACTTTGGAAAGCCATTGCGTTCTTATACATTTGCTTTTGCGGATCAGGTGTTTGGCTTTCGTTTTACTACTCGGGATTGCACCATTGCAAATGCTATGCTCTAAATGTGGATGCAACTATTTTTTTCTAGAAGGAGGTTGTCTCCTAATCTAATAACTTAGTGGCATGATCTGCTCAATATTGTTGATAACATATCTTTGACATCCTCACGTGATGAAGTATATTGGGTTCTGTTAAAAATAATATCTTAAATAACTGTTATTTCATGGCTATATTTGGTCACATTGATATCAAAGTTTTAAGGCTATGGTGCCGCTATAGCGCTGTTATACCTTATTTGGAGGACAGCCGCTATTTGGCATAGCCTGGTATTTAAAACAATTATTGATATAGTTTAGATATGTTAGTGCCGGCGGGCTTTCATCCCGCTGTATGTGTTCATATGGTAGGTGTATGTGTTGGGTTTGCTGGCAGTGCTCACACTTAGTATATTGTCTTTCTTGCCTCCTGGATTGTCCCGGTTCATATATGTAGCAAAACCAGAGAAAGAATCTGTATATCACTCCTTCCTTCTCATACACTCACACTCATTACTTTTTAATTTCAATCACAAGAACAACTACTAGGCATTCTTTATAGAACGTTCCCCCACAAAAATATGGCGCAAAATTGATGATAGATATATATAACCATCTCTCAGCTTTGTTTCCTATTAGTCACTTTAGCACCTTTCACTACACCAACTGTTAGCCCACTGACATATACAATGTCAGAAAAGAAAAAAATGATATGAGACAACCCTGAGTGCATTCTCCTCGTGCTCCATTCATTCATGCCCATCACCTTGCTTTGGTTTATTGACTGTCTTGCAAAACAATGCAACAAGAAAGAAAAACAAAGAGGACATGGGAATAGGAGACATTTGGAAGAGAACACTAGGCAAAAGTGGACCTTAAAGTATTAAAGGTTCAGACACCCCGGCCTGACACTATACTGCCTCCGACAATTTTGTGCGCCGGTGGGTCGCTGCTGATGATGCCTCGCTATCACGGCTCAACTGAATGTTTTAGTTGTGATAACCATGGAGCTGCTCCCCGGTGGTGAGTGTTGAGTCCATCTACGAGGAATTGCAGATGGGGGCTAGCGATGAAACATGGCAGCTCCAAGACCAGGTGGTGTAAGTTATCTTGCATCTTGCAAGAGCTCAGCATATTCCGCCTAATCATTGTCAACAAGCAGGTCCCTGCTACCGCATGTCCCTCCTAGCCGAGGGCAGCTGCTGGTCGGTGTTCATTGCTGCTAATCAGATGGTTTTGTATGACTTGTGCCTGATCTGTCTAACATTAGAGGTTTTCAACATTCCGTCTGATGTATTGCATGCAAGCCATATGCAGTTGTATTAGCGCATTACTGACATGATCCCATGTTTTTATCTTGCATGTGTACAGGGGTGGTTTGTTGAAACTAACAAGTGTTCGTTACCTGGGTCTGTACGAAGTTTGTCATTACTAATTAATCTCTTACCAATGATTTCACCTCCGTTTACTCGGAAAACTACTACTGCAGCATGGGTGCCTTGCGGAGTCATTCTATGGTTGCCATTTGGTGCATTTTGTTGATGAACTAGGATAGGTTGTTTAGGATTCGTGCCTAGAGCTGAATTCTAGTTTACACGTACCAGGTTGGCTTGTGTGGGTGTAGTAGGATGAATGTGATCAATTGTTTTCTCATGGAGATTCGTACACATGTTTTTTACAACGAATTTCTACACATGCTTAATATGTTGGGTTCTGCTTCACTACAACACCTCTCCAAAATTAAAATGCGTAATTTTGTCTTCTACTACTAATAACTCCCTCTGTTCACAAATATAAGATGTTTTGGGGATTCCAATATGGCTTACATACGGATTGAAATGAGTGAACAAACACAGTTAAACATGTCAATATACATCTAATTCAGAAAAAAATAGTTATAACATCCTTTATTTGTCAACAGATGGAGTAACCACTAATCCTTCCAAATAACTAACTAACGAGCACTCTTTGCAAAGGTCAACCACACCACCCACGCTGCAACAAGTGGCGTCGCAACATGTGAGTTTACCATTTTTGTAGATCCATTTGTTCAAAATGTTTTATCTATTAAATCGTGCATCCAAATCTCGAACCGTTTTCACTCTTGGATTCCTCGCATGGAGATCTTAAAAACTAGATCCCATGTTGATAGGTTTTGAGAAACTTCTTTCACAAAACCAGACAAAAAGACCGACATGGGAGCATGTTTTTTTACTTTTCGAAACAGGCACTACGGTGCTTCTCATGGAAGCAAATATGTGCCTCCACGAGAAGTAAACCCGTGCCTCTCGCGGATGGAGGAAAACAAGAGAACATGCTTTCTTTTCTTTTCGGATAGGCACAACCATGCCTCTCATGGGAGCAAATACATTCCTCCACGAGAAGTAAATTTCCTGCCTCTGGCCGAAGGAAAAAGGAAAAAGAAAACACGTCTCTTTTGGCAAATCCGTTCCTCCACGACCGTGCCTGTCGTGAAAGCAAATCCATGCCTATGTTAAACACGTATTTTTTTCATTTTCGAGTGGCACGACCGTGCCTCACGTCAAAGCAAATCCATGCCTATTTCAGAAGAAAATCCATACCACTCGGGGAAGGGAAAAACTCGTTTTTGTACGTTTCCTATAGGCATGGCTATGCATCTCACACAAGGAAAAAATCACAGGATTGCACCATTTAAAATGCTCTAAATGTGGATGCTACTAATTTTTTCTAGAAGGATGTTTTCTACCAATCTAATAACTTAGTGGCATTATTAGCTCAATATTAAACATGTCTTTCACATTCTCAGGTGATGCAGTATATTGGCCTATGGTCAAAAATAATATATTACTACCTTCATCCTGGTTTATTAGTGTCCTTCGCATTTTGTGCCAAATTTTGATCATAGATTTAACTACCAAAATAGTAATGCATGTCACCAAATATTATTGCATTGGATTTGCATTTAAACAGACTTTCCAATGATAAGGATTCCCCTTCTTCACCCACGCCTTCTTTCTCCCTCTGCCCTTCCATTTTCGAGCTCCAGCGCCCATGTTTTCGTCCTTCCACTCCGAGCAAGCTCTCAACCATGTCCGGATCCGGAGGTTAAGGCAAGTGGATGGCCTCTTCCGTCACGGCGAAGGACATCGCCGAGCTTCGGGAGGCCGGGTACCTGGCGAAGGAGGTCGCCCACCGGCTTCCGGCCAAGGGACAAGTCGTCCCTACACCAAAACCCAACGGGAGGGTGGTGTTCCTCCCTCATTTCGTCCGCGGGCTAGGGTTTCCACTCCACCCTTTTTGTCCGCGGGCTGATGTTCTATTACGGGATAGATTTCCATGATCTAGCGCCGAACTCCTTCCTCAACATCTCGGCATTCATTGTCGTGTGCGAGGCTTTCCTCCACATCCAGCCCCACTTCGGACCATGGCTCAAAATTTTCAACGTGAAGCCAGAGGTGGTGGATGGACAACACGCGGAGTGCGGAGGAGCCATGTTTAGCAAGATGCCCAACGTCACATGGCCCAAAGCCACATTTGTGGAGACGGTCAAGGAGTGGCAGAAGCTGTGGTTTTATATCACAGAGCCCCGCGACGCCACCTGGGCCGCGGCTCACGCTGGTGTTTCTCCTCTCCGGCCAACCTGCTAAATCTCTTAATCCACAATTGAGGCGCTGTGAGTAATTGTTGAAGGTTACTGTCGGTTTCCAAACCGGCGGATCTTGGGTAGGGGGTCCCGAACTGTGCGCCTAAGGTCGATGGTAACAGGAGACGGGGGACACAATGTTTACCCAGGTTCGGGCCCTCTCTATGGAGGTAATACCCTACTTCCTGCTTGATTGATCTTGATGAATATGAGTATTACAAGAGTTGATCTACCACGAGATCATAATGGCTAAAACCCTAGAAGTGTAGCCTGATTTTCTATATCCCTTTCCGGACTAAGCCCTCCGGTTTATATAGGCACCGGAGGGGACTAGGGTTGTACAAAGTCGGTTACAGAGAAAGGAATCTTCATATGCGGTCGCCAAGCTTGCCTTCCACGACAAGGAGAGTCCTATCCGGACACGGGAGAAAGTCTTCGGTCTTGTACCTCCACAGCCCATTAGTCCGGCCCATGTCCAACAGACCGGACGCCCGAGGACCCCCTTAGTCCAGGACTCCTCGGTAGCTCCTGAACCAGGCTTCAAAGACGTGGTGTCCGGCGCGCAGATTGTCTTCGGCATTGCAAGGCGGGGTCTCCTTCCCGAATAATCCAAGATAGTCTTCGGACGCAACGAACGTGTCTGGATCTGCAACACAAGTACCACACACACAGCCGCAGAGAGTAATATTTCATGAGTCCCATCCGCTGACAACTTTTCGCAGGATGACATCACACCTGCCCGGTCATTATTTCGAACCGTTTTCGTCTGCTGTTCCGCGTTTCGAGATGCGGTTCCCATTGGCACGTCTTGTCAAAGCAGAGATCGTGTCCCCTTATTACGGGATTCTCATCAATACGGGCGTGGGTAACCCAACCGTGCCGTTTACACAACCCTTGGGAATAGGCGAGTTTTAAGGCGAGTGGGGAGGCGTTCGATATTCACTGCCTTTATAAGGGGATAAGGATTCCCCTTCTTCACTCATGCCTTCTTTCTCCCTCTACCCTTCCATTTCCGAGCTCCAGTGCCCAAGTTTTCGTCCTTTCCACTCCGAGCAAGCTCTCAACCATGTCCGGATCCGGAGGTTAAGGCAAGTGGATGGCCTCTTCTGTCACGGCGAAGGACATCGCCGAGCTTCGGGAGGCCGGGTACCTGGCGAAGGAGGTCGCCCACCGGCTTCCGGCCAAGGGACAAGTCGTCCCTACACCAAAACCCAACGGGAGGGTGGTGTTCCTCCCTCATTTCGTCCGCGGGCTAGGGTTTCCACTCCACCCTTTTTGTCCACGGGCTGATGTTCTATTACGGGATAGATTTCCATGATCTAGCGCCGAACTCCTTCCTCAACATCTCGGCATTCATTGTCGTGTGCGAGGCTTTCCTATGCATCCAGCCCCACATCGGACCATGGCTCAAAACCTTCAACGTGAAGCCGGAGGTGGTGGATGGACAACACGCGGAGTGCGGAGCAGCCATGGTGAGCAAGAAGCCCAACGTCACATGGCCCAAAGGCACATTTGTGGAGACGATCAAGGAGTGGCAGAAGCTGTGGTTTTATATCACAGAGCCCCGTGACGCCACCTGGGCCGCGGGTCACGCTGGTGTTTCTCCTCTCCGGCCAACCTGCTCAATCTCTTAATCCGCAATTGAGGCGCTGTGAGTAATTGTTGAAGGTTACTGTCGGTTTCCAAACTGGCGGATCTCGGCTAAGGGGTCCCGAACTGTGCGCCTAAGGTCGATGGTAACAGGAGACGGGGGACACAATGTTTACCCAGGTTCGGGCCCTCTCTATGGAGGTAATACCCTACTTCCTGCTTGATTGATCTTGATGAATATGAGTATTACAAGAGTTGATCTACCACGAGATCATAATGGCTAAAACCCTAGAAGTGTAGCCTGATTTTCTATATCCCTTTCCGGACTAAGCCCTCCGGTTTATATAGGCACCGGAGGGGACTAGGGTTGTACAAAGTCGGTTACAGAGAAAGGAATCTTCATATGCGGTCGCCAAGCTTGCCTTCCACGACAAGGAGAGTCCTATCCGGACACGGGAGAAAGTCTTCGGTCTGTACCTCCACAGCCCATTAGTCCGGCCCATGTCCAACAGACCGGACGCCCGAGGACCCCCTTAGTCCAGGACTCCTCGGTAGCTCCTGAACCAGGCTTCAAAGACGTGGTGTCCGGCGCGCAGATTGTCTTCGGCATTGCAAGGCGGGGTCTCCTTCCCGAATAATCCAATATAGTATTCGGACGCAACGAACGTGTCTGGATTTGCAACACAAGTATCACACACACAGCCGCAGAGAGTATAACATTTCACGAGTCCCATCCGCTGACAACTTTTCGCAGGATGACATCACACCTGCCCGGTCATTATTTCGAACCGTTTTCGTCTGCTGTTCCACGTTTCGAGATGCGGTTTCCATTGGCACGTCTTGTCAAAGTAGAGATCGTGTCCCCTTATTACGGGATTCTCATCAATACGGGCGTGGGTAACCCAACCATGACGTTTACATGACCCTTGGGAATAGGCGAGTTTTAAGGCGAGTGGGGAGGCGTTCGATATTCACTGCCTTTATAAGGGGATAAGGATTCCCCTTCTTCACCCATGCCTTCTTTCTCCCTCTACCCTTCCATTTCCGAGCTCCAGCGCCCATGTTTTCGTACTTTCCACTCCGAGCAAGCTCTCAACCATGTCCGGATCAGGAGGTTAAGGCAAGTGGATGGCCTCTTCCGTCACGGCGAAGGACATCGCCGAGCTTCGGGAGGCTGGGTACCTGGCGAAGGAGGTCGCCCACCGGCTTCCGGCCAAGGGACAAGTCGTCCCTACACCAAAACCCAACGAGAGGGTGGTGTTCCTCCCTCATTTCGTCCGCGGGCTAGGTTTCCACTCCACCCTTTTGTCCGCGGGCTGATGTTCTATTACGGGCTAGATTTCCATGATCTAGCGCCGAACTCCTTCCTCAACATCTCGGCATTCAATGTCGTGTGCGAGGCTTTCCGCCGCATCCAGCCCGACTTCGGACCATGGCACAAAATCTTCAAAGTGAAGCTAGAGGTGGTGGATGGACAACACGCGGAGTGTAGAGGAGCCATGGTGGGCAAGATGCCCAACGTCACATGGCCCAACGGCACATTTGTGGAGACGGTCAAGGAGTGGCAGAAGCTGTGGTTTTATATCACAAAGCCCCGCGACGCCACCTGGGCCGCGGCTCACGCTGGTGTTTCTCCTCTCCAGCCAACCTGCTCAATCTCTTAATCCGCATTTGAGGCGCTGTGAGTAATTGTTGAAGGTTACTGTCGGTTTCCAAACCGGCGGATCTCGGGTAGGGGGTCCCGAACTGTGCGCCTAAGGTCGATGGTAATAGGAGACGGGGGACACAATGTTTACCCAAGTTCATGCCCTCTCTATGGAGGTAATACCCTACTTCCTGCTTGATTGATCTTAATGAATATGAGTATTACAAGAGTTGATCTACCACGAGATCGTAATGGCTAAAACCCTAGAAGTCTAGCCTGTTTTTCTATATTCCTTTCCGGACTAAGCCCTAGGGTTTATATAGACACCGAAGGGGACTAGGGTTGTACAAAGTCGGTTACCGATAAAGGAATATTCATATGCGGTCGCCAAGCTTGCTTTCCACGCCAAGGAGAGTCCTATACGGACACGGGAGAAAGTCTTTGGTCTTGTACCTCCATAGCCCATTAGTCCGGCTCATGTCCAACAGACCGGACGCCCAAGGACCCCCTTAGTCCAGGACTCCCTCAGTAGCCCCTGAACCAGGCTTCAATCACGAGGTGTCCGGCGTGCAGATTGTCTTCGGCATTGCAAGGCGGGTTCTCCTACCCGAATACTCCAAGATAGTCTTCAGACGCAACGAACGTGTCTGGATCTGCAACACAAGTACCACACACACAGCCGCAGAGAGTATAATATTTCACGAGTCCCATCCGCTGACAACTTTTTGCAGGAAGACATCACACCTGCCCGGTCATTATTTCGAATCGTTTTCGTCTGCTGTTCCGCGTTTCGAGATGCGGTTTCCATTGGCACGTCTTGTCAAAGCAGAGATCGTGTCCCCTTATTACGGGATTCTCATCAATACGGGCGTGGGTAACCCAACCGTGCCATCTACACGACCCTTCGGAATAGGCGAGTTTTAAGGCGAGTGGGGAGGCATTCGATATTCACTGCCTTTATAAGGGGATAATGATTCCCCTTATTCACCCATGCCTTATTTCTCCCTCTGCCCTTCCATTTCCGAGCTCCAGTGCCCAAGTTTTCGTCCTTTCCACTCTGAGCAAGCTCTCAACCATGTCCGGATCCGGAGGTTAAGGCAAGTGGATGGCCTCTTCTGTCACGGCGAAGGACATCGCCGAGCTTGGGAGGCCCGGTACCTGGTGAAGGAGGTCGCCCACTGGCTTCCGACCAAGGGACAAGTCGTCCCTACACCAAAACTCAACGAGAGGGTGGCGTTCCTCCCTCATTTGGTCCGCGGGCTATGGTTTCCACTCCACCCTTTTGTCCGCGGGCTGATGTTCTGTTACGGGCTAGATTTCCGTGATCTAGCGCCGGACTCCTTCCTCAACATCTCGGCATTCATTGTCGTGTGCGAGGCTTTCCTCCGCATCCAGCCCCACTTCGGACCATGGCTCAAAATCTTCAACGTGAAGCCGGAGGTGGTGGATGGACAACACGTGGAGTGCGGAGGAGCCATGGTGAGCAAGATGCCCAACGTCTCATGGCCCAACGGCACATTTGTGGAGACGGTCAAGGAGTGGCAGAAGCTGTGGCTTTATATCACAGAGCCCCGCGACGCCACCTGGGCCGCGGCTCCCGAATTCAAGTCCGGGGCTCCAATGCGGCTGACCCCCTGGATGGAGAAGGGCCCGAATTGGTCTTCGTCGGATGAGCTGATGGCGCTGCAAACGCGCATCCAAAGCATGGTGGACAAAAACATCAAGCTCGTAGACGTGATCCAGGTGATGCTGGTTCGCCAGATCCTCCCCTGCCAAAGCCAAACTTCCCTTCTATGGGAATTCGATCCGGAGAAGCACCAGACCTTGGTGAGGCTCTTCGGCACCACTCACGAAGACGCCTGGAAGCTGCTCTTCAAGGGCGACGAGAAGCCGCCGTCCATAGACTCGGATCGTGGGCACGATCTTGCCCACCCCGCCAGCACGGTAAGTCCCTCACATCTCAAGGCATACCCTCTACCTGTTTGTCCAAGGAGGTTAACTGAACTTTGCTAATTTATCGTTTCAGGAATGGAAGGAGAAAGCAGAGCGGATTCACTGTTCGGCTCCGCTGCCCGAAGAACCAGTCATCCCGCTCTTGGCGAAGATGCTGGTCCCGGCGCCCTATCAGCCCCGGAGAAGAAGGCCAAGAAGAAGGCCATAGGGGGCCGGGGTGGCCCCCGCCGCAAGGGCACTTCGGACGTGATGTCCGAAGACAAGACTCACTCCTCTGTCGCCGAAGATCATGATGAGGAGGAGGACGAAAGAAACCCTCCCCCCGATGGGGGGAGAGGCGGCCTCCACAAATCTGGAGGCGGAGGCGCCCAAGAAGGGGAAAGGCCCCCTCGCGGATAAAACCGCGTGGGACGTTGACAACAGTCCGGAGCGACCCCCCCGGAACAAGCCCCTGGCCGCATCGTAAGTACAGACAGACTGGTACTCGCCCGTGTATCCGGCCTTTCCTCCTAATTATGTTAACATGGTGAATTGTGCTATCGCAATCTGGCCCACGGCAGCTCCCTGCGAACCTCGTCAGGAGGTTCGCTGGATTCAAAGGCGTTGGCCAGCGAGTCACCGCCGGCTGCTCATTCTCCCCCGGCCAAGGGGGACGCCGAGGTGTCGTCCTGAAGGACCCTTCCGGGCCAGGGAGAGGTTCAAGAGGTCGCTCGGGCGGCGCCAGAGGGTGAGACCTCGGCCGACGGACACATGGGGGAACAGATCCACATGGGGACTGATGATGGGTCCAGGTTCAATTCAGCACCCAACCGAATACGGCTCCGGAGACCCACGAGGCTCCGGAATCCGGCAAGCAGCCTCCCTCGAGAGAAGGAGGCATGCCCATCCCACCGGTGACCTCTATCCAACCAGAGGCACCGGGCATTCTGCTGGAAGCGCTATGAGGCGCTTCCATTGTGGATGAACACCGTATCCTTATGGGTACGGTGATTGAGAAGGTTCAGTCCATCAAATGCGGACTGACCGAAGCCTGCAGTGGCCTGCTGACAGGTTTTGAGGTAAGCGACGCAAAAGAGGAAAAGCCCCAATATAGACAGTAGCCCCTGAGACACTGTCTGGTGTTCGGAAAGAAAAGCCGGACAGAGGATCAATTAATTTTCACAGGCAACTAACTACATGTGTCTTTATATGAATAAACAGGCGTCGTTGTTGGCCGCGATCTCACACACTGCCGAAGTCTCCGGACTGAAGCAGAAGCTGGAGCGTGCCGAGGGAGAGCTCGGCCAAGCGAGGAAGCAGCTGGAAGAGCAGCAAGGTATGCAATGGCTCGCTATATATTCGGAAAGAATAAATGATGTGTATTGACCGTAATGTCATGATTTGTGTCGGACCGACGATCGAGGTCGAGGCCCTAAAAAAGGCCCTGGCCGAATCCAAGGAGAAGGCTGCCAAGGAGCAAGCCGCCCGTAAAAAGCTCAAGGCTAGGCTCAACGAGGTCCAGCAAGAGATCCAGGACACGGTGAAAAAGTGCGATGCCTTGGAGGGCGATGTTTTGGCTCGAGAGACCGAACTCGCCAAGGCTCGCCAAAGTGCGGAAGACCCCCGGGTTGAAGCCCAAGGCACCCTCCAGGAGATCCAGGAGGCTAAGAAGATCGCAGCGGGTAAGGCGTTTAATATGCAAAGCAAGTATGCGATGAAGAAGTATTTCTTACTAACCCGAATTCGAAGTTCCCCAGGGGTGTTTGCGGACCTGCCGCGCAGCGTGTTAGATGCTGCGGAGTTCTTCCGAGCCGAAGAAGGGAGCTCGAGGGAGAAGCTGTTCTGGTCGCAGTACCTTGCGCCAGAACATCTAGTGCCCTTCACCGATCAGCTGAAACAGCTGGTTGAGTTGCATAGGGTGGCCGAACTGGCCATGAAGGATTTGATAATCCGGCTGTGTCCTGCCGAAGCTATACCCAGCGGCTACTTCGTCCCCATGAAGCGGCTGGTGAACGCCTGTCCTCGGCTGGACGTCGTCAAGCGGTCGGTCTAAATCGAGGGCGCGCGCCTGGCCTTCGCCTATGTCAAGGTGTGGTGGGCGAAAATGGACGCCGTCAAGCTAGCGACCGAGGGGCCGCCTGAGGGCAAGGAGCACGGCACACCCGAGCGATATTTTGGAGACGTCCTGGAGGGGTCTCATATTGTAGCAACGCAATGCGCGAAAGACATTATCTTTTAATTAATACATTCAAGTTGTCTCTGCCATGTATGACGAAACGAAGTTGTTATGTAATATAATTTATGTTATGTGTAAACAATTTTACCTGCCGTGCAGCCGTTTTGTATGAAATCTGAGAGTTGGCCAGTCGTCGGCTTCTGCCGCCACGTAGGTAGTACGGGGGTGTTCGGAATGCAATCTAAACACTCTTTATCTAATTGTTTGGTCCTTGAAGGAGGTGTTTAGCGCAACGAACTAGGCAATCAGACTATGCGGCTTTAGCGCTCTCACTTAGCCATAGGAGTTTGACAAAAAGAATGTGGGCGCAGCCCCTAGTATCCAAACTAGAATGCTGTGAACACCTGATCAGGTAAGTATCGATCCCTCGCGTAATGCGGAAAAAATCTCCAACGATTTGAGACCTCCGAAGAGCTGACAGGCTCTCGCCGGGAAAAAATCTCCAACGATTTGAGACCTCCGAAGAGCTGACAGGCTCTCGCCGCATCATGACAGTCAGTTTTCGGCTTTCTATACTGAGGTGGTCCATCGGGTAAATCAGGGCACAATCGCAGTAGTTCTCCCTTTACTACCTTAGCCGATATAGCGGAACTTAAGGTAGCAAGCACAGGAGCCGGGCAACCCAACTATTGACCAAAGACATGATTCGGAGCCAATGCATATAATGCTAAATTCGGGGTGCCGAACTATACTGTAAAAATTGTTCGGGCTTTTGTTGCCATAGAGCGGGGCGCTATGAAGCCCCTGGCAAATTGAAATGTACCACAGTGTACGGGTGCTATCTGATAAGTTTATTAAAAGAAAGGGGAAACAGAAAAGGAGTAAATGCAATAGGCAGGGGCCCTGAAAGTTGGGCCGCAAACTGTTTCCATTATAATTTGATTAATACGTGAAAGCGCATTGATACAAATAGTGTGATAAGCAATAGGCTATTTAACATGCCGTCACCAAGGGAGAGCTGTGTGTGGGTCCTGAAAACAGGTAGAGTGGTCGTTAAAGAGACCACCTAGAAATTCCCCTCTACGTCTAGGTTGACTGTCGTCTTGGTGTATTTGTCCTTCGAAAGGAACTGTGATCCAGCCATCAGGGAAGGCCTGTGGAAAAGGAACCTGAAAAGGAAAAATGAAACAGTGAAAGTAAATGTGTCCGGGAGTGGTCGAGCCGTATTGTGGATCAGAAGGTAGGTATGCCTCCGTCTATGCCCATGGTATTTTGAGCGCGTAATTATGTACGCGCGGTACCAATGCCACCACTTGATCGGGACTGGGACGGAGGCCAAATTGCTAGTCGAGCTCCTGAAGAGCCGAGCTGTCCTGCTGCAGAGTAGTCCGGACCCTCTTCATGGTGTCCGGCTCAGCAGCCGAATTAAGTTTCGGCTTGAGAAGGCCGCTCTGTACTTCTGCTGCTAAGGCAGCGGTGTGCTCTTCTGTACGGAGGGAGCGTTCCGTGTTTCCATTGACTGTTATGACGCTGCGTGGACCGGGCATCTTGAGCTTGAGGTAAGCATAATGAGGGACCGCATTGAATCGAGCGAATGTGGTTCGTCCGAGCAGTGCGTGGTAGCCGCTGCGAAAAGGGACGATATCGAAGATTAATTCTTCGCTTCGGAAGTTGTCCGGAGATCTGAAGACAACCTCTAGAGTAATTGAGCCGGTACAACGGGCCTCTACGCCTGGTATGACTCCTTTAAAGGTAGTCTTTGTGGGCTTGATCCGTGATGGGTTAATGCCCTTTTTGCGCACTGTATCCTGAAAGAGCAGGTTCAGACTGTTGCCGCCGTCCATAAGGACTCGCGTCATGTGGAATCCGTCGATTATTGGGTCAAGGACCAATGCAGCCTTACCGCCATGACGGATACTGGTCGGATGGTCCCGTAGATCAAAAGTGATCGGCCTTGACGACCATGGATTAAATTTTGGGGCGACTGGCTCTATCGCATAGACGTCCTTGAGCGTGCTCTTGCGCTCCCTCTTGAGGATGTGTGTAGCATATATCATGTTCACCATTTTGACTTGGGGGGGGGACTTCTTTTGTCCCCCTGTGTTTGGCTGCCGGGGCTCTTTGTCATCGTCCTCGCTTTGCGATCCCTTTTCTTTGTTCTCGGCATCTAACTTGCTGGCCTGTTTAAAAACCCAACAATCTTTGTTGGTATGATTGGATGGTTTGTCTGGGATGCCATGGATCTAGCATAGACGGTCGAGTATGCGGTCCAGACTGGATGGTCCCTGATTGTTTCTTTTATATGGCTTCATCCGCTGACCGGACTTGGAGCCACTGAATCCGGCGTTGACTGTCGTGTCATCGTTGTTGTCTCCATTGCTTCGGTGTTTGTGTCTGCTGCGTCGGAGCTTGCCGTTGCTATTTTCGACCTCGGTGGTGCGCGTTTCACTTTCTGTGTTTTTGCTACGGGCCAGCCAGCTATCCTCACCCGCACAGAAGCGGGTCATGTGTGCCGTGAGGGCTGCCATAGGCTTCGGCATCCGGACAGTCGACGATCTGGTTCTTTTTAGTTAGGAACCTAGTCCAGAATTTCCTGGATGACTCTCCATGCTGTTGGACTATGTGACTTAAGTCATCGGCATCTGGTGGCCGGACATATGTGCCTTGGAAGTTGTCGAGGAAAGCTTCTTCCAAGTCCTCCCAGCTGCCCATAGAATTTTCAGGCAGGCTGTTTAGCCAGTGCCGAGCTAGCCATTTGAGTTTTAATGGGAGGTATTTAATGGCATGAAGATCATCCCCACGGGCCATGTGGATGTGGAGAATAAAATCCTCAATCCATACCGCGGGATCGGTTGTTCCATCGTATGATTCGATGTTTACGGGTTTGAACCCTTCTGGGAATTCATGATCCATTACTTGGTCAGTGAAGAAAAGAGGGTGTGCGGCGCCTCTGTATTGAGCCGCATCGCAACGTAGCTCCGATGGAGTCCGTCTGCGGTTTTTGGTCCGGGCGTGACTAGGTTTGTCATGTCCGAATAGATAGCCGTCCTCGCGTGTCAAGGCACGTCCTCGCGATCCATAGATTGATCTTGTATGTCCTGCTCTTGACGAAGGTCATATGTATAACCCCGAGCTGTCTATCAATGCCCTTACGGCGAGGTGGGACGGTCTGGTTTTCGGCTCGAGTTGCTGTTTTATCCCGACCGCGTGGTGGTCGGTCAGCCGCATTGCGCGATGCTGGTGCGGGCTCTAGTGCCTCGTCGTTGAACTGAGGTAGCAATTTGCGCTTCGGGTAACTTTTGGCTGGGCGTTTAAGGCCGTATTCCTCGGCTGCAAGGACATCGGTCCATCTGTCATTGAGCAGGTCTTGATCAGCTTGAAGCTATTGCTGCTTCTTTTTTAGGCTCCTCGCAGTGGCTATTAGCTGAAGCTTAAAGCACTCCTGCTCGAGAGGTTCCTCAGGCACGATGAAATCTTCGTTGCCGAGGCTCACCTCCTCCTCACAGAGCGGATGGTAACTACCGTCCTCCGAGTGTTCTTCTATGGCCTGTTCATCAGGGCTGACTTGCCCATCTTCCCGATTGTCTTGTTCGGCAGTTTGTTCGTCGGGGTCTTCTGTGTCTTCGGCACCATCCGGAGTGTTATCGTCTCCTGTGCCGGTGTTGCTGTCCTTGCTGCGGCGCGATTTAGAGCGGCGCCGCTGACGATGGCGCTTTGGTTGTGTCTTTGGAGGGTCATCCTTCGCTGGGTTCTCCTTGTCGTCGCCGCTATCATCTTTTGGTGCATCCACCATGTATACGTCGTATGAGGAAGTGGCCATCCATCGTCCAGTGAACGGCGGGTTTTGGGCCTCCTCTTCTCTGGCATCGTCGTCCATACCGTCGATGTCTTCGGAGTCATAGTCAAGCGTGTCGGTTAGGTCTTCAACAGTGGCTATGAAGTGGGCGGTGGGTGGGAAACGAAATTCTCCATCCTCAGCCTCCAGTTCAAACTGGACATAGTTCGGTTGTGAGCCCTCCGCTAAGGATAGATTCCTTAATGAGTTTAACACATCGCCCAAAGGCGAGTGCCGGAAGACATCTGCGGCGTTGAATTCGAAGATCGATAACTGATCAAGTTCAGCGCCCGCGAACGCACATGGTTTGGAACTTATAGCCGGAGACGAGTCCGGAGTTCCCTTGACACAGATATCACATGAGGTTAAGTTTGTGTGCGGCTCCAAAGCCGCGGAATCTGTGGCCTCCATGGCGGGGTTGAGCTTCCCGTCCTCGGATGGCGCGGTCTGCTCTGGATCTAAGGCCGGAGTGGTTACAGGTGCAATTTCCTGAGTATGGTTTGATGATAGATTTAAATCATGTTCATCGTAGGGATAGGGAGCCGAAGCCGTGGACTCGAATCCGTCGAAGATCAAGTCTCTGCGGATGTCTGCGACATAGTTCAAGCTCCCAAATATGACCTGATGGCCAGGGGCATAGCTGTCGATCTGCTCCAGATGGCCAAGCGAGTAGGCCCGCAGTGCGAAGCCGCCGAACACGAAGATCTATCCGGGGAGGAAGGTTTCCCCTTGGACAACATCGTTGTGGATGATTGAAGGGGCCATCGAACCTTTTGGGGACGGCACAGTGGAACTCTCAATGAAAGCACCAATGTCGGTGTCAAAACCGGCGGATCTCGGGTAGGGGGTCCCGAACTGTGCGCCTAAGGTCGATGGTAATAGAAGACGGGGGACACAATGTTTACCCCGGTTCGGACCCTCTCTATGGAGGTAATACCCTAGAAGTCTAGCCTGTTTTTCTATATCCCATTCCGGACTAAGCCTTCCGGTTTATATAGACACGGAGGGGACTAGGTTTGTACAAAGTCGGTTACAGAGAAAGGAATCTTCATATGCGGTCGCCAAGCTTGTCATCCACGCCAAGAAGAGTCCTATCCGGACACGGGAGAAAGTCTTAGGTCTTGTACCTCCACAGCCCATTAGTCCGGCCCATGTCCAACAGACCGGACGCCGGAGGACCCCTTAGTCCAGGACTCACTCAGTTACTCCGTCTAGAAAAAGGATCAGCCGAAGTGGATGAGTTTGGACATGGAAGCTTACTTTCGGCCACGACTGGATGCATTCCTTCGTCTTATGCACAAGCTAGCTAGATCAGTCTAGCTAACCGATTGTTCCTTCATCTTCTGTATACATGAGTGTAGATCGGGCCTAGTTCAACAGGGAATACGGTAGGGATAAACTGGTACGGGCCATACTTAGTGCCAAAGTATATATTTGTATGTTAAGAATCATCGGAGTCGCTTGGACCAGCAGCAGAACGATTAGTAGTTACTCCCTCCATTCACAAATATAAGATGTTCTAACTTTTTATATGAACTAGATGTATATAGACATGTTTTAGTTTGTTTGTTCACTCATTTCAGTTCATATATAATCCATATATTTGTGAACAGAGGGAGTAATTAAAAGTAAAAGAAAATTTACCAATTTAATTTTGAAGAGGTATTGTACTATTGTACTGTGTGAAGTTATGTTGAAGCGTCTCTACTCCCAAACATGGCAGCCGCATGAGTATATATTGATAATATGGCGTGGCATACAAGGTAGTTCTGTAGCAACCGAAAGAAGATATACAGGAGGGAGAGATAGAGATGAATAGAGAGTTTAAACTATATAGGAGTCTATCTCTATCCCATTACATGTATGGCGCACAAGTCATAGTTAGTCAGGCTAACTATATAGGAGTACTTGTTTAACATACTGAAGCAGAACCCAACATAGTAAGCATGTGTACAAATCAACATAAGAAAACAATTCATCGCGTACTTCCTACTACACCCACACAAGCCAGCCTGGTATGGGTAATGCTGGACTTCCAGCTGCAGGCAGGAAACCTAAGCAACCTATTCTAGTTCATCAACCAAATCCACCAAATGGCCACCATATTTTATTGGGAAGACATAATGATCTAAAAGATTTTATTCAAGATGGGCTCTTGGCAGCCTGTGCGACCTAGCTGATACCGGAGAGCATGCTCTGATTTGCTCCTCGTGCACAGTATGTCCGGTTGCATGGTGATGTTCACGTCAGGACTCTGGACGTGTACCGTTTCCGAGGCGAGATGATCTAGTTTGCAACTGCATTTTGGTTGGTTTGCATTTTTTTCGCCCCTGGACGAGATGGACGAAATTCGGCCATTTCAAAAATTTCGGTCAAATCTCGGACGAAATTACAAAACCAAATTTTGAATTTTAAATGAAATTTGACCAAAATCTGGCCAAAATTTGGCCGAAAAAATTGAAAACAAGCACAGCAATAGTGTAGCAGTAGAACAACACTAAGGAGTATGTATATACGTATATTTTTACCAAACTTTGCATCAGTCCAACATCACCATCAGTTCCACAAAGATTGAAACAAGGACGGGGAGAGCTCCCCTTTCCGATTCTAGGCCTGACACGTTTCTCGAGCACACCACTGTCCAGCTCCCTCACCTTCTGCCTCCTGTAGATCGTCTGGGTTTCTGGGTCGCTGTCGACGTCGTCACTTAGGACCTACATGTAGTACAAAATGTTGCGTAAGTATATTTAATATGAGAATTCAGCAGGCACAGAGTCTATGAAACATAATGTAATTGATGACAGCGTAAAATATCTTCAAATGATGTTGAAAAAATAAATGCATAACTTATTAGTTGCTACATAAGCAACTAAATGGGATAGTACCATATAGTAAAAAAATGAAGGATCAACCATACATGTCGAAGAGAGCACTAGCATTGCCACATTTTGCCACACATTTTTCCCAAGCTTGCCTAAGGTTAGTTCATCAAAATGAGAGCCACAAGTTCGCAAGCCTAAGGGAATCTTGCCAGAATTTTTGTGTGTATGCCATGTGGGGCCCAAGTGTGGCTTGCCTAAGGTGTGGCTGGAACCAAACACTCAATGAAGTTGGTCAAACTTGCCTAACCTTAGGTGTGGGAATCTTTGGCAAATTTAGTCACAAACCAAACAGCCCTTTAGTGCAACAAAATTCACTTATTATGTAAAAATGCATGAACTGATGATGTAACATGGCAGAGCATCATACAGATGTACGAATGCAAAAAAATGAATTATAACTTACATTCATGACTAGATAAAATAGCTAGTGAGCTGTATCTATTTAGGGTTAGAATTTTGTGCGCTTATGATGATGGATATTGAAAGTCCCCATGTTATCGTTGTGGAAGTTTCCCTTGTTGATCGACACCCCACCCATCAATGTTCCTGAACCATTCAACGTCCTAGCTAAAGTAGTTATTATGAATTCTGACAATATGTGATCCCAAATGTTGTACTTACAAAAAAGGGTTTTTATCATTTATGCCACCAGTTGTGTCCCACAACTCAGTCTCACCACTAGGAATTTCCACTGCTAAAAAATGCCATCGCTTCGTTAGACACATGCTCAAAAATGCCACTGCACATCATTATTGTGATCTCAAATCTCTTTTGACATGTTAGAATGGCATCAATCAATACCTATGGACCAACATGCCAGCTCTCCCTCTATCTCACTACAATAAAGTGTGGGCCCACTTGATCCCAACAGCGTTCTTATTTTCTTGTAAAATTATTCGCTTACTTACTCCTCACTACTGGGGCCACATTTATCATTGTGAGATAGAGAGAACTGAAATGTGGGACTAGGATTTTTTTGTCATATTGGATGGTCAACAAATTTTACATGAAAATGTCAATGTGTAATGGCATTATTGAGCAAACATCTAACGGAACGATGTCATTTTTTATACATCTAATGGCATTTTTGAGTAAGCATCTCACGAATCGATGTCATTTTTGAGCGGCTGTAACTTCTAATGGAAAAACTGAGTAGTCGGATACAACTGGTGGCATAAATGATAAAAACCCTATACAAAAGAACTAATTAAAACAACTCAAGTAAAACATTGATGATATCCAATTTTTTCTAAGATAGCCATTGCTTAGAGATAATCAATGTTTAAAATCATTGCCGCAGCCACTTATGGAACATTTAAACCAAAGATCGATCAAGTGCAACCAAACATGCACTCAACATTTTAATACCTTATTTGCCTTGTACTGACAGAGAAAATCTAGGATATTACAAAATAAATAAATAAATAAATAAAGGGGATACATGACTAACCTCTTCCTCGTTCTCGTCAGCGACGACCGCAGGTGGGGGCAGGGAGGGAACACTAGCGGTAGATGAATACCCGGCTGAGGCTGAGGAGCCACCACCTGCTCCGGTAGAGAAGCCAGAGGAGCTACCTGTTCCGGAGTATTAGCAGAATAATTTATGTAGGTCAAAAACTGACATATACATCCCTCCAAAAATGTAATCTAGCTACAAAGATACGGCTCCAGGATTTCATACAACTGGTGGCGTAAATGATAAAAACCCTACAAAAGAACTAATTAAAACAACTCAAGTTAAACATTGATGATATCCAATTTCTTTCTAAAATAGCCATTGCTTAGAGATAATCAATGTTTAAAATCATTGCCGCAGCCACTTGTGGAACATTTAAACCAAAGATCGATCAATATTTATATTTATATTGCAAACTAAAACCACAACAATATTTTTCAAATGGAGGGAGTAATATCTAAAATTTTCATGTGAAAAGATTCTTTGTCCATCGTAATGATAGTACTGACATGAATGACAGAAAATGAAGATTATTTACTTCATGACCATACAATATGACATTTTCATAAACAATGCATGGTGTTATTGTTAAGTTGCAGAAAATATTTTCACAATCACCTATGTAGGCATTTCAATTTCAAGGTCCAGCTATATATTTGTATTAGCAGTCACCAAAGCTAGGTGGATTTATTAGCAGAGCAATTTATCTAGATCAAAATATTGTCTATACAGGGCTCAACACATGTAACCTAGCTAGTTAGCTAACACATCTACAGAATATTGGTATGGAGTCCATCGATCGAAGATAAAAAGAAACCCCGGCCTTCCCCAAAAATAGAGAAAAGGACTGACCAGAGCACACCTAGGATTTTACAAAAAAATAATAAAGGAGATAGATGACTAACGTCATCGACGACCACAGGCTCGGGCACAGGAGGCGTCACCGGCGGCAGAGGAGACACCTGCTCCGTCTGAGGAGCCAGAGCAGCTACCGGGGCCCAAATAAATGGCTGTGCGAGGACAGTTTCATGCCGGTCAAGTACCATATATAAGAAATTTCCGCCAAAAAAAAAATTCGGGTGCACTACTGTACCGGTGCTGCTGCTATCATTGTCAGATAGAGAGAACTGAAATGTGGGACTAGGCTTTTTTTGTCATATTGGATGGTCAACAAGTTTTACATGAAAATAACAATGTGTAATGGCATTATTGAGCAAACATCTAATGGAACGAAGGCATTTTTTATAGATCTAATGGCATTTTGAGTAAGCATCTCACGAATCGATGTCATTTTTGACCGGCTGTAACTTCTAATGGAAAACGGAGTAGTGGGATACAACTGGTGGCATAAATGATAAAAACCCTACAAAAGAACTAATTAAAACAACTTAAGTGAAACATTGATGATATCCAATTTCTTTCTAAGATAGCCATTGCTTAGAGATAATCAATGTTTGAAATCATTGCCGCAGCCACTTATGGAACATTTAAACCAAAGATCGATCAAGTGCAAGCAAACATGTACTCAACATTTTAATAGCTTATTTGCCTTGTACTGACCAGAAAAAACCTAGGATATTGCAAAATAAATAAATAAATAAATAAATAAATAAAGGGGATACATGACTAACCTCTTCTTCGTTCTCGTCGGCGACGACCACAGGTGGGGGCAGAGGAGGCAACACCAGCGGCAGATGAACACCCGGCTGAGGCTGAGGAGCCACCACCTGCTCCGGCAGAGAAGCGAGAGGAGCTACCTGTTCCAGATTATTAGCAGAATAATTCCTATAGGTCAAAAACTGACATATACATGCCTCAAAAAATGTAATCTAGCTACATAGCTGCGGATCCGGGATTTCATACACTGGTGGCATAAACGATAAAAACCCTACAAAAGAACTAACTAAAACAACTCAAGTAAAACATTGATGATATCCAATTTCTTTCTAAAATAGCCATTGCTTAGAGATAATCAATGTTTAAAATCATTGCCGCAGCCACTTATGGAACATTTAAACCAAAGATCGATCAATGTTTATATTTGTATTGCAAACTAAAACCACAACAATATTTTTCAAATGGAGGGAGTAATATCTAAAATTTTCATGTGAAAAGATTCTTTGTCCATCGTAATGATAGTACTGACATGAATGACAGAAAATGAAGATTGTTTACTTCATGACCATACAATATGACATTTTCATAAACAAGGCATGGTGTTGTTATCGTTAAGTTGCAGAAAATATTTTCACAATCACCTATGTAGGCAATTCAATTTCAAGGTCCAGCTATGTATTTGTATTAGCAGTCACCAAACCTAGGTGGATTTATTAGCAGAGCAATTTATCTAGATCAAAATATTGCCTATACAGGGCTCAACACATGTAACCTAGCTAGTTAGCTAACACATCTACAGAATATTGGTATGGAGTCCATCGATCAAAGATAAAAAGAAACCCCGGCCTTCGCCAAAAATAGAGAAAAGGACTGACCAGAGCACACCTAGGATTTTACAAAAAATTAAAGGAGATAGATTACTAACGTCGTCGGCGACCACAGGCTCGGGCACAGGAGGTGTCACCGGCGGCGGAGGAGACACCTGCTCCGTCCGAGGAGCCAGAGCAGCTACCGGGGCCCACATAAATGGCTGCGGAAGGACAGTTTCATGCCGGTCAAGTACCATATATAAGAAATTTCGGCCAAAAAAATTCGGGTGCACTACTGTACGTCTGTACCGGTGCTGCTGCTGTCATTGTCAGATAGAGAGAACTGAAATGTGGGACTAGGCTTTTTTTGTCATATTGGATGGTCAACAAGTTTTACATGAAAATAACAATATGTAATGGCATTATTGAGCAAACATCTAATGGAACGATGGCATTTTTTATACATCTAATGGCATTTTTTAGTAAGCATCTCACGAATCGATGTCATTTTTGACCGGCTGTAACTTCTAATGGAAAAACGCAGTAGTAGGATATAACTGGTGGCATAAATGATAAAACCCCTACAAAAGAACTAATTAAAACAACTTAAGTGAAACATTGATGATATCCAATATCTTTCTAAGATAGCCATTGCTTAGAGATAATCAATGTTTAAAATCATTGCCGCAGCCATTTATGGAACATTTAAACCAAAGATCGATCAAGTGCAACGAAACATGTACTCAACATTTTAATAGCTTATTTGCCTTGTACTGACCAGAGAAAACCTAGGATATTACAAAATAAATAAATAAATATATAAAGGGGATACATGACTAACATCTTCTTCATTCTTGTCGGCGACGACCATAGGTGGGGGCAGAGGAGGCAACACCAGCGGCAGATGAACACCCGGCTGAGGCTGAGGAGCCACCACCTGCTCCGGCAGAGAAGCCAGAGGAGCTACCTGTTCCGGATTGTTAGCAGAATAATTCCTATAAGTCAAAAACTGACATATACATGCCTCAAAAAATGTAACCTAGCTACATAGCTGCGGATCCAGGATTTCATACAACTGGTGGCATAAATGATAAAAACCCTACAAAAGAACTAATTAAAACAACTCAAGTAAAACATTGATGATATCCAATTTCTTTCTAAAATATCCATTGCTTAGAGATAATCAATGTTTGAAATCATTGCCGCAACCACTTATGGAACATTTAAACCAAAGATCGATCAATGTTTAAATTTATATTGCAAACTAAAACCACAACAATATTTTTCAAATGGAGGGAGTAATATATAAAATTTTCATGTGAAAAGATTCTTTGTCCATCGTATTGACAGTACTGACATGAATGACGGAGAATCAAGATTATTTACTTCATGACCATACAATATGACATTTTCATAAACAAGGCATGGTGTTGTTATCGTTAAGTTGCAGAAAATATGTTCACAATCACCTATGTAGGCAATTCAATTTAAAGGTCCAACTATGTATTTGTATTAGCAGTCACCAAACCTATGTGGATTTATTAGCAGAATAATTTATCTAGATCAAAATATTGCCTATACAGGGCTCAACACATGTAACCTAGCTAGTTACCTAACACATCTACAGAATATTGGTATGGAGTCCATCGATCAAAGATAAAAAGAAACCCCGGCCTTCCCCAAAAATAGAGAAAAGGACTGACCAGAGCACACCTAGGATTTTACAAAAAATTAAAGGAGATAGATGACTAACGTCATCGACGACCACAGGCTCGGGCACAGGAGGCGTCACCGGTGGCAGAGGAGACACCTGCTCCGTCTTAGGAGCCAGAGTAGCTACCGGGCCCACATAAATGGCTGTGCAAGGACAGTTTCATGCCGGTCAAGTACCATATATAAGAAATTTCTGCCAAAAAAAAATCGGGTGCACTACTGTACGTCTGTACCGGTGCTGCTGCTATCATTGTCACATAGAGAGAACTGAAATGTGGGACTAGGCTTTTTTTTGTCATATTGGATGGTCAACAAGTTTTACATCAAAATAACAATGTGTAATGGCATTATTGAGCAAACATCTAATGGAACGATGGCATTTTTTATACATCTAATGGCATTTTTGAGTAAGCATCTCACGAATCGATGTCATTTTTGAGCGGCTGCAACTTGTAATGGAAAAACTAAGAGGTGGGATACAACTGGTCGCATAAATGATAAAAACCCTACAAAAGAACTAATTAAAACAACTTAAGTAAAACATTGATGATACCAATTTATTTCTAAGATAGCCATTGCTTAGAGATAATCAATGTTTAAAATCATTGCCGCAGCCACTTATGGAACGTTTAAACCAAAGATCGATCACGTGCAACCAAACATGTACTCAACATTTTAATAGCTTATTTGCCTTGTACTGACCAGAGAAAACCAAGGATATTACAAAATAAATAAATAAATAAAGGGGATACATGACTAACCTCTTCTTCATTCTCGTCGACGACGACCACGGGTGGGGGCAGAGTAGGCAAGACCAGTGGCAGATGAACACCCGGCTGAAGCTGAGGAGCCACCACCTGCTCTGTCAGAGAAGCCAGAGGAGCTACCTGTTCCGAATTATTAGCAAAATAATTCATATAGGTCAAAAACTGACATATACATGCTTCAAAAAATGTAATCTAGCTACACAGCTGCGGATCCAGGGTTTCATACAACTGGTGCATAAATGATAAAAACCCTACAAAAGAACTAATTAAAACAACTCAAGTAAAAATTGATGATATCCAATTTCTTTCTAAAATAGCCATTGCTTAGAGATAATCAATGTTTATAATCATTGCCGCAGCCACTTATGGAACATTTAAACCAAAGATCGATCAATGTTTAAATTTATATTGCAAACGAAAACCACAACAATATTTTTCAAATGGAGGGAGTAATATCTAAAATTTTCATGTGAAAGGATTCTTTGTCCATGGTAATGACAGTACTGACATGAATGACAGAGAATCAAGATTATTTACTTCATGACCATACAATATGACATTTTCATAAACAAGGCATGGTGTTGTTATCATTAAGTTGCAGAAAATATGTTCACAATCACCTATGTAGGCAATTCAATTTAAAGGTCCAGCTATGTATTTATATTAGCAGTCACCAAACCTAGGTGGATTTATTAGCAGAATAATTTATCTAGATCAAAATATTGCCTATACAGGGCTCAACACATGTAACCTAGCTAGTTACCTAACACATCTACAGAATATTGGTATCGAGTCCATCGTTCAAAGATAAAAAGAAACCCCGGCCTTCCCCAAAAATAGAGAAAATGACTGACCAGAGCACACCTAGGATTTTACAAAAAATTAAAGGAGATAGATGACTAACGTCATCGACGACCACAGGCTCGGGAACAGGAGGCGTCACCGGCGGCAGAGGAGACACCTGCTCCGTCTGAGGAGCCAGAGCAGCTACCAGGGCCCACATAAATGGTTGTGCAAGGACAGTTTCATGCCGGTCAAGTACCATATATAAGAAATTTCGGCCAAAAAAAATTCGGGTGCACTACTGTAAGTCTGTACCGGTGCTGCTACTATCATTGTGAGATAGAGAGAACTGAAATGTCAGACTAGAATTTTTTTTGTCATATTGGATGGTCAACAAGTTTTACATGAAAATAACAATGTGTAGTGGCATTATTGAGCAAAAATCTAATGGAACGATGACATTTTTTATACATCTAATGGCATTTTTGAGTAAGCATCTCACGAATCGATGTCATTTTAGCGGCTGTAACTTCTAATGGAAAAACAGAGAGGTGGGATACAACTGGTCGCATAAATGATAAAAACCCTACAAAAGAACTAATTAAAACAACTTAAGTAAAACATTGATGATATCTAATTTCTTTCTAAGATAGCCAGTGCTTAGAGATAATCAATGTTTAAAATCATTGCCGCAGCCACTTATGGAACATTTAAACCAAAGATCGATCAAGTGCAACCAAACATGTACTCAACATTTTAATAGCTTATTTGCCTTTTACTGACCAGAGAAAACCTAGGATATTACAAAATAAATAAATAAAGGGGATACATGACTAACCTCTTCTTCGTTCTTGTCGACGACGACCACGGGTGGGGGCAGAGGAGGCAACACCAGTGGCAGATGAACACCCGGCTGAGGCTGAGGAGCCACCACCTGCTCCGGTAGAGAAGCCAAAGGAGCTACATGTTCTGAATTATTAGCAAAATAATTCGTATAGGTCAAAAACTGACATATGCATGCCTCAAAAAATGTAATCTAGCTACACAGCTGCGGATCCAGGGTTTCATACAACTGGTGGCATAAATGATAGAAACCCTACAAAAGAACTAATTAAAACAACTCAAGTAAAAAATGATGATATCCAATTTCTTTCTAAAATAGCCATTGCTTAGAGATAATCAATGTTGAAAATCATTTCCGCAGCCACTTATGGAACATTTAAACCAAAGATCGATCAATGTTTAAATTTATATTGCAAACTAAAACCACAACAATGTTTTTCAAATGGAGGGAGTAATATCTAAAATTTTCATGTGAAAAGATTCTTTGTCCATCGTAATGACAGTAGTGACATGAATGACAGAAAATGTAGATTATTTACTTCATGACCATACAATATGACATTTTCATAAACAAGGCATGGTGTTGTTATCGTTAAGTTGCAGAAAATATTTTCACAATCACCTATGTAGGCAATTCAATTACAAAGTCCAGCTCTGTATTTGTATTAGCAGTCACCAAACCTAGGTGGATTTATTAGCAGAATAATTTATCTAGATCAAAATATTGCCTATATAGGGCTCAACACATGTAACCTAGCTAGTTAGCTAACACATCTACAGAATATTGGTATGGAGTCCATCGATCAAAGATAAAAAGAAACCCTGGCCTTCCCAAAAAATAGAGAAAAGGACTGACCAGAGCACACCTAGGATTTTACAAAAAAATTAAAGGAGATAGATGACTAACATCGCCGACGACCACAGGCTCGGGCACAGGAGGCGTCACCGGTGGCAGAGGAGACACCTGCTCCGTCTGAGGAGCCAGAGCAGCTACCGGGGCCCACATAAATGGCTGTGCAAGGATAGTTTCATGCCGGTCAAGTACCATATATAAGAAATTTCGGCCAAAAAAATTCAGGTGCACTACTGTACGTCTGTACCGGTGTTGCTGCTATCAAAATTTGGCATCAACACATTTTGGATGCACGAGAGCCATGAGATTGGAGTGGTTGGTATATATTAAATAAAGATAACCTATACAATGAGGAGCCGACCCCCACACCACGTGGATCCGCCCTGAAACCTAACGAATCTAGGTACAGATTTCATAGATGGAAGAAAATCGGAAAAACTAGCCATGCCCATAAATAGATAAAGGACTGAACAAGGAAACCTAGGATATTTCCAAAAATAGGAGTTAGATGACTGACCTCTTCTCCGTCATCGTTGGCGTCGACGTTAACGATGGGCTACGGCAGAGGAGGCAGATGGCGTGGCAGAGGAGTCACCTGCTCCGGCGGAGGAGCCACCTGCTCCGGGGTAGGTGCCACCTGCACCGGATGAAGAGGCTGGACGTGGTCGACGACGTCAAGACCGCCCTGCTGCCGGCTGGACCCCTCGCCGGCGAGGACGTGTTTCTCCTTGTGCAGCTTCGCACGGGGCTTGGATGCTTCGTGCGCCATGGCGTCGGCCCCGGCGTTGGCCCTCCCTCCCATGGTGCACTTTGGTATCTCGACGGCGGAGGTGCAGCGGCGGGAAGGGAGCAGCAGCGGGAAGTGCACGGCGAGTGGTGAGGCGTGGGAGGAGAAAACCCTCGTCTGTGGATTTCTGGATGGGGAAGAGTACGGGAAGAGGGGGCGGCGATGAGATTAATGCTATGGGGAAGCGGAGCATGCTATGGGGAAGCGGGGCGGCCGATTTAGTCCTTGCCAAGTCAACCACATTTGTTGCCACGTTCACACCTCCCCGTGCGTTGTTCACACCACCACTTCTGCCACGTCAAAACGCAACTTCTCACTAAAATGATTGTTACCCCATTCTCTGCTATGATTTAATGTCGCCGCGGTATAGATTGTGAATTCCCGATGATAGTACCTTAGAAATGCGGCAAATGTCCCGAATATGGCACGCGGGACCCAAGAAAGGTCGGGACCTAGCATGTGCATTTGCATTGTTCTCCGTTGACCCGAGAGAAAGCACCGATGAAAACGGAGGAACGGGCCCGCACTCAGTGCGCAAACCGGCCGTGTTACCTCAAGGTAGCTAGATCCAAACCATGCACCCCTGCCGTATAGACTCACGTGCTGTACCACTTACGCACTAGACCCACACCACTTACGCCGGCCCCCAAGCCAAGCATTCCCCCCGGGTAGACTCATACTCCCTTCGTCCGGAAATAGGTGTCATCAAAATGGTTAAAGTAGGATGTATGTAGACGTATTTTAGTTCTAGATACATCTCTTTTTATCCATTTTAATGGCAAGTATTTCCGGACGGAGGGAGTATGTCGCACACCACAAAATAGAATTAGCACAAGACTTTCACCCCGATTCACCAGGTTACTACCTTGTGCACCCCTAGCCAGCATGATACACTGCATGCACCTAGAGCTACCTGGGCCCACAGCATGCACCACTACATGTACGTGTCCACAAAACGAACTAACCCATAATCAACTTTTTTTGCCAAAACAAATTAGTTATTTTTATAATGGCTTGAAAATAGCAAGGTTTCTGTTAAATAATAATTTCCTTAATTACAATAAGGTCCATTTCTGTCCCTCTCAAAGGGGTGCACTCCATTTTGTAACCACACAAAATTCCTACCTTCCCTGAAAAAAAGAATTCTTCTCTCACGATCACGATGGCCTCACCCTATAATCTAGGAGTCGGTCCAATCTCCCCACGGGGGCCAAGTTGCACGCAGTAGATATTTTTGGTTGGTTGCAAATTTCTCTCCAAAACGGTTTATTATGAGAAAATCACCTTATATTTTTTTTACTTTCAAAGACATGTGGCGACAAAAGCATGGAACAAAATCGTAGGAGGCACGGTTGGATACGTGCACATGCTGTCTTTTTCCACTACAACTGGACTTTTTGGCAAATTGCATGTGCACGTCTCATGTTTCAATTTATCTTGAAAATTATGCTGTATACATTTACATAGGCAATTGAATTATTGTTTTCATATCTTAATAATCCCTAAATATTGACCACGTGACACATGTGTTAAGAAATCCAAACAATTCAAAAAAAATCCCTAAATATTGAATTTAAGCATGCACCTAGAAATTATCAGTCATAGAACCAACATCTCTTTCATACAGATTAAGGTACTTCCACATTAAACCTAATACTACAAATTCAAAGGATCAACTAAATACATTAACATCACATAGGGTTGTAGCCCAGGAATCCAACGAGTAGAGAGAAAAGGAGGAACAAAAGCTGGAAGAAAAAGGATCAGCCAGCAGCAGCGCCATCAGCCTCCTAGCCTCACAACTCCAGCTCTCCAGCCTAAACCTATGTGGATTCTCTAGGACATGGGCTACAAAGGCGAGCAGGCGAGAGCTGCTGAATTCAGCAGTTACAAGTTATTTTCTTGATATTTTCAGTTTCAGGCCACATCCATCGTATTCCTTAACTAGCCTAACGAAGGTGACTCTTGACGTACGTGTTGGTTGATTGGTAACTTTATTCTAATGCTTGATGTGTTCTGCAGAAAAAAAATCCACATCCATGATGGTCGTGAGGTCCTCGATCTCCTGGCCTCCAACTTGCACCAGCCGCCCCAGTATGAAAGATTTGGAGTGGACGAGACTACGGAAAATGATAGCTGATGGTTTCGTAGGTAATTTCGTTTAAATTCATAGGCTCATGTGAGTTTGATCAGGAGACAATGGATTGGCTACTCACTCTTACGAGGCGTTCTGATTTCTTTCCGTTGATTTGGCCCATGCATATTTACTTGAATCGTTCTGGCTATCCTCCATCTCATGTTTAAAGCAGGTACACATGCAAAGGGCTGCAGCTAATCATGTATAATATAGACCGATCTATCTTTGCTTATATGGAAACAAAATTATCAACCACCAGACTGAAGGGATTATGCACCATAGATCACCAGTGCTGAGTGTTCCCATCGAATGCCCCGCATGCAACAATGCTTCAGTGCAGTGCAGGTTCGAACATGCCAGGAATGCCTCTCAGCGCAGGTACAAATAACACGCCTACAAAAAAATCTAATCTAATATTTACATCTCGGAATGACTGTCTTTTTCTGCTTCTGGCCATCATGTATGCCAGAAGCCAGCATGCAAAACCATCTGCATCAGGTATATAATGAATGCAAATCTTCTTCAAATCCTTGCAGTCCTCATGGTTTTTTCTTAATTAGGCATACCATGTCTGCGGTTGAGACAGAACAACTTAATAAAAGAAACAAGAACATTTCCCTTTGATCACGCAAATGGTACGTGTTGTTTAATTTACGGTGCTTGCTTACAAATATATATATATATATATGATGAAAATATGTAGTCGACTTGGGAAATATCCTAACATCTGATAGAGTAGAGCAGGTACGTGTTGGACCAACTCCTTTGTGTCATCTTACTATTATGCTATTAATTAATCCATGAAATATCTCTCATATATGGAAGTCATGAATCCATGTAAAGTTATTTAATAGTAAGGTGCCGCATTTGATCATGATATTTTTTATGCCAGTATGTAAATATATGTTTTATAGGTAGATATGAATTATTTTGTTTTGTTCTTTTTGGTATTCTTTGCGTGTCTACTAATTTTTTGTTTGCATGATTGATTATATCGGGCAAATACTACTAAAAAATATAAATTTATTTTATGGTACTATTTCATAGTAGTAGCATCTATCACTTATTAATAATCTCATTAGCTCATGATGGTATATAATTTTTTTCTTTACGAGCACACAAAACATGCAAAATGTAAGAGGGCACAAAAACTCGATTCCATCTAAAACATGCAAAATGTAAGAGGGCACAAAAACTCGATTTCATCTAAAACATGCAAAATGTAAGAGGGAACCAAAACTCAATTTGTCCACTATATTTGGCATATTTACCAAAAACAAGTTTGCTATGTGATACATGTGTCAGCACAGAAAACCCTGCAGCACGCACTGACAACATGTTGCAAAAGAAGTGGTAGAAAGAACATCACTATTTACTTTGGTGATGACATGTACATGTCCATTGATATGGTTGACACTCACCTCACGTAAGTTTCGCCTCCTTATTATATATATATGCACACTGAGCTTCTGTAGTTGTCTACAAATGAAGTTGGGATCAACTTATTTCATGCAGACCTCATTGCATTTACATTTTTTAAATATTATTGGCGTGTTTGACTTATTTTCTGAAAGATAGCAGCGTTATCACTCAGATCTTTCTCTTTCTCTCCACAATACTTGATGAGGTTACTAGCTTAAATAAAGGATTGGTAGGCATGAATTGACTAAAAGTAGGACTCTTTGCGTTATCATTTTGTGCATCGATACTTAGATCAACCTTTTGTAGCCAAATATATATCATGTTACTCTCGAGTGGAAAGACACGAGAAAACAATAAAGATGAAAGGATACATATATGCATATATTAGTACAACTTTCGAATTGTTATTTGACAATGGCCAGTTCAAGTACTTCTCTTTGAAGATAACGAGTTATAATGGCTGAATTGCTGCTACGTAAGTAAAATTTGATTTGAATTTGTATTCCCTTTAATTCCCCGAGGAGTATATTAGCTAAGATATTCATTTGAACTGTCTTGAGATAAACATTCATTAGTGGTAGCAGTGTGAAAGAATTATATTTGAAAAGAAGTACTCCCTTCTGGAGGTCATTGCAATTAAAATGATTTAGTTGACACTATTACGGAGGACAGTTAGAACTCCAATAATATAATTGCTGGAGTCGACTACATGTAATTTATCTGGGCTTTTACCATCAATTTGACCAATATTATATAATCGAATAAATTTCGGTAAAAATAACTTCATTTCCAATAAATTACTTGCATTTGTAAAAAGAAACTTATGTGTGACCTAAAAGAAAATCTGAATAATTCTGGACATTCCATATATTTTAAGAATACGATTTTTAGGAAATACAATCTGCCAACAATATTGTATTTTATCAATGAAGTGTTTGTTTTTATATTTAACCATGGTAGATTTCCTAACCAACGGGAATTTATGTATGTGATGCAGCTATAATTAATAGTACAATATGTTATTAAAACTTCTTATGGTGTACATGTCATTTCACCCAATAGATATCCTGGTAGAAGTTTTCTTGCCGATGATTGGATTTCACGAATTACTAAATGCAAACCCATATAGAGTAGAAGTGCTTACAAAGCCATAATCGAGGCAACAAGGTACTCCTTGCTTGCTAACTTTGTATTTAAAACCAATACAAACATATCAATAAAAGATTTGGAAATTATAAGGTGTTTAAGGTATGTTGGAAACTAAACTAGAACCAAACGCTATAAGGTGTTTGAGTCTTTTCTATATGCATTATTAAAAAAACTAGCCCGTGCAACGCACGGGTAGGCGACTAGTACATCATAATCACTACCACCACAACTGTAAGCACGAGCAGTAGGAAGATTAGGAGTGGGGAAGCTTACTCTAAAAAACGGTACCGCCGCCGTTCAGACGAGGGGAGCGGCGAGGGAAGCGTGGAGAACGGCGGGGAAGCGAGGTTGCCACCACTGTCCTCCTCCTGGTGCGCTTCGAAGTCTCCGGTGACTCCGTTGGAGGCTGCACAATCTGCAACGGCACCTCATGCACGGTGGCTTCCTGATCCAGTGGATGCTCTACCCTGGATCTGAACGCCCACCACCTCCGCCTGACCCGCGGGCTGGACGAATCGGCCTGCTCCATCGCCCGGAGGAGGATCTCGATCTTGTTGATCGGTTGTGAGGACGGGGGCCAAAGCTTCTTCTTTTCTCTCTTCGACATTTGCTTGATGGTGGCCATCGCCGTCCAACACATTTGCAGTGTGTTGTCAAACCAAGAAAGGATCTCGGTCAACCTAGCCATCTTGCGTTGGTTTCCACCAGTGATCTGCTCGATCTCCTGCTCCATCAAGAGGTGGTGGGGGTGGATGTGGATCTGGAAGAGGAGACGAGCAAAGTTACGGCGGCGAGAAGGAGGAGATGGCTGCCATGGATTTGGAATGCAGGAGAGGGAGGAGATGCCTGCGGCTGTGTAATGGTGATGGAAGAGGAGAGGACCCTGGCAGCGGCGGTTCTGCATTGGATGAGAGGGGCGGTGTGTGATTTTGATTTTCCTATGACTTCTTTTTGAGACAATTTTTTTCCTATGACTAAAATGCCATAGATTAAAACGGTTCCAAAAAAGCACAAACACTGTACAACTTTGTATAATAAATATAGATAATTCGGGCCAACCAAAGCCAACAACATTACATATATAGTACGCTTACCACTTAAATAACACCAAGACAAATATAGATAGATACTAGATTTTTTAGCTAGAAACGATAGATGGCCGCCGCTTCTCCACCAGGCTCCTCCTCGCTCCTCCTGCGGGCGCCCTTCACTGCTCCTCCGCAGTGTTGTTGATGGGGTACGGCAGAGTGTGCATGCGTTCCTCGATGGGGAAGACGTTGTCGTAGCTCGCGAAGATGTTATGGGTGGTAAAAGCTATGAACTCGCAGCCACACCAGAACACGCGGCCGAGGAGGTAGAACGCATCGAAGGCGTCGGTGAAGTGGGCAAGGATAGCAACCACAACCCCGTTGTGGATGACCTCCTCGACTCGGTACATCCTTGGAGATCCCGGGGGAGGTGCCCGTAGCCGGCCCGAAGGAAGAAGTCAGTGACCCCCCTTGCGCCCCTCCGCCTTGACATCGCCCACACACGAAGGGTGCTCTCGACGTACACCCCGGCGGGGTAGAGCATCTCCGGCACGGTGGGGGGGGGGGGCGGTAGGTTGGCTCGGTGTACTGCCTAGCTGCGGCGGGCTGGTTCTTGGGATTGTTTGTGGTGAAGAAGAAGAAGGGCAGACGCAAAATGCAGGTGGGAGAGTATGGGAGATGGATGAAGGGTGTGATAGGAAGTGGAACATGATAGGTGGCTTAAATAGCCACTGTGGGAGTAATGGGGTCAAATGTGAACAAGTTTCCCACCCACCGCGGCATCGGGAGTGTACACACGTGGGAATCTATAGTGTGAATCTAAATGCGAAGTTTAAGTGCTGCCCGATGTGCCGTCGGTTGGGTCAAGCGGGGACGGCTCTGCGGCACGTGCTCCTTCGCGTATGTGCAGACATGCAACGTAGGCTGAAGCAGGCGCATGCATGCAACCACATGCAACGTAGGCTCGCTCGGGGGCATGCAACGGCGGCGGACATCGCTCGGTCCAACGGGTGGGCTTGTTTACACAGCCCAACGACGCGCATGCATGGCAGCCCACCCTCTAGCGCAGAAAAAAAACAGGCGCAGAAAAAAAAACAACGTCAGTATTATATGATTTATCGACGCGAAAGCCGTAGAACATCCTTACAACGTCAAAAAGCTATGAAACTTGGCAAGGATGCTAGTGATGTTGGTACAAGGTTGTTGGTCCACTTCAAGGATGTCGACAAAAACATGCTTCGAGACGGACCCTTCCCGTCCTACCCGAAAGGACAGGATGTAAGTCCAATGAGATCAACACTTGTTCATGTTGGCCAATGTGGCACTGACCGTCGATGGAGATAAAGATTGATACTTGTTCATGTGGGCCCATATTTTTTTACATTTGGTGTCGATAGAACACAAAAAATAAACATGACTATATGCTTTTTGGTCTTCACCCTCCCCAATTTGTTGGCCAACTCAGCAGGTTTTGCCTTAAGATGCCACCTCTTTCTGTAAGCTGCAATTGTTGTGGTTTTGGAATGCTGGTTCTCTTTCCTGCAGAACGGGCATTTATAGCGACCGTTACGCCGGTACACAATCTTTGCAGCCATGAGCCACTTGAAGATTTTCTTTCTGCAAGATTCCCTCAGCTGTAGGTAGTTCTCCCATTCTTCCAAATCTGCAATCTGGTATTAGAAGAAAAAAAATCTCATGCCAGTGAATTGTACATTATATCAAAGGCAGGCATAAATGGATTGTTTTTTCTTTGTATTGGTTTTCTAAAACTTTGGTTATATGAAAGACAGGCATAAAATGGAATACAAATGATCCATTCATCTAAATTTGCGAACCCTAGGACTGATAACCGTACGATTAATATGCGAACAGTACGATTGTTTGTACGAATAGCGAGGAATAACGAGAGAGCAATTTCTAGGGTTAACTTCGAGAAGGCAAATTTAGGGTTAATCTCTGCAGACACTAACCGATTCGTCGTCGTTGGTGTTGTGTTGGACTAGCTGCGGCTGCGAATTAGCGGCGACGACGTCCTTGTCGACCAGTTCCGTCATGGGTCCACATCCGCCGCACGGAGCACACCAGCCACGCCCCCCCCCCCCCCCCCCCCCGCCCTCCGCCAGGTAGGATCATCCTCGCCGGCAAGAATGTGGGCTTTTTGGCGGCGGCGAGTAGTGGGCGGCAACGACGACGTGGGTGGATAGGCAGAGGCGATCAAACGCTAGAGGTGGGAGCGAGATTTTGGGAGTGAAAATTCAATTTGTTTGGGAGAGAGAGGTCAAGGCCGCGCACAATTCGCCACTTTTGAAATTTAGGTAGAACATGCACGTACACGGCAGCGTGCACACCCAGAGATTTGCCCGAACCAACCAAGCAAAAGAAAAAGTGCACAATGTCGGTCCACAAACGTGGCAACATAAACCGAACACCAAAATAGGGTGTTAAAATAAAGAACACCAAAATAGGAGGGACATTTTTTTGTTTTGCGTAGTACTACTAAATACTAGAAGGCAGAACTACTGAAAAAAATACTAGACGGGACAGTTGGCACATTAAATTTCACATGGCATCTAGCTTTTTTGTTCATCACTAGCTATGTTGTAGCGATTAGGTAAAATGAATGGATAATTATTAAACCCTAGTTATTGTCATGGTTTATCGGTGTGTGTCTACGTGGCCAAGTCTGCTTGCACGGTGTGGGTCCAGGTGAGTGTGATGCATGGGACCGGCCTTTGTGGTTAGGGCCCACATCAAGCGGCACCGAATTTTGAGGAAAGTAAAGGAACGAGCCCCGCACACCGTCCGCATTCCGGACTTGTTCCCTCCCATTGGCTAGATCCAACATGCGATATGGCCTCGTTTACACTCAGCCAGCGTGAGGGTTTATGCATGCCCCTCTTGGTGTTTGACCATACCCTTCATGGCTCATATGATGAGACCACGCCAGGCCCCGTGATGCACCGCCTAGGCACAAATCGGACGCGTTACCTCTCGGTAGCTAGACCCAAACCATGCACCCCCGCTGTTTAGGCCCAAGTGGAGTAGCACCTAGACACATGACCCGCGACACTTGTGCCAGCCCCCGAACCACATCCCCGCCGTGTGGACTCATACGTGGCCATGTGTGCATGCATGTTGTGGTTCCAGCTGAGAGCGATGCACGAGACGGTCCTTGGTTACTAGGTCTAACATCACGCGGCAACAAGATTTGAGGCAAATGAAGGAACGGGCCCCACACTCCCTTCACAGGACGGACGCATTCCCACTCTGTGGCTTGATCCAGCATGGGAAATTGCCCCGGTTGCCCACAACCTATGTGAGGGCCTACGCATGCCGCTCTCGATGTTTTACCACACCCTATAGGGGTCGTATGATTACACTTGCGCCAGGTCCTATGAATTTTCGGCTCCTCGCGAACATCATAGCCTAGGGAACGGCGTCGAGGCCACCCCTCCCTTTGGTACCATATGGTGCATATATGGACCAAAGAGCTTAACATGGGGCTTTCATCCCAATCCTTGCTATGATTTCATGTGGCCGCCGTAAATCTTGAACTTTCGAGGATACAACCCTAGAAATGCGGTAAATGTCCCGAATATGGAAGGGAGGGGTGGGGGGGGGGGCAGAAAGGCCACGCAATAAAATATCCCCATAATTTATGTTTGTTTTATCTAGCAAGACAAACAAGTTTTTTTAAATAAGGATTTTAAATTTTCACATTATAAGGTGCTTATTTTTTTCCTAAACAAAGGTGTTGTAAACGCACAAAGCTCCTCACTTGAGCCTCTCACCATCACGTTCACGTGAACTCACCCTAAAATCAAGGAGAGGTAGATCGAATCTCCCCACGGGGGGCAACCTCCACCTAGTAGCTAAATATGGTTAGTTGAGAATTTCTCCCCAAGTTGTTTATTGAGGCAAAATCACATTCTTCTTTTTTCCTCCAATATTGTGACGAAATACATGGAAGAAAAATCGTGGGAGGCACGGTGGAACGAGTGCACCTGTTTTTCCCCTCCAAAAGTGCACTGGTTGCCATATTGCATGTGAACGTGTCACCTGTACAAACAATTGAAATGTCGTTTTTATTTCGTCAACAATTCCTAAGTATTGAATTTCAACATGCACCTACCCCATGGCGGTTAGGTCAAATTTGTCTTATCCAAGCTCCGCCAGCGACCGTGCAGATTCTTGTACCATGCACGTGCTGCTCCGGGCCTCCGGCGTCCGGTACAGGACAGGGGAATCTGGATGTGATGCAATACAATTCATGTTGACCCATATCATGCACCCTTAGCCAACTAGGCCGACAACATGCACCGCTAGCCACCTCGATCTAGACCATGCGGTAGTGTCCATGATGGGCAAAGATGCTCAGCTGGACATGTTTGCTGGCACTAGTGCATGATGCCCAATCTCGGTGTGCAAGACGGGTAGCCATGTGTCGCTTTGACATGCTTGGCATACGGAGGGAGGGACTTGTTGGAGAACTAACGAACCGAGGTGGGGTCAAGGGTGGATGGATGGTGTGGGTCAACTTGGCTAAAGGGGAACGGTTTGAGGCCATTTGAACAATGTATGCCACGGCTATGGTCATGAGCTAGCTCACTTGCCTTACCACGAAATTTTACATAGGGGGATAGTGTAAACTTAAAAATTTTGAGTTTTATTTTTTGATATCCTGTTTGTTGCATTTATGGCACCGTGTACAACAAATTTGGGGTTATTTTGGAGATCGTCAAAAAAATCACTTCATTACAGACGGATCGTTTGGTCTCACTTAAGCGAGTTTTTCTAGCAAGGTGGTTTTTTCGACCACATCCAAATCACCTTAAATTTTGTACACGTGATCTCTTTCATTAAAATAGATAGAATATGATAGTTTGCCATTTTTTAGAATTTTATATAATTTATAGTGGCTCAGTGAAACTCAGGTACATACCTCTGACTTTACCTTAAGGGGACAGTGTAAACTTCATTATTGTTGAATTTTCTTTCATAATCATGTTTATTACATGTATGTGACAATGTAAAAAAAATGGGTGATTTGGAGATGGTCCAATCATAAACATGTGACCATATACAAAAGAAAAAGCCCTTCTCTAACAGGAGATTTCAGACCCCACGGCCTGCATACGACTAGAAACCCAACCGTATGGGCCAGGATGCAGGCCCATGGGATATTGATTTCTCCTGCTAGTAGGCCCCACCAGGGCATACATGGAACTGGATACAAAACATGCTGTTTCAATGAGAGAGGCTCATGCAAATGGTTTCTCGGCCGCGTATATAAGTAGGTGCGTGCGCGTCTCGCTTGGCGAGGTGGGACTAAACTCCCACCACCCGTCAGTTGCGCCCAGTGCGTCTCAGCGTTGGGCTATCGCAGGCGAACCTCACCCGCGTGCTGGACCACGTGTCCCTGTAGATGGTTGGGCTGGCCCATCTTGTATGCATATCCTTTTTTTATTTTCACATATTCTCTTTCATTTATTATTATACAGTTCTAAAACAAAGGTGCTCCTGGTTATCTCGCATGAGGATTTCCGTCTGGATGTAAATTGTGCCGTAACCGCTGATTTGGTTGGTCCCCAGTAATTAGAATGCAAGGTGTTCCACGTCAAAAAAAACAAAGGTTGTTGTAAACGCACAAAACTCCTTCTTGAGCCTCTCACCATCATGTTCACGTTGAACTCACCCTAAAATCAAGGACAAGTCAATCTAATCTCCCCACGGGGGGCAACCTCCACGGAGTAGCTAAATATAGTTACTTGAGATTTTCTTCCCAAGTCGTTTTTTGAGGGGAAAATACATTTTTCTTTTTTCCTACAATATTTGTGGCAAAATACATGGAACAAAAATCGTGGGAGGCACGGGGGCTACCTGTTTTTTTCCTCCAAAAGTGCACTTGTTGCCAAAATGCATGTGAACGTGTCATATTCCACATTTTCCTTAAAACATGTTGTACACCTTCACAAACAATTGAATTGTCGTTTTCATTTTGTTATCAATTCCTAAATCTTGAATTTCAGCATGCACCTATCCCATGGCGTCTCATCCAAGCTCCCACATCAACCATGCAGATTCTTCTACCATGCATGTGTGCTGCTCCGGCGTCCGTTACAAGAGAGGGGAATCTTGATCCGATGTGATGCGATTCATGTCTACCCATAGCATGCACCGCTAGGCAACTGGGCCGACAACATGCACCGCTAGCCGCCTCGATCCACACAATGGGCAAAGATGCTCAGCTGGACATGTTTGTTGGCACTAGTGCATGATGCGCCAATCTCGGTGTGCAAGACATGTAGCCGTGTGTCGTTTTAAAATGCTTGGAATACCGAGGGAAGGGACTCGTCGGATATCCAATGAACCGAGGTGGGGTCAAGGGTGGATGGATGGTGTGGGTCAACTAGGCTAAAGGTTTACGGTGAGTGTCTCTGTGGCCAAGTGTGCATGCATGGTGTGAATCCAGCTGTGTGTGATGCACTGGACGGGCCTTTTTTGAGGGAAATGAAGGAACGGGCCCCGCACTCCGTCTGCATGCTGAACTCGTTCCCTCCATTGGCTAGATCCAGCATGCGATATGGCATCGTTTCCACATAGCCCGCGTTAGGGCTTATGCGTGCCGCTCTTGGTGTTTGACCACACCCTTCATGGGTCATACGACGAGACCACGCCAGGCCCGTGAAGCACCGCCTAGGCACAAACCGGACGCGTTACCTCTTGGTAGCTATATCCAAACCACATGCAGACCCGCCGTCTAGACCCACGTCTGGAGCATCACATAGACGTTTAGACTCATACGTGGACATGCATCCTCTTGGTAGACGTTTAGACTCATGCGTTACCTCTTGGTACCTAGATCCAAACTCGACTCACACCACTTACGCTAGTACCCGAACCATGCATCCCCGCCGTTTAGACTCATACGTGGACATGTGTGCATGCATGTTGTGCGTCCAGTTGAGTGCGATGCACGAGACATGCCTTGGTTACTAGGTCTAACATCACGTGGCATCGAGATTTGAGGCAAATGAAGGAACGGGCCCCGCACTCCTTTCACAGGCCGGGCGCATTCTCTCTCGATGGCTTGATCTGACATGCGATATGGTCCTGTTTACAACCAGCCTATGTGAGGGGCAATGCATGCCGCTCTCGATGTTTTACTACACCCTCTAGGGGTCGTACGATGACACCACGCCAGGTCCGGTGAATTTTTAGCCCCTCACGAATTTGCATCTATTTATATATAAAAAGTACTTGACGGTTTAACCCGAAAAAGATAAATATGTTAGAAATTACCACAGAAATCAGAAACATCCGGTCATTGATCTGGTGAACCCTCTATTAATGAACAAAACCTGACGCTTAGATCTTCATAAATGAATGTGGACCCACACCATGTTTATAGGTCTAAAGCGTTGTGGACTAGAACTCTTATTTTTTTCTTTTTGAATCAGAACTCGTAAGTTCGAAAAAAAATAGATCTCCTTATTCTATCACGTCATGTAAAAGATCAGCGGCAGGTACCTTTTTTTTTGACAATCCCGGCAGGTAACTTCAAAAGAAAAGAAAAACAGATCAAAAGAGTTCCCTAATCACGTAAAAAAAGGGCCAGCCATAGGTACGATCAAGAAAAGATAATAAGCGAAATTACTCTTTCACGGGCGCACGTCGCAACGCGCGATCATATTCTGCGGACAGGGTCAGCAGCAAGGCCCACCATGTGGCCAACGACCAACGCTACCGAGGCGTGCACCAGAAGCTCTAGCGCATGCATCTCTCCCTAATTTTCTCTCCCCCCTGATTTTAACTGGTGGGGCCAGGTGTGTACCACTAATCTCGCTCATCAGATTTGCCAAAAAGGGAATCAGCAGTCCTGTCGGAAATCGGCCGCGCCAACGCGCGCGCGCGAGATAGCCTCCCTCGATAATAAGATGGAGCGGTAGGCCAGTCGTAGGTACGATCAGGCAGGTACCTTTTTTTCTGAGAACCCCGGCAGGTAACTTCAAAAGAAAAAATAACAGGACAAAAGAGATCTCTAATCACGTAAGAAGGAGCGGTAGGCCACCCGTAGGTATGTCAGATAAAGATAATGAGGAGCCGTAGCTACAGCGTATCCCTGGGAGAAGATAAATAGTGAGCATCTTTGGGAGAAGAAAAAAAACAGCGCTATACTTAGGATATCCCTACATTCTTCTAAACATGCATGTATAACGTGGTGGGTCAGAGACGATTTATGGTGACAAATTTACACGTGCATGTGTTTAAAAAAGCATCTTCCAAAAAAAAATAGCACGCAAACCTGAAAAAAAAAACTACATTATTCAGTGATGAAAGACAAATTGGACAGGATACATACAATACTATTTTTTGCATGAGAATAGTACTTGGGCATGAAAAAAATTAGACGTTGGCATGGCAGCTACTTCCATCGAGTGTGGCTGAGAAACATACAACCCTGTTAGTACTTAGTTGGGCAAACTAAGACCATAATGAGACCAAAGTTACACAAATATAGCCGTAGTGTTCAGCAACGTACTATGTAGCCGTTCATATGATTAAGCATCTGGATCCACTAGATGCAACAAAGTATAAGAGATAACATACATGGTTTGTGACTAATCAGACAATAGGAGAATGTGGCATGGCCAATACTTTTCTTCAAAATATTGTAAAAATATATTTCTTCATACAAATAATCTGCCTTTGATTTGGACTCCCACCTTCCATACGAATTTTAAAATATAAATAATCTGTCACAGTGTGTCAATTAGAAAACTGAACTGAGTACTGTCGTACCCGACCCTTGATCTATCAAGCATATCATGGAATGAGAGAACCACCGGCCATGACTGTGTGGTCTAAATTTGTGTTGTCATCTGCTAATTCCTAGCAACATACCAACACGTCCATGTACCACAACAATGCCAAGATGCTGGGAGTATTATGTGTTGATAATTCATCATGGACTTAAGCCAATCTTCCTTCTACTTTCAAGGTTAGTTAAGACCTAGAATATGCATCTGTGTTTGTGCTCTGTTTCTAAAGTAGCTGGAATATGCATCCCGTTATACAACAACACATTTTTCACCCTTAGCAAATAAAATCAAAATAGTTGGTTAGCAATGAGAGGAAACCAACGGTGATGTGCAAGATTCGAGCCATCACCCTAATGTTCTACCTGGTTCGCTACTAAGGAAGTGGTTTCTGCTTCGGAGCTAATTGAAATGATTTCTAGGGCGAAGAAAGGTAGCAAAATCAATGGATAATTGTGAAAATAAATGTTGAAAATATGTTCTCCAAGCAAGTGTGGTCATCCTGTCATATCATACAACAAATGCATGTCACAAAGGACATAGGATCTGCAGGTTGAAAAACGGTGGAGCGATGAGAGAGTGAAAGGAAATAGATAAAGGAGATACTAAATGTGTAAGTGTGTTTGGACATACTCCCTCCGTTCCTTTATATATATAATGTGTAATTTTTTCAAAAGTCAAACGAGTGCATGTTTGACTGAGTTTGTAGAAAGATATACCAATATCCATAATAAAAAATTAATACCATTCGATCCATCATGAAAAGTAGTTTAATATATTATCTATTAGGTGTTGCAAATGTTGCAGAGTAGATAACAACCATGAACATGTGTCATCAAATGATTTTCTATGCATTAACATTTTATTAAGAACTGTCCGACCAAAACTGTAAGATTATTTTTTAAGTAAAAACTACACACTTAGAAGAAATTTACTTTTTAATAATAAATTCGTATACAAAACTAATGATCAGACCTATATATTGGTAATTGAAACAATTTCTAGAACGTGATGCATTTTCGAACGGGTTAGGAAAAGAGAAGAAGAAGACCGAGACATATAAAACATCATTTTAATTGGGCCAAAAAGTTAACATGGAGGGATTCTTTTGTCTTTTAATGAATTCCTTTTGTTATTTGATTCAAAATATTACATAAATATTTATTTGATCTATAAGCACCTAAATGTACATTCATATATTTTTCATGGTGATATTATCATCTTACGTTATGTCATCATATATATTAAAGCACATGATATTTATTCTAAATTATAGACACACATGGTGAGATAGAAAAAGAGAATCAGACTAGGCATCTCACAGTAATTCAAACACAAAGAAACTAATTTGGTAGACCACATGAACGACAACTCTTCACAACTGTATCTCATTATCAAGTTCACCTTATTATAGTGCCAACCCATACATCTTCACAATATATATAAACAACATCGAAGAAGACTTCAACTAGGGTTGGTAGGTTGTATGTTCACATCCTTAACCAAGTGAACTACACTCACTTCTTTGGTTGACCCTATTTTATTAATAGTTTGCACCACATTGGTATTCATATTTTCACATCCAATGTCAAGTAGAAACTATGGATTCTAATTTGCGTCGTCACTCCAGGTGTTGCTCTAATATTTGTACCATATGAAAATATCAGCTAGCTCGATATGTAAATTCTTCAAAGGCGTGCAGTATTCTGCACGAATGACACATTCAACTATTCACTAATATAGTGTTCTTATAAATCCTTATTCCACAAATTATAGACAATGATATTTTATTGGTATTCACGATGGCTATAGTATTATATAACCTATAATATGAACCCTACTTTCAACACACTATAGATAGCACCCTTGCAAGTTCTTTGTAACTACAAACAACGAGATTTTATATTCAAAATTTGATTTCAGTTATGCTCTACACAAAACAAATAGTATATTCTCATTATGAACTTCCTAAATTTCTAGCCGCGCATCGAGCGGGCCACTCTGCTAGTTGATTATAATGACAGCAGACGAGCATCATAGCCGTAGAGAACGGCGTCGAGGCCACGCGTTCCGTTGGTAGCATATGGCACATATATGGACCAAAGAGCTTAACATGGGGCACTCATCCCATTCCCTGCTATGATTTAATGGTGGCCGCGTAAGATCTTGAACTTTTGAGGCTACAACCATAGAAATGCGGTAAATGGCCCGAATATGCGAGGGGCGGGGGCGGGGGGGGGGGGGGGGGGGGCGAGAAAGGCGACGCAATTACCTACCCCCATTATTGAAGTTTGTTTTTTCTAGAAAGAAACAATTTTTTATAAATAAGGAATTTTCAGCACTTATTAATAACGATTTTATAATTTCACATTGTAAGATGCATTTTTCTCTCTAAAACAATGGTGTTGTAAACGCACAAAACTCCTCCTTGAGCCTCTCACCATCACGTTCACGTTGAACTCACCCAAAAAGGATTTCCCTCTTTTTTACGATTTTCCTTTGTTTTTGTTTTTTAGACAAAAGGATCTTGATTTGTGTTTTTTTATTAGTAACATAGGGTTTTACTCTGTGACTGGTAAGTGGCCTGTGGGCCTGTTTGGTTGTTTCTTTACGAACTGGACCCACGGGCCGTTATTTTCTGTGCTTGACACGGATAGGGTCCGTGTCATCACCCCCATCGCCCACACACCCCCGCCGCGCTCACCCCACCCTCCCCACAAACCACCCCGCCGCGACCCCGCCGCCTACTCGCCTGGCCGCTCTCGACGGTTGGAGCAGAAGAGCGCGGAGTGAGATTGGGAGGTCGCCAGCAAGCACCTAGCGACTACCAGCGACTAGGTGAAGTGAGAAACCGTAACTTGTAATCTTCGACTTCTTTGTTGCTTGTTGTGTTGCCGTTTTGGGAGTTGGATATGGTTTTCAAAGTCAGAGATTAGATAGTTAGGAGTTTTAAATCGGAGGTTAGATGGAAGGCGATGCAGAGATTGAAGGAAGTTTTCTACATCGGTGGCTTGCTGTGTATTTTTGTTCTAGGGTTTCGGTATTCCAGGGTTTTCATAACAATGAACAAGTGCGGATGCGTAACACAATAGCAGAAAATTTCAGCAAACAGTCCTTTAAAAACTTAAAATAATATTGGCCTTGTGCAGTGGCGAATCCAGGAAGAAACCAGGGGTGGGCTCAAAACTTATAAGCTGGGCTACTGGATTAAATTCCTTTTTAGGCCGAAATTAGGTTGGGTTTAGTAAGGCAGCTATTAACTTGTATTCCTAGATTGCAAGTCAACTAAACATTTCTTAGAATAATATTTACTGCAGTGTTTTTTTTGCAGAATATGAAATTTTGATCGAAATATTTGTATCTTTGTAGGGAAATAACAATAACCTCTTAATTCTGTTGCCCAAATTAGTTCATATTTTAAAGATTATAAATGTGAGGGCGTACAATATATCTGAGTTTTTAGGAATTATTTTAATCTTTATTTTCTGTGGTTATGTAGTACCAGGAAAAAGTGAAGTAAGTTCACTTTCTCCAATATGACAGACAAGTGGCTAATTGAGTGGGTTACCCTGCCGATCCTTCGTCCGTCCAGAACAGATTTTCTTTTCTTTTTCAAGGAACATATTGTTGGATGCGGATGTATGTAGATGGGCTGTATGTTGAAGGCGTGCGTGTGTACATTCGGGTGGGCCGAGTAACAGCAGTAGTAGTGTTTATGTTTTGATAGGACTTTTCTCAGAGATTACTGCTCAGTCTCCTACACTACCTCAGTTGTGCTGCAGAGGAGGAGGGGCCAATGCCGCGCGTCGACGCTCGGGGTGAGCCCATGCTGTCGGTCGAGGATCAAGAGAAGGACATGTCTGAACAAGCTGTGGTGCGGCGGACACGCGCTGCGTTGCGGGGTTATGAGTGGAGGGCGAGCCACCCGCTCAGTTCAAGTGTATGATTGTTGATTACTGATGCAGTACCTTCGTTGATTATGCTGTATGATTGTTGCCTAGTGTGTTTACATGCATAAGCCCTTATCTTAAATTCTCATCCTTTGCTTTTCTTCATTTTATTTTGTTTACACAGGTGGTGTGCATAACCCGTCGACAGGACTGCAACAGGCCCGATGCTGATGGGTTGACATTTACCATCAGGCTAGATGGGGACACTTCAGCTGTGGTATAAATAATCATGTCAATTTTTACTTGTACTGTGATTGTTCCCCTCTACTTTGAAGATTAACAAAATGTAGGAAATAAATAGCAATTAAATTCTACATCTGCAGATCGTGCCATGCTACGCATGGCACCAGTTCAGCGCCATCCCAGACAGTTCATTGATTTTTCAAGCGAGAGGGAGCCGCACGTATGATTTTGGCATGTACAAAGGGAATTAAATGGCGATCATCTGTGGTGAAAACTGGTGCAGGTTTGTTCAAGACTTCGGCCTGCGAGAAGGCGACCTTGTCTCCTTCGATTTGACTAAAGACATTCCTATGGTGTTCTGCTGCAACCTGCCAAGGACATGCGATCAAAACGAAGAGCGTAAAGATCCTCTAGAATTAGCTGTCATAACGAAGGGAATTAATCTAACGAAGCAAGTGGAGCATAACCTACATGACCTTTTGGAGATGAAGAAAGGTTATATAGGTGCATTTTTTGTCCACCGCTTCACCAAGTCGAAAATAGCAGGAAAGACGATGGTTTGTTTTTGGTGGACTAGTATTTTCTATTTTTATGGAATTTTCTTTGTTTTTTCATGGAGAAAAAGATTAATGATATGCTATTGTAGCTGAAACCAGTGAATACACTGATGTGTGTTTTTGCATATCCTTTTGTTTCCCATAACTGTAGATCTCTATGTAATATATGTAGATGTAGCTGAAGATCCTTTTGTTTACTGCTCCTTCACATATTTGATAATTTTTCTTCCTATAACGGTGCATACAGAGATTACCGGTGAAAGTTGTCGACGCCCTGAAGACCCCAGGAGATGGGAAGATACCGGGAGATGGGCTTGCTGGCATTCGGTTGTGCAAGGACAGTTTCATGCCGGTCAAGTACCACAAGTGTGATGATGGCCGCATCATCTTCGGCAAGGGATGGAGTGATTTTGTTGACAGTGAAGAGCTCAAGGTTCATAAAGCCGTTCTTTTTGGTTTCAAGACCACCACCCGTGAAGATCTTCAGATCGAGGTGGTTATGAACATGCTGACCGAGGAGCCACAAATGTAGCACGACAACGCAAGAGTGTCCTTTACACTAGGTATACTGCGAAAACTATGTTCATAGCAGTTATGCATCTATGGGGTTACGTCTTCATTATGTCTTGGGTGATGATGACTATGAGAGGAGGACATGTTGCAGTTAGAGTAAATGCTAGGATTCGGCCCTATTCAGGACTCAAAATAGGGCTTACACGGGTGGTTGCTTTATTGGCTGCTGTTTCCCTCGCTATAATCATGAACGATGGTAATGCAAATGGAATCGTTAAGGGGGTTTTATTAATATTTTAAATCATGGAGTTAAGATGGTAGAACTACCTATGAGTGTTTGAGTAGGAGATGCGGGAAGGGCATCAGTTGTGTTCTTGACTCTTTGGTGATGCAGGAATAATGTGAGATTACAAAATAAATGGTATAGTGATCTTATGATTCATGTTTAGCTAATTTGCTTGTGGATCATGGGATGGTCTATATTGTAGATGAAGGTGGTAAACAAAGAGGTGCTGATGTTGGGAGAAAAGAGGTGCTGATGGTCTATATGGGCAGGCTAGAGCATGTAGCAGGTGAATTGTACATTTCATCGCAAGTGTGGAGTCACATAGTACTGCGGTGTCACCTGCGCATCTCTCAGCTATATTTTCTGTCCTCTGCCGTAGTTTTATTTTTAGGACCTTCATGTTAAGTCTGGCTGGGCTTGCTACCATGTATGATTTGTGCTGCTAGTTGATTACTTTAGTTTCTAGCTGTAGTTTGTATCAGGGGCTTGAAAGACCTTGTGGTTTCTGTTAATGGAAAATCAGAGGGGGCGACCCTTCTTTTGATTAAAAAAATGAATTTTCTCTATGCAATTAAAAAATAAAATTTCTCTATTCAAACCCAGTTGAGAACAATATTCATTATAAATCTGAAATAATCTTTTGGTAAAAATGGCAATCACATTCTGTATCATAGCTAGCGAAACTGAAACAAAATAAATGTCTTAAGTATAATATCTCGTGAACGTGGATCAAATTATGCAAGACAGCTAGAATAAAGGATGATTCAACTTGTAGGAAATTTGAACTTACGACTTACTAGCAGTATAATAAAGTTACAGACTGTCAGCTAGATAAATAGAAGAAACATTATAGGTTGATTCATTCTTGCTTCCGGACTTCTTTGACCGCCTAGATGGTTTGGCGAGATGTTGGCGCTGACTCTCGAACCCCTTCTAGAAGTTCACCAAAGGCCTATATACATCGTAGGTGGCATACACGTCCATGGAAGCATAATAGATGTTCTTCAAGGGCAAGGGCGCTTCTGCCCATATATGGTGGTCATCTTCTGTGATAGCATCCTTCATCTTGTTGTAGCTGTGGTGGATGATGGAACCAGCGTAGTCAGCCAAGCCATACTTTGGCTTAATCGTCACTGGATCAGGCACTCTCCACATATTCTGGATATCCATAAAGTTTTGTACCACCAGACCAACACGCTTGAGTTTTTTCTCGTCATTGTTGATGTCCACCCCAACAAAGGTGTACTCCTCGTCGAGCTAGAAGGCGGCAAGCAGGCTGCAGTGCTAATCAGCAGGCCGCTTATGTGGTACACAAGGACGTAGATGCCAACGCATAACGGGACCACGGCAGCCATCTGTCTCGGACCACGAGGCCAGGTGTATTCCACATCCAGTGCAACTATCTTCTGGTCGTCGTTCCGCAGCCAGTATTTGAATCTGCCAATGCAGTACTCAACACAGCTAGCCTTGTTCGTGTACTTCACAAAAATTTCGGTATTTCCTTCTGCCCTAGCAGCATAATCTTTCTCGAACGCGATGCCGAAGGACTCTAATTGATGAAACCAGTATAAGACATGAAGCATGACAATAACATGATAACAATTTAAACAAGTGCATGAACAATTTAAACTAAACAAGTACTTCCTCTGTAAATAAATCACTAAAGCAGTGAACCAAAAGTTGTTATATTTCCTTGTAGAGGGAATATATGCGAATTAAAAATCAAAATTTACGCTCTTGAAATATTTATCTAAACACCCACATCAACAATCAAGAATAAACATGTATCTATGAATTGTTCATCGCCCATGCAGATGAAACTGTGTGTACAAACTAAAGAAGCAGGAGAAAAACAAGAAATTGACGAGACAACGGACTAGATGTTGCATGCAGATGAATCTGTATGCAAAATTCTCATAAGGCAACGGATTACATGTTGCAGGCAGATGAATCTGTGCGCACAAAATAAAGAAGCACGAGAACAAGAAATTGACAAGAAGAAGGCCATCGTATGTGCTGCTACTGGAGAACTACTAACATAATTGACAGGAAGGAGAACTCACCGTTCCAGAAGCCAGATTGTTGGGAGAGTGGGCGACGCAGAGGAAGAGGGAATCGAGAGGACGTAGAGGCAGAGGAACCTTTCTTTTAGAGTTGTGGCAGTGAGGACGAAGCGCCCTCGCGCATGCCCGTCCTAAATAATTGGGACGGGGCTCGTCGCGCCTGTTGGAGTCCTCCCTTCTTTTCTCATGTTCAAATTTAAAATGGGCTCATCCCATTATAATAGGCCCGTATAAGAAAGCACAAGAAGCCCAAACGCTTCACGGTTGAGATTCCTGATCTAAACTTGCTAAAAATTCTCAAAATAAAGAAACTAGCTAAAAAACATTACGTGATCTAAAACTACCTCTTCGTGAGATCCCAAATTCCCAATATTTCCTTGTGGTCGGTTGTTAGAGAATCCCCTATAAATACGAAGCTTTTCATGGCATAGATCGTGTACTTCCATCCCACGCCTCCCACCCCACGCCTCCCATACCTAGCCTTCCATGACTACACCGTATTACCACCCCACGCCGTCCAAAGTAGCTCCCAGGTCGGTGAAGCCGACGGAGCCGTCATCTTCGAAGCCCGCGTCAGCGAATCCTGAGATGAAAGAGAAGGGCACGTCAGAGAAGCCGGCGAAAGAGAAGGGCACGTCCGAGAAGCCGGCGAAGCAAAAGATGAAAGCGAACGGCAATGGAGCCGGTCGCCATCGAGAGAATCCTCCGGTAACGATCGAGATCCTTGTATTCTGTATACTCCCTCCTTCCCAAGTCTGCATGCAATCCCATTATTTACGGCGCACTTCCTTTTGATCTTGTTTAGTTACAGCCATAACGAACTATCCCTATTTTACCGAAGGGAGATGGGTGTGTCTAGAAAGAAAAGAAAAAGGACAAAAAAAGGCTTGCACGAATCTTAGCATAAAATCAATGACATAGGACTTAGATAAGCAATACTTAGAGCACATCTAGATGTGCTTTAGCAAAACTTAAGGGAGATCGTGGATGCCTTCCTCTCTTAGTTTTTAGTCGTGAATGCCTCTCTCTGTAATGAAACTTGCGCTAATTTTCGTGCTGGAAAGTTGTACGTGCAACAATATGGAAAGGAAGGACTAGTAACTTAACTTCGTTTAAAACCAGCTACCGAATATACAAAATAATAGTAGTACTCCTAAATGCCTGATCAAATATGCAGTAGACAGAATACAAAGTAGTTTTGTACGTAAGTTGCACGCCTCACTTTTTTGGCATTGAGAACATCAAATGTATGTACTATATTAAATTTTAGGTTGACGATAAAGAAAGGAGAAAACTAAAGAGAAAGATGGACAGTAGGCTCACATGTTTCGGTCCATGCCAACATTTTTAGGCTGCTTGATGATGCCTAGTTGTGTTTTTGGTTGCTCGAGTCACTACAATGGTCATGTTTACTGGACATAAGGTTATCGTCTCTGTTTATATGCCTTAAAATTTGGAAATTGCTAATTTTTTGGCATAGGCTTTCTAAATGAGTTCTTAGTCTCTAGTCATTGAAACTGTTGGCGATTGCCCTTAATTTTGCATGGTCTTTACTAATTGATCTTTACGAATCTGATGGGAACTAAGGAGTGTGCTCTTCAATGCTTGCAATGGAATTGCTACATTCCTTTTTTGAGATTATCTATAAACTATTGATCTTCTGATCATGTAAGCAATTATTTTCGTAAACGTGACGCCTGAAACTTTAGTAGTGTACATAGAGCAAAGTCTGCTCTTTGTACTAAAAATCTATACTATTATCAGTCAATTTGCCAACATAGATAGCTTGTTTTTCGATGTCTGGTGTTCATTATATGGCCTAGAAGCTCTATGATTTCATGCAGTACTCTAGAGCACAATTTTGATATTGGCATAGATTAGATCTAGTCGGTTCTATGCGTGTTTAAATGAATACCATACAGAATCTAATCACACTATTTGTACATTCAGGTAACTCAGGTTGCTTCATTGCTGCAATACAAGAAGTTCATAAAAGAATTAAACGCACAGCAACTGACGTATACCAAGTTGATCGGACTGGGTGAACTTCTCAAGACTCCTGGCATGAGAATGAGACGTTTACTATGCCAGGCCATCGCTTATTCATATGATGCAGAACATGATGCCTTTATAATTAATGGGAGACCATGTAGGATCACACTAAAAGATGTGGAGCATATAACAGGCCTGCCCAGCATGGGGAAGAATCATGTCTCTTCAAATCACAACGATACTTTGGAGTTATGGAAGGAACTGAAAGACCCCAATGATACAAAAGTAACTTTGAAAGGATTGCTAGCCAAGATGAAAGGCGACAGCACACCTAATTTTGTCAGGCCATTTGTCTTGTACACCATAGGCAAATATGTATGCCCGACAACACAGTAGTATGTGGACAACAGATACCTTGGGATTGTTAGAAATGTTGAGACAATAAAGAGAATCAATTTTGGACAGCTTACACTTGACCATCTTATGCCTAGCGTCAGGAAATTTGTGAATGGCGGAGCAAATCTGGAGGGCAACCTACCACTGCTGCAAGTAATACAATCATTATTAACGTACCATACATTTAATTTTATGGAAAATTTTCTAAGCTGTTTATGTTCTAATGCAGACGTGGTACTACGAGAAGTGGAGGGTGCACCAATTGGACTCTACCATCTCGTATGCATCAAGGTTAAGGCCGCTGATCCAAAACTGGAGTGACGAGAAGGCACAGAAGGTTGACAACATAATCAACAAAAATTATATAGGGGTTAGAGAGGTAAAGTGTTAGTACTGTGTGCCTGGATTATCTAACATATGTTTTGAATGATACTAACGACACTAACATGCAGTATGTCGATGACCTGCTGCGGCCTTTCAATCCGCCACCAGTTGGGCCGCGGTCAAACCAAAGACTGACGGTCAGGTAAATGATGAACATCAGGCACAAATATATATTGTAACTTCGCAAGTACAATCGAAGTCATATGCTTCTAACTGCTTGTAATTTGCAAGATAAGGCACTCATGGGCCGTGTATTGGCTGATTTGAAAGAAGTTGCCTCCATTGTGTGGGAGGCCAGTGCACAACAATTTGATAGGATGTGCACCCTTGAAAAAGAATGGACGAGTGCCTTAGGCGTACACTTGCGAACGGCAGACGCACGAACGACCTCATCACATAATTCAATGTAAGTATACCATTATGAGTTTCTATAAATAATTTTACTATCAATACTCTCCACACTAGCACATTTTTTTAAAGAACCACCGCTATGGAATATTTGATGCTGATCGCCCAGGAGTAGAGGAGATACAACTATCTGACCTAGGAGTACCTGCGGACACAATGGAGGTCCCAGGAGAGAATACTACTCACCAGCAAAAACAAAAAGATGACACGGAGGTCATTGCCAAAGGCATTTCTGCTAAGGGAATACAAAAAGATAACATGGATGCCCCCATGAAGAACGTAGCTGAAGATTTGCAGCTTGCTCCTATTTTGCAATCGCGAAAGCATTCAAAAGCCACCACAAGCCTTGAAGCTTTCATGGTGATACACATTTCACATCTAACTGATTTTGTTTTAAGTTAATGCACATTCGTAGCTAACATATGATCTTCCACGTTCTGGGTGAAGAAGACAGAGCTGTTGCTGCAGCTTGCAAGGAGAGTCTCAATGGAAGACGGCGAAGAAGAAGAGGACGATGACAACTATGTGCCCCCTGAATACGGTGATGCTGCAATGGGGGAAGCTACTGAAGATCAAGAGGAACCAGACGATGTGCCCAATGATGCTGCAACGGGGGAAGCTGCTGAAGATCAAGAGGAACCAGTGCCCGATGATGATGATCTCCGCCGGGTCATTGTGGATGCAAGGACGCAATGCGAAAGTCAAAAGGAGAAGCTGAAGTTCGATCACATGTTAGAGGATCACAAAAAAGGGTTGTACCCCAATTGCGAAGATGGCAACACAAAGCTCGGTACCGTACTGGAAGTGCTGCAGTGGAAGGCAGAGAATGCTGTGCCTGACAAAGGATTTGAGAAGCTATTGAAAATATTGAAGAAGAAGCTTCCAAAGGATAACGAATTGCCTGACAGTACATACGCAGCAAAGAAGGTCGTATGCCCTCTAGGATTGGAGGTGCAGAAGATACATGCATGCCCTAATGACTGCATCCTCTACCGCGGTGCGTACAAGGATCTGAACGCATGCCCGGTATGCGGTGCATTGCGGTATAAGATCAGACGAGATGACCCTGGTGATGTTGACGGCGAGCACCCCAGGAAGAGGGTTCCTGCGAAGGTGATGTGGTATGCTCCTATAATACCATGGTTGAAACGTCTGTTCAGAAACGAAGAGCATGCCAAGTTGATGCGATGGCACACTGAGGACCGTAAGAAAGACGGGAAGTTGAGAGCACCCGCTGACGGGTCACAGTGGAGAAAAATCGAGAGAAGGTACTGGGCTGAGTTTGCAGGTGACCCAAGGAACGTATGGTTTGGTTTAAGCGCGGATGGCATTAATCCTTTCGGGGAGCAGAGCAACAATCACAGCACCTGGCCCGTGACTCTATGTATGTATAACCTCCCTCCTTGGATGTGCATGAAGCGGAAGTTCATTATGATGCCAGTTCTCATCCAAGGCCCTAAGCAACCCGGCAATGACATTGATGTGTACCTAAGGCCATTAGTTCAAGAACTTCTACAGTTGTGGAATGGAAACGGTGTACGTACGTGGGATGAGCACAAACAGGAGGAATTTAACCTGCACGCGTTGCTGTTTGTAACCATCAACGATTGGCCCGCTCTCAGTAACCTTTCAGGACAGACAAACAAGCGATACCACGCATGCACGCACTGTTTAGATGACACTGAAAGTATATACCAGGACAAATGCAGGAAGAATGTGTACCTGGGCCATCGTCGATTTCTTCCGACCAACCATCAATGTCGAAAGAAAGGCAAGCATTTCAAAGGCGAGGCAGATCACCGGAAGAAGCCCGCCATGCGTACCGTTGATCACGTACTTGCTATGGTCAATGATTTACACGTAATCTTTGGAAAGGGTCCCGGCAGACTAGTTGTTCCGAATGACGCTGAGGGACACGCACCCATGTGGAAGAAGAAATCTATATTTTGGGACCTACCCTACTGGAAAGACCTAGAGGTCCGCTCTTCAATCAACGTGATGCACGTGACGAAGAACCTTTGCGTGAACCTGCTAGGCTTCTTGGGCGTGTATGGGAAGACAAAAGATACACCAGAGGCACGGGAGGACCTGCAACGTTTGCCCGAAAAAGACGGCATGCCTCCGAAGCAGTATGAAGGTCCTGCTAGCTACGCTCTTACGAAAGAAGAGAAAGATATCTTCTTTGAATGCCTGCTCAGTATGAAGGTCCCGACTGGCTTCTCGTCGAATATAAAGGGAATAATAAATATGCCAAAGAAAAAGTTCCAGAACCTAAAGTCTCATGACTGCCACGTGATTATGACGCAACTGCTTCCAGTTGCATTGAGGGGGCTTCTACCGAAAAACGTCCGATTAGCCATTGTGAAGCTATGTGCATTCCTCAATGCAATCTCTCAGAAGGTGATCGATCCAGAAATCATACCAAGGCTAAGGAGTGATGTGGCGCAATGTCTTGTCAATTTCGAGCTGGTGTTCCCACCATCCTTCTTCAATATCATGACGCACGTCCTAGTTCATCTAGTCGACGAGATTGTCATTCTGGGGCCCATATTTCTACACAATATGTTCCCCTTTGAGAGGTTCATGGGAGTCCTAAAGAAATATGTCTGTAACCGCGCTAGGCCAGAAGGAAGCATCTCCATGGGCCATCAAACAGAGGATGTCATTGGGTTTTGTGTTGACTTCATTCCTGGCCTTAAGAAGATAGGTCTCCCTAAATCGCGGTATAAGGGGAGACTGACTGGAAAAGGCACGCTAGGAGCGGACTCAATAATATGCAGGGACGGGCATTCTTGGTCTCAAGCACACTACACAGTTCTACAGAACTCTACCTTGGTGACCCCGTATGTCGATGAACACAAGAACAGTCTGCGCTCCAAACACCCGGAGTAGTGTGACGACTGGATTACATGTGAACACATCAAGACTTTCAGCAGTTGGTTGGAAACACGTCTCAGAGGTGACACCACTGTTTGTGATGAGTTGTACTCGTTGTCCAGGGGACCATCTTCGACTGTATTGACTTACAAAGGATACGAGATAAATGGGAACACATTTTACACGATCGCCCAAGATCAAAAGAGCACCAACCAAAACAGCGGTGTCCGCTTTGATGCAGCAACCGAGAGGGGAAAGGACACATATTATGGTTACATAATGGGCATATGGGAACTTGACTACGGACATGATTTTAAGGTTCCTTTGTTTAAGTGCAAATGGGTCAATCTGTCAGGAGGCGGGGTACAGGTAGACCCACAGTACGGAATGACAACAGTGGATGTGAACAATCTTGGGTACACTGACGAACCGTTCGTCCTAGCCAATGATGTGGCATAGGTCATCTATGTGAAGGACATGTCTACCTGACCGAGAAAAAGAAAAGATAAGGAAGCGAATACATCATATGATGAACCAAAGCGCCACATAGTTCTTTCAGGAAAAAGGGACATTGTGGGAGTGGAGGGCAAGACAGACATGTCTGAACATTATGAAAAGTTTCATGAAATTCCTCCCTTCAAAGTCAAGGCTGACCCAAGCATCCTAATAAAAGATGAAGATTATCCATGGTTACGGCGCAATAAGCAAATTACACAAGCGAAGAAAAAGTGAAGACTTTCTCCGCAACTATTATGATGATACCATGCCAACTTTGTAACAGACGAGTATGATACCATTGTCCGTTTTGTACACGAAGTGCATCCAGTTTTTGCCGTAACCCTCTCAACTTTCTTGCACATGCTATGTGGATGAAATGATGATACCATGCCAACTTTCCACCTTTTGAGAGTTCATTTGAAATGCTTTTCAATTTTATGGTCTTATAGCTCAAAATAATCAGTACATGCATGAAAAATGGTGCATGAAAAATAACAAATAAAATAAATAAGTAATTAGAAACAAAATAATATAAACTTTAATAAAATATATAAGTAGAAACAAAATAAAATAAACTTTAATAACATAAATAAAATTTATGAAACTAAAACTATCAAAGCATTTTCTGTTCAAAACATTATAAACAACATCTAGTATTATTGAAACTAAAATTATATAAAATTGATGTAACTAAAATTATCGAAGTATTTTCTGTTCAAAATCATTGAAAGCAAAAAGAATTTTCATAAAGAACTTTTTTTGTTAGAAACATTAATAGCAAAAAGAATTATCATAAAGTAAAATAAATAAGTAATTAGAAACAAAATAAAATAAAATAAATAAGTCTTTTGTTGTAAGTAGAAACAAAACAAAATAAATAAAGCAAAAAAGAAAACAAAAAACAGGCAAAAAATAAAAATTATGCCACCTACTGGGCCACCACGGCCTGAATACGACTAGAAACCCATCCATGGGCCAGGATTCAGGCCCGCAGAAGGCCCGGTAGGCCCACAGGCATGTACAGAGAGGTTAGGCCCGTAAGCCTGCTTTAGAGAGGAGCTCGACAGCTCAGGCGCACCGCACCTTATAAACAGGTGCGGCTCTCTCTCAGCTAGCGAGGTGGGACTAAACTCCCACCACCACGCCGCTGTGCAAGGCTTTCCGTCGCGGTTGGTGGCACCAACCGGGACTAAAGGGGGCCTTTGGTACCAGTTCATGGCACCAACCGGGACCAATGCCTCCCCTTTAGTCCCGGTTGGTGCCACCAACTGGGACCAAAGGCCGGCGCTTCCCGCCCTTTAGGCTGCTGAAAAGAGGCCTTTGGTCCCGGTTGGTGGCACCAACCAGGACTAAAGGGTGTCTTTGGTCCCGGTTGGTGCTATGAACCGGGACCAAAGGCCTGGGTATATAAGTAGCACTTAGGAAAATTTTGACGAACTCATCGCCAGTTGCCCCGACGACGCCAAGCTCATCGACGCCGCCAGGCTGCCCAGATCGACGCCGTTCGCTGCCCCGACGCCGCCCGCCGCCCAGACGCAGTCCGCGTGCCGCCCCGACGCCGTCCGCGCGCCGCCGTCGTCGCCCCTGCCCCGTTGCCGCCAGGCTGCCCCGATGCCGCCCGCTGCCCCCGCCGACGCCATCGTCGTCGCCCGCGCCCGTCGTCGCCGTCGCCGTTAAATCGATCATTATCCACCATATCAGCAACTTTGTTCATTTCCTGATATCAAGTAATTCTTTTCTTTGTCTGGCAGGTGTTGGAGAAAATTCACCAAAAAAGCTCCGAGACTGCCGAAGAAGCTGCAATTTAGACACCCGAAAGTAAGTACTATAGTAGCATGTTCCGCGCATCTCCTAGTGATTAAAGCGCTAGTTTCATCAATACCATTTAGCATGCTTGCTTATCAGTTTGATTGACCTCTATTTCTTGTAAAGTGGTTGTGGCACGAACCCGGGAATAATTACTGTGGATACTACATTTGCGAGTCCATCCGCTACACGACCTGTGAGCGGGGCTACTCTGACGAACAATATGAAGTGCGTAAGCAATAATATTCACAATTTTATTTTATTACCATCATTTGTGTGTCGAGTTTCATTTATTCATATATATATGTATCGACCCCCTTCTTCAAATTAGATCTTTCGGATGCGGGATGAACTCCTAGCACCACATCGTATGCGAGCAATTCAAGAGGAATTGGCGGCATTCTTCCTTGACAACGTGATCGCTGAAAACGGAGAATACTATGTGGACCCTGTGTTCTTACAATTTAATTAGGAGATTATATTGTAAGAGATAATTATTGTATATATGTAGCCGGTAGTGTCGGATAGATATACGAGAACTTGTTATTCGACCAATCTCTCGGAGAAGGGGAGGGGGTCAATATCACTTCTCTCTGTATGCATATGTTCATGACGAACTTCTGTTTCCTTCATTTGCTTACTAGCTAGCGTGTCTAGTCCTCTCCATATGTATATAGTACGTAGCGTCGACCAAGCACGGAGATAAGAGAGGACACTTCTCTCTATTAATTAGCTAGCTAACACAATATATGAAACACCTAAAATAACCCCTCAAAACCCCCCAACCCCCCCCCCCCCCCCCTCAAAAAAAAACCCCAGCCACTGAAATGCTGACGCGTGGATGCCTATTGGTCCCGGTTAGTGCCACCAACCGGGACCAAAGGCCCTCCTGTCTGGGCTCGCCGCACCGGCCACGTGGAGGCCCATTTGTCCCGGTTCATGTAAGAACCGGGACTAAAGAGTTAGGGCATTAGTAACCACCCTTTAGTCCCGGTTCAAAAACCGGGACAATTGGCCCTTTTTCTACTAGTGCATGGAGATTTGAGGCAAATGAAGGAACGGGCCCCACACTCCTTTCACGGGCCGGACGCATTCTCTCTCGATGGCTTGATTCGACATGCGATATGGTCCCGTTTACACACAGCCTATGTGAGGGGCAATGCATGCCGCTCTCGATGTTTTACCACACCCTCTAGGGGTCGTACGATGACACCACGCCAGGTCCGGTGAATTTTTAGCCCCTCACGAATTTGCATCTATTTATATATAAAAAGTACTTGACGGTTTAACCAGAAAAAGATAAATATGTTAGAAATTACCACAGAAATCAGAAACATCCGGTCATTGATCTGGTGGACCCTCTATTAATGAACAAAACCTGACCCTTAGATCTTCATAAATGAATGTGGACCCACACCATGTTTATAGATCTAAAGCGTTATGGACTAGAACTCTTATTTTTTTCTTTTTGAATCAGAACTCTTCAGTTCGTAAAAAATAGATCTCCTTATTCTATCACGTCATGTAAAAGATCAGCGGCAGGTACCTTTTTTTTTGACAATCCCGGCAGGTAACTTCAAAAGAAAAGAAAAACAGATCAAAAGAGTTCCCTAATCACGTAAAAAAAGGGCCAGCCGTAGGTACGATCAAGAAAAGATAATAAGATGGAGCGGTAGGCCAGCCGTAGATACGATCAGGCAGGTACCTTTTTTTCTGAGAATCCCGGCAGGTAACTTCAAGAGAAAAAATAACAGGTCAAAAGAGATCTCTAATCACGTAAGAAGGAGCGGTAGGTCACCCGTAGGTATGTCAGATAAAGATAATGAGGAGCCGTAGCTACAGCGTATCCCTGGGAGAAGATAAATAGTGAGCATCTTTGAGAAAAACAGCGCTATACTTAGAATATCCCTACATTCTTCTTAACATGCATGTATAACGTGGTGGGTCAGAGACGATTTATGGTGACAAATTTACACGTGCATGTGTTTAAAGAAGCATCTTCCAAAAAAAATAGCACGCAAACCTGAAACAAAAAACTAGATTATTCAGTGATGAAAGACAAATTGGACAGGATACATACAATACTATTTTTTGCATGAGAATAGTACTTGGGCATGAAAAAAAATTAGACGTTGGCATGGCAGCTACTTCCATCGAGTGTGGCTGACAAACATACAACCCTGTTAGTACTTAGTTGGGCAAACTAAGACCATAATGAGACCAAAGTTACACAAATATGGCCGTAGTGTTCAGCAACGTACTATGTAGCCGTTCATATGATTAAGCATCTGGATCCACTAGTTGCAACAAAGTATAAGAGATAACATACATGGTTTGTGACTAATCAGACAGTAGGAGAATGTGGCATGGCCAATACTTTTCTTCAAATATTGTAAAAATAAATTTCTTCATAAAAATAATCTGCCTTTGATTTGGACTCCCACCTTCCATACAAATTTTAAAATATAAATAATCTGAGACAGTGTGTCAATTAGAAAACTGAACTGAGTACTGTCGTACACGACCCTTGATCTATCAAGCATATCATGGAATGAGAGAACCACCGGCCATGACTGTGTGGTCTAAATTTGTGTTGTCATGTGCTAATTCCTAGCAACATACCAACACGTCCATGTACCACAACAATGCCAAGATGCTGGGAGTATTATGTGTTGATAATTGGTCATGGACTTAAGCCAATCTTCCTTCTACTTTCAAGGTTAGTTAAGACCTAGAATATGCATCTGTGTTTGTGCTCTGTTTCTATAGTAGCTGGAATATGCATCCCGTTATACCACAATACATTTTTCACCCTTACCAAATAAAATCAAAATAGTTGGTTAGCAATGAGAGGAAACCAACGGTGATGTGCAAGATTCGAGCCATCACCCTAATGTTCTACCTGGTTCGCTACTAAGGAAGTGTTTTCTGCTTCGGAGCTGATCGAAATGATTTCTAGGGCGAAGAGATGTAGCAAAATCAAGGATAATTGTGAAAATAAATGTTGAAAATATGTTCTCCAAGCAAGTGTGGTGATCCTGTCATATCATACAACAAATGCATGTCACAAAGGACATAGGATGTGCAGGTTGAAAAACGGTGGAGCGATGAGAGAGTGAAAGGAAATAGATAAAGGAGATACTAAATGTGTAAGTGTGTTTGGACATACTCCCTCCGTTCCTTTATATATATAATGTGTAATTTTTTCAAAAGTCAAACGAGTGCATGTTTGACTGAGTTTGTAGAAAGATATACCAATATCCATAATAAAAAATTAATACCATTCGATCCATCATGAAAAGTAGTTTAATATATTATCTATTAGGTGTTGCAAATGTTGCAGAGTAGAGAACAACCATGAACATGTGTCATCAAATGATTTTCTATGCATTAACTATAAGATTATTTTTTAAGTAAAAACTACACACTTAGAAGAAATTTACTTTTTAATAATAAATTCGTATACAAAACTAATGATCAGACCTATATATTCGTAATTGAAACAATTTCTAGAACGTGATGCATTTTCTAACGGGTTAGGAAAAGAGAAGAAGAAGACCGAGACAAATAAAACATCATTTTTATTGGGCCAAAAAGTTAACATGGAGGGATTCTTTTGTCTTTTAATCAATTCCTTTTGTTATTTGATTCAAAGTATTACATAAATATTTATTTGATCTATAAGCACCTAAATGTACATTCATATATTTTTCATGGTGATATTATCATCTTGCGTTATGTCATCATATATATTATAGCACATGATATTTATTCTAAATTATAGACACACATGGTGAGATAGAAAAAGAGAATCAGACTAGGCATCTCACAGTAAGTCAAACACAAAGAAACTAATTTGGTAGACCACATGAACGACAACTCTTCACAATTGTATCTCATTATCAAGTTCACCTTATTATAGTGCCAACCCATACATCTTCACAATATATATAAACAACATCGAAGAAGACTTCAACTAGGGTTGGTAGGTTGTATGTTCACATCCTTAACCAAGTGAACTACACTCACTTCTTTGGTTGACCCTATTTTATTAATAGTTTACACCACATTGGTATTCATATTTTCACATCCAATGTCAAGTAGAAACTATGGATTCTAATTTGCGTCGTCACTCCAGGTGTTGCTCTAATATTTGTACCATATGAAAATATCAGCTAGCTCGATATGTAAATTCTTCAAAGGCGTGCAGTATTCTGCACGAATGACACATTCAACTATTCACTAATATAGTGTTCTTATAAATCCTTATTCCACAAATTATAGACAATGATATTTTATTGATATTCACGATGGCTATAGTATTACATAACCTATAATATGAACCCTACTTTCAACACACTATAGATAGCACCCTTGCAAGTTCTTTGTAACTACAAACAACGAGATTTTATATTCAAAATTTGATTCAGTTATGCTCTACACAAAACAAATAGTATACTCTCATTATGAACTTCCTAAATTTCTAGCCGCGCATCGAGCGGGCCACTCTGCTAGTTGATTATAACGACAGCAGACGGGCATCATAGCCGTAGAGAACGGCGTGGAGGCCACGCCTTCCATTGGTAGCATATGGCACATATATGGACCAAAGAGCTTAACATGGGGCACTGATCCCATTCCCTGCTATGATTTAATGGTGGCCGCGTAAGATCTTGAACTTTTGAGGTTACAACCATAGAAATGCGGTAAATGGCCCGAATATGCGAGGGGCGGGGGCGGGGGGGGGGGGGGGGGGTGCGATAATGTCGACGCAATTACCTATCCCCATTATTGAAGTTTGTTTTTTCTAGAAAGAAACTTTTTTATAAATAAGGAATTTTCAGCACTTATTAATAACGATTTTATAATTTCACATTGTAAGGTGCATTTTTTTCTCTAAAACAACGGTGTTGTAAACGCACAAAACTCCTCCTTGAGCCTCTCACCATCACGTTCACGTTGAACTCACCCAAAAAGGATTTCCCTCTTTTTTACGATTTTCCTTTGTTTTTGTTTTTTAGACAAAAGGATTTTGCTTTGTGTTTTTTTATTAGTAACGTAGGGTTTTACTCTGTGACTGGTAAGCGGCCAGTGGGCCTGTTTGGTTGTTTCTTTACGAACTGGACCCATGGGCCGTTATTTTCTGTGCTTGACATGGATAGGGTCCGGGTCATCACCCCCATCACCCACACACCCCCGCCCCCCTCACCCCATCCTCCCCACAAACCACCCCGCCGCGACCCCGCTGCCTACTCGCCTGGCCGCTCTCGACGGTTGGAGCAGAAGAGCGCGGAGTGAGATTGGGAGGCCGCCAGCAAGCACCTAGCGACTACCGGCGACTAGGTGAAGTGAGAAACCCTAACTTGTAATCTTCGACTTCTTCGTTCCTTGTTGTGTTGCCGTTTCGGGTGTTGGATATGGTTTTCAAAGTCAGAGATTAGATAGTTAGGAGTTTTAAATCGGAGGTTAGATGGAAGGCGATGTAGAGATTGAAGGAAGTTTTCTACATCGGTGGCTTGCTGGGTATTTTTGTTCTAGGGTTTCGGTATTCCAGGGTTTTCATAACAATGAAGAAGTGCAGATGCCTAACACAATAGCAGAAAATTTCAGCAAACAGTCCTTTAAAAACTTAAAAATAATATTGGCCTTGTGCAGTGGCGAATCCAGGAAGAAACCAGGGGGTGGGCTCAAAACTTATAAGCTGGGCTAGTGGATTAAATTCCTTTTTAGGCCGAAATTAGGTTGGGTTTAGTAAGGCAGCTATTAACTTGTATTCCTAGATTGCAAGTCAACTAAACATTTCTCGGAATAATATTTACTGCAGTGTTTTTTTTGCAGAATATGAAATTTTGATCCAAATATTTGTATCTTTGTTGGGAAATAACAATAACCTCTTAATTTTGTTGCCCAAATTAGTTCATATTTTAAAGATTATAAATGTGAGGGCGTACAATATATCAGAGTTTTTAGGAATTATTTTAATCTTTATTTTCTGTGGTTATGTAGTACCAGGAAAAAGTGAAGTAAGTTCATTTTCTCCAATATGACAGACAAGTGGCTAATTGAGTTGGTTACCCTGCCGATCCTTCGTCCGTCCAGAACAGATTTTCTTTTCTTTTTCAAGGAACATATTGTTGGATGCGGATGTATGTAGATGGGCTGTATGTTGAAGGCGTGCGTGTGTACATTCGGGTGGGCCGAGTAACAGCAGTAGTTGGATTTATGTTTTGATAGGACTTTTCTCAGAGATTACTGCCCAGTCTCATACACTACCTCAGTTGTGCTGCAGAGGAGGAGGGGCCAATGCCGCGTGTCGACGCTCGGGGTGAGCCCATGCTGCCGGTCGAGGATCAAGAGAAGGACATGTCTGAACAAGCTGTGGTGCGGCGGACATGCGCTGCGTTGCGGGGTTATGAGGAGTGGAGGGCGAGCCACTCGCTCAGTTCAAGTGTATGATTGTTGATTACTGATGCAGTACCTTTGTTGATTATACTGTATGATTGTTGCCTAGTGTGTTTACATGCATAAGCCCTTGTCTTAAATTCTCATCCTTTGCTTTTCTTCATTTTATTTTGTTTACACGGGTGGTGTGCATAACCAGTCGACAGGACTGCAACAGGCCCGATGCTGATGGGTTGACATTTACCATCAGGCTAGATGGGGACACTTCAGCTGTGTTATAAATAATCATTTAAATTTTTACTTGTATTGTGATTGTTCCCCTCTACTTTGAAGATTAACAAAATGTAGGAAATAAATAGTAATTAAATTCTACATCTGCAGATCGTGCCATGCTACGCATGGCACCAGTTCAGCGCCATCCCAGACAGTTCATTGATTTTTCAAGCGAGAGGGAGCCGCACGTATGATTTTGGCGTGTACAAAGGGGAATTCAAGGGCGATCATCTGTGGTGAAAACTGGTGCACGTTTGTTCAAGACTTCGACCTGCGAGAAGGCGACCTTGTCTCCTTCGATTTGAGCAAAGACATTCCTATGGTGTACTGCTGCAACCTGCCAAGGACATGCGATCAAAACGAAGAGCGTAAAGATCCTCTAGAATTAGCTGTCATAACAAAGGGAATTAATCTGACGAAGCAAGAGGAGCGTAACCTACATGACCTTTTGGCGATGAAGAAAGGTTATATAGGTGCATTTTTTGTCCACCGCTTCACCAAGTCGAACATAGCAGGAAAGACGATGGTATGTTTTTGGTGGACTAGTATTTTCTATTTGCATGCAATTTTCTTTGTTTTTTATGGAGAGAAAGATTAATGATATGCTATTGTAGCTGAAACCAGTGAATACACTTATGTGTGTTTTTGCATATCCTTTTGTTTCCCATAACTGTAGATCCCTATGTAATATATGTAGATGTAGCTGAAGATCCTTTTGTTTACTGCTCCTTCACATATTTGATAATTTTTCTTCCTATAACGGTGCATACAGAGATTACCGGTGAAAGTTGTTGACGCCCTAAAGACCCCAGGAGATGGGCAGATACCGGGAGATGGGCTTGCTAGCATTCGGTTGTGCAAGGACAGTTTCATGCCGGTTAAGTACCACAAGTGTGATGATGGCCGCATCATCTTCGGCAAGGGATGGAGTGATTTTGTTGACAGTGAAGAGCTCAATGTTCATAAAGTCGTTCTTTTCGGTTTCAAGACCACCACCCGTGAAGATCTTCAGATCGAGGTGGTTATGAACATGCTGACCGAGGAGCCACAAATGTAGCACGACAACGCAAGAGTGTCCTTTACACTAGGTATACTGCGAAAACTATGTTCATAGCAGTTATGCATCTATGGGGTTACGTCTTCATTATGTCTTGGGTGATGATGACTATGAGAGGAGGACATGTTGTAGTTAGAGTAAATGCTAGGATCCGGCCCTATTCAGGACTCAAAATAGGGCTTACACGGGTGGTTGCTTTATTGGCTGTTGTTTCCCTGGCTATAATCATGAACGATGGTAATGCAAATGGAATCGTTAAGGGGGTTTTATTAATATTTTAAATCATGGAGTTAAGATGGTAGAACTACCTATGAGTGTTTGCGTAGGAGATGCGGGAAGAGCATCAGTTGTGTTCTTGACTCTTTGGTGATGCAGGAATAATGTGAGATTACAAAATAAATGGTATAGTGATCTTATGATTCTTGTTTAGCTAATTTGCTTGTGGATCATGGGATGGTCTATATTGTAATGAAGGTGGTAAACAAAGAGGTGCTGATGTTGGGAGCAAAGAGGTGCTAATGGTCTATATGCGCAGGCTAGAGCATGTAGCAGGTGAATTGCACAGTTCATCGCAAGTGTGGAGTCACAGGGTACTGCGGTGTCCCCTACGCATCTCTCAGGTATATTTTCTGTCCTCTGTCGTAGTTTTCTTTTTAGGACCTTCATGTTAAGTCTGGCTGGGCTTGCTACCATGTATGATTTGAGCTGCTATTTGATTACTTTAGTTTCTAGCTGTAGTTTGTATCAGGGGCTTGAAAGACCATGTGGTTTCTGTTAATGGAAAATCAGAGGGGGCGACCCTTCTTTTGATTAAAAATTGAACTTTCTCTATGCAATTAAAAAATAAAATTTCTCTATTCAAACCCAGTTGAGAAGAATATTCATTATAAATCTGAAATAATCTTTTGGTAAAAATGGCAATCACATTCTGTATCATAGCTAGGGAAACTGAAACAAAATAAATGTCTTAAGTATAATATCTCGTGAACGTGGATCGAATTAGGCAAGACAACTAGAATAAAGGATGATTCAACTTGTAGGAAATTTGAACTTACGACTTACCAGCAGTATAATAAAGTTTACAGACTATCAGCTAGATAAATAGAAGAAACATTATAGGTTGATTCATTCTTGCTTCCGAACTTCTTTGACCGCCTAGATGGTTTGGCGAGATGCTGGCGCTGACTCTCGAACCCCTTCTGGAAGTTCACCAAGCGCCTGTATACATCGTGGCATACGCGTCGATGGAAGCATAATAGATGTTCTTCAAGGGCAAGGGCGCTTCTGCCCATATATGGTGGTCATCTTCTGTGATAGCATCCTTCATCTTGTTGTAGCTGTGGTGGATGATGGAACCAGCGTAGTCAGCCAAGCCATACTTTGGCTTAATCGTCACTGGATCAGGCACTCTCCACATATTCTGGATATCCACAAAGTTTTGTACCACCAGACCAACACGCTTGAGTTTTTTCTCGTCATTGTTGATGTCCACCCCAACAAAGGTGTACTCCTCGTCGAGCTAGAAGGCGGCAAGCAGGCCGCAGTGCTCATCGGCAGGCCGCTTATGTGGTACACGAGGACGTAGATGCCAACGCATAACGGGACCACGGCAGCGATCTATCTCGGACCACGAGGCCAGGTGTATTCCACATCGAGTGCAACTATCTTCTGGTCGTCGTTCCGCAGCCAGTACTTGAATCTGCCAATGCAGTACTCAACACAGCTAGCCTTGTTCGTGTACTTCACAAAAATTTCGGTATTTCCTTCTGCCCTAGCAGCATAATCTTTCTCGAACGCGATGCCGAAGGACTGTAATTGATGAAACCAGTATAAGACATGAAGCATGACAATAACATGATAGCAATTTAAACAAGTGCATGAACAATTTAGACTAAACAAGTACTCCCTCTGTAAATAAATCACAAAAGCGGTGAACCAAAAGTTGTTATATTTCCTTGTAGAGGGAGTATATGCGAATTAAAAATCAAAATTTACGCTCTTGAAATATTTATCTAAACAGCCACATCAACAATCAAGAATAAACATGTGTCTATGAATTGTTCATCACCCATGCAGATGAAACTGTGTGTACAAACTAAAGAAGCAGGAGAAAAACAAGAAATTGACAAGACAACGGACTAGATGTTGCATGCAGATGAATCTTTGTGCAAAATTCTCATAAAGCAACGGATTACATGTTGAAGGCAGATGAATCTGTGCGCACAAAATAAAGAAGCACGAGAACAAGAAATTGACAAGAAGAAGGCCATCGTATGTGCTGCTACTGGAGAACTACTAGCATAATTGACAGGAAGGAGAACTCACCGTTCCAGAAGCCAGATTGTTGGGAGAGTGGGCGACGCAAAGGAAGAGGGAATCGAGAGGACGCAAAGGCAGAGGCACCTTTTTTTTAGTCGTGGCAGTGAGGACGAAGCGCCCTCGTGCATGCCCGTCCTAAATAATTGGGACGGGGCTCGTCGCGCCTGTTGGAGTCCTCCCTTCCTTTCTCATGTTCACATTTAAAATGGGCTCATCCCATTATAATAGGCCCGTATAAGAAAGCACAAGAAGCCCAAACGCTTCACGGTTGAGATTACTGATCTAAACTTGCTAAAAAATTCTCAAAATAAAAAAAACTAGCTAAAAAAACATTACGTGATCTGAAACTACCTCTTCGTGAGATCCCAAATTCCCAGTATTTCCTTCTGGTCGGTTGTTAGAGAATCCCCTATAAATACGAAGCTTTTCACGGCATAGATCGTATACTTCCATCCCACGCCTCCCACCCCACGCCTCCCATACCTAGCCTTCCATGACTACACCGAATTACCACCCCACGCCGCCCAAAGTAGCTCCCAAGTCAGTGAAGCCGACGGAGCCGTCATCTTCGAAGCCTGCGTCGGCGAATCCTGAGATGAAAGAGAAGGGCACGTCAGAGAAGCCGGCGAAAGAGAAGGGCACGTCCGAGAAGCCGGCGAAGCAAAAGATGAAAGCGAACGGCAATGGAGCTGGTCGCCATCGAGAGAATCCTCCGGTAACGATCGAGATCCTTGTATTCTGTACTCCCTCCTTCCCAAGTCTGCATGCAATCCCATTATTTACGGCGCACTTCCTTTTGATCTCGTTTAGTTACAGCCATAACGAACTATCCCTATTTTACCGAAGGGAGATGGGTGTGTCTAGAAAGAAAAGAAAAAAGGACAAAAAAAGGCTTGCACGAATCTTAGCATAAAATCAATGACATAGGACTTAGATAAGCAATACTTAGAGCACATCTAGATGTGCTTTAGCAAAACTTAAGGGAGATCGTGGATGCCTTCCTCTCTTAGTTTTTAGTCGTGAATGCCTCTCTCTGTAATGAAACTTGCGCTAATTTTCATGCTGGAAAGTTGTATGTGCAACGATATGGAAAGGAAGGACTAGTAATTTAACTTTGTTTAAAACCACCAACCGAATCAACAAAATAATCGTAGTACTCCTAAATGCCTGATCAAATATGCAGTAGACAGAATACAAAGTAGTTTTGTACGTAAGTTGCATGCCTCACTTATTTGGCATTGGGAACATCAAATGTATGTACTATATTAAATTTTAGGTTGACAATAAAGAAAGGAGCAAACTAAAGAGAAAGATGGACAGTAGGCTCACATGTTTCGGTCCATGTCAACATTTTTAGGCTGCTTGATGATGCCTAGTTGTGTTTTTGGTTGGTCGAGTCACTACTATGGTCATGTTTACTGGACATAAGGTTATCATCTCTGTTTATATGCCTTAAAATTTGGAAATTGCTAATTTTTTGGCATAGGCTTTCTAAATGAGTTCTTAGTCTCTAGTCATTGAAACTGTTGGCGATTGCCCTTAATTTTGCATGGTCTTTACTAATTGATCTTTATGAATCTGATGGGAACTAAGGAGTGTGCTCTTGAATGCTTGCAATGGAATTGCTACATTCCTTTTTTGAGATTATCTATAAACTATTGATCTTCTGATCATGTAAGCAATTATTTTCGTAAACGTGATGCCTGAAACTTTAGTAGTGTACATACACCAAAGTCTGCTCTTTCTACTAAAAATCTATACTATTATCAGTCAATTTGCCAACATAGATAGCTTGTTTTTCTATGTCTGGTGTTCATTATATGGCCTAGAAGCTCTATGATTTCATGCAGTACTCTAGAGCACAATTTTGATATTGGCATAGATTAGATCTAGTCGGTTCTATGCGTGTTTAAATGAATACCATACAGAATCTAATCACACTATTTGTACATTCAGGGAACTCAGGTTGCTTCATTGCTGCAATACGAGAAGTTCATAAAAGAATTAAACGCACAACAACTGACATACATCAAGTTGATTGGACTGGGTGAACTTCTCAAGACTCCTGGCATGAGAATGAGACGTTTATCGCTTATTCATATGATGCAGAGCAGGATGCCTTTATAATTAATGAGAGACCATGTAGGATCACACTAGAAGATGTGGAGCATATAACAGGCCTGCCCAGCATGGGGAAGAATCACGTCTCTTCAAATCACAACGATACTTTGGAGTTATGGAAGGAACTGAAAGACCCCAATGACACAAAAGTAACTTTGAAAGGATTGCTAGCCAAGATGAAAGGCGACAGCACACCTAATTTTGTCAGGCCATTTGTCTTGTACACCATAGGCAAATATGTATGCCCGACGCACTTACAGCATAGAAATGTTGAGACAATAAAGAGCATCAATTTTGGACAGCTTACACTTGACCATCTTATGGCTAGCATCAGGAAATTTGTGAATGGTGGAGCAAATCTGGAGGGCAACCTACCACTGCTGCAAGTAATACAAGCATTATTAACATACCATACATTTAATTTTATGCAAAATTTTCTAAGCTGTTTATGTTGTAATGCACACGTGGTACTATGAGAAGTGGAGGGTGCACCAATTGGACTCTACCATCTCGTATGCATCAAGGTTAAGGCCGCTGATCCAAAACTGGAGTGACGAGAAGGCACATAAGGTTGACACCATAATCAACAAAAATTATACAGGGGTTGGAGAGGTAAAGTGTTAGTACTGTGTGCCTGGATTATGTAAGATATGTTTTGAACGATACTACGACGCTAACATGCAGTATGTCGATGACCTGTTGCGGCCTTTCAATCCGCCACCAGTTGGGACGCGGTCAAACCAAAGACTGACGGTCAGGTAAATGATGAACATCAGGCACAAATATATATTGTAACTTTGCAAGTACAATCGAAGTCATATGCTTCTAACTGCTTGTAATTTGCAGGATAAGGCACTCATGGGCCGTGTATTGGCTGATTTGAAAGAAGTTGCCTCCATTGTGCAGGAAGCCAGTGCACAACAATTTGATAGGATGTGCACCCTTGAAAAAAAATGGACGAGTGCCTTAGGCGTACACTTGCGAACGGCAGACGCACGGACGACCTCATCACAGAATTCAATGTAAGTATACCATTATGAGTTTCTATAAATAATTTTACTATCAATACTCTCCACACTAACACATTTTTTTAAAGAACCACCGCTATGGAATATTTGATGTTGATCGCCCAGGAGTAGAGGACATACAGCTATCTGACCTGGGAGTACCTGCGGACCCAATGGAGGTCCCAGGAGAGAATACTACTCACCAGCAAAAACAAAAAGATGACACGGAGGTCATTGCCAAAGGCATTTCTACTAAGGCAATACAAAAAGATAACATGGATGCCCCCATGAAGAACGTAGCTGAAGATTTGCAGCCTGCTCCTAGTTTGCAATCGCGAAAGCATTCAAAAACCACCACAAGCCTTGAAGCTTTCATGGTGATACACATTTCACATCTAACTGATTTTGTTTTAAGTTAATGCAGATTCGTAGCTAACATATGATCTTCCACGTTCCGGGTGAAGAAGACAGAGCTGTTGCTGCAGCTTGCAAGGAGAGTCTCAAGAATGTTTCACAGCTTTATAAAGAGCTGGATGCTTCGCAGGGTGCTCCGAGTTTGGATTCGCGAAAGCATCCCAAAGCCACCACAAGCCTTGAAGCTTTCCTGGTGATGCACATTTTACAGTTAACTAGTTTTGTTTTTTTATTTCGAATCACAGGATCCTCTGAATTGGAGGCACAATGAGAATGTGCGAAAGGCTGAAGAAAGAAGAGATCAAGATGATGAAGATGTCAGTATTGACATGGGGGGAGAGGCAAGTACCAAAAGCAAACACCGGTCTGTCAAGGCTAAGGGAATAAGGGAGCCAGAAGAGCCCCGTGTCTTCCCAGTTGATGAGGACAACTATGATGATTCCTTAGCAAAGCAGCGACAAGATAGTGTGGTTGATTCCATGCTACCAACTCGTGCGAGCATCCGGAAAAGAGTGGCATCTAGTGATAAGAAGAGAAAGAAAAACAGGACTCCATCGGAGTCTACCAACGATTCCAAGGACACAAAGAATACAAAGAGGAAAAACCGTGCAAGCAATTTAAAAGATACAGACACAGGTGCTTTGAGGCTGGAGACCGACCTTGACAAGTTTCGACAGATTTACGTGGCCGAAATTGTCAACACCTCAGATCTAGATAAACAATTGGTGGTAATTGATGACATTGTTCTGCTATAGAAGCATTTGCAATGCCTCACCATGACAGATGGAGGCGAAGATGACAAATGGTTGGGTGATGAAGTAAGATATTTGCCAAATTATTTTATCAATTTTCTTTTGCATAGTACAATTAATTTGATTTTTGTTTTAGTTGGTTGATGCTGTGATTCAGATCATGCGTCATGATCATCCTAAGGACATAAGGGACGGGTAACTGGTTTACATTGAGAGGGTGGCCGGCGCCACTATGCTCGAAAGAGATGATAAGGTAGAGAACTGCGACAATCTTGTATTTGTTAACCTCATTCACCATGGGGGCGCACCCCGTCCTCCGCACATTCACTATCTATGCTCTCTGGAGACCTTGGCACTGTGCACACAGCCAGCTTGTACAGGTGGCGTGTCAGAGATTACCATGGCCCTCACTGCTGCGGAACTCGTCAACGTGCAGTAGATTGCAGGCTCAGTGTGTATCCACTGTGGCAGAAGAAATGCACACCTACAAAACTGCATCTGATTTCTTCCATGGAGGTACACCATTCTGTTCAGCAGACTGGTCACTAACTTAGTTATGCCAACCAAGCCGATGCTCAGCAGTCAGCACATGTTTTAATGTTGGCCACATACTCCTTTGGTTGCCATGTGTACCTCGCTATCCTCCATGACCTGGGTGCCTCCATTACTCCACCACGGTGTAATCATTTTTCGATGAAAGGCACTGGGATGCCCAACTTTAACATCAATAAATCCCCTAGCCGAGAAACTGTTAAATTGTGATCCAAATTCTACTGTATTGTACTAGACGTAGTACATACAATGTGGGCCTTTGCGTTGGTACCGACGCGTACGAGTACAACTCGTTTACTTGTCCTCCAATGACTCTCATGTATTGCCCTCATATATGTCGTTGCCAAGCCTGACTGCTCCCTTTCTCTCAGCTCACTCACGGACAGAGGTAGGAGAAAGGACACACACTGGACACGAGGATTTTCCGTCCGGCGCACGAACGCCGCCATGAACGCACGAACGCCCCAATCCTTTTCTTCCTTACAATGGCTACATGGCTACACTCGACTCATACCGGCACCTCCGGTTGATCAGTACATGGGGTATTTATAGATGGGGCACACACACGACCCTCCCACCCCACCGGCCACTAACTCCACGCACACACACGTACTGAGCTAGCTACATGCACGGCAACAACCACCATGCACTCACCTCACGTAACAACCTGGACGCACTAATCACTGACCTTATCTTCTACTGGAAACTCTCTAACAGCCACACACGACTTGACCAAGCTACTAACCAACAATCATGCATGGCCCGACTAACAAATTTATGCGGGTCAAGATTATGTCTAACAGTCTCCCCTAATCTTGATTTGCCGTCGCCGGAGTTGTTGCAGCTCCGGTTATTGTCGTCGTCACGGCCGTGACCCAGCCCGCGGACCCGACCCGACGCATCGACGTCGGTAGCACCGCCAGGGACCCGACCTGACGCACGGACGCCGGTCGCACCGTGCTCCTTCACGACCCCGGCGGCATACGCCGAGTTCCTTCTCCGCCGATGACACACGCCTGGCGTCCCTCTGCGCCCCGTACATCCCACGCACACCCGACGCGCCCGACGAGGCCAACCGCACCAGTGCGTCCTGCACGTCCCGCGCGCACCCGACGCGCCCCGACAAGCCCGACCAGACCAGACGCTCACCGCGCGCCGCCTTCGCGTCCGCTATGGCAGCCGCCAGCAACAAACGTCGGAAGGATGTAGCCGAACTCGAGCACGGACTCGAGCACAACGGCGACATACGCCTCCTCCCAACGTCAACCGCACGCTCGTACGCGCGGCCGCGGTCCCGGCGCGCCCGACGCGTCCAGTACGCACCCATCACACGCACCGATCGCGCCCGGCTCACCGCCGCGGCTTATTGCCCTGCACTGCCGCGGCCTCAACCGCAGCGTAGCACCTCCATGCTGCCATGCCGTTGTGTGACGTTGAAGCCGCCACCACGCAGGTCCTCCGCGGCCTCCTCACCGTGCCGCCGCAGCCACCGCGGCCTCCTCACCGTGCCGCCGCAGCCACCGCGGCCTCCTCGCCGCGCCGCGCACCTCCATGGACCGACACACGGCCCGGAGCTTCACCGCGCAGCTGCTGGCAAATGCCGCCACCGCCGGCACGCCTCCGGCAAGGTCACGACACCCAAGATGAACCAGCTCATAATACCAATTGTCGTTGCCAAGCCTGGCTGCTCTCTTTCTCTCAGCTCACTCACGGACAGAGGTAGGAGAAAGAAGACACACTGGACATGAGGATTTTCCGACAGGCGGACGAAAACCGCCACGGGCGCACCAACGCCCCAATCCTTTTCTTCCTTACAATGGCTACATAGCTACACTCGGCTCATACCGGCACCTCCGGTTGATCAGTACATGGGGTATTTATACATGGGCGCACACACACGACCCTCCCACCCCACCGGCCACTAAGTCCATGCACACACACGCACTGAGCTAGCTACATGCACGGCAACAACCACCATGCACTCACCTCACGTAACAACCTAGACGCACTAATCACTAACCTTATCTTCTACTGGAAACTCTCTAATAGCCACACACGACTTGACCAAGCTACTAACCAACAATCATGCATGGCCCGACTAAACAACTTATGCATGTCAAGATTATGTCTAACAATATATACCCCATATAGTCGCACCTCAGACGGTCCGTCGTCTCGTACTTGTAATACTCCTCTTCATAGTGATTGCGCCTTCATGCGTCCGTGGTTTTCGTCCGCAAGGGTTTTCACGTAAAAATCTATGCTCTCATCTCGTTTATCTCATTATTATCTAACAAGTGGTATACAGAGCTGAGGTTTAGATACGAGGAATTAAGACGAGAGTTAGGGTTGCGGCCTATCTGCCGCAGCCGTCTTCCGCGATCCGTCGAATCCGTAGCCGGATCGATTTGCAAGAAGCCGAGACCGAGCCGCCGTAAGCCGCGTCATATCAATCCGCAAGTTGCCGCTGCTGTGTATAAACGCATGAAGCCCCGAGTACGCAGCGTCGACATCAGCTGGCCGTTCCTCCGAGTTCCGCTGCTCCACGTACTGCCCAAGTCCCGAGGCAGCCGCTAGCGCTTTTCTTCGCTTGAAGTGGATTGCGTTGCTGCAGCTACTACTTGAAGTTAATCTACTCGACTACTACTACTACTAGTTGATTGCTTGCTCACGTGACGGCTACAGGAGTACTAGTACTAGTTGGCTGATCCTTGCTTGGTCCTTTGTTTGCTACGTCCACTGCCCAATATCTACCAGGTGCTATTTATCCTATTTCGTTTGATCCGCAACTTTAATTCTATCAAGAATTTTTCTACGGGCTTGTACTACTTTGTGTACACAGATTTAATCGACTCATGGCATCCATGAAGTACGATCTTCCCCTGCTGGATCGTGACACAAGGTTTACCCTATGGCAAGTCAAGATGTGGGCGTTGTTGGCACAGTCCGACTATGATGAAGCACTGGATAGTTTTGGGAAGAACCGAATTCAGGACTGGACTGATGAGGAGAAAAGAATTATTGTAAGGCTTTGTCACAAATTCAACTCCATTTGCATAATAATATTTTGCAGGAAGTTTTGAGCGAGAAAACTGCCGCCGCTCTATGGTTAAAGCTGGAAGGGATTTGCATGACTAAAGATCTCACCAGCAAGATGCATCTGAAGAAAAAATTATTCCTGCACAGGTTACCCTAGGGAGGTAATGTTTTGAATCATATTTCGGAATTTAAAGAGATCATATCTGATCTAGCTGCAATGGAGGTTAAGTATGAAGAGGAAGATACTGCTTTAATGTTACTTTGTTCACTGCCAAGTTCTTATACCAATTTTAGAGACACCATATTATACAGTCCTGATACTCTCACACTTAATGAAGTTTATGAAGCTTTGAACTCTAAGGAGAATATGAAATTAATGGTGCCTCATGATGGTTCGAGTTCACCCCAAGCCGAGGGATTATCTGTTTGTGGCAGGACAAAGGAGAAGAACTCACATAATGAAAACGGAGGGAAAAGTAAGAACGGCTATAGGGGCATGTCGCAATCCAGAGACAATAAATATTGCAGATATTGAAAGAGAGACGGGCATGATATCTCTGAGTGTTTCAAGTTGCAGAAGAAGGAAAAGAGGAAAGGTAACAAGCAATGTGAAAATTCTGCTAACGTTGCTCGTGATGATAGTTCCGATGATGCTCTTGTCGTTATTGCTGGATGTGCTGAGACCAATGATGAGTGGGTACTTGACACCGCATGCACTTTTCATATGTGTCCACATAGAGATTGGTTTAATACTTTTGATTCCACTAGTTCTGCTGGTTCCGTTTTGGGTTTGATAATTCACCATGCAAGATTGAAGGCATAGGTTCCGTTGGAATCAAGATGTTTGATGGCATAATCAGAACTTTGACAGATGTTGGATATATTCCGAAGATGAAGAGAAATCTTATCTCTGTTAGTGTCCTTGATGCAAAGGGGTACAAGTATTCAGGTGGAGATAGTGTTTTTAAGGTCACCAAAGGCTCCCTTGTTGTGATGAAAGCTGATTTGAATTCGACCAATGGTCTTTATTACCTTCGATGTTCTACCGTTTCAGGTAACGCTACTCCAGTTATTTCAAAGAATTCTGATTGTGATGCTGCTAACCTTTGGCATATGCCTCTTGGACATATGAGTGAACTTGGTTTGGCAGAGTTAAATAAGAGAGGTCTTCTTGATGGATATGAACCTGGTAAATTGAAATTTTGTGAGCATTGTATCTTCGGCAAGCACAAGAGGGTGAAGTTCAACACTTTGACTCATACAACCGAAGGTATTCTTGATTATGTCCATTCTGATTTATGGGGACCATCTCGCAAGAAGTCACTAGGTGGTGCTAGTTACATGCTGACTATTACTGATGATTATTTGAGAAAAGTTTTTTTGAAGCATAAATATGAAGCATTCTCAGCATTTAAGGAGTGGAAGATTATGATTGAGAGACAAACTGAAAAGAAGGTAATGATACTTTGTACTGATAATGGTATGGAATTCTGTTCTAAGCAATTTAAGAATTATTGCAATTCTGAAGGCATTGTCCGACATTACACTGTTTCTTATACTCCTCACAAAACAGTGTTGCTGAGCGTATGAACAGGACCATTATTTCCAGAGCCCGTTGCATGTTGTCCAATGCAGGTTTGCATAGGCATTTTTGGGCCGAGGACACTTCCACTGCTTGTTATCTCATTAACCGTTCACCATCTATTGCTCTTAATAAGAATACTCCAATTGAGGTATGGTCTGGTTCACCTGCTGATTGGAATCCTGAAACCCAGAAGGTTGTTATTAGCAGAAATGTTTTAATGAAACTGCTATGTTACATGATGTTTCATCTACTAATGTTCCTATTGAGAGTGAACAGTAGCCTACTGTTCAGGTGGAGCATGTTATTGATTCAGGTGATACATCGGGTAATGAAATTGTTGATGCACATGATGAACCCGTCGTTAATGATGATCATGTCACTCCCACTCCAAATCAGCCTATTGTTCCGCCCAGTTGGAATCTTGAACGTGACAGAGTTAGGCGGGGTATTAATAAACCTAACATGTTAATTGAAGAGTGCAATATTGTTTCTTTTGTTTATCTGTTGCAGAAGAAATTGAAGGTAATGCTGAACCTTCTTCATATTCCAAGGCTATTATTTCTGGTGATAGTAATAAGTGGATGACCGCTATGCATGATGAGATTGAATTACTTGAAAAGAATGGCACTTGGGATTTAGTAAAATTACCTAGAGAGAAGAAACCTATTCGTTGCAAGTGGGTTTTCAAGAGGAAAGAAGGTGTTTCTCCTAATGATGAGACAAGATATAAAGCAAGGTTAGTTGCTAAAGGTTATAGTCAGATTCCAGGTATTGACTATAACGAAGTCTTTTTCTCCTGTTGTGAAGCATAGCTCTATTCGCACTTTACTCAGTATTGTTGCCATGAATGATTTGGAGCTTGAGCAATTGGATGTTAAAACTGCATTTTTACATGGAGAATTAGAAGAGGATATTTATATGGAACAACCTGAAGGTTTTGTTATTCCTGGAAAAGAAAAGCTTGTCTGTAAGTTAAAGTAATCTCTTTATGGATTGAAGCAATCCCCTAGACAGTGGTACAAGAGATTTGACACCTTTATGCTCTCTCAAGGTTTCAAAAGGTCTAATTATGAAAGCTGTGTTTATTTGAAAACTGTCAATGATTCAACTATTTATTTGCTCCTTTATGTTGATGATATGCTAATCGCTGCAAAGAGTACGTAAGATATTGATGAACTAAAGAAGCAATTGAGGAATGAATTTGAGATGAAGGATTTGGGCGCATCAAAGAAAATACTTGGCATGGAAATATCTAGAGAAAGACCATTTGCAAAAGTATATCTAAGTCAGAAGGGATATATTGATAAAGTTCTTCGTCGTTTTAATATGCATAATGCCAAGCCAGTAAGTACTCCGTTAGCTGCACACTTCAAATTATCATCAGCTTTATGTTCTAAGTCAGATGCAGATATTGAGTACATGTCTAGAGTTCCCTATTCGAGTGCAGTTGGTTCACTTATGTATGCCATGGTTTGTTCTCGTGTGGATTGATCATATGCATTGAGTGTTGTTAGTAGATACATGGCTAATCCTGGAAAAGAGCATTGGAGAGCATTTCAGTGGATTTTTAGATACCTGCGAGGTACTTCTAATGCTTATTGACAGTGTGGGAAAACTAGAGATGGACTTGTTGGTTTTATTAATTCTGATTTTGCTGGTGATTTGGATAAGAGAAGATCACTCACATGTTATGTTTTCATCATTGGTGGTTGTGCTGTGAGTTGGAGAGCAACTTTGCAGTCTATTGTGGCTTGTTCCACTACTGGTGCCGAGTATATGGCTATTTCTGAGGCATGCAAAGAAGCTATCTGGTTGAGAGGTTTGTACACTGAGCTTTGTGGAGATTCATCTTGTCCTACCATATTTTCTGACAGTCACAGTGCCATATATCTTACAAAGAATCCAATGTATCATGAGAGGACAAAACACATTGATGTCAGATTTCATTATATTCGAGATGTTGTTGCTGAAGGCGATTTGAAGGTATGCAAGATAAATACTCATGATAATCCTGCTGATATGACGACAAAGCCAGTTCCGACCAATAAGTTTGAGCTTTGCTCAGGCTTGGTTGGTATTTCTCACTAGTCCTATGGACTTTGACGCACAAGGTGTTTATGCTAATTTGGGTGGAGTTTTCTACTTTCTTCGACTACTGGAGGGAATTTGGCTCAAGGTGGAGATTGTTAAATTGTGATCCAGATTCTACCGTATTGGACTAGACGTAGTACATACGGTGTGGGCCTTTGCGTTGGTACCGACGCGTACGAGTACAACTCGTTTACTTGTCCTCCAAGGACTCTCATGTATTGCCCTCATATATACCCCATGTAGTCGCACCTCAGACGGTCCGTCATCTCGTGCTTGTAATACTCCTCCTCATAGTGATTGCGCCTTCGTGCGTCCGTGGTTTTCTCCCGCAAGGGTTTCCATGTAAAAATCTGTGTCTCTTTGTCTCGTTTATTTCTCGTTATTATCAAACAGAAACATTAGTCTTACAACCAATCATGCCAATGTTATCAGCTAACGAAAGATTAAAGTCACAAAAAAGCTTAAAGCAAACTCTACAAGCAGCGTCCAGGTTAATTATGAATTTCTTTGCTACGTGGTAGCTGCATTGAGACTTCTAAGGGACTCCTCAATCACCTTCTGCGTAATGTTCTCTTTAGTACATTTTTTAGCTGCATGGAGACATCTAAGGGACTCCTCAATCACCATCGGCGCAAGGTGATTGAGGAGTCCCTTAGATGTCTCCATGTCAATGTCTAGTTGATGGAGAAGTGGTTGATCATATTCAGACTACTAAAGAGACCAACAGAGACCAAAGCTGTATCCTATCTATGATTGAGACTACCAAACAAACAACTTATAGAGATGATTGTCACTCTATGGTCGATTTGGACAGCTCGCCAGAAGGCTATCCATGAAGGTACAGTAGAGAGCCCGCATGCTACTCATTCATTTGTTACTAATTTTATTGTTGAGATGGAAGTGTTAGAACGACCGGTGACAATCCGCAGTGCACCTGGTGAAGATCCATGTCGATGGGAGTTTTTCTAGGGCTGATGAGAGGAGCTGCAGCTGGGGTTTGCAGAGATAGAAATGGTGTTTTCTTGGGCTCTTCGGCCTTAGTTGTATCAGGCTTTGCTGATCCAGTTATCCTTGAATCTATGGAGTGCCGGGAGGCACTTTCACTAGCGCTTAATCTTGGAGTAGATAGAATGGTGATTGCTTGTGATTCCAAGACAGTGGTCTCGCACAACAGCGCCCGAATAGAAGGGCGCTACTCGGTGATTGTGAAGGAGTTTGTCGCCCGGGCAAGGGAGTTCATGAAGGAAATATGCCCTAGAGGCAATAATAAAGTTGTTATTTATATTTCCTTATATCATGATAAATGTTTATTATTCATGGTAGAATTGTATTAACCGGAAACATAATACATGTGTGAATACATAGACAAACAGAGTGTCACTAGTATGCCTCTACTTGACTAGCTCGTTGATCAAAGATGGTTATGTTTCCTAACCATAGACATGAGTTGCCATTTGATAAACGGGATCAGATCATTAGGAGAATGATGTGATTGACTTGACCCATTCCGTTAGCTTAGCACTTGATCGTTTTAGTTTACAGCTATTGCTTTGTTCATGACTTATACATGTTCCTATGACTATGAGATTATGCAACTCCCGATTACCGGAGGAACACTTTTTCTGCTACCAAATGTCACAACGTAACTGGGTGATTATAAAGGTGCTCTACAGGTGTCTCCGATGGTACTTGTTGAGTTGGCATGAATCGAGATTAGGATTTGTCACTCCGATTGTCGGAGAGGTATCTCTGGGCCCTCTCGGTAATGCACATCACTATAAGCCTTGCAAGCAATGCAAATAATGAGTTAGTTGCGGGATAGTGCATTATGGAACAAGTAAAGAGACTTGCCGGTAACGAGATTGAACAAGGTATTGAGATACCGACGATCGAATATCGGGCAAGTAACATACCGATGACAAATGGAACAACGTATGTTGTTATGCGGTTTGACCGTTAAAGATCTTCGTAGAATATGTAGGAGCCAATATGAACATCCAGGTTCCGCTATTGGTTATTGACAGGAGATGTGTCTCGGTCATGTCTACATAGTTCTCGAACCCGTAGGGTCCGCACGCTTAACGTTCGGTGACGATCGGTATTATGAGTTTATGTGATTTAATGTACTGAAGGTACTTCGGAGTCCGCGATGAGATCGGGGTCATGACGATGAGTCTCGAAATGGTCGGGATGTAAAGATCGATATATTGGACGACTATATTCGGACATCAGAAAGGTTCCGAGTGATTCGGGTATTTTTCGGAGTACCGGGGAGTTACGGGAATACGGGGAAGAAGTATTGGGCCTCATGGGCCAAGTGCTGGAAGAGAGGAGGCAGGGCGCGCGGCCCCCCTAGCCCAAACCGAAT